>NC_086262.1:8032500-10432500 GCF_021018805.1 Prinia subflava
TAACAGGAGATTTCTCGGGACTGGTGTGTAAAATGCTATTTTCACTGCTGATTTTGCAAATGGAAAAGTAACGGACCTTTTTCTGAAGGTGAACATTACAGCATATTAGAGAATACAGTGTAAAAATATTAACAAAGAGCTTTTGAACTGTTTGTTTACTTAAGTAATGGTGTTATTTTACATTAACTGAAATACAAGGTTATGTTGTCCCTTCTTGTCTCTGTACTGCTCACAGTGATTGGTACAGTTCAATGTCTTTGTGTTCCCAAACCCTCTGAAGAGAATCTCTAATGTGTTGTTGTTACTCAATTATGCTCCAGGTATTATCTGAAAAACAATATGGAAACAGAGACCTTGTGCTCAGATGAAGATGCTCAAGAGCTGCTCCGAGAGAGCCAAATTTCCCTCCTCCAGCTGAGCACCATCGAGGTGGCCACTCAGCTTTCCATGCGGGACTTTGAGTTATTCCGCAACATCGAGCCAACGGAGTACATTGATGACCTCTACAAGCTGGACTCCAAAACAGGCAACGCTCACCTGAAACAGTTTGAGGATGTCATAAATCAAGAGACCTTCTGGGTTGCCATGGAAATTTTAGCAGAACCCAACCAACTCAAAAGGATGAAGATTATTAAGCATTTCATTAAAATTGCTCTCCACTGCCGAGAATGCAAGAACTTCAATTCCATGTTTGCGGTGATAAGGTAAAATACTGCCCATTTCTCATCTGACTGGCGCTGTCACAGGCAATTCTGGTAATCCAAACAGAAAGGAAAGAAATGGGAATATCCTGAGCAGACTGTGGTTGGGGCTGGTTGGTTTTCCAAAGCCATACCAGTCAGAGGTGGATTGTCACCACAGCCTCTGCACTGTCACCTCAGCACTTCAGTGCTGTTGTGCTTCTAGGTGTGACAGTCCCTTTTGTCAAGGCTGCAGCTGCAGCTGTGACAGTACCGCGCAGGAAAAGACAAGATGGGTACAAAGCTCTGTTTGATTGATGAACTGCAGAAACCTGCCTGAGCATTATGTCATTTTCTGTGACTTTGGCACCCAATTTCCCTTCTTTTTGTCAGTCATTGTTACTTTTGCAGGGTGCACCGAGTCATATATGCGATGATGAGATAATTTTATTTCTTCCTTCCATTGTAAGGACTTCCTCAAATCAGTCTTGTTTTGGCTTCATTTTCCTTCTCATTCTTTCTTGTCATCTGCTTACTTCTCTATTTTATTTTTTTCCCTCTTCAGTTGCACATTTAAGCTTTCTCTTCTGATTTATATGGAATGCTGCTGCTTTAGCAGCATGAGTTCAGCATTTCCTGTATTTGCAATTATCTTACACCCAGCCTTTACTGTAGGAAAAAAGGCACTGTGATTCATCAGACAAAGATCTGGATTTGTGCTGTATCCCAGCAGCATTGTCAAAAGCACCATTTTAAAATATTTTCTCCCATGTCTGACCAGTTCATCAAATGTATTGGCTTGAGGTTAGTCATTGAAGAATTCATGAATTTGTGTGAAGGGTACTGCACAGTCATTGAGACTGTGGCTGCTCATTACGTGGGAATACACACATGGATACTGATTGTAATTTTTGTATTCTGCTCCCTAATTTTTCATGGTTTATTGTAAGTAAGGAAATAACTCTTTCTGTTTCTCAGTTAAGTCCAGTCAGGCCATGACTAAAGTTGCCTTTTGTCCAAAAAAAAAAAAAAAAAAAAAAGGCAAATAAGTTAGTTTTTGCTTTACTCTTATTTCCAACCCCCAACCCTTCACTTCCTTCTGAAAGGTAAGGATTCCACAGTTAATAATGAAATGTTTCTGCCTTGCAGTGGGTTAAATCTTGCACCAGTAGCTCGTCTCAGAGGCACTTGGGAAAAGTTACCCAGCAAGTATGAAAAGCACCTCAGAGACCTTCAAGATCTTTTTGATCCATCTCGAAACATGGCAAAATATCGCAACATCCTCAGCAGCCAGAGCATGCAGCCTCCAATTATCCCACTTTTCCCTGTTGTCAAGAAAGATATCACATTTCTGCATGAAGGTAATGTCAAACAGAGAGAAAATAAATGAAGCATTGAATGTACTTCAGCCCCTTCAGCCCTTTCTTCAGTGCTCAGTGTGTCAACGTGTGTCTAACGAAGCTGCCACCAGTAGGATGCTTTTGAGGGATCCTTTGTAGGAGTAAAATAAAATAGAACTGGGAATGCCTAATGGAAGAGAGTGGTCCTAGACAAAAATTAAAAATAATTTTAATTTTTGTCATCTTTTTAGTATTTTGAAAGCCATGCTGTAATGCTTCTCAGCTGTCGTAAGGTTTAGGGTGGAAGCAAAGGTGAGTGTGCTGTCTGGTAGCTACACTACTTCAAATATTTTCTCTTATAAAAACCTTGTTGCTGTAATGTTGCCAGGTTTTCATTCCATGTTGTAGCTTGCACACAGCTCCAGTGATACACCTCCTACTCTTGCTTTCAACATTTTCAAGGGATTTTGTTTAGGTGTTTCCGTTGTGTTCCCTTTATACAAAGTCCTGTCCACAATTGGTTGAGGTGAACCATTTCCAAATATGCTTAATTCTCGATTGTGATGGTTCAGAACTATTTGAACTTCTTTCTTGATGTGAATGTTGTTAATGTCAATTCTGTGTTTATTTTAGCATTATACGTGTGAATTTGGGCATAGTTCACTTATTCCTTTTGCCTCCTACTAATACTTGTTACTTTAGAAGTAGATTAACAAAAGAATATAGAGTAGTCCAAGTGGGCCTGATTCCATTAGTGTTTTGTGAGAGCATCCTGTTTTCTTGCTACTTTGATTAAAAAAAATAGTGCTGATTGTGAGACAGGGAGGGGAGAAGGGTAACAAAGGAAGAACTAGAAGCACAGTGGCTGTTCAGAAATATTTGTTACTCTTTTTTAAACTTTTTTTTCTCTTATGTGTGTGTTTCATTATGCAGGCAATGATTCTAAAGTGGATGGCCTGGTGAATTTTGAGAAGCTGCGGATGATTGCCAAAGAGATCCGCCAGGTTGTCCGGATGACCTCGGCAAACATGGATCCAGCTGTGATGTTCAGACAAAGGTGTGCAGAGGGCAGGGCAGGGGCACTGCAGGGCTCTCAGCCCGGGGGATCTGGGTCTGTGTGTGCATCAGCACGTTGGTATTTCATTGTGTACCTCATCTTTGACATCTGCCATCAAAGCACAGCCTTGATCAAACTATGGCAAAACTGTGGATGCTTCCCAGACCTGCTGTGATTGACTAACAAACCAATTTATTACCTTTAAAAAACACAGAAGAATAAATTCTAATTTGAATGATACATATTTCTATCAAATAAAATGTTAGTGTCAGTAGTTTTGAGAGAGGTATAATATTACAGGGTACAATATTTGGATATGAGGAATAAAAAGCACCTAAATCACCAATGTATAGATCTGAAATGTTGTTTCAAAACAAAACCTCACTGCTAACATATTAAATTTAAACTAAATATTTTTTATTTGTTCTAAGCACAGCTTGTTCCACCTACATATTGTCTGATATGTTCAGGCTTCAGCAGGTGGAGGGTGTTTTCTTGGCTTATTTTTCTTACGTTTTTCTTTTTATCTTGATGCTGAGTATCACCAGGCTTGGTGTTAACCAAGTGCAGAATAAAAACAAAATAACTTCTAATCTGGTGCCAATTAGCTCCAGATTTTATTTAGTGGTAATGAATTATTTCCTGCATCTCTTTTCTTCCCACTGGCTGAACTAAAATCCCCATTGGCTCTGTTGTGTCCATGCAGGGTCCTGATCCTGGAGGTGTCTGTGGGGTGGGTGGTGGCCTTGCTCCTTGTGCTCTCTGTCTGCCTCAAACTGATGGGCCAGACAAGACCCCTCAGGGTGCACTTTGGGTGAGGGCTTGGGGACAAGGTGCTGAGCAGCCACACAGCTCTGACTTCAGAAAGTGACAAAAGACTCTCTTGAGCTGCCCATACCTGTGTGCACGCCAGCTGAGGAGAGCTCTTGGAACACCCTGGAGGGAGTAGTGCAAGTAGGAGACACAGTGGAGAGTTTTTGGGTGAGGTGTGCTTCATCCACACGAAATTCCAGTCCCCTGTGCAGCTGTGATCCTCTCTGATGTGTGAATTCAGTTCTGTCTGTGCAGTGGAAGGAAGCAGGGCATGCAAGGGTAGGGAGCAGTTGTAAGAGCACAGAGATTTGGTTCCCTGTGGTAGTCCAGTGGTCAGGATTCACAGAGGATCATCAGTTCTGTCTGGTTTTTGTTTGCAAGGCTGGCTATCAGGAGAGATTTTGGTTTTTTTTAAGTACAGGCATTTAAAGCCAGCCTGGGCTGGGCTCTGAGCAGCCTGGTCTAGTGGAAGGTGTCCTGCCCATGGAAGGGGATGGACTTTAAGGTCCCTCCCAATACAAACTGTTCTGTGATTCTATCCCTCTAAAAATGACCCAGTCTGAGCCAAAAATAACAGATCCTTGTTAATGTTATTTAAAGATGGATTTGTTTCTCAGTGGAGATTCACCTTTATACAGTTGGATTGGAATTAGCAAGATTTCATTTTTAGCCTAAACTTATAAAGTCAATTATTGAGAAGTTGTGATTGCTTTTCAGAAACTTTGGCCTTCACAGCTGAAATTAGTCTATAAATAAATTTCCCTGATGGCCCAGGCACTTCCTAAGACCTCATGAAGTCTAATCATTAAATTAATTTAATAGTAAATAGTTACCTGTAGTATGTTTTTCAGAATTACAGAATACATTTTAATGACTATAATTTAAATTACACACACTGCCATAAACTACTTAGGCATCTAATATTAGAGATAGTGCCAAAGATTAAAAGAAAACAATTCCATGTTTTCATGTAATTTATGTTAATTTTCATTGCCTCTTGTGTTTGATCTATCAGTTTGTGTTATGAAGCACCAAATAAATGCTTTTGAAGATGAAAAATCAACAAGAAAGGATGTGTATTAGTGGTAACATGAGACTTGCTCACAAGTTCATTACCAATTATAGAGAGCATCTAGGCTTTCAAGGTGTGTTTGGCAACTGGCTTGTTTTCCAGCCAACCATTAAGAGAAAACAATATCATAAACTTGAATATTGATAGTGATGATTTCTCATACACTTCCAGCAGGCCTAATGCAAAGAATAAATACATTTAATCCCATTTTCTGCAATATGAATGAGTTGCACTCCATCAAATTTGAATTTGACTTACAGAAAATAAGTAAATGCAAGTTTGATTTTTTCAATTCATAGGTTAAACAAAAAACTGATAGATATTAAAGTATTTGTCAAGTCTTGCCTTTGCATTTTGTGAAAACATTGTGTTATTGTTTGAGAAGAATTCGGCTGTTTAGAGATTTTTCTTTTCTGTTCTTTCCTGTCTACATCTTTCTTCCTGACTCTCAACTGTTTTATTTTTTTCCTGTGCTTTTCTGTTCAAATACATGCTTCAATGTATATGGCTCTTGCTTACAGGAAGAAGAGGTGGAGAAGTTTGGGGTAAGTGTAGAGCTGAATGCAACTAAGATAAATAAAGGTTATGCAAATTTTAACATACTGCATCCTCCTCTTTAGTGCATGCATCTGAAATACAGCATGCATTTTATTAACCCTGCAATACATGTTTTTTTAAAAAACAGGAGTAAGAGGTTACAGCCAACATTTTACTGCAGCTATAAGAATTCTGAGTTGCTTTTGTGTAGTAGATGAGTTGTTTGAGTTTTGGCTTTGTGCATTAAAAAAACCCTGCTGTGCAGTTATATTGGAAGGCAAATTATTTTGGGAAGTAAATGAAATAAATAACTTGCCTTTTAACATGTTACAGAAAGTTAAAGCCATTCTGGATTTTCAACCTTAAGGACACTTTGAATTGTGGTAATGATGTAGTAATTTCCTCCTTGAAGTTTGTGTTCAGGCAACCTTCAAAGTATTTATTTTTAGTCTGTGTTTAAAATGTATCTAACATTTCCTGTGCCAAAATCCTCATTGATACCACTGGGAGTGTTGGTTGTGCGAGGACTGGATCATGGAATGACTCAAGATGAGAGTTTCTGATGTTGGCCAGGGAAATTCCTGCCTGGCACAGGACAGTGATTTTAAGACTGCCATTGTAGCCATATTTTATGTGTTAGGTGTATTTTTGCCCATAAAGTGTTACCTGTGTCAACAATGGGGACAATGCCAGGACTTGGGCTGGTCATACTGGGGTTGGCAGGTTTGGACACTGGTCCCTGACACTGGGGTGTTTGCCCTTGGCTGGCAGCATTTAGTGCTCAATAATGAACTGCTCACAAGGCAGCTCATGGGGAGAAATAGCCAGGACCCATGGAGCTCTAACCCTTGGAAATACTGTGAACACAAGGGAATAAGGAAAAATAGTTGTTAAAGGAAATGGATTTAAATTGCCTTAAAAAGTCAAATCCAGACTTGAGGGAAAAAAGTGTCTACATAAACAATAAAATATTTCTGTGTCATTGTAAAATAGCTTTGTCCTTACCCATCAAGAGACAGGAGTGTCCTCTTGGTTTGAATAGCTGTGAACACACTATCATGCCTTTTGCTGCTCCTTGTCTCCAGTAATGCTTCTTTTTATTTAATGAAGCAATAAATTGCTGACAGTTTTTAAGCTTATATTTTCTCTCAGAATGATTTATTTAACATATTTGAAAATACTGCACTCAGCTGTTTTCCAACATTTATTTTCTGAGCTCAGCGTACTTGATTCCTTGGATTTTCTCTAACATGTTTCATTCTGAATCCTGTGGCCATTATGGCTCTTCTGTGCCTGTTGTTGTTTATTCTGCCTCTTGTGATTCTGTAAACACACAAGATCTTGATAAATGTCTTCATGTAGCTTTAAAAATATTCATCTGAATATTTAAAAATCCCCACACAAACCCATCTTTGAACAACTTTGACATTTTCCATTAGAATTTACATGTGACTTACATGGTGATCTCCATTGATTTAAAAATGCATCAGAACTGGTGTGACTGTGGAACTTTTGGCAGTTGAAACAGAGGTGACTGTGTTTAAACTATCCAGATCAGTTGTTTGGTCACTCTTTCAGTGTGAATAGGAGTGACTGTCAGGGAGAGTAACTCACATTCTTTACCAATTACAATATTAGTTATTTTTGCTTCAGTTACTGATAGGTTTGAGAGCTCAAAATTAGGAGTATTGAGGATCATCCTCTTTCATAGATGCAAGTCTGTACAAGTGTGGGTGTATGTATGTATATCATCACTGCCTTCCTCACCTTTCTTGGGATACATTTTTTTAGAGAGCTGCTCTTCTGTGAATGTTTTTAGTTAATTGAAGAAAGAAGTTAAGTGTGTAATCGACTGCACTTTGTACATTTAACATAATTTGCCCCTTGTTTAGCCGTTGTGAGAAGCTCAGTTTTCTAAGAGGATTGCAGTGGTCACTCACTTCAGTGCTCAGCTCAGTGCAAGAGGTTTCTGTGTAAGCCTGATGCACACAGTGGTACCAGTTCCTTAAACCAACAAAATGACCAAGTTTGTCCACTTTTAGAATCCACAGTTGAATTCATAGAGCTGTTAAGGTTGGAAAAGACCTTTGAGATCATGAAATCCAACCATCAACCCAACACCACCACCATGTTGACCACTAAACCATGTCCTCAAGTGCCTCAAACATGTGGTTTTTGAACACTTCCAGGGTGCTGACCCCACCACTGCCCTGGGGTGACTGTTCCAGGTCATGACAACCCTTTCCATGAAGAAGTTTTTCCTAATGTCCAATTTAAACCTCTCCTGGCACAACCTGAGGCCATTTCTTCCTGTCAGCTGCAGGTGTTGCAGCACAAGCCTGCAGTTCATTAGCAGAGCTAAATGAGTACACAGCACTGCCCCTTGTTCTTCCCAGCTCCACATTCCCATATGCAGTCATGTTCTAGACTCAAATTGCTCTCAGTTTACCCAGATATGTTAAAACAAGTGTTTTAATGCTGTTCATCTTTTTTAACTCATTCGCATCAGCATGCACTAGCCCTAACTGAAGATTATTGGTATTAATCTGCTTTGGCCTATGCTGCTGTAGCTCTTTGTTGCTGTTGAGAGCTGAACCTTCAGTGCTTTGATCTTTTCTCTTGTAGGTCCCTGAGCCAGGGCAGCATGAACTCCAACATGCTGGACGTGCAGGGAGGGGCTCACAAGAAGCGCGCCCGCCGCAGCTCCCTGCTGAACGCCAAGAAGCTCTACGAGGATGCCCAGATGGCCAGGAAGGTGAAGCAGTACCTGTCCAACCTCAGTGTGGAGACAGACGAAGAAAAGATCCAAATATTATCACTTCAGTGTGAGCCTGCATACAGCACTTGTAAGTACAATGAGCTACAACAGCAGCAGCATCTATGGCGTTTATAAAAAATACTGTTCCTTCTCAAGAAATACTCTTTTAAACTTTTCCTCTGAGGAGAAAACACTGCAGTAAGTGTTGTTTTGTGAGTTCATGTACTGAGAGCTTCAGCAAGACAGCATGTGTGTTCATGGTTTGGTTGAGCTCAAAAACTTCTGTGATTTTTATTTTGACCTTTAGTTCCTGAAGCTGTGTGTCTTTCCATCAGTCTGGCAGGAAATTCAATAGCACATCAGCTCTGTTGCTGCCCCGCTGTCCTTGCACAGAATTAGGAAGGATAAAAGTAGTGTTTAATGTATGAACAGCAACAAATGAAAAGAGACAAAATCAATATAGAAGCTGCAATGGATTGCACCTTAGAATAAATGAAGATTGTTGAGAAGGAGAAGTTAGGTCAATATTGACTGATGAGTTTGACATAGGTTGTCAGTCATAAATTGAGGACTACAGCAGGACAGCTCTCATAATTTGAGCTGTTGTCAAACAAGCTGTTGTCTGACCTGCTGTCTTACACAGTTCAGTAAATTCTTATTTAGAAATGAGAAATTATAATTGTGTTTTATTTAGATACTCCAGCAGTTTTCACTGTCTTGAAAGGCAGATTTGTTTCAAAGTAGATGAGTAACAACTATGCTAAACAAAATAATGTTTCCTGCTTGTCTTTTGTCCAAATATAGCATTTTAAGGCTTTTTTTGTCTTCAAATACTGTTTTATCTCTGATGAGGTAAGTTCAAAGGATGACTAGGAGATGGCATCTTGAAGATAAAATTTTAAGTCCTTGCCGTGATCCAGAATTAAGAATGCAAATCCTTGTTATTCCCTAAGATGCCTTCTTATGCAAATTTCCTTTTAGCATTTACTTTTTAATAGCACTGAAGCAGGAAAACTGGAAATGGGCATATTTAACTCCCTTTTAAAAAATGTTAAATCCTTCGTGTTTGAACTCTTGATAGATGATCTGTGTGCAATCATAACAGGTACCAGACCCAAGAGAAAAACAGAAATGTTATCAGATTGTTTTTTATTTGTTTAAAAAACCCTCTTATTTGCACAGTGCTAGCCATAGATATTTGTAAGTAAAAATAGGGAATATATACTGACTGTTCTACTTCATGTAGTTAAGCAAACCAAGTCCATATTTTCTTAACCATCAGAAAGGAAAATTAAGTTTAAGTGGATATACAAATAAATATATAGTAGATTGAAGTATTATTAAAAGTGCCATTTTTAAACACCAGAGAAAAAGCCCTAAACCTCAAAATCCACAGGTAGTAGGTCCAGTTGAGATTATACTCGTTACAGAGCTGGGAGGAAGAATAGAGGAGTGATGTGTGACATGAGGGAGCTGCCAGCCCCTTATGGTTTTAAATCTGGTGGAGTGAGAGCCCTGACCTGTCCCAGGGCTGTCCCTCCCCACTTAGGAATGAGCAGCAGCAACACTGCAATCCAGAGTTTTCCAGAATGTCAGGAGAATGTGGATGGCCTTAACTTCAGCCTGTGAATTGCTGTGTGATTAAAGCAGCAGCTGAAGCAGTGCCCTGTGCTGTAAATCACTTCTGCCACCTAGTGAAACATTTGATGCCAGTGGCAAAAGCACCCGATTTTGAAGGAGGTGCTGTTATGCAATTGCACCTTGCATGCAAACATTTAAAATACAGGCTTGTGGTAGAAACAGTTTTTGATCTTTTTATTAAGTATGCCACTTTCAAGAATTTAGTGCTTTTTTTAAAGCTCTTCAGACATCATCTTCAGTGTGATGAGATCATAGTGTTTGGACTAGAAATACAAATACTTAAAAATACAATTTATCTTCCTTATACTGTGCTTCCTGTGTCTGGATGGTTGTACTGCAATAATCCTGCAAGTGAAAGTGGTAGATATTTATGTGCAGTTTTTTCCTAACAGTGACAAAGAATTTAAGTGAGAGAAGAGGAGGGAAATCCTCTGAAATGTCTCCAGTGCCCATGAGATCAATTGGCCAAACCACAAAAGCCCATCAGCATCAACAGAACCGAATGAGTCAAGTTCTTCAGGTCCCAACTGTGAATTTGTACCCCAGCAGGAAAAAGGGGCTGACAAAGGATCATGTCACATTCAGTGAGTATCTTCAGTTCACCTGGCTGGGGAGGTTTAAAGGTGTAAGTAAACATCTTTAGCAGGGAGGAGCTCTTTTGTAGCTGGGTGGTTTATGTAAGATCCCATTGTGCTTCTTCAAATGAATTCATTTTAGAACAGCTGGTGCATATTGCTGTGGTTTAAGAGAGCATGCTTAGCCATTTGTAGTCTTTTTTAACTTTTCTTAAAACAGTTAATGGTGAGGTGCTATCTCCAAATGTGCTCTTGCTTCATGAAGTCTAATATATTTGGGTGAAATCATTGAAACAAATCACAGACATTTAATATTTTAACCTCTGGGACAGCATTTTAACAACATTATGGTCAAACGAAACAACATATATTATTATTTGCTCCTAGTGAACATAATATTTTGTTTCTAAATTTGCTAGTTGCAAAGCAGTATATTCTTTATTAAAAAGCTTTTGTCCTATTTACATAATTTGTAGCATTTGAAAGCTGCAATTGTGGGTTATTAAATGGAGTTAGCTGCAGTCAATAACTGATATGAAATTATTTTATAGTATATTGGGCATCAACATCATTTAAAGTAGCTTCAGGAAACAGTATATTACAGCATGTAAAATACTTTTTCCAGTTAGTATTTATTTCAATTCTCCTCTGAAAAGCCTGTGCCATTTGGTAAGTTCTAGAAACTTTTCTCAGGAGTGTTTCTTCATTTGAGTGTGGTGGTCCATGCTGATCTAACAAGTTATTGAGAACTTGAAATATCTCCTCAGCACTGAGTCCTCTGCAGGATGGTCTATTAGTGAGTGAGAAACACCAAACCACGTGTGGGACACTGGTTTTGCTAAACTGGCCAAGCTGTGGATAGTGCCCATGAGTGCTGATTTGAGAACTCCTGCTTGTGGAGATCTTGAACTCACCTGGTGGCTCTGACACACGAGGTTTTTAACACAGTCCCAACAAGGCCATGGGCAGGGATTTCCTCCAAGGTTTATACTGCACAGGGACTCTTTTTTTACATAGGCTTTTGCCAAAACCACAAGGAATGTATCCATTGCAGTGGTTCCTGTTGGGATATGGATGTTTCAACACAGTGCAGATGAGCAGCCAGCAGTACAGTGGCCACAGCTGATCTGATCTAAATTTAAATGGAGACTGCCTCCACACGCAGAATTCTCTGAGCATCTGCTCCTCTCTTTGCTGAATATTCTGATTGTTCAACATGATGCTTTGTAGTTTAAACAGAAATCAGTAATTCAGAAGAAGAATAATATGCAGTAACTGATCCCATTGTTTTCATAGGTACAGGCTCTCCACAGAAGTCATTAAGCTTGTCTGAGGAAGTAAGTAGTAAGAAACAAGCAGATGACACAATGTCCATGGCATCTTCTTTGCACTCCAGCCCTCCTGCTTCTCCTCAGGGCTCCCCACGCAAAGGTAGGTGTGACAGCATCAGCCCCAGGAGCTGGAGCCTAAACCAGGGTGTGCAGTGGCAGGAGTATTTGTTGGTAATGACATGTCAGAGAAATAGTGATTTAGAATATTCATGTCAAGAATAGAATTGTCTTTCTATGCATAGATATGATTTTCCAATATATTTTTGTATTTTGGACCTTTCAGTCACTTAGTATTTAAAAAAAGAGAGCAGTTGTTTGCTTAAAATACTGCCTAAGTGCTTTTGACAGAATTCCCAATAGATCTGAAGTGCTGACACCCACCATCATGCCAGTTCAGATTTAAGTGGCCACTTAAATAAATGGGATTCGCAGACCTGGGGATTTCTTGAAGATGACAGTGTTGGACAGAAACTGCAGCTATTGAGACAACTTTTGGTCTTGCCCAAGGTAGCTGGAGTACCAGGTGATTAGACAGAGCTGGAGATGGAATGTTGTCATAGTTCTCCAGGACAGGTGGTTTAGGTTGCTGCAGAAGTAGTGGGTCCATCTAACTCCTCGAGTCGCTGTTCATGTTTTTTGTTCTTGTGCACAGGGCTTTGTATACATCCCTGTCTCTCATGATGCCCTCAGAATCCCTTTGTTTTTGATGTCTTCATCTTAAAAGACCTGCATCACTTCATCATTAGTCAGCCTTGGATGGAAATTCCTTTGAGATCTGTTAGCACCCCTCAGTAGCCGGCCCGGGTTGCCGGTGGTGGATGGTGTAAGGCCCCTCTCCCTCCCTGTGTGCTGCTTTGACTCACTGACAGCCCAGAGCTGGCATGGCATGGCACAGTGACCTGCTGCACCTTCTCACCCTGCTCAGTGGGAGATCAGGCTGCTCCGTCCACTTCTGCCTCCACAAGATCCTGTTTCCTTTAGGAGAATGCCACTTATTTTATTTAAACACAGCATATGTATAAAAAGCTTGAATACTTGGGTTGCCAAATCTTGCTCCACTGAGCGTTGCTTATAAACATGTTATTTTTGTTAATTTTTAACTGGTTCTTTGAAAATAATATTTTGGTTTTTTGGGGATTGTTTCCTTAATTCAACTTGCTTTCAGCACTGATCTCATTTGTTGAGGAGATCTGTACTTTGTTGTATGTGTTATGCTTAACAGCTCATTGATCTAAAATTAGGTGCTTCACAGACAGCTGAAAGACATAATTTTAGGCATGAACACATTCCACTTAATCCTAGATTTCATTTTCTTTTGAGCTGTACCCAAGTTACATAAAAATAGGATTGAAGAAAAAAAGGACTTTCAGTTAGGATGTTATTTTTGTTGTTACTTACCTCATCATCTGTCAACATCTGTCTGTGTCTACTTCATTGTAGTTGGGAACATCCAAAGGTCGGATAACTGCAGTCAGATGAATCTCTCTGGCTCTTCCTCCTCACTGGCCAGTGAAACCAGCCACAAGAACAGTGGACAGCGCAGCTATGGAATAGGTGGGGCTTATTTACAAAAGCAAATTCGGATCATTTGCCAAGCTGGAGAGAGTTCTGAGAAAAGTGCAAAGGTGGACAGAGAGAAAGAGAGTAGAAAGGCAGAAGCTGAGCATGAACCTACAAAAATAAAGGGATTCTGGTTCAGAAGACTTAGGGAAAGAAGCTTCTCCAGGGAAAGAACAGCTTTTACTGCGAAAAGGGAAGCAAAGCCCACTGAAGCCTTAGAAAGCAGTGAAAACCAAGAGGACAAGGACATTGATACTCTGAGTACAGCAAGTATCTGTAGCAACAGCAGTGTATACACATCCTACTGCATATGCAGAAGGCCTAGAAGAAGGAGGAAGACACTATAATGTATTTTTAGAAGGAAGACTGATGTCCGTGTTGTGTCCGATATCCTGAGTTTATCCAAGTTATTTCAGCATTATCCATTCACATGTTTGAGATGTTTAATGTGCTTCCCTTCCAGATGTTTGTGTCAGTTCTTTGTAGCTAATCACCCTTACAGTGCAGTGAAGACAATAATGTGAAGTTTAGAAAATCAAGGAACAGGTACAGTGTCAGTTCAGTTACTTAGTGTGTCACAAATGCCAATGAAACAGTAAGTTCTGCAACATTTGTTAATTAAACAGTCCCTGATGTTGTGTCAGTGGAATGCTCACTTCCAGCATTGGTGTGTATTCCACTGATCACATCTTCTGCTGTCCTTTTCAGCCCAGCAAACACATTTAGTCTGTTCATACACGTGTGCTGTTATTTTATGGCTCAGCTTTCAGATAGTGTTATTAATTTCTTTAATGAAGAGGAGCCCCTTTGTTCTCCAAATAGTTGGAACACTGTGAGGACATTTCTTACCGCAGTACAGTTGCGTCAATTTAAAGAGTACCTTAAAAATATAAAGAATATGAAATATTTATTGCCAAATGAAAAGAAACTGAAAATTAATCTTTAAAAGGCTGTTCTTAAGTACATTTTAAGGTTCAGTTCTCTAGTTTGATAATATTGATATTTACTGTTCATATTTGCTCTTAAAATCTTGCAGCAATAATCAGTTAAGCTGTGAAGGTTCAAATTATGAATTTTATGCTCAGTGGCTGTATGCCAGTGTCTCCACATGCCATACTGTATCATCTCTGTATTGTTTATGCACTTAGGGCATTGGTCTTCTGTATTAGTTTGTGTGTATCATTGACTTTTACACTGCCTTGTCATTTCATTTCTTCACCTAGTCAATGTAAATATGTGGCAGTCCTGCTAAAAGGCACCTTTGCAGAAATTTAGGAGAAAAAAAAAGGATGAGATGTTAGATATAGAGGGGTGTATACCTTATTTGTATCTGGAAGAAGTTATTTGAGGGTAAGCCAAGCAGAAAAAAAAGAAAAAGGCATTATACATTTTGCTCTGAATCTGGTGGGGTCTTGAGTTGTTTCCCTTCTGTGGGAACAGCACTGGAGTCTGGTCCAGCTCCTCCTGCCAAGGTTGTGCTTCCTGCCTTTGCTGCCTTCTCTGTTAGCTTTGGAGCAGATAACAAAACTGAAATGGATCATATGGCTAATCCGTGAGTGCTAATAGCTGTCTTTTACCTTAGTCAGCATCTCCTCCTCTGCTGCCAGAATCTGTTTTTTTTATCTTGCATAGCAGTGTGGCAGAGGGATGGTGGGAAGTGTGCTGCATTTCTACTGAAGGAAGTCAGCACTTGCAGAATTGGGAAGAGCTGATCTGCCTGCCCAGTATGATGCAGTAGGCTGTTGGTTCTGGCTGTGTAGGTTAAAGCTGCTGCTCTGGACACCAGTGGAGTTGCAGGTTGGTTACTGGTGTCCCTGGACTGGCATTAGTAAATCAGTGCCAGGTGCTGATAGATGCTAAAAGCTTTAGTACCCTGAAATCCTCAGTGGACTGGTGGTATGCAAACAGGGTATGGCTGGTTATCTTCTTAATATCCTCACTGTAATGTGTGTGTCAGTACTTTGTTGATCAAGACATTCTCCCCTCCTCTCCTGTACTTAGGCTACGCCCTCATACCCTCCACAAAATCCGACAACTTCTCAGACTCCAGCCACAGTGAGATTTCCTCCCGCTCCAGCATCGTGAGCAACTGCTCTGTGGACTCCATGTCAGCAGCACTGCAGGACGAGAGGGGCTTGTGCCAGGCCCTCGTGGTGGATTCAGGCGGGGCAGAGAGAAAGGAGCATCCTCAGGCCCTGGCAGACTACAGCCAGCCCTGCCCGGGGTAAGGTGCAGCTGCCTCTGCTGGGGCTCTGTTCTGCTGTCAGGAGGGGTAAGGAAGCTTTGGCCAGGACACAGTTGTGCACTCCAGTGTGGTTATTAAGCCTTTGCTGGAAGCTGGAGCTCTGGCTGCTGTGTGTGGGGCTGTTTCCATAAGAAGCTTACAGTATTACCTGGGGAGACAGCAGCTTGTTCCCTTCGGTGGGGTTTAGCTGGGCATTTCTTGCAGGAGACTGGAAGCTTGTTAAAAGCCAGGATGACACTTAGCAAATTAGTGCCATGGTGAGAGACAGCAGAAGAGCAACAGGATATGATCAATTCTCTCTGAGTCAGCAGTGCCAGTCACTTAACATGCTCTAATGTGATTTGTAAGGATTTTTCTAATTATCATTCGTTGCTTTGGCATACTGGCAGCTTTCTGCCACTGCCTTTTTGACAATTTCCACACAAGAGGTCTTGTTACTTCAGTGCAATGAGAATTTGTGCTAAAATGATGCTTTGAACTAGAAATTTTTGTGGCTTTCTTGCTAGATGTAGCTGCTTGATCCATAGGATGTAATATCTTCTAACACATCTTGGGGATAGCATTGTCTGTCCTCAGTTAAATCCTCATGGATTCAGCTAAATGAGAGATGCTGCTTACATTTGTAACTTTTCCAGCACATGGAATCATAGAATGCTTTGGGTTGCAATGGACCTTAGAGATAATTTTGATTCAGCTTCCCTGCTCTGGGCAGGGATCAGGGTGCTTCCAACCCCACCCAGCCTGGCCTTGAACACTTCCAGGGATGGAAAGAAATGAGTAATTCAGTTTATTTCATAGGATTAAAATGGGAATTTAACGATCAAAGAAAATAATTCCCTTTCTAGAAGGCATAATACGCATTGAGTTTATGTTTTGAGGTTATTTCTTTATTGCTTAGTTTCGTTGGGTTGCAAGGGAAGAAAATGGATTTTATCCTAGGATTTACAAAATAGAAAAGGAAGGAAAAAAAAACCCTGCTTGCACATACCTAAGAAACATTCCTTGATTTCACAATGTGTCAGTAAACTGCTGAGGGAGGGTGTTGAATTTTAATGTTGTACTGCCCATGCATTTGTTAACACACCCAGAAATAGCTGGGAGACTTGAATAATGTCTAGCAATCCTATCTTCATGTATTCTAAATTCGTACAAATGTGGCTTTATTTTCCCCCCCTTAATTATGCATTTAGAGCGATTAGAGCTTTCAGCAGACATTTCTTTAAAATAGAAATTTTGGACTTTGCGTTTCAGAATCTGTCCCTCCATATTGTTCCCACAAATGTTACTTATGCCCAATATTTCCAAATGTTCTTGAAATTCAGCTGCTTCCACTCTGTCTAGACAACTTGATGTTGCTGCCAGTGAAGGGGTTGGATTTTATTCTATTTTTTTATTTGTTTGTTTTAGTTTATAAATGTAAAGAAATATCTGGTAGCAGACTAAATGTAAGAGGTAATTTACTCTGTTTTCTGTCAGGCACTGTTGCTGTGATTGGTAGAGAAGAGCTTCTCTGGGCCAGATTTAGGGATCTGGGGTTGCAGCCTGGAAATACATGTTGCAAACTTGTTATTCCCGTGGGAATGACTTCCTCGCTGCTGGGTGCAGGAATGATTTGGGAGTAACAGTGTCTCTTGTCAGTGCTCCCTTGTGCCTTGAGCTTGCTGCTCACCTGATACAAACCCAGAGCTGGCTCTGAGTACATTGCTCTTACTATAAAAGCTTACAAGTGTTTTTTCCCCAATTTCTGTTGTTTTCCTGTGTAGCTGGTCCATCTCTAGGCCTGCTCTGATCAGAGGAATGGCATTCACATCTTCCATGAGCAGCGAGGAGATCTCCCACGAGCACATCATGGTGGAGGCGGCGGACAGCGGCCGGGGAAGCTGGACTTCATGCTCAAGTAGCTCTCATGACAATTTCCAGAATATCCCAAACCAGAAGAGCTGGGATCTCCTCAGTTCTTACCGTCACACGCAGCTGGACGGGCCCATAGCTGAAGTGGATCCCACAAACTGTTACTCTGAGGAGGGGTATTTGTACTCCGAAGCCTTTTCCAAAGCCAACAGGCAGTCGAAAGCCAGCGCGGAGCTCGATCAGTCTCGGCAGAGCTGGGCATCCTCCAGCTCCCTGTCAGACACCTACGAGACAAACTATGGGACAATAAAGCGCAGGGGGCTGGAGAACTCCACGGCAGAGCAGACGGAGGTTTTGGACTCTAAACCAGGCGCTGATACAACTTACAAAACTGTTACTTCGAGTACAGAAAAAGGCCTCATAGGTAAGCCAAGCCAACAGCTCTTGGAAGCTGCTACATCTGTTCTTCATTTTGATACTGAGTTGTTAAGAAATGACATCCACAGGTCTGGGGCTGCCTGGCATGTTGAATTCAGCTTCACACGGGGTTGTAATCATAGCACTACACAGGGTGTTTTCAAGCCACCTCCTTTTGCATTAGGAATATCAAGATAATAAACAAGTGCATTTCCCCATCACTTCATGGGTCTGCAGGAAAACTCTCTTCAGGAAAGTGTTGGGCAGTTCTTTACTGTAGTACCCTGGTTTGCTTTTTTGAATGATTTTGGAGGTGCACTCATCACTGTAGATGTTCTTCTGACAAGGGTCAGTGATCCCTTACTCCTTGTAATGCAAACTTCCCAGGAACCCAGAGGGAAGTGGGTGACTGCAGAGTAGTGTGGAGCTCACCTGCCTCTCTGGAGCTGGGGCACCTTTCATCCACGGGGCTTTGGGCTTTGAAAGCTCCAGGGCAAAGCAGATTCCTCTCCTGTCTTTGCTATTTTAAGATGCCATTTATCTGATGATACAGCTGCAGTTTGGCTACTTATGAAAGGAGAAAAAAGTAAAAAATGTTCTTTGAAATATGCATAGTTCTGTCAAGCAAGATGTTCTTCCCCCATCCCAGTGAGTTCAGCAGCCAAAATTAAAGGAACTGGGTTAGTACAAGATAAAACACGGAATGCAAAGCTTTCTAAGACTGTGAGGCAAGGGTGCAGCTGAAATGCAATTTAATTACTGAGTGGATTGCTGGAGGGCTTTGTTATCAAAGGTAATTGGCTGAATAAACATTGCACATAGGGCGGAGGTCTCGGATTGTGTTCCTCCTTGCCTTTGGGAAAGAAATCATGTTGGAGTCTTGTGGAAGATTTGCTTTGCTGTGCCTGTGCTCTGCCCTTGCAGCCTTCCAGAGCTGTTCATGAGCGTCTGAGCTGTGTGAGGAGATGGCAGCTTCACTGTCCAGTACATGTTGTCTTTGCTGGCAGCACTTCCTCTTCCTTTTAATTCTTTTTCCACTGAGCACTGTGTAGCTGTGAGGAGCATTCACAGAGTGCTGGAGCTGCTCAAGGAAAGATCTGGTACGGGTGGATGTAATCACAGGTTTGCAAATGCAAATCCTTTAGCTGTTGGCCATCACACAGTATGCCAAAGATATCTTCACTTTATTTCACTGTTTGTAAAATACTATGAATTGGAACTTGACAAAGGGACACATTATTCTTGCATTACTACAGTAGAGCAAAGGTGAGCTCTAGGGAGCCTGAGGCTTTCTCCTTTGAAGGAGAACATGCCCACCCTCATCATTCCTCCTGCAAATCCAACCAGGTGAGGTGAGGACCCAGCCCTTCCCCATCCCTCCAGGGAAGGGCAGATCCTCTTCACTTCCCTGCTCTTTCACAGAGACCTCATTCAGCGCTAGTTAAATGAAAATAAATCCTGTAATTCAGTAGTAAATCTCTGCCTGTACCCACGTGTATCTGCTAAACCCCAGACTGACTGAGTTTGGTTTTGGTTGTTTTACTGTCAGCCCAAGCATGAGCTGTGGTCATCAAGTATGAACCAGATTCCTGATACCAAACCCTGGAATCTCACAAGTCTACAACACAATAAGAAATACTCCTTTATTTTTCATCCCTTCACATTCTGCTAAGATAAGAAACTGTTACATTTGCTGAAATACATGAAACTAATGAACATGCACTGTTTAAAATGGATCAAATGGATCCACGGGAAGAATGCAAATTCACTTAACTAAGAGATTAAAAAAAATTACCCTGACTTTGAAACTCTACTGTTGCAACATGTCCATGGAAAAAAGCCCAATTTAACATGCACAAAAGCCCCAGACCTGGGGTGGGAGGGAGGGGGGGCAACCTAAGAAGAATTAAATTTTGGATTGAGAGCCTCTGTGACTTGAACTACTGTTGAACAGGGCAGGAAGGGAGAAGATGAATTATGAGGAATGGACATTGCAAATAAATAATATCGATTGTAGCCTTTTCCTGACTGCACAAGGTGTAATGCAGCCCTTTCAAAGGCTGTTCCTATAACTGTTCCTGGTTTTTCCTCACTTGTAAACAGAGAACATAGTTTAAGATAAGGGAATAAAAGAAAACAAAACAAAAAAAGGGGAAAAAAGTAAGAAATCAAAAGTATGGGTGTGATAAGCCATTATTGACTCTGAAAATGTAGAATAATTAATGCAGGCTCAATACACAGTCTGCCTCCTAGGATCAGCTTTAAGTGATGCTATGTTTTTCTTCCTATGGCATAGCCAGATGATTTCATGTGTTTATACACGTCAGTTGATTTGGTGATATTTTATTATAATGAGTTTGTGTTAAGTGACTGACCACTTTTGGGCGATGAAATGGATGTTGGAAGTCAACCAGCAGTTCTTGCTGTCAAACACACCAGCATGCTGTGCGAAATAACTCTGGGCTGGTTGCCTTAATTCCTTCTGTTTCAGTTTCCCAGCCTGTAACAGTGGCATCAGACTTGGCTGTGCTGGTTCTCCATCCTGCCAGAGAGCTCCAGAGCATCCCCTGGTGCAGCAGGGCCACAGGAGCAGGGACTGTAATAAAAGGTGTTAATTGCAGTCTGAATGCAGACAAGCTTAGAGTCCTCTTTCCGCTCAATTGATGTCTCACCTAAGGAGTTCATGGACTCTCTTGCTACTCTGACTTCTTAAAAAAAATAGAAGACAGAAATGAAGGCATAAATACTTGCTGCTGTCATTATAACCAGTGTTTCTGCATTTGCGTTTTGTTATCAGTTTCTGTTTTGCCATTGTAACATTTCATGATTTTTTAACGTTTTGTTTCCTTTCTTTTTCTTCTTTAACATTTCCATTGCTTATTTCTCGTGCCCAGTGTACTGTGTCACCTCACCTAAGAAGGACGATAGGTATAGGGAGCCACCGCCCACCCCTCCGGGATATATGGGGATTTCTTTAGCGGACATAAAAGAAGGATCGCCCCACCACCCACACCTCAAACCTCCAGACTATAGTGTGGCAGTGCAGAGGTCAAAGATGCTGCACAGTGACCTCTCTAGACTTCCACCAGCTGCTGTCGGTAGCGACGCGGTGGCCTGTGTCTCCTCGAGGATGCCTCAGTGGCACGGCCGGCAGCCGTCCAGCCCCAGGGTAGCAGACTTGCCTGACGCAGATAGTGGAGAGGATGGTAGGTGAACACCTGGCTGGGGAGTGGGGCTGTGCAGGGCGCACTGCACAGCGATGCTCTGGTCTTTCTCTTGGGGCGTTCTTGGAGATTAAAAGCGGATTAATCTCCGGAATCCACGGTTGTGTTTGTGTGGCTGTGTGCACATGCGTGGCCGTGTATGTCGTGCATAGCTGTGTGCATGTACATACACGTTGAAAGCAAAGAGGAATGCCTTCCCCTTAGAAAAAGCATGTTGGCACCAAACAAACTCAAAGTATGTGTAAATAAATAAATATACAAAAAGACACGTATAAGATCTCCTAAAGTACAGCTGAGACACTTAAGAGCATGTAGATACTGGTTTGTTTTTTGTTTTCCTTTAAAATCCGTCCCCTCTTAAATAGTGATGGGACACTGACAGGCTACATGTGGGAAAACTCTGGCCTCCCTGGGTGTCCCAGTGGTTTGGCTGGCATCAGGGTGGTGGTCTAAAATGAGGGATTTGGATTTGGTGGAGTGAACTTATTTCATTTGTATTCATATGTGCTGGCATTGAGCTGCCTTATACCTCAGCAGATATTTTTGGAGATTGAGTTTCAAAATACTGAACAAAGTAATAGTGAACTTCTGTTCTTCTGGAGAGTGCATTTGGTGAAACTTGTGTTCTCTGCCTAACTTGGCCTGACAGTGGCTCTTCCAGTTCATTTTTCATGATCTTGTTTGAAGCAACAGCCAGTGCTGCCAAAGCATGGCATTTGTGGGGTGACCAAAATGTGAGAGGATTTTCTGATAAAGACTGCTCTTATATTGTGTCAAAGCTAACTTCGGGTCAGGGGAATTTCTATTTAATTGTTTATCTGCTGATTTGCTTTTAATTTCTGTGCACTGATGTGATCTTCTGTACCTTTTGCTGGTGAACTCATTTTTTATTAGAATGTTGTGATCGTTTCCTTCCATTTCAGTCTGATTTAAAATGAGCCTGTATTTAGGTTAAAACAATTTCTGAGGCAAAATGATTGTATCTTGGCCATTTAAAATGTGTAAGCAGTAGTTAACATACATATTAGTACTGCAGTTCAAACTTACAGTAAACATAAAATTGCCTGGCATTAATTCTGTTGTGCTTTTGATGTAAAAATAAGGAAGTCATTGCTTCAAACATTTTTAATCAAATTTTTTCTTAGCTAAATTTAACTGTACACTTTCAGAGGCACCTATTTTACTATTTTCGAAGTGCTTGGTTAATTTTATTTGGTATAAAATACTCACTGCATGGAAATTTGCTGGCTTTTTTCCCAAATCCATAGCTTTTGGCATACTGGGAGCTGCATGCTGATAATTTCTTGAGGATCTGGGATTTTCTGTTTTGCAACCTGTCTTTATTGTATGACCATCACACCTCAGACCGTGGATGCCCCATCCCTGGAAGTGCTCAAGTCCAGGCTGGATGGGGCTTGGAGCAGCCTGGATGGTGTCCCTATGGCATGGAGTTGGAACGAGGTGCTTTATGAGATCCCTTCCAACCCAGACCATTCTGTGATTGCCTGAGGATCTGAGAAATGGTGATATGGAATGTGTAGTGATAGTGATGATAAAGACAGTGAAAACTTGATGCTGAAGGGGTGAAGTTGTCATAGGCTCACTGTGATCACCTCACTGGGTGCTGGTCTGTGCCCTGTGTGCCTGAGGTGGGGACTGGTGCAATAACTGCCTATTTCTTTATCTTGTTTTGCAGAAGATGAACAAGTATCAGCAGTTTAACCCTTGGGCTGTTTGTATAAACCACTCACAACACAAGGGATGTGGGAGAAGGTCTCACGGTTCTGTTAGTGACTGCTGACAACTTGCTGCTACTGACCTCAGACCTTACCTCTGTCACAGACGAGATGGAACGGGTTGGATCACCTCTTTACACCTTCCTTCACTCTGCCACCACCACCTAAGAAGCTATTTCTGCCTATGAAACAGAAAATCCTGTTCAAGGAATGTGCTGACTGCCTGGATACCAACATGGGTACCCAGAGATGGACAGAGCTTCTTGCATTGGGGAGGACCAGTTGTCACCACCACTTGAAACTTGGGAACATTTTTCTGTATCATACCATATAATCCTTTGGTAGTTTCCATTGTTGTTATTTTCTACATGACTGTTAGAAATCTGAGAGTGTTATTTTATGAACTTCAAAAAAAAATTATATCAAAATGTCAGCAAAACCGAAGGATGTTGCTGAAGTATCTGAAAATAATTTATTATTTAATATTTTTAAATGGGAGTTTCCTTTATGTGCGTTGGGAGTGCTCTGGTTGGCTAATATAAATGTTTAGTCAATGTGACAGCAAATTAGCTACACATCAACTGTTGTGCTCTCGAAATAAACACAGAAAAGTAGAAATGGGTGCAGAAATTTATAGATTTTAGAGAGTGTTTAGATTTAATATGAATAGAGCCCAATGCCCTGCAGAGCAGTGTCTGCCAAGCCAGCACTCCTGCTGCTCCCCTCCCACATGGACACAGCAGAAACCTCCTGTCCCAGGATTTTTAGAAATTTTTTCAGCTGCCAGCCAACTAAGGCAATGGTTGGTGCTCTCCTCCCTTATTAAGGAATGTTGGAAATGTGGAAGCTGTAGCTTATGGGGAGCATTTGGGGAGATCTGAAGCTTTCCCAAAGAGTTTTAACAAGTTTTGCCCTGCAGAGTTCAACATGCAAAGCATGTTCTAAAACTCAAAACTCAGCTGTGTGTTGTGGTTTTTAAGATCATCCCACATGTCCTGGCCTTTTCCCAGAGTTGCACAGGGTTTAGGTGCAAAGGTTATCTTTGAAAAAATAACAAAAGAATTAGAAATCACCTACATTTCACATAAAAATTGTGAAACTGAATAATAAATGACACAATGCTTATAGAAGAGCATAATGCATTTTATGATGGGTTAAAAAACCCTGTGGTGTTTATCTGGAAAATACAGATGACCATTTTTTTTAAATCTAGTTAAAAATCCTGGTGTTGTTGATGTCAATGAGTTTTGACTCTACAGCCAGCCAGTATTAACCCATGATCCTCTAGTTTGACTATGGTCAAATGAATTGCTTCTTTGATTTTACTTTTAGCCAGCCAGAGTGCAGAGGGGTAGAACTGGAAACGGCCTGCAGGTTCTTTTCTTTGTCCTTCCTTCCCTTCCTTCCCTTCCTTCCCTTCCTTCCCTTCCTTCCCTTCCTTCCCTTCCTTCCCTTCCTTCCCTTCCTTCCCTTCCTTCCCTTCCTTCCCTTCCTTCCCTTCCTTCCCTTCCTTCCCTTCCTTCCCTTCCTTCCCTTCCTTCCCTTCCATACATGACACCCCATTCTAGTGTTGAAATCAGACATGAATGTGTGAATATGTATTTAAACATTCAATTGTAAATCTTTGTTGTGATGTTTACAGGCTAAGCTAGAAAGATGATGTTTGTCATTTTTACAGTGCCTCAAAACTGATTTCTATATCCATAGTTGTGAACAGCTTTAAGGTTTGTTTGGTTTTTTTTTTTTTTTAACCTATATATGTGCAGGGGTGCAAGGTGAATGCAACATTTTTGGAAAATGCCACAAGTACCAAAAACAACCCAAAGCCTTTGATGTGCTTTCTCCATAGTAGCTAGGGGCTGATGGAGCCAGGTGAATGTGAATGACCCAGCCTGTGTCTGCCTTCAGAGCAGTTCCAGGTTCAGCATTGCCTGGAATGTTCCTGTCAGGATTGGGATTGGGAAGTGGAAATGAACAGTGATGCTGAGGAAGAGGATGCCTGATTTATAACTCACTGGTTGGCTGTATGATTTTTTGGCACAAGTATCAGAGAAGCAAGTGGTTGAAAAAATATATTAAAATCTACTTGGGATATGGCGTAACAAATGCATTTTGCTTTCTCAAGGCCTTAATGCTTATAGTGAACCTGCACGGGCCTTAATGACTAAAGATTAATGTGTCAAAGCTACGCAGGGCAGAGTGAGTGTTTTCAGTACATGCAATATTGATAATAGAAGTCATGAACTGATACTCCTGTGGGATGTAAATCCACATCCTGCCATGCCACTGTCAGCTGTAGTTGCCTGTTAACTTCTGCATGGAAACAGCAGGCTTTGTGTTCCTTCAGAAATCATCTGCGTTGTGCCAGGTAAATGAAAGTGTACAGTTCCTTGGCCTTGGGGGGAAGCTGCAGCTTATTCCAGCCTGTTGAACAAAACTATAGGGGATGGGGATTACTAAAGGGGCTTTCTTTTGCCCCAAAACCCAATAGTGCTGCCTTTGAGGATGCAGGGAAGCCCCTGTGGGGAGCAGGGTCGGAGTCTCCTGGCAGTCAGCAAGAGCAGATGAATAAATCACCCATCCAAACGTGGTATTTGATGGTGTTTGCACATCAACAGCATCCGTCTGTTCCACAGGGCTTGGCAGACACTGAGAAGTTCTGGAATGAGTGAAAGTCTCACTAATGATATTTTCCTAATAGCCATCACAGCTAGTGTACATAAATCATGCATAAACGATGACAGACGAGCTACTCCTGCTACTCCTGCCTCGCACAGTGTGGCTTCTCTGCTGCTCCTTGCTGGGGGTTTTGTTTGTTTGTTTGTTTGTTTTTACTAAACCGATCACATTGATTGGGGCCAATAGCCAAATGTAGTGTCTGGTGTGGGTTTGAAGAGATATTATCCCTTTTTTTGGTAATGCAGACAGAAGCAATATGTTGTTAGTATCTGTTGTACACTGCATTATTGAAGTGATGTCTTCTGGACCACAGATCCCTGACTCAGTACCTCTGCTGGGTTCTTCTAACTCGAGCTCTGATGCTGATAAAGAGTTAAGGTACCTCGTGTCATGTTCTTCCACTGCCATACCTGGGTTTGCTCATTTCTGCTCATTGTTTGCTCCTGACTTGGTGAAAGATGCCTTTCAGATTCCTGTGATTTAAGCACACAGTGTTTTGTTATAAATGTTAAACTCCCAAATAGTTCCTGAGGAAGCAGTGTAGTTGGGTAAAATTGAATTGGCCTCTCTGGTTTCAGAAAGGGGAAAATGAGATCACTGGGCCTCTGAGCACCAGAGTCATCTACCAAGTACACAAAAGAGTGGAAAGACAATGGCTGTGGATGTTTGCAGTTCACGTTTTTGCAATGTGGACAAATTTTGGGTGTTTGTCAACAACAGGCAATGTGGGGCTTCCCTGGCTCCTTCCTTTTGCCTTTACTCAGATAAGTTTGTAGGCCTCACCTTGAGCCCTGTGTGTGATTTTTGGGCAGCACGATATGAAAAAGACATGATGCTGTTAGAGAGCATCCAAAGGAGGCCACGAGGATGGGGAAGGGTGTGGAGGGGGGGAAGCCTTATGAGGAGTATCTGAGGGCACTTGGTCTGTTCACCCTGGAGAAAAGGAGATTGAGGGGAGAGAGACTTCAATCTACATCTTCCTGAGGGGCAGCACTGATCCTTTCACTCTCATGGGCAGTGACAGGTCACGAGGGAAGGGCCTGAAGCTGTGTCAGGGGAGGTTTAGGTTGGGTATCAGGAAAAGTCTCTTCACCCAGAGGGTGGCTAGGCACTGAACAGCTGCCCAGGGGAGTGGGCACAGCGTGGCAGAGCTCAAGGAGTGTTTGGACAAGGCTCTTGGGCACAGGGTGGGATTGTTGGGGATGGTTTTGTGCAGGGCCAGGAGTTGGACTCGATGATCTGATGGGTCCCTTCCAGCCCAGCACATTCTGTGATGCTTCACTGGAAGGTGGTCAGAGCCCTGCTTGGGATGGGGTGCACAGGGGGCTGTCTGCACCTGCCGGGGCACAGGGTGGGTGCTGAACCCACCGGTGATGCCACTTGCAGAGGGGCCCGTGGGGCATCAGGGGTGTTCCAAAATCTTTCATCACATCCCAAGTAGTTTCATTGTAGGCAACAGTGGAAATAAAACCCTGTCACTTAAGTTTTTATAGAACATTAGAATTTTTGCAGGATAAACTTACCACTGCCTTTGCATACAGAAAAGATAAAAGGGATACACTTTCTTTAGAAAAGCTTTACACACTATATTTTAGAATGCTTCTATAGAGGATAATCTATCTTGAATTCCCAACCCAGCTTTTGCTTCTGTTGTGCTTTTTATTGTTTTATCTTTATTTCTGGTTTCCTGGAATGCAGTTTAGCTTTGTATTAATTAAATTCTAAATATGTGAGCATATTGGCAAAAACTGCACAGATGTAATGATAGCAATTGTACTGCACAAGTCAGTGATTGTATAGTATTCTGTAACAAGCAATGTTTGTCTTCTATTTTTTGATACCTCTTATACACTTATGTCTTTTAGAAAGACAGTGCCTCTGTATGCTTTTTGTATTTTTACTGAGTGATTGTAAATATTTGTTATATTTTTGGTTAAGAGAATGTTTAAAAGTACTGTTTATTATCCAATCTATTAATATGTTGGGATCAATAAACAATCAACATGTACTAATTGTTTTCAGCAGCTGTTTTCTGGCAGCTAGTGGGGGATGGAGCTGAGGTGGTGCAGAGCTGGGGAGGGCCTGGTGGGGGTGATGCTCATCCCGGGATCAGAGAGGAGCCACCACTGAGTGATTGTGTGGTCTCTTCACAGTGAGGACAGTACAGACGTGTGATGTTCAGAGGGCTGTAGCACCTTTTCTGTGAAAATGGGCTCAGACAAGTGGAGTTGTTCAGACTGAAGGAGAGGACCTGTGGAGACCTTAGAGCCCCTTTCAGTGTTTAAAAGGCCTCCAAGAGAGCTGGAGAAGGACTCTGGACAAGGGAGAACTAGCTTTGATCTGAAGAAGGGCAGGATTGGTTCCGATTTTCTGAAGAAATTCTTGCCTGTGAGGCTGGTGAGACCTTGGCACAGGGTGCCCAGAGCAGCTATGGCTGGCCCATCCCTGGAACTGTTCAGGGCTGGATAGGACAGGGCTTGGAGCAACCTGGGATAGTGGAAGGTGCCGCTGCCCATGGCAGGGATGGGGGGTTAGATTCGATGACCTTGAAAGGTCCCTTACCACCCAAACCATTCTGTAATTCTGTGATCTTTCCCTTTCACCCGGGTCCTGTGGCTGCTGCCTCAACTCAGAGAGAGCAGAGAGAGCCTGAGGCTCTTGGGCAGGGTGTGGTGCCTCCCAGAGCTACAGCCCTGGGCAGCACATCCAGGTGGAGGTGTGTGCTGGCCCTGAGGGTGCATCCACAGAGTTGAAAATTGAAAATTTCCCCCCCTTATTTTTGCAGAGGGCCTGTGGCCCCCAGGCACCCCAGCGTGGTGCTGAAGGAGAGATGGGCAAGGGGCAGGAGCTGAGCTGGGCCCCCCTGCCCTGGCTGGCATGGCCACTTCTGACTGCATTTTCCCTCCATTTGTGTTCTGATCATACAAAAGCTAAGCTGTGTGGGAATTTCATGGGGAAGGACTTTTTTTTTGAGGGACAGGACACTTGTGTAATGGGTTCTTTGCTGGCAACTTGTCCTTTGCTCCCCCAGTGCAAATGGCATTTTCCCCCCTTCCTCCCTGTGCAGCCCTTTCCCTGTGCTGTACGTGGGGATGTGGCTGCACCTCTGCTGCAGGTCAGATAAGAGCTGAGTTTTATCTTCACCATCTTACTCGCCCCAGTGGGACTTTGCAGTTTTAGGATCACAGAGTCGTTTGGGTGGGAAGGGACCTTACCCCTCACCCAAACAGAATTCCAGCTCTGCCGTGGGCAGGGATGCTTTCCACCAGCCAGATTGATCAGAGCCCTGTCCAGCCCCACCTTGTTCGCAGAACCCTGTTCAAAACCCGCCTGGTTTTGTTCCCCGGAGTCTTTAAATTCCAGCAGTTTCTGGGAGGTGGTAAGGTTTTCAATTTTTTTTTAAATTATTTTAATTTTCTGTTTTCTTTTTTCTTTTTTCTTTTCCCACTTCTGAGAGCTTCCGTTCTTTTTGAAGCAGGAAAAGGAAAAGGAGCAGAGCTGCCACAAGAGGCCAGCCTTGCCTGCGGTTCTGTGCGGCTCTGCGGGGCTGTGCGCGCTGCGCTGCGCTGCTCAGCCGGTACCAGAGCCTGGCACTGGGGTGGCACTGGGGTGGCACTGGGGACATTCTGGGCTGCCCTGGGCCCCGTGGCAATGTCTGCAGGGACAGTGCGCGGCCATGCGGTGCAGGAGGACGCGGGTCTTGGCGGGTTACTCTGCATTCAGGACTTTCCAAGGCTGCCTGGTGCCTGGTCCCGATTTCTCCTTCACGATCCCTTTCCGTCCATGGTAGTTATCCTGCCTCTGGGAAGCTGTGCCCTGTTCCCCACTGCTCTCCATCCCCGAGGGAGGCTGTGCAGTGTTTCTCCCCGTGGCAGAAGCACCAGCGGCTGTGTGACAGTGCAGGCAGGCAGTATCTCAGGCTGTGGGGAGGTGTGGAACCGGGACAGCCTGACTGCAGCCAGCAGTGCTCGTGTAAAACCGAATGCAGGAGAAGCAGAGTCATCAGCGAGCATTCACCTAATGAGCTACTTGGATTTGGGGCTTCTCTTTCCAGGTGCTGGAAACCCAGCACCATGTGTAGCATCATTTCCCATCCTCACATTCCATGTCCAAGCATTTGGGTTAGACCTGGCACTGCTGGAGCCGTGGGAGCTTCTTGCTTTGACAGAGTTTCATATTCCCTGTGCCCAGGGGCTTCTGAGGCTGCACTCAGTGCATCAAATGGGTGCTGACCTAAACCCGAGTGTATTCCCTGGGGGCACTCAGCCAAGGCTTTTCCTCATTTTCTGCTGGAATCAGTTTCAATCTGATTTTATTGGGAAGAGTTAATGATTGCTTGTTAGACTGCAGTACTGCCATGTGTTATTTGCTCATGGAGAAGCTGAGAATTGCCTCTCCAAAGTAAATATGAAAAGAGAGATGAATGCTCTCTCCCTCCACAGAAGATTGCTTGCCCAGGACATGCTCCTTGAGGGAAACATGCTTCGTTTTTGCCATAAGGAAGAAGGCAAGAACTGCATGGCAGCAGCAGGGTCACAGCCTGAGGTGTCCCCACCACCTGGGGACTTGCCAGGAGGGCTCTGCAGGCAGGGTCAGTCAGTGCTTCCAGACACTCATCAATTATTAAGGGGGTAAAATGTGCTGGAGAGACCATGTTTGAGCACCAGGAGGACCAAAACCTGTCCCTGCACTGTTCTTCCCTCTGGGTTGAATTCCTGCATTTTTGAGGATGGAGTGAATGCATTTTTCCTCATCCAACCTTAGTCCAGGAGGAGCACTTCAAGTCTGTGGTGTTTGTGCTGTGTGCTTTCAGGCTGTGGCATCAGCTCTTGTGGTTTGACCCAGAATTTGCAGTATTTTTAGCTTTCCTGAAGATCCAGGTCCTGGAGGCATGTGACAACATGAACTGATGACATTTTCATGGAGGGGAGGGTATGTAAAGCAGCTCTTGTTGCTACGAAAACCTTGAAAACACAAACTATAAAAAGAATTCTTTGAAAAAAGTTGTGAAGGAAAAGAAGACCCGTATTGATTTAGCCTGCCCCTGGCTCTTGTCAGCACTGAGCTGCTGCCTCCTGATGCTGAATTCCCACAGCCCATCAGCAGAAAAGCACAATGTCTTTCCCCAGGGTACTGCCCTGAAGACTTTTACTTGTCTGAGAGAGCCAACACTCCTGGAAATGAAGGAAGAACCAAGTTGTTTGTACAAGATAAATGTTAAATGGGCTCCACAAAGATTTCTGTTCATTCCCTGAATTTGTCAGAGGAGGAGAATAATTACCAGTGTCACAGTGCTGCAAGTCAGTCTTGGTTTGGGAGAGAGGGAGCAATATGGTAATAAGTGAAGTTCCAATGTAGACATAGTTGCATTTAACACTCAGCAGTAGCAATAAAGATGAAGGCTGTAATTGTATGTGCAGTTTCAAAGCTCACAACATAATTTTATATCCCCAAACATCTGTTTTAGGATCAGAGCAGAATGTCACATAACTACTTTATTTTTATATCTATCATTTAGCACCATCAAGTTTATTATAAATTCAAACTCACTTATGTAAACATGACTTGGGCTGAACAACTCCACAGAGCCCTGACCCTGGGGACAGTGTGTTTGGAGCAGCAGAACTCCAGCTGGCTGTTCAGCAGGATGGCAAAACTCATGGCTCCAGAGGGAGATGGCCCTTGCAGGAAGGTGACAGTGTTTTATGCAGGAAAAACTCTTCTGGGATATCAGGGGTTGATGGAGGCTTTCATGACCTGCTTGCTCGGGATTGTGAGCACACCTTGTCTTTATCTCAGTATATTGTATTTTGGGGTGAATACACCACTAATGCCTGGCTGCGATGCGATGGCTCCTCTCCTTTCCCTCATTTTATTTTCAGTGTTAGTAGTGAAGCTGGTGGAAGGGAAGGTCTCTTGGAAGGCTTCTGCTTGGAGGACCAAAGGAGTGATGAAGGACCTGGTATTAGGAAGGAATTCTTGCCTGCAAGGGTGGTGAGGCCCTGGCACAGGGTGCCCAGAGAAGCTGTGGCTGCCCCATCCCTGGAAGTGTCCAAAACCAGGTTGAACAAGGCTTGCAACAACCTGGAATTGTGGAAGATGTCCCTGCCCATGGCAAGGGGTAGAATAAGATGAATTTTATTAGCTTTATATGGGAGGTGCTGTGCAGGTGCCACCTAGTGTGGGTTTCCCAGGCTGCCCCTGCAGGCAAAAAGATTTTAGAGATTTTGGGAGCAGCAGCACCCCCGGTTCCTCATGGGTGCTGTTCAGATGGATTGGTTGTTGGTTTCTCAGCTATCTCCTGGTGGGATGCTGGGAACTCTTCTTGCCTCTGCAGCTTTGTGCCGGGCTGTGGTGCTGGGCAGGCTTTGTGCTCCCTGCATTTGTCACCTCCCATGGAGTCCTTTCCCTTGCCTGTGCCATCATGTGGCTGCCCTGACTGTGCCTCTTATCAACTCACCTGAGAGACACCTTGGCCATTCACCTTCACTGTCTGTAGAAGGAAGTAATTCAATTTAGTAGAAGTCACCATCCATTTTATAGTGGTAGTAATTAAATGTAATTGGAGGTGTGACTTCTAAACAAGGCTGTATGTTTTTTTTAAATGAGGTGTTTCACATCAAGAAAAACAAATAAATAACCAAGGGCATGCAGACGTGGGGTGTGATGTGAATCTGTGACCTAACCTGGGCTCCCTTGGTGGTGTCCTTTACCAGGGACACGCCTCTGCCCTGGCTTAATTGAACAATGCTGCCACTAATGGGTGGGAGAAATCTGCTGGAGTTCAAGTACCTTGTTTCATCAGCAAAGGAAGGTTCTAAAAACGAAAGCTGCAGCAGAAGCTAGGGAGCTGCTGGGTTCCTGCTGCCTTCTCTCTGGAGGAGGCTGTTCCAGTGCAGATCTCCTCACGGTGGGATGAAGAGGATACTGCTTCATCTCCTGACTTGGCTGTGAAATCTTTGCTATGCTGTCGAGACTTTCCTGACTAAAACATATATTAAAAGTAACTTACTTGTCAGTAAATTATACAGTTTAAAAAACAGCCTTTGGTGGGGTTTTCAGAGGTGCAGAAACATGGTCAGTTGGAAATTACAGTTAAAAAGACTCAATGTGGTCATGGCTCTTCTCCTCCAGCTTAGGGAAAATATGAACCAATAGATTCAGAATCTGATGCTTCTGTTAGCTGTGCCCTTTCCTGCCACATGGAAATGTCACCTGTGGCCAGAGGGAGTTGTCCTGTGCTGATGAGAGCCCTGGGAAGAGGGACGACAGCGTTGGCACCTGCTCTTGGCTTGTTTGAATGCATGAATGTCACCCTGGAAGGTGTGAGCTGGACCCTCATGGGGCATTAAACATGCAGCACAACCCTGGAGCTGTGGGGGTGTGCTTTATTGACAGGATTTATTATTCCATGGGATGGGAATGCTGTGTGGCACCATGCCAATCCACAGGGGACAGTGACGCTGCTGGAGAACCCACTGCTGACCAGCAAAGGTGGGGATGAGTAGAAATGTGCCAGGTTAATTTTTAAAATTGAATTATTATTTCACAGGTGGCTGAACTGGCAGATCAAGAAGTTCAGTGCTGTGGTTTGTGTGCCAGTGGTTTGGCACCAGGTGTTTACACAGGTAACTCACACACAAATGACTTGGATGTGTCATTACATGTTTCATCTCTTCCTGCCAAACAAGCAAAGAGACTGCCGGGGACACCCCACGGTGCCTGTTAACCCAGACCTGCCTGTGCTGCTGCCACTGGCTTTGGGTTTGGGTTGGTTCTGCCCTGGGAGCAGCTGTGTGCCAGGCAGGGGCTCCTGCTCTGTCACTGCTGGCTGCCAGGGCTGCATGTGGGGAGTGTCAATAGCCAGCCAGGCTTGTCACTGGGCAAATGATGTGTGGCCAGCTTGACTTCTTGAGATCAATAACTCAGTGACAGGCAGCTCGAGCACTTGGAAATAGCATTAAGCCCGACACCACTGTTCTGTGTATTGCGAGGGATCGAAGAACAGCAGGGCCTGAATTGCAGAGCTCCATCACTGTGTCAGGGCTACCAGTGTGAATACAAAGTGCTGTGGAAGAATGTGTGGCCTCTTTGAAAAGAAAAGGCTGAACACTTGGACTTGCCAGCTGCTGGGCAATGGACATGGCAGCTGGGACCAGTCTCCACCAAAGGACCACCAAAGCTGTTCACTTTGACCATCCAACAGCTGGAGGAAGGTCAGGAGTACAGAATGGTTTGGGTTGGAAGGGACCTTCAGATCCCCAAGTTCCTACCACCTGCCATGGTCAGGGACACCTCCAGTCCAATAGGAGCTGAGGTTCCTGAAATCTCAGAGGAAAAACCCCGGGTAGAGGATGCAATCCTTGTACTTTGCAGTATCTGTTGCAAGCAGCGGGGAATTTGCTTGCCTTATGGCCAGGATCCACAGGAAACTCCTTTTCCACTTAGGCTGATAATATTTGCTATGCAACACAATACTGTTTAATCTCTATCAGGGATTTTTTTCATCCCCCAGAAGAAAGACCTTTTTTGCTCATGCTCCTGAAATCCATATGTGTGGTGAGTCAAGCACAAAGATCCTGTGGCACAAAGCTGATGTGGAGCTTACAGGGAGGTTCTTCATGATTTTATTCCAGGTCTTGCATCTAATCCAATGTAGCTGGTCCTTAAATGCTGCTTCTTCTGAAAGATATTTAAAGAAATGGAAATTTTGTACATATTCTCTTAAAGAACAAATAAAATTGCTGTACCTTGAATGGTTAAATTATTGTTGCAACCTAGAGTTCCTCTCCTTCCTTTTGCATTTTAGTTACTCTGATTGCTGTTCTTTTAAGAGCTACCACTGGTTTTAAAGCATCAAATTTTTGTCTTTGGGAAGCAAATGCCTAGGGAGGAATTTTAATATTGCTTTTGCTAATTGCTGGGAAGTGAAAGTTAAGCAAGATGATCAGGGATTGCTTAGAGCTGGCAGATGACAGTCATTACAGACAGGAAGGTCTGGTGTCACTTGTGAGAAGGTTTAGTGTAGCAGTAGTAAAACCAGCACGATGTCATTAGAGTCTTTATAGGAAAAACATTTTGGAAGCTGGCTCTGAATCCCAGTGAAGTCTGTGCAAACACTCCTGCTCACTTTTAAAGCCTGAATAAAATCTGAGATGATTGCTAAGCTACTCGTAATGTCTCCAAGGTCAGAGGAAACTCCCTGTATGGGCTTATCCGTGTAAAAGGAAAAAGAAAACACTCAACCAAAAAGCCAAACTAACCCTGATGCCTGAAAAAACAGCATAATAAAAGCCTACATTAAAAGGGAAGTTTGGGTAGTGAAATTGTGATGGAACCTGTCTGTTTTCCCCATGGAATGTGAGCATCTCTACTGAGCTCAGCAGTTGAAATTACTCCATTGAATACATGTTGACTTGTGTCCTTGTTGCTTTGTCTTCAAGCTCTATCTAAATGTATATCTCTAGAATTCCATAAATATGTATTTGTTCGACATCTTGCAGCCTTTTAATAAATGTCATTTGCCTGTGAACAAAGGTTTTCCCCATCCCTGCCACCAGCAGCCTTTGCTGACTAATCAAGATGTGCCTTGTCCTGCTCTCGTGGCCCGAGGGGGTTTGTGCAGCTCTGTGGGGTTTTGTCATTCATTTGGATGCTCTGCCAGTGTGTTGTGCACCTGTGCAATGTCAGATACAGATTGCCCACAGCAGCATTTAATAGACTTCCTGATCTCAATGGAAAGTCAATAACTCGAGATCTTCATTGCAGGACATGTCTGGGTCCTGGCTTATGGAGGATATTTTCTGTGTCAAATAACTTCAGATATTTGGAACAAAACTAGAATATTGTTTTCTCTATGGCCCTAGGAAAGAAAAGTAACATTTTGAGGTGCACTGGTATAGAGTAATGTTCATTTTTGTTCTGGAGAAAGAACTGCAAGGTGGGTCCTTTTTTCAGCACAATGAAACATTTACCAAATTGTTCCAGTAAGTCAGTTTTGTAGAAAGGAAGGAAAAGCATTAGAGAATTCTCATTTGTGAGATCAGAAAGGAAAAGGTAATGTATAGACAAAAATACTGATTAAAAACTACATTCATCCTTATGAGAGGAATGCAAAATATCCTGGCATGGCATGTTGTGTGGGGGAGTGTAACCCTTTTATGTAGTTGATTACTGAGCTAATACTACCCCTAATCAGTCTACAATTGAATGTAGAACTAGCTGAGGCTCAAATTTTCTCCCCTGATTTTCAGAGCCCTGCACTAGAATTAATCCTGGCAATTTGTCAAACCAGGGCTGGGAATCAGCAGTTTCAAATCCCCCAAAGCTGTTTCCTGGCACGGAGGAAGGAGGGGCAGCAGTGCTGATGGCATCTGCACTTTTGGTTTACAGCTGGAATCTCAGTTCAGTGAGACCCCAGGGCAAAGCTGTGAGTATGAGGTGTAAGTATGGATGCTGCTGGGCACGGCAGGGACAACAAATAGCAGAGCCCTGACCCCCAGGATAAACTTTCTTTCCTTTGCATATGTACTAAACTCAGAATTTATTGTAGTTTTAAGAAAAAAACAAGAATTTCAGACACAGCAATAACCACAGCTAAATCCAGCTGTTGATGTGGCCAGTGGTTTTGGGCTCTTGACCCTCAGCCATGATGCTGGTGGAGCTGCTGAGACCAAAAGATGGCACTATTTTTCTATTTCACTGCAAAGGAAATTCCTCTCTAAATCAGATTCATTCACTGTTGAATCGCTCTCAAAGCCACTAATTTTCTGAGGCTGTACATACAGCAAAGTCCAATATTGTGAAGGCCAAATTGCTGCCAAAAAAGTCTTCATCTAAAAAATATATATCTATAACATGTTATCCTGATGAAAGATAACACAGGGGAGGACTTTTTCTCAATCAAGCTTAATTATTAATGGCCAGTGTTTGTTATATTGTTGTATTTAGTCCAAGAAACCTTGATAGAGGAAGCTTTTCAATGTGAATGGTACTTCAACTGGCATTTGATAAATTTTACAAAAAAAGATCCCTGGAATATTTAACTCCCTATTAATATTAAAGAAGGGAAGCTGCAGACTGTGGGAGAGGGATCAGATGTGGGATCAGATGTGCTGCCATCCCCGAGGACAGGAGAGCAAAGCTGAGGATCCCCTCAGGGGCTGCCCCAGGTGGGAGCACACACAGCACAGCCCTGGGAGTCCTTAGCTGAAAGCAGTTCAGACATTAGCTCAGACAGGCTCCAGGTCTCACTGGAGGTGCACGTTCCTGATCCTCAGGTCACTAGAAAAAGTTCCCTCCTCTCACAAAAGGCAGGAGTCTGCCCCAGAGCTGAGCATGAGTCCCACAGCCCATGGGGTTACCAACCCCACCTCTGGTTACCCAGCTGGGTGAATTATTTAGGGTCAGCACAGGATTTCAACACTCATCATGGTATGTTACTTGTCTTTGATGTTACTCTTTGGCTGCCCTTCTTTTTCCCAGGGAAAGCAGCAGGATGTGGTGTCTGTCTGGAGCAGGGTGCCCTGAGTGTCTGGGGGGCTCTGGAACATTCTGGTTGCCTGGATTCCCTGGAGAAGCAGCTGTGACCTACCAGGGGTTTCCTCAGCGTGGCTGGCACAACCAATGGGAATATTTCTGCCTCCTATCAAGTCTCTATAACTGCCTGATACAGCCCAAGAAATGAAAGTTTAAAGCAGAAGGGAGTAGCAACACTGAGTTGAGTGATCTGAAGAGACTCCTGTTCCCTGGTGAGGTCACTTAGCCCAGCTGCTTAATTGGAGGCGATAATGCAGCATAGATTTCATCTGGCAGTGTCGTATTGCAGCTTATCAAACAGGCTGAAAGGCTCAAGAATAGCAAAACAGCAGACCCCAGCAAAGACAATGGGATGAGAACAAAGTTCATTTCACTAAGAAAATGCAGGAATAAAGGAATAGAGCTTTTCAGACCAGCCCCATTAAACGCCTAGCAAATTAGTGACATTATGGCTTATTAAATATTATTAAGCTAAGGACAAAAACCCTTCCTGCAGAATGCACACAGCAATGGCAAAAAAAAAAAAAAAAAAAGAAAAAAAAGAAAAAGACAAAAAGTGAAGAAAAACTGTGTTTTCACTTAAATGCTGCCCTGCAATATAATCCTGAGGTCTCTTGGTTTTAGCTTTTAAAACATTAGAACATTTACTAATCATAAATCTGAAATTGAACTGTCCACGCTGAATTTGAATATTTCAGCCAAACATCTTGGGAGGTCTCATAAGTTCAGAGAAACACCAGCCAGAGAAAATATTTTCCAAGAGTTCATTTGTGGGAAAGTCTGTCACAGATTTTTCTTTTTCCTTTTTTTTTTCTTCTTGCAAGCTAATTTGCAGTGCTACACGTATGAGTGCATGCATATTGATTTTATTAATTAAAATTAAGAATGTACAAATCTGCCTCTGTGGAGGCTGCGGGGTAGGGAAGGGGAAGGTTAATCACACAGCATTTCCTCCTTTCTGTGCTCAGGATTCTCCACACACAGGCGCTGTGTGCCAGCCCCTGATTGGGATGCAGAGCTCCCTCTGCCCTTCCTCTGTCTCCAGACTGTGGCACACATTGCGAGGAAGATAAAACAGAAATAAAGATCCCTTGACCAGCTGATTGCAATGCAAACTCGGAGCTGTTTGGCACAGACCCTGGACTTGGGCACAGACAATTATCAGCAATTAGAAAAGGCAGAAGGGGTTTGAGTTGCAGATGCAGAAATTTCTTAAGAGCAGACCAGATATCATGAGATTGATTTTGGGCACAGAGGGCAGGGAACAAATGTGGTGTGAAATACACGAGATTAATACATGTGAGACTTCATTCTTTTTAGCTGATTCTGATTGACAATGCCTGCTCATGTGCTGGAGTGGAAAGGCAGTGGAGGTTTTATGGTTTGTTGTTTCACAAACTGGTAAAGGGACCATAAGTAAGTAGTGATTATTGTTATGTTTGCCACACAAGGACATAATTTGTGCTGAAGACTTGGACAGGCTTTCCTTAGAGCTGACTCACACGAAGATGCAGTGGGATTTTCAGGTTTGTGCCCCACTGGAGCCACCTTCTGTATGGCCCAGTGCCAGAGAGGAAGTTTGTGCTGGCTGGCAGGAGTGGGAAGTAGCAGGTCAAGGATGACGGAAAATAAAGCAAAAGTTCAGCTCCATCTTGACTGGCTAAAAGCTGTCTGCATGTCTGTGGATGAAGTGAAAGCAGTCCCAGTATTTGGTCAAGAGATTAATGTGTCATTAAACCACAGAACTCATTAAGGAGCAAACTGGTCTTCTGAGCAACCTGCTCTAGTGGAAGGTGTCCTGCCCATGCCAGGAGGGTTGGAATGAGGTGGTCTTTAGGGTCCTTTCCAACAAAACCATTCTGTAATTCTGTGACTCTGGGATTCTGTGATTCTGTGAGTGAAGTACCTGCTGCAGCTGAGATCTGTGTGTGCAGTGTATATATTCAAGGGTTTCTATTTTACAGGGGTAGTGGCCTCTCTGTCACCTCCAGCAGAGAGGGTAAAGCTGGATGACTCTGCTGGATGTGGGCCACTCCTGTTTTCCCACTTTGTCCCCAGGTCATGTGGTCAGAGGACCAGCTGGACACAGACTGTGCTGGACATGAGCACACAGCCAAGGGTAGGGGCTGGACTGTGACAGAGATGTCACTTGTGCCACTGGCTGTTACAAAACTCAAATGAATTCTTACAGAGGTTGACAAAAATAGCCTTGTTCACATTCATTTCAAATCCCATGAGGTGCCTGTCTTCATTTTTAGGCACCTAAATACTTCTGCAAATCTCCCTCTTAATGCTGCGTGAGCTGGGGACTGATCTGGCTCATCAAACTCCAGCTAAAACAGGAGTTCTTAGATCTGAGCAGTTTCTAAAATGAGAAGCAGAACTTCTCAAACATATGCTGAGGTCAAAATTGCTCATGCTAGTGAGAAAGTAATTTCTGGAGATATGCAGATTTTTTATTTTTTAATGTATTTTTAAGGGCTTTTGTTGCAGTTGTTTTTTCATTTATGCTAAAGCAAGAGGCAGAAGATATTTCTATCAGCAGTAACACTGGGAATTGTTTGGCTCAAATAATTTCACCCTTTTGTTAAATGTTGCTTTAGGAATATTATCACATCCATTGGTTATGTTAGCAATCTGTTTATCCAGGTAACTGAGAGGCAAACATAGCCTGCCAGCTTCTCAGGAAGACAAAGAGAGTGGAGAGTGTTTATACGATTCTACACAGAAATGACTTCTTTATTTTGATAAGATATTACAGAAAGCCAAACCGGGGATTGGATATACAGCTGTAAAATACTTGTCACCATGAAATAATGCCCACTTTCTGTGCCTGCTGGGCTGCCTGTTGGTAACAGCAATCCAGATGGGTGGCTTGGCTGAATGGATCACTGCATCCAGGTGTCACCATGCCCAGATCCTTCCATGCTGGCCCTGGGGTTGTGAGGATGCTTCAGTGGGTGCAAGGGCAGCAGTTCAGGGCCTTGCTACCTCCTTATTTCTGGGGGGTGAAAGGAGAGGCTGATCTTGTCTTGGTCAGCATTGCAGTGGCTTTGCTCAGAGGTCTGAGCAGGCTGAGGTCTGCTGGGCCACAGAGCTGGGTAATTCCACTCAGCCCAGGTCATTCCCACCTTGGCATCTCCACTTTGGTGAATGCAGCAGCAGCACTGAGAGAGCTCTGCCCTTTACTTGCTTCTGAGTATTTTGAATGTTGCTGTAAGCAATATAAAATGTGTTATTAAGTTTGTACCCCCCTCCCCCCCAAGTAAAATCTCTCTAAGAATGAAGAATTGCTTAGAATTGTCAAAACAGCAATGCTACCATGCCATTCTGCAATTAGGGATCGTGAATGCATGAGTGATGAGACTTTTACATACAGGAGAAATAAGAAAAAGGTCTTTTAAAATACAATTTAGTTTTATTTCATGATTATGTGGAATCAGGATGATGCATCACAGAGATATCCCTATGCTCAAGTATGAAATTGTTTGAACATTTATTTTTATCCAGAAGCGATGCCTTGAGCACTTCTTCAGAATATTCAGAATTGACTAGAATTATATTAGTCACATTTTTATTATCAAGACAGTAATTTATGCAGGTGATTTTCAAGGTTTTGATTTTCATCTCTGAAGAACTAAGGGTCAAAACATAAATTAGAGAAGCACATGGCAGTGCTGAACATCCAGGCTATGTACGTACTAATAATTATGTTTTAGTAACCCCTTAAACTGTGTTGTGTGGAGTGGAGAGTCTGTAACCCTGGAAAAAGAGGTCATGAAGTAACTGAGAGTCTGATAGTATGGAGGAATTAATAAATATTAATTAACAAATAATAAAATATTCATTCTTTTAAAAATCACCCTGGGAGTATGATGTGGCCTCACAACTTATAAAAGCAAAGACATCTTCATTTTTTGCAGCTTTGTCGGAAGGAGTCAAACCAGCTTTTTACTCCCTGGAAGGTAAAATGTCCCACACATTTTAAGAGTTACTGTTTGTAAAGAACTTAAAATGGTTTGGGTTTTGGTGGTTTTTTTGTGGTTTTTTGTGGGGGTTTTTTTGTGTTTTTGTTTTTGTTTTTTCAAAGAGCTTCCTATGAAAGGTAGTGAATATTGTAAACAGGATCATTATTCTGCACACCACTGTGTAAAAGATGCAAATTGCCTTTTGTCTGGAGTGAAACAGGCTGTACTTGCCAGTCACACCTGCTGACTCCTGACACTGAGCCTGGATATTCCTGCCCATAATAAAATAATAATGCCAAACAAGGGGTGTTACAGGTAAGCCTACATTTCTTGCACTGAATGGCATAAAGACTTGATAGCCTTAAACATTACTTTTTTATTTTTTTCTCCAAGGTGCAGGCTTGAAAATAACAGTTTTATAGAATAATGGAATCATAAAATGCTTTGGGTTGGAAGGAACCTTAAAGAGCATCTCATTCCAGTCCCCAGCCACGGGCAGGGGCACCTTCCACTAAACCAGGATGCTCCAAGCCCCATCCCAGGAGCCCTTATATTCATTTTGGGTGTCTTCTTCTGGGTACCACTGACACAAGCATGTGAAGATAAGAACATCTCAAAAACACAAATTGCTTACTGCCAGTATTGGATTGCTGGGTAACCATTTGCTTAGGGCAATTACCACTAATTATTTAACAGAATTGGGAAAGCAGAAAAATAATCCATAAAGGGTACTAGGGACACATTACTGTGTGATAATGAGATTTTAGAAGATAGACAAAAAGTACTCAGTTCTAAATGTGTCTGTAGATGTAGAAAACAGATACAGATTTTTGTTACTTGTGATATTTCATGAAAAAAAACCCTAATACTGCTTTGTATTGAGCATAAGATTAGGTTTTGGTTGATATTTCTTTATGGAGGAAGATCTTTTTGATAATTTAGAAAGTATGCAAAGTGCATCTAATTTTATTCCCCCAGATACATACATGAGATTCTGTCTAAGCTAAAATTAGCTGAGTGTTTTTTTGTCTAGACCATCTGTAGATGTAATTTTATCTTGCAGAGTGCTTGCACACCCATTGAGCTGTAGTGACTTGAGCCTCTTGTCCCCTCTAAGGGGCAGGAAGGACAAAATGCTTCATCTCAGACCTATGAGTTGGATTTTCCCTCTTTCTTGGTCAGGGTTTCTGTTTTCTACCCCAGCTACCTTCCTTGCCAAATGACCTGAAGTCAGGCTTGTGGGAGGTTGTGACTTTCTTTTATTGTCCCTGCCCTTTCCATCTGTAAGAGGAGTGTAATGAACCCCATCTAGATCACACGGCTGCTGCGAGGATTATTAAATTAAAAGTGGTTTGGGGCTGTCAGCTGAAAGAATATCCAACTATTGACTGGCATTAGTTCTGGTCTTTACTCAATTTCTGTAATTAATTAAGATGGCAGCTGTATTTGGGGAAGAGTTTGATCACAGGGAGCTGCAGGAGCAGGGGTGGCCGAGCTGTGACCCCCACACAGCTCCAGCCCTGCCTGTGCCTTACCTGGCAGCTCTCCCAGGGGTTGTGGAGCCCTGGGTCACTGCTGGGCTCTGCTCTTCCCATTCCTTCCCCCAGGGAGGGCTGTGATCTCCCACTGCCCCCTCTCTCACCATGGACATCGTGAGAGCCACCTCATGGTTTTGGCAGCTTCTTGCTGCACAGCTGGAGCCACTGCAGAGCCAAGCAAAGTGAGAAGGGGTTACTTTGCAATGAGAGCAAACCATGGGTTACTGATTCCTTTCCTGTATGTCATTTGAGCTATCCTAGAACCATGGCATGGTTTCGTATTGGAAGGTGCCTTCAAGAACATGCAGCTCCAACCCCTCTGTGTTTTTCAGGCCAAGGGCACTGACACCTTCCACGAGACAGGATTGCTCAGAGCTCCATCCCCAGAGAAGCAGGAGGCTCTTGTAATTATAATATAGTAGTAATAATAATAACAACAATGACAAAGTAATGTTTTCTGCTAAACGGTATCCTAATTACTTTTAAAAGTTTGTAACAAGCATTAATTACAGCTTCTTAAAATCATGTTTTTATAATTGGAATTCTCATTCCAAGGGTTCATTTGTTGGAGTCTATTAGGAGAACAAGAAAAACAGCCTGGTTTAGTTCTGTTGGTAGTGAATGGAATGAAGCCAGTGGATTGCAATGTGTGAGGGGAACTGATCCCTGGAGAAGTGTTTGTTTATTGCCAAGACAGAAAATACTGTTGGATGAGGTGTCTGTGGGCACTGCTCCCATACGTACATTTTGCATGAAGCTGGCCAAACTTTGTTTACTGAGCACTGCTTTTAATGCAGTTATAGATCTCAACTGCTGTGCATCAGAGCTGGACAAAAGCCTCTAATAATGATGATAATCTGGTATTTATTACATACGAGTCTTCCATTCAAAGGGACCCCCACTGTGTTGATTCAACATACAAAGTCTTTAATCTACAGAATTAGTTTAATCTACAGATATCAAGACCTTTGATTGACTTGAAGTTACAATATTGTCCTGTGAATCATCTTTGCCCCTTGTGCTTTGGACATCTTGAGTTGCACTGAAGGCAAATGGCTTGTCTTGAGTGAGACAGTGACACCACCTCAGGGTGGAAAACAAAGGAAAAAGGAGCAATGCAATGACCTGGCCTAAACAAGGGGTATCTCTTCTGTGACCATTAACTAAGTAAGATTGTTGGCTTGATTGAGAAATCCTTTGTAGAGGGATTTAACCATGTAAATTTGATTTCTTTGATTAAAAACTGGGGGTTTAAAAATCCTGTACTTAGAGATTTAATTCAATTACTTGATATCAGATGTTTCCTAGGTTGCACGATCAGATGCTATTGGTAGTCAGCGTGTTGTCAGAATGCTGCTATTCCTTCAGAAGGTTATGCAAAACAGCTACGTTACCAAAATTAAGAAAACTGAAATGTTAAAATGCTGGGATTGGACTCAGCTCCCTGAGAGCAAGACTCTGAAATGCTTTTTTTAACCTCCTGCTTCACTCTCTTCATATTGACTCACATCATTATGCAAATGCCATAAATAGCAATAAAATCAATTAAAGAGCTATTGAGTCTCATAAAAATATGTACCCATTAGTTTTCTGCTGAGACCATATTTCTGCTCTGCCTGCTTTTGGCCAAGGCCAGAAGTGCTGCTCCTCAGGAGAGGAGTGCACAGCCCTGGGGGCACTGGGTGCCACCTCCCCACAGCCCCAGGGCCCAGGGGACCAAGGTCCTGCTCACATCTTCTGAGCTGAGCATGCACAGCGGGGCAGGGGGCTTGTGCTGGGTGCCAGGGGTCTGGAGAGGGATGTTTAACACAGGCAGGGTGTGACAGGACAAGGAGGAATGGCTGCAAACTGACAGGTTGAGGTTTAGACTGGGTGTTAGGAAGAAACTCTTCCCTGTAAGAGTGGTGACACCTGGCACAGGTTGCTTAGAGAAGCTGTGTTTGCCCCATCCCTGGAAAGGTCCAAAGCCATGCTGGAGGGGCCTTGGGGCAATGTGGTGCAGTGATAGCTGGCCCTGCCCATCTCAGCAGGTTGGAATTGGGTGAGCTTTAATGTGCCTTCCACCCCAAATCAGTCTGTGGGTCTGTGATTTCCAGCCCTGCTCCAAAATCTAACCATGCAACCTCTCCTCTTTAACCATGAAACTGCACCCCAAAGAAAGGACCTCAAACACCTGCCTGCAGGCTGCAAGGCAAGCTGTTAGGAGCCACAATTGGATAGAAAATGTGGATTAAGAAGCAAGTCTTTAATATTTGTGTTTCCTGGAGAATTGTATCCTGACTGTGCTTAGGGGTTTGTTCTGTTCCCTTCTCTGTGGTACTTTTGTCACAGAGAGCCCTGATTAATTTCTCAGGTTTTTAGCTTTTGGTTTTTCTTTCATCATGCTAGGGCAAACTCTACCTGGAGAAAAAGAGGGCTCTGCAGGATACTGTGCAGTGTCTGAGTTTTATATCACTTTGAGGAGAACTCCTGTAGCTAAAAACTTCACTGCCAGGCTGGGAGGGCTAATGTCTTTTCCTGCAGACCACAAGGACTACGTCACAACAACATAAAAGTGATGCAGCAAATCACTGCAGTGCTCTGCAGTGCAGAACTGCTGCCATTTTTCTGTGCAAATAAGGTTTGCATGGACCTAGTTGATACCTGAGCTCAACAATATCCCCAGGCAAACTCTTCTATTCAGTCTTACTCTGTAAAGAAAGGAAGTCGGCTTTGTCCCATCATTTTGAACATATAAAGGTCATGATACATTAGGAAATACCACCCAAAAAAGGCAATAAAAATTAGAAAAAGGGAGATTTATGTAGAATATGTCTGTGCCTCTAACCCAAGAACCAAGAAATGTCATTCTCAGAGTGCAACTTCAAAGGAATTTTACTGGAGCATGATTTAATGTAAAACTGGTGTATCTGTATTGCTGTATACAATCTTATCTTATTTGGATTTAACAAGACCTTACTGTGAGTGTCCAAGGCCTGACCTGTCTGAAGGGTAGCTTAGGAGAAAGTGCAATTGCACTATAAATAATTCACTTTGGTGCCTTGATTACCATCCACTATAGCCCTTTTGATACCCCATAAACTCAAATGTACCATGCTATTTCTCTCCATTTCAAACTGCTCTCCCAGGGAAAGCAAATGGAATAGCACCATCAGACCATATGCTGTGGAAACCAGGGAGCACATGAAATTGCAGAGGTACCGACACGTGCTGGATTTTTCTGGCTCTTAAGTTCATGTGGTAAAACACAGCTCATTCCTCTACCTCTGTGTGATATGCATTGAGAAAGTTTTAATACCACAATTTCTTTGTGGGGTGCAGTATCATCTGGAGTGAGGAAGGAGGGCTCTCCCTGGGTGTTTTGGTGAGTAAAGAGTGTGCTGGTGCTTGTCCTTCCTCATCTGCTGCTGAAACAGGGAGAAGAGGAACCAGTCCTGCCTGCTGGGCAGCTGTCCTTGGCTCAATAACTTAGGCATGGTTATTTCTGAAGCCCTAGTGTTGCAGATCTGGCAGAAGTTTTGGGAATGGTGGATACTTCAGACAAAAGATGCAGCTCTCTTTAAGGCATTGTAGTGTCCTTGCTTATCCTACATAGCCCTGTTCTGTGACAAAATTCTGGAGGTGTTAGACACAGCTCAATTAGTGTTATGGAAAGAGAAGGGAGAGCTCAAGCCCTGAGCTGGTGTTCACATCAGAATCCTTTATCAACCTACATTTGGACTTAGTTAAAAAAGGGGAGATCACCACAGCCCGTCTGCAGAGTCCCAAAGTTATCACCATGACCTGGTTCCTCCTTGCTCTCTCCTTCCCTCCCTCCCTAAAGGTTAGTGAATGGATTTTGGGCTGATGCTGGAGTGAGAGGACTCTGGCTTGTGGGCACCTTGAATTTACTGTTAAGGCATCTCAAATTAGTTTTTCCCAAGTTATGAAATGCATGGCACTTCCAAGGCAATTGTCCCATCTGGCAGGAGACCTGGAATCCCCACTCTGCCTTGTACAAGCCTCCATTAAGCAGTGTAAAATCAGTCTATTTATAACTCATTTTAGGGTCTAAATCTCAGGATGAAGTTGAAATGACTAGAGCTTCCTGGAAGACAGCCAGGATTTGTCTTGCCCTTTTCTTTTTCCTCTGGAAGAGTAAACCCCTCAATTAGGACAGAAAAAGTAAGATAGAGCAGGGTGGGGGGGGCAAGAAACAAGCTAGAGCTGGAGGGGGGGAAATGCTGCTCCTGGGCCACAACCTCTTTTTGAAGGTTTCACAGACAAGAGTTTGCCTTGGGGTCTGGTGTGGAGGGGATCTCTTGAAGGATGATTTGAGGATTTGGTAATCCAAACCCCTTTCTAATCAGGTCTGGTATTCCTACTCTCTGTAGAACAGCTGAGAGGTGGAGCAGGAGGCACAGTGGAGCTTGTGGATGGAGAATCCTGGCCTTGGTTTGGTACAGGCTGTGGTGTAGGGTGGCCACAGATATGAAAAAGAACTAGGAAAAGAACTGCATATGTAAATATCAAGGTCTCTGAAATGATGTGGTTTTGTAAAGGCTGCCAAATATGTGAACAGTAGGCTGTGTGTAGTTTGTGGGAAAATTCTTGCTTAAAGATGTGACTGTTTAGGGCTGTGGTCTTTTTGAGCTGTGACAAGTATATAACACTGTACTGTGAGAATAATATCTAACTTCACTGGCTTCAATGATTTCAACCCTGACTTCAAGTCCTTTTTACCCTGACTTTAACTACTTAGACTTCAGCTTAGACTTCAATAGACTTTAACTTCAATTTGAACTCCAGCATATTTTTACTCAAACTTTGACTTAAGGTTCCCTGCTTAGGTTACTTTTGCACCCCATCTTTTAAAGTCCCATCTCTCAGTCTCATGACACTACTCCCAACTGTACACTGGCCTCCCTTCTCTTAGTGTTCTTTTTTTCCCAATTTCTCAAGTTATTAATTATTGCTAAAATGAGGTGTGAGAGCAGAGATCCATGTGTGTCGTTTGATGGCAAATTCCAGGTTAAGTTGAAAGCAATTTCCAAACTCCAGGAGCTTCCAAATACAGCAGTGACTCAGTTTCTTGGGTTTGCACTGGTTTCAGTTTAGTTTTTCACTGCAGACTCTTTTCCTCAGCTGATTTTCTAACCAGGTTCTGCCCTCCAAACCCTGAAAATTACACCCCAAGACCCCTCCTCTCTCCACTGCAGCACTTGCATTTAGTGCAGTTCTGGAGTTACTCCTTTGCCTTGGCTATTGCTGAATAAAACCTTCTCTCACCACCAGCTCCTTCTGCTTCATTCTGCCAACAGTGGCAATCCAGTGTTTGTGAGCTAATTGCAGCTTCTGTGATGTGAAAAAGGCAGTGGCAGCATTGTGGAATGAAACCAAGAGGGTGAATTGGGCACTAAGAGAAAATGTACCTGTTTGCAAACAGTCAAGTAACCCAGAAAGGATGAAAATGAAAAATTTGAGGGTTTAATAGTCTGGTGGAGTGAGCAGTGTGGAGGTGAGCCTCTGTGCTCTGCTGCAGGTTCAGGCTGGGCTCCACCAGGGTCCCTGGCACCTCCCTGGCTGGTGGCAGGTCAAAGGCCACCACGGACATCTCACCTCTGAGTGGTTGACTCTGTTGATGTCTTCACAGTCAGCTCATGCTTGGAGACTGATGCTTCTAAAGGAAAGCAGACCCTGGGGTGACTGGCATCCCTATATGTGAATTTTGCAACATACTCCATCCTGCTTCTGACAACTGCATCACTTTTTATCACTTTGCTTGCTTTACTGTGGCTTTCCTATGAGCTTTGGGGTCAAATGGGCCTCAAATGTCCCCTGACCCAGTGTGCTTTTCCTCCACTTTGTGTCACAAGCTGTGAATGTCACATGCTTCTGTTGCAAAGTGATAAATCACTGCTGCCTTCTGACCATGGAGATGGTGGAAGGCATGATTAATATCCTGTTGTTGCTGGCTGGCAGCAGGTTTTTGGCATGCTGAAGGAAGCAAGCTTTATAATGGGTTAATGCCCCCTTGTTCATAAGCTGAACATTAAGCACATGCTTAATAAATTTGTGTTCTCAAAGAGGAGCCTGCAGGAGTGACTGAGAGCTGGACTTTTCTAGGCTCTCTGCTTTCATTGACTCTTTCTATAATGCTGTGGAAAGTCATTTAAATGTCTCCAGTATGTAAGCTTACCCAACTGTAAAATTTGGTATAATAAGGCTTGCTTACTTTACAGCTGAGGTTTAATTCAATAGTGTTTGTTGTGAGTATCAGACCTCATCTAGGAGGTATAATAGGAAAGGTGTTATAAATGGGGAGCATGGAGGGATGTCCATTAGCAAAGTCATTGTTATAAGAAAAGTCTTGCTGGAACAGAACACAGAAATCAAACAGCAGCTGACAAAACCAGATAATGATCTTGCCTGTAAAATGTAACCTTTCAGATAATGAGATGTAGGTGTTAGGAAGGGAGTTAGTGTGACAGAATGACAAGTGTCCCTAACTGCCTGGAGCCAGTCTGTGTGCCAAGCACAGCCCCATCCCACACCACTGGGATGTACCTGCCTGGCACTGCCCAGACCTTTGCCCTCTGCACTTCTTCAGGTCAAGGTGGCAGGAGGATTTTGCAGGATAAAGCAGAAACCACACGGTGGGTTAGGAAATCTGTCTGCTGCACACTCATCTAGACCACAAAAAGGCCAATAAGAGCAATAAACTTATTTTAGCTCAGCTGCCCTCGGGCAGCTTTGTTATGCTGAACAGCCCTGTTGAACAGTGTATGTAGTTTGTTTTAAGTGCATATTTATCACCTTCATGGGTGATTTATAATATGAAGCACATTCAAGGAATAAGGAATGTGGTTTGTCCTGCCATAAGGTTTTTTGTTTGTGTTTGTGTTCTAAGTGCCTGCTCTCTGCAGAGTCAATCACTGGGGGGTTTGTGGGAGGAGGTGTTTTGCTGAAGGCTGTTGGTTTTTATTTAACTCCTCTGTGTTATGTTGAAGGCTGGAGGACAGCCAAGCTGGGCACTGTCTTAGTTGGCACATGGAAAAATTCTTTGCATCAAGGTGCCAAAAGTCCAAAAAATGGTTGTAATAGGCTGATGAGGGATAAATTGCTCTGAATATAGGTGACAATAGAAAAAGACCAGCAGTGGGCAGTGTGCACTGAGTGAAATCACACCCAGAATCTGGTTCCAGCACGGACAGGCAGTTGTTTTGGAGTGGCTGGGGTAGTTATCCTTGCTTTTCTTCATCACTCAGGTGTGATCATTAATTGAAATAATCCAACTCATGATATGAAAACCTGATTTTGACTGTCTCAGGGATGTTGTGGAACTAATGCTGTGCAAGCCAATGTGTCTCCCCAGGATTGCTGCCTGCAGAAGTGAAAGCTCTATCAAATGCTTTAACCAAAGAGTTTCCATCTCTAATTTGGCCAACAACTACTTTGTAACACGGAAACCCTGAAGCCAGATAGCTCTTTCTTATCCTCCAACACTCTGGCTTTCCTGCCTTAGGTGTTTTTATTGCCTAGTTTCACAAACAAAATTGCCTTAGTTCAGGTGAGTATTTTAGATTTATTTGTGAACCATGTGGTGTTCAAATCACTCGGTGTGAGTTGTAGTAATGTCCAGAATCTGTGGCTGTTTAAATTACAATTATCAGATCAATCAGGCAGTCTGGAAAAGGTGCTCCAGGAGAAAAGCATCATTCTGGTTCTGCTTTTCCAATGAACCCAACAGCTACTTCATTTATTGTATACAGTCATTTTTTTGAGTTTTATGTTTCATGCTTCCACTATGTAGCTCTTTGTTTTCAGTGGTAGGAGAATGTGGCCCGCTTTTCAAAAATTAAGGATTTCTAAGGGCTTCAATTGAATCTGACTTTCTAAAGAATTTCCTCTACTAAGGGTCACGTCCTCTGCTTTTATTTCTCGACCTCTCCACAGTGGAGAGGTCTGCTGGGAAGAACTGTACCACTGATTTTGGCACTTGTCATGTTACTCTTACAAGTGTCTCCTCTGTATGCTAATCCTCCTGTTGCCTGTTGACACAAGCCAGGGACTCAGTGCCTGGGATGGAGGGGCAGCTCCCCTTTGCACAGGGCTGTGATGGGGACGTTCAGAGACTCCTGGAAGCTGCTGGCCAGGGACAGGCTGAGGGGCTGGGCTCAAATATGCCTGGCAGGTCCTGTGTGAATGCCCTTCAGCCAAGCCTCCCTCTCACACACACAGTGGGTAGGATAAAAGATGCCAAGTGGATAAGAGAATGACAGGGTAAATAAGCAGACAAAAATAACAAGTTTAAATTTAGCCAGGGCTCAGATTTCAATCTGAGAGCGCAGTGCATTTCATTGCTTTGAAGGGCAAGGGATAGAGCAGGTCTCATCTCTTTCACACGCTGGGCATGGAGATCAGCCAGCAGGCCCTGTGTGTGAGGAAAGGGCTGGGCCAGCAGGGCCCTCCAGTGACACAGAGCAAGACCCAGAACAAGACCCTGAGCTGGCCTGTGGCCACAGGGACCTGGCACATGTGAAGCCTGCCCTCTGAGGATGATGCTGAACTCCATGAACGAGGAGCTTCAGCTGTGTCTGCAGGCAGAAAGCAAACAGGAATGCCTGGCTGTGACAGAGGCATGGTGCCCAGCCAAAGCGATGCCCAAGAGATGGCTTAAAACTGAAGAGAAATAAAAGGTGTTGGAGCTTGGGAATGGGCTGAATAACATTGCTGCTAAATGGAACATCACAGAGCTCTGACCAACCATTCCTTACCCTGTTTCTCCCAACACACTGCTTCTGCCATGGCAATCTGTTTAAAGGTGCTGCTGCTTCTCATGCTTCCTCTCTCCTTATTTCTTTTGCCTGATGTTTATCTCACCACCCAACTGACCTTTCACTTTTGCTCTTCATCCTAAGACAATCTCTGGATTCACTTTGCCCTTCGTGAGAGGTCTTGGAGAGCCCATGTGTGCATTTTGGTCTGTCTGTGCTCTTCATCCTGTTTCATGAGAGCACTAAGGAGTCTTCAGCTGCCAGCCCAGCTCTTTCCTCTTCCCAGCCTGGCAGGGACCAGCAATGCCCATGAGCAGGTTGTCAGAGGTGAAACACAAACTTTTATGCATTCTCTGTAAGTGTTAATGAACCTTGTAAAGCAAAAGCTCAGTGAAGTATATCGAGCCCCAGCTGTTCTCCGTGGGGAAGATAACCTGGCAGAAATACCATTGCTATTTGCTGAAAGATTCTTCCATTTCTGAGGCTGGTGTGGAAATACAGGAGGTGCTTGCAGAGGGAGATGCTTGCAAAAGGATTGCTACCCTTGGAGCACTAGGTTTCTTCCAAAATAGTGTTGCTTCCTTTTAAAAATGCCTTCTTTTCTCTCTTTCTCTTATTTTTCTTACAAACCCCTATTCCTAGTCACTGCCCTCAATCCCCGCCAGTATTCTTTCTGATGTCCAGGAGAGGAGCCCTGTTTTATCCACCCCAGAGGGACATACTCCCAGAAACACAGAATGGGTCAGGCTGGAAGGGACCCCAGTGGATCCTCTGGTCCCAGCTCCCTGCCCAGGCAGGGCCTCTCTGGGGCACCCTGCTCAGGATTGCAGCCAGATGCTCCTGCAGCACCTCCAGTGGGGCAGAGCTCTCAACTGCCCTTCCCACAGTCAGATTTTGGAACCACTTTTTGAGTCTTTACTGGGCAGAATCAGGTTTCCAGTAGTGCATCTCAGTGCGCTTCTGGAGAAACTCAGAATTTTGTTCCCTCCCTTGACTGAGTAGAGCTGACATAAACACCGTAGCTGACATTTTTGAAGTGATCATGGAGAGCACTTGGAGCTGAGCTGAGCTGAAGGGCAAGGATAATATCCCCTGCAGCAGAGCATGCTGCCAGGTGCAAGTCCTAGGACAAAGGAAAAATGAAAGATAAAGGAATGGAATGACACTAAAAGGGAAAATCTCTCTATTCTGAAGTCAGTAACAGAAATGTTAAGGCAAAGCAGTCTCTGAGTTAGTTGTTAATAACCTACAAATGACAATGAATTGACACTTCCAGCCTAGCTGCTTGCAGCTCTCTTGGTGAGTATGGGTTGCCCAAGTTAAAATGGACATCTTTATTTGAGTTAAGTTACAGGAAAGAGGCAGGGCTATGCTCTTACAAGCTACCCACTGCTTCAACTGTTCAAACAAATAAATTTCTTGATTCACTCTAATACTTAAGACAAGAGGAAGCCCCTTAATTCTTAGGGGAGAAAAATGTTTCAGCTTTCTATAAAATACTTTTGGCATCACAAAAGATCTACTATCATCAGTCATTTCTCTATAGTTATGAATTGGCACTGTTGCAATTTTTACTTTGGATATTTCTGGAGAAACAAAAGATATTTCTTTCTGGTTCTATTTTGTTTTAGTAAATTGCAAGTTGTGATTTAAGTTTCTGCATTCAAGTTAATTTCTGTCTCCTATTGGGATAATATAATCAACAATAACTACTATTGCTTTCATTTTTAAGGGAGGATTGATGAACCAGCTTACCTACATGTCCTATATGAAGTTAAATTAAATACATATTTTAAATACATGTTTTGATAGTTCCTGGTTTTTTTTCTTTAACAGCAAAAGGATATTATTTTGTACAAGAAACAAAGACGAGAAATCCCAAAGGAGAATTTCTTATTGTACAAATTCCCAGGCAATAAATGAATGAATACCCTTTAAGTGAGGATGAATTCTAATCTTTCTTCTGCAGAGGAAGTGCCCATAGACTAGTTGTGAGACTGAAAAAGGCATCTATGTCCTTCATCTTATGAAATCTTATGTAATATCTGACTAGATATCACTAGATGGGCTTCAACACATCTTGAACGCATTTGATGGCCCATATGTTTAAAATTTGCTCATGTAGCCATATGCTGAAAACTTCCCCAAATGCTGCTACTTCTTATTTTTAGGCTGTTTTTAAGTTTTAAGAAAATGACAGTTTAATGGTGTGACCTGTGTTACTCCAGACTGCACTAAACATATTGCAGTCAGCTACTCCACAGTGACCCTAAAGAAATGGGAAATGTAGGAGTGAATGTTAGGGAAGCAGAAACAGAACCCTGGCAAGTGACTGCAGGGAGGAAAATGAAGCCAAGTGTTTGGAAGGTGTTGTGATTATTATCTTTCTCTTTTCTTGGTAATAATAGTGCAAAAATTTTAATTCAGAAAGGGAGGATATTATAGTTGATAACCAAACTGTAATCTCTCTGTATAAAATGTTACAAACAACTCTCTCCAGATGCACACCACTATAATTTTATATTCTCATCTTTAGGGCTTGTTCATGCTCTTGCATGAATTAAGTCTCTTTCTGTAGAAATGATTAGATTATGGACCTCATTTAAGGTTATCACCTTCCTTCTGAACAAAGCAGATTTGTTCAGATTGTTGAGATTTGAAAATCAGAAATTACTGGTTGTCACTTCCAAAGAGGCGTTCACTGGTGAACCACACTGGACCAATTGCAAGACAAACAAATAAATAGGTGGCAGGAGCTCCCTCCCACACCTGCATGTGGTTGCAGTGGCTGCTGAAGCTGAATGAATAATGCAAAAATAATGTGTCTTTTCTTCTCTGTTTCCTGCTCCACTTCCTGTTACTAGGGTTAACAGTTAGAAAAACTTTCTGGAGGGAGATTTAAAAGTTCATGCTTCTGAATCTAAATCAATACTTGTCCAGGTCTGGGACAAGCAGACATAAAATCATGGAATGGTTTGTGTTGGAGAGGACTTTAAACCCTATCTGATTCCAACCCCCTGCCATGGGCAGAGACATCTTCCACTATCCCAGGTTGCTCCAAGACCCATCCAGCCTGGCCTTGAACAATTCCAGGGATCCAAGGGCAGCCACAGCTTCTCTGGGCAGCCTGTGCCAGGGCCTCCCCACCCTCACAGGGAATTTGCTATTTTGAGTGAGAATAGTTTAAGATTTGCTCTACTGACCTGAAGGCAATTTTTTTCTAAGTCTCAGACCTGAGAGAAAACCCACTGAGAGAATTTGAGCTAGGAATTATATAAAGGAATAAAAGGGTATGTTTGTGTGTGGGTAGTGTGTGTATATACATATTTACATTGATCCTGGAAACCCTTTTGGCCTCATACAGAATTTGAGTTGAGAATAAGCCCTCACCAGAGAGTAGCTTTGCTTTTATACCTTGGAGAGGCACCACAGTGCAGCAGGAACTCAGCTGAAACCAGAAGATATTTTGCAGCAGCAGTTTGCCATGGGGATATCTCATGTGGGGGTGCTCTGCAGGTCCCCCCTGCTCGTGTGCCAGGAGGTTTGTTTGGGCTCTGGCAGCTCTGGCCACCATATGCCTCACTGCCTGGTCCCTGGAAAGTAAAGCCCTTTCATGTCTCTGGCTCAGTTTGCTCAGCCACAGGACTGTCTAGCACCTCTTGGATAAGGTTAATGCAGCATCAGGAGGAGCTTCCCAGTGCCCTGAGATGAGTGGTGCCACACAAGTGCCAAGTACTTTTATATAATAAAGCACTTAATAACTGAGTGTGCCTCTCAGAGAAGAAAATCCATGAGGAACTCTGCAGTGAAGAGGGCACTTGGTTTTCTATTGCTGTCAGTGCTCAGTGAATACCCTGGAGAAGTGTTTGAAATGAGTGTGGTATCTTCCAGGGAGATCAGGGTACTTCCAGAGGGGTTTTGTGAAGCTTCTGTTCCTACAGCTTTTGACAGCTTATAGCTTTCTCTATTTCTGTCATAATCATTCATTAGGTTTTGTCAAACTCTTCCAATTGCTATAGCAACTCTAATGAAATCTTGCTCTCTAAATAGCCAATTTTATCAGGTCAGAATCTGCCCTTTCCAGCTAATTCACTACCTTCTGAATGTACTTTTACCTCAGTAGAGAGTTTGCAGCAAGAAGGGAAGGAGCCCAAAATTATTTTTTTCTCTTTCCAGCTTAACCCAAATATAGGATTTTTTTTTTTTTAATCATGTGTGTAGTCCACTAATGTTTGTGGAAAGACAAACCCTCTGGAGAAGCAAGCCAAAGCCTGTCTCTTGTTCCTGTGATGCTCTTAGTGGCTGACCTGAGGATCTGGAGCAAGGCAATGAAAATTTACCATCGTTACAATCCAGCACGTGTAAGATTTCTTTGAAAAGCCCCATAAATCCAGGGAGAGGATGTAGTGTGTATTTTATGACAAAATCTCTATTATTTCACTGCAGTAAGACCTGATCTGGCTCGAGTTCAAGACCCCAACAAGGCAGTCTATATCACATTTGCAGCACCTTGAGGCACTTAGTCACCCCTTTCCCATGGAAATCCAGGACAGAATTTTGCAGTACCTTTTTTGGCATGTGAGCAGGTCTATAATTGAATAGTAAAGGTCTCTTTTTACTGCTTTCCTTCTGGAATAATATCTCCTGTGCAAAAGCAAGATTTTCTTCCAGTTTCTGCCAATGAATGAGCTCTTTAGGTTGTTCAATTTAAAATAATTTGTTTAAGTTTATGGGTTGAAAGAATAAGATGAAAGTAAAAGATGAGTGGCACTCTCTGCCCCGAGTTTCAGCTGCAGCCAGACAGCATCAATAGATATTCCCCAGCTGGACAGAGATGAAATTATTCTCTTTGGCTGGACAAAGAGTTTTTTTGCTAAACGAATGACTGAAGCCATACCTATAAATGACAGCACCTTAATAATAAAACCACCATATTTCACAAGTTTTGAACAGAAAGCAGGGAAACGTGGAATGAATTCAGCAGCTGAAATGGTCTGCCTGATGTGTATTAAGGTACTTTGAAAGGGTATTGTGAAACTTCCATTATATCTTCGTACATTTTACATGAGCAGACACCTTCCTTTTGCCCAGCTTGTATATGTTTCTCCACAAAAGGAAATGGAAAAACTTTTTCCTTGCTGCTGGAGCAAAATGGTCAAACACCCTCTGAGACAGCGGCTATGTCCCCAAATCAGAAAATTGCCTAATAAGCACAATGCCATGAAGTCTGGGCTGAAGTACTGTTTTCATTTTGCTTGCAGATCCCCATCAACTTCAGCACTGGAATTTCATTAGGGGTGGAATTTTTGAAGATATTCAAGGAGTGGTGGAGGCAGAGTCCCAAGAGTTGTTAATACACCACGGATGTTTTGTGCTTCACATTTCCCCCTGTTGCTCATGTGCTGTGCTGCCCTGTGTGCCCTGCTCCCACAGCTTGGGTGGTACATTGTGTGGATTGTGTGCCCTCTGACCCTGTGCTGGCAGAAGACTCAGCACAATCATTTGGGAGTGGCAGTTCAGGCTGGATATTAGGAAAAAATTCTATACTGAAAGACTGATGAAGCATTGGAACAAGCTCCCTAGGAAAATGGAGCAGTCACCATTCCTCCAAGTGTCCAAAAAATGAGTAAAGATGGCAATTTGTGATACTGTTTGGTGGGCAAAGTGGTATTTCATCAAAGGTTAAACTTGATTATCTTGGAGATCCTTTCCAACGTTAATTGGACACAGTCTCAAGCTTCACCAAGGGAAATATAGGTTGGATATTAGGAAAAAAGTTTTTCATGGAAAGAATAATGAAGTACTGGAATGATCTGCCCCAGGAGCAGGAGGTGGTGGAGTCACCATCCCTGGATGTGTTTAAAGAAAGACTGGATGTGGCACTCAGTGCCAGGGTTTAGTTTGAGGTGTTTAGGGCTGGGTTGGACTCGATGGTCATGGAGGCCTCTTCCAACCCAGTGATTCTGTGATTCTTAATGATTTTATGACCCACCTACCCAGGGGATGGCATAGCCCAAAGGTCGTTGCCATCCTCTGTGGAATCTTGCCCTCTCAAACAGGCATGAGGAGTTTGGGAGGCAGGAGCAACACTCACTATTATAATGGTAAAGCATGATCAGAATGCAGCAAAACTCAATAACAGAATTAAAGTTGGGCTGGAGAAGCCAGGGCATGTTGGCAACCTAGTGGAAATGAGGAATCTCTTGCCTGATGGCAAGAACCCCTCCAGATGACAACCTGGATGAAGCTGCCCCAACAGCACTCTCTTGGCAGCAGCTGTTTTGAATTTCTTCCACTCTGCTGGGATTTCCATCACCCACCCATCCACATATCCTGTATTTAACCAGCACACAGAGCTTTCTGCAGATCAAGATTTGTATTGTTCTGGGAACACACCATGTAAATACCATCCAGGCAGAGTCTGACTCTACTGGAAGTGGTGCATTTGTAGAAAGACGGTGTAAGTGAATATATGTATTTTGTAGAAGTCCATAGCTTAAGAATTGCCAAAATCATTACATTGCAGACTGGTAGCAACTCATCAAATGAAAGGCAAAGGCTGGAGGCAGGGGGTCTCAGATTTCTCTGTGAGAGCAGATGCAGAGAGAAAGGTCTGCAGGGCAAAGTCAGGAGGATTGTGTCTGAAATCAAAGCAGGGCCTGATTAAAATGGTAATATTTTGATGCTGGAGGGATTTAAGTATAAGAGATAACAAAAGCCAAAAAAAAATCTCCAGAAGCAATGTACAGATTCAAATGATGACACTTCAGTGCCTGGAAAACATGGTCTGCAGTGAAAGACAAGAATCTGATTCCAACTCCAGGCAGTTGGCAGTGCCACAGTGATTGGGGTGATTAAGTCAAACTTTGAAATTCTTCTCAGAACACCATACTGCCCTAAATTATTTTTTCTCTACTCATGTGTTCAATTAGAAATTTGTTTACTAAATATTTTATAATAATCTCGTGTCACCTCAGAGTCTTACAGGACTATGCAGCTACCTGGGAACTTTGCTTCCCTGTGTTACAGAATTTTGATCCTTTTGTAAGTTTCCTGAGCTCATTATACATTTAATAAGCTACTCCAGCTGACTCCATCATCTGAAATTTCTGCAGTTAGCAATGCTGCTCTGCTTTAGCTTCTGCTGATCTTGACAACCAACTTGCTCATATCACTTAAATCACTAACCCCATGAAATAACTCAGTGTCACTCTCTAGAGTACATAAAAAACCCCAAACAAACCTCTCATCTAAATTGTAACACAATTTCTCAATCACAGAGAATAGTTATCCATTAAATTTTAGCTACAGGGAAAGAAAAAGCCCAAACCTCTCAATTTCACTCATAAAAATCTTTTTAGTTTTGAGTTTTCAGAAAATTCTAATTCAATGTATCCTTGATGGTAAATTACCATTTACCTTTAACTCTTACCCACAGCCATTAAATCTTCCCTAGCCTATGCCCCCCTCCTCTGGGAAGAAGGTGATAGCATTTCTTCCTCTCCAAGACAGAAAGCAATAGCTTCTTCCTCCTAGCATTCCTTTTTTCTCAGAAAGGCACTACAGAGGAATTGAGACATCTCCAGTATTGAAGATTACTTGAAAATAAATGTTTTGCTGGCTAAAATAATTCCCCTGGCATTTTCCCTTTGCCAAACCACATTTACATTTCTAGTCCTATTTAACTAGAATTTTCCCACATCTGTTGCAAGAAATTAAGGGTTCATATTCTTGAAACTGCTTTTCTGGAGACAACTTCTGAAACTAGGAACATCTCCCCAGAAAGGAGGGCTCTCCCCTATACACCCTCTGTCTCTCCAGGAATCTTTGGGATGTAAAAGCTGTCTGGGGGCAAGTTTCTCATCATCAGGATTTCAAGGAACTTGTGTTCAGCTTCCTTTTTCTTCTTAAGTGTCAGCAGCCGAGCACAGATGTCTGGATTGGCAACAAGTCTGAACCCAATTAACCCAGTTAATGGCACTGGAGCCCTTCATGAAGTGACAGATTATTGCAAGCAGACACAGCACAGCCACTCACCCCTGCTGCATGCCCTGTGTCACTGAGAAAGGGTAGGTAGGAGCCACCAAGTGATTAACTGTTATAATATTGTTAATTAAGCACCAGTAGGAAGTTTGCCAGAAAAATAGAGCTAATCTTCATCTATTTCTCTATCCCATGTTTGGCAATATGTTACTGTATGGCATAAAACAGTCTCAGTCCAGTATCCAGGCAGCAACTTCAGAAGATGTGAACATGAAGCAAGATGAGAGATTCAGGAGGTGAAATCCTGCCATGGAGCATTCACAAATGCAAATTCAAATCAAACGGCTCAAAAATTTCCCTGGGTCACCCATTTCTGCATCCCTGTGAGGGTGGGTCTGGTGGACTTCACAGCAGGACAGAAAGCTGGAGCAGCCAGGAGCTGGAACCTGTCTGGGCTACACAACTGAGGTGTGCTGATTTGCAAGATTCCACTTACAACTGCTACTGCAAATCAGTGAATGGTTTCTCAGTCTCACAAGGACTGCACAAAGTAGGTGAAAGCAAATAGCTGATTTTTTAGCTAGGTCTTTCTGCAATCCCTTCTTCTCTGTCTGGTCAAAAACAGCTGCATCTTATGTGTATTACTGATGGATCCCTGCAGTTTTACACAACTGGTTCATATAATTTTCCCCAAATTAACCAGCTCAGGGCTCCTGTCACCCTATTCACTAGTTCAATTTCTCCCTGGAATAAAACTACTTTTTTTTTTTCTGTGCTATACCATGAGGCCCATTTTCCTGAGTGTTAACCTGAGCAGTGGAGTGTTGTGGGGAATGGCACAGTTAGGGAGCAAACTGCTGTTTCAGAAGGAAATGTTAAAGCCATATTTCAGAGGAGATTTTAAGAAAACTACAGATAATATCCTGGCCTGTGTTAGCCATTCAGATAAAATTGAGTGTAATCCTACCCCTATTGCCACACCACTAAATGTATTTAAAGGAAGAGATTTATTTCCCCTCCTATTAGCCTTCTTTTCTCCTTCCCTCTTGCATTCCATGGTACTTAGAAGTTCAGAAAGGAATAGTTTAGCAAGAAACTTCTGCTCTCCCCCTCATCTCTGGGAAATTTCTGGGGTGATGTTCATATATTTCAATGCTTCCTTGCCTCTACTGTTCAGGACTTCAGGGATCTGTTTTGTAGGCAGGCTTTAAAGGTTACTCCCTTTAGTACCTTAATATCTCTTACTCTAAGGTTATTCTGCCATTTTTTCTCTTAGAAGTCTTCTATTTTTTTTAAATGACAAATACCTCTTCTAGTCCTTTTGAAGAGACCTCATTGTTTCACCCTGCTTTTCCAGCTCTTTGTGTTACCACATTCCATTTTGATCACAGCTCACTACAGCAATTATTACAAATGCTTTAGATGTTTTGCTAATTTACAACCAGCAATGAGTGCTAGCCATGGTCAAGTACGTCTTTCTGCATCTTCATCAAAATTCAGGCTGGAATCTGTTCTTGGTATTTTGAATAAATTTTTTTGAATAACTTAGAAATTGAACCTTGCCAGGACAATAATGCTCATTATGTAAATTCTAATCCAGAACAGGCGGCATCATTTGGATTTTGAGCTGACAATTTTCTCTGATTCTCTGCCTTCAGGACAGCATGACCCACCACTCCCTGCTGAACTGAGATCTCTGTATCACTTATCCCTGTGAAAAGGGCAGAATGTAATAAATTTAATATTTGAATTCATTATTTGTTGCTTAGTTACATATGTCATGAAGGAAAAGCAGTAATATTGCATGATTTATGTAACTAACTCACAGTCCAAATATTAAGGCATGAACATTGACTATGCATGCCATGTTTACATGAGCTATTATCTGCGGGGGGAACGTCAAGAATAAATTCAGCATCTTCTCTTGAATATTTTTAAGCAAATAAATTATTAGTTAGTCTGAACACTTGGCTGTGTTTTATGATTAAATCTCTAAGTGTCATTGTACATAGGGTAACTCTTGGCTTGAAATTTTCTCACCATGGTGACGGACAGATTCTGCTCTCTAAATTCTGCATATTAGAGCGAGTCAGTACAGGGACAAAGTGTTCTTTAGGAAGGGAAAGGATTAACTATTGAAATAAAATGCCTTCAGTTCCTCAGGGAACAGTGGAAATGCATTTCCCCTTGTACCCAGTACAAAATATCCAGGACAATAGGAGAGGCTTTTCTTCAGAAGAGCATATACTTGGGAAGCTGAAAAAGAAATGCCTTCACCATGACAAATGTACAGCAGCACTTAAAAAGTGATTTCTCCTGAAATAAGGAGATTTGCAGAATAAAGAGCAAATGCATTTTCTCATTTCTTTGGATGAAAAGGTACTAAGATTTTAATTTTCAATTGAATGTGATAAATTCTTCTTTTTAGGAAATAATCTATAAATTGAAAAGATTTATCAATTCCCCTAAAATGTGCACTTTCCCATTATATGCCAGGCAGTCTGTTCTGAGCAGTCATCAGAGGCAGCTGAGCTGCTCTTTTGTGTCCATTTCTGCACAGTCTTGCAGTAGTTCAAGAGTATGATGCAACATCTAATGAAGTTATTAAGAACATTTCAACAGAGTCTGTATCAGGCCTTTTAACACTAAATATAGTCTCTAAGTGCAGCTTTGTACAACCCCCCATTTGTTTATATTTTTAATTTTAAGCTTGTTCTGTCCTGCATGTTAGGAAAGGATTTACACTAATCTGACAAGTACTGAACGATTTGGTTTAAATTTCTGGCTACTGCTTTAATGTCTGGAAAGAAGACAAATCATGTCAGCTTTGTTATGTAATAGAATTAAAAGACTGGCATTTAAGTGAAGTCCCTACAATTTTTTTGGTATTCTAGTTACTTTACAAAGGCAACTACCCTTCTGTGTCTTCATACATATGTGAGAGCAGTGCAAAAGCCTTCCTTGCTCAGCAAGGCCATTCTGAGTTGTGTCATTGAAAAGAATCTTTTTTCTTTCTTGTCTTTCCTTCCTCCTTTCTTTCCTTCTTTCCTTCCTTTTTTCCTTCTTTCCTCCTTTCCTTCTTTCCTTCTTTCTTCCTTTCCTTCTTTCCTTCTTTCCTTCTTTTCTTCTTTCCTTCTTTCTTTCTTTCTTTCTTTCTTTCTTTTATTCTAGTGTTCAAAAAACAAGTAGATGGGACACTTTGCAGTATGGTTGAGTGACATGGGAGTGTCAGATCAAAGGCTGGACTTGATGATCATGGAGGTCTTCCCCAACCTTAAAGATTCTGCAGTTTAGCTTATTACAGGATACCTCTTTGACCATTTTTCTGCATGCACTGGAATATGTTTTTTTTGGCCAAATGTAATTTGAAGTAAGTCATGCAACAAGACTGCAATGGGCGTGGATAAAGCAATGGTGTTTAGGGAATTGTACATGGCCTTGAGCCAGTGCAGCCTGCAAGGCCCCTGAGAGCAGCTCTGCTCATTCCTCTGGAGTTCACATGGAGGCCTGAGGTAACATCAGGGTTTTCCAATGACTTGTCTAAAGAGCTGAGTCATTTGAAAATAATAACCAGACCTCACATTGACTTCATGATGAAAAGCACTCCGTCACAGGGATGTAAACAATCCAGGAGCTGATTTGAACAGATGAGCTCCACCATGATTCAGCAACAAGGAAATATACTCTACCTGCCAAAATACATCTTTGCACAGTTTCTGAGCTGACATCACTCAGTATGATGAAAGATAAACTTGTTAGAAGAGCAGGCTGCCCTTAAAGAGACAAAAGGGCTGGGGCTGCTCTGCACAGCAGACCTTGAGCATGACCCAGAGCTGAGTTGGAAGGGAACTGGAGAAAGGAGATGGACTCTCCCATCTGGCCTTGTGGAGCAGGGAGTGAAGGAAAGGATGGGCTGCTCTCTGACAGCAGGAGGTAAGAAGGACAAGCATGTTTTGGACACTATAACCTAGGATGAAGAGATATGTTTGGCAAATAGAATCTGTTCCAAGATACCTGTTCCCTCCCTGTCCATCTGAGGGATGTTACTCAGGGTTTGAATCAATGAGGTTTCATTACACGTGACAGATTTTAGCCTCAAGCATAGAGTGAAGACATACAGAAAATTCAAGGTTACTGGACATTTTGAATATTTTTTCCTGGCCCATGTGTTTTTCCTTAGCAGTAGGAATACAGTACAGAGTTATGTGTTTCAGAGACGTTTGGACCTGTTTGGAAGTATAACATATAAACCCCATCTGTTAGTGACTTAGGCTTTAGCTTCAGCGTCCTCAGAAGCTGAGAATTAAGACTTTTTTACTGCACTTCAAGGGTCAGTACTCTGTCCTAGTCTCTACCTCCTTCTCAAGAAAAGAATGGTCTCCTACCTCTCACCAGTGAGGTTTTTGATTCCTGATGTCATATTGCTTCATTCTCTTTGGTCTTGTAATGAACATCTGTTCCTTTGTCTCATTTCCCCTCTTAGCTGTTCTCCCTCTTCCAGTGCTTGATTAGCAGGGACTAAATTTGTGAAGTGTATTTAAATGCTTAAACCTTTTTTAAACACCTGACTGACTTTTTTCTCCCCTACTGTGATGAGGATATAGGCCTAAGTGATTAATCTGTCTTCTGGAATAATGACAAAAACGTTGCATCAGCATGAGAGGATCTAACCTTTGAAAAATTCCCCCAGGAGCATCCACTTCTGCTGGGGATCTCACTGCCAGTCAGAGCACTTAATCAAAAAGGAAAAGCCAATAACACTGGCAGAAGTTTTTGCCCCATAGAAGTCAGAGAATCAGTTAGAGACTGTCAAATGTAACGTATGGCATTATTAATATGAAGAATTTCATATCAAGATGGGGCTTACTGTCCCAGCGACTGGGTCATGTGGAAGTAGCTGAGGAAGAGGGGAATCTTCAAGTGAGATTTTTAGAGGAGAGTGCTTGGGCAGACTTTGCAAAGTCATTAATCTCTGTATTTCAGGAGGATGAGAAAGAGAAAGATAGGAGAGGAGATACTCTAGCTGTAATGGTGGGTGTGTTCCAGCACCTGAGTTTTTCAGGGTGTGGAAGCCTTTCCCTTCTGGTGACCCATGTGGGCTGCAGGTGCCTGGACAATGCTGAGGAGCAGGGTAGGAGCCTGCCCAACTGCCCATCGAGTCATCTTGGCTGCTTGCAGTGCCAAGGCACAGACATCATGACAGACAATCTCCTCAGCCTTGCCCCCAGTACTTTTTCTCCTCTTTTTTAAAACGTCACACTCTGAAAACATGGGCTTAAACCATGCAGGAGTTTGCAGTGCCTGGTAAGAATTCATTATGCAGTCATCATCTGTTTGTAAAGCCATGGACTGTTTATTTGTTTAAATATTTGTCTTGTTTGTTTCATATAAATGATCCCAACTCCTATTATCTAAACACACTGTGTAATTTCATCTCTCATCTAGTGGGACGATGCTCTAGGACAGCTGCTTGGAAAGCTGGCAGCTTAGAGAAATATTCATAAGGCATCCTGAGCCTAAAAATGGCTTGGTAACCTATGGAAGCTCTTCAGCAGCTTCTGTTGAGTGCACAATTTGTTTGACAAATCTCATCTCACTTATTGTGTGGGAATTATCTACCACAAAAAAAAAAAAAAAAAAAAAAAAAAAAAAAAAATTGCATTAAAAGCATTGGGTTAGCTTTAAATAATTTCTCAAATCTGTATAGATTTTCTAGTGGCTGTTTCATGTCAAGATATTTCTTTGAGTGCAGAAGGGACGTGCTGGGCTCCTGGTAACCCCTCATTCCTTGATTGACCACAACCCTTGGAAGCAAAATTTCTTTCATGTGTTTGGCTTCAGAAATGTCTTTGCATGAATGCTTCCAAGTTTCCTGGGCAGGTCTGTGGCTGTCCCTGGCACTCTGGGCACCCCAGGGACCCCCACCCTGGCCAGCTGTGGGACTGAGAGTGGGCAGGGAGCCAAGAGTCTTCACAGGGGGTGGGGCTGAGAGGGAAAAGTGCAAATCTTGGTAATAGTTTTGCTTATGTAAGCTCAGCACCAGGTTTGTGTAATCACTTTAAAGCAAAATTGATTCTTATCCTGCTGTGTTAGATGTTTGTATTTAATTTAATTTAACTTTCTTATATTAAGGGCAGCTAACACACAAAAAATGATGATGCAGGTAAGGTTAGCTGTTTCCATGTGACTTTTGCAAGTACCATTTTTGCTGCCCCACTGTAAAGGAGTGAGGGGCAGTTAGCACAGTGATTAACAACATTCCTTTTTACCTCTAATAGCTGTTTTTGACAACAATACCAGTAGGTATTAGGTTCTAGTTGGCCACCAGCTTAGGTTTTTTTGGTTATATTTGATGGACCAGATTTTATTTCTGTAACAATATCCCCAGCAGTATTAACTAGTCAGCCATAAGTTTATTTTCTCTCATTATGAGCAGGAAGGAAGGTCTGTTACAAAATACCCATCTGGAAAAACTCTTCAGTACCAAGACATGGATTCATCCCATGAACACTGTGACCTTTCCCTTTCCCTTCCTTTCCCTCTGTCCTTCTCACCATTGTGTCTCTGACCACTCTCTATAATTGAGCTATGAAATAAGAGAAGATTTCTCTTTCCAAGTAAAGTGAGATGAAGTGTTCCTCCCTAGAGTGCAGGGAATTGTTACTTTAATATTTTTGTTTGATACAGATAATCTCAGCAACAGAAGGGCATTGCCATGAGCTGCATGTGTGTCCTGGGCCATCTTTAACTCTCTCATTGTGAGGAATCATTTGTAAGATAATAGGAAAAGCCCATTTTCCCACCAGAAGGTTTTCCAGCTCTCAAATTGGTGATTTTTTTTTCCTCATTACATGTCATGGGCTGTTCATCAGCTCCTGCCTGAATTGCAAAGTGATTTTGAAATGTCTCAGCAATTCACAGGCAGCGTGCCCTTGTACCAGGGGAAATCAGAGAGTATTTACTTCCTCAGATACTTTCCCTCATAATGTAATCGTGCAGATTTTCAACAAGGATTTAAATTACTTGTTGACATGGCAAGGAAGGTCTGTTCTGCTTTTTGTCCTGGTGATGCTTAGTGTCTTTAGGGGCTGCTGCATTCCTCAAGAGTCTAAACTTTCAGGATTTTAAAGCTCTTTGTGCTAATAATATTTGTCTTATAACACTATATTTTAAAAGATAAGAGTGAAGTGCAGCTGGGGAAGGTTGTACCTGGAAGATTGCTTCTGCTATGCAGAGCAAAATACCTACTGTTTTTTATGATGTAAGACCACTTAACTAAAATTTGAAATGGCATACTGCATTAGATTTTTCCAAGATAAAAATCATACAGTGTGCTTTTCGTGATGTCTTTATTTCAGTAGCATCAGAGCATCAAAATATTACTGCCTGCTGATCATCTGATAAAAATTATCCAGCATGCCTTGAGTAAGACAAAACTGAGTGCATAAAAATATTCCTATTTTCAGTAAATCCTCCCGGTGATGGAGACTCTAATTTGGTTACTTTAAACCTTGTTTGATTACAGAAAGGCTTTGGCAGCAGACCTGCAAGAACGATTCAACATGAGGCAGGAGATCCACTCACTGTAATTTTTGTTAAAACCAATGGGGATCAAGATTTTATGCTTCAAAGTGTGATGCACTGTATATTATGTGTAGCTCCAATGTGGGACTGAACTCACCTTGGGATTGGTGTCAGAATTATCTGGATGATATATGAACACACTGGGCCAGCTCAGGGCTCCTGCTGGCACCAGGAGGGGAGAAATGAGACCACAGCAGGATCTCAGCTCTACCAGAGAACCAGGATGCATTTTTTTCTTTTTTTTACAAGGACATGTAGTGACAGGACAAGGGGGAATGGCTTCAAACTGACAGAGGAGAGATTTAAGTTAGATATGGAGAAGAAACTCTAGCCTGTGAGGGTGGTGAGGCCCTGGCACAGCAGTGGCTGCCCCATCCCTGGAAGATGATTCTAGAACGGGGCTTGGAGCAGTCCTGGCACTGCCCACAGCTGCAGCTGGTGATGAGCATCTTGTTTGTCAGAAGAAGAGACAAATTGTGGGATTTTTTCAAATCCTTCCAATATATCTGTGAGCATGAATGACACTGTCACTACCTCACTGGGTGTTAGAAGTGCTACCTTTTTTATATCTTTTGGTTTTCAGCTGTATCTCTTCATTTGAGCAGAGAAATAGTTCTCATGCACCACTGTGCAGAGATAAACCCACTGTTTCTCTTGTGTGTGTGGGTCTGAGAGGTACCAGTGCTGCTGGGAGCCTTTGTAATACATGATTTCTGTCTTTCTATGAAGAGCTAAAATCTGAATTAAAATATGCTGTGCAGGAAATGAATAGAGGAGAGAATAGACTGGAAGCTCTATATTGGAGGCAACAGTTCAAGTATTGGAAAGGGAGAAGAAATAGCATCTGTAGTGGTGGGATCCCTGACCTAGTGTTGTCTGGGGAAGGGCAGTGGTGCCAGGGCACAGTGAGTGGGGCACAGGAATGGGCAGCCCCCCACAGGCAGCTCCAATGCACAGGCTTGTTTACTGCTGGCCCTGTGGTCACCCTCCAATGACAAAACAGGATTAAATGAGGAAGCAAAATATCTGTTTGATAAGACAAGTGTCTGCTAAGGAAAACTGAATAAAAATTCAGTTGTACAAAAAGCCCCACTGACAGAGTCAGAACTGGAACTCTGATTCTCTGTTGGTCAGGGTGCTGGTAGCAGCCCAATTAAAGAGTGGCTGCAGTCCTCCTGAGAGACAGATATGATTCTGTTGAAGCAATGGCCCTGTAGAAGGGTGTAGATTTCTTCTGGAGGTCCAGTGGTGGTGTAGATGTGTCTGGTCTTCTTCTGGGAATCCAGTGGACAAAGGCTGCTTGTGGTGTTCCAAGTCTCAGATCATATCCAGGTAGGAATGACTGGCTCCTCCCCCTGGGTGGAGCATCTCCCAATGGATGATGTAATTTTATCAGTCATGGAGAGAGCCTCGATGGCCCACTAACAGAAGATTCCCCTCTGGAGGGAGGATGGGTGCTGGAAAAGATAAAGAAAACTGCCCCACTTGGTTTTAACATCTGTCCCATTAACAGAGGATATCCCCCTTGGAGTTATGAGGGATGGGTCATGGAAGAGATAAAGAAACCCTGCCCCACCTGGTTTTAGCAGATGGTGGCAGAATACAAACTTCTGGTTACATCTTGTATTGCAACCCAAGGCACAGAATTAGCACCAAATCAAAATACCGGGCAGAGAATTAATCAAGGAAGGAAACTCTCTGGATTTATTACACTGAGCATAAATTCCACCTAAATGGCATTACTGAAACCAGACGAGGGGAGGGGTATGACTGGAATGCTAAAGTATTTTTTTAAATGATTTATTTTGCAAGATCTAATTGGGCTGAAGGGGAGGGATAGTGGCACTGGCAAAGATATTGCTCCTTGTTGGAGCTAGTGACAGCTTGGAAGCAAGTGACCTTTTGGCACTGGGGGTTAAAATATAAGAAGTTAAAGTACAGCATTAGATACTTGTTATAGATGCTACCAATGCCAAAGCACACCCTCAGAATAAGCACAAGTGGCTCAGCTTCACCTCTGCTATAACACAGCCCCTGTCATGCTACAGTCACATAAAGGCCAATAAAAATGAGAGTCTGCCATGTTTTTAAGTTCTGAATCCCAAGAAAACACAATATTTAGACATTATTTTAACAGACCCGGAGAATTCACCAAACAGAAATGTAACACTGGCTGAATGAATGTCATTGTGACTTTGCCATTTCCAAGCTGAGTCTCATGTATTTATGGGTACAAATCCCACTGCACATGTCTGTGTGTGCAGGTATCTGCAGAGCACACACACACACAGAGTGCATTGGCACAGCTAGGGTCAAGAAGCCAGTAAGGACATAAAAAAAAATCAGTGTGAGGAATTTAAACCATTCCAATTACCATTCATGTTCCTTTGGTTTCAAACCTATTAGCAGACACCAGGGAATTAACAATTAGATGTTCAGAGACTAAAGGATAGGTCAATTTAAGAACAAAGAGGTTGATTTTATAGCAAAAGATATCACCAGAATCTCATTTAATTCAATTCAAACATTTCATTTCATTAGAGGTAGATTTGCTATGGTACATATCTCTGGTTATCCCCATAAAGAGATATTAAGGGCATTTTGCCATTAACTCTGCAAGGGAGGGTAAAATAGAAAATACAGCACAAAAATATCTCTGGAAATTCTTATAAATCTGAAATATTGTATTTACAGATAGCAGGAAGATTAGCTATCCATATGGCAACAAGGAATGCCCACCACCACAACTGAAGGATGCAAACACTTGGGAAAGGGTCCATGCATGTGCTTTGGTTTTAAAGTAAATATCAGAAGATCAGATGGAGAGAGTATAGGACAATACTGGGTCTGTGTGTCCTCCTGTGGGTCACAGAGGCCTGGACACTCTGATACTGTATAACAAAGTGAAATCCTGGATTTGGTCTGATCTGTATATACATATAGTTTATATAGATGCCCATATAAAGTATATACACACAAAAAATTTTGAATATATTTGGTGGTGGTGCTACTCCTGTGCTGCTCTGCCCAGCCCCAGTTCCCCATGTCCCACTGGTCCCTGGGCAAGCTGGGGGTCACTGCAGCTGCCACCTTCAGCTCAGCCCTCCTGGGGCTCACAGTCCTCTGTGGCTGAGCACTGGGGAATTTCTCATTCACTAAAAATTGCATTTTTGTGTGACATTTATTTCAGCTGTTTGCTCTTGCTGTCCTTATTTTCATTAATGAGGACACAGACAGGAGCCCGTGCTCCAATACTTATGTGCTGAATCAAATGTGAAATGGTAGCTTGGGAAGATAAAAGGCTTTCTAATGTTTTATCAATTCTTGAGCTAGCTGTTCCTGGTTCTGTCTTAAGCTTTAAATATTTGCATTAAGATCCAGATTGCTAGTAACTGGTCTCAGAAAAACATATGAAACAGGAATTTTAAATGGAAATGTGGAATGGAAAATGTGGCATTCTGGAGCTGGGCTTATCTGAGCAAGCAGCAAAGATGCAGTTGTCTGCTGAAGCAATGACTCTGCTCAAAGGACGTTCAGCAGGGCAAGCTGGATGCTTTTTTTCTGCCTGGAAAATGCAGGCTGCCTTCCTGCCATCTTCCCTTCATAATGCATTTTAATCAAGTCACAGGATGGTGAATTTGCAGTCAATCCAAGCCAGGAATCTATGATCTCATTGAAAATTATTATACAAATAGAAACAATTTAATACCTTTGTATAAATTTATGTCCACTGTGTAGCTGGGTTTTAATATGAAATGTGTTTTCTGTGCACCTGGATGGAAAGTGGATAAATAAAAGCTGCTGGAATGATTCAATTTGTTTTTTCCTGGTCACGTGGGGTGTGTTCACTGTGCTGATTGCTGTTCAAGGCAAGCACATTAATGAAGCACCTTCTCTTCTATTCTCCACAGCAAAATCACATTAGTTGAAACAACTCGCACACGAGTGATGCTGTATCATATATAATGAGGAAATAATTAAAGAACCAGACATTCCCATCAGAATGTGTCACTGTGAAAGAAGAGCCAAAGCCTTTGTGGTCTCTGTGCTCTGTTTCCATGTTTCCACCTGTGAGGGGAGCAGGCAGGGGTGAGTGCTGGTGCTTGTCATCCCCAAGTGTCACCCCTGGTGTGACATCTCCTAACCATAAAGCACTGGCACAATCATGGAGCACAGACGAGGTGGGAACTGAATGTGAATGTGTTTGATAAACTCATTTAAATGAGGGTGTGGACGTGTGGGTTTGCTTGCAGCAATCAGTGCTGTGGAATTGTCTGTCTGACCAGGGCCCCTTGCACCAGCAGAGACAGGATGCCCTGAGGGGCAGGACTGGACCAAGATGAGTTCCCCAGCTTGCATTTGCCACTGTGAAGATTTTAATTTTGTCAATATGATATTCATGTTCCTGAGGCAATGGCATGAGGCTGTGTCAGAGAAGGTTCAGGCTGGATATCAGGAAAGTGTTCTTCCTCCAGAGGGAAGTTAGGAAACTGGAGCAGGATCCCCAGGGTCACAGCACCAAGCCTGACAGAGTGCAAGGAGCATTTGGACAATGCTCTCAGGCACAGGGTTGGCTTCTTGGGGCTCTGTGCTGGGCCAGGATCTTGTCTCAGCCGTCCTTGTAGATCCCTTCCAACTCAGGAGATTCCATTATTCTATGTTTTTGTGCATGCCCATATTTCCAATCCCTCCTTTACACCCTGGGGGCATTTTCCTGCAGTCCTGCAGGGGTGACCAGCTGCTGCCATGGATCAGTTCTTCTGGTGTATGCAGACATGCAAAAATCAGACTTGACCTAAGCCCAGGAGCTGGGCAGTGAGAGCAGAGGTGCCTGCTGTCACACAGCACCCACTCTGCAGAGTAATGGGGATTTCTGTGGACTGTGGAAAGGAGAGAATGGAACTGGTGAGTTAAAGGTCAATAGAAAGGCTGAGAATAAAGGACAGAAAAATCATGGTAAATAAAAGAACTGCTGACAGCAATGGGAAATGAATAATTTCATAGAGCAGCTATTGCTGAAAACTCCTCCAAAGGACTGGTGGAATTACTCATTGTGCTAATTCAAAGTTACCATCCCAAGTCCTGCTGGCTGCTGATAAGAGGAAGATCAGCACAACCCACTGCTACCTGAAAGTACTCAAAAAAGATGTGGAATAGCAAAGAGATGTGGAACATGTGCTGAGGCAATGTCATCCTCTGCAGCACTGGCAGCATTGAGCCAGGGGCAGCAGTTTGGTTTTAAGGTCCAGGCTGAGTGAGGATGGTGCAGGAGCTCCCAGCCTTCACTGCCTGCCAGGGACAGCTGCAGAGAGGAATCTTCAGAAAACCAACTTATGGTCAATCGTTAAAAAATCAACCTTTTTATTTCCACCCACTAAGTCTTTAGAACTGTCATTAAAACAGCTGGTAATCACTGCTGTAATTAGGTCATGCTCTATACCCTTGAAGACAAGCAGTTAACCTAAAAGAACTAGGGGTAATTTGTTTTGGGAGACATTTATAATCATTAATAGAATCACAGAGGGGTTTGGGTTGGAAGGCACTTCAAGCTTCTCTTGTTCCAGTCCCCTGCCATGGATAGGGACTCCTTCCACTGGACCAGGTTGCTCCAAGACCAATTGAAGCTGGACACTTCCAGAGATGAGGCATCCTGTGAAATTCCAGCAAAACAATCTTAGTCACAATGACTTTTTTTCATATCCCTTGGATAGTTCTTCCCTGGGTGAAGCAGCCAAACTGGGAATGTGTATGCTGGTTGTGGTGGTGCAGGAATCACCGATGTGTCACTGCAAACAGCTCCAGGTTGTCACAGAAGATAATATCTCCAGATTTTATGTAAGTGATTTGCTTGTTATGATTTGGAAAAGATTTCCACTAAAGAAACTGTAGTTAATATACATTTTTCTTTGTATGTAGACAGGTAAACTTGTCATTTATGTGTGTGTGTGTGTGTATGTGTGTGTGTTTATACACACACATTTACATACTCATGCATATACGGCAGTTATTTGAAGGTAATGCCTAATGTATATTTATTTTCATTATGCACTTTTTAGCATTTTCAACTTAAGCATACAGGAAGCCCAGGATAAAGAGGAAGGGCTGTGTGTAGAGCAGCTTTTATCCTTTCTTGTGTTTACATGCAAATTTATATAATGCAATTAAAGAATGAAAAAATGCCATAGTATGCAGGTAAAGCAGTATTATTTTTTAAAAAACACATGCAGTAAATAAAAAAGCAATATTCAGACTAAAAGGAAAGTGAGAAGGAATGTTTTTATCTGAAATACCATAAAACTCTGAGGAAATTTTTTTGAGGTTATGTCACCCTCTCCACATATAATCAAGGATTTATGAATTGAAGCAGGATTTGGGGAAGAGCTTTTGTTTCATGTCTTCTTCTTGGCTCTCTTTATCCTTTTTCATGCCTCAGCAACCTATTTTTTATTTAATTTTCCCAGAGCAGTCAAAGACAAAACCTGGATTAGAGCCCTGAGAGCAGCTGAAGCTTGCACTTGGGTAATGGCATCGAGAGTAAAAGTGTCCAGATGGAGGAGATTGCTCAAAGTTTTACTAGACACATGTGAAAAATCTAGCTCCAGAGATGATAAATCAACATTATTACTGCTGGTTATTATTAATTCAGGTCGTTGGCCTTTAAGGAGGATGTTGCTGCCTAACATTGGATGTTAGAAGGTTGAACCACAGTGTGAAAATGGGATTTGGAATGGTGGTGTATCACACAGGAATTATTATCCAGAAAAGTTTTAAAAGCATCCCTAAGGTACACTGATCTTTCCTCTTCTAAGAAAAAGTCCTCATTTGTGGCTAGACCCTTTCATTACTAGACTGGTCTGCATTTACCTTCCTCTGTCGTGACCTTGTTAAATGTTCTGCAAAGATAATGGAATTGGAGATACTTTCAAAGATAACATTAATTCAAAGATAACTGATTAATTATTGACAAATAAGCCCAGCTTAGCTCTCTGCAGTGTGGAGCAGCTCAGGCTGGGTACCCTGGTTTTCCACTGGGAAGAAAATGTGGTTGTTTATCCTGAGTCTGCCCACACTGCCTGTGCCCAGGGTTGATACCAACTTTTTTCTTGTTTAGAAAATAAGTATGCAAGTTCCTAACCTTTGTATTTATTAAGTCACTTCTGTTTATTAAGCTCATAACCATCAGACCAACTACATTTGCATTCTGACCTAGAAGAAAAAAATCTGTACATTTATTTTCATTAAGAGGATTATTTTGTTCTTGTCCAAAACAATGCAGGAAAATATGATAGTAACACTAAATGATCATTGGGAGTGTGGCCACTAATTAGTGACTGATTTGAGGAACAAAAAATCCACTTGGGAAGCATGATAATTACCCACATATTTCTTCGGGTCAGGCAGCCATGTTACATCAAACACTAGATTTATTATTCCATTTAAATCATTTTGAAATAATTAAAATTTTGTTGTGCATCTAACTGAGCAGATCCAAAGTACAAAATCATACATCTAAATTATCAACCGAATGGAGCACTGCCTAAAATTATGAGTAGTGAAGTATGTTTCTACTTCTGAGGCAAAAAGAAGTAAATATATATTTTCTACATCACAATTTTTCAAAATAGTTGCTGCTTTATTTTCATTTCTTTTCCTGAGCCCAAAAATATGCTAAAATATAGGTCCAACCAGTACTGGAAAAATATCAGTATGTGGCTACCTCCATTCCCAGGTATACTTGGAGAAAATAGCAGGACCAGGGACAGCCTTGACTGATGACAGCATTGCAGGGGATGCAGTTTATTAATGTCAGTATATAAAATTTTATATTAATATCAAAGATGGATGCTCATTGAGTGAGGACCACCAGATGTGTTCAGTCCCAGAGAGAATCCAGCCACTCTCCTGTCACCTCCTAGGACCTAATTCTTAGGGATGAAGTAATATGTGATCTCATTTCTGTATTTCTAAGGGATGAATAAAAGATACCTCTGTTAAACTCATCAAAACAACATTTTGGAAAAAAGAAGTTACTTCTGGATACCCCAAATCAATCTGACATCTCCCTGCTTTTATCTGACACCAGTAGAATGGCAATATTTGGAAGGTGTCCCAAACAGAGCCTTGTAATAAAATCACCAAGGTTGTGGGTTCAATCTCCATGTAGGCCATTCACTTAAGAGTTGGACTGGATGATCTTTGTGGATCCCTTCCAACTCAGAATATTCTTTAATTCTATGAAATTTTCTTCTCTAATTTTCTCTTCCTCTTCAATATATAGTGAATCCTCTGAAGATGCTTTTATAAAACATGTGATTTCTTTTCTGGGTATAATCCAATGAGCTGGAAGCACCAAATATTTTTCTCTGTTTTCAGTGAAAATGGTATGGTTTTCCCCCAGTTCCCAGCAGTTCCACCTTTCTGCTGCTCTGCCTCTCCAGGGTTTTTGCTGACAGAACAGAATGCTGGTAGCAAACACATTATTCATTGTGACTGAATGCTTAGTAATTATGTTATTTTTTTTTTTCATTTCTCAAATTAAACCTCTTTGCTATTAGGAACAGATGTTAAATTCGGGACTCTTGTTGATTGTTAGTGTGACACACACATGAAATATTTTAAATGAGAAGGCTGATTGAATTTCAAACATACTGATCACACTGGTGGAATTGAAAATAATTGAAACTGGGAATAGATGAAATGTTTCCAAAAAGAGGAGACAGAGGTGGGGTTTGCTTTCTCAAATTCCTGATCACACCAATCGTGTTGAATTATGCAGACTAAATACAAGAATTTACTGTATAATATAATATCAAACATAAAGTCTTCTCACCATGCAGGCTGAACTGGCTCTTGCAGTCTTTTCACCTGCTGAAAGCCCCAGATCCCTTTCCCAACCTGGAGAAGCTTATGGCTTCACTCTGCAAGGGCTGATGCTGGAAAGAAGTGAGGAAATTATTGCAAAGCACAAAGTCACAAATCTGCACCACTAGGCTGGATGTAAGGGTAACCTATACCTGTGGAACTGTTTTTATTTTTTGATTTTTTACTTCTGTGGATGGATTTATCTGCACACGTATTTTGCATAAGAAAAGAGACCCCCCAAGATGTATTTATGAGAAAATTGTCTATTTCATCCACAAATTTCTGCAGCATTACGTTTTCCAGTCTCCCTGTTGCTTTGACACCCTGCTGCTGGACCAGGGAAAGCTCTGGGTGCTCACTGGGACTGACAGATGGATTCTGCTCCCACACTTGCCCTCATGCCCTGAGGTCTGGCATGAAGCCTCAATATCAGTCCCATCAATCTGTGATATTAATTTTCCAGCTATTGGAAGCTGTTGAGTGTCTGTATTTGAATTAGGAAGATGTGTGTGTTACATGTAGAGTTCTCTAACCTGACTTTGCAGGATTTATAGTACACAGGGCATGAAAAATCTGAGTTTGGAAAGTAATGCAGTAACAATTGCAATTAACCTCCAGAATCCCCAAGTAACCTTGGGGCATTAAGTTTAAAGCACATTGCTTTTAAATAAGTTTAGTGACCAAGTACTGTCTTTTCTAAAACATTTTACTGGCATTTCTTCTGTAACAAATTGCTTTAAAGCTGGAATGTTGGTGCCAGCTTTACCCCATGTGACCCAATGCCAAGAGATAACAACTCAGGGAAAAAAAATCCAGATTGAAAAAGCCATTTCTGAGCAGGGACAACTTTTATTTGTGCCAAGCCACTTTTGTATTTGTGGTTTCCTCTTACGTCTGATATAATTTACAGATTTATACCACTTGCTGAACTTCTTAAAACAAGAAAACTTCCACTGAGACTGTGAATTGTTGCACTGAGTGATCCTTGACAGTCTATTGTGCCTGTATGTGCCACAGGAAAGCAGCCTGGCACTGCTCCTGGAGAAAGTCCTCTGACACCGGGTGTCTTCTGGGGCTGTCACGCTTTATTGTGTTCATGATCCATGGAGGAAAGTTTGCTAATAGCAGACATTGACCCACCGGTGTTAATTGCTGTGAAAACATTATTCAAGCTGATTATGTTAATGACAGAAGGATGAGGCACTGCCTAAAGAGTTAGCACAGCATCACCAGAGATGCTTTATTTATTTAACTGATTGATCACTTGAAGGTTTGTAAACTGCCTTCTCTGTATAATAACCCTGCATAATCATGTACACACAAATTAAACAATCCAGAGAGCTAAGGCAGAATGGTTGTTGCAGATCTGATTTTCATGTAAAATCTCAAGAGTTTTATGGGCTTATTTACATAACAAGTCATGGTCTAGTCTCCTTTACCAGCATCAGCTTGATGTGGAGTTGGCTTCAGTTATAAATTTTTATGGTTTGGAGCTAGTGGAATATAAGAGAATGGTTCACATATTTTAGTAATTTGAAATACATTTTTTATTGAAGAAAACGGTGTCATTTTCTTCCAGCAGAACAATCTCTTCCCTGAAAATGTGATGCTTGCACACTTTCCCAGGGCAAGGTTATGACTTTTCTCCTTCCCATTAATGCCTGCAGACTGCTCCTCCAGGTGCATTCTCCTCTCTCTCACCAGAAAATCGACTGCAAACCTCTGGGTCTGAGCATCCCTGATCCCCTGGAGCTGGGGGTAAGTATAGCTCACTCTGCTCTCAGACTGGTGAAATCCAAGTAGATAAAAAGATCTTTACACAGACAAGGTGTAGGACTGATGTGTCCAACAGCTGGAAAAGTGCAGTCGGAATATTTCTCAGTGAAAATGGTTCAGTAAAGAGATATTAATGGTTGGACTTAATAATCCTGAAGTTCTTTTCCAACCAAGTGATTCCATGATTTTGTGATCTGGAGGATCTCAACCAAATTTGCTGACAGCAGTCTCTAAACCAGGCATGGCTGAGTCGGTGAAGAAATTGCAGTGGGGAAGCTCTGAGCAAAGCTGGGAGAGTGACACAGTGCTGACCCAAAATGATGCCAAGGCTTCTCTGCTTCAGGATCAGCCCTCAATGCCCCCCCAGGCTGAGCCTTCAGGCTCTCAGCTGCCCTCATTACACAGTGACTGGACTTGAAATCAAAGGACAGTTACCACAATACCATTTGTGTCATCTTAAACTCATTTGATCACAGCCAGAGAGCTGTAGAAATAGATTAATAGATTTTCATGTTCAGAAGAGGTCATTCCCCATGTAACTTCTATATATGTTTCTGCAGAATTCTACATCTTTTGAATCTGTTATTGTGTTTGACAAACCTGACAAAATGGCTAAAACCAAACTGATCTGAAAAATTTCCCCTTTCTTTCCTCCCTCCCTGCCCCATCTCATGTAGAAGCATTCCTGTTCCTTCTGCTTTGCAACCCAAGGCAATTTTTGCATTTGCAACCCCTACAGAGCTGCACAGAGAATACATCACAATACTACACCATTTGACAAGTTTTCAAATAGCGTGGCCAATCCTTACATTTATGTCAGTCTCTATTAAATCTTTTCTGCACCTTTTTTAGTTGTTACGACTTTGAACTTCCACAAGAAACAGAAACATGAATCTTTTACAGATGATGCACATAAATAAACTTTTACTTAAACATTCTTCAGAAAAATCAGTGTGTTATTGCAAAAAGTCCCTAGTTGCACTTCCCTCTCATATCAGAAAAAAGACAAACCACATTTGCTGTATATTCAAAGGCTGAAAGAGAAAGAAGTTTTACTACCTGATTCTCCATCTTATTTTAGCTAACACAAAGCAGAATGGGGAAAAAAACCCAAAGCAGAAGTTAATGTTTTGTCTCAGTTCTCTCCACCTTTCCAGCATCTGTGTTACTTAATAAAAAAGCAATCAGATGGACAGATGAGTTTTCATGGCTCTCTTTGTTCTACAGACTGCAGGGGGCAACATCTGTTTCTCCTGATCCTTCCTCCTCCTTGAACAGGAAATTAAATACAAATTACACAATTAAAGTAACATAAGGAATTAACTTAATTAAAAAAAAAGGAAGTTCAGGCTTGAGTTTCTTCTCCCCTGTCCTTTGGAAGGTTTATGTGGCTGAGGCTGAGCCGGTGGGAGCTCAGCCCAGCAGAAGCTGTGCTGATGTCTGATGCTCTGACAGAGCCTGTGCCTGGGTGCACATCTGCATTACCAAAACTATTCCAGGGCTGTCAGCTACTATCGATTAAATTGTACTTGATATTGCTATTGGTGACTGAAGGGTGCAAATCACCTTCATTCCTGGCTTTGAAAAGGCAGCGATACTGCAGCGTCCCTGATTAGTCCATTGCATGAGTACTGACAAAGTCCCCTCAGTTCAGAAAAGAGTCATTAAAAACCCAGTTGAAATGTTGGCGAGTATTTCTGGGGAGAGTTTGCTTCTCTGAACATCCCTGTGTGAGCTCCACATTCTGATATTCAGAGCACAAATCATCTTTCGAAATAAAAATTCAATAGCTCTCCCCAGAACTACCTGTTAAAACTCAGACAGTAGATTAAATATTTACTTGTTCTTTCTCAGGATCTTCTGGCTCAACAGAAGAATTTAAAGGGGTACTAAATCATGAGGAGCAGCTGGCTGGCAGCACCAGAGCCCCCAGGGCTGGGGCTGTGGGCACGGGGGTGGTGGTGGCTCCCAGGTACCATTACCCCTCATCCCTTCTGTGCACTTGGACAATGTAGACACTGCTTAAACCCTTTCTTGGGATTTGACACTACAGACTGGAAATCCAGAATATCTGCTAAGAGCTGATTCAGTGCTGAAGCTTGCATCTAAATTCCTCTCAAAAATCACTGCAATATGAACAAGTGCTCAGCTTGTGTGGTACGAGTGTGAGTAGGTTTAGGTTTGAGAGGGGGGTTATAGCTTGGGCTGAAGTGCTTTGAATCAGACTGGTTTCCTACAGTTCCTACTGTTAATTTTCATAGGCCTGAGATACAAGCAGTGTGCAGGCACCTGAACTAGTAATTTTGCAATTTAAAAATTAAATTAACTGGGATTACAGACTTGCATGCTTCCCTCCATTGCTTCTGAAGTAATATCTATGCAACCATTGAATATTTTGTTCTATTTCAATTCATTCAAAACTGGTGTGGCCAAAGTATTTCTGTTTTTACTGTTAGTACCAGCTAATGTTTCCTTGTATTTTGTTATTCATTGCATTCACTTGGCCCGAAGTGGATGTTTGATTGTCATGTAAACTACTTTTCAAATTCACTTCTGAAGTGCAATGATATTGGGGTGGCTGGTACAATATCTTCTAGCAGTGTTAGTACAAATGACAAGATAGAGTGGGTGTTAATAAGGTCAGACTTTCAATGGGAACCCACCTGAGTGGTGCTTTTTTGTGTGCCTTGTAAAGATGGATTATAAACACACACAGCAGCATTAAAAAAGCAATTTAGATACAATGATCTGATTTCACTCAACCATGTGAACTTTGTATCTCTCACATCTTTTATTCCATGTACAGTTTCATTCTCTCTTGAAGGGCTGCTTGCTGTAACAATTGAGCAGTGTACAGAAAAGCCTGAGATCTGAACTAGGGAGCTCTCAGAGCTTGTGTTTGCAAATGGATATGAATTTATTACAGGAGCAGGGGACAACTCTTAGGAGTTTTGCACACTTCTTTCTGCTTTGGAAATGGCTGGCTGAAGGTCAGTGGGTATGTTGAAAGGTAATATAAGAGAACTTTGGTGGACTTGCTTTGCAACTCATACTTTTTATGTATTGTATTTCATTAAAAAAAAAAAAAACAGAAAAGGGAACTTCAGTGCAATGTACTTTGGAAGTTAATTGGAGTAGACAATCCAGTCTTAAGTAAATCAGCTCTGTATCATTTGACACACAACATTACTTCGATTAGTATGACTTTCACCATTATCTAGACAGATGAAATGATGTACCATGCTAATCAGAATATTAAAGTGACACTAGCACTTATATATTATGAATATTTACTCAATAAATGAATGCATGATAAATGAGATTGGTCTAGAAATCTTTCTCAGTAGAGAAGATGTGGATTCTTTCCCCCTCAGGAAATCCTTTCTTGTGCCTAATCCAGTTATCAAATTTTCAGTGCCTCTTAAGCTGCTCTCTCCTTACTCCCCCAGAGCAGTTTGTGTCACAGCTCAGAGAGGCTCTTCTGCACATACAGGAGGGGTATGCACTGCTCTGAATGACCCACAAGGCTGGAAGCTGTTTTGAGACAGTTCCTTTACATGTATTTCCACACCACTTGACCCAACCACAGACAATGGAGCCAAATCTGGAGTGTGAAGCCCCTACTCAAACCAGTTTTCACAGTCAGAGCACTGTGATCACACAGTTAGTATGAGGAATATCTAAAGCCAGACAAGTTCAAGTGCAATATCAGTACAGACAGGGCTCTGCTTAGGGCTGTGGATGCTCATTTTCTCCCCAAATGACTCAAGTTTCCTCTCCTTGGAGCTCTTCCTGGATCACACAGGCAAAGTAGAGCTCACCATCTGTGCATGAGGCTCACACTCAGTAACAGAGGTGGCTGCCATCCCTCAGAGTGTTTGCAGTTGTAAGTGTTGTGTGAATTTTCCTTGGTTTAGTTTTCTGGGGAAGAGGAGTATTTTACATGAGGTGCCTCATGCCTGGAAGTGCTCAAGACCAGATTGGATGGGGCTTTCAGCAACCTGGTCTGGTGAAAGGTGTCCCTGTCCCCAGTGAGTACATTGGAATGAGATGATCTTCAAGGTCCCTTCCAACCCAAACAATTCTACTATTCTAAGAACAGTGAGATTAAAAATAGCCTGATGAGAACAATGAGATTAAAAAAAGCACATCGACAAATGCTGACCTTGAGCTCCACATTGACACGTGAACAAAATTTTACTTTGAAAACACATAGCCACAGTCAAAGTGGATTGTCAGAGTCAAAATGAATCTTGCACATTTTCTCCATCTGCTTCTGTGGGCACCTGCCTGGAGCAGAATACAGGACACCACAGGCTCCTCCCCTCCACCAAGAAAAGGGGAGAAAATACACAGGAATTGGCTCCTTGGTGCTGAAAACCCCAGGAATTTTTACTACATCTGGTCTAGCATGGAATAATCTTCCAGAGGTAGAAAAAGAGTCTTTTTATAGCTCATATCTGAGTATAACACTGAAATATGACCAAGGGGTCTGGTCTATAACTAGGGCTACAACTTTCAAGGTTTCAGTGCATTATTCCCTGGTCCCTTGGCCATTGCAGACCCTTGTGCTGCAGGTTTAAGATGCAGCTAGCTCCCATGTTGGTGTACAGCAATCACAGTGACCTTGTACTAGCATTGCCATGGTCATTTCTCGGCCATCCATCATGTCAGGATCTCTGTGTCCTTACACAGCACAGGTGACACCTTCCAGCAGCCAAAGAACTTGGATTGCATCTTATCTAGAGCTCAACATGAGGTGTAACTATGTAGAAGTTCCATACTGAAGGGTAAATCAAGTGTCTGCTGGATTTTTCCACCACATACATCTTAGGAGGGAGCTTTGTTACGTAGCTGGCCATCACTCCTGTGTTGACTTATTTATTTTTGCTTCAAATGTTCAAGTTCATTCTTCCCAAAGCCTTTAATCTTCTTGGAGGGAAAACATTGGCACATAGCTGAAGGTGTTGACACAAGCCATCCATGCACTCAGTGACACTCACTGGGACTTGTCCCAGAGGCTACACAGAAGAAAAGGGGGATTGCAAGAGCCCATGACGGCAGTGAAAGCTCAGGTAAAAAAGTCTTTCTTCCCAATTAACCTGCCATGTACCTTCCAGGAGTTTCACACACAGCAAACACATGGATGATGCAGCCCTGTGCTCCTGCTGGGTGCTGTCCCTCCTTCCCATTATTATTACCAATCTCCTGCCCATTAATCCTATCTTGTTGAGCTCCTCTTAAACAGGAGAAGTCAGCAACTGCAAAAGAAGCAAGTAAGGCTCATTTTCTTGGTGTGTGTGATGACCAGTGACAGGGTTTGCATGTGTGACTGACATGGTAGATTAATTTATAATAAAAATGCAACTTTCACACAAATGGCATCAGGCGATATCTTTAGTGCTGTGCTCATCTGCCTGAAGGGACAATGTGGTTTTCTATTACTGCTAAAACGCACAATAGCATCGCTCGGCTGATTTGGTTTTATTTTTATATTGTGCTGCCAGTTCAGTTAGAAATCTAGGCAAGCTCTGTCAATGGCAATAAGGCATCCATCTGAGAAAAACCAGGTTTCTTTCCCATTCAAACCATGAGGGCACCTAAGAAATCACTGGTCACTTCTGGACACAGTGTAGTGTCATGGTAACTTTGAAAAAGGTGAAGTGCATGGATTGGCATGTGCCCTTTAATATATTCTTTTTCCCATCTGAAAATGTATTAATTGATCTTTCATAGCACCCTCTGGATCTGGAATAGTAATGTCACACCCATGGCAGAGTAGATCCTTTTACAAAGAACATCCTTTTCTGTCACTCCAATTTGCCTAGTTCATTAAGTTTATAAATCCTTGGAAAAAACACAGTTTTCACATACTCACTTAAGATATTGAAGAATTTTTAGAAGTTGTATTAACTCATGTTTTTGCTTACAGGCCTGGGATGCTCCCTGTAATTGCATCCCTGACAGCAATGACTATGGGAGGAAGACTGATGAAGGGGCTTGATTTTTTAGTGCTTGATTTTGTGTCCTTAAGGATGCCCTTGCAGCACAGCTTCAGTTTTGTCATTCCTTTGAATGGGTGTGGGGCTGGAGTTGCATTTCCTTTGCCACATGTAGAAGTGGCCTAACTTCCATGCTCTGTCTTAGCTTTTTTTATTCTAGTTACCTTGCCATGGGGCAGGGGCTGAATGCAAGACGAGCTGAGCACAAGTTGATTCTCCTGCTATCTCATTGTCTGCAGTACATAAATCCTGAAAAGTGTGCTTTGAATGGGAAAGGATACCAACTTAATGATACATTTACTCTAACTATGGCTGGCTGTGCACAGAATCCTAATGCCTGCTGCAGACTCTTCATGGTAACAGATGTTGCTCTCTGCTTATAAAGTAAGTTTATTGCATTAGCTGCCTGTAAGCAGTTTACTCTCTAGAAGATTCATAGAGTAAATTAAAATTATCTAATTATTTGTTATCTAATTTAATAGAGAAATGGTCTTGATCTTTAGATATTACACATATATTATTATATTACAAGGCAGTATGGCAGAGGTCCCTTTCTGAGCTCTGAGCTGCTGCTGAACAAGAGGGGAAACTTGTACTCACACACAGACATATCTAAAGATGGGCTGCAACAGCCTTGCCAGGGAGAACTCACTGGGCTTTTATTTATAGATATTTTGCTGTGCTCACCTGTCACCAGGCAGAGTCCTGCTGCTCCCAGCAGCCCGGCTGGCCCTGGAGAGCCCTTTGACAATCTCTGATGTGCCCCTTATCACAAGGTCCATCTCCTGCTGGGTGCCTGCAGAGACTTTGCAGCACAGAGAAAAAGAAATGCTCCAAGATGAGTCCAGCCTCTGTAGGCTTAGCTGATGGCTAAAATTGCGTTAATTTACTAATATTTAATTAATTCACACGTAACAGACCTTTCTGTGTTCAAGTCACAGAAGTGCCACCCCTCTCCTGCTCTCAGCTCCTGGCTCCTGAATAGGGGTGAAGAAGGCTGGGTCCATCATTGGGGTTGCTCCACAAACCATGATCAGTGTGGGGTGAGAGGGGGCTTGGTCTGGGGCAGAAAGTCCCACTTGCTTGATGGGGAGAACAAATGAGCCCTCTTCCTATTGTCATGCTAATATGTGCATCTCATCCTGTAATTTTCTGAGTCATTTTGACAAATGGCTCATGATGATGTCACTCATTTCCCCAAGGATCTCTCAGCTCTCCAGCCAGCATGTAGCAAGCTGCAAACAGTATTTCAAAATGAAAAATTGCAGGTGTTTCCTGGATGCCATCCAAAGGAAGGAGCCTGGATTTCAGGCAGAAATCAAATCAGACCACATGGAAAGATCTCCCTGAACACCCCAGACAGTCAACAGATGGTAGCTGTGACATTACGAGTCAACCTGTGCACCTGGGAAACCATGGCCAGGAGCAGCAGAAGTGTACATTTAAATTAAGTCTTCTGTAAAATCTTTTAATAAGGAAGTGCTGAAGCAGCAGAAATGCCTTGCCACAGACTTTGGAGCTGTAGGAGAAATAAAGAACAGTTTTTGCTGCATGCCATGTCCAGCCTTCTAAATATAATGATAATCCATATAATCTTTGGAGATTCACTTGATTATCTATCTATCTATCTATCTATCTATCTATCTATCTATCTATCTATCTATCTATCTATCATCTATCTATCTATCTATCTATCTATCTATCTATCTATCTATCTATCTATCTATGCTATTATTAAACTACAGTAATGGCTTTTGGTGGAGTCTGCCAGAGGACCATCCTGGAATGGATCTTTTGAGGTCATGTTAGCTGTAGTTAATATTTGCATTGTCTTTACCAGTTTATTCCATCCTGTATCTGATTTGCCCCAGATGTCAGGGAAGTCCTGTATTTTCTCCTTCTTCCTCTGCCCGTCTGACAACCACATTAACATATCCTTAGCAAGATTCTTATATCTTTGGTTAAGCCTGCTGGAGAAATATAATTTATGTAGCCTTCACTGACACTATCTATTTCTGATGATGGAGAAATGAATAATGCAGTTATGAGAGAAGCTTACTCATGGGTTACCTGTAACTATGAGTGAGTGCATAAATGCTACTCTGTGTTGGACCCAGGGCTGACATAAACAATGTCACTATGTCAATGTCAATTAAAAAATTTCAAAATTGAATATTTGAATGTTTGGGTAGATGCTTGCTGATTATCCAGCTTATTTTCACAACCAAAACATAGCTACTCATAAAAACCACATGAAAATCTGAAAATGTATATATAAAATTACAGAAACATGGGAGGTTTTATTAGGAAAAAAAATTATTTGAATAATGATTATATACTGAGACACAAAATTTACCCTTTTCTGCTTCTTTTTCTTTGCAGTGACTATGGTTCAAATTCATGTGTTTTTTGTGAAAACACTGTCAAAAAGTATTTTGGCTTTAATACAGCAAGAAACACAAATCCTACATTTGTACGAGAATAGTTTGTGTTTGGCATGGCAAAAATAGCTGCACAGAAACTGTGGTTCTGGGTTTTAATGGACCTTGTTGTTAATGACAACTACTTAATATTTTACTCGTATATTCTTTTGGGTTCATTCAGACAGCAGCTCGCCTAAGCACTGCAGAAAAACATAATATGATAAATTAGGCTAGGTCAAAGAGGAGAAATTATTTTAAATGGATACAAACATCTAATTTGTCTAGACTTTTAATGAATTGAAATGCTAATATTACTAGAGTTGACAGCACTGTATATTCTATTAAATTCAGTAAATCCTATACTAAACTTTCCTTACTTTTTCCTATTTCTTTTCATGTCTTTATACATCACATCACTTTAGTGAGACTCACTCTGCTGAAGTGGAACCAGTTTTGCTGTCCTGGGGTACCTGTGGACCACCTTTGGGTTTCAGTCCCACACATCCACACACCCTTCCTGGTGACTGATGTGTCTTTGGGACCCCCACATGCCTCATGCAGTGCAGGACCCCAGGTTTCCCCCTTGGTGCTGGAGCTCCTTCAGCTTCCAGCTCCAGACACAGCTCCAGCCAGCCATAATGCTCATTGAGCAAATATTTTTGCTCTGAGGTGAAAGGACGGCAAACTCCTGAAGATGCTGAAAATTCACTTTACTGATGATCTGGGAACTGGCAGTCTGGACCCAGGGCTGGGTGACCCACAGCTTTTTCTGACATTAGGTTTTCAGCAGATTCACAGCATGCTCTGGACCATCCCAGACTTCCCAAAGAGGTGTGAAAAGAAGTGTAAACCTTTCCATCTGTCAGTTCCACCCATCAATTGGGAGATTCTTGGCAATGGTCTGAAGGGTTTCATGAGCAAGTTGTGCTACACCACCAGCATCCATTAGCTGCCTTTCTCCTGCAACACCACAAATACATTATTTGCCCCTAGTGAGCAATAATGTGCATTTTCTCATGGGCTAGTTCGCATTAACACCACTGCCACCACAGCCCCTGATTTATCAGTCAAGGTGTGCTTTTCAGTGATATTTACAGTCTGGCTTAATAGTGTGTCTGTTTTCTGTTTGCTGCAGATGAGAATTCAGGGATTTGCTTGGCTGACTCAAAGAAACATTTGGAAACCACAGCCAGTGGGTTTGATTTTATTGCTGCAAGGATTTAAATAAACATAAACTGATTTTGTATCGTTGCCTGATGTTGTGTGATGACTGTATCAGCCACCCTCCTGCTTTGGTGATGTTTTTAAGGATGTTTGACACAAACCTCGTTATAGTTTCTAAAACCTGTGCTTTATTCAGAGTCATAGAATCACAGAATCATTTAGGTTGAAAAAGATCTCTAAGATCATCTGGTCCAGCCATTAACCCAGCACTGCCAAGCCCACCACTGAACCACGTCCCCAGGTGCCACACCTACAGGCTTTTTCAGTCCTCCAGGGATGGTGCATTCCCAGCTTTGCTGGGCAACCTGTGACAGTTCCTTACCACCCTCACAGGTGGTTACTTCTTTCTAATAACTAATCCAACCCTGCCCCCTGTTTGTTGGAAGCAATTCCCCCTGTAGCATGTTTGAAGTCAGCCTGTAGCTGTAACTGCACTGAAGTCAGCACCTTCCCTGCTGCCCTTTTCCTGCCACACTTGCCCTCTGCTGTCTGGAAAACTGGCGGATGAGCTGCAGTGGGTGAAGCGTTGTGTCTTTGCATGATGGCTGTTACTCCCAGACATTTTTTCCCTGCTAACTCACCAGTGCTGTCACAGACCAGTGTACAAGGCACAGCTACAGGGTGTCTGTTAGAGCGTCCCAATATCCCTGAGGGTCTCCGACAGGAGAAAACAAGTGAACTGTGCTTGTTGACCGTTAACACAAATTTACTGCTACTCGTGCTGATGTTTTCAGCATAATTCATTGCAGCTTGAACTTGTTGACTACCTGCATAATTTCTCCTTGAATAATTTTACTGCCATATGGGATGCTGCAGACCTTGAGCTGCTGGCTTTGCACACAACCCCTCCGTGCATTAACGAGCCTCACTTGGCCAGCGGTGAGCAGCAACCTCCACATCCCTGGGATGGAGCTCACGGTTTCTGCTGATGTGCTTCATGGAGGGATGGTTTTTTAACCTCCAACCTGTTATGAGAAGCACTCAGGAGTGGTGATGGTCCTGCTGACACAGCCCCTGTGCTCCCATGTGCACCTCTGTGGGGGTTCAGAGCTCTCCAGACCTTGGGGCAGGGCACACAGAGCTGCCTGTGTTGATGAAAGGAATTTTTAGGGTACAAAGAGGATTTTAACCTCCAAACCTGTCAAACTGAGTGTTTTTATCAACATTGATTTGAGCTTCTAAAGTAAAATACTGTTCAAGAAAATGAGCCAGCTTAACCTTGTTATACAGGGAAGGTTAAGAAATTTTTCCAAAAACTCCTGGCCTTTATCATTTAGCCTGAATGCAAAACTTAACCTCTAGCAGTATCTGCTGCAGATAATATTGTTTACAGCCTAGATTGTCTTTCAGTCCAGATTTCATGTCTTAATTAAATGGAATTTGTTTCAGCAAATACTGCTTGTCAAAAGCAGGATATTTTTGCCTTAGGACTATTACAAAGATGCTATTAGACATATTGATAATTAGCAATCTGCGTCTCAGAATTACAATAACTCCATGTAAAGACAGAGTAATTTTTCCCAAGCCAAAATTATAATTGTAAATTAAATACACAGACATGTCCAGCTAATCTTAAACATAAACCCAGAGAGTGGTAGTGCAGTGTGCTTGAGAACACCAGGAGCTCACCTAGTTCAACCCTGTTGCTTTTAGGAGAAGCTCTGACACCAGAACAAGCTGCAGAGGGACCCATGTCAAGTGTGCTAATGGCTGGTTGCACCAGAGGAAGTTTAGATTGGATGTTAAGGAAAATTTCTTCATGGAAAGGGTTGTCAAGCCCTGGAATGGGCTGCCCAGGGCAGTGGTGGAGACACCATCCCTGGAGGGATTTAACAGACCTGTGATGTGGTACTTGGGGACATGGTTTAGTGGTTGCAGGGTGGGGGAATGGTTGTGCTTGATGTTCTATCTGCCCCTACTGGTGTTAGAATTTGCTGCTCATGGGGGGTTTTGCAAGTGTGATCCACATGTGAGGGAAGAAAGGACAATACCATATAAATGCATCCCATTCATCCACTAGAAAATAGAAATTGTAGAAAAAGGAAGATATGAAAAATAAATTTTAAACAATCACAGTAAGAGTTTTTAGGCTTGAGAAAATGCCTTGCCCTGAGAGAATAAAATATACTTAACAAATCATAAAGAAGCCAGTGTATTTAGTGGACTGAAATAATTTTACAGAGAGAAAATACTGAGTAATTCTGGCTGTAGGACAAAGCTAGCATCCAATGGTAGGACACCAGAACCAGCCAGCTTGAGAGCTGAAGTTGTGTTTTACACAGATCTGACTTTGTGCTGAGCAAGCCTGGGAATGGGAAAAGTGCCGAGGGAGCAGGACTGGCTGGAATTGCTGTCTGAGTCAGTGTGGGGCTTCCTCCTGCAGGGATGGGGCCGTGCTGGGCAGCACGCGATGCTGTCTGCGCTGGGCTCTGATGTGCTGATGGTCTGCAGAAAGAGACCAAGCTGCAGCTGGGCTGTCTGGCATGAGATGGAACTTTACACACCAGTCACGAGAGAGAAAGGGGTGGGGAGAGGACTGCTCAGAGGAATTTTGGGTGCCCCATCAGGGCCAGGCTGGACAAGGTTTGGAGCAACCTGGTCTAGTGGAATGTGTCCCTGCCCATGGCAGGGGTTTGGAATTAGATGGCCTTTAAGGTCTCTTTTCACCCAAATCATACTATGATTCTATGATAATAAGGTAGTAGTTAGCCTCTCTTTGTGGTCCATCAACTCTTGAGACAGCAACATTTTTGGCACTGTGTTTTAAAATAATTCTTTTGGATTCAATGTGAAAGTAAGAGTGAAACCTAACTCAACACTCCAAATACAGAGGAATATAATACAGCAGCTCACATGGAACTGTTTGCAAAACAGAGCTGATGTCCAGTTGTGGAAAATTCATGGTTAATGCTCAGAGCAGCTTCAACAGGTATAGGAGGTACTGGCCTGCAGAAGCAGCTGTGACAAATAGGATGAGGATTAAAAGTAGGAAATAGTAGAGTTTTTCAAAAACTCCTACCTCCCCAAATTCCTAGCCAGTGCCCTATTAAAAAAAAAAAAAAAAAAAAAGGGAGACACCAGCTGGGTTCTCCTGCCTGACCCAGTGCAGCTCAGGTTTTGCCAATCCTCAAAGCAAATCCTCTGAAGAAATTATGAGCTTTCCTCCACAGAAACTCCAGTTTCTGAAACCCCATTAACGCCGAGTTTACTGTAGCCTTAAATAAAACATTAAAAACTCTCCCTCTGCAATAGACCTTGCAGTAAACTCCTCTCCAGGTAACTCCACACCCTGCTCTGCTGTGACTACAGGTGGTTTTAGTGCCAGCTGTGCTTACACTCTCTTTTAATTGAAGAGTAGCTGAAGAGCACACAGCCCCTGGGCTGGGTGTCCGATGGCACAGGAGGGATGTGGCCATCGGGTCATGCCTGGCATTATCCGTGTGCAGCAGAGGGAGAAACCTCTGCTAGCCTGGGAACTGGAAATGCCACGCTTGTGGAAATGCCAGTGGTCTGACCTTTGGAAGCTGGGATGCTGCTCGTTTGATTTAGTACTTGTCTTGTTTACGAGGCTCAGCTGGCTCTGCTCTTGCTGTGCTCACTGCCTTAACCTGATGGCTTTGGACAAGTGTCAAAGACACCATAGACTGCCAAGGGTTAGTGCTGAAGTGCTTAATTAAACAAGCCTCCGGGATGTGGCAATTCGCTTGGTAGGAGCCCCACACCAGGATCATGTTTTTCTTTATTCTTGTTTTCTTCTAAGGTTAGTATTGTGAACTTGAAATTTTTTTTTCCCTTTCATGCATTTGGAAAATATGACCCACAATCCCCATTTTTCCTAAACTCAAGACAAGGCATGCAAGAGCCTTTTGTGCCACTGAATTTTCACTTTTTTTCATGATTTTCTGGAATAAGGGACAAATAAAATCACAAGGGAAAAACCCCCAAAGGTAGAGAGCTTCTTTAGCAGCCAGTCACGTCTGTGAGGCTGTAAGTCACCTGAGCACCCTGTGCCAAGGCACTGTGAAGGCACCACTCTATCTTCCCTCTGGGCTGCTTGGTGATGACCTTTTGCTGCCACAGAACTGAGTCATGGGCATTAATTCAGCTGGTGCAGAGAGTAGATTGGGCCAAGAACTTAACAAATTGCACTGGCCCCACCCAAACCATCCTGCTGTGCTTGTGCAGGCTGTAAATCTCACTGCACTGCACTGGGCAGCTAGAATTGAGGATGTTTGGGCCAATGCATTCAGCTGGGCTGCACATCCAGCTCTCATTGCATGGAACAAAAAAAAGAAATGAATAATGTCAGGTTTGTATTTGCAGCCCCTTCATCAGATGGCCCCAGCTCAGCCCCCATCACACATGCATGACCCCTCAGGTCAGCACCTTTGCATTTTTAGGGCGTCCTGATTTCTAGCAGATGTGAGCAGATATGAGATTCCTGCCTGCCTGTCATTGTTCTCTGTTTTCAGGCTTATTAAAAAAAAAACACCTTTATAGCCTTGCTATTTTTTTCTTTTAGAAACAAGTGTTAATAAACCAACTAAATAACCCTCCAACCCTCCTGTTGGGGGCAGGTTAAAGAAAAAGTGACATTGCAGGTGTGTTTTTCCTCCACCAACAGAGAGCAGCAGTCCATTCCTGGGCTTGCAGTGCTTGGCTGGGAATTTGTCTGGTCTCCAACATCACACACCATCACACCATCCTGTGCATAAAAGAAACACGAGTCTTCCTGGTCTCCAGATGGAAAGCTCTCCCTGTGTTTTATTTCAGTCTACTTCAAAAAGTTAAAAAGGGAAAGAATATAAATAAAAATCCCTTTCTGCAGAAGTGTCTGGGGGAATTTGATAGCAGCTAAGTGAGTGGGACACCACAGTGATGGGCAGGAGCTGTGCCCACATCATGTCTGAAGTGCCTTGTGCTATAGGTGCACAAAGGGGAAAGGATGTGTGAAATGTGGATTGTGGATGCCCCACCCCTGGAAGTGTTCAAGGTCAGGTTGGACAGGGCTTGGAGCAATCTGGGATAGTGGAAGGAGCTCCTGCCCATGGGAGGGCTTGGAATGAGATGAGCCTAAAGTCTCCTCCAACCCAAACCATTCTCTGATGATTAACTCTAGAAACAGCTGCTGGTACCTGTTGTGGAAGCCCATAACAGGCAGGGGGGATGCACTTCTGTAGGTTGGAGGGGAGCTTGCCAGGCTGGGGGAAACGAGCTCTGGTGAGCAAAAAGCAGCACTGGAAGAGACAACTGTAAGATTGATCTCTGTTTCTCGTAAGTTAACCATACTATATACGCTTTCAGGGCTTTTTGTTTGTTTGCTTGTTTTTGTTTTTGTTGGCCCGTGAGAAAATGCACAAAGCAGTGGGCGGGTGGTGGGTGCTGGTTTGAGAAGGGAAGCAGAGTGGGAATTGCAATCCAATACAGAAAGCCAGTGCTGCTGCTTGCCTTGCATAATGCATTCTGTTAAGAAAAGCAGGATTTAGCCCCAGGTTTTCTAAGAAAGCAATTACCAGAGAGTGGGGCAGTGAGTCATAAGGGTACGTGGCAGACAGGGAAATCCCTGGGTCCTGGGGGGTCAGTGGAGACAGCTCTACCTGTAACCTGAGAGACAGTGACAAAGCTTTGTACAGGGAGGAATAAAGGTGGTCTCAGGGAAAAAAATACAAAGGCATTACGGCATGCCCTCATCTCTTATAAATAACCAGGTTATTGCACAAATTTCCACAACCTCTGTTCCTGTGTTCCTGTTCATTTTGTTGACCTGCTGTAGGGTCATACAGGGAATTAGCCATTATCTCCTTACAGAATTGAGATCTTGACCTGTTTTATCTGTTTTACACAGCACCCAGCACACTACCAGGCACTCTGGCAATTAAGACCTAATCATGGCATAAATCAAGTAAATAAGTACCTGTCAACAGGTCATCAGGACTGGTGTTCCTCCTGGGCAAAGCTGTGCTCAAGGAGGTCAGTGCAGCAAAATGGCCCAAGGCTTCAAGGCAGAGTGTTCTTCAATAGTCCCTTATGAAGTCTCTTTTGCAGGGGGGACCAACCCACCCTGCCAGTTCCCATCTTCCACTCACTCTGCAGACAAGCCCACCAAAATATTTCGGCACTTTTGTTACTTTTTTTTAATGGTATAAAAAACCAAAGCATTTAATGATAAGAATATGTCAACGATCACAGATTCCAAATAAGGGACTTGTAAGTTTTGTTTCCAGTTTAAAAGTGGATGGTTTCTGAACAGGCACTTCCATTCAGAAAGTGAAAATATTGAGGGAAATACTAAGAGAAAACAGCATTTCTTTCATCCTGTTGTTTAACCTCGGTGATGAATGGCAAATGCATCTGATCTTGGCTTTGGAGTCTTAGTGGCAACCAAGGATAATTTTTCCCATGATTCTAGTGCCAGAACATCGTACAGATATACAAGTGTATAGGATAATGAAAAGGTCATTAATTCAATTTAGATCAATTTTGATTAATCACCACGATTAATCAATAATTTATTAACTAGGAATTAAGTGTGAATTGGTGGAGAACCAAAAGGATAAGGAAAGAAATTGCCCACAAGGAAATGTAGTCTCTTTTTGACAGAGTTGAAAGGCAGATATGAGTAGAAACATTTTTTTGAGTGTATATGAAATTTCTGTGTCATAAAAAAAATAATCAGAGTAACAAATGTGCAGCACTTTAATGTCAGATTTGACTGTTATTGGAACTGTTCACAAGTAGTGTGGACAATCTAAATTATACTTCATTTTCTAAGTATGATATATAACCATTAGGATACTTTAGAAAAACACATCACCAGAACTTGGGCTGGAGAGGGAACAAAGGGAACATCTTTGGAAGGTCCAAGTGGGATTTTTTTTCAAGTGAATGCTATTCAAATACTTTGCGACAAACAGGAAAAAGTGAGGTCTGTTACACATCTTTCACACCCTATATATAAACCAGCCTCAAGAATATTTACCTGAACATATATATACAGGTTTGTTTTTTTAAATATTCTTAAAAAAGTAATATTTGCTTGGTCTATGACACAATGAACGTCTCTACAGGGAAAACTTACCATAGGCATAATAAAATACTCAAGAAGTCATAAAAGGTAGACACGAGAGCAGTGTTTGGCCTTGGTAAAACACATTTAGGATGGCTGCAATGTATGGATACAGCTTTGTTCAAGAAAGGAGCTGTGCATATTTAAAGGTACTTACAAAGCTGGTCTTCTCCTTTCTTTGACATGGGATATGTTTCCTAATGGGATGAGTACAAAATCATGGACACCATGCATTACTAAAGGAAGGCTATGCCCATCTGTTTCACATGTCTGTGTTGCAATGATGGAAGAGGCTCTTCTAACCCCTATGGCTCATAAGTGAAAGAATGAAGGATTCAGAATATGGGTGTTGAAGGGCAACTTCAAGGACTCCATGTTTAATGAATTCATAGGATTCAGCTCCCCTTCTTCGTCTGTCGGAACAGATTTTTATATTCTCTGCAGAACTGAAATGGTGTAAAATACCTCAGGTCTACAGCCATGCTGAAATGCTGCTCTTCTGATAAAGTTAAACATTTAAAGCAAAGATTGCCAGCGTCATTCTGTATCCTTCTTGCTTAAAATCCCTCTGTGTGTGTTGTGGAATGGGTGACTTACAGCATCTGGGGAGGGAAATAATTATGACACCACTACCTATCACTGCATGTGTTCAAGGGCAGCTTTCTACAGACTCTGGGCAACAAGGTCCTTGGCAAACCAAGCTGGATCTTTCCAGAGGCCAATGAGTGGCTCCAATGTTACTGATATTTACCTGCAGAGAGGTTTCACCCACCTGAAGACCTCATTTTCCAAGCGATGGTTACAACTGTTTGGATGGCACTACTTCTTGCCTGGCTCTGCTGCCACAGCTGCTTTTGGCCTCATTACTTCAGGGTGATGGATATAGAAAGTTAGAAAAATGCAGATAGAAAAGTTTTTTATATCTTCCAAGTGTGCAAATAAATGGTTGTATGTTTTTATGGGAACTCGACTGAAATTTCTCAATGCCAGCTGTTGCATTCTTGGATAATTCAGCTCCTTTTACATGAATGTCTTTGCTCATAACTAAAAGATAATTGACTATAAACAAGTGTACTATAAACAGAAAGGAAAAAAAACCCACAAAGAAAAATTGTTTCCCGGTTGTTCTGAAAAGAAACAGACAAATTAAGGCTATGATGAGAAAATAACTGAGTTTTCTATTAAAAATAACCTCTGTTATTTTAACTGTTATTTTATGAAGAACCAAGTGATTTCAGTGCTCCTAAATATTTAATGAGAGAAACCAATGACTTCTAGAAGTGTTGCTGTCTCCAATGGGAATAACCATAACTAATTCTCTATCCCCAAAGAGTAGATTTTGCATATTGTTCCTGAACTGACTACACTCAAGAGCTGTTGAAAGACTAATGCCACCTTCTCAACAAAATTGTTTACATAAACTCTGACCCCTCTGTCAGTATTTTCTAGCTTTTACCCAGGCCTGGATGGGTAATGGCCTGGATATTTCATGGCAAATTTCTCAAATACAATCATACAAATGTGCACTGGAAGAGGGGGGACTCATCCCATTGCCTTCAGTAGGACCAAGAGCAAAATGAAGTGCAGAAGCAAGCGAGCTGACAGTTACTATTTCTGTGATGCCGCCTTCTGAAATCACATCTGCAAATCCTCTCAAAGCCATCCTGCAGAGAAAACTGATCAGTTTTCATTAAATCGCTTTCCTAGGTTTCTCTGGGTTGAAAACTGCTCTGATGTTTACTTTCCCTCATCATCCAAAGGTGAATATTCAAAGGCGAATAGTCCTCGCTGCTGCCGTCTCCCTGGGCTGGGGTGGGGTAGTCAGTGCAGCCAACAGGCAAGGGATACAGGGAAGAAAACTGATGCTTGGACAGAACATAAAAGCTCCTCAGTATGGAAAGTCAAAATCTGTTTTGTTCTACAGAATTACTAGGTTTCGTGGCTTGTATGATATCTCAGTGGAGATATTATTCGCTTCCCAGCATTTTTCTCATAACCACAAATCATACCCACAAATAAAAAATATCCCTTCAAAACCACTTCCTATTAGCAGAGCATACCTTATATTATAAAACTTGCAAGTAGACCAGTGTTGTACCATGAAGCCTATACAGGGTTTGTCTTTTTTTGTTCTCCCAGTGTAAAAATATACAATGCTACTGCTCATTTCCTGCAGTGTAAAGGTCCAACTGGTCCTTGCCTGCTGAAGGCTCCACTGCTATGCCCTTTCATACCTCCCCAACCCAGACCACTGTGTTACCCCTCCTTATACCTGAAACCTCACAGCGTAATGTATTTTGCCTCCCATTTATAACAAACAAGGAATCTTTAGCTGGTGTAATGAGATACTGTCCAAATAATCCACTGTCTTTCATAATTCTGTTGTAGCTGCTCCAGGGCCAGTCTTTGGATGTGATAGGGTCCTTTAAATTCTTCAGTACATTCATCCTCCCCGTTGACAGCTCCACAAAAAGCACATCTGTTTGCAAATGTGAAGTGGCGTATATATAGTACTGATTGCCTTCAGTGAAAGAGGGTTGAAACGTGAGATCAGACACGTGTATGTTCGTTTTTAAGTCATAAACCAACTCGATCTCCCCTCGAACAGTCAGGGCCTGGACTCTGATCCTGCCTGGCTCGGCGCTGACCAGGTACCTCCCGTCGGGCGACACGCGCGGCGTGCCCGACACGGCGCCGTTGGGGCCCACCACGGCGTCGGTGACGCTGTCGAGGAGGAGCTGCGGCGGCGCCCCGCGGCTCCTCCGGCACTGCACCACGTAGTAGCCACCCAGGTGTGTGTAGGCCATGGCCACGGGCACGCAGCCGTGGGCCTGCAGGCTGATGGTCTTGACGTGCGTCACGGTCTCCAGGTCGATCTTGTGGACCGCGGGTTTGGACTGGTTGAAAATGAAGCCGAATCTGAAACGGAGAACGAGACACTGCTGTCACCTCTGGAGGCACGGTGACATGCTTGAGCAACGAGAAAAGTCAGCAGAATTGGGAACCTTTTAGTCTGTTGGTTTTAAAAGTGTGTGCAATAATGCTGTCTCTTTTTGTAAGAAACATCTTGTTTTAGTGCTTCTAGAAGGAGGGATATATATCAAACTGATCCTGGAAATTTGAATATGTGCTTAGCTGTTTGAATCTTCAAGAGCTCAAATCTTTTATTGGGAAGACCAAGTTCTGTAGAAATGATATCAAGGTTTGAGTGTTTAGTAGGCTAACACTGACCAGGTTTGTATTTAATCCATCTGAGATTACAGCCATGAAATTCAATATGTACTCAAGCCTTCAATCTCAAAATAGAAAAGTATTCAAAATAAAGCATATTGCTGCCAGGTTGGGGCCAGAGAGTAGCTATATATAATAAATATATCGGTGTACAATATAATGTATAACCACTGAATGAAGGCTGTATCTAATCTCATCTCTTTACTGACAGCACCAGAGGGAAGCTGTGGTGTGTGTTTGGTACCTGTGTGTCCTAGGGTGACTTTATGATGAATCATATCCCCATTCATCTGTTTAGCCCAGAAATAAGTTTTGCACCTTTAGAACTAGATCTCAGAGTGAAGGGGAGGAGAAGGAGAAGCAGTGGAAAGTTTGAGGTGGTTGTATTGAAAAGCACAGAGATAAGAGCTTCAGCTTTCTCTCACACTGACTGTGTTGTCTGCAGCATGGACAGCGGGACAGAGCTTCACTGCTTTTAGTTATTTTTTTTTTTTAGCTAGCTGAGGCAGAGAAATTCCCTGGACTGTGGCTTTTCTTTTTCTTGGAACTAATCAGCCTGCTCTGGACTGAAAACCCAGAGGAACACAGGGAGCTCACACCTGTGTCCCACCAGGGCCGGGAGGCTGTACTCCAGAGCAGGAGGGACTGACAGGAGACTGAGCGAGCCCAGCTACACCCCACGACAAGGACTTTGTGAATTTGCCATCTTTTCACAACAGCAAGAGGCTTTATTGTTTAGTATTACTCATTTTTTATGCTTGTGATTACTTTGTTTATTAAATAAACAGTTTTTTCCACTTTTCTCCAAGAAAATCTTTTTCCAAACCAGTTGGGGCAGGGGCTGCTTGAATATGCCTTCTAGAGGGACCTCTCAGGAAGTTTCCTCCCAAATTTGCCCTAGAACAGGACATCATGGTGCCTAGGAACCACTGCAGCATATGGCAAGGCTATGGTGCACAGCAGACTTTTAAAAACTATCCTGCAGCCCAGGGAAGGTGTAAAATATTTCCTGAGGAACATAACCAGGGTGCCCTGAAGATAAGGGGTCTTAATTTTCTGTCTCAAGACAGGGCAAAAAACAGTGAGCAGAGGATAAATGTTCTGTAAAAGATATATGCTGCAGCACATCTGACCTTTGCTGAAGACAAGAAAAGGTCGAGAAGAGCCAAGAAAGGTTTCTGCTTAATTAGAGAGGGAGCCCTTAGAAACAGCCTGTGTGTGTTCCCCTGGATTCACTGACACTGACTTACAAAAACTAATTTACATCAAGTATCTTTTCATCCATTCAATGCAGAGGGAAATGAAGTGAGTGCTTAGTGTTGTATCTCTTCCTCAAAAGATGTAAAATAGTGTTGTGAAATGTGGAGGACAACGTGCTTCTGTGCAGATAATATACATTTTGCTTGAAACACTAGGTTCATTTCTTTATTCTCAATCCATCTGCCAATGAGACACTCAGGAATGATTTCACTTCTAAAGAACGAGCCAGTGTAGTGTATGATCCCATGAAAATCGCTGGGCCAAGCCTTTCATTTCCCCATTATACTCACATCCATCACAGACTTCACAAAATATCTGCAGTGGAGAGTTGCAGCGCACTGTGTGTGTGGGAATTGGAAATGACACTTGTATTTCTCCTGGATGAGTGCACTTTAGCACACTTTAAAAAGTGCTCTCCCTAACAGGTTTTTTTCCCCAAGACCTCCTTAATACTTGGCAAAATGCCTGAAGAAGTTAAGTAATGTTTTTTATCATAAACTTCCACTTAAAGAAGTGGGTCAGGATATATTTTATGTGCCCACAGTTGCAGAAGAGGCTCAGTCCTTGCATGTGATCTGAAATCTCAAAGCTAACCTTGCTCTTAGAGAGTTTTTAATTGACAACAGTCTACCCTTGGAACTAATAAAAATGGATAAATTTCTAGATATCCATCTAAAATAGGAGGCAGTAGAAATACTGGCAGTAGAAATATATGCGGCAGTATTTGCATACAAATATTATTTGGCTCGTGGAAGAAATTGCTTAAATGTTCACCTTCCTGGGAAACGCTGGTACTGCCATTTATTGTTTCTGAGTGGAGAATTTAGAACATCATCTCAATGAGTCTCATTAGCCTGCAAGCAATTATTTCTCTGTGTTGAGGGTGAGAGAGAACAGACAAAGATCTGGCCCTGAACAAATGCAAGAGGAAATCAGGGACAGCATTTGCAGCTTTGCATACAGAAAACTATAGACAATAATCTATATTTATTATTTCAGCCAACTAATCACACTGAAGCAGAAGGACAATTAAACAAACAAAAATGTGTAACTGTTCCACCTTCCTGTCTTTGAATCCAATTTTCACCTTCTCAGCTCAGGCTTTAACATTCAGCAGAGTAGTCTACCTCCTGGCACTACTATTAGTCATAATGAAATTGTGAAAGAAAAGTGGAAATATGAAGTAGAGAGAAATTACAAATGACAGCCATGAGGTATACATCATTATTTTGTGTTTCAGCAGGCAAAATTATTTATTTTGGAACAGATTCAACATATAATGGTTTAAGTGTAACCCCTTCTCTCTCGGTGTTTCCTGCAGGAAACCTAAGATACCTGCAAAGAGTTACCTTATGTTTTTTGAGTGTTTAACTTAGTTAAACTGTGTAGAGGACAGAAGATGGTTAAGAAGTTGTTATGTTATAACATGGAATGAATAGTATAAATTGCTGTGCAGTTATCATCAATTTTGATAATGTTAATGGGAGGCTTCCTGTGCCTGCTGGGAAGCAGCCAGTATTACTCCAGGTTATTAGTATGTTAGTTACACAACCTCATTAACCACTATATCCCATTAACATTCAAAACTGATGGTTCATGGAGAGTTGGGGTTTTTTTATGTGCAGGGCATACAATTTTTCTGCTCCAGCTATAAACCCCACACAGAGATCCAATACTTGAACAAGCTGGAAACACATGAAAGAACATCTTATGCTTCAGGCAGAGTACACTTTTACCACTTCAAGCAATACATCCTTGACACAGGTTTCTGCCCAGATTCGTAACAGTTTTGTGGCAAGGAAGGTGATTTTTGGGCCATCAAATTCCTGGCACAAGTAAGCCAGGGCAGTGTGCCATAGGCTGCAAGGAGGGATGGATGACTAAGGTGAGGTTTGAATGCCTGTGCATAGTCTAAGGGAAGTCCAGGATTGTTTCTTGCTGTTTTACTGACTAGCTGAACAACTACTGGCAATTTCCTCGACCATTTCTCCATTTCATGTGTGAAAATGGGATAAATGTAGTTAAGATTCATCACAAATCATTCATTCATTCATTCATTCATTCATTCACTCACTCATTCATTCCTTCATTCATATCTGTAAAGTGCTTTAGGGCAATGAGAAGGGAGCAGCATGCTCACCATTATTATTCATTAAAATAATTTCTCACCTAACATGATTAATAATAAGATTTGTAGGTGGTATAAAGAAATCATCCACTCCTTCAAAGGGTGTGTGGATAACACGCAGCTCCTCCCCGGCGCTGGCCTCTGGAATCACCTACAATAAATACACACAAGGTTGAGTGCAGGATAAGCACTGAGTAAGGCAGAAAGGTAAATACAGATTAGAGACTTGCATGGTACTGAGTGGCTCTTTGCAGGGTGCAGTAGACTCAATTGATTAATGACTTCAAAACACTGTTTGGTGTAGTTGTCTTGCAAAGGTGTGCTAGCAAATAGTATTTGAGGCTTGACATTTGTAAGGTAAGTACTCAGCTTGACTTTCCTAAGTTGTTTACATCTCAAGAACGAGCAGCCAAGCAGGAACTGAAGCAGTATGACAACACTAGGACCATAATAATTTATTCCTCTACCTAAATAAACATTTACTTCATGGTCATATTTATTAATATCACTTAAATGCACAGTAATAATTTACCACCCTGAAGGATCAAACACTAAGTTACAGGAGCTAATTATCACTTTGAAGGAGAAAAACAGTTCATCCATCAATATAAAGTCCAGAGAGTGCCCTTTGGATGTCCCCTGGTCCTGCCCTCCAGCACAGCACAGATCTCCATGGACAGGGGAACTCAGCTCCTCCACTGCTCCAGAAAGGAAAAGGAAAAGTTTTCAAAAATTAAAACGTTAAACACTCAAATTGTTTGCTGGGTTTAAGATGACTTTAGTCCATTCATTAGGACCTTCTGCTGCTCTAATCTGCAGCAGTCGTTGCTTTGAATTTATAGCTACATAATTCATTAAAGACATGCTAAATCCCTGAAAGGTTTATTTCAGACAGCTGTTCTGGTCATGCCATTTAGATTTCTTCCAATTAGACTGCTCAAGAAGGATGCCCACCCTGGCACCCTAGTGCTTTCTAGAGGCCAGACATTTGCTTCCAACAAGTGATGGCCAAACAACAGCATCCTGTTAGTTCATTGCACAGGCAGTTTGATAAATCCCTGACCTCCAGAGAATGAGTGGAAATTTAGATCAACCTCTGCAGTAGCATCCTCGTTAAAAAAAAAGACATTTTGTTGCATGTCTGCAACCAAACACTGCAGGTTTTAAGTAGGAACTTTGCCCAATTAGTCACTGCCCACCTTTTGGGAAAGAAGGTTAGAAAAAAGAAAGGATCTGCTCATGTTGATGCTAATCTCATCTTCACGTGTGTAACTGCACATCATAAAGATAACAGAAAGGACTATCTGAGATCTGGAGCCTTCTAACAAGTTTCCAACTGTGCAGATGGTGTGTTCTCCCTAACAAGGACATGCTTGTGCCATCTCTCCTTTAATTACAGAAACTTCTCATAGCTGGATGGAAGAAATTAAGTCAGAAAGGTTAAAAAGAGCCCATTTTGTCTCCTTATACCCTGTACACGAAACTCACATGCCCAGGTGAGACCACCTGGTGCCGCTGCCCTGGAAATCTTCATTTATGTGCCTCCATTCTGGTTTTGGTATCTTTTCCTGAAATTGCCCATGATGAGTAGCTGGTCCAATCTTTATTACTGAGTCCCAAAATTGTTAAGGACAGAAAGGTCTTCTGAGATCATTGAGTCCAGCTATTTCCCCAGCACTGCCAAGCCCACCACTGAACGATGTCCCCAGGTGCCACATCTACAGGTCTTTACAATCCCTCCAGGGACAGTGACTCCACCATTGCCCTCGGCATCCTGTTCCAGGGCTTGAGAACATTATCAGTGAAGAAATTTTTCCTAACACCAACCTAAACCTCCCCTGGCATAACTTTAAGCCATTTCCTTTTGTCCTGTCACTTGTTACATGGAAGCAGAGACTGATTTCTGTCTGGCTCCAACCTCCCTTCAGGGAACTGTAGAGACTGATAAGTTCCCCCTGAGCTCCCTCTGCTGCTCCTTGTCAGACTTGTGCTCCAGACCCTTCCCCAGCTCTGCTGCCCTTCTCTGGGCACATCCCAGCACCTCAATGTCTGTCTTGTAGTGAACCCAGGACTCAAGGTGTGTCAGCACTGCTGCACAGCACAGCAGACATGTCCTGCTCACAGCCAGCTGCCAGCCCCTGCTGGATAACTTTATGGCACCTGGCTCTGTCACCAGTCTTAAAACAAAACAGACCTTGGCACAAAGCAACCCTGCTGTCAGCCTGTAGCACAGTCATTGCTCAAAAACAAATTAAACGGCAGCAAAAAGATGTGAGGATGGACAGAGGAGGGATGAATAAAACACACTGGATAAGCAAATGGAACAGCAGTTTTATATCCAGACCGTTAAATGCTGTTAAATACCTGCAAACCACCAGTGTGTTACCAGTGATGCTGAGCCCAGGAAGAGCAAAGGCTCCAAGGTGTAAGGACTCACCTGCAGTGTGGGTGATGATTTCCTCATGTTCCCCCAGCTGAGCACCCACACCTGGTCATGGGACTTGTCGTAATGCAACTTGGTCGGTAACGGGTCCACATCCAAGGACTTAGAAAAATCCAGAGAGAGTTATTTACACAGTGACCCAAATGCACATGAAAAATATTACATCAGTTCACTGCAGGCATTCTCATGCACTACTGTTATGTTCCTTGTGAAGCTTTGCCCTCAAATCAAGTGGAGGATCAGCAGCAGTTGAAAAATTTGGCTGTTTGGTGCCATTTTTCTGGGTAGACATCACTCCATCTTATGCTGTTAGTTATAGCCAGTAGATCAAGGGCCAATTTCTGTCTGAATTGTACCCACACCAGCTCACTCTTTCCAAGCTGCTTATAACCCAGGTCAGGCAGCTAAGCCAGGAATTCATCCCAGTGTTATTTTACCAGACTCACTGTAAGCTTGGCTGCAGATGCAGCCCTGAGACTGTGATCTCCAACCCACAGAGTTTATTCCTGCCAGGGAGGTTACAGACCAGTGAACCCCATGTGATCCCACTGGTGAAAGCAACATAGGCTCAGCTCTTTAGTGATCAGCAGAGCTTGGCCCAGCAGATCCACTGGGCAAAGATCTGATTTTTTTTGTCCTATATCAAGTCTTTTGCCATCAGTGAATAATGTGTTCACTTGTAAGTACCTGTATGGCTTTTTGAGTCTGGATATCAATTATCATTACTCTGTTCTGCTTTGGCTGTGTCGCATAAATGTACTTGTCTCTGACATTGACTGCTGAAGCCCAGAGGCAGGACTGAGTGTCTTCACCTTCCACTCTAGGACAGATCTCCTCCTGAGGGGTTAAAGAAAGAAAAGGTTTAATTTTTACAAGTTCAGGACCTCGGGCAGCAAGAAGCTTGGCTTGAAAACTGCAGGAAAAAATCCCCAGGGATTCCATTAGGATGGTATTTCTCCCCTTTCTTTCCTGGAAAACATGAAATAATTATTTTATCAGGTACCACAGTTCAGCCTGGCTCTATGCAATGACATTAAATAGCTGGACCTCCTGTAAACTTATATTGCATTTAAATAACCACAGAGTCTATAGATTGATTTTTTGAAACACACTATGGTTCATCAAAATTTGCAGTGCTGTCAGCACATAGTAGCAACAGAAGTATCACTCTGTGCTTTGAAAAAACAGTGATTTACATTAATTGAGTCACTGCTTTATATTTTTCATCAAGTCTTCATTTTCTATACAGGAAACCATACTCTAAAACACCTGTGCTCAAAGAAACAGTAGCATAACAAGCAGGATCCTACAGCTACAGAAAGTTCCCCTGTCCAAAAGGAACCATATTCTGCTGCTTTGGGCCAAATTCTGTTCACAGCTGCCTGATACCATATTTTGTTTCTGATCCTCCACTCACTGAGTGCCATGCAGAACTGGTACAGCTGCCCTGAGTTTGAAGAGTCACTTTTGGTCTCACCAACAACTCTGCATGTTCACTACTCCTCATCGTTCCTCCTTCTGTCAAGAGGCTTTATTTGAAAGAGCATTTAAGTGGGACCATGCTGTGGGGAGGAAATGGGGTAAAATGAGAATGAATACATATAAATTTCAGTGAGCACAACTGTTGATTTTAGACCTTATGTTGAGTAATATTAAATAATGGCCCAACCTACCTAAGGGAAATGAGATTGGAGCTGCATCAGAACTTGTTCAGGGAAAGAGGAGAAAAAACACTGTGTCTGGAACGGAACGGAACGGAACAGAACAGAACAGAACAGAACAGAACAGAACAGAACAGAACAGAACAGAACAGAACAGAATAGAATAGAATAGAATAGAATAGAATAGAATAGAATAGAATAGAATAGAATAGAATAGAATAGAATAGAATAGAATAGAATAGAATAGAATAGAATAGAATAGAATAGAATAGAATATCCTGAGCTGGAAGGGATCTACACCATGTGCAACAATTATGGATGGAAAGCTGTCACCTCTAAGCAGCACAGCTCTGCTAGCTCAGTGTCTTTGTGGAAACCATGAGTAAGGGTTGAAGATACAAGACTCAAAAACTTGGCTGCACTTTCCTTTCTGTTCCTCCAGCCAGGCTGGGAATCTATGCTACAAGCTAGAAGATGATACAAAATCTTAGACTTGGGCTTCCAGCAGCCATTAATGCAGTCAGGCACCTGCCAGACTCCACACTGCCCTCCTCATCCTCTGCTCTCACAACACAGCATCTATAACAGGTACAGCTGGACTTTATCTGCACAGACAAGCATCCACTCAAGCCAAAGGGAGCAGGGAAAGTTCACCAGGCTTTCTGCTGCAGGGCTCAGCTGCAGTTGCTCCACCTGCTTTTGTGCCCTCTAATAGCAAATGAAGCAACCTTTTTTATAGATCCACTCCTAAAGTTGGCTGGCATCACTGTCTATGTAGCAAACACTCTGTATAGTAAAAGGGACAGGTGGTAAAAAATATCAAATCCTCCAAAGACCAAGGGAAGGGTCCTTTGAGATCTGCAGGAAACCCTCAGAGGTGTCTCTGAAGAGCAGCCAAGTCATGTTAAAATTCCCTCTTATGCACACCAGTGTGCTGACATTATTTCCTTAAGTGCCCTCTCTGATTTGTTCTTTTCAATCTGTTTGTCCAGGACCATCTCTTCGGTATTTACAGCTCTTCAGAAAAGAAACATAGGATTTCTGTCTTTGTAAAGCTGAGGTGTGGCTTAATACTATTAAGTCCATGGTAAGGACTAGCCTTGGGGTGAGCATCAGTCTGACTTCTTCTAAGGTATATTAAAATCTAGTTGAAAAAAAATCAGTATCAACTACAAATTTATTGAGATTTAGAAAATACTTACTACAGTCTCACAAGACGATCTTGACCCATAGCAGCAGAGCTTGACCCAAACTGCAGCGCTCATGACAGTGATTCTCCCCTTTGATTCCTCCCAAAATTGAAATCAAGGCTGAGCCTTTTTTTTTCAGAAGAGCCACATTCTTAAGCCACATTTTCAACTTCCCCTTTTAAAAATTAGAAAGTAAGTAAAGGAGTGACTAAAACAGCATTTCTGGGTGTATTTCAGCACCTGTGAGTTTTTTAGAACTGCCAGTTTCATAAGGATATGCCTGATGTATGTTCCTGTGCAGGAGTACATACACAGGTCACTGAGATCACAGATGTCACAGAGCCTCCAGGCACGTGTTATCCCCCTGGCCATGCTGAGCTCCATTGCCTACAAGCCAGTGCTTGACATTCCTGACACCTGAAAAAATTTTCCTTGTGTTTTCCTAAAGCAAGGGTTAAGTAAATTCCGTGCTGACAGAAAAGTGCCAACAGCAAAGGCAGACAGTGCAGTCTCTCTTTCAGTGGCAGAAGAGGCAGAGGACCTCCATGGCACAACCATTTTCTGGGCATTCTTATTTGCCTCCCTGCTGTGGTTTAACATGGCAAACCACTTCCAAAGAGCCCAAAGTAGCCCAAAGTAGCTCACTTCTTTGCCTGTGGAGTCACCAGTAAAAGGAGCACCAGTGAATGATGTGAGCATCTTTCTGCTACTGACTTTTGTACCTTCCCTAAAGCCCAGTTACAAATCTGGGGCATAGATAAGTAAGCAGATCAAAAGGACAAATGAGAATCTTTCCTTATGTGATAACTAGCCAAATTCCCTGCAGCGTGTCAGTAAATCCTCCGTGTCAGCCTTAGAACTTACGTGGATCCCCTGATTTTCAAGAGAAGATGCTATGCCCCAGGGATGCTGCATGAAGCCCACCAAGCTCCAACATCCCTGTGGCAAACAGGTCCTTTAGCAGTAACAACCTTTGAAGAGATTAAGAGAAAGTTTCCCAGCTGTCAGCTGTAGCTGCTGGGTTTAGGACTTACATAACTTGTGAAAATCCTCTCTTCGGGCCTGATATGTCTCCGGATTTCACATTCGTTTGGCTGAAGGACTGTGATCCCATCATCAGAAAAGACATAGAACATATTCCCAACACTCAGGCCTTAAAGGGGGATAAAGAAGAAGGAGTTGGATTTTTTTTGGCATGTATCCATAGCTGTTAGGACTTTTTAAAAAAACTTGTCCTCCTTTCCAGACAAACAAAATCTGTCTTACATAAAAGTTGGTCATTTGGATGCAGTTGGAGCATTCACAAAATCAAATTTCATGTCACAACAAGGGCTTCAAGGAGTGAAGAGGTACAAACACATTCAAAAATGCATTGCCTTGGTGGCGGTGGTTGTACCCAAATAATTATGGCTGGGTCTTGTAAACAGGTACCAAAGCAGGATTTGATCCCAAGAAGCCTCTCTGTTGCATTGCTACCCCCTTCAGATTATGAATTTGTTTTTTTTCCTGTGATTTCATTAAAACCAGCTTGGCAATAATTTGAGAACTGAAAGATAACTTTAGTTAAAATTAAAGTGAAGGTCATCCTGTTACAGGCAACCTGACTGCTGGTAACTGTGATGTTAAATGGAAGTGTTTAGCATTTTACCATAAATGAAAATATACAAATTTCTCTATTTTCTTAAACTATCTGAAAGAATTAACTACAGCCACCAAAATAAATACATTTTTGAAATCTTGCAAACTGTAATTCACAAATGTGGAGTAGTTCAGCATTGCATTAGCACTCATTTATCCAACCGGGGCATTCCAGGAGATTTGGAAAACTGGCTGATTGTCACTGTTTTGCCATTAGGAGATTGTGTTTTATCACTTCTATCATGCTACATGGAATTGCAGTGACAAGATCTTTAAGAAATGTTCAGGACCCTTTCAGACACTCTAGTTTCAAAGATCCAATCATTCAGTTTTTCACACCACCACAGTAAGTGTTTGCAATGACCACTGTCACCCCCAGCAGTGTTGATAGTGTACTTTATCAGCCAACAATATGGTGATGTTATAATTTGTATCTTCTAATTAATTCATTTTTTCCTATGGAGAAATAAATTCCCCATTCTGTGGCTCAGAACAATGTTCAGTGTTAAAAATTCCCTTTACTGGTCCTGCGGTGGCAGCTCTAAATACTGCTCACAGAGACAGAGTTTCTCACATGATTTAACTGCTTGCAGGATTGAGATCTAAATCATCACAGGAAATTTGACAGTAAAAAGATGGATAATTTGGATGAATGCATTTTTGGAAAATTTTGTAAAACACATTGTATTTAGTAAGGCTAGAAGGGTTTTTTTGTTGCTAAGCCCCCTTCTTTTGATGCCAAATAAGCAGCTTCAGAGTACAATGTGGCAGCATGTGGTGTTTGCTGTACTGACATGGTTCAAGTTGAGTCTCTGAACCATAGCACAGAAATCCCCCAGTTAGGGCATCAGGTGGGTACAAGAGCTGTGATCCTCAAATGTGATTCCACAGAGCAGGATCATGCACGTAGGAAAAAAGCTAACAAAGCTCCATCAAGAGTTATTTCATGGACTAAAGGTTATTTTTTTCCCAAGTATATTGGTAAAACATTTCATTCAGGCACTTTGGACCAAAACCTGCGCTCCCAGCATCCACACAACTCCCACCTGCTTTAGTGGGATTTGATGAATGCATCAGAGGGCAGAGTTTGACCCTGGCCTGGAATGAGTGCCAATATTTCATGGTTAAAGGATTTTAATCCTAAGAAGTGAAAACAGGCAGGAAATCAATTATGACTACTGTGAAGATGCTTATTATTATTTTCATGCACAAGAGTAGCGTGATTTTGTTGGATGATCCTATTAAAATGAGGGTGTATTTAAGAAGTAAGACATTAATTACCCACAAAAATACTTTGATTAAAAATTTTACCCCAACAGGTTTAGAGACAGAGACTTGGCAAGTCCTACTACTTATTTTACAGTAAAATGAGTCCAAGTTTTTCTGAAGACTGATTAAAATATAATACAAATTCCTGAGAGCATTCAGTTACTCTATTTTTTAAAGTTTGTCAGTTTAAATTAAACAACTTTTTTTCCCCCAGAGACTGTTCTTCACACTGATATTTAGACCAAGCAGGATTTTACCAGACAAACTAGGTATTTTATTGTGACTTATGAAACATTCGCCAAATCTCAGTTGGGGTACATCATAAAAAATCTCATGGACATCAGTAGAACAGACTCAATTTTTGATTATACAGATGGAACTCCTTGGTGCAGGGAATTGGGAATTATTTCAGTACAGAGGTGGTTAATGAGGTATTTTGTGAATTTTATAGTAGTGAGGCAGGTATTAAATTGAGAACTGAGGGGCTAATGAGGAGGATGAGGAGGTTGGGGTTTTTTTTCCCCTTTTTGAATTGAGGACATTTCAGATTAGATGACACAACTAGTTCAAAACCTAAAGGCATTTATGAAAGGCAACATATCTCACCTGTATAGCAAAAAGCCCTTAATATATAAAAACCCCCAACATTAAGAAAGGGGAGGCTTCCTAAGCATAACAGTTCTTATTTTATCCACTCCAGATGAAGGTGCCTCTAACAAAAAAATTTCAGGAGGACACCTGATATCAACAAGAGCTTATTTGAGAAATACAGTGTCCCCATCACTGTATATTTATACATCGCTCCTTTGAGATCAAAGGGCAAATTTTTCACCATGAATACTCTCCTCTGATATGATACTTAAATAATTTTCCTCTGCTTAATCTAAATACTTGGAAATGTTTTAGAACTTAAATTTGGTAATGAAAAGACCTTCAGCTTTTTAAGTGCATACATTCACATAACTGCTGAGTGCCTGCTGGCACAAAAGGCTCCTTTTCTCCAGGTATCAAGTAAGCAATGCTCAGTACAGAAATGAACACTGTCATGAAAACAAATCCCTGCTTTGCATTTGGGCTACTCATGGTTTTCTCTGGACAAAATTAAAAACTATTTGTACATTGAGTAACTGCACGTGCTTCCAGCCCCAGGTTTAACTGGCTGGTTGCCCTATGTGCATTCATTTCTTGAGGCATTGCTTGTGCACGGTCTGACAAGTTTTGAGAATTAACTGACAGACTGACTTTTAAAATGACCAAACACTTATGTTAAAAGTTTGACTTGCAGCAAAAGTTTGTTCTACACCATATTTTGTTTAGGCATTTTCCCAAGGTTTTAATTACCTTGTGGGGATAAGGTTGTGATAATTTTAAAGGAGCTCAAATCTATCAATGCATTTGTTAATATTGCTACTTGCACATAGTAAGGAATTGAGAGACTATATTAAAATGTAAAACCAAAAAAAAAATACCATTCCTGTCTTCCAGCTTTCTCTGTGCCAAGATTTCACATGCTGAAGTATAGTCTAGAATGAATGTGCCCATCAAATACTACAGAACAACACAAGCAGTGTAACACACCTGATACTATAATCAGGGTAATACTGAATTGTTTAGGAACATCAATAGCAAATCTGCTTTACTGGCCATGTTTTGCCTCAATATTGCTCAATGTTTATTTAAAATGTGCAAGGCTGATAAGCAGTAAGTCCATTAATTTAGAAAAATTATAATAAGAGTTTTGCAACCAGCTTCTCAACTGTCCTTTAAATGCTACTCTACTTCTACATCTGGCAGGATTATCCAACTGCTTTCTTTAAAAAGAAGCATAAGGGACACTGTATATAAACAGCCATGGAGCATCGTGCAGGTGATGCTGGGCTGATGAGATGCACTAGAGATTTAATTTCCAAGCAGAAGGGAAATTGCAATTCTTGGTGCCCATAATGCCATTTACAGGAACGTCAGCAATGAAGATTCCTCACAGCCCTGCCCCAGGATCCTGCAGGTGGGGTATTTAGGGAGAAGTGCTGGGCAGCTCTCCTGGGTGACTGTGCCATCTCTGACCTCCAGGGAGCTGCATTTGGCTTGGGTTGGGAGGGCCTTTAGAAATAAAGCAGTGTATTTGCTGGATGTGTCTGTGGCCAGCAGTGGCACTGACAGTGTGCACCAGGTGTTAGCACACCTGGCCCAGGCTGCTCTGGTCACCAGGCCCTGGCACCTTCCTTCTGCCCCTGAAATCCTTTGTGCCAAGCCCAAACTACCCAAAAAGCTTCATGCTGAGTGCTGGAAGCCCAGCTATTGCTTTAGGTACCTGGAGGCACTACTTACAAATGGGCCTTTGCACCCTCCAAAAGCAGAGTGAGCCTGGAGCCCTTCTGGGAGGAGCAGCGTGAGGGACCTTGGGTGTTTGCAGGGGGCAGGGGGACACGGCTGAGAGCAGTTTGTCACTGCATAGGAACCTTCCCCACACACCTTGAAGGACACCAGGGCCTCAGCTGCCTCATAAGCAGCTGGCATATGTAAAAACTGATTTTTATCTGCGCTTCAACCTCAGAAGCCTCCTCCAGCGAGTGGATGTCCTGCTCACAGCCCCCCAGGAGCCCAAGCTCACAGAGTCCCCTCCACACACTCTACAACCTACAGAGTCAGATGGACAACCTGCTTGAGAGCACCTTGGGCTGTTGCATGACACTTCTTACTGGGTGTTTTGGAAATTATGACAGCACGAGCATGTACAAAATGAGGTGATTTTAACTGCCTCCATAATATCTTTGAGTCAATTGGGATGGGGTTTTTTCTACTTTGGCTTCCAAGATACACAGTTGTTGACCTTGTGAAGGGCACACTGTAAGTTTGATCAAACTAGAGCTCTTAACTGCCAATTAAAACAAGGAGAAATGGGGCAACCTTTACCCTGCATTGATTCAAAGGATAGAGGGAAGAAAACCTGTGGTTTGGAGTTTTGTTTTGCCTAAAGTCAAGAACACAATTTCTGTTGCTCACCTAGAAAACATCAATACATGCTACTGAAAAGGAAGAGTTTGAATTGCTTGCTTAAAAATTCAGTATAGTGAATTTATGCCTTACTTGCTCAATTATGGTAATTTGGGAGCACTTCTGACACTTATGTGATTGCTAATGCAGTTTGAGAATCTCAGGCTACTCACATTTCTGCAGTATACATAAAATTCATATTTTTATATATTTTATGATCATCTATGATTTCAGAGTGGGAAAATGCAAGAAGTTATGGGTACAAGAGTGACATCTCTTATTTTGAGTAATTTAGCTTTTAAAAGTCTGGTCTGTACTTAATCTGGTGACTGTGAAAGTTGATAGGGTTAGTGGCAAGTCAGTGGAGAATGGCCCATCATGGAATTGTTAAAGCAGACAAGCACATTATCACTACGACAAAAGAACTTTACTGCAGTACCTTCCTCTCGCCACAGTATGTTTGCAACTGCAGCATCAGAATATTGGGAAAGCCAGAAAATAATCAGGAAAAGAAAAACAACAACAAAACAATGTCAAAACTTTCATTGTAGCAAGTAACTGAATAAATAATCATGTTTACATGAACTGTTTAATTGGTGAAAATTTTGTATTATTCATTCAAATAAAATACCAGAAAAGACAGAGAGTTCTAAACACATTTGCCCCTTCTAGAGACAATTCAGAGACTCTGACATGGGAAAAATCCTTCCTGAAATGAAGGCAGCTGTGCAAAGGTCAATGACCTACTAAAGAGAAGCTGTCACCTTCCAGTGCAGCTGGAGGTATGGTACAGCCTGTGATTTTCTGTGCACGTTCAATAAGGAAACACAACATGGAATTACAGAATCATTAAGGTTGGAAAAAACCTCTAAGATCATCGAGTCCAACCATTAACCCAGCATTGCCAGGTCCACCAGCATCTTTCAGAGGAAGCCTGAGACTGGCAGCTACTCCAGCTACATCCTTGGCTGCGTTGTTTCCTGGAATTGCATGCAACTGCATTCTTTCAGGATTCACATAAGCTTTGAAAGAACACCTGCATTTGAATTTCTCTTCCAGATAGATCCAATTATTGCTCAACACTGTAATTTCCCTTGCTCAAGTATTCAAGGGAAAATGACCAATATTAACAAGAATACATAAATCTAGTTAATGAGGAATAGAATATCTTTTCCAAAAATTCTCCTTGAAAGCCCATATTTATGGGTAACTTTGTTTTCAATTCTTGCTCTACATTAGCAGCCAGAAAAGCAGCAAAAATCCCATTTGCACCTAGACTTCTAGTTTTACCATAAACCCAGGTAATCTCCCAGGCAGTTAAGATGGCAGAACTAGGAAAGATCAGGCCTCTGGGAGCTTTTCTACTGGGACAACTGATCACTTCCTTCAGCAATTCTGCTTTGGGGTCAGCATGGTCAAGATAACACTGCTGCACTCCTATGGGAGATGTGGGCAGAGTAGCTGGAAGAGCATTTGTCTTTGAGGTGGAAGATAATTCCATGTTAAGGGAAACCTATTTTGCCAGTCAGTAATGTAAAAACAGATAAATATTTTAATCACAACATTTTTCAGACATCAACATATTCAAGAACTTTGACTGGTAACTGGCTTCAAAAGAAGTCTTGTACAGAAATCAATGAGAGTTACAGAATTCGACAAAAATATTACATTTTGGATTCCTTGATATCTGAAAATATTGCCAATTTGTTACTCTAATAAAGCTGTTACTCATCACACACCCAGTATACTTCTGGCACATGAAAGATACCATCTTCCTGGACAAGATATTACTTTCTCTGCATGATTCCTATCCCAAAAAGTGTTCAATCCTCTGATCAAAGTGCATTCAGAACTGTCATTAGCTCTTGTAATATTCAACTTACTACATGCAATAGCCTGAGCTATTAAATAACATGTACACCATCACATTCAAACACTATTTAAAGAAATAAATACATGGAAAATTGAGCTTACGGGTCTTTCTGGCTGAGTCTTCGATGAAAAGGGAAGATATGTCCTCGTCCACTCCCACCTCATTTTTAGCAATGCAGGTGTAGGCACCGGTGTCCTCATACCGAACACTACTGATATGAAGTTCACTCCCGTTTGCTGTAAGAGAGACACTCATAAACAGTGCTCCTCACTGCTGCTAATGGCCTTGCTGCCTTAATTCTCCTCCATTGCCACAGCTGCCTGGTGTTGGCTCAACACAGTGGTTCCACCCCACTGTGCTTCCCTGTTTAACAAGAGATTTTTGGGATTCTCGTGGGAGCTGATGTCTTGCTCCTTTCCATCAGCATGTACACACTCCACACGAGAAAAGAACAAAGAACAATCCCAAGTCAAACTATAAATTACATTTCATTTATTTCCTGTTTTTGTTAGAAAAATGCTTTGGCTTTAGTGAAGAAAAAATTAAATTCATTTCTGCAAACTGTTTTTCATCAGATGACCAAAACTTTTGGTTTAGAGGGGCCTCTCTACAGTTCCTCCTGCCATTTTGTTTTCTGCAGTGGGATCATTGCCTAAAACCTTTGGAACATATTGAGACATTGTATATGTCATGCAGTGATATCAGTGCAACCAACACAGCCTGAAGGCTACAACCCACCAAAGCCAGAATGGGGCATGTATTGAGGACAGGGTTAATATTTTTACACAGAAAATTGCAAATAAATGTTTTTGCCTTTTGCTATGCCTGTTGAACCCTCATTTGAACAGGGACCCAGAGGTGTTAAAAGCCTGATTCCTTCAGCAGAGCCTAGTGGGAGACTGATTCTCAGCTGACTTGCACTTAGTGTGGGCTTAGACGTGAACAAATAATTTAATTCATTTCTCCTCAAATAATTTAATGCTTTTTTTTTTTTTTTGCTGTGCTATACACAAGAAGCAAGGCAGTGAAGAAACAGGCAGGCTGTCTTTGAACAGAATGCAATTACCACTTATATCAATCAATAGTGTATTTCCCAGGAAATTCACAGGAGAAAGAGATAAAAAGAAGGAACAGGGGTTTTATAACATGATTTCCAACAACTTGTGGCTTAGCAAAATACAAGAACTTCTGGTTTAAAGTGCAAAGTAATCCTCCTTAATCCCTGTCTACAATACTTTAATTAATCAGAATTCTGTTCTTACCGAGGAGCGATAGCTGTTTGGATAGTTTTGGCCCGATATCAATGCCATTCTTTAGCCAGGTAATTCGGGGATTAGGGATGCCCTCGGCGTGGCACTTGAGGCTCGCTGACACGCCCGGCTCCTGCGCCTGCGTTTCGGGGTACACGCGGATCACCGGAGGCACTGCGGGAAACAAGGAACCGCGGGTTGGGAACCGCGCCCGGGCTCCAGAGCCGCCGCTCCCGCACTCCCACCGCGCTCTGGGATGAGGAACAGGGACACTGGTTCTGGCTGGTAGTGCAAGCTACAAAAACAACTTCTCTACAGCTTGACTTTGGGGGCAGAAAATAGAAAATAGTAATTGTCCAAGCACTGGCATACGGGGGAAGCTGAGGATGTCCCATCTCCTGGAAGTGTTCAAGGCCAGGCTGGAAGGGGCTTGGAGCAACCTGGGGTAGTGGAAGGTGTCCCTGCTCGTGGCAGGGGGTTGGAATGAGATGGTGTCTAAGACTCCTTCCGTCCCAAACCAGTCTGTGATCCTATGATTCCACAACAGAAAAGAGTAAACTAATACACCAATGCCAGGGAGCACCTTGAAATCCAATTCTGTATTTAGACTGTTCTTGCTTTCATTGAGTGACTAACTGAACTTAACAGCTGGATTAAAACCTATCGTGGGTACACACATATTTAAAAATTAAAGTATAAACCTCAGATCTTTGCTGAATCTAGGAAGGAATCTGAGGTCCTGCCTATGACAAATAACGTTCAGTTTTTAATTGAATATCCATCAGGAAGTAGCCTGTGTATTCATAACCTCTTATTCTGAATAAATAAAGTGTTTATCAATTACTTCTTTTCACTGAGAGGTTTTCAAAACATGACTTACCTTGTTTCATGAAGGCACTCCTGAACTATTTAATATACTCCATCGGCAGAACTACTAATTGTATTACAATTTCAGAGATGTTCATTGATTTTCAATCATTCCTTCACTGCTCAAACCAATAAGGCTGAATACCACCCATTAACTACTTCTTAACAATTTACTCACACTTAAAAAAAATTTGCAATATTGCAACATCAGTGAAAGATAGCAGTGAGACTCTTTCACCTTGAGGGAAAACTAAATGGAAATGTGAGCACATCTCATACTGTGACCAACAGTATTTGTGTTTCACAATGAAGCAGCCAACTTTTCTAACAGATCAGGAGATTTTGAGATTCATGATGTACTGAAAGATGTACAGTTATGTAAAACTATGGCCAGAGTCCAATGTGGATGTGATATGTGAGGGGCCCAACTTCCTCCCCAAGGAAAAAGAGTAACTGCTACTGGCATTGGTGAAAGACAAGAAAATTTGTGTGTTGTGTTTGGATATTTTTTAAGAAAGCCTGAATGAGCTAACAATAAACTTCTAGAAACCACTGGTTTAAGGTATCTAACTCACTGCTCCATTTTTATATAGGACATCATTAGGCACCATGATTATCAAAATAAAATTGTCTCAACAATTGCTTTAGAATAAAAGGAAATCTGGTTTTCCAGCTTGCTATGTGTCTACATATCCGTGGGGGGATAGTTCAAATAAACACATTCACTAGCATATACTTCCCACTTTTCTATATCTATTTTTTATGGGCCTCACCAGAGAGAGATGTATTTCACTTCTGTCTTCTGCACCAACTGCTAAGAGTTAACCAGGGCTGAGTTGTCAGCTTGGAAGGAAATCAGCCACGACAGAAAGCCCTCAAGTTTACTTGGGTTTTACAGCTTTAAAAGTTGAAGTGTAATCTGAGAGAAAATGCCTACAGCCAACTGCAGAGGAAAAGAAAAAAAGGGACTTCTAGCAAAGGAATGGCTTTGAAATCTACCTCGGCCCTGGACCTGTGGGTTTAGTTCCCCGTCTTCTATTTCCTTTACTTGAGAAGAAAAGGTGTTTTCTAAATAAAAGCATTTACTAGCATTTTATCTTCTCCCCTCCCCATTACTATCAGGTCTGTAGCTCCTCCTGACTTCAGGAGGTGCCAGATCAAGGAGAAGGCAAGCAGGGGAAGGGACCTGCTGCCAGAGATGCTGGTGGCTGTTTGAGCTACCCCTGTTTTATTTAGAACTCTGTGCCCCAGCAATGCAGCAGAATAACACTGAGAGTCAGGAGCTCCTCATTTCATTAGTCCCTTTGAAAATTAACTTAAATTTCTCTAAGTCAGTGTCTCCAGGGATGATACAATAAGGCAATTTTTGTCTACTTTGCCAGTATTTTATGAAGGTCCTGCACTTAATGCTTGTCTTACCTATGGTTTCTTGCTACTAGTAACATTTTTTGAAGGAAATGATTTAGTAAGTGAGATCCATTGAAGGCCTACATGATTTATTTACTCACAAAGACAGTGTGCCACCTACAAATGCAGAGGAGAAAGCTTTACAATATTCAAAAAGGTCTGATTCTCAAATTTTGGTGAAATCAACTGACTTGGCTGAGACCTCACATGGCCAAAGGCACCAGAGAAATTTTACTCCAAGTCAAGTGTCTTCTCATCTGCCAGCTCTCAGAGACATAGCCCATCCCAGTCATAACCTATTTAATGTTCTCAAAACCACTGTGGGTTGTTATTTCCTTATTATTGTTTGCTTTAGCCTTTCGTGCTCATGTGGGCACTTGTGTCAGCACTTCCCAGGATGGCCACAGCCATCAGCTCCCCAGAATCAGGGCCTGCCCCAAACAGACTGTACTTCCATCTCTCACGTTCTTGCCTCACACCTTGACAGTCTGCACATGAACAATCCACCTATTTTACCTGCTTGGCTGAAAACACAACAGATTTATATTGCCAAAGGTAGCTCACAGGTCCTAGACACCGATTCAATGCTCTGCATGAAAATTAACTTAAAATTATAGCAAGGTGTCTTCTGAAGAGTGATTAATAAGGAAACTGTTCTCACCTACAAGGAATATGTCCTTCACCTCCATATCTGCTCTCTTATATTTTTCCTTCTCCCTCTAGTTTTAAACTTTTTATTTCTTCTCCCTTGTCTTACATAATTCATTGCACAGGTAAATCATTGCATGCAAATGCCTTGTGATAACAGTAAACTGCAGAATATATTTTTATTGTCCTTGCTACAAATTAATACATTCCAGGTAAGCACATTAAACTTGCAAAGATTTCAGTTCCAGACTTTGGGATATATGGATTACCCTTTGCTTTTTCCCTTGGTGAATATATATCATTGCTAACCATTACTGCGTCTGCAGCCAAGGGCAATATAAAAATGCCATTATCTTAAGCAAAGTAGGAAAAAAGAGGCATTGAAACAAGCACGAGACTGGGTAGATTGCCCACCACTGCATACTGAGCAGCACCTCACTTGTGAGCAGACCAATTCATTACTATAAAACAGCTCAGGTGATAAAGCACGCGATGAGCACAGATGGTGGCACCAAGGCCCAAAGACATCCATTGCTGCTCTAGGAGCTCTGTACTCCAGGGTGTAGCAATAATTAACAGATTAATCATTTGCTGGAGATGTTTTACTCTTTCCATTTATGATTTGAAAGGAGTTTGCAGCATTTTATGTTTTCTCCTGAAAAGCCACATTAACGAAACATCCGTGTTCGTAACAATTTGCTTACTGGAAAATTTGTCCTATTGGACCCTCATAATTGGGCTGAGAATCAAATGGCTTTTTTAAAACTCTTTTCAAGGAATACAATATTCTGATTTATGCTGATGTTTTCCTGAGTGCAAGGAAAATTATGCCCTACACCCAGCAGTCTCTTGATTTGCCAACTATCAATTTTCATAGTTGATTACTTTTTTATGAGATTCTTTATCCTCAGGACCTCTTTTTTTCCTCTTGAAAGTGCTGAATTGCTTCCTCCCTACAGTTAGTGTACACTGAATACATTTCCCAAGCAATATCCATACGTGGGAGAGAACATAATTTTCCTACTGTTCTTGGCTCCTCCTGATCAAAGATAGCAGAACACAAGATGAACTTTTCATTCTCAAACTGTTCGAACATTGCCTTTAGCAATTTCTTTCCCTCCAAAGATCTTAAGGCCAAGCTGTATAAATACACTAACTTAAATTTTACTAGTAACTGTGAATCCTAAGATTGATGAGCTCAACCAAACCTCTCACATCAAACAGGCTGCATTTCACATTTGCTTCATGCTTCTTGCTCAGATGTGAGTCAACAGTTTGGGGCATTCACCTGGTGATCTTCACATTTTCTGCCTAAGGGGATTCTTGTCTCTGCTTGTCAAAATAAGCATCTGGATCTACCCATGTTATTTGGGATATCCTGAACCAGCTGATACAAAGGGAAACACTGCATTGCATTCAGTAGTTGAGCGGTAGCAGAGCTCCAAATCTCAGAAACATTTAATGTTGTCAAAATTGGGCTGCAAACTTTCTATTTAAGCTTGTATTTGCTTATTTTCTGTATTACCTAATCAATGTAAGAATCTAGTGTTATGTTCTAAAAAGAGGCAAGGAAAAAATAAGTTAAAGAGCATCTAATATGTTGGATAAAAGCAGAGGAAGAGAGCACATGTAAGTAGGATCAGATTCTTTCATGAGCTGGACTGATGTGATTAGTGGGAACAGCAAGACAGGGCCCAGGCAGTATGAAAAAGGACTTAAGAGTTACTGCAGCTTTGAAAACACTGAATTAACTGAAAAACAGTCTAAAAATTAGAACCTGCCTATACAGACGCAGCGGGCTTGGGAAGGGTTGGGAATAAACCCTTTTACTCCCAGCTGGTTCTTCTTTCTCTATTCTCTCCCAACAAACTTGGGAGGTGTGAAAAGAAAAATTCTGATAATTTTCATAAAATAAAAAGCCCCCATGTTTTTGATGTTGAAAGTAGATCAGGGCCTCCCTAGAGGAGACAGGAAGGCAGATACACCAGGGTTCTGGCTGATTTGGTTCTGTCACATTCTCTTACCATTTTAGTCCAACACAGGAAAGCAACAAAAACCCTCCCATGCTGAAGATGGAGTTTTTAGTTTGATACAGACAGATAGAGACAAGCCCCAGCGCTGAACAGAGCCCATCAACTACACTTAGATTCTCAGCATCTTCACTCAATTCAGTTTGGCTCAGTTTCTTCCCTCTACTCCTGTCAAGAAAAATTCCTCCATTTGTCCTTTAAGTTACTAAAAACTGAGGTTTCCCTGTGAAGGGCTCTGCCTTGGGAACCCTCCAGTGCATTTGAAGGCAAACAATGTTGTGCTGCCATCAGGGCTGTCACCCCCACATCAGCTGCTGGAGGAAACTGTGACAGAGGCAGAAAAGGAGGGAATTTACTCATGTGGGCAGCCACATCAAGCATTGCAAAAACCCAGCTTTGCAAAGCCTAATGGCTCACATGGGAATATCAGATGCTGTGAGACAAAGATTTCTAGACCCTGCAATGTTTTCTAGCAAGCCTGAGTCGATACCAAATGTAAGACATTTTATTCTGTATTTAGGGACTATATAGCACATCAAAAAGCCCACATATATAGTGCTTTTTGTATAACAGCATTTTAAAAAGAAAATGTGATCTTTCAATAACAAGTTAAATCTAAGCGGCAAGCGTGAGTATGGAACAGATCACCCCCTCCCTATACTCCATCCAGCTTTCTTCTCATTCTGGTTTAAGTTTCAAAGCCTTTGGGCCTTCTATTCTCAGTGCTGATAAAGTCTACATTGTTGTCTGCCAACTAAACTCCATTCAGGCCTCATAATACATCACATAATAGACATGGGATTAAGTTGTTAGCTGGCTTTTCTTTCAACTGCCATTCATCAAACAAACAGCAGTTTGAGTAAGGAAACCTATTTTCTCAGCTGCAGCATACACAACTTAGTTATCCACATCGCTGAGATTTACAATTTACTTTCTCAAAAGATGACAAATTATTATGTAGACATTAAGTCAGCTTTCATTCAGATCAACCAGATACTTTGTGCTCTCCTCCAGGTACTCGTGTGTGGGGGAACACTTATACACGTGCAGCAGACCTGAGCTGCAGTCAAAACAAAAACCTCATGTCCACCATGGCTCTTCTTAAAATGCACAAGTATCCCTCTTTACTGTTCCCCCTCTCACTACTGATGTCTGTGTAACTACCTGCTCTTATTAGCTGAAAGCTCTCCTTTGTGCAGGTCAACACACACCTAGAGAAATGACTTAATATCAGTTTTCTTTGTAATACATATATATATTGTAATGAAGTTACTGAATTTTCCTTAAAAAAATAAATACTTTCATACCAGAGTACATCCCACAGTGTACATCCCATTTCATACCAGAATGCACCCATAGTTAGTAAAGGGTGACCCTGTCCCCTGTTCTGGAGACACTGCTGGGCATCATCAGCACAGGTAAAAATGGGTCTGAAGTTGGAAAATGCTGGTTGCTGCTATGGAAGTGGACACTCCATGCTCTGGTCCCCTGATGAAATGTTGGCTTAATCTAAGGTAATTTTAAACTAAATGCAACTGAGTGAGTTTGAGGTCAGCAGATAGATAAGTGAGCACCTGAATAGAAGTTCCACCAGGCACAAATGCAGTCCAGGGGATGGAGGTGAATGAGAATGCTGGAACATGGATTGTGTGATCCTCTCACCTGTAAAATGGTTTGCCCTCATTTTGCAATCCAGTGAGCCAGGGTAAATAGCCCTCAGCATACCAAGCTCAGTTACAACAAGGTAATAACCTGGATATATAGCTGGGAGTTAGCTGGTTTTGGAAACACTGCTGTGTTTATTTAAATATCCTAGGCTATTTCATGCAACAGAAATGATTTTCTGGAAGAAGAAATTATTGAAGCAACAGTTCTGTTGACAAGAGTAGTAATTACTTAAAGCTCTTAAAGCTCTTAACTATGGAAATGTCACTGACAGCTTGTTTTACAGTGAAGATACCTCCTGAAGCCCAAGTAATTATACACATCCCTCCTTGATACTTTTATTTTTGACTGCTTGTGTGTCAGCACGAGTGAGCGAAACCCAAGCTGTGTTCCCTCTTGTGCACAGATAATTTGGGCTGTGGCTTTACACACCTCTGTGTGAATGAGGTTAACACACAACTTTTCTTAGGGAACGTTTTCATGGAATGTCATATATGCTATTTACTAACCATTCACCTGAAGGATGTGGGTCTGATAGAGCTCTTCATAGCCGTAGGCATGGCAGGTGTAATTGCCCATGTGAATTGTTGTTACCTTGGTGATGTAGAGGGAATCATCTTCTCCAAAATCCTGAATGGAACAAAAGACAGGAAAGGTGCCTTACTATTTAGTAAGAATATTTTAAACACTACATGAATGGAGACTACCTGTTCAGAGGTTTTGATAGCAATGCAGCCTGGGGACACGGCTTGAATTTTGAACAATAGGCTATAAAGTTCATAAATCAACACGCAGGGAGAAAATGAGCAGCGATTTAAGAGTAAAGTGACCCATCTGAGAACATGAACTTCTGTGCTTGTTGCTAACAAGGTACTCTTTGCACATAAAAAAGATGGCCATTTCCAGCTGTTTAATTTATGGGGGAATTTAGTATCTACCTGTTAACCTCAGATGCATAAAATGCTAACATTTGGGTGGGTTAAGGTTTCCTTTATCTGTGCTGGTTCTTAAAAAATGCACTGCAGCTTTGAGACTTGATGGAAAAGTGAACCTCTTTGTCGCTTATCTCAGACAATATCCTGGGCAGGAGACAAGGAAGCAGACAAAAAGCCTTTTCTCAAACATACCTGTTTAGATCTGTAACTGCTTAACAAGTATCTTTCTTCATCCCCTTCATCTTCCTAGATCTGCTCTTGCATTGTTTCAATTTTTGATTACAGATGTGAAGGATTGAGTTAGTAGACACGTTTTGGGCACTTGAATATGTTTTACAAGCACCCTGCTTAAGAATTTATTTTGATTCATTATTTATTTATTAATTTCAGTATTTATTTACCGAATTATAGCTAAGAGAAACACAGCACTGATGGCTACATGAAGGACCTTCTCTTGTTACTCCACCAACCTTCAGACTTTGCAGCTTCAGAGTGTTTGTGTTTATGCAAATCGAGGAGGATACATTTAAAAACAGTTCATGAGCTGAAAGGATTGTTTTTCTGTAATCATCTCCACATTTGAAGTATGCTAAACTGAACTCTTTGAGTAATTTCACTGCAATATCATGGGAAAATTCAAGTTTGAGTCAGGGTAGCACAAACCCAGTACAACAGGGTGAATGCTGGAGAGTGGTCCTGCTTATGGAAACACAAGGACTTGTTTTCAAAGCTCCAGTGTGCAGCTGGAAGCCAGCCTGCAGCCCGGGGTGTGCAGGGGAAGCCCTTCCAGGAGGTCCTGCCTGCTGCCACCCTCGTGTCTGGGACATGAAGCAGTGTGTGCAGTGAGGAGGTGACAGCTCATTGCCTCTCTGCCATGGCAGAACCCAGCAGGAGGGCAGATCAAACAGGAACATCACTTTGATCTGCTCACTCTGAGTTGAACACTTGGGTCCTGATTTCTTTGTGCTGGAGGAAGGGAATCCACAGGGAATCCACACACACAAGTTCTGATGCTGCTCCTTCCCTGCTGCACCCATGGCAGCTCCAGTGCTCTAAGGAACCTCCACATCCCCCTGCTGCTGCCAACCCCTGCCAAGCGCTCAGAGATTACAAGCAGGAGTTGTTTGATCAGTGAATGGGCTGATTTCTAACCCCAAACCTTTTGGGGCTCCTTACATCTCACATCTCCTGCCTCTTCAGGGTGCATGTGCTTTGCAGTTCAAACCTTCCTTTCCAGACGCCACACCTTGAACATTTTTTGAAGGAAGCTGCAATTCTGCAGTGCCAGCTGGCACCCTTCAAGAGAAGTGCAAAACATTCCATCTCTTGCAGTATGGATTGATCTGGCACTACTTCTGTCAGCTCGTGAATCTTCTCCAAAATCTTCTGTCTGGCACTAAGAAGCATCTTCAGGCCTCACCTCTCAGTGGCAGGTCAGCACTGGCAGAAGGGGGAGAATTTTGAGCACTTGCCTAGTTTTAGACATGTTTTAAGGCAGATAAAAAGCCAGCACTGAGAAGTAAGGAGTTTACTGGCAGGACACAACCCTTCCCAAAGCACAGAGCTTCACCTGACAGGGTGCAGACACATCCACAATCACAACCTGGTTCTGCTGCTCTGATGGGCAAATGTATGAACAATTACAAAGAATCAGAGTAAATCCATAGATGATCTGGAATCCATATCTATAATCAAAAGCATCCTATGCTATGGGATAAGCTAGTTAAGTTATCCAACACATTATTACAAATATCTACTCAAAAATCCCCATTTCAAGAATTTGCCTGTTTTTTGGTCAGTTAGATCTTTCCTGAAAGCAAAGATGCAAGAGTAACTGCTAATAGAAAAGACACCAACACTGCTCAAATGGTATTTGTAAGAGATACAGGAAATACTTGCACTGGAGGGGACAATTTTTTTTCTTTTTTTTTAGTTAAAAGAAACTAAAATTGAGTTTAGATCAATAAAATCAGGGCAGCTACTTTAAGGGAATGATTTATAAGGAGTTGTGGAAAAACAGGACAATATTTAAGTATGTTACTCTATTTAAGTATGTTACTTCCTTTAAAATATCACAGAAAAATATTCTGAATGCTTGGTTTGTGCTCTGTAATTGTCTTTTAAAGGATGATCTGTATTTTTCTAATGCATACAAATGTATTAATATAAGCAAAAACCCTTGCACAACCAAACAGGTGTAACATTATTGCATTATTTACTTCCTTTCCAAATGTGTTTTTTCTTGAAAAGATGGGCTTATATTGGTAAAAGCACAGTTTGTGACTTTTAAACGTATTTTCTGACTTCTGGTGCTTAAAGAAAGTTATCAAAGATGATTTAGGTTAGCACCATATCACCATGTCAGGCATAGAAGAGAATTATCAATCCTGTATTAGAACCTGCACACACAGTAAGTTCATATATAACTACAGCATTATTAAGAATTAAAATTATTTAGGTGTGGGAAAGAAAAAGCGATCGTGGCATTAAATGTTTAATATCAAACCTTTTGTTGCTACAAAAAGTAGACTGAATTCTCTAACAAATCTGACTTTCTGTGTGTTTATGGCAGCTCACAGTTTCTCCTAGTGTTTCCCTGTGGATACAGTTAGTACATTAGGATTTTGCTGTTACATTTTATATCTGTGGATGCATTCTTATGCACAAGCACTTTCCTTGTGTATTTCATAAGGGTGTATTTGGGAGTGCTGTAAAAACCCAAGCCCTGGAGCATTAAGAAATGATGAGTCTTTGATTCCTTAATAGCCTCTAACTCCACATCTTGCAGTCAGGAGTGCTGTGCTGCAGTTGGAAGCTGTGAGGTGTGTTTGGGATGTGTCCCTCATCACCCTCCATGCTGCACTGCAGCTCTGAGGAGCTGCTCAGCTGCTTTGGAAGCTGTGAGGTGTGTTTGGGACGTGTCCCTCATCACCCTCCATGCTGCACTGCAGCTCTGAGGAGCTGCTCAGCTGCTTTGGAAGCTGTGAGGGGTATTTGGGATGTGTCCCTTATCCCTCTCCATGCTGCACTGCAGCTCTGAGGAGCTGCTCAGCTGCTTTGGAAGCTGTGAGGGGTATTTGGGATGTGTCCTTTATTCCTCTCCATGCTGCACTGCAGCCCTGAGGAGCTGCTCAGCTGCTCACAGGCCACTGCCCTGTGCTAACAGGGGGTGAGTGAGCAGTGACAGATGCTGAACTGCTGCTCTGGTTTGCTGGGATGTGGATGGGATGGGCAGAGGGAATGGGAATAATTCACAGTGGGAAAAAGCAGAGGAAATATTTTCACATAGTTCAGAGGGCTTTTACTTGTGAAGCCAGTTCTCCCAGTCACCACAAGCCTGAAAGCAGTCACAGCAGAACAAAAACATCTATAAAACTGATGCAACATAATTCTTCTCTCTCCAAATCTATCCCAGCTTTAAAACTGAGTATTTTAGGCCTGTCTGGGAGGCTCAGTAAGTGCTCCATACCCCAGGGAGCTGTTACTGCCCTACTCAGCCCCAGCAATGCCCCACAGTGAATGGAAAAGACATTTACATTTATCATCCCATTAAGAAGAACAGGCAATCAGTAGAAAGGCAAAAAAAGAGTAAGTTCTGAGACATGGTTTTCCTCATTTATCACAGAAGGTGAATTATCCTGGAATCATGGAAAGGTTTTGGTTGAAGAGACCTGTAAGCTCATGTGGTCCAATGCGCCCTGCCACAGGCAGGGACACCTTTCACCAGCCCAGGCTGGTCCAAGCCCTGTCCAACCTGGCCTTGAACGATTCCTGGGATGGGGTGTGTCTGGAATGGATGTGGGTGCTCAGGGACGGGGTACGTCACCATTTTCTTGTGAAGAGGAAGAAAGAGAAGTGATGAAACTAGAGGGAATCTCCATCTAACCCCACAGTATCATAAACCATGCATCAAAGCAGCCAGATAAAGGGCAGGGTGTTCATTACCTCTACCTTATGAATTTCATTATAAAGTAATTCTTCTAATAAAAAAATCAGAAAGCTATGCTTATATTTTCTCAGAATTGATAAGGTCAACTAGTGGCAGCTGATAAATTGACTTCTCTAGCAGTTCATATCACCTTTTTTCTGCCTTTTTCTAATAAAAAGTTCTCTGTTCTTCATGAGCTTCTTTCATGTCTTGTATTTACCCTTCAACCAAAGGATTGATTAAATGACCTCAGAATATCTTCTAACTTTTCAAGATTAAAAAAAACTGCACCACCCTACATTTTACATTCATAACAGCTTGGTAATCTATAAAATATTTTTTAAAAAGTTGCTTTAAAAAAATAACAAAGCAGATCCTAGAAAATGGGTGTATACCTTTTTTTTTGGTATAGTATTTCCTTTCCATCACTACTGATTGCCCAAGGCACAGGTCTCTCCAAACACAAGATTTTTCATATTTATTTATCCCATTCCCATTCTAATGCATTCCCTGGTCGGGCACTCTGCTGCAGTTCAGAGACACCGTGCTCAGAGATGTGTAAAACATTGCATATCACTTGTAAATCTTGTTCACCTTCTGTCTCAAGTGAATTCCAGCCTGTGACTGTAACACCACAAATCTCCGGCTCTGACACCCAGGAAGGAGCTGGCAGAGAGGAGCCACCTTAGCCCTGAATGCTGAGCTGGCTGTGATGCCACAGGGTCAGGGCACTGTCACCCACCTTTTGCCTGTTTCAGATGCATTTTCATGAAGCTTTCTAACATGCCTTGGGGTTGTTCCAACATTTAAAACCCTATAAATATTTTTCAAAGTTTCTTGGTTTTCAGGAAGTTTGAAGAGGAATGAGCACAGACACTTATTATTTTTTAGGTTAACTTCCAGTTCCTTGAGAAAAAACACTAAACTTGACTTCAAACCATAAATAATAAGAAGAAACAGAAAAGTAAATCCCAATGACATGAAGCCAGAGATTCCCCACGTCCCCAGGGAGGGCACACTGGCACCAGTCACCCCGCAGTATGGCACTATGGGTTACATATTCCCTTGCTCAAGCCATTTAAACCCACACAGTGGTTTTAGACCATCTAAATTAGATATTGAATGCTCCTAATAAATACTGGGCAGAGGTGGGGAGCCCTAAAAACAGTCTGTACCATCTCACCATGATGGTTTAAAAGTGTTCATAGCAGAAATAATGGCAGAGGGAATGAAGTTCCCTGAGTGGTTCTTCTCTTAGGAGATTTGCTTTCCAAATACTATTGTTACTCTTCCTACTAATAATAATTCACTTTATTTTTAATCGCTTCCATTTCAGCCCTTTCCCAAGTCCAGGGAAGCTGAAAACCTCCATGTGGTTTCAGTGCCTACAGACAAAACCAGTTCTGTCAAAAGGGCTTGCTGCTGTCACCAGTTTTCCACCAGAATCCCAGAATAGTTTGGGCTGGAAGGGACCTTAAATCTCATCTTTTCCCAGCTCCCTGCCATGGGCAGGGACACCTTCCACTACACCAGGTCACTCCAAGCCCCGTCCAACCTGGCCTTGGACACTTCCAGACAAAGAAAAACACCATCCTGATCTCACAATCACCAGCAAAGCAACTAGTATTAACTAGTTCACACTAAAAAAAGCTTGCCTGATCCTCAGTGTCCTAGAAATCTCTCTCTTATAATGTTTACAGGATTTTAAAACAAAATGTACCCAAGCATTTAATGAGATTATTATTATGCAAAATCTACAACAATGGCTATCACTTTGGAAATGATTTCTCCTCACTAATGAAATGTCTCTGATCTTTTTTACAATAGATTCATGAGTGATTCATATAAAAATAATAAAAACTAAATTAATCATGGGTCCTTAAATCACTTTCTTTGATGCTTTTAATAATTCATTTCTAGAGACAAGCTGAGAACTTATGCTTCATTAATATTATTTGTTCTTGGTTTTACACATCACTTTAGTAATTTATATGGAGAGAAATTCAGCCTTAAGCAAATGCCAGAATACTATTGTAAACACAGCCTGATGGGGCATTAATTTATCTTTTCTTGTTTTTCTGCTCAAAGAATTTAACACAACATAAGACTGCTGGTGAGTCAATTTTTTTTTTTTTGCTTTGAAAATATGGAAATGAATGCTTTAGATATTTGTGTAATTATAATATAACAAAAAAATGGGTGAGTTTTACATCCAGAGAAACTCAGAGATAACATGAAGAGGAAAATGAATAATAAGTACATTCCTCTAAAAATGCAAGTGGATACCATTTCTGGAATCTTCATTGTGACAAAATGTGAGACCATATTCAGAATATACTATCAGTAGTAATTTTGCACTTAACCTCTATTTTAGAACCTGTATATACCTTAAGAAACTATCAGCAATTTTGTAAACTTTGATTTGAAAGAGAAAAAACTTGGTTCTAAATATGCAACTTTTTGTAACTCGCTCCTATCACTGCATCACTGCAGTATCTAGAATGGCCCAGGGTTTGATCATTTTAATGGCCCAAATTCTATTAGCAGAGAATTAATGGGATTTTTTCATCCATGAGCTTTTCCTTATTTAACAGCGAATCTACATTAAAAACGTCAGCATGGATACATTGTCTTAATACAGACTATTTTAATGAGAAAACCAATCCCAGTGACTTGCACTTTAAAGGTTGGCTGTTTGCTTTGTGTTCCAAATTTTATACATGGAAAAGGGACATTTTCATGAATATACATGGAATGTGTATCAAAACAAGCAGGCACAGCTCCTGTAAGGGCCATGGGATGTTCGTGGTGGTGATTTCCCAGGGGGATGGGGAACACAGGCACTCAAGGCTGTGGGCTGGAGCTCTGTGCTTGGGATGTTTTGAGAGAGCAAGGCCCTGCCATCCTAGTGATATCCACAGAAATGAAGAATTCTGTATTTACACAATTAGTTATGTAAAGCCTGTTTTTGAACTAATGATCCAACACCAGGGTGAGTTAAAGTGTACAGATTAAAATGAAATGAGTAATGAAAGACACTACAGAGCTTGGGCTATAGCTGCCTGTAATTACACTTGGTAATTCACCAAATTCTTATCTACTTCTGCACCAGATTTGTTTTTTATGGTAATCTTCTCTTTCACCATGCTGCTGAAGGAGCAACTTATATTTATAAATTTTATCAATTTACATGTTCCTCTGGAGATAATGTCAAGTCACGTGAAACAATACCCTATAAATATTATATGTATTTGACTCCATGAGGACTTTATTTTATTTTCAAGTTGAGGAATGCCTGCATAATCACATACTTGAGATAACATATAGCTTGTTCCTAGGAGGAAAAAGTGTATTATTTTGAATGATGACACACTTTAACCACTTCACTTTTGTAGTCAGAAATCAATTTACAGCTATAACAATTTTATCAGTTTCAGCTACATTATAGTTATTTTCTGCATGAGAAAAGTTGACGTGACTTTATTAAAGTGGAAGTGCAAAGGGACTTCTAATGGATAGATAATATGGATGGGTAATTTATGGAGAAATAATATTTTTATGCTAAAAGCAATCTTAAATGTTTGCAAGAGAAACCGTTTAATTACATGTACCATTAGGATGGCTCTTTTGCAACAGCTTTGTGACAACTCATTAACAGAGCTCCCACAGACAGGACATGACAAATTATTACTAGTTGCTTATGAAAGCTTCTGATTAAGAGAGCAATGAAAAACTGTAAGTATTTTGTTGCCAATCAAGATATCACATAAAAATGATGTAACTAATGCAGTTAAACAACTAGGCTTTATAGTAATCGTCAATCTTTCAGTTCTGCACAAATTTAGGATTATCTAGGTTTTTTTGACTGTCTTTGTCCCTCCCAGTATTACCCTAGAACACACAGGTTGCCTTCTCAGATCACATTTGTCATGAATCTGGAGCCAATAAAGTAACAAAGGACACTTCAGCAGTGCCTTTCCTCTGCTGCTCTCACACCTATTTGGCAGAATTCTGGTTTTTTTAGACTTGGGCTTCTTATTTCATTTGATTTCTGGAATTAGCATTTAGAAGAGAAAGAGTTTAACTGAAATATAATACCCAGATTTCTCCAAGTGTGTGACTATCCTGTAGGTCTGTATGTGATTAGCAATGTGCCAAGAGCAGGGAGGATTTTCTTGAAGTTAAAAAAGTACAATTAATCTCCTGTTGCACTTCCAATTAGCCAAATTGCCAACCTTATTGTGAAAAGCAGAAATGCAATCGAGCTTCTGCTTGAGGCGTACTAAAGGAAAACTGAAGTAATTTAATTAACTACCTTCAAGTACATTAAGAAGCACACTGCCTTTACTTTCTGCTGTCAATGCCTTCACATAGATTATTGTTTAATGTGAGTGTCTGTAGCCACGTGAGGCTGAAGCTCTGAACTGTCTGCTGCCACCCCCTGACCTGAGCTGTTAGGTGTTTAAGAAAAGACCAAATTGAACAGAGGGATGGACACCTCTGCTATAAGGAAAGGCCAAGAGAATTTGGATTCTTCAGCCTGGAAAACTGAAGGATTAAGGGTGACCTAACTGTGTCCCTCCAGTACCTGAAGGGAACCTACAAGAAAGGTGGAGAGGGACTTTTAAACAAACCCATGTAGTGACAGGACAATGCGGAAGGGATTAAAAGAGAGTAGGATTGGATTAGATATTAAGGACAAAATCCTCCTTGTGAGGGTGGTGAGACACTGACAACGTTTCCCATAAAAGCTGTAGATGTCCCATTCCTGGAAGTGTCCAAGGACAGGCTGGATGAAGCTTTTTGCAGCCTGGTAGAGAGGAAGGTGTCCCTGCCCATGGCAGGGGGCTTGGAATGAGATGAGCTTTAAAGTCCTTTCCAGCCTAAACCATTCAGTGGTTCTATGATAAACAAAAGGCTGCATTTAGCAGCTGAAAGACTGTCCCTGCTGCCACCAAGTGCTTCACACATGCAGGTGCCCATCCTCAGTAGCCAGAGTTAACATGCCTGAGCCCAGGCATCCCACATAACACCCACCGTGGAAGAGAGAAAACAAAAAATAGCAATCCCCAAATTGTGTCTGCTCAAGAAATCGAACCAGAATACAGATGGCAGAGTATATACACAAGATAAAAAAATTTACACGGTCTAATTAAAGTTGAAAAAGTTGTGGAGGTGTTCATTGGACTAGAAAAGTTGATGTTCACTAGTAGCAGGTGTTATATGACAAACTGATAGTGGTCATAAACTGTTATGTGACATATTAAAATTGAGGAATAAATATTTTTTTCCTTGTTACAATCTCAGAGTGCTCTTCTGATATAGTTTCTCAGTGATACAGTAGTTGAAACAGATCAAAAAGTGATGTTTTTTCCTACTATATTACGCTCCATGGAAGTGTTGAATCATTCAGGAACAGCTCATGTGCAAGGACATAACTCTGCCTCTTAACACAGAATCACCAGTGAGAAGCAGAATTACTTATAAACAAACCAGAAAACCACTTAGGGCAGTGCTAAATTATGTGAGGAACTGGTATTTCAGTCTGAAAGCGTATTCAACATTCTGTTTAAAATAGTAGGAGTTGCAAATGAACCCTCAGAGCCAAGTGTCATCAGTCCTTCAATAATGTGCTTCTACTCAGATTCTTGGACAGTCATTTTGTGTCCAGTTCACACAGGAACTTTATTTCTTTAAGATTAATGTCATCATAATCAAAATTTCATAAATGTAAGCTAAATACCTGGAATTTTCATTATTTTTGGTCAACAAATCCTAACACCCCTCTTGAGCCTTCAGAGGCTCTGCTGCACATTTCCCAAGTCAAGCTCAAAGCAGTGACAAGAAATACAAAAAATTTTAAAAGGATAACACTTGCTGTGATGAAAAGAAAAAGATGTTTAGATGGTTTTAATTACTGGGTTTGTGCACACAGTAATTACCTATACATGGCACAGCACATGATTTTCCTGTTAAGGAAGAGTCAACAAATAAAGTACTGAGATGCTGTGAGTATTTCTGTCCCATGTGCTGTAATTTTCACATTTTACTGCAGAAGAATAAACCAAAGATTTTTCCCATTTCAGCAATCCTAGATACACAACAATTTAGGGAGCTATAGCATTGACTGTAACAACTCTGAACTGAGTGGCTATCAAATTAACAAGAACTGAACAAAAATATAAATCAACTTTTGCTGTAGTGTAATTAAAATAAAACCTGATTTACCACGTACTTTAATGCAAATAGAAATGAAATACAGACCATATTTTTTGTACACTACTTTCCACTCTCTCCATAATTAAATGTTATTAAATAAATGAGTAAGTTTACACCATCATTCAGGTACTGTCTTTACTACCAACTATGACTCACAGATCAGACCAGCACTGTGAATTAAAAGAGATTCATCTTCCTTCCTGTGAGGGCATGGCCACACCCTGCCAAACAATCCCATTTTTAAACTGCTCATCAGAAATACCAGCCAAGGAATGAGAGAGAGGGGAATTGACTTCAAGGCAAGTGAAATAGGAGGATCAGAGATAAAAACAGATTATTTGGTTTAAAGAGAGGAGAGTTTCATAGCCAACTATACATGTTTTGTTTCATGTTCTTAATGAACCTGCTTCGTTGTACTATTAAAGACACCCCTGAGGAGTGAATGGTCTGTAAAGCTTTTTTCCCCTGAGTTTCAAGGTCTTGGGACCACAGGCTGTACCAGTGAAAGAAGCTTAATTTCATATAACATATTCCAAGTACTCCTGCTCTCCCCTGCATATATGCTGCTTTGCTTTTAGTCCTGAGACATATTCACGTACTACCTAAATATTACACCAGCTTCCACTCTCCAGAGTAACAAGACAAAAGCTGCCCCCTTATAACTACCATCTGTTAAATGAGGCCACACTCAGGTCCTGCCCAGACAGTGACAGGAGTGCTCAGGACGTACGTTGATGTCCTCCAGGTCGAGGAAGTTGAGCACGACGCCGTTGCGCTTCCAGACGATGGGCGGGCGCAGCGCGCCGCGGATGCCGCAGGTCAGCACGGCGCTGAGCCCCACGGTGATGGTGGTCACGGTGACCCTCTGCTCCTCCGGCAGGCTCAGCCGAACCACCTCTGCAAGGGGCAACACAACAGGGACAGCATCAGCATCAACGTCAACATCAACATCAATGTCAATGTCAACATCAACATCAACGTCAAAATCAACGTCAACCTCAACATCAACATCAACGTCAACATCAACCTCAACATCAACCTCAACATCAACATCAACATCAACGTCAACGTCAATGTCAACGTCAACATCAACATCAATGTCAACATCAACATCAAACACCACACTGGGAAGCTGCTCCGCTTCTCCGCTCTCTGACTTCCCTTCTTGTTCTGGGAATAACTTTGGGGTACCTATGCTATACAAAAAAAACCCCATAAGCCATAAAGCCAATTAAGAGACAAATTGAATCTGTCTCAATCAAACTCCCCTAATCTCTTTCCTGACACAGCTGTGGCATGAGGGCATTAAGATGGTTAGCTGGCCAGCCTGGCGCAGTAGTTTATACAAAGCAGTCAGCAACAGAAGCACAAGCAAAGGCTCTCTGGCTTGAGATCATCTGGGCTTGTTTCTCTAGAACACTCCTCTCAAAGTCCTTTAAAAAGGTACAAGAATGAGTCATGTTTATTCCTTGAAGAAGAAGAATTAAGGTCAGACTGCTGCCACTGAAATATAGATAAACCTAGTTTCAAATTGCCCAGACACTGGAAGTCACCAAGCATGAAAACTTGTTTACCAAACACAGGCACATATGGCACCTGAGATACAGATGCCTTAAAAAATAAAAGCCTTCTAATATTTTATTTAAATAAAAACGCTAGTTGTTTTGACTTATGTGTGCCACACAAAAGAAACTCCTGAGGCAGCAGACCTTATGTAAAACCTCACCACCAGCTCTGAAACCACACTATGCCACGTTGTTTCCTTCTGGCCAATGACATGAGATGCGGCTGCATCTTTTGCCATGTGTGGTCACACAGGAAGGTCAGACCTGATACCAGAACTACCCTGGGTGCAGACTGCCTTTATGGAGCATTTTGGCAGCAGTGAGACAGTGACTGGGCAGTCAGGCAACATCGTCCAAGCTCCTGTAGCCACTGCTGTGTAATTCACACAATGGCTTTTGCTTCCTCTCATTCCCAAGCTCTGCAATAAGAAAACTATACTGCATGTAAATGATGAAAATTGGTCTTTCAAGGTAATGGTCCATTGAGAGGAACAGGGAATGTTCACAGCTGGTGTTACTTTGCTTCAGCCAACTCCAAAACCTGGGCTTGGTAATGAAACAACCTCTCCCAGCATCAAGGCTCCTCCTTTCTCATGTCCACTGTCAGCAGTAAAACATAGATGAAAGAGACTGATGCTCCCTCACCCAAGGACATGTGCTTTGGGAAAAACCACTTCAAGCAGTGCTGACACTGTAAAATGACATACAGGGGTAAGGCTAATCCCTCCTATCAAATAGTAAAAGTTACTCTTCATCCTGCCCACTTATCTCATAACTCACATCCCACATTACATCCCACACAAGATATGAATGTCACTTGCGTGGAATTAAAATTTGCAAGCACAATTTTCCATGTATTGTCTAACTGAAAAATTGCTTTAACATCTCTTGAGTAGCAAACCTCTTAAATCTGTCACTAGAATACTCAGTCTATTTCAGCAGCCTTGGGCAGCCTGGACAGACTCAGTGCTTTGTATAGCAACTGATTGTGAAGAATTAGTGCAAAACCTGCTTATGAAAATGTACTCCAACAGCTTGGCACCCCTTCTCTTCTGCTTCTCCCACCTAAGTGAGAAGCTAATGTGTCCCAAAGTGTATTCACCACTGTGGATCTGAGGCTGACTTTGGGCTGCAGGGTCCATACAGCATTGTTTGTGTCTGTCAGCAGTGAGCATTTCTCCCACTTAAAATTCCCAGTGCTATTTCAGGAAGAGTACAAGCTGTTTGAAATAAAAGGTAACCATAGTTTTGATAGATGGTTGATCAAAATTAGGAATGTTTGACCAACGTGGTGCTACAATTTCTGTTATGGTGGCTCCCAGAGGCATTACACGAGAAGACTAACACAGTCCGACCATCAAACTTTAAAAATCAAAAGGGGAGATGAATTGGGAAAGGAGAACATTACCCACTCAAGATCCCTGAGCAGGTTAGCAACTAAGCTGGGAAGACATAACACACGACTAAAGCACACTGCCTTCAAGTAACTGCTGGAAGAAATCAGGGATGTGGCAACTCAGGGGCAGTGGGCCATAGGAATAGGGATGTCCCAGGGAACCACTGAATGGCTTGAGTTGGAAGGGACATAAATGACCATCGTTGCAACCCCTGCCATGGGGAGGGGGTGTTTCACTAGACCAGGCTGCTCCAAGCCCCATCCAACCTGGCCTTGAACACTTCTAGGGATGCAGAGTCCATCCCAATACCCTCATCCAGCTGCCCGAAGCATGTAAACAGCATATAGGGGCTAATAATGTAGTTATTTTCTCCATAATGAAGAGCTTCTTTCAATGAATAAAATATTTGGAGTGCACTTGACAGGATAAAGAACTGATAATTACAATAATTTGTAGCATGCAGTAGGGCTAATGAGGACATCTCTTCTTGAGGAGAAATGAAATAGAGGGCCATTCATTTACAAGAGAATTGTTTTTTCATCTTACTGCTGTTTTCCTTAATTCCCTCTGCTGTTTTTCATGGTGTCTTGAGTTCCCTGGCTCATGCTGAGCTTCTATAAGCTCCTTCTTCAGCAACGTTTTTTCAGTGCTCTCTTGCAGTGGAATTTAAGGCTTCCTGCCCATCTTACAAACAATTGCTAAAGAGGCTCTGGTTTTTCCTTTTTAGAAGCACAGTAATGAAAAATACATTAACTTTTAATTAAAAAGACACCTTGCACAGCTGCCATTCTTGGATGAAACATATGAGACCAAGGGATGAGTTTTTTATGTTAAAGCATGTAATTAGCACAGACCACTTTAACAATACAGATACATTGCTTTTTAGAGTATTTCTGTGGAGTATATTTGACAGCATCTTATTACCAGTACATTTGAGGGACTCAATATTATTAACATCTAAAAGCCTTTCTGCTAATACAGAATTACTTTGTGTGGTTTATTGTCTTTTTGTTTTCAATAGGAAAGATTTCCTTATACAACCAGGTGTATTGGGGAGGAAACAGGATTCCCTAAGATGACATGAGGGCTGAGCTTTTTCAAACTGTTTTAAAAGACTCAACATTGTATTAAGTTATAGAGCTTAGACACTGCTGCTCTTGGTTTATGTGTAAAAATTATTCAAGTCACCATAATGATTTTGTGTAGAGCTTCTAGATTAAGTATTGAACACTGTTCATTTTATTTTAAAAAACCTTTAGGAGATAAAAGGAATTTTACCATGGGTATAAAACTGAACAGAACAAAAAGACAATATTTAAAGGGTGCTCATTTGCAGAAGAACACAAGCTGGAATGGAATTTGGTCCTAAAATCAAGCAATGTTATGTTCATTTGAAAATCCTTCAGGATGATGCACGCAAACCATTTCTCTACATTCCATAGGTTCAACTTATGGATAGTATCAGTCTTCAACGTATTCATAGTATCAGTCCTTGCTGACTATAGTTAACAAGTTGTGTCAAACCTGATACTCATCTCTAGGATTTCAGCTGAAGTAGCTCCTCAGATTATTCCAGCTGGAAATAAATTCCTGCCAACTATTCTGCCATCTGAGAGAGATGCTATCGTCAGAGAACGGAATGCTATCATTCTTCACTCAATTTTTAATGGTTCCAGACAGGGGTAAAGCCTTTGTAAAAAAATTCCTTAAAAAGGAATTGGTGTAAGCATGCATCTGTGCATCAGAGGACCAGGACTAATCCCTGATCATGTAGATGAAAGACACCAAATGTGGAACAAAATCAAGGTCAGTAAAAGGCAACAGGACATCACAAACTCCCCACTGATGATGGCAGCAGCCCAGTGCCTGAACACTGTGTGGTTCAAGAATTAGGGCAGTGCCATCTTCAGACCCATCTGCCTTATTAAGCAGGGTAAGGGGATCCCTTCCCCTGGGCTGGGGGTCAGTGTCAAGGGGTTATTCAGGGCAGGCACCACTCCTGTCCATCCTCTCCCACTTCTCCTGCCTTGTATGATATTCAGCCTGAAGCACTGAGCACCTTTGGTGACCCATCCATCACCATCTTGATGTTCTTACATTAAATTTCTTGCAAACCAGGTCCCACGGTGACATGTGAGAATGTGAAGTCTTAGTAATTCCTTACCTTGTAAAAAAATGTCAAGATATTGCTGAACATTTTCCTCTGTCCCTCCTCCTCTCCAGTGCTATTTAAGGTGCTAAGCTGGAGCTACACTGCACCCTCACAAGCTCTGCATACTAATGCAGCAGGTATTACCTGTTGTGCTAGTTTATCATGGAAATCTTTTTCTCTGCTGTCATTTGCAGCCCACCAAAGGCAATCATAATTTCACAATGAAGACATGTATAATTGAGGTCATTACAGGGAGCAACCTGGAACAAACAACTATGGAGAAAATCTCATTGATGTAGCATCGCGTGGAGATAATTTACATAGCAATGTTGGGCACCTGCCTCTGTTGGTGCTGCACTGCCTAGAGAAACAGATTTCACACTTTTAATGGTGCTTAATATCATTAATTAGATCTCTTCCCTTAAATCTAAAGAAAATACACATTTTAATGCATTGTAGCCACCTTTAATCATTGTTCATGGATATCTTGCCTTGCTGAAACAGATTATCATAGAATTGCAGAATGGTTTGGGTTAGAAGATCATCTCACTCCAATCCCTTGCTGTGGTCAGGGACACCTTCCACTAAACTAGGTTGCTCCAAGCCCCATCCAGCCTGGTCTGGAACATTTCCAGGGATGGGACATCTACACCTTCTCTGGGAAGTCCTGTGCCAGGGACTCATCACCCTCACAGGGAATAATTTCCCCATAATATTTAATCTACTCTTGTTCTATTGCTTAGATCCTGCTTATGAGACAAGGCAATACTTTTTAAATCCTGTAACTCATCCTCAGAAGGAAGACAATTAACCAAAACATAGCCTTGTTTGATGTTCCAACAGGTGAATGACTTTCAAACAAAGTCTCCAGCACTGATTCTTGCCCCCCAATTAATGCAGAGCCCTGTTTGTGAACTGAAGCATGGGTTAACACAGCCCTTAATACATCGTGTTTTTCCAGCAATGGTTCAAGTCAGGGGTGATTTAACAGGATGAAAACTTTAGTGTCTACTTAATTCCCCAAGTCCTACAGCTGTGTTTATGCACTGCATTAGTAAAATCTGTTTATTGCCTTGTGGCCATGAAGGTCAGTGGTGATTTTAGCATTTGTTTCAACAGATAAAAGAGCTCTGTAGCTGAACACACTTTCAGGTGAGGAGCTAACTGAATCAAGAAAATAAAAACAATTAATAGACCATAGTTAAAAACAGGATGTTGGCGATTGAAGAGATGGGGTCTCCATGGTTTGCATGCATGAAGCAAATTTATTGATTACAGAGCTCAGTATATATACCTTTTCAGCTATGGCCAAAATTAGCAACAACCACATCTCTTAGTAACATTGCTAGATCATAGCTCTGCACAGGCATATATAGTCCTGCATGATTTATCCCAAACAAAGCACACCATGATCTTTTGCTTCCCCCTTCAGGGTTCTGCCTTGACTTGCTAGTGCTTGTGGCCCACCAGAGTTAGCAGGTCTAGTTCTGTAATGAGCTGAGCAGCACTTTGAGTTCTGCTTTCTAGCTGTATCCCCATACAGGATATACCTTTTATAATTACTCTTTTCACCAATAATTTTGATCAGCTGTATTTGGCTTTGTATAGAGTTTGGAGAAATTTTAGACCCTCTTAAAACCCTCAGCTAACTGATTTTAAAATGACTGTGAGATCCATTTCTATACATGCAACTGAAGGTGAAGTTTGGCCAGCCAAGCAGGGACTCTGGTGATACTGTTGGGGACACACTGGGGTGGGACATCATCTGGTTAGTCACAGCAGGGAGAAGCTAAAAGCAATGAAGGGTGATTCACCCTGGGCCTGAATCTGTAAAACATGGTATTGCTTATATGCTTATAAATTACTCAAATTAGGATTTGATTTAGTTTCTACCCTACTCTATAGACCAAGTAAATGAACTAATAACAACCTCAGTACACCAATTCCCCTGGTTTGCATGCCTTTGCAAGCCTCTCCCACTGGCTGCTTTTAGGACTATTCTCCAGAAGAAACATTGCCATGCCATCACATTTTGCTGGTTATTAAGGTTCAACAAGCTGGTCTTACCCAGATACATTTGACATCTTCTCACCTGCCCAGAGTCAGGTGAAAGGATTATCCATCACCCAGCAAAAACCTCCATTTTCTGAATGCCAACTCAGAATTAGAGGAAAGCCAGTCATGCTACCAGAGTTGTTTATGTTATTAATTAATGACCTTAGAGTTGTTAATGAGCATGATTATAGTTATTCACAATTAATGAACCCAGAGAATTCCTACAGCTCCCACATCAGTTCAGTGCAGGTGACTGGGAGGAGGTTTCTGGCTTTATAACCTGTGAACAACACAAGCAGGACCTGGCTCTGCCTCTGGCCACCCTTGGTGTCACCCACCACTGCCCAGCTGTCACCGTGGGACATCTCAGGAGCTTGGGGTCCCTCAAAAACATGTACCTCTAAGGACTGCAGGCTTAATTAATGTGAACAAGAAAATTATTTATAAAGCTGAGTAGAAATGTTCGTATCTCAGCTTTATTTTGAAACTGCAATAATTCAGGTTCTTAATGTAGTTTATAAATCCTCAGGAGCTTTTGTGGGCCACTTCAGAAAGCATTTTATTGTAAATTCTCTACTAAATTACTAATGCTGTTTTTTAAGTCATGAAAAGGCATTATTATATATCTAGCAGAATTTAGTACCTGAAGCACTCTTCTGTCATTACTCTTGATGGCCACAGGCTGTGACTCCCTGAGATACCTCCCAACCTTATATTTGAAGCTAAACTCGGTCTTACTGTGGAATTCAAAATAAATGTGTGCAAGTCCCCAGGACACTCAGCTCTGGTGTGGTGGTAAAGACACTGCCTCTCATCCCTATCTAGTCCAAATCACCATGACTTAGAACAAATGTAAGAGAAAAACAGCTATTGAAATAATTAAATATTATGATACCTTTTACTTTTCTTCAGCAACTGCGTCCATAGTATGTATTGATATTTCATAGAATGGTTTGGGTTGGAATAGACCTTCCAAGCTCATCTTGCCAACACCTTGCCAAGGGCAGGAACAACTTCCAACAGACCAGGCTGCTCAGAGTAGTCAATTATTTATATAATGAGAATATGCCGCAGAAAATAAAGCATAGCTTGGACAAAACATTTAATGTCAGATTTTGGGCCAGCTTCTAAGGGGATTAGAACTTCACTCAGACCACAGGGTCCTGGTTGTATGAAATACCTGCATGTTCCCCTCTGTAATAGTGAAGAAATGCCCCAGGGGAAGATGAGCATCATTTCCAGCAGATGGATTTGAGAGCATCTGCAGATTAATTCAGATCTTCTAAATCTCAGATTTGGAGGGTGGTGCCATATCTGAGAGGGCACCTCAATCCCCTTCTGAGCCCACTTGGGACTCTGGGTCACCCTGCCTGGCTTGGTGAAGTGCTCCCAAGAACTGACTTGAGAGAATCTTTAGGTGAGTAATTCTGAGCCACCTGCACTGAAAATGTCACATCTGGAGATCCAAACTCTGTTCAAACAGCTGCTTAAACAATTATCTAAATTATACACAAAGTCCTCCCAAAAATCATACATATTTAAAAAAAGAAGGCCAGCTGTCTCATATGGATTAGTATCAAGGATATTCACATTGCTAATAAATTTGCTAAAAACTATTTATATTGGCTTTTAACCAAACACAGCTTTTTTATCCTAATGATCAATTTGTTTTCCATTTTTTTGAAAGAAAACAAGCAACACACTTTCCATCACAAAATCCCATCACTGTCCTCCTGCTACTAATCAGAGAGAAAACATTGAGTTTGTGCATGAAGGGATAATTAATTCATTCTTGAAAGTACATGAATAAATATAAGTTGTTCAGTGCTTAATTGTCTAATCTCCTGAGGGTAGTGATGGATTCATTATGTAAATAGGCATAAGTAGTCTATTTTAGAGAAAAGTTTACATAAAAGCATTTGTTTTTATTTTAAATTCCTATTTCCTACAGATTAAGTGCAATGTTGATATGATTAACTTCTGATAAAATGCTCCCATGTTGTACCAAGAGTGTCCTGCTGAGATTATAGCATCCATGCACTTCCCCAGCCAATTTATTAACCTGAAAAGTAAAATTGCTAATGGTCTAACAGGCTCTCAGAATTTCTTCAGGGAGTCATAGAATCACAGAATGGTTTTGGTTCATCTCGTTCCATCCTCCCTGCCCTGGGCAGGGACACCTTCCTCCAGACCAGGTTGTTTTAAACCCTGTCCAGCCTGGCCTTGGACACTTCCAGGGATGGGGCAGCCACGAGTTTAAGATGAGACTCAAAAGACTTTTCTCTTTTTCTTAAAAACAGTCAAAATCACAAGGTCCTCCTCTGCCTCTTTCCAAATAACTGTGGGAGAAGAGAATTAAAATCTCTCACTGACCTTACCAAAAAATAAAGAATATTATGAGTTTTTGGGGACATATGTGAAGTGTTGCAGCTGCTCTTTGAGTTTCACATTTTCTATCCTACTGGAATTGTAAGACACAATTAGCATCAGTTGTTTCATTGCCACAAAAGCAACAGTTGTCTCTTTTAACAGGTTTATTTCAGTACTTCTAGTAGTTAAAAAGTTTCTCCAAATCTAGGAATTCCTTAGCTTTAAGACTGAGAACTCCTTAGCACAGGCAGGTTCTGTCAAAGCAACAAGACTTTGAACAGCCACTATCAATATTTAAACTACGATATTTCAGAGTTTCAGAACCAAAAAAAAAACCCATACAAAATCACTAAACTTATTTTTGTAACTTTTCTAAGTTCCAACAGCTGAACTGATTTATACCTGATTTAAGGCAGAAGAAGATAGCTTCTGGTGGAGGATGTGGCATGCCAAGTTTCTCCCTGGAGTGAATTTTTATGGATGCTCTCTAAAGCCCTGGGGTTTATCATGGAAATACTGCTAGAACATCAAGTTCAATATGACTCGTGGGAAATACTAAGATGTGTACATAAATTACCTCAAATATAGAGACAATTCAGGCCATGGGATATTTGGGGTTCAAGAAACATTCACATGTAATTTAAAACCTCTGAGTCATCAAAAATGGCTTTATCAAACTGCTCTGATCTTTCACTCTCTGTCCATTTTCCTTTGAGTTCCTGACCAGCATTAGCCAACAAATCTGATGCATGGAAAAATGGATGAACCAGGAAAAAAAGGATCCTAGAAACTAACCTCGCACTTCTTCTAAACCTCAGATTAAGGGTTTGTAAAAAAAAAAATCCCAAGCATTTAAAATCAAGTATGCACATTTCTTTCATATTCCCACATTTTCTGTGCTCATAAACAACCAAATCAGGGAGAGCACACCTTTGGAGTTGTAAATACATTAGCAACGTTTTTCATGGAGCTTTTATTGCTTTCTATGGAAGACTGCAAATTTAGCTGTGGTGATTACCTGGATTTTGCATCTTTCCTGACTATAGCTACGTTCAGGATGCTTAATAAATGCAAGGACTCTGCTCTCCTGTGCTCATGCCAATTCCAAACACACTTTGTTTGGGACAAAGACGTCCCTGAACAAAGTCCCTGAAGAAGTCCCAGAACCTGACATATCTCAGGTTGGATAGGGCTTGGAGTAACCTGGTCAAGTGGAGAGTCCCTGACCATGGCAGGGGTGTTTGAACTCGATGATCTTTGAGGACCTTTCCAACCCAATCCATCTGTGATGCACTTCTTCTCCTCCTGAACTGCTTCTGGTCCTGCAGCACCAGTTTAATGTGTGCTGCAATGATGTACCAATCTCGAGGTGGCACAAATTTGGCTACTGGGGATCCTGAAAGGTTACAGCAAAGTTGCTCTGCAGCAACACCTATCCAGCTAACATCTTTCATTTTCAAAATACATTAGCTGGTAAAACCTTTGGCATCAGCACTCTCACCATGTCCTTCCCTTATTCAGAACCACCTGCCTAAAGTTTAGGAGAAAGTCAGGAATGTGCAGAGAAACAGCAAAGAACCAGGTAATTCTGTAGCATTTCTTTCTGTAGAGGATGGTGCAGGGAAAGCAGAAAGCAAAGCACAGTTCCTAAAGAAAATCCCTGGTTTCCTGCTATCAGCAGGAAACACAGCATTGTTTGTTGTGGGCAGGTTTTGTCCTGCTTAAACACTTCCTGCAGAAATCCTTGCAGAGAAGACCCTTTAACTGAATAATTCATCAGAGCCGCCAGGGCAATGCTGGGCAGGCAACTGGGACCTTGGGACAAGATTTGGAACCCAGGTGGACAACAAAAGGTTTGGAAGGGACCAATAAGGAAGGGGTAAATACAGCCACCAAGGTGGCTTCTTCAGTGGAGTGGAAATCTCTGCAGAGAGCTCCAGAGTGGGTGTCAAGCTTTAGTCACAGCAGGAAAAGCAGATTTAATCTTTATCTAGGCAGTAAAACCCTACTCTGCCTCAGTTTCCCCCATATGAAACCTCTCCAGGACATTCTAGGAATAAGGTGTCAGAAAAGATTTCTTGGAACTGTGATAATAGAGGTCACACAAATACCCACAAGCAGGTTGGATTTCTCATTACAGCCCCTCTGAGGTTCACAGATAAAAACCACATCTACAACTGAAATTTAATTATACAAAAATACTTCAAAGCTGAGATTTGAAGCCTCTGCTGCAAGAAACTTGAATTCCAGTAAAAAAAAAATGATAAATGCTGCATCCTTGAAAGTAATGGGAAAAACAAATCACCCAGACTACCATATTAAAAAGCATATTGAAAAGCAAGATATGCTGGTAAAATGTGGCCAGTTGTACTTTGTGTACCAACCTGACACCAGCATCTTGAAACTTTTACATCTGCAGAGCAAAATGATTTATGGAAGCTGTTCTTTATCATTCAGGCTTATAAGTCTTATGTCACATAAAACCCCCTGGCACTAGAAGAACACTCTGATTGCAGTGGGAATGCAGGAGCAGGGAGTGGTGACAGCCTCCCTCACCTGGGCTGCCCAGCACCCTTCTCATTCTCTTGGCATACACCAGGTTTGCACAGAACAGACAGGACATAGAGAGCAGCTATTCAACAATTTTATTTTTTCTTATCTTATACCCTCAACCTTATTTTCAACTATTCAAATGAAGCTCTGAAGGTAGAAATGATTCATTGCTCCCTGGATTTTTCTGTAACACCCTTCACCATTAAATTGTCTTCAGAAATGCTCGTGAGCACCTTTGACATGTTTGCTTTAGCTGAGTTATGTGGCCTCAGAGAGAGATTATTTGCCATAAAGAACTTTTTAGCCCTTCTGCCTCCTTTCTGCTCAGCTCTGATCTGTCCAAAAATCTCCCATTCCTGCTGAGCTTCAGTCACCCCACCTCACTGGCTGTAACTGTGACTGACAGCCCTCACCAGTCATCCCATGGACAGCTGGTGTCCATCTCCCTTCCCCACAGCCACAGCAGAGCTCTGGCATCACCTCTGGATTTGATCTCCCAGGTCCAGCAGAGGCAGATGGAATAAAGCATGGCCTGCTCCTGCTCCTGCTTCTGCAGGGACAGCCTCCACCACTTCTCACCACAAGAATTTGTCTGCCAAAACCTGAGACGCTTCTCCTTCTTGTGCAATCTGCACCTGAGTTTGCATCTCAGAACCTGGCCCCACTTGAGCTGTGCCAGCCCCTCCAGTCCTCAGCCCACCTCTGCTCTCCAGACCAGCCTGCTTCAACATTTATTTCACCAACTCTTCCAACCAACAGTATTTAAAATCATAGAACCATAGAAATACCTAAATACCTAAATAAGAATGGTTTGGGTTGGAAGAGACCTCAAAGAGCATCCAGTTCCACCCTTCCTGCCCTGGGCAAGGACACCTTTCACCAGACCAGGTTGCTCCAAGCTCCATCCAACTTGGTCTTGAACATTTCCAGCAACTGGGCAGCTACAGCTTCTCTCTAATAGGCACATTTCCATTCCTTCTTCCTATTAACACTGTCTTTTAATTTTCCTATCTTTTAATTGCTTCCTTCTCATTTGCCATCAATTTTATCTCGTTATCTCTTTGCGTTTGACATTAAATGGCTCTGTGCTACCCACCACCTTCTCCCTACACAAGCAATTAAAGACCACAGCACAGAGATTTCTCTTGTACTAAAGGAACTATAAGTACTAAAAGAATAGGGTCCTAGATCTCACCATTTTGGTGAGGGCTGTTAATATTGACTGTTCAGGCTGATTGTAGTAGATACATGCCTTGTTTACATTTAATGATCACAAATTAAAATCAGCTCAATGAACTGAACATTTGAGGAAAGCACAGTGCACTATATATAATGAATTACTTTTGATTAAGTCTATACATTAAGTATAAACACAATCTTTAAATATATATTTAATTTAAAACAGACCAGAAACCTGGTGGGCCGAATGAAAGACTGTTTAATGCTAACTTATTTACCAGCATAGCCACCATATGCCAAACACCACAAATAACAGTATTCATCACATCAAGAGTCTGGAGACAGTTTCTTTTTAAGATCTTTAGCACAGCACTCAGCACAAATATTGTCAGCCAGATGCTCTGTTTTTCCAAGAAATAATGCATGCTTAATGTGAAGAAGAGCCCAGAAATTCTTTCAGAATGACCACGTGCTCATCACAACAACCACATCACAGAAACAGTTAAATGGTGTCCATCCTCAGAGACGGCTCCTGCCTGAACGTGAGCCTTCCTCACCTGCTCCAGCCAGGCCTTCCTCTGAGTCTCCTTTATGCACAGACACAGAAACAACATCCACAATGTATTTATTTACTCACCAAAGGTCAGATACAAATTAGTATATTATAAAGAGCCAAGACACAGCCCTGATGACTCATTTTCTTTTGAAATATCTTATTTAAGTTAAACCTTGGTGACAAGAAAACTACTGGAATCAACATTGAAGTGTAGATACTGCTCACAATGGTAATGCCGAAGTTAAAAATTTCCAGTGCAAAACCCTCAGCCAATACAAGTATTAATAAGATCAGTGGTTGGCTTGTAGATGCCAGTATTTATTATCCATTGTATAAATCATGGCTTTGCTAATGAAATGATTTTCACAAACATAACATGACATTCATTCACTAAGATATAACACATACCTGCAGGGCATGCAGTGAAAAGCCTTCTGCTGTATTTTAATTGATGTATAGTCCTTTGTGGCTTATACCCCTTCAGAGTAATCTTAAATTCTACATTTAATTGGATCAACTGTGTTATTATTAATTTGGGTAAACAATTAATGGTAATTTATGGAGCTATTATTTCATTAGTCCCAATGCTGTTACAGTGCCACACATGATGCCTGACAAGGTTTGGTTTGGATTCTATATATGAGCCACAGACATCAAATGGGCCCAACTTCAGAGGGCAAAGCTTGGCTTTGACTTTCTTGCTGTGCACTAACTGGTGGTCTTACAGGTTTCTGTTCAAAATAGGCTAACTTTAAAGTCTCTGTCTCTGGCAAGAGCCCAGGTGCATGAATGAATGTCCTGTCAGTGGAACATACAGAGTGTTCCTGTCAACAATTCTAGATGGAAGGGATTTAATAAGTATTAGCTATATTATGCTATTTAAACAAGTGACATGAATATCTTCCATTTTTCTTATGTTTTATCTTTTGCCAAGCCCCTAATTTCTCTATCTTTTCTGCTATTTTCTCCCTCCCTCTTACTAAGACTTCACTGAGCAAGGCAGCAAAATGCCAACATGTGGAATTGAAAAGACTGCCTCTGATCCTACAAAAAGGGCATCCTGTAAGTGAAAATACCTTTAAATAGTGCCATAAGCCGAGAGACATTGCATTTTAGTCCAGGTTAGATCAAGGAGGATGCCATTTTCCACCCCCATTTCATTATAAGGAGATGACAGTGCTCCTGCCATGAGTCGGGCAAACGTCACCTCCAACCATGGGCAAGATGAACTTTACAGGAAAAATCCGCTCAGACATTCTGCAAAGCAGTGCTTGATTCACACAGGCTCACACCACAGCAGGGTTGTGGTAATGCTTGATAAACCTCACCAGATAGGTTGGAGCAGAAGTGTAGGATGAGGTCTGTACTTATTCCGAAAAATGAAAAGCATCAGTGGTACCTCAAGGTGTGCACCAAGGGCTGACTTCCACAGGCATCCCTGTTCTTCACTCCACTAAAAGCTATGCCCAAAATTTTAAATCTCCCTGCTGAAGATACGACTGTCTCAATGCACTGAAAATCAGCAGCTCTCACTGTAAATCAAGAGCAATGTGGATATAGGAAACATCAAGGATGAACTCAGGGACATACTGTGAAAAAAGGCTCTTAATGATTCGGAGTAATATATTTCAGATGTTTGAGCAAACAATACATTCATAAACTGAATGAACAATACATTCATAAAGGAGCAGCAGAACTGCTCCTTTCAGGCTGAATGGGGCCTCTATTACCAAGTTACAGATAACAGTGACTGAAGGAAGGAGAAAAGCCAAGGACACAAACGCAGGTCCAACAGTGCTCTCCAATATTTTCATGCAGAGGCACAGAAATGCTGATCTTTCATGATGCTGTCTACTGTGGTGTGGACACTTGGTTAACCCATTTTTTCCTACCTTCTTCTCTTAGCAATACCTTAGGGTTGAACAGCTCACTGGAATTTGTTACATGCTTAAAGGGTAAAGCATCCTTATCCGCTGCAGGGTTACAGAGGTTGGACATAAAAAGCGAGGAGATCCCTTCTTCCTAATCTCCTGTTAATGTAAGGCACATCAGCCCTGTACAGGCTTGAAGACCACTCCAAAGAGAAGTTTGGCTGCCACACCTGCCAGAGCACTGCTTGTGCAGAGAGGAGAAACCTGCATGGGACAGTCTCTTGTGGACACAGTCTTGGGGAGACTTTAGGTCTAAGCAGCCTCACTTCAGGACTATGTGGAGTATGTCACTGAATCTTATGGTTTGCAGCAGCTTGCAGTGGGAGACACAAACCTGCACTTGCTCAAGGCATGAACAGCATCCAGTGTCCAAGAACTCAAGAGTATTTCATGAGAGAAGAGGATCTGAGTTGTTTATGCTTGATGATCGACACCGAGTGGCAGAAGCTGGCATTTGCCCAGGATGTCAAGGTTAACAACCCTTCTATCACAAAAAATGTTATGGGTGAATCTTAAATGACTACAGATGGTCAGGTGTTGATTTTGCATGTCCTCTGAAAGACAGTATTGTCAGCAGAACAGTGCCTTCTAACCAAATTCTGAAGTTCAATACTCTGTCAGCAAGGAAGAGTGTTGGCTCTTTACCTGACTCATCAAAATACTGTTTCTTTAGTTACCTCTAGTGACTTTCCATTTGAGTACTGCTCTGTGGCTGGCTCACCAGGACAAGAATATCTGCACAACTCATAGCTGTTTTTTTTTTTCCTCCCGAGTAATACTCCTTTATGGAAAGAACGTAAAAATCCTTGCTTTACAGATGGTGAGGTGAAGCAGAGACAGACGTTATTTAGCTGCAGTTACACAGTATATCTGAACCAGAACCAGACACATGCCTTATTTCCCAAGGTTACTTTTCCAGCCTTTCTGAGATTACTTTATAATCCCATTATGGGCGGAAGAGCTATGCACACACAGCTGCCTTCTTGGATTGCTCCTCTTAAAATGTGAGCAAGGTGTGAGTTCTCAGTGATCGTCATGCCCTTTTTGGCCATGGCTTCTGTGGGGGTTTGCAGAAGGGCAGAGTGGGGATAGTTACCATGGAACCTGAAAAAACAGCCTGGAGGAGACTGGGGGCTGTGCTAAAATACACAACCACTGAACTAACAGCCTAACACCACAAGGAAAGTCAGCTTAAGACTTTCTGCACCCTCACGCTGTTACGTTACACTATAAGTCATCTGAGCTGGCATTGCTAGAGTCTTTTGATCGTTGCTCAGCTTTTCTATGTGCTTTGAAGACAAGCTCCCCCCTCCCAAGAGAAAAACAGGATGTGCCACCCCACAGCAATATTGTCTATGGGAAAAGGATAACAAATCACCTTCTTTGCTGTGCTGCCACCTTTCTTGCTTATTTTCTACTTCAGCTAGAAGCTTTTCTTTGTCCCCAGTTCTCACTGAGAAAATGGTCCTGTGTTCTAGGCAGGGTGGGGTCCCAGCAGCACTGCTGTAGGGTGAGTCCTCTGCTCCTCCTGGGCTCCCTCCCAGCCTCATCATCCCGACATCAGTGTCACATTTATCACTGAGTGATGCACACAAACTGAAAATACAATAGACGAACTCATTTATTTCCACTTGTTATTGATGACCTTTCATGACTTTCATAACTCCGCCTCGCTCTAACACTCATGAGTTATGGGGTCATCCGTAACTCAAGGAAATAAATGAAGCTTCCCATCAGCCTTTTGTATATCCCCATTTATTACCTTTTTATGACCAACCTTTAAAGTTTTATCCCCTAGTATCTTGTTTTACAGTGGTGTAACATTCAGATGCAAGGATGTATATGAGCTGTGTACCCGTATGATGTATCAGCCCAAAGCTTTTTGGTTGGGTTGGGTTTCACTGGAGAAGAGCTATGGTCACCCACAGGTACAAGGGCTACTTTTTCCACACCATCAGACTGTGTCTGAGCCTCTACAATGAAATTATGCCAATACTCAGGCTCCTTTGTTTCTACTAAATAAGGTACAGTGTTTTTTTTATGACTAATTCACCTCAAGGTCATTTGTGGAGCAAGCTTGTCCATAGAAATACCAAGATGCATCATACAAATAATTGGTTCAAAGGTTTGGAGATGTTTGAAAGCTACTGCTGGAGCATATGATGTGTGTACATTGTTGCCTACAACACGCTGAACAATAATCCTTTAAAAAGCTTCAGCTGCAGCATTTCTGAGCAAGTGCAGTGCTGCTTTACAGAATACCTTTTGTCTTTGACCTGTCAGTAAAATGCCAGAATATTTAAATCAGATGGTATAGTAAGTCTCAAGGTAATACTTAAAATTTTTTGTCTGTATTTATCACAGGAGATCCTGTGCCCTAGGTGCTTCAGTGACCAGTTTTGCAGGACAGGGCTGCCTCTGTGCACACCTTCACGGCTGTGCCAATTCCAACAGAGGTGCTGCAGCTCCCCTGGGAGCATGATCATAAATCATGAATTGAGCCATGGCCAGTGCTGTCCTGGGACAGCCATCCATGAGCTTGTGGGGAGAGATGTGGAGCTGGATTGCTGGACTTGGGCAAGTGATGTCCCTTCTCCTTGCAACAGAAAACCACTAAGGTCTAGAATCATAGAATTGTTAAGATTGGAAAAGACCTCTCAGATCATCAGGTCCAAATGTCAGCCCAGAACCACTACAATATTTACCAGTAAACCATGTCCACTGTATTCACACGGTTTTTGAATCCTTTCAGGAATGGTCACCCCACCGCTTTCCTGGGCAGCCTGGTCCAGGGCTTGACAACCCTCTCCATGAAGAATTTTCTCTTAATAACTAATCTAAACCTCTCCTGGCACAGCTTGAGGCCACTGAGGTCAGGTGGTTTCCTGAAGAATAGCCATAGATTAAACCATGAAGAAGACTGAGCTGTCTTCCAGAAGTTTTGTGTGACAGAGAAGCTGCAGGTGCAGAAATCAGGTGCTGCTCAGCTCAGGCAAAGGTGAAATAACCAGTGCCAAGCACAGACCCCATGGCAGGAGCAGCTGCTGACTGAGGCACTTGTGCAACTCTCAGCAGCATGTGAGGGTTAATTTATTAACCTATTTTGAACAGAAACCTGTAAGACCACCAGTTAGTGCACAGCAAGAAAGTCAAAGCCACGCTATTATGCCATAAGAAAACAAACAAAACCTTGTGACTTCTCTTTTTGATTGCTGTCTATACGTGGTCACTGCAAGGAGCAGTGTCACTGCTCTGTCAAACAGATACTACAGCCCCAGAATCAAGACCAGAAAGGTTGAGGGTAGGACATAAATAAAGGTCATTTCCTCTTAACTTACAAGGAAAATACTGAAACTGCCCACTGAAGCTTTCAAAAAGTGAAGGAATTGGAGACCTGATAATACTGATATATTGCCACATTTCCAAGGAGTAAGAGAGTGCTGTAATAAGGAAATATGGGCAGACTTCAGAACATAAAGCAGCTTCACAAAATAAAACAAACAGACCTTCAAAATATTTTTCAGGCAATTAACTAAGTCAAGAATATGGAAGGAGCACTGCCTTCTTTTCAAAGGGAAGAAAATAAATTGAAAAGACAAGAAATTGTCTCTGAATCAGGACCAAATTCCACAGCTCAGGGGACCCCCTTTCACTGACTTTGTGGAAAGTAATTTACTTTACAAATTCAAATGTAATGTCCTTCCCTAGACACAGATGAAGGGACTGCAGGGAGCTTCCCCACCCCAATTCATGCTGAAGGGCTTATTCCCCACAGATCAGAAGGTGGAGGAAAGAGGGGACAGGGGACTCGTGCTAGCCTTGAACCATGGCTGGGACCTGATCCTAGAAAAAAAATGGAAGAACTGTGATCCCTTTCCTGAAAGGATAGAAAAGGAAGGAATACCATGTGCCTAAATACTCACAGCTGTTGGGAACAAAGATCAGGAATATGACCTCTCTTCACATAGGAAGTTCCCATTGCAGATCATACTTGTTTCACTTGTACTGGGAAAAAGCATTTCCCCAAGTACCCTTTCTTTGCAAAACTATTCCTTGTTTTGCAAACCAGCAGTTTCACAAGTAATATTTCCCTGCAAGTCCAGGAAGCAAGGTCTGGAGGAGCTGAGCAGCAGAGAATATGGCTTGCTGAAGACTTCACTGGCAGTATGGTAGAAGTCTTTTACAACCCTTTACAGGTGAATGGGGAAAACTCAATAATGTTCACTATCACTATTGAGTATAGTTATTAGCTTTGAACGTTTTCTAAAGTAAGCCTGTCATTAAGATGAATGTCTTGTTAATGGTAGGAATTTCCCAAATGAAGCATTAAAAATCCTGCATCATTAGCTGCCTTGGAAGGCTCCTCTACCCTCTCCAGCTCCATGACACAACGATCAGTGCCACCTTCAACTCCATTCATCCACTCCCCATCCACCCTGGAGCCCTTCCCATTGTGATTCTACCCTCCAGAGAGCCTCTCATGACTCTGTCTGGGTCCTTTCTGTCTGCAGACAAAGAGGATCTCTGCACTAACCTGGAGTGGAACAGAACAACATTAAAAAATTATATGACCCCCATAACTGAACTTCCTACGTAAGGAAAAGACAACCAGAAAAAACTGGGCAAAACTATGCTCTCCTGAAAATACAGCCCAATCATCAGCCAGATCTTGTCCAAGTCTGTGCCTCTCTGCAGCTCTCACCTCCTCCTCAGCCTGCTCCTGCAGCTCCCCATAACAATACTCTCAGAACTCCCTTTTCCATACCCAGCCCACTCTGCCTTCATTTGGTGTCATTTATACACCAAAATGACATTAGCCAAAACAACAGAGTAGGTAGCTCCAAATAGACATGATCTACAAATCAGGATTTTGAAATGGGAGGTGTCCTCCATAATGAACACAGAGAAAGTCAGAGGTACTCATCTCTGACTTCTGGAGCCAGTGAAAGCCCAAAGTAATCAAAGTATTAATTTAAGCCCTTCAGTCAGATGTCCTGGATTAGGTGGGATGAAAAACCGGGTGCCCCAGGACACACTTACATCACCTTTCTGTAAATAAAAAACATTTTTTCCATTACAAAATGCAATAAAAGTAAATAAATATTTTATAGCCCTGAGGGGAGATGACATTTTTTTCTCTCCCTGCTAGGCTGAAGGCAGCTTTGTGCTCTCTGTTTCAGTGCAACAGAAGTAAATATTTTCAGTATTCATATATGCTATCCATGGAATCCAGGTTCATACCAAGTGTTTTCCAGCACGTATCATGGAAAGGGTCAATATTAGGGGAAAAATTAAAATGACTTATCGAAAGATTTACCATTTTATATCAGTAAGTCATGATTTCTGTTTTCCGTAGCTTGACTTTTAAATTTAACCTGATAACCAAAACTTTGATTTTGACAGGTGTATCACTGAGCCACTGCTCTGGTAATATCACCTGGAGACAGAAAAGATCACCCTGACCTTCCAATGACCTTGGCAAAGTGAATTCTCTAGAAATAACTGGGCTTCCTAGGTTCTTTTCAAAATAACAGAAATACATCTCCTATAATGTAATTTAAGAACTAGCTACTAGGCTGAGGGTAGTTTTGATTTTCTTGATATTAGTTTAGTGAACACTGTATATTGTAAAACTGATAGAGTGGGAAAATGATTTCACTAGATTATCAAATTTGATGGAGCTGGTAGCTGACTGCAAATATAAGTATGTGTACTGTCACCTAAGGAGGTACTCAGTATTTCATTGTGGAATTTTTAATGTTTCATATTCAGAACATCCTAAAACAGTGGCCCTGAAAACAATAAAATATGCTTGTGCAATACTGCCATTTATGTACAGTTACACTTCATTATCCCTGTAATCTAACATGGTGGCTCAAAAGGAGAACACGAACATTTTCTGAGTGATTTAGCAGGATGCTTTAATGATGTATTGAAAATGAACATTGACCCTATGTAATAGGTGCTAAACTGACACTCTTAAAGCACTCCATCCGTTTCACTCAGACTGACTATCCTCCTTAAATCATTGCTGTGTCATTTTTATGATGCAGATCCATCTACTGAGACTATGGGACTGTGAAATGTCATAAAAAAGGCAATAAGGAAAAAAATAAAATTAAGTTGCAGGTGGCAAGTATTAGCATTTCAGATATGTTCTGTTGCATTACACTATTATTCCATCTCTGTCAAGGGGCAACAAGATTCAATTCTCACCTTGAACAGCCCGTGTTGTTGAATGCATTAGCTCAGGGCATGAGAAGCTCCTGGCCAGCTGAAGGGCATTTTAAAATAAAGGTAAAATATATTTAGGACTAAATTTGATAGGACACAAGGGTCAGCTTCCCCCTTGGAGGACAAAACCACAGTTCCTTCTTTACCTCCCTGTTGTGTTCCTTACCTCCCAGGCTTTTTACAAATTAAAGCCTCAAAACTTTCCGCTCACCAGAAAAGCTGAAATAAAAGGCAGAGGGTCAAGGAGTTAATTGTAATCCTAAAGGTCAGGCTCTCCAGCTGGCAGGGCTCTCTGCTGTTTATGCAATGCAGACCGAGGACATCAGGACAGCACAGAAGTGCCTCCCTTCAGCTCATTTCTAAATCCACCTTTAAGCTGAACTGAGATACCTGACTCCAAGTGCAGCCCAGCTGGCAGGTTTAAATCCAGTACTGCAAAACATACAGTATTAAACCTTCACACTGTAGTAGTAATAAGATTTTTTTCTGTAGCAGAGACTAAACACTAGGCATTTTTCTAATCTTGTTACCAAAAGCTGCTGAGCAATTCTTAACGCAGTTTCCAGAAAGCAAATAAAAACTACAAATTCATTTTCAGCAGGTTCCTGGAATGGAGTGTTTCAGTGCCAATGGATTTGGATTGGCAAAGGTGGATTGGAAAGAAAGTCTCTATGGGAAGCACTGAGTGAATTCTGCTCTCAGCCTCATGCACAAGGCACATGGGCAACCAGAGACCCACAGCATTTGGGCAGGAGTGGAAAGCTTCATCTTTTCCCCAAAGTCTCCTCTTTTCTTGCCTCATTTGCCCTTTCATGGATCCTTCTGAAACCATGTTATAATTTCAAAGCCTTGTCCCTATTCACCTCCTATGAAGTCCTCTCCTCCCATCTTAATTTTTGCATCTCTTTCCCCACAGCCAACACTCTGTTCATTCCACTAAACCCATCACAGGCTGAAAGACCTGGGGTTCTTTAACCTGGAGAAGAGAAGGCTCCAGAAGACCTTAGAACCCCTTCCAGTGCCTAGAGGGAGCTACAAGAGAGCTGGAGAGGCACTTTGGACAAGGGCATGGAGTGACAGGATGAGGGAAAATGGCTTTAAATTGAAGGAGGGTGGAGTTAAGTATTACTGAGATATTTACAAGAAATTCTTCTGTGGAAGTGTTCTTGGCCAGGCTGGATTGGGGTTTGGATCAACCTGGTCTATGAGGGTGCCCCTGCCCACTGCAGGGTTTTGGAACAAGATGAGCTTTAAGTTCCCTTCCAACCCAAACCATTCTGCAATTCTGTGATTATCGAGGAGGCAGCTGGACTACAGACCCACTGCTCTCCTTGGATCCTACAGCCTCCTGCTGGCCCTCCACCTCCAACAGAGGCAGCTTCAGGGATCTGAACAAGGATTCAAAGTCTGTCAGCGACCATGGGGTTGGAGCTATTTCCACTGCTTGCTATTCAATTTATTTTACTTATTTCTAACTGCAAATCTGGCATACGATGATTTTCAATTTCTTGAACTGGTAGCCTCTGATGTTCCCAGTATATGAGTGTGTGAATTCCTGTATCTACAGATGCACACATGGTTACACACTCCTAAAGCACACATCAGTTTAGGCACTTCCCCCAAAACCTGTTCAATTCCCAGATGGAAATGCACAATAAACACTTTTGCTTTGCCTATTTGTGCAATGACTGAATTGGGAGTGATTCACTCCTACAGTAAGGAATTTGCAAAATGCATTCTAACTGTTTACTATATCAAACAGCTTAAATTATGGCTGCATTTTATCTTTCCATTCACAGAAGGCTGGCTCGTCCTGCACAGGCATTCATCTAACGGGATTCTGAGTGTGACTGGGAGCAGGAGGCTTCAGTCAGCAATTTCTCTCCTGGAATAGGTTTGATTTCTGTGGGTTCTGGAGTACGAGTTATCAGCAGTAAATAAGCACTTACCAAGCTGAGACGATTAAAGATCAATTAAGGCACAATAAATTTTATAATAGATTGTGGGAACAGAAGGTTTTTGTGCCTCTTGGCCTAAGGACTGAACCTCATAGCACTGGAAAAGTCAAATGATGAACAGTTTTTCTTGTTTTCCTGGATTACTCCATGGAAGATGATCTATTTGGTTACAGTAAGGAGGAAAAATGTAACCAAACACCAGGCCAGTGTTCTCCAAGCTGTGCTACTACAACAGTATATTGTCCTTGAGTTTCCTGAGGGATGCAATTAAAGTTGTGCCCTTTACTCCCACTGAAGTCAAGCAGGAAAGTCCATTTCAGGACTTACATAAATATAGTATCTCACGTATAAAATTGCTGGCTTCAAAGGCAGCTGCATTTCTGCTAACAAAAAGCTGACAAGGTACCTAACACAAAGCAGGTTCAATGGGCCAGTGTGATATTTTTCCTACCTGAAGCTTTTCCAGCAAATGCTTTACCTGCCAGTAATTAGCACAATGGGTGATTGGATTGTATGAGCTGTACAAAAGCACAGGACAGGGCTGTTTAAGTGAGTCATCAAATCTCCAGGGCAAACAAAAGTAATCTCCATCACACTGGAGTCAACCTGCTTGCTAACTAGATCCCCTGGTGCTCAGGTAAGTCACCCAGGGAGAGTCACCAATGCACATAAACAAGTTTAACTAATTCCCCAACACCAGCAAAACCCTCTCACTCACTCCAGAGGATTTTAGCTCTGATGCTGAGTACCCAGTCCTCTCCCAGAGGAAACTGGGAAGGAACTAAGATTTTTCCATCTGACCATTACCTGAGTATTCTGGTAGACTTATGTAAAATATATTATGGCTAATGACTGCACTTAAGGTGGTACTCAGTACTGCTCTTGTTGGGAAGAAATATTCAAAACTGACAACAAACACTTCAAGCACACATCAGTGAGGAGCTTTATGACACCACAGAGCCAAACAGCACCAAATTACTTCCCCATTCTTGAGAATCAACAGGATATATATATATAATAGGTCTTTTTGTCTTAGTATTACAGATGGTTCAGGTTTTAAATATATTTTATTATCCAAATATTATTGTAATATATTAGTGAGATTAGATTGCAATTAAATTAAAAAATTCATATGGACATGATGTATTCCATTCTTATTACTCATGGAATATTGTAGCCTTGTTGGCATTTTCATACAGCAATGCAACTTGCAGTACTACTCCAGAAAAATATAAATGACATTTCATCCCTTGACCATCATTGGAAGAGCTGGATATATCTTGCTTTATGTTTTTTCCACCCTGTGCTGAGGAAACATTTAAACTGGGAATTTGTTCATGTATCAGCATCATTGTGTTGGGTGATGCACCCAGGACCAGCATCAGGGTGGAAGGAGAGTGGATGGACCTAGCCAGCTTACATCCATATTGACCCCAGGGAACAGCAGGGTGTGTATGCAATAGTAAGAATATTAGGATGATAAAATGGTATTTAAATATTAAATCCTTAAAAGCAGTTATGGATAAAGGTCTTCAGCAAGTTATTCCAAGATTTTCAGAAGTCTTCTGGTTATACAGGGGGCTGAGGGACAAACTTGAAATTGAAGGTAGGTGCCTGCTAGAAAAAGGCTGCTGATAGTAGTCCAGCTGTGATAAGCCACAGCAGCAAATCTGCCTTGTCTGCATGCCATTTATAGGGGCATAAAATGAGCTTTGCTGCTACAGCTTATACCAGCCCTCAATGAAATACCTATCCTGGCAAAACACAAATGTGCTGAGTCCAATGCATCGATGCTGGGGTTATTTCAGGTATAAAAATATTACAAAAAACCTTCTACCCTGGAAGGGCAGAACCTGTCCTGATCAGTGGTCTCACTCACTGCAAAGAAAAATAACCAGAGACAGTTTGTGTGCCAGAGTAACTTCATGTAAATTACAGAAAGAAGAAAAGTGCTGGTTTTAATTCTACTTAGCTAGCCACTGGCATCATACCGTGTCCCTCAATACTGGCTGGACCTCCACAGACATGTGGAGGTTGGACAGAGGGGTCCATCTTTCCTCCTTGATGTTGAGAACACCAGGTTGCAATCACCTAAAATTTCCACTTGGTCATCAGCAGTGCACATTGCCTCTTCATCCTGAGTGTGACTGACCTGGGCAGTGACTGCCTCGTGTGACAACAACTGCCTGATGTGACAATGCCTCGTGCTCCCCCCTGGCACCAGGGGGGGCACACAGGGAAGCCCAGCTGCACCCCACATCACATTTGGAGGGTGAAGATGTTGCACAGCTTGAGCAACAAGATGCACACACTTGCTGTTCCTAACCGATGAAGGGCACTTCATGGTAATTTGCATCAGAAATTTAAAAAATGCACGTTAATGAGTTTCTGCAAGCTGGAATCTTGCAGGTGTCAGGAGAGAACCACACGGACTGAGCACAACAGTGTTATTTCTGCTGGTGGGGTTTAGACACAAGGTTAACCAGACCTCCTCCCACCCCTGCCTCCCGCCTGCTGTGGTGACCAGGGCTGAGAGATTTCCCTGCTCTTTCCTAATTAGGGGCAGATAATCACTGTGACAGTGATAAATGTTACTGAACACAGTAAATTTAATATTACAAATATTATAGTGTGGTTTCTACTGCTGTGTCATAGCCCTCTGTGGCACATTCAGCACTTAGATTATGAAGGAAGGTTTTAAAGATTTTCCTTGTAAAAAGCAAAAAACCCAGAAAAGGTTACTCCAAGGCTCATAGATCCAATTAGCAGACTGCTGATTAAGCAGAGCACGCCTCCAACTTTCTGGTTATAGTTCTTGCATCATGTTTAAATTCCAGCAATACATGTACAGCAGCTATTTAGCATTAACGCCCTGCTGGATATTACAGACTTACTTTCATTTAGTTTGCACGAATATAGAGAAACCCCAAATCCAGGAACAAAGGTAAATTACAGATTTTTGGAGGCTTTTTTTTCCTAATTACACAGCCATGAATGAAATGATTTTATAACAAAAGGAGATGCAAAATCCCACAGCATTTGGGTAATGCTGATGGTGCCAGTGTGATGCACTGGTGTTTTGCATCCCACAGGAAGGTTGTGGATGTTTCCTGTAGACATATTCAACACATATCAGAGTAGGATAAAGTCTCTCCAGTTCTTTCCATACAAAAAAGCCAAACACTGGCCTGCACAGCCCAAGAAAGACTGGGAAAAGTGCACACTGAGCAAAAATGGGGTAAAACTCCAAATTAACAGCAGGAAAAGGGCACCCAGGGGTAGCGCAGGATGGGAAAGGGAAGTGCAGATAATGGTTCAGTAAGGAAAACATCTCAGAATCCTCTCCCATATGGAAAACAGGAAAAAGCATGATGTTGCTTTCACAGCACCATATCAAGACCCACACCAGGGATCAATAATATTTAATTAACTAGCAGCACTAGAATTCTAAAATGATTAAAGTTAAGGTTTGCCTTTAAATATGGGCGAGGTCACACTTGCAGGAATACAATGCCTCTCACTGCTTGATGTTCCCAACTTAATAGTCCTAAATATCCACTTTTCTATCAAAATCTTTGAATCATAGCTGAGCACTGATTAGGGGACTAATTTATGTCTTTCTCTACATTATAATGCCATGTATTAGACTGCTGGGAACAGAGAGAAAAGGTTGCTCAGAATCTCCTTAGGCTCTGTGGATGTTACATACAATTTTGATTTCCCAGACTCTAAGCTTATTTCCTCTGACCAGGACTTTCGCCTGGATTAGCAGCAGACCCCTGAAAATGTCTAATGAAAGATCAATTGGAAAACCACATCAAATCTTAGCAATTATTTCCTTTTTCACTGTAGTTACACTATTAAAGTCCCTCTCCCTGGAAGGGACTGTACATGCTACTTGAATGGACAATAAGGTAATGTAATTAAATGGACAGCTCTGTGTGTTGCTCTTATGGATTAGAATAGTCTAATTTTAGATTATAATAATTTAATGTAGACAATGCCCAAGCAAGCTTCACCTAGTTATCTCTTCATTTTAAATTACTGCAAGGTAACATGCACAAATGTTACCTACATACTAACTAAAATCCATTGTAGCAAACACGTGCCCTGAAAGTTGGCATAACTGAGAAAATAAATCAGCAGACTGTTTCATCCCAAGACCAGGTCTATATCAGGTATCTCTTTCTCTACAGTTTTGCATTTTTAACTGTGGTACATCATCACCACCACCTCCCCCTGAACTTGCCTTTTTACAACAGCAGTGAAGGTGACCTGCCTATTGCACTCATTTGAGGTCCCATTTGCTTATTTTCTTAGGAAAATAAAAGTTTCCTGGTCAATACAGCCCCCAAGTGAAATCTGCAGCACAGCATGAACTCAGCAATGTCAACAGCAAGAGTGAAGCAACCTCACGTTGCCAAAGAATGCACACGGTTATTAAAATTATGGTTTGATTTTGAAGTTTTAATGAATTTCCCAGTTAAGTTATGCGCATACAAAATGTACCAAAAGGCACTGTTACATTTTGGGATGGAAGATAACGGTGCAAACACATCTACACATCTTTTACTTAGGAATATATTTGCAAAATAATGACGTGGCAAGAAAGCTAATGTAATTAAAAATAATGCAATATAAATGGTTTAGGAAATTTAATATTCTAAGCACGCCTTATTTCTTACTCCACTGGAAGTGGTTTTTTCTTGATTCAGATCCAGATGGCACAAGGTTTGCAAATAACCCAAAACACTCAGCACTGGTATCTCAACAAATAGCATACAAAAATAGTACTTTGAGACTATTAATAGTGTTGAAACAAAAATATTAGTGTTTGTATTCCTTTATTTTTTTCTGGAATGCTTTAATGATTTCCAGGTTGTCTGTTATTTTATGTTGCTCTTTTTTTATTTAACTACCACTGCAAGATAACTAATAAATGTGTGCCTCTCCAATCAAGTCCCTGCCTGGCACAGAAAGATGTTCACTTAGAATTAGTGAACTTAGTTCATCAGAATTCAATTTTCCTTAGACAGCAAAGGAAGCAGGAGGGCACAGCAGCATCCTGTGACTGGTCTGCACTACCCAGTTCAGAGTGTAATTTTTTACCCCATCAGCCCTACTGGCAAAAGCTCCCTCAAGTTTATACCACCTACACTGGTATAAAAATCACTGATTCTGGAGGAGAGCACTTGCCTTCACTGCCCATGGTAGGTTTTTTGCCCCAGGCAGCTTTTCCCACTCTTTGCAAGATCAGTCTTGCAGTGTGGCTCTTCCACTCCTCAGTGTAGCAGTGAAATGTTGGAAAGGTCATCCTGGCTGTAATAACTCTGCTATGTCCTTCAGATATGTGTGCCCTTCCAGACTTTGAAAGTGTTTGAATTTTAAATTACTACAAGCCAGATTTTATTGAATTTGAAGGAATTAGAAGAGATTTTATGAGATTTACAGAGGGACCTCAACCCACTGGAGGAATGGGCCACTAGGAACTACATGAAGTTGAGCAAAGAGAATCGCCAAAGATGGAAAATATTCATTCTCACAGGATGGAAAGACGTGACTCCCTCAACCCAAAGACTGTGCTCCCTTTGGACAGCTGTAAAACACAGCTTAGCTATGGACTAATGGCAGCTGCTGACAAGCTCTGAGACCTTGAGTTTCCCTTTCCACAGGCAGCTCTGCCCATATTAGCCCCCACTGCTTCACCAAGAGAGAACAATGCTTTTCTCCAAGCTTGGAGCAAACTGATCTGGTTAAAAAAGAGGAGGTGTATCCAAAGGTCTCTGCATGCATTTCAGATATGCTGTAAATTTCCCATCAGCAACTCCATCCATCTCTCCCTTGTCACAGAGCTGTGTGCATTCTTTACAGATAAATGAGAATGAAATGTAAACTCCTCTCAGATGAGCAAGATATACAGGCTGTCTCACTGGGGCTCTGCAGCAAGCATTTATATAAAACAACAGCCTATGAATGGATGGAAGAGCAGCTACTTTTATTTTGTGGAGACACTCATCCCTGTCTGATACAGAAATTTTATTACAACAGGGCCCAGCTGCAATTGTTCATAAAGTTCAGGATTTTATTTCAAGTGCACCAGTCTAATTTCACAGATGTACAAGAGTATATGAATTTCTGCAGAGACATGATGACATTGAAATTTATTAAAGAGAGGTTCTAAAATGGCAATTTTACTATTTCTGTTCCTGCAGGAAGGATATGAAATGCTGCCAACATGAAATCAGTTGGTTGATCTGGAGATTTTTGTTGATGAAGAATTCAGTTGCCTTTCACTGATGAAAGCAGAAGTGTGCACTCCCACCTCATTTGCTGAGCATTGTGCTCCACATGCTCAGCACCTTCCACCAGATGTAGGGACCAAGATTTGGGGAGCTGTGGACACTCATGGATTTGGGGAGGGAGTACTGGAAAGGCCTATTGGGAGGACTGTTGGGGAGGTCAATCAGAAAAAAGAATGCACATCTTAAATAATCAGCAACTGAGTTCTTCCCAGAACTTCAGAGGAAAGACAGGCAGGGTGCTAAATAACCAAACTGCCATCTCTCCACTTCTCCTGTTGCAAATAGAGATCTTTCCATGACAGCCCCATTATTAACGCTATAAATCTGTTACACGTTTTATTCAAACATGCAGACAGGGATCCACAACCCTTGTGACAGGTAATTTACTTTAAAGGACCTTAGAGGAGAAACCTTGTAAATCAGTTTGCCATTTTAAAAAGGTAAAACTCTCAGCTTGAGATGAAATAACTTAAATTATCTTTCTATGTATCTTAGATTGGTGAAGAATTGTGGCTTTAAGAATTATGTTGAGATTTTATTAGTGCCTGAGACACTGGGATAGTTTGCTGCACTTGAGTGCTCCCTATGCTTTGAGGAAAGATATCCAAAATAATTTATCATCTGTAATGTTTGCACCAAGCATTTGTTCTCATTGATCCTTTTCATGCACAAATGAAAAATAAAGAGTGAATGGATTTTTCTGACACATGCATTTTTTTCTTTCTGATCACCGAACAAAGAAATCTGATTCCTCTCTTTAGTCTGCAGAATAAACCCCTGAACACCAGGATTTCATATTTGAAGATGGCACAGCTCTTCATCCTGGGTTGGAATAAAGACATCCTGGGCATTTTCCTTGCTTGTCCCTGGGTTTGTACCCCTGGAACCTGCACCTGATTTGCAAATTTAATCAGTGAACAGCACTCACACACCTACAACTTTCTGTCTGTATGCAAGTGTACCACAGCAGAAGTTCCATATATTAAGCCCCTAAGCAGGATTTGATGAACTTGCCACAAATCAGCAACAGCTAAAAAATGGGCAGGATTTTGTGGCTTCACTCCATGCAGAATTGCAAATTGGGATGATATTCTGTTTTGTTTTTTTTTATTGTAGAGCTGGCTATTTATTCTTATTTGGCTATTTATTAATATTTATTTTTTAGCACCATTTGGATTTTTATGAAACATCAGGGATGCCCAAGAAGATCTCCATCTCCCACTCAGAAGCCACTTCAAATCTGCTCTCACACTTCTGAACTCCCATCAGGTATTTATGTCCTTTTTGAATGTTTAAATGTACTTGACCACATGATCTGTATCACGTGGTGCTGTGCTGTAACTCTCCGTGGAGCAAAGAGTGAGGACCAGCAAGACATTCTGGTTTTCAAAACTACATATAAAATTAATTCAATAATTATGCTACAGTAACAAACTGCTTGGCAGGCAGGGCCAAGCAGGTTGCAAGGAAAAATGGACATAAACCCCTGGTCTTGAGAAGAGCACAAAGGTTGTTCCTTGTAGAGTATTCCTGTCTCCAAAACAACTCCCAAACGTGCCACCAGCCATCACCTAAGGTAAGAACTTGGACAGGCCATTAGGGACCATCTCTTTTTTAACTTCTACATAAAACAGTAGGGGTAGGTACGTGTTACGATCTCAGCCTCACAGTAAACAAGAAGAACTTTCATTTCAATAATTATATTTGTGGGTTTAAATGGAGAATGGAGAAGTAAAACCTTCTCCACCTCAGTGCATGCCTGTGAACAGCTCTGCTCTCCGCAGTGTCATTTCACATTCATGAAATAAATGAAATATGTAATTGGAAAACTTGAAATGAATTTTAAATCCATTAGCAACAGCATAATATTTACCCTTAATGACAATGTTTCTCATGAGATAAGAAAAAACACAGGGTCCTACAGCAGTGGTACTGTGCTAGAATGAATGAGCAGGGAGGAAGCAGCTATGGTTACACTGCAGGCTCTCACCACCAGGGCTGGGATCAGGAGGAGAAAACAGCTTGCAATCCATACTTGGCAAAAAATTCCTTACCAAAGAAAAGAGCAATTTATTTCTACAAGTTCTACAGCACTTAATTTATGAAATGACAGTGCCACCAGACTGCCAGAGTGCTTTGGGTCTGTCTTTAGAGCTCTTGCCTCTATCACCAAACGTTTCTAACACAGCACGTGACACAGACACTTGGAAATAGATCCACGTTTGTGTAGAAGGTTTAAACAGGCTGACTTGGAATAATATGGAGGATTGCTGTATTAATATTATGAATTTTCAAGTACCATAAAAAATGTACACACACAAGTACATAAATATATACACACACATACACATATATATACATATTACTGTGCTGCAGCTGGCTATAGAGCATCCTAAGTGTTAATTCAGACACCCAGAAACCCAGAACTTATCACTTCCAATTAAATCTGGCTCTTCTGAAAACATCTCTGACTTTTTAGACATTGAGAAGAAATGTGGATGTTTGGGTTGCACACAGAAGCAAAAAGACATGAACTGTACATTTGCATAAAGAGATAAGGAAATTAGGAGAGAAAAGAGTAAAGGTTAATGCAAGCTGTATTTGTAAAAAAACCCTCTTTTTTCAAATTAAAAAATAGATTTTAATCTTTTAAGGTAGATTTGGTTTATGGGTGATGGGCAGATAATGCTATATACTCACAGTAATAAATATTCCACAATAATGTTAAAAGGATAGGATGAAGACACATGCTCCAGGGCTGCATCTGAATTTCTAAAATTTAAGACTAAATCAATTCTCTGTTTACAGCAATCAGCCCATTCCTGGAGGGACAGAAGTGTTCTAGTAAACTACAGCTGACACACACAATGAACAATTCAATTTCTTCAAGATTCAATAAAAGATAATTTGAAGGGTGAAGTTCCCATTGCTGACAGCTGCCAGGTGAGAAAAGGGATTTGCTTTTATTAAAGACAGGAAGAACCAACAGGTTTTTATTCACTGGGATATAAACAAATATATGCCAACGAGTTTAACATGTTGGAGGGGTTTTTTGTTGTTAATTTTTGAGTATTGTCTTGGTTAATTTTTCTTTTTTCTTTGCGGTTATAGAACAACAAAGCCAGGATGGATGGAGCAACCTGGGGTAGTGGAAGGTGTCCCTGCCACGACAGGGGGTTGGGATGAGATGAACTTGAAAGGTCCTTTCCAACCCAAGCAGTTCTGTGATTCCATGACTTTGCTGTTGACAGTAATGAGTTGCTGTGCACAACAGATCTCATGGCTTTGACCTGTCATGTTTACCACTGTCTTACAATGAAACTATAGTCCTTTCCACACAGGTAATCCTAGTCCAGGCCTACACAAAGGGTTACTTTTATATAATCAAGAAACTCACACAAACACTGGAGTTTTCAAGAATTTTTCCCTCCCCTGCCACAATGGAGAGATCCTCCCTCCTCATCCTGAGCACCCAAACTACCAAGCAAATCCTTGCAGAGCCAGCGGAGAAATAAAATACCATGAAGATGGGCAACTCTGAACTACATTAGGCTGTTATTAATGTTAAGTCCATGACAAATCCATTAAGTCCTGTAAAGCTCCATAAATAGTTTGCCAGGCTGTAAGAACAGAATGGTCCAAATACCTTGTGCAGCAATTTATACTCCTATATAAAAGATCTGGTTTTGTGTTAAACCTGTGACTAGAATGACTTAAAACTACATTGCAAAATACACTTTGTTCTTCCCATTTCCCAGCTACTAAAAACATTGTTTATAAGGTATTAATCTCTAAGAAAAAAGACAGATATTTTGAAAGTCCTCCAGCAAAAACCATGTTTGCATCAATTAAAAAAAAAACAACAACCCCACAATCAAGCAACAAGCCAAAATCAAAACCCCACTTTGAAACTGATAATATATAATGCTTGGAAACTGGCACTTCACCCTTTTACTCAAAATATTACTGGACATCTGGAAGTTATTAGATAGAGTAATAATTTCTACTTTGCCTCCAGTCTACATTTTTCTTCTGGGTCACTCATGAAACATTTTTAATCCTATAAAATAGAAGCCTAAATCAAGAAGTATCGATCCCAGGTATGTTTTTTTCTCTGCCTGACTCAAAGCTCTCTCTCTGCTGGGCCCATTCCCTGCAGGGCTCCACTGCACACTCAGAGAGGTGCACACCATGATCCCACATGTGCAAGACACAGAGTGACAGAATTCCTGGCTTGGAAGGGTCCCTAAAGATGATCCCATTCCAATCCCTTGCTGTGGGCAGGGACATCTTCTATTATCCCAGGTTTCTCCAAGTCCTGTCCAACCTGGCCTTGGACAAGGGATGGGGCAGCCACAGCTTCTCTGAGCAACCTGTGCCAGGGCCATTACCTTTACTTTTACCACCCCCAAAAATTGCCTGAAATGTTACCCCCTTAAACAAATGTGTAGGTGACATTTCACAGGCAAAGAAATGTTTGAAAGAAAGTAAAGTTTGAAGGTATTAGTCACAAAGAAATCCTAAATCAATCCTACAGTATTAACAGTGAATGAAAGGCAAAATACCATCACCTGGATTAATGTGAAAGTTGGGTAGTTCTCAACCAACTATAAATATTAAAATCCTCATACATCTTCTCACAGTCCAGGTATAAATTATGACTACTTGGCCAAATTCCAGTTTAGTTAATTACAATCTCAGATAAAATAATATCCTGTCTAATTTAATTGGAGTATGACATAATAGGGGATTTATATTAATCAGAAAATTCTGGAATAATAATTCATTTAAGGAGCAATTTCATTACAGAGTTCTATTAGTGGCAGTTTTTTACCAAAAATGTAAGGTGTAACTACCATCTTATTATATTTTTGCAGTGATCTGTCTCTGGGTTTTATACAATTCGCATTCCTGCAGCACTTGAGTATCTTCTATGTGAAATCAATAGCAATATCAAACCCCACAGCTGTATAATGAAGTTTCTAAAATGACAACAGAGCTGAGATCTCTTCTCTGGCCCTCTTGTTCTCTTCTGCTGTCATTTTAATTTCAGACTCTGCTTGTATGGTTTTCTTCATGTTGTTTTTTTTTTACAACCACACAAACACTTGTAAAATAAGTCTTGCAGAATCTGACATCAGGTCTGATGCCTCCAAAGTGTTGGGATTTTCTGTCATGCAGCTTTTAACAAGTGGATCAAATCCTTAAACAGCAACCAAAACACTGCTGAAGCCAAGAGAACAGGCTGATGGGGTGAGAGTTTAATGGAAGGAGGAGAACACAGGCTGACAACACAAAACTGGAAATTAGTTCACAGCAGCAAAAAGCAGCATGGAAGAGACTACCTGACATCACTGCCCATGACAGCTGTGTGTGTGTGGTGGCCAGGGGTGCTCCCCTCTGTTGGTCATGGTGAGGTGGCAGCCCTGTGTCCATTCCAGACAGACACTCCCTGCACACTGGAAAAACTCCACTGGTCCCAACAGTACTGCCAGTCCACTGATGCCACATGTCCCTTTGCATTTAAACACCTCAAAACAAATTATGCATCAAATTATGCTCTTTGGGCCTGATCCTAGGGGATGGGTGGATGGGTGCCAGCCCTGATTCAGGGCAGCACTGCCTGAAGAACCCAAGCCCCCGATATTCACTCTGCTGCTGGGCTGCCTGTAATACACCTGACACACAAAACTGGGGCTCCAAGCCAAAATTCTGATGCACATAAGGTTATCAACCCTTTAAAATATCTGGCCAAGTGGTCCTCAGTGCTTTGGGGGGTTGGTTCCCTTCTGTGCCTGGCTGGGCACAGGCATCCAGCCTGAACTATGCATAAACCACAGGCTGTAATAAAACCCCAGGATTTGTGTAGCTCGGGTAAATAAATGCAACCCTGAAGTCGCTGCTATGGGAAGTTTACAGCTGAAACAAAAGCTTGGTGACAGCAGGTAGCAGCACAGGTAGCATGGCTCCTACCCCAGACACACATATTCTCCTTTTATTTAATGCTGGGAAAATAAACTTTGTTATAGGAAGAGGCTTAGATAATTTCTTCACTGTGGTTAGATGCTTCGTTGACTACACTGACTGTTACCTCCAGCAATAATGCCTTAAATCTCCCTGGGCAGGATTTGATGGCACAGTAATAAAAATGTCTGTGCCCTGTCTATACCTCAGGTGCTCCTCCTGCAACAGCAGTGATGAACAACATTTGATTTTTTCCTAGAATGGAAACACCCTTGCCTGTCATCCCTATTTGTTCTTGGTTTCTTTCCTTTACTTTCATTGCTGGAAAAGCAGATTTTACAGTTTGCTGGGTGTGGCTGGCATCTCCTGAAGGGTTTGCAGCACAGGCATCAGCACTCTGGGTCACTGAGGCACCTCTTTGTGCAAGGCTCTCTGCATATTTGCCCACCTGAAAGGATATTCAGACCACAGCTCTCCAGTGAAGATCCCTGAACATCATCTCTCCACCTTCACTACACAGCTCAAATGCCCATCTCATTTACATCACGTAAGACAGGATGATTCTGGCCCCCAGGGAGCCTGAAGCTCTAATTTCATTTCATTTAGCCTGCAGTCACAAGATTTTTTTTCTGTTGAATTATTACTGTTAGCATTAAGATATATGGCCTGCCAAACATGTTTAAATGACTTTTTGGTCCCCATCATCACCAGGAGAAAGCTAACAGGATCTGTCCAATCTATCTAAATAGAGATGGGAGGGAGCTGGGAGGAGACTGCAGCATTTAATGAAGCAGTAAAGAACTGAGGCTTTCTAAAGAGATGATAGACACTAAATAAGTAAATAAAAAATGGCAACAATGGCCTGAATACCTAATTATACTGTCACCATAGGCCTATTTAAATCAGCTGTGTGTGCTTATTCTCTCTGGTTTCTAGGCAGACACAAGCAATCCTTAAATGATACAGTACTCTGACTGAAGAATGGCAAAATTTTATTAGAAATATAAAAATCTACCAAAAAAGCTGCACAGGCCCATAGGTCACCTGTTACCTGCCACTAGAGCAGAATGGTACAACTGGAGCATGTCATGAAGGATGTGGCAAAAGATACCCCACCCCAGCCTGAGGACATCTCACACCCTGCACGTTCTCACCATCCAAGATGTCCAAGCACAACCAGGAAGTATTTACTTTTTCTTGAGAAATATATACCTTATGTGATTAATTAAGGCCACAAAACATTGATGGGAAAGCTGCTATGTTATTTGATGAGATAATGGGCAAAGGGAACAAAAGACAGAGGAAACAATCTGCTGTTGGAATTGTAGAAGGAATGTATTTAAGAAAGAATAGGGAAAATATTCTTGAATTTCCTTGTTAGACAGTGCTTCAGACAGCCCACACCCCCACTGTGTGCATTCTTTACCAAAACAGGGGCATAGACCCGATCTTTATGCAAGCATGCATAAAATGGGTCCTGAGAAAACCAGAGAAAATTGTTCTACCTGAAAACATTCAAAATAACTGGTTTTAGCTTAACTTTGAGCTACCAGAACATCCTATGCCTGTATTTAAGTGTCATATTAACCAAAAAAGAAGTAATGAAGAAACTGTTTTGTACTTATTTTAATTAGTCCAGTCAGGCTGAATCTATCCAAAAGGTTCGTGGAACCAGATTTCCGACTTTCATTCTTTATTTTCTGCATGAGATGATGCAGAAATTCTGAATGCATTGTCACACAGCACTTAGCCCTGAACAAATTTAGATGACTCAAAAATGTCAATCAACATCTAAGAACACAGGATAGCTTCTGATTGCAGTGTATAGTTCAGCTTAATGCAACAACACCCAAAGTCAATTGGTTTTCCCAACTCCCAGTTTTCTCTACACCATGTGAACAGCCAGGGCACAATTCTTGCCCTGAGGATTCTGTGGTGTGAAAGACTTTGCCATGTTATAACATGCACCAGTTTAACATAACTGTGTCTGTTTTATTTTTCTCTTTGAGGAGAGAAAAATACGGAAAAAGAAAATAATTTGAATTGTATTTTTATGCAAATGCAGTAAAGATAAACTGTGTCCTCTCTTAACATATTTTTGCTTGCCCAAAGGTGTAATAAAGAGCTGACTACTGAAAGCTTTTCATGCCTCCAAGAAAAGAATAGACTAAAAGAGAAATTATTTCTCTAAACAATTCTAAGCAGTCAATTTGTTAAGCAACAATGCAAGTTTCCTCTGCTTGGAGCAACAGAGCAATATCAACAAGGCTGCAAGCTGCCACATAGACTGCATCAGGATTAATTATTTTATATTACAACGTCTGGAAGTAGTGACAGCAAAAGAATTAAATGGGACTTTATGTTTTCAGCCAGCAAGGGTGCTGTTCAGCCTGTTGGATTCTTTAAGTGAAGAGACAGCTTAAACCAAGATGATTCTTTCTCCCTGGCCATATGTAACCTCTTGGAATCTGAACCCTCAACAATGAGCAAAGCAGAGCTGAACAGTTTGAAACACAGCTGTGCTAAGATGTGTTAACTTGGACTGGATGAACTGCTTGAACACCTATATTTAAAAATCTTTCAAGAAATAAAAACAGATGATTAATAAATATCCAGTGAAAAAGCATCGTGTCCTACCAGGGAAAGTAAAACGTGAGTTACTAATACAGCGAGCAGGGAACTTAACAACAAACATCTGAGCATCTGATTGTCCTTATGAAAGAGCATGTCCAGCACTGGGAGAGAAGCAGTTCTGATTTATCCAGCATCAGCCCAAGGTAGGTTTGGCATCTGAGATGATGTGAGCTCCCAAGGATGCTCTCTGCCTGTGGGAGGTTTGGCAGGACCTCCTCATTGGTGTTTTCCTCCATGTGACCCCAGGTAGTGAGCTTACTCTTCAGTGTTCTCCTCATCTGAGACAAAAATGCCATTTTTGTTTTCTTTTCTGTTGCTTTTAATGATATTTGGCACATTTAAAACTTTTGTCTCTCAAGAAATGTGACTAAAACTAGTACATAGACTCAACAATTGTAGGGGAAGTGGGAAGGAGTGATGAAGCAAATAGCTACCTGGCAAATGCACTCAAGTGATCAATACTGAAATACTGCTGTCAGATCCTGCACTGAACCCTTCCAGACAGCCCATCAAGTTGGAGATGAAGGCTCCTTCCTGCCTCCTGTAGGAGAGCTTGCTCAGAAAGAAATAAAATCTTTATGTATGTCCTGATTTGCTGTTTCCAGCCAGATAATATGACGGAAAAAGACCCATTATTTGTACTGCCCTGACATGGCAGGTGATGTAAAGAAACGTTGTTGCTTTTAAAAAGAATCCCCTACAAGGGAAATGACAGGTGGTTCACTTCTGTAAATTCAGGTTCACTGATTTAAGGACACAGAGCCTTGGAGCACAGATGCTAGATGCTTTCTTGCCATGTTCTGCAAGAGGTGCTATTTTTCTGGGAGACAGTCAGGCTGGACAGTCCCATATTCTGCAGGGCAGAGTTACTCAGTTCTTGGAGGTTTTTTCCACAGATCCTTTCTTCATCTGCTCCTACCACTATTACAGCAGATTTAGCTGCAGAAGAGAGTAACACAGCCATTTCCAGATACCACAAATACTACCTGGCAACTCCTGAGTGGCTGCAGATGCCACCCAGTGCAGGGGTGCCACCAGCTCACCTTGTGCTACAGCTCAGGTCCAGCTTAGTTATGTTGTTAGATATGTTAGTTGCTTAGTTATGAAAACCAGGAACTGCCTCTTTGCCTTCTTCCACACAGCCAACTATCCTCTCTTTTCTCCAGCCCTGTCCTGGGAGGCTGCTCCTGTCCGTTCCTGAAGGTGCTGTCTGGAGCCAGCAGTCCTCATGTCCTCCTCAATGTTTCCAATCAAAGAGACATGCCCTAACTCTTGGTGTCCATCCAGGACCCAACACTGCTTTTTCTACTTTCTCTGGAAGTTGGTTATAAGCTTAGTCTGTATCTTCCCCCATCAGCAGAGCTGCTTTATTCCCAACACATGATGAACAGTTTATTATTTTCTATAAAAATGAAACAATATCTTCTCTTGTAAAAAAAATTCTTCCATGGTCCAGGGTCCTCTAACTTTTATGATCACAATCAGGTTACTTATTGCAATGAAATGCTGGCATTTGAATAACTGGAAAATCTGGCACTTCTGTCCTAGGGTTTCTTTCTGTATCTGGTGAAAGGGGGCTTTGAGAGGAACCACTTACAGCAAACACACTGCTTTTGAAAATCCAGAGCATGATCCTTTACCGTGTTTGTAAATCACTCCTCAGCATTACTGTCATCTCAGCTTTAAAGTCACTCCAGGCCCTGTGTGTGATACAGGAGTGTGGCTGTGTCACCTCAGAGAGAGAGGAACAGTGGCTGGTGGCAGTGCCCGGTGCTCACAGCAGCTTTGGGTGGAGACACCAAGGTCAGATTGTGGGAGAAGTCACTCTGAGGCACAGTGAAAATGAAGTATTCTTCAGGAGTTTCATTTGAGCTAGAAGGCAGTTGGGCTTTAGCCAAGAGGGGAAAAAGCTGCGATGCTCAACATGCAAACCCTTTGCAGCAGTGAGTGACAGTGTCCTTGTGAGGGGATCTGTGTCTGCCAGGGCCATGGCTAGCACTGGGCATCCCTGGGCACAGTGGGAGCTCCCTGGGCCAGGGCCATCCTCAGGCACTGGCCCTGCTCCAGCTCCACTGCAGATCCCTACAGCTGCCTGTGCTGGCTGCAGGGAGGGCATCTTTACGGCTTCTAAGTTCATCGCTGGAGGGCAGACAAGCAAAAAGTTGAACACTATTAAAAACCCACAAAACCTCCATTTTTCTGAAAACTGAGAAGCTAAGTCAGACTGAGTGGGCACCCAAACCCTTCCCCTTGTCCGGCCCTGCTGTCCTGTGGCACAGAGGGAAGCCTGAATCCCATTTAACATTGACTGGTTACTCTCAACTCTAGGAAAGCATTAGGCTCAGTGGAAATGTGTAAGCAGCTACGACAAGAAGTGGTTGATCCCTTTGCTGCATTGAACAGAAAAAAAATTAAAGAAGTAATTCACAAAGATAGGAAGACTAAGAAATTTCTCGGGTAGTGTAATAAATAATTCCCAGTCATAGTTTGCAATTTTACAAATTAAATCTTTGTAACAGAAATTGCAAGGAAGTTATCCATGTAGGTCTTGCTATTTCCAGAAGTTCTTCAAATTCATTTCAATGTGTTTGCTCTACAAACTCAGACTCTATCCAATTTCTTCAGGTGATGGGTAAAAGTCCAAGGAAATTTCTTGTCATTTTGGTTTAACTAAAACCCTGTGATCTGAGGAGATTGTGATGTTGACACTGTACCAGTGTTCAAGCATACAAAATCCTGAAGATTTTATCTAATATATGGATTATTCTCTCTTTCACCTTGCAGACGACACATATTCCTGCCAGGAAGCACCACTCCCACAGCCACAGACCACACAAATCAACAGTGACCAGAAACACCCTGGTTTTTTGGCAGGGGCATTTCCATGTGGCTGACACCAACTTCCACCATCGTAGGACAGGCAGTTATAAGAAAATGACATAATGTGAAATCTGGATATAGTTCTTGATGTGCTGCCCAACTAATTCAGAGAAAAGAAGCTCCTGAAGCATTGTCACAGCAGGGAGATGCTGCCTATCCACTGGAGCAGGGGTATCTCCCATCAGAATCCCTCCTTAGAAACCAGCAGAGCTTGCAACATCTAATTCACTTGGACAAAATCCCACCCTTACTTCCACATCTAAGGCTGATGAGGATGTGTCTAAGAAGTTTGTAGCACATGAATGAGCAAATGTGTAACCCTTTCCATGACCAGAGGAGGAGGACACAGAAAGTCCTGCAACAGATAAGTTTAAAAGGATTTTTAAATGGTGAAAAAATCGTTTCTTTCTTCCTCTGGTTAGAAAGAGATCAGTGAGATAAGACACAAAAGTTACCCTTGGCTTTTCCAACTTTTCAGCACCTGTGAATTACAGAGAGATGCTACTGCCCCTAACAGCTGAGACCCATCTGCTACTGACCAAGAATAATTTCTGAGCAACAAAGGAAACATCTCTTGGATACCCATGGTCAACCTTTTCATGAGTTAGCAAGGACAAGGCACAGAAATACCATAATTTTTCAAAACAGGAATTATTCCTGTTCCTCTTATGCCTTAATTTGAAAACCTTTCCCTTTACTTCCATCAGAGTAGAAAGAAGCAGGTATAGGGAAAAATAGGCTAATGGAGAAGAGGAAGCCAGGCATGTGAAGATGGGGGTGGAGAAGCTGGTGGCCATGGGCAGTCAACTTCTGTGGCTCTGGGTGGCAGCAAACAGGCAAGGGAAACCAGCAGGCTGCAGGATGGGATGGAATGCCAGGTGGGATCCCTATTCCTGCACTGTATTAGCCTGCTGGAGGTAGGGAGGGAGTAAAAAAAAAAAAAAAATTAGCAGCTTCTATTTCTCCCTGGGCTGTTTTTCCTGCATGGCTGTTACTGGTCATTTATTTATTTTTAAGGCAGGCTGCCCTGGTGACCAATGTCTTGTTGATTTTATGAAGTGGGCAAAAGAAATGGGTCCAGAGAGACTGCAAACATGTACAGATAGATGATTTGTGACCCAGGGACAATTCCACTTACAAGTAAATGAACTTTTGCAAAATGTTTAAAGTTACAGGCAGGGACAACTTCCCCCAGACCAGGCTGCTCCATCCAAACCCCATCCAACCTGGCCTTGAACACTTCCAGGGATTGGACATCCACATCTACCCTGGGCAACCTGTTATTCCAGCTTATACAACTGGAACAGGCAATGATTCTCAGAGTGCAGAATTTGTATTTCAAACACAAACCTTATACGTAACAGATTTACAAGAAGTAACACAAAGTCAGACACTGCTGGGTTTGCTCGAGACTGGGCACATCAGCTGGGGGCAACCTGGGGTTCACTCAGGCTCTGACAGCACAACCACCCATCTATCAGGACAGTAAAATCATCGTGGTTATTGTGACTGATTATTAGGTAATTCTTCACAAGAAAATGGAAAGAGAAGCAGTGACTCTCAGACAGCACTTCCACTGTCTCTGTACAGGTGTTACACCTGCAGCATTTACTGGGCTGCTCACAGAGCCCAGCACCAGTTACCTCCATTGCACTGAAACACATCTGTTATTTCAAACAACTTAAAATGGACTTTATCTGACAGCTTTTGATGCTGGAATTTTAAATTAGCTGGGCCTCACAATCAAGTTCCTATGGGGCATCCTCCACAAAAACTAATAACAAAAGCAATAATAACCATAGGAAGTCAAACATCCCCACAAGTTGTATAACTGCTTCATAAGATATTTCAACCTCTTCTATGAGCAACCTTGTATCTATTCCTCAGAGTAAATTATCCAGTGGGTTGACATGAGACATGTAATGAAATTGCTTTGCCACTGGCCCTGTTGATCTCTTCAAAGTTTTTTCATTATAGGAAATTAGTGGATCACTAACACTTACTAAAGCACTTTTTGTTTCATGGGGAGCTTGCAGAGGCTGATGGAAGATGTGCCCCCCAGAGAGTGACTGCACAGGAGGATGGAGGTGATGGCTCACTACAGTGTGGTACCAAGTGTCCCAGCCTTCCTTTTCCCTTCCCTCCTGCTTTCTCCTTAAAGGAAATTACCTGCCAAGTCTTCTCTTGCCTAATGTTCAACAAAAGGAGTGGTGATCAATGATGGCTCAGAGCTGCTGATCCCCTCCCAAGAGCCCAAGAATGAAGCCAACCTGCCACTCTCTTTTTTTGTTACTTGTAAAGCTCTTGGACACACGATGCCTGGTGCAGAGCAAGTCTTCCATTCCTCAATGTCCACTGTTAAAGAGCTCTCACAGAGCAGGAATCCCACAGTTCATTACTGCTATCTGTTCAACAGACTTCTGGCATAATTGTATTAGTGCCTCACTGCAGGGCTTGAAAAGTGAAATCTGGAAAGTACCTTTTTGCCATTGGTTTCTGTGTTTGCTGAAGCCCTGTTTATGTACTGGAATACAAACCACATTACTTTCAGCTCACATAATTTGTTTAATGCATTGTGTTCAGAGGCCACCTGTGCTAATGCATCACAGCAGTAAGTGGGTTACTCTCATCATGTTTGAGAAAGGAAAAAAACACCTATCTTCTGAGCCAAATCCCTCCCTCAATGCACTTGTTTTCACTGAATTCAACTCGGAGAGGCTGCAGGGTAAGGGATAGGTGATAGGGGGCACAAGGAGGAGACACAAGCTGTGCTCACTTGGATGGCAGCAGCCAAGTTTGTTCTTTTATACCCTAAGCATCCCTCTCATTCATGGATAATGCTGGAGGGATGTGCTGCTCTCCAGAGGAGTTCATGCATTATCAGCCCCTCTAGCGCCCACAGTCTGTATTTCTGCCATGTCAGGATAATTTGCTACTGCCAAAAAACTCCCACTTGGCAAAGAAAATGCATCTTCATTCTTTTTTGAGAGCTCTTTGACTCGGTGGGTGTCCATGTTGCACTGCAAGAAGAATGCACACTCAGTCCTAAGCTGTTTCCATCTTCCATTTAGCTACTCACTGCATGTCAATGTATTAATTACAATCCACAGTGCCTGTTCATCCCATTACACTGAGGTATTCAATAAATACTGATTAACATATTGGAGTCTTTCCATGAGTGCATCTTAGAGTGAATGGGTTCATAAAAATACATCTTAAAACAAAATAAGGAGGATAATAGCAATTCTGTAACAAATTTAGCTTCATATACATCTCATATTTTAGCAGATCATTGCTTAGCAAATTGCATTAAAACTCACACAACTCTTTAGAATTGTGCCAGAAGACACACTATGCTTCTGAGTAGACTCCAAGCCAGTCTACCTAGGAGACACACTTGTATCCTTTGTGCTTAATACTGCACTGAATATATATTAATGGTGAAAAAACCCAATAATAAGTAGTATTTGAATAAGTGGAGATGTGCTAAAACAGCCAAAAAATATCTGCACTTATTACCTTCTTAAGCCTGTAAATGACCATATGGACTGTTCCAAAGGCTGAAGATTGATTTGGTGTCAGGAATTAAGGATAGACAGGGCAGACCTTTATGCTGTTTACTGTGTGAGGATCTGGCACAGAGCTTTTTTCTTGCCACAATAAACTGCAGTTTCCTGAAGAGAAGAGACTGAAGGCAACAGCCTCCACTACCCATAATGACCAAATGCAACCAGATGCTGTCACTTGCTCTGAAAGAACTTTGCCTCCAGGTCCTACAAGAATGTAAACCCTATCTAGTGATGCTTGCATATCAGCTACAGATGCCAGCACTGACAAGTTGTTGTTTGGGTATTTAGGGCAGAAAAAGGAGTTTTGGTTCCAGCTGGTTTAGTCTGTTGATGAATCTGGGTTTTCCTGCTGCAGGAGGATGGGAGATCCCTGCATCCCACCCCAGCCAAGGTGCCCTCAACAGGAAACCACAGCATCTTGCTGCAGAACCAGCAGATTAAGAGAAACACATCAGCATTCTAAGAAAAATGAAGAAATGAGACTCCTGTCCTGCAAATTAGGTCCTGAACAATGGTTATTTTTTAAGTCCACTGTTGTAAACTGCAGGAAATTGTAACTTTGCTTGTGGATTTATACCCACAATAGTCATCCTCTAGAGGAACCTTTTCCCAGACGTGTAAACCACCAGGTTCTTGGGCAGATGCTGAGTAGCAGGTGACACAGAATATCATTCTGTTTCACCACACAAACATTAACAAATATTTTTCCTCTAGCTCCCAATTTTGTTACAGGATGTGCTAATGGACAGGTTAAACACCACTAACAACATTCAGGACAGACCAGCAGCAGCCAGACACATTTCCTCTCATCAGCTTGCTAAGGGCTCCATGCACAGCTTCTGAATTTTCCTGGCAGAAATGATGTCTTTTCCCCATCCCAGCAATGGGTTCCTTAGATAGACAGCCTTTTGGGAGGGAGCAGAATGTAAAAGAGAGACATTTCTCCAGCAAAAGTTTTCTGAGTTTAACTGTAAGAGCTATCAAATAATAGCTGCGAGCCATTATATTAAAATATGCATATATGTGTATTAAATATATGCATGTATTGCTGTAAAGTTAATAATAAAACATGTTATAATTTAATAATAATTAATATTATTATATTAATAAATATTAATAAATGCATCTATTAAACAGATGCATATATTGCTGTAAAGGTTGGACTTGGTGATCTTGGAGGTCTTTTCCAACCTTAATGATTCCATGATTCTATGAAAAACAAATACTGCAGTGACAGTGCCTGACCTTGGCCATACAGTGTCAGGACTGGTGACAGCTCTTGGGTTTTCAGAGGTCAGGGTCAAACTAACCTGGGTTATTTTTGCTGCTACATGTGGACAGCAGGACAGAACCTGCAGCAGCACATGGGGTTTCAGCAAAGGGCTGTGATTGATGATGCCACTTGAGGTAACTCGAAACTCTGGAGAAAGCTGAATTTTCTCCATTATTACAATGAAGCATGAACGACATGGAGAACCAGGTCACAGAGCCAGACAGGAGAACAAAACCACAGGAAGAGTCTGTCTGGGCAGCATCTTTCAGGAAAAACTTCAAACTCAGTCTGTACCTGAAAGCAGTTCCAGCAGCCCCTACATCAGACCAGAGCCCTGCCCTGACACTACAGAAAAATCAGGATATGGGAGAACCCTGTGAAACACAGTTCATGCCAAAATACAGTCTGAAAGGGTATTTAAAATGTTACCCTGGTCTTTTGAGCTCTCAATTCTCTAATTTAATTTCATATTTAAAATGTGTATATATACCCTGTGAAATCCCAGGGTGAGGATATTTTTAGTCTCTTTTCATCCCACTCCTTTTTGGTGTTTTGCTGTGTAATTATTGTCATTGCCACTTCCTGTTCCATCACCCTTTGCATTCCCTGACCCCCAGCAATTTTTGGGGCTGTGGTATAAGGTGCTACTAATCAATGCTGGGTTTCAGCTGGCCACAGAGCAGTGGACACCATTCCAAGTGCTTCAGTGTCCAGGACAGGATCTGGGATCTTTACTAGTACATTATTTAGGTTTGTATGATGAACAGAATGACAAATTATAAAGAGATATAGACATAGCATATTTCCCTTTTTTTCCTTCTGTTACATCATGGCCACAAATTACTTCTCTAAGCAGCAAGTTTCAAATAACACCGCTGGAATATCACTGTCTGAACTGTGGTGAACTACAGGAATCTAAGTGTGGCATAAAGCAGGAGTTCAGCAGTGCCTCTACTTGTTTGAGAAAAGAGAAACAAAAATTCTGCAGCTGAATTTTATGTACTGCAGATGGAAAAGCTGACAGCAGGAACAGTGCTTGAGAGGCACAGGAGGGCTCAGCTTGCCCTTATTTATGTCTATCAATGGCTTTTGATATTATTTCTGAAGTTTTGATCATCAAGAATCTTGAGAATGAGTTTTTTTTATGGTGGTGCTAAAGACATATTAGCAACAGCTGAGTTGCAAATCCAGATGCAGTTGAAGCATCTCTGAAGTTTTTTACTTTTTTCTAAAGGCTAGAACCCTTTTTTATTCTTTTTGGAAGTATTAAAGCAGAACCAACCTTTGAGTTCAGCTTACTCAATTTTCTACTGCTATTTTTTTTATAAGTTTCTATCTGGGCATCCTGGATTTGTCAAGGAGATTTTCTCCTGTGAAGAACATGAAATAAAAACATCTCAGCTGTGGCTCTCCATAAATTGTATCACTGCACTGGGGATATGTACTGTAGTCGATAATTTTCTGATGGCTGCTCTGGCATTTTGATTACAAAATTAGCACTGCAGCTCTGTAGTGCTGTACAGTGTCAATAAAGTCTGTCCTAAATGAACTAAGAACTGGCTGGAGGACAGATCTCTAAAAGCATTTCTCACAGGGAGAGAGAGAGCCAGAGCCCCAATCTATTCAACATCTCCACTGAGATCTGGAATGAACACAGAAATTCCAGCTGACACTTTGGACACCTGAGGGTGATGCAGTGGGAGGCAGGATGGCTGTGCTGAGCTTTTGGGGTTGGCCAGTAACCTGCCTCTGTGGATGATGCAGCACTTTAATATAACCATGTGTACAATTATATATCAAACAGTGAGCAGACAGCCAGAACAAGGAAAGCAGGGCAGAACTACAAAGAGGAAACCAGATGAGGCCACTAATCCTGGGAGAAGGGTCAGTAAGTGACAAAACACACCACAGCAGCATGATCCCTGCCTGGATGATGAGGGAAGTAATATGGGAGGGGAAGGGTAATAAAGGAAGTTTTACCCTCTGTACTGCCTGTGGTGGAACTGAGGCTGCTGTGTTAGGTGATTTTTTTTTTCTTTTTTTCTTTTTTTTTTTTTATATATCATGGTACGTTTTTGGCCTTAAAAGCTGTGAATCTGCTCAACCAGTGGAAGAAAAGACAAAGAACACGTAAATGGAGAAGCAATTCAAAGCATCCATGGGGTGTCTGTAAAGGCAGAGAGACCATTCACAGCACCTCTCCTCAGATGAAGGCAGATTTTGAAAGGAAAATAAAATGCTAGCAATAACCGACTTGGAAATATAATGAGAGAAAACAAGAAAGAACAGAAAACTGCAGCTAAAATGATCTGGACTGTATGTAATAAAACAAGATCTGGCTCAGGATCCTACTGTATCATGCCTCTGACTTCATGTAAAGTCTTAAGCACTGTAATTTTGCCCATTTTTAACAAAAATTAATTCTTGCTTCATGAAAATATTGCATTTTCTTCAAAAATTCCTCAGAAAGACAGAGTATGACTAAAAAGTAAAAAAATCCAAAACCCGAAACAACACAAAGCTTGGGTCCAGTTTTCATTCAGAAATGGCCACTGGTTTTGCAAGACCATAAGGAAGCCATAGGAACTCCAGCAAGTCTCCATTCCCAGCTCATAGAAAATTAAAATTATACTTTTTAGACCCCTAAATACATGACTTGAAGGTGCACAGAGAATCATAGAATTATTTAGGTTGGAAAAGTCCCCTAAAATCATCAAGTCCAACTGTTGCCCTGGCACTGCCAAGGCCACCACTGAACCATGTCCCCAAGTGCCACATCTACACATTTGTGTAAAGCTTGATGGTGACTTAACATGTGCCTAGGACTGTCAGACATTCTAGGATTTCACCAATATTTGTATTTGCTCTTCACTGACATAATTTTGTGTTTGCAAGTAACCCAAAATACTATTATTTGTGCATGTGAAATTGCTTCAGTGAACATTGCTGGCGCAGATCAAATAGTTTTTTGAGAAATGGTATTTGCCTGGTTTATATGCTAGTGAGTCACTCATAAATACTTATAAATATTTAAATATTCTAGTCCTGGAAGAGTGTGTGTAGACATTTGATATGGTTTGTACTACATCACCTCTGAAGCACATGGCAATTTCTTGCATTTAAAACCAAGATTAACAAATCAATGCACCCTGAAAAACATTTTAAGATCAACAGTACATTGTCTTCTATTGAGTTTTCTTTGCAATTTGTAGACAATAGATTTCCAATAACAACCTGTAATTAAATCACTTTCTCTTATTCAGCTGTTGCATATTAAGACTGTTAACATTTTACAGATGGTATCTTTGGAAATGAGAGATAGGAACAAGGGGGAATGGCTTTAAATGAAAGATCTTGGGTTTAGATTAGCTATCAGATAGATATTAGATATTATTAGACATTAGATATTATAATCTTTTCCTGTGAGCATGGTGAGGCCCTGGCACAAACTGCCCAGAGAAGCTGTGGATGCCCCATCCCAGGAAATCCTCAAGGCTGTGGGGGCTGGAGCAACTTGGTCCAGTGGAAGATGTCCCTGTGGCAGGGAGTTAGGACAAGATGAGGTTAAGGTCCCTCCTAACCCAAACCCTTCTGTGCTTCCACACTGGAAAAAATACTGGAGTTTGGCAATTGATATTTGAGTGTGTGGGTTCTGATGTGGAAACAGCCAAACCAGTGTCAGGCACCCTCCCTGGCTTTCCAAGAAAAAATCTGGCTTTTGTTCTTGAAATGAAACCACAATCATTCTAACCTCATCTATGTTTACCATTAATTCTGCTAAAATTTTATTTCAGGAGGTTCTCTTGATTGAAGTCATAATGCCAAAATATATAAAGTGGGTAGAAAAGCTTAGCAGCAGCCCTGATTAAATGAATTAATGTCTGATCTGAACATGGAAACATTTCTCTTTTTAGCCCAAGGCAAAGCCCTGTCCCTCTCTCCACTGGCAAACATCCATCCACATACAACATAATTATACTTGATCTGAGCACTTTTAACTTTTTCTCTGGAACCAGATTTTAGCTTTTGAAGCCTTTTTGTTTAGATTAAACTTGTCTTTCTTGCTACAAATTAATTCTGATTATTCTTCTTCTTCTGAGAAGACACCTTTTGCTTTGTTCAAAATGCAGCAAAACAACTGAGACTACACAACAAACCTGATTCTGACAGCTGTTTTGTGAAACTGCAAACAATGCAGGGCACTTTGCTGGAGCCCTGAGATATATTTTAGACTTGAAGTGCAAAAGGTTTTCACAATGAGAAGAGCTTTAAAAGAGAGACAGAAAAAGAAATCAACTTTTTTCTTGGCAGAATGTGTTTCTTTGATACCAAGGGAGGGAAAAAAAAGAAGAAAAAAAAGAATATCCAAGTAAGAAAATTTTCCACATTCAAGAAATAGCTGCCCACTAAAATGTAGTACAGATAAACCCACTGTGATATCCCCAGCTGAGGTATCCTACCAGACAAAAATTACATTTCATGGTGCAGCAGGATCATTACTAGTGCTCAAGCCAAGCATCTTACACTGCATTTATGAGCTAGGTGAGGAGTTAGGTGCTTCTGAAAACGATCTAAAGTCAAAACATATTTGAGCAGGGAGATCTCAGGAGCTGATCAAAGACACCTCCATCCTCAAGCATGTGCCCAGAGCTCAGCCCTGCCCACTCACAAGTCTCTGGGCACTCTCCCTTGTGCTGAGCTGCTGTTTCTGCCTCCAACATACCCCAGCTCCATCCTCAAAATGCCTCAAAACACAGCATGGTGTCATGACTCAGCTGTGGGAATGCTGGTGACAGAGTGTGTTGCAGTGACTTGGGTGCTTGTTGGGTTTTCCCATCAACCCTGTTCAGTCACTTGGCACTTCCTGCAGGAATCAAGCTGAATTGCTTTCAATTTCTGCTTTTTCCCTTGATTTTTTAATATTTTTAGTTTTGTTTCTGCTATAAGATTGCATTATTAAATGAGTATTAATATACCAATACAATGATATTAGTACACTAATGTAATGATAATAATAACACTAAATAATAACAACAATATTACTACTACTACTAAACGTGCAGTAAGTTGCCTTTATCCTCAGTAACACATCTGCACACCATTCCTTAAGGCAATCAAGAATGGGCTGCTTTGGCCAACTAAAGGAAACCTCATTTCTTTCCTGAGTAGCTCCTCTAACACAGCATCAAACCAGAAGCAGAGGCTGTCGCTCCCCTGCTCGCTCAGCCGTGTTTGAAGTTGGGATATCACATCGCTCACAGCAGAAGCAATCAATGCTGGTAAGCTAATGAATTATTTCCAAGTTTGGGCCAATATCTACAGCAACATGAAAGAAAAATCACATACCAGGGAGATGACAGCGGGAGAGGCAGAGCATGGGGCACAGAATGTCAATATTTCAGGACTATGATTTGATTCTGTAGATAACTGTTGCTACAACACTGCTTAAGAAAACACCACAAGCAAAACGTTTTATCTCACAATATACTTGTCCAATATAATTATCTGGGCTTGACCAATCCAGCTAGAAGGAAACAGCAGCAAGTATCTGACCGTAGGTGCTGCGCCATTGACAACAGCTTCATGAATTTGTGAATAAACACTTCATCTAAACGTGGATTTTACAGGTGTGAGTGCTTCTGGAGCAGCTGGTTTGCCACACGTATATGAAGTGCATCTATACACACAGACCCCCACACAGAGATAGCAAATAGGGGTATTTGTTTTCCTCAAACAGTATTTATTTACCATTATCACCTTGTTTATTATGAGACCATAGAGTTGGATATGCTGATATATCTACCAAGAACTGAAAGCTTCTTCCTCACTGAACATCTTCCTCTCCTGCTTGACCCTGTAATCCCCTTTTTATGTTTCATTCCCTGTTTCTCAATGTAGAGCTTTGCTTTTTCCCACAGCAGCAATCCCCACAATTTTGGGACAATTAAAAGCTCTGCCTAAGGTAGTTTCTAGTGGATCAGAAACATGCACAACTCAAAAATAAATCTTTCTTGTACTCCACACTTCTAATGAGCCTCTGGGGGATGGTGGAGGAATCAGGAGGATTGCTCCCTTCTCCACACCACATGGCTGTGGGGAGTACAACTCCTGGAGATTTTAGGATCACTGCAGCAAATCTGGAGCCAGTCCAACACTGCTTCTCTGCACTGGCAGTGATTTACCTGACACCCATGCCCAGACTAGGCTCTCAATTAATTTTTTCACCCAGTTCATTCAAATTCACTCTGGTCTCTCACTCCCTGGTGGTGGTGCTGGGACAGCCCCAGGCCTGGGGCTGGCACCATCCACCCTCCCTGGCTGTTACCCAGCATTGCCTGACCTCCTGCTGAAAGTGTAGATATCTCATTTTCATATTTCTTCCTTGTGCTTTTTGGTTAATATTAAGGACATATTAAAAAAGGAAAGATTTGACCTAAAGCAGTATCAGGTGGGAAAGAAAAACATTGTCTTATACTCCTTAACTGGAGTTAAGAGAAGAGCATATTAATCCTGCAGCTGCTGCTGCATTCATTCCTGCATGAAAAATGTCCCTACTTGTGTTCTTTAGACAGCAATATATCCATAGATGACATGTATCTCATCTTACAGAAACAGCAATCTTCTGTCTACATGTAACTTATATGCAACAGACCATGGCAAATAATGACTGGACTGAAAAATAACAATTCAGTATTTTTCTTTCAGACTTCCTTTGTGGGTTGTTTTGGAAACACCAGGAAAGTATTTTAATGGGCCATGATCTAGAATTTAGGGGATTTTTATTGTTGGTTTAATAACTCCTTATTAGCTAAACAATGCTGACAGGATAAAGGCATTTTGATGGAATGCATCTTTTCCCTCTCTCTCAATTATCTGTATTACAAATTGACCTGTCCATATTGATGATGATGATACAGATCTAGAAGATTATACAGACTTTTTTCCTTAGGTTGGGCTTTCACATCTGCCAAGCTGCCACTTGCCCATTAGGGAAGACAACAGGAATGCCAGGAGTGTCATGCCTCATTCTAATGACCTCCAGTCAGATCCTGTGCCAGAAGGCACCTCCAAACCACCCATCTGAGCATTCTTACAAGTACGACTCAGCTGGGGGATGTGCTTGCCAACTCACCAGCCTATCTCCACGCTGATTAATTAGATGCATGCACTGCTTTAGCTCTTATGACAACTAAGCCTTTCATTTATTAGTCATGTATTGAATCTTTGTGACAACTTAAAGAAAAGACAACAGACAAATAACCTTTCTAGTACTCTATTTTTGGCATGTGAAAAATCTCAAGATCATCACATCAAAAATTATTATTTTTAATTATGGTCCTGAGATTCCTTATCTAATAAAAATTTATTAATGAGGAATTAGAAGACACCTACAAGTGGTTCTTACCAGAGCTGCCAGGAGAGTGTTTCATCTGTCTCATGCACTACTTGTGTATGATTAAGGCAATTTGAATAGTTGGCACTTTAACCCTGTGTGAACAGATATTTCCAGTCATCCTCATAGATGCAGGAAAACTCTTAACAGTTCTATTCTTGGGATTAAGGAACAAAAGAACTTTCAGAAAATCAGAAGAAAGGTGGCAGGTTTAGAAGGAAGGCCTCTATTTCTGTCCATAATCCAAAACTGCATTAAAATGTGTATGAAAATTATATAGCATGGTTAGAAGATAAGATTAAAACCAGCACCTATTAGATGTAGTGCTTGTACTGGTAAAACCACATTTCAGAAAATGTAAGACTCTGGATTTCTCTCATCCATGCACTTTGATCAACATGATGGGGAAGAAAAATAACCTTTGGGTCCCTGAGGGTCTTAGAGAGGATGGGTCAAAGGAAAGCAGGAGGCACACCTGGAGTGAGAGAAAGAGGCCATTTTGTGGCTCTGTGAGTTACAACAAGGCCACAAGACTCTCTAAAATGAAATGCAACTTTTAAGGCAGCACAGGAATGTCAAATTGGGAAGCTCTTCACATTATCAAGGGCATTTTCAAACCTTTCCAACGCTGCGACACTCCACCAGAGCACAGAGCTCCAAAACAGATGTGACAGAGTTTTTGAGAGGATAAATTAGATTGAGACTTTCTGATGTCACTGAATTCTGGCCATTATGTTACTCAGCTTGCTGAGTATCTGAGTGCCCACATCTTGCTGCCAGCCTGTGGCAGCCACAATTCATGGCTTGGGTGAATTTCAAGCAACAAAAAGATCTCTCTAATAGGCAAAAAGTAGGGGAAATGTGCAGGATGCTGTACCTTTTTAAACTACTGCTGCAAGCCAAATTCTGACTCATAACAAAGCAGAAATCTTATAAACAAAATTTTCATAAACCAAAGTTTGCCCTTAAGTGTTTAAAGTATTTTTGCGTTTTTTTTCCTACATCATTTAATAAAGTAAAGGGTAAAAATATACTTCAACCAGGCACTAAATTTGCTTCCAGCTTTCCCAAAATTTCAAAAGTTGCAAGCAATAACTTTAGTTTTAAATTAAAAGCTGGTGAGCCATTACCTGCTCATGATAAAAGTCAGGATTCTGGGAAAACTGAAAATGGAGAAGTCAGTCTGGTTTTCAGCCTCAGATGGTGAGCAATTCTGTTCAGATGCAAAATTCCTTTGATAAACAGTCATTGTTACACCTTGTGTTTTATTATGATAGTGTTGCAGTTTATCAATACTATTACAATTGATGGGTTAATATTTTGTACTTGTCTTATTTTCATTGCCTACTTAAAATTCCCTGAACCAAAACCCATAGAGACAATTCTTGGAATTTAGGTTTAAGTTGATGTGACTTTGAGAACCCATTGATCCAAATATACTTCCAAATAACTGCATGTCAAGCCTTTATAGCTGGGTTAATACACTTTATGCCTTTTTAATGTATGAGATTTTATGTTTTACTGTATATCTGCTGTGTTGAATTAAAAGCATGTGTGGTTCAAACAGGTCCATGGTGACAACTGGGGCTAATCTTAAAGAACTTTAAACAGCCTTCCAGCATTTAAAGGTAGCCAAAAGGAGAGTGAAAAAGGGACTTTTGACAAGGGCATGGTATCATAGGACAAGGGGGAATGTCTTCAAACTGACAAAGTGCAGTTGGATATTTTTTGGATATTTTTTTGATATTTTTTGGATATTTTTTATGAAGAAATTCCTCCCTGTGAGGGTGGTGAGGCCCTGGCACAGGTTGCCCAGAGAAGCTGTGGCTGCTCTGTCCCTGGAAGTGTCCAAGGCCAGGTTGGCTGGGGCTTGGAGTGATTTAGTCTGGTGCCACGTGTCCCTGCCCATAGCAGGGTGATGGAACTTGATAATCTTTAAGGTCCCTTGCAACCCAAACTGTTCTGTGATTATTATCTAAATTTTTTTTTTTTTTAATGAAAAGCTGTAAATCAGGAAAACAGACATTACCCTCTTTAGAAAAGAATCCTGCTTAAGAGGTAACCAGCTGTTATTGGCCCTTTCCCTGCACTCAGCAGAGTCAATGGTGGAATCGTGCTCCAGTTTTAGCCACAATGTCTGAACCACACCCCAGTTCTCTGTGCCTCACTCTCCTGATTACTGAGTAACCCTGCCCATTTCCCTCTTTCTTTAGTATCCCAAAGGAACAGGCAACAACACAACTTTTATCACCAGGATGAAGGAGACAGTGTGGGCCTTTTCCAGGGAAGGAATTCATCAAACGCTTAACTTAAAGCAAGAACATAAATTTATGAAGATAAATGAGATAACACAAGTATTTATTATATCCCACTGTTTAAGCAGCTCTGTGATCCCCAGATCCTTGCACAGGGTGCTGAGATTTGTATCACAATTGCACACTCTAATACACTCATTAACATGGAAACAAAATGTAGAAAAGATAAATCCCAGACAAAATACTCAGTAAACACCTTCCCCACAGTAAACTAACTCGCATTACCACGGGACCTTTGGATAAGTTTCCATCTTGTTTCTTTAGGGTTAATCAAACCACATACTCAGGTTTACAGACCCTGGCCAGGCCACCATCTCTCCCTTGCCATCAACAACAAGCACAACAAAACACAAAAAAACCCAATAAACTTGACACACCTATACCAACCTCCTGCTTCACACAGTGTGGAGCACAGACACCTTTGGGAACAAGCCCTCCAAAGTGTTTTCATGGCATTAAAGACAAAGACAGATCATCTTTGCTGACCGTGTCTAGGAAGACAACAGTGCCCTCACAGATATGCACATGCTTCAAAGACCCAGGACAGACCAAAGCAGGGACTCACGGAAGGCTGTGTAGAGCTCCTGCAGGGTCAGGCGCCCGTCGTTGTTGTAGTCATCAAACTGCAGAAGGTCTTCGAGTGTACAACCCAGTAAATCACCTGCCAGGTCCTCCTTCATCAGCTGCAGCAAAGAGAACAGGCAGCCTTACATGTAATGTAATGCTACACACTGCTGGCCTGGCTCACCTGGCAGATTTTCCATGAAATGAGCTTTGGGGACACAGATAGATAGATTATCATATCTGCCATTACATATTTGCTTTCTATCAAGATATTCATATTCCTGCAGCACTTCATGGACCATTTACTGAAGAACCCCTTCCTTTACCAGCAGAACAGAAATGCATTTTCATTTTGAAAACAGAATGAAAATAAATATTCAACAGGGAAAAAGGAAATTCTGCTTCTCCTTTCTCCTCTGTAAGTAAGGACAAAATTGTATTCCCTGATACTAGGACTAGAACAGGCAACACTGGATGGTGTACCCAACACTGATGTGCTTTTCCAACCCCTGGCAGTTCGCTTCTTTTGTTTTTCCAACATTTCATTTGGGTTCTCTCACTTTATTGTAGAACAGGAAGAACACTGCTGAACTGTTACATCTTCCAGACAGGAAAGCTTCTTCCTGTGGGCCAGGGATGCTTTTATTTACTATTCTCCTCTTGACCCATTATGTTGAAGCAATTTAAAGTAATAATGCTAAAATAATGACCCTTCACCTAGCAAGCAAAAAATATTCAATAAAAGTGAGATCAACCATAACTTCCCAGATCAATCCTCTAAAGATGGAAATTTCCCTCCGTCTACCCTTTGTATAGAAAATTGATTAACTTTTCGTAAGACTGACAAGTTTTTACTAGTCCTTTTGATTTAACGTCAAGGAGAAAAAAAACAGTGCAAAACACTTCAGCTGGGACACACTTAGTAGACCTATGAATCTGACTTTAAAATACATTAAATATTTAAATGGAAATAACATTCCAATTACCACCATTGTTAATAGCCTTATATATATCCATGGCTGTGAAACTACATGGGAATTTCACTGTTGGCTCCAGAGGGAAAAAACTGGATAGGGTCTACCAGCAGACAGGAAACAAACCAGCTCTAAATAGAAGGGGATGGGGCATCTGTTGCCATTGTTTTGCTCAAAGTAATTCTGTTGTGGAGAAGTAACAAAACGGGTGCTGCATCAATGAAGAACCATCCCCGTGGAGAGACTCTCCTTTGGGCTGAATCCCTCTGCAATTCCTAAAGATCCACCTCCAGGTCTTAAAAAATACTTTTTAGTGCAGTAGTGCAAGTTACCTGCCTTGAGTTTTTGCTTGCAGACAAGGTTATAGTGCTCGAGAGACTATTTTTCTTTTAAATAAAACAAAGCAAAGGCACAGCACCGGCTCATCCAGCAGTTAGAGGGAACAAGCTCTCACTGCATCACGTTCAGCTCAGCTTCCTCTGCCCATGGGCAATGAAATTCCCTTCTTTGGGGGAAATTTAAAGTTGCAGAGAGCTTCAAAATAGACAGCTAACATAAATCAATCACAAATCTGCCTAATAAAGAGGTAAGAATAGTTCTGTTTAGACTATAACCTAGGTAATTAAAAATTGCCCATTACCTAAAAAAATGTCCCTTGAAATCTGAGTGGATAAACTGGTTTTGTAAGAGCACATAAAATCATCTTGTTAAAGAGAAAAATAAAGAATTGGCATGCTACAAATAAACTGTGAATCCTGCTGCTGTGAGAGCCCAGAGCTGCCCCACAGATGTGTCCCCAGCCTGGCTGGGACTCAGCCATGCTGCCACCAAGGGGCCCAAGAGCAGAGCCACTCAGTTTGGGATTAAAAGCACTCATGGCCTATCTAGATTGTGCATTGTAAGGCATTATTTTATCTTTTGAGGGGTGATTCCACTGTCAACTCAGCCATGCTGGTGGCCAGATTGTTTGGAGAATTGTGTGGGTAAAAAGGCTCCTGGCTGAGGCTGAACTTATTCTGGTCCATCAAACTGTAAATGTTTGAACTCCAGATGTTCAGGCACATTTACTGATTTTGATAATAGTGAGAAGAATTAAAATAAGAGCAGTCAGTGTCTGTGCTTGCACTTGTGAGAGAGACCTGGGCTCCAGGCACATGTGCAAACAAAGCCCAGAGGAACTTTGAGGCAGACCTTACAACACTGTCTGTGCTCCTCTGCAGTAACAATTGTTTGCAGGCTGCCAAACCTTTATTTCCATGCAAGTTTTAAAATCCCAATAAAATAAGTTTCATGTACAAAGGGCAAAAAAAAATGAGAGTAGAACAGACACTTAGATGCCACTACGTAAAAGCTGGCTTTGAATTCAGATAAAAGTGTTTTCTTATAGCTACCATGTCTTTATAAAAAAATCATTGCCTTCAGAGGAAATATTGCATATATTCATAGCACTGAGATCTAAGGGAATTTACACTGACACTTTGCATTGTGTGGAAAAGATCAAGCATCCTGTCAACAGCCTGAGGACTAAAATGCAGCACAAACTGTCCTGGAGAGGAGTGAGCTCAGGGAGGAGCCTGCAACACTCTGTCTTCCCTGGGAACTAAGAGTGCAGAGGAGACACTCAAGGGTGAATTTACTCTGAACAACCTGTTCTAGTGGCATGTCCCTGCCCATGGCAGGGGTTGGAGGGAGATAAGCTTCAAGGTCCTTTCCCATCTAAACCATTCCATAATTCTATGAAGGAACAGCTTTGGAAACTGGAATAGGTCCCAGATACGACTGGCTTCCAAAGGGCTCTTAAAAGGCATTTGCTTCTAGTTCTTTTCATGGATGACATAATGGAATGGAAAAGTCATTTTACAGGACTGTTTTCCCAGGTCTGGATGTACAAAGAGCAAGTTGAGGACACAGAATACCCAGATCTAATGCCTGGGATGGCTGTTTGGTTCACTTTCCCAATGAGATTAATTCCAACAGCACAGCATGCCTAAAATTAGAAATAACAATTTTTTCAAGCTCTTACCTTTTCTGTCAATTTCTGCTATTTAACATTTCAGCATCTGCCCAGGGATTTTAGGACAACAAACCTGTTGAAAAACATTCCAACTTTGCTGTCACATTACTCTATGCTAATGCCCAGTCCAGAAGGCAGGGAGAAGAATTTGAGAGATTTCTGCCTAACTTACATGCACCTAAAAAATCCAAAGTACTTCTCCCCAAGCCAAGTAACTGGAAATACCTCAGAAGACGTCAGTTTGCAGAGCAAGGATTATTATCTACTTCGAGGAATATGGATGGGGCTGGAAAACTGCCATGTTTTTGTTTGGAGATGAGCTTCAAATGTTTGAGACAACACTGACTCCTGGGAGATGCAGAGGGAGACTCATTGACTGTGTTGGATTTTCCTCCTTTACCTGCTGCTGACTGGACAAGTACAAATGACCATTCCCACATGAATGCTGCTGTTACATTCGAATGAAAATCCACTTCATAATCCCATTTTCACTGAACAATAAACCCACCTGAGCCAGTTCAGAGCTGCTGAGATGCCCATCACTGTTGAGATCCAAGTGCTTGAAGAGCTCTTCAATGAGGAAGCGCTTCTGGGCTGCTCTATCCTTGGCCAGGCTGCTGGGCGGGCTCTGCCGCCGAGCCTGCAGGTCCAGCAGGATGCTCTTGAGCCGGCTGTAGTCTGCCATGGTGCAGGCATCACCTGAGAGATAAGACATCATTACTGTTCCATGTGCATTTACCTTGGTCTTTTCAAAGGGCTGAGGTCCTAAAGGGAAAAATTAGTCACATAGGTCTGCATATTCAGCTCCATTCAGCTCTGCACTTGAGGAGCTGCTGTAGTCGTTACCTTTTGTAATAGCTGGCAGATTTTCTAAATCCTGCTGTCAGGGACGCTCTTCAGCATGTTACCATCCAGATTTTATAGGGCTTCAGTTACAGACTTCCACACTCAGTTTTGTAACTCCCACAAATATTAAATTGGCTCTGTGCTTTTCTATATGAATAGATTTATCCCATAAAGTAAAAAATAAACCTGGGGAAGTTGATGATGAGAAAGTTCCACTAATGTAAATGGTACCTCGGAGTGTCACCCTAAGTCAAACATGGGGCTGATCTGAAGGAATCCTTAGAGGCAGCCTAGGGTGGTAGAAGGCCAGAGGAAGGAGAGGGAGGAGCGCAGGGTTCTGGGGAGCCCCTGAAGCTGTGGTGTCACTAGTGCCTGCCCCATCACCTGCTCCAGGCTGAAATAAACACTGTCCTGCCCCTGAACAAGGAAAAAGGTTATTATCAGGGAAAAGCCCTCAAGCCACTATCCCTCTAGAGACTCTGGCTTGGCTCAAGCAATCAGATTGAACCCTCCTGACCCTGGAAGCTCATGCTGTGCCCACAGCATCCAGCTCTCTCACAGCTCTTCTCCTCCTCAAGAAAATGCATCCACATGCTCAAAGTGGAGTAAGACATTATGACCCTTTTCTGCTGATCCATTGTCTGGCAGAGCTCAGCAGAAAGAGAAATGGCAACTGTCTTTTTGTGCAATCTGTTTGCTTTAGTGCAGAGCAGAGGGGCTGGTGCCAACCACGAGCCTTGGACAGACCCTGGAGCACCCTCAGGTTCCAGTTGTCCCACACTCCGTGGGTATCAACCAGACCCCACCACCAGCATCCACACCTTCAGCTGTTCCCCTCAGATGTCCTTATGTCTATAATGTAATTTCCCCATAATGTAAATAGCCTTATCTTCTGCAATACTGGTTTAAAAACTTCTTCTTTTAAATCCCATCACTGATCCTGTTGGATTATATCTAAGATTTAATATTAAAACTAAGAGAACATGGTCCCACCTCAGTTTAAGGTACAATACCCTTGTAGAGCAGGTCCCCAAAGACTCTAAACATTATTCCTCTGAAAAATAACAGAAGACTCTGGCACAGTGACAACTAATGTTCCTGTCCTTTTCTTGCTGATCTGTCACATTTTGGACCTCTTGGTCCCACTCCAACCAAAACTCAATTAAAATTCCAGGTGGGAGGCATTTCTCTGATAGCAACACCATCTACTGTCAAGTTTTTTTTTTCACCCTTCATATTTTGTGCTCACAACTTCAATAGCATCATGACTTGAGAAGGTGAGAGAGGACACAGATGCTGAACATGTGCTCACCAGTCAGGTCAGTACCCTCCTGCTATATGAACAAGAACTGCAAGACAAGGCTTATTTCCTACCCTGAACTCAGTCCCATCTAGTTTGGGGAGTTTCTTGCTGCTCAGGGATACTAAGCAGCTGATAAATTTTTCCTTCCTTCTGAATAACCTCCAAAAAGCACTGTGTCCCAATTGGGATCAGTCTTGTTTTACAGAAAAAACAAGGCTATGCAGCTGCTATTAGTTATGTTTATTATTCTTGGCTTCTTTATTCCCAACCATGTCATTTGATGGTTTGTAAAGGCAGTATGATTTTTTTTCATTCAATCACCAGCTTATTTAAGAGAAAACCTGATTACTGTATCCATTTAATCAAGCTATTCTGTTGTAAATACTGTTTTAGCTACTGCAATAATATTTTTTTTCTGAGCTGGAATTTTATTTTCAGTCAAAAGTTAATCCCAGAAATATATCTAGGGCTAATGAGGATAGGGAAAAATATTTAATTTTCTTCCACTTCAGTTTCTGCTATGTGGTTTCCATTAGTGAGCACCAGCACAGCTACAGGCACTGCACATGGTGACACCTGGGTGGGCTGACCCACTTACCCTGTGCTCCCCACAAGGATATGCCAAAGCAGTTCTTTCTTTACACCCTCCAGAAGTTTTGTTTTCAGCAGCTGGGACTGCTTTTTGCAGATACTTGCTGTTACCTGGGCAAGCCTTTCCCAGCCTTCCTCCTTCATGCCCAGCACGAACCCATTTCCCAGGTGTCACATCTACATGGGGTTTTTTCACACCTGCAGGGAAGAGGACTCCACCACGATCCTGGGCAGGACAGAGTCAATCCTTTCAGTGAAGAATTTTTTGTTAATACTCAACCTAAGCCTCCCCTGGTACAGCCTGATGCTGTTTCATCTCATCCTGTCATTTAGTACTTGGGAGAAGAGATCAACTCTCTCTTGGCTACAACTTTCAAGTAGTTATAGAGAGTGAGAAAGCCCCCCTGCACCTCTCCTTTTCTCAGGCTGAAGCCCCCAGTTCCCTCAAGCGTGGTGTGAGCCAGGAAACAGTGATCTCCTTTCACTGAAATACAACCCTCCTGGATTCTTTCATGCTCAGAAAACAAAGGCACCACAAAACTGCTTTTCTTGAAAAACTACACACTGATTTGGGCAGCAAGCCAGCCCAAGGTAAATGTGCCCATTTGGGGGGGTCACAGCCATGCTGCAGCTTCTAGGCAAGTGTGATGGGCACTAAGAGTGAAATAAAGGGAAGCAGGGAAGGGCAGAGCTGGTGACAGCTGCTGGCAGCAATTCCCAAATCCTGCTACAAACTCATAATACATTTTTCCCCATCACACTGTTCCTGTGTTCAGGGTCATAGATCCAGCAGTCCCCCATCCTGCACAGCGGGGTGAGGCCAGTCCATGGTGAACACATCAAACAAAACCAGCAGTCAGACAATTGTGTCTGTTATTTAAAAAATAAGTCCAGTTTCACATGTTGCTACTATATGCTGCAGGCAGAAAATCAGAAAGTGCTTCTGGCCCCTGTCAAATCTGGCCCAAAATTTCATTACCTTCATTTCCTTCTGGAGAAAATCGCACTCTCCAGCTCTGTTGGAAGTGGATCCCAAGCCTCTCTCCACAGTGTGGATGTGACAGACTGCATGTGTCTCACACCTTGGCACATTTTCCCTGACATCCCAGACATCTGAGAGCTGCAGTGTTGCAGAAGCAGTTGGTCAGAGCCCAACAGTGCTGAGCTTTTAGCAGCACACAAGAAGCAAAAGCAATAGAGTTCTGTTCCAGGGTGTGAGATTGGTAATTTGCTCCTTTGACTGAACGAAAAGATCGATAGAAAAATGCACTACAACTGTTATATGCATGTAAGTATATATGTATAATTTATATACTTATTCTTACTGTAGTGGAAGAACAGAGAGAAAACTTCTCCAGGTCAGTTGAAGCACTCTGACCTGAAACTATAACTTTATACTAGGTCTGGCCAAAGTGTTGGCTCAGAAATTATCTATGCTTGGGACGTCTGAGCAGATGTGCTGCTGCACAACCCAGACCTAATGCTATTTATTTCAAACAAATTAAGGTGCTTCAGGACCAGACATGGATGCTGGGAACATCCTAGTAAAGACACTGCCTGCTCAGCCAAGTTACTGAGGAGACACATTCAGACTACTTAAAACATCTAGGAAGCCAACACCAAAGACAGAGAGATTCTTCTGCAGCAAAGATCCTTCCCCTCATTTACTAGGCATTATTATTTCATCTTTTAACCTAAATTCTTTAGAGACTGCTGACACTGAGCTGGTTTATAGGTCTTGGAGAGCAAAGCTGTGTATTTCCTCTCCTTCCCTCTCGCCCACTCCTGCTGTCCTGACATCTGTAATCTTCTTACGCTGTGCCAAGGATCTACCAACTTTATCTACAAAATACCATCACATTAGGCTTCTGCCACCTCTCTGTTCATCCAGGTACTACAAACATGACTGTTAAGCAAAAAGGATGTCAGAAAAGTTGTCTGTGTGCCCTCTCACTTATCCCCGCTCTTCTCTCTCCCTGCTGACTGCCTCCAGCAGTTTCCTTTGCAACACAAGCTCATCATTAGCAGTTTATCTCATCTCAGGCTGCTCTCCTTGGTAGGTCTTGCTAACGGATGTCTCTCAGCTTGGTGTCCTTGTTAGAGATTCCCAGGGACTTGGATTCTGCTCACAATTGTAACCTGTACTGGGAGGTTTAGGTTGGATGTTAGGAAAAGGTTCTTCCCGCAGAGGGTGGTTCACAGGAACAGGCTCCCAGGGAATGGTCACAGCACCAAGGCTGACAGAACTCAAGGAGCATTTGGGCAATGCCCTCAGGCACGTGGTAGGATTTCTGGGGTTGTCCTGTGCCAGGCCAGAAGCTGGACTTTATGATCCTTGTGGGTTCCTTCTAACTCAGGATCTTCTGATTCTATGATTTTAGCTGACCCCCACTGCTCTTTTTGAAGCCTTCTTTCCCTTCCCTGTTTCTAAACATCAGAAATGCCACCACGTGCTCCAGGTGCCCATGTGGCACTGCCAGCTGACGCTCTGTGGGTACTCAGGCACCATCCCCACCACACAGCTGGGACACCAACACACAGAAAGACACCCACACAAATTCTGCATGAGCTAAAACTGCTATTCTGTCATGCCCTAAACTGATTCTTCAACTCTAGTCCATTATTTCCCTCTTCATGCTGGGGAAGATCTCCAAAGAAACAAGCCCTTCTTACCAGTTTAGAGCATTTTCAAGCCCAGTAAAGCCTGGAACTGTTTGAATTTAAAAGCCAAACCAAACCAAGCAAACAAACAAACAAACAAAACCCCCCAAAAATCTAAACCAAAACAAAAAAACCCGCCAAAAACCCAAAAACATCCCCCCCCCCAAAAAAAAAAAAAAAAGAGGGAAAGAAAAACAATAAGACAGAAGAAGGGTAAAAGAAAAATCCAGCATATGAAGGTCTGATTGCTGAAATGTGGCAAATAACTGCCAAATTTACATGCTCAGCTTACTCCAAGCAATGCTGCTTCTTGTTTTGCAGCAGCAACTTAATTCATCCTGTTTAGCACTTCTGCATGCTTTGGCAGATAAAATATTGATCAGCCTGCCAAGAAACACAGAATGCCATTATGTTTTTATGTCAGAACTCAGTAATGATCTACATTTATCAAGAGCATCCTCCCTGTGAAAGGTCAGTGGTGAATGTGGCTAAATTGTGATGACAGATCATTAATCCAGCTCCCTCAATAATTGTCCTCTTTAAAAATTTTACTCCTGGTTTATGTGAATTGCTGTAGGTTTTTACACTTGGATCCCACAGCAATCTTCAACCCAGTTCTGAGTAAAAGCAGATAACAGAGGAACAGCAAGGCTGGAGATGAAAGCGTCCTTCAAAGGAATGTAGGGTACAAAATAAAAATAAACTGAGGAAGTGAAGAGCTTGCTTTGATGGGGAAACTAATCTCCCAGTGAAATATTACCGTGCACGGTGCCTTACAATACGATGATTACTCGAAATGTCAGTACTTCTTTAAATATCAAAAATTATCTGATAACACCTACAGAGCACCAATCTCGGAGACCTTGGTGTGCAGATCACCTGACAGCAGATGTGAGCCTGAACACACAGAGAAGTCTTTAGAGGATTTGAGTCCCACTGGTTCCTGAGCTATTTTTCAGCAAAACTACACAGGCTGTGAGAATGGCAGGCGGCACCTGCAGCTCCTCCTGAAATCCGTGAGAGAAGCTGCGCAGCCATTAGCATCCAGGCTAAGTGTGAGGGAGTGTGATTATCAAGAAACACACAAGAAGGCATACAAAGAGAGTCAAACTTCTGGTGACCCTTCAAAAACTCTCCAGAAGTTTCCCCCGAGTGGCATCTCCGCACAGCTGGAGCACGGGTACCCAGTCCATATGCTCTCAGATCTGAGCTCCAGCCCTTGAAAATCTGCAGCTGTGCTGCCACTCCCAGCACAGGATTAGACTCAGTGTGTTATCACCAATGCAGGTGAGATAGGACATATCAACCCAGCATCCCACACAGAGCTGCCAGCCCCGTTTGGCTCCTGGATCCCACCATCACCTGCCTCCCATCCACCCACCACAGCAGGACAGAGCTGCTGCTCACTGTCCCCACAGGGGAGGATGATAACAACCTACACTGAAGGGGGAACTCCAGTGGCACTAATTTTCTAGGCAACCCTTCAGCACCGCCATATGTGGTAATAAAGAGCGGTTTGGAGCAGGCTGAAGAGTGTCATTTCTAAGGCAGGAGGCATCAGAGGTGTCATTTTATTTGACAGTTCCTCTCAGACCCTGCTGACTATTTTCAGCTGTTCCTATGGCAGTTTTCAAGGTCCAGGAAGAAATTCAGTACAGGAGATGAGAGCACTAAGATTTGTTTTCTCATCCGTATCTATAGGGCAAAAAAGATATCGTTACTGAAAATAACATTTCTAGACAAAATTAAAGGGGTTGGAGAAAAGCTGTTTTCAAAACAGTCCTTCCACTTTATTTCACTCAGGCTTTATCTGGCATTGTTAGAAGGGTCAGAAAATGACTAAACTAAAACGTCAGAATTTATTTCTGAGCATGGCTCCTTAATTCTTGTGCCATCTACGGCAAAAATCCTCATCAGCACCACCCCTTTTTCCTACATACAAAATGAAAGTGTTGGCTGAACAGTGGAAATGTGGTCCCAAAAGATCAGACCTCTGAACCTGAGTGAGACATTATGCAAACTCTTTACCCCAATGATCTGTTGCCTTACGGCCTGTTTGACTCAACAGAGTAAGTTTACATGGGGACAGGAAAATTAAAGATGACTTCAGTTCTTCAGGGGTCTCCTTGCGAATCCCCATTCTGCCATGCAAATTTTTCATCTGTCTCTTTCTATCTGTCTTCCTCTTCCTTTAATTGCTTGTTTCTGCACATGCATGGAGAGTTTGGCTGGACTTTCCTCCCAATTTTCCTGTGTGGTTGGAAAGAAGAAAATAACTGCTTTTCTCAAAAATTTACATGAGCAAACTCCTCTGAGCAAGTGCAGCTGCAGGAGGAGAACATCAAGAAACCTATTTGGAATTGACAATTTCTTCCAATTTAGAGGTACCTGTGAGTTTTGAATCTTCCCAACTCTGATTTTTATAGGCTGTAAATACCGGACGTTGAAAGTTAAGAAAAATTCTCCATTGAAAGAGTGGTTTAACCTTGGAACAGGCTGCTCAGGAAAGAGGCAGAGTCCTCATCCCTTAAAGAGTTAAAAACATGAGCAGGTGTAGCACTTTGCAATGGGATAGTGGTAACGGGGATATTTGGCTGAAGGTTGGACTTTAGGATCTTGGAGGTCTTTTCAAACCTTAATGATTCCACAATTCCATATAACATCTGAGCAAACCAATTTAGGATGGAGAGAAATTAACCCAAATCTTAATATATAAAAATCGGTGATAACAACCATTTAACTGCTGATCATTCAGAGAAAGCTTCCTATAAAACACCAGGCTGTGTTCTGCAGCAATTACACTGCACGTAACCCCACTGCAGTGTTCCTCTAACACCTGGTAATAACACAGGGAGTGTTGTGCTGTCTCCAAACATCACTGAAGACCATCTCTGTGCACAGAGGAAGCCACACACCACAGATGTGACATTTAGGCAACGCTGCTAATTACATCCTGTTCCCTCACAGCATTGCCTGCCCACCCCCTTTACACACAGCCAAGCTCCTCAAAGGCTGAGTACCTGTTTTATTCCTGATTGGAATTTACAGGTTAAGTGAAACTCTGGTGAAGTTCCTGCTAAGAGCAGATGTTTAACATCATGCAAATGAACATCCTTCAGTTGCCTCTGCTGAAAAAATTCAATTAACAATAAAAATCCAAACTAACTTGCTTATCTTAGGGATGTGTTTCAGCTAATAAGATGTACATTTATCAGGTATCCATATATAATTTAGCAGCAACTGGGAGCTCACCAAATTTATCACAGAAATGGAATGGAATATATGCCATGAAGTAGATACTATTAAACAATAGACATTTACAACCTGGAAGAGTTAAAGCTTGCCTCAGTGTGTATTTGTTTCAATATTTCATTTTATTACAAGAAAAAGCACCCATCTATTACTCTGTGAGTTTTAAAAAGATATTAAAAACTTACAGCATGAGAATATTAATTCCCAGTTTTATAAACAAAAAGTCTATTCCTACCTTAAACAATTACCTTCCAAACTGCATAAAGCTAAATGAAATGTATGCCTCAGCCCCAAATGCACAGGAAGAGATGGATGGATTTTCAGCATTTCCTGGGAAGCCCAAGAATTACAACTTGGTTTGCCAAGTCCAAAGGCAAGTTCTAGATTTGTGTCCTGCCTGGAAGGGAGCAGGAGCAGCCCCAGGGAGGGAGGCAGGAGGACGCCTGCAGATGGGAAAACACACGATAAACATAATTTATCAAGTGCCTATCACCACCTAGGCAGTGTGCCACAGATTTATAGATTTTTAAAGCCAAGAGGGATTATGTGCACACTCTGACCTCTGCACCGAGTTCAACAAGATTTTCCCTGCAGCAGCTCCATAATTTGTTTGCTCTACAGCACACCACCCAGGAAAGCTTCCAGCCCTAATTTAAACATCTAAGAGCAATTTTTCAAATGATTACTTAGTCTCAGTGGGCAAACATATTTTATTTTTAATTTGTTTAGCTTCAATTTCCATCCACTAGATTTTGTTACACATCTATCTGGTACATCAAACTGTAAGTCTGATATTCCACAAGTCCCCTTCCCAGGTCTGCTCTGCTGTTTTGCTCGTCTCATGTTACACCTGTCCTCTCTGAGGAGCTGTGGGATACAATGGCTAAGGCAGCTCACATTCTGAATGACTGGGTTTTCCCCTCTTTTCTGGGAATTTTATCCCTCTGTGGTTGGCAACAAAGTGACTGGGGCCATGTTTGCAAGAACCTTTGGCTTCTAGTCTGCAGTGGGTGGCTTTTCCAAAATTCAGTGTTCACCTCCTGAAATGGCTCAGACCCTCCCGGGTACTACAGGGTGATACTGCACTGCCCACAGAGAGCCCAAACACATTCCCAAGCCAGGGAATTCTAGATGATTTGGTGGATGATTGCTCTCATTCCACCAGGACGTCTCTCCCAAAGATCCACTCGGACAGCATTTCAAAAACTATTCAGCATAAAGAAGATGTAACTAACAGCAATGACTGGACTGGGAAAGCACAAAAGCACAAGGCTGTTCTGATTACATTTGCTCCCTGCTGAGTATTAGCTCATAATTTTTGTGTTAAAAAATTAAAAACTATTGTCGAGCCAGAGGAAGAAACAAAGTTATGAACATCAATGCAGATGAAGGAACACCACGCAATCAAGGCAAACAACTCATAACTCCTATAATACTTGTCTCAACCACTAGGTGAGTGTAAATATAACAGAAATCCTGAGTGAATTATGCATGAGTCCTATACTGAAAACTGTCAGTTTCTAATGATTAATTTATATAAAACACAGCCCACTCTGCTATAAATCTATTACTCCACACAGAGACATGGTCTTACACACACACTCTCACACACTCAACTCACTGTGACTGTTGTGTACTCTCTCTAAATTATATTTTGACTTCAGATTGTATTGTTCTGCTTTTTGAAAGCTATTAAGCTAAGTTAGTGATGCTGCATCCTAAGGTGCAGACAAGGCAGGAGGGGAGCAGGAAAGGAAAATGTCCCTTACAATGGTCTTTTAACAATAACAACAAAATTAGCTTAAGAATGTCTAATTTCTTAAGTTCTCATCCCAAAACAAATAGCGTAATGAATTGCTTATGAATTGAGAAACACTGTATTGAAAGAACCTGGGAAGACAGTGAGTTTTATAAAGGGTAAGTAAAAGAAAATAAGACAGGAGAGGTGACTGGCCAGGTGCAAGGTGAGTGTTGGGATTCTTAATCAGACCCATAAGGGATACTGCATAATACTGCTTTCCAATATGGAAAACAAAACGTAACAAAAAAATCAACAAAAAAATCAACAAGAAAATCAACAAAAAAGTAAAAAGACCTATTTGTGAAAGACCCACTCCCAGACAGTAACAGGTGAGCAGCACTCCTGGAAACAGGAGTGTGTTCTCTATAAATCCAGACGTGAATTTCTGTTTCATCATGTCAGCAAATCTAAGGTATTAAAGGCAAACCTATAGTGTACAACTGACATCTCAATTTGTATGATTTGTACTTCCTGGGGTCAATTCATCCATCCCAAAACCCCAAAGCTGTGTGTGCTGCTCCATGGCAGCACAGTGGGACTCTCCAGGAACCTCCACACTCAGTTTGTACAGAGCAGTAAAACCCAACACTCTGCTTTTGGCAAGAATTCACTAGATGGTATTCATTTTACATATTTCCTTGTGCTTTTACTGTAAGGATGGTTGGATGACAGGTCTCTTTCCATGGGCTGACCCTTTGGGCCACCAGCAATGGCAGGAAGGCTCTGGTCAATGTGGTTTCATTGTGATGGGTTAGGAAGAAATATTTGGGGGACAGCTGTAGGTCAGCAGGGAATTTTGGTTGGGAGTAGTCTGTAATAATCTACAGACTTCTCCCTGTCCATGTCTGCCCAATCCATTTAAAGGCTCTGAGATAAGGCTCTCACTCTGCTTTCAGAGAGCTCCTGGCATGGGTTTAAAGCCTCAAGTGCTGCCAAAACACAAACAGCAGAACAAACACAGCACAACAGATCTGCTGGGACCCCTCTATCTGTACACACGGCAGCATCAGATGCTGTGTCAGTGATGGATTACAGCCTCAGTACAGAGGCAGCGAAAGCAGGAGATGGACAAGAAGTTAAGAAGTTATCACCCTTGGCCTCATGCACGTGCCCACAGACAAGGGAAAACCCAAACCAAATACATCAAGAAGAGGAGCTGTTTGAAAGCCAGTAATATCTTTTACAATGTATCTGCTGTAAGCACCAGTTTACACCTAATGCTGTGCTTTAGCTTAATTCTTTGCACCTGAGATTGCTATTTTTAAATGAAGGGAATTAACCTGTCAGACGTTAATGTTAACGTGTTAAGAGTGCTGCTTTGTTAACACTGAGGCCAAATCTTCCTGAGTGATCTGCAGGAGAGAAATAAATAAGTAAGGTCCTTCTGGGAATTTGAAGCACCTAAAAACATATATGAAAAAACCACCTGTCATCATGAATGGAAGAGTTAATTACTGTACAGTGATGATTAGCTTCACTCTTCACTTCAGCAGTTATGTGAGGAAGAGTTTTGGTCTGAGTGTGCAGGAAGCCAAGCCTGCCTATCACTGTAGCCAACACTTACTCCTCATTCTTATATGGAAAATGTCTTCACTAATTTAATGCAGACTCCCCTTAATTTAAAGTAACCAAACCAAACAGGCTTTTGTTAGATAAACAGGATATTTGCTCATTGTGCCTACTTCAGTTGGTGATGCTACACAACCTGCAGTTTGACATTTTACAAACCTCTACCTTATTCCTATTAGAGAAAGCAAAATTGTCTGGATTCCTCTGGGAAGTAACCAGTGCTCACTTCTTTATGGCTGACTGGTACATCTATCAAATACTTCTAGATAGCAAATGTGTTATTTGGAAACTTTAATAAACATTGAAGTCCTCTGGCACTAATGTAAATTTTGCTGATTCTGTTCTGCTCCGAAACACCTTTCCAAACAATTCACTGGCTCTGCTGTCAGAAGGAACGTTTCACTATCACTCAGTGCTTGAGATTTCATGAATCTGGCTCCCTGGTATTTTTCATTTTTATTGTCTGGTGTCTTATCTGTATGAAGTATGCACAGGAAAAGTGGCCAGCAATGTGTATTACAAAGGCTACTGTGCACCATCCTTGGTGATGGATGCAGTCAAGAACATTTTTTCTTTTTCTTGCGTATTTATGTGCACAGGTTTTCTCTGATACCTTCTTGGAGACACTCTTCCTTCTATCACAAGACCACAGGATCTGCTACAGGACAGCTTTGTCCTCTATCACAGGGTTTTTGAAGCAATTCTGAGCCCATTGCCTGCGGTTACCTGTTCTCTCAAGATCATCCCTACTCAGAAGGTGTGTGATGTTTACAACAGGGAGAGCAGAGGGTATGTGCACACACAGGGAAGTAGTTCTTATGACATTTGCAGTCCAAAAGCAAGAGGAAAACACCATAATTCTCCCCAGACTGTGTGTCCTTCCACATCCTCAAAGGCATTTAGAGAAATCTCTGCAAAACACTGCTGATTTACAGCACTTCCCCACCTTGCACTTGAACTGTGGAGTCTCCCATATCCCCTTGCTGAGCACTAAAGGACAACACATGTAATTACAGTAAGCAGGAGTATTTATTATTGTTAAGGATGTGTGTAATGGTCTGATAACGATGTGCTGTGCCTGTTGTTCAGATGTCATTAGGAGACCTCTCAGCCGTCTCATTAGTAGACTGTAACATACACCCTAAAGGGCGTTACTGCAATTATAAAATGTTAACTTCTGAAGAGGAAAACATGCACGAGGGAGAGAAAGTACTTATAATGGGGACAGAAAGCATTAAAAAGGAGTAAGAAACTTCACACAGAAAACCTTTAAATTAGTCCAGAAACAACAGATTAAAGGGAATGCACATGTAGACATGAGAGCCTATCTGCTCCTCCAGAATTTAATGAGGTCAAAAGTACTCCATTTAGTAGATATAAAGGTTTGCAAAATAATAGTTGGATTTTTGTTATTATAATCACACACATATGTAGTGTCATACACATATGGCTCTCCAGAAACCAACAGTCTTCCATTATGGAGAGTGAAATTGTGCCAGCTAATGAAACAATGGCCCAGCTATGTAAAGGGATAAACCAATTTCTTTCCATGTGACAAACAGTGCAGATGAGGACTCCAATGCCTATTGCACCAACCTGTCCAATCAACCAGAGCATTCAACTCAGCCTCTGAATACACCGTGGCCTGTCTATAAAAGGCAGCTGCAGCATTTACAACTCATGAGGGCTCCAACAGAGAGAAAAACACAAATTCATCTACTCTAACTTCCCATTTACACCACAGATCCTCTTCCTTTGGAGCCCAGGCAACAGAAATATCAAGATTTGTATTTCTGCTCTAAATCCATGTTATGAACAGCAAACACAGCAGATCAAGAAACAGAATGAATAAATAAAAGCTCACCAATGCTACAGGCTGAATTTTGGGGATGAATTCCTCTCCTCTTTCTTTGTGATTTTTTTTTTTTTTAATATTTTCTCTTAAGCACTATAATGATGGATGATGAATAGGACAGTTATCTGAGCACTGAAGGGCTTTGCTACTGTCAATTCAAATACCCTTTCTGCAGTTCAGGGTACCAGTTCTGGAGTAGATTTGCTGGAGGCCTGTCAAGCTAACAATATCCCCACACCAACTGTTGGCAGTGGGATTTTTCATTATTTATGTCGCTAAAGAGGGAAGCTTCTTACCACAGAAATAAGGGGATGAAAACATGTTTTTCCTGAAGATTTTCAGAACTGCGAGTGCCATATTCCAGGGTAAAGCATGAATGAGAAATCACTGTGTTTTGATCCATGAGAGCACTAAATTGAGAAAGAATTAACAGCTTAAGAGCTGGGACGAAGGGAGCAATGGCCCCAAGGGAGCTGCCTGCCCAGGCACAGCACAGCTGGCTCTGGCACTTCTGTCCCTGTCTTGCAGGGCTTCAGCTCATGCTCTTCCTCAACAGGCTCCCTCCAGACCTCCCTAAAGAAAGGGGCTACCCAAATTTCCATCTCTCATATGGATGAGAAATGCCTCCCCCATGGCAAGACATCCCCAGCACCAGAGAGGATTTGGGGGTTAGAAAAGAAAAAGGGGAAAAGACGACAGCACATCTCTAAATTTTCCCAAAAGGAGGAGTTTAAGCCATTTACAGGATAGTCTTCAAAACATTTTCCCTCTTAACCCATTCCTGCCCAAATGGCTCTGCCCAACTATGAATTTGTTCCACATCCCAGAAATCTTTTCATTTCATTCTCTGCTCCACACTCATACCACTCAATATTTATTTCAAACGCATTAACTATAACACAAGTGACAGATTTGAATGATGCATCCTTTGGCTCCCAGGGCTCAGATGAACTGACATGGCTTCGTGCCCTTACCCTCACAGTAACCCTAAAAAGTCACAAGAGTTTGGGCTTATTCCAATCTTACAGCCATTCTTCATTGCCCCAAATTCCACCCAGCTGTGTCCAAACAGCACAGGACCCAAATGAAACTCAATGCCCTGGGTAGGATAAAACTCTGAGGTTTATTACAGTGGAGACTAAAATTCAATATTGCAGCACAGCAAACTTAAAATGCTGCACAGCTTTAGCAGCTCTTTGCTCAAAGAAGTAGTTAAATAAAAGTAAGTAGGGCTCAACACAGTTTTATTGACATAAATATTTGTTGAGGGCTCTGAAGGAAGAATTGATGCTTACGCCTTGCACTTCCAGAAACTGGGTACCCAAAGTGATTTTCTTTCTTTTTCAGGAGATTAATGCAGCTCAGCCTGCAGCACGTGGCATGAATAAGTCACTGCATTGCTGAGCACCTGTGCTGGCATTACAGTGACAGCAAAGGTCTGGATATCAAGTGCTCTGATACAGTTAAGTTTTATGTAAGGAATCCCTTCTCTCATGGCAGGTTCTGTAAGATAATAAGGCTTGTTGGTAACATGCTGGTTTTCTCAGTGAAAACCTTCCCATATCATCTGGGTCTCTTGCTAACACACACCGCAAAGCCTCAAAGATAATGAGAATCAAATCAGTTCATACATGGTCTTGCACAAATGCTTTTCTCCCTGTCTTTAGCACCACATAGAAAACGAGTGAAAGTTCCTGCTCTGGAGGGTGAGCCTAGGAATTTAATGCTGGGCCACTCCCTCAGTCATGTCAGGCCTTTCTCATACACCATATGTTTTTTGATGTACAAACTAAGACACATCATTCTAAGTTTCTTCTGCTAAGCTGCTTGAAACGTAAGTAAAAGTAAAAGCAAGAATTAATGTTCAAGCTTTAACTAAAATTTAGCCAAATCACATGGAGGCCATGAAATCAACTTGCACACCATTGCCCCCCATCAATTTAGAGCCCTGCCCAGCTTTTATGCATCTCAAAACCACAGCAGGCAATCAAAACAGCACCAAAATTCTCTCACATCTTTATCACTTTGCCTTTAAAGGAAGTGAAGGTTAACATATTCATGCTGCAATTACAAGGTGATCACGTTTTTCTCCCCTTCTCTGCCCTTTTTACAGAGGATTGCTCCCACTCTCCTCATCCCAGTTTTACCTCGAGGGAATATCACTGAGTTTGCTAGATTTAGTCTTCATCTGCAGCACAGAAAACATGACTGGAATCAAGATCTATGTTTATTTATTTCAAGATCTCTTTCCTGCAGCCAACAAAAACTAACTAACTGACTGACTAAGTAAATAACTAACTCCATTTTCTGTTTAATTTCCAGCCCATGTAAGATACAAGTTTGGTAATTTCATCTCCCTGGGCTGGAATGACCTCTGTAAGAAAAACAACACAACATTCAGACCATTATTTGATAGTTTTTTCTGTGTCCACATCAACAGAAAGAAAACAAATTAACCATTCCTTCTGTTGGCTGATGCCCTCTGATAAGCAGTTTCCAGTCACATTATGGGACAAAGCTCCCAGCTCAAACTTATCCAACCAAGTAACCACTTGAGCTCTTTCTAATACAATGGCAGCCAAATATCTGAAAACTTTAAAAACTAATATTCTAAAACTTTATGCTTCATATGCTAGAATTTGTAAAATCACAAAATGTTTTGAGCTGCAACCACCGAAGTAGAAAATATATCTACGGCTGTCAGATAAATTTATTTTCAGCTGTGAAAAAAATATATTGCTGTCTCACATAAGGCAGTATTCTGGCATCCCAAATATACCAGCCAATAGCCTGTTGGTCTAATTCGTATTTCAAAGATATTGCAAGTGACCCATCAAAACACACACCAAGGCCCTAAGCAAACCAGCAAATGTCAGAGGAGCAGCATCTTTAATAATACTCTTTAAAATCTGATCATTGTTTCCTATGACACACAAAGAACTCAGACTGTTCTCTGGCTGTGCCACTCCACAGGTCTTCTTCTTTCCATGTCTTTGAAAACCTTCTTTAGTCTTTTTGACTTCCAGTTCATTCACTCCCTTCTGAAAGAATCTGCTGTTCCCTCCATACATCCAGACCTGAGGAAACTGTTATAGGAAATCTTGGGCATTTGAAGCTCCACAAGAAGCCAGTCCCAGAGCCTTCCAAACCCTGCCCTGACCCTGGAAAGCCATGCATGGTCTCCTCCTGCTAATGAAAAGCCTTTCCCTGCAAGGCTTTATTGGGATCTTTTGTCTCAGGAGCTTTGTGGCATATTACAGCATAATTGCTTTCTTACTGATTTTCAAATGTCAAAACTTTAATTCATTACATCTTAAAAAGAATTCAATTTTCATGTCAGGTAGAAGATCTCCATGGTGTTTCAGGTTCCCTACCCATGGCAGGGGTTTGGAATGAGATGATCTTTATGATCTCTTCCAATCCAAACTATTCTGTGATTATTTGACTCTAGGTTAAAAGACATTTTAAGAAAGCTAAGCCTGAACTCAAAAACCCCCAAACCATTATTAGAAACCAGAGAGACAGAGAAATATATTTGTTTTCCCAGTTTTAATTTATTAACTCCTTAAAAGCAATTTAGGAAAGCTTTATCTGAGAAGGGGTCATGCTCCACAAGCACATTTTTTCCATGGGCACATATTTGTAACTGACAGAGGTGTAGTTAACACACATTTGGCTAATGCCTCATTCCATGGTACTTCTCTCTCCACATGGCTCTCTCCTTGGCTGTTCCTCTGAGAGGGAGAGGTGCAATGAACACCTCAGGTAAAAACCAAATAGCACTGTTCAAGATGGTGACAGTGGCACATTTAAAACAACACCTGCCAGAAGTACCTGCAGATGGGACTGAGTCATAAAAGACAAGATTGCAGCTACAGTATTTCCTTCAAGGAGTAGAATGCTGACCAAGTACAATTGCAGGAGACTTGGCACTAAGAAGTTTGACAAATCAGGACACTTTCTAAGGAAGGATGTCACCAGCAACATCCTCCATCTTTCAACCATGATGTCACTGCTGTGAGACAGTGTCAAGCCTTGTGGAGGTTGCACTTGTAAATAAAAAATAGGAGTAGTCCTCAGCATTGAGCATGAAACTAATCCCTTGGCTCCAAAGTCATCAGCTATAGCTTATCTGCACGTCAGCTTTTCTAATACTCTGCCTATAAGCTTGAAAATATCCCAAATCTATATCAAGAGGTAGAGGGGAGAAAGGAGTTGAGGCCACCTTTTAACAGCGCTTTCCCACAGCCATCAGGAGACTGCCTTGCACTATGAGACTGCAGATGAAGGTTTTGACTATAAAACTTACAAAATTGAAATAATCAGCTGCATCTCTTAGACAGAATCTGGAATATACATTGATGTATATGGCTGGGATTTATTCCTTACAAGTTTAAATATGAAGCTTAACTAAACATCACTCAAACACACGATTCAGACCATGAAGACACTAAATTCCATTATTCCTCCCATCTGCTAAGGCCAGAATTGGGATTAGGAGCATTATGACCTAGAAACTCAGGAATTCTTTAATCTAAACTATCCTGACCTTGGTGGCAGCACATGGCCCCAAATTCAACCATCTCAGCAGGGCACGCATATTCTGATAATACCTTTATCTACATTTATGTACATAATGCACATACAAAGACACAGTGCAGCAATAGTGTGGTAGTAGAGAGTAGTAGTCTCTTCTTGGGTCTGAGACAGGAGGACATGGGAACTGCCTGCTGGTGTGAGAAACGACACTGACTTTTAAAATTTAAAAGGTTTATTAAACCTTAACAAAATACAACAAGGAGCAAGAGCAGCGCTGGCAGTATCCATGACCAGCAGCCACACGCTCGCTCACAAAATGGCCGCTCTGCCTTTTATACCCTGGTGTTGCATCAGCCAACCTTGGCCCCTCCCACAGCCTGTCAGTCAATGTCTCTTTGCCGTCCATTGGTGGAAATCTGTTTCTTGCAACTTGATTGGCGGTCAGGTGTTGCCATAGTAACAATCCAGCCCGCCCCAAATGCCCCAACTACCAAGGCCATCCTGTGGTAACGATATGAGGGGGAAGGAAAGGGGACTGTGGGAGAACATACCACAATAATGTAACTATTCATCTACAAAACTCCTCTGAACACACACATAATATTCATCCCTTAATTGTGAGAGCCAGCCATCTCATTACTCATCTATAACACTGGCAAATTCAGCACTGGCAGCCCTGGTCAAAAACCATGCCCTAAACGGAGTCAGCCAGGTCCCTAACAGGAGTAAGCTTGGGTCATAATCTGCTTCAGCAAAGTGAGCATCCACTGCATGGGAAATCTTATGCTCTCTGAAAAACACATTCCAAATTAGAAAATAACAATTCTAGGAATGGAACTGTATTACACTTTAATGCTGTATTACAAGGGATGTATTAGTGTTTTCTGCAGAAAAAAAAGGCATCTAATGAGTCAGAGCCAACAGCTTTCAAAACATCCCCAGCACCTGGTTTGGACTTGTTTGCTTCATTATTTTCTTTCCCTTTGCAATGTTTAAGTTGTGTTCTTCAGCAGGGATCCATCCCTTTCAGCTCATTCAAGCATGTAGCTCTACTCATGCCATGGAGAGATGGTCACATTGTCACCCTTCCAGCCTTAAACTCTCCTAACCTGAATGCTAGCAATACCTGGAAATGGATGTCTTGGCAGGAGAACTATTTATGTTTGACATTTGTTTTAAATGCAGAGCCAAAAGAAAATTTCTTTCATTAAAACATGTAATTAGAGATTTTTTAAACATTGAAAAAACTCTGTCTTGTTTTAGATGAAGAGTTTCTGCTTCTTTGACTTGAAACAAAAAGCATCTGTTTTGGCAATCTCCCACCACAATCATACATCAGCTGTTAAAAACATCTTGAAAGGCACAAAATTAAATGAAACACATCTGGAGCCAATTTGGACATGTATTTGTTTTCTAAACAGTACTAAATTCAAATCACTATCTTGAAATGATAATATAAGCACATCAAAGTCAATAGAAATAATGAGAACTGGCCTTATTCATACCATGATTACTATCTGTATATCCTTACCAAAATACTGGTGATCATAACTCCTAAATAACCTAATGGAGAGAACGGATCACAAAATGAGACTGCAATTAAAGCTTAATATTAAGACAAGTCTTTCAGTAACTGTATCCAGCCTACCTGCAAGAGGGACAATACTTCAATGTCCACCCATGTCGTGGCTACTTGGAGCAGACAGGAAACATCCTTTACTGCTATAAAATCTATAGGTTATTGATTCCTCTTTAGTGCAATTATTCAGACACAGCAAACGTGCTAGCCTGTAAAATGCAGTCTGTAGAGCTGTGCTTGCAATCACAAGCTATGTTCTCTGCATAGTCCCCAAAACATAAACCAGGTTTTTCATAGCACAAAGGCAAGAGCTCAGCGTGTGATGCCCGTCAGTGTCACCATTCCCATCTCTGATACTTGAGTAAGCAGGCCTGCACAATCCTCCATATCAATTCCACTCTCCTCCACCACCCTCCTCAGCACTGCTCAACAGGCTCATGTGCTGAGGAAGAAAAGGATGTGATTGGGGCCACAACATGGCACTGGGACCCACCACCACATTCATGTCCACATACACAGCCCCTGCTTCCCCCAGCTTGAGCCTTGGGGTATTCAAATCATCAGGACCTTCTCAGAGAGCTGCCTTTGCTTTTAGATGGTCATGATTTTTTGGAGTGGAAAAAGCACAACTCATGGCTTGAGTCAGTCCTGGTGGTTCAGGAGAAGGTGTGATGTGCCTTTGTCAAGTGCCCTTTCAAGGTGCTGGAGACATGGAAAGCATAAAACAAATCAAAACATCCCCCAGTAAAAAACCCTTTCCTGTGATGATGGCTCTCAATGAGATTCAGAGCCAGCCAGGGTGCCAAACATGTTAGAGCAAAACCTTCTCTGTCGCAGTCTCCAGATCACACAGGGCTGACTGAGAAATAAATAGAGATGACTCAAATTCATGATCTGGTCTGCAGAAAACAGCATAGATAAAACAACAGGACCATCAAGAAGGGCAAAATTGCAGGTAAGACAACAAAGTTTTGGAAAACATGGTTGAGAGTACAGAATGAAACATGACAGAAGTAAGCAATAATTGCCAGCAACACTCTCTGGTGGCTGGATACTTTGTGCAGTGCTTTTCCCCACTGCTTACAAATAAAACATTAAATTAACAGAAGAAGAAAAATGCACAGTTCAATTAAGTGTCTGTTCACATTAATCCAGGGAGTTAAAATGTGTAGGGGGGATTCAGATGATCTGTGTGGACCAAGACAGACATTTCCCAGCCAGTCGCTGGAGTAAAGTTTATTAAAAAATGCTCCAGTCTTGCAGGGTAACAAACTTCCAACAGTCTTCCTATAGAGACTTTTTCCTGCCAATTATTCCCAGGGACATGGGGCTTTTCCTGGTACAACAAGTCACCATGAAAAGATAGGGCATCCCCCTGACCTGGCCCAGCATCCACACCCCCTCTGTTGCTGACACATTCTTGCTAGAGCAGAGGGTTTTACAGATGCCAGAAATGAAGCAAAGCAAGATCAGGAGGATCTAGTCCACACACCAAAAAGTCTTCAAAAAAGTCTGCTGCTCTTCCACCTTTATTTCCAATTCAAGAGCATCTCTTTTATACAGACAATGAATAAAGAGCCATATAGTAATTCACAGCTGCCCTTCCTGACCTCTGAAACAAATCTGCCATTAGAGGAAATCGGATGCTGACTTCCAGGGCAGAAAGCAAGACCTTGTTAGAGGGTAAGTACGAAGCATCCAGAACCTGGCAAGCTTTGAAATGACCCTGACTCACTGCAAGGAGGCTGCTGGCACAGGCAGTGAACACTGAGTCCAAAGAAGAGCTAAGGCCAATGTCACATACAACTTCCTAGTGCCTCCATAGCATCCTCAGAAAAACACATTCCGTGCAGTCACAGTTCCAAGAGGACTTGGCATCTCTCTCTTTCCTGGACAGGAAAAGTGTTTTAAAAAAAAGAATATAAAAATATTTTTAAAGATATATCCATTTTCTAAATAGGTAACCAAAATGCTGTTTCTCTGGGGCTCACAAAAATCAAGCAGATGATATCCCTAGTACAGGCAGATGATGATCTCAACAAAAACCCAAAGATATTGTCTGCCTTTTGAGAGAAGACAGAGCAACATCCCCAACATCTGTCATCAATGAACTGCCCATGTCACAGGCTGACAAAGCTCTGTGCTGTCAGTGAGTCTGAGGTCTTAACACTGGCACAGGCTGCCCAGAGAAGCTGTGGCAGCCCCACCCTGCAAGTGTTTCAGGCCAGGTTGAACAGGGCTTGGAGAAACCTGGTCTAGTGAAAGGTGTCCCTGCCCATGGTAGGGGGTTGGTCTTTACAAGTCCCTTTCCATCCAAATAATTTTGTGGTTAGATGAGTAAGAGTACAAAAAAGATTACATAGCAACAGGACAAAAAAAAGGTGCTAAAATGAACAATAAGATGCAGAAAGGAAACCTGAAAGACATTCTCAAAAATCTTAATTAATATGAAAATTCTTAAAAATGAAACACCATAAATCCAAGCTTTATAGTCATCTGATTAAGGTTTGCTGCATTATATCCTGCAGAAGAATGGAATGGCTATAGTCTGCAAACACATTCAGAAGATGATAACACAGTTTTACTTTCAAAGATAAAGCAGGAAATAATTCAATTTAACAATCAGATGGGAATTGGGGACCCATACTGAGGCTGTCACCAGGGACAGAGGCACTTGGCTCAGGCATTGATCTTTTGGAAAAGAGATAAAGTAAAATAATGAAAAAAGATCCAATCCTTCTGTGTCTTTAAAAAGAGAACATCCGTATTTCCTCAGCTACTGCTGCTGACATAACAAGTCTCCTCTACAAGATGTGCCCCTCAGGTCTAGACTAAAATTATAGAGAGGTGAGAGGGAACAAGAAGCGAAACATCCATAGGTCAGGAGGCCCAGGACAAGGCCTCCACCTATCCTTCAAACTCCTTATGCTCCAACACCCATCACTCCTCCTCTCAGGGCTGGAAAACCAAATTTATCCAACCAAGCAGCTGTGCAGCAACAGCTGCAACAAAAACTGGATCTAGGTCCAGTACACAATAAATGCTGTCCTTCCCTGGGGACATCCAAGAGGAGCAGAGGCCTTCAACCCTCTTCCAAGTCCTGTCACCTAAGCTGGCTGGCTCCTCTTGTGCAATGGCACAAAGAAGTTGTTGTTCCCCGAGCACTGGGACATAATGAGCTAATCTCCAAATCTTTTCACATATAATGGCTCTCTCTTGTATGAGTTCTCCAGTGTCTCACAAAATTCAGCTCCAGTCTTGACCTTCCACAGACAACCACAACAGGGTCTCAAACTTCATGAAAATCACCATCCAGCTCTGCACCACTGTTGTGCAGTTTGGTTGAAATTAGTCAGAAACACATATGTGCTAGTTCATAACACATTAGAGAACACACTGCATCAGTGCTCAGCTATTGAAAACCACCTGTGAATGATCCACAATATTAGGAAGAATTTACCTGAACAGTAGTGAGGCACTGACACCTTACACAGAGAAGCTGTGGATGCCCCATCCCTGGAACAGAACCAGGCCAGGTTTGGTGGAGCTTGGAGCCACCTGGTCTAATGAAAGGTGTTCCCATGGAAGATGGGGTGGAACTGGATGCTCTTTGAGGTCTCTTCCAACCCAAACCATTCTAGAATTCTCTGTATCTGGCCATTGAGAACCACAAACCAAGGTCACACAGCTCTAAGTCCCACCTCCCTGCACAGACCAGAGCACAAGTTATTAAGGGACATTTGTTTCCAAGCTGTTCCTTGCATTGGTATCTCCCCCGGCAAACCAGTGAGATAAAAAGCTGATAAGGACATGGTTTCCATATCAGTGTGTGCATTACCCTGTGCCTGCAAGGAGCCAGTTATTGCTTTGTTTTCCAGAGATATTATCAATAACTTCATCTATTTGTGACACCAGGAAACAACGGAGGGTCAGCCAGGGCCAACACTGAGCCTCTTCCATTGATTATCTATTCATGGGATCGTAAAGAGAAATTCACAGAGACGGGAAGGGAGAGCACTTCTCTGGATGTGATTAGAAAGACGCTGTTTTCAAAATTACTCTAAAACTGAACAGCAAGAGAAGATTGTACTTGATCAGAGAAATAAAAGAAATGCTACTGTGACCATTCCTTCTGAGTTTTAGAACTCACTTTATTCACAACCCACACTTTCTCCGGAGATTATGTATGCAGGCATTACACATGCTCAGTTCAGATAGTCTGGAGAGATCTTTCTTAAAAATAAATCCATCCCAAGATTTTTTCAGAGTTTCCCATTCAGTGAAAGCAGCTACAGGTTGGCACCACACAAAGAACATGAACAGCTGCCCCCCTCCTGAAACAAAATTCACAATACTGAGAGCAAAGTTGAGTTAAAACAGTGTTTCTTGAAAGGTGCATTATATGCATGAGATACATCTATTTTTACCCAGCTTTAGCACTCTCATTCAAAGAACTGAAGTGTCCAATTCTCTTCAATCAAACTAGTTCTGCACAAAATGGGTGGGATTTCCTTGAGGGCTATTTTCCCATTTCCTGAATGCTTATTTTTGTTTGTTTAAAATCATAGGACAACTCCAAGGCAGAGCACATTAAGAAACAAGGAGTTGTTCAGAGCAGACTGAATTTTCAATGTAGTATTTTAATTAACCCATAATTCTCTTCGAAGTTTTTTAAAACAATAGGATAGCTTTTTATGAGCAAGGTTACTATTTAGAAAATAAAAATATCATTAGACTTCAGACATTCAGTCAGTGAATGAATTTCACTGAATGAAAACATTTTAAAAATTTTTAAAAAGCTACCACAAAACACAAAACAGGGTCAAGTGCTCTAAAATGAAAAACATTTTAAATCTTTACTTTGTTTTGCAAACAAAGGCAACGTAGTATGAATAGAGAAGGTTTTACTATCAGTAAAACCAGGGAAAGTTCTACAATCAAGCTAACATACTTCTTTCCTTTAAAAGATATTAATAAATACCCCCGAGCTACCTCCAGGGCTACCTACAGCTCAGATTTACAGAGCAACCCACAGTAACCCAATCTTCCCCACAACAAAGAGTACAAAGAAAGGTCTTAACAGTTTGGGTGCTGATTAAGAAAATCAACAGATGGGACAATTGATGCAAACCATCCTATTTATAAAATTATATAATAGTTTGGGTTGAAAGGGACTTTTAAGGGCCAGGAACACCTTCCACTAGACCAGGTTGCTCCAAGCCCCATCCACTCTTGACTGGAGCACTTCGAGGCATGGGAAGTCCACAGCTTCTCTGGGCAACCTGTGCCAGGGCCTCACCACCATCACAGAGAATTTCTTCCTAATATCTAATCTAACCCTGCCCTCTGTCAGTTTGAAACCATTCCCCCTTGTCCTGTTACTCCAGACCCTTGGTGCAAAGTCCTTCTCCAGCTCTCCTGTTTAGGTACTGGAAAGTGCTCTAAGATCTCTCCACAGCCCTCTCTTCTCCAGGCTGAACAACCCCAATTTTCTCAGCCTTTCCTCACAGGAGAGGCAAAAAGCCCATCTGGCTGCTGGCAGCATATCCAGGTACACTTGATGGGCTTCTGTGCCAACTGGGAAGCCCAGCACTGTGCAGATTCATGGATGGAGCAGGGATGGAACCTCCCCACGGGATCAATTCATCAATACACTGCAGCACTCCAAAACAGCTTCTCATTATTTCATTTTTGCCTTACTAGATTTCATAAACAAATGAAATAAAAAACTCTGAAGTAAAACAGCCTCTGCCCACAAATATAAATGTATTTAATAGAAGACAGAGTCATTCTGCTCCTGCAAACATCTCCCCTGACATTACCAAGAGCTCCCTGTGCCCATCTCACAGGGACCAGAGCATCAGTGCTGCCCTTTTAATTTGGATAGGCCTTTATTCAATTAGATCTAAGAGCCAGGGAACAACCTTTTTCATTTTGCAATATGCTCAAACCAGTGTTTGCCCTGACACAGGTTCTGAATGTTCCCAAGCTGAGCAGGGGGCAGGGATTATGTGCTAATTGCAGCCGCTCTCTCAGACACGTCGCAAGACAAATCTTTGTGACTAAAAGGTTTTATTTCTGTCGGCAGTCTTGAGAGGGCTCATTATAAGTGATCACCAGATGTCACCAATTCTTCATAAAATACAACAGAAAGAACATTTTTTCCCAGCAAAAAACAACCCACAACCATCAACGTGTAACAAGAGCCATAAATACACTGTTCTGGAGTATCTTTATCTGTAGTGTAGATTCCCTTTTTCTGTTATATATCTAAAACAACACCTACTGAAAAAGGCATGAGGCATTCTAATAATGTCAGTGCTAATGACAAACCCTCATGAACAGATACTGACTTCACCCCCACCTCCAACATGATGATTAACACATCTACAGCAGCACACACAGCTCCAGCCCCCAGCACTGAGAACGAGCCCCCATCCCTGGAAATGGAGAGGACCAGAGGAAATGGCCTCAAGTTCCACACAGGGAGGTTTAGATGGGAAAATTTCCTCACAGGAGGGGCTGTTCAGCCTTGAACAGGCTACCCAGGGCAGTGGTGGAGTCACCATCCCTGGAAGCATTTAACAGATGTGTGACACTTGGGTCATGGTTAGTGGTGGGCTCACCAGTGGCAGTGCTGGGTTAATGGCTGGACGTGATGATCTTGGAGGGCTTTTCCAACCTCAGCGACTTTATGAAGTAAAACAACATTGCAACCCAAGAGAGCAAAAGGACAGCTGGGCATAGGATGCATCTTTATCTCTCTTTAAAGAAAACATGCAAGAGGGTAAAAAAAAAAAAAAAAAAAAAAAAAAAAAAAAAAAAAAAAAGAAAAAAGCACAGACCTGTGTGCTTTACTAGGGGAATTCCCCAGGATGAACTTATGTCACACTGGTGCAAATTAAAGGTGAACTGCCCTCTAAACATTCACTCTGCAGCCCTGCTCACATTCTGGCATCTCCCGTTCCAGGAGGGTTAAGCTGAAGACTGGAAGGTGTTTTCTCTTGCAGACTTTCCCCTGGCAATCCAAGTGACGAGGCTTCCTGAGGTAAATGATACACTTCAACTGCTTATATCGCTTTTTCCATTTTCAGATCTCAAATCAGATTTGGGCACTGTTTTCATTATCAGCACAGAAAAGTGTCTGAGCAACTGCCATCCCAAATCCATCAGGACATGTGTCACTCATCCCTGGTGCAGTGACACATGCTGTGGGTATGCAGGCTGCCGCTCCAAGCATTTCATCTATTTCTGCCTCTGGCTTGCTTCAAATGAAAAATATTCCGAGCACAAACGGTGCATTGCTGCGTGCAGAGCTGTCAGTTATATTTATTTCACAAGCAGTTTAAGACATGACGTGAACTGAGTTGCTGGTAAGATTTTACTACAAGCTATCAAAGACTTAAGCAGACACCATCTATAACTCCCTGCTTTCATCCTCACCCCCCCGACTCACACTCTCTGTTCCAGCAGCAAGGACAGCCACAGCTTCCAAATCCCTCCAGCTGTCTGCTAAGTAATTATCTAGGCACTGATAGAAACCAAAACTCACCAGGAGAAACCCAAACTTGTGATGGTCAGTCAGCAAAGCCAGAAGGAGTTTTCACTATACAGGGGATACCAAACCCAAACCCATACCCTGCCTCCATGTGGTAACCTTTGGCCATTGGAAGAATGACAGATACAGCAATCTCAGGAACTAAAGTGTCCTCAAGAATTTAGACAGCTACTAGGACCCATCAGTTTACTGGAAAGCCAAGAACTTCCCAGACTTACTCCTGCCAAGTCATTCCATTTTAATAGAGGTTGATTTGGGATAAGCCTGCAGAATCAAATGGCAAAGCTCTGCTCTTACACTGAGGCTTACAGAGATATTAGGAATTATCAGTAGTCTGAGCTCACTGGGCATATGGCATTGTTTCCAGAGCAAAATATAACACATCAGTTACTTTTTTTCAGGGATTTGGGGTGAAAAATGCAAGGACTCCTCCATGAGAATCAGCCCAGAGCCCCGGCCTGCAGCCTGGTTTGCTGGAGCTGTACTCCTACTCCAAATGTAGGGAAAATGCTTAGCAAAAGTGTTTTAGCTTAGGCTATGACCCCAGCAATTTCTCAGGGTATCAACAAGTCCTCAGAACAACCAGGAAAAACCACCTTCAGCTGTGGCTTTCAGCTGGGGGGTATTAGCAATTAAACCAGAATCCATTAAAATGATGAGGCATTAGACAAAGAGTGCATGATGCTGTAGAATTACTTTGTATTAAGAATATATTTTGCTATTTCTACACATGAATCCAGTCTGAAGATAAAGATTTATTTATTTAATATTAAGGGATTTCTGTAGATGGTGTTTCAAAGAAGCTCATTAAAAATGTAAATTTGCCTGCAAGATATGAAGACACATTTTACACAAATAAACATATTCGCATTTCATTTGCTAAGTTCTATTTACATTCGCTTTTTCACATATTTACTGCAGTGCAATTGTTGAGGGCTTCAACAATTAAGGCTTCATCCAATCATAGTAATACTCAAAAGCAAAAAATGAAATCCCAACCTTTAAAGCTAAAGTTGTGTCAAAAGTCCCAGTGAAACAAAAAAGCTACATCCTTACAGCATGTAAAAATGTACTTATCCATATTGCCTCCTTCTCCTCTTACTCTATGATGTCTTCAAAATATGTGCTCAAACCCAGCAGCTGAGATTCCTGTGGGGGTTATTTATATAAAATTCTGTGTGCAATTTGTGTGTGCAACAGATGATGTGCATAGAAAGGATACACTCCTCTTGAGGAAGAATGAAAGCATCATCTTCTGCAACACCCCACTCTTGCCCTGCGTGTCTCCTGCATGTGCAAGAATTCCTTGCTCCCTGGGTGTGTGCCTCTTGCAAGAGAGAGGCAGGTTTGGATGTCAGAGTGAGCTCAGGTGATTTCCCAGCACCCTAAGGATGAACTCCGGGTTTCCCTGCCCGTGCTGCTCCTGAGGCTCCCCACAGACCTGCTGCTTTCAACACCAGCCTCACATCTGCTCTGCTTGCTGAGCACTGACAAATTCGGCTGTGCTGAGCCTGGCAAGGAGCTTTGCTTCCAGCTGAGACATCTTCAATTGCTCCTCACATCACAGATTTCCTGTTGCTCCACCATCAGCACATGTCTGCTTTTAAGCTTCCCCAGAAAAAACTGCAGCATCTCGAGTTACAGAAAAAAATAATAAAAAAATAAAAAGCAGGGTGAAAACACAGGCAAGAGAAGAAGTGAGGAGGAAAGACAAGAGGGAAAAGAAGGAATCAACCAAACCACTCTTCCTTCTCTACTCCAAGCATCTTGGGTACACCTTTGTGTAGATCATTTCCATAAATCAGGATGTACAAGTCATCTCTAAAGGACCCAAGTGACCTTAGACACCTGTACATTGTCTGTGGGGCCTCTGCCCAAACTACACATGCTTTGGATCTAATGAATAAGGAGTTGCACACACATTGCACTAACATGCTATTACTGTACATCCAGTCTTTATATTACTCTGATCTCCTACCTGGAAGCTTTTACAGACTAGGTGCAAGTTTGGGCTTTTGGAGGTTGTTTCCAACAGATGACTGAAAATTGGGAAAAGTGCCAGAGATTTCTTTTCCAAAGCTGGCTGCTAAAGCCACCAAAGACAGCTCTGAGCATCTTCACTTGCAACTGCTGCAGCAAGAAATTACACAAAAGGCACATAAAGGGGTTATTGAAGTATGCAAGCTTTGGAACTCACAGAGGACAATGTGCATACTTTTAACAACAATAAATAGGATGTTTTTAAGTTGTAAAATTCACAGAGCTGGTTTGAAATGCTCGCTTGCAGCTTTTAGAAGCTTTTTCATTGGCATAGAAGGAGAATATGCCTCCTTCTCTTTCTCCTCCTCCCTTGTCTTGTAGGGAAATTTTGATTTTTGCCTTAAGAAGAGCTGTAGTGCATCAAAGACCCCAGCTGGGCTGGGGATGCTCATCCAGCAAGGCACAGGATGCTAAAAAAAGTGGCAAAAGGAAAAAAAGTGGAGATGGGGAAAAGAGGTCAATGAGGTAGGAGGAAAGCACGAGTTTTCCATGGTGAGCAGCAGGCCAGAATCCCACCTGCTGACCAAGCTGCTGAATCCTTGCCACCTGTCTGCTTACATAATGCTTCCTCCAGCTTATATCTAACAGCTTGAAAACTGGTATAGAACATCAAACTCTAAATCAGTGCTTCACGCTGACACACCATATGTCAGCATGTACTTAGGTAGTCACCAAAAGTGTTAAAAGCAATTATTTAAAAATTATTACAGTTTATTCATGCAGAGAATTCCTTCTTGCATTGACTCAAATCCTCCAAGACAAGATTTTTTTAATTAGCTGAAGTTTCCCTCAATTTTCAAGCTGATTTTGTGGTCTTAAAGTATTTTGATTTTATTTTGGTTTAAAACAATGTACTTTATTATTGAGGTATTCAGTTACAGTGCTGTTTTTAGGAGAAATTAAATATTGGTATTTCTTTTTTGAAAACAACAAACTTTCATAATCCTATTCCCAGCTTCCTTTGAACTTACTGATTGCAGATGCCTGTTGCCATTAGGCACATTTCTGAATTTTACACTTCAGGCTACAGCTGAGGAAGACCCTGAGTGACCTGATCCTTGCACTGCTGATGCTCTCCTCAGCCCTGCAGTGATTTTTTTAAACTCTAGCTTCCATTTGCAGTTCATCTTTCCTGACTGGTGCTCCAGCAGCAATGCTGAGCTCTGAGTCCTGACTGTCCAGCCCCTTTACACAGGCACCTGAAATATGGCTAAAAATATCTGTCAGGATTGCTGCACTTCTCATGGGCTGACCCCAGTTTATGCTTGGTTAGGAAATCTCCTCAAAGAGCAGCCTCCTGCCTGACACTGAGAGGATGGAAGTGTCTGCTTGGTGACCAAAAGGAGGAGAAAATTAGAATAACAAACAAATGGGGAAAACCATAGAAGCTTAAAAAAATTTCAAAAACTATGATATCCCATTTGATTATCCTATAAATAGTCTGTACTTCATCCTATACAATGATTTCACATTCCCAGATCAAAACATTTCATGAAGCGTTTTGCAAATGCGTCTCCAGGCTGTTTTCTGATCCAATGAACATTATGAGATGATGTGAATGAAATGTCAGTAAACAGGTTAAAGATATCTGGAGATGCAGTAATTCTACCTGATTACTTTGAAATGTCAGAGTTCTCCAGCTCCTTGTTGGAGATGATGGCTTTCTCTGGAGTCTTTCCAAGGAGGAAGACAAGATTTGGGGATTTGATACTGGTTCTTTTCTAAATATTGTTAGTATTTTATGTATGTTAGTATCAGTAAAAATAAGTTATCTTCATGATACTGAGTTATTGCAAAAGAACACTTGCCAATGGGAACCCAACTTCATAAAGACAGCATTCCCTGAGCTCAGGTTACCAAAGCCTTTCACTTGTGTGAACAAGGCAGTATAGATGAGATGCCAGTACAAACTAGATCCACATTTATCAGTGTAACAGTATCAAACAGGATAGTGAAGGATTTCTTCAACACTTCTCCAATTCTTCATCTTTTAGGAAGGTTACTGCAAGGAAGTGTTAAGTAAATAAATGCACCAAGATTGAAAAGACGAGAGAGAATAAAAAAAGAGATGTCTGTTCACATAAGATTATGAAAAACACCTCAGCTCAGTGCAGAAAATTAAAAACAAAAAATAAATTTAAAAGAGACATAGTGTTTCTGAAAACATAATAAGAAGCAATTTGAAGAAAATTCATCTATTAGGAAATTGCCGTCAATTTAAGAAAGTGGTGAAATGTGATTTAAAAAAAAAACCTGCCAAAAATCCCATCAGGCATGAAAGAGAATGGATTTGGGACAGAACTGCTCAGGAGGGCAGGGCTCCAATGATTTTCCTGGGCTGGTTGTAGCTGGAGCAGTTCTGTGTGCTGCTTGTGCCACCTTTTGCAAAGGAAAACAAAGCATTTCTGTTTTTAAAGAGCCAAAGGAATTAGCTATAACTGACGAGCCTGAAACAGCAGCCTGCAACTTGTTCACATTTCTAAAGTGAGCCCAGAGTAACTGCACTCCAATTTTCCCCAAGTCATTATGTAAAATAAAAGCTAGCTTAAAGCCAGTGTGGGGCCACCAAATGCCTTCATTAGCTTTCAATTCTGTTCCAGTAAAAATGCAGCCAAAATCTCCTGGGTTCAGAAAGGCTGAAATTTTAGCCTTAACAGCCTTTTACTTCCTCAACACCGTACAACTTCAGCAAGATTTTCTGCCAGTTAGTTTGGACCTAACAAGCCATTTCCCCATTAACAGAAAACACAATGTGTCCAGGAGTATTAAGCATTTTCCACAAGGCCCTGTTTTACAGTCACTCCAAGAATGACAATGCCAAATTATGAATCTAAGACAGATGCTTTCCAGATGTGCTGAGCACTTCACTTAAATGTTGGATGCAGAGCTCTTCCAAAATGCTTTAAGGGTTGTACCAGCTGCATTTAGATAGGCTGACCCCTGAATTTCTGCTTATGGGAAACTATTCCTAAGGAAAAAACTCTCAAGAAAACAGGCACATCTCGCATATGCCTGTAGGAGGGTGAGGGATGAAGTCTGATGGTAACCACTGAAGGGAACAAACGGGGAAGGAATGGGAAGCCGTGGATGGAGAGGTGCAGCGCTGTGAGCACGACTTCACAGAATCTTCATTAAAGGGTTTGGATCAAAGGGGACCTTAAAGCTCATTTCATCCTGTTTCAACCCCCTGCCATGAGCCTGGAAGGACACCTTCCACTATCCCAGGCTGCTCCAAGCCCCGTCCAGCCTGGCCTTGAGCACTGCCAGGGATGGGGCAGCCACAGCTTCTCTGGGCACCCTGTGCCAGGGCCTCACCACCCTCCCAGGGAAGAATTTCTTCCTAAAATCCAATCTCTGCTCTCACTGATGGCATTGAGTCCACAGCTCCCTCACCACACACTACTGTGATGTGTCTGTACAACTTAAACAATTTGAGACAGAGATAAAGCTCCACTCTGAGTGGACTGAACCTCTCCCTTCGTTCAAGACCCTGCCCAGAAGCACCTGAACATGTAACACCCACCCCACAGTCCTGCAGTGCCACAGCCCTGCAGTGCCACAGCCTCTGCACAGCTCACAGCGAGTTCACAGCACGTGGAGTCCTTGAGCTGAGCAGGCATTCATGCCACTTCATTTTTTCTAGTTATTCTAGAATTTGAGTACAGATACTTGAACACTGGCCATATGAAAATAGCACCGCAGCAATGTTCTTTTATGACTGTTTTACAATTCAAGTCGGAAGAATGCAGCAGAACCCAGAGTTACCCTTAAAAAACTTACACATTACATGGGACACGCCAACCAAAAACCTGTGTTTCTAAATCCTTCCCTCAGCACAGCTTTGATCCAAAAAACAGACCAAATATCAGAGATTCCTGCAAGCCCTCAAGAGATGCAGGTATTTCTCCCACTTTATCTGCAAGGCACCCAGGTGCTGTGCCAAGGGTGAGCTGCACATGGTTAATTCAGCTGTCTTTCAGTCTTTATTCAGAGATAGAACTCTTTATATCAGTTTACTCATGGGCAGGTTATGAGAATCACATTTCCAAACAAGATTTGCTTTAATTGGCTATGCTGGTCCTCCCAGAGGAGCATTAAGATGGGGCTTAGATAATACTCCCATTGCAAGTAACTGCAAACCCAAAGTTAAATCTGCTTTTCTACAGATATTCAGGAACATTTGCTTCCTGGCAACACTCCTGTTAGTAAACCAATTTGCTAAAATATTCATGAATAGCAAACTACAGGGCCATGGATACAGCAAAATGCTTGCATATGGCAATACAACTAAATATTCACCACAAATGTTTTCACAATATTTGGCTTGCTCTAGATAAAATGAAAAAACTCAACCTATAATATGAGTAGCATTCAGCATCATGGAGTCCACTGGAAAACTTCTGATTATGAGATTGGCTGGTGTTGGACAAGGATGCCCAAGACTGCTCTGTTCCCTCAAGGTTCTTGTTTGTGTCCAAACTCTGCAGAGGGACCATAAGGCACCAACATCTCCAAACCAGCCACCAAACCTCCTGGTGAGCTGCTGTGCCAGAACGGTTAAACAAGGATTAATAAATAAAACCCTGCTAAAATTTCATATATTACTCTGAAATAATTCCCTTCCCTGGAAGTGTCCAAGGCCAGGCTGGATGGGGCTTAGACCAGCCTGGGATAGTGGAAGGTGTCTCTGCCCATGGCAGGGGTTGGAACTGGATGAACTGGAAGGGCCCCTCTAACCCAAACCAGTCAATGATGATTCTATGATGCTCCTACACACTGGCCCCCACACCCACATTCCTATGCCTGCACTGATAATTAACTATGTGCTTTACATTTGAAATTAATCTCTATTAATCGGGTTTTTAGCAGGTAAAAAAATGTTTCTACCCAAAGAGCTTTCAAGCCATGAGCAGACAGAATAAATCTTCAGATCACTCATTACCTCCCTGTGTCAAGTTCTATTATTTGTGGGAACAGTTCCATTTCAGGCAGGCGAGCAAAGGAAGATAACCTCACCCCTGGCACTCTGCGAGCCCCTGATGAGAGAACAGCTTCAATTCTAGATGCAAAAAAAATAAATGGGAAATTACAAAGAGCTTTATCAGTACCCCACGCTGTGGAGTGCTCATTTTAACTAGTATTCCCATGACTTCAGGACATCTCTGGTAGGATTCAGCCCTCTCAAGCATATTAGCAAGAACTGCCTGTTAAATCCTGGTGGAGAGAGGCAGGAAGGGAGCAAAGGCTGGGGGATGCTGGACCAGCTTTTTCCTTGCAGCCACCTAATTGAATCTGCAGCATCCAGGCTGTTGGTATTCCCAGGCACTCAGAATTTCAATTTTCTCCTTGGATTTTTATACTGAGCACCCAGAAAAATTGGTTTTAATCAGCTATTTTAATCAGGTTTTTTTTTATCTTTAAAGCACTTCTGAATCTCCCTGCTTCAGTCTCCCCTAGCCCTAAAATTTATTCTTCCATTTGTTTTCCTTTGTTCAGCTTCCAGCGCCCTTTACCATCATCTAATCATCTTAATCTTTAATGCTCATCTCTACCTTTTAACCTTTTCAGTTTTCATTTAAAGCAATCTCTGTATCTCTCTTAGGTTTGGAGCTTTTTTATTTATGATGAAATTAAGGTTCTCCCTGGCCCCTGTCTCAGCACAGAGCTGGAGATGTCCTGTGTAGAGTCCACTGGCATCAAGCTGCATGTTGCTTCTCAGAAGGTGACTTGTGGGGGCCTTAAGTAAATCAGCAATTTTTATATTGATACAATTTATGTAATTTTAGGGAAATAAAGGCAACTTCAAAAGCACTGCAGTATTTGTTTTCATTCATTTGAAATTACTTGGCATGTGCTAGTCTTTCCTTCCACTGGGAAAACTATGGATATAGACACTTCACAGAATATTTTAGTTTGGAAAAGACTTTTAAGATAATTGAGATGGGGAAAAAAAGCAGATAAACTTTTGAGCAGCCAGGCTCTTTTCAGGACTGTGAGAGGTTCAGCAATGTAGAGCCTCAGTAAATGTGTCCCTTTTTAATCATGACTTTGTAATATCATGCCCCACTTTGCTGGCATTTCTCCAGTTTTACGCCACTTAGAACATTTTGGAAAATCACTGAGGGACTCGTGAGAGCTAATATTAAACTTAGCACACTAAAAAAAGCAAAAACTTTAATGTTTCCTACATAAGGCTCTTCCATATTGAAGTGTAGTTTGAGCTCCCAAATTAATGTACAATAAACATAAACGTGACTTGCAAAGAAAAGTGATGTGGATGCAATGAGTTCAGACTGCCACCAAATCACAACAAGCACGTGTCAGATGCAAAGAGCACACAAAAATAGATTAAAAAAAGAAGGACAAACACCCCCTGACATAATGAGTGTTGCAGATAGCAGCACCAAAGTTGGCACAGGAACTTCCACTGGTAAATACAAATCACCTCCCTGCTTCTCTTCCCACACACTTTAATTTGATTCTCCATCCTCCTCCTCTGTTCCGTCCCCCATCACAACTGCTGAGGCTGTGCATCAAAAAAAGCTTCATTATCACCTCTCATCTTTCCTGAAAGCCCTGCAGTGAAGGTTTAGCAGACCCAGGCTTGGAGCAGATGCCTCCCTAAAGCCACCTGCATCTCATTTCCCTGCCCTCAAGAACGTGAAAAAAAGTTGGGGTGCTTAACACTGAGACCACCTCATGCCAGTATTGTCTTCCTCCACACCACAGAGATTTAGGCTGAGCTCTTCTATTTTCAACACGTAAGCAGTTCCTCTCATACTTTACCTTCATGAAGGGCAGGGATTGCTACACAGTGCTGGGTGCTGGCATGGTCCTCCAGGGAGCCAGGCTGCCCATTCCATTAACCATGGGCTTCAGTGACTCCAGTTCAACCAGTACATCCTCGCTTACAAGAGGGAAACAAATTAGAAGGATTAAGTCTCCCTTTTCCTTTTTAAGATGTTAATACTGCTGCTGAAATATCCTTTGATCCCTTTGTTCACTAGCTGATACATAATATGAAGCTTTTTGTTTTATGGGAGATATGGCCATACACATCAAGACTGGCAACTGGAGAAGATTATTAGACTGGGCCCTAAATAAATGAGACAGATAACAATCACCAAATAAAACTGCTCATGGGGGTCACGGTCATGACTGTTGTAAGCAAATGTTACACAATTTCATATTTAAAAAAATAAAAAGCCACATCACAGTTACTCCTGCACTGCCCAAATGGCTATTGCCTCAAATTGGAGCTATAAAAACACCAAGAATGCTGGATAGGGATCACATTAGATAACACCACTTTTTCACACTAGCTTCATCCGTGGTGTGTGTTCCTCCATTTCAGCTTTACTGACTGGAACTAAAATCTGTCACTGGTCTATGTAGAGTCCCAGCACCAGGGAAAGAGATTTATTTTTGGCCAAGCAGAAGCAGGTAATGGCCCTACTGTGAGGAGTCCCAGTGGGCATAATTCATCTTTTGATTGACCATGTTAAATTCAGTGTCCATCACAGTATTCCAGTTGCACTTTCCCTCCCACATGTGGGATTCCCATTATGACCATGAGGTCTCCAGCAAAGGTTTTCCATTACTAATATGTAATTAAAGATCTCTTTTTGTTAGACTTCTTTTGGATCTCTGCTATTTTCAATTATTTTTCTTATGCCTAGCTTTTCCCCACTCCTGTTATTGGTATTTAATTTCCAGTGAAAGCCCACCTATACCAGGAAATTTCACAACTGACTGTTTGCCAAGATTTCCCTTCCATGAATTTCAGGAATGTAAGCATTCAGTTTTCTCTTAAAATGGAAAATACTTTTCAAGATCTTAAACCTATTTCTAGAAAATTCCTATTACCAAAGCTAGGAGCAGACTAGCAGTCCCTTGTTCGCATCCCCACATAAATCAATGGAATTTCCATAATTTACTCCAAAGATTGATGCAGTCTGTTTATCAGGTGTAAAGCTATCAATCACATTTAAGAGCAGTCAGCCTGAAAAGCCAGGTAAAATTGATCCCTCCCCAAAAGACTAAGTGGAGGGAGCTGAAAAAGCAGTGTGGGAATAGAAAGGAATCCCTCTGGAATTCAGTTTATTAAGAACTGTATCAGCTCTATTGACAGGCAACCCATTCCTTCATTTTATATAGCACTTCTCTCTCTTTATAACACTTTCAACTCCTAATATATTTACACTGGACACTGAAATGATCATTAGGGGCTCGACCTCCATGTCAAAGCCCCCAGCCTCCTCCCACAGGGATTAATTGCCTTCCTCCCAGCAGCCCCTTCCCAGCTCGCTGCAGTCTGTCAGCACTGCTGCAAAGTTAAATCGGCAAATATTAATTGCCAGCTGGGAAAAGTGCCATTAGTTCACACTCAGATTTTTTCCAGCTGGAAAGACAGAGAGTGTTAAATGGAGCAGATTTTCTTCCAGCCTCTAAACCAGCAATGGAGCGGGTCTGCCTGTTCTGCAGGCACATAATGAGCAAAACATTCAACACCTTCCCAGAGATGTTTTGAAATGCTATTCCATAGAACAAATTACTTCTGGAAGTAACAAAGCACAGAACTAACACATGGACAACAAATAAAGTACAGAGGAAATAAACCACCACCACCTGAGGCTGAATTCTTATGTATTTGAGATTACTGCAGTGATATGAGTTATCAGCCTGCTTGTTTGTTTTCCCAGGTTTGTAATTTATTTACATTCAAGCATAGAAAATTTTCTGTCAACAAGCAGAAGATTATCATTTTTCTTAATTAGAAAAAAACTTTTTGAGAACTGGAGGAAAGATAGAGTAGTTGAAAATGAAAGATGCCATTACCTAAGGTCATGAATCATAAGATTATGGGATGATATGGGCTGGAAGAGGCTTCCATCAAAACATTTAGTGCAGAGTCAGACTAGATTGCTCAGGGCTGCTCCCAGCCAGGTTCTGAAAGCTCCCAGAGATGGAGATGGCACCTGGGCACCTGTCCCAGCACTGAACCAATCTCCAAGGGAAAGGCACCTCCTTACATCAGGCTGAGCATCTCATTTCAGCTTGCCCTGTGCTTCTCATTCTCTCTCCATGCAGATGCAGGTTCCATCCTCTGCTTTACCACCTGTGCATAAATGTCCTGAGAGAACACATTATTCTGGCTCTGTCAATGTGCAAACACACTCACACGTGTGCACAGGCACAGCAACCCCAGCACACAGGCATGCACACTTTGGAAGACTTTATATATAAATTCATGGCATGAAATATTGTTCTGAGCAATGGTGTAAACCTCAAACCAAACAGTGGGACCCTGTGTGTGTGACAGAAAGAAGAAAGGCAGGTGGTTTGCCACAGAGATTTCATATGAAATTCTGTACAAAATATGTAATAAATTGTGATTTATTATGAGAGAATAAACAACCTTGTATAAGGACAAAATTACTGTCAGATACTTGCTTAAAAGAAAAAAAAATACATACATTTTAAGCAATGGGACAAAATTATTGAAAAATTAATACTGACATTTCAGCAGAGAAGGAAGGAAGAGAATGGGACTGGAATACCAGACATGAGCATGCTTTTACAGCACACCATTTCTCCACATAAAATCCTGTCAGATTTCATAAAATTAGAGCTTTGGTACAAGTTGAACGGAATGGACAAAAAAAAATTAAGAAATTGACACAGGTATAGTGTGGAAAGTTCAAGAATTTGGTCAACTAAGTTGGACTGAATTGATGCCAGAGCACAAACTCAATCTGACCAGCTGCAGCACAAAGCTGCTGTACAGGCTGGCAAGAAAAGCTGAGCTTTTTATAAAAAAACCCAATCCACCTGGATGAAGAGAGGATGTCAGAACCACAGAAAATAACGAATGAGCTTGGGCAAGCAAACATGGCTGCCTTCCTCTAGCAAGGGCTTGGCTGCTGCACAGGAGCTTTGAGCTTGCTGATCAAGCTGAAAAAAGCAGAAAGAGAAAGAAATAAAGAAAGAAAGAAAGGGGAAAATTACTCCTAAATCCTGAAAATGGAAAAGCACAGCTCTAAACAGAATTTCTCTAATGTATGCAAACTGCTAGGGAAATGTACTGCTCTGATGTTTCTGGAGGAAGGAAGAAGGTAAGGGGAGAAAAATTATTGAACGGTGTCTGCACAGCTTTCACTGGCCAAAAATAATGAGAGAAAAGTGAGGGAAGAGACAGAGTGGGTGTAGATACTCAAAAGGAAAGAAAAATGAACAGAAGTGGACAAAAGGGGACTACTGCTATGAAAAAGCAAACCATTATCCAAAACACTGTGTCAAAATTATACAACCTCATTATCCAAGGCATTTATTCAAATAGGAACCTTTTCAGGCCAAGTGTTCATTCTGGACATCCCTGGAACAATTGTCATTATAAGCACAGCTATTTTTCCAGTCTTCATGAGTACTGGGAGAGCTTTTAGGGAAGAAAAACTTCTTTCCTCACCAGTTCGGCACACAGTAAGAGCACATTTATATTTATGTATTTTCTTACCCAGTAAAAATCACCAACACCCCAATCAAATGACTACAGAAACTCACAAAGTAGTGAAAACATAGAAAATGAAAAAAGCCTGCCACATGGTAGAAAAATCCTAAATAGAACATTTTCCTATGGGAAAACCAAACTGTATTTCACACCTGGAAAGACAACCAGATCAAGGAGAATGCGAATGGCTGTGAGTGGGATTGACATTTCTCCTGAGATCTCTCGGTTTAGGACTTCTGTTTCACAGTGTTTCCCTTGTGACTTCAAATTCCCAAGTGAAGTTTCCCACATATTTAACATTTGCTTTATCAACTGAGGAAGACGAAATACATTTGTACTTTTGTGTACAGGGAACTGTGCTGCAACAGAGGCTGCAGGATAAAGCCTGGGGAGATCAATCCTGCTGGGATCTCTCATTGCTCCATTCACATTTCCACAAGTTTTTTCAATGTTTTGGACTCTCAGGATTTCAAGGAGCCATTTTATTCCAGGCTGGGCCAAGGGAGAAACCAGTCATTTTCCCAGGGACTAATTCCTCCTGCTCTTCCTAATGCTATTGCTGGTACAGAATGCAAATTTGGGCTACTGGTAGCAGAAATGGAGCAATATTTCTACTCATACAGGAGTATCTGCTATCCACTAGTATTTACAAAGCACTTCACATCTGATAAATATGCTAAAAGATAAAAAAAATCCTGTCCCAAAATACACAAAAGAAAACAAATCTCTGCTGTTTGCTTTATTATCAGTTTACTGTGGATAGACCTAGCTCAGCCAAAGTAGAATCAGGGTATTTGATCGCTGTCTTACCTTAAGCCCATCCAGTTTGTCACTGATAACTGGGCAAATTGGCAGAGCACACACAAAAAACCAGTCTGCAGTGTCCCTCATCTCACACAGGAATTTAAGTCTTAAATTAACAAGGCAATGGGGACAAAAAAACATGAAGTAGCTCACTCATCAGTCTGACTGTACCCAAATAATTAAATTATCTACTTGATCAAAAGCAAACAGAAAACATGTGCTTAGTGCTAGATGTACACCTGAGCAATCTGGTCTAGCTGAAGGTGTCCCTGATCACACCAAATTGGAACAGGAGGCTCATTAAGGTCACTTCCAACCCAAATCACTTTGGGATTCTGTGATTTTGCACCTTAAAGGTTTTTCTCCAGTCAAAGTGTATATTTCATGTTACAATTATAATGGTGCTTAAAATGCTGTACTTTAATTGCTGACTGAAAATTAGGATTTAAAAGAAACCACTATCGTTCTTGCTTTAGAAATAGGAGACCAAAGTACCAATAAACAGAGCAATACACAGAAGGTTGCTCAGGAACTGCATGGCAGAAAAAAGGGCTGAAGCCAAGTATTTCGATGGATTCCCACTCTGTGCAATTATTCTTCACTTAAGGTAAACTTTTTTCTGTATGTTATCTCTGCAGACAGAGGTGTGAAGTACATTTTTATTTATTCACGTGGGAAGAGAAGTGAGCTTGTTTCTTTCTTCCCTTCCATAAAGCTGTTATTCTGCTGAAAAGCAGATTTAAGTAGTGCTCCCTGGCAAGAGTTCGAGGGTTACTTTAAACTGGGACACAAAACTCCCACTTTCTGCCATCATTTCATGGTGTGTTCAGGGAAGTATTCAAGCGTGACATTGTATCATTAGGCATAATACAGCCACTGCAGGGGCTGATTACTGCAATAAGAACTCATTTTCCTTACACTATATGTGATAAGGAACAAATGAAAACCCAGGCCAGACGCACTGCCATAAAAAGGTTGGCCATGTCAGGAATGAAAAACCCAAGGACTGTTTTTGGTAGTCAGGGGAAAAAAATCCCCTGAATTGAGTGGGGGGGTCGATGAGAATCTCTGAAATTAAGACTTTCCCTTTCTTTGCAAGGTTTCTCATGCTGCAGAGGCCCACCTGGATCTTACTCAGGGGTGGACACTGTTTCCAGCCTGATCCACACTCTCATCTGACTTGTTACCCAGAGGCAGAAGCACAGGAGTTGGAGCAAGGCACAAATGTCCTTTTCAGGTGCTCCTTTTTAATGTGACAAGCAAAAAATCCCTCTTTGCCTCGATATGCTCATGTGCTTGAAATATGCCTTTGGTTGACCCCTTCCTGTGATTAACTTCCTGCAAGGTCTATTGATCCCAGTTACCTGCTTTGGTAAATTTAGAGGCTGCCTGTGACAAACTAACCCGGGGTGCTCACCAGACCAATGCTCTGACCAGCTGCATTGTCCTCTCCACAGCCAGATCTTCAAAACAAATGAAACTCTGCAATGCACTGTGAACCAGAGCCTACACACTGCTGGAAAAATTTTGGTCACAAAAAGACAAAAGGTGTTCTCCAAGACACAAGAATGGCACTGCTTTTCTATGTCCAAAGGGTATCACAAGGAGATATTAATAAGACTCTTCAAATAGGCTCCTGTTTCTCCTGTTTCTTTCCTGTTCTAGCATCATGTTAACAAAGAAGAACTCATGATGGATAGCTCTGTATACAGCTAATCTCCTTGGGGGCTTAAGTGAGCTGAAGATAAAAGAATTATTTTCATATTTGATCACGTAAATGTCACTGGATATATTTGCAACAACCCACTCAAATCTTCCTGTAGGTATATGGAGTCATATTTGACAATGAGCTTTCAAGATATACTCTAGTGAGGCCCTTTATGAGACCTCTCATTACAAGTAAAATAATTTACAGCTTCTTCCATTCCCTGGCATTTTATCATGTGCTCCTACTCCTGCAGTCTCCCTTGATGACAGGCTGGTACATGGCATACAAAATATTAATGGGAAAGACATGGGACTGGCTTTGGTGCAAAGATGATAATGAAATTTGCTACTGAACCAAAAGTAAGAGCTCCAGATGTATGCATACCACTGGTAACTAGAAATGTCTTTAAATTTATTTAAAGTCTGTCCCCACTCCTTATTTCATTTAAACAGCTCCTTTCTTTTGCCTGTCATTTGCCTAACTAGGTTTTTGTTTCTCAGTGTTGCAGCAAACTTTTGTTTATACCATCTACTTTTTCTTAACATCTTTGTCTTGTTCAAAGCCTTTTCAAATGAATTGGATTGTAAAAAGTTATTACACTGGCAGCTGAAAGTACTGAGCAGCACAACTACAGCGCACACAATGCATACAGTGATGTTAATTATTTACCAGTTCCCAGTATGATTACATTTTGCATGGTGATGGCACTCAGGGGCTTAATAGCTGCATAAAACATTGTGTATGTTCTCTTCTGTCCCAGAATAAATCATCCCTGAAAAATTAAGCTCTTAGAAATAAAACATACCATTCAGCCATTTACCAGGATTATGACAATTGATGAAAGCTCTACAGAAGTATTTATTTTCAACAGTGCCCTACCTTTGAAGAAACAGTCCTTGCTGTGGATAATGTAGATTTTCTTCCTCTGCAGACACGAGGCTCGATGCAGCTGGCAGTGATTTTCGTAGAACCTGCCATCGGATCCGCAGACAGGCATGTAGCTGGAGCTGCAGTCCTGCACACACCTGCACTCGGGCTGCCTGGTGTCCCTGTTGAGCACACACTTGCTGCCCCGGCCGCAGAACTTCTTCTCGCAGGACGCGTGCAGCCTGTCCTGCCCGTAGAGCACTGGGGAGAGGGAAAACCCACCGTGAGCCACGCCTGCCTCAGCACAGCACACCTGGCTGCTGCAGCAGCACGGCCCTGACAGGAGCAGCAGAGGGTTTGGAGGCAAAAAATGCTCCCCTTTGTACGGCAGCAGCTTGAAGAGAATGCTCAGATCTGCACTGCCAGGCCTCCAGCTCTCCCTTTTCACAACACTGAGCCTGTGCTCAAAGCGCTCTATGGGAAAGTGATGGACACATGACCTCTTGTTCTTTTAGCTCTTCATGAAACTAGAGCCTAGAATAAAACCCAGAGAGCATTTCAGAGCCCAAACTTTGACAATGACTTACATTCAGAAAGTAATTCTGAAACCCTACACTATTCCAGCCACAAAACTCAGCAAAAGTGCCCTAAATGTCAGCACTCAGCCCCTGTCCACATTTAGAGTCCAACTCTCACCCTGGGAGCCAGAAGTTCCCACCCAGAAGCAGAACATCCTCCAGGCTAAAATTCACACAGGTTTCAAGGAAAGCTCAGATAAACAACTGCTGAGAGTTTTTGAAAAAACAACCCCCAAGAAAGACTGAATATCACTGAAGGGAATAATATGGGAAAACGCTAGACATTGTAAAAGCAACCATCAGTATCTATTCTTACACTCTGAGTAATGACATATAGTGAAAAAGAACTATTACTTTTAAGAATTCACTGGATATGATATTCTGAATATTACCGTGCTGTTTGATACTATTAAAAGGGTAAGGAAGCTGCCCTTGTGCCTTAACATTTTCTGCTTATGAAGTTTCCTCACTTAAAGACTTACAGAAAACATTACTATAACTCACACAGGACAGGGCACTTCCAAACAAGCCACTACTCAGTGCAATAATTAGCATTACATTCAATGAAGAGAGTTTCAGGAAATTAGATTATACTATGCTAATTGGAGTTCACCAAGTTGAGCATTACAAAGGGGAATTGCAAAAGGCATAATTATACCAGGAATAACCCTTTCCTCATGCAAAAAACCACTGCCAGCCTTGCACAGCCTTCTAACAGCCACAGACTCTGGCTGCCCCTGAGCCAGGGACTCAGTCTGGACCAACAAGATGGTTTGGAAGCAAATCCCTTTTCTTTACATTTACCACATGCAAGTTTGGCTCTTGGGAAGGTTTTGGTGTGTGCCAGCTCTCAGAGGCTGTTCAAGTGCAAGCACTACTCCAGATGTGCTGCAGCACCCAGTGGAACACATCCTACAGCAACAGGAGTGCCACAACATCTTCTGAGGTGCACCCAGGGCTTTTCCCTTCAAAGATTTTTCCAGCAGCCAAACAGTTCAGTGTAGGAGCACAGACCAGATCTCATCCATAGCCCCCTATCACATGTAAAACAGATGTGAGAAGCATCAGGACCAGCTACTTCCATCCCATTCTATCATGTTGAATTCCCTGCTAACATCAACACAGCCCCTGCCTGCCCAGCATTTCATGCCAGTACAAAATGTCCCAGTGTTGAAGCTCCATTTCATCTGCTTGTGGTCAAGGAGTTAAAAGCATGTGCACAGAGACAAGCAAGAGTTTCTAAAAAAACCCCATTTTTCCTGGCCCCATTAAGCCTTTGTTTTTATCACTGTAAATCTGAAAGGGAAAAAAGTCTGTTATTGGAGGATTAACTATTTGACTCAATAACTCATTAAAATTCCTCCAACTTGGCAAGCTAAGAAATATTGACTTTTCCTGACTTGTAATAAACTAGAAGGTCAAAGCATCTCTGAGCAGTGCAAAAAAGCACAGTCAATGGAAGGAATATCTGACTATTCTTTACTTACTTTACTAATTGTTCCAGAATTTTTGCAAATTATCCTCAGAAATGCAAATTTTGTGACCTCAGGGAGACCTCACTGTAAAGGTCATATTATTTATCAGTGCCTGCTGTAAATCAGAGCAGCCTAAAGGATGAGGACTTGAGGAAGCTCTGGTCCAGCATGCTCTTCCTCCTCCTCTCAGTGGCAGGACTTGCACTGCTACAGGCACTTGCCTTTTCCATCACAGTGTGCCCCAAAAAACGTGTTTTGGAGACTGCTGTTGATATTAAAGTTATTTAAAAATCAAGATTCAGGAGCTATTATTGTCTATATAAATGTAATTCAGGTACAACTACAGCAAAGACCTTTGCGGGCTGCCTTGATCACTAAAAATTGATCGCTCAGAGCTTGCACCAGCCAAGGACTGTGTTATGCATCCTGCTGAAGGTTATTGCTGCCTCCTCATTCAAGGTACTGCTCTGATTTAAGGCACCAGGTCACATCTGAGGAGGTGACAGCTGCACCCTGCCCTGACAGCAACAAAAACCCTTTTAAGAGCCTCAAGTATTTTTGGTATTTAATTTGTAATATAAAATTTGCATAACTGAAGAAAAACATTTTTATTCAAATGGGATTTTTAAGTTTTTTAATGTTACAGCAAAGATTTGTTAAAGAACCAGCTTGCAAAAAAAAAATAAAATACTTAATCTTTCCTCCATCTATCTCAGTTACTATGGAAAAAACCCAGAAACCCTGGCTATCTTTATGCCTTATTCATTTTGTTCAGAGTTTAATTTACTCTGTGTTCCCAGATGGACAACTCCTGGTTAAACAGCTTAAGGGAATAATAAAGGTACCCCACAAACTGCCAGAAAGGAAATATTCAAGTATTCAGGAATCCTGATGTGCTTCTCCTAGTCCAAGTCCTCTGAAATCTGTGTGTCTGCAAGCAGAGTGCTAACATCAGTTATCTCTGCCAGAACCTGGTAATGTTGACAGCAGCTCTTTAATTCAATTATTATTTGCATAATCCTTTGAAGAACTAAAGCTCCTCACAAGCTCACTCAGCTGTACCAACAGACCCCGTGCCCAGCAAGGACAGCTGCAGGGTGTGAAACACAGCAGAGCAGTGTACGTGGAGAGGAAAGGAAGTGTTTCACTGTACAAGCACTGTTTTTATCCAAGTAACTAATTCATCTGGAGCAGCTCCATGAGCCATGGAAAGGGACTTTCCCTGATTGCATCAAGCTGGGTCCCACAGGCTGGAGACTGGGGTGCAGCTCACTCCTTCCACTGCTTTTTTGGGAATGGTTAAAAGTGACTGAATTCCTCACCTTTACAAGGATTATTAGAAACAGAAATGGGAAAGGTGGTCAAGTGAAATTACCAACGAGCTGCACAAAGTATTTATGAGCCCCACTGTACTGCATGGAAAAGGCATAATTTATTCAATTTATTAGTTGCAAAGAGAGTAATTTACATAGGCTAAAAGTTTATCAGCTTGCAAAACAAGCCACTCTTCAACACTAATTAACTGTACTCAACATGGCTAGAGTCTGAGGTGTTACATTGTATTAAGGCCAGATGATGGACAGAGGAAGCCCAGTCTCATACACCCATGAACACACTTGACTTCTCAAATTAGTTTCTGGTTGTCCCTGAGAAATTCAGAATTCCAGTGGAAAACTGACAAGAGCTTGGTGCAGGCAGAAAATAACTGAATTCAGGAATTTTGTAAGGCTGGTTAACAGTCTGCCTGCATCTCAAAGACTTTAATGAGGAAATTAGGACATTCCTGCCACGTTGGAGAATGCACATCCCCTAACTGCACATTAATTCTTAAGGATAGGGACCTCATCTACCTTTTGCACACCACTAGATGTGTTACAGATCAGACTAAGGCATGCATGCTTTTGTCTTCACTCCCAAATACAATCCTATTTCTTCCTCAAAACTCCCAAAGGAAGCTTGGGTTCAAGACAAGCACTGGTTTCAGTTAGGACCAACCAGACAAACACATTGGAGAAAGCAAACCCAAAAACCAAACAGGATCTATCATATCACTGCTCATAAAAAGTGGCTTACATACAGCAGAAATGTAAATTATTACATTTATAGGTAGAAAGCGAGTTTGCCCTCAAGTAACAGCTCCAGCAGGTAGTTGGGTATCCAGGTTTATTGCTGAAGGAAGAAGTTTAGACATTGTATCAGAGCTAGGGCTAAAACTAGAAACTTTAATTATATATGACTGCTGGAAGCTTCTACACCAAGTCATTCCAAGGCAGTGCTGCACCTTGCAAATGTTTATAAAATAAAAATAAAATCAAACCCTTTATGATGGTGATACACACAGATGTACAGTTCAAGTGTGTATTTATATACATCCATTCACACACAGATTATACACAACCACACACCTCCCATGCACTTCCCTTGCCACAGCTCATTTTTGCTGATGACACAAAATCAGATGCTGCAGCACAGCTTCCTAAACCTTCCTTACCCAGCACATCTTAAATGGACTCCTGAGTAACTCGTGGTTGGAAGCAACCAAAGTTGAGCTACATACTGAGCCTGGGTTATGATCAGCAAGCTGACTGTGTGCTGCATATGTCATTACTGCCACAGTACAGTAAGAAAGGAAACAAAGCAGGAATTTCATAATAGTCTGCTCTAAGAGTTTCTGGGTTTTTCATTTGTACCTAATATGAGAGTGGAGAGGCAGAGAAGCTGTGGTAAATCACCCAGGCAAGGCATCAGCAATTTCATTGTCTCTGTTACTAGCCTCCTGTTGCTATAATTTATTTATTTTTATACAGCAAAAATGGTGACTTGTCCTGGAGAATAACACAGAGAATAAGACGTGTATTAAGCATATGATCTGCTGTAGGTATAAACTATTTTCTTTCAAGATCCATGAGACGACTCTGTGTGTTTGTGCACACCTTGGAACAGGGTGGAGAGGGACACATCAGAGGAGGACAGAAAATCAATCATTTTCACCAGTTTAGATGCTCTGCATGAAATAAAAGGCAGGGTAATATGGACAGCCTCCTCAGAACAAAATACAGCAAGACTTCCCAGATAGCCATGTTATTTCAGGAGGATTCACAGAGTTTAAGAAACAAAACTGACCCCAAAAGAAAAGGAAAATAGACTCATGAAAGGAGGGTTGTGACAAAAATAGTTGCACCAAGGACACCAGAATGAAGGGAACTGCTGAATCTGTGGCTGCAGTTTAATACCAAATGAAAACAAATTGTAATTGCTCAACAGAAGCTCAATAACAGCAGTTACCCTGCAAACAACACCAAGGAAGCTCTCAATAATATAGAAAAAATTTCTGTATCAATTTTTACATCTGAAAATGGGAATGATGTTACTGTCTGTCAGAACTCTGAAAACCACTGGAGGTCATACCATGAAAGGCATTTGAAAATCAGAAGTAACTATGTTATTCTTAGTGTGATTAGCCTAATTTTGCCCCATTTCAAATCCATCTAACCACTATGAGATCAAAAGCTTAATCAAATATTATTTTTGAATGGTATTGTGGTCTGTAAGGGTACTAACAGGAAAAAAGAGAAAAAAGACACAGAGATGAAAAGATCCAAACTATGTAAAGTATATACAGAGGTTACTGAGGAAGAAACACCAACACAGGTATGAGACCATATATGACCATATATATTTATATCCTTGCCATGAAACTTTACTATGCACAATTTTCCTGATGGTTCTCTTCTGAAAGGAGCTGATAAAGAGGCAATTAATAAAATTGCTCTTTATTAAAAGTTTATCTGAATTTAACTTTGATAGGTACTGCACACCAAAGGCAGTTTTATTACATTACTCCTGTGCAGCAGGTATAGACACAAAGGTAAATCTGTGCAGTTCCCAATGGCATCATGCCTTTCCCTGCATTTGTGAGCTGCTTAGCAGGTCCCCACAACCAGCTGGACAAGAGACAGCACAAAGTTAACAGAAGATTAATATATTTCCTGCATTGATCAGAAAGATTAAATATTTAGGGCCAGGCTGGACACTGTTTGGAGCAGCCTGATCTAGTGGAAGGTATAGCTGGCCATGGCACAGGAGTTGGAAAAAGATGAACTTTTAAGTCTCTTCCAACCCAGACCATTTCATGATTCTGTGATTTAATTCAATGTTTCCTTGGGCACCCTTATTTCCAGTGCTGTGAGAAACCCAGTGAAGCACAGTAGCAACATGCATATGCACACGCATGCGTGCACAAACATGTTTTTTACTTGATTGTGATTTTAATTTTCTTAGTATTATCTTGTAGTTTTACCAGAAGTTCAAAACCAAAAGACATCCTGTTCCCATCTGAGGAGCATTTGTGGTGGTGTGGATGGTTGGACTTTCCTCATTTCAGTATGTTAAACCTCAGTTGGACTCCACAAAGAAAGTTGGGACAGTGTAAGCAGGAACAAGCAGGTGCTGTGAAGGACTGTGACAAGGAAAAGAAGGACAGACGAGGGAGAGGATTTAAAGAGAGAGACTTAAGGAAGAAGGAGAGGGTGCTGAAAGAAGGATATAGGAAAGAGGGTTTTGAGGCAGAGAGAAGTTGAAAGATACATGGGTGGTTTACCAAGTAGGAAGGATTTAGATATGTGGAAAAGATGAAAGGCTGGTGGGTCCTATATTGTATGTTCTGCACAATGTTGTATGTTCTGTACACCCCCCCTTAATTGAAATTCATAAGTTCCCCTTGGTCACATGTTACCTTTTCCCCTCTTCCCGCCACTGTGTTATCCCTCCCCTATCCCCTAACTGGTTCAAGGCTTGCAACCCTTCCCCTTATCTCCCAAGTGTCAAGGTTCCATTGGTTGCCGCAAAGAGGGACTCCCATTTCTCCTCCCCTACCCCGAAAGCATATAAGCTGGTGCATTTCTTTGTTCGGGATCCAGTTCCAGTTCAGCCTGGTTCCACTTCGGTCTGGACAGTGCTATGTTGGATTAAAGTTGTGGTTCCTCTGTCTGGCTGGCTGGATCCTCCTTTCTCGCTCTTAGCGCGTCGCTTCAGTTATCCTACTGCCGTTCCGGCCTCTCCCAGGGACAAGAACCCACAGGGCTGACCCCTTCGTTCCGCTGAGGGGCGGCTCGGATTCCGCTTGCTCCGGTGCCTGGGCTGGCTCGGGGTGAAGCCAAGGGGCTTAGTAGCGGCACCGCGACAGGTGGCTGGCGACCCAGATGGGACCCTGAGGAGAAGCCTTGAGTTTCCGTGGAGGCTCTTGTCTTCCCTCTTTGTGGTCCCCGTGAGGATTGGCGGTGCTTGCACCAGGCGCGAGCACCGAAGAGTTTCAGATCCAGGGCGGTCCCACCGCTGCGAGTCGAGCAGCCTCTTCGGAGGAGCGCTCCTCGCAGATCCAGGAGGCAGCTTCGTCGGCAGCACTCCCGGCGAAGTCTTCTGTGCGCTGAGGGTTCCCCAAGACCGCAGGTAAGTACCCTCCGTCGGGGGCACGCGATCAGGACCCCCTCTCCAAGCCACGGGGGAGGGCTCCGAGGAGAAGTCTGCGCAGGACCGGGGGGTTAACGCTTTCGTTTTCGCTCCCGGTTTGGTCGTGCCCAGGCGGTTTTTAGTTCTTTTCGTTCGGGTTTGTTTCGTTCGAGTGCTCCTGCCAGCTCTCGAGGGAGGCTCGGAGCTGGGGGAGAGTCGGGTTTTTGGGGACGTTGCGTGTGCCGCGCGCCGGGAGGATCGGTGGCTTTAGCGAGTGCAGGGTTGCCCGGTTTTTAAGTTGCGGCAGTTACGGTTTTCTGTTTGAGATTTAGTTAGTCCGGTCTTGGGTGAGGGTGGTTTTTCAACACCGGCGAGATGGGTGCCTCGCTTTCGACCACCCAGAAAGGAGTTTATTATGTTCTTGTTAGGGTTTTGGAGGAGAACAAGGTTCAGTTCTCCCGCGGTTCGTTAAAACGGCTGGTGCGGTGGCTTTCCGTGCAGTTCAGTAACACGTCTGAGGAGCTTGTAAGGAACCCCCGTTACTGGGAGGCGATCGAAAAAAAGGCGGCCAATTCGGATAAATGTCCCCAAGATTTTATGTTTTTGATTGTCAAATTTAAAACGATCGCTAACAGCTCTCCCCTGCATGAAAAGCCAACGCGACCGCCCGCCCCAGTTTCCCGTTCCCCTTCTCCCAATCCCCGTGTTCCTCGGAAGGGAATTCTGAGGAGAGCCGCAGACCCTAGGTCTGCCAGCCCAGGCTCTCGCCAGAACTCCCGGTCCCCCAGCCTCAGCAGTCTTGTCCGGACTGCTGAGGAATCCTCGGGTCGCCCTGGACAAGCGACCCGGGGACGCAGCCCTTCCCCTGTCTCCCCACGTTATAGACCGAAAGTTAGATTTAATCTTGCTGCGTCACAGGAGCCACAAGATGGCGCCTGCGACACACAAGATGGCGCCCGTTCGCGCCGTTCTCCTACCCCTCCCCCGCGTCCCCCTCCCCCGAAATCCAATCCCTTCCTTGACCCAACCCCTTCATACCCGCCCAACCCCTTTTATCTGCCCAACCCATTTTACCCCTTGGTCCCTCCCACACCCGCCCCCTCTGTTCCCTCCCTTGCTCCACCCATGGCTCCTCCCACATACCCGATGTCTCCTCCCTTTGTGGCCGCCCAAACCCCGCCTTCGGTCCCTCCCTTTTCCCACGCTGACACTCCTCCCACTCCTGCCCCCTGGCCCGCCCTAGGGGCGGAGCCAGGCACTTCTCCCCACCCCGGAAGGAGGCCATCTTGGAATGGTAGTTCCCACGCTGCCTCTTCCGGTTCCCACGGTAGGGAACCGGAAGACAACAGCGATGGAAACCAGGAAGTGCATCTCTCAGCTGCGCCTGTCACCTACCGAAGGGCTCGCGGGGGTGGCGACCCTAAACCGAATTGGCAGCCATTTTCACAAACTATAATTCGAGATTTATGTAAGGCACACAAAGAATTTGGGAGAGAGAGCCCGTACTTCCGCGGCCTCCTTCAGGCAGACCTAGCAGCTGCGACAACCCTTCCTGCAGACTTAAAGCAATTATTTTCTTGCCTGATGACACCGGCTGAATTTGAATTATGGCTTGCTGCATTTAGGCAAGCCCTGCGGGAAGAGCTGCCGCACCTGCCACTCCCAGCAATTGATGAGGGAGGTAATCCCCTTACTGTTGAATTGCTGGGAGGAGAAAGTTCCTTCGAGTCCCCTCAAGTTCAGGCACTGCTCATTCCACCAGCAGTTTTGCCTAGGGTGCGAGACCTGGCCTGCAAAGCCTTTTTCACGATGCAGCCTCGTGCACCCCTGCCGCCGTTCACCCAGATTAGGCAAGGGGACACAGAATCATTTGTAGATTTCGTGGACAAGATGACTAGAGCTTTAGAAATACAAGTAACAGACGGGCTCGCCCGTAAGAGAATTTTGGAGGAGATTGTTTTTGCTAATGCTAATAATGTGTGCAAACAAGCGATTTTAAGTCTCCCTCCAGAACCCCCACGGACTCTACAGGTGATGCTGCAAGTTTGCCAGCAAAAGGTCCCTTTCCTGCTTCAACATATGACCACCGCAAGCAAGCAGGGAACTCGGCAGGTGCATGCTGCGGAAGATGCGACTCTTCGTCGCCCACAGGCTCGCAAGCTGGCAGCGTCGAACCCAGCCAGAGCACGGGTCGAGTGCTACCTCTGCCATGAAAAAGGGCATTTTGTGAGCCAATGCCCGCATAACTTGCTGGCAAAGCCTCGGCCGCAGCAGGAGGACTCCGAACACAATTCAAAAAACTAGGGGGGGAGTGCGGGCCCACCCGGCATGATGACCCCAACAGGGTGGGCAGTGCAGAAGAGAAGGCAGTCAACGCCTTTGGGGGTCACTGGACCAAGACAACTATCTCGGACTGGCATTTCCTTTACCCTTCCCAGGAGGGAACTTTCCCGGACTTGACGTTAACACCATTTTGTAAACCTTACAGGTTGAGGCTCACTCACAGTGCGCACCTCAGAGATACCAGCTGGTACCCAGTTCGCGTGGATTGCGAAGACCTTCTGGACTGGCCGTTTCAAAGGAAAGGTAAGTTCATTGTTGTTGGGGACTGTAAATACACTCCGCAAGACATTGAGGTATACCCGGGGACCTATAAGGGTGACCCCAGGTTCCTCAATGTCTGGCTGCGTTCCACTCATCCCCCAGCTTTCCACCCAAAGGGACAAATAGTGGCCCAGGCAATTCCACACACCAGGCCAGATCAGTATCAGGTTTACCCTGAGGAAAGGCCACTTTCAGTCAACGCAGTGCATCGGATCACAGAAGAAAAACCTATAATACAATGTACGATGTCCATTGGGGATGAGTCCGTTAATAAAGGTCTTCTTTTTGACACAGGAGCGGATGTCACGGTCATTCCCACCCGGGAGTGGCCGTCACATTGGGCCTTGGAGGACGCGCCGGCGAATATCTCCGGAGTAGGGGGTTTTCAATCGGCTAAGAGATCAGCGCGCATGGTGAAATTCACGGGGCCGAAAGGGCAATTGGCATATACGCGCCCTTTCGTTTGCAAATATGAACGGCCCCTGCTTGGTAGGGAGCTCATGTCCCAATGGGGGGTCACAATTAGTATCCCAGACCCCCCTCAGGTTTTTTGCCTAGCGGTCACTGAGGAGCGCCCAATCCTCAAACTGAATTGGAAAACGGATAATCCAGTGTGGGTTGACCAGTGGCCGCTATCCAAGGAGAAATTAAAGGCGCTCGAGGAGCTCGTGGAGGAGCAGTTACAGAAGGGTAATATCGTGGAAACGAATTCCCCCTGGAACTCGCCCGTCTTCGTCATTCGAAAGAGTGACGGAAGGCGCTGGCGCCTCCTTCACGACCTTCGACAAATTAATAACGTTATAGAGGACATGGGATCCCTCCAACCAGGAATGCCATCCCCTGCCATGCTGCCCCGAAATTGGAATCTGGCAGTTATTGATCTGAAGGATTGCTTCTTCCAAATTCCCCTACATCCGGATGACGCACCGCGTTTTGCCTTCTCGGTGCCTACCATCAACCGAGCGGCCCCAAGGAAGAGGTATCACTGGAGGGCTCTTCCCCAAGGTATGAAGAACTCCCCGGTGATGTGCCAGCTGTACGTCTCTTCCTTGCTGCGTCCTGTGCGCGCAGCCGCGGAGGAGGTTATCATCCACCATTACATGGATGATATCCTCATTTGCGCCCCAACAACAAGCGAACTGGATAGAGTCCTCACACGCGTAACAGATTTGTTAGTTGCTGCAGGGTTTGAGCTGCAAGCAGAGAAGATTCAGCGGATGCCACCCTGGAAATACCTGGGGCTGGAAATCGGACGGCGGACCATTGTTCCCCAAAAATTGGCTATCCGGACATCAGTCCGGACCCTTGCGGATGTCCATCGACTCTGCGGAGAGTTGAATTGGGTGAGGCCCTGGCTGGGTCTCTCCACGGAGGATCTAGCACCCCTCTTCGATTTATTGAAGGGGGGAGATGAGCTTAGCTCTCCCAGGGCGCTCACCGCGGAGGCAAGGAAAGCACTGGAGAAGGTACAACAGGCGTTGTCATCACGCCAGGCGCACAGATGTGACCCCGGCTTACCCTTTCGGTTCGTGGTGCTGGGTAAGCTCCCGCATCTTTTTGGGGTCATTTTTCAGTGGGATTCGAACACCACACAGCATGACACCAAGGGCCACGGGGGGAGAGATCCACTGCTGATCATAGAGTGGGTCTTTCTTAGCCACCACCGGCCCAAGAGACTTACGAGGCCACAAGAAATCATGGCTGAGCTGATCCGCAAGGCACGTACGCGCCTTTGCGAGTTGGCCGGTTGTGACTTTGAGTGCATCCATCTCCCCATCAAATTATCCTCGGGCCAGATCACCAAACCCATGTTGGAAACTCTGCTTCAAAATAATGAAGCTCTACAATTCGCTCTGGACTCTTTTACGGGCCAAATTTCAATTCATCGGCCGGCCCACAAATTGTTCAATCTGGATGGAAATTTTGAATTGGCATTGAGGAGTGTCCGAAGTGTAAAACCACTCCAGGCCTTGACCGTTTTTACAGACGCGTCCGGGGCTTCTCACAGGTCAGTGATGACCTGGGAGGATCCCGAAACTCAGCAGTGGGACAGTGATGTTGAAATCGTTGAGGGTTCGCCTCAAGTCGCTGAGTTGGCCGCAGTCGTCAGGGCATTAGAGAGATTTCCCGGACCGCTAAACATAGTTACCGACTCTGCCTATGTTACAGGGGTAGTGTCCAGAGCTGATCAGGCAGTATTACAGCAGGTTTCCAACGACGCGCTTTATGCGCAGCTCTCGAAGCTTATAAAGCTTGTGTCCCACCGAGAGCACCCCTTCTACGTGATGCACACAAGGTCGCACACCGATCTGCCAGGGTTTGTTGCAGAGGGCAACAGGAGAGCAGATGCTCTCGCTGCTCCTGTGACAAAGACCCCACTGCCTGACATATTTCAACAGGCACAGCTCAGCCATGCTTTGTTCCATCAGAATGCACCAGCCCTGGTCCGCCGATTTCGTATCACCCGGCAACAGGCCAGGGCGATTGTGGCTTCGTGCCCATCGTGTCAATCCCACTCCGTGCCGACCATGCACGCCGGAGTCAATCCCAGAGGGCTGGGAAGTTGTGAAATCTGGCAGACCGACGTCACCCATGTGGCGGCGTTCGGGAGGCTCCGGTACGTGCATGTGTCCGTTGATACCTTCTCGGGTGTAGTCTATGCCTCCGCACACGCAGGGGAGAAGGCCTCCCACGTCATCCAACACCTCATTCAGGCCTTCTCTTTCATGGGCATCCCCAAGGAAATTAAAACAGATAATGGCCCTGCGTATACTTCCAGGGAGCTTGCAGATTTCCTGCAGCAATGGGGAGTTGAGCATAAAACGGGCATCCCTCACTCCCCCACGGGTCAGGCCATTGTTGAAAGGACCCATCAGAACGTCAAACGGGTCCTTCAACAGCAAAGACCAGTCCTGAAGGTTGAAACTCCATCAATCAGATTGGCAAGGGCACTTTATGTGTTAAATTTCCTAAATTGTTCTTATGAAAAACCAGATCCGCCCGTTGTGCGGCATTTCAATAGCAACCGCGACTGGGACCTGAGTGAGCAGCATCCGCCGGTGACAGTAAGGTTTCCCGAAACAGGGAAAGTGGAGGGTCCACTGACGCTTTTGACGTGGGGGCGCGGGTACGCCTGCGTCTCCACTGATGCCGGGCCGAAGTGGATACCCTCCAGATGGGTAAAGCCTTATATCGAAAGAAAAACAAAAGTCCGAGAAAACGAAAAGCCTCAAGTCGCCTCCGCGGCTCTCCGCCGCAGAAGGCGTGAGTCCAGTGACTCAGAGGAAGAGGAGGAGCAGTCAGAAGGCTGGGAGGACCCCTTTTTCTGTGATTTCCCACTTTGTAACGATTTGTTTTTCTGAGTTTCTGTTTAGATCCGTCCAACCATGAGCGCCAAGACTGTCATCAGTTCAGCCGTCCTCTTCGCCAGTCTCCTGACCATCGCCCAGGCGTGGCTCGTCCCCCAGCCGCAACAGAACGTCTGGGCTGTCTTGGCCAAATCACTGGGCCAAGACCACATATGTCTCAACCAAGCGAGTGCCGCGAATCCCATGGCATCCTGCCTCGTGGGGATCCCATTTAAAGATCGTGAGATGCCCAAGATGCTTCTAGGTTATGCTCAAAAACTTAGACAAGAAGCTGCTAAAATGGAGCATAACCTAAAGCATGCCCATTACATCGTCGCGTGGTACAATTATATTAAAAGTCTTCCAAAGTTAGAAAACGAGCCTCAGGAGCTGGAGCTCTTAGGTTCCGCCAGAGCCGAATCTTGTTTTCATATCCGCAACGACCACGTCCAGCGTCACCACCGTCATTTTGTCTCCTCCAAAGCCCATTTTAATACTCATTGGTGCAACGCTGTGTCCTTTAGTTATCCTCCAATCCCTCCCCAAAAATCAGCCCAGGTCTTTGCCCATCCCCGCCAGCTTCCCAAGGGAACATTCTTGATTTGCGGAGACCACGCATGGGCAGGTATCCCCTCTCACCTCTCCGGAGGCCCGTGCACCTTTGGGACCCTCGGATTGTTTTCACCCAACAAATCACAAATTTTGGATTGGGTTACACAAAATTCTACAAAGGGTGCACATCTATTGGCACACTCTAGAAAGAAGAGAGAAGACTACTCTCTCAAAAAATTGGCAGACGATTGCGATGAGGAAATTATCCATTGGAGCAGATCTAAAGGCATCGCAATCACAGTATTTGCGCCGTGGGTCGCCATTGCTAAGACCCTCGGAGAATTAGGCCATTTGGAATGTTGGGTAGCTAAGCAATCCCGTTTGACTTCTAGGGCCCTATCAAACCTCCTGAAAGATGAGGAAATTACGAGGCAGGCAACCCTCCAGAATCGTGCAGCCATCGATTACCTCCTGCTCCTCCACGGTCACTCGTGTGAGGAGTTTGAGGGGCTCTGCTGCTTTAATTTGACATCTAGGGCCAAGGGGACTCGCGAGGCACTCAAACAAATGGAAAACATGATAGGAGACATCAAGCAAGAATACGGGGACTGGCTCAGTAATTTGTTCAAGGGATGGGGGATCTCGGGTTGGACGGGATCGATTCTTAGAACTGTTCTGTTAATTGTTTTTGTGCTTTTTGTTGCTATTGCCAGCCTTGGACTAATGAAAAAGATGTTGCAGAATTTGATTTCTTCCTCCACATCACCACTCAAAGCTGAAGTCCACCGAGTAGCCGTTGAAGTAGGCCCAGAAGTGTTCAAGGAGGAGGAGGAAAGCTTCGTTGATGAGGACGAGCAGGCTGAACAGCTTGAAATCATCGTGGAAGAAGTGCGCAGCTTTCCTCGAGAACAATGGCCTACTCAACAGCAGTGGTTTGCAGAATCATACCCACGTTCTGAACACCTGGTGGACCCCCCTCAATTCGGATATCTGAGATAGGACTCACAGGGTCAAAAATAAAAGAAAAGGGGGAGATGTGGTGGTGTGGATGGTTGGACTTTCCTCATTTCAGTATGTTAAACCTCAGTTGGACTCCACAAAGAAAGTTGGGACAGTGTAAGCAGGAACAAGCAGGTGCTGTGAAGGACTGTGACAAGGAAAAGAAGGACAGACGAGGGAGAGGATTTAAAGAGAGAGACTTAAGGAAGAAGGAGAGGGTGCTGAAAGAAGGATATAGGAAAGAGGGTTTTGAGGCAGAGAGAAGTTGAAAGATACATGGGTGGTTTACCAAGTAGGAAGGATTTAGATATGTGGAAAAGATGAAAGGCTGGTGGGTCCTATATTGTATGTTCTGCACAATGTTGTATGTTCTGTACACCCCCCCTTAATTGAAATTCATAAGTTCCCCTTGGTCACATGTTACCTTTTCCCCTCTTCCCGCCACTGTGTTATCCCTCCCCTATCCCCTAACTGGTTCAAGGCTTGCAACCCTTCCCCTTATCTCCCAAGTGTCAAGGTTCCATTGGTTGCCGCAAAGAGGGACTCCCATTTCTCCTCCCCTACCCCGAAAGCATATAAGCTGGTGCATTTCTTTGTTCGGGATCCAGTTCCAGTTCAGCCTGGTTCCACTTCGGTCTGGACAGTGCTATGTTGGATTAAAGTTGTGGTTCCTCTGTCTGGCTGGCTGGATCCTCCTTTCTCGCTCTTAGCGCGTCGCTTCAGTTATCCTACTGCCGTTCCGGCCTCTCCCAGGGACAAGAACCCACAGGGCTGACCCCTTCGTTCCGCTGAGGGGCGGCTCGGATTCCGCTTGCTCCGGTGCCTGGGCTGGCTCGGGGTGAAGCCAAGGGGCTTAGTAGCGGCACCGCGACAGCATTCTTCAGTCTCACAGAAATCTCTTCTTTTTTCTATTTTTTGACTCATTGCTTTGCAATAAGATCATTTATCAGAAAATAAATCAATTTGTTTACTGCATGCCCATTTTCCCCTTATATAAGCACAAATGTAATGCTATTTCAGATTGGATAGAATGACTTTTCTAGTTTCCCATTTATTTTTTCATTCAGACATCAGTTTATAAAGCTCATTGAGGCCAAAGAACAGAAGCAGAAACACATTTCATCATTGTGGTAACAAAAAAATAAAGGGAACATTATTCTGTTTATTTATTTTTAATTGGAAGAGGAATAGATAAGCTTTTATAATTAATACTGATTCAGTTTCCTTATTACATGACTCTCGAATTCAGCTCTGTGTAAATTTAAAAATCACCTGACTTGCAGCAAACTGTTCAAATGCTGCTGCAGGAGGTTTCATCATGACAGGTTAGAACCCTCCATTAGTGTCACCACAGTGTTGGCACTTCCAGAAGCATCTCCTTCTCTTTAAGAGGTGCACGCCACACACTTCAACCGAACAAACGAGTCATGTTCTTGATGAACATCTCTAAATCTTTGTTTAAACACAACCCAAAGATGTATAAGAGGCAGAAAGAACAGATTAGAAAACGATGGAGGTTGGCAGAGGGCAAAAGCTAAATATACAGTAATTAAATCACAGGATCACAGAATGGTTTGGGTTGGAACAGACCTTAAAGCTCATCTATTCTAACCTCCTGCCATGGCCAGGGACACCTTCCACGAGGCAAGATTGCTTCAAGCCAACCTGGCCTTGAACATTTCCAAGGGTGGGGCAGACACAGCTTTTCTGGGTAACCTATGGCAGGGCTCCAGCACACTCACAGCATTTTTTCCTAATATCTAATCTAATTCTACCCTCCTTCCTTGATCTCCTCACTGGAGATAAGGTAGACAATGCAAGCTGTGAAGGAGGAAAAAATCTTTAGGATGATAATGTCAAAGAACAACTCAGCTTGATCCATTGAGAAAATGAATCTATAGTCTTTTTGTGTCCCTTCCTTCTCCTGCCCCTTCGTCCCAAAGCAGATTAATTTACAAGGGTAAAAGCTTCCAGATGGAATCTATCAATAGCTGCATCTATGTACAATTTGCAACTCTTTTGTCATTTACTACTACACCTAAAGGAAGGCAGACAGCTCTGCCTGCCTTCAGTGAAAATTAGGGACTGGATTCATTTTGAGTCTATTTCTGAGAACTGCTGCTTTTCTGTAGAAGTTGACATTTGCTGGAAATAAAAGGGGAAAAAATATTAAAGCTATTAAGTTGTAATGGGATTTGTGTTAGTGCAGGCATTTTGTGTTTGTGTGGTTTTTTCTCCTGAGTAAAGCCAAACTTGTGCTTGACTCATGGACACTTTCCTTGATTGAGGAGAAGCCCCAGCAACAGGATTAGAGGATTAGTGTCCCTCCTGCATCACACCAAAATCAGCATAAACCTCCAGCCTGAAACTGTTGCACAGAAACTCAGGCTGCACAGTGTCTTTTCATTTTTTTTCCCCAAGACGTTTCATTTATGTTTTCCCACCTAGATGCCCTAGAGCCTCACAGATTATGAGTGCAGGAGTGTTACCACACAGCACAAGTATGAGTCAGGAGCCAAACAGGTCCATTATGGGGAGAATTACAAACACTGAAGAAAGATATAACATATCTGCACTGGGATACAGAAGAAAGGGTATCTTATAAAATAGTTTTCCTAGAATCACTGAATGGTTTGGGTTGAAAGGGACCTTAAAGATGATCTTGGTTTAATCCCACCACTGTGGGCAGGGACATCTTCCACCAGACCAGGTTGCTCCAAGCCCCATCCAGCCTGGCTTTGAACACTTCCAGGGATGTGCAAGGCAGACATGTGAGGCACACTGCAGGCAGCATGTGCAGGACTGCATCCCACCTTGGGACTGCCTTTAAAAATTAGTAAGAACAGGATGTCTCTTTAAAATGTTCTCTACATACATTATGTAGTGCTCATCTGTTAAGGGTCATAAAAACTCAAACATTTAAATGATAGCAAATCCAAACAAACCAAACATCTTCCAAAGGGACAGTCACAAAGACAAGTGTACATATTGTACTGAGACTGCACATAACCCTGAAATGAACCCAGTTCTGCTCAATGGTGGCATCTGCTCAGCAGCTCAAAGGTTGTACTGAGATCACTGCTCAAGCCAAGCAATGCAGCAAAAGCTGCACTCAGGTGTGTGTGCATGGCCAGGCAGAGCAACTTGCTTTTAACTGCAATGTTGCAATGTTACCAACCTATCTAAAAATTACAAACACCCCCCCGCTAAATTCCTGACTCCAGATGTGTCCCAGCAGCTCCCCTCTCTCTAGCACAAGAGACTGCAGTTCCCCAAGCTTTAATTCTGTGCTGGTCAGTGACAGTGAGCATGAAGGGCTCCAGGAGCTTGAAACCAGACTGAAACATCTCCACAGCCCAACACCAATCAATAACAATTTGCAGTCCTCCTTCTCATTCTCTGTTATTCTTAATGAACTCCTGTTCCAAGAGTAAGAAATAAGGAGAAACACTATTTTTAAAGCAACTGCATGTAGGTCTTTGGCACCTAGTGCTGATTTTGTAATTCTCCACTTGTTTAATTTTCTATTTGTTGTCTAAGCTAGGACAGCTGTATTTTGTGGACACACCATTTTTTTTAACTCCATCTGAAGCCAATACTAACACATGGAAACTGTAATCTCATCTAGGACAAAGCCCTTGAGTCTGTCAGCAAGTGCCCATCAGACCTAACAGCCATTGATAAAACCCAGACTTTTGAGGCTCTGTCCCCAGGTCAAACCTATTTCTCACCCCACGCTGAGGATTTCACTGTTGCATCAATAATGGAAATTACTCTGAATGTGAATAAAGATTTTTCTCCTCTGAATACGACATTTCAAGATCTGTTCTTACTCCTGACGTAACAAACCCCAGTACTTTTCCCTGTGCTCTTCTGCAAAGGAGGACAGCAGAATTAATGTCATTTCTTGTGCATTACAAACCTTTTACTCTTTCTGTATTTGCTCTGTGCTGAAGTGAGCATTTTAAAGTGCATTTACCTGATGGAAGAGTTATTGGCTACTGAAGCTACTGAAAGGATAACACAGTAAGATGAAAAAAATCTACTAAAAAGCTATTTTGAAAGTGAAAAGCCTTTAAACTTCATATAATGTTAAAACTGGCTCTGAAGGTACCAGTGCAGAAATGGAGTGTTAGCACCAAAATGCTAAGATTAGCTGCTTTTTCTTTTTATTCTTAGGAGTAGAATATATCACTGGTTTCTCAGGTTGGGACTTACAATCTAAAACGAAAAATTCAGAAGAGACAAAAAAATAGACAAAAATCCGTAACTAATTAAGGGTTCCTGCAATGGCTGTATTTTTGTTTCAGATGGTTTTGATTTAATCTGATTTTCTTAATTTGCAAGGCTGGGCATCTGGTTTGAGAAATTGCCCAGGAGGGAAGAGCCCCTTCCCCTCACCCTCACAATGAGCTTTTTCCCTTCCATGGCATCAGTGCTGGTCCACAGCCATGCAAAGAGTCTGTCCAGGATTTATCCTGCTGCCAAACAAAGACAGCAGCCTGCACTCAGGGTGTGGGAGCCCTCCTCAATCACCACACCAGGAAAGCGTGGGGAGATCTGAAAGGGTGGACATAAAATAGGAGTACATGTATTCACTCCCTTCCCTTTGAAAGTGCTCTGTACATGGAATAAGAACAAGAAACAATGGATAAAAACAACTGAACACTGTTTCCCTTCGAAGGCACCAAATACAAAGGCACCAAATGAAAACAAGAGGGTCACATTTAATAGCAGAAGAGGAAAAGCTTGAGATAAAAAGCTGGAATAAGCAGCAATCATCAGTCATCAACATCAGAGTATATTGGGCAAAGGCAGCATTATGAGGCTTTTTATTCTTTTAAGAAAGGGAACAGAACAAAAGGCACTTTGGTGCAGGGCATGTTGTGGGGCTGATCCACATGGATACTGCACAACTACACCAAGAGAGGAGTACAAGGTGAGCACAGACATCTGGGAGCTCAAAGCAGTGCTGACATCTGAACACAGGCGAGATAAATGCCATGAAAGCCTCAGAAAACCAGTGGCACCAGTTAAAGGCAGAGACATGAGATGCCCAGCATGAGCCAAGAACAGGTAGGCAGCCTATTTTGGATAGGAGACTGGAATTGGGCTTTTCTACCACCTTATATTTCAAGCTCATTCCTTGATGCCTTAGAAAAATGAAATCTCATTGTGAAAAGGGGGACAATTCAAGAAGCTCCCTGGTCTGTCACTCCAGTCTCTGTCATTGCTACTTTTCCATTTGGATCAGCACACAGAGCTCTTGGGCAGCTTGGAGGGAACAAGAGAATGAAGGAACAGATCAAAAGAAAGGAAGGAGACAGCGTTTCCATCAGTCTTTTTGGATGACTGACCAGAAAGAAAAAAAGCAGTGAATGTCACTATATTTGACTCCACAGGAGTAAAGGCAATAAATAAATAAAAAAAATAAATTAAAGTAAATAGGAAATAAGAATATCCTGTGCCAAGGACACAACTCTTCCATAAGCACATAGAGCTCAAGTGATGAATTATCAGCAGAGAGGCACCTGGTACTGCCCTTTGACAAGGCACCCACGTCCCCCCACTCTGCAGACCCAATCCAGGAGCCAATGCCTCCCCACCAGCCTGGCATGCTGGAATATTCTGTAGCTCAGCACAGCAATAGAGGAGCCTAAAGCTTGCAAAGGAAATACATGAGCAGCATGACAGGGAGGACTGGAAACACCTGGGGAAAAAAACTTCACTTCCAAAAACATTTGCTTTAGAGACAAAAATTGTGTTTGATCCCCCCCAGGCTGGCTCTTCCCATCACACCATGACTTGGAAAGGGCTGACAGTCCCCACGTGTGGCTGGGCAGTGCATCCCTGTGCGTGGCTCCATGGGATCCACTGCAGCACAAAATTGTGTCGACCCATTTGTAACAGAACATCACACCTAGCAGCCAAAATCCAGCTGGCATTTTGTGCTCACAGTAAATAGGATTACTGGCAGCAATGAAAAGTGAAGTCCTCTGCTGAACAACACACTGGGGATGGCAGCTGCTTTCCAGTCTTGGACTGCAAATACCACCTTGCCAAAGCTTTCTGTACTAATGGGGGCTGTTTTCTCTACAGGAAGGGAAAAGGCAGGAGAGAATTCTGTTTTTATGCTTCCGAGTCTCCTATTGATGTGCATGTGTTCAACTGCTCCTGTTCCCACTAACACCCAGCATGGGAGATTCAAACAACTTCAGAGCTGCTACAGCTGGGGTTGTCCATGAGACTGAGCTCATGTTTAAAAAAAAAAAAAAGAGGCAAAAAAAGTATTATTTTAAAATTTTCTGCACTAAATAATGTAGCACAGCTTTAACTTTAAAACCTGCATCTTTCAATGGAAATATTTGTTTCTACCTAAAGGACCAACCAGAGCTGCCAACTATTCATGTTTGTAATCCTCACTGACACCAATGGGAGCTGCATTTGCAGAGCAGGTCCCCACAGGGAGCCTGGGGGGTGATTTACTGACTCCAACAAGACCTGCAGGCACTAAATGGCTGCCTCCAGGTTACTCAGGTGGAAGAACATGCAGAGTGCCCATTTTGGAGGAAAAAAGGTCTGAGACTGTCAATAAATAAAACCCCCCGTGGGTCTCACAGTGAAATGGAGTGAATGACCAGCTGGCAAGGAGGGGAAAGGGGAAGAAAAAAGGAAATGAGAAACAGGCAAATTGCTCTTTGTGTGATGACAGGAATGATCCTGAACTGCAATCAAGTTTCCCAAAGTTCACACTTAAAGTCCTATTTGCCTCAACAACATCCACTTTAGTGCCTAAAACATGTAAAACAATCAAAAATTAAAGCATCCCTTCCCATGTAAATGTTCCTCCATTAGAAAGAGGGCTCTGATTCTCAGGAATGGAGTTTAGAGGTGAGGAGAATGACCATTTTTCTTGGATTTTTTATGTGAAAACCCAGTGCATGTCCCTGATCAGTAAGGAAAGGCACAACCTGGGACAGGGGCTCAGTGTCCCCAGGCTGGCACAGCAGCTTTGTGGCCTTGAATTTCCTTACAAGACCAGAGCTACTGGGCTCCAAAAGCTGTCCAAAACCTCCTCCCACTGGATTTGTTACACACATTTGTACTGGCAATTCCAATTGATTTTATACTGAAATATTGCTGTGGGATTAAATACCATTGTGTGAGGTGCAGATGCATTTAACACGATCAGTGGCAAATACATAGTTATTAAACAGTGGGGTGGGAACATGAAAGAATCATATTCAATACTCTTAAAGCAAATATTGCATTTTGAAAGGAAAACCAAGAATCTCATTTCTTCCCTTCCTGAGCATCTCTCCCAGCACAACTATTCTACATGTGAAAAAAAAAAACCAACCTGAAAGTCTTGGAAGGCATAAATCAGGATACAGAAAAAAAAAAACCTGCCAACACCGAGCTTTGTACCAGAGGGTCCAAAGGGAGTCCACAGCAGGGACATGGCAGAATGCATTAAATCTCAATTAGATCATAGCACACAACAAAGCCAGAACATTCTCATCATATTTGCTCATCCAAGGATTAAGGGATTTTCTTCTGAGAGGTCTGTGCTTGCAAAGCATCTTGGGGACCACGCGGCTCTTGGCAGGGAAGAACAGGCACCTCTCTCCTGTCTCAATGAACTACACCCATTAAATGGCCTCATAACAGTATTTTACATGTCTGTGTGCCAGTGAGAGACTGCAGCTGGGAGGAGACACTGTTCAATACTTTGGAAGTGCTTCCACAGTACTTTTGGTAAATGTATCTTTCTGCTGACTGTCTGCATATGCCAAAATGTCAAAAATAAAAGCATGGATAGAAAAACAAGAAGACAGAAGAATAAGGAAAATATGAAAGGAAATAAAACTTTGATGGCATACTTTAGATTTTAAACATTACTGTAGTAAGGTAATGTTCTAGCCACTTTTAAAGCAATGATTTAGGCAACATTATGAAGTCATTATTTGTAAATGTGTTTGTTATATAATGCTTACTATTAATAGGACCTCATAATTATGCCTGTAAACAGTATTACAAATATAATAGTGGCCAGCCAAGGGCCCTCACATCCCCTGATGTGCCACAATGGGCAGCACAGCTGGGAGCAGTGTCCAGCCCAGATTCCCACTGGCTCCTGCTGCCTGGTCCTGCTGCATGAGTTTCTATAGCAGCACCTTGTTCTGCAAAAGGATCTGCAGGAGGATTCATCTGGCCACATAAAAGAATTTTACATCCCATCTCCTCTAAGATTTGCTTCTGTTATTGCTTCATAAGCCTAAAGACATTTTCTACGAAATCACAGAATCAAAGAAACATTTAGGTTGGAAAAGGCTGCAAAACCATCAAGTCTGACTGTTCCCCCAGCACTACACCTTGTCTTCAGTGCCACATCCGCGTGTCCTTTAAAACCCCCCAGGGACGGGGACTCCACCACTGCCCTGGGCAGCCTGTTGCCTGACTGTGCTGTGGGTTTTCCTGTACCAACACTTGCCACAACGCCTGGCTACACTGATTTCTCCCAGCCATTTCCACAGCTCTGAGCTCTGCTGCCTCTGCTCCAAGCAAGACTCGTGTCTAACATCTTCAGTGTGGGGCATTGCAAGTGCTAGCAGCAAGGACAGGCTTCACCCAATGCAAACAGTTTGCACTTTCCTTCTAAAGATCAGTTAATGAAGAGCAACACTTCAGAGCTGTTTGATTAAAGTGCTAATGCTTGTAAAATCAATATGCCAGGGAGTGAAGCTTTCTTCATATTTAAGCAAGAAAAAGAAATCTTAAATTTTATGTTGAACCCAGATGCAGTAACAGGAGTGCAGACACACTGTAGCTGCCTCATATAATTTACAAACACCTTCTGTTAGTACACCTTAAAACACACATTATTCAATAAATGCTGCAGAAATTATCTTAAAAGCAGCTTAAAAGCCTTGACTTGCTTCTACAGAAGTACCATGATATCCACGCACAGCACTGACACTTTTAAAAGGTTTCCTTGCTGAGGAACAGTACCAATAGTCCAAATCACAGCAAGGCCAGCAGCTTAGCAGGTCCCCATCACCTTTGGAGTGTGCTGCTTTAATTTGCTCCAGGAAAACCCATTCCCTACCTCCACAAGAGTATTCAGTTAACTAAGTGAATAGCTTGGTGAATTCACTCCACCACCACACATCTGGGCTGGAAAACTTCAAAGCACGGCAATCATAATATTTTCACTGCAGACAGGAGCTATTGTCCCTCCCCACAATGAAGCCTGGAAGACAGGCTCTAATCCCCACAACGGAGGGCTCTCTTGAAAGGGAACACCACACTGGCTTTCAAAAACCCATCAGGGATGCGGAGTTCACAGCTATGAAACCTTCCAGCCTCGGCGGGTCAAACCTGGCATCAAAGCACCCACCCTACCCCAAAATAGCTCCAAGTTTCAGATGCTGTAACTCCCTAAATGGTAAGGGTACAAGCTCTATGGTCATAGCCCAAATTATGTTACACATCCCCTGACTGCACACACAGAGATTATGACTGCTCAGCGCACTCAGCACACACACAGTCACAAGGGAACACTAAAAGCAAATTCTGGCCCTGTCTATCATCCATAATTCAAGAGAAATCAGGGTTAAAAAAAGTGCGTGAGCAATTGACATAATTTATATGCTGCAAGTGGGAGAGCTGGCAGTCTCTTGCATCATAAAGTTTCAATAATGGTAGTTTAACATCAGATGTACCCACAGCTGCATTGCCATTAGCTCCATTACGCCATGGAGCAACAGCTTCCTGAGCTGGGTACCCCCACCTTGTCCCACCAACAGCTTGCTTCACCAGGAATTATCAGTCAAGCACAAACCACTCGGTACTAACAGCAGGAAAAAGGAAAAAAAAACCCAACAAAACAACCAAAACCAAAAACAAAACCAACACAGCTTGAAAGGTTTAGTGATGCAGTTGTGTCTTGGTTTGAAAGACAGGTGTCTGCTAGGGAAGGCAGGAGACCCCTTCCCTCTGAATCATTATAATTTTGAAATTAAAGGGCTCTCAGGCTAGGAATAGGAATAACAGTTCTTTGCTAGTGCGTATAACAAGGCAAATAAACACAAAAACTATGGCAATGACAGCAAACAGAACCAGGAATCTCGTGGCAGCCTTGTCGGAGGATGGGAAGGGATGGAGGAGAGGCTTTGCTGCCCAAACCCCAGGGCAGTCTGACCCTGGTGCCCCTGCAGGGCTGAGGAGCACCAGGCTGGAAGGGCAGGGATGGGCAGGAATGCCGGGCTGTGGATGGGATGGATCAGGAGCTCTGTGGTGGGAGCTGGAAGGGCAGGGATGAGCAGGAATGCCGGGCTGTGGATGGGATGGATCAGGAGCTCTGTGGTGGGAGCTGGAAGGGCAGGGATGGGCAAGAATTTTGCAGAAATCAAATGAGAACTTGAGCACAGGAATCCCTAAAGTAAAAGGAGTTAATGAAAAATCACCTGGTTTCACAGCACCCTGAACTTATCAGGACACTATCACCACTCTAAGTAGCACTTTTCCACAGTTAGTGCTGTAATACCATGTTTTCAGGGGTTTTTCTTTGTTTCCTTCCTGTTGTGCTTAGCTGACAAGTCTGGCTAAACTGTGCCAAAAAAAAACCAAAAAAAAACCCAAAAAACAAACCAACCAACCCAAAAAAACAAAACAACAACAAAAAAACCCAAAAAAACCCACCAAAACACACACACACACACACACACACACACACACATATATATATCAATCAGCACAAAGCCTGAATCTTTGGTACAAAATTCCCTTTTTACATCCCATGTGCAGATTCAGCACATCCATGTCCATGGCACAAAGAGGAAGAGACACGTCCCAATTTAATGTTGAAACACAACCTGGTAAGCAGAAAGCAGCAGGAAAAGTTGTTTTCCCCACACCCTCCCCCAAGTCAGCTGACAACATCAGCAACAAGGTGGAGCAGGTATGGTGGGAAGAGGTAACAGCTGCTCCCTTCCTGTCTCTTGGAGCAGAATATGGAAGTTTGGCAGAGAGCTGAAGCTCATGTAAGAAAAACCCAGAAGACTCAATCTCTCCTTTTTCCTTTCAGCAGCACCAGCACTTAATTTCACTGCTTCCCAAGAGATGATTCTCCATCCCCAGGTGTGCTGAGCATGCTCCATATTATCTCTAGGAACAAGAAACCCTGAGTTATGGGGGCTCTTTTACCTTTTTTTTTTCCTCTTCTAGGTCATTATATTCTTATCTGAGCTTGCAGAGCACATCATCCAGACAAACTGCTGTCTTTCTCCCCCAGTTGAACCCAGGAGCACACTCGCATGAGGAAGATAAAAGGTGCCCAAGATTTGAAATATGGCAGTGAGCATCCCTTTAACGCAGCCCCGGGAACTGCCAGCAAAAAGCGCTTCACAGGGAATTTACAACATGGATTTTTCTGCTACATGAGGTGGGGAGAAAAATCTGCAAAGAAGGCAGATCATAATTTAAGTTTATTTATGATTTATTCCAGTAGCTGGAGAAGAATTTAAATAGGCATTTCCAGTGCTTCTTTGAACACCTGCACCACCACACACCCATGAAGCTCAGTAAAAGCCCTGGACTATGTTACCCCTGACTAACAAAACACAGTGTATGCTGCCACCTTATACTGACAGAGTGTTAAAATCCATGGCACATTTGGAACAAGCAAAAAACTTCAAGGAAATTAGTAAGGCGAGTGACATGATAAAATCTTTCTCTCTGAGCTAGAGAGCGTAAGGCTGAGTCATGAAAACATAAGGGGAAAAAACCACCAAAATCCCATATTCCAACTTGTACATCCAGACAGAGGACTCCTTTAGGCACCAAAGGGTAGCTCTGCATGAAAGCTTTAAAACATTCCTTAACTTGTTCTCTCTTGAAGGATCCCATCAGCTTTTCCCAAGTCCTCTCACAGCCACGAGGAACTGCAAAGCAAAGGATGCCAACAGCAGCTGACAGTGCAGCAATGATCCCAGTGGGCTCTCCCAGGGCTGTGGATGGTACAGTCATTCAAAATCACGCTCAAGAGAGAACAATGCATCCATGCTACAGAAGCACTTCTCACTGACCCAGGGGGGAAAGAAGTCCCTTCATTACAATTACAAATCAGAATAACTCCACAAAGTATTTTGATCCTACTCAGATGTGCCCCCACCAAGCACCAGCCAGGCTCTGCCTCACCTGGCTGAGGAGCACAAGGGAGCACAGCCCAGGACACTCAGCTGCTCCTCCAGCAGCTGGGAGCTTCCAGTGCCAGGCTTATTGTATTTGTTTGTATTTGAGGGGGAGCAAGATTGATGCTCTCCAGCACACACAGCCCATTTCTGGTTTCTTGCCACCATAAGGAGCCTGCCATTGTCTGTCCCCTGGAGCAGAGAACAAATGCACACTTGACCTTCCCATGACACACATTTTGAGTGAGCATCAGCCCTTGCAGAGGATCCAGGTTCCCGTTCACACTGCACACCTGACAAAGCCCTGCTGGTCATGCCAGACATCAGACCACATGAATTGTCTCCCCAGTGCTACCTGCAGAGCTTCTCACCTGGCACATCCACCTCTGTCTGGCACATTGCCTCCTGCTCGTGATTCCCAGTCCTCTTCCATACTGCCTCAATATGACTACAGAGAGGCACACCAAGGCAGCAACTGCAGGGAGCGGAGATTTACCAGCACTGAAGGCCCCCCACTCCAGCTCCCACCAGCACCACCAGATGTGATGCATCAGGAGGACTCAACCTTCCTTCACCTGTTCCCAGCCACAACTGAGCCTCATCACATTCATCTGTCTGATCTAGGTCCCCAGGAGTCAGGGTGTAGGCAGGTTACAAGGCAAAAAGAGTTTTCTCACTTCAAATTAAGCACAAAAATCGAAACTTTGGAAAAGTTTGCACTTTTTGTTTTAAAAAATGGTATTTAAAAAATTGGAGCTTTTAAATCCACAACATTTTAGAGACAAAGCAATTGTACTCATGAAACCCTTCCTATTAATATGGTTTCTGTGAGAACCACCTTATGAAGGCTTTCCCTTCCTGATCCTTGCAGTGCCTTTCCCACTTAAAACACCTGGAGATCACAGCCCTTACACAAGGCCTCAGCACAACCCCCTGTCCAGCAGAGCTCAGTGTTCAGGTACTGGCAGAAAGCAGCACAGCAGCACCAGCAGTGCCTTCAAAAAGGGTGTAGAATTCTGGTTATTTATATAAGACTGCATTTAATACCTCTGCTCACCTTCACCTGCATTTTGCTCCACATACAAATAAAAATTTGCAATTTATAAACTGCTAAATTTAAAGACAGTGGAGTTAAAGCATGAATGTGGATAGCAGACGCTGCATCTAACACTTACGACAATGAATTCTAGACTATTCTGAGTTAGAAGGGAGCCATAAGAATCACTGAGACCCAAGGGAAACTAAACCCTTCCCCTCCTTTTTTTTTTTCTGGAAGCATTACTTGGGTCCCACCCTTAATAATAATTTTAGAATCCCCTGGAAGTAGTGTGGGAGTGTCACCATTAAGATTGGTGGAAACACAACTCCTGGTTGTATGTATTCCCTGCAGACTGCCAAGCTATATTTAAATTCCTTTCCTCAATCGGAAGGAACTTAACCAACCTGGAAAACAACAAATCAGTGCTACTTGCATTGTTTTTTTATGTCTAACTTCACATTAATGCTGTGTCAGACACCATCAGCATCAGAAGATGCTGCACCAGCCTTTGCCAGAAATGTTGCATTTTCTCAATGAAAAAGGGAAATATGTAAGAGAGATGAGAAAATTATTAATTTCCCAGGATCTTTTTTGTGTTGCACCTCCCCTGTAATTTGGGCAGGGCTCTTTCCCCTGGAAACAAGAACTAGGAGAGAGAATCTGTGGCTGCTCTGTCCCTGAAGTGTTCAAGGTCCGGTTATATGTGGCTTAGAGCAACCTGGTCTAGAAGAAGGTGTCCCTGCCTGTGGCAGGGGATTGAAACAAGAACATCTTTAAGGTCCCTTCCAAATCAAACCATTCTATTTACCACACTGAGAACAGGGATTTCCTTACAGCACAATGGGGGCATGGAGAATTAGTTTCCTCATCAGTGGAGATGATCTCAGTGGGAGACTCTGCTTTCTGAACCAGATCAGGATGTTTCCAAGCAAATATTGAGCCAAAACTCAGCTGTGCTGTCAAAGAAAATTTCCCTAAGTGCAGCATCTACCTCCCCACGGTCTTCAAAAACCTGAAAGCCTGTGGCATCTATTTGCCACTGTTTAGTCAGTTCTGGTTAATGGGTGAGACTTTTTTACAGCATTTGTGGCAGTGTGTTAATTTAATCGGTTAGGCTTTCTATACTTTTGTACTTGTTGGGTTCCCTGTACCCCACCCCTCGATTGTTCCTTTGTTTAACTCACATGACTCCGGCACCTGCCATGCGACACACACGGTTAGCTGCCTGTCATTTCTCCCGCCTTTGTAAATCCCTCCTATTTTTCCCCTGATTAGTCCAAGTGATGTTCTATTACATCTGTATCCCCTGGCAACCTGCCCCGGTTGGCTGGCAGTGGCTGGCCACCCCCTTTGTCCCCCCTCCGAATCCTTTGGACAAAAACCCCCTGCACCCCTCTCCCCCCGAGCAGTTTCGGGCTGAGGAGGTGTTTGCAATAAACCCTCTGTTCGTCTGAAATTGTTTCCTCCTTTCTTTCCACTGCCCGTCGAATCTCCATTGCTCGCATAAGCCTCTGCCTGGCAAAGAACCCACGGGAGTCAGTACTGCTTGCGAGCTTGCAGACTGACCCCCTAACACTCTGTCGCTGTGTCTGGGCCAGCGGTGACAGAGCCCGTTGGCTCTCTGTGAGCACACCGACGGAGGTGTGATGCAACAGCATTTCCAGGGTGATGTTAACTCAGTTCAGAAGAATACAACTGCACTTACAAGGAAACATCAAAACCAGACAGTAAAAACAGAGAGGGCTTATGCACATCCTTTTCTGACGTGTTTAGTTACATTTGAAAGTGCTTCAATTGTAGATCTATACAGTAGGTGAGCTGGTCACTGCTGGGCTCCCTGGGAATCCTGCAAGCTGGAGGGACAAGTCAAAGTGTCACAGTCAAGAATTTATAGACAGCAACAGCAGAAGCCATGTGAGTGGAACGATTTACTTGCTACTGAAAACTAATTGGATAGAAAGGGAGAAAATGTATACAGCTGTATGCAAAGGGAGATGAGTATGGAAAGGCTCCAAAACCAGGGTATTTGGTAAGCAAATGTTATCCCACTGAAATTCAGAAAAGTCTGCAAAATTGTTTTATGTCTTCTCCAAAAAACGTTCAGTAGAATATAAGAAATTAATCCCTTTATACAAAAGATGATTTAAATACATCCAATAACTAAAATTTTGTGCAACTAAGAACTTGTAGCAAAGATTGAAAAGAGTGTTCACAAAAGCAGTGAACATTACATATGCAGTAAAAATACAGTGGAGATTTTCAGACCCAGGTCCTCTATCACACCTCAGTTGAAACATAAACCCATGGCAATGTGTTCTCCCTGTTAGCTCTCCTAAACCCTAACCAGAGAACACTGCAATAGATTGTGGAGAGAGAAAGGGATGTCTCTTCAAATACAACAGAAACAGCTTTTCTGAAGGACAGGAGAGCTGTTTCCAGTACATCATGGATGTTAAGGACGCTCATATTTAATAAACCTTAGGGACCAATAAAGAATGCAAAATAATCCTTTAAAAAACACCTATGGGGCCTTTAAGAAACCATAAATAAAATTCCACGAGTTTTTCAGAGATTTACAGCTTGGCTGTGCACTAAGGGGAATCCCTGTGGCCACAAGCCAGAACCTCATCCCAAGGGCCCAGCATCCGAGCAACGCCCACAGGTCCTGCTGAACCCACACCACAGAGCCTGGGGGAGCTGCAGCAGCAGGGGCAGTCATGCCACAGAAGGGACATGCAGATTCCCTGGCTTGGAAACACACTGCCAGGCTGAGGTCCCTGCAGGAGCACAGCTCTGCTGGCAGCAGCACTGGCATTAGCACTGCCAGGACCTCCTGAAGTCCAGCTAATTCAGACAACTGGGAATGCATTCTGGACGAGTGAAGCTTTAATTCTCTCCTTGAAGCTCCACAGCCCAGTCAAATTACACTTTGCAGATTATCAAAGCTCTGCATCTGAGCTGGATTATTATAGGGATGAGACTAGTCATTTTAACAATTAATTTTTGTGTGGCATTCTTTGCTTCTGAATATTTGAGCAGTGCTGGTTTTTTCACCAGATATGCTTTTGTAGCCAAAAAAAGTGCTTGAGTGCATTACAGCATCTTTGTTCACACGCAGTACTGAACTTCTTTGAAATATTCAAAGTTTAACAGATTGATTTTGCTTCTGGCAAGTCTCCCTGCATGTAGTTTTGCTGAGTGTGTAGACCTACACTCTCAAAGAGCTACTTATCACCTACATGATCTATTTATGGAAGAATGGACAAATATCCATTAATATAGAGTTAAAGTCTAGGAGACAGAGCACGGTCAATATGGAGGAAAGAAATCAGAGTAAAGAGCAAGAAACTTTTTTTGATGTAGAATCCCAACTTCCACTGCCTTTGCTTTGCAACACAGCAGGAGCCAGAAGGATAAATGACAGAAGGGACAGGGATGCAAAATGTTAATACCCATTCACTTTGTCTTGTTTGTAGCTTGTTGTTTATTCATGGATTTCACATTAAGTTTACCTCTGGAAAACCATAAAGGAATTTATCACCATGCCCATTCAAAATGCCATGTAAATATTAACTACCCTTAATTGCTATGTGGTTGGTGTTAATGAATGTTTTCCTTGATGCAAAGGAGTTTCTATATGCAGCCAAAGTAAACAAATCCTTCTAAATCCTTCACATTTTCTTGTCACATCATCAAAACTGTTAATTTGGGCTGTTCCAGAAGAAGGTGGAGGAGCAAAACTCAGACAATGGCCAGGAGGGCTGATTTTTTAAGACAACAGACTTAACCTCCCAGCCCTGTGCATAAACATCTCATCAAAATTCAGTGCTTAACAGTAACTGGGTTCTTGGCACAGTGATGAGATTGGAAATTATGATTTAAAGCATTACATGTGGATTGCTTCTCTCATTCCGAAGTATTCTGGTGCCCAGACTTTGGGGTTTTTTTTTCCATGTTGAAGCAAGAGAAAAACATTAATGACCAGAAGTAAACAAGCACTGTCCTTGCCAGCTGAAAGAACAGGTCTCCATACCACATTTTCTGCTAATGCTGTAAGACTTGGCTGTCTCTAAAGATGTGGTTTTTTGCTTTCCAATTCCACTATGCCCAGTGACAGTGGATGGCAGATGTCACATAACTGACATTGCTGGATCCTGACACTGCAAAGCAAGGGGGACAAATGAAACCTTCTGCAGAAGGTGTGCACAGTTTCTCTGCTGGTTTTCTGGGACAGATTCCCAAAGCTGAGCCCTCTCCACTCTGGAGGCTCTGGCACAGCCAGCACAGGCTCCACTGGTCAGGTTCGTGTCAGCAACCTTGGTGCAAAGTAAGCACAGAGAGTGAGACCACATCACTGAGTCTGTTACCTTCCAGAATGCAAAAAGTATCACAAAATAAATCTAACATACTAATCATTCTTTTTAGTAAGGTCTTTACAAGATAAATGATTGCTCTGGTTTTTTCTTTAATAAAATAGTTACATGAAGAGACAGCAGTATTCATATTTACGATGCCTTTAACAGACCCTAAAGGTTTCCTATCTTCAATTTAACTCAGCCTTTAATAACCTATTAGCATGAAAATGACAGCTGAGCCAATGTGAGCTTAGATGTCTTTTCAAGATACAATTTCCTTCACGTTGCAGAGATACTCTTCACATCAAGCCAAGCTATGAAAAAAACAAGCCATCCCTTGAAGTGCTCCAGAACTTATCAAAATATTTGAATACTTTTCAAAACACATCTTGGCACTTTTCTCTGAATGTAATTAATACCTTTCTCTTTCAATTAGACACATGGATGCACATATTGAAGTATTAAAAAAAAAGTCTTTGGATGGGTTGTCCTTTTCAGAAATGTACTCTCTTTGCTCTGTTCCTCTGTCTTATCTTGTCACCTCAACCTTGTGTTTCTTTTGGTGGTACTTTTCTTTCTAGGCTCAGTGACAGCAGGATTTATTTCAGCATGAGTATCCCAGAAGAGGCTCCTGGAGGCTCCTGGTCACACCATGCCTTGGGTCCAATTTCCAGCACAGCTGGGCACTGCAGGTCCTCCCATCACAGCTTCATCTGCTCATCCCAGCTCATCTGATGCTGCTTCTCTTCATGAGCCAGGAGTGCTGGAAGCTGCCTGTAAAGCTTTTTACTGTGCTTGCATTTCTCCCTTATTAATTCTAAAAATTTCGACACAGTTAGATCTCAAAAGATGTTATTCACAGCCCTTTTGCAAGGTTCACAGCAGCAATAATTTGTGTATCCCCTGAAAGGTTTCTAAATAAACATGACCCTCGAATGCTGATGGGTATGAATACTCCTCATTCCTGGCAGATCTTGGTATTACTTCAGCAGTTGAAGACTTACAGAGCAAAATAGGCAACAGGTGACAGAACAAGAGAAAACGCCACCAAGTTGCACCAGGAGAAGTTTAGAATAGGTATTAGGAAAAAATTTTTCATGGAAAAGATTGTCAAGCATTGAAGTAGACTGCACAGGGAGGTGGTAGTCACCATCTCCAGGAGTGTTCAGAAACATCTGGAGGTGGCACCTGGGGACACAGTTGACTGCTGACCATGGTGCTGATGCTGGGTTGATGCTGGGCCTTGATGATCCTAAAGGTCTTTTCCAACCTTCACGATTCTGTGATTCTATGAAAGTGATATAAACTTTTTCCACAACAATTAATTAGCACCATTGTGATTTACCATCCTTTTATTCCCCTGAACAGCTGCAGCAGATACATTCCTGATGGAGTCATTAAGCCACCCAAGGCAGAGCCCGGCTTTGTTGCAGGGATTTTGGCAACCTGCAGTCCCAGACCAGTAAGCTGAAGCTGCTCACAGGCTGTCTGAGATGCAGCTCTGTTCCAGCACTGTGAGAAGCACCTCAGCCAGATTTCTTGCCCTTTCATCTACCTTTCCCTTTCAAGGACATTAATCTTTATGCTAAACCAACATGCACGTTGAGCTCCCAACTCATCACCTATCTCAGGTACCCCTAGGACAGACCAAACAGGATTTTCTTTTTTGACACGTTACTCATTACCACCACAGCATTGCCTACAATGTACACCCAGACATCTTTCTGCACATGTTTCAGTTTTCTTTAACAATATCTTAAATCTGTGCTTGACCTTTTTAATACCCTAGAAAATGTCTGTGTGCCAGCTTCTCTGCTTACTTGGAGAGCTGGTGCCATCTCTTATGGAGAAGGAAGAGACTGTATGCATCAGCAAAGAGAATAAATGATACACTTTCAAGCCTGACACAATTCCTTCCAGCTCTTTGAATGCATTTCAAATTTAATTGCAATTTCTTCTGTGGTTTTCTATTTTGAGTTTATAGTTAGATCCTCTGGGCCTACGAGGAATGATGCTATGTAGTTACCTAGTAAGAACGTTGGAATTCATGTCCTGAAGTTGCTTCATTAGTTTACTTCATGCTTTCCAAATGATCAAAGCAGATCTAAATTTTTCATTACGAGGAAAATTGCACCTTTTTCATGGTAGAATAACTGGGTTAATTGCCAACATTAATATTATATTTGTTTCTCAAGAAGCCACCAAGAATTTCTATCATAACTTAATAAATATGAATCAAGGCATAGTCAATTCAGAGAGCAAGGAAAACTGGGTCCTTCCTTCAATCATCTATACACATCACCAGCAGTTTGGACCTGCTATTTCAGTTTTATATTTTGGGATGATCAACCACCTACCTCCCATAGCTCATTTTTGCACAGAATGGGAAACCTTAGAGCATTGCAAATGTGGAAGTTTTTATTGGTAAGAGGCTTTTATCCAATTTTCACATTCAGCTTGATTCTTTTATGTTTTAGGGAAAAGAAACTACATCTTCCTTTACAGCTGAAAACAGGTAGTATATCTTGAAGCCCTTAATGAAGCCTGAATGCCTTCCTGGAATTTCCCTTAGTAATTCAGTAGCTTATGGGTCATCACATTGATGTCCAGATTAGAAAAGACACTATAGAAATCATTGGGTGAAGTTTCACAGACTGGACTTAAGCAAAGAATACAATTCTAAACATACTGAATTTGAAGTCTGGTCTTGGTGAGGTGATATCCATAGCTGCTTTCTGGCAAGTCAAAGGGAAGATGTGGGTAGGGAAGAGAAGGATGCTTTGGCTCCACAAAACCCATAGTTTCAAGCTCTGATGGCTGGTACCAGTCAAAATTGCTGAGGGGTCTTAACCTGTGGAGTTTTAATCTGAACCTAAATCAACTCCAGCAATGGGAGGTGAGCATCAGACAATGTGCTGATATCACCCATTTTTTGTGAATTGACAACATCAAAACAATGCAGCAACCCTACTCCTACAAACACTCTCCTTCTCCCTTGGGCAGAAGCGACACATTATATCTACAAAGGCAACTTTAATGAACAGAAGTGAACTTCTAACAAAGGCACTATTGATAAAACATCAAGGGCTCAGCTCCCAACTCATTTAAATACACATGCAGAGAAAAACAAGTAGTTATGCTTCTCAGCTTCCCCCCAGGGCTGTGACACATCTTCCTCAGCCCAAGTCCAGGGGAATGGCAGGAAGGGAGTGCAGAAACAGGAATTATTTCCTAGGCACATGATCTATCTGTGCTGCAGAGCGCGCGAGGCTGCACACAGTGCAGTGTGCCTGCACACACATCGATGCCAGCCTGGCAGCACCCCGCACACTTTATGTCTGAAACAAGAGAAAGAATAGAAAGGATGAGTCTGGTTCCCACAGAAGAAGTAGAAATAATGGGAAAAAGATGATAAAACCATGGGACTGCAGCAATGCTGCACCGCGTTACTCAAAGCTCCATTAACACCATTACAGATGAGGACGTGCAGCGAGGGATTTTCATGCACTTCTATCATAAAGTACACTTCAAGAGACAGGGCTTTTAATGGTCTCTGGTTTCATCTGTCTGTGCAGTGTACTTGGTGTTCCAACCTCAACTCCTTTCGACCTTGTTTTATGGAGAAAGTCCTCCAAAAGTACGAAGTCAGTACTTGCCAGCCTGGTACGCTGATGGCTCTGACACCTCTCCCATGAAACCTAACTCACAGCATCTATTTCGTATGTAATAAGGAATTTTGACATTTTTGATGAATACAGCTCTGTAGATGGCATATGGGCTGCCTACTAATTGGGCACTGGTCTGGTTGGAAAAGCAGCAAAGAACCTTAAGCTTTGTTCCCACTGTGAAAGGCAGAGGCATTTTTTGAGAGTCAGACTCATCAGTGTGCCCTATGCAGCGTCACTGTGGTGATTCCGCAAAGCCATGGGACAAGAACAGCTTGTCCTGTGGGAATCTGAGCATGACCAGCTAAATCAGTCAAAAAATAAAAAAGGGACACAAAAAAGGAGGAGGGATTTACACAGAGGCAACAGAATAGTTTTGCATGGTGGATACAAGTGGCAAATTCTACCGCAATAAAGCAGACGACTTCTGGCTTTTGTCAGCTATTCCAAATAACACCTCTAGAGGAACTGCATCTTAAGACAATGTTTCCCTCTTGGCACAGGATCCTCATTTCTGGATCCAGCAATTTCAAAACAAAACAGAAGAACGGAGCAGAAGCATATGAGCAAATATTGGATCAATTAAAATGTATTTTGATGTTTTACAGAAAATATCAAAAAGAGAAAAGAAGCAATCATCAGAAAAAGATTTACTGCCATCATAACCATAACCATTTGACATCTGTGACAATACACTCATCTATTCTTCCAATGCAAGCTGAATTTTCATTTTATGGAGTTGTGGGTATTAGCCACATTTCCTTATAGAAAATATTCTTTACTTGCAATGTCTTAACTGAAAATAAGAAGGACAACAGCCTTGACAGAGGCTGGACAAGGTACAATGGCACTTGGACATCCTTGAATTGGTTTGAAGGCATTCACAGAGGTACTGAAACATTTATCAAAAGGACATAGTTATAAATGCATTTTGGAGTCTTAACTGTGTGGTCTGCCAACTTATTAATTTTATGTTTTCATTGCAATGTTATGTTTACAACACTCCTTCATTCAGTTTAATTAAATGCCTCCCATCATATTTACTCCAATCACACTTTATTTAGAGATCAGTAAATAAATAGTGAGATGCTGTTATTGATGATGATATTTGGTTTTACTGTAACCTCATTACAGGATGTATTTTACAGCCTTCTGTCTCACAAATGATTGAACATAACTGCTGCAATATTACAGACCAAGTAAAATTAACATCCCCTTTTACTTTTGATCTTTCTTATTAACCATCATGTTTTAAAGTTATAATCAAGCCACTGTACAAGCACAAAACTTCACCTGACTTTAATCACCTGTTTTATGCTACCAGAAGAAAACTCTTCAAAATTATCTTTATCAAGAGGAATACAGCTTGGTGTGCAATGTCACAAAGGGCACTGTTTCACCAGGTGTATTTTAAAGCATACTTTGCTGCCACATGCAGGAGCTGCATTGACTGACAGGTGTACTAATTTTGTGTTGCTATTTGTTTCCAAAATCATTATTTAAATTTTCAGCAACATCCTCAGTCCTTCCTTGAGACATGCAGATGCACAGAGGAGTTTTAAGTCATTGATTTCAAATTCTCTTGATGGAATTGCTTTAAAAGCAAAGCAAGAGGCATAACAGGAGTGCCTCTGTTTTAAATCATTGAATTGCTTCACATATTGTACGTGCTCCTAAGTTTCTGACTTGACAAGATTTGAAATGTTTTTTCTAGAGGAATGAATGATCTCCATGTGTAACCACAGAAAAGTGCTCAGTGGAATCAGGTTTGGTAATTACACTGCCCCACTGAAAAGTAAGAAATGCATCTTAAACACTCCTATCTCCAAGGAAAAGTAGATTTGGGATGTGGGATTTGCATGTTACAGTTAAATCACAGAATCATTTATGTTGGAAAAGACCTCCAAGATGATTAAGTCCAAACTCTGAGTTCTTACTAAAGAAACCCCTGGCTTCCACACGGCTGAACAAAGTTAGGGATGCTATAGCAGACTGCACTACAGTATTCATTAGTAGAGGTTAAACATTTGAGGAAAGAGAATGTGTTAGCTGGTTCAGCTGCAGGTGTCAATTGATTCTATTAAATAAGTTTACCTTTGTAAAATAATTAAGTTTTAAAAGTCTGCAAAAAGACATGATTTTACTCACATCTTCTTCATGAAAAGATCATTACGATTTAAGACACCAGACCTGAGGCTGGTTGAGACCTTGCAGTAAAGCCAGCCTTAAGGTGTCTTTCAAATCTGGGCAAGAATTATGAGAGGTCATATGCTCAAATTATATTATATGCTAGTACTGCTCAAATTATTTACAGGTTTCTCTTTTCTCTGTCACTCTTTCTGCCTGTACTGTTTCTATCTAAAAAGCAGGGAGAAACTTCCCATTGAACTTTTATTCTTTAAGACTCTCTGGATTATCCTTATTCCCAAGTAACCTTGCTTTGCCTGTTCCCCCATCAGTATCTCCTCTCCTCTGGAATGCAACATCTCAAGAAAAACTTGTAATACTCTTAAAACATCCTGTGAAAGGATGTGATTTAAGAGCCTTATGCACTGATCAAATTTAAACATGCTTGGCTAGCCAGAAGTAGATTATTTTTGGAAAAAAATTATAAGCCTACCATGGTCCTTCCCTGGTAGGAATTTGAGCATTTTCCATGTGAGCATTATCCACAAGATATTTCCACCACTTGTACACACTTGCCTGGTCCCACAAAGCTGCTACCTCTTCAAGACATCAGCTTGATATCCCAGCCAAGTGTAGAAATTGCACCAACTCCAAGTACCCCCTTCCTGTTCTCACACTATTTACCTCTTTCCCCCCTCCTCTGCCTCTCCTTTCTAGTTAAGTTCCTGAAAATGAGGAGCAACAGCCAGGTAGCTAAACTGATGAAATGAAGTCTTTACTCATTTTAAATTTAGATGCTTTGGTTTTGCCTTTACTGGGCTTCATTCTGATAGAAGGTCTAAGATCAGTTTTTGTCACAATAGCAAATAGCCTTATAGTTTGAAAATCCATACTGGGATGAGCTGTCCTTATCAGATAAAAATTCATTTTCATAGTGACTTTTGACTGTCTGTGCCACTTATCTTAAAATCTAACTGAGAAAGCACTTTCTTCATAAGCATAATTTCAATCACCAGGATCAGAGACCCCTGCACATGTGTGGTCAGAGCTGCTGGCTGGACAGTGGGATCTGCTGTCAGGGGTTTAGAAAGGAATTCACCTTCAGTGCAAGTATCAGTGCACAGTTGCTATTGCATTTCATACTGAAAATATCATTCATATAAATCACTTTATCAGGTGACTTTTCTGAGTCAGTACGGTTATTCCCAAACTGATTGCACAAGAAAGTACTTTGCCACATCAGTAAACTCCTGCACATATTGTCAGATCATTTTTCAAACTGATCATGGGAAAAGCTGCTCCTTATTTTCCCTGCCATCTGAAGGAAACCATCCCAGCACATCACTGGGGAAGGCCATGCAAAACCCCCCAAGAAGGATGCAGAGTGAACTAGAGATGCGCATAATTATACAAACATTTGCAGGAATATGCAAGAGCAAACAGCAAGCATCTAATCCCACAAAATCCTCTGAGAGAATGGGAAGATTTTTCACTCTCTAAAACGTGATAATGAAAAGACAATTCCCAGATGCTCCACCAGATGAAATCATCTTGTTTTGAACTTTATAAGCATATATGTTAAATGCATCGGTCCACTTTCAAGATTAGTGATAGTGATCTTACATTTTTAATAGAACCCTTGATCCATGGGGGATTTGATGTGAGCTTACACAGGCACTCCAGGACTGCTGCAGTTACCTCTGGCTTGAGATGTAGCAGCTGTTTAATATCACTGCATATGCTGTAAACAACACACTGCTGTACAGAATAAATAAAGGACACTGTGTGGTTTTGCACAGCCTGGTTTTTGGTAGTGGGGGTCCACAGAGGTGGTTTCTGTGGAAGCTGCTGGAAGCTTCCACCATGTCCAGCAGAGGCAATCCCTGATGGCTCTGAGGATGGACACGCTGCTGGCTGGGGCTGGGACAGTGAGAGAGGCTGGTAATGCCTGTGTGATGACAGATTGGAGAAGAAAATCAAAACAAAGTGGACACACAGAGTTTTATTCCTAAAACAGGGCCCTTGAGCTTTATCACGGGTCAATGGAGATGGTAGAAGCCATTTAACCTCTTCATCTTAAAATCATGAAGAATCAGCAGAAAGTGGCAACAGAGAAAAGCCAGGGAGTCTTTGGAGCTATGGTATAAAATAGAGAGAGGAAGCCTTATGATTGACTTTAACAGGTTTTAAATTAAACTCTTCAAACTGGGGAGCAGAACTGAAAGATACACAGATGAGCAGACAATGTCACCACTACAGGTGATATTACCAATTCCCAACAAAATGTAGTAAAGGGCATGTCTGAACACTGTGATGGAGGTACAAAAGTGGGAGATGTATTGCAGTTATTCAGTTCTGCATTCTTTACTTTATTCTTTTCTATAGAGATAAGCTCAAGCCACAGAAATGCTTGAAGGGCTTTGACTTTCATTACACGCCTGCAAGTCTTCGTACACTTTCCAAAGAAATATTCTCAGAAAAATAAGTGCAGCTTGCTGTTAACATTCTGGGCTGAAGGCTGAGCATGGCACACAGCCACTCTCCTCATCACACAGTTTGAGGCCAAACTAATCAATAACAGGTTCTTAATGCCAATGAATTCAAACCAGCAGTTTGTTTTTAAAATGAAGTCACTGAAACAGAACTAAATATTGCCTGAATCAAATTAGCTGCAGTAGCAATAAATAATTAAAGTAATAAACTAGTTCATAAATAGAGAACATAATTTAATTAATTTTACCACCATGTATAGCAACATCAATACTGCAGCGAGATGGAGTGCAGGGAGCTAAGGCAGTTTTGCATCCACACACAAGTAGCACAATAGCAAAATGATTGCATATATATAAAAATCAAATCCAAGCAGTAATAGAGTACTTTGGAAGAATAAGTAGCTGTTGAGAGGCAGATAACTGGCTCAAGCAGGGAGACATTGTGTATGTGAAATACATTTTGCAAGGCTGAGGGAGAGATAAGAAGGACAGAGCAGGATGAATTATTTGTGGTAAAATCTTCACTAGCTCTAGATAAAGCACCATGCTCATGATCTATTCCTGCTGATGTCACCATGTGCCCTTTTCTGTGTTCCCCATGACCACGGACCAATCTGTAAAGATTTCAGTCTTCTCTCACCTCCTACAGGTTAGAAACCAGGGGCAAAATCCAGGACAGTCAGTACTGAAAATGAGATGAGCTGGTGGGTTGCTGCCATGACTTCCTGGTTCAAGCATTACTGCATTTACACTAAATGCATGCATAGGCTCCTGATTCCAGGTTCCTGCACTCCCAGGATATGGGGTCCCTTAGTTTAACTGAATGGAAGATCCCAGGTGGCCATGAAAGAAAGACCCTCTTTTCTGTCTGAATCTCCTATTTGAAAGAAAAAAGCAAGTGTATACCCATAGTCTTTCATCACTCTGGATCACATGTACACACATCTGCTTTTTCTTTACTAAAGTAAAACCTCTAGGGATGAGTAAGATCTGTTCAAATAATGAAATACAAAACTGAAAAGATTTTGCAAATGCCAGCTGCAGAGTATTGCTCGAGTACTACAGTATTAACAAAGCCTTGCTCTATTCAAAGAAAGTTGTTACAAAATACCAGGATAACACTTTGTTACCTCACGCTGTTGAAATGTTTATTTGTTTTTAAGGGAGGTAAGTGCAGCCCTTGCAATCTCATCTCTCTGTCAATGGAAAGCACTGCCTTCCCCAGAGAGAGCTCTAAGGAGCTGTTTTGCAGAGCTGTGTATTACAGAGTCATTGGAGGCTGGTCCATTCCACAGAAACATCTATCCAAAATAATTCAGCACAGCTAAACAGAGCAGTCATACCCACTCTGACAGCAGAGTTCTCCTCTAAAGATAATTCACCTCCAGCATTCTTAGTGCTACTTGTTAAAGGTAGGGAGGGTTTCTGGAAGGGGCACAGTGATGTCTGACAGAGGGGTCCTGCTCTGGGAGGTGGTGGCTGGGATGTGAAATTCTGACACTTTTTCTTCCCCTTTAAGCCTGCCCTTGCTTCACGAGAAGCTCAGAACAGAAACACTACACAGGTTCTCTTTCAAACCGTGCTCAGGCAGTAACACAAACCAGGCATTTCATTGTTATTCACTGCACACAACCACGTCCCTCTGTATGTTCTGTATGATCTCTCCAGCCGTCAACAAAACAGGAGACCAAGCAGCTAAAGGCCAAATTTGCAAACACAGCCAGGCACACAACTCCCACTGCTGCCGCCAGAGACACGGAGTGAGCAGCACGGGCTGAGGGGAGTGCAGGCAGCTCAGCAAGCAGACCCGGCCCACAGCAATGATGCAGGGTCATGGGAAGCAGGCCATGACTTCCAGGGAAATTTGGGGCAGAGGGACAGTTTTCCATGCAGAAGAGAGGCCAGCAATACCCTATGGACCAGAGCACATAGCAAGCTTTCAGCATTGAAAGGACGCCAATATCTGTCATGGCATGCCAGGCTAAAATGCCCTGTGTTTCCCTTTAGAGTGATCCTAAGGATGTCAAGCTTTACTCTTCTGAGTTCTTCAACAGGAAAACCACTGACTCCAAATATGCACACAGGAAAAGCACTGGGAAGCACCAGAAAGCACCAGCAGCTGCCTGGCAAGTAATTTTGGCAGAAAGCAAATCCACCTCCTAGCATCCTGGAAGTCACTGCTTCATCTCCATGAAAAACTGAGTCAATCAGGTTTTAGGTTGGTAAAGCAGAGTAGACCTGGGGCTCTTGCCTTCCCAAGTACTTGCTTCCCTTTTGTTCCACTCACTCTTCCCTCTCACCCTTTCTAATTGTTACAGGAGAGAAATTGAGATCTCCCTCATCTTCCTGCACCAACCAGAGTCCCTGGCAGCCTTTCCATTTTGCTGCTGCTTTCATGGGAGATCCCATCAACTTTCTTTTAGCCATGAAGTTTCCTTCCAGAGAAGAGTTTTGAAGCTCTTTCTTGGGAGACTTGAAGAATCCCTTTCCCTGCCCACCCACACATGATGCAGTATTGCAAAGCAAGCGCAGCAGGAACGAGAGACATTCCAATGAGGTTCCCAAAGATGTAATGTCCATGTATAATTTTAGATTTAACATCTGACAGTTTCAGGCACACTTCAGTCTGAACTATGTTGCAGAAAGGAACTCTACTGGATAAGAGGCCAGAGAAGCAGAGCAGATGATGCCCTCCCCAAGCACAGAGGTCCCCACTCTGGGCTTCTGATGGGCAAATCGTGGACATGCCACACGCCTTTCCTTCTACACATCCATCAGTGGGGGACAACAGTCTGAGTGACAGCCTACCCACTGTCACTCAGAATCAGTAACTTAAGGAAGAGAAAGATGTCCTGCAGACCTTGCAAGGCCTGCTGCAGAGGAATATTCAAACCCCACACATCAATACCAGGCAAGTTCTGACACAACTACCACAGTGTCCCCCAGCCCATCAGTAATTTTAGTAGCCCTCTGTACCTGGCTCTGTAATTGATCCACAAAGTGTCATTAACTGAACCTGGGCAGAATGCAAAGTACATTGCTGGCACACAGGCACATAGCTTTATTTTAAAGAGACTAAAATATTTCAACAACCCACACAACATTTCTAAGTTTACCCAGTGTTATCCCCATTTCACACATGAGAAAGGTTACTTGCTATGATTAGGATAACACAGTGACTTTTAGGGTAAAAACCCAACAGTCAATAAAATTCAATATAAAAAGCTGAACTCCATCTGAGAATCTACATATAGTCAACATAAATATACAAAGAATTCCTGTTATTTTTAAAATTGTGTGACTAGGAGTTAAATTATTACTGCATCCAAGTCACTCAGCTATAGGTATGAGACTCAAGATAGTCAACATACACCTTAGGGTGTCTAAACCCATTAAGATCAAACAACAGGTTTATAATTACACCCTGACTTGCCAAAGTAAAGCAACTTATTGCTGGAATAATGCACACAAACCCAGTAAATCCATACACTCAGCACAAGCAGGGCTGATACAAGATAAAGCATTGGAGCACCAGCATGCCAGAGGAGCCAGCATCTCCCCATTGCTCTTCCCAATTCCACTTACAGCTTGTATTTAGGTCAATTGATATTACCTTTCCTTTACACCTCCCTCACTGAAATCACGACAAAGGCAGAAAATAGCAACTGAACGAGGTTTGTGTACAGAGAAATCACTGAGATTTCTAAGCTCCAGGAATCAATAGGATATTTTTAGTCACTCAGAAAATTTCTTCTTTGCTTCTTCTACTGGAAGTTCCAGAATAGATGGAGCTTCTCAAGCACCAAGAGAGTCTAGTTCACAGTATTTTGGTTTGGTTCCTCTAAATCTTTAGTAAGACACGTCAGGGATGGGGTCTTGGCTCACGGCCTTCAGTGACCAGCCACTTTGCTCTGACCCTAATCTTAAAAACAAAATACAAACAACAGCAAGAAACAGCAGCAGATGCTCCTGCTCTGCATTTTCCTCCTCCAAGCAATACATTAAAACATCCTCCACATTAGTCCCACCTAGGGAGGAGAGCTTTCTTCTCCCCATGTAAAAACCCCTCACTTTTTCAGACAAATAATTATGCAATTACACAAATAACTGTGGGTCTGCATGTCTCACTAATACCAGCCCATCTCTCTCAGAGGGTCACATCTTTCTTGCAAACTAAGAGACAGCAATTACAGAAGGAAATGCTAAAAGCTGCATTCCAATGTTGCTGGATATTCTGCTACTGAAGTTTCTTGCCTTTTTTCCTAAGATAAGCACACAATTTTAATTATTTCATGCTTGGAGTCAATAGAGATGGATCAGCAACAATGACAGACTGCCACTGTCAGGCAGAGAGACCTAAAGGATTCACTAACACTGAAAGGAAAAAGGCACATCATGACTATCAGATTAGAGGATATTGACACTTGTGATAGTATTAGAAAGTTAAATAGTATGATAATTAGCTTTCAGCTGATTTTATATCTGAAATCACACCAGCTTTGGTGATGTTTGCATTCCAGTGAACCCTGTTTTCATGTGGTTTTTTTTTCTGTCGGAGGACAGAGAAAAAGGAAATCTTGAGGGGGAAAATGCATCACTACTGAAGTGATCATTACTTTTTAACTTCTATCAGACTTAATTCCTATTAAATCCCGACCAAGGTCTCAGTGCAAGATACGAGTAGGGAATTGCAGCTAAAACCCTCACCTCTCAGTGCCAGCTGGCAGCACCCACAGGCAGAGAGCTGGGATCCAGGAATGCAGCATCACACCCTGACAAACATCATCTGATCTAAGTATCTGCTCTGTGAATTCTAACTTCTAACACCCCAGCTCCCAAATAAGGTCTAGCTCTGGGCACAGTAACACCCCAGACAGCTAATGCAGAGATTGTGCCACACGCTGGGCATTCAGCAATCCCCATGATGTCACACACACATGAAGCATAGAAACAGAGAAATGTTTGGGTTGGAAAGCATCTCTAAGATCACTGAGTCCAGCCATTGATCCAAACTGCCAAACCTACCACACGTCCCCAGGTGCCACATCTACAGGCCTTTTAATCTCCCCATGAGAGTGTGGGCTCTACCACTGCCCTGGGCAGCCTGTGCCAGGGCTTGAGAACCCTTTCAGTAAACACATTTTTCCTAATATCCAATCTAAACCATTTCAGATGGGTTTGTAGATGAGTTTTGAGCATGAAGACAGCAGCACTCCTTATGGCATGCATTACCCTACACAGATGGGAACCTTGGCCCCTCTCTCAAGAGGACAGAGTGACCTTACAGCAGAACTGCAGGGGACACTCACAGCAGGGTGGCCCCATCCATGCCATCACCACCAAGAGAATTCCAAAATATCAAATCTAAATTGTAAGCTAGAAAATAAAGAAAGGAAAAACAAAACATGACCCTCTCAGACTCCACTGTCATCCCCCCCTTACAGTGTACCTCCAAAGGTTTCACTGCCGAATCACACTCTTATCCAAGTCCTACAGTCAATTGGCATCACAGAAAACACTCCCCAAAGTTATCTTTATCTTTTCTTTCAAAAAAGAAAGAGAAAGAAAACAAACAAACAAAACCAACAAAAAACAAAAACAAAAAAAGCCAAAAAACAAAACAAAACACAAAAAACAAAAAAACAAAAAAAAACAAAAAAAAAAACCAAAAAAACAAAACAAAAAAACCCCAAACAAACAAACAAACAAAAAAAAAGCTGAAAAAAAATCCCAAAGGAGATAAGAACGGGAGACCTGAAAGCCATTTTTATCTTAATAGCTGGCAAACAAACATCCTTAGATTCTGATAGCAAGTAAAAAGACTGTGTTTACACTAACTTTAAAACCAGCAAATTCTGTTTAAGTGTAAAGGAAGTGAATTCACTATCTGACAGTTGCCATTAACATTATAGACCCAATGAACAGTTCCTGTGCTCAAGAGCTTCCCACATTTCCTTCTTTCTCAGCTGGCCTAGTAAAAGATACTTCTCCCTACAAACCATGACTGTCATATTCTAGTGCCTGATAAACAGATTTTTATCTGACCTTAAAAAAGAAAGTTTGTGTGTTTTTTCAAGGACTAAATGATTCTTGTTAAACAAAACACAACCCTTTGGCTTTAGGAGAATTTGCCTGTAGCTCATGCCTATGCTCCTGGAAACCTCAGACCTTTTTTTTTTTGTCATGTGGCATTGCCTGTAGGAAATCAGGGGTAGTACCAGCAATCTTTCCTGTAATTAAAAAGAAGTATTAACATACCAACATAGGTGGTATTTGTGGGAAATAACATTCATTTTTACTGCACCATGTGTAGCATCAAGTAGTGAGGAATTTGTTTCACTGAAGATCTACACAATGCTTAGCTTCATCTCTGTTCATGAAGATGCAAAATCCCACCCCTTCTCATCAGAAGTAAAAAAAAAAAAAAAAAACACAAGAAAAAATAAACAAACAAACAAAATCCCAACAAAAAAAAACCCCACCCTTGCTGAATTTAAGCCATCACAAATCTCACTTTTAATAATTATTAGCTCATCTTATTTTTGCACAAATACACTTTACCTGTAAGCAATCCTAGAGGATGCCTATTTACATGTTGGAGATGGGATTTTGCAAGTGAGCTAAAAACATCCAGTTTGGGGTTGAGTTTCTGCCCATTTATTTCCACTGCAAACCCAGCAGAGCAGTTCTGACCAACAGCCTCTAATTACTTAATGACCTAAAGCCCTTGGAGCCACCAAAGACATGCAGACCCCTCACCCCAGCAGTGACCAGCCAGCACGGGTCAGCACAGGGCTGGGAGAGCTCCCAGGAACACAGCAGTGCCGGGTTAATGCCTGGATTTGATGATCCTAGAGCCTTCTTCCAGCCTTAACAATTCTGTGTTTCTGTGATCACATCCCCCTCCCAGCCCTTCCCAAAAGAGCAGACTTGCAGACAAAAGCTCCATCCGCACAGCTGCCGAGGAGAATTTTAAGCCAGCAAAGGAGTGTTTGTTTGTGCTAAGAAAGAGATTTAATGTCTAAATTAAGTAAGTGCACTATGCTCAGCTCCCACTGACAGCACAGCTGGGTATTAAGGGCTCTCCCGCTGGAGCTGGCTGTCTCTGGAGAGCCCTGCTCACAGCAGCCGTGTGCTGATCAGCACATCAGCAACGGGGGCACGCACACCTCCTGCCTCCAGCCAGCTCCTGAAAGGAACTGTTCTGCTGCTCTGACAGAAATCCTCCTCTCCCCTGGGAATACACTGAAAGAAAGGACAACAGGTTTAGTTTACGGAAGGTCTGAAAATTATTGTTAAAAAATCAGAAAAGTGAAATGGAAAGTCCACGGGTAGGGGACTGAGTGAAAATTAGCTCCTGGATGCAAAGGAAAGCAAGTTGGATAGTTTTAATGATTTTCATCACATTTCTGTTGTTAAATGAGTACAATAAAAGATGTTTCAGTAATGTAATTCCAAGTATTAATTGCTGTGACATTTTGAAACTGAAAATAATCCCATAGGTTTCCCAAACGGAGAGAAATCCATGTTTGTGCAGAGGTGTTCAGCGAGGCCAGCAGCGCTGTTCTCCCAACAAGAACAGCCTCTCATCCTCTAGTGAACAAACTGCATCTTGAGAAATAATCACATTAGAGCTTCTGCCTGCTGGAAAGGCAGAGGGGTGAAAGACAGAGGGCTGTAATTATTATTTCTGTTTTAGAATACATGGGGTGCTCATTTAAAGAGGTCTGAATGATGACGGGATCATCTAATCAGAGGGAGCACAGCTCAGATGTGATAAACAAGGCCTGATGAACACACTTCCTTTGAAGAGGGAATTGCACTGCCCGACACACAGATCAGGCAGGACTTGTTCTGGTGATGTTATTTATATTGGGTGAACATTAAAAGGGTGAAAGAGTCATTCTCAGCATTGCCTCACAGTTGAACAGAAATCTTTTTGAAGCTCACTCAGAGCCCAATTACTTCACCAGCACCTCCACGTTTCCCAGGACATGTTAAGATGATCCAGTGATAATACAAACTGCAAATCACCAAAAAGGATCACTTAGTACTGCCTCTAATCCAGTTGACCTCTTTGGAATATACTTAGAGGTGTCATCCAAATGCAGCCTCCCCATGCAGGAAGCATTTATTATATATCCAAAAGGAAAAGACAATTCTTCTGCTGTCTCTGCTCCTTTATTGCTAACTTTATGTGAAGACTTAGCTCTAATTGGAACACCTTGTAGTAGTGAGGAGCAGTTAGGGCTTTCCAGATAATTTAATGTACTGGTAATGGCTTTGACTTAACCCACATGTTCTGCCTTAGAGTAAAGAGTTGCTCCTTACTGGTTTTGAGACCCCCCAAGCCCACTAGAAGCTGTTACAGTCCTATATCCAGCATACACACTGCAGCCCTGGCTGGCCAGTTCACCATCACGATGGCAAAACCCAGCTTGATTTTACAAGCATGTAAAAATCTGTACTTTTCTCCAATTTTCCTATGACCCCAAAATCATTCCAAAATCAGCAGCAGGAACAGGCACACCAGTCCAGCCACCCTGAGCAGCAAGACCATGAGCCCTGTCTGACAGACCCACTCAGGGGTCTCATCCTGTCTGCTGATGAGGGTCACTGCTTAAAGTATTATGACAGAATTAGGAGCAGGTACTTCTTCATTTATCACAATTTTCTGTGGGTCACACCGTTATTTCATCATTGCACAGAGTTCAGATGTAGCCTGGATCCTGCACACCATGGAAATCCCATCAGCATCGTGGGGTGCACATAGAGGCACCTCACAGGCTGGGATAGCTGCTCAAACCACAGCCACCCTTTCTCCTCACAAACTGGTGTTTTCCCATAAAAACGGCTCTGGCAATGGCTCATCCCTCACTGACACTGGTGCCAGCAGAGTTGGACGTGTTGGTAACAACAGAGAAGCTGCACAGGGCTGCTTCCAATTTCTGGCTTCACTGGTTCTATTTCCCAGGGAATAAGGGTTGCCACAATGTTGATTCTGTTAAAAGCAGCTGATGAACTTCTGTATTTAACAGGCAATAGGAGTTCAAACCTTAATATGGCTATTATATCACTTATGGAAAACTAATAATTTTTGAAAAACAAGTATGAGTAAAGAAGAAATAACTCTGTGGAACAGAAGCCAGGATAATAAAAAAACCTAACTTCAATAACTGAGAGAAAAAAATATTCTTTAAAGCATTCAGATATGAAAAGTAAAGAAAAAAGATCCTATTATAGGCAATTCACATCATAGAATTTCAATGGGAAAAGCAAAACTAGAAGCAGGGGCACTGCATGCCACTGTCACCTGCTTTGCAATTGCAATGAGAAACTAAATTGAAATCTTGTAAAAAGTGACATTTTGAAAAATTCCCTAATCTGCAGATGGAAAACACAACACTTCTTTCTTGTATTTTTTTATTTTCCAAGCTAGAGCATAATTTGATGCTATTATCTGCTGGCTGTGCAAGATAAATTTCAGCCTTTGCAACAACTATTCTGCACACAAACCACAGATACACTGATAACAGATACATTGATAACAGAACTGGTGGCCTGTGCTGAACAAATTTAAAAGCCAAAATCCAACTTATGCCTTTGGAAAGAACCAGCTTTGAAGTCAGCAGGTCCAGAATCACTTTTCACATACTCTAGCTTCATCCTGGTAAAACATGTTACTGAATGAGTTCCATGATACCTGAAATGAGTCAAATAGTTTTAGACTCAATTAGAAAAAGCACCTGGGCTGATACTCAGCCCTAATGACTGCCACATTGTTGGAGATACTTTATCAGATAGAACATTAGAAGTTTAGCAGAAAGAAGGCACATCTTAACCTCACTAAAACTGAGAGAGCAAAAAGAATGACAAAAAAAGACATACCACCTACCAGGAAGAGGCAAGGATGATAATGAGGAGGAGATGGGGACAAAAATATGAGGCTCACTCTCATGCTACTTCATAAACAAACAGTGCTTTTTTATATTATATGCAAAACAATATTCCAATATTCCTCAAAAAGTCCAATATTCCTCAAAAGTTCTTATCAAACACAAGCAAGCAGCATGGCATGGATAAATAACTCCTGTCTCATGACAAACAAGGAAATATTTATGGAAGGCTATTAAACTTGGATTACTGGTACACTGGAGCAGTTGTGGAGTGGCCAATCAGCTCTGCTGACTAAATACATATTTATAAATGCTTTACATCTTTTATTTACTCAATGGACCAAAATGGCTTATTCATTCTGTTCTGGTTTTATTTGGGTCTATAAAGTACAGTAAATGTACATTAGATGCATAATAAAAACTCCTTTAGAAAAGTAATTACATTACCTTACACAGAGCAGATTTTCTTTCCCAACCACCAAGAACAACTGGACCATTTCACAGGCTCCTAAGTTCTTATTAAAAACTACACAGACACATGCTAATTACCGAAATGAAATCCTGCTTAGAAATGTGAAGTCCAAAAAAAACCATTTACAAACAAAGCAAGGTCCCCTAAAAACCACTAACTTAAGCTGAGTACTTGCTATGGCAGCAGCCAGGGACATGGCTATGGCACCAAACACCTGAATCATTCATTCTTCACATCCTGTTTGGAAAAAGTTCTTCCCTGTGAGGGTGGGGAGGCCCTGGCACAGGCTGCCCTGAGAAGCTGTGGCTGCCCCATCCCTGGAAGTGTCCAAGGCCAGGTTGGACATGGTTTGAAGCAACCTGGGACAGTGGAAAGTGTCTCTGCCCATGGCAGGGGGCTGTGATGAGATAACCTTTAAAGTCCCTTCCAACCCAAACCATTCTGGGATTTTATGACTCTGCTAGTTTGGCTGGAGCAGGATGTGGTGCAAGAATGGAACAGCCCCACAGTTAAGCACTGCAAGGATCCCTGTGGCTCCAGCTGCTGCCCTGGTCACCTCCAGGAGAGGCCACCAGAGCTCCCTTAGAGCCTCCCCTGCCACAGACCACCCCAGCTGGGCTAACCCAGTGACAGAATCAACACCTCCACCTTCCATGACTGAGGCCATGGACACCTGGGAGTAAGTACCTGAACTAAGAGAGCACAAAGAGTTATTCCTCTCTTATTTTCACCTCATATTTGAACAGTGAGTTGAAGCTCCAGCAATATTAACCTAATTGCTCTGCCTTACAGTTAAAGCTCAGTTCAGGAAGAAATGGCATGTTGAAGTCTATTAAGTCTGAAATTGAAAATACACCATGCTTCTACACATATTAAGTAGGCTAGTAGCATATTCAAAAATCATGACTCAAAAATCTGACTGGACCCAGAAACAATCCTGGGTCTTTTGTCTCAAAGTCTGAATTTACTCATTTTTCTAATATCTAACACATGCTGGATAAACTGATTTGCTGGAGAGTCTTTGCATATTACCTTATATTACCATTATTGGAAACATCTGCTGCCAGTTTATTATTCAACCCTTACAAACGAGTTTATGTTCTATCTGGTCTGAAATCTCTGGGTTTAAAGTGCATTTGCACCTCTCAATATCATGTGCAAGCATCACCTGTCTGCTCCATATGAGAGGAGCTTCCACATCACGCAATGCTCTCTGTAGCAACAGCATTTCACCAGAGTTATGAGGCTGGACACAAAAGTAGAATTTCACAGAAAGAACAATGCACCACTGAAAACAACCAAAAAATCAAATCCAACATGACTTCAAACCTCTCTATATTTCAACCTGGCTGCTGCTAATTATACCTAAGTGAAGAAAAGCCCATTTGTGTGAAAATATGTTCTCTTACTCTTGAAGACAGGTTATCTTTACAGACCAGTGCAAACCAGTCCTCCTTTACAGCTCTGGGTCAGCTGGAGAAAAGTGCTTTGTAGAGGCTGAAGATGCAGCCAAAACAAGGTTTGTATGACAAAGCAGCATCTTCCAAAAGACTGCCCAGTTCAGATGGAAGAAGCAGAGAAGCTTGTGGAGTCAAGGGATGACAGAAGCCAACAGCACAAGCAGCTTTTTCAGCTGCCAAATCATCACAGTTGTTCTGATTTCAGACGGAAAAAGAGAGATGCCTTCAGGCACGTCCAACTTCAGCACTGCACTGGGGATACTTATTTATGATGTGTAGTGGTATGGAATACATACATATGTTATTTTGTATCTTCCTGTAAGTCCTCACAAGGTTTCATAGATTTCTGGCTCATCTCCATCTTCTCCCTCTTCCCACACTGGGGACTGGAGTCTGTCCACTTCCTAAACCTGTCTGCTAGCTCCTTGATCCGACCTGCTGCTGGGAAACAGTTTCCTGATTCCCTGCCACTCAACAAGTTTTCACTTCAGCTCCTTCAGGTCCATCAATCTGCTGCTCTAGCAAAGCCACCCTCTATTATATGTACTTACTAAACAGTCATGCCCATTCTGCCATGAAGAGAATTCATTCCTCCTCCTGCCCCAAAGTACTCAACTACAGAAACTGATGGATCCATTTACCAGAACCTCAACTCTGCAAAACCACCCTGCTTCCACCAGTCAGACATGGGCATGAAAGGGGTTTGCTGTGCCTATGGCAAAGCTGGGCTAAACCACAGCTGCACTCACATTTTCACAAGCAATCCACCTCTGTGAGCAGTCATTTGTCAGCCAGAGGTGACCAACAGCACCAGCCCTGCTTGGCTGAGGAGCTGCTTAGAAAGTCCCAGTGTGAACTGCATTTCTCTGCTCCTCATCCCAGACACACGTGCAATACGAGCAGCAATAGTAACACTGCCCAGGAGCATTCACATCCCTGTTTAATTTACTGCTGTGCCTAATGCTGGCTAATGTGTTGATTATTTGAGGTTCTTCTCCCTCCACATGGTTTTACTCCCTCTTTTAATTCCTGCCACTTAAAAGCATGAAATATGTAAGTTATAATTAAACACCACTGCTGATGTGTGGGAGCAAACAACTTTGCCCCTTCCCAGCTAGGGCAAGGCTGTTCAAGTGGGACAAAGCATAAAAAAAGCTGAGAAGCTGTTGTTTCATAAGCTTGGAAAAACAGGCACTAAACATCAGATTAATATCTTGACACAAATATCCTTCCCTGGGTAACAGATTTCAAAGCATATGTTGTCAGTGAATGGCAAAGCCAGAGACAATAAAACTTTCTATGAAAATAAAGCAGCTGAGATGGGCAGAGACAAAAAGCTTTGTTTGAAGTAAAGACTGAGTAATTGTTAAAACCAGTATAACAAACATGGAAAATACTCCAACTCGTGATTCAACAAAACAGGTATTTTTAATGTAAAAGCTGTCCTTCAGACTTTGGAGGAATGTCCTGAAATACAGTCACTGGCTTTCTAAACATCCAACTCTGTACAAAGCATATACATACAAATATTTAATATCATATCATCCATCACATGGATGTAACTGGGACAGCCAGACAACCAAGATCCTGGGGGTACAGTTGCTTCTAAAGGCAACACAGGCACAGCTACTGATTTTTGGTGGGTTTTGACCATGTCATAAGAAAAAAAACAAAGATTTTTTTGGATTCCAGTAATAGGAAAAAATCAACACAATGGGAAATTAATAAGCGATTTACTACAAAAGTAATTACACCTGACCACTTTGTGTTCCTCTAGGATTTCAGGAGAGCAACTTAATATTCCTGCCAATTTTGGAGTGCCAGTCTTCCTCCATGGAGAGGCAAAAATTTGAAGTGTGCAAAGAGAAAGAACGAAGTAAAGAGAATTTCTGAAGGGCATTACTGTTTTATAACCATGAGTCAGTTTTTTGTGTAGGACATAAAAATTGATGTCAAGTGGAGAATAATGAAATATTTCTTAAGCTGTTGGCTGGATCCCCTACCACTACTAATTGATGCAGAGATTTTTCAGTAAAACTGGCAACTTGGGAAAGCTCAGGGTGTACTGTATTCTACTGCTCTGCATTGTGATTAGGAATCACATTGTAACAATGAGGATTGTGTATCCATAATAAATATACACAGATAGGACACCCACACCACACATCTTGTGAAAAGTTCATTTCTCACTCAGAGAAGGGTCAATTCAAAGAAGTTTTAATTCAAACCAGATATTTAAAGTTTGTATTTTTACGGCAGCGTGATGTCATCTGTCTGAATAAATCTGGAGTTGCATCTCATTTAATAAGATTATATGGTCAGAGCAGAGGCAATTTGCTTGAACATTTCTTGGCTGAATGGTTTCAAAAGCATCTTTTGACACTAATTTGTTGAACGGATGATCGTAAACAACATAAAAACAAATTAAAAGTTTTAAGTGCTTGGGTTAGATTCTCAGCTAGTAAAAAGCAAAGGTGGTCCATTAATTCAGCAGCGCTTTGCTTATTTCTGTCTATGGAAGACCTGGCTCTTTATGCTTAATGTGACTATACACATGCTTGGGCATAGTTCTCCTCAGCAGACAATTTGTTCTAGTTTTCAGCATCCTTCAGTCCCACAGTGCCAACTGAAATGGGAACATTTGTCAGCTCCAGAAGTTGCAGAATTAGTTCCTGTGTTCTTGCCATTAAAATAATTCAGGAAACCACTGGAGGTTCTGTTCTGCCAAATATGGGGATTTTGATAGAAACAAATCTATGTGTTTTTTACATATACAAGTAGTATGGAGTAATTTACAGCAACAGATAGGTATTATGCATTCATGTACACTCATTACACAGGGAGAAGTTGCCAATCTTTAAAATTAAACATTGCCACTGTCCAGCCTAATGTCTGCAGGTACTCTCTACAAGCTTGGTCCTGTGTTTCTTCCAATCTAACACAAACCCTTCAGTCTCCCAGTTTCCTGCACAGGCTCTTCTCCTCAGATGGTGCAGATTTTAGGAAGAAATCCTCCCCTGTGAGGGTGGTGAGGCTCTGGCACAGGGTGCCCAGAGAAGCTGTGGCTGCCCCATCCCTGGAAGTGTCCAAGGCCAGGTTAGACAGGGCTTGCACCTGGGATAGTGGAAAGGGTCCTTGCCCATTACAGGGGGTGGAACAGGATGGGCTTTAAAGTTCCTTCCAACCCCAACCATTCTGACACTCCATCCTTTTCACTAAATTCCTGCTATGTCCACATGATCTGCACAAACTGCTGCTTTTCCCAGCTCCCTACTCCTGTTTTGCTCCTCCCCATCTGCTCTCCTGCAGTATTACACTGGACAGCTGACAGGAATGAGCAGGTTAGTCACCTCTTGGCTCAATTCCCTTTTCCTCTGCACTAAGGGCAGGAGAAATTATGAGAAGTTAACATGAAAATGGGAAAATAGAAAAGATTCAGTTACTGAAAAAAAGATCTGCCTGCCCAAACTTGCCATGTGATTTTAGTTCAACAGAGCATACAGAGGGATGGTGTTCAAAGCCTGTACTTGTTTATCACATGCTGGGGTTTCCTGAGTTTTTGTTTTCAGGTTTTTTGGCTGGTTGGGAATTTGTTTGTTTGTTTTCAAAGCACAACACAAAACCTGGCACCTTACCCCATATTCTGGTTTCCACTGCATGAGCATAACAGAGATGGATACCACAGAGTCTCATATGTGTGACCAGCTCAGACCCAAATTTCAAGTGAATTTAGAAAAATACTCCTGCAGCTTCTAATCAAATCCCTGATTGAGGGTTTTTTTATTAAAAATTATTTTTATTCAAAAAAGGTAGTATTTGCACATCAGTTAGGCATTCCAGGAACAAAACAGTTCCGCAGCCATTTCCATTTCAATTGAGAAGAAGATCAGTCTCCAAATATCACTCAGAGGTGGTTGCCAGCTGCAGTCAGGGAAGTATCTCTCCTCCATACTACAGCAATTAAAAGATCATGTAATTACTGCTGATCTCATGCCACAGAAGTCAAAGGAAAAATCATTCATTGCCTGTAATGGGCTTTGGAGCAGGTTCAGAATTTCTCCAGCATACGTAAGCCTGACACTTTGGAAACCAAAAGCCTCCCAGTTTAACTATACTCACCCACAACTAAAAAAGGAAAAAAGTGTTCTCATGCTCAACAACAATCAAGGCTTTGTTCCCTTTAAAAGAAAAGTGTCTGTTTTAAATCTAAAGGATTCAAACCTTTTGTCCCAAAAGAAAGAAAAATTCTGAAAAATCTAAACCAGGATTGCCCCTTCTTTCACCAAAAGCTCTCTTTTTTAATCATCTTGGATGATCCATAAGCCTGGGATAATAAAAGCAGATACAGAGTAAGTCTGCTGATCTCTCACATTTGTGGATGTTTCTATGAGATATTTTTTAGTTTTTCAGCTTTTTAAGGGAAAGCCAAAATTTCTATCAAGGGAACAGAACAAGGATAAACCTCCAACCCCCAATCTCTTTCAATCATCTAATTTCCTCAGGCAAAAACCATTATCTGCAAAAATTACCATTTTTAGGGGGAAAAAGGCCTGGATCTTAAAGTCACCTGATACCATATCACAAAATTTATAAGAAATCCTTTTGTGTGCATAAGATTCTGACTGTCCTGTTATTTTCTTTCTGACACCAAATGATATCTGCTCTGTGCACATTTTAATACTGAAGAGGTTTCTGAAGGAGCCTTCAGCTGAATTATCTTGTAGGCACTATTGAGGAATCACTCCAGAGAGGAAGATACTTAAACATTGCTGAAAATCCCCAGGTAGCTCTGCAAATCCAAAAGCTCTGCTTTTGTGATCAAGAGGTATTTACCATGTTTGTTAGCATTTTCTTGACTTCTGAGCAGTTTGCAGTTCTTCGGACAGACTTGATAATCCACATATTGCCTTGCTAGGCATAAGCCAAATTTATCTGTACATCTTAACTCCCTCCTTTGCCATCCCCTTCACTCCAGCCATGGATCTAAGCTTCTAACAGACAAGTCCATTACATTGAATTGACTTCTGAAAAAGATTATGGGTTTACCCCTCAAAATAAAAGTTAAGTCATACCCATCCTCTGAAAGCAATGAGAAATCAGCTTCACTTATCCTGGAAATTTGGCTGATCTCCAAATTCAGTTATTGCTCTGAAGTAATATTCTTCAAGCACACCATCTGTAAACTCAATCCTGGTTTCAAATATTGCTGTCTTTAAGCTCTCATATGTGTTGGTTACTTTCTCTGTGAAGAAAGCTTTGGAAACAGAACTCATATCTGAAAAAGGACTAGAGGTTCATCCACAGGACTGGATTCAGTCTCCGTGCCTATAATGAGCTGCACAACAAACTACAGGCAGAGCATGGCTGAAATGTGTCCAATCCACAACACCAAGAATCTTTTCTGCATCTCAAAGCAGCCTTGGCCCACCTAAGAGCCCTCCTCAGCCTGAGACTGAGGGGAGTACAATAGAACTGGATATCTTCATGAAGAGTGGCAGAAGTCTGAACAAACACACACATCTAAACACACACTGGACATCTAAACTAAACAGACTTCACCTTTAGCAACAGCTGTAGTTTTAATTAATTCAAGCCTCTTTGCTGTCTCAGCCTCACAGAAGAAAAAAACCACCAGAAAAAAAAAAGAAAAAAGAAAAAAAAAAGGAGATTATTTGCCCAAATGACAAGTTACCCTTGGACCTGACCTTCTTTGCTTATGCAGTAAAACACTGGTAGTTACAACCTCCTCCCAACATAGGGGATGCCTGAAGCAATTCAAGAAGCTGCTGGGAGGGAACAGGGAATGCATTAATCCATTGAACAGGAGAGTGCCACCTGCTTCCCATTCCAGCAAGAGAGATGAGGAAAGCAACTGCCTGATCCAGAAAACATCTGCTGAACAAAATCAAAATTAATGATAACCAGAATGAGCTCTTTGATGGCCGATTCTCCCCCAGCTGCCAGGCACTATCAAAGAGCCACTCCTGGCAAAAGGCAATCAGTTACTGGGGCAGCAGAGTTCCCAGGAGCAGAGCTGAGCTCCAAGCATCAGTGTGCCGAGTTGTGGAAAGCCTTGTCTGCATGCTGTTCTCCCTGAAATCATCCAGGTTTCGAGTTTATCAGATTGTTTTGGGCTGGAAAGGACCCTAAAATTCATCCAGGTCCAACCCTCTGCCATGCCTTCCACTATCCCAAGCCCCATCTGACCCAGCCTTGGACACTTCCAGGGATGGGGCAGCCACAGCCTCTCTGGGCAGCCTGTGCCAGGGCCTCCCCAGCCTCACAGGGAAGAACTGCTTCCTAATATCTAATCAAAATTATCTTCCTGCAGCTTCCTAATATCTAATCAAAATTATCTTCCTGCAGCATTTAGATGCCCTGCCAGCACCCAAACCTTGACATGCACACCCAACACCATCATGCAACTCTGTGCTAAAAGAGAAGCTTTTCATTGGAAAAAAAAAATTCAAAAGATCTACAGTTTGCAACATGAAAAACTGTCAGACAAGTGCCTGGCACAGACTGTTGGAAAACCCACAGCAGCACAACCTTTCAAGTGTGTGAACTCATGCTCGTTTCAAAAAGTTACTGCAAGAATACTCAACACCAACACACACAATGAAAGAAAACTGCTTTTCCTACCTTTTCTTCTTGTAACTTCAAGCCTTCTGGAGTCCTATAAGGAAAAAGAGAATTTTTTGTGGTGTTTTTTATTAAATAAAAGAATTGTTCAAAGGCAGGATGAACAACCCTCCCCAAAAACATTAGTCACTGACCCAGGCAAACATGAAACTCAATAGAATAACTGAGGAGTAATTACAGGCATACATTTCAATTTGTCCACAGATATTTAATGATAAATATAACATCTAAAATGACTCATCACTGTGTGATAAATTACATTGTAAAACACAACATTTGTCTTGAAAATGATTTTTTTTCCTCTATTGATGTTAAAAGGGAGCAGTTAGGAGGGTTATCATCACTACACCAAAGATTTGGGGTTGAGGAAGGAGGAGCCATTACAGCTACTCTTAGCAGAGACTTCAAATATCTGAATAATTTCAAAGCCACTGGACTACTCCTACTGAAAGCTGAGGGCTCATTTCAATCCATGCACACTTTTTTGCATATGATTTTTTGTATAATTTTTTTGCAAATCATCACAACCATCTCTAATACAGAAACTTGCTTTTAAACAACACTGTCTCAAAAGGTACTGCATTCCCAGGCAACACTATCTGCTTATACTAATGGTGAGACTTCAGAGGAATAAATATTTAATTCCACACAGTAACATTATTTATGGGTTAATTACAAATATGTCCTAATTTCCATTGTTTGAGTCACTTCTTGCAGCCAGCATTATAAATAGTGGAATTGTGAAGACCATCTGGAGCAGCTCTGCTGTGGGGACAGGCCAGGAGAGGTGGGGTTGTTCCAGAGCCTGGAGAAGAGAAGGCTCTGGGCACCACAGGCTGCAGTGCTGTTTTACCCATTTACTGCCTACAGAAATGCCCCTTTCTGCTCCTGCCCCCTCCCAGAACCTCCCAAAAAGTCTCAGGGCAGGACAGAGCCACAGCTGAGGTCTCCTGCAGCCCAGGGACCACCTCACATCACCCACGTCCTGGCCCCAAACATGGTCTTTGTCATCACTTGTGCAGGCAGCGGATGCTGCTTCTTCGTTCACACGACCACAAGCTGCCTTCCTCAAAACAAAGCTTTCACCAAATTTCAGAAGGATCAGAATAGCAGAAATGGTCTCCTTGGCACCCTTCAAGTCAGCTGAAGGGGATAAACAAAAAAATGGGTATTTGCTTATAAAAATACTGTCATTATTCCCTGTAGGATACTCCCTCAGTGATCTTGAGCAACATGTAAAATGGCATTCAGGATTAGTACAGACTTCAAAGCATTTATCCTCTTTATACAGCAGAGCTCTGAGCTGTGCAGGCAGTTATACTCCAGGGACCTCTCTGAGCTTTTCAAAATATTAGTTTGAGAGGTGGGGCACAGGATAAAAAAACTCAGCTACAGCTGCTATCATTAGGCCTGTGTATATGCAATATATGCAAAAGAGAAGAATACTTTTAAAGTTCCCCAGAGTCCCTCACACTAACAAGCTGTTTGAATTCTCTGCAGTTCAAAAGCTTAGAAACACTAAAACTAATTACAACTATTATATTGATCAAAAGGAAATAGGCTATCAAGACTCTATTAAACAAACATCCAAGTGTCATCTCACTTTTGTTACTCCATCTCTGCACAGACATCATGAAAGACAAAGGATGGTCTTCAAAGTTTCCCTTCTCTTACTCTGTTTCCCTTTTAATTGTAAGCTTTGATGAATATTAACTATCCCAAGAAACAGATGCAGGGTTCAGAGGAAAAGCTTGTTAGAACTGCAATGGGAGAACATGAGGTCAGGCTGCAAGCCATCACCTCTCATTCCTGGGAAAACAGCACTTGGCGTGTCCCCCAAAACATCCCTTCCCTGGAGAAACCTCCAAGGACACTGAGGATGCTCAAGATTTCAGGTAAACAAACAAAAAAAAAAACGTAAAAATACCTGGGAGCCACAGCAGAGCTTAAAGTACAGCCCAAAAAGGCACCAGCTCCAGGTAGACTTCTCTTGAAGATGATACTGATCTCAAGTTTAAAAAAAAAAAAAAAATCACATAGAGGTTTCAGAGGTTTTAATAGTGTTACTAGTAGAGAACCAAACTATTTTGATAAAAGTGACACCAAAGTTCTTGAATGCATTGCCTGAGGAATACTATTCTGCAGAAGCCATAAAGCAGATGGTTATAAATGAGACTTATTCCATGGGCACCATCTAATGACTGCAAATTCCTTTAACTAAAAATCTAATTTTATCAGAGCATAAATCACCTGCTTTGAAAGCAAAAAACTGGTTAGTATTTTCCATTCCTTCTAAAAAGCTTCTCCATGTACCAGTTTAAATAGCATTTCATTAGTGGAATACAAGAGTTTTATTTGTCAGGGTTCACTTTTAGCGCCTATTCCCTACTTTTTAATGTTAGTCAATTGAGTACAGAATGAAAGACCCTTCTGTTCTGTATCTGAAGTGCCTAATCACTGTGTGGAAATCAATGCAGCATGTTTGCTTCAGGACTGCCTTTCACCAGGCATGTAGCTAAAGAAAAACTGCATCTCCAAAAGACCAAGCACCCAAGGGTCATCCAGTATGATAAATATTTCTACCTGGATTAGGAGGGATGAAAATCAAAATCAAATAGAGTTTAGTACCTGCTGTCACACTGCTTCACTCCTCCATAGCTGCAGTGTGTTGTACCAACACCTGTGTGAACCTGATGGGATTTAACAACTGGTTTGCACAAAGCCCTTTTCTGCTCTTACAAAAGGAATGCCAAGGCGTAAGAGCTAGCTTATGTTGTATCTTCTGATTAATGATGAATCATGGGTCCATGGATGAGCAGAGCTCAAGTGATAAATCAGATTTCAATCAGAACAAACACGCAGCACTGGGAACTTCACTGTGCAGAGATAAAACACAACAACACAGAGGGAATACAAACACAAAACAGTGCTTGGCAGCCGGCATGCCACAAGCAGCTTCACCAGTGGTCATCAGCAATGGATGCAAGCAGCAAAACCACTTTGGGGCTGTTTTGTACAGAATCACAGAATGGCTTGGGTGGAACAACAAAGCTCATCTTGTTCCAAACCCCCTGCCACAGGCAGGGACACCTTCTGCTAGTTGTATTCAACCCGGCCTTGAACACTTCCCGGGATTAATTCAGTATTTAGGCATTTTCACATGGCTGTGCATTTCCCATCCCTGCTTGTTACTGGCCTCTGATCCCAGCAGGGAATGATGCTGAGCATGGATCACCAGAGCAAAAACCAAAGAGATCCCAACTGCCCTCAAGCACAATAACCCACCACATAACCTTGCAATGGTTTCAGTCTCTTGCCCTTTAATATCGATTTAGATTCAGTCAAAAGGCACCCCTTTTTATAACCAAAATTTAATATAGGGGACTTTGCCAAAACATCCCAAAACTTAAAAAAAAAACCCCAAAACCCAAGAACAAAAAAACCTGCACAACCAGCAGCAAAAAAACCATAAAACAATTATTGCAGCAGATGAAGAGATGCAGAAGAACAAGTAAAATTCCAGATCCACAAGTTCCCTGCATTGCTGGCCCACTAGACCCTTTGTGGGAGAGACAGCAGTGCAAGCAGATAAACCCAGTCCCTGCAGCTGGGCTCATGCTAGGTCTCACAATAAATCAGATGTTACTGCTGCACACTCCAGGTCTCCAGGGACCTGGTCTCAGGATCAGCCTAACTGCTGTACAATTTCTAAATATACAGTCCTAACTCATTTAGCAAATTAATAAAGAAGTGGCTGTTCCTATTAATAGATTACCAGGCCATGGATTTTTTTCCTCCCTTCAGAGCCTTCTCCTCCTTATCTCCAGTGAGGGGTCACACAAAGATGGATTTAGAAGAGATTCTAGGAATAAATTCCTCCCTGTGGGGATGGTGAGGCCCTGGCACAGGGTGCCCAGAGAAGCTGTGGCTGCCCCATCCCTGGAAGTGTTCAAGGCGTTTGGATGGGGCTTGGAGCAACCTGGGATAGTGGAAGGTGTCCCTGGCCATGGCAGGGGTTGGAATTAGACAAGTTTTGACCCAAACCATTCTATGAAATGACACTCAGCACAGGGCTGGTGTGACACTGCACGGGGACTGGAGCATCAGCACAGTGTATGACTAATACACAGCTTAGTTTGACAACCAGGATCTTCTGTTTACAGCCATGAATACAGACTAATTTAAAAAACACAATGTTAATCAGGCAGAGAACATCCACTTTTTTTTTTTTTTTTTTGATCAGGGAGGAGAAAATAGACCACATGCTACTATTTGGAGAAAGCTTGCTGTCAGTACGGACACTGGCAATTTAGATTTGTACTGTCTGGTATGAACACTGAAGGAACTCTCATGTCTCACACAGAATCATCTGCTCATCCATACGGCAGCTAATTGAGATAATTGCTGCATCTCCGATTTTACTCACTACTATTTATGGACTCCAGGATGAGAAACCTGGGTATAGCTCCATAAATTTCCACATTGTGATGGGGAAGTTCGTGGGATAGCTGTTTTTAAAAACCCCAAATTTGTGGATGTACCCTTGCTAATCTAAAACCCTGAAAATTCACCTGCTGCTTGGTGGTCAGAAGTACTTCAAGTAGAACTGTCTTCCTTTAAAAACTAATGATACAACCTTTGTTTCAAGGGAGAATATGCCACATTTGGAAAAAAATTGCTCAACATTTAGTCTTTTAAGGCTGAGTGGCTTCTGAACAGAGTATCAAAGTTTAACCCTCTGCCACATCATAACCAAGTAAAGATTGCCATGATTCCTTTTATTTTTTGCAACATGATTTACTGTGGTCTTATTCTCTTCTTCAGAATCATACCAGCATTTCCCTATCTCAGTATGATTTTTCACAGTTGCTCAACTGTGACAGGAGAAAAACTTACTGAAATTGGATTCCTGCAGTGAGTGTGTGCCACAGCTCAGCACAGATCCAGGCACCACAAGCCCACATCCCTCTGCTCCCCAGGGGCAGCATCCAGGCACCCAAAATTCAAGGTCATTAACATCCAAAGCACCACAAACTGCTCCCATGCAGCAGCAGGGGCCTGTTCTCTTGGCTGGGAGGTGACAGCCCCCAGGAAACTGGGCAGTGATGGCCACAAGGTATCACACACTGCATCCTACCAGAAGTTTAAAAAAACATCAAGGAAGCAGGATTTCTGTTCTGTAAAGGACTGTAAACAAGTGGGTTTCATCTTCAAATTGTGCTTCAGATGCATTTTGACAATCCCTGATGTTCACTGTGCCACTGTTCATTGTGCCATAATCACTTATGTAAACCAAAATTCTTCTAATTTTCTGCTGTTATTGAAGTGTACAGTACCTGCCTTGTTCCAACTTTCACATTTTCTAGTATTTTAAGCACATGAGCATGCCATAAGATACAACATTTATTGAGCCCTCTGAGCACACAGAAGAAAGTGGAGGGGGAGGTTGGGGATGCAGAGGAAGGACCTCAACATGCCTAATATAAATATTATCAAAACATTCCACAGCACCTTGAGCTGCAGATGCTCTGGTAACCAGCACTCAGAGCAAATGCTTCTCATCTCCACAGGGATAATATACCTGTTAAGATTTAAGATGCTCTACAAAAAAGCAATTACTGCTTTTTAGAGATACCATATAAAGGCAGGTAACAAGCACTGAATTATCACTGCATACCAAAATGATACAAAAATAAACTAAAGTCTTGCCTCCCTGTACTTTCATTAATGCTTGAAACAGGAGCAGCCTGTAGCACAGTATAAATTTAAAATCAAATCTGATTCTTTTCTTCCTTTCTCCAAACTGAAAAGCAGGAAGAACACACAATACATTACTACTATTAACAGTTAAAATAAACACCAGGATATTGGATCTTCAACTGTATGTAAAATTTATACACTCTGCCTGTTTCTATTCCAAGCTCATCCTCTGAAATTGTGTCTGTATTTGAATTCGAAGCAAAAAGCTTTTATCAAAAGCCTTTGCAATTTTTTACCTTGCTTCTAAAAACAATCCTTTCCTAGTCTGTCAGATTAGGAAACATGACTTTGCTGGGGGAAGGAGCCCAAAATCATCCCTATGAGTCCCTTGCTGCCCAGAATAACCTGCTGTGGTCTTCAGATGCAGCAGTAAGTGATGCAACATTTAAGAATCTGAATATAACTAGAAATTTCAGCAATAATTGATACTATTAGACAAGCACAGTTGAGGCTTGTGTGTGGACTCCAGAGAAAGGCTTTATTCTGGGCAGGACAGCACTGAAGGCTGGTCTGATCCAGCTGTTTGCCATACTGTTTGCCATACATTTATACTTGGAGATTTTAAGCAGTTCAGGTGCCACAGAATGACAGAACCACAGAATGGTTTGAATTCAAAGGGACCTTCAAGATCATTCAGTTCCAACCCCTTCCATGGGCAGGAACACCTTCCACTAGACCAGGTTGCACAGAGCCTCTTCCAGCCTGGCCTTGAACACTTCCAGGGAGGGCAATCTGCACTCTCCTTCAAGTAATAATTAGCAAACAAAAACAATGGATAGCCAACAGAGCCAATCCCCGCCAAATGCCAGCAAGGAGAAAGTTATGGTGCCTTGAAAAATGAGCACATGGAGCATGACCAGTGAGCTCTGTGCAGAGGAGCTTCCCCAGGGACACAGCTCCTCTCCCCACAGGAGCGTGGGGGCTGCGCACGCCTTCCTGAGACTTCTGAAGTGGGAGGACAGGGGGCAAAGAAAGCACAGCATGAAAGGCAAATTAAAGCAATTAAGTATTTCTGGAAAACCACAGAGCAGTTATGGTTCTGTAGCCCTGAGCAGACCATAGAATGCCTGCCAGCCTTTACTGCCACTGCTCAGGAGCTTGGTGACATCCAAATACTTAACAGTGTAGCACAAAACAACTCTCCAGGTACCACAACACAGGATTATTCTCCACTTTCACACTATAGAGCTAGGACAATATTATTCAAGCTACCTACCAGCAGTGCCCCAGAAAACATAACACAGAATTTAAATTTCCAAAACGCAGCTCTGTGATGACTTGTGTTAGAGGAGCCCTGCTCGTGGAAGGGCTGATGAAGATCTGCAGCACTGCTCTGCTCATTTTAGTTCACAAAAGGAGATGCAAAGTCTGCCTCAAGAACTGTGGCAAAACCAGCTTGGCTCCAGCATGCACAGGAAATCAGCCTCTCATAGAGAAAGCAGGGAATAGGACAAGCTGGCTGTCAAATTTTAGTATTTAATAAGATGCTTTGCAAAATACCTCAGGAGGCTGAAATCAGCCTGAGATACCAGTGTGGATTCCCTAGTAGAGACTGAACAGACTAGCACCATGGGCTTTTCATCAGAACCTCCCGGCCAAGTTCTCCTCCAAACCCAAACTCCAGGGTTATTTCAGATCCAGATTGTCTCTTTTCTGCTCATACTGGAAACTCCCTTCACTGCCACTGGCAGTAACTCAGAAAGCTACATTTTCTGAGAATTCCTTTCTAGAAGGAAGAGGTGAACCAGGACCACATCACCTGCTCTATCATGGACCACCCAAAGCCCTCTGAGCCAGCACAGAGCTGCCCATCAATTGTAATCACCTCTAGAACATCCAACTCGAACATGCAATCAGATTTGCTGAGGGCAGAAGTAAAAACTTGTCCAAAAACAACACCCCAGAGTGGTGAGCTCTATATATCTGATACTTTGGCATATATTCCACTGAATAGGATTTAGTCTCATGATGGTTTAACTTTGAGAAGTTTCACCCAAGTCCACAAGCAATGCCCAGAAGCTTCAAGAGCTTTCCAGCAGCCCCTGGAACCAGCCTATGAGAAGTTTGACACAACACAGCAGTAGTCTCCAAAATTAATACAAATTTGTTTAATACAAATATTAAACAAATTAATAAACAAATTATTAAACAAATTAATAAACAAAATTAATACAAGGAATGTTGCCGCTTTCCAGTCAAACAATAATGCTTTTTCTTTTTTTTTTTTTAATTAGGTTTTCTATTTTAGCTCTTTCATTGAAACTGGAATTTCATCCTGCATATACATATTTATTAACTATTCTAATCAGGAATAAAAATACTCCAGAAAACAAACCTCTTCTCAGGAACACCCCACAAACTTGAGGGGTGAAAGGCTGTGCATCAAGAAAAAAAACACACACCATTGTTATATGAGAGGGTTGATTTCTGATCAGAAAGCCTTGTAATCTTATTTTCTTTAATAAATTCAAAGCACAGCTGCAATAATTCTACTGCATACCATGAAGAAATTGATTTAGCAATCTGAACATAAATTAAGGAATGTTTTTAATTCAGTAAACTTGTTCTTATGTAGATCAGAGCAAGTATTAGTGAAGGTCATTGACCTGTACCCATGTATTTGCTTTGATGAGGTTCATGGGAATTTTCCATCAGAACACACTTCAAAATTACTTGACCTGTACATTAACATTTTACTCATTTTTAAAGGGTTTTAGTGAATTGCCAGGAGCATTTCTATTTGTGATTCAGTATTTTTTTAAATGCATGTGAATGGATCTATGCATTAACCAAACCATAAAATTTGGAACCTAACAAACTTCTCACAGATAAGAGGCCTCCAAATGAACAAAGCCCTACAACACTAGAAAAGGATTTCAGGTGACTTTTACTATTAGAAAGGTATTATGGAAAACTATTTTCTTCAAGAGAAAGTAACTGCTGTTTACTCTCAAATGATGATTATCTCAGTCTCACTGACCTCCCCAAAAGCAATGCTCAGAGCTTTCAGATTGATTTGGGTGTTTGCTGCCACACTGTATAAACACTATTTCTTGTGGAAACAAGATTTCTGTACAGATATTTTTTTCAAAAATCTGAATTGTAACTTACATTTCTTGAATATATGTCAACTGCATTCTTTGTACATTCATAATTTAAACATTCACACTTGTTAAATTCTGTGCAAACCTGAGCAAATACATTTTTAGCTGAGATCCTTCCACCTCAAGCAAGATCAAGTAATTGGTAAAATAACATTATGGTCTTTAGAGAAAGATCAAATGAATTAGTGTCTTTCAAGTAATATAATAATTCTACGATTTATGTTAAAGTAAATTGAGTAACGAATTTATTCCTCAGAGCAACTTCCTTAAAAAAATCAAAACTAATGGGCATTAGTGAAGAATGAGATTTTTTTAACTGCACAAGTATGCAAAATACTTAATAATTTTTAATAAAAAAGCAAACCTAATCAGAGATTCTGCAAGAATAGGTTTAACAAAGTGCCAGTGTACTACCTGAGCCTACAGAGCAGCAAAATAACAGTGGAGGTGTGGAAGGGAGCTGTTTTTCTTCACTTTTACAGAAGAGAGGTTGGATGCCTCAAGGACAAAGTACACCTGAAATAGACCTCAGAACTGCAGAACATCCAACACCACTGAAATTACTTTTGAGCCCTGCTAAGCAGTAAAAAGCACTTTTTAAATTGGCTTAAACTATAATGCAGATAACTGGGTATTTGTAGACAGAATGTGACTGGGAGAAATGGGATCCTCCAACGAGAACCAAATCCCAAGGCTTAAACAGATCCAATTGCAACATGAATCCTCCAAGGGCTTATCATTAGCCTGGCACTGCCTGATGTGTCTGCCAGCACAGAAGTGTTCATGGCAATGGCAGCTAAAAAATGGTCAAGTGTCCTTTCCCTTCCTCCTGCACCACCTCCCACTTTCAGACATTCGAGCAACCACGTGGTGAACATACAGGAACTAATTAAATAACTAAAAATGTTTCAGCATTCATTCATCATTTACAGCTCAACAAAGTCAATGTTCTGGATTTTTGTGGCTTTATTCACGTGTCTCAGCCTCAGACTTGTGAAAATCTGAGTCTCTATCTGTGCCACAAGCAGTGCTGAGCTCTGGTTCAGAAATGCTGCATCCTGCTGGGACAGTCTGGTGTGACACTGCTGGGACAGGGACTGCTCCATCCATGCCCCTGTGACAGCAGCCAACACTGTCACCTGCAGCACTGCAAACAGGCTCAGCTGCTGCTCCACTCCCAGAGTCCAGGAGTGGGCACTGAGCAGGCACTGCTGTCCCACCCCAGTCCCTGTGGCCCAGCAAGGGATCACTGCTCGCTGCAGTCACTGTTCCCTGCTCCCTTTTCCCTTCCTCTGTGCTTCACAAAGGTGTCACATCAGTAAGTCTGGAGGGAAACACTTTGGGCAGTAATTTTGCTGATTCTCTCAGAACCACCTATGGTGCAGTTTTCCTTCAAATGAGTTTTTTTTTAGTTTCACCTAAATGTCCACTGAGCCAAGTGAAGAGGCAGGACAGTTTGCTTGTTAAATTTAGCTTCACTGGTGTCAGCAGTCCCAGGACAAAGACATTGTAAAGTCTCTGGGGCAAAGACAGCATCTCCACAACAGCCAGATGCACAATTTCACTTCCCAATAATGTCAATATACCCAATAAGAGTTTCTGTTTCACTGTTTTTCACTGACCTCCTCAGGACATGTTTAATACAAATATATATAGATAAGCCCACATTTGTTTTCTGTTTGCAGTGTGGAGAGCCTGAACAGAGCCCAAGAACAAAACCCAAGAGCTGTAGCTGCAGCAGCAGCTGGTGTACAGTACCTCTTGATGCAACCTCCCCACATCCGAATACAGGCTTCTGCTCCGGTCCACATCCATCCATCCCCTTGTGAGCAGTGGGAAAACCCCCAGCAACACAAGAGAGCACCAAAAGCTCCTTGATGTCATCATTTCAAGTCTGTTAAAAAAAAAAAGGCAGAGTTATAGAATATTCGTCTTACAACAAAACCCAGCTCAGGTTCAGTAACACAGAGGCTGACAGTGTCCATCCACACTCAGTGCATACAGAGTTCTACAGTCTCCTGTGTATTGGCAATGAATTCCCATATTGTAGTAATTTTATCCCAAAACTATTTTCCTCAGGACCTGCTGTTCCTAGCCTGTTGCCACACAGCATCTGCAGAATCAGAGTCCTGGGATTTCTGTAACTGCTGTGGCCAAAAGCAAACCACATCAAAACGTGGTCTTGTGGTACAGCAGAAAGCAAAGGGTGAATTTTATCCCTACCCCAGAACCCCAGCAGCACAAGGTCACTCACAGCCAAGGACTCACACTTGTACCCTCAGCAGGATTTCAGGAAAATGCTAGACACACCTTTGCTTCTCTGACCACTGGAAGCTCCCAGCAGTGTGACAGAAAACATCATTATTCCCCTCTGACTCAGAGGGGGACATTGCCTTGAGCAGACACAGCCACTGCCAACCCTTAGCTACGATCAGGTGTACACAGGGGACAGTCATTCGTCTTCCTGAGGAGGACACCTGCCCAGATGGTCACCAAACACACCCAAACTTGAAAGACATGAAACAAATCCTGTGCTGAAGAGGGCTGACATGTTTCTCCAACCATGACAGAGGTGAGTCCTATCTGGTGCTATGATTTCTGCACTCACATTCCTCTCTCCCAAGCAGAGATTTTTCCAATCCCTCCCACACTCACTCCACTCAAGAGCAGCACCATTTCCCTGGCAAAAGCCTACCACAGCCCCACATCATCTGTGGGGAACTGAAGGGATTTCCACTCCCTCTGCATGCACTTTGAGCAGTGGTTTTTTAATGAATCTGTAGTTTTTTAATGAATTTGGAAAGAACACCAATGCAGTTACTCGAAGTGGTATCAGATGGAACTTGTGTGTTTCACACATCACAACCCTGCACTGGTGCCCTGGAAGCTAAACCAGGAGCTGTGCTTCCTCTGGACTTGCAATAACACAAGATTGTGTCATTACTTTCTACAATTAAAATACCAAAGGATGTTCAGGCCTGGGACCATTTCTGAGATGGCTGATGAAGGCTGAAATGGACCCGTTAATGAAGCATAATGACCCTTAATGAAGTGATGGCATTTCTATAGGAAGAGGGACAGGCTGCTTCCAGGCTTGAGCCATACACATCAACAAGGAGGGTTACCTGCTAATGGCAAAATTCAGCCAAGCTGAATTAACTCACCATGACATACCTTGTCTTGACAAGACTCATTTTACAGCATTTTCATGCCATGTATTTGCTACAGGGTATATCCAAGCCTTGGTGCATCATTCCTAATTTTGGAACCATGACCATTTACACCATCAGTGACAGTCTCAGGTATTTTGTTTGCCCAAAGACACCCCATCACTAGACTGAGCATCACACACAGCACCCACAGAGCTCAGGCAAAGCCTTTTCTTGGCACTAATGTAAACACACTGAATGGAGAGCATTCAGGATGAAATCAAAATTTATTAGGCTTTCTAAATTCCAATTATGAACCTCAGATGTAATGTTACTGGGGCTACAAATGAACGTTTAATAAACCAAAGTCACTATATCAATGAGAGACAGTTACATTGTTACTTTATGAATTGCTCTTGCACAGCAACATTATTTCTCACAGGGTTTTTGTTTGTTTTTTCTTTAATAGAGTTACTTTTTGTGCTTAGTTGATGCCATCACAGCAAATAACATCACAGTTCTACAGACCTCTGTATCACATCCTGCTTGAAATTACAATCCTGGAGCAAAACAGGGAAATCACATGTTTAATGTCTATTTCGTAAACAATTGACAGAAAGCACCAAGGTAGTTTGCTTAGGATCTGTAACACCGATGAAACTGAAAGGGCAGACTCTACCTGATAGAAACTCTGGTTGCTTTATAAATAGAATTTCTAGAACATCTTTAGTCAGTTTAGAAATCACTTATTTTTATTTCATGCTGACAGCACACTAATTGCTCTCAGTCACAGTAAGAGGAGGACACATTAAAACACATTATATATCTTAATAGCCTCAACCAAGCAAAAAATATGTACCATAAATATCAACTGAGAGCTTACTCTGGAGTCACACAGCATTTTCATGTCACCTGGCATCCTAAAGCACAGCTCAGCACCGCCGTACCCTGAGCTAAAGGGAAGGCTCCTTGCAGAACTCGGTCTGCAGCTACACCATACAATACAGCTACCAGACTGCACCTTGTAAGTTCCCTGAAACCAACAGAAAAACTGAAATTGATTGAATAGATCCCGACCACCACCATAAGCTCAGACAAGTTTTACTATCCATTTCCTTTTCTCACTCGGGGGAGGGACAGATTTGCTGGATTTGAGATTGTATTGACATCGCTGTCCAGAGAAATCAAAGCTTGCATACAGAAATGTCTGCACAAAACAAGCAGTTGTACTCTAAAGAAAGAATAAATATTGGCCCTTGTGATAAAGAATATACCATGCAAAGCCAAAAAGTTTACCTGAAGGTTGTGATTTCCTCCTCTGAGTTAGAGCAGCCTTCCAGCTTTCCTTGCAGCAGGCACTGCTCTAGCAAGAATCACTCCCCAAGTGCAGCAGCACCAGGCTAGGCACTGTCACTTGAAGCAGCTCAAACACGATGGCAACAGCCAAACACCCATCCAAAGCCAGACGGGTCTGGGCAGGCACCAACACCCAGGGACAGCCTCGAATTTATAGCAAATGGGTGCAGTGTCTCCAGTGGAAGAACTGCAAGCAGATGCAAGCCAAAGACAAGCACAGGTTTTTAGGGTACAGCTACTCAAGCAAAAAGAGTCACCTTGAAAAACAACAGGGGCTAAGCATATTGGCCATTTGAGTGCAGAACAGCACAAACTGTTTAAAGCATTTCTGTGACACGCAACAACCAGATCCTGCAGCGATCCCACAACTTTTTCCTCTGCAACACAAAAGCTTTAAGAATTCAATTATGGTGACTGTAATGAGATTAAAGAATTTGCCAAAAGCAGTTATTGGTTTTGTTTCAGGGCTACTTAAATTGCAGGTTATTTGAGAAATTACTGGTTTGCAATAGCTTTCAATAATTTCCAGCAAGCTTCACATCATAAAGCAGCTGAACTTAATTACTTGAAGTTCTGACTGTTGCTATAGCAAAAAAGAAAGCATTTGCACATAACTATTACCTCTGTTCGAACTGACACTATTAAAATGAGATAAGAATCTGGTCCTTAGTTCCTGCCATCAACCTTCCCAACTGCTCCACAGAACTTCTATTGCTGGTAAAATAATTTTGACATCTGTAATTTCTTGTTAAGTGCTACAAAACTAAGCTACAAAATGAACTAGCAAAGACAATTGTTTTGGCAAGACATAATGAAAGCGAGGAATTATTTCAGTCAGCTGTCTCCAGTTAAATATGTAAAGTTTTGGGTGCATTAAGAACTCACTGGAATCAGCTTTGATGTTTAAGTACAAACCGGACTTTTCATTTGAGCAAAACCAACTTAAAAATATTTAATTTGATTGAATTTTATTTATTAAATTTGATTGGATTTCATTTCATTGGCATTCTCCAAGACACTTCAATGCTCCGGGATTAATCTGGGGAGCATCAATCCAACAGGACTACCAAGAAACTCCCGAACCTCGCAGCGATTTTGCCTCCTTTTCCAAAGCTGCCCCCACGACACGTTTCAAAGCAGCTTTGCTCCGAGGTGACACACGGAGAGGTCCCAGTCCATCCCTTGCCGTGACCCTCCGCTGGGCAGCGAGCGGCCAGCACCGCCGGGAAGCTGAGAGGGGACTGGGGAGGGCAGCCCAGGGTGGCACCACCGGCCCAGAATAGCACTGCCAGCCCCGGGCAGGCTCCCGGCACAGCCCAGGATGGCACCGCTGTCACCCGGGGCAGCCCAGGATGGCACCACCGGGTCCCGGTACAGCCCAGGATGGCACCGGCGGCCCAGCATGGCACCGCCGGTCTCGGGCAGGCTCCCGGCACAGCGCCGGGTGGGCACCGCTGTCACCCGGACGGGCTCCCAGCACAGCCCAGGGTGGCACCACTCTCACACAGAGCATCTCAGGATGGCACCGTTGTCACCCGGGCAGGCTCCCAGCACAGCCCAGGGTGGCACCGCTGTCACCCAGCGCATCTCAGGGTGGCACCGCTGTCACTCGGGCGGGCCCCGACGGGCGCTCCGCGGCCCGGCCCACGGCGCCACCCAGCGGCCGAACCGGGAACCGCCGGGAACCGCGGGCCCCACGCGCGACCGCGGCGGGACCGTGCCCGATCTCACGCCCGCCGACGGCGGCTCCTCAGAGCGGGCACGGCCGCCAGCCCCGTCCCAGGAGCGGCAGCCGCGGCCGCCCCATCCCGCCCCACGGGCGGCACGCGAGGTAAGGAGGAGGAGGAGGAGGAGGAGGAGGAGGAGGAGGAGGTTGGCCGCCCGCAGCCCGTCCCGGCCCCGCGGCGGGCACACACACGCACACACACACATACACTCACACACACTCTCACACCTGTTACCTGTTACCTCGCCCGGCCCGCGGGCGCGCAGCGAGCGCTCAGCGGGGCGCGGCAGCGGTACCGGGAGAGTGCCCGGCCCCGGCGCGCCCGCGGAGCGGACGGCGGAGGGAAGGGACGAGGATGCCGCGGGCGGGCGGGGACGGGGCGCAGCGGAACCCGCGGGGCGCTCCCGGCGCACTCACCTGGGGAGGAGCCGGGCGGCGGGGCCGGGCGGGGCGGGGGCCGGGCGGGCGGAGCGCGGCGGGGCCGGTGCGGGCAGTGAGCGGCGCGGGCCGGGCCGGCCCTATTTCTGCTCTCCGGGCCGGAGCCGCCTGACGTCAGCGCGGCATTTGCATGTTCCGCCCAATCCCGGCACCTGTGCGGGCGGCGGGACCGCCCCGGGCATGGGGGGGCAGCGGGGACCGTGTCGGAGCATCCCGGCGCGGGGCCGGCAGCCCGGTGCCGTCGGGGATCAGGAGCACGGGGGATGCTCGTGGGGCCGGTGGTGCTCGGGGTGCGGCTGCTGAGCCCCTCGTCCTGCCCGCCCCCGGTAGCCCCGTGCTCGGGAGAGCTGCTGCGGGGCAGTGCTGCCCGGAGCTCCCCGCCGCCGCACCGCTGGCCCCTCGCGTGTGGCCGTCAAACGAGGGGGACATCGCGGGACATCGCGATCTGCGCTGGGACGTCGTGACCCGCCACTGCACGGCACTGGGCTCTTCTGGAGGTGTGCCTTCTATTCCCGCGTAACCATGTTTGTAAAGAGAGGCAAACATTAAAATTCATTCACTCACCTCTTCTTCTTCATCTCATTTCCAAAAAAAAAAGAATAAAAACCAAACAGAACCACTACCACCAATAAAAACAATATAAAATATAATAATTTTTAATCTACTTTTTAACAAGGAGGCATGGCAGGACCACAGAACCTCAGAGAACCAAAGGCTCTGAGGAGGTTTAGGGAAAGGCGATGAAGCACTCAGAATTAGCAACAGGAGAGGAGCAGTCTAAAAGATCTGATAAAACATGTCAAATTTTGTGTTTCTTCCTGTAAGGAATCGTACCGCTGGACCCTGTAGAATTAGATTGGATCTGCCATTGCCTTCAGCATGAAAAGGACAGGACCCCCAGGTTCTGATGGTTAGAGAGACATAGGCTGCTCTGGGAAACTGGGTCTAAGTCCAGGCAAAAACGTGGTTAGTAAAAAATCATTCTATAAAATTCAGCACGAGGTTGCAGAAGAGGCTCTTTTATGACTAAATTTGGGGGATTTTATTTTTTATTTTCTATTTCCTTTGCAGGAAATACCAAGAGATCAGACTGGCTGGTTTTTCAGAACCTTTCTTTCCGGCCTGTTAAATCAAATACCACTAAAATATTTTCAGTGTTTGCAAATAAATGGAACTTGTTCTCCCAAACCATGCACAAAGGCTTATAGGAGTTTGTTATTTTGTGGTTTCCTTCTTTAGGAAGATCTGAAATTGCAGATTTAAGGTTTGGATTTTAAAAAGAAATCACAAATGTAATTTTAAAAAATAAGTATCCACTGTGAATTGTGCCCAGGCAACACAACAGAAGTCTTTGCAGAATGTCCTGGAAGAAATTAATGTGTATCATATGGGTGCCCTAGAGGTTTAAGAGATCTGAGGTTTAAAAAAAAATAACACTGAAATCTAATCAGTAACAAATATGATATCTCCAGTGAGATCTTTTTCTCTTTCCTGATAGAAAAAAAAATTGGAAATAATATCAGTAGAGACAACTCTTCCCCATTTCCTGAAGGGAAGGAAGAAAAGTCTCTCCGCTTACCAGCATCATTTATTCTATGAAAATATGTTTGTGCTGTCAATTTGAAGTATTTACTAATCTCTCTGTATCTCTTCAAGTCGGACATAAATACAAGATGCATTAGTAGACATCTGAAGTATCTGCACAGCCCGTGTTTATTTATATCCACACATGCTGAAGGGTACAGAGTTTCTTTCCCAACAACAGCTGGGTGATATTTGCCACCTCACTTTTGTAGCAGGAGGGACATTTTGCTCATTTTACATCATCTGATGCAGTTTTCCATGCACAGGCTGGGACTGCTGTGTTTCTTCAAGACCCTGGCAGCCAGGGCAGGTGGGAGAGCGTGGTGTGGGCAGTGCCATGAGCCTGCACCATGGGCTGTGTGCCCCCAGTGAGGGGCTGTGGGGTCCCTCCATGGAGCTCTTGGGGCTCACCCACCTCCTGCACCAGCAGTGCTGGTCCTGCTTTCCCACCTGTTGGTGAACCTCTAAAAAAGCACCCTCAGCAGCTAAATAAGGAGTGTATTTGCCCTGCACAGTGTAAGTGTTGGACAACGTGGGCCATGTAAAGTCTGCTTTTCTATCAGCTCTCAGGTGCTCAGGATGTCCACGCTCCCAAGCAAGATGTCCCTTTCCCACCGCTGACAGAAGTACCAAGAAGCATTTTTACTGCCTTCTCTCACACATTTGGGCCCTGTGCATTTCTCTGGTATTCTGGTTCAAAATTTTTTGATGTTTCCAACCTTTTGAAAATCTTGTTTATAAAATGCAGATGGAGGCACTCCTCCTCAAACCCTCAATTCCAACCAACTCCCTACCCCATTTCTTCAAACACTTCCAGTCTGTCCTGAGACCTTTAAAAGCCCTGTGGAAGTGTGTCTGCATCCCAAGAGGTGTTTTTGAACTCACGCTGTGGAAGCTTTTCAGGGGAGGGAGTCAGCTGTCTCCCTGCTCTGGTTCACCCACCTTTGTGATGCTGAGCAAAGCAAACAGCTTTCTTAGAGAGCTGGAGAAATAAACTGAGCAGGCTGGCAATGAAAAAGTGATAAATTCCTCATCTTCAGGGCTGGATGAGTTTGAAGCAAAATAATTGTTGCTTTCTTTGGAACTGGGAATTGAAGAGACCCAAAAAAAAATTACTGTAGTTAAAAAGAGGGGAAAAAATAGATGGTTTTAAAGACAGACTTGAGCACCTAAAATTTCTTAGGCAGAGAAAGGGGGAAAATAAGCTTTTTTTTTTCTCATAGAAACACAGGAACACATGGAACAACCTGTTCACTATAATTAGATTTAAAGCATCATCCCATTCCTTCTGTTTAAAAAAATATATATTAGAACCAGAGAACTCAGAAAGTTTAGAGAAATTGAAGCTGCAAGAGACAATAGGTTAATATGATGTGGGCAAATTTGAGGACTGTGAAGAAGGAGAGGCTTGTGCCAGTCCCAGCCTTGTGTATGTCAGTGAGAGGAGCTGGAAATGTGAAACTTCTTGTTAGGTCTGACTGATGGGACTTCAGGACTTTGATGAGAAATTTTAAACAGATTGGCGAGGCACAGCTCTGTGTCACTGAATATGATCATATTCCAGGGTGACCGTGACAGTTGGTTTAAGGAAAAGAGTTTTAAAGATCAGGTGATCTTCTATTACACAGCTTTTCTTTCTTAATTTACAAAAAAAACCAGCACAACAGAGCAATGCAAATAGCTGAGACTTCCTGAGCTCTACCAGCAAAGGAATTAACTGATTACCCTGTCAGCCATTTGAAGTACTCCCAAAATCTAGTAAGTGATGCTCAGAAGAAGAACAGACAGCTTTCTCTTCAAAAATTCAAACTTTAACATCAGCATATCACCCATCAACCTCACTTGTCCAGTCTTGCTAGCTAAATGCAGTAGCTAGTCAGGAGATTTCAAAAGAACATTGTATTCACTGGAAACAAGAAGCTGAGGAGGTAATAGGACAACAAGATTCATGCTCATCACTTTGAGTTATTTGAACCAAGAGCCTAAATCAGACCTGATTAAGATCGGAGCTCAAAACAAGATTCAATCAAACCTAGAGATATTAAACAAATACAAATGTGACAAGAGTCATGATTCAATTATTAGAAGACCATCTTTTAATTACTCATTAAGATGACAGTGTGTATCTTTGCCTACGTACATTTAGCAAAACCTTTTCACTTTGACAGTGCATAAAATTATCCCTGCCAATTGTATTTCCCTTACTTTCTATGTCAATTTTAGAGTTACCAGTTTTTCATTATCCTCTTGCTCACAAATTAACAGGGAGAACAAATTTAATAGCAGTCTCAAACCTTTAGAGATTATGTCAGCTTTGTGTATCTGTGCCAGTTAAATTGCCATTTATTTCTGCTTAAATTTAATGTGGTCGTCTTCATACAAACACACACATATTCAGACCCTGCTCTCAGGGTATGGCAAGCACACAATGAGGAGCTGCTCTGAAAAGCTGATATGGAGCTTGGACTTGAACTTTTCTAATCACATCACCGTGTTTAAGATGCAGCAAATGGAGAGGACCAAGGTCAAGAACTTCAAACATGCAAGAGGATTCTCTGGGCGCTGCTCTCCCACATCATTACGAGCTGGAATACCTATGGATGAACGTCTGCAGAATGTTCTTTGGGTGGTCAAAATGGGTTGAGGCACAGATCTAGACATGGTGCTGGCCTTAGTGATCCATCCTCTGTCTTCTTCATGTTTTGATACATGATTGCCCTGTTTGGTGAGTGCTGGGTTGCAGTGCTTCATCCCTGCCTTCATAGCTGTAAGTCCAAAATACAATAAATTGTATTTTTTTTATTTTAAAAAAAGGTTTTTTTACTGAAGGAAATACAAAGTGTAGAAACAGTGGTTTGATTCATTTCACAGCTGTAGTCTTTTTTGATTTGTTCGTAATTTTCTACGCTACTGCTTCCAATTTGATAGTGTCTGGGCATCGGATGACAATGGGAATGGGATAACAGATGATGAGCTCAAAATACTGAACACAATCATACTTACCCTTACGTGTACCCACAATCAATATGTCACTTTGAGGAAGGAACCATCAGCTACTGGGCAAAGTTTGGAATATGAAATGTCACAGGAACTCAAGGTACATTTCTTATTTCTTGGGAGTTGTCAGAGCAGCTGGCTTGTTGCTGTGTAGGGATCGTGTAGTGTTCAAATAAATAGCCCCAGAGAACTGAAATCAAATTGATGTGGCAATTTTGAGCAGCTCCCTCCTTCTCCATTGACCTGGGAGCCACAGGCACATGGCCAAATATAGGGCTAATGGAGGGACCAGTGGGACAGGTCCCGTGGCCATTGATCCGGCTTGTGGCTTTGGGAATGGCATCAATTTTCCTCCTTTTTTTACTCATCTCTGAATATTTTGTTGGTTTCTTCTCCCAGACACCATCAAAAGCAGTGGGCAACATTCATCTGAAAACAAGAAAGGACTTTGATCCGTGAGCATGGATAATAACAAGGTGTTTAGATTTTTCCCAAGCTTATTGGCTATTTGGAAATACAGTCAACTCATAGGCAAGTCTTGATGCATATTCTAGAGCATTTGCTGATATTTCTTTCAAGCTTGTTTTCAAGATGAAGCTTAAAGCAAGGAGCTCTAGCAGAGATGGAGAGAGACACAGGACTCCTAATCCATGTCATCAGAACTGCCCGTTTCAGAAAGAGGCAGATGGATGAAACGGGTGAAGATGAAAGAATAGGCAGAAGAAAAAAACAGCAAGAAATGTGAGCCTGCTTTGTCTGAAACATTGGGAAAAACTTTCTAAAGCATCTTTACATTTTATCTAATTTAATAGGTTTTATTTTGTGCCTGTGAATATCTGTGCTGTGTATCATGTTCTAGAAATGCATATAGCATATAAGGGTGAATTGTCTGCAGATTCCTAAAATTGCCTTTGCAGACAGATGGCCAGCAAGCAGCTGGGAGGGAGAGTACAAGCAAGGAGGATGTCGTTCTTCAGAAAAATTAAGAAATTAAGTGGCACCATCAGTGCTAAGAAAGACAAACCCCTGCAAAGCATGAGCCAGGCTCAGTTAAAACAGCAATTAAATGATTTAGAACAAGTCTGTGATCATTTACAACTTTTAAAGGTGAAAGGTGTGATTTTGGTAATGCCTTAAAATTAAAAGGCCAGCCACTCCATCTTTAAAACTATAGTTTCTCTCCTGGAAGACTTATCTCATTGTCAGTCCATTAGCAGCCAGCCAGAACCCATCCTTACAAAAATAATTGGCTATTGATATATGGTAATACAGAAAAGTTATTCTTATTTTTGTTCATTGCTAGGGAAAGATGTCCTCTCCAGCCTACACTTTCAATCATTATAAATGCTACTGTGAAAGACTAAAAACACTGTTCTGAGATAGATTAGGATCCTCTTCACAAATAAATATATTTTACCACTAAGAGAAGAGGCAAATGTCACTGGTACCGAGTGTTTTATACACAGTAGAGACCACTTGGCTGAAATATTCCTCTCATGTTAAATTAGTGTCGCTGGCCAAGCAGAGTCCCCTCTACATGACAGGCTCCTGTGCAGGGTTTATACCTGCTGTGCTCAGGTGAAGAACTGGCTCTGAGGCACAACAGCAGCCCCTCCACTTCCCATAAAGTGGGGTGAAAAAGGATGAGTGACCTTGAAAATGATGGTTTACTGTCACTGTAGGACACAAAATAAATCACAGTGACTCCATGTATTTCTCAGAAGGCTATAGAGCAATTTATTCAAAACACAATTTCTTTATATACTATTTACAAAGAACAATATGATTGGTGGGCAAAGTTAACACCTCTTCAACTACATTGGTTAAACTAGAAGGCCATCAAGAAGTCCCTCCTCTAAAAAAGAATGAATACAAAGATATAGTTAAGAAAATATCTCTTGTTTACAGCACGTCACCTGGGAAAGAAATTTCACAAACCAAAACATCTCAGGCATGAAATCAGGGCTACAGTTTACCTCAAAAAAGGATGGTTTCCCAGAGACAGGCAGGGTCCAATGTTCTCTGCAGTACCAACTCTCTGCAGACCAAGGTACCAACTTCCCCTTGGCCCAGGAAAGGGTTACATCCTGTGCACTGCTGCAGTACCTAGATCCTGCAGGAACTGGAATGCTGGGCACAGAGAAACTCACCTCCATCACCACCCACTGTGCCCTGTAAAATTTGTGCCAGGCTGGGAAGTTTGCACTGAGGCTGTTAAAGCTGCCAGGAGCTGGTGGCAGCTGCTACACTTGCCAGATAAGCACCCCTCTAGAAGAGCTAATAAAACCAGAGGACATTAGGCTTCAGAATGCAGTATTTTAAAGATAAAGAGTCTCTGTTTGGAATCGTGCTAAGATTTTTACTTTTTTGTGGACAGCTATTTGGCTGCTCTGAAGCACAATCTCGAGCTGAAGTGAAACAAAGGGTTATAAATCTCTGGCTGGGACGAAATGCAAGGGAGAAGAGAGAAAGTGGGGAAATAATCAAGCATGACAGAGAATATTTGGGACCACAGTTTGAGCCAGTAGTCAAAATTCCTCATGCTTAAGGCTCAAGCACACACCAGTGAGAAAGTAAGATGTTAAATGGCTTCAACAAATCTGTCTTGGGACCTTGTATAGATAATGGATTTTTGGTTCTTTTGCCTTATATATGGCAACTCTTCTGTGGCAGTCTCTGATAAAATGTTTTAAGGGGTAAAAAATTAGCTTTAGATTTGTTTCAGCTGCTTATGGAATTATTTTTTCCTTTTATATTTTTCATGTTTGGCCAAAATTCTACTGTAGCTCTTCCTATACAAACATATCACTCTTAGTAGTTACTACACTGAGCCTCTGTTATCCGTTTAGCAACAGCCTCTGCTGCAATAAAAAGAAATGTATTTTTTTTCTCTTGTCTCCTATTGTTCAGAATTACACTTGGATATTACATTGTCAATGTTTAGTATTACATCATTTCCCTGACAATTCATTGTAATCAAATCTTCCACAAAGTCAATAGCAATGACATTTTTATCAGGCATTGTCTCCGTCAACCTATTAGGTGATTTCAGATCTTTGAGTTTTCTGTTCTGAAAATAATAGGAAAGCATAAAATCTGGGAAAGTCACTCAAACAGCCATGTCATTGCTCAGCAACCAAACCTATGGGTCAGAGCTCTCACTAGTTCACACAGGTCACTCAGTCATATGAGTGACTTTTATTTTTTCTAGAAAACAATGCAAAATAAACAAATGAGCTACTAGGGCTACTGGAACCAATAACACTATTTCTACTGCACTTAATGGGACCAGATGTTGTCTTTGCAGAATTATATGTGATGTTACACTGGGTACATCTGTGCTGCAATGGAAATATGGCATTACAAGTCACAGGAGGTACTTAAGCTGGTTTAAAGGAGGCACCAACAGCTGCAGCACTGCAGAGCAGAGAGAAGACCTGTAAACCTCAGCCCAGCCCCAAGGATTTGTTTGCAGCATGAACTGCTGCATGACTGTGTGCTGTCCCAGCCACTGTGCCATGAGACTACGACCTCTTCCTTCAGCATCCCTTCAGCTGAGCATAGCTTTCACCACCTGCCTCTTATTCAGCTCCTCAGGATAAATTTCAGTTTCAGATATGAAACTGAAAAAGTACTACAGTGAGTAGTACTCAGTGTACTACTGAGAAAATACTACAGTGAATTAAAAGAAACCAAAATTCTTTATAGTTATGTTTGTTACACTGGAATATCATAAAAAATATCGAAGTCATATCTAAATAAGTTCAGCCTTTAGAGGAAAAGGAGGGACATCACTGTACTTGCAGCTAGAGAGGGAGGGCAGCAAGGTGAACAGTGTGTCCCATGGGCACACAGTGAATGTGCATGGCCAAGGGTGCAAGATGCATGATCTGCTGGATAAAGGGAGGGAAAAATAACCCCAAGGCATCTAGAGACAGGAATAAAGACTCAAAGAGGTGATAGGATCTTTCCTTCAAGATATTTGAAATTTGAATTGATGAGTCTCTGCAACAACAACCTGCTCTAGTGACCTTGCCTTGAGCAGGAAGTTGGGCTGAATGACCTCCACAAGGGCCATCCACATTATTTTGTCTAGAGTTCTGTTCTTTTCCAAATAATTTTTGATTCTGGCCTCTAGAAAAAGGAGCATCACGCAGTGAGAATAACCAGCTAAATCCATGACCACTTTCAGGCAATTAGATTGGGATATCCATATTTTGATCCTATTGAAAGTAACAAGTCTACAGCTGACTTCTAGCTAAAAGAGCAAAGCACAGGCTCAGATTCTAAATCAGTAGTGAAAACTGATCTACAAAGTCTTTTTTTTATGCCTAGAAGCAGAAGTTCTGATGAAAAACACATATAGGATATTATAATGAACAGTTGCTGCTGTGGTATTAAATAAGATTAATACATGTAAAAAATCTCTTATTTCATTCTCACCCTCACAACAGCACCTGAATCAGTCTGAACTGAGATATTTCACCCACACTGTGCCTGCTCTCTTGTGGTTGTGGTTGTTCAGGGTAATGCTGCTCCATGTGGCTGCCTGTGCTTCAGCAGAGATTTCCAACATATAAACTCAGCATCTTCAAGAATTTTCTTCACAGAGCTCCCTTCAGCCTGAGGTTTCTTGACTTGGCTTTAAATAATACTAGTGCTGCTGTTGAATTCTTGACTCACTTCCACAACTTATTGGCACAACCTTGGTACATACATCCCTCTTCTGTGCATTTTAATGTTACTGGAGGATCTCTCAAGTCATGAGGCAGCAGCCCAAGAAGTGACTTAGTTCTTCTTTCACTCACAACACAAATCCTGCAGTCAGTGAACTCTCCACATCTGGCGGCCTATAAATAATGAACTAACCTAACTAAAAATCAGGGTGTACCAGAAACAACACAGGCTGTGAAGTAGCTGTGCTTTCTTAGTTTAATTTGAGCTTTGAGGGAGTGCAGTAACCTCAGTGTCACCAAGACATCAGCAGCACAACCCTCAATTAACTTATTGTTTCCATAGCAGGAAGCAAAAGCAATGCTGTTTTTGAAGATACTTCAATTTCTCTAACCCAGCAGTACTACAAAGCAGAGCAATGGTCTGAAAGGGACCATATGCTGATGAGTGGCTTTCTCCCAAGAGTGGCTTAAACATGGTCAAAAAATGAAGTGTGGAAGTACTTTGCAAGCCCTTATCACTTGTGTATGGGTGATAGAGCTACATCTGTGTAAACCACAGGCATGAGTTTCATTGATTTGGATGGGTAATTTATTTCTGACTCTGCAAGGCAAACCCATGGGGACCAGCAGTCAATACCAGTAGAAGTGGATTAGCACAAGAACGCATATCTTTTGGGTCAGTGGGCAGAAGAAATAGTTATTATTCCTATTAGCTCAGATTCAGGTGGAGAAAGAAAGGGAAAAGTCAGTGTCAGCTGCAGGCTCTATATATTGTATTTCTACTTTTTCTTTGACGAATTACAAAATCTGCCAGTATTCTGTTTGGTGGGGTTTTTTGTACTTTGTTGTTTTTTTCATAATACTGATGCATTTTAAACAGGAAGAAATGAGAGAATAGGGACAGATCTAGTCCCTATTCTCATCTCACCTTCTTCATGTATTGTGTAACTCCCTAATGGCTGAGAACCTGTTCAAGACTCCTCATTGTCAGTGTGTTCAGGTCTCAAGGGACAAGACCCACAGCTAATATTCAAGACAATATATTCCTCTCTATGAATAACATGAAGAAATTAATCCTTTTTTTTTTTCTTTTGCCTCTCACATGGCTTTAATGAAGATTTTGCAACCCTGTCTCCCTGGGGCAATGGGTACCATCTAATATCTTCATTTAAATATTCTCTCCCTGCCTCAAGCCCCAAACTGAAATCTGAAAACCAGGACGATTGTTCACTCCAGGCTTACCAAGCAACCTACAAACAAGTTTCTGCAAATAACTAGAGCTTTAAACTAAAAAAGCCACAGCATAAAGAGGAAATATGGCCAAGCTTAGAGGTCTTTACCCTTATAGGGATGCTGGAGTCAAGGCATGAACCTGATAAAACTTGATATAAAAGACTTTTAAAACTATGACAAAATGGTTTTTTACAGCATTGTTCCCATGTGAAATAGAGAAAACTTTCCACTTTCCTCCTGCCCCACTCTCCATGCTCCCAAATGTCTTTCCACCTCACACGAGAGATAATTTGCCCCACTGGAAGTTGTGAGCTTTGTGAGGAGCTTTTAGCTCCATATAGAGAGCTTCTCCCTCGGGTGGGGAGGAAGGGAGGGAGGGAGGGAGGGTGGAAGGAAGGAAGGAAGGAAGGGAGGAAGGGAGGGCTCCTGATTAGCTCCTCCATTTTGCTCTCATTCACTTACAGATGTGGCAAGATTTCCAGAAATATATCTGGCCTTGAAATATTTTGAAAATCCATGAACTACTGTGCTCCAAGACCTATGTTGGATGTAGTTTTGAAAATCCTGCTGGAGCGTACATGCAGCCCTTCTCCAGCCACACTTTGCTGCTCCATCTCAGTTGACCAGATTTTCTCCAGATTATTTCTAGACATTCATAATGTCTCTGCATTGCCAAGAAAGCACAGAAACAGCCTGTCCAGGAAATCTGTGTGGGTGAGGCTTTGTTTCAGGCACTCTTACCAAGAACAGAGATGTGAATATTGCTCCTCACATGAGTAGAAACTCCCAAGTCATTCTGCTTTTTCTGGTGAAAATAATAACAGTAAAAAGCTTCAAGCACATATGGACATCTTGGTTCAAGCTCCAACTGGCATTTTTGCTTTGTTAGGTGATAGGTTTGAATCCCAAGTTCTTTTTCATAAAAATCTACCAATTTTTGTGGGAGTGAAAATGAATATCTAGACCAAGATTTGGCCCTCAGTTCAACTGTCTAAACACAGTTTTTCTGTGATTCAACTTTAAGAAGCAAAGGAAGCCAGCTATAATAGAGTTGGAAGGAACTGGGCAAGAATTAGAAAAACACATGAATAAATTACCCCTTTTCTCCTGTTCTTTCAAAGATTACAGATATTTAGAGTGCCACAAATGTCACATCATCAAAAAGCTCAAACTCAGCAGGTATTCAAGGCTACTTTCCCACTAGAAATGTAACAGGCATCCAGGTAGAAATGATGCTGTGTGGCCTCGCAAACCAGCCACTGATCCTGGTAGACAACCAGGATGCAATCCAAATAGGAAGACCATAAAAAACTGATGTGCTGGTTGAAATTATTTATCCAAGCAACTTGATGAATACCTATAAATAAGAAATACAATAGCAGTGACTGGAGTTGGCTCAAATATTATCCACAATTAATAAATCGACCCATCCTATGTACTGTGTTATTTTCCCTGTCATTTTCACAAGCTACAAATCTGATAATACAATTAAATGACAAGTTCAATCACTTCTTTATTTCATGTATATGTATAATATAATATTTTATGGCTATATTACAGAAAAGACTGTTTACTCACGTTGTATCTTCCCTAACATAATTCAGAGCTTTGCTTGCCTAAGAAATTACTTGTCTGCATTTTGATTAAAAAAGCAAAACCTCATTGTTCCCGTGGCAAATGAATTCAGTCTTTAAATGAAACTCATTGTCACATCCTTTTCTGTGAAGCAAAGGCATTCAGCTTCTGGAATGGCTTTAACCTCCAGCACAGCACTTTTGTTTCTGTATCTGATCCACCCATAATTCATCCCTCTTCCAAAGCTTCATCAGTGTTTGTGCTCTGTACTTAGTTCTCAATGAACTGGCTATAACGCAGTAGTTACAGCTCCCTGGAAAATGACACACAGTAACTCTGTCAAGTTTTTTATTAGCTGGGACAGGTCTTTTATTTTACCAAGGTCTTTTATTACCTTGGATGGCTTTGAACTAGTTCTGAAGTGGGTGAGTGAAGACCTGGAGATCCAATTTTATATTGAGAGCCATTAATTTTTTTAACCACAACCCCTTGATTATTGATAGGCTTTTGTTCTTTACAGTCATTGCACAACACATTGTTTGAAGTGAATCAGAGAGCACAAACTTTTGCAGTTACCTACTGGAGTTTGGATGGCTCATAGCAATGGCCAGCAGAAGTCCTCTGGTTTTCAGGATGCAAGAGGATCTGCTCTTGACCAGAAGCTACTCTGATCCTGTCTGTTCCATATTATTTCTCAAAAACAACCCCAAAAATGCTATAGAGAAAGGAAGAGCCTCTAAATTTCAACTTGTGGTTGCTCTTTTGCCCATTAATCCTCAGGTACATATAAACCCAACTCATTTGGAATAGTTTTGCATTACAACTCCATAGCTCTGGGAATCAAGATGTACTCTATCAAAATAAATTCACAGGAATGAGGGAGCACGATGAAGATCAAGCTGTAGAGAACTGTGGATAAACTACAAAAAAATTAAACAGAATTTAATTGTCAAAAATGGTGTAAATCCTTGCCAAAATCACATGTAATTCACCCTAATCCCAATTCCCTGAGCCCAGTAAAGTTTCTATTCATTTATATGCCTTCAGTTACACTTCTAGGACTTCAATATTTGTTAAACTTTAACTGATCTCATAATCTGAATTCCTTGACCAGCATAAAATAAGAAAACCTGTCTTAGAAGAAATTTTGGAAAATAACCAAGAAATTAATTTGCTCCATTTTTCTAATGGAGACTTCTTTACATTATCAAAGTACTCAAATAAACTAAAGCTTTAAAATTAAAACAGATTGCAAAATTTTTGATTGCCTTTTTTCTTTACAAAAAAGTGCTGACAATACAAAATTTCTCTAATGAACCACAACACGATTTCCTTACAAGTTCAGTTGTTCAAAGAGGGTTTCTTTTTAAGTTCAAAATTAAAAGGCAACATTATTTAAAGTTTAAGTCCTTTCAAACTTTTCGGTCTCTGAAATCAGCCTATGACTGTTACATGATAAAGCTGAATCTTTTTATGTGAATCAGTCCTATTTATGAATCAAACAAAACTGTATCAATCAAAATTTTCTTTTGTATTTAGGTTCTTTTGCGTTAGAATTCTCTTGGCATTGGGCTATGGCATGTAACATTTTCCTGTGTTTTTCCTTGGCCTGTTTGTATCATTGTGGCCTCCAGAGACTCAAATCACAGGACAAACATTCTTGCTACTGTTAATATGACAATTAATTGCAACGATCCCCAGATTTGTCAAGCAGTTGAATAAGTGGAAATCCATGTTTCCCCAAGACCTGCATGGAAAGGGTTCAGCTGTAGACATGACAACACAACAACAATGTCTCATTTTGACTTGAGTGCTAAAGACCCTTTTCTGTTTCTTGCTCCTGGCATCCATATGGCAGCCGTGACTTACAAGGTGTGCAGTGAAAGAGCAAGGGAATGGCCTTAAACTGAAAGACAGGAGGTTTAGATTCATTCTTAGGAAGAAATTCTTCCCTGTGAGGGTGGTGAGGCCCTGCCACAGGTTGCTCAGAGAAGCTGTGGCTGCCCGATCCCTGGAAGTGACCCAGGCTGGGTTGAATGAGGCTTGGAAGGTGTCCCTGCCTGTGACAAAGGACGTGGAACCAGATGGTGTTCAACATCCCTTCCAAACCTAGCTATTGTAAGATTTTACAAAAATCAAAACCAACTGCTTATTTAGTTTCATATTTGCCAGAAATCTGTCATATGCCTTTTTGCCTCTAAAAGAGTAAGGTGTAGATTCACAGCTCCTCAACCCCTGCAAGAGGGGTGAGCAACATCATCATCTTGTGTAATCCAGCCTGGAGAGACTGCTGTGTGCCTGAGGACAATTCCTTGGTCTCCACTGTATCTTCACATCAAAACCCACATTTCCTTCCAAAGCAGTTGTCTCCCCTCTTCCTTCCGACACTTCCTTCATTTTTGTTCAAGACTCCCAACAGAATGAAAATAAAGAGCTGACAGGAGATAGCAGTTTGAAAAATTCATCCAAGAACCTGCAATGTCACCAACAAGAGCTGGAAATAAACATGTCTGAGAAGACAAATTCCTTTACTGTTAAGTGCTGAAGGACATGGTAGGTAACATTAACTTGGCTAATTGTTTACTTGCTTAGCTAATCTAACATAATCTGCATTGATTAGATTTTGATTTCATGCTGGATGAGTATACTGCTTCTCTGTGCCTTTCAGTTAATTTGTGAACCGTACCAAAAAGACATTTTTATAACACGTTTAATGCTTCAAAGATATGAGGGAACAGCAGCGAGAGCGAAGGAGGATGGCTCTGCTGGTATTAAAAGGGTCATTAAACTCAGCATTAGGTAAAGGTCTTGTTTTGAGTTGCATTCAACATGCCTGAATAAAAATGAAGTGTAAGCAAAAGGCATTGAAGAGAAATATTCAAATGCAAAGTGCCGTGTTGGTCCTTGTGTGTGTAACTACACAGAGTTTAGGGATGTTCACTCTTCTATTCGAGCTCCTTCCATAGGTCTTTACATATCTCAAAGCCCAAGTTCATGGGCTCAGTACTCCAGTGGTTTAAGGGTGAAATGCTGTAACGAGCTTAACAAGACTGCCATGTATTTAGTAAATCCTAAACATTCACAGAGAAGAACAGAGGTACTTTAAAACCTAATGAAATCTATAAATATATAAGTTTTGATCACTTCTCTGAGTTTTACTGCTATGGGGCCAGAAAGTTTCCCAGGAGTTTATTTAAAGCAGTTATTGCTGTCAACAGAGGAAGGAAGGGAGCACAGAATTTGGCCTGAAGAAATTAAGTCAACTTTGATGGAGGTAATCTGCAGAAATATAGATTTACCGCATTTAATGCTATGGAATTTTGACATATAAACAATACTTTCTCCAGCACAGGAGTTTGAAGTCCTGTTCTAGCTAAAAATGGAAAAACTTGGGTGCTTCATGGGCCTTTAATAGGTGGTGAAGTTCACAGCCATCACCTTGAATCCTCCAGTTGAAATTTAGACTGATTGTGACTAAGAGTAATTTCTGTCTGACACCTCATGTGAAGAGAGTTACTTCATTTCATAACAAACCTGTGGCAAACAGCCTAAAAATTATTATCACAATTTAACAAGTCCATTGGCAGTTCCAGGACCACCATGGATAGATGGAAGTCAGTCCTGCCTGTCCTGAGTGAAGTCAAGGTAGGGTAGGGAAAAAATCAGAAGAAAGTGTATGAATGTCGTAACTCTTCTGTGGAAGAACTCAGATTTAGTTGTTTGAGCCTCTCTGTAGGAATAAAATTTACCTATTTCCACAGACAAAGCTGCTGGCTGGCCAATGTACAATTTTTGTTCCATGGAGCTGACTTCTCTGGTGTGGGGAAAAAAAAGGGAAAATGAGCATTTTAGGTCATGACCATTTGGGAAGGAGATAATTTTCTTCAGATAATAACATGCCTTTTTCTGTCTTAGGAGGGCAATGCTAGCAAATGCCAAAACCATGGTTCAGTTGCATGGCTCAGTTAAATCCCGAAATTAGGTGGGATGAGCCAAGCCACATTGCCGAGATTGCTCTTCTGCAACTGCTGAAAGACAAAATCTTTCCAACATAGCTTCTGTTACCTAATTCAGTATACATTCTTCTATTCAAATAAATCTGAAGAAACTATGAAGCAAAGGGACAATCCAAATTTTAAATTATTTTTGCTCATATCTGAGAAAAGTTCACTGCCTTTCCTGGAGTAATTGATGCATTTGTAAAAAGGGAATTTAAAGGACTCAGAAAGCATGTTCAGGAAATGTGGATTTCAGCTCTTCCTAAATAAATGTGCCAGGCAAATTGTTTGCAGACATACCCATTCAGGAACCTGAAATGCAAAGCAGCTTCTCTGTCCAGTCATAGCGAAAAGTATTCATATCATTTAGCAATAATAATCAGCTATTAAATAATATTTAAGAAGTAGTCATTGCCTATTAGTGACAATCCTGGGAAGGGAAAGTGAATGTGAATTAAGGCTACTGGCAAAGGATGCTTTCAGCTTTATTGTTCTAGCTAATTCTCATGGTGGCACTGCTTCATGCTGTTGTACTATACATACAGAATATGGGAGTAAATCCAATGAAATCACACTTGAAAAACCCCTATTTTACTGCTGGAGTTATTGCAGATCATATAGTACAAAAAGTCCAACAAGATAACTATTCATGGACACACACAAAAAAAGAGTTAATCTTGATAAATCAAAGTAAATTATTACTGTGGCATGAGATTTTATAGGTGTGTATTTATCTATCTATACACAAGCATATATAATAAGGATCTATGGAGTGATTTTTGGAAAAAATGTTAAGATAGTTCTATGTTAAGGAAAATTTGTGTATAATTGATGATTTAATTATTTATTTTTACTTGGAGCAGCTTTAAACTATGGATTTTTTACATTTGATTTTTTACGTCAGAGTATGGTCGCTATTTTCCTCCCTGTGCAGGTCCCATTGTTTCTTAGTCAGCTCAGTTTTTTCTGACCAGGACAAGTTCTGTCCTTTGGTGGGCAAAGCAGGATTGATTTCAGTCAGAAATAATGTGTGTGTGCACCCAAGAACTGGCTTTTATTCTGTACAAAAAATCACTCTCACTGATTTATGACCCATATTTTAAAAAATGCAATAATAGCATTGCATTGTCTAAATCGGGAATGTGTAAATTATCCCAAAAGCTGAGATGCAGGAGAGCAGAAGAACACCTTCATCAGGTCAAGAAATGTGATTATTTCTGTGGCTCCCAGCAACTCTTCATTGCCATAATAGGCTCTTATTCAGGGAGAAGTAGTTAAGTTTGCAAAGAAGAGTGAATATGTACTTTGTGAGAAAACCAATAACTACAGAGAAATGTTCTCTAAGTACAACTGAAATATGGAACAAAATACAGGCAGCTGCTTAGCGTGTCCAGGAATAGTACTCAGGGTGTTCTTAGTCATCCATTTCTTCCTCATGGAAAACAACACAAATATCTTGTTAAAATCTCTTAATTGCTGTAATATTCCCGATTACCAACTAACATAAATAGAAGTATTAGATCTCCAGATCCCCATCTTGTGGTTCCTATGGATTTTTACAATAAAACATCCAGACATTCAACACAATGTTGTGTAAAAATAAGGCACCTCTGCTTGTGGACTCTACTAGTTCCCAGTTTGTCACTAAGAGAAAACTATTCCACTGAGGATGTGGGAAAACAGTGAATGTCTAAAACTGTGACACTGAAAAGAATAATAGCTGACCTTCATAATAAATAATGTAAAACATGAGTTCACTTGGCCTAGCCTAGATAAAAATTAATTTTTGAATCTTTTATTCCCTGAGGCCAACAGTGTTCTAACTTTAGGTAACATACTTTTTTTTTAATGTTTTATAGTATTAAAGGTACTTAAAAATAAATATTGCAATCAAAGCACACAACTCCTGCAACTGTTAATGTCTGGAGGGTTTCATGAAAGGAGCAGTCAGTTGTGGTGTTGCTTTGTGGTGGGATTTAAACCTGTGCTAGAAAGCTCCAGATTCTAATGGTAGGGACAGCAGCTGTCTGAGGACAAGGACAGGCCTGGTGTTCAGCCTTGGAAGCTTAAAGAAGCTAAGTTTGTTCTAGTGGGCTGTGTGTGTAGAAATGCTCACTGAACCACCAATGTTTTTCAAGAAATTAGTGTTCTAGGATCATAGAATCATAGAATGGTAAGGGTTGGAAGGGACCTTATACATTATCTAGTTTCAACCCAGGTGATTTTGAACACTAAAAAGATATTAAGCTGTTCAGGAAATGATAGTATTTGAAGACTATTTTTGATCCTTTTTTTAATATTAAAAATCCATTGGTTAATGAGAGGTAATTGAAAAATGTGATTATACTCCTAACCTCATCCAAGGCTGCCTTGTCTTCACAAATTTTGAGCTCATCAGAGCATAGAGCATCTACTATTCTGAATTTATATGGTTCCTGGCAGAACACAGCCCAGTTTTTGATGATTACTTGAGTTACCATAAGAAATAACTATAGCAGCAGTGGGAGTTCAGTTTTTGAGGGTGGAGGTTGCAGTGAATGTTTCTCATATATTTACTTGTTGGGAAGGGCCACTGCAGATGACATCAGTGTTTAAAGCTGTAAGTTTAAACTTTACAGTATCTCTACACTAAATTTCACACCTCAAAATGGCTTTCAAGATAGGTTAAAAGAAGAGCAATTTTCCTCATTGTGAAACAAAAAGCGCTTAAGCAACTTGTGATTGCAATACAGAGAAAAGATGGTATTGAGTGACACATCTGTCTCCCAGGTCTTGAAAGGAAATATGATGTTCTCTGGCTTGCCTAGTGCACACTTGAGGCATTCAATCTAAACAGTCATTTCAGAGTTTTACAGAAGACAATACAAAATACTGTGCAATGATGGACAAGGGCTTTTGATGACAAAGAGCAAACAGACAGGGAATCCTTTCAGGCTCACAATATAGATAAAAGGACATTTTTGTATTTCCAAATGATACTCAAGGCTCAGGTGTTGCAGACAATGCAAAAATAACGTAATATTACTTCTCTCCAATGCCCTTTTACTATTGGAGTTAGTTCACCTATATTGATTCACTGATGGTCCTTATTCTCTATCAGCTGCACACACCTCCTTTTTTAAGAGGTCAGTGCACAATATAAAGATAATACTGAACCTGGGAGGAAAAAAGGGTTTTTTTTTTTTTTTGTGAGACTAGAGTTGAAATTGCTTCCTTGCTCCATTTAGTTCTTTAAGAACATAAAGCAGAAAATTCCTTCACGCCTTGTTTCCATTGTCTGTCATATTTGATCACTTTTCTCCCATAACAAACAAAGAAAACATACCTGTTACAATTAAGTTCTAATCGAGTAATCTGCATATTGATTGTGGAAGAGGAGAAAATTGAAGGAACGACAAAAAGGAATAGATATACCTGGTCCTCCTATGTAAAAGACAGCTATTGTTTCCAAGAGTTTTATCTATACACAATTTTCAGTGGCTTCAGTGAAAATTCTCTTGAGGCATAAATTCACACCTAAAGCTCAGAAGAAAGTTTATAAAGTCAAAGGTAGTTCCTGCAGGTAACACACACTGTTTAGATTCATTTGTGTCCAATGAGCAGGGCCTCAATGCTGGGAGTTAAAGCTGATACAAGCATACTGGCATCAGTGGGGTTCTTTACACTGACCCCATGAGCCTTTGGTCAGTCTTTAGCATGTGAGTGGCCTGGGAAATAACAGCCATGGACTGACACTCATTATTCAAATGGAATGTGGAGCACATGACAAAAGCTGGCGTGTTAATTCGGATGTTACGCCAGAATTTGAGAAGTGGTAGTGTTAGTCCTAGAAGTTGCTCCCTAGGGAGTTTCTCATCTACCTTCTTAGAACATTAAGTCCTCCATGAACAAATTCTCTGGATCATTCTTTTAAAAATTGTTTTTGCTTGCTTTCTTTATAAAGTAAATTGTAATGGAAAGTGAGTAATCACTCTCAAGTTGAACCTCAGAACTGGACACCCACTTGCAATTGGATCAACAGAATGAAATACAATTCTCTAATCAATCTACTCTTCAGTCAATCACAGAGACCAGAGTAGGGAGAGAGACTGCTAAATAAAGGCAAAACAAAAAAGAGAAGTTTGATGTATTTTTTAGCAGTATATTCATTTTTCAGATTATACATTGATAAAGGTCACTGGTGACAGTGACTCATTATTGACTGATCAAACGCCATCAAAGTCAGCAGAAATCTCCATGGAGCCTCATTCAATTACTGTTGTCAGGTGCAAGTCAGTTATTTCCTTTCATAGACTTTGTCAGTGTGAAAATCTGCTTTGACTGTGGTGAGTGTGAAGAGCAGCCCCCAAGACCCATCAGTATCCTCCAGGCCAGGCTCTTGGGTATAGGAGAAGGCACTTTCAGGGATATGAAGTAAGATTAGTATCAGAAAATAGATCAGGTTGGTAAAAAGACTAAGATGCCTTAGGGGCACATAAGTGGGTAAGAAATGAGACAAATATATACTGAAAGTAAAAATAAATATTTCTTTTTTTAAGTAGAGGAAGGTAAACATGACCCCAGAGCTCAGGGTAGCTGCAGCCGTCTGATTTTTACAGAGGCCTTTCACAGTACCATATTACCCTCCTGCTTGTAAAGAACATTTCAGTCCTGCTCCTTTGGCCTTCAGTGGAAAATGTTAAAACCAGACCTGAAGTTTGTCTTGAGTTGGGCATAATGTATCTCTGGCACTAACAGGGAATTTTGACCAAATATCTGCACACTGATGATAAACAGAAAGAAATGCTCTGTTCCTTCTGCATTTCCTGACCCTTTCTCCTTTAAATACCAACATTTTTTAGGTTCTTTCCCCTTTTTTATTCTTCATAAAACCACTTTCAGTCCAGCGTAATTTTCCAGCCAAACTGCACACTTGTCAGATCACCTGATTAAGAGCCCTGTATTCATTACTATAAAAAAACAACATGCTCACTGAATCATTAAAAAGCAGATTGGTCAGTAATAATAATCAGTTTTCTGCTAATAAATACAGCTCAGCATGCCTAATCCTGTGTCCTACTCAAATACCAAAAATGAAGAATTTAGCTTTTAAAAAGTACATTACTGAATGTACTATTAGTGCATTGGTCTTCGTAAGGAACATTACTGCTGTCTTTAAAGGGCAGCCAGTTCATGTATTAATTATGTCACTCAAAGAGTGCACTGATTTCTTGAAAATCTCTTCATGCATAAAAGCAATTTGAATATTGTATATGGCTCAACCCTCTCAATCAACTTGAATACAAAGAAAGACCAAAGAAGTACTTGAGTTCAAGAGCTGGCACCAGGAGTAGAAGCACAAGTAAATGAATTCAGTGCACTTTTCATCACCACATGTCCATGGGGCAAACACCTTCAGGGACACAGGGCAAACCTGGCCAGGAGGAACAAGCTGCCGTGGTCACAGAGCAAGGCTGCAGAGGGATATCACCTGACACCAGGATGTATTTTGAGAACTTCATGGAGAAAATGGTGGAGAAAGATTCATGGGGAGATCTTGGATGTCACCATGGGATTCAGCACTAGCAGAGTTACACCAGTGAGTTAATTTCCAATTGCATCAATAATACTGAGCAATGAATATGTTAGAGTATATTGTGCAATGAATCTCATGTTGAAATTCCATCCATATTCAGACTGTTGTCAGCCTTTAGTTGAATCCTAAATCAAGTCTAGACCTGATTTTCTTGCTTAAATAAGAATTTTTGGACAATAAATATTCTTTCTACTGCTTTCAACCTCTGTCTTTTTTGTAAGTCAATTTTATCTTCCAGCCACAATCCTCCTGCCCTTATGCAAGGGAAGCTCCAAACCCCTCAAAAATCACTCCAAAGAAAGAGCCGTATCATCCTCTCCTGCCTTTCTAATAAATTTCTATTTCTACAACAATATTTATAAAGAAATCCATCTATAGTGATTTTCTCAACAGGGGTCAAGACAATTTCACATTCTGAAACTCAAAAATTTCACTCTGCTAGAGGTTCAACTGAGAGTACCTGGGGTTTGGGAGTGCTATCAACAATTATTCTGTAGAACAAGCATGCTCAGTGAAAATCCTTTGAAGAGGGAAAAGGTCAGGAAATCTGTCATATTACAAGGATGATCTTAGTAGTACATAAAGGAGTTCTCTAGAACGTGAACTAGTATCTACTGAGCAAAACAATAGGAGTATGATTATTGAAATGCCGCCAGCTTCCTATAATTGCTGATTATTACCCTAATGCAGATTAATTCTTTGAAAGAAAAGCTCTCATTTTGGTTTGAAAGGTTTAGTGTTTTGCTCCCTCCTCACTATAATGAATCTTTGACTCACAGGCTAAAAATTTTAAGGGAGAAGGAAGAAACCAGAGAATGTGGGCACACAGGGAAGAGTATACTAAAACACGGGGCTTGGTGTGAGAGCTCTAAGAGGTACAGTTTGCAAAAGCAATACAGAATTGCATATGGGCTTGGAAGCTAAGTAAAAACACAGAAAATAAAAGGAAAAAACCTAGCCTCTTGCTGCTAAAACACATCATTGAAAACTAATCCTTTGATGAAATATTTAATATTTGAAAAAGTGATTTGTTTGTCCCAGCCCAATTCATTAGTTCTGAGCAAGTGCCATAGCTAAGAATATAAATTTCAAGAGTGTTCTTGGTTGGTGATATGTGCTGCCTAATGGCAGGAAGTTATTTCCCTGCTCAGAAGCTCCTGGTTTCTTTGTGATTTAAAATGCCACCAGAAATAAAGGAATTATCAAGGCTTGGCCTTGATAGATGAGCCTATTTAAATCCCTGGGGCAAGACGATGAGGACTACTCTTCCAAAACAACCTGAATGGCCTCATTAAGCAGTCCAATAATAGGTTGGAACTCGTTCCTGCAGTTTAAGGATGAAGCTGTAGTGGGTGTGCTGGGAAGAGCTGCTCAATTACAGACAGCTGAGCAGAAAGACTAAATAGGACATGGGATACAGTGAACATTTCAAGTTGCTGAAAGGCTGCAGGTGGAACTGAGTATTCATCAAACATTCCTCCCTGATTCAGGCCAGGATGAAATCTAAAATACTTGACATGTGTTGAAGGAATCTGGTTTCTCAAAGGCATGGTTTGGGGAGAGCTATTCCTTCTATGGCTGATAGTCCAAATTTGCATGTACAAAGCTAGGGATCATGGTCCATGACCATTCTGTACCTCTGAAACCAAAACCACCTGCACCTTTGGGAGCCCATGAAATGGAGGGAATTTTTGTTTGGATGCTCTTTTATTTTGTTTCACAGAGAATCACTGAATTTTCTGAGTTGGTAGGGACCCACAAGGATGATCAAGTCCAAGCCTGGAGTGAATGACCCAAATGGGGATTGAACCCACAAGGTTGGTGTTATTAGCACCACGCTCCAACCAACAGAGCTGATCTCTTACCTACATGGAGATATAAAGGAGGAGGGTCTTGTTCAATGGGGCTGGAAAGACAAACACTACACCACAAAACTCCATTGTTTCCTGGAAAAGCTGCTCCTCACTGGGTGTATGGATGCTGAAGAGGCAGAGTGATAAAATTACTCTTGGAAATACACTGGACACTAGTGCTGAGCTGCTCTGGAGCACTTGAAGACTGACATAAATTATTTAACCATAGACAAAGAAGAGAAAAAAGGTTCTAAGGCTATCTGGTCTTTAACTGCTTTGATACAACATTTTGCCATTTATTTTGTACATTTCTTGTGATTTCTGGTAAAATCTCCAGCATAAGCCATGGTAAACTCTACTCTGTCTTAAATGATCAGAACTCTGGTGGTTTTCTTACAAGAGCATCTCCTTGGACTTGGTCCTTTGAGGCTGATGCTAATTGATCCTTTTCATTAACAAGCCTCACTGCACAAATACTGAAATCCAGAGTCCCCCATTTTACAAATGTATACATGGATTTGTTAGCTCATCATATGCATTGTATTCATGTGCTGCCCAAGTAAGAAGACATGAGAAAGTAGATAAGGTTTTAAAGAGTTTACTTGAATGTAAACAAGCATATCAAACATTGTAAGAGAAGAATCCAAAGGAATGAGTAGCAGAACCACAGCTAGCCTGAAAGCTATAGGTGTTGGGTCAAACTGCTGCTCTCCTCTGAGAGATCTGTCTGATCTCAGAGGTGTCCTCTGATTCTCTCTGCTTTCTCACTGGGTAGCTGAAACCTTTTAATAAAAGCATAAATAACCAATAGTAAATGTTGTTCTTCTGCTTTGTGTTCTTACTTGAGATCCAACTGATAAAGTTCACAGACAATTGTCCAAGACCTTGTGAAAAACTCTCTCTCCAGCCCAACTAATGACAGTGGAGAACTTGTGATGGTCTCCAACCATCCCTTTCATTTTGTCCTCTAATGCATGGCACCCACTAAATTTTTTTTTAAGAGATACCTCTTCTGATAGGTCTTCCTCTTCTTGAACAATTGCTATGTAATAAACTATTTTATCAGTTTTGCTTACATACTGTATTTCTGAAAACAAAACAATAAATGGCTGTAAAACCAATAAAATGTACCAGGCTAGTGGTTTATTACAAACAAGCCAATACCATACACTGCAGCATATTTTTCAGCTCAATGCACCAGGATTCTTATTGTCCAGGTGAATGTTCCTGGCTGTAAATTGCAGCACTATAGCTCTTTTCCAGCGCACTCTAAAACTTCTTTAGGTTGATATGCCTTAAAACACTCCTAGTCCTTGGACAAATTTATGGGGAGGATAAAGCTTAGTAGTCTTATGCCAAGGCATTTTTAAGTTTGCCAGCCACCCTGGAAGCACTTTGGGATGCTACACTGGGAGCACAGACTGCAAAGTTCAGCTGGAGACATCCCTGGAAGCACTTGGGGATGCTACACTGGGAGCACAGACTGCAAAGTTCAGCTGGAGACATCCCTGGAAGCACAGCCCTGGGATGCCCCCAGGGAGCTGGAGTGGGCAGCAATAACAGAGTCAGGGAATCACAGGGTCCTGGAATGGTTTGGGTTAGAAGGGACCTTAAACCTCATCTTCTTCCACCCCCTGCCATGGCCAGGGACACCTTCCACTATCCCAGATTGCTCCAAGCCCTGTCCAACCTAGACCTTGAACACTTCCAGGGACAGGGCAGCCACAGCTTCTCTGGGCAACCTGTGCCAGGTTGTCACCACCCCCACAGAGAAGAATTTCTTCCTAACATTTAATCTTAATCTACCCTCTTTCATCTTGAACCCATTACCCTTTTTTTGATCCAGCCAATGGACTATCACCCAAAGCCAGAACTCTGCACCTTTCTGGCAATGCTCATACTTACTGAAGCTTTGAATAAGACTAATACTGAATAAAAAAGCTTCAGTAAGACTCTTTAGTATGTTTCCTCTTAACTTTTCCTGTTCATTTTCTTCAGTCATCACTCACTGTCCCAGAAACAAGCTTCTTTGCCAAGGACCTCTTGGAAAGGTTATCCTGCATATCTCGATGCAGTGCTTCTAATGTGAAGTTATGTCACACTGTAGGGCCACTGTCCTCTACACCAGCCAATTTCTCAAATCCAGCCTCTTCACAAGGTGGATCACTCACCCAGGGCTGGTGTCCAAGGGCTTTGGGACTCAGCTGGATTTGATCCTGTTGGTGTGAGAGCCCACAGTGCAAATCAAAGCATGAGCACACAACTGATATCATGATTCCTTAAGATGTCTTCTTATTTGTGAGCTCAGGGTTTGCATCTGTGAAATTGGTAGAATAATAATATGCACACATTCAACAAAATGTGCATCCACTAATTAAATCAATTCACTTTTCTAACTGCTGCATAAAGCAAGTAGTTGTTTTCTGAGGAATTTACACAATATTAATGCAGCTGTTATTTTTGCTGAAGCAATTGCCAGTGATCTGCAGCACATGTGGCCATAGATTACTGGAATACATCTCCTTAGCAACTCTTGGAGTAATTTCATGCCCAGGAGAAAGCAGCTTTCCTAATACACCTCAATCTTAGAAGCAGCACTTGAAGCCATCAAGACTTGCTTGTCAGTCTCTGACAAGTACAGTGTGACAAGAAGTTTGAAACAATCCTTTCCTAAATTCTGTGTCACTTTATCGTGTTATAATAAAGATCAGATCCTTTTCCCTGTCCATTTACTGGAAGAGTTGATCATTCCCAAATGAGGAACTGTATATATTTTTTTGGACAGCTCTCACTCAAAATCACCAGTGTCTAAAACCAATACTGAGCACAGAAGGCAAAAATATTTCAAGGCTGGAGATGACCTCTGAGTACAGATACTAATATTACTTTTGTCAATATTATAGTTTATGCAGGAGGCATAATTTTCCCTTTGCCACAAATTGCTTCCTCATGTATAGTTGCTGCTTTTCTTAGCATATAGGCAACCCAGCCTGTGAGATCCTCGGTCTTCAGTCCTAGCTCCCACAGCATGTTACAAATATACAGATGGATTCCAGAAAATGGGTCACACATTTGCAGGAGGAAAGTTTTCTTAGGGGAAAATACTTTTACTATTAAAGTTAGGCAATAATTTTCATGCTCTTTTCTGATTCTCACCTTTCATTTCAGTTTTCTGTTGAAAACAGCTTAAGATCAAATGCACTTGATCCTATTATACAGAAATACATGCTAGGCTTGCAAGTGATCTCAGCAGAGTGCAATTAGGAAGACATAAATATGATAATGAAGCTGTTACATCACATTTTTCTAGTTTGATACTGTATGAGCTTACTTTATTTATCTCATGATAGGCTTTGATGCATACGTTGATGTAAGAAGATGGGTTTATTTCTTGTCTTGGCCGATATAGCAGGAATAGCTCCTCTGCCTCTTTTTTGTTCTCATCAGCCACGTTATGGGTAACCTCCACAAATGCCACCCCAGCAGTGTGTTCTTAAAGCCAGAAAAATTTTTGAAGGAAACGCCTTTCAGAGCTAAAGATCTCCCCCAGTATCTACCATTGCCTTTATCTGTGAAGTCAGCCTGACTCCCCTTTGACAAAAACTGCTGTTTCAGAGTGAGGTGAAGTTGTGGATTCTCAGACAGCTGAGAGGTCTACAGCCTGACATGAGTACCTGAGCTTTGGTAAAATGAATAGCAGAGAACTAACTCAGCCATTGGGATGCTTGTGACATTTGCTCTCACTGAAAAAAACCCTCCTCGACTGATGCCTGTGACACTGATGGAAACACAGTCCTGCACTGGAAGATCCTTCCCCACAGCTGTTTACAAAACTTCAAGTAAAGTGCACACAGCTCTGCAAAGGAGGAGAGAAATCCTCAAGGGCAGAAATGTCACTGAAGTGAACTTAAATCACATAAGTGATAACTCCACTGGGAGAACAGCAGACATCAATCATCTGTGTGCTTGCTTAATATCCTCTATTTCAGAATATTTCTGCTGTCAGTAATTTTGCTCATCTGCTAGGCAGGCAGGAGGATGAACAGAATTGGTCTTAGCAGACCAAAGCTATGGACCATTGCAAACAAGAGCACTCATGAAGCACCTGAGACTGATGGCTCATCATTTTCCCCCCTTTTTTTATAGATACCTGGTTAAAGGTGCCAGATTGACAGCCCTGGCAACTAAACTCTTCCATCCCTCTCAGAGGCATGTCATGCAGAGGCAGATATGCACAGCAGCCTTGACCTTGTCCCTCTCCTCTCACTGATGAGAGAGAAGCTCCATGCTCAGCCTCCGTGGATGATGGGCCTTTTTTCCCCTTTGGTTATAGCTAATGGAAAACCATTATCTGGATGCAACAAAGAGGGCTAAACTTTTAGTACACACTTCTATGAAACAGGTAGCAAGGTATGCTCTAAAGGGAGATAATACCAAAAATCTCTTTTTCAACCGTGGGAAACTGAGGCTGGAAGCAATAAAACAACTTGCTCACCTCACATTAAGTGTCAGTCAGCTCTCTTCACAGAATGGGTAGACAAAACAAATCCTTTCCCAGCTTGAGACCAAGGACAAGCGTTAAAAGTTTCAGGCCCAAAAGCACAAACAATGGTGGGCTGAAGAGAGAAAACAAGAAGGATTGGGACTTCATAATCTGAAACTGTAATCAGACAATTAACCCTAATACACAAATGGACCAAAATTTATAAAAGTGTGAGACCTTGTGACCATTTTGGATCCATCTTGGGTGTAGCCCTGGCCAGGCTTTTGTACTACCCAAGGTGTATCCTTTAAGGCCTTTTAATAATATCTGTTTTATTCCCTTAGCTCTGTGTAATCTCTATTCCAGGTCAGGCTTCTCAAGGCATCAATAACACCTGATAAATACCTGTTAGAAATAGAGGAAAAAATCCAACACAATCCTGAATTAATATTGATTTTTTGTCAATTGCTTTATATTCCCACTTACGCAGACTGCAGGTCATTGATGGAGAGGATCCTCAGAAAGCAAAATTAAAATGAACTGTCATCCAGCAGCAGTGAAAACAAAAGTTTCCCTAATAAGCAATAATGATTTAGAGGACTTCAGTGTCTCTAGCTACTCCATAGTATGGTAGAAACACAACTCTTCAGCAGCTCATAAATCAGGGGCTACACTTATCTTGAAGATCAAACAATCAGCAGATACTGGTAAACACTGAAGCTTCTTCAAAGTTCATGATAAAAAAAAAAGCCAGGAGTAGCTTTTTTTTTTTTTCCCTAGCAAGATCTGATGATTGAAGGATAATGATATATCTTCAGATTAGGCAGGTCTCATAATCTTTTGAGCTCTATTCTCCTTATATACTGTTATTTGTTGACAATTGCTCTCAGAGTACATCTCTCGCACACACCAGCATAAACCACATCAAAGCCAGGTGTAAGCCAGGAGAACATCAAACCCAATGCACCAGGAGTACATTCAGCAATGCTTTTGTGTAGCCAGAGTAGCTGGATATATCTGGTGGAGTTGCTTCACAGTCTACCCAGAAAAATACTAATTTTACAACAGAGTAGTCTTAAGTCTTTTTATTTTATAGATGCAATTCTCATTACATTTCTGTTCTTTGTCCTCTCTTTGGGTCCTCTGCTCTTCTCATCCTGTATTCCTGTTCTGTTTTTTATTTTTCCTGCCTTTTAATTTTCTCTTAGCTTTATCTCTGGATTCCCTTTACACAGCAGAGAGTGATGTTGCTTGTCTCTCTGAGCTGAGATGTGATCTCTCTGCTTTGATTATAAGGAGGCCAAAATAATCTGATTTATTTCAAAACAGATTTAGCTGCATTTAACTTTCTGGTTCTTTTCTTCAAGAAAAGAACCTGAATTCCTTATTTTGTCCCTCCCTACATTCTCAAGCTAATAGGGGAATAACAAGAAGGTACTTTCAGCATTTGAGTTATGTGAGATTTTCCTGACAAGCAGTGTCCACCAAGCCCGTGTCTACCTGAACCACAGGAGGCACTCATCTGTCAAAGTCCCTTTGATTGGTAGAGCTCAGTTGCTGCTTTCTAAACACCAGTCCGTACCATTAGAAACCTGACTGTATTTTCATGGGAAACACATAGCAGAACATGAGTAAATATCTGGCTAAATGAGGCAAGGCATTTGGAAGCAGTTAACCTATCCAGCTTTGATAGAATGATTGATGTTAAAATTCAGAGCACTGGTATTTGAGAAAGTATCCTGTGTATACAGAGGATAAAAGCATCTGAGGCCTCTCAGTCAATCCTTTTGAGTAATAAATCCCTTGACTTTTCCAAATCTGGATTTAAAAGTCAAATCCAAATTCCAATGCAGCTGTAAGTCCAGATACCTGCTTCCTGTGTTTGAGGAGGAGGAAAGATGGGCTGGGAATCATGTTTGAAACTTCTCCTTTGCCCTCATTAATGTTTTATTAATAGCTTATATCATATAAAAGCAGATTTTCCTTTGTGCCTGGCATTAAATGCTGATCAATATTAATGTTTGATTTATAGTTCTGAGAAAGGGACAACAAGAGGGAGCAAGACTGAGACTGAAAACAGGAATTACATGAACTTCAATAGAGTTGTTAAATCAGCAAGGCTGGTGAAATAATCATTTGGACAAGGAACTGGTAACAAATGAGGTGTGGGCTGTGACATCACCTGGTCACAATTCACTCAGGGCTGCAGGAGGGGGAACTGTGAGTTCTGAAAACACAGTGAGGCAGGATTTTGTGCCTTTAACTCAGAGGAATACAGCCACCAGAGGGGTCCAGGAGACACCATCCTGCAGCAGCAGCAGAGATGAGTCCAGTGGAGGAGGGACAAGGAAACAGCTTGGCTGTCTGTGGTCTGAAGAGATGCGGGTTGTGCCCAAAATCAAGAGACTTTTGTGTTGTGAGGCTGGAGAGGGATGGGGAGCCTCAGTAAGAGTGAATGAACTTTCAAAGGAAGCTAAGGTAGAGAGCTGGAGGCAGTGAAAGTGAAGCTGCTGGACAGGGGGGACACATGAGGCATGCCTGGAGCCACTGGCACGTGTGGTGTTGAGCCAGAGGCATAGATATACATAGGTGTACAAGGGCATGCAATCATTGGAGATGGGGGAATGGCTTTAAGATTAAGGAGGGTAGGATTAGATCAAATATTAGGAAGAAATTCTTCCTTGTGAGGATGGTGAGGCCCTGGCACAGCTTGCCCAGGGAAGTTATGGATCCTCCATCCCTAGAAGCGTTCAAGGCCAGGCTGGATGAGGCTTGGAGCAATCTGGTCTATTGGAAGGTGTTCTTGCTCAGGGCACAGCTGGGGTAGAAAGAGATGAGCTTTGAGGTCCCTTCCAAACAAACTGTTCTATGAGTCTATGATGTATTAAAGAAGTGGAGCACTGGGGTATGCTGCTGCCTTGCAAAAGTAAACCTCCAGCAAGGCTTGCTGTGTGAGGTAGTGTGTAAATTGACCAAGAGATGGGGCTGAGACAATAATAGGGATGGTTTGGAAAAGCAAAGGAAATTTGGGACATTTGTGGCACTGTGAAATTTAAGGTGACAGCTGAAAAGATGAGGAACACTGCACAGCACTAAAAAACACTCCAGTCTGAAAAATAAATGAAAGACAGGTTACAGGGGTACCATGTTTTTAATGCTCAATATTCATAGAATCCTAGAATGGTTTGGGTTGCAAGAGTCCTTAAAGTTCATCTAGTTCCAAGCCCCCTACCATGGGCAGGGACACCTTCCACTAGGCCAGGTTACTCAAAGCCCCATTATAACAGAACCTGCATTTCAACAAAGCAGAAAAAAGGAGCAAAAGCCTTGTGCCACCCTCTGTAAAGAAAACACAACCTAGCCGAGATCAGGAGACATCCAGAGAATTTATGCTCTGAGTTACTCTTGATTTGCTCCTTTTTTTTCCACTAGCAGCAGCCAAATGAAGAGGTGTTCATACAAATGATATTTGTGGAAAGTACCTATAGATGCCTCTGATTGTGGGCAAAATCAGGGGTTATGCCATGCCTTGTGCTTGAGCAGATCAGATCACAGGAAAATGGAAAAACAAGAGTGGGGGGTGAGGAATGCTCCACAGGGAGCAGTCAGACACTGCTGCCTGGTTTGCCTACAGCATTTTGCAAGCCTGGTCTGGGAGGTTCAGTAGGTCAGACTGATACCTTGATGCCCTTTTTGCTCTGGAATATCCATGAGCAGTCCCCAGGAGCCAGCTTCCAGATGCCCATTAAAGACAATGGGCACAGAAATATTAAAAACTCTCTAAGCTGATGGCTCTAGCCAACTGACAGCAGATTGGCAACACCTGACAGATGATTAGAGCTAAACTGTCTTGCTAAATGCAAATATGCCTATGCAGAAATGGAAAATTACCATAAAATCTTTAGGACTGCAGGAAACCTCAAAGCTAATTTGCATGTTCAACTAAAACTTCAATGTCCCTGTTAGCAATGTCACACTGCTCTGTTAGTTATCCTTCTAATTAGAGCAGCATGGACAGGGGCACAGGAGAGAAAGCAGCTCAGATAACAAAATTACACAGTTTAGAAAGCTGGTGTCTAGTTGATCCAGGAGAATTTTGATTTAGATTCTCCCTTTACTAGGCAAATCTTTCCTGTCACAGGAGATGACTTATCTACTCTCTAGAAGCTTATTTCTTGGGTACTTAACAGTCAGAGCCAGAGTGGGTATGATCATTTCTGCTGTATAACTACAGCTGCATGTTCTCACTTTACTAAAGTTCAAGTGTAAAACACTCTATTCTCCATGTAGACATTAACAGAGGGTACATAGGCATTAGCAGAACTTAAATCCTAAAACTGGTGGAAATAGGTTGTAACCTATGAATGTGTTAGCTGCTTTTTTCACAAGTCTCTTTAATGCACCAAACCACATCACTTTCAAGGTAAAATCTGTGAGTCATTTCAGAATAATTTAAAGCCGGGGCAAATCCAACCTTTCCTTCCTGATGAAAAGAATATTTTGTCTCAGAGAAGCATGATTTTCTCATTTTTTCAGCAGAGGGATGAAGAAAATATTTGAAGAAAGAGACTCTTTGGATAGAAATTCAGGTACAGTTTTTTGTATGCTGCATGTCAGCAATTAGGCACGTGTCATCAGTGAAGGAATTACTAATTGCTGGTCAAGGCTGTCCCTCACTCAGCACAGTTCCGTGCACCACTCAGTCCTCAGCACTTCAGTAAGGGTTGAAATATCCACAGAATGTGTGTCACAAGTAAATACTTCAGCAAATTTGCTCTTCAAAACCATGGATATTCAGGACTACTTCCTAAGATTGTGGAAATCACTGCTTATTTGGCTGGAACTGCTCTAGTTTGTACAAGCTGAGATCAAGCCTCAAATTGCCATCACAGAAGCACGGTGGGATGACTCACACAGCTGGAGCACTGCACTGGGTGGCTGCAGGAAAGGGAGAAGAGGTGGAGGGCTGGCCCTTCACATTAGGGAGGCTTTTGATGCCATAGGTATTGGAACTAGTGATGATGAAGTTGAATGCCTATGCATAAGAATTCAGAGGAAGGCCAACAAGGCTGACATCCTGCTGGGAGCCTGTTATCAGCCACCCAACCAGGAGGAAGAGGTGGACAACTTATTCTATAAGCAACTGGAGAATGTTTCAGGATCACCAGCTCTTGTTCTTGTAGGTGACTACCAGTCATCTGCTGAGAACTTAATACAGCTGAAAAGAGGCAGTCCAGGAAGTTTTCAGAGTGTGTGGAGGACAACTTTTTGTAGCAGTTGGTGGATGCAGGAAAGGCTGTGGGTGTTGTGTACCTGGACTTCAACAAGCCTGGAGAAAAGGAGACTCAGAGGTGACCTAGGGCATGGGTTGGACTCAATGATCTTGAAGGTCCCTTCCAACCCAGTGATTCTGTGATCTCCAGGCTCATGTGATGGAATCCCTCAAGCTCATCATCTCTGGCAAAGAATGTCTCTATTAATAACCACACAGAAAAGGCATTTAAAAAATATGCTTACTGCTCTTTAAAGCTGAGACTCTCTTTAGGTAAAGCTGTTGAAACAACTTCCTGAAACATTACATTAGGCAACTATCAGTTGCCAGTACTACTCTTCCTGTTTTTCCACCAGGAAAAGAGTTGGCCATTTAAGCACAGAGCAATTCCAGTTGCTTCCCTGCCAGGGGCAGTGCCAGCCCTGGGGTAATCCCAGTAAAGGCAATATTGGTAGGTGTCCTGGGGTGACTTTATGGTGCTTGTATCTCCACTCATCTGTTGTGTTCATGCTGGATATTAAGTTCTACACCTTTTAGACAGGTTCCGAGAGTGAAAGGGGAGAGAAGTGCAGCATTTGTTATCAGAGGCTGCACTTACTCCCCTGCATCCTTCTCACAGCCAGTGTTGTCTGCAGTACACAGCAAGAGAGAGCTCTCCTTTGCTTTTAGTTAGTTTTTCTGCTAGCTGAGGCAGAGAAGTTCCCGAGACTATAGTTTTTCTTTTTCTTGGAGCTAATCAAACCTGTGCTAGACTAAGGGCCCAGAAGAACAGCAGGAGCTCACACGTGTGGCCCATGGGGCCCGAGGGATTGATCACAGGCTGAGTGAGCCAAGCTGCACCCCACGAGGGAGACTTTCTGAACTTGCCATCTCTTCAGAATGGTGAAATGTTTTTGTTGTTCCATATTATTCAATTTTTTATGCTTGTCAATACTATACTTGTTAAATAAACAACTTTTGTCCACATTTCTCCAAAGAAATCTTTTGCTAAACCAGTTAAGGGAAGAGCTGCTTCCCTTAAATTTGCTTAAATTTGCTTTATAGAAAGACACCATTCAGAAGTTTCTTCCCAAATTTGCCCTAAACCAAAACAGTAGAATTATCTAAAACAATGATTTTATATCCCTCTGTGTCCTCTTTGTGCTGTCCTAGAGTGTGTGGGAGCTTCGAGCATCTCTGAACAGAAAGAAACACTGCATTCCAAAAGAATTCCCTCTGCTAGCAGGCTCAGAGCTGACCATTAATAGTACCAAAGGCTCTACACTTGCATTATTACTTTCTCACTTAGCTCAGTAATTTCAGCTCATCACGTGTACCCGTATGCTCATTATGTCTGCAGTGTGAGAAGAAAAAATTAGCACAAAATTGATGCTTTATAATAATCTGAGAGCTGCTCACCTGACAAGATGCAGTGGTGGGGAGCATTGTTGGAGCTTTATATTCAGACTAGGAGGTATTGAATATTATGCAAGTTGTTTGCTTGTTGTTCATGTCAAAGCAGGAGGGTCTGGGCTAACCCTTGGAGAGAAAAAAGGGAGAGTAAATAGATCATCAGCTGCCACAGAAAATGTCCTGCCAGTGATCGTGGATTTATGAATTCATACGGAGGCACATCTCCACACAGAGCTGAATTGTCTAGTCATTTTAAAGACAAATATTGCAGATGGGTGAATAATTCACTTGTACAAATGTTCACTGAAGACAAATTAACTGGCTTGTGTGTACAGGTAATGTGAAATCATAACAGTTATCTCACTGAATGTTTGAGAAGGCAGTTTCTAGAATTCATCCAGCCTGTCTCAGCAAGTACCTAAGCTACCAGAGTCTTCAAAAACAGCTTTAGAGTCTTGTCCAATGTTAACTTCCAGGTTCCAGAGGGGATGTTAATTAGATTAGCACAGTGTGCATACAGAATACTGCAGCTAGGACAGCTGGCAGTGATCTTTCCAGAAGTAAACACACTGCTGTATTTCACACAGAAATGTCAGCACCAACACCTACTTAAAGTCAGATTGGAATAGAAGGGATTTTAAAATACAGGCATGAGGGGTGTTTTCAGCTTGCCCAGGAATTGCTCACACTGTGCCCCCTCCACAAAGAGGAAGATGCTGTGCTGAATGCATAGGCATTTATTATGCACCAGATTAAGTCTATAAAAAGGGGATTATGAGCAGTCCATTTGCAGCACAACACAGACATAAAACCATAGTAAGTTACTGAGATAATGAGGCAGCAGGACATAAAAACTCCTGCACACAAAGACAGCCTGTGCTCTCAGAACCAACAATTCACTTAGAAGCACTCCTTCCCTGTGAGCCTCTCTGTAACTGCCCATGCTGTTTCTTCTATCTCATTTAGGAGCATTCCCAGAGGTTGGAAGTGAAAAGTACAATTATCTGCTAGGCTGGCTGGGTGTTTCCACTCTAAAATCCTTCTGCCTTTCTCACAGCAGTCACACTCCCAGTCCCTGTTTAGGATAGAGGGACCAAGCACAGCTTCCCAAACACAACCTCAGCATAGCTTTGAGCCAGTTGATTTTACTTATGGCCTTAGGGGATGCAGATCTACAAAAATCTACAAATAATTCTTAATTCAGCAAAATTACTCAAAAAAGAGGCAAAACATACCAAAGAAGGTGAGCCTTACCCAAAATGTTGCTTGATCAAAAGAAAATGGGTCATAACACTAAAAACTCCTGTATCCAAAAGGAAGTCTCATCCATCTGCTTCCAAACAATATCCACAGTCATTAACTGGGCTATACTGGAAATGCTCCATCTTATTTTTCTTAGATTCCCTTTCTATTTCTTTCCTCTTGCTCTTTGAATTTGACTTTGCCATGATCTGAGGAGGAAAGCCCTTAATCAAATGTAGCCTTTGCTAAAGGAATATTTCTAAGGCAGACCTGTGCAAATACACAATATCTCAATTACTCTCCAATAGCTGTAGCATTCTTGGTTTGAAATGTTGCCCTCTGATGGCCTCCACCATCCTATCCATCACAGTGACCATTCCAAGGCCCACAATACACTAATAACAGGAAAGGCATTTCGGGAGCACAGCCAAGCTGCCTGTGATATACACCAATGGCTGAATGGAAATATTTTATTTTCACAGCAGCCAATATATGAGACACAGCTACAGGGATTTAAATATGATACTCAGGCTCATTAGTAAAGCAAGCACAGATAACAAGGATTTACTGAATGTTACTGTCTGACTTGGCCAGCTTTCCCAAAGGGATCATTAAGATGCTAAGAAAGTTTTTTGTCTGTATTTTTTGGGGAATTTAGTCTGCTTTCAGGAGTTCCTGCGTGTTCAGCAGAAAAACTTTCAGATAGCTGAGTTTTGCTTGGCCCAAACTCAGACAAGCAGCACTTTTGCATGGAGGATCTTTAAAAAGTTGGCCTGTGAGTACTCTGCACCTCCTACAGCCAGCCTGGTGCTCCCTTGCTCTGTGCATGGGTGGGAGCAGCCCCAGAGCACAGACTGGGACCACAGCTTCAGGAAAAGAAAATATTGCTTCTGCTGAGCACAGGGGTCACCCAAAAAGCAGCTGTTGTCAAAACATACCTGGTCAGCAAACAGTTCTGCATACTGTCTACAGAAATCAACAGCCTCTGTTCTGCCACACTGTGCTGACCATTGCCACATCGCTCACATTGGTTGCTGCTGTGCTGCACTGGTTCACACCTTGGGTTATTTTTAAATGAATATACACCTTGAAGATGGCATTGCCTGGATTTTGAACTAACCATGAGATACAAGATTCACTTGAGGTAAAACTTCCATTTTTTTTCCAAGCACATAAACACAGAATTTTCTCTATTTCTGTAAGTCCAAAATTACTGAGATTTGCAAGGTCCTTTTGAACCACATTTTTATCCTGACCCTTCCTACCCTATGTTAGCGTAATGTTCAAATTGCAAGGAACATAAAAGTCACTTCTGATACTTCATTAATGGGTCTGCAGCATACAGAAGGTTCAAATTTTATTCCCCTCAAGTTCTGAACAGATGATGAGTGGTTTTATGTTCCTCATTGCCTTTAATCTGCCTTTGCAGCTCCATTCAGGAAAGGTTGATCTTAGAGAAGTGTTTACTTCAGCTTAATTCATTAATGTTTATGAACTGCTGTCAAAATATAAAGTGTTGTATGTTTAGTGAGGGTGACTTTAACATTATTGTGGCTTCAACTAATACATAAATAATTATGGGACAAAGTGGTGTCGAATAACTGTCATTGTGGCTCTCTATTGCCTCTGCTTAGAGCTCATTTTTGTCCTTTGGTTGTACTACAGAACTTTGCTTGTGTACAAATGCAGCATGATCCACCCTGGTTCTATATATCTTCTTCAGTCTGTCTAAAATTAACACATTTTTAAGGGTTTTAAGGTCAATATCCAGTCCTTTAGAACACAGGAGTTTAATTCATGGCTTAGACAGCAAGGTTTGCATAGAGAGCTATGAGCTTTTATTAAACCAGTGAATACACCTAAAGAACAAAAATGCTTTTGGTCACACAAGCTCTTCTTTAGGTCAGAAACTTTGCATTGTGCAGAGCCCCAGAGCACAGCTTCAGCTGCATCACTAGTGCATTTGTACTGGGTAAACCTTGAACAGAAACCATTCAATTTCTGAAAAGCAGCCATTTTCTCCCAGAATGATATTAAAAATAGAGCAGATTTCTTTATCCCTCTGTTAGGTTAGCAAGGGCACATCTTCGTGGTGCCATGGAGTCAGAGATGGTGCAGAGGAGTCAGAAACAGCAGTGATCCAGGGTGGCAAGGGCAGCTCAACACCACACAAACACCAGCCTGGTCCTGAATGACACAGCTGTGTCAGTGCACTGGTAAAGCCAGCCTGGCTTTTTATTTGGTTCTTCTGCTCACAGTTATAGAATGATCTTGTTCTTTTGGGATAGACATGTCCTAAATTTGATAGTGGGTATGGATGGGACAGTGTCAACAAGCTTTGCTTTGGACCAGCCTGGTGTAGGATGGAACACATGTCCACGCAGACACTGCTGTGGTCCTACCTATAGGATAAAAAAATGTCACTCTCTCATAACATACATCCTCATTTTGGGGGGTCTCTCATCACTACAAACCCCTGAAGATGCACCAATTATTTGTTCATTAGTTACAGGGATCATCAGTAATTTGCACTCCTTTTAAGTTCCATTTCAAATCAAATGGCTCTTCTATTGGAGTCACTTGGGGAAAAATCAGTTTTCTGCCTAAGCAAGACTCCACATCAATCAGGTTAATAGGAGTGTTAGAACATTTCCTAATTATAACTACAAACATTTGCAGGCTTCCTGGTGATGAGCGCTCATCCCATCCCATCCCATTGTGCTAAATCACCTCGGGGCTGTCTGATGAGGAAGCACAAAGGCAGCAGGGTGGCAGCAGCCCCCAGCCTGCCCTGCACTGGCTGCATCATTAGCTGTGACTACCTCGGGGTTCTGGTCCTCAGGCAGATAAAGCACAGCCCTAACGTGGGTGGGCAGTGAGGTGGTGCCTCTGGTCAGATTCCCATGGATGTCACTCCCATGCAAAGTTCTTCCCTTGTTCCGTTTAATATCCTGACACCAGTTCCAGGGCAGCCCCTTGTCACACTTACCCAGCCTCGGGCTATGGCAATGAGCTTACAGAGAGAGCAAGGGAGAGAGGTCAGCCTAGGAAAGAACAGCACCTGCTACCTTCAAGGCCAGCAAGGAAATAGCACAGAGCCATGAGTCTCAAGTCTATAAACTAAACTAAAAAAAAAGTAAAATTTATATCAAAGGCACTTGAAAGTGATATGATTGATCTGAGTCATTCAGCACCAACCAAACACTCTAGTGAGTGACAAAAACCCATAACATGCTCATAAAACTGCACTTATAGTAAAAGCACAGGCAAACATACCCCAGCACTCTCCCAGTGTCCACACAGGAAGGTCTTCATTGTGAAGAAAGACAATTGTTTCCCTTCCCAGGTTTATTTCAGAATTTGTTTATCTTAAAAGAGAACTGGCACTGCCACAGTTACAGATAGCACTGCCCTGTCCAGTCTGTTGCTGAATCTATCTGAAAAATTCCATTGTCAGTTATTCCCTGTGCTTAGCAAGAACTTTTGAACCCAAAACGCAGAAGCACCACCTATGCCTCTAAGGTATATAAGGTATATATATTCTCATGTCTTTCTGTAAGATTTTCCCACTTCTCTCTCATTAATACAAACTGAGAAAAGTGATTAAAATTAATGTACCAGTTTCAAACTGCCCCTATACATTAATCTCATAATAGTCAAAAGTATCTTGAAAAATACCTATACTGCAGATCTTGAGTTGGGATTTTTAAAGTGCTATTAATAGTATATACTTATCAAAAAGTACCTAGCTAGCACATGCACTTGCACCTTCTTAAAGTTTAATAACTTCAATAACTTAGTTTCAATTTAGCTTTCAGAGCGTTGGAAGAACCTCTCTTGTTGGAGCACTTGCCTGAGGCTTTGCACTGGGGAGGAGCTGGCCGAGCATCAACATCAAAGATGTGCAACCAGCTTAGCAGTGTGCTCCATGTTTGAATAAAGTCCCCAAAGAAGCTCACTTGGATTCTTTTCCTCATTGAAAAAAAACGCAATTTCTTTGCAAAGAGCATGCCTTACTGTAGACACTGCATTGTGTAAGATTGTCCTGGTGTTAATCATCAGGTTTTAGTTTAGTTTGGAAGGGTCCTTAAAGCTCATCTCCTTCCACCCCCTGCCATGGGCAGGGACACACCTTCCACTATCCCAGGTTACTCCAAGTCATATCAAACCTGGCCTTGAGCACTTCCAGGGATGGGGAGTCCACAGCCTCTCTGGGTACCTGTGCCAGGGCCCCACCACCCTCACAGTCAAGGATTTCTTACTAAGATCTAATCCAGCCGTGCCCCGTGGCAGTGCAAAGACCCCTTGTCCTGTCACTCCAAAGACCCCTTGTCCTGTCACTCCAGGCCCCTGTCTGAAGCCCCTCTCCTGCTCTCCCATAGCCCCCTCAGGTACTGCAAGGGGCTCTGAGGTGTTCCTGGAGCTTTCCCTTCTCCAGGCTAAACAACCTCAACTCACCGTGCTTGTGAACGTGCCTGAGGATCCTGGATCCAGCCACCACCTCTGGATGAAGGACATCCCTACCCGTGTTGATCTTGCACTGAGCCAGCTGGGCCAGCAAACTGCTCTGCTGGCTACCAAAATAAGTGGGCAGGGGCAGCTCCTCAGGCACAGGGGCTGCTTGGGTTCAGCTGATGAAGGTCCTGGGTGATGCATTCACCTGAGGGTGGACAAGTTCCACGTGGTGATGGCACTACCTGAGCTTTTGTGCTCTGGACAAAGCTTGCAGGAAGGTGGAATCTGAGCTTCCACAGGAGTCAATTCATTTTCATTACAGGGACCACAGACAGCAGTGCTGAAACAGCCTACTCCAGGTGTTTGGAGAAGCCAGAACAGACTTCAGCACAAGTATTTATGGAAATTTCTTTGCCAAACCTGACTCCTCAATGTCCAATAAATATTACATTTGGGATGTAATCATTTGCTGCCTGCCTCTGTCCTCCTGCAGGAAACAGGAGGCTCAGCCCAGGTTCTTACAATTGCAAATCCCAGTGTGGGAAGGGTGAAATCTCTCTTTCCTTTTCTTGTTTCTTGGGGTTTGAGGATATAGATTTTTGGGGTGAATTTTGGTGTTTTTTTTTTATTTTAAACTGAGCTGCAACTATGCAAGACAAAATTTGCAAAATCTGTTCACAGAGTCTGTGAATGTATTCTTGAAAGAAATAATAGATCAGAAAACATGAGACAGGTTCTTGAACTGCTTCCAGGTAGGATGGGAAAAGTCATCATCCAAAGCAAGATAACCAAAAAGCTTCCCCCACCTCAGTCATTTCCTTCAACTCCTCCCTAAATCAAACCATTTGTTTCCCACACTTACTCACTGATATATTTGAATTAAAAACATCACCCTTAATTTCCAAGATACTCCCTATTGCTTACTCCTCAATTAAAAATCAGCCTGACTCGCCTCAAAAATCAGGAAAATGATGATGTTGGGGGCAGATGGGAAATAAGCAGGAAGAGCAGACAAATTCTTTAAGAAACAAGGATTCTGCTTTCATGCAAATTCTGTTTAATAAGAAAAGTTGAGATATGATCAGAAAACAGTGTATGTGAAGAGCTTCTAGAAACATAATTGCTTCTAAACATAATAATTTTCAATCTTTCTCAGGAACTATAAACATTTCTTTAAATATTCTTTCCCTTCTCTCTTGCAGTATTTCACACTGACTAATAAAGTGCTGCATAATCACCTGAGATTTGGAAGTATTTGAAAAACAAACAGAAGTTACTGTGAGAAGAAAAAAGTTTTTAATTGTTGGCAGGTGTTTCTAAGAGCATTTACAAAGTTTTATTTGGTAGTTTTTCAAGCTGACTCACATTCATATATAATACAGATATCTCTGATGCTGTTTTCAGTTGTTTTATACCTATGAATGTTCACATGCAAGAGGGATTGCATATATAGAAAATCACATTTTGCTTTTCAGATAAGAAAAACTTCTGAATATTTGAAAGGAAATTGCATTGGTATTATCTTTAAACAACTGAGTCCTCCCCATTTTTCTGTTTTCTCAGACATACCAAAATAATAACCTGAGACATTAATTGGGAGGGCACCGGAAATCATCATATACCTTTTGGTCTTTGGAAACTAAGAACTAAATTACTGTAATTGGCAGTTTATTAACAGGAAAATTATGCTAAACAACTTCATGTTGCTGTCAGGAATTACATTGGTAAGCTGTGAAGATGGGGCCCTTGGTGCAACATTTGCATTTTCTCATTTAGAAAGAACAATGATAATAGATGATTGAAGCATGTACAAATTATACACCAAAGAACATTTGCATGGCTGTAAAAAGGCTATCTTGATAATGGAATGATTAAGCCTGTTATTCATTAAGATACAGGAGTAAGGGGGAAGGGGAAGTAGGAAACACATTAACTTTGTTTAGAGGGATATATAAAGTGAACTTCAGTCCAAAATATCTGAATATCAAGCAGACCTAGACTGTAATAGCATCTGATTATATTGCATTTATTATGCAGTGTTAGTATCAGGGTTTTTTCCTTGTATTAGATGAGGTCTGAAGATGTAATGGTGACAATCTCTGTTACCCATGTCTTTATTTTAGGTGCTACCCCCTCAAACCCTTTGCCTGTTCACTCACTATTTCTCCTGGAAAGCAGTGAGCCCTGTGCAACATGGACATGAGCCAAGCAGCCTATCCACAGAAATCTGCATCACTTAGTCCAGAAACTGTGGTTTTTGGGATGCTCTTCCCTATCAGCAGTTTCCATTAGCTGTCCTGATGTCTTAGCAGATGACATTCTTCAAAGAAGGATGACTTTATATATCACCAGTTCCTATAAGGAAGGGACGATAATAGCAAAGCAGGGGGAAATTGGGTCATTCCAATGCCCTGATGAAAACCAAGAGGGACAGCACACTCAGTGACATGGGCTGCCTCTGTGAAACCAGGACACCGTGTCCTGCTCTCCATTTGTACATAGCTGTCTTCTCTTCCAGGAAACTCCGAGGCACAGAGAGTTCAAATAAGTTATTCACTAACTCCAGAATTTGACTGGCCTGAGGAGAAATTTCTTGGCTTAAATGAGATGTCATTAGGATTTGAGCAGTCCCTTGTGCAATGGCAGTTTCAGAAGTTCTTGTTCTGTACCACAGTCTGTAGGCAAGACCCTTACACAATTGCCCTTTTTAACCCTTGTTAGTTATTTACAAAGATGAGCTATGAGAAATTTATATAAGAAATTTATATATGTGGGGCTTGTAAGACTGCAGCAGGGAAAGCCACAGATCTGGAGGAAGCATTGCAATAGCAAACTGTTTCCCTGGCTGTCCCAGGGTTATAGTCCCAGATGTTTGTCTAACCTAGTTTTGAAGCCTTTTAAAATGTATTGCATGGGGAGGGTGATGTCTTGTTTTAGCATTATTCCCACCTTTTCTTATCTTCAATGTTAGAAAAGCTGCTCTCTAATGTCCAATCTGGCTCTCCTTCAGTATGAATCTGTTTCCTCTTGACACAAGGATAAAAAAATTACACCAATCATTTCTGTAGCAGTCTTTTACATCCTTGGAAACACTTATAATTTCTGTCTTGGCTATCTGCCACTTGTTTGAAGGAATACCAGTTTAGACCTACTCCTGGGTTCAGTGGAATTGGCACAGGTGTCCAAGGGATCAAGAATAACTATTAAATGCTGCTTCTCAGACAAACTAGGTTGTGGTTCAACATCAAACATTTGGTGGAATTGTACAACAGGAGTAGCATTACCACAGTGCAAGTATCTTCTGTAAGCTGGAGGAAGGACTCCTAGAAAGTGTTTCAATAATCTGTGGTGGTTTTGGTGCTGGTGGGATGCAGTGGCCACTGTGCTCTGGGGATGATCAGCAGGGTGGCTGCAGAGTGCCCTCAGTGCACAGACACAACTCCCAGAGTGAATTATTTACAATTAACAAGGTAGGTGACAGATTGTGGAATATCCTTTGGCACACCACTGTTTCCCAAGAAATAAGTCAGTGTTCAATTGGGTTTTGTAGCTCTGAATGACCAAGGCTGCTTGGCCCCTTTTTTGCTTGGCTCAGGCTGGGTGGCTGCTCTGACTCCAGCACAGCACTTGCATCATGGATCACGTCTCCCTCCACTACACAAACCCATGTGCATTACCTTTGAATGCAACAACTCGCACAGAACAATACAGAGCTCACTTTCCCTGCATAATTAGTTTGGAATCTGATACCAACATCTTAATTAGGCCTGACCCCTGGAGTATTTGACCTAACATCATTTGCCAGCTCCAAAATATGGTTACATCCACATTGCAAATAAGCATCCTGGCAGCAGCTGTTGTTTCTGTATGAGTAATTTCAATGTCATTCTCCTCTTACAACACAGCCAAGTGCAGGGATCCTTGGGATGCTGCTGCAGCCCCACACCCCTGACTGCCCTGAATGTGGCTGCACTCCCATTGCATTCCTGCATCAGTGCCAAAGCTGGGGTTGCACTCAACCTATTTAGTTAAACTGGGCTGACTGTAGCAGCATGCAACTCACCCTGGACCCACTACCTAATTACATTCCCAGTAGATTTCCAGGGAAAGAATTCTCAGAAAATATTTCCCTGAGCTCCCTGCAGTCACTGCTAGCCAAGCTGAGCAACCTCTCAGCCCACTGGGATCTACCTGCAAGGGCTTCAGACACACCTTCATCTCTAGGAAAGACAGCAACAGAAGCAGCAGGGGAGCAGTCGGGATCATAGGCTGAGTGTGGACCTCATAAAACATCCCCACATTTATAGACATGAAACACCTCACCAGGGAGCAGTGGCACGGGTTTGTGAGCAGGGCTGCATTCCACAGCCTGGGCCCTGGAGCACAGCACAATTCTCCTCCAAGGAAAGCAGCCCATACATTATGCAAAGAATTTACTGTTGGTTTTGAAATACTGCATGACAGGAAGAACGAAACACGTGTCAGATGTTAGCCACGACACTTAAAGTGCTACTGGGAGAAGTGCAGATAGTGCAGCAAGAGGGGTGATATGAAAGAAGAGGAATTTAGCATCTATATTTCCTTTTTTAAAGAAACCTTTTAAATGCACGTTGTTTCATTTTAAAGACCTGAATCCATCTTATAGGTGTTTGATGTAGTGCCCTTTTTTTGAAGCTAAGGCACATAAAAAACCAAAACCAAGCTCAGCACCCAAAAAATGCCCAATATTGCTTTGACAAAATTAGCATTCACACAGGAAGCAGACACAAGCCACCCCTGCAGTTCAGGTCCTGGTTCTCTCATGCTCTGGGGAGGCAGAAGGAGAAACTCACTTCCACCTCATAGCTGGAGTTAATTTGTTTTCCCATCTCCATCAGTGGCAGTCAGGAATCAGGTCCCAGCCCTTGTGTTGTTCACTCCCCAGCTGAGAGAGAAGTACTCGCTCATTCTGCTGTTTCCTCTTACCCTGGAACATCTCCCCTGCCCCTGGGTTCCTCCCTATTGCTGTGCTGGCAATAACTAACCTCACTAACCTTCCCTGGAACTGCAGTGTAATTTAGAGGTGTCTGAGTTAAGGTCAGGCTCTCACACTGTTTGAGGCAGTGGGAGTCCTGCCACGAGTTTCACTGGGTATTTACTTGCCATTTCACTCCCATGGAAATTCCTCTATTTCCTTAATACACTGAATTACCTGAGAATGTAGGAGTTGTGATTCATTTTTTTATCTGTTGTCATCTCTCTTGACCCTATAAAGCTTTGTAGGAAAGGTTATAGAGCACGAGAGGAGTTCAACAACCACCTTTAGCAGGGAGAGCATTTCTGTGCTCAGGAGAGAGCACAAATGAAATGGAGCCAAATAGCCACAAGGATCTTTTTATAAGCTGAGAAGTATCTCCAGTGCTGCAGTCAAAGGGATGGACACATGACTCATTTACTAGATCAAAAATTTAAAAGGAAAAATGTGTGTTCATTACATTATTGAAAAGGCTGTTTGAAAATCTTTCACTTGCTTTAGTCTTGGATTTTCCTGTAATAATTAACATTTTGACTGTTACAAGTCTCCCCATTAAAACCTGAGGTACAGACAGAACACAGATACATTCCTGTGCTTGCACATACAAGCATGATTTTAGTCACTATGGCACCATTTAAAAAACCCCAAACCTTTCTACATTAGGAAATCTGTACTAAATCACATTTTAATTGACTTTGTATAAAACCTTGATGATAAAAAGGTCCTGTCTATGAAGCCTTGTAGCCTCCAGCATGCAGAAAGTAGCACAAGGCTTGTTTTCTGTGAAGATGTGACCTTGCCCCAGCATCATATTGGATCAACCCCAACAGCACATGGGGGCTCTGCCCAGCCCATTCCTCCCCAGTTTGCTCCAGTCCCATCCTGAGCTCTACCAGCCAGAGAAAAGAGTAATCCCCATCACTCTTCAGACCTGGTGCTGGTTTACAGATACTGCTACAACCTGTCACACCAAAAGGCAAATCTCCTGTTGATTCAAGGAAGAGGAGGATTAGGACCTGTGGTTTTTCATTTTATTTTGAATGTTTGCAGACCTCTCTTGTTATAGTTACATTATTTGTGCATGTATTAGCCCTGAGACTGGGCTGTGTAATTAGTTTCTGTCAATAATAGGAACTGACAAGTCTGTTCAAATCCACACTGCCTTGGCATTAATGTTTCATATACACACAAACATCCTCTGTCTTCCAAGAGAAAAAGAAGTTGGTTTGCTCAGAAAATATTCAAATATGGCCTTCCACACACTGATTCCCAGCTTGGATTTACAAGGACTTGTAAAACAAAAGGAAAAACAATAAAACTAGATGAAAACTCTTATACAGTATTTCAGTCCTCTCACTAAAAGTGTGCAGCAACTTGCCACAAGCTCAGACCTACCTAGCCATGGTGTCTTGGGTTTGATTTGTGACACTGATCACCCAATTTTATGGAAATGTGAAATCTTAAAAACACTCTGAAACTCTAAAAAATTTAACCACGTCCTTAATTTTACACAGTGTCAGTGGAAGAGATTTAAAAAGCAGTAAACAAACTTGTTACTGCAATAGAATCGAAAACAAATCATAAACTCACTAAAGTTACAGAGCTAAAATATGGTGTGGAGAATGGACAATGGCAACATTTATTCAATAAAACTCATTTATATGTAAAAGATTGAAAAAAAATATATACCAGTATGCAGGCACAACAAATTATATAAGAGAAAAAAAAGTTTTATGGGCAAGATGTTTTATATTATGCATGCAAACATCATAGCTGTATGGGCAAAGGTGTTAACCACATCTGCAATCACACTCTAAAGTGCCACAGAGGTGATGGGAAATGTGGCACTAGCCATACAAAGGATGACATCTTAATAGTTTTCTGTAATAAGCCAACTGCAACAGCTACTCCTATATACTATTTGTCTTTTTCCCCTGAGATATAAACCCAGTCCTCTATCTGCTTATGAAATCTAAATATCCAAAGACCTTTTCTTCAAGAATGATGGTGTATTAATTCTGATGGCTGGGTCAAATTTCAGCCTGGGTAATTGCTTTCTGCTAAGACATAGTTAAACTTATAGTTTTAATTTAAAGATGCTCAGCCATAGTCTGCTGCCTGTGCTGTATTCAGCATACATTCAAACAATCTCCACTGTGGGAATCAGTATTTTGATGTCTTACTTGAGTCCTGCTAAGGTTTACCTCAGCTTCTAAAATGACAAGGACCTTATTTAATAGGAAAGGTCACCTTTTCTTCCTCTGCCACAAATCTGGCCTGAATATTTGCTACATCTAGAGATTGTTTGTGGATATTATACAGGCACAGAAAAACAGGTAGAAAGATGCTGCAGGTTTTTCTATTCAAATACTTCTCCAGAGTTAACATGGGGACATGGCTCAGGGTAACAGCACTGCCACAAATGTTAGGGGAGCACCCAGGCAGATTTGCCATTGTGGTAACTAACAACCTCGTGGCAATCAATCAGTCAATTAACTGAATGTGAAAAACTAGTGAAGACAAGCTTGCTGATAAGAGTAAACAATCTGGGCTGGAATTGTGGAGAAGAAAGTGAAATTCCATTTCCAAGGCTGTCAGAGGGATTTAAACGATCACTCAGGAGAAAGGTTTTCTTTTTTCCCTTTGTTTTTTCTTTATTTTCTCCAGGCTGAGGGTTTCCATAGATCTTCTCATTGATCTGAAGTGGCCAGGGGCAGAAAAAGCCAATTTTGTCTGCATTAGCTTGTCTCCCTTCCACTATAGCTTAACAGGAAGAGAAATGCCACCCACAGCCCAGAAGGACTACATGCCCAAGGCTTATCTCAGAAAGCAGGATTCAAGCCAGGCCCTTCAAATCCAAAAGTCAAATGCTCCCAAAACAGTGGAGGGAGAGCTCCTGAACTGGTACCAGCCCACACACTCCTGCAGGCAAAGGCTGCAGGCAAAGGCTCCAGGCAATGGCCACGTGCAAATTGTGGAACAACTCACCCATGCATAAAGTGGCGTTGAGGTCTGGATGGGTTTTCCTCCCCCACCTTTATTTTTCACTTTGCAAAAGCCCAGGCTTCCATTCAGTTACCTGATAGCTTAAAAGCAAAAATCCCCATTGCATAAGGAGCCCTGGCAGGGCAGGACACAGGGCCCTGCAGGCGGGCCAGCAGCTGTGTGCATGGAAGGGGATCCTGCATAAAAGTGTTCAGTTCTCTGCTTGTAAAGTCTCAGCAGCAGCCGCTGAGGGAGCTGCACTTGTACAATTACATTTAGAAAATGCCTCAAAACCAGAACATATATTTTTTAATAGAGAAACTATCTTTTTTCCCTCCAGTCCCCCATCCCTCAAATAAGCTAAAGAGCCCCTTTTCCAAGACCATCGAACTGAATTTGCCTTTTGAGAGGAGTTCAAATGTTTTGTGGCCGAGAAGCACTTTCCTGCTCTTCCAGCTCTCACTGAATCCCAGTGGCAGAGAATATTTTTGTGGGAGAGGACCCTAACCCACACTGATGATAGATGGCCCTCAGTCCCCACTGAAAAGGGGCTCAGGACTGCTTCCTTCTGTGCCCTAAAGCCAGCAGGAGCTGGAACAAGAAGCACCATTTATAAATCTCTCCCTGTTTGCATCCTATGCAGAGGTTATCTGGTTTGCCTTTCCCCAGCGCTGCATACAACTATCACAAAGTACATCAGTGCAGCCATACAGTGTCATTTTTGTAATTAAAGCCCCTGACATTGACTTTCCTGTTTAACCTGCTGTATTGGCACTGCTCTCTGTTCTTCCTTTAATGTAGCTGCTGATCTTTCAAAGATCTTGGTTGCGTCTCAAAAGCCAGCTGGAGGTGGACTCTTCAAATAGAGTCAAAGAAAAATCGACATGAGGAAAGTTAACTAAACTTTAACTCAAAGAAAAGTTTTCTCTTCAGTTTGGAGCAGATACTGAGACCTGCTTTATTACAAAGCCACTCTGCCATATTGCCAAGGGCTTATGTCTGACTTAACACATACACAGTTAATCACCTGGCCAAAAGAGTTGAAACCTGCAAAAACGAGAAAAATGGTCATCATAAATGTCATATTAAAGGGGAAGATCACAAGTGTGAAGTAGAAGGTTGAATTGTTCCTGTGTCTTTATTTAATCACAGCAACTGCATTCATTCTGTAGACTGCAACACAATGGGACCATCTGTGTTCAAACAGGAATAACTATAAAAATACCAGACAACCAGATCAAGAGACGCTTCAGTGGGAAGGTAAATTCAGATGGAGTGAAATCTATAGCACACTGCCTGCTGAGTATTCACACATATAAAAATTGACTCTCGGGCTCAAGCATACATAAATGCCATTGCACAAATGATCCTGGAAGTTTCTGACTGTATTATGATAAAAACATATTCTTTTGCTGGCATGTTTGCAGTGGTGTAATGGCTCACCAGAGTTAAGTGCTCAGGGGAGGAATTTCCTGGGAGATCATGAGGTGCTTGTATATGAAAGGGGTTTAGGCAGCTTCTGAAATATCTGCCTTCTAAGGGCAGCATTGTGCTGGCAAAGAGGCCAGATCTGTCCTTGAGTCATATTTAATGGCATAAACCTCTAAGTTCTTGCTGAGCCTTAAAATAGAAGATACCAGAAACAGGACTGCCCAAAAATCATCTCTGCAAACTGAAGAGGCATCTGAGAGTTACATAATAAGAAAATCCTTGATCTTTGGTCTTGTTGATATAAATTACTCATCTTGAGGCTGCATGTATTTATGTAGCTTTAGACAAATAATAGGAACTATGGGTTGGTTTTTGTAGCTCTGTTTGCTTTCAAATTTAGAATAATGAATAAACCCTTGGGCACTCATTCTGGAAACTGAGTCTGCCTTATGAGATTATCTGCAGCTCAATAGTCAGGGGACAAGGGAAATAAAAGGATTCACATTACGAATTATATAATGACTTACTGCTCACTTATCTGAAAAATAGTTGGAGTCATAATTAGCCTGCCTTTTCAGTGCTTTAAGTTGCAGAGATTTCTACTGCTGCACACCTTAAAATTTGCATTTTAATGGGCTAAAGATGTATATCAGTAATAGCACCAACGGATGCTCTCTTATCACTAGTATTAATACAATATATAGCTTAGGAGACTAACCTATCCACAGTACAGCAGGTTTGATCAATACAGAGGAGAGTGACCAAAGCAAGTCAAATCTAAATGTCACTGTGCTGATATGCCTCTAAATAAACTCCAGCTTGCAGTCTGAGGTCAAAACCATATCAATGCCATGAACATGAAGATGGTTCAGCGAAATGTGATAAATACAGGGTTCATTTTCACCTGTGCAATTTATGAGGAAAAGTTCAAAATGCAGCTGCCTATGGTGGATAGCAGATTACTCATGAACAAAGCCCCAAAACCTAAGCATTATATTATGGACATTTTAAATTTTTTTTCTAGAAATAAAAGGCTTGACTCCAACTAAGGCAGAACATTATTCTGGTTCCTGTTTATTTTTAATTCTAGACCTGTAATAGAACTAGTAACTGTTAGGGAGGTTTTTTCCCTTCAGCTTTTAGGAGCAAGCCCAGCCTCTCATGACCAGAAAGCAGTGTTACTGCTCCTCAGCATAATTTCCACAATCATGGCAGCAAGGTGGGGAAAAGAAAATAAACCTGACAAAATAAGCCACTGGTGAATAACACAGCAGCATTTCCACAGCTCCCTTGGTGTGGTTTACTGGGAACACTCTGAGTACCTCTGGGTTTTGGCCTAGTGCACAGCACAGGAGAACTTCAGCACCACTGTTTGCCACGGATTAACAATCAGTATTTCTGTATAACAGATCTGCTGGAGCAGCTTCTTCCAGGTGGACACTGACAAAAGGAAGAGGGTGAGAAAAGCTGGCCACAGAAGGAAGATGGAAAATGCAACAATAGGTAATGGAGGCCTTCTGACACGAGGAGCTTCATCTTCAGATAATATATTCCTCTGACATAAAGAATTTGAGAAAATGACATATTTTTTCTCTTTGAAGATCAAAGAAATATTTAACTTGGGAAGATTGGATTAAGCAGGGATTAAGTTCACTGTTGAAGCTGTCACTCCATGGCTGGAGGGAACTGAGGGGCTGAGCTGCCTCCTTCTTGCCGTGTTTTCCAATGTGCTTCTCTGAAATAATTTCTACTTTTAGCTTTGCTTAACTGTGCATCAAAATGGTGGAGCTGGGAAGGGAGACCAGCTCTCCTCAAACCTGGAAAAGTCGTGGTGTCAGCAGCTGACATAAACCTGAATAGTGGCAAAACTGCAGACAAGGAGCAAACATATAGGAAGACAGAAGAGACGACTCAGAGCTATATACAGGAAACTTAGTATTCCTAGTGAGTGAAGTCTCTGGAGAAAATCCAAGAAACATCTCATATTTTTAGTGAGGGTCTATGGTAAATGTGTGCAATTCAAGGGCACATAATTCAACCACAGAAGGATTAGATAAAACTGCTGAAGCCTTTCAAACCCTCTGGTCTTCCAGCAAGTTTAAATGGTGTTTGAAATATCCAGCACTTCGAGGGCTCTTTGCAATGGCAGCAAGTTGCCTTAAAGACAACAGAAATCAGCCCCAAAGAGAAGTACAAAAACAGAGCCTGGCTTCGGGTTTTGATTAAGACTGGCTGGAAAACAAAGATTCATTTCATAAATGGAAATTAATTTTAATTTGCATTATAATTGAAATGAGGCACTTTGAGAGAAGCAGGAGAAGGAGGAATAGAGACAGTAAAAGGGGCAATATCCACACTGTGGCCTGGTGATTACCACCCTCACTGCAGTACAGGAGGTCTGGGTTCAGACACTGCAATCCTGAAAGTGCAGTCCCCGTCAGGCCAATAAATAGTTGCTCTTACAATCATCACAGAAGGACTCATTTCAAATAAGAAATTCCTGTATCAGAAAATTACTTTAAGCACTTTGATCAAAAGACCTACCACTTCTCCTCATCAACAACTGGAGCTCCTCATCAAAATGGAGCTTTGCAGAATATTCCCAACAGGGGGTTCGGATGCCTCTTACAACAACTCCAAGATCACATGTTACTTGATGCCAGTCATTGAGAGATTCTCCTGCAACTAAACCCTCCTCAGTTTAAATCCCATGAAGTTCTGCAGTAATCTTTCATCTCTTATGGTTAGGACAGTCCTTCACATCCAGAATTAACTCCTCTTAGCAGCACTGTTAGCTGTAACTGCAGAGGGATTGGCACCACTCTTGAAAATGAAGAGCAGGTTTGGGGCTGGGCTGCTCAGATATCCTCCATCAACCTGAACTTCTTCAACCACAGCTCTTGTTAGTTGCTCTGTTCTCAGTGTTAATACAGAGAAATCATCAAACCAAAGCCAAAAGATGCTGAGGATGTTTTTTTGGGGTCAATGGGTTATAGATTTCTCTTGGGAAACAGCACACTCTAGAAGATCCTTTTTTTTTTTTCTTTTAATCTAGAATTCTCCAAGTGTTAGTAAAAATATAGTGCATTTCTCTTTCCTTTTCTTTTTTATTGTTTGATTCCCATGTGTTTATATAGACTTATAGAGGTTAGAAAGACCCTTGAGATCACCATGCCCTACCATACAACAGGCAATGCAGCTACTTGATACAGGGAAATCCATGTTCAATATTACTGTCTTTATTCACTGTCTGACAGGAAAATCTGAATATTAATAATTACTTCGTGTCTGTTTTATCTTCTTCAGCTTTGCCTGTTTGGGGGCTGAAAACTCTTTGGTATGTTTTCATACATAAAATTGTTGAATAAATTCTTTACAGATTCTCTATTTGTCTTGGAAAGAAAATGGGGATGGATGGAATTGCTAAATATAGCAACTTTATTTCAGTAATGTTTATATGCATATTTAATGTTTTAGAGGGAGTTAACTCCTATCGAGACAGAATAAACAAACAAACAAACAAACAAACAACCCAACAAAAACTTAGATGATATGCAATAAAGCCAAATATCCTAACTTTTTCAGCTAGTATCTGTCCTTCTCAGTAAGGTTTTCCAGAGCCATTCAGACTCCCAGGTGCAGGTGACTCAGGGATGCCATGAGTAGGGGGGGATCCCACTAACCAGTTCAGTTCATGTATATCCCTCATCAGGGGATAATGATATCCTGTTATTGTAATCAACTTCTTGGAACTAGCAGTCAGAAATCCTGGTTATAAGCCTGGAGTATCCCATGGCCTTGTTTCACTGTAATCTGCAGCAATGAAAGGTGTTTCTCCCCCATGTTTACCTTACAAAAGGAGACTATAAAGTGTCTTATGATCTACCAAGAGCAGGGAGATTGCACTGAAATTTAGGAAGGACATTTTCAAAGGCACAATTCTCAGTTAGGAGCATAGCTGTGTCTTTGAACACGTCCCTCGGTGCTTGAAGCTGGGCTCCAAAAGGAAATTCAGCTCCTGCCCAGCTGATCTGGGACCTGCTGGCTCTTGTCACCAGCCTGATTTACCATCACAGAGGAACCCCCTCCACCTGCTTCTCTTGCCTGAAGAGATTGTATTTTAAAACACCATTTTATGAAGTTGTGAAGCCTTCACTTTGTTTTGGTAGAAAATCCAATCAAATGTGGCTGTCCTGCTCCTTTCCTTTCAGCTTTCCTGAACTGCCTTTCACCTCCGTTTTCATCTTTTCTATCTGGGATTTCTCAGGAATGATGCTGAGAAATCATTCACCTTTTATAGTTCTGGCTCTCCTGGCCAGGCCAGGACAGCAGTCCAGATCATGCACCTGACCACAGCTGCCATAGCTGGGATGCCAGCTCAGGGCCATCTGGAGCACCTCAAATTCAAAAATTTTGTGGCAGGTTATTATACAGGTAAAATTAAGACACTGTAAGATGGTCCCAAATACCAGATCCTCCACTTGCATTAAACCTCCATCTTCCAATCATCTGCTGTGGTGGACAGCTCTCTATACAAAGCTGATCATGAAGTTTAAAGCCAGTTCCTTGACTGTGATTAGTTTTTAGTTGTCTCAACTTTCTCTGTTCGAGATGTACATTCAAAAACTAAAAGAATTTTATTGTTGTCTGGGAACTTTATAGACCACTTGGATTTAATTGCACCATGCTGAAGCACAGCTTTGACTGGTATATACCTTAATCAGAAAGTTAAATGTTTTCATCATCCAGCCATCCTGAATAGTTAAGACTGGCAGTACTACTCATCAAACACACAGATGGTTTGAAGTTTGATTAGGGAACTGTAACAAAGAGCCCAAGTTTCATTAACATGTAGAAAATAAGGTAGCAGAGTTGAAAATGCACAGAAAGTTACTGAAGGACTAAGAGAAATGCTGAAAAATCAGAACTCTGTGGAGAAAACCTCAAATACTAAACAACAGGGAGACACCCAGGGAAGTGGGGTTTATTCCTCAAAGCCAAGCAGAACACAGCTGCATCCTCCTCTCCTCACAGCCACTTGAGGGAGGTTCAGCTGGGTGAGGAGCATCAGCCAGCCCAGGCAGAGAGAATAATCTTTACACCTTCCACAAAATCAAAGTTTTTACACACACCTGCCAAACAAGGTATACTTTCAAAAAATAACAGATATTGGATAGTTTCATTGGTGTTTTTTTCTAGATATGAAAGTTTTAAAGAAAAGTAAAATTAAAAGAGACCTAAAAAAAACAAATATAATTCTTCTTCTGTTTAGAGTGTCATTCAAATAATCCTTTTATTTGCATAAGGTGAAATTAAAGACAGAAGGTGTCAAAAATCATTTTTTGTTTTAGTGACCTCAACTCTCTGCACAAACAGCTGGACATTTTGTATCACCAGCATCTGAGACACTCAGAGTTATTGGATTTGTTCTCTTAATACCACTCCTGACTAATGGAAACATCCATCCTATTTTAGCAAAAAGGGAACAGACTGACTGGACATGAAGTGTGTGGCTGAGCTAAAAATGTAGTCTACAAATCCTAGTCCAAGACCTTCTCTATTAAAGCATCCTTACATGCTCTAGTCACACATTTGGGCCTGTAGGATTTAATCCCCACTGAGCTGTCCCATGGGTTTCAACGTTCCCTGGGTCCAAAATTTATTCAAAATTTTTAAAATGGTTTATTTTGAGATTCACATGTGAAAATCTTTAACCTAAATACACATCTAAATCCCTGTATAGAATAGACAGAGAGAAGGAATTTCAATACTTAATACAGCAGTAATTCTCTGTTTGTCTTTGAGACCTCAATTACAATCAACCTTTCTATTTTTATAAGGTCTGTCCTTGGCCACAAGAACATCCTGTAAAACTCCTGAAGATCTGAATGCCAGATCCTCTGGTCACTTGTTCCACCAAGTCACACCTGAGAACCCCCTGGTCAGTTTTTCTGTTTTACTACCAAAATAACCACAAAATTGAGGGTCCCAACTCAAATTTAGTAATTCCATTACTTAACATTCAGTGTTACAGAATTATACAGAAGGGAAAAAATTAGAGAATGAGGCACAATCTTTACAGGCTTTCATTGCTGGAAAATTGTCTGAAGTCTTGACTTCAGACTATTCCAAAAGATGCAATAGAAATGGATTAAAAGGTTTTCTCCTGTAACATTTAACCTAAAATGCTTTCCTTACTGAAATATGACTGCAGATTTTTGAATTTGCTATGAAAAAGGGGATAGCTTGGTTTAAGCTAGAACTGTCTAAGTTTACTGGTGACAGGAAAAGTAGCAATGAGACCCCACCACAGTCCAGACCCTTATCAGGGCTGGCTGAAATGCATGACTGCCCACTGGAAACAAACACAGTCCAGGCAGGTTTATTTTTTTCTTATATGTTTATATTTCTTACAATGTGAGGGGAGGTTGTATATGGTCATGATGGGTGTTATTTCTTTCTCTAATATTTCTGTTACTGCAGAAGAGGGAGAGAAAAGTATCAAGTGCAAGAAGGAGATAAAAATCCCACTTGGCTTTCAAATGTCCGTTTATACATGTTTGTGAAACACAAACCCTCCCCTATCCTTGGTCCACTCAGAGGATGACTTGGACAATGGTGCCAGGCAGAAAGAAAGAAAAAGGAGATAAATTAATGGGTGTCTGTATGTGATGGTGCTTTACAGACTGAATCACAGGATGGTTTGGTTTGGAAGGGACCTCAAAGATCATCTCATTCCAGCCTCCTGCCATGGGCAGGAGCTTCTACAAGCCTCTGTCCCCGGCTGCTCAGGGCCCTGTCCAACCTGGCCTTGAGCATTTCCCAGGATGGGGCAGCCACTGCTTCTCTGGGAACCAGAGTGCCCTCTCACAGTACAGATTCCTCCCCAGTACCCAACCTGAACCTGCCCCCTGTCAGTGTGAAGCCATTACCTCTTGTCCTAGATGAGCCCTTCTTTAATGTGCTGTGCTTGAAGCAACTGTTCAAACAGCATCAAGCAGCTGAAGGACAGGTTCTGCACCTCCCAGCCAGCACCAGGAGTACCTGAGGGGGTAACCCAAAAGGTGCATTAATGCAGCAGCTCTGGGGAGTACAGAACAAACTCTGCAATTTGGGTTAATGGCCACTGGTCCTCCAGGGAAATAAGCCCATTGCACTACATCTGTAGTCTGCTCAGGACTTCACTTCAAAGTATTTATGTCCAACCATGTCCTACTGGCATAAAGCAACTCTCTCCTCCACCAGTTTTATGAGGGTCTTTAAGTACACATAATTTTCAATGTAATTGCATAGGAAGATGTGCATATTAAATATTACATTTACTGATGTGTCCTAAGGTACGTGATTAATGGCTTCATTTTACCTGTCCTGAAAAGAGCAGAATTTTAATATAAAAATCTGTGCAATGTTCACATTCCACAGGGATTTTTGTGGGCTCAAATCCAAAATAAACTAATGAACAAATGAACTAGAGAAAATTCTAAAAACACACTCTGTGCTACTTTGGTTGAACCAGGAGGAATCCAGTGACCTGAGAATTAAATTGACACAATTTGGTACTTCTTCAGGACATATATTTTGTTGAAAGTTAACTGCTTCAGTACTCAAGGGACTTTTCAACCCCAGCCTTCAGTGGAAATAACATTCCAGCTTTTAAATCATATTAAAAACATAAATGGTACAATATAAATATTAAATTTCTTACACTTAATTTAGAACAAGTCCCGAGCAGGGTGTAAATGACTTTGCCTGGGTCGAGCAGAGAAGACTCCTGGGGCCTGCTCTGAATTTCCAGGCTGATTTAGGGAGTGACTTTGGAGCAAGCTGCACAGGTCACCCTCCTCAAACACCTGTTGAATTAACCTAAGTAAGCCTAATCAAGTGCCTACACATCAACTGCTTTGGTTTATACACAAAAGCTTAAACCCCCTTTGATCAGTGTTAGGTCAGGGTGAAGATCTGTTGGTCAGCTATGACAGTGCTCTCCTCCACAGCTGTAGTTGATTTTATAATAGACAAATATGCAAAATATTCACAACTGAGTGTTTCCATTGTTATTCTATGACCTTTTCTAACAACTCTCTTGTTATTTCAGTTCTCACTGAGCTCCAAGCCCCTCGGTGCACACATGGCTGAGGATCAGGGTCAGAAGTGCCACCTTCCTGCAGTGAGGGGATTGCAATAGGAGATCTCCAACATGCAAGAGGGAGCATTCTGCAGAGTCACAATCCACAATCCACCTCCAAAGTCTCAACAAGACATCTCAGCCAAAAAACCAGCAGGTCTTTGCCCAGAGCTGCATGTGCCAGGTGAAGGCCTTTGTGGGACAGGAACATGCAAGATACAGCCATGAAGGAGAACTGACCACACTGCTCGTGCAAGCAGCATGGCAAGGCAGAAATGAGTTCCCACAGCACCCTGCTCCACCCATAGCCCCTGGATAAAGCCAGCAACTTCCCAAATGTAATCCCCAAGTAAAGGGGACAACTCCCCAGTTGTACCCCCAGTCCCTGGTTTGCCCAATCTCTGAGTCCACGCTGTTGAGTTTTGTTCACTTTCACCCAGTATTTGGCAGTTCTCAGGGCTTATCTGATTCATCCAGCCTCTCACAATAAAAAAAATCCCCAGGACTCACCTTAGCTCCTCTGCCTCCAGAAATTTGTCCCTCTGCTCCACTTTCCAAGCTTCCCAGCATGGCATACTGTAGTTCTCCAACAAACCACTCCAACCTAACACAAAGTCACAAATAACCTTTTTTTTCCCCTCATTCAATAACTCCTAAAAATAATTTCAGTTCTAATGTGAGCCCCTGAGATCCCTGGTACCCTCCCCCCTTTGCAGGTCCCCTTTTCACAGGGAGGCTCATCTCCTCCCCCTGCTCTCCCTGATGTCCTCCTGGCAGCAGCTCACCCAGGCTGCTCACCCTCCACTCCAGGCTGCTCTTTCAGCTGGGCACCACCAAGCCAGAGCAACAGCAGCCTAAAGGACCTCTCAGAAAGAAATCTGAAAGGCAAAAATCCATTTCAGCACATTAAAAAATGGAACACTTATTAGAGCTTTTCTGGTTGTTCTGAGTAACTACTGTGGTGGGAAGGACATGAGGGATTTAATGCTTTTTGGGGGGTCCAATAAGATTTCCAGGATCTCATACAGCAATTTCAAAGTTCAAAATAGCTGCTTGGTTTTGAGCCCCTGCTCTATTTCTTTATTTAACGAAAAATAAAATAGAGGAAGATACCCAAACCAGAAATATTAATTCTAGGTGGAACTGTGTTTTGCAGCTTCTGGAAGTTATCTTGTACCTGTCATCAGTCTTACTTGAAGCAAGAGTATCTTTTTAAAGAAATCCCCAAACCATATGTTTGCATCGGATTTATTTGCAGACGTGGCAGACGATTACTGTGAAAACTGGAGATTTCACTAAAGGAGACTGAAAGAGTTTTTCAGAATCATTGTTGTATTAACACACGGGAATAAAAAATTTAAAACTCTGAGCATAACATCTGCGTAACTGTATCATGGAAATATGAGCTGTAGCATACATCAGTGCCTGAATTATTCAAGTATCTGAAATGCATCTCATGACTTTGATACAGTCCACAAAAAATACTGTGGATTTTTATGTAAGATAGGAGTTAAAAATGAAAACAAATTGCTGGCAGATTCAGTTTGTAAACATCCTAGATAAAAAATGTTAGATGGGATCTTCCTGTTTAACCTTGCCTATCTTCTCTCCCAACAGAGAAAAATATTTAGTAACAGAGAAAATCTCTGAAGTCTGTTTGATTCAAAGTATAAAAAGTAAATTTCAAATATGAAACTAAGCATTCCTAAACTCATTCAGACTTCTGGCCTTTGGGAAGTACCAAGAGTGTGTCTGTGACCCACCTGGCAATCCTTCAACCTCCCTTTGCCTAATGAACTTCACCACTGCAACAGAGACAAAGAAAGCAAAAAGCTGTATGTTTTACCAGCCTTAAAAACTCATCAATTTGTTCCCTTTAATTACTTTCTCTTAGCACTCCAGTGGGTCAAGGACACCAGCATGTTGCAGCATCTGGGATTCATGCTGTGTTTTCTGAAGAGAAAGAGTAAATGAAAGTAGGTGTTGACATTGCATAAGAAACGTGGTATTTCTCAGCAGACCTAATGGGTTATTACACAGGAACAAATGAAAGGTAAACTTTGCTGTGTGAGAGCCTTCTGTCAGCAATAAGGTACAGAGAAGGGAAATGCTCAGGTTTAATATAAAAAAAATACTGTCTTGATACAATTTATAAAATCAAATAATAGCCCACATTGACTCAGGATGTAACTTGATATAATTTCAACAGTCATGCAGATTTGTAGCAGAAGTGAATTTTCTCAAACAGATTTGCTGTTAATGAAAAACTGTCCATGGAATTCCTCTTTTAGACATGGGAGCTGGCAAAGCTTTTTATGTTGAATGTCTTCAGAGAGCACCCTGGTGACAATGATGCAATTCAGCCCTGGATGATGGCAGTGTCCTCCCTCCAGGACAGAGCAGGGGTGGCAGTGGTCAAAGTGCAGTGCCAACCTCTAGTTTTCACTCCTTGTAAAATTTTCTATGTTTGAATATTGCCATCTTTTGGAAAATAAGACCACGAAGTGCTTTATTTTTTATTAATATTAGGCTGGTGTTGGAAGGAAGTTGTTAAATTTTAAGGCAAAGAGTCTTGTTGAAACACCCCAAGAATTCCATCCATGGGCTTTGAGTTTTAAAATTTATTTCCATCAGAAATGGGACCATTAAATGACTGGACAGGCAGCCTATTAAAACTAAAAGGGCAACTGAGCATTTCAGCCTTCACCATTTCCTCCTTCCATTTCCCAATTTTTTTTTTTTTTTTTCCTGAACAACTTTCACCTCACCAAAAGCTGTAGAACAGTTTAGTAATGAAACTCCCCTGTGTAGGGAATGAGGGGTTTAGGTCACTTGCAGAAGCACTCTCAAGGGTATTAGTAAAAGCAGGGTTTGTATAAATTTGTCACCTATTCCCTGCCCAGGGCCCTTCCCTAATACAGCTCTGGGGACTTTCTGTCATTGACACACGGGAAGCCATTCTGTCTCCTGCTCTAGAAAAATCCCAGTGAGACAACAAGATAGAAGGAGGGATTTGTTCTTCTCTCTCTTTGAAGCTGCATTTGAGGACTGCAGGCCCTGCCCCACACCTCCCCTTTGTGAAAGGGCACAGGGTAAGATGAACATCTGGGTAAGGGAGGAGGAGAAATGCCAATAAGTCCAGACCAAGCTCACTTCGATACTTCAAGAGGTTTCTGTATATGTTTTTGGATGTGTAAATTGTCTTCCTCTTCTTACTTCCATTTGGAGCAGGGAGGAAAAATGATAAAAATGTCCCCATTTTTCCTGTGCTGTTTCACATCTGGAAGCACACATAACCCTTGGGGGGAAAGTGCTTGGTGTTGTCACATCTTTAGTGTAATCACTTGAGACAACACCTGACAAGCCTGGGAGCTCTTGAGTGACACCCAAACCCTGCCAAAATTCCTGAAACAGGGCCCCTTCCCCCTCTGACAGAGGAGAGGAACCACATCCTCTTCAACCCCCTTCATTTCAAGAAAACTCCTACAGTCATTTGCAAACTTAAAGAAAAGTGGTGCTGATTTTGCAATTGCAAGCACACTTAACATTTTATCCTTGCTCTTTTTTTATCCTGTCCCTTCCAATAGTCATTAAATTTATTAAGTGGCTTCTACAAGTGACTCCTCTCACTTCTAAAAATGACCAGATTATCAGCACAGAAAATATATCTAAGTTCAGTCCCTCTTTTCTTATCTTTCCTGACAAAACACTCTCCTTCACAGTTTTATCTATATAATTGATGACCCACACATGACATAATTTACAGCCCTCTCTAGCAACCTTCCAAACTGTGCACCAGTCATTCCAGGATTGCACTCAATGCAGCTGCTCCAGCCAGCCACTATAAACAGATTTTTTTTTTAATTTAGTCTATACAAAACTACAATGGAACAACAAAGAACAGAGGCTTAACGAGGATTTCAGTCAAAGTATGCCAAATGCAAAAAAAAGAAAAAAAAAAGAAAAAAAAAAGCTAAATTTAACAGAATTATCGGCATTTATTGTTTGTGCACACAAAGACATAGCTCAGCCCTCAGTCCTTCAGGACTAGAAGCCACACTAACAGATGGAGAAAAAGGATGCTGCTCTGGCTTTCTCTTCCCTTTCTCTTAATGCCTGCAAGACATTGTATTTATTGCTCTCCTATTAAGAAGTCAGGAGCTGTGTCTCAGGAAGAAACCCCTTCCATCGCTTCTCCTTATGGCGGTGTGTGGCAGAAAAATGAACAGCATCAATCCTTCCACGAGCAGCAGAATACAGCAGCAGATAGAAAGTAGCTCCTGCATAACAGAAACCATCATTATAGGGTTGGAAAGCATGAAAAAGTGCCTTTATGGGGCCTGAGATAAATTACAAGATCTCTATGAATTGAGGGGAAAATAGAGAGAAAGCCTCTCTCGACAGTTACAGGAAAAATAAAAGGGCACAAATACATGCAGAGAGAGGAAAAGCACAGTGACATAGTGTCCTACATGGTGGAAATGCCAGAGCCAGCCCCTAATTCAGCTTGCTTTATGAATTCACTTTAACTCAGAGCTTCAGCCTGAGTTTCTGATGTTCAAGCTAGCAAAGCTCATTTTCACCCCAAAAAACAGCAATCCCTGAGGAATAACACTGAGTGCACACAGCTTTCCCTGTCCTTCCCATTCCATTTAGATTATTTTATTAGGAATGTTTTTCTGCTGTGGTAGGCAGGATCCTGGGCAGAGGAGATAAATTCTTTTAATTATTGGGTCTCCTGTAGCTCAGCAGAGAGCTGTGGTGGGGCAGCACGACAACCTGCAGACATGAGGGCATCAGCCTGGAGCAGCACAGAGGAGACCCTGTCACTGCCTGGAGCTCCCAGAGACAAAGGCTCAGAGCAGCCTGGGGAACAAAACCTGCTCTCGTAGGGGAGGCCCTTGCTCTGCTCCTGGAGGAGGTGAGTTTTATATTTCTTGTAGAAATTTTATATTTATTTTCCAAGGTTTTTTTGTGTCCTCCAACTTTTTCTTATAGGACTTGGAAAACCCATTGTTCCCTACAGGCTACCCCCAACATCCTGGAAAAAAAAAAAGAAAAAATGCCCACAACAAGCTGAAAATCAACATTTGCCCTCCTTTTCTGTAGATATTGTTTTGGAATTGAACCCTGAAGAAAAATGTATATGACCACAGTTCAGCATAGCAGAGGCACCTGACTTATTTCTGACTTAAAATGGAAGATCTGTTGTTCTTTGATTTTAAAAAGTCCTTTTATTTTTAGAAGTGATGTATCAAATATGCATGAATGGGTACATGTCTTTTCCATTGAGTGAATCCAACCAGAGGGTTTGGCTCAGGTCCTGCCACCCTCCTTGTTAGACCTTGAAAACAAGCTTTGAAACATGGGAGAGAAGCTCCACAGAAGGAGCTGGAGAAAGGTCACGAGAAAAACGTGCCATCAGTAGGAGAGTGTAATGCACTATAAATGGTCAGAAAATGTAACCATCAGAGAGACAAATTAATTTTCATGAACTGCCTTCTCCTCCTGCAGAAAAGTCCTAATTGAGGAGCGTTTTCCCTGACCACAACACAAAACCTCTGGTGAACGAGCTCGTTAACTGGGTGCCACACTGTGACCAGATTTGACGCATATTAGTTTTTAATAGGCAGTTGCTGACTATTTGCAAATAAGCAGTTATTTCAAAGCGTGAGAATAAAGTTGGCTGTCTATATTTTTCTACTTTAAATGAGAAGGAATAACTGTTGCTCTTTTTTCCTTCTCCACAGCATCCAGGGTCACCAGCTGTGTGCCTGTTCCCTGCTCATTGCTTGCTCTGCAGTGTCATTCCAGTGTGGATCTTCTCAGTGCCCCTGACCTGCCACAGTGGAGCTTTGTCATTGGCTTCAAGCAGGGAGGGAGGGAAGAGCTCAGAATCCCATTCAAGCCTCTTCCCATTATCAAGCCACAATATTTCATCATGCTTGGTCCAGCACAGATTTGTCCCTCATGTTATCTCCAGATATCAGCTGGACATTTTAGGACATGAAGACTTTTTGCTGTTTAATTTGATGACGCACATAGAGCGTAAATTGCCTGACCATTTAAATGCAGGAATTTTGTTTCTTTGCAATATTTTACTATATCTGTTTAACTATTTTATCATTTGATTTCCAAATTGCCCTTTCAAGCCTTGCAGCAAAATGTGCATAATTGTGATGGATTTTTTCTTTCCCTTGCCTTTGTCAACAAATGCCTAATCAATCCTAGTAAACTAAAAAATCCAAACCACCAGAAACAGGCTAACAAGTTCTTCCAGCTATTTATCTAATTTGTATTGACATGAAAACTCATTAATTCAATCTGAAAGAATAAGTAAGAGTCAGGATTAAGGCATTTATGTTTATATGTCCATGTTGTTGTACATCAAAACAAGACCTTTGCAGTGCTCGTGACATGAAAAAGCCATTAAGGGATTTGGTACTGAGGTGGCAAATTTCAGCTCTGTCATGATAAATATGTTCATGATAAATGTGTTTGAAAAAGATAAAGCACAAGAAACCAAAATGATATTATAAGAGTGGCTTTCCTGATGTTTATATGTTTATGTCAATGGATGCTTGGGACACTGATATTTACCTGAAGGAGCTTAAATATTACTCTGCACTCTAATTTACCCATGAGTAAAATCTGCATGACAAAATGAAGGAGTTTGGAAATTAATTGATACTGGTATAGCCCTGAGAACCTTGAGTGAAAAGGGGCCTCAGGAATTTGTAATAGGATCATTAAGTGAAATGCCAGCAGAGATATTAAAAGCAGGGTCAAATTTTTCAAGCTATGAGGAAAAGTCAAGGAGGGAGGGCAGAGAGATGAAGACCCCAGAAGAGAATGAAAGTGCAGAAGAGGCAATGAAACAACCTGTCAGACATCAGAGCAGAGACTGAACAAAGGTCTGAATTATTAACTCTAATTAGCAACTTAATAAAGAGACAAGTCTTTAAAAATGAAATGCTTACACTACATGAGAGGAGAGGAGAGGAGAGGAGAGGAGAGGAGAGGAGAGGAGAGGAGAGGAGAGGACAGGACAGGACAGGACAGGACAGGACAGGACAGGACAGGACAGGACAGGACAGGACAGGACTGCAGACAATTCTAAACTGAGCTTCACTGTCAGTCTCTGGAAGAAAAGAGACCGAAGACAGAAAAAAGAACAGGCATCACTGTGTCAGTCTTAAATGAAAAGAACAAAACAAAGATGACATCTTGTCCTGCTTGGAAGGGTCTCCTTCAAAGCCATGTTTGTTTTCATGAAGACTGAGGGTACGTGTATGTGTGTCCACACACCCACTCACAAGTGCATGGAAAATGAGGAGACTGTTGCAAACCTTTGAGCAGGGGCTTTCACAGTAATAGCTCTGAATCCAGCACTCAGACATCAAAGGGAGATAATGGAGCCCAGCACCTCCTACAGAGACAGAGGATTTCCACACAGCCAGAAGGAAAAGACACTCTTCAGCAGCCACAGAACTGTTTCCTGTCTTCCCTCCCTCTCCTCATACACATTTCCATAGAATTTTCCTGGCCACATAACTAATTTCACAAGTTTGATAATTGCCCTTACTAGAGATACTGCTGCAAAACTGCAACTGCTAAATAGGATCAGTAGCATATCTGTAAAGCAAGAAATCAATAGATCTTTGTTTTCCTTCAGTAACCTTCTTGATGCCTAGTAATTTTTAATGGCATTTTGGTCAATATCCTTACACATAAAACATATTACCTAAAACAACATTAGGGGCGTTTGTCACTAGGTTTTTTCCAGTGGGGACTGACTGTCCTTACCCAGTTCCCTGAAAACCACAGGCAGCATCACATACCAGTAATATTGCCTCCTAAAGCAACATTAGGAAAACTCCTCTGAAATGTGTTCAGTTTCTGAGTTTAAACTTCAAGAAGGACATGGAAGGATTCACAGCTCAGTGAATCACAACATGGATTGGGCTGGAAGGGGCCTTAAAGTTCATCTCATTCCAACCCCTCCCATGGGCAGGGGCACCTTCCACTGGACCAGGTTTCTCCAAACCCTGTTCAACCCAGCCTTGAGAAGACATTACAAGAAACACCCCTAGACTACAGGAAGGACTCAGAATGTAACCAGTGGCATAAAAATAAAGCACATCTTCATTTCTGTGTAAAGCCCCTAGAGCTGAGCTCATTGAGTTGGCCTAAGGGCAGCACAGAACAGTAGCAAACACACAGAGGAATGTTGGTGTTAGGGAACATTTGACATTAAGGAAAAGGTATAATGACAATTTAGTGTTGGAAGGTGGACAAGCTCAACCTCAAAAGAAAACCTACAGCTCCCTGGCACAGATTAAGGTTTGTAAACCAAAGTGGGTATTTCACTGTTTGCCACACATAAATTTTTAAGCTTCAGAGCTACAGAGGAGAGTTTTCCTCTCCTCTCTGCACAACTTGATGCTGTGCTGACTCTCTTCTGCTCTCCATGAGCTAGTAAAGCTCTGCAGAGAGTTCTGCACCCAGCAGACTGGTATTTTGGCATCATTCTGACAGAACAGACAATACGTATCGTACTTGGCTTCTTGTCCTTTGGGAGCGGGCAAGAGTTGAAGTTACTTGTTCATTTTTTCAAGAACTGAAATAATTGGGTCATTAAAGCACTGAAATGGGTTGTTCATGGAAATATACCAAGGTTTCACTTGGATGATCTAATGGCTGCCCCAGAAAACAATTAGAAGCAATTTCTGTCTTCCTTCTGTGCAAAAATTGATCTCTTCTCATGCAGCAGCCAACCAAGCAAAGTCTGGCAGGTAAGTAGAAAATGATTTATGATGGAAAAACAGGACACTAATTCTAAGTAAAATCCTGTCTATCATGAGTCAAAGATCATATAGCCGCCTCTGAACATGGACTGAGAGCTTTCTTGAGGAATTCAGCTGGCTGTACCCACCCCTTTGCCAAGCTGCAGTAAGATGTTGACATCATCATATTTCTAATGATAATATAAATCTTCCCCCATGTGGATATCAAAGAGCCATATGGTCAATTAGCTATGCCCAATGCTTACCCAGCATTATTAGAACTTGCAATACAAAATATGTCTTCTAAATTCCTGTTGCATTCAAATTAAAAGTTAACATTTTTTTTATTTTAAATTATGGTGAACTTACAAGTTTTCTTAAGAAATCCTGGGTGAAAAGTGACATTTGGAGATACACACACACAAAAAAAAGAAAATTGACTAAAAATTGGAGAAATAGTGAACACCATGAAGCAGCAAATGTATGGTCATAAGCATGCATAAGAATAAAAATATTTTTTCCCAAAAGTACATGTTGTAGGTTACTTGCCATACAAATGTTTTTGTTTAGGACTCATGACTTCTATTAGTATTAATTACTTTTGCTGGCAGCTTAAAATGTATAGTGGCCTCAAAGCAAGGGCAATGCCTATAAACTTTAATTACTTTCTCCTTCAGCCTAAGCAATAAAAAAGTATGGTGGGGATCTGGTTATTAACTGAGCGTGGCATCCAAATGAAGACACAGTGCACAATAATTGTGTTTGTTGGGCCACAAGCTGGTGGTTCTCATTGGTCTCTCCTGTTCCAGGGATGAGATGGGCTCCGGGCAAACAGGAAAGATTTTCCTCCCTTGACCTACTTTGGACAAAATCTCATCCTCAGTCACATTTAAGCCCTCAACACTTACAGCAGAAAGCCCTTGAGTCAAAGGACAAACAAACAGCTCCCTTCCCTGCTCACAGATCAGCTGCCATAAGCCAGGGCTTCAAATATTCTTTGAAATAGTCTTACCATCTATATTCTTTGTCTGATTTTTAAACAAAAGAGGTACTTGCCTAGATACCAGTAGGCTACATGTTTTTCAGAACCAAAATTGTAGTTTTGCTTGTTTTGAACAATTTCTACCAGGATTTTTGTGAAGCTACTGAAATTCTTTCTGTATATGTACCTTAGCTGTTGGAAAAGTGATATTTATACGGGTGTGTGCCTGTGTGTCTATATCCATAGTTCTGAAACCAAAATTTACAGTTAACTTCTAAATTCCTCAGGAGCTTAGTCACCTTACTAATGTGAGATCAAAATTTGACATAGGAAAGAACTTGTTCTAAAAGTTAACAAAATAATAAGTGACAATGATTTCTACATGACAAAGATACTCTGCACAGTCCTGCCACCCCTCCTTCTATTATTTAAACTCTCTGCACAGATTTCTAAGTCATTTCTATCATTACTGTTTCCAAAACTGGTCTCTCTTCCATGCCAAGCATTTTATAGATGTATTTCTTCCTTTCTCACTTTTCATCCCAGAATAAATATAATCTGGTCATATTTTAGAATTGGATCCAGTAAAGTTTCAGTGTTCAAATCAGCCTGTATTCCTGTCTAGCAGTGATCCTAAGTCATCCTTGACGTAGTCACTGTGAGACATATACCAAAACATTCTTTCTGAAATATTCAGAAAAGAATAAAAAAGGAATTTCAAATATTGCAGTTCTCCCACTAGGGATATTTGTTTTTCAGAATATCAAACACATAACACAGCATATAAAAATACATCTGCTACTATTTGTCTAATCTTCCCACACAGATTTAACAATTTGCATGACATTAGTAGACCAGCATGTGTTAATATGCACCAAAATGTCTAACTGCCCATTTGCACTCACAGATCCCCAGAACATCAATTAAAGTATTATTAGTACACGTCTAAAATAGGAAGGAAATTCCAGCTTGAGTTTTATGAGTGGTTTTTGATCCTTAGAAGCATCAGGCATGTGCTAAGTTCACAAAATGGGGTAAGATCTGGTCTCAGTTCTATAGTCAGTAAATACATAAGTGTGGGTCCTACTTTAAAGGACCCACACTATGAATTTACGTTAATAAAAAATTCACACAGTACAAAGCCATACCACTGGCCCTGAACAGAAAGAGCATAATCATTTGTCTAAATCCCAGATAATGGGAAAATCACCAGTGCTGCAGCACAGACACCCAGAGGAGACAGTCACAGCTGTGGGCAGGGAGCAGAGGGAGAAGGAGGAAGCCTCAGCTCTCAGCAGCTTCCCGAGAAATGAGGATATTATTTAGGATGGAAAGGGTTTTCCAGCATAACAGGAGTAAAGTTCATCCTTGTGTGGATTCCAGGGGTGAAGCAAATGAGGCTAAGAAAGCAAAACATCCATTGACAAGAAGGCAGAAATATTTTCTTGTGCTTTTTGATGTAGGACAAAAATACTGCACTGAGAGAATTTCTCCCTGTACTCAGGAAACCTTTCCCCTACTTCTGTCTCATTCTTTTATTTGTTATTCAAATCAGAGCTGATGCAGAAAGCAGGAAATTTATGGTGATGAGGCCCTGGCAGAGGTTACCCAGAGAAGCTGTGGATGCCTCATCCCTGGAAGTGCTCCAGGCCAGGTTGGAGGGAGCTCGGAGCAACCTGGTCATGGGTGTCCCTGCCCATGGCAGGGGGCTGGAACTGCATCATATTTAAGATTCCTCCCAAACCAAACCCTTCTATGATTCTGAGTTTTGCTTCCTTATCCTGCCCCCTTGATTATTGCCTATTCTGTCACAGTTCAGCAGAATGAAGTGTGTTTTGTCAAGGAAGATGCCACAGCAGTGGTCATCCTGTTGGGACTGATGTCCTCACATGCCAGGCTGAGAGGGCAGCTCAGTATCTCTTCCTCACAACAACACTGAGATGAGAGAGCTGAGACAGGTCTCTATCAGCCACCAGTAAAATAAACTGAGTATAAAAACCCCCCAAAAAACAAAAAATAACCACTCCCAAGGAAAAACCACACACACACAAAACCAACCAAAAAACCAAATACCACCTCAAAAAATTGACAGAGAGACTAAAAAGTGTTGCAGATGAAGGAAAAACTGCCAGTGGAGAATTTTCTGTGGTATATCCCAACATTTGGGATAAGGGACTAGCAAAGAAAGAAAAGTGTTTTTCAAGAGTTTCTTCACAGTCAGGAAGGCAGAGGCTGCAGCAGAAACCATTTAGGGGCTGGCAAAACACCACTTAAAAAGAGGATGTGGGAAAACAGCTGTGGGGCTGTTAAAGCAGCACGAGTAAACCCGGAGAGGCAGGAAAGCAACAAACAACTGGAAAATGGCTTTAATTGCCAGACTGCCAAATTACTGTAATCTGACAGATTGTACCCATTGGTGCAGCATAGACTTACTGTCAGCATCAGAAAAAACTTGGTTAGAGGGTATTTTTATCGCAGGTGAAATCAGAGACACACAGGCAGCTAAGAGGAAAACAAGAAGGTTTCAGAGAAGAATTGTGCACCCATCATCATTAACTTTATCGACTCTGAAAAAGCCATTGATAGTCTCAACAAAATTGCCTCCAGAAGATAAAGGCTAAATGTGGATTATCTCAGGAGATAGTGAGAATAGCAAACCTTTATGGAGATCCTAACTGATCTAAGAGACAGCAACTGGAGTCAAGCAAAGCTCTTCCAGCACCCTCATCTCTGTTCATTAGAAAATTACTGGAAGAGGGAAACTGGCAACCCACAATCTAGCAGGCATCAAGGCATATCTCTAATTTTCTGCATGCAAGAAGCAAGTGGACAGTGAATGCTGGGTGGTATAAGACAGGGGTAAAAAGAGGTAGGAAAAAATTTCCTTGAAAAGAGTACAGAATGTGTACAACTGTAAGCACAGCAAACAAACCCAACACAATTGGTATTCAAAGGAGAGTGCTGAAAGGTTTACCTCCCCTTCTAGTCTAGAAGCAGCAGAAATAAAAGGTAGAATGGGGAAACAGGTGGAGATATAAACCATTTAGGTAGACTGTAGAATAACAGACTAGGTATCATTACCAATGGACTATGGGGCCTTCATTTTCCATACCAATTCCTTAAACATATTTTTGCAGGGTAAAAATTATTACTAATTAGAAATACAGAGAGAAGCACTGCAGATCAGACCAAGTGAGACAAATATTCACTTCCCCCCCCCCCCCCCCCCGACTTAAGACAGGAAAATGCCTTTTTTATCAGATTTAGGCCTGATAGTCACTGCAATAGTCACTAATGGAAAAACAAAATCGTCCAGGAAGCCATTAGAGAAATCACTGGTAAGCAGTGGAGGACACAGACAAGCTTCTGCTTGTCATTTTCCTCTCTAGTTCATGTCTGTGTCACATTCACCTTCCTTGGAAAACACAGATGCTTTTATAAGGTTTTTTCCTGGCTGCCAAATCTCTAATTCACATGCAGCATATAATTTGCTTTTCTTCAAGCTTCCTCACACCGTCATCATCCCAGGCCTCTTTCCAGTGTGAGTAACAAACAATGTTGATTACCTCCTGCTATTTGTAAATCTGTACCTGAGAATAATTCAAATTACCATGTTCATTTGTTATTCCCAATTAAAATTAAGGTACATTGAGACTGAGAAAAATTAAATGCAGCAGCCCCATCAGGGTATGAAAAACCCACCTGGAAGGTAGATTTATATGTACAAGTGAAGAACTCATATAGTAATAACAATTTTCACTCTGCTCTGAAGATGCTTTTGGGGAATATTGGCCTATATATGACATTATAAAATATCTTATTGTTCTGTAAACATTATTTATACACTTACATAAAGTGTATTGCAAAAATCATTAATATGACATAAAGAATCCTTTAGAAGAAATCAATTCTTTCAAGCTATAATTTTTAAAAATACGTATTTCTGAGAAGCATATCAAAGCCCTACATTTCCAAATACAACAGGAGATTGTAAAACCTCACATTAATTTTCCAGCTCATAGATCTAAAAAGCACAATGTGAGCCCCTGTTCAGGAAAGGTGAACCTTCCTAGTTTACCTTGGCTTGTCACCATCAAGAGCATCATTAATTTAAGCAACATGGAGGTTAATTTAGTTGTATTGAGCTTTGTTCATGCAATGCATCCCTTGGAGCCTTTCCTCTTCATTTCAGCCTGTGGAGGAGGTATTGGTGGAGAGGATTTGCTGCTGTTGGGTGCTAGGGCTGATGGAGATGGGGTGGGGGCAGTGAGGCAGTGCAGCAGGAACAGGCAGTGGCAGTGAGGTGGCTGCCAGGGCTGAGCCTTGTTTGTTAGAGAAGTTTATGACAGCTTAAGCTGGACCTTCTCAGACTTCAGCTTCCATTTTCATCTGCTGAAACTCCCCTCATCCGATACAAATTCCCTTAAATACTAAGGAAAACAAACCCCTTCCTTTTCCCTCTCACTCTGTTTTTATGTATGGAGCAACTATTAGACAATGTGTCAGATTTTAACCTCATCCCTTCACCAAATAGTATGGGTCTTATCACTGAGAAGAGAGAATGTGCCTGCAGAAAAACCAATATGCTGGGCCATAACAGCTGCACTGTAGGTCCCAACATTCATCTCTCTGAGGTAACAAAGCTGCCTGAAATTCCATCCCATCCATCAGCTCTTTCACAGGGGTGAAGGAGTCGATCACATTTAATTCCAGGAGGTGTTCAAGGCCAGGCTGGATGGAGCTTGAAACAACATGTTCTAGTGGAAGGTGTCCCTGTCCATGGCAGGGGGGTTGGAACAAATCAATCTTCAAGGTGCCTTCCAACCCACACCAGGAACCTGGGGCAACCCATGATGTAGAGGCTGCACAAAATGGCTTTAACATCAATGCCCACACTGGATACCAAACTGAGGACCTGGGTTTGCTAGGGAAATAACAGCATAATGCTGCTCATAACACCTTTCTGCAGAAATGTTTTAATTTTTTTTTTCAGAGGCTTGTTACAGAAGAATATAGCATGTGCAACAATGTGAGATCTGCTGGGGGATTGCCACAGTCTGTCCCCTCTGCATCACACAACTCTACCAGGTGGTGCAGGATGCCTTCCCTGAGCAAGTACCAGGCTTTTTTAAACCCCAGCCACTTCTGCTCCTTCTTTTGTTGTAGGTGTTGCAAGTGAAATAATCCACAATTCTTCTGTGATATTTACTTATCCCTCAGGCATGAAAGTGTTTCAAAGCAACTGCAGCATCTATATCACTGAATTGCTGCTTGTTTTTGTAAATGAAAGCCATACAGTGTGATACAATGCCCAATTATTATAGTTAGTCTTTCCATTATAATCATGGATTGTTGGCTTAGCTGTTGACAAAAAAAAAAGTATATTTTTGCAAGCAGAAGTGACTCCAAATATTGATTAAAAAGCATACAGCTTTGGGCATGCTTGTTTCCATTTATCACAGTAATGATGGTGTGGCTACTTGGGATAGGAGGAAACTGCAAAAATATACTTAAAACACCAAGAACTAAAAGCAGCCAAGAAAGGGAGTGCTTTGGGATGCAACAGGAGAGCTCACACATTTGTTTGCAGCCCAGGGCATAGGCTAAGCCATGTTCTGGTGTGGGTTCAGGAACGGTGGATGATTTTACTGCAGGGGCTGAGCCTGCTCCTGCTGCTCACTCTCCTCCCTACCCGCCCTGTGGCTTTGTGCTCCCCTGAAATGAGTGTGCAGCAGCTCCCAGGAGACCACAGTTCACAAACTGGCACATGAAAATTAACAGCTCTCTTTATTGTGTGGGTGTGGATGGGAGGCAGAGCTGTGGTGCCTGTCAGTGTATCAGTATAATTCACTCCTGCACTCGAGTGTTTTCAGAAGCAGTGCTAGGCCAGAGCTTTACAAGCATTTATGTGCCAGATTTCCACCAACTTCCCACCTTTAAGGCAATGACTCTTGAGAATTAGGGAGGCTATATCCAAGTGACCCATCATGGTCAGGTTCAAGAGCCTGACTTGCTTTTGAAAATGTTAGTCCATAGGTCTTTAATGAAAAAACTTTACAAGCCATGATTACTTGCAGAGCATTCAGAGGAGTTTCTAGGCTCTATCCAGCTTTCCTTGGTCATGTCCCTAACAGAAAAGGATTCTCATTGCACCTTTAGTTGTCCTTAGGACCCAGCATCACCCTCTCACCCAAACCATGGCACTCTGGGGTCAGAGCTGCCCCCTGCTTCCTAAAGCATGAACTATAATCAGCAAAACATCCATGTTGATTTGGTTAGCAAGACAGCCATTTAGCCATGACATAGTAAGTGCGTTTTTTTCAAGTTTTAGAACATCTCAGAAGTATAGGTACCTCACAAATAAACAACTTCACAGAAAACCAGTAAAACCTGAAGTATTGAAAAAATTATAAAACCAAGATTTTAACATCTTCTAATAAAGTATAGCACAGAACTGTTTGGGTAGAAAGGGAAATCAAAGACCATCTAGTCCCAGGCCCCTGTCATGGGCAGGGCCACCTTCAACTGGACCAGGTTGCTCAGGGCCCTGTCCAACCTGGCCTTGAGCACTTCACAGGATGGGGCAATCACAGCTTCTCTGGACAACCTGTTCCAGGGCTTCACCACCCCACAGTCAAGAATTTCCTCTTAACATCTAATATAAATCTCTCTTCTTTTAGTTTTTAAACTATTCCCCACTGTCTTACAACTACCCTCCTATGTAATAAGTCACTCTTTTTTACAATCCCTCTTTTTAAGTACTGAAATGCCACAGTGAATAAATCTTTGTAGTTAACCACTTTCCTCAACCCTAAGGGTATCCCTTAGTCAAAATCTCTGCAAGATCAAGGTAAATGGTTTTCTTGTTTCTACTTTCTTGAAGCAAATCTGAATAATAATTTATTAGAACACTTCTAGAAAAATGCCTACATTTCTGAGATGGTTGGAACAATTGCAGTGATGTGTCTGTCCAGTTGTGTCAATAGATGTTGTCTTGACATTGATGGAAGTTACCAACATTAGTGAATCTGGCAAGTCATGGAACAAAAATGTACAGTCAGAAGAGATGGATTTTGAGCTGGGAGGATAAATGAAGCAGTGGGGAGATAACTACACCCTGCACAAATCCCAGCAGTCCCACAGCAACAATGCCTGAGTTTTCCGATAATTTACTATGGAGCATTTTAAATCTTCTCACTTTCCCAGATGACAGACCATGCAAATTGCCCATCCAGGGAAACTGCTGCTATCTGTACCAACAGGAGGAAGAGCTTGTGGATGGCTCAGTATGGGCCATCGTGTTTGTTGATGTACTAAAACTCTGCTCAGTTTTTTAACTGTAGGCACAGAGTTGTGGGTACAAACAGCCACCAAGAAACTGTCCATGCTAGCAGCCAGTCGAGAAGCTCATGGCTTGCATTTGTAAGGGGTGAAGTCTCTGAAAACACAGTAACCACATGCAATGTGTATCAGAATAAGAGACACTCTCCCTGTGTTCAACATGTCAACATGCTCCTCATCAGCACCTCACAGAGTTTTTTAGAGAACCCCTAAAACCCACAGCCTGCTCTTCTCAAACTCACAAAGGCTGAGAAGATTAAACAAGCCCTTTACAATGTCTGCTTGGTAGAAATTAGCCTGGCCTTCTGCTTCTCTGGACCAAATTCCAGTTTTGTGTGGGGCAGACCAAGAACAGCTGGGGTAACAACTGGCAGATGCAAGAAAAAGTTCACTGTATTTCAGCACGTCACCAAGTCCTGCAGGCATCACGTGGGCTGCACTCAGGGTACATGGCTTTTGTAACAAGGATATCCAGAGTAACCACTTATTTAGGAGATGGTGCTGTGTCAAAAGTCCTGGAGAGGCTGGGTTCATGCACAGATTGCCTCAGGTAGGCATTGCACTATATATACAGAAAAATTGGGAGAGATATTTGCACTAAATACCGTGTCTCCATGCAAGAGGAGAGTTTTGAAGATAGGTATGGGATTTCATTAACAGTGTCTGAGTCCTTCTGAGCACATAATGAGAAGTTAATTGCCTTAAAGCCTTCAAAGTACCAGACTGATAGTTTTGTGCTGACTGTTGTAAATAGTGATAGCCAGGCAACAAAACCAGGACTTTTAAACAAATCCCAATGAAGAAGTTTGGATCCTAACCTTATGCTTTAGAGTAATTTGGGTTTTTGCAAAACCTTATTTCAAAGAACATTTTGCAGTCAGCAACCTGTTAAAAAACAAAGGCTGGTAGCACAAAGCACATTCATTTTTCTGCCATATATTTATTAACATTTTGGAAGCTGAGTGGGAGAACTAAACTGAGGACACATAATAACAGTCTTCAAACAAATAAGAGTTCAAACAAAATGGATTTGTAGAGGGCCATGGTCTTCAGAAAATGCTGAACACTTGCCTCTGCAGGGGAAAGCAAGGCCCTCAAAGCTGTCACAAACTGGACAACTGAAGCAATCATTCACCTGTGAAATTTTAGGCTATTATCTCCAATCATACCTTCAAGGATTGGATGCTGATAATTCACAGCCATGGAAATGAAACGCTCCAGTATGAGACATAAATGAGAGAGATGAATTATAGTCTTCCCTGATAATGGAAAAATGAGCAGCATGTTGATCATATACACTAAAATTACAAACTTGGTCAGCCTTGCTGTAATGTAGAACACGTCGCAGGACATAATAAATTACAGTGCTGCTAAACTCTGCTGTCATATCCCTATAGAGATTGGGACTGGTGAACAGAATACTGCCCTTACACTCAGAAGTCCTGACTTTGGCTCCTGCCACTGGGTAACTCTGGACAAGTTTCCTGTGTGCCTTGTTTTGTCTGTCAGGAAGACTAGGTAAAGGAGAAATGATGACAGGTTTGTGTCCCACTCTTGCATGGGGCCAGAATCAGAATCTCTTGTGATGTGCACTTGCTACTTTGTAAAATGCAATATATCCCCCTTTTAGTGGAGTCACCAGGCTGAGACAGCTCCTCCCCACATGCAGAGAGCCCGTTTTGAACCAGCAGAGACCACAGTCCCTGCACACTTCAAACCACAGCCTTTCAGCCACCGTTGGCCAGTTCCCTTCCATCAGCCAGGACTTGCTTTGTACCCCTTGGTGCCTCCTAAAACATGAAGGTTTGATCAAAGCAGTACATATTCATCAAAGTCCCTCATGTGAAGAACACACTCTTTGAGCAGTGCTGCCTAAGCAGGGATTCACAATTGTGCTGCTGTGCACATCTGAACATCAATAATAAATATGGAAAAGACACATTTCCATGTGGGCTCTGGGATCTCCCCAGTGCAATTCCAACAGCAGTGGGAGTCACAGCAGATCTTCTAAATTTTGTCGTATTTTGTATGAAACTTCTCTGTGGTTTGTGTGAATCCTCATGACCTGAGCTCAGAGCTAAGAACCAGAAAGTGTGGAAAGAGCAGCTGAAATGCAGGGTGGGAAAAAATGGGGTGTGCTATCAACTATGCATGGGCTGAGGAGAGAGATGTGAGAAGAAAAAAGCCTGGGCAGCAATCAGGAGATTGCTTGTGGCAGGGGTCAATCTGTCCATTAATGGACAACTAATAAGACATATAGATAGTATATGTATGTCCACTCATAGTGAAATATTCAGTGGAAAAAAGTTCATCTCATAGAGTAAAAGATAACATGTAGTGGTGTAAAAGATGCAATCAAAAAGGAGAACAAAGCTTAGAAAGAACAGACAGAAAGGAAATCTAAATAAAGCTGCTTAAACTGTTACCTAACTGAAAGCAATTAGGAAGCTCTTTGAAGTCCTTGGAGGACCCAAAAGTTCAGAAGAGTTCTAATAAAGAGACTTGGATTTAGAACCTTTGCTGGAAAAACTAAAATTAACAGCCTCTTCCTCTCTTAAGAAATTAGCTTCTACAAAAATCCAGCTGAAAGAACTAAAGCAAAATATATCTCTTCACAGCCAGGTACTTGTGCAGTACATATAAAGTACAGTAAAAGCAGGTCACATTTGAATTTACACTACGGGACAATTGATTAATTTTTTTTTTTTTTTTTTTTTTTTTTTTTTTTTTTTATTTCTCAAATATGCTCAGATACCATTTTGGTCACTTCATCAATAATATTATAGAAAAGAAGTGGAAGGAATACAGGAAGGAAGGGTAGTTGATCAACATCTCCTCCTCTGATGTCTCCTCTACTGCCAAAACCTTCCCTGGGACAAATCTAGGAACTCAACAGGAATTATTCCTATTTATACTTGGCCTGATCATGATCCTTTACATTCAAAAACAAAGCAAGCCACAGAAATCATACCAGTGCTAATTCCTAAATTACCCCTCTCAGCCACTGCTAATCAGTTCATTGATTCACTCTCAAGCTACATGACAAATTCAGCCTGACAGTCCAAATGGGAGAAAGCCTTTTAGTTAACCAGCTTTGACAGCAGGGTGGGAAGCCTTGTAGCAGTGTTGGCCAACCATTGAGTTGTTGCCACTTTAAAGCATTCCCTCTGGGAAATTTCAATTACCCCTTTCCTCAATGATTTTCTTTTCAGAGTAGTCTTTAAGACTTTAGAAATAGTTATAAATAGGGGAAAGCATAAATAGACAGTCTTCTGGAAAATACAGGACAGAAGCAAAGTCCTGTCCCAAATCCTTTCTAACAAGTTGCTTTTGAGAGCTCCTACACAACATTACAACCTCAGGACTGGAAGGTGTTCTAGAACAGCCCCATCTCACATGAAAGCCTGATTTTCTTTATCAGAAATATTTTGATTGCTGAGATTGAGGCAGACACCAACATGAGGGCCAAAGCTGAGAAGTTTGCTAAAGATTTCAAATTTACAAGTTTTCCTCATGAGACACCAGAAGCTTCAATCCATTTATGAAGATCCCCAAAGGTATCTGACAGTCTGGAACTGGCTCTTGTCTAGAGAATGTGGGTCAGAAAGACACGGGCTGGCTGTGTCTCTAAAACACTCAAGGGTGCTTGGCATAAACTGTGCAAAATGTACAACATATTCACTCAGTGCCACAGTCACATCACTGAGAGCCCAACAGGCACCCTGAGAACACCTGCAGAGACACTGTCCCAGAGGAGACACTGTCCCAGAGACACTGTCCCAGAGACACTGTCCCCTCACTACAGCTGCAGAGGGCTCCACTCCTCCTTCTATCACTGCCCCTTGTTTTACTCCCTGGGCTGTAAAACTCTGGCTCTGCCAATGGCAAGTCTGTCTACCCTTTGCAATCCAACCTGCTCCCTTTCCCTTGCAAAGGAGATAGAGGCAGGTCGAGTTACATCTTCCAGGATACAAATAGGTCTTCTCCTCCAGATGTGCCAGATTACCTCTCTGCTCTGATATTTTGCTTTGGACCTTTTTCTACATGATCTTTTTAAGGTGGCTGGAAAGCAATCTTGATCTCATGGCTGAGCTGCTGCCTCCCTCAGAGCTCAGAAGCCAGATAATTCATTTTCCCTACAGATATGTGCCCTACTTCATGGATACTGGATGACCAGCAATAGAAAATTGCATTTGACAAGTGTTAGGAGTGACTCGTGTCATATCCCCAGCTCCAGGAGCTGAAAGAGCAACTGTGACTCCCTTGGAATTGCCAGAAAGGTAAGTTTATAAAGATGTGTTGCTTTGTCCCAGACTACTTATCCAACTCCTAAAGCTAGATCAGGGGCCAGCCAGTGTCTCTGCACTGGTCACATTAGAGAAATTGGGGATTTCATGTTTTTTCTATAGGAATTTCTAGGGCAGGGTTAGAATTGGGGTTGCTGCAGGGTTTTGAGAGCTATGTGTTCTTGCTGGTTGGACGGGCTGAGCTAGAGTTTGCTTGGCTACCTGTTAACCTTACAGTCACATCTGTCCCCTGAGCTTCTAAATAAAGGCATATTCACCATATGGAGGAGGGAAAAATAATAAAAACCCTCAGGAATGCACAATCTGATCATGCACAGTCAGACCATGCATCCCCAGATTGCCAGGGCTTCAAAGACATGAGTCTCGAGGTGTTCAGAGGACATGGCAAGGCAGAGACAGGGATGGAGGAAAGGCAGGCTCCTGAAAACCTGATGCTGGTGGTGCTCCATGATGGTTCATCACCTCATGGTGATGGGAATGGGGATCTGGAGGCTGGACCAGCTTCAACCCTCCTGTCACTGTGGGGAGGGAGACAATTCTGAGAGAGGGGGAGCAAGGAGCATCCAGGCTCTATCTACAGCTCTAATTAGCTGATTTATACAGAAGAATATACTAGGGGTTCATACATACATAATTAATGTTAAATTAAGTAGATATTTGTCTATCCATATGCAGAAGACAGGAATAAGGGCTCATAACACACATAATTGCTATGGAGGAAGAATGACTAAATGCACATAGAATTTGTGCGGCTCATAATTAATTAAATTCCCAGTAAGACTAGCTGGAGGCTTTTCTTCTGCTTAATGGCACATTCATAAGCATTTTTCTACTTACAGTGTTGCCCTCTATAAGACTGGATGGTAAATTTCCAAAGAGTAAAGGAGAAATACATGACACCCAATAGATACATTAGGAAAAATTGGTTCCTTTGAGGCATTTGAGCTCATTTTCTAGTCATGTGTATTGGCTAAAACAAATTATCCACAAAAGAAACATGTTTTCCAACTCAGAATGGCTAAATACCAAATAACCACTCAGAAAACACATGAAGACTCATGGATTGAAGCAAATAGTTAAGTCCACCTAAGGGTAAAGCTCAAAAATTTCTAGAAAAAAGTCACTGGATTATAAGGCACAGAAAATATATTAATATGTATTCTAGGCACACAAAATATATTAATAAAACATCTTAAAAATTTTAAGAATTAAATTGGAATTTTTTCTGTATTTTGGTCAGACATTCTCATAAAATTCACAAAAATAAAAAGTCACTGAAAGTCTTCACTGCTTTTGTTGCCTCACACCAACAACATTTATGGTGTCCAGCAGCTTCCACAGGCTTTAGACTTTACAGAGTTTAGACACTTTACAGACTTAAAAACCAAAGGTTAAATCATGACCAGAGCTATGCAAAAGCACTCCCTTATCCCCACCCACCCAACAGTGGAACTGGCAATTATGAGGACAAAACACCCTGATTTTATAAAGCCTTCCACCTACCAAGTTTGAAATACAGACCCGAGTTGCTGCACGGTGTCATTACCCAACAGCAGAAGGATGTCAGAGCAGAGCTTGCAGGACCTGCAGTGTGCCATCAGCATGAGGCAAAACACACAGAAATTACTGGAAACTATTCATGTTAGTGCCAACCTGCGAGGAATGAGAAAGCAAACAATCACACTCATCTTAAACTCAGTCTGAATAAATCCCTTTACCCTTAAGAGATTAAAAAGTCAGTGCCCAAAGGTCACTGGTTTATTGGGTTGCTGTAATGTAATTGATACTGTCAGCCCCAGACACATAAAAATCACAGGTCAGATCCCCAAAACATAAAAAAGGATTTAGTATCACAAGATTAGGCTTCAATATAATGAAGGCTTAAATTTAGCCCTCCAGCTTTTAATCTTTTGAAAATAACACTTCCAAGCTCTTTTGTCTGGCACAACGAAGGTTAAAAATTTTACTTTCCTTTAAAAATAGAGAAGTATTTCTGTCATTCCAGCTGTAATTACAGAGAAATTACAGCCATCCTATAAAAGTATGGTTAATTACTAGTGTAATTATTGTCAACCAGCATCAAACTAGTCTAACCTGACAAAAGCCTCCTAGCACTATTGTCAGAATTTTTTGAAAAAATCAAAACAAAAACAAACCACAAACCCTGTCAGGAGACTAATGATAAAATCCTTGGAGCTGACAGTGCTGGCACATAGCACAAACAACCAAATGCATTCAAATGAAAGTTTGTGCAGACTGTCACTGGGTACTTAACATGCACAAAACATGTTTTTTACAAGCACACAGGACTGATTTCTTGTTGATACTAGTGCACCAAGAACAGCAGCAGATTGGCAGTAATGTTAATTTTTCATCATTCTCCCTATGGATTTCTGAGGGTCCAAGGAAGGAGAATAAATGCAGCAGCCCCATAAAGCCAGATTTTCCCTCATTCCTTTCTGTAGCACTATAAACAAAATAGTTGAAATTATGAGATTTTTACTTCTGTACTTAGGAGAAAAAAAATTTACAAAAAAGTGAAATATAGTAATTGAAATTAACAGAAGTGTTTCTCTCCTTGAAATGACAAAGCATTTATCGAGTTTAAAATGGCACACTACCATGGTGAGTAGCTACTACCAAAAGTAATATTTATAGTCCTCTGCAGCTCAGATAGTGGTACCCAACACATCTCATCTATGTGAGAATTAGCCTGCCTGGGGACAGGTCTGCAGACACATTCTGGAGTCACTGTCATTTGGGATGCTCAGAGTCCTTGGACACAGTTTCCCAACAGGATGTCCAAATTGTTGACCCTCTCTGGATGCCTGTGAGAAAAGGCCCCTGATGAGCCCAGCAGGCTGCTGGATCTCTGCCTCCCAAAGCCTGCTCATTTGTGATCCATTTCTGCACTAATTCGGCTACACTAAAATTACACACGTCTTTAGAAATAATAATGTTATCTACTGCTGGGATGATGATCAAGAAGCAACATTAAAGCCTCTGTACATTGACAAAAAGCCACATAGTGGAGCTACAGAAGTGGCAATTTTTAGTAACTAATGGAAACTTACAGAGTCCTAATGATTCAGCTTGTCAGACACACAGAGACAACAAGGGAAGCTTGGACCACCCAGAAAGACAGTGACTGCTGATCCCAGGCTGGGAATAGGGATAAGAGAATTTAGGAATCTCTGAGAGATCTGGACTGCTAACTACATCTCCTCCACACATTTCTGCAGGGCTTCTTCTTCCCTAAAATAGCCCAGAAATTAATGACCTGGTTAATGCCTAATCATTATCTAATTTCATTTCTTTCAAAGATACTTAATTTTATCCTTCCCCCAGCTTTTTCCTAAGCAGTGCTTCTGCACTGTGCTATCTAGAGAAGTGACTCTAAATTTCAGCCCATGTGCCAAAGCACTAACGTGGACTTGAGCATTATGTTCCTTGGAAGCAGCAAATCAATAACTAATGGATGCTAATAATGAACTACAATCTCTCATCAGCATATTCAGCTAGTTTGTTAGAGTACAGGCCCCCTGTGTGATGAGTCCACCAGTATCTCCTGAATGGTCCCAGCTCAGTTACTGGGGACCCAGATGTCTTACTGGGGTTGGGATCTTGGCCTTCTGCCTCATTTTAGCAGCAAGAAGGGCATGAAAGTGCTGCTAGTTCTTCAAGAATCCAATTTAAAAACTGTTTCTGTCCCACTGCTGTTATGTGACATTTAGCCAAGAAGTTTTCAGGGAGGTGCATGATTGGACTCCAAAGGAAATCCTTCTGAGGGAGGGATTTGGCTGCATAAGCTTGAAGAAGGCATAAACACAAACATGGTGATGCAAAGAAACAATGTGAATTAGGAAGAAGAAGTAGAGAGAAAGATGAATAGATGTCTGATTTAGACAGGAGGGAAACTGAAGGCTTTTTCACAACATCCAAGGATGTTCTGAATACATTTCTCCATGTCGAGTATTTCACTCTGTCACCCCCAAGCCTCTTTCACAAGCCATATCAGACATTAAAGCTTTTCCCCTCTAAAAATGCTAGGCACCTCTTCAGGGGAAAATGGTTTGAATATCAAGAGGGAGTACTATAAAAACTCCAGTTGAAACTGCCACCATTTCCCTTTTAATATCACTCATTAAAAACATCTGCATCAAGAATTAAGGGGGACCATTATTTTCATGCTGTATGCAATTTTGAAGTTTCAGGTGACCATTGCATGGGATGTAATAAATCTTCTGTGTCTGTGAGCAGTTGATATGGTTTATTTTAATGGCCACAGTTAAAGGTTTCATGGGATCAGGCCACAACCAAATCTCTTTATAATAATTCTTTAGGCTACTGCATAATTTATAGCCCTTATGCACTTTTCATGATCTAATTTACCTTTCTCTTCAAATATTTTGTAAAACCAGTGTTCCATTTATAATGATATATATCCCATTATAAAATATACTCACTACTTTGTTACCAGAATAGCATTTTATGTGTGTAAACCAAGGGGCATTAGCATATGCCAGAATTACTCTCCCAACTCAGTGACATACAGAGCATAATGGAATTATGAGCAATTTGGTTCACACTGTCAAAAATATAAATGTAGTGAGATTTTAATAGCAGGCCTGCAAATAATGTTTCATAAGAAAAGCATATTTTTGTAAATGAGGTTTCCAAAAAAGACTGAAATCTAAATGTGAGGTGATAGAGGGAAAAGGAAGGAGGCATGGAATCAGCTACAGGAATTGTGATCCCATGCTCATCATACATAACTACCCAGAAGGGAGAGAGAAAAATGCAAACTCAGTGGTTTCACCATCAGTATTGCTCCAAGATATAAGAGAGTGAAATAGCCAAAAGGCTGGGGCAAAAAGCTGCAATTTTTGAACCATAGTGTCATTATATTTGGAAAAGATCACCAAGACCATCAAGTCTAACCCTCAAAGTTGAAGAAAGATTCATCAAAAATAATCATACTAAAAACCCCAATATTTTGGACTCTGTTTAACTAAAATGTCAGAAAGTGTTTCTCTCTAAAGCTGTCAGCAAGTGAACTCTCTGGGCTTCTGCAATTCAAGTTCTTTCTACCCATTTCAAAGGTATTTAACCATACCCAACTTAAACAGGATTTTCTTAGCCTTGACACTAAATAAGTTTCTCTGCCCAAACCATATTTAGTCTAAAGGCATAATGATAGTTCAAAAGACACTCCAACACATATTTTGTACCCCGTACCTGGCCTTCCCTAAGAAGAAGAAAACCTCTCATTCACTTAAGCATGTAATATATTTTCCTTGTAGGAAAAGTTTTGAAGTGGAATTTTCTGATGTTACTGCAGTATGCAAAAAATTACACCATTTGTCAGGCCACAAGTCTTTAAACCAACAGAGCTGAGCAGTATTTCTGTTTGCAAGGTTCTGTATATTTGCATGTACATATGGTGGCTGCCTTGCTGGAGATATTTATGATACTGTAGATTTCATTTTTATCAGGGTATATTCCAAATCTTGTTTGTTTCCTGAAAATACCTGCACAAATCAGGCACTGCAGAGTTAGGCTGTATTTACTCCCAGAAATCTGAACTCTGAACTGTATTACCTAAAATAATCATGGAAACCAAGTATCAGCAACAGTAACTTACAAACTTGTTATTTCCCTTTCTTTATTTCTTCATTTACTTATGCTTTACTACATCAACATTACCTAGCACCGGGCAAAAACACAGCCATATATTCAAAGATTTTCACATGCCTCACATACAGTGACTGACTATAATAATGTCACTTAATATTTAACATAGTATCAAAGAACCCGTGCACTTATTCCCATTTTGTATAACACGAAAGTGAAATAAAGGAAATTTTACTGGGTTTCCAATAACTTTTCTATAATTGAATGTTTGGGCCAGAGTCAAGAATGGAATCCAAATTGCTTCATTTGCAGTGCTAGGTTCTGAAAGAGGCCCATGTTTTATCTCAGAGCAGTTCTCCTGGCAATTCCTAATGCTGGGCAGGAGTACCTGGTGCCTTTACCTATTTCCACGCCTGCAAGAGGAAGGTTTAAGTTTTAAGTGAGCTGGATGGGAACATATTTATTTCCTCCCCACAGGCATGTGCACGTGCCCTGACAGCAGGAAGACTCAGCTCTGTTATTCCCTTCCCTCTTAGGCTCTCTGAAAAGCCAAGCTCACTCCAATTTACAGCAGCTTGCACCGATTCAATAACCCATTCAGACCCAGGACAGTGCCTATTATCTGGACAACAGCTGCTTTGATACAACAGAAAGGCTGTACAACAGTAATCCAAGGATACATGCTCCACTAAGTTAGATTTTGCTCCCATAGCCCGTGGACTAGAGGCTAAAATTCTGTGTTTCCCAAAGTCATCTAATACAGAGAAACAAAAAATCCCATCTGCAGCTGCTCCACCAAGTAATGACCAAGTCCTGTAAAAGACATAGCATTTACCTGGTGCTTTTCTGCTTGTTATGGGGGGAAAAAAAGAAAAAGAATACTTTACACCTATATTTAAAATGCATTTCTATTTCTGGAGGGTTGCTGAGCACAAGACTGCATATTGCATTTGGCAGTGATAAAATCAAACTGTCATTGCCACTGGAGACTGAACACAGCCTCGTATATATCTTACCTTTTAAGCCTATTTTATCAAAGCTGTAGCACAAATAAAGATGAATAGTATCTCTTTCTAAGCCAGCACAAACCCACCCCTCAATCTAGCAGAAACCATACAATACTTATCACCATTTCACAGAATGCTGTTTAAGCTTATAAACACTATTTCTTATAATTTCCAGATTTCATTCAAGATTTTTTGTTAAATCCTATTGACAAAACTTGCACGGTTTTGTCAGTAAAACAGAGAGGTTTTACCTCTCCCTATCAGTTTAAGATTTGTATTGGTTCTTAACCAGGAAGTTGCCTGTAACACATAAACCTGCTGTCTGTGTGCTCAGGCTCAGAAGCACTGTCAAATTTTGTACAGAGCCAAGAGCTTTGATTTCCTGGGCAGCAGCAAAAAGACATTGAAAATTACCAAAAGCTTAAGTCCACCATCCTATCAAACATTTTAAAATATTAGATCTGTTTATTATATACTTTTTAAAGATGTTTCAGTCTGTTTAAATAAATAATTCTCAGTAGACCACACATGCAGTGTAAAGGGATAAATGATCTCGGGTCACACTGCTTGACTCAGGTCAAACTGCTGATGTTCCTTTTACATGCAAGGTCTAAAGGGGGGGAAAAAAAGCCTTATATCCATTACTGGTTTTGCTGATTCTGTACCCAGGTAGATTTTTTATTATTTCCTTGGCTTTTCACCAATGCTATTAAGCAGAATAAAAATCTGAAGACCCAGCCAAGAAGAAAGAGAGAGATATTAGAATGCCACTGGTGTGACATTCCCCCTTGGGCCAATGTCCATGAACTATATGAGTTCTACTCATGCCCTATTTTAAAGGCTTAAAGGGCACATAAGCTGTGCAAGAGCCTTCTGAACAAGGCACTGCACAGGCTTTTTCCAAAATAGGATGTGTGTGAGAAAAATCATAGAGAAATTCATAGTGCAGGAAGCTGAATGGTTGGCTTCATCCTCCCGACCTCCTAGGCCACACTTCCATTTGGTGCATGGATAAGACATACCCAAACCTTCAGAAAACCTTCATGTATCTGAACTACCCTCAAAATCAGGGGGAGAGAATTTGTTTTGCAACTCTCACCTATGTGCTGGTTGCAACCTGTGCTCTCCCATGGAGCAGAACCCTTCAAAGGATGGCTGTAGAATCATTGATTCTATGATGATTCTGTGAATCCATAATTCTAAAGATGACCTCACAGACTATCTTGTTCCAACCCCCTGCCATGGGCAGGGACCCCTTCCACTATCCCAGGTTGCTCCCAGCCCCATCCAAGCTGATCTTGAACACTTGCAGGGACGGGGCAGCCACAGCTTCTCTGGGCAACCTGTGCCAGGACCTCACAGGGAAGGTTTTCTTCCTAACATCCAATCTAATCCTGTCCTCTGTCTATTTGAGCCATTCTCCCTTGTCCTGACCCTCCAGGCCCTTTTCTGAAGTCCCTCTCCTGCTCTACTGTAGGCCCTTGAGGCACTGGAAGACTGCAATAAATAAAATGAAGACCAAAAGAAAGTGCAGATGAAAACAACCCAGGTCTCCACCTCTGCTGGGATTAGGAGAGTTTTAAGACCTTCCTCCAGAGAACTGCATCATGTTTTCAGTGCCTTTGAAAGCAAGAAAATCCCAGTCTTGATCTTGTACAGATACTGCTGACTTCTCCAGAGCTGCTGCCCCCTGCCACCAGCTGAGATGAAGCTTTCTTCATTCTTGGCTGCTCTTCAGACTGCTCCCCAGCTTTTCAGAAAGATAGCTGGAACTGCTTGGAAATGTTATATTTACCTATAACAAACTGTTTATCCATACCTGAGTGACAGTCCTGAGCCACTCTACACTGAATCTTAGGAACAGCAAAGTCCTGGTGTGCATCTTTTTCACAACAGCTCCGTGCCAACAGGAAAGCACTCACCACACCTACCTGCCACATTTGTCTGGAAAGGAAGCAGCAGGCACAGAACAGGTAACTCTATGAGCAATTAATTATTTTCATGAACATTTCTTAGATTTGTACATATTAAATTTGCCTGATGGGCTTTAGAAGGGGTGGCATAATTCTAAATCAACAGCGAGATCACATAAAGTTTTATGGGTTTTTTAAAAAATCCCTTTTGTTACATTTTTTTGCATGTACATCTTAGAGTTTCCATATATATTTCTAGTCTCTGTTCATTGTTATTCATGTTTATGGGTAGTTTGAAGGAGATATTTCCAACTGAAATTGGAGATACAGAGCAGGAAATTTAGTCTCTTTAGAACCAAATGAAATAGAGGAGGAAAAAAGTAATGTCTGAGAATGATTTTTTTACCTACCAGCTCATAAAACTGTAGGACATTGAACAGGTATGGAGGGAAAGTCAGTGACAAAGTGCATCAAGAGAAGCAGATCTGATTTTAAAAAAAGCAGGGGATGGTTAGAAAAACAATTGGGTTTAGGCACAAATTAGAGGTACACAGGGCCAGACCTAGACCCTGTCACTTCCAAACACGCTTGGCTTGTATATTGGTGAAAGCCACAATGGACAGAGATCTGAGATGCTCCATCAAGCATCTGTATCTTTTCTCTATTGATGCAAGTTTTACTGCAAAATTTTCATCATAGTATATACCTGCTAAAAAAGGAAAAAAAAACCCCAAACCAATGCTTCCATCTATCTCCTGTGGTTGATAACAGAGAATGGGTTTGATAGTGAGAAAGCCCATGGCAGGCCCAGCAGTGCTGCATGGATGCAGCCCATGCTGTCAGGAGTTTGTTCTGTCTGGGTAAGAAACAGCTTCTCTCTCATTTCATGTCTGTTTGCTTACCAGGAGCTAGATACATTAAAGGCAAAAGACCCTTTATTACCTGCTCATCTCTCACTCCCATGTGCATTTGCTTCTCAGAGGATTACCTCTTTCAAGCTGTTCTTTCCCACTTTTGTACTCTGCTGAGCTACTGCTTGTCAACACATTTATCCATTTGCTGCTTTCAGTCAAATAAGTAAAAAATAAAACCAAGGCAAAAAAAGAGCAGGAGGAGGAGAAGCTTCACTGTAGGCACTATATCTCTGTAGCTGGAGAGGGAAACATTGTCAACAAGTGATCTGATTCTTCAAAATAAAGGGATAAATGAAATAGGAGCATTTGCATGGATCAGCTCTTCATGCTGGGGTAAAACCCAGATGCAGATTTGGCCCAGCTCCCTCCTGTGCAGGCTGCAGCTGGAAACATCTGCACACCCAATTATAAAGGCAGTGGCTGCTCTGCAGGGCAGGGATCTCCTTGGTTCAAGTCTTGCATGGCTCAGAGAGAACAGCTCCCAGCCTCATCAAAACTGCTCCTGTGCTCACTGCAGGTTAAACCCTTAGTGTCTGTGGAACAGGAGACACCACCAAGTCTGTGGGGAAAACTGGGAATTATGTTCACATCCCAAATAAGTTGGCAGGCAGTTTTGAAGCACTGGCCCTTGCTGTGGACTTTTCCAACAGATACAAAGAGGGTTTTTACAGTTTTCAAAATCCTCTGGGAGTGTTCAGAGATAATAATCATAGAAATTCATTGCTGAGCCATGCTAAGAAACTTCAGCAGAACCTTTCATGTATCTCATTCATTAATTAATGCTAATGATAATTTAGCAGTCCCTTGATATGACACACTTCTCTCTACACCCACAGCTCTTCTCTCCCGTCTCCCCATCTCTGCTCCCCTCCCCACACTTGTCTTGGTGTTTGTGGTTCTTTTTCCCATCTCTGTGTGGTACTGACAGGCACTACTGATATGCTGGAATTTGTGACAACCTTGTTAAATCAAAACAAATCACTTCTTACATTCAGAGATCCACTTCACTGAGATAAACAGGGAAGTATTTTCCTGTACAAATCCCGGTTGCTGCAGCACTCTCAGTGCCATTATTTGCATTTCAAGGAAGACACAGGAGCAGTCTCTCTCAGCAACTCCCTGTGCTAAAGGGCATCACATAGATGAGGTGAAGAGCTGTTTTCACAGAATCACTGGGTTGGAAGAGACCTTCAAGATCATTGAGTCCAACCCATGCCCTAACACCTCAAACTAAACCATGGCACTGAGTGCCACATTCAGTCTTTCTTTAAACACATCCAGGGATGGTGACTCCACCACCTCCCCGGGCAGACCATTCCAATACTTTATCACCCTTTCTATAAAAAACTTCTTCCTAATATCCAACCTATATTTTCCTAGGCACAGCTTAAGACCCCCACCTGACCACAGCCACCTTCCAGGGAGCTGTAGAGAGTGATAAGTCTCTTTTTCTGAGTCTCCTTTTCTCCAGGCTAAACCCCAGCTCCCTCAGCCCTTCCTCACAGGGTTTGTGTTCCAAGCCCCTCACCAGCCTCGGTGCCTCCTCTGGATGCACCCAAGAGTCTCAAAGTCCTTCCTAAACTGAGAGGACACAGCTGGACACAACATTCAATGTCCTTCCCAAACTGAGGGGCCACAGCCCTGTTTGCCTGCTCCTGGTCACTGTGCTCCCTAGAGCCCTCTTTTAATCCCCCTGCTGCTCACTGGAGGAAAGCCCTGCCCTGTGCCTGCATGGCTAATGAGAACGAGGAACTCACCTGCTCAATGAGTTAAAGTTGTCTGAAAAAAAACCAACCCCAAATAATTTTTCCAAGCTTGCATTAGTGTTTTTACAGTTTGTATTTTCACTTTGGTTCAGTTGTTCTTACTTGATTCCAGCTGATTTGTTAATCTTTAAATAAGACGTGTTGGGTAAAAGGAAGAGACAGAGCAAGAAACACATGTTTAAATAGATAAGAGAAACTAATACATGGGTTGGAATATTGATCACTGAGATTTTAATTCATTTGATATTGATAGAAATAACACTGGGAGAATTGTCCAGGAAGTGTTCTCCTCTAGAAGGCGTTTCTGGGCTCCTTTCATGATGAAAATCACTCAGAGGGAGATGGCAAAAGCAAAGGGTACTTTGGCCACAGTAATAAAAAAGCAGTGACTTCAGCAGGGTATGGACTGAGCCCTAATTGATGCAACACACGCAGAGAGCACAGCACATAATTTCAATATTGTCTTGCCAAGCTACCCAACAGATACTAAGTAGACACCAGCATCATCTTCTTTAATGCAATATTTATCAAGAAAGCTATATTTTTCAAAGGAGATATTTATTGATGTCTTGTTGCCTGGCTGAACTGCAGCATGCAGATGCTGTATATATTTCAAGGAGAATGTCATCATTATGAAATAGGGCGGAATGTTAACTCTCTCTTTTTAATTAATCTTCAGTTGTTTGTGGTTTGCACCGTTCATCACTGTGAACTGTCACCTCGGAAGCTCAGGGCTGGATACATTCACTTCCTCCTCTGCTTCCTTTGAGGAACTCTGAGCAGGCAGGTTAAAATTCTTCCTGAGAAACAAGCTAGCAAAACGTCTAAATACCACTCACCTTCTCCAAATCCAGTGTTTTGAGACATAAATGATGAATTTGGCTTGCAGTGACACTGGGCACTGGGGCAAAACTCACCCCCCATGATGAATTGGCTGCTGGAGAATTTCCTGTGATGGTTCTCATCAGCCATGGTCCCTTTCCTGGTACTTGCTGCTCTCCAGCATGAATCCTGGCACAGCTAAAGGATGATGCCAAGCACATTTCAATACACTCTGGACTCTGATCTCTTTGCTCTTTATTTACATAAAAAGTGTGGTCATTAGAATAGCTGAGATGAAAGTTTTTTTGACTCTGATTATTCCCAGACAAACCAGGAAGAACATGGAACAAACTGTATTATGATTTTCCTTTCTTTCAGTTTTTTAAATACACTCACTTACTTATCCTTCAGAGCCCAGAGTTTCAGGGAAGGTCATGAAGGCCCAAACAAGTCAATAATAGCAGGCAGTGTGCAAGGGGTATGTCCTGCAGACACAGACACGCTATCAGCTTTGTAGCTGGTAGAACACATAGCAAATCCAGCTCAGGATTTTCAGAGAAATCCTTTCTCATCTACATTCTTTGCCTGAATTGATTAACAGATTTTTGATGTGCCAATGTGTATGCTTCTTAGTACATCATCAAAATGCTAATAATTCCCTTACATTTCTGTGGTTTAAACTTGATCAGTTCCCAAGAGTTTCCTTCCACTTATTGTCTACCTGCTGAAAGTTCTCCTCAGTATTTATGAAACTGTACATGGCAGGCAAGGAAAACTGAAATGGACCAGTGAGAAGCTGAATCAGAATGGGTGAAGGAGGTGGGAGCTGTCAGCAGCGAAGTAAAACAGTAATTAAATCTTAAAAGCTCAGTGCTAGAGTAATAACTGATAATAAAATGTTCTTTTAGTTGTCTCAGTAATCTAAATTTTAGCTAATCAAGTTTGATTTCAATAGCCTTAAAAATAGAAACTTAAAATAGACTTCAGAATAACCAACATATTAAACAGTAACATTTATGCATTTGCAAATATCTGCAGAAGCTGATACAGACTGGCATTTCGTCAGTAATTTTCAGCCAAAGGTCACAGACTACAAAATTATTATTCTGGGAACCTCTGAACCTATTAGTGAAATGGAATTGGGTTTCCTCCACTTGTGCACCTCTTGTTCTATCCTCAAGCTAAGGACACCAAAAACTAATGAGCCACTTAGCAACATTCACTGATGAAAGGATTTTAGGGAGGATGAGGAGAAATGCATCTTAGGAGCATCATGGGGACACCTGGGCAACACCAGAGGGGACGTGGGCTGCAACCCACCAGCCTCTCCTAAAGCACTGGTGCCTTCAGAGAAGGTAGGGCCCTGCTCCTGCACATGGGCTGGCATCTGGAGAGAGTGGTGGCATCGAATTGAGCTGCTTGGGCACACATGAAAAATGCAGAGGGGTGGATGTCCATGTGCCAAGGTGGGGATGCTTTCCTGGGGGTTGCTTAGCAACTCTGCACATTCACTCCATGGACTGCCAATGGTCACGGAACTGCCCAGCCCCATCACTTCTGCTCTGCACAAGAGTAAATACCATTTCTATCTGTGACTGGTTTTTCACAGATCCATAAAAATTCATGACAGCACACACTTTTATGCATTTGAGTTCTCGCAGTTGGGGAAGCTTACAAATCTTTGACTCCAACAGGAGAAAAAGGAAGACTTTGTCTCTGAAATGGTAGTGCAAGTCTGAGGCTTTGCTCTAAGGATAACACTGGAATTTCATGGCAAATCCTTATGAAAAACCTTCAATCTCAACCTGGAATTCAAAAATCCAGCTCAGTTATTGAAAGATGCAGCTGAATTCCCACCCTCTCTGGCATACACAGAGCACTAATGGTGTTACACAGGTGTAATCCTGACCAAAATCTTCCCCTGCAACCTCAACATAAGAGTTTGGCTGTATCTCTATCCACTCAGTTGGAGCCCATGAACAGCTGTTGCAGAAAGAGGGAAGAAAATGCTATTTATGTGATGTGTGCTTTCTAACCTTGCTTTTTCAACTTCATTGTGTTAATCAAAATGAAAAAAAAAATGAATACAAGTTGCCTTTGATAAAGATTTTTTGCCCCACACTATTACAGCACCTTCTCCAGTTTCACCAGCATCTGCCATTCTCTTGGACCATCTCAGAGGTCTCCTCCTCACAGGTATTTTTCCCAGATGAGACCAACATAATGTGCATTACATCCAGCCTCTGCCAGACATCATCCAGAAGGAGCAAATCTCCCTCAGGTTCCACTCAAAGCTGAATGTCTACCACTGAAGCAAAAACTTGTATTAAAGGTTAAAACAACTCACATCAGGACAGCCTGTGCCCCTCGAGAGGGAAGTGTCTGCATGAATTCAGGTTCATAGCCAGGCCCTGTTCCACTTTATTACAAAAGCCTGAAACCAAGCACAGTATAAAGTATTCCAGTAAGGGCCCTTCTTACCCAAAGCACCAATATCCTCCTGGTATTTTATAATTTTGTGCATTAAAAAAAAAGAAAATTAATTCAAGGGGTTATTTAAGTATTATTGGGGGGGTGGGGGAAGATGAAATATATTTTGTTGTAATGACTTAATTTGGATAGGAAAAAAGTGAGTAAACTGTAACCTGTGTAAGTGTTTGAGAGAGGTGACCATTTTCTGGGTGTCATTTAAGCATAGTCCCTCTTCTAATACCATTCTGTGAGAAAAAATTCAGACTAGAAAAGAAGAAAGTTAAAATAAATTTTAAATGGAGATCCTGAAACTTTTTTTCTACTCTCTTCACTCCTTCAACTCAGTAACTAAACAGGAAGAAACCCCTAAATCAGAATGTCCCTGTCTTCCATCAGAGGATTCAGCCACAGTTGTAAAGGACACTTTGAATACCAACCACACATGGAAACCAAGAATCAATTGCTGGTCTAATGAAAAAACTAATGACAAAAGCAAATAATTAGAATCTCAATTTAAAATTATGAAAGAAGTTGTTATGAGGTTACCAAATCCAAGCTGACCACGTAAAGTGTGTCTCTCAGAGCAACAGCTTGGAATTCCAGGTAAAACAAAACTATGGGATACTAATACAACAGAGTATTTCACTCCATTGACAAAAAATGGTTTAGCTGCATGGAAACATCTAGGGTTTTTCTTTTTTTTCTTCATAATTTTAATGAACTTTGACATCTCAATCTTCTATGGAAGGGAAATGCTAAACTTCAGATAGTTCTAATAAATAACACAGTGTACATACACATTCTGTTGTAAAGACTGACAGCTGTTTTTTACTGCAAGGTTCACTGTTGTGCTTCTCTCTTTTTCTTATTTCTTTGCAGTGCAGATTTATGTTTGTATATGCTCATGTACCAGTAGGACATATTTAGTTTGTGGCCTCAGTCCCTTGCAGGAGATGTGAACAGAAATGTTCAAGGAGCCAGGTCATGCAATAGTGGACACGACCCTTGCTTTGGCTCGTCACTGTTGTGACAGACACAGGGAACATTTTCCTCCTGCTCCAGGCTACAACAGTTCAGAGACGTGTGAGGTAGGACAGAGGCACATTTCCATGTTCATAACACACCCAGGGAAGAAGTTATGAACATTTCCATGTTCATAACACACTCAGGGAAGTTCTGTTCCATTGTGTCTCAGTTTCCCTAAGTCCATGGATACCAGGAAGCACATTTCTCATACCAGATCACAAGATACACTCACAATATACACTCCTCCTTTAACAGCCCTCTGCTTGTTAAATAAACAGTTTTTACCCTTTTTCTCCAAGGAAATATTTTCCAAACCACTTGGGGGAAGGACTGCTTGAATCTGCTTTCCAGAGAGATCCCATTCAGAGGTTTCCTCCCAGATTTGCCCTAAACCAGGACTCACATCCACTCCACAGACCCTGGCAAGAGTCAGATGTGATGAGCACTGTGGGGTGTCAGGTCTCAGCTTCCAGCAGCTGAGCTTAAATAAGCTTAGATCAGGAAAAATCCTCAGAGGGGTCATTTAACCATCCACTCATTTTACAGGAGGAAAACACTGAATGTAAGTGTATCCTGGAACATGGTAACCTCTTTCTCTTCATTCTTTTTGCCACAGATATAGAAGAATGGCATCACAGAAGCTTACACACACTTAAACACTGTGTTTTAACACAGTGTTCACTCTTTCAGTGCTTTCACTGGACTGTCCATGGTTAAATAACCAAGGCTTTACTTTGTGTTTCTATCTTATAAAAAGTAAAGTAAAAAAATCTAAATTCACTGTGCATAGTAGGAAGGAGTGACAGACCTACAAAGCATATGAAGGCAGAAGAGTTGTCTTTCAAAAGTTGAAAATTATATTGATTTCTATTGACTGGTTTTGTTCATTATGCACTTGGGAATATTCTCTGCTGATCCCAATGCAGAGCTGTATCCATGAATTTTAGCAGACTCTATTATACTGACAGAAAAATCACATCCTTAACCTTAGATCCCAAGAGGTATAATTATTAACCTTTGGGACAGCTTTTAAAGAGCAGTTTTGTGGATAGAAAATGGCAGCTTTTGGCTTGTAATGCAGAGCTGAACAGAAAATTATGTTCTTGTGTGTCAAAATCGGATGGGACGGGTGGAGCCCCCACCTCAGTGAGTAGATCAGCTTCTCCACAGAGTTCAGTGAGGGCTTAAAAGAAATTTCTGTGAAGCCCTATTGGATTGCCACAGGCCCACTGATTCAAACCTTTTTACACATCACAAGGCATTTCCATTAGACTGGTAAAGCAATTTCTGCATTTATCCACATGCTCGAGAGACAGGAGGTTTTTAAAGCTAAATGATCATTCTCTATTAGATTTGCATCTTCTGATTTCTTTCCCCTGGATATTAAACCTTAAAGCCTTCTTCCCTTTTCGAAGTGAAACTCACCCAGGATGGGAGTTGGACTGCAGCACTTCTGCCTGTGTGACAGGGAGAGAAGGACAGGAGGTGTGAACCCCTCACCCTCAAGCCTGCAAAAGCAGCCCATGTCATCCCACATTAGAGAGGTCCAGGCTAAGAATCAATTCAATAAAGAGAAAAATTGATTTTTTTCAGATCTTTTTTATGTGAAATGATCCAAGGAGATGCTCCACTGTCTGCACAAGTGCAGGGGGCAGTGGGATGGATCTCTCCTTGCCTGGCAGCACGTGCTCAGTGATGGGGGGAAAATTTCATGTAGTGGAAAAGGTTCATTCCTTAATACTTTTTGGCTTTTACCAATTTCATAGTTCTGGAGGTTGAAAACTACCTAAGCCTCATTTGTATTAGGAATATGCTGGGGTTGGAGGGGAAAGAATGGATTAGCTTTCCTTCTGAGCTGAGGAAGACATTAATTATAATTAAGATATTCCTTCTTTAAGGTTTTCCTCAATGCTCTGGCTTGGGACTGATGGAAAAGAACTTGCTGGGAGCTGATTCCCAGCACAAAACCTGGGCTAGTGGGGACACAGAGATGTGGAGCATTTCCCCATGAGGCTGGGGAAATGCTGTACCCCCAGCTGTAACACGGAGCTGCAGCACCACAGCCAGAGCTCCCAAGAAAACCTGTCCTATCACTATCCACATGTTACATTCTGTGAATTATGATCAGCCTGAGGACAGGAATGCAGCTGTTTTAAAGGGCCATGAATTCCCATTTCTAGGATGGTATTCTCAGCTCAGTCCTTTACCACTGGGCATAATATCCTCCACTGCTTCATGGATGTATTATTATTATTATTATTATTATTATTATTATTATTATTATTATTATTATTATTATTATTATTATTATTATTATTATTATCATCAGTTTTCTGTCCTTCTCTCACCATCTCTAATGCCAGGTCCAGAACTCCACCCAGGACTGCACATGTGAAATCAGCTCAACCTCTCCTGATTCCCTGCTCAGTGCCTGGCTGCTGCCCTCACCTCTCTCCACGTGAGGCATTACTACCATAACATGGTTTTATGAACTATTCCCTGTCCTTCCAGTTTATAACCATGAGCTGAGTCATGCTGAAGCACACAGGGTTAAACTGAGCAGATAAATAGCAGCCAAGCAAAACCAGCACCATCCTCATCACCCTCAAACCACCACAGGTCTTTTCTACTTATCAGAGAGAGAAGGGGATTGAAGTCTTGTTTTAGGTGCTAAGCCATCAGAAAAAGAATTCAAATATAATTTAAACATGTTTTTAGATAATCTATTACTTCCTTAAACATAAACCAGTCCAATGATGAATACACCAACATACACATCAAAATTGCACTGTGCAATTTTCTCATTATACACAATAAAAATAATTCACACAATGATTGGAGACTAATATTAAAGCAAATTATTTATTTAATTGCAAATAACACTGCTGTAAGTTAAAGGAAACCCCGCTCTCTAAATAACCTGGGAACATAATTAGTTCAAACTCATCCCATGGGGCTTATTTCATCATCCTTTCATGACCTCAGAGCAGATAATGTAAAGAAAATGGACCGTGTGTTTTCCCACAGAAATGCAGCTGTCCAATTCCTTTCCACTTTCTTTCACTTAATGCTACTGAAAAGCACTCAAATCACTCAACATAATGAATAATAATATTTTAAAAATGCCATCTCATCCTGCCTTGTTTCTTCCTGGAGCTGATAGATAAAGTTATTTGAATCCTTAAAGATGACTCTGGGTGGGGAGGCAGTGAACACTTGGATGCAGTGGGAGTATCTTGGCCCAAACACCCCTCCCTGTGTGGAGGAGCCAAGGGCAGCAGTCAGTGTGGGAATGGGGTAGCAATGACTGTGTGTAAGGTAGGAGGAGACACCTCTACCTGTGCACAGAGAGGGAAACCAGAGCCCAGGGAGCAGCTCAATGACCGAGCACACAAAGGGCACCTGCACGTTGAGCATCAGGAAGAATACTCACTTTGAAAGCAGCTGTCAACATCTGGGAAGAAAACCTTTTCCTTATGGATAAATCTCTGTTCTTCCCTGAGACCTGAGATTACCAAATCCCAGCTTGGATGATGGCTTTCTTTTTGGCTGTAGTTTCCCTGTGTGCAAATGTCAGCATGGACTGGGTTGTGCACTTGTACATCAGCAGTGGCTTTGGCTTTCCCACTGGAAATCCTTTTTGTCCAAAGCCTGCCCCAAAGGTCAGAAATCAGCACCACATTCTCAGGAGGCTGAAGTTAAGATTAAAATCTGTGTTATTGTCCAGCTCCCCACTCTGGAGGGTGAGTGAGCGGCTTTTGTGGGTGCCTGGCTTTGGGCCAGCATCAAACCACAACAGTGGGAAACCTACACCTTTAGTCTTGGCAGTCAGAACAAATTAGCTGGTAATGGGCATTGCTGTCATCATCTTGTCATGCAACACCCCAGGTTCAGCAGCCAGTGTGGGAGAGGGGCAGCAAGATGAAAATCTTACAGCTGGAAGCCCAGATGTTCAGGGACCTCTGTGTGAGATGCTCAGTGTAACACCAAAGAGAAAAGTTAATCTACACTGCACCAAACAGGGCACTTCAGGATGATTTCACAAATATTGATGGTGAAAATACGGAAAGCACCTCCAATGTCCCAAGAGCAGCAGGAGAAAAGACAGATGTGTATTTATGGAGTTATGTACTGCTTTTAAATGATCAATGATACTGTAGACTTCCACTGTTTTCAGATCAGGCACCAGTTCACTCTGTGCCTCAGCTCTTCTGCTCTAAAATGGACTCAATAACAATTTTCTTTTCCCAGCGCTGCCTGTCTCACCTGGATGTCAGTGCAAGCTTGTGCCACACCACCCACCTGTACATTAGGAAGTCTATTTTCTGAGCAACAGACACATGAAAGGAGGTATTAGCTAAAGAGGCACAATGTCAAATATTATGATTGGAATTACACAGACAGGGTCTGGCTGTCAGCAAGTCTCCACTGAGGCCAGCTGGAACTCCTGTCTGTTTGTGCCTGGAAAATCTCCACTAGAACACATGGCCTGAAAAATCATAGAATCATGGAATGGCTTGGGTTGGGAGGGACCTTAAAGACCACCTAGTTCCAACTCCCTGCCATGGGCAGGGACACCTCCCACTACACCAGGTTATGCTTTATATGTTTAAGTAAATAGATTCCAAGTTTCTGAAGAAGTAGGTGAGGAAAATAACATGGAAATCTAACTCTTCTGTATCTTAGAGCACAATATTTTCCAAAGGGGCTTCAACTCCTTCATGTGCATTTACAAAACTGCTCACTTGTGCATATTAAACTGGATTTGGGAGTGGTATAGGCTATTTTCAGGACAGGATTTAGAGCCTACATTAGAAGATTTCAGTTTAGAAAAAAAGTCAGATAAGCAGAAAAGAAGTCAAGGAATATGGTTTTTCATTGCACTAGCCTGCAGCAATTTCTGTTTCAATATAAAAAAAGCAAACTATCACAACTCATTGATGCAGAAGTGTATAGGTAAATGTCAGTGCAAATACAATACAAATCTCTCTTAATATCATTTGATGTGGAAAAAAAATACTGATTTTTCTGGCTTTTAACTTCATACAGGTCTGTGATTTCATAATGATGTTTGACTCAGGAAATTAAGAGAGAAGATAGGTGCATTTAGAGAGGGTTAATAGGCTCACACAGATAATGTAAAAAGATCTTGCCAAAACCATAATAGATGCAGATCATTTAAAATTTGATAGGATCACTTAAGGCCAAATACAATACACATGAAAGACAGTTCAGTGTTTGCCCAGTAAACAGAATAATGATAAATTGGCCATGTCAACACAACCCAGGTGCAAATGTGGTTTAAGGGATGTTATGACAGCTCTCTGTCCAGAGAAGCAATTGTTTTCTTTCGAGATTTGGCTTAGTTACAGGCAGCTTTAGAAATGCTCAGAACAGGTGAAGCCAAACAGCCACAGAAAGAAGAATGATGCATCTATGAGTGGGGGAGTTCAGGACAAGCTCTAATTTAGTTTAGATATTAGGAGGAAGTTCTTGACTTAGAGATTTGTGAGACCCTGGCACAGGCTCCCCAGAGAAGCTGTGCTTGCCCCTGGATCACTGAAGTGTTCAAAGCCAGGCTGGACAGGAGTTGCAGCAACCTGGAGTAGTGGAAGGTGTCCCTGCTGTGGCAGGGGGTGGGAATGAAATGAGCTTTGAAGTTCCCTGAAGCCCAAACCATTGTGTGGTTCTGTGAGAAGGTCACAGAGGTGTCCTGGCTGGAAATGCAGCCGAGATTCCTCCAGAGAAACCACACTTATGACATAAAGGTGCTTCTGCTTTCAAGAAACAGCTTCTTTTCAAAATTACAGATCAACTCACACAGAAATGGAGAAGAATGTAATAATCATCAGGACCTTTAGGATACATCACTGAATAATGAACCACAGCAAAGCACTGGGTTCCAGTGAGCAGAACTCATCCCACTCTTTACCTCTGCCTTTGTGTGCAACATACAACAAAAATGCTTGTGAATTTTTGTCTTACATTTTGGGTAAGTCACTTGTTTACTGCTCAGTGACCATTCAGTTAAAAGGAAGATCAGCCCAGTCCCCAGGCACATCCCAGTAATCCAGGTCTGTGATGCCAAACCTGCAGAGTCCTTTGATAACACTACCCTTCACTCTGCAGATTGGGAAACTCTCGTGGTATGAGCTTTTTTTTTTCCCCTTTTACACCTTTTCACTTGTGGTGCTCTCCTCACCTCACAGATGGGCATGTCATAATAGAGTTTTTCTCCACCCACATTACTCCAGCAATTAATTTTACACCTAAGAAACTTGGCTCAGAACATCTTGTTCCCAGCCCTGCTGAGACTCGTGTCCAGGTCTGTGTCCTTCCCTGAGCCACATGCAGATGTGTGTCACAGCCACCACAGATGTGACTGAGGGCAGGAGGCCAGAGCTCAAGAGGCAGCAGTGAACATGCCTGCCTGGTCCTGGCAGCCCACACTGGGGCAAAGCTTGTCATACTCTCCATACAACCTTTTTATCCCCTTTAAAAATGAAAAAAAAAAAAACCAAAAAACACCAAACCCAAAAAAAACCCCAAACCCCCCCCAAAAACAAAAAAAACCACACACACAAAACCCCACAAACAAAACAAAACAAACCCCCCCCCAAAAAAAACAACAAAAAAAAAACCAAACAAACCCAAATCCCACGCTCCTTTCATGAGCCTAGTTTAGTGCAACTTCTCTCTTCAAAACCATTCAAAGCATAATGAGCTCCTCAAGGAAGATTCTCTGAGTTAACTAAAAGATAACATAAGAATAGATAAATTAACAGCATTACAACCCTAAAGGGACAGTTTCTTTCAGAATTAAGTCAGTCTATTTTATTAAGCTTAACTCACTTTCAAGGAAAATATTTTTGAAGGGAGGAATGAGTGATATAAAATATAAGTTTCCATCAAAGGGCAAATATAATTGTTCAGTATAAAGAGACAAGAAAAAAGCAATACTAGCAGTTTTAATGGCACTGACATTGTATCAAACCTGAGTTTGACAAACCTTGGAAAAATATAACACTATAATAATAAATGTTTAAATTGTATTATCCACTGGGAATCAGCCTCTCTTGTACTGTGCATGCCTCCCATGTTTTGTCACTTCTATCTGATTGCTGCTCTACATAAACCATTCCAAGTCAGAATTTACTGCTGATTTTTCTCTCTGCCCCTTGTACAGCTGAGACTTTCCTTCCAGGTGGCAGGGCTGGGAGAAAAGAAACCATTCTCACCACTTTCCAGGGGCTCAAATAGCTGAAATCCTCATTTATTAGCCTACTCCTAAGTGAGTATTCTAATGAGAGGAAAACATTAATTCACCACAGAAAATCATCTTGTTCTCTTGCAGCAGCTTTTCTCAGGATGAAATTCTGGCCACATGGAAGAAATGACAAAGCTGCCTTTAAGCTCAGCACAGCCAAAATTCCAACCTTTATAACTAAACCTGAAGCTTTAAAACACAGAATGACCTGGGCTTATGAAAACTGAATTATTGTTATTTAGGTTTAATGCTTATAACTTTAGTAATTTCTTCAATGTATGCTCATTCAAACCCCAAAATTTATAAATAATGGCCTACTTACACTCTATGTTTATTTATGTAAACATATATCATTTTCCTGTTCAAAGATAGAACTTATTTTTCTAGTAACTCTTTCTCCTCTATCTTTTTTTGTGAAAATAACTACCCAGTAAAGAGAAAAGAGAAAGAAATTATTCTGAAAATAATTTCTATTTTTCTACAGAAAATTTAAATCAGTTTGATGCATCACCTGGAGTAAAGTCAGAAATCTCAAATGATGACATATAGCAAGACACCTCCAACACTGCTGAGAGCACCATTCTCACATGACAAATCTGCATAAGAGGCTTTGAAGGAGAGCAAACATATCTAAATCAGGGAAATCACAGCTCCTGACCTCAAAGAAGGTGCATAGCTCCACAAACTCAATAACCCCTACCCCATCCTCAGATCTCAGGGAAAACCTGGGTCTCCTGGAGACATCCATGGCCTCCAGGGTTAATTTCTCACTCAAGTCCAAGAGCAGAGCAAGCTCCAAGCAAGAGAAGAAGTTCAGTTTGTATGAAACAGAGAGTTTGGAGCAGCCAGGCTCTTAAAAAGAGCATTGTCTTAATACAGCAAACAGGAAACCTGAGTTTTTTGAGTGGATAATCAGATATATAGAATCAGAGAATGATCTGGGTAGGAAGGAACTCAAAGCTCATCTTTACAAACCCCCTGCTATGGGCAGGAGCAGCTTCCACTGGACCAGAAGCCCTGTCCAACCTGGCCACCAATACACTCCACACTTGGTAGCAAACAACTTCACTCTACTTTTTGCATCTGCACCATTCCTCATCTAAAAATTTCCCAGCAGGAGATGAACAGCACTCAGACCTTCCAATGTTCAGACAGATTATTTTCAATGTACACACAAACCAAGGCCAGCAGCACATGCCATGGCTTCCCAAGGCACTGCTGTTTCCAGAGGCATTGCACACCCCATGATTTAATTACAACAATTTCATCTGCTCCAGCCATGGGCTGCAGCTCTGTGCTGTCCAGGGGGATGATGACCACAGGACTGATGGCCACACTGTCCCCCTGCACAGAGGTGCCCTGGGTCAGACCACGCAGCCTTTATGGCACCCACCTGTGACTACATAATTCTATATTTTGATCAAGGGCATGGTTGTTCATTCTGGGCAAAAACTCACATCTCTCTCTCTGCCATGAAAGCCACAGTGGCAAGTCAAGGTGTACAGTTAAAATTTCCTTTAATTCTTATAAGCTGAATCTACATAAAGCTAAATCTAACAACCTTGCAATGAAAATTTCATCTTTGTCATTTTATGACAAGTGGGAATCTCAAAGATAAAAAAGCACCATTTTCTAACTTCTTAATGAATAAAAAAATGTGGTATGTAGAACCTTTGGCTTTAGGATTTGATTTAGGTTTTTTAAATTTATATTATTTATTAATATTTTATTTTAAAATCAATCCTACATATATATACAAACAGTTATGAATACATAAACCTATGAGAAGAAAAAAAATCTTATAAATAGAACAGTGGAATTATAAATGTTTCCATGCTCTGAGTCTGTACCCATTAAATTATCACAGTCCTAATTTTCCTTTCAAGGTATACTGGCCTCTGCTAAGGCAACATCCAGGGTCAAAAGTAGTTCTACAAATAATTGTCTTTCCTTAATCACGTCATCTTTAACACATTAGAAGTCCAATCAGAAATGTTCTTCTCAAATACCACTCTTATACATACAGAAAATATCCAAAAAAAAAACCCCAAACACAACAACAACCAAAAAATCCCCAATCAACCAAACAAAAATTACAAAAAGTACAAAAAACCAAGGATTTTGTCTAGAGCAGGCAAAGCAAAAACTGAGTGAAGACCTCAGGGTTGGAACTGCTGGCAGGCACCTTAATTTGAAGATAGTGTAAAACATGTAGGGAATCCAGAATGCCACCCACAGGAGAATATTAAAATGTTTCCTTTCTATTATTATGCTTGTCTATATTTTGTTTTAAAATCCACATAGGGATTGCCAGAGCTTGTTAGCTGGCTTTAATGGTTGCATTAATAAATCCTATAAACTAATTGTGTAGTGACTAAGTTAATTACATTCAAATGAGATATTCCTCTAGAAATATGATACAGAATTTATAAAGAGATATGCTCCTGTCTGTGAGTCCAAAAATAATAACCAACCAGCAACCCAAATACCCAAATCCAGCTGTAATAGGTGATTAAATTGATGGCTGTGTGCATAAGCAAACTGCAACAATGGCAAGAGATCACAAGAAAGTATTAAACTGAATTATTTACCCAATAAAACAATGAATGAAAGCAGTGCACTGAGCTTTCCTCAGGGCCAGCAGTTTAGCTTCCAGACAAAGGTGGGAGCCTGATCCTAAGCTCCTGTTATTTTTTCTAGCGAGCAGGACAAGTATACGACACTGTAATAAGAACCTCTTTTTCCATTGGTCTGATAAGCAAACCATGAACTTTAGCTCCCATCAAACACAGAGGATAGTTTGTGTGCTGAGCAAAAAAGCCTCTTTGGAGCTGAAGTAACTTATGGGTCCTGTCCTGCCCTGCAGGTTCCTGCTGGCCCTGGGGCCTCCTCCTCTGCTAGGGAGTGTTATTTCTGTCAGACAGCAAGTCCCAAGCACTGGTGCTCTCCCAGGTCAAAGTTTTGGGTTACTTTGGGCCAATGGTCATGTGAAAAGGGCTCAGCTAACAAGCCAACACCAAAAAAAAAGGCACAGAAGAATTCCAAGGCACAAGAGCATTTTACCTCCTCTTAATTAAATTAAATCACCTTGCTGTAAATATAATGGAGAAAAGCTGGTCCTGGCAGAGCTGCTGTCAAAACCTCACTCCAAGGCAGTGTTCACAACTTTGAGAAGAGTGGGCAAAACAGCAGCCCCTTGCACAGATCAGCATGTGTAAGAAGAGCTGGAGTGACCCCAAAGCTGCCAACACAGGGTTAAATTTTGTGTGCTCCCTGCAGATGGGCTGAGTCTGGCAACAAGACACTCACCACGACCAGAACAGCAGATTTAAAAACACAAGCATGGCAACAACTGGGCTGATGGAAAAAGAAACCAGAAGTTAAGCTCTTAAATGCATCATTCAACTCATAAATAGTTGATTTCAAGACTGTGGAGTATCAAATTAATAGGAGCAGCCTAGGGCTTAGTATTGAGAAAATCAGATGTTCCATTTAAGAGCCTGGCTACAGGAGACAGATTTTGGCTTCTATTTTTGAAAAATATTGACTGAGAAGGCTTTCATGTTATGTTCTACTTGCACAGGACTATTCATAAAATAAATGCCAGAATTCAAGGGTTTAAGCTTTGTACTCCAACACTGAGCTAAGGACAACAACAGATACGAGACAGATGGAGCAGCAACTGAGGTAGCTGCAGTTTTATGGAGCATGGGCCACCTTGCCCTGTTTTCTGATAGTGACAACAGCAGTTGTGGCCCTCAGGCAGTGTTACCCCCTCTGAAACTCTCCCCATGTGCTGTCCAAGGCCAGGCTGGATGGGGCTTGGAACAGCCTGGCCTAGTGGAAGGTGTCTATGGAAGAGGAGTTGGAACTGGATGATCTTCAAGGTCCCTTCTGATCTAAACCATTCTATGGAAGCAATTACTCATTAGCATTCCCTTTTTTTGGATATGCAGAAAAACAATTTTCAGTGGGAAGTAATTACCAAAACAAATCACTCAGCTGTCTTAGTGTAAGCAAAGCCAGCTTCAGAGCACACATCTGGTAAATTGAGTTTGAGTTCAAACACCTGAGTGGATAAAATCACAGAAAAAAGTCCATGAAATTAAGTTCTGACAAACCTCTTACTCCAGCAGTATGAATGGGGTTGCTATAATGATAGAAAACTATTGATTGCCATCTCCTGTCTCGTTCAATTGATTAGGTCCTGCAAATCTCCAATAACACTCATGTCATTAGGAGCCAGTATTGTGCTCTTGTGGCTATGACTGATTGCTGTGCTATCACAGCTCAGATCGTCTGATAGTACAAGTGTTGGGGAGCCTGGCTATTGATTTGTAGATAAAAATGTTCCAGTACCTTGAGACCTGTCAGTGAAACTCTTTGGAGGCAAAAGAGCATTGTACTTTCATGGTAGGTCATTTGCTAATTAAGTTAACTTGCAAAGAATTTTGGGGGGCTAAGAGCTGTTACACACGTGTACCAGGGAGGTGGCAAAAGTACTGAAGGACCAGATCAACATGATCCACCTGAGCTAACACACCCTTGAACAGACCTACATATCTTTAATTGCAAGGTTAAATTTATTCTTAAGTGATCACAGTCTGAAAATCACTGTAAAATTTGGACTAATGATGCAAATGCTTCTCACGAAGAGACAGCAGTGAGGTCAGCCCCCTGTGTCTTCCATAAAGCAGATGCACAGTGCTGAACAGCTTCATGGAGCCATGGAATGGTTTGGATTGGGAGGGACCTGGAATATTATCCAGCCCCTGGGCAGGGACACTGCCATGGGCAGGGACACCTTCCACTGTCCCAGGTTGCTCCAAGCCCCATCCAGCCTGCCCTTGAACACTTCAGGGATGGAGAAGCCACAGCTTCTCTGGGCAACCTGTGCCATGGCCTCCCCAACCTTATAGTAAGGAATGTATTCCCAATATATAATCTAATGTTTATCAGTAGTCATTTTACCAAAATATGCTATCTAATCTACATCCCAAATCCCATAAATCCAATTGTTTTCTTAGTCAGGTTCTGTTAGCTTTTCTTCAAAACAATTCTCAGAAGACCACCGACAGTGTTCATCTAATTACACTGCTCATTCATCTCCAGTGCTAAAGGATGATGAAATTAGGTCTTATTAGCTGGTACATTTTAATTTGGCTTTTATAGAGTGATTGACACATTGGAATTACTGCACTCCCTGGGATGCATTCAATCCAGCTGTTGTTCTCTATGGCAGTAAGGCACAAGGTCAGCTGCTGGGACTGAGTCTCCCAACAAAAACCTTGAGTCAGAATGCAAAGTCAAGGGTCCATTTTGGGTGTAACATTTTCTTTTATATTGCAGTTATAACACAAAATAGGATTATTTTTGTCTTCTAATGATAAAATTTGAATAATTGCTGTGGATTGCATCCTTCCTCAGAAAGTCTCTTTTTTTTTTTTTTTTAATTTTTTTTTTAAATTTTTATTTTTATTTAACCCATTTATATATCACTACAGTTATCCAGATTTTTAAAATTCACATTCACAGACTAAAAGCCTGAAAATTCCCAAACTCACCATATCAACAAATGTGTATATTGAGGGAGACTTTTTCTAACACCTTAAACCAACTCAAAGATCATCTTTTTCATTCTGTAGCAGCCAAACTAAAACACCCGATAAACAAGTTTCTAGAGCATGAAAACATATTTCAACATCATTACTGCATTGGAGATTTTGAGGTTTTAAAAGAAGAGCTGGCATGTGTAGATGACCTTTGTCAGGGTGCCAAAAATGTCTTTTTGGAAAAATATACTTTCATGTTACAACATGGGTTTCTTTATGTGAAAAATGCACTTTATATACAATGAGATGTAAGAGCAGAGCCCACAGAGGAGGTCAAAGTGAAGGACTCCTGGTGACCTGAGAAAGGATGCTCTAGGAGAAGACATGTGCAGGGTTATTCCGTGTCCCTGGGTTTGGATGTTCCTCTCCCAAGGTGGATCAAATGAACTATTTTTAAACTGTGCATGCCAAAGCAAACGTCCTCTGCCTGAACTGCAAGCAAAGGCCTGAAAAGTGGTGATGAAGCTTGACTTTATTAATGGCTGAGAACATCTCCCTCTACCCTGCCTTGAGCTATTGCTCCACAGAGCAGAACCATCTCCTGTTGTCCCACTTCAGCCAGAGAAAATTTGGGTCATGCAGAACAGCTCTTGCTACTCCACTTTAATTGCAAAAATAAAGACAGCATAATTGTGTTTTGCTGTAGAGACACTGCTTTTAGCTTTACCAGCTTGTGATTGCTCTTGAGCACAGGTTTGTTTAGAGAAAACACAATATGGTCAGGGTCTGGGAAAACTGAGCAGCATGCATTAGTTCCTGAATTTGTCAATTAGAACCCATGAAAATTGATATTTCTAAGTAAATATGCCACACAAAAATATTTCTCAGTGGCACATAATTCATAGAAAACATGAGGTTTGGCACCACCTTTATACAGTTTCCCTTCGAAAAATGAAGACTGCAAATCTTCACAAGGAGCGTGCTCAATTTCCAATTATTTTATAGTGCTGTCCTGACCTTTCTTTTTAACACAATATTGTTTGCTTTTTACATTACTGCTGCTAAAAGGCTTGGCAGAGGTTTATGTTGTAATAACCAAGTGATCTCTATCAGCTTTGTCTGAGCTATTGTTCTGTATTTGGGTCAATTACAGTCACTCACTCCTGATTACAGAGTGGCAATGCCTCTGATGTTCCTGACCTTTATTTTCACTTTGGGGCAGCACCTCTGAGCATGGCAGCAGGAGGTGGCTTGTCCTGCACAGCTGACACTGTTTGCCTGTGAAATGGGCACTATCAATAATTGGAGGATCATCCCACAGGATGAGATCCTGCTATTTAATCATCGCAGAATCACAGAATCATTTCGGCTGGAAATGCCCTCTGGGATAATCAAGTCCAACCATTAACCAGCACTGCCAAGGCCACATAACCCATGTCCCCAAGTGCCACATCTACACATGTTTTAAATGCCTCTAGGAGTGGTGATTCAGCCATTGCCCTGAGTAGTCTGTTCTGTTGCTTGAAAACCCTTTACATGAAGAAATTTTTCCTAATATCCAACCTAAACCTTGCCTGGCACAACCTGAGACCATTCCTCTTGTCCTATTACTTGTGATCCCCATTCTCTTCCTTACCCTCTGGTCTCCTCCTCTCCAGCTTGGCAACATTTAATCATTTATTAAAGCTTAATAATATTTTTGTCTATTTTTATTTTATTTGAGGTGAATTACTTTAGTTTCACTTATTCCCCTCCTCTGGAGAGCAGCTTTGCCATAAACAGGTGACTTTTGGACTCACGCTTTGTAAAAGTGTTCTCAGGATCCCAGAGCACATTTTGGGTGGTAAAACAAAAGTGATGCTTCAAACAGCAAAGCCTTCAAACATAGGAGGCCTCACCATTCTTTATTTCAAAGTCCCAAACCATTTAAACCAAAAGGAGCATTTAATTCAAAGACCCTATGGGGCGTTTTTTTAAATATTGCTAAAGTGGTGTGCTACCTTTAGCAATAAAAAAAAAATCAAGAATATAAAAGCAGTTTAAAAAAATATATCCTGTTAGAAAAATCCACAAAAATAGCCTTAGCTGTGAGTTCCTGCTTTTACAGTAAAAAAGAGACATTTCCCTGCAGGTACCCCCCACTTCTTCTCTTACATGACCTTTGCAAAAGTTTGAAACAAATTACAAGGAATTGACAGCTAAAGGATACCTGTTTGCCTCTCTGAAGTTAAGAATATTGACTAAAGCTAAAGAGTATGTTCTTTTCCCTTTCTTTCTGAAAAGTTAGGAAAAAGAAAATTAGCTGCTGTGCTTCTGACAAGTCCTTGCACCAAATTTAGTCCTAGAACACATGTGGAAGGAATGTTACACAGTGCACAGAAACCTAAAGGGAAGGTGTCAATTTCTGCTCAATTTAGGCAATTTCTTAAACTTTGAAGTCCAAGTCAAGGAGGTGGATTAAAGACCCATTGCTGGGTGACCAAAGCCACACACCCCTGATCAGAAAGATTATTACTTAATTCATGTAAGTTACAGCATCTATCAATGAGCAAGAGGCAACAAACCCTTGTGAGAGATGAACATCAACAGATGGAGGGATGCTCTGCCTTCAGACTACATTTTCATCAAAGAGGTACAGCCACATCTGTTCGCTGACCCGAGTGCAAAATCCTGGACTTTTTCCTAAAAAAAGGTAAGACTCATGGCCCAGGACTGCTGCAAAAGGAGCAGATCAATGAAAACACTTCTGGCAGAACTGTCTGCACTTCCAGCATGCATTTGTAAAGGAAGTTATATGCCAAGAAACAGAAAAGCTTTGCTATTTATTTCCAGTCAGGCATGTTCCCTGTAAGAAATCCTTTTCCATAAAGCCCTCCAAGTTTAACCTGGTATGCTTTGTGTTATTCCAGCTGTCAAACCAGATCTCCATCAGCTTTTTCTTCTTTACTCTTGACCTGAGTTTCTCTAAGAACACTGCTTTAAATTAGGTCCCACGAGAAATATGACAGTAAATTCCTCGTTTCATGATGGTGATAGAAGTTGCCACTGTTTTCCCATCATTATAGTGATGTTTGGGGCACTGGAGGAGAGGGATCATTTGTTAGTTCTCCTGTCTGTGCTCTGCTCACAAGAGGAAACACTGGTGGAAATTTATTGACAAATAGCGTGGTGCTTTCTTTTTCAAGAGTTCATTTATCCTGTTAGGTTATTGCATTTGGGTCGTAGGTTGGAGATGGCACTACGACAGGACCCACAGAGGATCACGGCACAAACAGCGCGGGTTAATGTCCCGCGTTCCCTTTCACAGGGGGCTCCAAATTCCCATGCCTGGACACCTGATTGGTCAGGGCCTCAGCCCCGCCCAGCTCCCTGGCCAATGAGCTGTCTGCATTCAGGATTGAATGGGATTGGCTGGCATTCCCTGTTTGAATTCAAATCCAACCTATCACTGCTCACCAGGACTTTACTTTTCTTCTATACCCAACTGTGCTAGCGGGATTGGGTTTCTTATTTATGGCCAAATTTGTCTCTCCAGCTACAGACCAGCCGTGCTGTGACCTTAGACAGGACATCATCACCCATTTTCGATCTGACTCCAAGCCCAGGTGCACCAGTTTTGTGCCACGGAGATATCACTTCCCTGTGTCACAGATTAGAGAAGTGATGCTCAGGTTTTCTTTCATAGATTATAACCTTCTATAGAATAATTAATAATTCTGTGGATATGCCACTAGCTTGTGTCATGGAGGAGGAAGGTTTGTTCCCTAATGCTGTGTTTCAGTCATTTAGTCTTACTGGTTTTGTGCAGTTAGAATGAAAGATGTAACTTCAGGCTTTCTATTGCTCAGCATATATATGTTGCAAGGTAGAAACGAGAGCAGAAAACACACAAATCTGAGTAATGGGAGTGGGATCTATGGATTTAAGGCTCCTAAATATGCAGAGAGGCCCAGGATTAATTCCAAATATTTGTCTGTCCTTTTGACCCAGATAGATCATTATTAAATGGAAATCTCTCCCTCTCTCCTTCCCCCATCTATTATTCTCAGCTGTGGGGTTTTTCATGCAAATAATTATGTGTCCTTACATAGCTTCTTTTTTTACCATTATTCTCCACTCTTCAAATGGTCTATGATAGTCACTTGCTGAGTTTTGTGTTAACATATAAAGATATTGTCTTGTGTCTTATGGAGTCTGGCACAAAGAAGAGGAAATCTTGGATTCAGCAGCAGGAATCCAGACCTGGTGCAGGACAGTGGGACCAACCTTTGATGAAATAATTCTGCCCATTTCTTCAATGCCCAAGGCTCACCTTCTCTGTAAACCCATGACCTGGGGTAATTTCACCCATTTCACCCACTCACTCATACTGGGACACTTAACTCCTGACTCTATAACCATTCCCATGAAGCATAACATATAAGCACAGCATTTTGCATCAATTTAATTCCCTCTGAACATCCAGTGCCCCAGCAAGAGACAATTGCAGAACTGATATAAATAATAACTGTGCCCAAAGCACTCTTTGGTTGACATTAAGAAAGACTAGAGCAGGAGCTTGTCATGTCTGAGCAAAAAGAATATGTCTTTTCAGCCTAAAAATATTCAGAACACAGACTCCAGCAAGAGCAAACCACTTCAGTTTTACCACAAATAAACTTGTGTTAGTCAAAGTGCAACTAATACATCCAGCATTTACAGTGATATTTGTGCAGCATCATTTATACATATTTTATAATAAACTAAAATATTTTTAAGACAAGAAATGGGCATTTTAGCAGCAAAGATAAACTCTTGCTTATTTCAGCTATTTTGGCAAAGCTCTCCAGCACACACAGCAACACCCACAGCCAGGATTTCCATGTATCACAGGGTTTTGTACTGGCAGAGAAATGTCTTAAAAGACTGTGCATGCTAAGGCAAGATTCAGAACCGTGCAGCCAGTAGGCAACATAATATTTTGTCAGTAATAAAGCACACAATTCTGGTTTTGATACAAAACTCTTCCCACTGGTTCTCTCCATTCGTATTTTTGGCATTAAGGATTGCCTTTTGCAGAGATATCATACTAGATATAGCCAAATAAAACATTTTCCTTATTTTTGAGGACAGAAAGTAGCTTTGATCCCCTAAGCTGACCAATCACACTAGTATAATAAATTTACCAGCATAAATAAGGCTTCACATTAAAGCCAGGCAAGTTGCATGCTCTGCAGCCAGGGAATGAGATGTGAATAAGGTGAAGGTTTCTCCATCTAATAAACTGAAAATCATTTAAATTTTGCAGAGTTCAGTGGGACTTCACATTAGTTGTCCACTTTGCTTTTTGAGATCACGATTTCGATGCAGTGTTGACCACTGACTGAAAACAATTTGAACAACACGGGAGTGGGAGTGCTCCATGCAAGGCAAAGTAATAGCTTTGCCTTGTCATTATGCTGGAGCATTTATAGTCAAAGACAATGGCACTAATAGATTCATTCATTCATTCAGAAACAACCTCAGACCTTTCAAGCTTGCAATTAAAATCTCTGTCACTTTATATGGAGTGCAGAGCCAGTGTTTTACTGTCTAGTCACCAAGGTATAGCACAACTTCTTTGACTGATTATGGCACTAAAATCTACAAAACAATCAGGATTCATGAATATTTTTGTGGCTGTTGAATAGATACCTGAATTAAATTACTTTGCAAACAATGACAAAGTCATCCAAATAATAAGTGAAGGTACTTATTACTTGATCAAGAGTAAGAGGGAAAAAAGTCAGAAACAGGAGACTGGAAGGACTATCCTTTCAAACAGTCACTTTGTCTCCCAAGAAACCAATAACTGCATCACTTGGGACAAACATCATCTTCAATGACTTTTCTCTTTTGTTCTGCAAGGGCTTCCCAGAACCATGCTGCTCCCAGGTCCCATTAATTTGCAGCTCATCTATACTCATTTACTATCACTACAGTATCACCTTTTGGGTTAAGTTCTTCCCTTTTTCTTGTTCTCTGTCTGTCTAGAGAAACCTTCAAAGTTTTCATTTTGCTGGGAAAAATAAGCCACAGATTTGGCTCATTGAGTTTCATCCTTTATGATACTTTCTCACACATAATTATTAAACTCTCCACACTTTGCTTTACGTATTTTGCAGCTTGAATCCATCTCTTTTGACTATAAGGCATCGGTGCTGTTTTCAGACATTAATGCTTCTGTATAAATGGAGAAAATAATTCAGCTGTTTAATCTTACTGTACATTGGGTTTTTATACAGCCATACTGTTTTAGTGGTTCATAATCACCCTGTGGTCAAACACCACACCAGAATCTTTCTCCTCATTAGACATTTCTAGCTGATGAGGTTTTGTCTTATAGCACCAAACCAGCTGCAAGTTTTGAAGCTCATCTTTAACCTCACTCTTCCTTCCCTTTTGAGTTTCCTACTTCTCCACAGAGAAGGTAAGAAGATATATATACACTTTGTGTACAGTGGTTTTTCATACAGGGCAGGTTTGCCACTGGCAGGTTTCCCACCTCTGGCACAGCCCCTCTCATGAGCTACTTATTCCAACTGCTTACCTACTCAATTTTGCCTTTCTGAAGAAAACATCAGCTGGGGATTTCACCTTTCTTATTATTCCTTTTAATTTCCATTGAGTTATTCATGGCTCTTTGTTATAGATTATTTCCACCAAGAAATTTACAAATGCAGTTAGGGAAAAACACTTATTCCTGTGGGTTCAAGGGCTATTGAATAAGAAATCTGTGAGTTATTACATCAAGGAATAATTAGGCTTCACTCTCTAAAAGTTCCTCTGACATTATAGGCAAAGGTGTCTCCCCTTTGATGATGTCTCCCCATCATGACATCATTATAACAATAATTTATTAAAAGCCTTATTTCCATGTCAAAGATGTTTTTAAGAAAGGCCTAAGACTTTTTTTTTCACCATGCCAATAACAACTACACTACAGAGTGAAAAAATGGATGTTTACCATCTTTTGGTCAAATTTCTTCCAGTAACACTGAGTTACTTAACCCAGCTCTGCTGAGTACAGGTGACAAAGGAGTTTTTGTCACCAACAGGATCATAGTAATGTCCAGGCCACTGAGCAGTAGTCAGAAAAACAGAAGATAAACAGCCAGATGCACACTCATAGGCACACAGAGACATCTTGCCTTTAGCTTGGCACTTCAAAACCTACATGATACTTATTGAATTAAATACAAGGAACATGGCACTCCTGACAGCTTTTCTTAAACATTGTGAGTGAATTCACTGGGTTCAATTCAGGCAAAGCCTTTCAAACACAAGGCATTTGCTCGAGTAATAGAAAGGGAACAGAGGAATAAACCACGCCTTGATGTGCTCTTGGAGTAGTGCAGGAAGCCAATAATTTAGCCTGAAAAATACAGCTTTTTGTCAATAGAAACACACACAAATCTGAAAGCTCCGGGGTAGCAATTGGGGATATTTTTTTCAAGGTAGGAGGGGAAGACTCAAGGGGAAGATAATAGTTTTGGCAGAAAAAAAAAGGGAGGGAAAGCAGATTTTGTGCTTATGTTTGTATACCTGTTAAGAATAGCATGGGCATGGGTGTGAATTATTGAGTATGCAAGTTGAACATACACATAGGGACACCATTCTTCCCATATTTCCAGTTCAGGTTGTGGATGCAAAGAGTTTCTTGCTCTCCATCTTCTGCACAGATTTGTGGGAAACTGAAGACACAAGCCTTGACTTGGGGCAGGATGAACCTCTGGGCTGGTCATTGCAGCTCAAGCAGAGTCTTGCTTTTGCCAGGACTGTTCAAGGAAAAGTCTTTGTGTCAAGGCAAAAAAATAAATGGAATTCCAGGAAAAGACATGCCTCTGCAAACTGAACAGATATATGTTAAATAAAGCCAATTCACATACTGGTTTTAAATAACTTGCTTTTTTCATAGCAGAAAACCAAACAACAATAATATGTGATACAAAGGAGGAACAAGAGCCCAACTCAGGCAGCAGACAACACAACTTGCTTGAGATGCTGACAAGTTCATAAACAATAAGACTTCTGTGAAGTCCTAATTTCCAAAACACAAGGACCCCTGGCTGCTTCTGCAACCAGGCTAACCAGGCATTCAGCAAGTTTAACAAGGAAGGATTTTGACTCCTCCATACAAAGAAGCCTATCCAAATGTCTTGGGGTGACTTTATGATGCTGTATCCCCTGTTGTCTGCCTTATTCCCAGACATGAGTCCTGTACCTTTAAGCTAGGTCCAGGAGAGGGGAAAGAAGCTGCTGGAATTCCTTTCTGCAGCCTGTCATATCTTCTGTGACTTATTTTAGAGCTACATACTCAGGAATGAGTCAATTTTGAGGCCCATCCTAACATCCCCAACACTTCAGCCCCTCACATCTCATACACTGCCCCCTGAACTGGGGTGTCACATCCTCTCACATGGGAGCACTGACATTAAAGAACCTGTCTTCCATCCACCAGGTACCAAAAATATGACATTAGTTCAAGGGAAAGCAGAAATAACATCTTTCCACATGCAGTACTATGTTTTTTTTCTTCCATGACACAAGTCAGAAGATGAGCACAGCTCATCTAACAAAAGATGTGTAGAGGAATGGAAAAGGGCAACAACATGTTAACAGCCATGCCTGCTCCCTGACATGAACAGCAAACCCTCCCTGTCCCTGTAGGATTTCTGAGTGCAGGTAAACATATGGATCAGGGACATTTTGGTAACAGCTGAAATGCCTGTTAGGATCACTGCATCATTTATGAGTGCAGCTGAGAATATTAGTTTATTAGCAGAGGGCCTTTCCCACCAGACAAAGCACTGTAAAAGCCAATCAGCCTGTACATCTGTAGCAGAAAAAAAAAAAGTCTCTTGGTAAATAGATCTAAAAGGTTTCCATGTGGTGTGGGCTTCTATTCTTTCAGTCCTAGGAAACAGAGAGGGAGAGACAGAGATATTACCCAAATAATCCTTCTTCATCAGTGATGTCCCCAAAGTCTCATAGGATATTGGCAAGGTGGCTTACCTATTATCAAAAAGTTATTTGCACCAAATAAGGCAAATTTAAAAGCCAAATATTCCTTCAATTTCTCTTTCTGTTTCATTGACCTGAGTAGCCCCAAGCCTGAATGCCTGAGGTTATTTTGGCATGGAAGAAGGAAGATGGAGCCTGTTGTGCAGTAAAATCTCAGCCCAATGGCAGGTGTGTGACTGATACCTTAACACTGCAACACATATATCTGGTTTCTGTGAAAACATGCCAATATATTCATGGCTGGATTTACTTATAAATGAAAGTTAGCAGGGGTAGGGACATTACTTTATGGTCTGCTTTGCCCTGACCATAAAGGCTTCCTAATAGATGTCTGAAGATGCTGGATATTACTGCAATATAAATATTAAATAATAATGCATCATTTTAATGTAAACAGAGGCATTCCACATTGAAGTATGTTTTCAAGTGTGTGTAAGATACAGCACTATTATAGTTCACACTTGAGTAGCCTACCCTTGAGGTAACAGAGACATAGATATGAGCTGTGACATTTAAATTAGCAAGAAACATCAAACATAAATAAAAAAGTCATCTTTGGTTGTTTCTGGAAGCTGATCACCCAGCAGCACTAGGCTTTATGGTCTGGGTAAACTTACATGATTTAGTGCAGAAAGACTGTAATAATTAACATGTTGATGCCTGTTTTCTAAGCTGCTTTCCTGAAACCATTTCCCCCTCTGCACGAATGGCTCCATAGAGAAAAATTGACCCAGCCTTTGGTAAGTTCCTCTTTATAGGAGCTGCTGCATGCAGCAAAAGTTTTTCCTTTTGCACAAATCTAGACAATACTGACAATTTTGTCACTCATGCCTGAAAGCTCAGATTTTTAGCTTGGAAAGACAAGGCCAAACAGGGCTGAAGGGAAACTCGTTATGCAGGGGTTTGATGGAGAGAGGTTGTGACCGCCAAACAATTAAGAGACATTTCACTTTAAAGTTTCATTGGATTTTCTCTGGTGTTTGCACTTGTGTCAAGTGCCATTATAGAAACACTGGCTCCATTCCCAGGCATTGATGCAGACCTTTCACTGCATCTCAGAGCATCCCCTCTCCTGCTGGAACCTGCAGGCAGCCAGGGCCATTCCCACACCTCCCAGCCACCACCCTGCTGAGCCCTGGCAGCCACTCCTCAGTCAGTGTTTGGTCACTCTGGGACCTTGATGGCCTTGTCTAGTGAAAGGGAGATGTAAAAGGAGAAAAAAAGGGGCAAGACCCCAGCCTCTCATCAGGCAATAGCATTATTTTTCACTGTGGAGAAGATTAAGTGTCTTTTTTACCTGTCTGCAGCAACAGCCCCCATTGCCTGGGCAAACCCCTCTGATGTCCAATAGCTTTGGCTCCTCTGGTTTGCTGATTGTTTGAGGTTTTTCTTTTTCCTTACTTATCCAGACTGATTTGTCCCTATTTCAGTTGAAGGTTAACCTTTCTAGTCTTAGTCACATGAAAACTTTTCAGTTGGGAGGTCCCCTCCATATGAAATATTCCACCCTATTCTGTGACTGTGTTTGTCCAGGTTTTGTTCACAACAAGATTTTTTTGTGCATAAACCCTGTCCTCTTTCTCTCTGCTCATCCACTCCCCTCTGTGCAGAGCAGGCTACACATGCAGGATAAATTCTAACGTTAGAATAAAATTTTCCACTTGTATTTGAATTTACCCTCTAAATATTTGCTTATGGTAATGATATGTGAAACTGGCTCACTACCCACAAGGTTTTTTGCTGCTATAAATTAAAATTGAAAAGGCTTCACATGACTTCTTCTTAATCATCTTTCTTATTATTATCTTCTAGATGCTTACATTCTGCTCAGCTGCTCTGATGCAGGCAGTGAGAGTTAACACACTGGGTTAAATAATATTTAACAATAGTAGAAGTGATTGAAAGATATAGACATATTACACTTATCAATATACAAAAAGCATGTCATACCTGCATGTACACTGATACATGTGTAGTACCTGTGTAAGCTTAAGTCTAATAGAGGTGCCTCATGCTGTCTTGTCAGATATTTGTGGTGTTAAATTTAATTAAATATACAGATCATGTCAGCCTAGGCCAGCTGGAAATGTCTTGTCTCTGGAATTGCGTGGTCCAGACTTACTCTGTCAGCTCAGCATACTCACCCTGCTAAAAGCCCTGTAGCTCATGTAGGAAATTCAACCTAGCGAACAAAGAGTATATCCTTCTCAATCTCCTCTTCAGTTCAAAACACAGATATAAACAGAAATGCTCAGCTGAGGTGTTCATTAGTGCCAAAGGAACGTTCTGGACTTTGCTATTAAGACCAAGTAAAAGTCATGGAAACATTTCTAGGAAGTTGGCAGGGGTGACAACCCAGCCTTGGTCCCAGAAGTCGCTGCAGTGGCCTGGAAGCAAATCTCATCTCTGCTCCCAAGGGCCAGCGCTCAGGATGGATGGATGAGGAACAAACCAGACAGGCTTGTCGTGTTCTCTCCACTGCAACATGAATTAGTTCATCATGGATCCAAGAACACTGCTCTGGAGACCAGTCACAGCCAATTAAACGTGGAAGAGGTGAACCAGGACATGTTAGGAGACGTTCTCTTCTTGGGTCAGCATCCTGCCTGCTGCTCAGTCTGCTCTTGGCACTGCACTCCCAAGCTGCCTGGAAGCCTTGAAGGGCTCGTGCAGGGTGACATTCATGACCAGTCCTTAGGTCCCTGCTAAGACTACATTTCCCACTGCCATAAAAACAATAAACACGAGGAAGTTGCAGCTTTCTTTTTTCCCACTGCATTAAGCAGGAACATTTTTCTTGCTGGTATCAGTTTGCAAAATTTCATTTGACTGCACTCCCTATGCATCATTTTAAAACTCCTAGTTGGAGATGCACACAACTTATCATTGTCAGCTGTGCATGCTTGTAGCAACCCTGACATTTCCACAGATTTTAAGAAATTTGAGTCAGGACAAAATTTGGCAGGTCCACTAATGAGCTGTATTATTTTTCTTTGAAAAGACCTAATTCTAATCAACCTGTGGCAATGTAGTTATTTTGCATCAATTTGTCCCTGGCAAAAGCTGGGGTTTTTATAAGGAAATTTCATCAGCTTCACTGAGAAAATGAAGCTGGTTTTCAACATTCAGTCCCTCCTTTCTGACCACTTGCATTTTTTAGCTTTGCAGTCTTTATGAAGAGAAAACGTTTAGATTAATTAATAGGAAAAAAAATGGTGTGGGCTTTGCTCGTGGTTAACTGTTTAGGAAAGGTCACCTCCTGACCTAGAAGAGTCTCTGCTCTCCTCTGCTGGATTCCACTAAAACCTGGCCCAGAGGTGATGGTGTCCACTTCTTGCATGACAGGGTTTTGTTCCTGTTGCCTGTGAGATGTGGAGCTGACACAAGAAATTTGTATCAGAAGATCATCAGATAAAAGAAGTCATGTGAGACTCACTAAATAAAAGGTGGGGGGAGGGAAAGATATGTCAGCAGGACACAGTGCTTCATAAGAGCCTTATCTTTATAGAGAATGTTATCAGTAAGATTGATAAATGTGCGACAGGCTGGAAAGGGGAGAGAGGACAAAGTCATTGTACTGAAAAACTAGGCCTGGCAACAATAAAAAAACCCTATAAAATAGTTAAAAACCTAATAGCTCACTAGAGCTTTTTGCCAGAGCGAATCTTCTATGTCCAATAGTTCTCTAAAGGCATTAGAAAATGAAAGGAGTTTTAATGCAGCCCTACGTTTCTTTTCTTTCTGGTTTTACAAGGGGCGATATGGCAATCTAATTATACTGTGTTGTGAACTGGTATTATGTCCTGCAAGAAAAAGGAAGAAGCTTTTTTATTGTTCCATTATGCAATTGTTGCTACTTTTTACGCCCATTCCAGCTTTGGTGCAATAACTCAGTATTGTAGCCTGCATTCATTTTTTTTTTCTTTTAACCATTCCTTCTTTCACACTAATAAAATATGCTGTGCAAACAAAAGTGCATTACCCAGCCAGAGTATGAGCAAAGCTATTCCTTCATTTCTTGATTCCTCAAATAGCATACAACCCCCAGAGGAACCTATAGCAAGGTGGTGGGGACATTTTAGGGACATTTTTTCCCTGTCTTAATGTTCAGAAAAAGTAAAGGTTATGTGACTGATCACAGCAGTCTCCTCCTGAACCAAGCACACCAACAGCCCTAGGAACTGCCCAGCAAACCCTGACAGACAAGCAAGCCACCAATCAAATCCTATTCTTTTTATGTAAAACCCTCACCCTTTGTCCTTTTCAATTATGTATGGTCATGTTCTCACAATAGCTTCTGCTGTCACTACGATTTAAAGATAAGGTTTCTTTTAAAAGAGTGTTTGTTTCTAGTGCCAACACAGCCAGCCTAATCAGATAAATAAGTGCACAGTTTTTGAGACCCGCCCCCGCCAAGGATGTTTTTTCTCCTTCCCTAGAGCCTTCCACCTGAACCTCTTGCTAATCATTTCAAGGCTATTCAGAAGGTAGTCCCTGCATAATTTCTAGCTTAGCGTAAAAAACTGCATAATTGTTATTCATTTGGCTTGGCAGTTATTACACACCAAAGTGACCTCTGCTTCTCTGTTAATTATAAATAGTTTTGTCTCTTGGATAAATTGAAGTGAATTAGCTCAGTTTTAAGATCTTATCAATAATTTAAATAGCCATTTCGAACAAATGAAACAGAAGAAAAAAACACACATTAAAAAAACCACAACAAAGGAAAAGAATCAACCTTACGCAGAAAAGGCCGACTTCCAAGTGCAGAGCACCAACAATTTGTTGATTTACCAGTGAGGGCAGAATTCAATAATAAAGCTAAATGAGGAACAAGTTATATTTTATTTTTCCATGCACACAAGCCCAAGTGTTTGCTGTGGAGCAGGAAGGGTTTGGAGGTCTGGTCCCTGCCCAGTGTGCAGGCCATTAGCCACAGCTGTCGGAGACATCTGCCTGGCCCCATCACCGTCAGAGCCGCGCGGCAGCCTCAGCGCCGCCAGCCCGTCACAACACCCTTCCCTCCACGCTCAGCTGTGGCCCAGCCCTCTGCTAGGCCATGCTTAAAACAGAGCTTAAAGCAGAATTGGCTGTGCTCTTCAGTGAGGTCATGTTTGGGTGAAATGTGTGTGCAAGGTTGATGGCATCTGTCAAGCACTGAAGGAACAGCGTCTCTTCATTCCTGCGAGGAAACATCAGCTGGAGTTTCCTCCTGGTGTCTGGTGAGATAAGCCCTGGTCATAAAAGATACATGCAGCATAAGGTCAGGTTTCATTTTGTTCTGCAATTCATTTTAAGCCTCTGGAGAGGTCATCCAATGTGAAGACTTCACAGAGACAATTGCAGGAGGCGACAGCAAAGGGAAGGACCTAAGATTTGTCTATGTAACTATATTAGAGGCAAAAAGAAGGCTCTTTTCTTTACAAGTGATGTGCAGAGGTGAGAAATGACAAGCAAATATTTGCTTTAACAAATAATACTGCTCCCTTTATGAGCCCTACTGAAAGCTCCACCAATTTGTGTCCAACTCCGGGTGGGAGCATCTCCAGCTTTCACCAGCTCTTCCCTATGGCACAGGGAGGTTTTCTCTTCTCCAATCCCTCCAACACACCCAGGTTTTATGTCAATCTTTAGTTTTGATTTAATTGTTAATACAGTTTAATGAAATCATAAGCCGGCAACACATGGACCTACCAGCGTGCCTTGGACAAGGGTATAAACCTTGGTCCAAACATGTCCAAGGTCAGTCCCACCTCAGAATCACCACTAATTCACCACAGCCAACATCTCTGAGGTTGAAATATATCAAAAGAACTCACACTTATCACTGCTGAGCATCCTTTCCTTCATCTCTGATAACCTCTGACCCTGGTCAGCACTGGCAGAAGTGTGCTCTGTTCCCAAATTCCCCATTGTGTCGTTCTGAACAACTCTTCAGGATTTCCTGAAAGCCTGGAATATTTACTCACAGCTATAGCACTTTTCTTATCTCACTGAGCAAACAGTTGCACATAGAATGCTGAGGAAATCTGTGAAAGAAAGAAAGAAGGAGAGCAGAAACTCGTAATACCACTGATTGCCTTCAATTTGTAAGCAGAGGAAGTGATTTTTGGTCAGAAAATAACAGATTGCAGAACCTTGCACAAATATTACATTTCTTTTCATATATACTTAATGCATCTTTCACTCACAAGAATACCTTTTTCTCCTAACATTTGTCATTCCCCTAAAATATGAAATTAATTTGAAATGGAATGTGAAATTAATTCCAAATGCAATAAAGCAGAGCTGTTATAGATATCTGTTTTCTATTTGAGGAAAAATTTTGCCTAATATAATACTGCACATAAAGCAAACTTTGACTTCCAATATATAAGGAGACTTTCTCCTTTTGTCTCAGAGGACAGAGGATGGAACCTTAAAAATTATAAACCTTTTCATTTTAAAAGTAAAGTAAAAGCAGAAACTACACAAAGAAACATAAGTGTAAGATATTAAAGGACCAAGAAATACCTAAAATATGAGAGATGTAACAAAAAAAGGAATACTGGAAACATTTTGCTCAATCATAATGAGGCTTGGAAAACAAGAAAGACACCCCACACCTCCCCAAGGAGCTGTCACGAGCCCCAGCCTCAGCAACTCAAACAACCAAGTCTATCAGAAGATAAAGACCTTCCAAATGTATTTGTTCTCCACATTTAATATTAATCAAAGAGCATTATAAATTTCAAACATCACTTGAGCGTTCTAGCTGTAGGGGAAGAAACACTGGCTTGACAAAAGTAATGCAAAACAACATCCATAAAAATGTAAACCAATAATAAAGTAAAAAAAAAGAGAAATCAGTTGATTAAACAAAAGCTTTTTGAAGCTGGGGTTTGGTTTGCATCAGCACAGAAAGAGCTGGGCTGTTGGAAAAATCCACAAAAGATAAAGGTTCTTGACCCCACATGGTGATCCTGGCACTTCTGTTGACTGCTTCTTTTTGTCCCAGAGTTTAGCAGCAGCTTTCCAAACCACTGCCCACATCAAGGGCTGCCAGCTCATGGGGCTGGGGCAGTGTGTTCCTAAGAACATTATCAAGGGAAAAATCGAGGCTAGCCAGGCAGGCAGGTGGAAGAACAGACACTAGAGATGGTGGTGATGCCTGACCTGTGCTCAGAGTGCATCGAGTTGTCCTGCCTGACTGGTGTCCCACACAGGACCACCAGCATTTGCTGTTTGTGTGGAATGGGCTCAGGGGGAGACAAATCTCCAGCTCCAGCATCCAGCAGGTCGCAGCAGATGTTGCTCATGGGCCCAGTGACATGTCCCAAGCAGAGGTCCCAAAAAGGAGAAGGGTTGGTGGCACCACAGCTCCAGCATCCCAACCTGCCTCTCCCTGCCACCACAGCTTGGCTGCTGCTGGTGTTCAACGCTTTATTTTTTTTTAATGTTGCTGTCTTCAGCTATTTTCTGTTGATTCACAGCTTGACAAGGAAAATGGAATGTGTCTCATGTTGCAAACATTTCTCCATCACAATCATTTGAGGTAAATTGTGCCACTTCTAGGTACTGGGATGACTAATCTCAGCTGCACTTATATCCTTGTTTACCAGGGTTTGAAAACATTTAGCAATGCTAAACCCAAATAAAAATATAAGAGCTGCCAATTCTATCACTCTAAATGTATTTTAGAATTAAGGTCCAGCTGCAGGAGGATCTCTTAATTTGTTTCTAACCTTTCAATATTATTATGAGTGTTGTTTGTTTGGGTTTTTTTAATTACAGCTTTGGAATTTGAGATTGACCAGATCCAGAGTTTCCTGGTACTTATATTGGCATATAGAATGTTAAACAGCATCAACATGTGAAGAAAAAAAAAATGGCTTGCCAGATTAAATACTTTTTGTGGGAATTTTGTGAATGGTTTTTCCTAGATAAGAGCTTGTGGAAGTTATTTGCAGATTATACACCTTTAAGTGAGTACCTAAAGTATGCTGTATTAAGGAAACTCTACCCAATTTTCCTAAGTGTTCTGAAGGACTTTGAGGACATGAGAGGCAGGAGGGGGGAATGGTAGTGGTGGTTTTTCTGTTAGTTTGGGGGAATTTGATATTAGTTGGGGTGGGTTTTTTCCCCAAATCTATTAACCTGGCTGCCTCTCATGTCTTATTATTGCTATAAAAACACAGCATCCCCCTTCTATCTCACCTGGAAAATAAGAGCTGTCCCAGAGAGCCCTGCTGGTGGAACTGCCCTCCACCCAGCACTGGTTTATGGCAGGGTTTATGCTCACATATATACCATGCACACTGAGGGGAACCTTTTGGACAAGGACAGTATAATTCATTTTGAGAAACATCTTCCTCCTGTTTAACAGTTAGTATAAACTGAAATTCCTCAAGGGAACCAGGCATGATATTTTTCATTTTCTCGGAATCCATAAGGTTCGTTGTTGGATTTATTCCTTTATTATTATTGATTATATAAGGGCTGAGGATGGGGCAGAACTAGAATCTAAACACTCTTTTTTCTTTTTTTCTTTTTTGTTTTTAAGTACAGGTTTCATGTCAGTGCTATTGATTTTCAAAACAAAAGGGGTATTGAAACTTGAATTTTTCAAAAAAACTTCTGAGCCAAGAATGCATAGCTCATTCATCTGGGTAACACTTGAACCACAATTCTTTTTTATTCAAGTCACTGACTTTCTCTTTGGAATTCCAGTTTATCCCCCTGTTCCTGCTTGGTTAAACACCATCTACTGCCACACCCAAGAATCACATCTCATCTTAGCAGCAACAAAAAACAAAACAAACAAACAAACAAAAATGACATAAAACAAAATACCCAGCCTTATTTCTCCAATACCTGGTAATTCTGAAAAATTCTTAAACTTAATCCTCAAAAAATCCTTAAATTTAACCCTTACAATATCACACAGGTTCAAAACTGAAACAGAAAATACTGCGTGAATGGGACAAAAATAAATATAAAGCTATCTTTTACTATACACTTACATGCATTTTGATTTATTTATTGATTTTAATTTTAGTCTTTACTGTTAGGGTAGGGAGGCCCTGGCACAAGGTACCCAGAGAAGCTGTGGCTGCCCCATCCCTGGAAGTGCTCCAGGCCAGGTTGGAGGGGTTTGGAGCACCCTGGGATAGTGGAAGGGGTCCCTGCCCATTCCAGGGTGCTGGAACTGGATGCTCTGTGAGGTCCCTGCCAACCCAAACCATTCTGTGATAATGTTGCAGGCTGTTGCTTTGGGAGAGCTTACAGAAGGACACAAACCCAGGAGATACAGGATTAAGGATGTTCTCCTCCTCTCCTCATTATGTAGGGGGATAAGATGCAGCATGTTTAAAACCAGGTTTGTTCTCCACCACATACAGTCTTTTAATATTCTATCTGCTTAACTCTAGAGATAAAACATCTTTATCAACAGTCAATAGCTGGCACTGGAAAAGATCAGGGACATTAGTTTTGCTCAGGACAAGCCCTTGGGAGCTGCAATGCAATCCCTGGCACACAGCTGCACATTGGTGCAGGTTTACACCTCCTCCACCACCTGTGTGCAGGGTCCTGCTCATTTTTTGGAGAAGCAGGAGCTGTGAGACAGCCGGGCTGTGCCTGCAGCAGTGATGGAACGACTCTCATCACCCTCCTGACTGATCTCTCCATCACCGGGTGAGAACAGTGAAGTCACAGCCTTTGCATGTCACTCAGCAGCTCAGTCCTCCTCCTGCTCACAGCGTTTTAGCTCTTTCATCCCTGGGCAGTACCACAAAGCTCCCACCTGCAGCAGTGCCCCTGCTGGGTTACACCCTGGGGCTGGGCTTTCTCTGATCCCTGACAGTCCTGGCTGGGTGTTCACCACCACGAGTGCACTGATCTCACTGTAGTTTACAGCAGATGAGAACGTGGCTGTGATATTCATTAAATTAAAGCATTTAAGAAACCTCTGTAGAGTGCACTAGAGCACACAGAGCCTCATCTGAGGTCAGCCAGATGCTGCAGCAGTTATGGCCTTCATTAAGTCAATGAATATTAATGACAAATTAACACAAACTTTAAACAAGCAGCCAATTTTCATTTCCAGACTCTTTTAATGAATTGTGTTGTACATTTTTTCAGGGTAGGAGTAATCTGACAGGCAATATTTTTCAAATAATTCATTCACTCCATTTCTAGCTATTTTTAACTTCACAACAGCCAAGAACCCATTGATTCCACCTTTAATTACTGTTCACAGCCACATCTGCTCCTATACTCAAACAGAAAAATCAGCTAAATGTTGCAAAGTGATTTCTCACTTACTTTTTAAATCATTAAGAGACTGTTTTTTTCCTGCATTCCATTTTAAATAGACCTACAACTGAGACAGAGGAAAAAAACCAAACAAAAGCTGCTGGTTTTGGAAAGTAAGGAATCAAATTCAGTCCAAATTCCTCTTCCTGCTCCTCGTGACTCCCATCAATCACTTTAAAATAATTGTACCAGGTTTCTAACCTGGAAACGTGCTGCTCAATAAAGCACGGACAAGTGAGTGCTGGTGGAGAGAGGGGACATTTTAACACTTGGCATGCACACATGTACACCTCTCAATCCCTGTTTTCTTTGGAACAAATGCTGCTCTAATTTCTTCAAAGAATCAATAATTCCCATTGCCAGAGCCCAGCACTGTTTGAGATGCAGATTACACAGGGAGAGTGAAAATTTATTGCATTGTAAACGTAGGCAGAAGGGGGCAGGTAAGCTTTAATTAAGGTTTTGCTGATAATAAAAAATAGGGGGAAATAAGCAGACTCCATAGTCAGTAAATGCTGGTGCTGCTGCACAGTCACCCCATTTTGCAGAGAAAACTGCAGTACTAGGCTCTTTTTCTGCACAATTAGCCCAGGGAAGGGTGGTTTACATTTCCAGCTGCCCAAAATGCTGGCATCCTGTCTGCCCTCCTCAACCCTTACACCTCCAGAGCCTTTCCAAACTTCCAGCATTTAGATCTTATTCTCATTGTTTGAAAATAGCATCACACATTCTTTGCTCTTGCTAACTGCTTTTATCTGGGAAGCAAAATTCAAGACAGACCTTTACCTATAACAGAGCTGATGCATTTTTTTATTCTCCCCTGCATCAGACCTGGCAGTGCACAAGCTGGTGGGGAGTGAGGTGTTTAGTGGAAATCCAGAAAATCTTCCTACAAGGGCTTATCTCACAGACGGGTGGGAAGTTGGACTGGTCTTCATTCCCTCATGTGTCCCTCCACCTGCACCAGCAAAGTTTCATATTGTGGCTGACTCTGTAAAAAGGCAGAAAGCAAAGCCCCAAACCAAACACTTCTTTTCCTTTTCTTTCCCCTCCTTTCACAACTTCCTTGATTTTCAGATTTCTGTCCTTGTCCCAGGGTTGGGATTGCTCACTACTAATTATCCAATAAAAATAGAGTTGAAGTATTAAATCTACCCCTAGTTAACCCAATGTCTTTAATAATAAAAGAGATTTTGCACCAGGGATAAATATTGTATCTCATTTTCTCACTCTTACAAGTCTCCTGTCACTCCACACTTATTAATACTGCTACTAATATACTGTTCCCAGTTAGCCACTAAAATAGTTTGGTTATTCCTATTAATTCACCAATAAAATGCAGCTTCACAGTGCAATAAAGAAGGTTTTGTTGCTTATGGGGTTTATTGGCAGCATCTATTTGTCCAATTTGTCAAGAGATTTTCCCTATTTTCCTGATACTATTGCCAAATAAACCTCTGGTGTGGAATGGGGTGAGAAAGCAGTATCTGATCTCATACAAAGTGCTGCTGGCTTCTCCCTGGGTATTTGGCAGTGGGTGATGGCACAGACAAGTGTCCATCCCTTCAGGTTAAAGGTGAGTGGTACTGCAACAACTTCAGCCCAGAATAAAAAACAAACCTGCTTTTTGGTTAAATTTCAGAATACTTCATTTTCTGAGAGAGAAGAGCACCCTCCAGCAGTAGGAACCACCTGTGCTCTTAAGAGGTGAAAGATCCCAGCACCAGGAACAGAGCCTGCTGTTCACACCACAGAGTCACAAACAAGCAATTTAGCTCCTGAATTTGTAATCTCATACTAATTTATGAACTTCTCAGCCCACTCTGTGAAAGAAAGTGCTGAAGATGTCACTTTCCTTACAAAAACACCCATTGGCAGTTAGAGGTAACCTTGTAATGGGTGTTTAAATTAGGAAAGCCCCCTGAAATTCTTCTGTGCACCTCCCTGGACAAAGGCAACACACTTCCCTGAGACATACCCAAGGTTATACTAAAGACACCAGTCAAAATGCTCCAGAAAAAGAGAAACTAGAAGGATGCTCAAAGTATTTTCAACAACAAAGAATGTATTAAGCAAGGTACTGAAAATGTCAAGAATAGACAGGTAGGTACAACTGCTCAGTCACTCACTCCATTTGGGCAGTATTACATCCACTGATGCCCTTCCCTTTCAGTTTGGTCTTACAGCTTGTGAGCCAGTGAGATTTGCTGGGACCCATCAGAAAAGGCAAAGAAACAGCAGCAGACAGAGCTGCCAGAGAACCCAGCACAGCGTGGGGAAGTTTGGGATCAAACACTTCACAGGAAGAATTTAAAAAAACAGGACAACTCAGGCTATTAAGGAACTGGGACAGGATTTTTAAACTGGATAATGTTACGGCTTTGGATTCTGAATCCTAACTCATAAGCAGCCAGTGTGACTGTGCAACACTGTCCTCTATTGGAAACAGCTCACCAGACCACCTGGAGCACTGCTAGGCATCCTCTGCCTCTGCTCATAGAAAAAAGCTCCTCATTTGCTAGGGCTGAACATCTGCTGTGATTCTGCTGATGTTGTCTGTGAGGGCTTCCTCAGCATTATGCATCACCCACAAGTTGTTCCAAAATATCATTGTGCTTTGACTTTGCTTTGTGTTTATTGGGTACTGGTAGCAGTAAAAAGGCTTTGCACAAGAGAGCCATTGAATTAATACAAGCAGATTTATTGTGCAGGCTTTACAATCTTTCTTGTGCACCAAGCTCAAAATCTCTAACACATTTATTAGGAGAAGGGATCCTGACAGAAATGCTGCGAGGTGCCCCATAAATATCCTGGTGCCTCTGCAGAAGGGGAACCCAGTGACCTTCTGGAAGGGGTGCCATTTGTAACTCCACCTACTTGCAGAGACAGGACCCAGGATAAGACATCATTTTTAGAGCTACCATCTCTGGAGACTCTGGGAATAAAAAAGCTGATTCTCAGATGCTGCTGGAAAAGGATGAGAGCTCATGGTGTGCCAGGAGGAGGATAGCAGTGCAGGGGCTGGCAGACACCTGCCTCTTGCACCATTTGGAAATGAAGCAGGGGTTGCTGCAGCATGGAAGAGGGGTGCTCCAAGGCAGAGCAAAGGGGGTCCAGTAGCACAAATGCTGCCTATCTGCTGCCATCTCCACCAGAGTTGCACTTACTTCTTTCCCTCCTCCTCAAGGAAAGAGATTTCCTGACTCCACCACATGGCTTGCCATCCTTCCCTCCATCTACTGCTTTTAAAAAATCGTATTTTTCTATTTACAGTCTCTATTGTCTTCTTCAAGGGCTTTGTCTTTCTATCATATCAGAAGGAGATGGGGAATATTCTCAAGCCCTGGCTGGTTTACCTTTCTAAGGGATATGGTTTGGGCAGGCTAAAGAGGTCAGGCATTTCTCTGCTGAAGCAGCCACAGCACCTTTCCCAAAGGACAACTAGGGCAGCCCAAGTGGGCTGTGAGACAGAGGAAAAATAACAAAACTTCTTCCAGGGTCTGATTTTACATGAAGGGACACCTTCCTGGTTATGTATGGCCTGGGTTCAGGTGATTTCTAAGAGGGGAGGTGCTGTGTGTCACCTCTGCTCTGTCATCTCCTCCCTCCTGACACCAGTGCTGGTGATGCTGTCCTCAGCAAGACTGCCTACAGCAGGGAGAGTTCACGCTGCTATTGTGAGGGCCCTTGCAGCCATTAGTCTCCAAAATTGCTTTCCATGGTGTACAAGAGACATAACAAATGGCTAATTTAATAAAATTGTGTTGGTTCATTCAGCCAGAGAAGCAAAGATAACAGCAGCTGATTCTATTGGAAAGAATTGGAAGGTACTTGGATGTCATGAGCTCCAAGTTCTGGAAATGGGAACAGCAATGCCCAGATTTCAGCTGGGCCCTGCTTCCTCCTCCCCATCTGCTGCCCTGATGTGTTGTGGAGGAGGGGAAAACCAGCGTGGAATGGCCCAGGAGAAGGCACTGTAGATAAAGAACAGCTGCAATGGGGGTACTGAACTCTGCACAGGTTCCTACTATCAGAAATTGCCCTGTGCTAATAGCATCAAGGGCTTCCACACAGAATTATAGAATCCTTAAAGTTGGAAAAGACTTCTAAGATCACAGAGTCCAAACATTAGCCTAGCACTTCTGGGTCCACCACTAAGCCATGCTCCTAAGGACCACATCTGAGTGGTTTTTGAACTCTTCTGGGGATGATGATTTCACAATTTCCATGGACAGCCTGTCAATCCCAACCATCAGCAGCTGAGTCACCCTAAATCCATTCTTTTCTCTCCCTGCTACAGAGGTGCCACTGTTTAAGTTAAACAGGACAAACTCCCTGCTGCACCAGTCCAGCACCAGCTCTTCATTCCACCAGTGAGAACTTTGCTTTCAGTTTTAAAGAGCACAAGAACGAGCTCTGGCTCTGCATGGAGGATACAACCAGATATGGGACTCACACAGCAGAGACTGGAATTGCTCTGGCTGTGGGAAGGACACAGGTTGGAGAAGAGACAGATCTGGCAGAAAAAGCATGAGAAGCCCCTTGTAGGTCTGCCCAGCTTCAGAGCAGGACACAGACACACAAACATGTTGAATCAAAAACCACATTACACAGAGCAGTGCCAGTGGTAGAGCAGATTGAATTTTTCCATTGGATATTAAAGATCTGTAATCATCACTGTCAGCACTGCAATAGCAATCAAGGTTAGATTGCCAGCTTCCACATTACCTTAAAGGTAAAATGAAATGTTAAAAGAGGTAATTGAAAAGGCCCCTTCCACTTCCTTTTACCCAAGAATAAATCTGAGAAACTCAGAGAAGCTCACTGCTGAATGAGCAAACAATTTGATCACATAATCTTGTGGATGCAAAATCTTTAATAGATTTTTAAACAGTCCTTACCCAGTGACCTTTAAACAATTTGTAGTTATCATGTGTAAATTCATTATTTCCTAAAATGTTTTAATTTTGTAATTAAAATGCACTACTTGCATTCAATCTCGTTTCAGAATGGAACTGAGTACTACTAAAGGAAACTTGGGGATGATGAACACTGGTATTCTCACTCTATAATTTTGGCTGTATGAAAACACAGGGTTTTCTCCTGGTGCCTGCAGCTGCCAAAACCTTCCCCCCACCTGTGAGTGCCTCTGCAATGACAGAGCATGGCCCAAGCTGGCCTAGCAATGCTTCTCCCCCATCAGAACCTGCTCCCAGCTGTGTTGAAGGCATGACCACTGGGCAAAACATCTGCATGGCTGTCCTGGTGCCAGCAGGCAAAATATGTTCCAGGCAAAACAAGAGTGTACAATGCCTGCTTTCCTGTGGCACTGCTATGTATGGATTTTCTGGTGATGGTCAGGTTCCCTCTTCCAGCCCACAATTTATTCTGACAAATTTTCCTGGTAATTTTGAGCCCATCCATTTCAGTGTCAGGATGCACTTGAAACAGGTTCAGAAGTCACAGGGGAAGCAGAAACAGATGGGCAGGTAGGAATCTGAATGTGGTTTTCTTAGTTCTCCATTTCCTGGGGAAATTTATAAGTCCAGAGACCATGAGGGTTTCCAGCAGAGCCCATTTCAGGTGTTCAGGCACCATTCCTGTCCCCATTCCTAGGGAGAGTATTCAAGTTAAGATCAAGGATATGGGATGTCACAAAAACCCATTGCTCCTCCCTGCAAATATTCCTTCCTGCTCCCCTCGGCCAGATCCCTGCTTCATGCTGGGCCTCCCTTCTCCTCTCTGAATCTCTCTCCCTTTCCTGCCACCTTCTCCACCACATTTGGGACCTTGGTAAGTCCCTGGGGTGCTGTTGGGCAGAAGCCCCCGTTTCTGAATGATGTTTGCTTTTCAAAGAACTGCAACACCCCAAACAAGGACAAAGAAGGCAGACAGGCAACATCCATTACTGCCAACACCAGGAAAAGTCCTGCTGGAGCTGTGAGAAGCACCCCCTGACCCCAGCAGCATCCCTTCTATCACCTGATGATTTAGCAAGAAGGGGTTCTCATGCATCTGATAAGGCACACATAGAAACACAGCTTCCAAATAATGAAGGAAAAAACCCAGCCAAAAAAATCTGCTATGTTTAAATCCTTGCAACTTCTCAGTAAAAGAGTCTCAAGCTTCCCAGCCCCCCGCCAAGCCCTCGGCAGCTGAACACCTGCACACTCCATCTGTCCCTACCTTCACAGATCACCTCCTGCTTCAATCACTCACCACCAACCTGTCCCTCACTGCTTCCTCCAAACTGCTCCTCTCTCCAGACCAAATGGGACCAGAGCTCTCCAGTCTGCACAGCCTGATCTCAGTCTGCTGCAGTGTAACCTTGGAAAAAACAAGATCTTCCCAGCAAATGGCTTCTCCCTGTTCTTCATGGGTTTTCTTATCCATAAAAGCTTCTGCTGTGGTTTGCTTGGCATTAGGAGGCCTGGATAAAAATGAAAAGCTCCAGTACCAGAGAGGGGAAGAAACACCATCAGTTGTGCCCCTGTAATTCAATGCTTATTAAAAAATACAAGGGTTTGGGAGGTCTGGACGTGGAAAGGAAGAATTGGGCATAGACGGAAAATATAACCTCTGATGAGTGACAAGTGAGGTTATATCGATGAATACTAATGAGGCAGCCTTGAATAATTCACACCTGGGGTTCAAGGTGAAATGGTTTGACCTGACACCTTGATAGTTGCGCTGTCTTGCTGGCCTCAGGAATATCATCTCAAAGAACAAGGTCTGAACATAACTCAGGTTTTAGATGTTAATTTGTCCAGATGTATCTTAAAAAAGAAGAAAAAATATCACAGCTCGCTCACCACTAGAAATTGCAGTGCAAGCACTGTGGGTTGGATGACTTTCCTCCTACCCCAACCTCCAACCTTGCTCCGTGCCCACCAGTGCTTGCACCAGCACAAATGTCCCTCATTCTGCTCCAGAGAAAGCTGCAACTTCTCACAAAGGTGAACAAACTGGAGGACTTTTGATCACAATTCCCCATAACAAAAAGGAAGACACATTTCTTAAGGGAAGATCATTTATCTTCCATGGGGAACCCAGTTTTGAAACTGGGTGCAGTTGCAAAATTTAGGATTGTGTTTTATACTGTTTCATCCTCTGCCTTGCCAAGTCCTTCACTCATTTTAGATTTTGAAATACACTTATACCTTTCAGCAAAGTCCCAATTAACCAGTCCTCCGAGAAAAAGCCCGCTGTTCCTTCAGGAGGAAACCTGGACAACCACCAAAATTATTTTTAACTATACTGTAATGTGTTGGTACAAATTCCACTTTCATACATAGCCTTTCAAGGGATATAAAAAATGACAACAAGTGATATAAACTGGGAAGCAGCAGCCACTGAGGGCATCAGAAAAAACTCTCTCTCACCAGGCAGGAAATAAATCCAACATTATAAATTAGCACCATAAATATTATACACATTTGCAATGATTTATACACTTATTTTATCTGAGCTTGGCATTTCTTGCTTTCTAAGGAGGGAGAAGGATAACCAAAGGATACCCATCCATCCCAGCTGCTGCTACCTGGATCTGGAAATTTCTGCTCACCTGTTACAATAGTGCCAGAGAGCTCTGCAGGGGGGGTTTATCTGTAGATCACCACATGGTTATACAAATGTCAATAAAGGGGAGGTTTGTCCTAAAGGCAAATTTGCCTCATTCAATCTGGTGTTTCAGTGCTTCTGCTGCACTTGTACATCAGAATTGTAATGCAGCTGCTGTATCAAGAAGCTGTAAAACCCAGACACCTTTGTCTGTGGTTTCCTTCTTTTTATTCTTCCTTCCTCCCTTGCGAACTTCACATCACCTTTTATACTTTATCATTGTGCTGCATAATCCCTGTCTCTGCAGAGCTGCTGGGCTCACCACAGCGCCTAATACCAACTATGAAATATTGCACTGTGCACCCATGCAAAAGGCCAGTTTTCATTAATCAAATATTCAGAGGAGTCTGTTGTAATAAAAGTGCTCTGTTATAATAAAGAGTGCTCTGTTATAATAAAAGCTCAGAAACCAGGGTGTGAGGAAAAACAGATAAGATGAAGTTTCACCCCATGACATGCTGAAAAAGTTCCTACCAGGGAAATTTCAGCACTTCATTCCAGAGCAGCCATTAACATGTTCCTGGTGCTGGTGGAGGCTCTGTGCCCCTACCACAAATAAAGGGCACAGCAGTGAATTCCTGCCTCTCTCTAGTAAATCCATCCTCCCTTGCTTCCTTACCTGCTGGCATCAGGCACTCTCAAATCCTGCACGGGAGGTGTTCAGAACACCTGGTGGTACCAATGCACTGAGGGAAGGAGCTGTTGTGAGCACCCACTGCACAACAGCTGCTTCAGGGTGCAGAAAATGATGCTTTTCATTTTGTAAACGTGGTTTAAGTTCCACTTTGTAACAGCCAAGAGGGTGAGAAGAAGCTACAAACACCATCAGAGTCACTGAACCTGATCAGGAGGGGACATGGAATATCTCCCAGCTGCCAGCCTGGAGAATGTCAGTTGTGCCAAAACCAGCTCTTACATTAATGATTTATTCATTAAACATATCCACACCCCCCGAGGCACCACGTGCTGCTCTCCAAGGGCTGCCACCCCTCCATGCCCTTAACTGTCCACTTCCCAAAAAGAAGTCATTCCCCAAAACAAGGCATTTCCCAAACTGACAGGTATTACTGAATTCTAAATTTTAATTATATTTTACGCAGTACTGCAGAAAAGTGGACACTGAAAGATTATCTGACTGGGAGCTCAGCAATAGAAAACCATAAATCATGCTGGCAGGTATGCAGTTTCCCTGGGAGTAGTGGGAGTAGCTGTTCACTGACAGAGGCACAGGCTGGAGTCCCAGCAGTGGGTGCTGTGACTGCTGACACCACTGCAGCACCTCCATCCTGGATTTACAGCCTTTTCCCAAGGGACACAGAGGCAGAGGTGAAAATCTGCCACTACCAAAGGCCATCTGGGGATCCAGCAAAGGATTTGGAGGTTGGACCTATATGATAAAAAATACTGCTATTAATCATGATGAATACATAAGATAGTAAATAAATAAATAAAGACAAAAGTAACAGGCAGCAATAATATAGAGAGATTACTTGCTGTTAATTAAATCTGCAGCAAGCACAATGACAGGAAAACAATAAGAAATTAATTTGTTGTCTATATAGCAAATGAAACTAATGGATGTTTGGGGCATTTTTGACAGCAAAGGGAAAAAAGCTACATGAAGCAGGAAATTAGACTACTTTTCCAGACTCTACAAGGTCCAATTAGGCAGAACAATTAGCAAATCTTTCAAAAGATAAAAATAGAAGAGTTTGTGGTCACACTGCTGGATTTTACCTCATACTCAGGTGCGTTAATGGAGCCTTATGCAGGATTCTGCCAGACATGTCAGCTCTGTTCCCAACTGGAACAGACTGATGGAGCTCAGTGGGACTGGGACAATTCGTACTAGCTCAGCTTTAATGCTAAAAACAATGTTTGCTTATGAATAGATCCCTTGTGCCAAAAGATGAGCTGGTTTCAAACTTTAAAAAATATTTTACATCTCCTTCATCTGTGAACCAAGAGAAATGTACAGAGTTTTCATTAAAGCTACTGAAGCCTGCCTTAAAACAGGGAGAACCGAGACACCTAACTCTCAGTTTAAGGAGTTACTTCCTGAAATACCTTTTTTCCCAACAATCAGTGGCTAAAAATCAACAAATCCAAGTAGGCAAAACAATAGAGGAAAGGATATTTTGCTTTAGAGACACTTAAATACTTGATTTGTGCTGTTCAGATTTAATGTAAAACCCGAAATGTAAGCAGAAATATATCAATGCTGAAATATTTCACAATATCATATAAACAGTGGCTGTGTTGGTCAGGTCAACTTGTGATTACTAACTTTCCTAACTGTAAAAGAAAAGGAGATAAGCAGAAGTAGGTGTAGAAACATTGCAGGAAGGAGCTGGAAGAAACAGTTCTTTGAGTATTTTGCATGTTAATACTGCTCTCACTGTTCTCTAGGCTCTTATATTTAATTGCAGTGGTTTCAGCCACATCAGGATAATCAATCATTGCTTTAGAAATGTAATTAACTCCTACAAGAAACTATTCATGAAGGGAATTAAGAAATTTACTGTCTGAGGCTAAACTTGGGGTTACTTATATTTTTTTTTTATACTTACAGAGCTTTTCTGGTGCTGGCACACGATCTTTGTGCTCTGCAAGTGTTGCTCAGGTTGTCTGGCTGCTGAGGATGGGGACAGCCAGACCTTAGCAGGAAACAGAGGACAGAAGGACATTTTGTGGAGTTTTTTTGTCTTTTTCAGAGTTGGGTGAGGTTTTCCTGTGGGAGACAAAGGGAGGTGAAGGCAGTTGTCTTTGTGCTCTGAAGAATCCAAGTATTTTTACAGTATATATTCTGCAAAGATCCTTTAAAAGGAAAAGAGGGTAAATTTAACTCAGTAATGAAGCTGCCAATGAAGAGGCAGATTTTATCTTACACAAACTCCCCAAAAGTCCTGACTGACAAAGCCTTTGCCTGTGTCATACAGACAGCTTCCAGTCAGAAAACTGGGAGTTGTTTCCCATCCATGGAGATGAAGCATCAAGCCAGATAATATCTAGTTGCAACAAATATCATATTTTCACCTATGGAAGGACCACAAACTCCTCTCTTTATCCAAGTCAAAATACACAGATTCTAAAACCCAACTTAGAGACTCAGTTAATGTTTTTTTTCAGAAAAGTTATAAATAAAGATGTAAATCACCTCAAGAAGTTCTTCTTCAGCAGATAACATCCTAGTCAGCTTCTATTATACTCTGACATACAATTTAAATGGGAGTTAAAAGATAAATATTCACTAGTTATTTCATTTTATTAAAGAAGCCTTGAAAATACCCTTGGCAAACACTTTGAACAAGACTGTTGCTTTGCAGCTGCTTGAACTGTGGCATTTACCACACAAATAATAATAAAAGCAAGGGAGAGAATCAGCGAAGGAACAGCAAACAAACATTACTGCCATTCAGCTTTCTCTGGGCCAGAGACAGACTAGGCATTAAAGAAAAGAAAATTAAAAATAACTTTGCCTTAAAGAGTTTCTGTCAAGGCACCAGCTTATTGAGAGCTTTTCTTGCTCTCATTTGCCAGCACAGCCTGCCGTGGTGTTGTTGACCCCAATGAGGATGATGCCCATGGGATGATGCAGGCAAAAAGCATCACCCAGAAGAGAGGTGAAAACCTTCCCAAAACAGGGAGGGGATTGGTGCCTCCTTCTCCAAAACACCCCATCTCACCACTTTCCCTGTTAGCTCCTGAGCAGCCCCACAGTCACACAGAGAGGTTTTAACAGATGGAGCAACCAGCTGGAAGTTGGACACCACTTTCCCTATAGCTGGACACATACAGAGCTCTATTAAATTTTAAATTTTAATCAGTGAATGTCAAGTTCAAAATTACACTTAAGCCTCTGATTTTAAGGTTTGGGGAATGAAATATATTATCAGTCATAAATGCCCTTTATTTGAAGGAGAGAGAGTGTGATTCCTGTTTTACAAAGCAGGCACATAGGCAAGTCTTTTCCCCTCTACCCTCATAAAACATGGGAATTTCATGTGAAATGCTTGAAGCAGGGTATCCCACTGCCAGGCCAACTCAATGACTGTCAAAAATAAAATAATAATAAAAAAATAGGTAAAACCAGCCATACCCGAGGCTCTTATATGCAAAACCTGAACAATATCAAGTGTAACCCAAACCAGAATTTCTGCTGCTTTCCTGTAAATGCTCATGAGCTCTCAAATAATATCTCATAAAGTAATGTCTCATAGGATATAATATAATAAGACCAGAGAAACACCCTGTTCATACCCCCATGAGACCACCACCATCTCTCCTGCTCTTATCAGCCAATTACCCTCCAATTACTGATACACAACTACAGATCCCTCCAATTACTGAGACAGAGCTACAGATCCCCAGCCACAGGACACATCCTGATCCCTTGTGCCCTGGGGCTGCAGCACCTCCAGGGAAAGATGAGCACATGGAGGTGAGAACAACACCTCTCCTGATGTACTCACACAGCATTCCCACACTTTAGGGAGATGAGGATGGAGACTTCAATCCTGCTGTGCCCCTCTGGTCACAGGGGCTCCAGGAGTTTATAGCTTATTTTATGAGTATCATCAGCCACCGCTGCCCTAGGTAGGATTTCTTCATCCCTTTTTACTATGTATGATAATGGGATTTTAAGAATTCATTCTCAGACAATAATTTCCATATTTGTGAAAAACTATGGGACTGTCTGAACATATAAGCAGAGCAGGATATTAAAATTGTAATAACCCTCACTTCAGAAACTGCCAATTTTTGTACCCAGGAAAGGAAAGGGGCTTCTCAGGGGCATGGGGGTCTGCAATAAAGTTTCTGTTGCTGGCTTCAGCTCTTTTCTCTGCTGGAGCAGCTGCCCACCCAGGAGACGTGCTCAGCATTCCAGATTTCAAAGGTGCAGGACACAAAGTCCTTAAACATTTGCTTCTGTTACAGAAATTCTTTCCACATAGTGATGCTAAGATCCAACCTGCTTATGACAGCCCTGATTCCACTTGAAAATCTAGGACTTTTTATCCTTTTTTTCCTTAATAGTGAAATCTGTAAACCTGAAGAGATCAGACTCAGATTTGTGGAATACAGTCACTTCTGCTGTAATCTTTACTTCTTTCCTGCCATAACTAGAGAGGGACCCAAGATGTAGAGCTCTAATTTGAGTTATTATTCCTTGCACTTCAGCAGGAGGGATCCAGCCTGCTGCAGGAGAACCCAAGCCATGGAGCAGCAACACACACAGGCATCAAAGCAAGGGGCTGGAGGGAAAAGGGAATATCTGTATCAGCTGTCCATGTGCAGATCCAGAATTTTTAACACAGGAAGAAACAAAGGGGAAAGAATCTTTAGGATTATTAAACGCAACTTCCCATCTCAACTTTCCACAGAAGTTGAGCTTCAGTGTCTGCTGTGATGCAGAGCAGGTACAGCCCCAGGCCCCTGATCTTGGCCCAGGGCTCATCTGAGATGAGGATTGACCCAGAGGAGTAATTGGAGTCCACAGCCTCTCGACAGCTACCAGGGCACAATCTGAGTGACCAGAGGACTGGATCAGTAGCAGAGTCTGCACTCCTTTGAGAATGTGTCAGGTAAGCCACACATTTTGGCATACTTGACATAAATAAAGAGAAACACCTTTGGATTTCCATTTTTGAGCTCAAATAGCCCTGACAACCTAAGAAAATTACAAAAAACGTGCCAAGTGTGTATATATAGACAACCACAGGGCTACTGCTGACAGTCATCACCTCAGGCCCTAAGTAAACTTTTCCAAGAGGTTCCAGATATTCAAAAGGAACAAGAGCCTGGAATGACAGGACAAGAGGGAATGTCTTCACACTGACAGAAGGGAGGATGGCTAGATGTTAGGAAGAAATTCTTCCCTGTGAGAGTGGAGAGCCCTGGCACAGGTTACCTAGAGAAGCTGTGCCTGCCCCATCCCAGAAGTGTTCAAGGACAGGTTGGATGCAGCCTGGAGAAACCTGGGATGGTGGACCCATGCCAGGGAGGCTTGAATGAGATGATTTTTAAGATCCCTTCCAACCCAGATCATTCTATGGTTCCATGATTAGGCATGTAAGAAACAACACTGGTCATTACATAAACAGCTTTTATGAACAAAAATTGTCCCTCTCTTCATAAGGTCATATCTGCTAAAGATTAGAAAACCCTGTGGAGACAAAATAAACCACCCAAAATACCCCTCTGAGTCCTGTCACAGCCCTATCATACCCTGTCAAGGCCTTTCATCCTGTTTTCTTCAGAATTTGAGAAAAAGACAACAGAGGTGTATCCATCCAACAGACCACATGCTCTGGTAATAAACTAATCAGCCCTGAAACAATCAAGGGGTATTTTGTACAACACAAATGAGGTTGTGGCTTTATGACACAGATAAACAGATTGAGATAGGATCCACCCAAATACTTATTTATAGTTTTGTCATTAAAGTTAGCAGTGAATACTGTTCTAAATTTACGTGCCCTGTCCTCCAGTTTATCAGTGAAGGGCAGGATGCAATTTCTAATTACTCATATATTACATTTATTACTAATAAAATAGATTTATTATTTTTTTAATATCTCAAGGCACTTAGTGAAGTCTTTGATGATTGAGAACACAGTTTTTAACTGTGCTTGTCATTTCACTTCAAAACACATATTCCTCGTATCTAAAAAATCTTATTAAAAATAAAAACAAAAATAAGACAACAAACCAAACAAAACAAAACAAAATGAGGAAAGAGCAATGAGGTTGAGCTGTCAACTCTCACTATCCTCCACACCATACAGCAAGAAGACAGACAGACTTGGGTCACTTCACCTTTTGGAAGCTCATTTCTTCTACCTGTTCTGTCAGCTACAGTCCTCCCTCCAGCACTCCAGCCTAGGGGGGATGAGGTTTATTTAAGCACAGCACATGTGCCAGTCTGCCTTCCTATTCATCACACTCTGGCATGAAGTCTCCTGATAGTTTTTTGTTCATTTGTCTATAGACTCAAGAAACCCATGGAAAGCCTGAAAGGGAGCTTGGGAAAGGTTAATTGGTTTTGTTGACCATCTGTTTGTGCTGTGAATAAATGCTGAGAATAATGTGTAACAAATGGCATCTACAAGGATTAAATAAATCAGTTCTGTGGATTAGAAATAACCTATGGACTGTGTGAATGGAGTACAAATCTGTGTAATAAAATCAGCCCTACTGAGCTCTGGAGATTGTGACCTTTAGGGGATGGAGAAACGTGGATTTCCAGGAAGCCTGAGGTGAACTACGAAAACATAACTATTTGATGGTCCAGTAAAAGTTGAGCAAACATCTGGAGAACACATGGAGGACAGTGACTAATTCCATCTGATTGCAAAAAGTGGCAACAAGCCTGCATTCTCTTCTCGTTTTTTAACTTTTCTTTGTCCCACCCCATACTGAGGCAGTACTTTTAAGAAGTTCTGTACTGATAAAGGTAACATATTTTGATTTTAATGCTCTTTCCCATGCTTTTCTTCTCCTTTCCTTTTAGCTCAGAAGATTTCAATGGACCTCACTGGATGTGGTTCCATCTCTGCAGACCACAATCCTTGGGAGCCAGGATCACCCCGGTGTTTCTGGAAACAAACATCACGTGTTATCAAATCAGAGTTATTTGAATTACTGGAGAAACTTTTCAGAAGTGTCTAAATAACTCAAACAGGTGCACGCCCCCTTTCAAACACAACAAAGCATTTAGGAACAATCATGAAGCCCTTGGATGAATTGTGGTTGTCTTTATCTGTAGATACACAACTAAAGAATCTATAATTTAGCTAAGCCTCATGTCTTTAATCCACTGAAAATTATGTAGCTCAGTGCCAGAAAAGAGGAATACTTGATAAACTGATCAAGTTGCAAGTGAAGTTGCAGCATTCTCCATATTGTGGAGAACAAATGTGTCTCTGACTGAAAGGACATTTTGAACCATCTCTGAGATGCTTTACCTGCTTAAGCCAACTTTGCATCATCATTACATTAGTATATTTTATTGTCTGTATAGAACAACTGAAAGCGTTCAAGCCTGGAAAGCTGCAGAAAAATCAGCAACTGAAATGATTGTACTTTCTCCCCTGAAATTCTCAGGCACCTCGTGGCAGAAATAAATCCACACTGCTTTGTGCACAGACCTTCTTGCCATGAGCAGCATCAACCCTTCCCTCTTTAGAGCATCCTGCAGGTGTTATTTTAACAATACCACAAACCCATGGTTTGATTCTTGTTTAATTAGCAGAATAGGGACATGCACACCAGCCCTTTAGACCTGCAGGCATGAGAACTGCTCAAGAATAGATCCCTCAAAGGAAATATTCTGCAGCAAGAAGATAGTTTTAAATTTTTCCTCTGAAGCCTACTGAAGCCAAGACAAATTTCACACCAACATGAGTGGGAAGAAGGTCCAGACTCCAGTAGCTGTGCTCTAGGTTAGCTTTCTTCTGTACTAGTGAGTGCCATAAACATCTCTTAGTATCAGAGGTATTAAAAATCCCATCTATTCTAACTACACATAGACAGCTGAAATCAGCCCCACTGGACATGACACAAACATAACAAGAGGAAAATTAAATGAAGTGGAATCTTTTTTCAGGGAACAGCTCCTCTTTTCTCTTGAGCTTCCTTGGGATTTACAGTTGGCATGAATGGCTGCAGCCTTAGTGTTAAAATTTATTCACTTAGGAGGAATATTATAAAACTAAAAGGAGAAAATAATTCAAATACATTAGAATAATCTCAAAGAAAACCAACAAACAAAAGTCCTATGGGGAAAAAGGAGAAATTTTATACCAGCAGAATTCATATTAGAGAGCTTTCAAGCCTATTATTTTCAATGAACTCCCATTGCTAATGCAGATAGAGAAAAAATGCAGAGATGGATGTTCTGCCAGAGCCACAGATGAGTTACAACAGGTCTTAAAATACACCCTCTTTCCTTGGAATAGATTATCTGTTCCTGTACCTCCAACCTCTCTGAGACTGAGGTGGGGAGCTGGAGAGTCGTGACTGCTCTCCTCTGAATTTCATTCTCAAAACCATAAATATCACTCAAAAGGAATAATATTTTTAATATAATTTAGGTAGAATGAGCCATAAAAATAAAAGTTCATCAGAAGACTTAGTCAGGATCAAGCACAGGGGGAATACAGTGTAATATCTTGTTCAAAAACCACCCACGGTAGTGTAGGAGAAAGTGTAGGGATTGAGTGTCCTTGACAGGAAAAAGGTGATCTGGAACAGGGAGAAATTGGCCATTTATTTCAAATAAAAGAAATGCCGAGCTTTGGACCTTTCCTAATCTTTTTATGGGATTAAAAAAAAAAAAAAAAAAAAAAAAAAAAAAAAAAAAAAAAAAAAAAGCTATTATGAAATTGTCTTCATATGGTGCCTAGATTATGTCTTCAGATGTATGTGTAGATAGTAAGAGAAAACAACAAAAAATATTCTGTGGATAGTGGTCCAGAATGGGCCAAACTTGGTATGATGTGATTGTACAAGTTTTTGTAGGGCCATAAGGCACTGTGGGAAGGGTTTCCTCATCAAGAAGGGTAGAAGAGCATTCAAAATACAACATCCACACATTAACCAGATGAGACAGGCTGGTATATATATGATGCTTGATTCAGTTCAGCAGGTTTAATTTTAAAAAAGTGTTTTTGCGGAAAATTCCAGACCAGTCCTTGAAAACACTAACATGAAAAGATGAATTTAATAAAAACACTTTACAAGTTCAAGTGACAATCTTAGATCTCCCATACAACTGTATCAAGAAGCATTAGCTAGATATATGTCCAAATACAATGAACATGCTCTGAAAGTAAACAATGATTGATGATTAATGATCAGTTTATTAGAGGTGACAGTAACTAATGTAGTGTCTCTCACTCACGCACTGCTCCAAACAGAATTCCACTGTAAACATGAGAAAAAATAACTGCACATTGCCTGTTTTCATGACTTTGCCCTTGAGAGCTGTCCACTTGCAGGCATCTCTCCAGCTTTACAGGGCCCACTGGGGACCAACAGCCCATGGGAAATATTTGATCTACCAGCCTGCTTCCACCTTTTTTCCAAGGGAACTTCCCAGCCAGAGCCCAAGGGCAACCCTTCTCCCAAACAGCCTCTGTGGGCTCAAGGGCACCCTGCTCACAGCTGAGAACCCAGAGCAGAAACATCACTATGAACCTCCCCCTTGTTTCTGGGGGCTTGTGAGTGAGCAAATCCCCACATCACCAGCTCCAGAGTAACCTTGTGTGAGCACACAACCTTCAGCAAATCCAGAGATCAGTCACATCCTGCCCGTGCACAGAAACCTATACTCCAATGTGTCGGAAAGTTGAGATTTACTTATTCCTTGTGCCAGAATTATTGATCCCAGGGGCAGCTGTAACCTTTGGAAACTGTATTTCTCAATAGCACTCAGCAAAGAGAGTGAATAGCATCTCAAAGGACCAGAAGCCTGAGAAATCCAGCATGAATGTGGAGTCTATTTTTAAGTGTCTATAGAAATGCATTACCTTTAAAACTAATGACATCATTTTTTTCCTGGCCTTCTCAATGAATCAATGGAAACAGAGCTTGGCTCTGACTTCTGGTGTTTCAAGAGTCCCTTGAAGTACCTACCTGAAGACCAGTTGTCTATTTTTAAGAAACTATAAGTATAGTAGATGGATTTTAAACTCGGGAAGTTAAATTGCACAATTCCACAATATATGCTGAGAAAACCTCTCGTGCATGACTCGCCACAGAGCCTACTAAAAACACTGTCAGTGCATATCCATGTTTGAGCAGCAATAAGAAAAAACCCACAGAACCAAAAGCAATGCAATTTTTCTTAGGAGTGAGTTGAAAGAAAATAAACTCTGATAAAAAACACTGCGCCTTAGATTTCTTTAAAACAGATTCCCAGGAACTTATTATTTATTTACGTTAAGAACAGAACAACTTAGGAGAAATACTGTGTTTGAATCAATAAGCTGTAACTTCCAAACCAAGATCGTGTCTGATTATTCCATTTCAGGTAAACTGCTGGTGTGAATTATGAGAGGGATCTAATCTATTGCACTATCTGGAAAACTTAATAGTTGCATGTTAACTGAGCTAATGTTTGAGGGGACCTCTTAAAGCAGCACATCTTCCTCGATTCTGCACTTCAGTTAACTCATTAACACCCATCCCATCAACTGCTCTCTCCCTGATTCTGGCATTGCAGAATAATCCTTGCCAGATCCCCTTAATTAGTCGGGGGCCTCTTAATGTAAAGATAAACTGCCAGCCTTAATATTTGCATCAGATAATACAGCAAAACCTCCAAAGAGCCCCATTTTCACACATTTCCCGTCTGATTTAATCTTATTTGTGCACTAGCTTAAACCTCTCTGCCCTCATTGAATTGGATTTGTTGATATTTAAGGATGTGATGAAAGAAGCCTCAAAGCACATGACCAACTCTTTAAACCTCTTTTTGATCTGGCATGTTTAATCATCACACTTGTATTTACCCTAACCAGAATCAGCAGCATTACCTGCCACAAACTCACTGTCAATCACCTACTCCACCTACTTACCTACCTCTACAGCCTTCTTGGCATACCCAGATTTATGGATATGGGTTAATATCTCCCAACCTCATCCTCCACTGATGATACAAACCTGGGACAACTCATCCATACAGGAACAGACCAAATTTCCCTCTCTCTGTACTCCGATGGAAGTCAAAGGTCTTCCTTCCATTTATGCTTTTTAATTATTCTGTTCCCCCGTCCTTTATCCTTTGGAAACATGGCCATTCAACCAGAAAATTGCATGGAAATTATCCACAAGGTTTGAATTAACAAACTGATGTTCATGGGGTTAAAACAAGAGGTCCCAATGTCAGATATTGCAGCAAAAGGAAAAAAAAAAACTGCTTCTGGAGCACGGCAGTTGGCAGCCAGCCCCTCACAGAAAGTTATTCCAAAACTTCTCTTAATATATTCATTTTTGCCCCTCTTTGTAATGACACAGCTCCTCTACATTTCACCTACAATTTATCGAAATTAAATAAGGACATGTTTTGCATCTGGTGCTTATATACAGAACTATTTCCCTGTCACTATCACATCATCTGAGTTATTTCAAAAGAGTTATTTCAAAAACAGGATTGAATCAAGTCATCTTTTGGTATGTACAGCAAATAGCTGTATTTGCTTTGGAATCTCAGGTTTAAGATATTTCTTTCAATGAAACTTCAATCTGTGTGAAACAAAGATTTAAATGTTCTGCCTTCAGATCCCATTGTGCAACAAAAAACACATTTATCTTGCATAATGAAGTGTTTTTTTAAAAAAAACCCCAAACTAATTCTATCTTCCACTGAGGAGAGATTTCATACATTCTTTCCACATATGTCAAAAAATGTGAAAGGATGGGGATATTTTTTATCCAGTGTATTATTAAACATAATAGTCAGCCACCTCTAGAACCCATCATTGATTGAGATAAATGAAGCTATTTTTTAAAAAAAAGCCTAATGAAGTCTCTTTGGTGCTTCTGAAACTCAGCAGTAAAGATAAATGAGAAACAATTTCTTGATATCCATTATTTTAAATTACAGATATCAGCACTGCTGCTGTTCTCAAGGTTTATTGGATTTTCATAGAATATCATGCACTTCTACATCCCACATGTGTAATTGAAACCAGAGCAATGCGTTTTTCTCCGGTGTCAAGTTCCAGGTGCAGAGGAGCTCACCCCTGCCACACCTGGACCCCACGGGAGGCCTGTGCTCTCCCCAGCAGAATGCCAGGCACAAAAGCCTCCCCTCTGCTCTCCCTGCTCATCTGCCAGTCCTGGCAATTCTCATTGCAAATTTAGCTGTGCCACAACCTTTCACCAGAGAATTCGTTTCTCTTTAGCACAGTGTTGGTTTAAGTAAACAATTAGTGCTAATGTTTTTGGGTTATTGTGGTGGAGAAGTCAAAATTAAAGACAAAAAGTTTACAAGTTTTTACCTTAAAATGATGTGACTGGTTTATAATTCAAATTATTTTCCTTTTGCTGCTTCTGCAGTTTGCCTGGTGCTCTTTCTGCTCTCCTTGAAAGACCAAAAATATGAAAAAGGCAAAGGCTGGTCTTCTCAAACCTGGGCTCTACACATCAACCCAAAACTCTGTTTCCAGCTGGGTGAGCTTTTCCCACAAAGGAGCACTTTGAGCACAGTGTCCCTGTGGTGGGCTCCCTGCTCACTGCCCCCAAGACAGGCACTGCCACCCCACACCCCCTGCCCAGAGCTTACACACACACAGGGGTAAAAATCAAGTGCATAATTCACAGCAGAGATCCCAATTCAGTTCATAACCCAGAGTCATTCCAGGGCCCCTTTCCTTTGGAATCACTGTGTTAATGAGCCAGGAGGCTGAATGTGGGATGGGGGGCTCTGCCCTGACCCTGCAGGGGTCTGGGTTGGGGACAATGGAATGAAATCCTTACCTGATGGCTTCCCTGCTTCTCCCCTGGGAGGACAACCCACAGCCCTTCTTGCTGAAGCCCCCAGACTAAAATCATCCTTGTTTTCCACCCTGTGCATTGTAGACATGGAGCAACACTTGCAAATATCTCAGCAACTGGGAGAAAGTTAATGGCACAGCAGGAGGATGCTGTTGGATTTGTCTCTTACACTTGTAGTATTTATTATACTGGGAAGAGGGTAGCAGAACTGCTACTGAGTAATTTAAATTTAATCATTTATTTTGACACTTTTAACTAGAATGCCAAAAATACCTGCAACTGAGAAGCAGCACTTTATTCTGCACTAACATAAATCTGCATTAGAAAAATACTCCTCTTTAGTCTACTTTGATTTATCTTTGACTGAGAGCTATCCAGAATTGCATAATGAAACATAGTACTGCCTACATTTAATATAGCATTTTATCTATAAACTGGAAAAGGATCTAAACCTCATTATTATAATCTTTAAAACATTGAATTCTTGACTTCACAGCATTTTGTAAGAACTTAAATAAGAACTTAATCAGGTCAAAGCTACATTTCTACCATGAGGCATCTTTTGGATCTAAAAAGCTTTTTACATGGTTGAGAATCAAATGTTCTCCTATTAAATGCAACACGTTCCTTACTATTGTCCAGTATTTTGCTAGGGATATCTGAAATCCCAAAAGTGATAGGTGCAATAGTCTTATTTCTTTTTCTGAACCTCGCTCACTCAGCTGTGTATCTGCTTCCTCTTGCATACCCTTCCCAATGCTCATCTCATTTTGAAAGTTAAACCTTGGATAGATGCTGCTTTTCTCTCTGAACTCAAGTGCCTTGCACAGGGCTGGTGCTCTGCACTGCTGACAGCTGTTTCATCTTCTGTCTTTTAATTGCACAGGCTACTTACAGATCTCAGGTGAGATAAAGCAGAGTAGCCCCTGCTGGAATACACGAGCAGCCCACCATGACCAGAAATTTCTGCTGTATTCAGTGACTCCACTGCACCAGGACCTGGACACCCAGGACCACTGAGGGCACTCTGTCCCCTCAGCACAGAAAAATCTCATCTTGAGGACATCCAGCCCACATATCCTCAAGGATTTAGAACAGGTAAGGGCTGTGAGAGCAGTGTTAGTGAGGGAACAGAATGACAGGGGCAGCTGACCTTGGGTATTTGCTCAAGGTCCATGTCTAGAAAGGACCTTGACATGGAATAAACCAATAATGTATGTTACAAAAAACTAAACTGATAAAACCTTTTGGCGTGTGGCCAGAGTGAAGTGAGCCATGTGAAGATTTATCAAGTCTTTGAGGGTGTCCAGCACTTCTCAAAATGGCTTAATAACAGTGAGACAACTTCTCTGGTCATGCTTTGTAAAATAAAAGGTTTTAATAACAACAGATATAATAAACTTTATAGAACAAAGAAATGTAAGTCAAACACAGTGTAGAAAACACTCTTACACTGCCTAAGGCAGTCCAAAAAAGCCCTGAGCACCTCTGTGCTGTCCCTTTAGTACTTGGCATAATTCTTTAATTTAAACTCAGTAAATCAAAATAAATTTCACAGATTTCTTTGGAGTCACAGATCTACTTTTGGGTAAGCCAAGAATTCTTTTTTAGGGGGAATATCACTCCCTTGTATTTCATAATAAATTATTCCCAGGATGTAGATTTTAGCATGATCTACAGAGAACAGGAAACTCTTCCCATTCTCCAATTCTTCCTTTCCCAGAGGCAGGTTTTTCCTACAGCCACATGCCTCTGACCTTGGCATCCAGCAAAGCCTTACTTGCTTTCCATGGAGCTCCCTCTCCCCTGCCTCCCCTGCCAGTTCCTTCCCCAGAGTACAGCCTCATGAAGGAGTCAAAATCTGACTTTTTTTCTGGATCTGTATTCCCTAGAACCTTACCCATGATATATCACTGCTCATCAAGCTGCTGCCTGCCTCCTATGGCTCTTCTGAGATGTTATTACTCTTCTTATTCATCACCAAGTCGAGTTAATTCAGGCAATCTTCCTGATCCATGGCCTTGCACACTCCATGGCAATATTTCATGGGATATGATATTTTGCTATAATAATAGTTTCACCCTTTGAAGATTCAGATAAAGGACACCAAGACATTTTCAATAATTAGTGCTACAGTGAGATTCAACATCCCTTCTCTGTGGCTGAGAAGAGGAGAGATGCTCTAGCAACATCATCTTTGGCACATGGTGGTTGAAGGGACACATGGAGGAAAACAAATCAGAATTTCTGTCTGAGTTGTCTTTTTGCAGGTGTTTTGAACTCAAACTCTAAACATTTTGACTCTTCCAGAAATATTGTCTGTGATGAAGGCAGAGCTGGGAAGACTCTGGGAAGAGGAATCTAATCCAACTTTCAGTGCTGCCTGGGGAAAGTCGACTGGCCCCATATCACCTTTGATTTCTCTATGGGAAGGGTGCAAAGGGAGGAGAGAAACTTGCTTTTCTCCTACTGAAAAAAAAAGAAAAAAGGTAGAACTCAAGCACTTTCGTTGTTGAAATCTTTTTAAAGAAACCAAAAAGTTATATTTTGTTCAAAATATGTGTACTGCGCTCTAACATTTGGATTAAAATGCATTTAGGAGGGAAAATACCTAATATTCAATTGCATTTTAAAGAAGTTGATGGAAGGAAGAGTAGGCTCAGGAAAAGAGAACATCTCAAAATCTACAGTCTCCAAATTTACTGTGATACAAAATTTTCTACTGCCAACAGCAACACAGAACAGCAAATGTTTAAGTCTTATAGAAATTTCAACTACAAAACTGCATTTGAAAAGAACCTGCAGAAATGTTTGCAAGAGCAGGTAGGTAACTTGTGACTCAAGTAAATGTCTTTTGATAAGCACGTACTCACTTGAATTCTTTTAAAAACACCATAATATAGCAAAATTTAAGAAATACCTGACTTTCTGAAAACCATACAATCCGAATGAGCAGCCACTAATGGGATGCCTTCAGGAAATACTCATCTTCACCACTTTGATCTAACATCTTGGAGTTTAAATACACATTGGAGACTGTAGGGAATGAAGTTATACTGTTGTTCCGAAAATTATTCATGTGGGAATCAGGAGGAGAGGTCATATTTGGGCAAAAACTCAATTAACCACAGTAACAGATAAGAGGAGAATAATTGGGAAGAACCAGAGATTAATTACACAGCCATTTATCCAGTTTCCTGCCCTCTGCCCACCCCCAGTATATACTGCTCCCTCAAATACCATCCGTTTGCTCAGCAGGGCTGGAGGAAGCGAGAGAGGCCAATGAAAACAGATTTATATCTGAGCCAGCAAATAAACCAGGCTCTGGAAATGCACTGGAACTGCAAGAACTTGCCCCAGCTCCACTGTTCACAGACTCTGGCTCTGTTACAAGAGTGATGCTGATGGAGGCACTGCAGGAAATCACCTCCCAGATCCCACGCCAAGCATTACTTTGGTAAATTACAAAAGGACACAGTGGCTAATAGGATCAGGACCTGGAGTGCAATAGAAGAAGAGAAAGGACAAATGAGTGATGTCTAATATAAAGTGCAGTTTTGTTTGCTCTTCACCACCTGAAGGCAGTAGCTGCTTCACAATATTGCCTGCATTTATAAGGTCACAGGGTTCTCTCCTAACACGGTTACAGGACTGCAGTCGCCATTAATTTCAATAGAAGTTTCAAACATGCAGCACCAGCAAAATAAGGTCTTAAAATTCCATCTGTCCTGCAAGATATTTGTTGTTCTAGAGGGTGAAATCTACTGCATCAAGCAGTTATTTTTAAAAGCCAAGACAAGATAAAGAGATTCTGCTTCACCTAGCCAAGTAGGCAGAATTGCAGGCATCCTATAGCACTTTGTGTGGGTTTAGAGGAAGTATTACACCTCTGATTTCTGCTGGAATGAATCCACCTGACCCAAAAGTCACTAAGTTTTCCATCACTCCCTATGGACAACTATTCAGAGCAGCTTCATTCCAAGTGTCATTGTCCAGGGACAGACTGCCTGTCACATCCCAGGGATGCCAAACTATCCAGTTATAAAGGTGGAGGATAAAGTGGTCTATGACTCTTGCACAATATCCTGTTTAACTGGAAACCATGTCATCAGGAGGACTTAGCAAAACAGTTTCTGCCCTAATAACAAATAATTCTGACCACTTGGAATCTTCGGGCCCATGGCCATATCCTCTCCCTTCATTTGCAGAACAAAATATAAATGAATGTTTTATGCTTCTAGCTTGTCTACTGGATAAGTAATTAAGTACTAAATTGGACTATAGAATGTGGTACAAAGGAAAGCTAGACCATGGTGCACTAACTCTTGATTATGTTATTTGGACCTATTAATATATTTTACAAGTTTTAGTTTCTGTCTCAGAGAAAATGTCTCTGTTACTGTAAACCATTCAATCTGTTACCTTCCATCCATACTAACACTACTTTGTTTTTTTTAGGTCTGTGTACCACCTTACTCCAACATCTCACGTGCTCAGAAAGCTTTAGAGCCAGGCATGGGCACATAAGGTCTCATGACACAGCAGCATCAGACAAAAACGAAGTAAATAAAGTAGATTAAATACATCTATCAATAATAAAAAGTGAACTAGGCCATAACTACCTACAAATACCAAGATATTGCTGGCAGTACTAAAACTGGAGCTGATGTCAAAAGTGACACCCAGGAAGATCTGGAGACCTAAATTCCAGAGGCAAGGATGGTGGCTGCTACATGTCGTCTGCTCAAGCTCAACCCAGAAAAACTGCAGCATTTACTCTCCAAGTATAGCTCACACTAGCATTACTGTGATATCAGAGATTAGGGTAACATTCAGAATCATCATTCAACAAGCAGTTTGTCCCAGAAAATTCACTTTCTTTTCCTATTTTCTTTGTTTTCCCCACAAAATAGCATTGCAGTAGAAACCACAGCTAACTTAGCCACAAGATACACAACAGCACATTTAATTGGTGACAAAAGAAGAGAAATTAGTTTATTTCCTGCCACATCTCCAAATGGGCTCTCACTCAGATACTGCAGCGAGCAATAACAGTAAATGGAATAAACTACTTCTGTGGCAGGTTAACTTTATCCATATTAAGGGTTTCATCTACCCTACTGCAGCTTTATTGGTACAATGTCCAGGTATGACCCAAGCCCTTCAACACACCACACTGCTGTCAGTGTGTAACAAATCTTGCTTTGATCTATAAGCCCAGGTATCAAATCCAATGATGTTGAGGCTGCACAAACCTTGGCACAGATTGCTGGGGGATGGCAAGTGGGTGATCTTTAAAGTCCCTTCCAACCCAAACCATTCCACAGTTCTCTTCTATGAAATGAGCACAAGTGCACTGAGAAGTGCCAGGACTGATGGTACCAGCTCCTGGCTGCCACAGCTGCAGCACCTTGGGGACATCCAGCTTAACTCAAGGCAGTCCCATCCTCAGATGAGCAATCACACTGTTACTCATCAGTGGCAGCAGATAAACCCACCAACACATCCCAAAATCAATGGATTTGCTTCTGACAGTTGTGACTACCGCAGCTGAATTAATGTGGGATACTGTACTTGGGAAGTGGATGGGAAAATCCTAGCAGAGGGTCATACAAGGAGCACCTGCTCTGCCCTTTATTCCCAGCTTGCTCTTCACAAGTCAGCAGCCATCAGTGCTGAAGTTTAGAACAGAACCAGCTGGAAGAGCAATGATGCAGTGTGCTGGGAAATCCCAACCCAGCCACAGCAAACCCCAGGAGAAGGTTTTATTATTGCCAGTGGGGTGTTACCAAGGCTGTCAAAGACAATGAAAACACAAAATTCAAATAGACTGCCTGTTTCCCCACAGACATGAAAATCACTCCAGTTCCATTATTAATGCACTTAGGCTCATTTGTCAAGAATTTCAGAAAAATGTGTTCAAAACCAAGAAAACCTCCAGCATGTTTATGATAATGCCAGTAAAGTCTGTGGGATAGAAGATTAGGCTGCACACTGTGCTTCCTCCCCAGAAAATCCCTCCCCACCATTTTAGATTATTTTAAATCAAAATGAGGAGAAAAATGAGCTGTTTAAAGCACCAGTAAACAAAGGCCTCTTACTGGTAGGCCTTTATCCACAATTTATGCCAATTTTGTATTTTGTTTCATATGAAAATGTAGTGCCTTTAGCCCTCCAACTCTGCTACTGCTGCCTTTATACTTTTACCCATTCACACAATGATTTATTTACCATTTCCTTTTTCTGTTTTCAATTCAAGAAGAATGTGTTCTTTTATCAGTTATTTATTTAGGATTTCAGTAAATTGATTTTTCCCTTTTTTGTGCACTGCACAGCTAAAACATGCAAACAGATGAATCCCATTCTGCTTATTTGTTTGATTTTCTCTCTCCACTCATCTGAGTTTCCAAATTCTCTTTCTGCACCTGGCAGCTCTCCTGCACCTCCCAGGGCCCTGTGCCATGTGACACCAGTCCAATCTTTTAGGTGCCATTGTACCAAGCTTTTAGGCACCATTTTAATTACAACAGGTTGCAGCAATGAAGAATGTGGATGAACTTGCACCTGCACACATCAGTGCCAACATCATGATTTTCCCAACCCAGAGAACTCAAACAGCCCCACACAGCTCCTGTCCTCAGCAATTTGCCCAGTGCAGGTCACCCACCTGAATCTGAACTGAAAGGTCAAAGAGCTGAGAAGTCAGAAATCTGAGAGGTAGTGTTCTCCCTGAGCCCCACAAAATCTGCTCTTTATTTGCCTGCAGGAAAATAGCAAACTGCTGTTTTTCAGCCTTTTCCTCCACCCATTAGGGATGCAAGCACATATGTGCTCATCTCTCTGCTTTCATCTCCCTGAGCCTGGCACGAACCCAAGGGACCACGAGGAGAGGCTCGCACAGGCTGCTGGAGGGGAGGAAATAAGTGCATCAAGGAAGCAGTGCAATAAATCCACACCTGTCAGGGAAAGGGTGCCCACAGCAACAAACCACACAGGAGCAGACTGTTTCTGTCAGTTTTACAAAACTTGCCCCAAAGTGATAGAAAATGAGATGGAGATGGGCAAATTAACAAAGCAAAAAACTGGAATGCAAATGTCCTGACACTGTTCTTCATTTCTCCTACAGATTTTCTCCACAGCCTCAGGAGAGCTCGAGGAAAAGGCTGTTGCTTTCTTTCCCTTCTATCCACAGCCACACTGGGTCAAGTAGAGAAGTCTCCATAGCTCACAGTCTTGCTGAAGGCACCAGAGACACAATGGAAGCTGGCAGGAGCCCAAGCCAAAATATTTTTTTTATCTAATTCATCATGTTCAGGTGGAAAAGCAAAACTGAATGCACACACTGCACCTGCAGAGGTGGCCTTCATCAGGCCCAGCTCTGCACCACAGCTCAGGGTTCTCATCAGTGCCAATCCCTTGGTGGAAGCACCACGTTCCTCCCAAGAATCCAGTGGTGTGTGATGTGCTTGGCAAAGCCATGAAGTCACTGTAAAAATCCCCTTGGTAATTTTCCCCATTGAAGAGCTTAAGTCTCTTCGTTCCGTTTTAATGGAGTAATTTATCACCCGATTCCTTTTAAAAGTAACTAATATAGATAGATTAGATAGTAAGACGTGATACATAAAGAATAATAGTCCATTATTAATAATAAGTTTCCAATATATTATAATTTTGTGTGATTGATTAGAAAGTCCGTTGTTTTACTCTAACATCTTTTTAAAGACTTCTCAATATCAGTTCAAGATTAAAAAGTTAAAGGCAGCTTAATCATCAGTTCTAAATGTAACTTGGAAGAGTATTGGGTTCAGGAGCACTTGAAATTGTTACCTGGCTTCTTGACCATGAAAGAAGGAGAATTTTGTTCCATTCCCCATTTCGGTGTCACTCTATCCCAATTGCTCAGTCATCTCAGTCTGTCCCTAAGAACAGACAAAATAATCAATTTAAGAGTTAAACAGGTAGGACTGATCCAGTTGCTTGTGGAATTACAATTTCTTCATTACTCTTTGAACAGCAGCATCTCTCCGTTCTCTGTTAATTTCAACAGAGATTCACTGTTTGAATCTGGGTTTTAGATATTTTTAAAGCATACATTTGATCAGGGTTTAAGTGGCATTCAGTGAACTAATCATGAAACATGGAAAGATAGATTCATTTGCACCAAAATATAGTCACCTTGTCCACAACCCAGCTACAATCCTGAGCCACAGTTTTCCAGGGTCTTTCAGAAAATTATTTATTTATCCTACTGCAATAAGCCAGTAAACCTTTGTGACATGTCAGCCCAGGAATTCAGCTCATGCTGCACATCTGTGTGAAGAACCTTGTAGCAATTTTTCCTTCCAGACACAAAATTTATGAACAAATTCAGCCCTGTCATTGTTCTAATGACCTTGATTAAACCTGAAGGAAATTGACTCTCCAGCAAAACTAAGCATGTATTACAAGAAATAATTTTTAACCTCTATCCTAATTCTGGCACTTTTAAATTTCAGCCTGAACACCATCTCCAGTCCCTTTCATGAATGATAATTCGGTGGAATAACACTGCAAAAACAGCCCTGCACCTGGACATGATTATCTCTCTGAAAAGGACATTTTCAACCAACAACTTTCAATAAAAATCACAGAGCAGTCAGGAGTTTAAGGACAGAAACCTTGGACAAAGGCTTTATGTGATAAGCAGGAGCAGTGTGACTGCAAACACCTCCTTCTCTCATGGATGTGGGACCCTGTTTTGTGAACTGCACATCTCCTGTGCTGCCAAGAGGCCAGGAAGGGTCACCAAGCAAAGCACCAACAGGAAAATCACTCTGCTCTCTCCCCTCCTCTGCAGTGACAAGGAACAGACCCCTGAAGTGCCTTGTGCCTGCACATGCACACACACACTACCCAGGGCAGTGGCAGAAAATGAGTTCATGTTTCAAACAATCAAATTAATACACTGGCAATAGAATATGCAATTTCCTTGTTTATTGCCTTCCAAGTCAATGCCATTGCCAGAGGTTGTCATTGTACCAACAGGCAGAAAATTAATTTGACATAGTTTCAAAGCAGCATACTATTAAGGACCAGGGACTTCTCAGCTCTGCTGCTGTATCCCAGAAAAGGATGAGCCCTTTCCTCTTCTGGCCTTTCCCATCCTCTCTCTTGCAGCAGTACCTTTCCCCTGACACTCAAGAAACAGGGACAAAGCACACCTGTGGCAAACAGAGGTTTTCAGGCAGAAAAACCCAGAAGTATGAAAAAAAATCATAATGATAATGTGCCAGATTTCTCAGAGAACAAACAAAAACATGGTTTCCAGTCAGAATGTCTCTTTTAGTTCCTCTCATTTAAAAGAAAAATCTATATACCAGTTAAAGTTACTCTCAAATCATACTTTTGGAGCTAGAGAAACCTTTTGTTTTGGAAATGTCAAAACGGGATATATATTATTATGATGAAACTTTCATTCTAAATTATACATTAAATATTTCCATACTCCCCACTTGAGCTTTAAATCATAATTTCATCCAAGACTAACTTCCCTCTGGAACAGCAGAGTATACAACCTGTCTGCACACTTAGATCAGCATCACAGCATCTCTTTCAATATTAACACCCATTTCAATCAGGTAAAAAATGTTCTCATTAGCAACAAAAAAATCCAAAATATCACTCAGCTGCTGCATAAGCTCCATGTCCTCCTGCAGTGCCCATTCTGAGCACCCACCAGCAGCTCTTAGAGGGAGGGCACAGCTGGACAAGAGAGCTGTGTCTGAAATCAATGGCCAGATAAAAAAGAGTCCTCTCTTTTCTGATAAATGCACAGATACATTTCCATCATTATCATCAACAGGGAGAAACAGAAAGGAGTGTTTGGACAACAAACGTCTGCTGAGCAGGAGGGGCTTAATCAATAGCCAAGCACAAAATTACCCCAGCAGATTTCAGCTCATTTCCATGGAAAATGCAGATTCTGAAGAAGATAAATAAAGATAAAAAGCAACTTTCTCCCTGCCAGCATGGTGGGGAGGGGCCTCCAGACCACCCTGCATGGGCAGCTCTACTCAGCTCTGCTCGACTCACAATCCAACATCAAAGCTGCTGTGCTAAAAAAACAAAAAACAAAACAAAACAAAACAAAAAGGAAATAACAACCAGAGATGAAAGCTTCGTTTGGAAGAAAAGAGCATGCAACCTTTCTGGCCCAAATTGAGCAGATTATATCTGGGCTTTACTCTGCTGTCAGTCACATGCTTGGCAATTCAGAGCAATTTGGCCAAACCATTAGTCATATGCTAAGCAGGGCTTCTTCTCCCACTGCCTTCTCTCAAATTCTCTTGGTAGACACTGGCTCAGTCCTTTGTGTGACTTCTTTTCCTTTTTCTAAACCGCTGTCGTTTCTGCTTTAATATCATTCCCTCCACATGTGACACAATTCTGTTCAACATTTAATGTTCTTTTCCTGTCTCTAAAATGGAATAAACAAGTTTTTTATAAACTCTGTGCAATCTTTGTTGACAACAAAGACGAAGGAAGTTTTCCAGAAACAACCAGCAAGTGGAAATCTGTCCTTAGGGATGATGAATATTCTGACCTGAGTCTGTTCTCTGTACACAAAGCATTGGCAGCCACCACGAGCAGCAGTGACCATCCTTTGCTTGCTGCAGTTGCAAACATTTTGTCCTGGATCTATAGACATTCAGACCTCAGGTTGCTCTTCCTTCCTATTTGGATGCTATTCAGAAACAAAAACCTGAATTCATCCATGTTCAGACCAAAAAACTCCGTCTTGGACCAGCTTGAAATACAGGGCAAAAATTTTCCTGCTGGTGACCACGTTCAATATACATTTGTATCAAAGTATTTCTCTTCATTACAAAAACAATAAAATCCCAAACAATGACAAAGGCAAGAGCAGTGGGTTGCAGTTTCTTATTAGAAGTTGAGCTTGGCCATAATTCTATTCATATAAAATCTGATATGAAACCACCTGGGTGTCATGATATTCTTTATATTACAGTAAATTCAATGCATTAAGGATGCAGAAAAATCTCATTTGGGACTGCAAAGCAGCCAAGAGTCTTTGCAGATACCCCAGGAGCCAGGAAAACAGCAAATCACAGCAGCTCTCCCAAGTGATGCAGAAGTAAAATAATCTCGTGTACCAGCACCAGCATCTGTCTGCAGCAGCAAGGAGTGCTTTACAAACTTTAATAAATGTAAACCTTACAAATCTCTCCTTATACAGATGGTTTATGGTTACCATTCCTCACAGAGGAGAAGCAAGTGCCAAACATTGCACAGGTGGATGTGGACCCTGTTCCAGCCAGGATCTGGAGCAGAGCCCAGGGTGTGGGTGCAGAGCAGTGCAGAGCTCCTGCCCCAGCTGCACTAGCACCATGCACCTCAGCCCTGCAGGAGCAGCAGGGCCCTGACACAGCCAGCACAGAGGCAGAGGATCCCTTTGCAGAGCAGCAAAGACCTCGGCAATGACCCACCCTGGGACCCTCTCGATTCACCCCAGCACAGCAAGTGCCAGGACACCCAGCCCCTGTTACCCACAGACCTCCATGAGCCTATCAATATTTCATTATCAGTACAAAACTGACCTCTAAATAACTGTCTGCAGTGTCCAGCAGCCTGGACTGCCTCCTGCTGCCAGCCAGGAACATCTGTCCTTGTCCCCTCACCCATGCCCCAGAGGCAGCAGGGCAAGGATCCCACTGCCCCATTATTTGTGCTGCAGAGATTCTCATCAGCATCAAACTCACAACGTTGTATTTGTCCATCTTATCAAGAATCAGGGAGTCCAGGCAAGAGGCTTATGGGCAGAACAACAAACCCAGAGCTGGCTGAGTGAAATGCCTGCCACAAGAATCCTTAAATCACCTGGCTTTCCTGAGGCTTTACATGCCAGTCAAATGCCAGCCCTCTCCCTTCCTCACTCCAGCCCCAGGCAGAGAAGCTGTGTCTGCTCCCCTCCAGCCTCTGCTGCTCCAGTGACCACTGGTATTCAGGGTGGGGAGGGTCCCCCCTCCAGGGAGAAGCAGCCAATGGAACTGTGCATGGCTGACACTGAGATGGCTTCAATTACAAACAGCATTTTCTTAGTACACTGCATTTCTTTGCAAACAGACAATATCTCCAGGCAGAAGGAGCCTCTGGGAAGGGAAGAGTACCCATTCCTGTAGAACTGAAAATATATGCAATACCTCCATCCTGGACAAACAGAAGTCAAAGATAAAAGTGAACAACACTCACTGTGTTCTGAAACACAAACCCCAGTATTTTATCTATTTCAATTAATTAAATTTCAAATTTTGTCTCATGCTGAAATATTAACTCACTTCCACTTATATATGTTTAAGGTACTATAATATGTTTTCAAGTAATTGAAATAAAATATTTCATCATATTAAAATTTCAGAAATATAGAAAGGTAATAACATGATCTTATTGAAATAATAAAGAAGCTGTGAATAATTCACATACTTTTCTTTAGTATTTGTCTTTCATCATGTAATTGCATCTCTTCATTTCAGTTCTAGTTGTCTTGAAATGAAAAAAAAAATTCCAACCAAAGAAAATTTCAGGTTCTGGCTTATTCCAGTCCTTGACAGAAAATTCATCTTGGACTAATTTATAAGACAGAAAAAAAAAAAAAAAAGAAAGTGGATCCAAGTGAGCAATTATCTACATCTATTAGGCTTCTTGAGCGCTCAGTGGAGTTTCAAAACATTAATTTGTTCAGCAATTATAACAGGAAGATGTTGTCAGACCCCCACAGCAGGAAGGGACACAAAAAGTATCCCTTTTTGCCAAATGCTTGTCCCTGAAATATCTGCTATAAGTTACTCACTGCTTTCACAGTGAGCAACACTCTCAATAAGTGCAGAGAACCTGTGAGGGTGTAGAAATCAGAGCTGAGGGACAAAACAGAACCATTCAGAAATTAGTTGGACTGTATCAAAACTACCTCAATGGCAAAACATCGTTCCAGTGCCTAAAGGGGCTGCAAGAGAGCTGGGGAGGGACTTTTGACAAGGGCAGACAGTGACAGAACACAAGGGAATGGCTTCACACTGACAGAGGGCAGGGTTGGACTGAGTGTCAGGAAGAAATTCTCCCCTGTGAGGGTGGGGAGGCCCTGGCACAGGGTGCCCAGAGAAGCTGTGGCTGCCCCATCCCTGGAGGTGCCCAAGGCCAGGTTGGACGGGGCTTGGAGCAGCCTGGGATAGTGGAAGATGTCCCTGCCCATGGCAGGGGGTTGGAATTGGATGATCTTTAAGGTCCCTCTGAACCCAAACAATCATCAAAGGGAGCCCCAGCACTGGCAGTGGACTCAGCATGAACATCCTAGGTGAGAAAGGGAGATGCCCCCTTCCTTTAAACCCAGCCCCACACACAGACAGGGCCAGGCTCCCTGCCCAAGCCCCACAGACCCTCACTTTGCTGAGTGCTCACCAGCTCTCCAGCACTCCAGCACCCCAAATCCTGATGTTCAACACCTGGACATCAATTGCAGTTCTTGTCCAAAATTGGACAAGATAAATTGGACAATTTCATCCTGTGCAGACTGGAAGTTGGACTTGATGATCCTTTTGTGATCCTTTCAACTCAGGATATTCTAGTATTCTACAAATATTGATTTGCCTCAATATATTAATGCTTGTGTTCTATGAGTCAGCCTGAAGAAATATTATGTTTGCACTTATATATTTTTCTTTGGCATAAAATCCTCCACTTTTCAGTCACTCAGCCTTGTCTGCCACACTAAAATATTATGTAGCTGAAATGCCTTTTGCTCAAGTTTTTGCATTAGTCATTTCAGTCACCTTCTTCCATCAGGTGGCTTTGTTTAGCTGGTGTTAAAAACCCACACTGCAGCAGGGGAACAATTTCTGCAGCACAAATCAAAGCAGGAGTCTCTGAAATGTACCTTTCTTAGAAAAAAAAATCAGACTTTGTGATAAAACATAATTCAGACTATTTTTGCTACTTTCAATAACAGGACAAATCCCAGTCCAGTAGTACAAGGTAGCAAAGGGAAACTCATGGGAACTGTGGCAGAGAAGGGAGCTGATGTAAAAAGCTGTTCCAACACAGAGAGGATATAAAGGAGAGTTCAGTATTCCTTCTGCACTCTTCATCCTTCTTCTAAAGCATGCCTGTTATCTCTGATGAGCCATAGTCCATCCTGCAAAGCCTGGCCATGGCAAGCAGCAGTGCACAGGTACTTGCCTTTCTCCCAGATTTTTGTGAAAATCCAGAAAAAAGGTAAAGAAGCTTTATACAAATCACGTGAGGGATTTTACATTTTCTTATCTAGGTATTAAGAAGTTATCATTTGAAATTATTTTGCCTGGCCCTGTTGCCCACTGCAAATGAGTCAATCCTCTCCAGGAGCAAGCCAATAAAGGTCCAATTCCACCAGGATGAGGACAAATAAGATCTCATCAGACAGCTGCCACCCCTTTACTTCCTGAGGAATTCTAGATTTACCATTACTACTTTTTTCTTGCCTCTGTCACCAGAGAAGACTCATCCTGAAGCCAGGCACATCTCCAGGAGCACATGTGACAGGTTAGCTCAGCAGCAAAACCAACAAGCTGTAAAGCCAATGCAGTAATGACCTCATGCATTACAATGCTCGCTGTGTAACAATGCCACGCATAAATAACAGACTGCAAAGATCATTAAAGCCAATCAAAAGTATAGATTAGCCCATAAAATCTGTTTAATGCCTCCTATGTTCTGATACACTGTGAAAGAGAAGCTCCAGTCAGCAGCGGATGCGGGTGCTCAGCAGCATTGGGCTTTCAGCATCTTCACCTTGGAGGTTTCCTTCCACTCTGATGTTATCACTGCAATTCTGTGCATCCTAAATCCTCCACAAGGAGAGGTGTAGCTAATGACTGTGGCCATATTTCTGCTGTAATCTCCAAAAAACATCAGACCCAGTACAGCTGCTCTGCCAGCCCCAGTCTCAGCATCCCAGTCCTGTTCTGTGGCTCCACCAGCCCAAGCCTGGTGACACCACCATGGGGACCTCTCCCATGCAATGGGTATGGGCACAATCACAGAGTCACCGGGGCTGGAAGACACCTCCAAGAAGGTCTAGTCCAACCACCAGCCCAACCCATAATCACACCTAAACCATACCCCAAGTGCCACATCCAGACTCCTGTTGAATATTTTCAGATACTGTGACTCCACCACCTGGGCAACTTATTTGAATGCCAATCACTCCTCCAGTGAGAAAGAAAAAAATCCAATATTCAACCTGAACCTCCCCTGACACACAGCTCTCTCCACTGTTTCCAGGTCGGTTGGATAGAGAAGAAAAGTTTTCATGATAATGCTCCCGTTTAGCAAAAATCTTTATCATCTAGGGAGAAAGCAGCTGCTTCTCATGTTCTCCACAACAGACTGCCAAGGGACACGGAGTTCCTAAGTGGCCATTCCTACCTAACCAACCAAGATCACAGATGCTGATTTTCTGCCTTTCCAAGATGTGCTTCGTGATTATGTATCACACCTGATGTTTCTATTTACAATATTTCCCAATTAGATTTTATTTAAGTTTACTTACCAAAATGTAATTAGGTTTTAGCTTTAACGAGATGTGTTTGCCCTGCCAACATGGCATTATGCATGCAAGAAAGAGAGATGGGCAAACAGGTGAAGAATAACTCGCCTTCATCAGCATTTGGCAAATCCTCTCCTACATCCACAAAACCTGCTAATATTAACAGATGGCATATCCTTCCTGCTTGAAGACAGACACCAAATCCTGACCTGAAAGGCCATGTTTGTGGTCTCACTTCCCATTTCACAGCAGAGCAATCTTTAGAGCCCAGCAAACTTTATTCTGTGCTCATATATTCTCTGGATGAGGAACAGGGTCAGCTTGCCTACCACCTTTTAAAACAGCTGCACTAGCAAGAAGCTAAAATGAGATGCTTCCAGGAAAGATTTCATGTTTTACCTTGCAGATCAGACAATTTAAACCATGTTGTGTATGCTAATAAAAATAATTTCTTAAGTTACCATTTAGTATAAGAAGTGTCTGCTACAGGAAGTAAATTCAGCAATTAATACTGGCCATAACCTTAGAGCAACAATTTTTAAAAGTAATTTCTTATTTTTTAAGAACCACAACTTGTGTTGAAAGCACATTTGCATTTTATTACCTCTAAATGTTTAACTACCATAACTAATGCTTGATTAATAAATGGCTAGCTCCTGCTGCTACTTGAGACCTCACAATTTAGATGTGGCAAATTATTTGCCATTGAATATTGGTCCTTCCCAAGCAGCAACATAGGGACAAAGATTTCTGAGACTTCCCCAAGGTGGCAGAAAATTCCTAATGCTTTTGGGGCTTCCTGGAGGAACCCAGCCTACATTCAGCACCTAGAATCAACCTCCAAGCGAAAGGCAGGTATTTTGAGTGGGGGTATTTTTGTTGTTGGATTTTGGATTTGTTTGGTTTGGGACTTTTGGGGAGGATTTAGAGGGTTTTGTGTTTGGTTTTTATTTCTTGTTGTGGATCTGTGGAATTTTTTTAAAAGACACTTTGCCCTCTTTATTTTTTTATTTATTGAACATGCCATTAGCTCACCAAGTTGGTAGCTATAGAAGCATGAAGGCTTTGGGACTAATTTGAATTAAAATGAAACATTGTGGATAGTAATTGTTTGCTTCCAGGCCTTCACAATGGAGCTTTCAGGGGAAAAAAATTGCAAAAGAAAGTATGAATTGGAATTCAAAGCTGTTAAAACTGTCTTGGGCAAAAGGCTTTACCTGGAGTGGTAAAGCCTTTTTTTCAAATGTAAATATGTAAGACATTTAACTATGCATGAAGCAGATCTCAAGTGCTTTCTATTGCTTCAAATGTTCCTCTCCTCTCATCCCATTTCCTAAATGCTTGGGCTTTTTAGGTGGCAGCTGATTTAGCAGCTTCAGCTTGCTTTTCCTGGAGATAAGTGATAAGTGATGCTTGGCCTGGGAGCTGCAGCATCACACCTGGGAACCAACCCAGTTTGCTCTTCACATTTTGGGTGGCCCACAAAGCCCAAGGGAATAAATTTTCCCCAGCCCAAATCCTGCACGATGTCAAGTTTATAAATATGGCTTTCAATTAAAATTATTTCAGCAGAGCTACATGACAAAGTAGAAGAACTAGCAGAGTAGGATTGAAGAAGCAGAATAAGAAATCTTAGGAAGCAGCAGAGTAAATCTTCCAGTCTGAACAATTTTAAAGGAAAATAGTGCAGTTAATGGAAATCTCACCATGCAGCCAAAAAGAAGAAAGCAGAACTGACAGCTATGAATCAACTACTGTTCTGTTTTTTCAAGACATCAACAAAGGTTACAACCTGCTGCACAGCAGCTGTGGACACAGCTGTCATTTCAGATTTGATTTCATAATATCTGCTTTCAAATTAGGCAGACTTCAACACTGATTAGGAGAAGGCTTTTCTTCTACAAATGCTTATAAGAAGTGCTTCCTCACAAGTCATACAGCCTTACAACATTTTGGCTTCCTCCAGAGATAAATCAAAAATATCCACCCCCATAATCACAGCCTTTTTATCTTGGCAGGTCCTTCCAAGTGCTCAGTACTCTGAATTTTCCGCCACTATCAATAGTGTTAAGAACTAATACTCAGTAATTTTTTAGAACTCCTTTCAAGCCTTTCAGGAACTTACTTGTATGAAATATTAACAAGAAAAATGTTCTGAAGTACTAATAAATTTGTCTCTCCCCAGCCTCTAACATAGATGAAAAGCTGTACAGGGAATTTTCAAGTTCTCTTCAGGCCCTGGGGATCTTTGGGGTGCTGGTTGGTAACATCATCCCACAAAGAAGCAGCCTAATCTCACCGACCCAACACAAACAATAGAATTACCAGGACAGCCCTCAGCCATCACAAGCCATGGATATTCTCCATCCCAATATCCAGGGATATCCTTGCTCTGTGTTTAAGCAGCCAGCCACTTCTCAAAGCAAACAGCCAGGTTGAAAAATGTATTTAACTGCCTAAGGTGCAGAAAAGCACCCAGGGAGAGCTGCTGGAATCCTTTAGGTGAGTAACTCCAATTTACTCTCTTCTGTGTGCATCAACTGCCCACGAATCCCACGGTCTGGCAGCAAAAGTGGTCTGAAACTGAGAAAACCAGAATATTTCTGCCTGTGCCAAGAGTTCCCCTTTCCATGCAGGGCATCTTTATCCAGGGTTAGAAAAGCAGCTGACAGCTCCATGTGCAGGTGATGCACTTTCAGTCACAGTACAGACCATCCATTTCCCATCAACAGGAGCAACAAGCTCAGGTGCCCACACATTTAACTGAGATTATGGTGGGAATTAATTATATAAGATTAACACAATCTCCAAAAATGATGTCACAGGACAATACCCATAACTGCAGTATAGCTTACAAAGGACAGTAAGATGATTTTAAAATGCTATTAAATACACACGCCTGAAAAGAAAATGACATGTGGCACTTCTGGTATGAAATAGTCACAAAGTATGTTTTTTAGGGCCCAAAAATTTCTTTTAAGTTTAAGAAAGTGTGAGATATTTCAAAATGTGCACAAAAAAGTAGAGTGAGATTAATCTCAGGCAGACAGAAGCAAGAGAAGTAAAAGAGTCATCAGATGTGTGAAGAGTCAATCCCACAGGAACAAAGACAAAAAATGGAAAATTAACAAGTAAAATTCCTCACAGTTTGGGCAGGTTGCCTTTTGTAATTCAGTAGGAGTTACTATACTGCAAAATTCAAGGGGATAAAAATCCATTACAGCTCTTCTTTATACCCTGCTCCAAGGACTCCTTGTCTGAAAGAACTGTATTTTAATCTGTTAGCCAAATGTTTTCAATACAATCCTTTAATACAAGACTGTGTAGAGAGTTTCAGGCTAGTAGAAATGTTTGGTGCATTATTTCTGCTGTTTAGTTCTTCACCTCTTACACCTACGCAGACATAACAGGGCACAGGAAGATAACCCTTCCACATGAAGTGTTAATAAACTTTTAATAATAAAACATTTCTCCAGGCATCAAACCCTGTCCCTGCTGAGGACACTGGAGTTTTACCATTAACTTCAGTGGAACTGAGACACAGTCTCCAGCAATGTATTTCATATAAATTACATTGCTATTAGACTTGATTCCCAACAGCAATTACAGTCATACAAGCTCTAATACTCATGACCTCCAAAACAAATCCAAATACTTTCTTCTTGCATCCACGCACATGCACAGAGCTTTTTCTCTTTTTAAATACTATAGCAAATAAGACAAATTATGGAGATTATTTTTTTCTTCTCTTAGGCTTCCATCAGGACTTGCCCTCTATTTTAAAAGCCAAGCTTTGTTCTTTCTGAGCTCAGCACCTACAAACACAAGCCCTGTTGCAGGAAGGTACACTGAGGCACGAGCTCAGCAGCCCTGTAGTGGCTCTGGAGATGCTCAGCCTGGAACTTCCCTTCTTGGAGGAGGCTGAGCACATCCTCATCTGTCTTTGACACCAAAAAAAGGCATTCTTAGTGCCCAGACCTGAAGTGCACAGTAAATCATACCTCAATTTTGCCTACATGCTGGGCAGGCTGGATTTCCCCTTCCCACTCTGCCTGATTGCCTTGCCTACCCTCCACTCACAGGAGTATGGGGAAGCCAAAGCTGCAGCCAACATCAGTTTGCATTTCTGTCATACAAAGCACACGGGTTCACCCAAATTCAACACAACAGCCAGGATTTATCCAAGGTAATGGCCACCCTCACCACCTTCTGTCCGAGCCACCGACCAATGCACCCCGGCTGCAACATCAGAAACCTCTTGGGCTCTGTGGAAACCAAACACAGGGTGCTGGAGCCCCAAGAGCATGTCTAGCTTCTCCTGACTCAACCTCAAAACTTAAAGACAGTTTTAAATGTTTTTAATTGTGTGGAGTGACAGGTCTATCCAACAGAGAAGGCCAGGAACCCAGGGTCTCCCAGGGCTGTGTCCCTTCTCTCTGGTGCTGCCTGGTGAAGCACCAGCCTGTCCAACTCACAGCAAGCAGTGTTGGGCCAGATATTTTTTTTAACAGAGATTTTCTCATGAGTTGTCGCTTGTAGGTGAATCCTAACTGCTTGCTTCAATTGTTCCTTTTACCATAAACTGAAACATCTGGTCTGTTATAGAATATTCTGAGTTTATATTCAAGACATTTGGAAATCCAGCACGTTTTCACTCTCTGGAAAAGAGTAAAAACCAGCTCCCCAACATGCAGAATTTAGCAATTTGCGTATGAAATTAGGTTTTCATATCACATGAAATCAAGTTTTATTTTTCATTTTTAAATCCCACTTTCTTCACCCTGTATTCTCCCAAAGTCAGCCAAGACCGTGGGCCAGATACCCACAATGGTGAGTGATTATTCACCAAGCAACCCAGGGAAAGAAGGAAGCCTGGCAGGGTTGCAGGATATTGTGGGAGGCTGTAGATACCAACAGCTTTAAACAAGGTTCCAAGTGCTAAAAACAGTGAATTAATCTACATTAGTCTCCCTGCTTTACCAGCTAGACAGGTCATTTAAAGCTGCTGTATCTTCACACTACACTGCCGACAGCACTGGAGACATTTTCACAATTCATCCTGTAGAGCAGTACGCTCTAATTATTATTTCTTTTTCTTCTGCTTAGGGCTTTGCCCATTAGGTGGTGGGAAATCAAAAGGATATATGCAATGGTTATTCTGTCGTCTTCATAGCTCTTAAACTGCTTCTCCGGCTTATGTCAATGCGTAAGTAATTGTGCCAACATGTAAGTATTTATGTGCTTAACTAAAAAGGACATTAACAAAAGGAAGAATGCTGTTGTTTAGATGCCAGCTAGAGACGCTGTGGTCTGCAGACACTTTCCTGGTTTTTACAAGGAAAGGGTATTTCTTCTGATTTTAGATACCCTCCCCACATCACCAAACCCATGCGCTGCCATAACTGGCTCGTGCTGTGGTTCTCTCTCCTCAGAAATTCACCCTTATTCTATGTCATGGACCTGGTTTATGCTAACATGCAGACAGACAAACTGCAGATGGATCTACATTATCAGAACAGCCTTTTTCTCCCTGCATTCCCTCTCAACTCAAGCCAGGATGGCACTCGGTGGGACCTGTGGACGAGCAGCTCACCTCCTCTGCAGTCATAACACCTGGGCTGTGCATGCAGCAAACAAGAGGGAAACTGGCTTGGGAAATTTCCTGCCCACACAGCTCAAAGTCACCAACTGGGGCAACCTGCAGACTCAAACAAAAGCTGAATTCTTGTTTTCCCTCCTAAGGCCACTTAGCTCTCTCATGCGGGACACACCTTTTGTGCAATGTGCCCCTGGGGGCTGCAGTGATGGGTTAGCCAATCATACAGAGAGAGGAGGAATTTGACAAATGGATCGTTTTTGGTGCACTCTGCACTTTTGACTCATAAATTCCACGGAAAACAAGGTAAATGGAGCATAACTTATTAATGAACAGAGCCCTAAATATCAAATGATCTGCTGTGAATCATCAGCAGGAATTGCAGAGCCTTCACATCACGTTGGTTATCACATGCTGCAGCGGCTCAGCCATGGACAAACTCTGCAGACCGGTGTCAAGTCATACAAGATAATTTAGGAAATAACATCCTGCTTTCTGTAAAGCACGTTACAGAGAGGTTCTTGCCTGGCCTTCAGTCTGTGACCTCCAGAGACAGTGATCCTGCAAGCCTCACCTTGCACTGCAAGCCTGAAAGCACCATTGAGCCCATGATGAATTGTGAGCCTTGGGAAAGGCACATGAACCCTAAATCTCACCAGAAAGCTGGGAGAAATTCAGACAGTTCTGAGGAGGAACACCAATGAGATTTTTGTGTAGTGAGATAACTTAGGAGCAACAGCTTTCTATCCTGCACCACTTCTACTGATGGCTGAAAATGGACAATCCCTCCACGTTTGAAGGTTTATTAAGGTCCAGATTAAGCCTGAAAAACCACATTGACTATTCTGAGAGAGCACTACAGGGCAAGGTAAAAAAACATGAAGAACCTTCAATTTCCTCCTTTCTATAGGTGGTTTGGTTTTTCTGAGAGTTGAGAAAACATGAAAAAAAAAAGGAGGAAAGAACAAAGAAAGTCATGCACCCAAGCAACTCTTCTCAAATTATCTCTATGAGCCTGAGGGTCACTCTCAGAGACAGGAGTGAGCACACACAGACTGTTCATGGTCACAATGAAATACCTGATCTGGGCATTTTCCTCCCCACTGTTCTGGTTTGAATTAATGAGCTTGTTTCTATGCTTCTTGGTGTCCCTGTCGATGGCAGGGAGTTGGAAACAGGTGGTCTTTAAAGTCCCTTCCCAAATCATCCCATGATTCTTCTTTTACATTAACATGTCTGAATCTTCTGGAGTTAACTTTAGTGCTGTTTTCCAGTTTTCTTTCCTGTCTAATTTTTCCTTAAGAGTTTTCAAGCATTTCAGTACAAGTCTGCCTCCTGGAACTGAGCTGCAGTTACCTGTGTGCTGTGGAACTATCTTTACAGGTTTTTTTATTTGTATTGACAGAAGCAATAATGATAAAAAGCGTCCACTACTTTTAAAGGCCATTTCTCCCTGTATGTGTACAAATATGTCATCTTTCAACTGTCAGACCTCTAAATAGGCTTGAAGTGACTTTCTGCTGTAAATGCAGGGATGCAGGCTTCTCCTCTTTTTGCAGGGATGGCCTATCTGTACTTTCCTTTCTTTCCTACACTTTTGCACATTACCTTGTTCAAACAAACTGCCAGAATTTCAGCCAGCAGATAGCAATTAGTGCATAGAAGCAAAATGAACCACTACAGCTGGATGCTGTGCCATAGGCAAAAAAAATGCAATGGAAAGCTACTTTAGTTGAAATTGGTATTTAAAACACATTTCTATAAGAAGGCTACAAACCCACCCTCTAATTGAGTACCCATAAGGCTTCAGCTGCACCTGCCAGGTAGAGCAATTTTCTAGACTATTAAGTAAAGCAAAACCAGCAAGGCAGATTATTGCAATCTGACTGAAAAAGCAGCAAACTGATAAAAAAATTACCATTGAAGTCAACAGAAATAAGGACTTTCTACCTACAAAATGTGAACTCCTGTCAAAGGGAGCATCTTCCTAAGTCAGAACACAGTGACTCAAACCTACATATCCCCTTTACTGGTATAAAGGCATATTACTACTAATAATAAAATAATAAAATAATAATAAAAAACACAAAATAGAAGCCAGCACAAAGAATTGAGAGATTAGCAGCAATTAACTCAGCATAGAGACACTTTACTGCCCAATTTAATGATTTTTATACAACACTGACCTTAGGTAGGTCTCCCTTGAGATACTGTCACCACTAAAAAGAAAAAGGTCCTGCTCGTTTTGTCATTTTCAAGTGAATTCCTCCAAGGAGCCTAAGAAAATACACAGCATTTCCTTAGCTAGATTTGGCAGATGAGCAAGATGATGGGGAGGCAGCTGGGCAGTGGAGCAGAGAGTACTACAGAGATGATAGATAGTGTGGACATCTTGGCCTTGGCAGGCCAGAAACCTTGGGAACTGCAAATAGAAATGTAAGAGAGGAAGAGAAAAGCAACGTGGTGCTTTGTTTTAAGGAAGTCATGTAAGACTGCACCTACAAGCTTGTGGTTAAGCAATATTGCTAAGAAACATTAATAATGTGATTATTGCTTGGCAGAGGAAAATTTTACCTAAAGCTGTAAGAGTATACAAACTGAGCTTTGGAAACAATAGATGACTTCACAACTTCACAAGAAATGACTTCACAACAAACAACTTCTTTCTTGCACCTAAGCGGAGTCCCGTCCCTCAGTCACCAACACAAGATTTGTTGCTAATTCCCAGTATTGATGTGCTGAAAGTGTTCTCTGCTGGAAACATAAAGGAGCAAGGTGAGGCTAAAATTACTCATCTACTTGAATAATGTGTCCTGTTTACTTTGGTATCCCCTTCCACAACTGTCCCTGCCTTCAGCAGCATCGCCCTGACAGAAAGTAAAATGCTGTTAATGCATTAAATCGAACAGCGAGATTACACAGGCTGCCTCTCCAAGACAAAGTGTATTAACTGCTGATAAATTCCAGTTCTCCACAAAATTAGAATGAAAAAGTCGCTAGCCAATACTTTCAGGAAACAAATTACATCCCTAGAGCTATCCAGTACCTGTGCTCTGTTCACAGAACCCATTGAGAGCAAGAAGCTGGATGTCACAAGCAACTGCTCAGCTTACAGAGAAGAAACAAAGACTCAGGGAGACAATGTACTCCCAAACCCCAGCCAAAACTCTCTTTTCACAATATCTGTTACCCTCAAATACATCCCTCCTCTCGCACCTAAAGGAGATGTGTGCTTGTCCAGGGGCAGGGGGTTGGTGGAAGCCAGCATGTCAAGAAGAGGAAAAAAAAACCGCACAGAACCAACACCCCAAAACACAACTGACCTAACTGTGAGTAATCAATCATCTTACAGATCTCTTTGGAGGTGGCAAATTATCAGAGATGGCGCCAGGGACAGTTTGCCATTTTTCCTCATGTATATTTTGGTGATTTTGGGAGCAGTCAGGTGTGCAAAGATAGATCTCCCTGCTCCACTCCAGGGATTACCTTCATTCTTCATTTGCTAGATCACATCTAAAACACTAAAATGCAGATTTCAATGCCTGGATAGATGGGGACTGGTGAGAGCACTCCTAACAGAGGAATATGGCATTCCTCTCCACTTCCATTCAATATTGTCAAAGGTTTCACTGCTCAACACAACAAACAAACAAACATTGAAAAACAATATTACTTTTCTTCCCCCTTTTGTATATAGAATAATGGCTTTTCGACAAGCCAAATGGGAAACTGTGTTAATGTGTTTCCATGGGCAAAGCTTGAGAACCCTGTAAATTGCCTTGCCTAATGGACTTAGGAGTTCAGCTATCCATTCAGAAATTCCACACTCAACCAAATGGTTCAGTCCTCAGGAAGTGCACACACACAGAGTTCTGAGCTCTGTGGGTGTCATTATTTATGTCTGTATGATCTGATGGAGAAAATGTCATTAGGAATGAAGGGGGACCTGTATCCACCAACCCTCTGGCAGGAATGCGCTGAGAGCCCTTCTCACCCAGGGGACTGTGCAGATGCCCTGTCCTTCAGGGCTCCACACCATCTCTGTCAACACAGAAGAAACAGGGATCTAAAGCCCCTGCAGGCACCCTCATCTGGCTCTAAATATACTGTAATGACCAACAGCTGGAGTGCTTTTTTAAGCTATTAAAAGGAAAATCAACTCATTTAACTGTTTCCCCTGCCATGGGCAATGACTGCTCAGGACAAGGGTGAGGATGGACAGGCTTGTCCCTCACATGCCATTCCATGAACTCCTGTGCCTGTCAAGGCCACTGCTGAGCCAGGGAGCCTAATGAGAGCAGAGGTTGTGCTGGTTTGGGGGACGTGACCCCTGCAGAAGAGCAGTTCCTGGCATTAACACCTCTCACCACTCTGTAAGCTCTTTGCCTAGGAGGACACAGCCCAGATGAGAGCTTGTCCTCAGCCCAGGATGGTGGAGGGGAACAGCCCTGGCCACACTCATCTCTGCCTCAGGCAGCATCCCTCACTCCTGCATGATGGGGATGAGCTGAAGGTGAAATTTTCAATTTCCTGTGTCTGTTTTGGGGTTCAGAGCAAAGCACAGTCCAAAGGTGATGCTCTTCTCTCTGTTGCAATTTTTAAAATCCACTTTTATTTATTTATTAAGCACAAAAGTTGACATGAAAGCCCATGGACAGTCATTGTGGCTGGCACAGGCAGCCAGTTTGGGTTGGGATCTTCTCAGCTCTGTGCACAGCAGATGAGGGCATGAACTGGTGTCTGTAGGGGGCTGCTCCCCAGTCCCCTCCAGTCTCTGCTTCATGTGTGAGACTCAAGGAGATTTAGCACCACCCAGTGTCTTTGTCACACCGTGGGACAGCCAGGCACACTCCAGCCCTGATTCAGCCCAGCACATCCCAGCTGTGACCGTGCAGACAAATCCACCCAACAGCACAGTCTGCCTGCACTGTGGGAGAGGGGCATAAAGCACCAAACACCCCAGACTGTGAGATGGCTTTGGGAACCCTCAGAGTGCAGGAAAAACAGGGACATTTTGATCTGCATGCATGAATCCTCTAGGAAAAGAGTATAGAGGAAAGGAAAAAAAATAGGTGAGCTAACGTCCTTTGCAACTTTTGTAAAATATAAAATACATCAGAGAGAACAGATTCCAGGCCTGATTACTCCTGATTTACAGAAATGTGCAACCATGGGGACACATATGTTATGCTGATAATAAAATATACATGTCTGCAGCTGGGACCTACAGCACAACTAAAACATACTGAGAATACTCAAATCTTTTCCCTCCCGTGTACCTTAGTTCTTCAGAGGGATTTTTTTTCCACTCAAAATTGAAATGAAGGGGAAAAAAACCCACTTCTAGGATTAGATCCTAGAAAAACAGATTCCAGCTGGGAGCTCAAGCACCTGCAGAGAAGTATTTATAAATGAAAGGACTGACATGACTTTAAATACAGTGTCGTCAGAAACTTAATTATACAGCAGCAAGTCTCTAATTGGAAGTCGCAGAGCAATATATTGGCTTTGTCATGTGATTTGATACTCTCCAAACTGCTCTCCCAGGGTTGTTTGTGTTATCTGTCTCAGGTTTGAACAGCAGTGTTTGTTTGCAGGCTGTGGTGGGATTAGCCCTATTTATCTTCTTGGGCTTTGTTTCCTTGAACACAGACGGAATTCACACGGATTTGTTTCGGTGCTCCAGGAAATCCTTGGCTTTGCTTTACCCAGTCCACAGGCATGTTTGTGCTAGCTCAAGCTAAGTGTCTTGGGCACCCAAAAACTCTAAGTTCAAGTCAGCATGTGTATCCCATTAGCAAGAGGAGGGGAAAGAAACCACCCACCTGTGATAAATCAGCTTGAAAGTTCTAATACCTGTGTAGTTTTGCACTGAAACATTAATTTCTGTAATAACACTTTTTACAGAATAATTTATTTTAATGTGTTATAATTCCAAACTGAAAATAAATACTTCTAGAGAAAATCTCGAAAGAAATTACTGAAAGAGCTAAAAGTTCATCCTCAGTGCCCTCCACATAATCACATTTTCATCTGAGGGAATTTTGTAGATATAGTTATGCAACATCTTTTTCTTCCTTTGGACTGTCTTCGCTCCTGATCTCTGTCTAAAAATACAGTTATTTCAGTTTCCAAATTTAATTCTTGCTTTAAACTGAGTGCATATGATTTAAATATCATTCATGTTCCACCAGCTTGTGTTTTCTTAACCCAGGTGTCCTTCTGGTATCACTGACAAGTAGATACAAATATACCCATGGGGGTGGGATTTTCAAATTTGAAAAGAGCTCATTACATTCCTCACCTCTGTCTCACACCATATGACTCTTTAGGGCCTCCCAATTACCATGGAATCCCAGAGTGGTTTGGGTTGGAGGGGTCCCTCAGCCCATGCCACAGGCAGGGACACTTCCACTATCCAGCTTGCTCCAAGCCCCCTCCGACCTGGCCTGGAACAAACCCTCCCAGGGATGGGACACAGCTTCTCTGGGCAATGACCCATTGAAGGACAGTCAAAACAACATTAATCACAGCTATGGTTTTCCTGCATCACATCCTCTGACTGCTCAGCCTGATGCACCTCCTGCCTGGGGAGTCCTCCCAGGGTTTTCCCTCTGATTTTCCTGTCCTTCCCCTCCCCTCCTGCTCACCCCAGTGCAGAGCTCCCCAGCCAGGTCCAGCTGTGCTGCCTTGGCTCCCACTGTTCCCCTAACACCTGCAGGCTGGTGCCTGGAACACCGAGCCTGAAACAGGAGATTACAGAACTGTAATTACTTGAGCTGGAAGCTTCCAGCCCAGCTGATTTGTCCTGTCATTTAAAAATCTTCATGTTTCCAAACACTGCTGGCGGAGGTACAAACACGCAGCCCTCTGGCAGGGGTCCAGGCAGCACCGAGGATGCTGTGCTGCTCACAGCATCACAAGTGAGATTTTCCACGGCTAAAAAAAGACAACAGTGAAATTGATACTACCTTTTAACCTAGGGGTCATGAAAAGATGAGACAATATATTCACTCCACTTCAGGTAGCCTGAAGGAATGTGACCTTTTCCCTATCATTTGTAATCCAGACGGCTGAAATGAGCACCAAATCCAATTACGGTGTATTTTTATTTACCTAATCTACCAGCAGATGGCCTTTAATTTTAAATTTTCTTAATTTTGGAAATCTGTTCAATCAGAACTGGCAGCACAACTCACGTTCCCCTCCACAGGGAAGGGTTTAATGACAGCCCCATGCAAGCTGCCACTTGGTTATTGCCTTCCTGGGCCTCTGCTCATCAGACCCTTCCCTTGTAATTAGAGACATATATTTTCTTTGTCTTCCTATTGGATTATGAGGCATTTAAGGCAGGTGTCATCTTTCTGAGCTATGATTGTACAGTATCTAGCAAAAGCAGAGGCTAACCCTTCGCTGGAGCTCCTAATCACCACAGTAATGAAAATATTTCCTTTTCAAATGTAAATTGAAAACTCAGTTCTCCAGTACCTGGAATAACCAAAGGATAAATACCTCAAAATAGCAAAAATTGAGTTTAAAAGGCAGGTAATTTAGGCTGAGCAAAGTATGTTTTTATAGTTAATGTATAAAATTAAATCATTGAATGAAACCACGCTCCTTTGTTGTGTCAGTTTTACTAACCACATGCCCATGGAAAGGCTCAAGCTCATGGATCAAACTGGAAACATTTCCTTTTGTTTCATTTCCTATAATTCCTTAGGAACATTTTTGAATGGGATTCCCTGCCTGTCTCCTAGAGAAAACACTTAGTGCAGCCAAGGGTGGGTCAGAAACATCCCATCTGTCAGCTGCAGCATCTTCCAGCAGCTCAAGCCACCCAAAACACTGCAGCCTGCAGGGAGTCATTGAGTTGGAAAAGAACTTTGAGATGAAGTCAGATCCCCAGACAGACAGCAATAAATACCTTTCCCACTATCAACAGCTGCTGTGTGCCCAGGCTGGCTCCAACAGCCACTGGTGGGGGACACATTCACCACCCAGCCCTGCTCAGAGAGCCCAGGAGCTGCAGGAGCTGCTCAGCTGCCCTGCAGGGGATGAGCAGGCTCAGCCTTTTCTCCCTCCTGCCTTGCTCAGTGGAGCCCAGTTGAAATGAAGTGCTTTCACAAGTAAAATACTCAGGCCTCAACAAATCCCTATTTGCATAAACCTGTGGTTTTGCTAACCAAAAAATGTAGTATAAATTACTCAGACACACATTCCATTTTCCTCACCTTTTAGTAGAGCAAAACAATCTGTTTGTGGGTGATTCAAGTGAAATGCTTAATTATAAATAGCACTTGTACATATAATCCTTTTGGCTGGAATATTTTTATAGTGAAAATGAGCAAGACTTTAATAATGCTTTCAGTTACAAAACTTAATTAGGCCTGTTTCTCATTCCAGCTCAGGCCCTGTGCAATGATTGGGTGTAAATCTGCATTTACTCGATAGGGCCATGAAACACCAGAGAATGAGCCATGGGAAGGTGTGAGGCATCCAAGCTCCACTGGCTGCAGTGATGCTGTGAGGATGAGCACCTGCTGAGGATCTGTCCCCAACAAGATACAAGTGGTCCCTAGCAAAAATGAAAATTATACCCATTAATTTTATTTATGGAGAGCTAAAAGACACATTTTCTAAAGCCAAGTCTGCGTTCAGCAAATGAAATATGTGTAACTTGCCACCAATGTTATGGAAAGGTGGAGGAGAATGTTTATCAGTGTTGATAGGATTTTTTTCCTCCAGATATATCTACAAGGAGAGAGCATCTTCTACAGGAAATAGGATACAAGATATTAATTTTATGCTTAGTCTAATTGTCAGACATCCTGAGATGCTACCCAGTCCTGACAGCACTAATAAACTAAAGGGTTAACCCTTCTGTGATCAACCCCTTGGGAACCTCTTCCTTAATTTTTTAGGGAAGTATTTTAGACTCATACCTAAAGACTTGAGGTGTACATGTAGATGTTTGCCCTGTGCTAAAGCCATAACATACTAAGCAGGATGTGAAAGAATATTAAAGATACGCTGAATCAGCTAGACCTTGTGATTATACAAGATCCAAGACTACTTAAACCAAAGTCAAAACACAGCCAGCAGTGCAGCAACAGAAGTTAACTCAGGGTTAGCTCTGGGTTCAGATGCACCAACACATATTCTAATCAAAGAGGGTTTTACCCAAAAAGCAACCAGCAACAGCTTTGCACAGATTTTTGCCTCTAGCTCCTGGTTAAAAAAAAAAAAAAAAAAAAAAAAAAAAAAAAAAAAAAAAAAAAAAAAAGGAGTGATGTACTCTCTTAACTCTCTTAAAGTCATTCACCAAACTGGGTCTCATGAAGGAAATTAAATACTGGGGTTTGGGAGCTTTGCTGAAGCAGGGACTAATACCTGTCAGCTTAGACAAGCTTTAAACACATCATAAAGCACCCAGCAGCTTCAGATACAGAGTTCTGCTCTAGAAAACAGAAAGTACTGGAGGCAAATAATATTTTAAAAAATCAGTTCTCTAAACCAATGTATTTGTTAAATAGTCAGGTAAGTTAAACAAACAGAAAGACATATTGATGTGCTGATTTGTAAGGTAGGGAAAAATCCACCGTGTAGCAATTATACAGCTGGTCAATTTTAGGGAGAAACTTCATCTTTTTATTAAGAAAAAAGAATGCAATTATAACTTTGACATGAAACAATTTATCCCATTCTTGGTATTTCTTTCTGTTTGTTGGTTTAACGCCTCAAAATTATTTATCTTATTATTTACCTCTATGTTTATTTTTGAAGAACATCTTTTTGTGCCTTCAAGTCTCTTTACTTATTAGTTCTCTGGAGTTCATGTCCTATTTCATTATGTTTTAATCTTTACAGTTGTTAATTTGCATTTCATTTCCTGTTGTAGCAAAAAAATTACTAACGAAAAAGTGATTGTAAATATTAATACAAGTCAACTGATAGTCATCCAATAAAGCATTTTGCAGCAACAGCAATTTGCTATGTTTGAGGAAGAAAGTAGGAATTTAAACAGCTACAGAGACAAAGCAATTCAAGGTGAGGGCACAGCACCTTCTTAGAGGGGGAGACTGGGCTATTACAGAACAGTTCTTAAAATTAGCAACAACTTGCTGAAAAGAGAAACTGCCCAGAGAAAACCCAAGACCTATTGAGTAATCAGGTGTCTAAAGCACGTCAGAAGCTGGGCCACATACTCTTCACATCATCTAAGTGCAAGCAACTGCTTAACTAATGGCCACGACACTGACCTACAAAAACTTGGAAAACAGTAAACCAAGCAAAAACAAACAAAACAAAATAAAATCCTGCACCAGAAAAACCAACAAACCGAGTAGGTTCAGAGTCCTCCTCCACACACCTTCTCTTTCACCCCTGGCATTGCACCCCAGCACCTTCAGTTTTCACTTTGGGAGAGACACACTCAGCTCAGAGCAAGGGAAATAATCCTTTCAGCTCTCTCAGATCTGGGCCACTGTTCTGCAGGCTTTGAGCTTTGTTTTTGTTTCCCCAGGCCAGTTCCCCACCACGCTGCTCTGCAGGGACAGCTCAGTCACCAGCAGGAAAACTTCTTCCCCATCCCCAGAAGTGATGCCTGAGCACCAGTGGATTATATTGTTCTGACATTGGATAATTATCCTCATTAGATAAATAGAAGGCAGGATTGTAAATACATCTTAGTTTTTACGGAAGAAAGCGCTCAGTGACTCCTGATGTGTGAGCTGAGCCCCAGCTCCCCTTGGCTCCATCATTAACCTCCTGCAGATGCTGCAGAGGAGTTAGAAGGGAAGAGGCCAGCAGGAGCTGCTCATTAAAAAAGCTCCACAAAAGAGAAAATGAAAGCTCAGGGACTGCCGTTTGAACTTGCCTCTTGTAACTCTGCTTGTTGGCCTCAGACAAAGGCCCTGGCTGAGAAGGGGTTGACCCACAGAGATCCCCATGAACTGTATTTCCTGGCTGGGTTACTGTGCCACGTCCCCAGCACACAGCACAGTAAAGAAACAGCCACATGGAGTGTGACAGAGGGATTTTGAGCAGAGCCTTATAAAAGCTTGGTCCAGGCTTTCAGCTTCCCAGTGTTTGCAAGAGGATTGCCTCTAATACCTTTCACTTGTGACTTTGTAAAAGCTCTGCCAACTTGCAGCAAATTGCCCATCTAAAGCCATTTCTCTGAGCATCTCCTGTCCATGTGTCACAGCAACCTGCCATCCCAGACGTGCTGCCTGCAGGCAAAACATGACAGCTAGATGGACTTAATACTCATTAAAAAATAAATTTGGCTCTTTTTCATTATTTTCTTCTCCAGTTTCTCAGCTTTTCTGTGTTTCCACAATTGTTTTGGTAAGGACCTGTACCCATCACCACACTCAGGCCAGGGGAGCTCTGCAGCCACTGGCCAAAGGAGCTATGATCAGGACAAAATGTCCCTACTAAAATTCTGAGGTTCTTACAGGATTGATCCTTGCAATGAAAAATTAAGAGTTTAAACCTGGAAAAATAGAGCTTTTCTTGATAAGAAATTTGAGATAATTTACTTTATCATTAACTTAGAAAAACCTTGGAGTTGACCTTTTAGATGAGCACAGTCCTCAAGGAGTTCCCTCTTGCAGGAATAGGAAATAATTTCACAGGCGTTTCAACATCAAACTTACTCCATTAACTCCCCCTGCTTCCATGAGCGGGAGGAAAGGGAGGGTCAAAGTGGGCAGGGAAGAAGTCCTGCTCTCCTGCAAGCCATGGAAAAAGACAGAACTAATGTGCTCTGCCAGTGGTGCAATTTCCCCAAAGAACTGGGAAAAACTGAGATGGCACAACAGGGACAAGGGCAACCTCCCATCAGAAAAACCCATTATGTCTTTAAAGCAATTAAGATTGACAGCCACATAGTGAGAACTGCTGCTAATGAATTCAAATAAGGAAGCACCCAGGAATTAACTGGAATTTTGCAGCTGCAAGCTTCCAGCTGAGCAAAGTCAGCCTCACATCTGCCAGCTTCCTACAGATAATATTCCCTCCCTGCAAAACAGGATCTGTACCCAGCACATCTCCCAGATGGTCTGGCTTCCCCCAGTGCTTGTCCAGTGCTCCAGCCTGTCCCAAGGGCTGTCACTCAGCTTGAATTCTACCAGCCTTCTCATGGGACAGCCCGTGTGTACAAAGAGTCTCAGCAGCTTTAATGAATTTTCACATCCTTTAAAACAGATTATCATCTTCTTTCCACAGGAACTGAACAAACCCTCCTCTCGTTAGACAAAGTGCAGAGCAGTCTCTTTACACTCACTTGAGTTTTGCTGGGGTTTAGAGTGATGTAGCTGGAAGCAGGGAGGCTTTAGCTGACAGATAAAGTTTGGCAGAGCTGTCCCAGATTCTGCAGCAGCGGCTCTGATTCACATGTGAGAAAAACACACAAGAAAAAATGAATCAAAAAGGTAAAGGTATCAAACAAGATGAAACAACAACTAAACAGATACACCCATCCAAGGTTGAGGCAGAAAATCATCCCATCCCTGCTTTATGATCTCTGATCTGTGTTAGTTCTTCTTCTGCCCCTTCTTAAGCTCATTCAAGAAAACCTGGGACAAAGGAGGGTGCTGTAGTGCCATGCACAGACACAACACTGAGCAGGAAACCAAGGCCCCCTCTCGGACCAGCTTAAATGTTAACAGAATGCACAATATCCATCTTGATCACACTCCTTTTTTCTTTCTTCTTGCCTTCCTCTCTTTTTTCCTCCCTATTCAATCTGTTTCCATAGATCCTGGAAGCCTTGGAAACAACATGGGTTTTTAAGCTGCTGACAGCAGTCCTAATCCTTCTCACCCCCATCCTCCCTTTGTTTCCTGCTGGACTCAAAGCCATCCCTGACTGTTGTCACTTGTCTCGTTGTTGACTGCGGGTTCCCCAAGGCAACTTTCCTGACCTTTTACTGGGCTTAGTGAAGTCCTGGGTCATGACTAAGGCTTGAAATGCTAAGGTGCTCTCAACTAGAATAGGTTTCTGCAGTCATAACTTCCATCATAAGAAGCACCTATTTTGTAACCATCACAAAATTCTCCTTTTCCTCTCCTTGCTGTGTGATACTCTCATAGTGCAGGATTACACCTCATCAGTTGTTTTCTCTACTCAAGGTTAAACTCTAAGTGGTGCAGAAAGTTGAATTCCCTTTGAGCCATCTCCCTCTAAGCTGGTGGAATGATCCCCAGCAGATGGTGTGGTCACTGAGGTTGGTAGGAGGCAGCTGCAGCCCCTCCCCATCAATAACAGTCAGGCACGTGGCTCAACTTTGGCTCCCAAAACAATCATTAGTAATGATCCATCAAAAAGTTTTTTGATGAGTGAATGATAAAAGTAAACAGGACATGGTAATAATCAGACTTTATTTATAGCCAGGTAAAACACCGCTGTTGTCAATTTTACAAAGTGACTTTGAAGGAACTTTCTAAAGGGGATATTGAGAATGTTTCCCCCCCACACCTGCAAACAACCATAATCATTATTGATAGCATTTCTAGAATGGCAGGTACAGAGAAACAGAGACTGTTATTCTGTGTCAAAATTGGTTTATGGTGCCATATTTTTCCCTTGTTTAAGGCAGCACCACTCATTCACAACATTAAACAGTGTTATTTATGGACTTTAGCAGAGCTTACTACATTTAAATGTTTTAGGCATTTCATTTTTACAACATACCTTGTTCCAATATAATCAATGTGCTTTTTTCTCAGGCTACGATAGGAATGCAGTTTGTGTTTTATAGCAAAATCAATATAAGAATTAATGGGTGACGAACAAAGTAAATTGTAAAAAGTGCAGCGAGGTTGTGAGATCTCTTTTGCTGTATTGATTCCATTAGCATGAGGTTGCCCAGTTGTACACAGTTTCATATTTGATAAGCAAGCAGCAGACCTCATAGTCTGTGGAAGACAAAATGGGCGAAGTTCAGCACTGGAATAACTATGCCAAAGTCATTGAGGTTAAAGCAAGGATGGAGACGAGCCAAGGTGGCTGCTGAAACACAATGAACTTCAGAGGCAGCAGCCGTAAACATCAGATGGTCACAAACAGTGCCACTGACTTTTATTAAAGGCTGTGATACCTGAGAGATGACATTCTTGGCTGTTCTGTGCTGCTGGGTTATATGTCTTTCAATTAATTCCAAAAAATGATGAGAGGAGAATGCTACTCCCAAGGTTTTTTTGCTAGTAGATGAAAAACAACATTTTTTTAAAATGCATGAAACCTAGATTTCATGTTAGAGACAAGCAGGGAAGAGCTGTAGCAAGCTACAAGCAGTTTTACCTGGAAGAGATTTTTCCTTTCCTTTGACATCTTTTCACTTCTGAATTTTACTTACTCTTGACAAGGGTGCATGTGCTAGGGACTGGAAAGGTCTCCCTTGAAATATCCCTGGAGTCTCTCTCCCCACTGGGGACTCATAGCAAGGCTCATTCCCTGCTCTCCCACGAGCCAGGAGACAGAGGCACCCCAGCACCTCGTGTCTGGGTGTCCCCTGAGCAGAGCAGCAGCCCCCAGGGCACAAGGGATGGGTCCCAGCCCCATCCCTGCTGTCCCTCTGCTCTCCATCACCAGCAGCACAGGAATGCTCCTGCCAAGGCTTCCACCTCTGCAAAATACCTCTGCCCCTGCAGCACTCATACACTCAGGTCTGTGGAAAACTACCAGACTGGGATCAAACATCTCTCCAAGTGTCCAGTTGTCCTGGTTTCAGCTGGAGAAAAACTACTTCAGTCCCAGCCAATACCAGGACACCAGTTAACTCTGATTATTACTTCACACTCCGACTCTGTTTCTGTTTCACAATCTGTATCAACAAATTGCAGTGATGCCCTTCCACCCTGAAAAGCATCTATAATCATTCTTATTCCAAATAACAGATTAGATGCATCTGTTCATGTTGCTACATTACTTTTCAAAGCTGTGACCAAACAAAGCAATTACTGTTCAAATCAGGCTTTGGATACCTTCCACAACCAACAGTGAAGCATTCTGGGGTGCTGTGGCATGTTTCTATTCTCATCTTCTCCCTTTCCTTTGGGAACTTCCTTTTCATTTCCATAATCATCAACAGGTTTTAATAGAGCCCAGCAAACAGGTCCAAGAATGGTAGCCATGGCAAACATTTTTTGCAAGAATATTATCCTCCAAATGTTCAAAATCATCCCTACTTGGCAAATTTTGTTCCCTCTTTGTTGTGGAAGTCTGAAAGTTTATTGCTCTTTGGGATGCACTTGGAGCAAAATAATTTAATTATATTCTATTGCAAAACAAATTGTTGATGGAGACTAGAAGTGTCAGTAATTAGATAATTTCACAGTGCACATTCCATTTTCACTGTCATACCTAGTGACTGTTTGAAGAGTCCTTCTAGCATTGCAGCTACCCCAGTATTAAATACAATAATAGATGGTGTGATTGGGAAGGTTCACCCATTGCTGTCATATTTAAAGTAATGAGCTCTCCTACTCAAACATGGAGATTTAGATGGCAAGGAATAAAATGCTGGCCTTAATGAAATTGGTAGTAAAATACTCACTGGCTTCCCAGGGCTTAAATATAATCAGTTCCTTGCAAGTAGAAATGATTGGTGACATAAATTAAATATTAAATAAACAATTATTGTGAACTCTATCCTGACTCTGAGTGTCAAGAAGGTTAATGTAGGAAGACCCTGTTTATTCAGTCATGGACCCCTTAACCCAATTAAAAGCTTGTGCTACACACACCAGATCTGCATAACAGCCCCTACTGAAAAGCTTAAACCAACACCCTCAGATCTCTGTGAGTCTTGACCACTCACAAATGCCTGGAGATGGGGACAAGATCCCTCAGCAGGGGATGGGAGCAGAAATCTTCAACCACATGCACCACATCTTCCACCAGTTCTGGCATTCCAGGGAGAGGGCAAAGCCTGGCACTGTTGTGGGAAGGGTGCTGTTATCCCAACAAAACCTTCTGCTAAGGGATGCAGAGGGGCTGGGAAGGGGGTCCCATTCCCTCTTCTTGCTCCTGAACTTCCACCTCCTGCAGTGCTAAAGTCACAGATTTTGTGTCCTTACGTCATGAAATTCCTCTGGGCCATTTCTGGAGAAAGCACAGAAACTGCAGCACTTTCTGATTTAACAGAAGTTGCATTTTTTAAATTTTTCATTTTCTGGTTTACTTTTTTTAAGAGAGCAAGATATGCAGGTAATAGATTTTTTTTTAATTATTCTATTAAAATACTGCAAATTTACCATCTATATTTTTTCCATACCTGATTTTGCCTCCTTTTCAAGATACTGATTTTAAATACACACAGGACTCCTTAAACCACACAAAACCAAGCACAGTGATTGCCAATCTTGTGGCAGAGGATCTTACAATTCTAATGTTATTCAACAAGACATGGACTAAATTTAGGCTCACTTAGTGAGGCTGCTTTGAGGAAGCACCAGCTGAAGTGTCTGTCAGTATGTGGTGATCTCAGCCCCGAGCAGCTGGAGCTTTCAAAGGAAAAGCATCATTATGGGCTGGATATTAAGGATGGTTTACTTTCAACAGCCTTAGCTTAGCAAAGTGTTGGGTAAACAGAATTATCTATTTTATAAAAAAGGGCCCTGTTCTATTGCTGAAGTCGTGCACTACATCTGGAAATTAGAGGGAACTCCATAAAAAGGTTTAGCCTGAGTCCACTTAACCCTAATGGAGTAGGAGCCAAGGTCTTTATCTGAAACAGAGTGCTTCAAGAAATGTGTTACTGCTTATTAAGAGTGAGATGCCTTTAATGACCACAAAGAAATACAAGCAAGGAAAACACTCCATTTTCACACACAGTTCTTCAAAATGCATTGGGAGATGTTTATGCCCTACATGCCAAGACTTGTCCTTTTTACTTTAACTTAGGCATTCATTTGAACAACAGAGCTAATGTGTTTATGTATCTGGTTAGGAAAATAATCTAATGCCAGCTTCTAGTGGCCTAGGGGATAGAGGCTCAATTCCTTTATACAGGGGCAACCCCTCCCCCAAAACAACTTCACCATCACAACATGTTCAGAAATGTCCTTGCATTTTCAGTGGCTTTTGGTTTTTTTCTGGTTTGCTGCATTTGCTGCAGCCAGCCCCTCTTAGATGCCAGCTAATAACCTACACATCAGTCAAAATGCATAATAACCAAATTCACCCTGGTTTTACCTGAGCCAAATTTTCCTTCACTGCTTATTGGTGCAGCGCTTTCACAGATTTAATATTTCTGAGCCTTCAGATTTGTGATCAAATTCAGGTGAGGCTGGTCAAGGGATTCAAAAGGGCTTGGGTAGGAGGTGATGCAGGAAGGTACAAAACACACTCTCATAACTCTCATTTGCATTTGGAAAATAGGCCAGCAAGGGAAAAGGAATTGAAATATAAAATACACAAAGGAAGGTTACAATAACAGCTATCTGAATATTCCGGATGTCCCTGCAGCCTCTTTTTCCCTTAAACTGAGTAAAGAAACTGTCAGATAATGGCCAAATAAATCAGTCAGTATTATCAGCCACAGCTGCTGCCCATGCCTGTGAAGTGCAGCATAAGCTGTGCTCCAAGACTTAGGAAGCACTCCAAAATTCAGATTGTTCTCCACAAGACATGCTGAGATCTGGATATCATATTTCACTTTTTAATTAAAATATATTTTTCACTCGCTATCTACATAAGGAAAAACAACATAAAAGTAATTGAGACTTCACATTTCACATGTCAAATCATGATAGCTTTTCTTATTCACTGGCATGCCAAATAAGTACTTATAGCAATATTCACCATCAAAAAGCAAGCAACCTCCTTTCCAAGGATGACGGAATCAGGCTTAGATAAAATAAGAACCAGCTCATGCTCAAAATGAATCCTTATGTCAGGCTGCTGCACCTTTGCAAAGTCCTTCATCTCTCTAAAACCTGCCATACTTCCTTATGATAGATGGGAAAATGCAACAGCTTCTCCAGGCATTTCACAAAAATTACTTACCAAAGCAGACAGTATCCAGAAATTAATGCCTTTAGTACCAATGAGCAGGACTGAGCCATATATTGCAGGCTGTAATTTCAAGGTCTCATTTATCCCTCCCAGGTATCAAGTATTTTGTTGCAGTCTTTTTGTGGAAAGCTTTTTCTCTCTGCCACTAATACATTGTTAAAAGGAAAAGCATAAAAAGGAAAGAAAATAACTTCCTGCACTTGGAAGGCACTGCAGGTCAGAAGGGGTATGAAATCACAGAACAGGCTGAGAGAGCTGGGGGTGTTCAGCCTGGAGAAGAAAAGGCTCCAGGCAGACCTGAGAGCCCCTTCCAGTGCCTAAACAGGTTCCAAGAAAGGTGGAGAGGGACTTTGCACAAGGGTCTGGAGTGACAGGGCAAGGGACAACACTGACAGAGGCCAGGGTTAGACTGGGTATTAGAAAGAAATTCCTCACTTGAGGCCCTGGCTCAGGTTATCCAGAGAAGCTGTGGATGCCCCATCCCTGGAAGGCCAGGCTGGATGAGCTCTGAGCAACCTGGTCTAGGGGAAGGTGTCCCTGTCCTTGGCAGAGAGGTGGAACTGGATGAGATGGTCTTTAAGGTCCCTTCCAACCCAAACCTTTCTGTGATGCTTTTATGATGACATGTCACCAGTGATTGGGATCTGAGAGGGTCTGACAGCACAGGGGCTGCTCCTGCAGCACAGGAGGGGTGTGGTCCTCTAAGGGGTGGATTTCACAGGGGTCTAGCCCAAAAACAAACTTACGTTTTATACACACAAACACAAACAATATTAAAAATTAAGTTTTGACACGTCTTTATTCTTACAGGGATTTTTAACACTCCCTCTAGTGCAGGGGGTGGGAACTCCATTGCCCTAAGATAGTAATTTCTTTTAAACCAGTAAACACAAAACTTACCATGATTTAAAATGTCCCTTCCTCTGCCATGACGCCTTGTCAACTGCAAAGGTAATTTGGCAATTTATGATATGCAGACTTAGAAAATATGGGACTGAATGGTGCAGAAATAATGATTAGTGTAGTAAGATTTTGAAGAAAGCCGAGATCAGTGTTGAGGAATGCTGAATCTGCCCATTACCTCAGCTTAATGGAGCGCTTTTAAGTCTAAACAATTAATTTTCTGGAGATTTTCCACAGCTTCCTGAAGATCAGAGCACAATCACAAACTCCCAACACCAACCCAATTTCCTCTCTGCAGCAGCTTTTCAATTAGTCTAGGTAGAGTAAGTGTGGAAAATACAGCCCTTATATCAATCTATATACCTTTACAAAACTTTCCAAAAGCAAATAACTGGTGTCAAGGTTGGATAAATCATAAAGGAGAGTTATTATACTGGATCTAAGACACTGGAAATCTTTTCAATTACTGGCATTTAATTTTCTTATTATTTTCATCTGTTAGTTCCACCTCATTTTGGATATATCCTTTTATTTCACCATTAAATCTGTTTGGTTCAGAGCCATAATCAGATCACATTTAAGGTCTGTGGATAGCCAAGACATCAGACACAAAAGAAAAGTGATTAGAAACCCCACACTTAGCATGCTCAGTCTCATATCATCTCAAAGGTTGTTACCATAAATGCAAAACCAATGTGGCCTGACACTGGTGAAAGTTGGAAGAATAGGAGATAAATGCATGAGTTATTTTTTACATTAGGTAGCAAACTGAGTTCTTCTTTAACCACTTAATTACCTTTGCCTGTCAGGAAAAAACATTGCTATGAAAATTAATATTATCTTTATTATGGATCTGTCCCTGAAGATGTCGATGCACTGACATATCCCTGTGTATGAGGCCTGCAAGCAATGAAATAATTCCACCTTGTGAGCAGATGCAGGTTTTGCACTATCACCAAGGATTTATTACGTAGTTTAATGGCCATTACTTAGCATCATCTGCTCTTTTTATATATTCTCTATCAGCATACCCATTTTCAACTTTCAGCCTTATTATCTTATGTATATGAACAAAGAATATGTGATGGGTAGAGGGAATATAAACCAGACCTAACTGGCCACAGGCAAGTCGAGCTCAGTTTCCCTGACTCAGGTAGAGCAGACTCAGCATAATGTACATGGGGTACATCACAGTGTTAGCACAGTGCCCAAGGGAAGGACAACCTGACACTTAAAACAAAGCAGGATCTGCCCTATCTTACCAATTTGTGGATACTCTCAGACACCTTCATGCTTTTTGCAGCACCTCAGTTCTCCCCTCAGTGAGCAAGGGCATTCACAGAATCATAGAAGAGTTTGAGTTGGAAGGGACTTTAGGGACCAGCTTGTCCCACCCCCTCCTCCACCAAGGCAGGACATGTCACACTAGACCATCCAAGCCCCATCCAACCTGCCCTTGGACACTTCCAGAGATGGGACAGCCACAGCTTCTCTGGGCAACCTGTGCCAGGGCCTCACCACCCTCACAGGGAAGAATTTCTTCCTCAGATCCTCAGATTAAAGTCTACCCTCTTTCATCTGTGCAGCTCTCTCCTTTCCTGGAGGTCCATACTCCAGAGCTGACACTGCCAGACAGGAGTATGAAAAAAACTAAAATTTCCTTTTTGCTGCTGAGACTGCAAACCCCTCTGTCCCATGCAGGACATCTGCCCCAAACAAGTTGTTTGCTCCAGCACCAAAATAAAGAAATTGTCAGAACCATCTCTAGTACCATCTGCTGCCATGGTACATAGAATAAATCATTCATATTTCAGAGGAGCAGTCTATATATCGCAGTGTTAGGAGCTACCTGTACACACACAGTATTTCCCTCTTTCAATGCTAGTTTTTCCAGCATCCCCCTCCATCTGAACACTCTGCAGTTAGTTCTAAAAGATTTGTTGCATTTTTCTATAAATTTCCAGCTCCTATTCCAGATGGACTGTAATTTTTCCTTTGTGTAGATCACAAGTACAAAGAAGATTCAGATGGACTTCTTAAAAAATTGAAATTTAGGTCAGCAGAAGAAAAGACTCATTGTGAATTCTCTACTACATCACCAGGAGAAATAAAATACAGAGAGGAGCTGTTGGACAGAGATCCCTCCGCTCTCCCAAGTGCATGAGAGATCTAATTCTGCTTTTTAGGCTCAGGTTCTCCAAGTTCTGACCCAGACCCTTCCTGCACTCCCCAAATGCATCTTAAGTTCCCCTTTATATCCCACATGGAGCAGCAACAGTTCTCCAGTGGTGCAGCCTAAAAGCCCTCACATTACCCTTCTACTAAAGAATACATGGCTGGGACACGATGCCTTTTCAGGTTTTGAGGTTGAGTTGGTTGTTTCCCTGGCTCTGCCAGGCATCCTCCTCCCCAAAGCCTGCAGGGACAGTCCCAGCTGAAGTTCAGCCTGTGACAGAAAGTTCTCACACTGTGACCTGGGTCACTTTTGAGCCTATTGCGTTAGAACTGAAATAAAAAGGGGAAAAAACAGAGATTATCTGAAATAAAAGCATAACTAAATGATGTGTGAAAACTAAATTGCCGTATCACAGCTTAGTGCCCAGCCCAGATCTGGGAATTATGGCACTTATGATACAATGAGCCATTGACTCATCAGCAGCATGACAGTTAACTGCTCTGCTGACAAGCATAAATCTATCCCACCACTGTTTTGTATTATTAATTAGGAGAGGGGGGAGCAGTATTTGTAGCATATACTGGTGGCTCATCTACTGCCTAATGTGATAGGTTTTATTTGGCTTGAAAAATCATCTATTTAAATTGTGCATCAAGGTCATAACACATGGGTATTTTCACTCACCGTGGCATTTTGATGGTGGCTGTGCTAGGTGGGAGCTCATATGCCATATCATTATTTCCCACACATCACCTGGAGAGGCAAATAAACTTTTGATTCATAATGGGAACACAATGGAAGCAGGCTGAAAGCCTGCCTCCAAGAGCTCCAGTTAAAGGTATTAGGAGTTAAGGTACAAGCTTGCAGAAGGATAACAAGATAAATCTACTCACACTCTACAGAAATATCTATCACTATTCCCCAATATTGCTACCTGTGTATGGATCTGATCAATATTCAGTATCACTTCCACTTTACCCAGAAGCTGTGCAATATGCTAAATTAGCTTTTTCTATTACCATATCAAAGGTATGCTTGAAATTGAACATCACTGTAATTTAACTGAAATTACAGGCAGACCAGGTCTGTCTTGATCAGTTTGCAAACCCCTCTACATTAATCATATTAAAGACACTGCAGATGAACAAATCAGCAATGCAGGCAGAAAACTGGCTGCCTTGAAGAAAGTCCTCAAATGCCCCTGACACTGGGGACACAGGGAGGCCTGAATGTCACTGCAGATGTCTGTGGGCCATGCCAGCCCCATGGTGAGCATGCTGGTCCCATTCCCAGTCTCCCATTGCCCAGCAGTGTTCCACCATCACCACATTCCCCATCACCAAATCCTCACCCCAACGCCAAAGGCTGGTCACAGGTGACCTCACTCAGGATGTATTGGCCCAATCTGAAAACACCACCACCACCCCCAGCTTCAGCAATCCATTTTTCCAACACCTGCCCCCCTGAAGATGGTGGCACTGTGCAGGTGGCTTCAGCCATGCAAAGGGACAGGCTGGCTCAGACCAAGCACTGGTGTCCCCAGCACAGGGGTGTGGGCAGCTGGAAGAGCAAGGACAGGAGATTCCCTGCACCCAGCTGAGCTCAAGCAGCACCCACCCCTAAAGCATGAGGTAGAAACATCCAGTGCCCTTCCTGACCACAGCAGGTGCTTGGCTCCTGGTTCTGTCCATTTCTAAGAATAGGACCTCCTGCCTTTTTTTTTCTCCAGCCTTTGCTTCCCACCTCTTTCTTGGCCTCAGATATTTATTTTTTGGTAGGACTTCTTTTTCTTTCAGTGATTTTCTTATGCTTGGGACCTCTCTGATTTTAACAATCTTCAAATTATGTCCTTAAAATAAACCTGACAATCAGCAATATATAAATTATCATTTCCTTCTCCACATGCTTCAACTATTATCTTAATCAAGCAATCATGTCACCTCACTTATAGCCCCCGAATTATCCAAGTCTGTATGATATCATCTGTATCTGATGGCACACCAAGCCATCTGCAAATCCTCAGCATAATGCAATCTTGACTCCTTAAAGATTTTCCTGTTCTTTTGTGCTGCAAGGACTGATTTCTGTGTAGAGCAATGACGATTAGGTGACATCCAGGTGATGGGAGGCCTTTCTTTACACATCCACCCTTTATCTGACCTGTTAAACACGACCTAACAGAAGGAAAGCATCACTCTGCTAAATACAAGTGGCCCAGGGTGCAGTTGGTGCTCACTCCTCACACAGGGCACCAATTGACGATGAACTCAAATGGCTGACACCAAAGATGTGGCAAGGATCAGCCCTTTATTATCCCCTGGTGGTGGGCTTACAACTGACACCAAAGATGTGGCAAGCATCAGTCCTTTATTATTCTACAGTAAAACTTTTATATCTTTCCTCTGTGAATTCTCACAGGCAGCACCACACAACACTGACTCCTTCTCTCTTCTTCCTCCTCACATAACCTGCCAACTCTTTTATAACACACATCTTTATTGGACATAACTGCAGCCTGCTAAGGGCAAGACTGCCTCTACTCTTTGATAATTAGTACAGCAACTCATCAGGAGAGAGGTTGCCTGCAGCACCATCTCTATTCTCTTACATCCATTCTCCCACAGGATACCACTTAATCCTGAAAAGGAAACTCTAGAATCAAGTGTCTTTCCTGGGATTACTTGCACAAGTGAAGCAGGCAACAGTCACATGTTTTTGGAGACATTTTAAAAGGAAAATTTCTCTGGGGATTTTCCCAGTGGGATGGCCATACACTCACCTGGGACACTATCCCCCAGCTCCTCAGCCCCCCTGCTCTTCTTGGTCTTCAGCTTATCAAATTGCCCATGGGATGAACATGCAATTTCCTGGGAGATGGTCCTCAGCTCCTCCAGCTGAGCTCTCCAGTACTCTGAGCACCAGGAGCAGAATGCTTGATCAATGAAACACAGACTCCTGGTTCTGCAGTCACAGCTGACCACTCAGACCTGTAACTTTCCCACAAGCTCTGCACACAGAGAAAATATCCAGCATGGAAGCACCCCATTTGTATGCTTGGAGCCAGCCCACCTGCTCACCCAGCACCAGCCTCCCTCCATGCATTATTAATGAGCAATATCAGTCTCTAGTTTTCTGTCAGCTAATTTGTTCTCACACTCATGATTCCAAATATCACACAAGTAATTCATCAAGTTATTTTAACTGTAGTTAGATAAGCCCGTTAGCCATCATAAATTTAAATAAATTATCCTTTTCTCACACATGGAGGTGCAAGAGGCAGAGCGCCTTGGCAGGTGAGATATACCCCTCTGCATTTTTGGTGACATGTACAGTACTGGGTAACTCAAATCTGTGTGGAAGTGTGCCCCCAAAGAGCCCCACTCTGCTCTGCAGCAGGGAACAGGGGAGCTAGCCCTAGCCACTAGCCCTGGGTCACCATGAGGACTTCAGATGGGAGGTCTCAGCCATGAGATCTCAGTGTCACAAATTTCCAGACTTGAATGATGAACACACCCCAAAATGGAGGATCTTTGCTTAGTCCTACCCCTCAGGAGCTCTTGGTTTTCATTCAGACACCTTATTTCATTTACTGAAGCCAAACATCCTCTTCCCTCACTTGCTCCACTCCTTTGAAAGAGTGATTTTACAGCAACTCAAGATTTCAGGTATACATCATCCCTTAGGCTTTGCATTGCAGGATCTCACTCAGTGCTTTGAAAGTCTTTCTTTCTCCTCTGTCTTTGAGAAACAAGGTGTACCAATGCCAGAACCCTGGGGCTACAAAAGAAGAGGTACAGCCAGGCAGTAGCTGTCACCATCACCACTTGCTTTGATCATGGGGACTCTCTTTGCTCCACATGACCCCAAATTCCTCTGAGGCTTAGCCTCCCCCAGAAACCAACAGAAGAGGGTGCAACACTGCAAAAAAACCAGTGTGAGTAGCTGCTATAAGCACTGATTTTCATATAAGTAACCTTGGCAGGGAGTGACATTTCACAGATGTAAATCATTCCTGACTTTGAACACTGCTTGAGGAGCACCCTGTGCTGCCACATGGTCGTGTGAGGGGTTGTCACAACAAGTTAGCAACTGATTTTTGCAGAAAAGCCACAGAAGTGTTGTATTTATTGCAGCAGGATGACAGTAAACAACTGTACATAATATAAAGGGAATCTAATTTAAGTAGGTGGAGAAATGAAATTACACCATTCTTAGTTTAAATTGCTGGGATGCAGTTTTTTCCAAGGATTTTAGATGAAGGTGCAGAAAATCAACAGAGCTGACTGAGGTTTATAATTAAAAACATGAGGAAACATTGCAAAGAATGTCAGACTGGGATTTCTGGGACTAAGACATCCACTGTCTATTAGGAGTTAGGATCAGGTATTAAGAGGTAAAGGCAGATTATCTAATGTCTGTTTATGATTAGACTCCTTCAGCATTTGATATTCACCACCATGAAAGAGAGTCAAAATGGTCTGGAGTGGAGTCACTCAGGCAATTTTTAACACCCTTGCTTCTGCAAGGATGCTACTACCTATGTGGGAAAGGTGTTTCATTTCTTAATATCACAGATCTAAACAAACAGTTTTAAATTAAATTCAGACAAGTACAGAATGAGCTTACTTCCAAATATTGCTTAGGAAGGATAGGGAATAAAAAGGTCCTTTTCAATCTAATTGTCCAATTTATTAAAAAAAAAGGCAGCAAAACATATGAAATCTCTGTGAAAGGGAATTAACCTGTGGTTTCAGGTTATTCCCATTTCTGATGCAAACAGAATGCTGGCTTCCTTGTATCTGTGGGCTACACAGACAGATTCAATAACCTGAAATATTGTGGACCTCTTCCTTCCCATTCATCACATAATAGGCTGCAGATATGCACCCACACCAATCATGGCAGCAATGTTCTTTAGCACATCTTTTCAGGAGGACAGTGAGGGACCTGCTTCTCAGCAGGGCATTGATAGGGTCACCCTTTTACCTTGGCTGGAGCTCCAAATGCCAAAGCAGGAGAGAACAGTCCTGGTGGTGTGTGATCTCGGACAGAGCCACCACCACACTTAATCTGGGTTTCAAAAACATCTACATCTCCCTAAAAATGGGAAATGTTCAGGGAGTGACTCAGCCACAATCACCCTGCAGACAGAGCAGCACACGGGTGCTTACAGGGGCTTTCTAATCCCTTCTGGTAACTCTCATTTTCCCAGACCATTTTTTTTTCAGTCTTCAAAGGTCTTTTTGCTGTGCCTCTTTCTTGTCACCTTCCAGGCCCTGCTTTTGCCATTTCCTTCTCACTCAGGTCTGGCCTTCCCTAAACTTTCCTGCTTAATCTCCTGTCCATTCTCATCTGTAACTTTCTGTCCCTTCAGTTCCACCTGCCCCAGGAGAGCTGAGAAAAAGTGCACAATTTTTGACCTTGTCCTCCATTTTGGCCCCCCCTGTTATTTTTCCACCTGTACCAATCTCTGCTCACAACTGTGTTTAATATTGTCTCCCCCTCCTCAGGTACTGGGTCCAGAGCTTTCCTTTCATTCCCACAGTGCTGGAGGCACCTGGAGGTGCTAGGAACTCTGTCAGCAAAACCCATAGCACCTAAGGAGAGAAATGGGGGTGAGAAGTCCAAAACAGGGTGCCTGTGTCCTTGCACAGCCATGAGGAGGTGGAAACAGGAGCTGAGGTTCTACCCCCACCCTGACACAGACTCACTGCATAGCAAGAGCCTCCCAGATCTAAAATTAATCCCAGACCTTACCACACTGTTGCAAGACTCAGTTAATAAATATTAGTGAAATGCAGAGATCCCTGGATGAAAACTGGAGTGGTGTTGTAGACTGCCACGTTTCATTAATTTCTTATTATCTTATAAGGGCTTCACTGGAGCCCAGAGGACTGCATGAATAGTGCATGAATCTGAAGAGTTTTGCTGTCATCCTCACCTTCAGCTTGAAAATGTGGCTTGTGGGAACCCAGACCTGAAGGATGCCTTAGCTGAGGATAGAAAACATGCTCAGGAGCTGATCCTGGCTGTTGGGAGGGGGCTGGGCCCTCAAGTCTTTTGAAGTTCAGAACAGTGTAAGTAAAACACATTTAATGAACTAAAACACACTTCCTGAAGTTGGAGTGAGCATGTTGGAGTGACACAGGAAAGTGTTGGACTGTGAAGGTAAAGCAGGAATGGTCATGGAGAAGACAGGAGGTGGCAGGAGAGGAAGAATTGTGGTTTTTAGAAGATCACAGAATCACAGAATCATTAAGCTTGGAAAAAACTACCAAGAAGACATTCCAGTAGTCAGTAGAGCAGCCTCAACCAGCACCTCCAGTCACCCCAGCTCCCATAAAATATTTCTTCTATCTTCTCACTGAGAAGGACAGGTCCAAGCTACCACAGGAAAACCCTAAGGTTGGGATTTGCCTCTTCTAGGAAATCTGCTCTGCCTGCAGATCAGATGGGATCTAGTATGAAAACAGCACTGCCACAATTGGCAATGAGTCACACTGAGCAAATAAGTCATCTCTTAGTGAGTTACAGAGGCTTCCCAACTACTCCTCTAATCAGCACAAGGTAACTCTCATTCATTTATGAACACTTCACCATGTTATTTTAAAGGAAAATTATCTCTCTCTCATTTAGCTCAGCAGTCTAAAAGTTGATTTGGCTGAAACATAGGAACATCTCTCACCAGGAGAGATAGCAGCAACCAAGTTCTGAAAACAGCATTTTAAATCACCCCTGGCATTTATTTTCTACATATAATAGTACTGGTGTCAGTTAATCTGCTTAAAATGACAGTGCTACTGCAAGATTCACATGGAGAGTGTGAGGAGACAGCCAATAACTCTCACTTTCCCACCAAATCCAGCACAGCTCTGGTACCCAAACCCACACCTACGTGTTCTGTACTCTGTGTGTTTTACAGCTGAAGCCCAGCTACCCAGAGAGTGCTGGTTTCAAGCAGGAATGCTGAGCAGTGGGAAAAACAAGTTACAGATCCTGGCTTTGGCTGTTCTTGGCACTGCATATTTTCTCACCTGTAGTTTTAAAACTTACTTAATTTCTAAGTACAATCTGATCCTTACCCCTCTCTGTTCTCCATCAGTGATCTCAGAATCATGGGAACATAGAATCATAGAATGGTTTGGGTTGGAAGGGACCTTTAAGAGCATCTCATTCCAACCCCCTGCCATGGGCAGGGACAATCTTCCACTGGACAAGGTCACTTCCAGCCCTTTCCAGCCTGGGCTTGAACACTTCCAGGGATGGGGCAGCCACAGCTTCCGTGTGCAGCCTGTGTCAGCACCTTCAGGCACAGTGAAGATCTTTCCAACACAAATCTAACCCTGCCCTCCGTTAGGTCAAAGCCATTCCCTTCCCTTGCAGCTGCTGGGCTGCAAAACCCACAGCTCATCTCCTGCTGCTTCCTGCTAAGGCACACAGCAGGAGATGAGGGCAAACACCAGCAGCACAGACTCAGGTCTGAGGGTATTTTTGAGGTGCTGGTGGCACTGGGTGGCACATGGTGGCACATGGTGGCACTGACACCGCAGTTTGAGCCTTGGAGCAGGATCTGGGCACAAGGGTACAGCTGGAGGAGCAGGAGGTGTTGCCTCCTCGACAAACATCAATATAGACCTCTTTGTGTGAAATGTGCTAATTCCAGGCAGAACCATGAACTATCCTGCTACACAAAGCCCTTTCAGATGTTAATGACTCAAGCATTACAGGGCTGGTCTTGGTTAAAAGTCTTTTGATATTGCCTTCCCTCATTTCACTGCCTGCTCCTGCTCAGCACTGGGTTTTGTTTTGGCCCCTTTTTTCAGGGCAAAGCTTTTGCACTTTCATAAAATACAGAGGCTCCTCAGACTGCTGCAGTCCGTGAAATACAGACATTGATGAACTTCATATTAGTGACAAGGATAAACCTTCCATTTTTTCTGCAAGATCAGGGGCTCTTACAACCCTAAAAATCTGCTGGGTGTCAGCAGTACAGGGCCAACAGCACACAGCAGAGCTACTCTTCTTGCAACTGGCAGAGAGCACTAAACCCAAAAGAAAACCCTGATGGCACTCACCAGCCTGGCTCTGATGCCTGAGCCCTGAGCCCACCCCAGTGACTGTGCAGTGACTTTGGCACTTGGCACAGTTTGCTTTCCCAGCTGACATTGAAATAACTTTGCAGCAAGCAACCCACAGACACCCCGTGCTCCATTTACCTCCCCCAAAACAGAAAGACTGTGCAAAGCACTTTTCTCCATCCAAACAGATCATGGAGATGCAGTAAGCATCTTTGCTTCCTAATTGAAATCATACATCACTTACTTAAGTGATACTAAATCAGATGCAAACATCACTGGCAATTCAAGCATTAATAACCAGTTCCCTGCTCCAAAGACAACAGGTCCTCTGCCAACATAGCCCTCACGGCTTCCCACAAAGCCAGCCCCTACTCTGCTCCTGCCAACCTGTCCCCACACTGCTGCTGGGCACATTGATCCCACAGAGGAGCCTTTCCCTCAGAGGTCATGCATTTTAGTTTTAGGTGCCAGGAGAAGGCTGCAGCTGAGCTGTGGGACCGAGGAGATGGGGCAATGACACATCCCTGATTACTTTTCCCAGGGGCTGGGGGCTGCAAACATTCTCCTGTCAGTCCCAGGGCGGAGCAGGCTGAGGCCACCCCAACCACTGAGTTGGTGGGAGCAAACCACAGCCTGCCCCAACAACCCCTCACATGGGGGACAGAGCCATCCCAACTCCCTGCCCTGGGCAAATCCCAGTCCCACAAACCATTGAATCACAGAATGGTTTGAACTGGCACTTTAAAGCTTATCTAGTTCCAACCACCCTGCCATGGGCGGAGACACTTTCCATTAGACCAGGTCACATCACGGTGAGGCAACTTTGCCTTGTGGGAGCCATCCAAGAGATTTTTACCGAAGCTGTTCTGACCCACAGCTCTTAGAAACTGATTTTATTTCATTTTCTTTTAAATACCCAAACAGATTTCAGCATGGATTTTTAATTTTGCGAGAAGCAGAAACAAGTTCTGATTCATCTTTTAATGTGTGGATTTTGTGCACCTCATGGATCTCTCCTTTAATGATTCTCCCTCAATTCTGCTTTTGTCAGGTCATATTGTATCATATAGAACTCATAGAATATAGATCATACAGAATATAAACCACATAAAATCATAGAATGGCTTGGATTGGAAGGGGCCTTAGAGATCACCCAGTTCCAACCCACCTGCCATGGACAGGGATGCCACCCACTTGACCAAATTTCTCAGGCTCCCACCCAAAGCTCCTTAGCTTTAAACACGAAGGAAAGATCATCTCACTCCCACAAGAAGATTTTGCATTGCTTTCTCCATTTTTTGTACCCCAGCAAAAAGGAGAGCCCTACACATGGTTATGAACGCAGCTGAGTTAATGTGCAGCCAGAAAATAATTTAACAAACTTTTCAAAGAGGTGCAGTCCCCTGCCAGTCAGCCTCCTTTGACTGAAGCTGCTGGAAGAGCTGCCAATGGGAAAGGGAGAGCTGACATGGAGCTCTCTCCCCCTCTCTCTCTCTCTGCTAATGGAGATGACTATTTAATTTACCTGTCTTGTGTCATTCTCCTCAGCTAAAGCCTCATATCAATAATAATAATAATAATAATAATAATAGCTATTATGAATAATCTCTATCAATTATCTAATTTACAGGACTATTCAAATGGTCTTTGAGCTGAAATGTAATTTGCTTGTTACTGAGCCCTCTCAACTGTGTTGCCCCTGTGCCAGAAGAAAACCACTGTCCACCTCGTCTGTGCTGCAGAAACAAAGCAGTTTTCCCCTAACTTTGATTTTCATTTCCCATTCAGCTATTAGAAGAAAGCCATTCATCACAGCTATAGGTTTTCCCTCTGAAAACCTTCGGCATTTAAAAGCTTTTGACTGAAATATAACATATTAATGGAAGCCATGATTGCACAGCCCTCTGCTGACCTTCCATAGGCTGAAATTGCTTATTTTGCTAAATTTATTTGCTACCCATTTATCAATCTAAATCTAAGGTGGTTTTAAAGGTCATAAACCAAACAGCTACTGAAATATGATTAAGGAATATGGAAATAAATTACAAACTCACAATGTTATCCCTTCCTGTGACTTAGTGGCAGAAGCTTGGATGAAGTATGGGAACTTTTTTAACATCTTTTGTATTTGGGGATTCATCTGCCTCCCGAGAGTTGCTCGAGCTCTGTTAATTCATAATGTGGTGCTTTGTGCCTACTGAAAGGAGGATTAGAGGGGGCAAGCTCCAGGTCAGAAGCAGACTAAGAAAAGTCTCTAATTTCCTTAGAGGGAAGAGTCTCTCCTTGATGACCAGACACATTATGCTGAGAACTTCCTTCCCACTGAATGAGTTAGGGCAGTTGCTACCATGACCACCTCCAAAATAATTAATGGAGCATTAAACTGCCTTAACACTGCAGGATTAGCATGAAACATGCTGAAGGTTACAGGAAAAACAAGCAAATGTTTTCTGTCTGGAGGACAGAAGTAAAGGGGAATCTTCATGAAGCTTTGAGGCATGTTGAACAAAGTTGGTTGTGGTAAAATAGCCAAAACAATTCAGTGGTGAGCACCAGGGTGGAGGAGTTGTGCACAACTGAAGCTGGGGAGAAGAAGCATGATCAAACTGCCCTGCCTGAGCTGGCAGAGGAGCACCAGAGAGCATTAAGTGCTTAGACAGCACTTATTTGGGAGTAATTAGACAGAATAATTAGACATGAGCACAGCAGCAGTGGTCCCACACCTTGTCCAGCTGCCATCCAGTTGCTGTCCCTTGGGTGTTCCCCAGAGCAGTGCCCTGGTCCTGCCCTGCCATGGGGTAGAACTTCTTGTGAAGCTCTGAATGTCCCATCCCTCGAGGTGTTCAGGGCTGGGCTGGATGGGTGTTGGACCAACCTGGCTTATGGAAGGTATCCCTGCCCATGGGAGGGAAAACTGGATGATCCTTAAGGTTCCTTCCAACCCACACCATTCTGTGATTCTTCAGAGTGAGGTGGACCAAGGAAGCCTCTTCTCTCTTACAATGTTAAAAGTAACTAGTAAATCATGTAGGCTTAATAGCAAACTGCCTGCTCAGAATTAGGTATTAATTCCTGCATATCATAGAAACAATTTTGACTTCATTACCAGAAGTGTCAGTGAAATGAGTGTTTAGCCACTGGTGAGTCTTAATTCATGATGAACCTTTAATTGCTTTGCCCAGCAGACATGGTAAGCACACACAAATGTCTACATCCCTACAAAAATCAAGCACCACCTCCAGAAACACAATGCCATTTTTGCTCAATATCACTTGATTTCCCAGGGAGCATATTTCCATGTAGCAAGAAAGAACTTCTTGGGGTTTTTTAAGCAGATCTACAGAGCTCCAGTGCTCTCTGGCATGAGTATTGCAGGTAGCACTAGCAAATGATGCAGCCTGAGGTGCAAAATATGCACAGCATTGTTCCTGAGCTGTGATCACTTTTAGCTCTTGGTTTTGGTGCCTTTCCTTTTCCCTCTGGTCTAAATTGATTAATGAATTATTAATAAAAGAGACGTGCAGAGCAGACAGACACTGTTTCATAAAGACCTCTTTAGAGAACCGTGGGATGAAGACAAAAATAAGCAAGACAGTAAAAAGGCAAGATGAAAGCAAGCAGCAGCCTTGTGAGCGTATTATAAGTAACAATAAACCAAACAGAAAAACAGGAAGGCAAATTACCGCCTGGCACAGCCCCTGCAAGGGGTTGCTTAAATGGATTACTGAAAAAAATTAGATGTACCAAAACACTACAGAAGCCAGAAATACAGCCTTGCACATCAGACCAGTAATATTAAGATGTACACACAGCAAAGCTTTCTGATTGCTTTATTTCTGGATTGACTCCAAGGCAAAGAATCCAAAGATAAAATAGAGGGTATGAAAGATGTCTTATAGCAGTTAAGAAAAATAACAGGGCTTGTGACTTGGAAAATCCAGCTCTTCTCCTATTAATCTAAAAAACCAGTTCTGCAAGAGCCAGTGCAGGTCTTGCTTGCATTTAAAAACCTGAGCTTTGGGGAAGATTTCTGCTCACCTGCAGCACCCCTGTGAGAGGATCCCTCTCCTCTACTGATTCCCCACTGCTCAACAAGGACTTTAGCCTTTCCTTAGTCTAAATCTCTGGAAAGGATTTTCTCTGCTGGCTGTTTGTCTTCACTGAATTTGCAGGAATATCATCACTTCAAAGCTTCTACTGTCAGAAAACAGGGTTAAAACGTGTTAATAGGTCCAAAAGTGACAAGAAGAAATCATACACCCCCAAACAAGCATGGACATTGAGAGCCTGATACAAGTGTTGTTTCCTTAGGAAACCAAGCTACAAAACTAAATTGGTGCTTTCTGTGACCTGGATCACTTCTGTCACTTTTAGCCAGTTTTTAATTCTGCACTCTGAAGATCCAAACTATGTGGAGTCTATTCTGGGCATAAGGAACTGGAAAGGGACCAGATGTCAGAAAATTGATTGCACTGACACAGATCCAGAGGAATGTTTCTGTGGATCAGACCCAACTTTTATAAGATATTTTAGCAATTTCTCCAAGTCCAATTAGCAACTGATGTGTAATGCATTGAGAAAGCCTGTGGTTAAAGAGTGTACTCCTATTAACACACTTATTAGCTGCAGAGTTTGACATGTTGTCAGCTTAAAATGAATCGTAAAATACTACATTTTAAATAAGGGTCAAGAAAAGGAACAAATAGGCATAAACAGAATGTTTTACAGCTATCCATAATAGAGTTGCAGCAATAAAAAATGAGTTAGAAAGAATACGTAGGCGTTCTGAATTATATGACCACAAAATTATGTCTTGATTGACTCTTAGCTTTAATGCTTGCATTGGCTGGCACAGTTGGATCACAGAATTTCATTTGAATATATTAACATTTATTAAAAAAATGATCAATTTTGAAGTTATGAAATGCTTTTCTAATTTACTACACTGCCATTTACTGCTAGGGAGCTGACCGTTTTTCCAGACAGACGCCCTGGGAGTTCATTCTGGACTGTTATTCATTTGAAGAAAATTAATTGTTTAAGTTTTAGACTAATGCTGCTGGAGGGCAGCTGGGGGAGATGGTGCAAGTTGGGCAGCAACATCACACTGGCTATGAAGGACAGCTTTGTTTCTTAATGGCAGCTCTATAATGAAAATAAAAAGAGATTACTCCACTGTGAAAGTTGCATATCAGAGAGAAATTACTGCCCAGAGAAGCTGTGGATGCCCCATCCCTGGAAGTGTTCAAGGCCAGGTTGGATGGGGCTTAGAACAACCTGGACTAGTGGAAGATGTCCCTGCCCATAGCAGGTGTTTGGAATGAGATGAGCTTACAGTCCCTTCCAACCCAAACCATTCTGTGACTATGAAATCAGAATGGAACAATTTTAAGTAAGTTTTGAGACAAGCAGCCAAAAACTAAGGCTTAATCCTGACCTCATAAATATGAGTCAGTGAGACAGCCAAAATAACAGTTTTGATTTTGCTAAGCACCTGCTCATGAGCTGCACTGGACAGGGAGCACACTGGGCCTCTGAGTCCTGTCCAACTTGCACAAAATAAAATGAAAATCTATAGGTCTCCACCCTACCAGTCACCTGAGCCTCATCCTGTTACCAAGGAGATAAAGAGCTGGACTCACATCCAAGGCACTGTTGGATGAACTGTAAATCTCATAGTCCATAATGATCCAGGAAAAATGGTCCCCATCCCCTGTGAGGCTGATGGGCTGATAAAGCATCACCACCATGAGAAGACAGAGACCCAGCTCTCCCCTCCACCACCAGCACTTTGGGAATAACTTCCCTCCAGCACCAGAAGAAACTCAGGTGTGAAGAAGCTGCACCTAAAGCCCAGCCCAAGGCAGCAGTGCCCAACAGCACTGCCTAAGTTGGCTCTTCTGCCCCCAAAGCCTGCACACAGGCAGGTAGCTGGTCTGCAGAGAAGCAGCCCTCAAATGTGGCTTTGGGGCTCAGCTCAATGAATGACGGCTGTAAGTCAAGATCCACAGGGTCCATGTTTTTTTTAAGACTGGAGTTACAAGAATTTATTAGGCTCCTGACTAAAGTGTGTTTATTTGGTAATGCACCTTTTTCCAGGTGAAATAATAGCCACACCAATTAAACATACAACTTCAGAAAATACTAGGTTCCAAGGCAAAAAGACTTCTCCTTCACTGCTGAGATTTTCCAGGCTGCCAGAAATTTGATTGCCAAGATCTCAGCAAGACTTGAAATAATCAATTATTGACGTTGCAATCCAGTGCCTACAACGAAGCTGTTCACTTTGCTGGAGATCTGGCAGCAGGAGAAAGCACTCAACAGCTCTGTAAAACATCTGGACAGGGAGCTCAGCCCACAGCACCCCGAGTCCAACAGCTGCTGTCCTGGGAGGCCCGACCCTGCTGGGTGGGAGGAACAGGGAGATGCTCCAAACCATGTGTTTTCACTTCAACAGCAGCAAGCAACTTGCAACACGTTTGGCTCCCAATCATATGTATCCCAGTTGTCTCGTGAAACATTTTGTGTAAGTTTGGAGACTCAGCTTTAGTGTATGTTACTACTAATTGCTTCACTCTTCAGCTGTACAACAAACCACCCTGAAACACAATTTCATATTAGCACCAGAGAGGGATTAACTAATTAGCAAAAAAAAAAAAAATTCTTGATATAACATTATATATATATTAGCTAATTAAAACTCAAAAGCTATGTCCAAGAATGACAACCTTTTTCTTTGCTTTTTATTTTTGGTATTCCCCAGTCACACATTGTCTTTTCCTCTGCGGTGTCTCAGGCATGATAAATCACTAAAAGGGACATGTGTCCAATTAAGTAATGAGATATTATTTCGTCTCATCTTCATGGATCAAAAAGAAAACTTACCTATTTCATATACCTATTAAAAGCAGCAATTCACTGCTCACAAAATGGGACATGAGGCCATCTCTGTACCTGTTGGTTTGACCAACAAACTCGAGCAAAGGGATGGAAAACTTTTACCTGGGAAGGTCCCATAGTTTGCCTAACAATAATTCCACAGTTCAGTGACTCAGAGGTGGGAAGTGGGAAGTAGAAGGAGGAAGGGGTTGTGTGATCCAGACGGATGCACACCATGGAGGAGGCAGCAATCCTGTCCTGGGGGAGAGCAGGACGGCTCAGTGAGGCATGAAGGCATCCCTCCAAACGTGAGAGCAAAGGGGGCAAGGGGAAGCTGAGGAGTTAGGCTCTAACCCGAGGGGGATTACTCCTCTGTCAATGAGAATATGACTGGGTAGGACCATTAATAAGCATCAGTGAGTCTGAAACTGTCGGATCGCAAAGGCTGAAATCTGTGAGTGACTGTTCCCGTACTCTGAGAGCATTTGGGATTAGGCATGGCCTCTTCATGCATCCTCTCACATTGTTGAGCTGTGAATCCAATTTCACAGACCACACTGACTCTTTGAAAGGAACTTGTCCATATTTTCTTTACATCAGCCTCTGCACTGATCCATTTGCAACAGCTGTCATTTTGTCTCCCAGATTCATGAGATTCAGAAATTAGAGCTCAGGAAACAAACTAATCCAAATCAAATGGACCTAAAATATCTTCCCAAATAGAAGATTAGTATCATTTTCCACCATGGAAATCACTAGCACACATCCCAAAGGCCTGAGCATCAGGCTTCCTTCAGAGGAATATAATCAAAAAGTCCTCCTGGCTGGCAGCAATCTCACCTCCTTGCTGTATTTGATAATACCTGTTCTTTATGCACAGACAGGAGAAGAGTAAAGCATGGTATTATCTCATTACTGACACCGATCACAGTTCAGGCACTAAATCCTGCCTAAGAGACTATGCCTCCAAATATTCATAACTTCTCTTTGCATGAGAAGAAACTATGATTAATCAGCAGCATAGAGAGCCACTGTCCTGTGACATTCTGAGAAGATCAGAGCATCCCCTTCTGAGCTCATAACTGAGACCAGAATTTTCCAGAATTTCATTATGACCTTGTTAACATTATGAGATCACAGGAAGTATATGGAAACAGACAGAACATTTATCATTATTATTGTTATTATTACTTATATTTTTATTGTTGTTATTGTTGTTACTACTACTACTTCTATTATTATTATTATTTATTCAACGTACCCACAACAAATCAGCTCTCTTACATCCCAGAGCTTTCCCTTTGGTTTCCTAATCTCACCATGAGTACACAGTTGAGTCCTGTTCTTCCAGGAAGAGCACCAAAAAGATCCTGCACCTGTGAATTGAACCAGCAGCCAACTCAGCAGTCTCTGTGGGACTCATATTCCTGAGATTCCTAATGTTTGGCAATCTGGTCGTTTGGTGGTTTATTTCCCCTGGGATTTAATTCTCCATTGCTCTGTAACACTGTGCATCCATTTACATGCATGTCAAACACATGCAAGACAGAAGTGAGGACTCACTATACAGCAGCAAAGCCCCAAGATGAATTCAATCCTTTAAAAGTTCCCTTGAGTGCTCACTAATATTCAAGTATCTGTCTAGCACCTGGGTTTTGTTAAGTTTTCTGGTAGCGTGGCTTTTGAAACTCTATTACTACATGCTGGGGTATGATTAAAATGCTTGGCTTTCCATGGTAACATTACCCATCTATAATCTTGTTTCTTAGTGAGATCTGAGCCAACCACACCAGTAATTTCCTTTAATAATAAGTCTTCAGTAATAACTCTGCCCTTTAAACACAAAATCTGAGGCAACACATGATTGACAGATATCATGGCTTTCAGCTAATTAAGTATTCTTAATACTCAGTCAAGTGAGGGGTTTTTTTTAATGGAAATAATTTTAGTTGCCAGACTCCCTGTGGCAGCTCTGTTACCAAAACCTCTGGCACGGCCCTGGGGCGATGCTGCTGAGCAGTGGAGCTGCTCTCCCTCTCTACAGGGGGGGCTCACCAGGCTCCCTCCACCTAACTGGAGGTAAATGGAACTCCACCCTCAATTGCACAAAGCACTTAAGCGTGCTGGGTTAATTAGTTACAGCAAGGATGATCTTCTAGGCAAGCAATGTGCTGTTCCTTGTAAATGATGCTGCCACTGAAGTGTTAATTCCCTTTGAGGATTAAGCTGCCTGGGTATAAATCAGATGCTGCAACCGCCCCAAAGTATGAATTGCTGTGCAAAGATCAGAGTCAAAAGCAGGAGACCAAAGTGCTGAATACCTTGCACAACCTGGATAGGCTTGGAACACTTATGAGATGAATCACAGGGATGGGCTAAGAGCAGTTTAACGTTTTTGGGGTTTTTTTGGTTTTTTTTTACAGTGTAACAGCACGTTCAGTTCATCACAGCTCTGAGTGGGGTTTGGGCCTTTGGACAGCACTGCAATAAAATCATTTGTAGTAAATTCCAGAACAGCAAAGGCAAGGCACATGGCCACTTTGCAGGTGTCAGAAAGGAAGAGCTCTGCTGGAGTTTGTCACAGCTTCAGCCCCACTGCTGTGACTGCTGCTCCTCCGCCACAAGCGCCTTTGTGCACTGTCTCACATACCTGTGTGTTTGAAAGCACACCTCCAGCAGAGATGATTTGTTTTCATAAATCTCAACCAAATCAAGCATTTTGCCAACAGCAGTTGGAAAGTGTCCATGCTTTTATTGCCTGCACATTCTACATATCCCATTGCTACTGTTCTGTAATAAATGTATTCATAGCTCATACCAGCTTCCTCCCTCAGATTAAGAGAGTGTTGCAGCTGGAAAAGACACCTGGGTGGATTGGAAAATACATACCTAATTTAACAGCCTCTCTCCCTCTGTAATACAGAACAAGTCAGGTGCTGTTCACAACTTTGCTGCAAAGCATCTCCTCCAGAGCCTCCAGGATAGCTGTAACCTGGAGTAGCCTAGGGCTCTGCAAACCCTTGGGCTGAGCTTTGAACAGGCTCCCTGGAAAGAGAAGTGAGCAAAAGGGGAAAACAAAAACAAATAAAATAAAACTAAAAAGGGACAAAAGCTACATTTTTTGGGGGAAAAGGCTTTACAACCTCTGCGAAACTGAAACTGCTCACTTGGCAACTGAGCTTCAGGAAAATTTCAGCTGCTCTGAGCAGAAGGAAGTATTTACATCCTTTAGTCACAGGATGCAGGTGGTGATATTCTGGAGATTACAAACAGATTGTAGGCATCTTGCAGTTTTATTGCTCTGTTGTTGCAAGGAGATGTAGCATACCTGAGCCCAGCTGGGGCACAGGGATCAGGAACAGCCCCTGGAGGTGGCAGAAGCAGCAGCACTGCAGGATGGAGCTGTGGTCCAGCCCCCCTACCCTGCCAGGCATCACACCAGGCTCCAGCACGTTCAGATCCTGCTGCTTAATGAGAATGTTGTGGATCAGAGGCACAGGCAAGGAAAGGCTCCTCTTGCAGCTTGGCATCAAATAAAATACATGTAGCATCACGCTGTTAACGAACACACATCACTGACAGGGCTGCTGCATAATTTATCACTGCAAAACCCATCCTTCTCCAGAGTTTTCATAATTCTCATATCTTTATTTATAAAGTGGTAATCTGTCTAAAAAAAAGGGAAAGGCAAAATTTCAAATGTAAGCTCTAAAATGTGGTGAAATAGTGAAAAGTCTAATTGGAGAGGAAGGGATTCAGCTACAAAATTCTGCAACTTTCAGATGCCAAGTGAAATTCTGAGTTTGGGGCAGTTATACTCTGCACATGAAGTCTAAACCATGGCCTGAGCTTCAGTGATGCAGAAGAGGATGAGGAGGCTCTGCTAGAAGCAACAGGCTTTTGGTGTTTTCCAAAGCAGAAAATATTTGAAGGTTTGGATTTTTCTTTTCTTTTTTTAAGAGGATTGATGGTAATAGGAGATGCATTATGTAAATAATTTCTGTAGTGAAGACCTTTATTCAACCAGCAATTTCCACAAAAAATTGCTGGTATAAAAATCTGTAAATGCCCCACTTAGGAAGCAGAAGGAATTGTGACATTCTAATATTCTCACCTGAAGCAAAAAGACAATCTTTAGCAGACCAGAAATGCAACAAGCAGATAATGTCCCCAGAGATGGAAGAATATGTTTGGAAAAGCTTTTAAGTATCTCAAGAGCAAAGGGCTATTTGAAAACCAACATGTCAGTCAGACATTTTGACATGAACATGCTGGTTCCATCAGCGCCTCTATAGTAAATATTTCAAGATAATCTCTTCTGAAATAGAAAACTGGCTACTTGGTTTGAATGCCCTGATCTCTGCTGGGTTCCTCACTGCAAACTAAGGCCCAGCAAGGCCAAGCTGGCTGAGCTCTGCATTCTTGGGACTGGGAGAGCATACCCAGGCTGAGGGGGTTGATGGCAGTGTGGAGAGGTTTGCTGGTACAGCAGAGAAACCCTCAGACCCAAAGACTTGCTGAGTGTTTGTGCAAGATCTACCTGCCCATTTCCAGCCCTGAACACTGATGTGGCTCCACCTTCCCTAATTTGAAAGGGAACATAGGCAACCCCTTCCCTCAATCAGCAGGGCATTTGGAGACAGGCTTTGCAGCAAGTGCCATGAATAGAGGAAAAGAATTGTTAACTTTTAGAGGAGTGGCATCTTTTCCTCCTTTCACAGCTGGCACTTCCCACCCATACCCCCAACAGGGCATCCTTCCTCGAGCCAAGGTGTCAGCAGAGAGAGGGGAAGAAATCACATTCCCCCTGCTCTCAACCCAGGGCCAAGCAGCCAAACCTCCCCGTGATTTTCTGCATTTGTTTTTTTTCTCTTTCCTCACTCAGAATTGTTGCCCCTCTGCTCCTCACCCTCTGAGGAGCCTCCTGCAGAAAGCGCTGACATTAATCTCAGAGGCAATTCAGACAGAGGGAGGAAGAGCTCTGTAAACCCAAACAAGATTGAGACCATCTGGCAAAAAGAAGCAAACCTGTTAAGAGACCACTTTGTCCTTCCTGCAACTTCAGCACAAGCTGTCAGAGGCCTTTCAATAGGAACAGCTTTTCTTTACAGCGCTGCACACAGTGCTCAGCTTAGTTTAGGCTTTTTTTCTCTTCAATATTGTTTCGTTTATTGTACCAAAGCCAGTGGATTGCTTTTGAAGTAAGTGTAATCCAGCCTGAGTAACAGCATCAGAGCCTGGACCATCATCCCTAAAGCCTCAGCCCTCAGTTACCTAAGCATCCATTTGCAATTCATTGTAGGGAGGGAATTAAACAGAAATACACAGAAATTTTTTATCATTATCTCAGCTGACGCTGTTTCCACCTCTGGATCATGTTTTATGTTCTAGGACTGGCAAGTTACAGAGAAATAAAGCAGGAAGTTAACCTGAAAGCTTGGTGGATGCTACCATGATAGTTTCCTTTTTCTTTTAGCGATTCTGATTAACATTTTTTAGGAAATCTATCACTTTAATCTTGGGTAAAGAGGCATGCTAATGGCTGTACCAACTTTAGTACTGTTTTGACTTTTATATTTATTTTTTGCATGGAGCATAAAGAGGAATAGTATGAAGGATTGCCAGGCTTCAGAGTCACATCAGAGTCCTCTGAACATTAACAGAGCTCTGCTCTGAGTGCTCCCTGGTGGGAGTTAAAATCAATTTTAACGGAAGTTAATTGCTGCTGTAAACATGAAAATGAATCAGCAATGCAGGATTGACTTGAGTCGCTCTGGGGCTGGGGTTTCTGAGGACAGGGATGGGAGATCCTCTCCTGCTCTCAGCTGTTCGGCACAGAATAACTCATGTGTGCATCTTCCACAGCCCTCAGAAGGGTTCTCTTGACCCTTGGTGGCTCACGAGCCACGGGAGGACCCTCGAGGAGCATGTCAAGACTTCAAGAAGGAGGATGACAAATGGATACTGCAGATGATGCACAGCTCCCAGAGTTGCTTGCTGGCCTGGAGCCTTTTTCAGCATGGGCACTTTTCCTTTAGTACTGGGGAAGGAAGGAGACCTCTACTGGAGATCACCTGAGATACAGCAGCTGCTGTAGAGCCAAGAATTTTTATCTTTCTCCCAAATGAAGAAATTTCTTCCCTGAGTTTCTAAGACACCTTTGCCCAACATTGCAGCTCCACAAGCATTAGCAATTCCCATACAATGACTGCACATGTGTAATTGGAAGGAGAAATGGCTAAGCAAGTAATTAGGCAGGCAAACTATTTACAGACATAAAATAATGGTTTTTCAGACATTGAGTTCAACAAGAACTAGGTATTAGCAGTGTGCATGTATTTAATCTATTGACTGGTGTTTTGGTGATGTATTTCTAAATCTGTATTTACTCAAGCACGTAGCAGTCATTTGTATATTGCTCTGGAAAAGGTTAGGTGCTGTCAGGTAAAATTCATCATATTACAATCTTATAAATAGCAACATTTTTTTTCTTTCCAATAATTTCTGCTCCCATGCAGTAACATTTAGGGAGATTGGTGTCTTTATTTTCCAACGTTTTCCTCTCGCACAATAATAGAAATATATGTTAGATTGAGGAAATAGATTTCTTTTTCCCTGAGTTAGAGGAGAATTGTGTGATTTCAAAGCTGGAGGATATTTTGCTGAGCCCCCCAGGAGGAGAGACAGTTTTTATTCTTATAAACTTATTACAGCTGAGATGGATTAATACATAAGAGCTTCTGATGTTAGAAACACATTTTTCAGGACAAAACTACAAAATAAAGGCATGGGAATGCATTGTAAGAAGAATATAGAGTCATTTATTGGAAAAGACAGTGTAAGATCCTTGAGGTCATTACTCCAAGGTAAAAAACTCCATTTCTTGAAGATTTTTTTAATAAAAAGTAAAGTAACACCCCTTAACACCTCTCCACATCTCCATTGCTCTATGGGCTCATGCTCTCCGTCTCACAGTGTCAGTTTTGTCCAAAGCAATTTATCCTAACACTCATTCTTGAATTTATTTTGCACTTTTCCAGCCCTTTGCTGCTTGCCAGGCACCTTCCATGGTGCAGCCACACTCCCCCCTGCTGGCTGCTCCAGCGACTGGCCAGCATCAGAGAAAGCTGTGAAAAATAAATTATTTTAATATTAAAATGATTATTATTTTTCTTCTGAGTATTACTTCGAGAAAAGTTGTCCTCAGCAATGATGATTTCACAGCCCCAGCAAGGTAAGCTTTCCTGCCAGATAAAATATCTTCCTCTGCCTCACCACTGAGTTATTTTGGCAATACAACTTTTATTTAATATTCAAATGTTTCCTTGCCCAGGCCCAGGCAGGAGCAGGCAGCACTCCAGGAAAGTGCCAGGGATGACAGAAGGATCCTTTTGTTCTTACACCCACTGCCCAGCAGCACCAAATACATCTTGTTTGTGCTGTGATACCCAAAATATTCACACTGAAATGAGAAAGGGTGACCACAGGGTTTTTCCAGGGTTGGAAGATAAAGAAATTGCCCAGTTTGCGGTCCTGGCTCTCTTTAACAAGCTCTTCCTGCAGATCAGTCCTACGCAAACCAAGGATGATGCAGAAGAACATCCTTTTCACAAACCACTCATCCACAGCAAAGGACTTCTCCTTCCCCAGTCCCTGAGCTGCTCCCTGTGAGTGCCCCTGGATAAACTGCACAGCCTATGTTAAAGTAAAATTATGAAAAATTGCACAAAAGAAGGCTGCCTCTCAAACTGCTCCAAAACTGTTAAGATATCGTGTATCACAGAGCCTTTTTGTCAGTTTGTGGTACAGCCCAGCCCAAACCCTCTGTGCTCAGGATCAAAGACAACTCTTCTTTTCTAGGGAACACCTATTCCAATGCAGAGAATACTTCCCAGGAATGATTCTGAAAATGTGACATCGCAGCTCAGAAGATTTTGGCTTAATTTCTGCATGATGCCATTATGCACTTTGCTCCAACCTTCTTTTCCTCCCCAAAAAATGTGGGATATAATTCTCCTTTTCTGAACATCTGGCACTCCAGCTGTTAGGATTCATGGTCAGCATGCATTAGAAATTAAAACCAATTCCAGATTAACTGGTAGAATTTGTCAGCTAATACTAAAAGCACAATTTTAGGTGTTGAAAAAAACTTTGCACCTTTATAAAGGAAAATGAGCTGTTCCTTGCCCCAGTGACGGCAACTCAAGAATGTTCACCCTGTCACATATTGGAAATTTAACTATTAACTATTGGAAATTTAACTATTAACAATAAGCATGAGTTAACGTGAAAAGATACACCTAAAGTGAGTCATTAGGGCTTGTTGCAACGGAAAAACTATGCTATGTGGGTACTTTTGATGGTTTAATTCACTGTCCCAAACTTGCAGAGGGGGAACAGTTATGTGGAGAGCATAAACATTTTCCCCAGGGACAAAAAGCACTTCCATCAGTCCTCACAAGCCACTATGTGACACAGCAAGATGGTGCTGGAGGTTCTGACAAAAATATACAACGTAATCCTACTGCCTTGCAGAGCCAGCTGATAATGACGGGCAGCTTTGTGATCAGCAAACACAAGGCTCCCCCAACTCATGTAATCGGAATTTTAAATATTTCAGTAGCCTGGGTACATATGTGAAACTCAACTCCAATGTTAACCCTATCAGCTTCCTTAAATACCAACATTTCAACATTGTTTAAAGAAAAGTACAAAACGAATAAATCTGGTTTCCCTTAACCTTTAATAAAACCCCAATGAGTGCACCTCAATAACACAACCCACATATTTTATTTTTAATCAAGATAGGAAATTGCATTGATTAGAGATTTTCAGTGTTAATAACAAGGCAATAGACCTTGTAATTAAAAATAACTTTTAGAAGGTTGCTAAATTATTATAATAATGATTTAAGGATCAATTACAGAAGAGATGTCATTCTTCTCTTTCTAGTCAGATGTATTTGAAACAGTGAAGCTGAGAAGTTCTTGTATTAACCATTTTTTTATTACAGCAAGGGCATTCATATGGTCTGTATCAGAAAAGTCTAACAAAAACCAGTACAGGATTTCTCTTTAAAGGACACTTGATGGTTAAAAAAAAAAAAAAAAAAAAGGTTCCAAAATGATGTTGTTAGTTCTGCTGCTTTGTGGAGGCTGGGATATATGGCCTTGAAGATTACTGCTCTATCAGCCTTACATGAGGATTTAGCACTCCCATAAAGCTACTCAGCCTTGTAGGAAATGCAGCTTCAGTTTGGATCTGGGACAGGACAGGGAAGCTGCAGAGCACAGGGGGTTCTGTGGTGCTGCAGACCATGCACATAGCAGCACTGCCATGGGGCAGCACCACCCCTCAGCCTCCCCAGAGACTCTGCTCAGAGATTCCCCCATGAGAGTATTTCTACAAGAAACAATACAAACCAGAAGAGACCCCAAATCCTCTGACTGGCTTGGCCTTTCAGCAACAAAAATCATGGTGGAGAGATTGTAGCAACCACTGCTCACTGGCCTCTACAGTGTGAAATGTTCTTGTTTGGGCTTGGCTTTATGAGACAGCTTAGAAACAGCTCTAGAATCTCAGTATGGTTTGGGCTGACAGGAGCCTTGGAGATCATCTAGTTGCCATGGGGCTACACAAGGTTATGAGAAACCTTGATGATGGTAACAATGATGTAACTGTAACAAGAAACAAAAAAGAACAGTTTGCTGCTCCTGAACAGGGACCAGCCCCACCTCTGCTCTCAACACCCATCACTTGCCTTGAGCCACCTCTGGTGCTGGTCTGGCTGCACAGTGAACCAGCCCAGCACACTAAAATGACTAAAAATCAGCCCAGCAATAAGATTCAAAAGGAAAGTGGAATTTTTTCACTGGCTTAGGAACCCACTTACCTTCCAGAGCAGCCAGCATGGGGAGGCAGGGGCAGCAAGAGCCACCCCAGGCTCTCAGGAGCCCTGGCCCTGGCCAGTGCTGCCCACAGGAGCTCGCATCACATACCCGCAGCCTCCACTCGCTGACAGCAGCTCAGGTGAGGAGCTCTGCTGGGACACCCTGCCCCTTCCCCTCCAGAGCAAGAACAGCTGCCAGATAACAAGTCCCTCCTGTTCCCCCAGCCCCAGGAGGCTTCACTGCCTCCAAATTTAGGCAGAAAATTGAAGGCTGAGCAAGTACCTGCTGCCAGCCAGGTTTCTCTTTGCTCAGTATTGCCAGGTTTCCACCAACAATAAAAGCAAATAAAATCTCCCCACTGTCGCTCATCACAGGTTTCCTAAACTTTGAAAACCCTTGACCAATGTTTTTATTAATAGGAGTCTGTGTTAGAGATATAGAACTCTCTCTTTTCCCTTTCTATTATTTTTATAGCATTGAAATTCATTTAAGAGATATGACATTTTTCATCTCCACCTTGCAAATTAATTTCCCATAACTCAAAGCACCCTGCTCAGATAAACCCTTCTCTCTTCACCTTGTACACAACTGAGCAAGGACAGTTGACTTAGAGCTGAATAATATGCACTGCTGCTAAATGAAAATTAAACCATTAATATTTTAAAATACCTGATTTCCTGGATAGTAAAAGTGAAATGTATCATTTGTTTAAACTATGCTATTCATTATTTCTTTCCTCATTTCATAAAACCCAGCCACTAACAAGAACCTACATAAATAGAGCTTGAACTTTCATCTCGGGAAGTTTAATCAGAAAGCTCTTCAGGAATATTTTATTCCTTTTATCAGAATATTGATGGAAGTCATAATTCACCTTAATGTGAGAAAGTTTCCTTTCTTCACTACAGAAATTCATCAAGACATTTCTTGTTGGTAAGATGTGACATAAATCCGCTTGCTTTTTCCTCTGTTTGATCTCAGCACTTTATGAATTTTTGATTGCCTGCTCTTAATTTTCCACAAGCAAATTCAATTAAAGAAATTAAAACCCAGTAGTTCAACCCTGATTGCCTCATCAGCAAATGGCTCTTTTATTGCACAGTGGATGACATATGCTACACTCTCCTGGTGCTGCTGGAGCCCTTGTAAAACCGGATCAGGAAAAACCCTTCCCTCTTTATTGGTGCTATTAGGCAACAGCTATTGACCGCCCAAGCCCATTCAGCGAGCACTTCCTTTGCTCAGGCAATAGTCCAAGGGTTATTGAGAATGAAAAAATATCTTAGGGGGAAAAAAAACAGTCAAAGTCATTGTGTGCGTGTCAAACCTTTCACCTGCAGAGGGGCGAGGTCCCTTCTCCACGGGAGAACGAGCCACAAGTGCGCTTGAGAAACACCTCGGCACCGCCCGGGGCCAGGGTGGAGCGAGAGCCTCGTCTGCCAGCTCGGCTTCCCGGCTGGCCGTGCCACAAACGCAGCCACGCTGTGACACTGCCGCAGGCAGGGGCTGCACAGGCTGTGTGCCAGGACACCAATCACCGCTGGTAAATCACCGCCACTGCAGCTCGGTTACCGAGCGCCGGGCAGCCAGCGGACAGGTTTCACTGATATTATCATGACAGGATCATTTGCTGTGATGCATCCACAAACACTGCTGTGACCAAGCCATCTCCTGGGGCAACTTGCTGCAGGAACTGTCAACCTGACACTCACCACAAGTCCTTAAAATAAATTAGTATCAAAAAGAGCATCTGTTAGGTAACTCCCCAAACTAAACCCACTGTTTAAGGAACTTCAAGGACTTCAAATTAGTATTAATTCCCTTTGAATTTAAAATTATTCTTACAAGCTGTCCTTACTATCATTTGTGAAGAACATAAATTGTAAAAAACATTTCTATTTGAAACAAGTTTTTCTTACTTCTGTGAGGGAGGATGTGCACACAGGAGATCAAGCAAAGAATAACTGCTCATCTTAAGTGCTTGAAGTACTTGAGTGAGGCAAAGCTGTATTCTGCTAGAGAAGACACATGTGCAAACCACCATTTCATGACCTCAAACATCACTCACCCAACACAAAAGGTTTCAGTCTTGGTATGGCTTGATGAGCAAAAGCCTCATAAAGTGACTTTCTCCCCTAAAGTAACCTCATGAAGAGCATTTTCACAGCTACGTGGGCAATTCAGCAGAGGATGGATTTAACACGTGCAGCCCCAGGGAGCTGCAGGTCATTAGGCCAAAACACCTAATGAACATCCCACATCTGTGGGACAGGTATTGCCATGGCACAGCTAAACCTACAGGCATTTTAATATGTACAAAAACAACCTGGTTTACTAAACCATGCCTCTGCCTTCTGTGAGCTTTTTAGGGAAAGTTGTCAATCATGCCATTAACTGAGTGCATTCCTCCTCCAGAAGTTAGCAGGTTTGTTGTAAGGAACAGCTTAAAAGCTGTAAAGATTAATAAATATCTCTCCTTAGAGACAGCCTATGCACAAGGACAATTTGAAGGAAACAGGGCAGGGAAATGCAAGATTATTCCTTAAAAATACAGTTTTAAAGAAGACATTGTTAGTTGCTCAGAAAGCTGAAAGAACACATTTACATTGGTTTTATTCTACCGGTTGAACTGTGGTTCAAGAGCTTTGGAAGACAGCCAACATGGATGAAGTTCTTATCTATGAACTCCAGAAAACAACAGAATATGCCTTATTTCTACTAATTTAGACTGATGTTAATTTTCTGTATTTTTAAATAGTATTGTAGCTATTACAGTGAGAAAAGTGGCTGAAAATGGAACGTCTCAATGGCCCAATTCACTGGGTGGGTTGAAGAGAAAATGAAGCTTCTCATGTGGGTATCTCTGTACTTCTGTGCAGTCAGGCTGTTCACTGTGGGTTCTGTGGTACCAAGCTGAAAGGAACAAAAGCTTCTGCCAAGGCTGAACCTATTATTTTCTACTGTCAAAATCACTACACTCTATAATCAGTAACTTTTTTTAAGGACTAAATTACTGAACTTTTGGGTGCAAAAACATTACCTACCTCCTCAAACTCCAATATTTAAACATCCTAATGAAGCTTTGATAAGTAACCTTTACGTTTAGATATTGACCACAGCAGTGTTACACTTCAAAGTAGGCATGTTCAGGTAAGAATTTCAAGTGTCTTCCACAAGAATTATAGACTAAACAACTTAACCTAAACAAATAATGTTAAAGAATGTACTAATGCCTATAGCTTTCAATATTTAATTTAAGCCTTGCTATCTCTCCTACACACCATTTAACAATAGATGCATATAACAAACCCTCATACACCCAGTAGGGGCAACAGAGAAGGTTTTGAAATGGTTTCCAGCTCCAAGCATAAGCAAGTTCTTTTTCATAAGTTACTATATAAAAGTGAAATAGTTGAGAAACACAGGCTTATTATTGTCATTTATTTTAAAAACCTTATTCAAAATATTAAGTGATACAAGTCCAAATACAATAAAAATTACTGCAAGAAAAGAGTTTTCGGATATTTTGTTTGTGCTTTACTTCCTGTGGTTATGAAAAGAAAGCATTTAACAGTAGGATACAGAACTTTTAGCATTTCATTCCCAAGACAGCATCATGCCTTCAGACTTCTCATGCCAACAGGCGTGAAGTTGATTTGTTTCCAAATGTTACATAACTACTTGAATACCAAGTCATTAATTATAGGGTTCTGATTCACCATTATTTACAAATGTATCAGTCTGAAAACTAAATCACAAACAGAATTTACAGAAAACTAAAATTTTATATTTTACAACTCATGAAAACATAAATAATGGAAGTACAAAAGACAAATTAAAAAAACCCAACAAACTACTGTAGCAGTAACTTGATTTACACTAATGAATAAATGTTTGTCAAAAATGAGAGTGCACTGTCCACAGACTGTGGCCCCCACACCCTTACTTTCACCTGTTACCTGGGTCAAAAAAACAACCAAATAAATTATTCTTACAGTTTCTCCCATTTATAATGTAACAAATCACACAGCCATTTCCCAACTGTCTTAAAATTCAACAGAAAGCTTTGATGTATTGAAAGCCTGTCAGCTATCTATATTTTAGAAAGATTATTCAGCAAGGCTTGTTTTCCACTCATTAATTACAAAGACAATGAAATAGTCATAAATAGCATCAGAGAAAGAAAAAGGACAGTCAAGAAGCTGCCTACCTTTTCAAACACATTAAACATTTTAGGAAATATATGGTATAAAACTTCTGAAATAAAATGAGTTATACATAATTATTTTTAAATTATTTACGGCATGAACACATACAGAAATTATTAAATTGCCATTCTAGCTATTTTGCCAAAATAGGAACAGATTATGCAACAAGGAAACAGAATCAGAAAAAAACAAGATGAAATTTGCAGCATCAGAATTTCAGCACAGAAAAATATAATTATATTTTAAGTTTGCAATACCGTGGAATTTATAAGCCATGTAAGTGATTAGCAAAGAGATCATTAATTTGATTTAGTGATGCCAAAGTCATCAATTTATTAGACCTAAAATATTTTATGCTTTTTTTTTTGTAGTATGACTATTAAGACTGCTCCAGACAGAAGGGAATGATGCTTAATGAATGGAAAGAGCACTAATTTATTAAACTCGCTATCTTTACGGTTGATATAAAACCCGACCAAAGTAGCAAACAGATGGATCATACCCTTGATCTTCCATGAGATTTAATCTCCAAAACATCCAGGTCAAAGAGAGTACATCTCATTTCCGCACAAGCAGCTTATTTAGAATACCTGAATATCATTACATGACTGGCAGGCAAAGAGTGCTAAGTTCAGCCAACTCAGATCACAGTGCTTTCAAAACACGTAGTCGTTGGTGATTTTCAGGGAAGGCATCGCTTCGTTGACGTTTTGATCTAAACGATGATATTCCACTGTCCTGGAGCACAGGCCATCCCTCCACCTCCGGCTCTGCACCAGCAGGAAGATCTGGAAGAAAAATGGGACAGCTTACAGATGCTGTGCAGAAACATTCTGGGTTTGGTAGACAGCTGCACAGTGGTACTGACATCGTGGTTTTACCTCCCATGCTGGCAAGGGCATTAAGTGGCAAAGACAATGCATTTTTTAATCACTTATTTGAATGCCTCTCAGATAAATTTTCAAAATGCAACAGTCTTCAACATCTTCTCCTATAAAGAGTTGGCAATGCACATTACAAATAGGCCACTGCACAGTAAAGAAGGTTTTGGGTTTTTAGCTGCTTTCGTTTCAGAGTCCTGCAAATCCTCACCCAAATCAGTGCTCTCCCCCAAAGATAAACACTAAACTTTCCTCTTATCTAAAAAGTAATCTGTGGTTTAATGCAAATTTATGCATGCACCTCTACTGTGTCTGGTTGGGCTGAAGTTAATTTTTAATGCTAGCAGTATATTTTAGAATTCCACCAGTCAGGCGTATTTTTGAGACACAGAGAATTAGTTTGTACTGAGGAAACATTTACCTGAAAATAGTAACTTAGTAGCTTCTCTGTGTAAAACTGGAAGCAGCATTAAACATTTTCTACAAGTTTGTACTTACACCCTCAGAATGTCTATGATATAAAAACCATATTAAAGTGACTATTTGAAGGATTATCACAATCATAACAAGAACATTCCCACACCATTTGTAATTAAACCTCCCTTAATTTGTTGTTTTCCTGTCCAGAGAAAAAATTAGTTAATCATTTACCCCCACTTGACTTGGCTCAGGTCTCCTCTATAGAACTCAAGTTGTGCAATGCCAGTGTCCATTACTGTACTGACTAATTACTGATGTTACCAATTAACTCATTTTCTTATTGTAAATGTTTGATTCAAGTTCATTTTCATTGTGCGGGTAAAAATGACACTAATGATATGCATATTAGTATAACCACAAGACTAAGTGGTCAAATTTCATTCTTCAAAAAGCTAAGTTCCTCTTCTTAAAAACGTGTACAAGGGAATGCAACTTTATTTTAAACACTACAGCTGCTTCTCTCAACCTTTTAGAGCAAACCTACCTTCCTCTTATTGTGATAGGTGACATAAACAACAGCTACTAAGAAGGCAACTACAACCAGATGAAAAAAGAAATGGCTGTCTTCTTCTTCATCCAACCCTGAGACAGAAACAGCTTTTATCTTCTCATCAAGGGTCTTGATCTCCTCATTGTAATTACTGATGGTGTCAGAGTTGTCATCTTCTGATATGTCTAGAAGGTCTGGATTGTATCTGGAATTCGGTGTCATTTCATAAGCATAATCATCTCCATCTGACTCCATAGTTTCTTTTATGATGGGTGGGGAACTACCTAGTGTGTCTTTCAAATCTGTTAGAAGATCTTCTTCCTCAATTTTAGTATCTTCAGAAGCATCAACTTCCACCTGTGATACCGGACTAGCAGCGACATCAGGTGACAAAGAGTCACCGTTTGCTGTAGGTGGCTTTCCTGCAGTCACAGCATCGATTTTGGCTGTTGCTGGCAATGTCTCCTTTCTTGCTGAGGTTAAACTCTGCAAGCTGTCTGTCAAATTTTGGGATCTACTCAGTGTTTCATTCTCACTTGTAGAAGAAATGTTTCTTGTAAGCATATCCTCTTTCACAGGACCTGAGAAAAGGATGAGAAACGATCAGCACTATGCACAAGGCACTGACTTCTCTGACAGAAAACTATTGCCACAAATTTCCTTCCTAGACAAGAAATCACATGAAGAACACAGAATATGTCACACTACAAACTTTTTAGCATTTATATGCAGAAATACACACTCCTGTGCTTTGGCAACTCCCAAAGAAAAGGCTTGAGTGGGACAGGAACCAAAGGTTGGAAGCATATGCCTTCTAGATTAGTGTGGCAAAGTGTCCCTGAAAAACTTTGCACGCCTGTTTTCCAGACTTAAGAACTTCAAAGAGATGTCATCCTTCCCTCTGTGCATTCATGATGTCTTGTAGAATCACACATGATCAGCATTTTCTCCATCATCAAATTCTCCCTCCCACAGAATGAGCTGAGGTCTACAAAGGAGGATGTTCTCAGGAAAGCTTTTCCTGCAGTTAAATTTCTCATCTTTCATCATTGCCTGTTTTACCAGCAAAAACTGAGAAGACGTTGAGAAATCCCCTTCAGTCAGGACACAAGGTCCCAGCATGCCTTCCCAGGCACTACTTTTATTGAATTTGTAGACACTGAAACAGATTTCACACCTTCTATTTACTCGAATGAAACTACTGAACCAGAGGTTAAAAAGAAATGCTGCCCATGCTCCTGGAGGAAAGCCTTTTGTTGGCAGCAGTTCTGGTAACTAAGTAAGTCACAAAGAGCACAGTAACAATGCACCCTCACACAAATTCAGCATCTCCCCAGTGCTGGGAGGGCTTCGCAGAACTACATAAAAAATAAGGTGAGCATTAAATCCAGAGGCAGAGTCCACTGTCCCTTTTATCTATCCAAAGGACAGTGAAAAAAAACATGCAAAGAGAGTTTAATAGCTAATTTTTTTGAAACCTAAAAATTAGCAAACTATTCATGTTTACAGCACATCACTACCAGAATTCAAATCCAGAGGCACCTTAAAAAACATAGAACAATTTTAGACTTTCAGCCTGTATTTTCATTTAAACCTGGAAACTATACTTGCCTTGTACTTTGGCATGCCAAACTAATTTCTCATTTTACAAAAGCAGCAATACTTTCATTTAACTCTCACAGGAGTTACAGTCTCTAGAAATGAAGCATTCAACCAACTGCTTGTGTCAGGTTACTTGTAAGTAAAATATTATACAGGGGACACTGAATCATGTTATTCACGGAACTTGTATATTTGCAGAGGTTCAGTTACAACAGAGCTCTTGTTTACATGGCACACTTTTGCAGTATGAATTACTCTTTAACCAACTGTAAAACAGAAGAGTCATCTCACATGATGCAAACACCATGGTGCCTCTCTGCTGAAGATCAAGGTCAACTATTACATGTCTAACACACTTCCTGTCGCTGAAAAAAGTACTTGTCTGAATTAGCATATCAAAATTAACTTGTTCAGTTCTTATCCAGGACAAGGTTAGGGAATTCTGTTCTCTCCTCAGGTTTAAGCCAGCTAGTTGCATATGCAGAGAGAAATATGAGGAAAGGCAGTTGCAAGATAATTTCATATTTATAGCTGGCTGGCATATTGTGAGTGAGGTCAACCTTACTGCTACCTTCCCCAAACAGACAAAACTATTAGAAAGTAATAGCTAAACTGTTTGAAATACAAATAGGTATATTCTGCCTATAAAACTATATTGCATCTGGCCTCACACTTCAATATATTCTTGAATTCATTTTAACATGGAAGTTTTAGAAGGATGTATGCTTAAATACAAGGGACTCCCAGTAGCTATTGCTGCACCTTCAGACTGAGAAAGAGCAGTTTCCTATTATTCCTAAAATATGCTTGGGTTTTTTGTTTTAATAGCAGCTGAAAGCTTAGCAGCTAAACCACAACTGATTTATGAGATTTACCCAAAACTATTTGGCATTATAAACGGTGGTTGCACTGTTTATAAATACACAACCCTGTCAGATGACTTTAGATCGAGAGATGCTTCAGAAACAGTACTAAGGTTCAATCATTGTGACAGAATTAGCAACACAAATATCGCACATAAAAAACATGTCATGGTTAAAACTCACACCCAGGAAAACTGCTTTTAGAAAGCAAGTTGTTTCATGACTCCTGAAGTGAAAAACTCTCCTTTTCCTACAGGTTTCTGTCCCAAATTGTTACTGCCTACCCATTAGAGCAGGTGAAGGGCAACAAAAATAGAGCTGGTGTGGAGACGCTGACTGACAAGCACAGAAGGAAATGATGGATCAAACAGTTCCCTCTTTTTCCTTCACTAATTCCTTTCTCTTCATTGCCCAGCCAGTACTCCATCGAAAACAAAGAGAAACCCACTGCCCCTAAACACGCATTTCTTATTAGCCTTTGGTTACAGCCTTCTGTAGTTTTAAGGGGAAGAAACAAAACACCTTACTAGGAGTCAACTTGCAAAATAACATAAGCTTAATTTCTAGGGGGGGGGAAGACTAAAACCAGGCACTCAGCCAGAGTATTTAGAAAACAATTATCCCAAGTCTGATGAATGAAGTCCCCAGCCGAACTGCTCTTTATAGCAACAAAAGCGGCGCACACCTGGCAGGCGGCCTCCGGCCCCGGCCCGGGCGCTGCCCTTCCCCTGCGCACAGCCCGGGGCCCGCTGACCCCAGCCCACCCCGAACAGAGAGAGGCCGCGGCCAGGCCCGGCCGCCTCAAGGCGCGACCCGCGCCGGCCGAGGCCGCACAGCGCTCCAGGCCCACCCAAAGAGACCGATAAAGAGACCGGTGAAAGAGACCGGCGGGGCGGCCGCGCGGCGCCCACAGCCCGCAGCCAGCCCGCCCCGCCCGGCCCCGCGGCGCTCACCGGGGGAATCCTGCCCGCGGGCCGCCAGGGCCCAGGCGCAGAGCAGCAGCAAGCCCAGAGCGCGGCCCGCCGAGCGCCGCCGCCCGCCGCCGGCCGCCGCCATCTTGGCCCCCTCCGCGGACGTGGCGGAGGCGCCGCCCCTCGCGAGGCGGCCGCGCGCGCGCACGGGCGGGAAGCGCGCGGGGCCTGAGGGAGCGGGGCGGTGTCAGAGGAGCGGGGAGCGGCCCTCAGGGAACCGCGGAATCACTGTCTCGTGGAATCAAATAGCCGTGGAATCATCCCGGTTAAAGAGACCTTTTAGACCGTCCAGTCCAACCCTCCGCCAGCACCGCCACTGTAACCCCTAAACCACATCTCCCAGCGCCAGATCCCGGCGCCTCCTAAACCCCTCCGGGGCGGTGACTCCATCACCGCCCTGGGCAGCCGGGGCAGTGCCCGAGCACCCCGACAGTGGAAAGGTTTTTGCTAATATCTGATCTGAACCCTCCAATCTCAGCTTTAGGCCGGTTCTGATCCTCTCACTGCTTGTATCTGCCTGGGAGCTGCCTGCACACGGTTCCTTTGGACCGGTGCTGTCCGGAAGGGCTCCACTTCTCCCAGGAGTGCTGGTTAAACACTGAGGTAGGAAATGCTCGGGCTCCCGTGAGGGGGAAGTCAGCACTGCCCGTTCGTGGCTGTGGCTGAGGCGGCTCTGCGGTCCCTCACTGTCGCAATGGCATTGCCTCATCGGGCACATCCTGCACCGCAGCCACCCACGGCAATGGCTACACGTGAGAAAGTACACTAATGAACAGCCTCTGAGCTGATCCAAGCTCGTAACTGTTCACTGCCCACACTTAGGTGTTTATAGAGAGGTAATTCACTTGCTGAATTCTATAGTAAAAGACAAGTCATGTTATCTTGTTTTATCCATGAGATAAACACGTGTAATGTGGTGTTGTCAGAGCTTAAACAGCACTTAGAACAGTGCCACGTCTGGAATTTAATGCTGCTAAATATTTTTGGTTTATGTGGTACAAAATACGCACCAAGATGTTGCCAGTCTTCTGCTGAAGCCACAAATGTAGATGAAATTGCTTTTACAATTAACATAAAGACAGAGTAAAAGATGACATTTCAATATTTTATTCAAGTCAGGTTTGGGTTTTTAATCCATTTTTAGTAGTGTCAAGTACAGCATTTTGGGGTCTAGTTCCACACAAAATGGAAGACTCTCTAAAAATGTACCCATTTAGTTGCTAAAAAAAAGTGGTAATAAAAGAAAACTCCGTTTCAGAATTAGTGATGCAACTATGTGATTGCAGTTGCAAAGACTCTTCCTTGGTTATGTCCATTTTACAAGCTTTTTTCATCAGTGCAAGGGGAAGGAACCACAGCATGGGACAGGCAGTACTCGCTGAGTCACATCAGACCTCCTCCACAGGGACTTGGACAGGGTGGACAACCTAAAGCACTCTGGAGACAGCAGCAGGCGTGGGATAACCAAGTAAGACAAACCATTGATGAAACACGTATCTAAAAAAATAAATTTTAAAATCCCTTTTTCAGACAAGTTTGCACATTCCCTCACTGACTGAAACCTTAGGTGTCACAACATTTTGCTTACACAGTGAACAGTACAGTATAGTGGTCTGCAATTCCCAGGTTTTATAACACATTAACACATTCCTTGTGCCATCAATATATTAGTAGAGGTAATCAACACCTTCCTTCTTCTTATCACATGGCAGTTGACAGATGTGATGAGCAATTACATAAAGAAAAAAAAGCTAGGATTTTTTATTTGTGATTTTTGTCTCCACTTCTTTAACAACATCATTTTTAAAGCTTAGCTGTCTTTAACCAGGACTAGCAGGACAGATACGTAGCAACACTTGCACCCCAGACAAAACACTGAAAGGTACACTATTTTCTGAAGGTAGCTATGCTGTATTTTCAGATTAGCAATTGGGAAATCACTCCTTATGCTTCAAATTCCAATCCTAGACCAAGTTTGTGACCCCCTGCATTGACATTCTTGCCATCCAACAAAGCTGACAACGTCAGTTTGACACCTGCAAAATAGAGAAAAGGGAGAGAAAAGTCAACTTAAAACTTGGAATGAGCTTTATGTTCAGGAATTGCCAGTTTGTTACTGCTTTAATTTATTGGGTAGCCAAGTTAATGGGATTTGGCAGCTGGCCTTAGAAGGACTGGGCATTTTAAAACAATCTGCAGATAAGAAATCTTTCTGAATTATGAAATTTATAATAAACCATGATGATAGATTCTGCTTTTTATCACTCTGAGTAATTAAAGCTCTGAGCCAACTCACTGCTGCTGGTCTACTGATTAATCTAATTTTAGAGTCCAGAATTACAAAAACCTGGGACCTTGATACATACTCACCTTTCTAAACCACTTTAAAATCTGGATATGAAAAAGCCCAAACCCCATATGCTGTAATATCTCATGTCAATCTGCTCAGTAGTCTGGCAGCAGATTTATTACACTACATTAAAACCAATTTTGCAGCAGTAAGAATGTCCTCTTCCTGAGCCAGGGGACCTTGAGAAAGTCACATTTTTAAGAATAAATTCAGTAATAGGAAGCCTCTGAAATATTAAAGATTTAGTTACTTGTCTGTGACATAAATAATTATAGACATATTTTGTATCAACATGAAAGACTATTTGACTTTGTCAGTGGACAATAATCTCTAATAATTCTGCTTCCAATAGATATCCAAAATTAACAGAACAGTTCAGAGAAAAGTTCATCACTGGCTTGCCAAGAAAGAGCAATCTTACAAAACCCATCATACTTTGTCACCAAAAAGCTTCTGATATTTCAAGATTAAAGTAAGTATCACTTTATTGATTCTGACTTTTTTCTGCATAGACTTACCTGGCTTTAAAGTCTGAGTGTATCCTAACCCAATCAGACTGGAGTTGTTCACTTTAGCCTTAAAGGAAAACAATAAAAAATTATTTAGTAATAAATAGTAAAATTAGTAAATAATTTAGGATTTTTCTTCAATGTCCTCTGTGCCTGGGAATTATACAACAGCTTTTAAACATATTATAAAGTAACTTAAATCCTAAATCTCAAAGAATCTATAGTTACTGTAGAAAAGAACGAGTTTATTAACATAATTTTTAATTTTGTCCAGACTGACACAAAAACAATCTCAAAACAGTGCCCAGTAACACAATGAAACATTCTGTCTCTCTTTTAAGGAAAATCCAATAGCTGTGCTCTCAGGCTGCCAAAACCAAAACAAACAGATCCATGTGCCAACTGCACAGCACAGAACTGCAGCACGACCGTGCTCTGCTGATGGAAAGGCTGCTCTCCATTTCCATGACAAGCACTTATTCTCAAATGCATATAAATGTACATGCACAGGACTCACAGAAAAAGAGGCATCTGGGTCGATCTGATACTTGGCTGCTATTCCAAAGCGAGTGTTGCTATTTCCAGCTGTCCAAGCAAGATTCACAGCAGTTTCCAGTTTATCATTCACCTTCTGGTAAATGGAGCCGCCAAATTCCGTTCCATCATTCCTGGAAGGAATGCATTAGTGTAGTTTTAAACAGCACCCCAAAACAATCATCTTTTATTTTTCCAGTAAGAGCTGTATTTGCACAACATCCACTTACACCTCATTAAATATCCCTGTAACAACTAAGATAGAGACATTAGGCCAGATTTCTTATGAAGTTGTTTTTAGATGCCTCAACTCATTGCAGATTGTTATATTTCAACGAGTTCTGAAACTGGAAAAAACCCCATAACACACTATCAAAAATTAGACTAACAATGACAGCTTCCAATTTTCCCTTTCCTGTAGATGGGAGTCTTTGTAGCAGAGAGACTTATTTTTCCCTGCATGTCTCTGAAATAATTATTTTCCCTGGCAAATGTCTCCTTGTGCCCTAGAGGGCTGTACCCCAGTCAGAGAGCCCGAGTCATCCCAAAATTGCCATGTCAGCATGCTTTTACCACTCACAGAGCAACTGTATCAGCAGTGAAGTTGCCAACCTACTGTGCAAGTCTACAGGCTATTGCAAATGAATTCCATTTGCAGCAGTCCTTATGGTACATCTGTGCTATGGACTGGAAACAGAAATGGAACTAATATTGCTCTGCACAGAGCACTGGCCCACAGCTGAATGATGAGTAGCATAACTTCCAATTACTACGGCCCCCAATGTCACAGGAATAAAGTGTGGTAAATAAAGGGCAAAAGGTTAGAGCATGCAGATCATAAAAACAGGGCCAAAAGACTCCTAAAGGCCTTGCACTCCTCATAAACCACTGAGCATCTGAATTTCTATTTTGCTAATTTTCTTAAAAGCGGATACAAACATATTGTAGAAAACAGGCTTTAAACCCCAGGAAGATGTGCAGTTATTTCTAACTGTGAAATAATCTGGTTCCAATTATTAGAGTACACCAGACGTTTAGTGATTACAAAAAGGGGTAGATTTAGGATCTTTTCCCTTTTACCCCTTTGGTCTGATATTCTTTAGTTCGTAACAGTTGCACAAACAGTGCTGATATGCCTATTTAAAAGTTCAAGCAACAGCAACAGCCTTTGAAATTGTTAGAGCAATTCTTCCAAAAAAACACTACAATACTTACTTCAGATAAGACTGAAGCTCACATTAACTGCATGTGCTTGGCTCTCAAGAAAAGGAGGGATTAAAAGGGGCTGAGGAGAGCTGGTTATACAGGCAGATTTTGTGCAAGGTTCCCACACAGCTCTGTCTTGACCTGCAACATTAGGGGGGGGCGGTCTGAGCTATGCTTAAAAAATTAGGAAAGTCATATTTAGAACTAGAAATTATCCAGCCCTGCCTCCTGTTTTAATCATTAAAGAATTATAATAATAATAAAGTCAATGTCTTTTTAACTCTAATAGTAATAATAGCACTTTGTATGCAGATAATAGCACTTCTTATGTAGATTAATAAAAAACAAAACACTAGCCCTCTATGAAAATCAATATATTAAGGCACCCTTAAGGCAAGTAACTTGCTAGAGTCCCCAGCTGGTTTGTGTAATGCCAGCAACAAAAAAAAAACCACATGCTTCAAGCCCCACCTAGTTACATTATCTGCTCTGCCACAGCATCCCAGTGAAACACTGACCTGTGCAGATGTAAAAACCAAGCAGCCTAGTGAGGGGAGTTCCACACACAGCTCCTTCTGGGATTATATAAAAGCTCTGACACATTTTCAAAGCTGAAATACATCAATCACCTAACTAATCTATTATTAACAATAAATAAGATTTCTATTTGTATCATACATCTATGGTTTTGTACAATAATAGCAACCCGAGAAACAGACCCTCTGGAATACCAGAAACAGATCTGAGCCCCTGCTGCTGTTATGAGTTTCTGCTGTTGCTTTAATTAAAGGTAATAATAACCACAGCATTTTATAGCAAAAGCCAATAATACAATGTTTTGAACTGCTACAGCACAACTAAGTTGAAAGTCATTGCGCTTGAAGGAGCAACTTCTAACTCCTGAGTGGAAGGGGACCCCACATATTGTTTTGATGGAAGTTTTCTGCCTACATTTTTGTGCTTTGGCAATCCTTCAAACATAACTGGGCTGTGGGGGTTCGATTGTTCTGTAAGGCAGCGGGAGCTTCCTCAACCAGATCGCTGCAAAACAGCATGAAACAGAACAGAAGGCCTTTGAAGAAGCAGCTCTAGGAAGGCAGAATTGTTCAGCCCCTAGATGGAAACAGCCTGGAATAGCTCTGCTACATGCAAAATATCCAATTACCCAAGGGCACGGAAAGGGGGGGCCAGGAGAATGGATTAGGGATTGCCTAATCTTAAAAAACTGTCTTCCCCCAAGGTATAAATTGCCTTTAGGAGGAAGATGAGACAGAGAAATTAAGGTTTTCATGGAATTTGATCCTGGTTTCCCACTGTTGATACATTCAGAAAGGACAAATATTTGTGTAAATAGATTATTAGAAGTTGCAATACCAAATAAACTTTTATACTATATCCCTTCCAGTACTAAAACAAACCCAGTCCCTGTCTCTTCCAATCACTCCCTTTTGCCTGTTCTTGTTCATCCTCTGATTAACTCCTTCATCTACACATCAAACCACCATTTTCTTTGATGCTGACAGGTGTAAAAGGAAACCACTGCTTTTATTTCAGCTTTCACTAAGAATATTTTTATAACTTTTATAGTGTTTTTTTAGTTATATCACTAATGGATTCTAATAGTACTTATCTGCTAGACAGACACTGGAGCCTTGGGTGCTCAGTGAGTTCCAGTTCCTTCCATTGTACAACCCTCCCTCACTCACATAATTCAATGCAAAGGTAATGCAGCTGAAAAATACAGCTTGACATCTTTAATGAAGAATTAATTTCAAATTCACCATTCCCTTGTTCACCCTTGCTGAACCTCTGACCCTTTCACTGTTTAGTAAGCAGCAAAATCATTCCAAATTCCTTTCTAGTGCCTGTCTGCCAGTACTTACACATTAGTATGAAGCTGGAATTCATCAGTCTTATAGCCAACAGCGAAGTTGCTCTGGGTTACTCTAGACTTTGCTGTCTCAAAAGTCATTTGGTAGCCTGCCAGCCACCCCTCGTAGCCAAGCACGAGAGCTCCACGTATTGAAGGACCCGCAATATCAAAATCCATGTCACAGCCGATGTTGATGTGTTCCCTTTTGTACCCCGACTTTATTTTAGCACTCTTTTTCCTAAAGAGAAAAGACAGATGTCATAACTTTGCAGAGGTACACCTGTAGGCAGCAATTCCATCATCTCATTTACTTTAACTCAGAGTAATAGTTCTGAAGACAATGTGTACATCCCTGGAGAGCCACCACATGTCACCTTCCTAGTGTTCACCTTTTCAAAATCCTAACTCAGCTACAGTGAATTCTTTGCAAATGAGCAATAAAATGTGGTGTGGTGCCCCACAAAGCACTTCTGGACTGTTTTTGAAAAGCAGCTCACACAGAGGGGAAGTGACAAAACCATATCCTCTTCTCCAGCTGATGGTTTTGGAAGTTTGGGACATACAGGGAAGGAATGGAAACTGTAGAAGTTTACAGGTTTGCCACAGAAGTCCACAATAGTAGACTTGCTTGCCTGCCCCAAGCAAACAACTTTTGCCTGTCCCAGACAAACAATTTTAGACAATCCTAGTGAACTGGGTAATTTTATTTACTGTGACAGACATTAGGAAATCGCTACTTTATCTGCAGTTTCCTGAGGGAAAGTCTCTGCTGTGAAGCAAGCAGGCTGCTTCAGTGGCTCTGACATCCCCACTTCTCCTTATGGTACTTTGTGAACTTTAATGGTCACAGCCATTTACAGCCACCAGAAAGCTGCCAGGTTAAGGCAGAAATAAACCTTCCTGAGTCACCTGTTTATTTTTATACTGTTGGTCAGAACAGTATTTTCTCATGTGTCCTTAGGTTAATTTACATCAAGGGTGCAGACCCTCACAAGGCAAGACAGTAATGTCTAATATATTCAGCTACTCTTATTTAAGATTCCTTTATTCTTTTTTTACAAATGCCTTCTGTCTTTGACCAAATCTTTACAGAAATCTTTCTGAAAAAGGCTAATCTGAAATTTCAAATCAACCTTTCCCATCAGCTAACAAAAACAACCTCCAAGAACAGTATCAGTGCTGTATCAGACCCACACAGAGACTGATCTCTTTTTTATTATTAGCTCAGACCCAGGAATTTCTTGTGTTCTGCAGAATCAGAAATAAAAGTGTGGTAGTGCCAAAAGCACTCATCTGCAACTTCGGTAAAAGTCAGCGGTACCTCTACCACCAATGTCACAGGGACACAGATAAGAACACAGAGTGCTCCAAAAAATTACTTTACCTGCTGAAAGATTCATCAGAGTCAGCAAGTAATAAGGAGGGGGAGAAGAAGACTCGTATTCAGACATGGTGCATCACTGCCAGGTCACACCAGGGTTGAATCTCACTCCACTTACCTACATTTAACAGTCCTCTCGAGGCAATCACAACTACAGTGTCTGTGAAGTACCCAAGAAATAGTTCTAGACCTGTAACATCACTCTTGAACAAGGTTTTTCCTTTTAATTTCTCTAAGAATCCTACCAGTTAAGAAAGAATTATAAAAGCCTACTTGAGATTATTCTGATGAACAAAAACGTCTCATTAATCTAGAATTAGGAGTTGACAGTGCAGAACACTAAATCTAAAGGACAGGGTGGGAGCTCCCCTGGGCCTATCACCCTGAGAGCCTGCAGTGCAGTGTGCTGCTCTGGAAGCTGATGTGCAGAGTATTTTGACTCACTGGCAGCATTGCTTGCACAAAGATAATCAGGGGAAAAAAATAAACCAACATCTAGACCTACAGCTGCTGCTTAATCCCTCTGGCCCACATAAAACATGCATCCAATCACCATGTCAGAAATACCCATCCACCACCAAGGCACACTGTGGCCTGCAAGAATTCGGATGATAAATTCAGCTTGGGACAAGAGCCCAGTTCTGTGTCAACCTATCAGAGCTGTGGCCAACTGGCCCCTGGAGCTTGCTCAGCTCTGCATTACAGCTGACTTGTTTAGTGCTTTTATTAAGGCAGCAGCTCATCCTCTGACATGGCCAGAAATACACAACAGAGCAAAACCACAACTTTTTCTTCACTCTCTAACTGTAATTTTCAAGCTATTGTGTTTAAGTTTTCTTGCTGTAGTTACGGATTAAAAAGGGATTATTAACACTAAGATTTAAGTGAGATGTACATGATTTTATCATACACAGGCTCATTACTATCTATCTTGATATATCAGGACAAAAAAATTTAAAATGCCTTTTTTGTCACTTTAGCTTACTCACTTCTTACCCAGTGTTAGGAGAGAAAGTGGAGTCAAAGGTCAGCTTCAGGCCCCGTGCAAGCTGAACAGAAAAGAAATTCACTGGTTGGATTTCTAATTAGAGATTGGCATAAGTGAATTTGCAAATTGCTTTTTTGGAGCTAAAAATTACCTGATCCTCAAGAGTAATCTCAGTGCCTAGCGTGTTGTCAGTGTTCCACTTTTCTGTGAACATCAATCCATATTCCACCCATTTGTATTTTGTTTCCAAACTACCACTGACTTTGTTTGTTTCTGAGTTTGCTGAACCTGAGCTTGTAAATTCCTAAAAGAAAAAAATAATTTAGATATATAATATATGTATTTGTCAATATACTTATATGCAATCTGGCAAATGCTTATACTTGTAGAGTGTATCAGTCATTATAATTTGTTAAATACTAGTTCATATAAATACAAATATATTTATTTTAAAAAGAAATATACATTAATCACAAAACCACTGCAATATTTTGGATTTCAGTGTGCTTCTAAACTCACCAGTCCATTTTCAGATCTTGTTTTCAAATCAAGCTTTATTAACCCAAAACCTAGAGAGTGAATAAAAAATATGAATCATATATATGTTGATTTGAAAAGCATTTCTGATTTATTTCTTAAAACTCTCTTCTAAATCACCTGTGAACTATTAAATAGTTAAACCAAGGGCACAGTTATCAAACCATGGGTTTCTAAGAAGCAGCTTGTACTCACTTCAGATGGCACTTGACTGATGAATCCTATTGACCTCAGCAATATAACTGGGACCAAATTAGGTAATAATACTTCTATCCACAGTGAGCAGCATTCTGTTCATAAGCAAACTACTGCCATCAGTGCTCCTGCTCATCAATACAAGGGCACAGCCAAAATACAGCACACCATTTTCTCTCAAAACCAACAACAGGCTGGGGAACAGGAAGAATTTTGTCAAAAGAAAAGTAAATTACCCTCCCTTTCCAAACAACAAGGGCAATGTGAAGCTGTGGATTCTCCAAAATAATTGGAGTATTTCTCAGGAGAAAGTAATAAAATCCTAACAGTTTCAGGAATCAGATAGACAGGAAAAGACCAAACTTATTTTAGCTTTATTTACCATATCCCTTGGTGAAAATATCTCTGGCAGATTTGCCCAGGTCAGCATAAGCAGGTGGAACAGCCATTTTCTGGAAAGGAAAATTCAAGAAATAAAAAAAAGGGAACTAAAGTGTTCAGAAACTTACTTAATTCATTTAAGCAACAAGAAACTTAAGCCCATTTCGGCCCCTTTCATTTTGTATCCCCCACCCACCACTTAAATACAGCCTGACAAAAGCAGCTATTGCAAAGTGTGATTTCATTTTGCTCGGGACCCAGCAGCAGCAATGACCATGTAGTTGCCACAGAGGATGTGAAACAGGCTGCAGAGCAAAAATATATTAAAAGAAAAGGAACTGTCTCTGCCTTCCCAAGAGTTAACTGTTGGTTTCTTATCAGTGTAACTGCATGAACGGACTTACAGCTTTTTCAGACCATTTCTTGGAAATGTTTCTCCCGTTTCTCGCAATGGATCTCTGCATTCTGATGTAAAGCATTAGGGCCCCAACTCATTCACTAAGGAAATGTAACCAGAATAAGCATCTACCATCAGAAACATCTCTCTTCCCCTAATTCAGAATAGCAAATTGGTAACATTTATGTCAGCAAAATCAATAAATGGTCATTCTTATGCTTCAGTTTTCTTTGACTTTGCTATCACTATTAATGGGTTAAGATGTCTCCTTGGACATTGACCTTTAAGTGTTTTCCTGTGCACCTGAGAAAAAATCATCTTGTTGCAAGAAATTCGGCCTGCAGGGAGGCCACCCTGTGAAGTCAGGCCATCAGGAGGGCAGCCCCAACCCCACTGCAGCAGAAAAAGGCAGACTGGAACTCCCTGCAAAGGCACAGCCCAGTGGTGGGGACACTGCAGGGGCAGCTTTCTCCTCTGTGTTTTGTCCCTTAGGGATGCCCACACTGCCATGGAGGTCCTCACTTCCCCACATTCTCAGTTCAGTGGCCTCCTGCAAAAGACATAAATGCATCCCATTTTCTCAGCCACTGGGAAAACTGTCTCACCATGTAGGAGGAGAAAATAGGATCCTGAGAGGAACAAACCAAGCAAATCACCTTTTTTATCTAAGTACAATAATTTCTACTCCCTTATTCAAATAGTCATTTTTTAGGGGAAACAAAGTCAAGCTATCTGAAATGGTGCACATCTTCTGTCTTTGTAGACCAGATTTCCAAATTCTACACAGCAAAGGAGACAAATAGTACTTATAAAGTTAATCCTCCCGATACCAGATGTTGCACTAAAATTCCACATTCACAAACCTTTTAGTTATTCAAGAGTAATAAGTAGTTTACTACATATGCATACAAATGGTTAAAAAACTGCCTGACATTCTTACTCTAGAGTACTCAATGTTAGCAGAAAACTACTCCTTTAAATCCCACACAAACCCAATAGCTCTGAACACAAAGGTGCTTTAATATCTCTGGCTGCAGACTGGGATGCAGTTGTCAGGCAAGCTCACCATCCCACGAAGATCAGATAGGGGCTTCCAGCAGTCACTCACTGCCTCAAGCACTTTAGACAACAAGCTAGTACCTGTTAAAGCAGGATATTGCTACTGCATAAAGGAAGAATCCCTTTCCTAGAGCGAACAAAACAGATCTGGTGGCTAAATAAAAGCCAACAGTCTTTTCAGAACATAAAGTAGGATTCAAGGGCACACACTATGATGTAGCTTCAGTTGCAGACTACTTGGGTTCATGTCATTTCTTTCCAGTCCTAGTGCAGTATTAAAATGCATCCCCAAACACACAACCAGCTAAAGAGTTAAATTTCCTTCTTTTTTTAAGTCATATTCCCAAACAGTTTTAGCTGCTTGTATTGGACCTAAATTTCTCTGCTTGTGTTTGTTTAATGAAAACATAAAAGCAGAGATTTAATGTTTATACACAAAATCAGCCTTAAAAAAGGGTGAGAAAAAGGGAAAAACCCCCAAAAGTGTAAGCAGAAAAAAACCCTAAGAACAGATTACCATATTTATGTAATTCCCCTGTTCCTCACTGAAGTCACTAGAAGCAGAGACAATGCCCTGCTTGGAAATCACCCCCAAAGTCAGGCATCACTCAGCAGAGGGATGGCAGGAGTCACTAAGAGCTGTCTGTGTACAGCAAATGCTTCTGCCTTGCCAGAGCGGCCCAGCCCCACGAGAACCCTCTGATGGATATTACCATTTAGCATCATCAAAAATTAAAAATATTACAAATCTCTGCACTTGAAAAATCAAATAAGCATTGCTTTGAAAAATAATGCACCACTCTGCCAGCTGCATCTCAGAATGTATCAGATCTATTTTATCAAAAGTCCCTTTGAGTCACTTCATAAAATCAAAATATTTTCTTCATAAATGAATGCTGTATGTTTGAGGTTGGATTTTCTCAGTCATGTTTTCTGTTTCTCCAAACCAATGAAGCCAAGTTTTGTTCCTTGATGCCTGTGTATCCCCTCTGGCTGTGGCCAGGCTCATCAGGTGCACGAGCTAAGCCAGGCTGCTCCACTGCTGCAGTCTGGGCCCAGAACAGTGGGAGACATGAGAGCTCCACTTAGACAATTACTATAATTAGGGGACAATACTGAAAGCCAAATCCCTGCTGGTTGTAAGGCAAATCATATAACACACACAGAGCAAGGTGCTTAAAATTGCTCAGTGTGGAAAACACTAGGAGCTGTGTACTTGGTGGTTACCCTTGCTGTTGTCAGCAAGAACAAAACAAAAAATTTCTGTTTGCACTGGCTAATAAGAAGCCTCTTGTTTAACAGATGGAAAACAAAACTGATTACATCCTGTGCGAGTACAGGTTGTAAGACAAGCATGCTTAGCAGGGATTCAAACTCTTAAAGGATCAAGGAATGACTGTGGCCAAGTGCCCTTGCTTTTCACCAGTGGGATCCCTGCACATTAACTCAGATTAGGTTTAGACTGAAATGAATTCATTGCTTTTATCCTTGTCCAACTGTGCAAATAGCTCAGCGTGACTGTGGACCTCAGCGCCCACACAGAGCAGGACAAGTAGAGTATCTGTAACATGTTCTAAGTGGGAAAATATTTTTGTTTTCTTGAGTAAGAAACACACTTGCACAAGTGATGACTGAAGAAAACCTGAACTGAGGAGGAGTAAGCTCCGAGTGCTGCTGTCAGCATACCTCCAAGAATGCCTGACTTACAACTGCCACAGGGAGAAAATCAGGGGCTCCCATTGGAGCTGCAGGACCCAAGAGGCAGCCCCAGTGAAGATTTCATCACAGCAGGCCAAATTTGAATATTTTCCAGTGTCACAGATGGCAAAGTTTTCACTCTATGATGCAGTTCTGGGCAATTAAATCAAATTCAGTCTAAAAATTAGCAAACCCATAGGGTGCCCTGGCAAATACAAGGATTGGCTGCAACCAAAGGAAAACTCATCTCTGCTTGATAACCATCATACATGCCTTAGGTTCAAGCTTCCCTGCACATATTTATCAGGTTTATGATACTTACACAGGAAAAGGAACAATCTAAAAATGTAAGGTAAGAATCAAATCCATTATAAGCATAAAATTCCCATGAACACAATGGAAATCTATCAGATTCAAGGATAAGAAAGGAAAAACATTTGCTTTATCCTTATCTAGCCATATTTTTCCCAATAAATCTGAACTCATGGACCATTTCTTGATGGTACCAGTAGTTCTGAACACTCCAGCTCCCTGTCTCCACGAGCATGAAAAGGTGCTCCTTGCAGGGTGGACACATTACAGCTGCTGGGAACAGCTGGGAGGGACAGAGAGCACTGGGTTATGTGACCAGCTACAGTCTGTCTGCATGGGGAAAAACCCACAAGAGGGCCTTTTGCCTCAAGGTTAAAAAGAATACTAATTCCTTTGTCATTTATCTCCTTCATTAAAGGAAAACTTATTCCTTGGAGTGAAGCAGGTTTTAGGTGCCTTTCTGGACTTGCAGCCTGGGCGGTGTCATTTCCCAGCCAGTGTTTGTTGTGTCAATTCACCACTAAGGATGGGGCTTTGCTCCCAGAGCAGGGTCCAGCTCCCTGCACGTCCCATGACTGGCTGGAGGCACCAGCTCCACTTGGCACCAGTGTCCCTGTGCAACACCCCAGGCTCCCAGGGGAGCTCGGTGCTGCCTCCACACTTTGGGTTTTATGGTCCAGCTCCCAAACCCCTTCAAGTCATGCCCACAGCCTGCCTCAGATCAGGTTCAGCAGCCTCATTGTGCAGAGATTTAAGAGTACACTTATCCATAAATACATGCACAGTCACACAGATGTCAAACATCAACCTGGGTACATTCACGAGGCTTTTGAGAGGCCAGTAAAAGCACGTGGTTTGTAAATACTCGGCATTATTAGACACAATACTTAACAACACTTTTTGTCCCAACTTGCTACTGTGCTAACATCATATAATCCATGCATCATTATGACTCAAATTTTAAGATTGGGAGTCCACAATTTCTTTTGTTGCAGGCATCACAAAGCAGCATCTCTGTGACACTTGCAGGATCCCAGGCTTCCTGCTGGAGCTTTGCTCTGGAACTGCATGCATGATGGAGCAGATTTAAAGAAGGGTTTATGCAGTACCTCTGTAGCCCAATAAACAGAGGAGCACAAAGGAAACAAACCCCTTAAAAACAAATGTTAATATTATTCTTTAGGCTATACTAATTATAGAATTAAAGAAAGAGGCAGTCTCCTCTTAATTCTGTGGGTATACATTAGGAACTGCAGTGTTGTATGGCAAACTTGTATTAAACTATCACATATAAGTATCAATTAAATGGACTTGGGTGATGTCGCACCTTGCTGTTGCTACTGTAGTTACTAAACTGCAAGGGAAGAACACAGAACCACAGTCCCTACATGTTAAATTAAACTCTTTCTGTTAAATACCTGCAGAAGAGGAGAAGAGCAGTGCTTCTGTCCCACCCCTTGCCACCAGCACAGCGGGGCCCAGGCCAGTGCATGCCCTGGCAGCGCACTCAGGAAGGGACACGTCCCACGCTCCCAGCGCCACTGCAGGAACACCCAGCACCAGATCAATGGGGATGAGTAACTAAAATGGAATTTTGTCTTCCAGCACAATGTGACAGCTCACACAGAAGAGGAGCATCTGCTACACCGGTGGATGTTTTTCCCTACCTGCAGCAGATGCCAAGTGCATGAGGGCCTGAGCTGTGAGTCCTGCCTCCATCCCAACAGTGCCAGGGCTGGGGACATCCTCCTGCTGCTGCAGCAGCCAACAGCGATGGCCCCCACACCTTCCCACCCCCATACACACCCCAAAATGTGGGCAGGGAGAAAAGGTGGATCAGTGCAAACCTTTGATGGAGAGTGCTGGGCGGAGGCATTGTTCTGGAATGTCATTGCAGTAGTGAAAAAGCCCATTTCTCACAAAAAATCATAGGTCAAATGCCATAAGAAAGGTGATTATTCAACCATCCACTGCACCAAAGAAAACAACCTGCAACACACCTCTATTCTCACTAATCCATCTGGGTTACAACAAGCTGGGATCTGTTTCTGATGGAATCACTATAAATATTCCCCAGAGACACAACCCTGCATTGGTCACTGATGATGAGTCAGCTCCATTCCATTTTCTGAAATTTTGTTATCTTTTGTTTTTGTTTTGTTGGGTTTTTTTGTTTTTGTTTTTGTTTTTTTGCAAATACCTAAAGACTGCATGAATCAAAGACTTTTCCCCCTTCGGCAAGAGTTGTTCCCAGCAAGGGCTGTGACAAGGCAGAATCGAGGCAGATGCTGCTGGGGCCCCACAGTGCTAGGTACGGGAGGGGAAAGCAGAGACATGGGGATTTTTAAACTGACATTACTACCCATAAGTAAAAAGCTACATTCCGAGAATAAGCAGAATAAAATGGAAGAAGAAATCAGCTTGGCTGCCTGGCTTGAGGGTTTTGTACATATCAGAATGAATTTGCCAACCCGCAGGAAGGATCCCGGGACTGCGGAGGAGCGAGCTGAAAGCGATGTCAGAGCCAAGACGGTGCCAAACCCGGGCAGGTACAGCCACCTTCGACCTTTGCTTCCCGGGAAGGAGCAGAACGATCCCGCTCGCTGCAGCGCTGGTCAGGAGCCGTGGCCCAGTGACCTTTCCGCTCCCGTCACGGGGCCGGCGCCGGTTCACCGAGCTCGGCCTCCGTGCTGCGGCCGGCGGCATCCCGGGATGCGGCGCCCCGCGATGTCCCGGCCACCCGCGGTGTCCCGGCCACCCGCGCCTCCCCAGCAGGCCCCTGTGTCGCAATGCCCGGCATTACGTAAGGACACGGTTTTATCCCCGTTCCGACGGGCCGCGGGTGGGCGAACCCGCCCGGGGCGCCGCGGGCTCCCCCCGCTGCCATCCGTGACCCGTGCCCGGGGTCCCGCCGCCCGCATCGCCCCGCGGCTGGGAGGGGCGGCCCGGGCCCCCCGCCCGGGAGAGCCGTACCTGCCCCCGCCGCGGCAGCTGCGCGCTCCGCTCCGCCTCGGCCTCCTCCGGCGGCGGCTGCCCCTGCCCGCTGCCTCCGCGGGCTCTGCGGCGGCCGCGGCTGCGTGACGGCGGGCGGGGAGCGGCGGGGCGGGGCGGCCGCGGCGGGCGGGGCGGCCCGGGCTGCGGGGCCGCTCCCCGGGCACGGCCCAGGGGGCTCCGCCGGGCAGCGCCCGCGCCCCGGCAGCATCCGCACAGGGCAGCGCAGCGGCTGCGGCATCCCGCTGATGCCCCGGTGCCAGCCCCGGTACGGCCCAGGACAGCTGCGGCCGCCTGGGTACCAGAGTCCCCAACTCTGCGGGAAACCAGGCGAGGGGACTTTTAAAGGGCCCTTCCAACCCTATACTGATTCGATCAAAGTCCCCATTTAGTCTGAATTAGCTAAATTAGAACTACCTAGAATTTAATTTAGAATTTAATTCTAGCTCCCCGTCTTGTTAACGTTTCGATTCTCCTTATCCTGGTTGAGGCAAGAGTGGTGAGAAAGGAGGAAGGGAGAATTTGAAAGAGGATCTGTGAGCAGGTGAGGCTGTTTGTGATAACTGGTGAGTGTCCAAAGGAGCTGTCAGAGGGCCAGGGGCCAGTGAGACAGCGAGCCTTGCCCCCGTGGGGACTGACTGCAGGGCATGGAGAGGCTCTCAAGAATTTGGGAGCTGGCATCTTTCCTAACTCTCCCTCAGACACACGAGTCAGCCCTCACAGCTTACTCTCCCGGTGACAAAAGGTCAGGCAGGGAGTGCTCTGCTCTCGGAGGGGAACAGAGGTGGAGCTGGGCCACTTTCAGGATGAGATATAAACCCAGTCCTGCACTGGTGGAGGTCCCTGGGACAACTCAGAGCATCACCCGGGTGATAAACAGGGGAATTATCTCAGCCAGGAGACTGCTGATGGTCTGGCTGCTCACCCCTCTGCCCCCATCACGCAAGGGATGTCTGTGTTAAAAAATGAATCATTGAAGAGAGTTTACATCCCACCCACAGGAACGTTGGTTTGTTTCATTGTTTTGGGGTTTGTTTGTTTGTTTGTTTGTTTATTAGTTCATTCTCACTCTTTCTCCCTTGCACAGTGGGAATGGATGGTGAGAGGAGGCAGTTCCCCTGCTTGTGCTCTTACCTGGCTCATGCCTTTGCTTTTCCAGCAGCATTTCTGTGAAGGGCACTGCTCCCACAGCCGTGGCAGGGCTGTACCCCAAGCAGGTGAGTAGTGCCTGTCCCAGCACAGCCCAGGAGCAGGGTTGGAGTCATCGAGCTGAACACACACACAGCACTTGGGAACTTTGGTCAGGGTTCAAACTAAATAAACCCTGCAAAGAACTTAATGTTGAGCTGAAGTGTATAAATGAAGAGGCTTGTGGTATTCAGTGGGATCTCAGGAATTTCTTGGCATGACAGGATGGTAGAGGGGAAAGGATTGTGTGTAGCCATATATCTACCTTAGAAAGGCAGCTAAGGCAGCAAAGGCTGAAGAAATTGTGCTGGATACCAAATCCACATTAAAATAAAGGGTGCAGCCTGCCACCAGGGTTGCAACCCATGGGGAAAGAAAAGAGGTCTCTCTCAAATTTGGAAAGTTCTTCTAACCACAGTCATTTTGTTGATCCAGGCACCACTATGAGTGTGGGTGTCGTAACCAGAGCACAGAGTTGCAGTCAGGGTGAAGTGTCAGCTCTCAACACCCTCTTGGTTCTCCCTGTGGCAGCAGTTGGTGCCTTCCCTCTTTTCCTGCATCCTGGGGCTTGTCAAAGCCTGCCCTGGATTTCACTCACTGTCCCATGAATAAACGTAGCCTGAGCAAAAACAGTGCTGAGCTTTCTGCTGGGGTGCATTGAACCTGCTCCTCCAGGAGGCAGAGGAGAAAGGGAAGGGAGGGGGCTGCAGGACCCCGGAGGGGAGCAGGGGCACAGGGCACTCCCCATCATCCCTTTGGCTCAGTCACAAGGGTGCACTTCCACCCCGAGCAGCAGCTCCTCAGCCTGTCCCTGCCAAAGTGCAGCCTCAGCTCTTTGCCCTCTGCAAAGGTAAATCTGACCGTCATGATTTGTGTGATTTGTGGGGCACTGTGTCCCAGCCTTGCTCCCTCCCCTTGCATCATTCAGCTGCTGCCCGAGATTGTCACATATATTCTGTTATTACTTCTGGGCATCAAGAAGTATGTTATTATTTGCAGACATGCAGAGATTGCAGCCTGTTCCCTACAGCTTTTCTCTGAGCAGCCAGACCATGAGGAAACCAGCCCAGCCCCTACCCCACGTTAAGCCCTTCCAGGCCTGCAGGCACCCCCAGGGTTATTGGGAGCTCCTTGGAGTATCACTGGCTGAGGTTCATTTTCATAGGCTGCCCCTGCAGTAGAGGCTGAGTGCACAGAATCACAGAATCATGGAATTGTTTAGATTGGAAAAGACCTTGAAGATCATCAACGCCAACTGTTCACCCAGCACTGCCAAGTGCACCACTAAACCATGTCCCCAAATGCCACCTCTACACAATTTTAAATCCCTCCAGGAGCTGATGCTGCAGGTGGACTAAGGATGAGCAGAAGGAGAAAATGTTTAGTATCTGTGAGAGATAATTTTTCATTAATTTCTGGAACATGCATCTACCAAAAGATGGCAGCAAATCTCCTCCTATGGAGTTGGGCATCAGTGTCATCTGCTCTCTTGGGCTCTATTTTTCCTACAGGTTATGAACTGTAGATTATTCTGGAGAGTGCCAGAAGAACAGGAGGATTACACTAGATGTTCTCAACAAAGAAAATCTATGCTTGTGACTTTGGTTTAAATTTTACAAATTCCTTCTATAGTATAAGAAATCTCCAAAATGCTGTAAATGTCAGTTCCCTCATTTATTTTGGCTGTTCTGCTTTTAGTAATGCTACAGCTTCATTTATTTTAACAGGTGAAAATTGAACATAAGGGAATGCATCATAATAGATTTGACTAACAATAATTCCACAAATAGTTCACATACAGGCCCTGTCTAAGTGTTCCTTTTCCATCACAGGCTTTAGGTCTGAAGCACTCAGAGTAGTTTGTTTAACACCAGTTTGCTGGAGAAGTCTGGAATTGCCCCATCTTTCATTATATAAATCTTCATGTCTGTCATAGAGGATTATTTTTAACCTCTGTTCTGCATCACTCATGGATATAGCCATGACCCTGATTCTGATACTATTCATACCAAATTAGCTGGGAATAAATCGAGGTCAGTAGAGTCACTGCCGGTACCAAAATGTGAGCTCTGCTCAGCTCAGCTCAGTCCTGGGGCTGGGCTTGTGCCCTGTGCCCCCTGCCAGGGCACAGCTTTACAAAGCAAACCACAAAATAAGTGTTTTATTCATGAGTTAGTGGTGGGAGGCATGGAAGGATCAGTGCTTCTGCATTTCAAAGTACGCTTCTGATTCAATTTCTTCATAAAATGGGACCACTAAATACTATTTTCATTAATCACTTTTACATAGCCAAATTGTGCAAAACTGTCATTTCCTCCAAAAATAACTTACCTGCCTAAAATAAAACTGTGGGAAAAAAATTGAAAATTGCAGCCTGTGAATCCTACATGAACATCTAAGTCTAATTCAACTGCAGTTTCATTCATATCACATAACATGTTTGAACAGCAGATAAACTCATTAGCCAGGGATCCAAGATGTATTTGTTCAATAAAGTTTGATTTGGCTCTCTTTAATAACAAAAATGTTTTCAGCTTGTTAACCTGCAAGGAATCTGTTCATAATCAGTCAAGAACATGCTGATTGAATCATAAAATAAGCAAGGATGCCTCACTGCTGGGTATCACACTATGTAAACATATCTTCATGCCTCTGACACTTGTAAGCTCAACCCAGGCTGTGTTGCTCAGAGCCAAGCCCTCACTGCCTGCTGTGCCCATGTCAGAGACGTGTTGTTTCCACTGCAGAAAACCCTGCACTGGGGATGCTTGCATAGCTCTGATGCTCCACGGAGCATCTCTGTGTCAGAATAAACAATTTTTACCTGAGCCAGTGTTCAGTGGGCTGCTCTGGTCTCTACAAGTGAGCATTAGCAGCTTGCCACCACCAGCATAGCCCTCTCACACCCACCCATGTCACTGCTCCCTCCTTCCCGCTCTCTCAATGTGACACAAATATCTTTAAAATAGTTGTGTAGTTTTAACTGATTATTTTCACAAAACACAGTATGGACTGACTAATCGTGCAAGTTATCCTTGAGGCTCCATAACCTCTGGGCCGGGCAGCCAAGAGAGTGTCCTAGCTGCAGCCAGAACAACTGAAGCTACTGCAGCTTCACACGGGGGAGGGACGAGCTGTGGGCTCAGCTCAGAAAGTTCTTTGGTTGTTCCTATTCCCATCTGTCCACTCTATCACCTGCCTGGAGTTTCCAGGCATTGTTCAGCTGCTTAATCAAGGTGTGGCCCCACAGAAGGTTGTGTTCTGCCCTAGCCAGATAAATCGGCCCAGAGCCTGGTTTTCCTCAGCACAGCAGGCTCAGTCCTTCATGATGCTGAAAAAAACCCACTAGAGATGGTGCTGAAGGGAAAGAGGTTATTAATGGAATTCTGTGAATGGGGGCTGTGTGAATCAGCACAGTTCTGGGGTGAGGGAGCCCTGTTCAGAGTTCTGTCCTGGCTGCACCCAAACATCCTTCATCATCACGGTGGGGTGAGCTCTGAGAGAGTAAGCCCTGGCTCCAAACACTGCAGAAAGGATTATTACCACGGATCTTCTGAAGCAGCAGCTGCCAGGCTGAGCAGTGATGGGCACCCCTGGCCAGTGTGCCACCCCAGTACTGTGCCACACAGCCTGCAGGGGGCTTGGCACTGGCACGAGTGGGGGCACTCGAGAAGTGCACTGAGGGCTGTATTGATTTTTGAGGAAGAAAGCTGAAAAGTAGAAAACAAAAGGGGAAGGCAATAAAAGCTAAACTCCCACAGCTCCTTTTGATCTTGGAAAATAACAAAGAGATTGACCTGACATTATTACACCCCTCACTTTCTCCCTCTGGATTATGTTTTTGTTTCCCTTAACCAGTAATGATCAAAGCCAGGAGCCCCTCCATTGCTGTATATTTACCTTTTCTCTCCAAACAAAAGTTGCAAAGGCTGCAACACTTTCTCTCACGCCTGTCCTGGACCACTGGTCTGCTTCAAACAGAGCTGTTTGCAGGAGCAGCAGCTGCCATGGTCTCAGTAACCTCATCTTCACACTGCAGAGCCAAAAAAGCCCCACCCAGGCAGGGGAGAAAGAAAGTGATACACACCCTCCTCGTGGGCTGCAGCATGTCAAAACAGATGTCATGGCTTTTACAACTTGAATTGTTTGGGGAGAGGTGGAAATTCGATATGTCAGGTAAGGCTGGAGTAGAAGCCTCCCTGAGGCCAGAGCATGGACAATATATACAGGCAGATAGTGATGGAGAAAGGAGAATGGTTTTAAACTGAAAGAGGAGAGCATTAGATTAGATGTTAGGAAGTAATTCTCCCCTGGGAGGGTGGTGAAGCCCTGGCACAGGTTGCCCAGAGAAGCTGTGGCTGCCCTGGGATTTTCCAAGGCCAGGTTGGACAGGGCTTGGAGCAACCTGGGATAGTGGAAGGTGCTTTTGCCCAGGGCAGAAGGTGTGAAGCCTTTAAGAGCCCTTCCAATCCAAACAATTCTGTGATTTTATGACATCTGCAACCACAGGGAAGTGGTGAGTGAGACAGAGCCAACTGTGCCATCATTGCAAGGAGCTGTGCCTGCAGGTACCAAAGAGATCTCACAATCATAGAACCATTTAGGTTGGAAAAGACCCTAAAGATCATCAAGTCCAACTGCACTTAACCCAGCACTTCCATTAATTCTTCTTCAGAGAAAAAAGAAGAAAGAGAAGAAAGAAGCTGAAGTCATGACCTCCTAGCATACATTTTTCTGAATGTATTGAAGAATGTGTCAGCCCTCTTCACTTCTCAGACAAAAATCAAACCCAAAATTATCACAGGCCACAGTATTTTCTAAATATCACTATTATCTTGTCTTGCAAGTAACACTAATGAAGCAGTGAAGATATGCTATGGCAGATAAATAGGTGATAAACGCATGCCAAGCAAAACATTATTTGTAGGCTATTTAAATTCAGGAAACATTGGTATTAATCTGGCAGATAAGTTTCTACATTGTGGTTACAGGGCTGCAGACAGAATTATTAGCTGTTACATAGTATATACATCTATATATACACATCTTTTACTTGTCCAGGACCAGACTGCTGAACAGAATTGGAAAAAAGTCATTGAGTCACTGGAAAAAAAATATATTTGAGTAAGGGTCAAGCAGTGGAAGCTGCAGTGATAGGCAAGAGGACCCAGTGAAGGAAGAAGCTACCAGGGCTCATTGCTGACTGCCAGCTTAATCATGGCAGGAAGATTCATGGCCATGTAAAATGGCCAAGGAAAATTCACCTTGGCAAACAAGAGCTGCTGGAGCTGAGGGCTTGCTTCTAGAAACTTCTAGAAACAAACAGATACATGACAGCGAAATATTTGCATTGGATTGATAATCACAAAAAAAGGGGGGGGTGGTTCAGCTTTATTTAAATAATTATTTAATCAGATCATAGTTAGGTTGTCTGATCAAATAATTCCGCAAATACAGATGTGTTACACTGGGGTTTTTTTAAACAAAACAAAACTAAGAACATTTGTTCTTCAACTGCAGTATTTATTCTGTGCAGTTAAACCAAAGGCATGAGATCAAATCTAAACGTGGTTGGGTTATGTGTGAGCATCCCAGCCTGAAATGCAGCTGTAGCTGCTGTACCTAATGAAACAGGACATGTGGGTTTAGACTACAGTTCTTGAAATTCCTTCAGGTAAAACTGAATGTACAGAGAACTTCTCTAAGCATTGTGACAACTTGTTTCTGCTGTTGCTGAGTGATTACAACTGGGATTAGGGCTGAAGGAGACAGTGGAAATCACAACTGGACTTGGAAAATAGAATAATTTTACCTATTTACATAGTGTAATAAACAGTCAAATCATTGGATATCCCCAGTAGGAGAGACACAGCCCTACAGCTTTTCCCTTTGAGCTTCTTCTTCCTATGGGAGCAAGGGGAATCCCTGGTTCAGGGAAGAACAGCCCTTGCCAAAAAGCTGCATTCCCCCTCAGTACTGCAGAAAAGCAAAGCCCCCATGGAAGGGACAAAGGGGGCCAGTGGGTCCTTCCCACCTCACTGAGGGTTTAGACCCATCCTTGGCATTATACAGCAACAGCCAGAGTTCTCATCTCTATTCCAAAACACATGGGTTTTCCTCTTCAAAAAGAAGTCAGAATATCAGAACTGGCCAACAACTGACTGACAAGAACAGTAGGGATGTGATAGCAGAAATTTGAGAGGAAGGACAACATGGTCAGGAGCCTGCAATAGAGAAGGTCTTTCACAGCTCCTCAAGCAAGTGCTGGCATCAGATTAAAGTTGGATATTGAGTGCACTTGTAATCCCGTCCCTGGCAGGAATGGGAGGGCTGCGTTAGCACAAGACGAATTGCTGGTTGCAATAGGAGCTGGGGGCTGCTCTGGGAAAAAGGAGTTGTTTTTTCTGGAAGGCACAAGGAGATGGCTCATCTGTGAAGAAGTGTTCCTCAGAGGGCACAGGTCCTGCTGGGGGAAGCAGGCTGGGCTGTGCTGCTGAGAACATCTGGCACCAGGTTCCTTAGGAAGGGGCTTTTTACGATCCTTATAATTCACACTTTCCAGCCAAGGATCTCATGAAAGTACTGCCTGAGAGCTCTCCTTCTTTATGCTTATAGAAATGGCTAAAAAGATATTTATTCCTAATTAAATATTTTCTAGAGCTGGTGATGAGCATTGCTTATTGCCTTGAGGTCATCCCACTGAGCCTTGCAGAGAGAAGTGGGTGATTTGAGCCAAGAAACCTTAAAATTTCTGGTTTGGTGTTTATACAAAAATAAAGGCAGGTGCAGGGTAAAATTGGTGCAAAAGATCTTACAAATTAAGTCCACATGGGAGAGGTGAGGAAGGCTTCCCTTCCAATTCAGAGGGAAAACCAGGGCAAAATCTCCACCCCCTTGCTCAAACTCAGGTGAGCAATAGTTAAAATGTCTCTCTGCACTCAGCTGAGCTCAGCACAACCTTCCCATGGACCCCAACAGAGTTTGGAGCAGACAAGATTGTTTCCTAAGCACAAGCCAAAGCTTTATCCAAAGTCTGGCACTTCTGAGGCTGGGAGCAGCCCCTCTCCTGAGAATGCAAAGCTTGAGAGCTCAGCAGATATTTGCTTTCCTTGCTGCATCCAGCCAGGATAAAGTCCAGAGAGCAGGACAGTTACAGCAGCTTGCAGAGCATCCTGTAAGGATGTGGATTTCCCCTTTTGGAGGAAGCTCTGCCCTTTAATCCATTCCACCTTCGAGAAGGAAAAGGCAATTTTCTTCTTGGTCCTGAGATACATCAGTCACCATGTGGAAATACCCTTAATTGTGAAAGAGCAGGGCAGAAGCTGACAATAAACCCCAGCTCCCTACACACACATGCACATACACACATCAGCCTCTATTCCGTTCACTGAAATTAGTGGTACTGTTCTCTGTCCTCTTTTGATCAAAGTTTTTATTTCTGTCTGTCCAAAAGTCTCTTTTTGATCTTTGGTCCTACACTTTGATTGAAAGCTTTGGGGAAGGAAGTTCCTCCACGAGTTCAATACTTGGCATGCCAGGCCCTGAACAAGGCACCCAACAAACAGAATAATTCCCTGTGACAAAGGTCCCATTTGGCAGCAGATGTTAACAGAAGCCTGGGGCACTTCAGGAACATGTTTGATATTTGGTTTTAGCCACTTCAGGCCATAGCTTAGATGCATGTCACCCCTGTAGTGACAGCAGGGGGACAGACATCTCAGGGGAAGGGCCACACAGCGAGACAGCCACCACCCTATTCCCTGCCAGCAAAGACCATTAGACCACAATTATTTTGCAGTTTTAGGCTTTGATTGCCAATAATTTTGCAAGCAGTTATATATACAAACACCGAATTCCTAAAATATTATTTAAAGCAATCCTTTCTAGAAAGACAGAGCTTATTAAGTATCCTAAGACCTCTTTATAATGATTTTTTTTTCATTTATTATATGATATTTCTTGGGTTTATATTTCATTCTCACGAAGGATGGCAAAGTATAAAGCTCTATCCTAGTGCATCCCTGGGATGGAAAGGGCAGAACAGGGAGGTGGCAGAACTGCACTGTGTGGTATTTAATGGGGCTGTAGTGCAGATTTGGATGCATTAGATGCATCCTGCTGCCTGAAGCAGCCGCAGAAGTATAAAAAAATAAAACATTGAGGGAAGAAACCTCACTGCTAGGCTTACCCTCTGCTTGTCAGGCAAGAACAGCTCACATGTGCCATCTAGTGATGCTGCTGTTTCATACATTGGGAGTTCTCCAGGCAGGACCAAAAATATTCAGCAAGGCTGGAGGGCCCCTAGCCACGAGGGTGGGCAGCAGCAGAGCTGTCCAGCAGCCCTGTCTGACACCCCCTGGCTGCTGGGGCAGCCCTCTCCATGCACAGGCTTAGGGTTGATGAATCCAGAGCCAGGAATAACCCAAATCAAATTTCCCAAATAGAGTAGCAGGGCTTGTGTTCAAATCCATATATAATTTCGTGCATATGTACAGAAAATATACAGAAAAAGTAGCGTAGCTAAATAGCCAAGGACTAAATAATAACTACACTCTAACTAGATTAACTAATAACTTGGAACTAAATAGCACCAGTAAAAGGCACCAGTAGAAGGCACCAATGCTTAAATCTGAAGAAAAAAGAAGATTTTTAAAACATGTTAATTGAAGATGTCCTGGGATCATGATCAGAGCAGATGGGCAGATCAAAGCCCTGGCACTGCGTAGGATTTATAAGGACAAAGTACCAGAGGCAGCAAATGAAGGGCAGACATTTACCATTTTAATTACTGGAAGTGGGTTTGAAGGGCACTGACTGAAGGAGGATGTGGGAATAACCATTCAATTAAAAATGGAAATGCCTTTTGTCAATATGCTTACTGCTGCATTTGTCACTGGGGTGAAGAACAAACTGTGTGGAGTTTCCCATCTGAGGTGGGGAGAGATGGGCCCAGAGATGCCCCAGAGCCAAGAGCCTCTCGTATGCCAGTGGGTTTGAGGGCATTTCATGTCACACTGCTGAGGGCTGCAGAACCTCAGCATTCCCTGTGAGTGCTGGTGAGGAAGCCCTTCCTCGAGAGCTCAGTGGGGTGAGCAGCTCCAGAGCAGCTCCAGCACAGAAAATGAGGTGGAAGGGCAGGATGGAGAGTGACCAAAGGCTGCAGATCCAGCTGCCTCCTGGGGAAGTTTGCTCAGACTTGACTCCATGGCTGGGCTGGTGCTGTCACTCAGAGCAGAAACACACTGAGGGCACAGGGACTGACAGCCCAGGCTCTGCTGATCCCAAACACTCATTAAAGCTGTGATACAAGTGTTTGGTGTCCAGCTTGCCCAAAAAAGTTCCCGTATTTACCAGTAACCTCTGTCTCTTTCATGGTTACCTTTGCTCTCCTTGATTGCAGAATATTTTCAACCTTTTTCAAGGCAATTACATCTCACACAGGATGGTTGTAGCCACCTCCTACTCCAAGAAATACCTTTTCAAAGCATGAGATGCAGGGAGAGGAAGGGATCAGTGTTTGCCTTCCCTGCAGGCAGTCCCTCTTTGGAAATCTGCTCTCTCACGTCTGTTTTCAGCCTCCCCAAGAGGTTGGCTTTAGGGATATTGAATCTCAGGGATGTGACTTGACTTTCCCTTTGCTGTCCTGCATTGTGCAGATGTGCAATGTGAAAGACACCCCAAGATCCTTCCCAAACTGTTTGATCCCCTGCTTCTTCATTAGTAAGATGAATGGTTCAGCTCACTTTGAACCCCCAAGTGATTGCCCTTTTCCCTGAAATAACTACTGATTTTATCTCTCATTTCCCTATACACCTACTCCCATATTTAAGTTTATCCCTGAAAGCCCCGAGCTTTTCTTGCTTACTTTTCATGGCCTGCAGCTTTTCTTTTAACATTAAGAGCATTGTTTCTGGCAAGACATTAAGGTTCTCATCAAATGCCAACATTAAAGCCATAAATAAACCCCCATTTGCATTCATATTTTGATAGTCCCTCCATCCCTGCTGTGATGGTGTCTCTCTCCCTGTCTGCATCCTCTTGGCCCAGGCTTTGTTTCTTCACCCAAGCTGGGATCTCACCTTTCCTCTTTCCATCATGGGTTGTTCCACCTGTGACAGTTGTCCATTCAGTGCAGCAGCAAGGGATATTCCTTCACTTGGACTTCAGCCTCTCTTCTTCACTTTCAAAATTCTCATCTCCTGGGGGAGATCATGGAGGTTTTGGCAACCTGCAAACTCAGAGATTGTTCCTCTTTCTTTTTGCATGCTCCCATGCAAGGGTGCTGCTTGTGTTCCTCTGACAGCTGTGCTGCAGGGACATGCAGCACCCCTCTGAGTTAACTGCAAGGCTTTAAATGCACCAAGTGCATTACAGCCTGGCTCCATGTCCACAAACACCCACCCAGAGGAGCATTGCTTGAACATCCTCAGCTGCAGACCATCCCTGTACAGTTTAGCTTCAACAGAGCCTGGTCCTTTATCCCCACCTTGATTTAAGATCTGTCCTCTCCCAGGTTTCCACCACCTCACATGTTCCAGCCTAGGATCTGTCACGAGAGACAAGATCCTAGTCTGCCTTTATTGCTGAGTTATAGGAAATGATTTAAAGCAGGCAAAATCAGATCTCTGCTGGAGGGTGAGAAGGGATGAATGGAATGGCTTCAAAAAACTGTGATTACCAGCTGATTTCATTAGGTCTTGTCCCTTTTTAAATAAATTTCAGGACTTCAGCAACAAGAGTTGAACTGTGAAGTGCAGGAATGGGATTAAGAGCAGACATAAAAATGAGCAAAGCCCTCAAAAGTTATGGCCAGCACTATGTATCTTGCCAATTATTAGCTTCTTGTGGTCTAGGGAGAAAACATCACTCAGCTTTAGCTTTCCTGCCTTCCTTGGGGAGATTGGTTGCATAACTCTCCTTCCTAGTAGTCCTTAGTAGAGGGAGACATGAGTTTAAGAAATTAAATCATTCCCATTTTAGGATCAGTAAGATTTGCACCACCAGCAGCACACATTTGATGGATATCCCTGTAGCTGCTCTAAATTTAATCTTGTAATTCAGAGACTACAACTTAGAAATTCCTCAAAGAGTAAAACTCCCATTCATCACTTCCAAAACCATGGATGATGTTTCCCAGGCTGCAAACTCTTCCTTCCCTGAGTCTGCAGTGTGCAGGGGAAGAAGACAGAGGGAAAGAAAAAACTTAATTTACTCCGTTATTTCTGTCTTACTTTCTGAGGCTGGTTTTGGAGATGGATACCAACATCAGCCCTCATGCCCCAGCCCTCCTGGATACCCTGTTCACAGCTCTCTGTGGCAGCAGCATGGCCATGAATACAAGCAGTGCACCTACATTATTCTTTGAACTCCAAAAAGGAAAAAGGTGGTGAACCCAGCACAGATCACACACATGGTGTGTGATCATTAACACTTGGTCCTTTGAAGGACCAAGTTTAAACGAAGTCTATTTTGCTCTTTCTTTTAGTTCCTTTGACATAAACAAGCTCACCTGGAGCAGCACAGCACCTCTGAAGTTCCTCCCACCCTCCTTTCTGTCCAGCTCGAACACTCAAGGTACAGTGGAAGCTTTGGAGCTCTGCCACATCTCCACTCTTCACTCCTCTGCCCACACTCACCCAGCACAGAGCAGTGTTGAACCAGAGCCCATGCCAAGAGCACAGCCCAGGCTGAGACCGGGCAGCTGAAGGGCCGGCAAGAGCCACACAACAATTCCCCAAAGCCTCCACAAGCCATAAAACCAGCAGAGCATAAAAGCCAAGGTGCAGAGCACTGCTCTGCACAGAGGCTCTTGCACCCAAGTAAGTCACAGGAGACACAACACAAGGTTTTCCCCTTCATGAAAGAAGAATCTCATGCTCTTTATGTGGCAAGAAGCACACAGGGGAGACAGCCCCTGCAGTCTGCTGTGCAAAGTCACATTCACAACCTTTTCCAGAAAGGGAGTCATATGAAAACAAAGGGGCTAAAACCTTTTAGCTTTATGGAAAGGAGTTGGGGTGTTTGGGGGATTGTTTATTGTTTGTTTATTTAAGTCAGACTAAGAAAAAAAAATTTGTTTTACTGATGGATGTTTAGTGGGTTTCCTGATCAAAGGCAGCAGTGTCTGTGCAGAGATCACTTATGAACATCAGGTCTCTCCAGCCCCCAAATAATGTAAATGCACTGGTGAAGTTTTCCTCAGGCTAAGCTGCCAGCCCTAAGCACATGAGCTGGCTGGCAGGGGCATGGTGTGACTGACCTGGATCCAAACCCCTGGTCTGGGACAAAGCAGGCAGATTGGTGCCAGCAGGGCCAGAGAAGGTCAGACATTAGAGCTGGAACACTCTGGCCAGTACCCTTGCTGTTAGAATTGGGATTTTTTTTCTGGGTTAATCTGATGGTCCTAAAAGATTTAAAGGCCCTTTAGTTTAGTTTAGTTTAGTTAATAGCCTCTCATCAAAAAATGCCAGTGGCAGATTTTGCCCAGTCTCCCAAATCTCCCCAGTCTCCTACAGATTCCCAAACATCCTCTAATACCTCTAAAATCAGGGAAATCAGTTGTAAAATCCTTCTCCTTTACAGTATTAAAAAAGAAGGGACAGCAATTTCTGCCTCCAGGTCTTTGCTGGCCTCAGCTATTAATGCTCCTACAAGCAGGAACCATGACTGGTTGAGCTGGGCAGGGATGGAGAGGGCTCTGGAGGACAACACTGACAGCAGAGCATTCCAGGCTGTGAGAACAGCACCCTAAGAGGGCTTTCCAAAACAGAAAACAGGGACACCAACAAGCTGCACCAAAGTGTCCCGACATTGCCCAGCAGCACTACATAATGCTACTTTTTTTTTTTCTTCTAATAGGAGCAAAATTAATTCCATAGCAACAGCCAAACTACGTGCAGCTACCTCTGACACTGGCAAAAACCAACCTTGAGGTTCTTTGAACATTTGCTTGGCATCTTCCTGAAGCACTTGACCTACATCTTCCTCCTATTCTTCCTTTTGATTCTGTATATTCAAATTAACTACTTCAAGGAATTATTTGTTTTTCTGTGCTTAGCAGCAATACAAACTCTAACAAGACAGAGAAATAGATCAGCCCATGATATCTGCCACACACCTTATTTATAAAGCAAATCCTCCTTTCCCTTTAGAGTAGCTCATGGGTTGCTGAGGCCCTTTTACATTGCACTAGTCAGACTGGAGACTTTAACTGAAACTTGAATGGTCTCTGCAGGCTGTAGGAGCTATTGAGCAGTTTCCATTTGATTTGATCAAGAAATATTTAAGCAGAGTTGGACACATGCTTCATCAGGTCTCTCCCCTGGACAAGGGTGGCACCAGGTACCCTGGTCTGTCCCTTCTCCCCTCTATCCCAAAAACACCCAACAAGCCAGGGAGGAACGAGGCTTTGCAGCTCCAAGTGGTGATGGGGCACTGGATACTCCAGCAGCGTGGGCTGCTGTCTGTGATGATCACCCAGCACTGCTGCCTTTATCAACCACTGCACATCAGCAAAACACACAACTGCACCGTGGTAAAGCCTGCTTCCCACATGCTGCACAGCCTTTGACAGGCTCCCAGCCAGGAGCCTGCTGGAGCTCACACCGTGGCTCCCAGGGCTGCTTGCTCCGTTACAAGTAAGCAGCTTGCACTGATGGCATGCATGGCCTCAAAGAGCCATTAAGTGTTATAGAAGCATCTGAGCTAATTAGCAAAATCCACATCAGAAAGTACAAGTTCCTGCTATCCTTCCTGTTTCATTATGAATATAAGATCAAGAGTTTAAAGTCCAGCCTTTAAAAGGTGACCAACACCTAAAAACTTTGGCGGTCTGGCCCCAAGCAGTTTGTGGGGGCTGTGCAGTTCCAGGGTCAGAGCCAGGATCCTTTCAGAAAGATGTTTGCTGCAAATTCTGGGTTTGTTCTTACAGACAGAAACCTCCTGTGACCTCAGAGCAGCCCCATTTGCTGATACACAGAGAGGTGACCTTAGCAGGTGGCAGGACAGGGTCACACAGTGAGTAAGAAAATGAGATTTGATCTTCTGAGCACACCTGAGAAGTCCAACCCATTTCCACTGCTCAAATGGCATGACTCAAAACTCATCCAGGGGTGAGGAGGGATTTAGAACAAGGGCATGATCTTTTTAGGTATTTCTCCCAAGCCACTTCCATGAGATTGAAACACCCGATACCGCAAAAGCCTTTACGTATGATGGAGAACGATTCCCATGAGAAGATCGTAGGTGTGGATATTGCCCAGCCCAGACACGTCTTCTAGGTCAAGCAGAGGGTGTCATTGCCTGTCCAGTGAAGGTATCCCACATTCATACCAGCCTCCCACTGTGCATGGCAATTCTGCCTATCCCATCAAGTGACCATCTATGGAGAAAAGGTAAAGTTTTATCACCAGCTCAGTGACACTTCTGGACCCTCCTCTCATACACAGAAGTGGCAGAGGGGAGTTTGTGCAGCTGTTTCTGCAGACAGAAGCAGCAGGTTGGATTTAGCCAAGCAAGCACTTTGCCATGCCCAGAACATTTTCATGTGAAATTGGTCATATTAGTTTGAACTCAAAGTGCAGCCCAAGTAATGTTGGTTTGGTGATGAACTCCTTCAGGTACTTAGTAGAATCTTGGACAGGAGAGCAAAGCTACAAATTGTTTCTTAAAGAAAAATGTGAAGTGTCATTTTATTTTGATGTTTCAATAGACTTTTTTCAAGAGAGGTTATGCATTTGGCGATATAAACCCTTCAGAATTCTTTTTATACTTCACAATTTGCTGTTTCATGAGAGGATTTTGGTTCTGTTACCCAGCAAAATAGATAAACTTCCTTGTGCATCTTGATCACCTTGCCAGAGCAGAGGAGTTTCCATGGCCATAGCATAAAGTCAGCATCCCTTGGGAAGTTCTTCTGGAGATCCTGACATTGTGGTGATTGCACATTCAGTGGCCACACAGCCAGTTTGTACTCATTAAAGCTTGCAGGTACAGCTGAACACTGGATAAAGCAGAGGAGTGGGATTGCTACCCTATTCAGGAATTTTGCTTATGAAAGATTATTTCACAGGTATCCTTAAAACTGGAATTTAGGTGGTTCTCATTAAGACCTCTATAAATCCCCTGATTACTTGCTCTTTGCTGACTTTCTCACTGCCAATAATCATTGTGGTTTTACCCATCTCCCAGCAGAACCTTTCTTACTTTCCTAATTAAAATTCCATTGTGGGCATCATCTAAGGACTGGCAATCCAAAAAACTCAGGCCATTGCACAAAACAGATCCAACTCATCCCTAATGTAAGCCCATTGCAATGAAGTCAACAGCTACACCCAAAACCAGAGAACCAAAGCCTGTGAATAGCTCCTGGGCTCCTCCAGCCTGCCTTTCTCCCACTGGGATTGTTCTCTACCAAAACTCCCTGGGATTTATAGCAATGTAATTTTCAACAGACTAACCTGTGCTTTAAAGGTCTTGTTTTAAGGGCAGGTTCTGATGTTTCATCTGCAGTTTGCTTCTTTCCACCCTTAACTGCCACTCTACACACTGCACTAATAAATGATGACATCCCCAGTGCTGAGTCCCACCAGCATCACAAGCCGTGACCACCTTAAGCATCTCTTGGCTAAGTTTGCCATTATTTTGCTGGTTTAACCTTTCTTCTGCAACACCCCAAATATTTCTGCCCTTCTCACAAGGCTTAATTAGCTAAGGAAAAGCTCCAAACCCCAACGATGCCCCAACCTGAGCATAGCCACTGAGGAATATGTATCATCATGTGGTAGTGGGTAATACCTTGAAAATGCCCATTTGTCTGGATAACTGAGATTCGTTCCAAATTCATGCCTAACATGGAAACTAACACACCACCCTAATGCCAATTATTAGCTTCAAAGGCAGCAGCACAGACTAATGCTGTAGACAGATAATATCAGACTTCCCTATATTAAACAAACTCAAATGATTTCTTTCATTTCAGATTCACCTGGAAAACTCTGTCTCTCCCATATTACTGAGCTGCTCCCCTCTGGGAATGGGATCAGCTGTGTTCACCCATCCTTGTTCCACCCAGATGTCATTGCTGTCCATTTGCAAACGTGGGCTGGTGGCACCACACCTTGACCAACACTCAAGGCTGTCAATGGAACATATTCTAATAGCAGTTCCTGACTGCATTAAGGCGAAAATAAATCTCTTGGGGGAAAGTTAATGATTAATTTCAGAGATTTAAAACCCCACACCAGTCTCTCACCCAAGTTACAGTGGGTTCTCATCTGATTTTGTATTCATAAAATGAGCATCAAAGAAGTTTAAAGTGATTTGGCCAGTAACGTTGCAAGGTATCTTCTGGTTCAATCCAATTTTAACAAGGCATTTTATTTTTTGGTTTAGGAGCATTTCAGTAGCTCTCAGAGAGTTTTAGCTAGCTTGTTACATGGAACAACTGGTTGCAACACTTGCTGGGTACCTTGTGGATGGCAGACAGCCTGTACTGACTAATTTTTGTAGGTTCTGTTGGAGAAACCACTCAGGTCAGTGGGAATTGTCCAAACTGGAACCAGCTGTTTGTGCAAGCTTTTATATGGGCCTGGCTCTTTTCATGATTTAACTTGCATTTGCTCTACTTCCTGTCAGAGGACCAGATCTTCTCAACTGCTTGTGTTTCTGGATCCTTCTGTTCTGTGAACAAAATATCCAGGGACCCCACTCCCACGGCCTGTGTACCATAATGAGCTGCACAGGGTGATAAGGAGCCATGCAGGAGTCCCACATGAAGCCCTGCTCCAAATGGATTATGTGGAAATGCAAGGAAGGAGTACAGTGCAGTTAAAAGAGAATATCTGCATAATGCGTATTTACTTTTCATTGCCAAGAATAAATTCCATGAATATTTTTAGGTGCCTTTTCCAAGGTTTATGGCTTATGTTCTTTACAAAGTGACTTTTAACACAATCTTGTGCATCTGTTTTCATTCATTAAAGAGTTTGTTTCCTCATATGATAAAAACAAATCTGGCAGCTGAAGTATCTGTGCAGAGAAATACCAGTGCCGAGACATCATCAAGGCTTTTGCAGTTTGAGGCTGGATCTGGACCTCACAACCTTTTCTCTTCTTTCTCAACTAAAATTCCATTGCAGCAGCTACAGCAGTGCCTTCAGCATCCAAAATCTGATAATAGAGTGCAAATTCACGGGCAATTCCAACAGGATGCAGGCAGAGGGGTAAGACCTCCATAAACTCATGCATCAGCTATTCAGCTCTCCCATGCCAAAGCACTGGTTGTAGGAAATTCTCATGCTATAGGGATGAGAGCAATGCAGACCTATAAAAACATTACAAGGTTATATATGAAGTGCTGCAAAACCATGGAGTTTTGTTTGTATTCTCTTCTGGTGCATCCTGTAGAATTCTGTATGAGCCTTATTCATGTAATGGTTATAAAGCCAGCAGAATCTTTATAGTCATATTAACTTTCTGCAATTCCCTCCAGTACTTGGATGTCAGGGACTCCCAGGGGTTGCAGTATATATTAGGGGTGGCTAAAATCTTTGGATGCCTCTTTTCACATTGTATAAATCTTTAGCTCTACGGGCTAACTTGGAGTGAAACTCACCATTGGACAGTCAACACAAGGGCTGCATTTCAATTAAATGCCCCTTAAACTGTGAAAAGGGTATTTTTTGTGACTTTGGAAAAGCAGCAAATTTCAGTCTTACAAAAGTAAAACCATCTTCTAAGGCATGTACAGTATATCACCTAGACCATCCCCTGGAATAACTGGGTTTTACGGGTTCTCCCAAACTGTGAATTGATATTTCCATTACTAATCTAATGTCTTTCCATCAGTTACACAACCAATTATGTTGGTTTAGTCCGTATATTTTTGCTGGAGTTTTAGAGGACTCTCAAGGAGCTACTCAGCCTTATCCCTTGGACTCATTCCTTAAGGGATGTGTAAGAGGAATATTTTCATTATGGGGAGTTTCCTCTATTAAGACCCCATGAAATGCAAAGCCTAAATGGATAAAGCCACCAATGGGAATAGTCACCAAGAGAGCAAATTGTAATTTCTTATTTCAAGATCAAAGCAAAATGGACATTTCCCAGTTTATAAAGCTGAACTTTATACCAGACACTGAAACCAAGAAATGCCTGCTCCTAAAGAGGGAGCAGAAGCATATTGTGCAACACATACATCCAGTGGGAAACAACATGAATTTACAGTCCAGAGAACCCACAAATTGCTCAGAAATAAGTCATTCACAGAATTGATTCAGGAGACAGTATGGAATAAGGAACACCCTCAAATAGCTGCAAGGACCTTAGTTAGGCACAGGCAGGAGCCTTCTCCTGGGGATGGAGAGGAGACCACCCCTTGAATCTGCTGGCCAGGACACGCTTTCCCTGGCCAGGGCACCTCACCACAGGGCATGCTGGCCCATGCTGGACCACACAGGGCTGTGGCACAGCCTGCTCCTCCCTTGGAGCAAGAGCAAGGAGAGGAGGCAGCTGCCCATTTCCAGACAGGTTTCAGTGTGAGCACAGACATGCCAAGCCCTGCCTCAGCACAGGGTCACTGCAGGTCTGTGCCCAGCCTTGCAGCCACCTGGGTTGTGCTCCTGGCCAGGACTGCTGCTGTCCAATCAGCCCACCATCTTTCCTCCCTCCTCCTTTTTAATTTCCCAGTGAATTGCTGGGAAGGCTTTAAAATACATCAACTGCATGCAGGCTATTTTTAAGCAAACAACTGGCAAAAAATCTGGACTTGCAGTTTAATTGGTAAGCCAGGATTTGGTCAGTATGAAATCCTATCTCCAAGTGTTGGGGGATTATGGGGTTTTTTTCTCCTTCATTTCACAAGTACTGTGGCAAGAAAGCTTTCTAAAATCATAAAATAGTTTTTTCTGGAAGGTACTTTAAAAGATTACTTTGTTCAGCCCCCTGCCATAGGCAGAAACACCTTCCAGGTTGCTCCAAAACCCATCCAACCTCACCTTGTGGATCTACAGCTTCCCTGGACAACCTGTGCCAGGGCCTCACCACCCTCAAGAGGAAGAATTTCTCCTCAGTCTAACTCTGCCCTCTGTCAGTTTGAAGCTATTCCAGTTTGTCCTGTCACTCCATGCTCTTGTCCCATGCCCCTCTCCCTCTCTCTTGGAGCCCCTTTAGCCCCTGGATGGGGCTCCAAGCTCTCCCTGCAGCCTTCTCTCCTCCAGACTGAACAGTCCCAGCTTTTCCAGCCTGGCTCCAGAGCAGAGTTGCTCAAGCCCTTGGAGAATCTTTGTGTCCTCCTGGCCTTGCTCCAGCAGGTCCACACATCCTTCTGATGCTGGGGGTCCCAAAGCTGGAAGCAGCACTGCAGGGGGGGTCTCAGGGAAACAGAGTGGAGGGGTAGAATCACCTCCCTCAACCTCCTGGTCAAACTTTTGATAAAATCCAGGGTACTCCTGGCTTTCCAGGCTCAAATGGCACATTCCCAGGTCATGTCCAGCATTGCATCCTCCAGAGTATGACAAGGAAAAAAGTTTTGTCTGATTTTCCTTATTTTTCAGTATGCAGAGATCAATGGGGAGAATGAATTGTGGTTTTCCTCCTTGGGTTTGGGGGTTTTTTTGTCGTTTGGGGGTTTTTTCCTCAGTCCTGACTGATCTACAGAGCACGACTACACACCATTTTCCCTGACCCAAACTTGAAAGTCCTATTTCTGCCAGCCCCAGAAAGGAGCCCCTTAGAACACCCAGCTGAAAGCATGTCACAGCAAAATGATCTCTTAACACATCTTTTGACAGAAGGGTTTGTTATGTGGACTCCAAAGCACTTGAAAACATTTTGCCTTCACAGATCCCAGCAGGAGTCACCTTATTTTTGTTTTCACATCACAAAATCCTGCCAATTATTTTTAAACAGAAAATGAGCCCAATTAAGAGAATGAGAAAGGAGGAACCTGAAGACTGACACATCTGAGTTTGACCCACACTGCCAGAACTTGTATTTAATGGTTGAGGTCCATTACCCATTTGTGCAAGTCCTGACCAAGCTCTCCGTGCTCCAGCTCTCCCAGAGATGTACCCTGGCTCTGTGGTAATAACAGCTCAGCTGAAACTGAGCCAAAGCCCCAAACTTCCTTTCACAAAAGATGCAAAAACAGATTCTACAGAACACCTGTGTAACACATTATACCCCTTTTGCTTTGCTTTTCTCATGGGGGGTGAAGGCAAAATTTGGGTCTTTGTTTGTCTGCAGATGAACTCAGAACACACCAGTTGGAAGAACCTCAGAAGCAAGAATCAGAGTAGGTGTCCAATTGCTCTTTTGGACAGAGTCAGCAGAAGGAGTTAGGGTCTCTTTCCCTGTGCACTAGACATGGTTTATTACACTGAGCATAAAGGATGGCTGCAGAGAGAGATCAAAGCTCAAACATTATACAGAGACATTAGCTGAAGGTTTACCATACCTGTCATGGGATGCAAAACCATGTTCCTGTGGTCAGTGGAGACCTCATGACCTCTCACAAGAGCTGACCACAGGATCCTGGTCAAATGCCAATAGTTAATTACATTCTGGCTTTAAGCACCCACTGCTGTGTGAACCAACCAAGGGATCTCTGATATTGGGTCCAGAGAGCCCTGCTAAACCTCACTGCACTTGACTTTCAGTGAGGAATGTGCAAGGGACAGGGATCAGAATTTATTACATTATTTTTGTTTAAATTTATTAGATTATTAGCAATTCAGTTATTTAAGGCAACCTGCAGGTAGATTTGGCCCTTCCAGGATCAAATCTGCAATGGAGGGTGAACAGGCCTGGATTGCTGGGTGAGCAGGAGCTCCCCTTCTGCACTACTGCCACAGCACTTGGGATTGCTCCTGCAGGTAAACTGGCCTCCATTTGCTGCCTTTAATCAGGACTGGGCTCACCAAATATTTTGACTGGCAATACCCCAGAAGTAGGTTTCCTGAATACAATCACTTTCTCTTTTTAAAGTGTGTCAATACCGGGAAAATGAACAGTGAGTTGTTCCTTTGAAGCTGAGATTTCGGGGTGAATAAATATGAATGTGCTATCAATGCTGTTAAGACACATTCCTCCCAAATACCATGCCAACATAATAAAAAAAAAGGCCATTTTCAAGGTCCCCACACCTTCCCTGTGCACAGGGCTCATCCCCTCCCCACACAGATGCACAGTGCCTTTCCAAGGGCAGGACAGGAGACAGGAGATGCTCCAGGGAAGCCAACAGCTTTACCACAGACTTCCACCAGGCCGTAGTCCCACCTAACATGCTGCAAATCCTCAGCGTTAATAGCACAATATAAAGTTAGTTAACACCAAAACTCTTCCTGTATTTGCACACATTCCACTGCAATGGAAGAATGTGTGGAAGAGAAGAGAAATTCATGTATATTCTGGAAAGAAGAACTGGCATTTACTGGTTTGAGCCATTCTTAGAATAAATTTCCACCAACATATCCAACCCTGGCTCCAGGAAGACATCAGTAAGACTATGAAAGATCTGGCTTTATAAGTCACATATATTATAAAGCCATAAATTCATAATATCTCAGCTCTTATACCTTAATTCAAATATTGACCAGAACTCACACAATTCTTACAGCAGTTTGTTTCATATGACTGTAGAAGGAGCAGCAGGTATCTACAAAGAACCTATATGCTGTTTCACTGTGGTTCATTAGCTCCAAGCTCCAGCCAAGAGCAAAACAACAAAAAAAACCCCAACAGTTAGCTTAATTGGTTGAAAAGTAGTTATTTTCATGTTCTGTTCTTTGTGAGGGTTGTGCTCCTGTGTTTTCAGTTGTGGTTACCTTCATTTTTCTTAGACCAGCTCCTCATTTTCTCCCCTGCTCACAGAGAGCTTGTGAACTGGAGAGGCAGAGGGATAGGGACTTAAATTAAAAGATAGGAAACTGAAAAACCACATGAAGTTTTGTTTGGTGCTATGGATGAGACACGAGCAGTGGCATCATTTGAGGTTGCAGGGCTGATCTAAGCCAAACCAGGGCAGCACACAGGCCCTTGATGGCATTTCATGTGGGGATGGGACTCCCCCCAGGGTGATCCACTCACATCAGCTTTGCTTGCATAGAGCCAAGACCTTTCAGTCCTGCAGCTGCACTGGTGGTGGTGGTAGGAAAAGTTACAGAGTGAAGCCCAGGTGCCTTTCCATTTTCTGAAAGTGTCTCCTACACTGAGCTGCACACCCAAGGCTGCAGAGCAGGGGGGCTGCAGGGGCTCTGCTGAGGCTGCCAGATCACCCAGACTACACCAAAGGGCCCATTTTTGCCTTTTTACTCACTATTTTTTATGACTCCTTCATCTCTCAAGCAGGAGAGTGCCTTGCAAGCAGCTCTGCTCCCCAGGGCTTTGCATGGTGTCTGTGGGAAAGGCAGAGGCAGATGGATCCACAGCTCAGGCTTGGCTTTCACAATGGCACTTATGGATGGATTCCTTGATGATGCACACTCTGTGGCCCACCAGTGACTCACAGCCAAGGAGAACACAAATCAAAGCTGCACATGGGGGGCAAAAACATGCCTTAAATTACATTATTATGTATAGTGAGTGAGTCTGTAGTGCTGAAAATCATTTCCAAGAAACCCACAATGCCAGGCAGAGTGCCACAGCCCTCCTTCTGCTTATTGTGCGTTCTCAGCCTGGGTAATGGGAAATTTCTGCTTTGGTTAATGGGTCCATGCCTTGTTTTCCTGCATGGAAACCCCTCTAAAATCAAGGCATCATCACATAAGAAGTGGTGTCACCCTCCAGCCCCTGCATGGAGCAACCCTGAACAAGCAGCCTCCTGCTGGGACATCAAGAACTGCTAAGGGCTTCAAGGGCAGAGCAAGGGAGGGAAATCCAGGATAAACACTCAATATTGCTCATACCAATTTTTTTAGCATTAGACAGACAAGCAAGAGCTCAGCTTTGATCCTGACATGCAAATATTTCACACGTGGGGGGCTGGCACAGAGACCTGAGCAGTGAGCAGGGCATGCCTTCAGTCTACATTTCCTTTGTAAACTGAATCACAACACTAAAAAACATAATCATGGCTGTATGATTAATATACACACACACACCCCGATGTGTTATTGCCAGTGATTATATTTTAACCAGTCACAACAGCTCCACTTTGCAATAGCCTCGGTGTTGGAGAGCACAAAAGTCTCCCACTGAAGGGTCTCTTTTCCTCCTGCACACAAACACCTTTAAACACAGTCCTCCAGTTAAAAGCTTTCAGGTGGGGTGGCAGCTTTATCTGGCAGATTTTCCTTCTGCTCCTGCTTAGGAGCAGCCCAGTCTGGTTCAACCAGGTTTAAACTTGCCAATTGGCAAAGCCATGCTGATAAGGGGGGAAATGAATAACCACGGGACAAAACCTCCAGGAGGATAAACCAACAGCTGCCCCCGCAAAGCAAGAGGGAGATGCCACTAGGTGGTGGCAGTGCCCACAGAAATCAAACTACCCGGGAGAGATCCCGATCTCCAGTGCCAGGGCACTGGGAACACGGGCTGGAAATCACTGGTGAGTGTTCTTGTTTGTATGGAATGAGAACTAATGCAGTTGGTGCTGTGGGCAAGAGCACCACTACTGATAAATAGAAAAGTGAATGAATTCACCTACTGGGTGAGTGTGAAATGAGCTGTTTCTGCATCATCAGTAGAAGCAGATGAACTCTGCTTATTTTCATTTCCCCATGCCCTCTCCCTTGCACCCCCAGTGCCCTCGGGCTGGGATCAAATATAATCTGGGCTGTGGGATTCCCCTGACATTCCCAAATGGAGCTGATCCTCTTCCACGGAGTGACTTCAGTTGCTCTACCCCTTGTGCAGCACAGGAGGAGCCAAGCTCTCGGTTTACAGCACATTCACAGTAACACTTCAGCAGCTTTAGGCAGTCCCTTAAATAATCTTGAATTCAGTAAAAACGGGTGGTTACAGATAATCCATAAAATCTATAAGTACTGATAAGTAGGAATTGGATTGTACCTGGCTACCTTGGTTTGTTTCCTGTGCAAATACTCATGTAAGGGAGATTTTATGCTGCAAAAGGCGTCTCTGCCACTTTCCTGAAATCAGAGTTGTATGACAATGAACAGGTTCACTTACCTATTTCATCTAAAAGTGTGACACATCATCAGATACCAGATTTGTCTTTCATTTTTATTAATCACCTAAAGGATGCATTCGAGAAAATGTGAATTTTTCAATAAATAGCAGCAGAGGAGAAACTTTTTCTTGGCATTTAATTATCTTTGTCATCTCAAAATGAAATCAAGAGCTCACTTACATCTGATTATCTTGTTACTGTAGTGCTCTTGTCTAGAACATGAGAAGAAGACCAACTTGAAAAAACCCTTTAATACCAAGATTCTTAAAAAATCCATGTGCATGTTGTGACCTGCTCTTTATTAGACTCGTGCTCCCTCTTGACTTCCTTCAGAGCAGCATTCAGAAAAGCTAAAATGATCCCATCATTATCACAGAGTAGACAAAAAATCCACTAGGTTTTCTTCTGTTAAAATATATCCATGGCATGATGAGTAGGGAGTGTCTGGAAAGGACAGAGAACTTAGAGAAACAGTGATAATATTTGCAAAAGTACAGGAAAAATAATGTTCTTTCAGAGATGGACAGATGAAAAAAGCTGTGGGTAGTTCTGAAAAGGAGGAAGGATACTGAAATGTAATTAATATCTGACTTGGGGCTTTGTTTAGCTCCTTCTTAATCCATCAAAAATGTTTTTCTCTCTCTCAAAGTGCAGCCCATCAGCCAGACCCTGAGAGCACTGCAGGCCAGGGCTGTGGAGGGAATGTAGATGAGTGATGCTCAAAGCATTAGTTAGTGCTTAGCCCCAAATGTGTGTTTTGCCAAGCCAAGTTCTCACATGGGAACACACACATATATGTCAGCACAAACTGAGATATTCCCACTGCAAATCCCCTTTGCTTAATGTGAGCACACTTTTACTCATTTCAAAACAAAGTCTCCTCTCTTTATTCAAAAATCACTCATTTCTAAATGGAAAAAAAAGAAAAAAGCCAGTGAATTTTTTAACCAAAAAAAAAATCAGGTTTCAATTTTACACTGAGTGTGAAATACCCAATTCTGTCCGTTTTCACTTTTATTAAACATTGCATTTATTTGCACAGCTCTTTTCTTACCCAGGCTGGTAAGTGACTGGAAAACGAAAGGCTTGCCTCTTCCAAGGCCATATAACCCCTGACAGCAGAAATTGCCAATACCCCACGTTAGCACTGGGTTCCTTCTCTGGAATGAGGTGGGGTGCCCTGACCTCTCCTGAGGGAGCAGCCACCAAAGGGACACCTGACATGGGTGTGTCCCTGCACAGGGGTATGGGGTGCTCCAGGGGAGTCCCCCAGGATGGAGGTGTCCTCAGCTGCCAACAGTTCCTCTGGTGGAACCACAGACTCTGCTGTGGAGAGTATGGCCATGAAAAAATACTATGCTAGAAGGTGTAAATAAAAATATATATTTTTGAAGCTGTGCTCTGATTTTTTTTCTCAGCTGTGCAGGCATTTTTGTGAAAACTGGAGACCAAAAAGGCCACTCAGGTATGGAGCCACCTGGAAACAGAGGCAGCAAAAAAGATGAGACAGAAAAGGGAATTGCCCTCCCTGTGTTCCAGTCATGGGACATTGGCAGGGAAGGCAGGGGGTTTCCTGCTATATCTTTTGTGTTCCCCCACTTTGTGCCAGCTGTGGGCCATGGGCAGTGAGCTGAGAGCCAACATGCATCCCAAACCATGGGATTCTCTGAATCCACCCCCCTTTTCTCACTGTGCTGCTTCTGCACAGCAGAAAGATGACCTTGACAAATTGCCTGATTGCTGGAGGTGACACCCAGCCTTGTCCACTGTCACAGCAAACATCACAGTGGCTTTAAAACCAGATGGGAAAATATCATTAGGACTAATTTACAGGTAGTTAATTGGTGCTTGAGGTCAAGGCTGCACCACCCTTCTCGGGGAAGCTGGGGTGGGATAGATTTGGTGTCCCCCCCTTTGGCAGCCAAGCTTGGGGCCAAAAAAATACCTCATGGAGGCAGCCAGAGATTTGGGGAAAATACCTCCAGTGTTTCAAGATTAAAGGCAGGGTGTCAGCAAGAGCAAGCAGGTGCTCTCAGCATGTGCAGCTCCTGTCTGGTGCCCTGGCCAGAGCTGTGCCCCATCCCCAGAGCCCCCACGTGCCTGGGGTGTCAGGTGGGGACACAGCCATGGGAGGGACACGCAGCCCATTCCTGCCACAGCGCAGTGACAGAACTGCTTGAAAACAAACTGCCTGTGGTTAGTGCAATGGAAAATATGCAAGAACATTCTTCTCCCCAGTGCACACTTGCCCTGAACCAGCTCCACAGCTGTGCCCCACGCTGCGCTCCTCCTCCTGTGCCCCACGCCTTTGAGCCCCAGCACTCCCCATTTGTGTGCATCTCCATGAACAAGGAGACTTTGTGACTTTTATTCCAACCATTAATCCACATCACCTGAGTCATGGTGCACTCCAAAACTCCCTTCAGGACCCCTGTGATGCTGAGCAATGTAGGAGAAGTCTTGTCCCCACATCAGTGAGGGCAAACAGCTCTAGTTTGGAGAATACTGCTTTCCATCATGGTCCAAGGTCACCCACAACAAGAGGGGTTCAATGTTATAACCAGTACCACCAAGATGACAATTATTTTTCCAGACTTATGGAAAAAATAATCATTTAAATATTGCATCATATAAGCAACCTGATTCTCGAGCATAGGCTCTTTTATTCCTTCCCAAACCACATGTGCAGTGGAAGATGACAAAGCAAAGAAACCACCAAATAAATGGTTTTTACAGACACACAGTTTATCTAGCCTTCATTGAAATAATCTGCTGTACCCCAGCAGTGAATGCTGCAAATTGACAATGATTTCCATGTTTCCCCGACTTTCTGGCATGCATATGGAAGTCTGTTGCTATAAAACATAGGCAAGAATTTCAGACTAATTAAAGAGATTTTATCTGGTTAAAATCATATCTTCCTTTTTTCTTTTTTTTTTTTAACAGACATCTCCTTGCCTGTGTGTTCTAAATAGCATCTTAGATTATTAAAGTTTTACAAAGCTAATTTACATCATGCTGTTTAGTGTCTTCTGTTTATTTTTGCATGTCTCCCTGTATAGTCTAGTCAGCCCTACCTTTCTTCCCCAGAACTAGAAAGTGCAAATCAATGGCATTTTCAGACTCTCTCGCCCGAAAGCAGGAGACAGGATGGATCAGTGGTTAGGGCACTAGACAGAAATACAATTCCCTGCTGCCAGCACCCCGTGGGATCCCGGGCAAGGCGCTCACCCACTCTTTGTCTCTCTTCCCCATCCGTAAAACCCCATTTTCCTAACTCACAGGGCTGTCCCAAAGCACACAACATTTCTTTGGAGTGAGGTAATGAGGTGCAGACATAGCTGGTAGCCACCTCTGTGCCTGCCACCACTGTTTATCCAAAAAAAGCTACAAAAGAACTGAAGGGAGCTGCCTGCTGTAATTGTAGGCAGGAATGAAGCTGTAGGTGAAATATCTGACTTTGAAGAAAGGAGATACATGAAAGTGTGCAAGGGTGCTTCAGTCCCTGGGGTGGAATGTAAATACAGCTTTCCCAGCAAACACGCTGCTCCAAAATTGGAGTAACTTTATTCAGGCATAAATACTGCACTTTAAATAGCACAGCACTGCCTTACCTGCTTATCTCGGCTGTTAAGGAACCCTTTGTTTCCAGCAGATTGCCACTGGCCTGGGTGATGAGCTTGTGACTCCTGTGCTGGGTATTAGCCAGAAGAGGATTCTGCACAGCAGCCAGGAGTGTTTGTTTTTCCCTGGTGAAATCCTCACACATTGCAGACAGCCTGGCCAGGTCTGGCTGGAGCTGCACAGAGGGAAGTGTAGGGGTAGGAGAAGAAGGCAGGACCTTCTTGTTCCTTACTACATGCCACCCTGCCACCTTAGAGGTTATTCATGGTCTTGAAAATATGAAGCACCTTCCCAAAAGTCCCAAGTGATCCCTTAAAAAGGGCATCCTAAGGCAGCTGACCCACCACAGGGCAGGCTGTGGTTTCTCACATGTATCTCTCCCTGCCCTGCTGCCCTGTGTAAAGCAGGCAGGTACCAGAGCATCAGCAGCAAGTCCTGATCCCTCTCTGAGCTCTATTGGAGGCTTAGGTGTCCCCAGTAAATCAGTATTGTTACATTATATAGTCTGAGAAATCAAGCAAAGGTTCTGGAGCAGAATCTGTAAAACGCTTTATTTAATTCAACCCTTTGTTCCCTCCGTCTTCCATACAGTAAAATACGATAGGAAGAGACATGAAAGGATATTGGTATAGAGTTTCCCATTTCAAACAGATAAAATCCAACCCAGAGTCCAGAAGAATTTCCATCTAATAGCTGATATAAACAAGTCTGGGGCACCAGGTTAGCTCCTTCTCTGACAAAGGCAGCGTCAGGCACGGCTGGCCCTGCTGCAGTTCTGGCCAGACTGAAGGGGAAGGGAGCAGAGATAATAACATCATGTCAGACCCCACAGGACTCACCTGGGAGAGCACCACCCAAGCAGGCAGGTGGGCTGGGCCCAGGCAACCCCAGCATGCAATGGCACTGGTAAAAACATGAAATATAGTAACAAACAGATTTTACAATGACTGAATTCCCAGAACCTGGCTGTGCTGGTAGGAGCCAAATTTACTGGCACGTTGCAGGGAGTCAGGAGCTGCATTGCTCTTTGGGGCATGATGTTACATTCTCCACAGGCCCATTCAGTCAGTTTTAAAACCATAAACACCAGTGAACATGTTCCCCAGAACTGCAGTGGATGCTGGGTTGCACAAGCTCCTAATGCATGTGCTAATCTCTAGCAATGTTTTGTTTTCTAAAGGTTACAGAGTGATCAGGTCTCCTATTTGTAACAGAACTCTTCAAAAAGAACTGAATTTATCTGTTTGCTCCTAGACACACGGGCTAGTAGCAATGATCTATCATTCAATTTCTAGTAAAATAAAAATACACCACAGTACACACAGTGGTAACAGCAATACCTACAATTACTGGGCAAAGCCCAGCATCCCCTGGAACACTAGCTGGTTGTAATTACCTATATTTACCCAATTTCAGCTCACCATACCCCTGTCTATGCAGGGATCAGCAGCACATCCATGAAGACCCCTCTGAACATGGTGGTGCACAGGGAGCACTGCGTTGCCTTTGGGGAATGTGAGCATCAAAAATGGATCCATTCCACCAAGAATGTCACCAGGAACTCTGGTGACACTGGAGGGCTCTCAGGATCAGCCCCTGTCTTGCCACCTTGAGGCAAGGGAAGCCCAGCCAGGCACATCTGCAGAACCACATTCAGCACCAGCATCCCCTGAGTCCAGACCAGCCCTAGGACGTAAGTGCAGATCCCATGGATAATGCAGGGCATCAACCAAGTGGACACACTGAGATATTTTTCAAAGCAGAAGACAAATAATGAAAAGCTTGTCAATGCTCTAATACTCATTTCTGATTAGAGCTGCAGATTTGAACTGTGGGTACTCATTTGTTCAGCAGGATGTTTATTACAGCGTGACCTTAGCCATGTAACTTACATCCACGTTTCTTCTCTGAATCAGGCTTCCAAGCAGCTCATACCTGGAACATTTTTTTTCACTGAGGCTTCATGAAATATTAAGAATTAGAAAGAAAATCAGAAAGCAAATTTTTACTTTCTGTACTTTACTGAACACAAGTGATTCCTTTCTTCTTGCCACTGGTTTACAAGCTTTTAAGGCAGAGATAGAGCAGGAGGTGAGGGCCTTTCCAGGCCTGCAGCTGCTCAGTGGGAACACACAAAGCACCAGTGTAGAGCTGTACAAATATCAAGACAGTGCCATTTTTGATTGCAGATTTTATATAAAGTGCTTTGGCTCCTGAAACAACTACTGGAAAAATACATGGAATCAAACTCAATCATCTGGGCGGAAATCTTATTGGAAATATAGAAATAAAGAGATAAAGAGAAAACAAGGCAAATTACTGAAATGATCTGTGTGATTTCACAGGTGACAGGTGGTTGCCAAAGACTGTTTCACCTTTTAACCTGGTACTGCTCAGGGCAGCTCAGGGGTACCCACTGCCCTGTGTGAATTAATGTCACACATGCCTCTGCTGTGGCTCACCACCAAGAAATTCCATGACACCTTTTTGCCTCTTCCTTTGGGAGCCTATAACCATCATTCCAGCATTGTCACTCACAGAGAGTATTACTACTAGAAATACTGTAATCCAGCTGTTTTCTCTGAGAGTTTTATTAAAAGAAAAAAAAAAAAAGAGAGAGAACAATCATATTTGAATTTATGGACACTTTTCTATTATGAGACTTTTCCAGATGTTCCACCCCTTGATGATGCAAGCCACAAAAGCATGTTTTATCATGACATATATACAGAGCAAGATGAAAGTCATGGAAATGCCTGTGTGTTCTTTGCTTAACACAGCTGTATTTGAGTTGTTTTTTTGCATCTGTCAAGTGTAAATCAGATGAGGGAAAACAATGCTCAGAAGTCCTCCATTCCTTGACAGAATCAGTGTTTTCTGTCACAAATATTAGTCTTTGTCAAGAATTGTTCTCCACTAGAAAATTCCACTTCCCACATTCACAGAGAGATTAAGTTAAATGTTATTAAAGCATTTCCAAGCCTGGACTGGAAAGTTCTGAAAAGTTGGTAGAAGTTGCTACATTTATTTATCTGCATTATGAAAGATTAAGTAATGAGTACTGTGTAAGGGGGAATGCATGTCATCTGTAATTCCTAATTTCTGTTCCCAGCAGTGCCAAAACATTCATGAGTAGCTATGGCCAAATCACTGATTCGAGCATGAGGTTTTTTCATATTTTCTGGACACATAATAATTAATCATTAGTTTAGGTGTTCAGATGAAACTTCCTAATCAGCGAATATGAGTAATTATTCGGTTTAAACTTTTCACATGACAAGGGCCCTGGCAAGCAGGATATCGTATAAATGACGAACAGGCTGAAGTGATAAAAAGTGTTACTGTGTAAGCACAAAATACAGTGGTACCAGGAGAAAGAACAGCCAGTTTTTTCTGAAGTTTCCCAAGCAAAACACCGCTTGCAGCGAGCCCTGGGCTGCGCATTACCTATATCCTGTATGAATGAATCCCTTTTTTGTGTGGTTGCTCAAAGCCAATGTGTCCGTTTCTACAGAAGCACCCACAGGATCACTGAAAACCACATATTCAGTCCTTGTTAATGTCAGCAATGACGTACCAGAGCACATACTTGTTTGTCCTGTAGAAATACAGGACTTCCACCGCTCGAGCATGAGCCTGCTGCCGAACGCCTGTTCAGATAGAACAAAAAAAATGAAGAAGTTGTTGACATGAGAGGAAAAACCAGGTTTCCTGTTTGAACTCTGACAGGTACTGGAAGATATGAGTAACATCAAATCTTGGTCTGCTCTAAAGGCAGTCTGTGGTCAGGGGGTTCTCACATTTGTTTGTGCGGAACAGCTTTGAATTGTTTGCAGATACCGCGCAGAAGAAACTCAGAGATCCTTATCAGGGCGCAGGGCCTGTTATGAAATACGTGCGTTTGTGAGTAGGTTACAGGAGATCAAAACGGCTCCAGATGAGATGCCTCACATGCTGTAAATGTGGTAGATGCTCCCAAGATACCTCCAAAAATATCACGTCGCAGTGTTGTCGAGTACAGGCAGTGGCCACCCTTCTTTCCATTGGTTACTGTGTGGCAGGCAAATGGAGTTTGGGGGATTTTTTCCAGATCATTCTTTGGGTTTTTGTGTATGTGTGTGTGTGTCTGACTGTTCAAATTAAAAACTTTCCTTGGTTATGATTTTCACTAACAGAACTACTCAAATGGTTTCTGAAGGGGAAACCTGCAGCAAGGACAGACGGGGGAGATTCTGTGTGAGTGGTACAGAGTATTCTCCAGCAGAGAGGAAGGTGAATGGAGCTGGGTGGGGATGCAGCAGGCAGAGCCCTTGGTGAGCCAACAGGGCAGGACTGCACCACGGCACCCAGCCCATCCCTGAGAATTGTACCATTTGTAAGAGACTTCCCAAAGAGCCCTGTCAAAGTGGTCAGTCAAAACTGCACCCGAAGCTCCATTTCCCTCACAGCACAGCCAAATGGACACTGCCTCCGTGTTAAAGATCAACCCTAAAAATTCCTATTTCCTCACACCTTTGGGCAAAGTCTAACCAGCTGACCAGACACTTTGCCAGGAGCTCAGCCATCCCTGGACCTGGAGCTTGCCTTCCAGCCCAGGACTCCGGGTGTGAAGAGCTCAAAGGGCCCTGCTTGGTCCCATCCTCGTGACAAAGAGCTCTCCAAGTCAGCGTTCATATCTGCACGTAAACCTTGCAATGCCTTCTCCTTTGACCACCCCAACATTACAGTGCCGTGCCTTTGCACACAAAAAAACTAAACCTCAATTTCCCCCACACTCTAATGCAAAATACCTCTTCCAAAAACTCTATTGAAAGGTCTCCCAGAGCCCTGCCAATCCCAGGTCGGTGGTATCAGGGAACACAGCTCGTTCACAGCTCTGTGTCCTCTTAGTGAATATTTTAGAGCAGCTTCAGCTCATTCTTTGAGGCAAAACTCTGTTCAAAATTGTGAATCACAAATTGATGGCATCAGAGCTCTTGTAGCCCAAACTGAGTCCACACAAGGAGCTTCCAACAAAACCAGAGGCAATTCTGCATACACCCTGGAGAAAGGGAACAGGGTTCTCCAGGAAGAACACCCTCCTTGGAGAACATTAACACCTTGATGCATTACCAGGAAACTACCACCTGCCTTCCAACCCAAGACATTAAGGGATCCCATAATTTATTTTGATTTTTCCAGCTGACATGTGTGAGATGCTTCTACCACAGTCAATGCCCAAAGAAAGCAGGGTTTCACTTTGCAGGCTGTAATACACCTGGCAGTAAATTAAAAATTAAAACCATTGAATCAAGGAACAGAGTAATTCTGTAGAACAACTCCAGCCAGTTCTGGCTCAACTATGGGATTTATCTGGGCTAGCCATAAATCCACTTAGCTTGCAAAAGCCTTTCTTGAGCTACTCATAGCAACTTTTAATAAGCTTGAAGTAGGAAAAGAGCTACAAGTTCCTTACACACCTGATGCACAGCTCAAACCCTCAGAGTACACAACTGGAGGATCAGAAACTCATTAAATAATTATCCACTTAAAATGCTAAGTCATGTATTTGTAACTGTCTTCATTTCCAATCTAGAACCCTGTCAGATAAACTGATGATTTTCTGTACTAATTTCTGAGTGAAGTAGGAGTTTTTCCCCACGATCCTGGATGGATTTTGCCAGCTGGGTTTTAAGTGCTGGTTTTGGTGCAGAGGACAAAAATGCAACATTAGCAGTGTGTTTCCAACGGCCTCATACTGAAATTCCCCTGATTAACTTAATACCTGTGTTAACAGCTTCCATGAACCACAGCTATAAATCCCCCTGGCACGAAAATCATTGACCATTTACTACTTATTTGATGATATCAGGATTAAGCCATTAAATTTTCTGTAAAAATTCATAACAGTGTCATTCCAAATGGACTAATATAAGTAAAAGTACATAAGATTAATCCTAATTCTATCAAGAATAGGAAAAAGCCTGTAGAATCATAACTAGAAGTAACATTGAATTAATTCCGTATTGCATTATGGCAGTGAAAATTATAAAAAAATGGAAACCCTGATAGTCTATCTATAGCACTTTAGGATTACAAATTTGCAAGAGTGAAGTGTTTGTCTTAAATAATAATCTATGGCAATTTTTTAATAACTTTTGAAGTAAAACTCTTTGAAATAATACATTACAGACCTTTGTTCCTTTGAGTCTCCAAGTGCTGATGTGAATTATTACATTCAAAATGCTGTTCCCATCTACTCAGACTTGTTTTAGCAAATAAGGCCAGGCATGCTCATAATCTTTGTATATTTTGAACATTAATGGTATATCAGGAAGATAATCAAATTTACTCAAGAGACAATCTTAATTCAATTATTGAACATAATTTCTGTTCATTACATCCTTTTAGTACAATTTCAATAAGGAATTCTTGCTTTTTAGCTCTTCATGTTTAAATGCTGCTACCAAATGTTTTCTTATTTGAATAAAATTATTACAAAAGTCCTCTTCATCTTACTTAAATGTCTTCTTTTCAACTTCTCCTTTTATTTTGGATTTTGAGATAGCCAATAAGATGCAAAAAGAACTCTGTATACTCTGAGCAGAAGCTTTATTTCTTATATCCAGACTTTCCTGGTAACAAGCACACCATACAGTCCTGCTCTGAAAATCCTACCTTATCACTCAAATTCCAGCTCTCATCTGCCACTCACTGTATGTGCCTCCAGCTCTGAATTAATATTCATTCATCAACAAAAATATATGATTTTATGATATCAAATACAAAAGGCAGATGCTGAGAAATGAAATCGTTTGTTGGCATATTAAAAATAAAAGAAAAATTTAAAAACACCTTTAACAAAGCCACTCACGTTCAAAGTGCCAACATCTTTTTGTCTTTTTCTTTTTTTTTAAATTCTATACTTTCAGAATATCTAACCACAAGCATTTGAGCAAACTAGAGAAAAGAAACTGTTGGTAATGTTCTGCACATTTCAAAAGGCAGCAGGATATACACACAGTTTATGTTTCTATCTATAGAGAGCTGCAGGCAAACGTACAGTGGAACAAAGATTGACATCGAGATATATTTGTACCTGCCGCTTGTGTGCCTGCATGGAGAGAGATTCTTAATGAGATAAGTAAACAATGGAAACTTTTCAAATTCATCGTTTGAGTGTGCTCAGCCCTGTATTTCTCTCTTACCTCTTCAGTAATAATTTTTTACGTGCTTTCCGTGAATTACGGCCAATCCCAACGCGTCCAGCACTGCTGGGACAGCAGCTGTGGGCTCTGGGCCTGGCTGTGACCTGCAGAAAAGCACAACCAAACATATAAAAGGGAAATAATTGTCTTTAATTCAAATATTTCTTTGGCATTCTGGCAGAAAAACAATTTCTGAACCCCTGAGTGAAGCAGTGCAAGGTGGAAGATCCTGGGCAGAATTCACTCACACACTTCACGTCTCACTGCTTGTCCCATGGCTTTGTCTGCCCAGGGACAGGTGGGGTTTGTACCAAAGCCAGAGCCCTGGATGAACCTGCAGGGAAGCTCCTCTGACCCAGCTAATGCTTTATTTGTACTTTATAAAAAACTAAGCACTTGTTTGGGGGGAAAAGAGACTCCATCATCAGCCAGTGGGAACAAGTACAGCCCTTGAACCAATCCAGGAGTTGATGAGATCCATGTGCTCCTTTCCCAGCACTGCTGGAAGAGCCCTTCAAGTGTCCACAGAATTCAATTGTTTCTAGCAAACAGAAAAGCAATTTGCTTATTTTTTATTAAGCTTTCTTTTCCCTTTTACTGGCAAGGAAGCAAAGGATATTAAAAATATATGTAAGAGACCATGCATTATTTTGTAATAGCTGTGACATTGTGTTTCAAAGCCCCATCCCTGGCAATCCTGTGTGAAATATTCAACCCAATACTTAAGCAATTCCAAAGAGAATATACATTTCTTTGCAATCAAACTTTAAAAATAATTAAGTGAAATAACCAAATCCAGTAAAATCCAGATGATGACTGACTAACTTTGGTTTCTTACAGAAATCCAGTGGCTTCAAGGATCGTCTCCTCTCTGGTTGATAGAGTTCAGTTGTAAACTGTAAAAAAAATTTAAAAGTACAACTTTGATAGTAAAATTTGTCTGTAAAACCAGAATGTGAACCAGAAATCAAGTAATAGGCTGAAAGCTTTCCTGAATTTATTATTCCATTCTCCACGAAACTTCCCCTGGGTACCCAAAAAAAAGGAAGAACTGTGTAGCTGTAGGTTTGGGAAAGAACACAAAAAAAGGGTATTCTTGGAGAACACAAAAAAAGGGCATGTGAACTGAAATACTGTAAAATCATTACTGTATCATAAGTTAAAAAAAATTTACCCTTCCTGGAGCCTTCCTGAGGGTTTAAAGCAGTGCACTGGAACACCAGTATTCCTTGGACATCTAAAATAGCCTCTGAGTGTAGGAGAAAATCTAACACATGGGCAGGTGCACAAAAAAAGGGCAGATCTTTCAGTGTAACACATAGTTGTGTTTCATCTTATGCAAAATCCAAATTTTGAGTGTTCATTGGGAATGAAAGTTGCCACTAGGATGAGGCCAGCTTGGTATCCCCCATGTTATGTCTTTCTTCAAATTTCACTGGAGCTGCAAAAGCTGCACAGATTTTGTGGCAATCCCTCACTTTATTTTATTCCAAGGCAGAGAGAAAACATAAAGCAAGAAAGAGAAAAATAGAGCCATGATTAATTAAAAAACTTTGCTCTTAAAAGAAAAAGGTTACTCTCAGGTTACAAATGCCATTTTTCAGTTGATTAATTTCTCAGTCCTAGTAAATGGTTCTGTGATTTTTTTTTTTCACTTTCAAGGTCTGGGTTGTGTAAATGTTTTATTTTTGGCCACAACAGAGCCTGCATATAACACCTTGGTGTGTTCCTGGGGCTCCTTTTGATGCCATTTCGGGATTCTCTGTAGTAACATATTTTTGCTAATTTTATCCAGCCCATGTGTGGCTGGTAACTCTAAAAGTACTGCACAAAATCCAATGCTGGGAAATCACCACGGGATTTATCAACAGATTTCCACACTAACTCTTCAGTAACTGGAAATCCAGGCTAAGAGTAGAAATTCTGTCCCTTTAATACAATACAAGCCTGTGAGTGCCAGGATAAAGCTTCCACTTCCCCAAAAAAGCAAAAGGAAAGGCATAAATTAACAAGAGTCACCTGCAAAGTGGGATACTGCAATCCTCCCCTAAGTGCTTTGTGAGCACCAGGATGATTCCAGCTTTTTGGTTAAAATCCACACCACCTTCATGCTCCAGGGTGGTACAACTTCACTTTCTGCTCATGACCCCTCTCCCAGACACATTTCTTTCCTGGGATACCTGGAGTCGCACTGACTTTGTGCTCTCTATCCCAGTTCTCACCTGGCCACAACCACTGAACCCAGCGCCCAAACCCAGACCACGCTTTACCCTTAAAGTACAGCACAAGATTTCCCAGACAGTAATGTGCACATGTATATGAGCATTAGTAAAAAAACTACTCTGAATGCAAACTTTCCTGAACCCTTTGATGACAGCAATAGAAAGTGGGACTGCGAGTGCTGATGCGACGCTGCTTACTCGCATTTCTCATTATTGTAACGAGCAGTCTACAGGCTCTGGAAACCAGGCAGCAGACAGGGACTTATTCTCCTGCAATTGCTACCTGCTGCTGATAAAACCTAACTGCACAGACAAATTCTGCCCTCAGACTTTATGTAAACACGCGAACACTTGCAGGCTCACAAAAGGCACAAACAGCACCGCTTTTAAGGGTGATTAGAAGGACACGGCAAAAGGCAGAGTAATTATCTGTCTGGGGAAAACGCTGCATTCAACCATTCACATCACACAGCATCTTTAATTGAATGGAAGCAGAAGGTACAAGAGGACAATGAGAAGGGATCTGCATGGCACTGGGTCCCAAAGACACCCGGAGTCTCTGGTTCCACCATCCCCGCTGCCCACGGAGCTGTGGCTCCTGCACTGAAAACAATGGGCAGTTTTCTCTGTGGAAACCATGATGTACTCTGTACGCACACAGGAGAAAGTAAATTTTCAAAACAGAAACCCTAAAAGGGTGCAGGATAGCATACACCACCTGCAGTTTCAGAAAGTCAGAAGTTTGGCTTAGTTTTTCTAAATTTGTTGTATTTCTATTTTAGTTTTATTCTGTTCCACCTCCTCTTTCTCTCTTTCAAGTCCTGTGTTACCATTATTATTCAACTCAAAAGGGCTTTCTCTAAACACTTCCAAGCAACCTGTGGAAGGTTGTCTTTCCAGAGCCAGAGGAGTTACTACAGAAATGTATTTCCTCCCCTATTTTAACAACCTTTTTGTTTCAACAGTATAGCTTTTCTTTCTGTGCCTCTCTGTGACAGCCCTCCACATGGCTGTGAGCTACAGTCAGAGAGTTTCCATTGACTTCACCAAGCTTTGGTTCACACTTTCTGTTTGAAAGTTTTCTGCCCCTTCTTATCTTCAGATCCCTCTACCGCAGTGCTTCCTACCCACACAGAAACTACTTGGTACAAGCTGGAAATCTTGTGAGGCTGTGGCTCTCAGGCTGCTCCCAGTTCCCAAAGAAGGTAATGTTTTAGCCCTCAGGGAGGTTCAGTAACTCCTGATCTGAACTGTCTATAAAAAAAATCAGCCATAAAAAAAGCCTCAGGTTTGATCATATTTAGACAAAACTGTTGGGGATACTTGGCCACTTTTTACCCTATAAAATCGGAGTGATTCTTCAGCATGGGTGTCACAGTGGCTACCCTCACTCCCCAGGACCTGGGTACGCAGACATAGCTGGAGAGTCAATCAACACCTCATTATCACATTGGTTCATCAAAGATCTTCAGGAAACTCAATTTCCAGATAACGTGGATGTGGAAACCTTTGCAAACACATCAGAGAACAAGAGGAAGAACAACACGACCTTTACAACAGAAATAAAAATGCATAAAGTCCAATATTGACAGGTACAAATGAAATGAACAACCACAAATACGCCCTTGCAGATATACCCTGTGAAAGGGTAACACCAAACAGGAGTCAATAACTGTGGTTTGTTTCCAAAAAGAAAAACAAAAGAAGGTATATGCAGTATTTCCTCTAGAATACACAACAAAATGCAACAGCTGTGTTCTGTGTCATTGTGGTCTCAGCTGTGCCACCATCAAGCCATTTTGGGGATTCAACATCAAGAAAGATTTGGAACAGCTGGAGAAAGTGCAAGAATCCAAAAGCCAAAGAAAAGAATTATCAGACAACCCAAATATATGATCCATGAGAGAGGACTAAGAAAATTGAGGTTGCTGAACTCAAAGACTGGGCAGCCAGCAAGGGAATGACATGACCACAGTCTCTAAAAGACTTCCAAGCAAGAAAATATTTACTGGGCATGTCCATAGAAAATTCAGTGAGGAGGATGGACTCAGACTCTGGCAAGAAAAATTCAGGTTAGACACCAAGAAAAACCTCTGAGTGAGAGGAAAGCACTGGAATCAGCTGACTGGAGAGGCTGTGGAGCTCCCATGTGGGAAGTCATTTAGAGCAGATTAAAGAGTTTTTCACCTGAATGATGAAGGCAGTTTTTCCTGTAGTGGTTCAGGGGATCGGCCAAAAGACGCAAGAAGTCCTTTCCCTGCTTATTAAACAGCTAGCTATGGTCAGATTCTCCAGGCAGATCAAAGTGAACACTAAACCAAGCACAGAGCAACTTCAGATCCATGGATGTTGTAATGATACAATTTTCTAGGTTTTTTTAAACCCTCAACAACAGTTAGTGGCCAACCTTGCCCAGAAAGTCCACAGAGATGATGCAATTTTACTCTGCTGAGAGAGATCTGTGGTGGGAACAGGGAAGAATTCACCTTGATTGCTTTTCACTTCCGTTCAGGAGTTCTCTAGTAACAAGCTTGGCTTGTGTGAGGAGGATGGAGCACCTTTCCACAGGGTGATCTGCGTGGCACACTTGGGCTCATATTTTCTTTTGCAGTCTTTATCTAACAACAATAACAACAAAGGCACTGGCACAGCTCTCAGACCTGACATCGTCCTGTTTCCATTTCCACCACCCTTCTGGCTGTCCCTTACCCTCTCCCACCACCTCAACCAATGTAACATCTGAGCATTGACAGGGACATCAAGGGTTTGTCCCTTGTAGAGGTAATTTCTGAGATCAGCCTTTCCAAGCACTAGGAGACAGGAAGAAATTAGGTAGCAGAAAAATCAGTTACAATAACTGCCAACCAAGCAGCAGAATGGGACATTCCTTGAGCAAAACAACTGCTGTCCCAGGAGCTCCTGCCTTACACCCCTATTCTTCCCTTATTCCTCTCAGAATTGGCCAAGGCAAAGGTAAACATCCAACAGAACATCCTGCACTTCAAGCAGAAGCAGAACTTTGTAATCATAAACTCTGGGCCAAATCCACAGTTATGCTGATGATTTATCCCAAAGGAAGGTGTGGCCATCCATTTCAGCCACGGTCTGTATTATTGTTCACACACTCTTTGTGAATGAGGCTCACTGGGGTTTTCCTCCCTTAACTGGCTTGATATTTACTCACACAATTATTTCATGGAGGCTTATTGTTCAAGCTTTTTCTTTTTTTCTTGTAAAGATTAACTTCTTTAAAAGACATTCAGTTAACAAAACACTCTAATATATTTCCCTTGGGGTCTATTTCAAGAAATTAAATACATGGTGGTCATTATTTGTCACTGCTAGTACTCAGTGTTTTAGAAGTTGGGGTTTCCTCTACATATACACATAATTTGTCATAAGAACACTCCTAAACATATATTTCTGTTGGGTGATTGAAGAGACAAGGTCTCCATGGCTTGCATCAATGAAGACAATTTTATTGAACACACTGCTGGTTTATAGACCTTTCAAGACTGTGCTAAAAATACCTAGTTATTTGAGCAATGACAACTATAAAAGCCATGTCTATGTTTCTCAGTAACATTGCTTAACCATGGGCTGGCACAGACTTGCACAGGCCTGCACTGTCTTGCACAAAAACATACACACACTCACCCTGATCTCTTCCTCCTTCGGGGTCTTGCCTCAACTTGCCAGGGCTTGTGGCACTCCAGAACATCTCTTCTGCAATGAGTTCAGCAGAACTTTGAGTCCTGCTTCCTGGCTGTATTCCCACATATTTCTCCAAAAACTTACTTATCTGTCACCCTGGTTTTGAAGACTTTTTTAAGCCTTCTGTTATGTTCTTCATATTAGAGTCAGAAGTTTCACCTTATCACATTTTCTACTATAAACACTGGCCATGTTTTGCTAACTGTCTTTTATTGTTTACATATTTCTAGGTAAGAAGAGAAATGTGATTGACAGTTAGCTCGACCAACGTGGATTGAGAGGTGGAATTCCATCCTCCAATCCACGAGCACCATGGGAAATGTATAAAACTAGGTTTTATAAATAAACTCACCTTTTTTTCCTGCTTCGCTCACCAGCGTGTCCTCGTGTAGTTCTTCCCGTGTCCACTGTGACACTTATCCATTACAGAATGAAATCTGAATATTGTATCAAAGAGGTTAAGGTAAAGTCAGTCTCAAAATGGTCTTACCCAAAACGAATCCACTGCACTAACAGATTAACTAACTCCACTTGCAGACTTTAATTGCTTATTTTCTAGATAAATATAAAAGTCCTAAGAATAGCAACACAGGCTCATATACCACCCAAAGTCAAAAATGACAGAATCACAGAATGGTTTGCACTGGAAGGGACCTTAAACCCCATCTCATGCCAACCCCCTGCCATGGGCAGGGACACCTTCACTATCCCAGGTTGCTCCAAGCCCCATCCAACCTGGCCTTGGACACTTCAGGGATGGGGCAGCCACAGCTTCTCTGGGCAGCCTGTGCCAGGGCCTCACCACCCTCACATAGAAGAATTTTTTCCTGAGATCCAATCAACTTATTGTATATCAGTTTGACTTGTGCTGTCACTATGTGTCACTGTAAAAAGTCCCTCCTCAGCACTGCATCCATTACTGTCACAAGAAATACCATGGTGGCAGGAATCCCAGAACACAGCAAGCACAGACTCTGGTCTTCTGCACTCAGCAAACAACATTGACAGAGACTGAATCGTGATTTAAAAATCAAGTTACATAACACATAACTGTGTCTCAATGACCATTCCTGCCTGTAAAAAAAAAGCCAGACAAGCAAAGATCTCAGACACTAGAGAAGTCCTCAGAAAATGATTTTTAAGTCATCAGAAAAATCTGTCCTTTTGCCTCATCAGTCATGCTTGCCATCAGTACTGTATTCTGGGTAGATATTTAACTACAAGAAGCATTTGATGTGCCACACTCCTGCTTGCAGAGCATATGGTTACATGGTGGGACAAGGAACTCTCTGGTTGTGAAAATTCCCTTAGCTAAGAGAGTGGGATCAGCCAGGTCACCAGCTCCAAGCATTGTGGGGATTTGGGAAGGGGAGAGAGCAATGGCAGAGTGAGCCGTTCAGAACCCATCACAAAATAATATTTATACATGGGAAGCTGTTCACAGCAGGGCTAGGATAATGAAGGGCCTGAGGGGACAGGTGGTAGAGGGAAGATTAGAGGAATTACATATGTATATCTTTGACCAAAAGAAATGGTCCAGAAGCATCTGACAGGTACCTGCTTCACATGGTGGGGTGGGAGCTGGTGGGGTGGGATAGGATGGATATCTGGGAGAAGTTACAGGAAACTTAATAAAGAGAAATTTAGACTCAACATGAGGAAAGAAAATCAAAGAAGAAAATTAGACTATTAAGTACTTTGGGGGTAAAAGCGTAATTTGTAGAAACTTCTTCACTGGAGAATTCAAAAGCCAGCACAATAAGGCACTTGCAAATATTCAGCAAGAAGAACCACCCTTTGTGAAAGAGGGAAATTGTCTTGGTGACCCACTAATGCTTTGCCAGCTGTAAGATCCAGTGCTCCATTTATACCTGACCACATCATGGGATGCAATGAGGTCAAGTTCAACACTCTCAGTTTTAAGAGAGTCTTTTCTTGATATCTCTGTTTCCACGTGAGCTGTGTTTGATGCAGCTCCACAGACCTGGGCTTTTGTTGTGCTCCACAACACGACCACCAGGGCCAGCAGGAGCCAAGTGTACACAGTGTCAGTCTGAATGGCAGAGGGCAGGGAGAGCTGTCAGGGGCTGCCCTCACCCTGCAAGGGTGAAACTCTAGAGCAGGGCATGCCATGAGGTTCTTCTCCTTGCTCCAGAGTTTACATCTATGACACAAACACCATGGTCTCAGCCCAGCATTTATTTCAATAAACACTGGGAGAGCTTCCAGGGGCTGGTTGCAGGCAGTTATGAAAACCAACCATTGAGCCATTATATAAATGATCTTCCAGGCATTCATTATTATGGTTAGTGCTGGGAAATAACAAGACTTTGAGGGGCTTCCACAATAGCAGAGTCTTGTTTGTGATCCCAGAGGCTCTATTCAAGCACATCAGAACTAGTCTAAGCTCTGACTGAATTGTGAGACAATGTGGGGTTAAAACCATTATTGCATCAAGATTAAATACATCTGTTATGAAAAACTCCTCTGCTTTGCATACATGATTCAGTAAAGACTCTTAGAAGGATAATTGTTTTGCCCAGGTTATTAACTAGAATTTTCTTACTTTTTTTTTTTATTATTACTCCTCAGAATAATTCTTAAGGTAAGCAAGTCCTAATTGTGCAAGAATTGTGTTAAGTGGCATGCCCTACCCTGAGTGTCCATTCCCGGATATTATGCTCTGTTACCAAAAGTCATCCTTGCATTAGGAAATTTATTTTATATTTCAATAAACTAAAGCTGACAGTTCATCTATGAGAAACATTTTTTTAAAAAAAACCTGGAAAATTATGTTCTGAATATCAGAGATTATGTCAAAGTTTAAATTAGGTTTGTACAAGATCTGAACTTGTTGAAAGCATCATGAGAACCAGGGATCTGAGCTTGAACAGGGGTGCCCCTGGTTCAGAGGTTAAATCACTTCGCAGCTGTTTGTCTCTCGGGAGAGATGTCCTTTCTTAAATGCCCAAGATGAATAAACGGGAGCGAGAGTCCCTAGACCAGCGCTCCCTCCGAGCCCTCCGCAGCAAGCGGGTACTCCCGCTTTGGGTGCGACAGCGGCGGACGGGCCACGGGCAGCGCCGGGAGCGCGCCGAGGGCGGGCGCGGCCCCGAGCGCGGCCCCGAGCGCGGCCCCGAGCGCGGCCGCCAGGGGGCGGTGCCGGGAGCGGCCGGGCCGGGAGCGAACGCGAGAGAGCGGCCAGGGAGGGAGGGATGGGATGGGATGGGATGGGATGGGATGGGATGGGATGGGATGGGATGGGACGGGACGGGACGGCACGGCACGGCACGGCATGGTACGGCACGGGACGGGACGGGACAGCGTGGGACAGGGTTGGGGTGGGATGGGATAGGATGGGATGGGAATGATAGAACGGCCGGGAGGGATGAGATGGAGTGGCAGGAGGGATGGGATGGAATGGCAGGAGGGATGTGATGGAACAGCCAGGAGGGATGGGATGGAACAGCCAGGAGGGATGGGATGGAACAGCCAGGAGGGATGGGATGGCTGGGAGTGATGATGGGATGGCTGGAGTGATAGATTGGCCGGGATCACCACCAAAACCGCAGCTGACCGGTCCCTGGAGGTGCTCAAGCAGAGGCTGGACAGGGCTTAGACCAGCCTGGTGTAGTGGGAGGTGTCCCTGCCCTTGGCAGGGGGCTGGGATGAAATGGGCTTTAAGGTCCCATCCAATACAAATCATTCCACAATTTTAACCTAGTTCAGACCAGAGCCCTTGAAGGCCACATGACACTGATTATTATCTTTCCTTAAAGGCTTGATCCAGGAGAATCATTGGAATATACTTACCAGAACAGGTATTGGCAGTGTTCCTCTCTTCTCCAAAGAGGAATTCAGAGTTAGGACATTGTTTGGGATTCCGGGAGCATAGGGCTATACCTTTCTCCCCGGCTCAGAATTCTGAGAGCACAGGGCTTACCTCTCCCCAGGCTCAGGATTTTGGGAGCACAGGGCCACAGCTACCCCCTCCATAAGCAGCATCCTGGCTCCCAAGCAGCAGGCCATGGGCAACAAAAGGCTGTGTATAAATCCTGCTCCTGAGGCTTTTCCCCTGTATGGAGCATTTCCAGACAGATTGGACTGGAGAAAAAGGGTTTCTTTCTTATTCCTGTTTATTCATCTTGGAGCTTTGGAGAAAGAACATCTCTCCCAAGAGACAAGAGCTGAGAAGTGATTTAATCTCTGCACTACTCTGCAGGGCTCCAGCACCCTCCCCTGTGTTCAGGGAAAACTGCCATTTTGCAAAAGCCTGAGCTGTCACCAGCGCTGCTGGAGGAGTCCTACAAGTTTCAGCCCTTCCACAGAGGCAGAACTTTGCCTACTCGGCAAATCCAGCTAGGGCAGAGGTGTTAAATAGCAACCCCAGTGTTGCAATACTCCTGTCCTTGCTCAATTGTCAACCTTAGGGACTTCTGGAGCCTGCTGATGCCTTCCTTGTCAAATTTAGCCTGTCCCAGAACGTGAGCAGCACAAGGAAGGGTCCTGCAGGGCTCTCAAGAGTCCCATTTCTGACTTTTCAGGGTCCCTGGTTGAGGAGCCACAAGGGATGAGACAGGTAACTGGAGATGCCATGCTGGGAGCTCAGAGTGGCCACTCGTCAGCACTGCAGCCTCTGACAGAAAGCACATTGCTCCTGCTATGTGGACAAACGGGTTGGACTAATTACCACATACAATCATTATTATTTATGCTCTACAGACATCAGAGTTTTGTCTTTAAATGAATTTACAGAGGGGGGAAAAAAATCACAAAGCTGAATAATCCCTATAATTATATGCTTTAAAATCCTGAATGGAAGAAATTAGGGGACACAAAGGAACACATAAACTAATTATTCCTTGTTTTGCAGCTAACATATTTCTATGGTAACCACAATGGTCTTCGAAGAAATCAAATGATTTTAAATCAGTTCATTGGAAAAGTCACCCAGTAAAACCACTAAACAAAAATTTCTCAAATAAGTCTAAAGATGAAGGAAGAAAGCATGTATTTTCCCAGCTGTGGATTATTAGAGCTATGAAACTTTAGTTTTATTAAAACCACTAAATAGGTTCTCTCTTACATGCTATGTGGGAGTTTGGTGAGTATGAGCATGGGCACACAGGCACATATGAATGTGTGAATACAGAAGAGAGAATTTCACCTCTTCTGTACACCATGTGTCAGTATGGCCAAGTGAACTGAGGACAAGAATGTATGGGTTTTAATAGCTGCATTTTGTGCTTCTTTTTCTTTTTACATTGAAAGCTTCACTCTAATCCTTACAGCCTCAGCTTCCCCTACACCTTTTTGCTAAGTATTTATTTAAATGTGGAGTGTCCCAACTCTGCCTCTCCCATATGTGAAAAAGTACCTTAGGTAGGCAAAAAAGGCATACCATTTTTATAGACCCACAACACATGAAAAGCAGTGTAGTATTTAATAAAGACCAAGTTTACACATTTATTCTCTTGAAATACAGCAAATAATCAAAAACATGCACTTAAAACCTAAACCAGCCTGTCACCAGCTTTATATTATTTAAGTTTAGCTGAGGGGGTGCATTGCCAGGGGAATAATTCAATCAGAATGGCCCACGAAGCAGGCAGGCTCTGGCTCTGTGGGAGGTTCAATTCTTCAGGCTGTGCAGAGCTTGTAGCCAAAAAAGGTTCATGCACACAGGCCTCACTCTTCTTTTGACCACACCACCAAAACCAGTGGCTTCCCCTATCACATCTGTGGCCATGCTGGCAGCTTCAGATAAAGGAGTTAACTGAAGAGCTCATGTGAAGGGATCCTCAGGGTTCAGTTGGGAGGAAAGTCCCTGCACTTGTAGCTGAGGAGCAGGGCTCAGACTTTTCACAGAAGTCAGAATTCTCTTCCTTTCAGCCCTGCTTGACACTTTTACTGTCACCTTCTCAGATGTCTGCCTGGCTACAGTGCTGTGACCAAAACAGGAACTTTACTGCAGAAAACTAAATTGAGTGCACAATCTGCCTCTCTCTGCTTGGATGAACTGTCACAAATAGAAGAAATACCAGGAAACTTCAGTGTCTCAGGCACTAAAAGGCTGCACAGTTCCCTTTTTTATTACTTGTTACAGAATAACCATCACCAGCTTTACCATTTTTCTGGGATAGTTGGGGTTTTTTTTTGCCACAGCTTTGCAAGGATACAAAGACATGGCACACATCCAGACACAGTCCAGCAAGAGTCATCCCTGCCTTTGGTTAACATAAGATTATTACTATTATTAATAATAGCAATAACAGTTCCTATTAAAACATCCTGCTGGCTTTGGAGAACAGGTTTCTGTTTTCCTCAGGTTCTAATTTTAGAAGCTTCTGGGGACTATATAAACATGTGAGCTGGAAACAAACAAAAGAACCATATAGATTATCTGCTGAAAGCTTGGGCTGGGTGGTCAGATCCAAATGTCCTGCAGTACTGAAGTCACTGCCCTGGGTTTCCACAGAAGAGTGCAGGGTCTGGCTGGGCTGCTGCTGAGAAGAGGAGCTTTCCCTGCTGCTCCATGGGGAAAAGGCAAATCTTTTTTGATTTAGATAAAGATAAAGATGCACTGAAAGCCACCAGCACTGGGGAAATGCTGCCAGACTGGGGAAAGGCAATGAGGATGTGCACAGCCCTGTCTAGGTCCTCATCACACGAAGAGAAACCCGCTCTCGTTGATGCAAAGCTCCTCAGCTCTCTGTGCCAAGCTGGCTGTGGCCCTGTTCTGCCAAATCTTTGTGCCCACTGCTATGTTTAGAAAAAAAATGTAGTGGTAAAATTTTCATTTTGCATTTGTAGTAACAGCTTTCTTCAAAAGATAAAACAGCTTTTCACACACTGAAGTGGATCTCTAAAGTCAAGCTTGTTCACACCTCATTCTTTTTTTTCATTAATCCAGAGGAAAAAAAAAACCTACATGACAATTTGCATAACACTTCTAACAGACAGAAGATCTGAAATACCTTCATGAGTTAGGGTTTTTTTGATTTTAATTCTACAAAGCACTTAAGCAGGATCTTAATTTACTGCAGGTAAGCAGTATGTGACTCCAGTGGGACTATGTATCTGATTAAAGAATAAATGTAATTGTCTCTCTAGATCAATGCCATAATTTACTCCTCATTTAGTATCAGTATTTATAGATCTTTGTAGTCTCTTCAATAAACTCAGGCAGTGCATGACACTAAGTGATCCAACTTACAAAACCAAGCACACACTACTGGAAATCTATACCCAGATAGATATTAACATTCCTGTTTAAGTATTTAATTTCTATTAAATTTCCTAGTCAAATAAAATCCTTGCTTTTTTTCCCCAGAATTCTCTATAAAGAGAACATAAAAGCAAGCCTCACTCAGCTTGTCCAACAATGTCTTGACAAATCTCAAACACATTCAAAAACAGAACAAAAAAACCCAGCAAAACAAACAAACAAACAAAACCAACCAAAGAAAGCCCACTCACTTATCAGGTCAGACCCTACAACAAGGACAAATTTTCAAGACCATGGAGAATAACTTAAGGTATTTAAAAGAATACAAGAATTTTGTAAACCAGCTACAGCACATAAAATCAGATATTGGGGTTGCTTTTGTTGATAGTTGGTGCTTTGGACACGTGTTCCTTTATCTGCACTTCAGGGACCCTTATTCATTCAGCTCTAAAAGTTAACACATCCATCAGAGGAATGATTTAATGGCCTTCACAGCCAAGAGTGACCCTGCAGGAAGAATAAATGAGTATGTGTTGTTAGCTGAAGGCGAAGGCATGTTTTGCACACATGATGTCACTCTTGCAACTCAGGAAGAACTAATTGCTCAGCTTGTTGTAAAGTCTCCTACTCGTTGGGTTCCCCTGCAAATTATAGTTGTCTGGAGAGCTGCAGCATGTCATCAGCACACAACAATGTTGTCTGAAGCGTAATTAATATCTGTCTTTCTTTTCAAGTTCCTTATTTACCCTCTTTCCCCCATGACAAATATGTTAATGACCTCTCCAAAACCCACAGGTTGTCATTTTCAAAGAGCCCCTGTCTTTCTGCCTTGAGCTGAACACTTTAGATTAAATCACAGTGAGCCTGTTCTTGCCCCCATTAAAGCTATTGAGGGTTTTGTCAGTGACTTCAGTGTAAGCAAACTCTCACAGTCTATAATGGCAGCGGGACCACAGACCTATTTTGCTTTGCACCTTCAGCTAGAGGAAAAAAAAACAACCAACACACCAAACAAACAATAGGCAGGGATTGCCTTACGATTTCACAGGGTTTGGAGCTGACTCAAGTGTCCAGAGCAATGTAAGGATCATCAGACCATCCAGTCTCATGGGCTGAGAAGTTTGTGTGGGGTCACAGGGTCTTAAAAGGCCACTTGTTCTGCCTTTGGCTTAGATTTTGGGAATGGGTTTTATATTTTTGATGTTATTTTCACAATATTGACTGCTTACCTGATTCTCTGTCAGTACTTATCTGCAAAGGATGAAATATTGTCCTGAAATTAATATAAATGTATGTGAAAATAAACACATAGAAGATTTATTCAGTGACAGCAATAAACATATTGGTAGCCCAGACCATTAGTGGGGAACATTTTGACACCAGCTTATGAAGTACTACTCACACTCATAAAGGGCTTGGATAATTCTGAATGTGTGTCCATTTTTTGGTGTGTGACTTTACAAATGACTCAGGTTTACAAATAATAAATGCATTTACACTAAAACTAGAAACAGGATCTTCTATATTCAATTACCCACATCTGTATTCTACTTTTCTTTTTCATAAAAAAAATCCCCTGATTAAATCATCTGCCATACAGCAGAAAACTCCATGCTACACAAAAAAGATCCTATTTCTACTACTACTTAGCTGTTAGTTTCAAATGTGAATAAAGCATTTCCCTTTCCAAGAGTTAAACACATGGCAAATCCCCATGCTGCATTTATCAAGTTTTCACATGTTTCTATCCCTCCCCAGTTAGCAAGGTAGAACTTCTGGAATTCTTAGTGTATTACTAATATGAAGGTACTTGCAGATAGGAACTACAAAATATATTAAACATTTCCTCTTCTTTTGCACATAGAGCTGGAAAACAGAGACTCAGACTCCCTTTTCCTATTCCAAAATGTGCTATGACCAGGTTTCAGCTGAAGGGCCCCCATTCTATTGATCTAGAACTTTGGAGACCCTCTGAGAACCACGACTGAAAGCAGATATTCACCTCTAATTCCAGCTCTGCCTCAGTGGTGATGCATTTGAGGATGAACACTGTCCCCAAGGGACACTGCAAATTTTGTGCACTGCTGTGGTCTCAGCTAAGAAGGGGCAAATTTTATCTTGACTGGAGCACCTTTTTCCCAGCATGTTTCCCCAGTCAGACCATCCTGTGAGGTTGGCAGTGAGAGCACTGAGGTCACTGTTCAGGAGGGGTTTGAAACCCCAGCCTATCCTGTAAGCAAGAAACACCCAGAGCCCACGCCTCCCCCAGTGCTGAGGCTGTGATGCAGAGTCTCAGCCCTGCTAAGCAGGGGAAGGAAGCCCAAGGCCTGTGAGCACTAAAGTACAAAATTCTAAAAGCCACCTGTCATTTACATTTGAAAAAAATATTTTCTGTCATATAGGCAGAGCAGCACAAAGCAAGCACAATATATGAGCATTGCTGAATGACAGGCAAAATCCGTTTCAGCAGAATACTTATTTTTAATGACCTATATTGATTCTCATTCCACCACGGTTTAATGTGTTTCTTCAGCACTATGTAAAAACCCTCCCACATTCATCATTTAGTAACGATAACCCCCACTGCATTCAAAAGCATGCATAAGTTTATAAAGTCTGCCAGACAAGCCCAGTGGATTTTAATGATCTTCTCTCCTAGCAATAAATTGAGAGCTCATAGAATAGGGGCTGTGATTCAGGATTCTTGGGTTCTGGTCTTCATTTTGCAATACTGTGGCTGCCAAACTACTCTTGACACCTCTGTGCCTCAGCTTGCCTAGTTCATAAATGGGCCCAGCAACACCTGTCACATGCTGTTAAAAGGTTGACTTAATTGCTGCTCATAAATCATATTGAGAGCCTTGAAAAAGAGAAATATATATATATGCAAAGCAAGTGCGATGTAATAGAATTGCATTGCATCCAGATACACTGTTTAAAATTAAATTCTTGGAGGTTCATACCTCTGGTATCACTTTACTACCCATTAGCATTAAAGATTGCTTCCAGAACATTCAAAACCTGCCTACAATGTTTGTGCAATTCAAGACAACATTACTGACACTCACAGGGGAAGATATTGAAATAGGAACAATTTCCCCTATCCATCTCCTGTTGGAGTGGAGTGAGTTTTGCATTCATTTCGAGGGCCATGGGACCCAACTGTATCCATCTCTAATCAGCCTCCAAAAACAACAGTGCCACTTTATAAGACAGAAATCCTACATTTAATAGCTCTGTCACAAACAAATGCTTCCCCTCCCTCCTCTTAACAAGCACATTGGGTGGCTGAAGGATTTAAAATTAGGCACCTTCACTTTGGGAAGTGTTTTGAGACCTGCCAAGTACAAAGTAGACTGTTAAGATTACCACTTCAATTTGATTTCTTTTCCCCCCCTCTCCATGAATTACTTGCTATCAACTCCAGCTGCTTTGTGGACAAGGAGCAGATCAGGGGGTTAGGAATGAACACTGAGCCTTTCAGGGTGACAGCCACAGAAATGGAGTTTACAATAGCAGAAACAGGATAAAGCTATGAAATTTGGATTAGATGAGAAAATCACTATTTAGACTCCAATGATTTTCAAGGCATCAGTTTTACTTCTTCCCACTAGAAAGACAAGGGAACATTACAAACTTTCAGTCCATGCCCAGAATACTGCAGAATCCAGTAAAGCTGTCTTTTCTTGGGCTTTTGGCTCAATTTCAGCTCTAAGACAGAGCCAAAGCAGACAATTTCTGTGCCTTTTCCGCGTTGCAGTGAAGTGGCACAAAAAGCAATAACGATTGAGGGCTGGAGGTGCCTGCAGCAGTGTGACTCCATCCTGCCCATCTCTCCCACTGCTCCCGTGGCTTGAACACTCCCTGTGCTCCAGGCCATGGACATGACCAGAAGTGGACCTTGGGAGGAGAGAGGACTTGAATCCCTGCTGAGCTGTTCCATCCTGGTATGATTTCCAACCACACAGCTACGACAAAATCCCAGACAGGGAGACTCATCCTTCAGCCCTTCCCAGGGTACCAGGGATCACCAGCTCCATTCCCAGGGCAGCTCATTCACTCTGTCCCACAGCTCATGTCCAACAGGCACGAGACAGATTAGTCTTTTCTTTAACCCTTTCAAACTGAACTGTTTCTGGTGCTTTCACTGGGTGTGCTTGATCAGGGAAACCTGAGGTTTGCTGTGGTGTCCCTGCCCATAGCTGGGGGTTGGAACAAAATTATCTTTAATGGTCCCTTCCCACCCAAACCATTCTGTGATTCAGTGGGGGTTTTTTTCCCTTGAACCTTACACGTCAGAAAATTGTGTGAAGGCCTCTTAACATTTAACATTCTAACATTTTAGTAGCCACTTACCCCCCAATGAACAAATCAAGCTATAAGAATTCATTATAACTTATTTCATGCTTGAAATCAAAAGGAGAAGCAGTTACCTGGATTGCCCAAATCTGAAGAACCAGATTTTACAAGAACTGGCCTGGACACTGAATAGAGCCATCCGTGGGCTGGAGAATGTAAACAGGGAGACAGGTAATATAAATAATCCATGGAAGATTCAGCCCCCATTTGGGGGCAGAACACTGAAACTATAATTGCTCTTGCAACTGATGAATGAAAACAATTACTCATTTTATTTAAGCAGCTGCTAGTTCTGCCAACACAAGTTTACGAAAGTCATTAGTCAGACTGCTCATAAAATGAACTAATAGAGAGGTTTGATTTTTTAAAAAATCATGAGTTTATAAAAGAGCCCCAAAATGGATAAAGATGTTCAGGCATTCTCTTCCTATCTGGTTCAGACAACAGGGATCTTTTTTCCAAGCTTTTCTATGGAGTAATGAAAACCAGAATTTTTACTATGATTTTTCAATGAGATAGAGAGCAAGCCAAGCCTTGGGACTGCAGGAGCAAGGACTTTTATAGCCTTTCACATGGATGGGGATAAAATTCAGGATGCTGGAGCAGTGCAGGCGTGGGCAGAGGCTGCTGGGAGCGAGGCTCAGCGCCTGCCAGGGCACGGCTACAGGGAGATGCAATGGCTGGCTGTAGAAAGAGGCCAACTCGAGCACAGCAGGGGCAGGAGGAGGGGGAAAGGCTGAGCCAGCTCCTCCTGCAGCAGGATGGAGGGGCAGGGCTGCCCCTGAGCCTCCTCCTCTGCCAGCACTGCAGGGACAGGTGGCTCCTTGGCCAGGGCTGGCTGCTCGGTGAGCGCCCACAGTCCTGCCAACCCCACTGCATCAAACCCCCCAAAAAGGGAGAAACACTTTGGTTCTGTTCATTTAACCTTCTCAGGGCCTGGCAGGAGTCTCCTCAGCTGCTAAGGCAAAGGTTGCCTGCAAAGAGCAAACATATTTTATGTCCCAAACACAGTGTCTGAGGGGAAGAGGGACAAGAGTGGGTCAGCAGGGGAATGGGATAGGACTTGGCATTCTCACTGCCTCCCACTGTGAGAGGCTTTTGGCATCAGGAGTGACAGCTGGGTGGAAACTCTGTGCTTTCCATTACCTTAAAACAAAAAGGATTTGCAAGACTTTTCCCCTTTCCTGGGGACCTACAAGGAGTGGTCCCAGGTTTGCCTCACGATTATTTGTGGCACCAAAAACACATTCAGGAGGTCAGACAGAGCTGCAGCAGGAACAGCAGTGGAAGAAGAGCACATGCCTCTTACTATTACTTCTGGAGAAAGCCATAAAGGTACCAATACTTTAGAATGCTGAAATGCCACTGACAGAGAGATGAGAAACAAAGCACATAACCAGGTTCTGGTGGAAGCTGGAAGGGGCCCCATCCCAAACCTTTTCTGGATCCAGATATGCATTGTTTAACCACAAGAAAAGAAAACTTTTATAGCAGATATTTCTATTGTAATAAACAAGTTGATCTTGATGTAGTCTCTCTATGTGACCTATCATCAATATTGTCTGGATGCTACAGTCTCTGTTCTTTTCACCTCTGTATTTAATATTTGAAAGTCATCATGCTCGTGTTTTCTTAAACAATATGATATATTGCTACAAAATGCACCAAGACAGAACAGTCCTGACATCCACAGCAAGACCTTTACAACCACAGAGATCTTCTTGCTCCTTTTTAAAAGGGGTGCAGCACTCCAAGAGGTGAGGAACACAGCTGCTGCTGTAGCTTCTTTTTGGCTAACTGGGAGGTACATGCCTCGAGGGAAAACAGCCAAAGCTTTCACAAATCTTTGTCTTGGCTTACAACACTTCTTTCTACGAAAACTGCCACACTGTACAGTCACACTCTAGACAAGAAAGCACCAAAGTCCTGCTGGTTTACAGCCCCTAAGGAGAGTCACCACCCCAGACTGAGTGCAGAGGAACAGTTAGACAGGGGCAGAGCACAATGACACAGCATTAACACCTGTGAGCACACCAGCTCACTAGAGCAGATACACGTTCCAGTGTGATAGATGCCAGGCACAAAGTGGACTTATCTGTTTTGAAGACCACAAAATTTACTGATAAAAATATACATGTCAATAATCTGGAAAAAAAAATGGCCTCTGGAAGGAGAGAATTTAGCTCAAGTTAAATTCTTGCTTCAGTTCACAGGTTAGAATTTTATTGTACTTCTAATACTATTGCATATGAACAAAAATATCTTGTACAGAACCCAGGAAGGTTCACACTGAGGTCAGGAAATCCTGTGGCATTAGAGATGCATAAACTCAGCTTTCCCTTGCTTTACCATGGTGTGATCCAACATCAGTATTGAAAGAGAGGCTAAGAAACTTTTAGTTTCTAACTTTGTACAAGCATCATCATAGCTTCATTTTACTACATTTGAAATTGAAACACTTCACTGCAAAGCACCTAAAAAGCAGTGGGTATGAAGAGCTTCATGGATGTGCAACCAAGGGAAAAAACCCAAGACTTAGACTGAAGCCTTCTGCACCACCTTGGCATACGGAGAAGATTGTGTAGTTCATATATAAGAGAGGCAAAGACTGGGATCCAGTTGTTCATTCAGCAATTAAAATTTCTGCTGAAGAAGAAGCATTTCTCCAAAGCCATTAAAAATTACAACATGCATAGAGTTTACATTCAGCATAATATGAGATATTCCAGATCTCCTTGACCCCTATGCACACATTCTTTCTGTGCTTCTGTTCAATGTGCTTCAAACCCTCATGACCTAGATATTTTTACTTCTTTTTAAGCAAAAGTTACAGTTAAACAGAGATTAATAGCATGAAAAGTTAATGTGTTTAATGATCATAAAGAGAAGTCTTTTACTGTCTAAACAGGACTAATTCATAAATAAATGCAATTCAAGGTTCTTTGCTCCAGCTAGGCCATCTCAGATATCACAACAAACACCTTTAAGAATGATGCCTCATATTGTTCCACCATTTCTAGATGGTGGGTCCTGCTCAAGCAAGTCACTCCATAAGTTATTTCCCTGGCTGGATTTCCATATGCCATATGCTTAGAAACAGAAAGGAGCATTTCTGACATCCTTCTGTTTAAGTAAATCCCTGTGAATCTCTTTTGTCTGCTTGGATTGCCAGGAAGAAGCACTGAATCTCCTCAGCAGTGTTTTAATTGGCTCTGTGAGAACATGCTCTCATCACTCCCCTTCATTCTCTAATGTATCTTTCCAAAATCATAATGCCTATTTCTCTAATTACTTTATTTGGCAGCCTGAAAATAAGGGTAATTACAGTGTTCTCTATTAGCTTGTAAGGAGGACAGAGGACTAGATGGTTTGGAGGAAGGAAAAATCAGATCAGTAGGTCCTGGTTTTACTCAAACAGGAATTTCCAGAGGAAATGTGTGGTTGTCCATGAAGGACTTTGAGAGCAATTTTCCTTTAAAGCCATCCTGAGCCAATACAAGACAACAGAGGCACAGTGACAATGCCACATTCCCAAATGGGATGTTGAACAAATGTCTTTGCCACATGTGGTCATTAAAGATTTGATGTCAAGATGAAAGGTGTTAACCTTGGAAACCTGGCCAGACTCCAGTATAGATAATTGCATTCTGCCTCCCTGAGCTCTCTGCAGAGTTCCAGCTGGACATTTCAGCCCTTGCACCGTTACACAGCCTTGCTGTGAGTGGCTCAGGAGCAGGACTGTGCAACTCAACAATATTCTGTGTCAGCTTGTATTATGGAGATGCAAACCTTAGAGTGGTAGCAAATCACACCACGGAAAAGTTATTCGGATTACTGTGCCTCACTACAGTCCTTTTACACCCAAGCAGCCCTAGGAATGCCATGAAACCTACAATGCACACAGCCTTTGTGGGACAGACCTTGTGGAAAGGAAAAAGCGTTGTACCTTCCCTCACAGTGGCTTGCTTTGGAAGAAGCTCACAGGGACAGGCGAGGGCTGCTGTTCCACTGTGATTGTTCAGGTTTGCATTGTGTCACTGTTTCTCATGGAAGCAGCCCTGCTCGGATCTGTGAGTGGTGGGAAAACTTTGCAGTTCTGTGACACCCCTGCTAACTGTGAACACAGCATCTGCAGCCTGGCTGCACAGTCAGTGCTGCTGCACCGAGACCTGCTCTGCAAGCAGGGCATTTGCAATTCCAGACACTCTCCCAGGGGAGGATTCCCCAGAGGCAAACCTGCACGGCTGGGCAGATGCTCCTGTGTCCCTGGGTCCCCCCTGGCCCTGCACTGTCTCCTTTCCAGCAGGGGTGTGCATGGACAGCCACCCCACACACACACATTAATTTCCTTTGCAAGGGTGTCAGGGCATGCCTGGGGATGGCAGCTAGGCTGCCCCTGAGGGTGGGTTTGTTGTGGAACCAGGGCAGTTCTGAGCTGCAGCTGCTGCTATCATTATCTGCTTTCAGAGGGCAAGCAGAAAGCAGCACTGAGGGTATTTTGCATGAGCTTCCCAAGTGTTGATGAGATTGTTATTACCATAGCCATCTTTTCCTTACAAAAGGGAATCATATTTTAGCTCAAGCAGACAGGATTCCTGAGAGTCTCATACTGAAAAATACAGGCTACATGCAAAAACCCCAGTGCAGAGACTCACTGAAGTCTGTCAGACACTGATTTAAATGCAAGTGACTTCAAGGGCTGCACTCTCAAACGTATCACAGGAAATTGTTGTAAAAGAAAAATTATTGACCATCCTACGAATACAGAAGTAGATAGAAGTAAATCCTTATTTATGCAAAAGCCTCTAAGCCTATCTGATCTCACACTGATGGCCATTCTGTCTTAGATTCATTTTGTAAGACCTTTAATAAAACTGTGCAATAACCAGAGCTGGGGATGATAGCCTACATTCAGTTTCTGACACTGCAAAGAACAACGTGGATCACATTCAGAAATTTTCCCAGTGCTCAACATGCCACTTATCAAATTCCCTTCAAGCATTCATCACACCCATGCAAATAATTTATTCTTCCCCACAGAAGCTTTGTGTTTGATCACAATGACAACTTACTGCTTCTGCTCTGCATCACATACATTATGGAGCTTCACACCCCAGAGCAAGAGCTAATTCACATCAAGGAAACCTGCTGAGGTGACCCTCCATTCCTGCAGTCCTTGCACACAATTACATCTCATGAACTCACAAAGATTTAGTTATGTCAACAAGGTCTGCAGAACCAAGACCACGCTTTTGAAAAATGAGTTGTTAATCCTGAAAAGGATTAACACATTAGGAGATAAGCAAATGCCTAGCTCAAGATTATTGTTACAAGCTAGGCACTTTGATTATAAACTACATTTTCATCATTTAGGAGTCACCTGTCCTGCAAATACACATGCACTAATAATTTGTCTATGAAATCCCTGGGAAACCACAAACAGGTTTTAGAATCTGCTGATCAGAGTAAGTAGTCTATCAGAATAGCTTTAGCAAATAAAAGAAATGCAAAATACCAACATGTACCTAGAGGACAGAGTCTCCTGGCTGAGTAGGGTTGTAGGCTGAGACCCAAAGAGCTGGTAATTTGGGATGGAATAGCTTTTACAAATCAATCAGTGCAGAAAGCAAACATCACACGAGTTATGCGTTTACCAGGCAGTGTTTGACAGCAAGGAACAAGCTACAGCACAGAAAATCTCTGTGTATTTTAAGCCTCCATCCCAAACTGACTCCTCATACAATTCATCTGCAGGCTGTAATTTACTAAATCCATCTGTTGTTCCTACAGCTTGCTTTCTGGAAATTCTGCATTTCAAGGGTCTGCTTGTTAGAGAAGGTCAAAGAGTAAAGCAGGCCCTTTCATTTTAAGTGACTTGAAAGAAAAGGAAAGGAAATTTATATTTAGAAATAGCAATGATTAACTAGGGGAAATATATTAGAGTATTAAAATAAACGACATAGAATGGCTCTTACTTCCAATTAGGCTGACTTTACTTCAAGAAAAATATTTATATACAAATATAAAAATCTGGGGAATGCTAACCTATACTAAGATGAAAGCATCTCATAACATAATTCATGTTTAGCCATTAAAATGGGGGATCATATTTTTACATACTTTTTCTTCTTGTCCTTCTTAAGTGTCTGCTTCTGTGCTTTCTTCTCTAATCACCAAAACTTTTCACAGCTTCTCTTTGTTAGCAAACTGCCTATGGCGACTGCACACCTTCCACATCTCCATAGCCTTCAGAAAGGCACCATCTGATGCTCCTGATTATTCTGGATCAGAGCAGATTCACCACAGAATTAATGAAATAAACTCACATACAATCTAAAACTGAAGGCCTCAAGAGCTAAAGTCTGGACCAGGCTCCACCAAGATGCACTCTGTATTCCTGACTCTATTCAGGGCTTCTGTTTTCAGCCCACTTATTGGACAACATAAAGAACACCAAAGCCATTTAAAAAATACACAGAGGAGAGCTGTGGGTATCTCCTGAGCACACCCCACTGACAGTGAAGTGCTGGTAGTGCAGTTCAGAGCCATGCAAGACAGCTCCAGTCACCCCAAGAGCCCCAGGGAGTGTGTCCAGCCCCGAGGGATAACACTCAAGCTTGTTTAAACCACTGAGCTCACTCACCACTGGTGCTACAGCCACTGTCAGAGGGAGGGGAGGGAGCCCTGAGACCCCTTCCTAAATAAGTGCAGTTGATGCTGTAGGTGCAGCTGTTCACTTCCACCTGATGGGTGGCAGCTCCTGTTGCACTTCAGGGCTGTGGTAGGGACCATGGTACAGCCTGAGAGGGGACAATGACTAACACCATACAAAGCAGATACTAGGGGAAAACACAATTCATACAGCTGGACTTCAACCAGGAGACTAAAATCCCCCTCTGTATGAGTGCAAAAGTCTCCCAGGACCCTTACTGGCATGAGTAGTAGGCTGTCAGTCTAAAACACATCCCAAGCTCGGGTGTGCTAACGTCATGCAAGAGCAGTGGTTCAATCCTGACTCAGAAGAATCCATGTCACCTACTGAGTCACCAAAACCACCCCTTGCAGCATGGATTTCCTTGGAGTCCCCTGTGCAAGCCCTGCTTAGACCTGACCCTGTTGTGCCTGTAAGGTTTAACACTAAAGGAGTCAAAAGTCATATGATGCAATGAGCTGCAGCTTGTTTGTTTTCTCGGGGGCTCTCCCTCCCTCCAACAGCAACCCAACCAAAAGGCCTTTGTCTAAGGAGTGGAACAAGGATCACAACACAGTGCTTGCATTTCCTTATGGAGGAGCTACACCAGCAGCTCCTCTCAGCCTCTGAAGTCAGCTCCAGTACAGTTACTTGGCCTAAGTTCATCTAAACTAAATGGGCCGACTTGGTTCAAACGTGTTGCACAACCAAATGATAAAATTTGGGGGGAGGGAGGGAATGACTAGTGATGACACATGTACTTAACACTGCATGTCTCCTCTTTCCAGATTAGGAGGAGCTGGCAAGCTCTGGTCTGTACGCATGCCAGCAGCGGATGTCGGCACATATACAACACTTTTCAGAACAACATACTGTTGAAACATGTAGTTCAACTCCAAGGCACCCCTTCTGCTCAGTTAGCCCAAAACAGCTATTAGAATTGTCTCGCTTAATATGGTAGGATTTGTAGCACAGCTTTTAATGCTGCTTTAATCTGGTTTCTTTATAGCTGCTTTGGAAGCGCTGGGAAGTCGGTGGGAGCAGGCCTGCTCAAGGCCCTCCACATCCATTTGAGCTGGGGGAAGTGACAAACCTGTTGGCAAGAGGGAAATATCAAGGATAGCGGGGGTGTCATACATGATACAGGAATATCATCCTCTCTTCCGCTTTCACATGTCCTCACTTTCCTTTCATTTTTCAGTCTGAAGTACAGAAAAGCAGGATGCTGACAAGCTCTCCCTGGTTCATTGTCAGTGTGTCTTGAGAAAGTCATCAGTGAAGATCTGAAAGAAATAATGTCTGCAAAATAAAAAAAAATATATTCCAAGTCAGAAATGAAGTGTTCTGCATTCATTAAGAGAAAACTCTGCCTTGATGACTTCAGATTTTAAAATAAGTTCAGTTTTTTCCTCCTTCTTCTTTCAATCATTTTGGCATGAACATTTATAAATTCAGCATCCCCTTAATCCCATATTCTTTTTCCTGCTTCATTTGCCCCTTCATGTCTTCAATTATTTTATTCTTTGTCACAAACAATCACTAACAATCATTAAAAAAAAATCAGTGCAGAAAACCCCTCATCTTTTGGTGTGGGTCTGGAGTGATGCTGGATGTATCAGAAGCAGCCAATACACTCCATGTTACATGGGTTGATTTTAGACATTGGAATAATTTTCTTTAGTTTCTGATCTAGCCACTCTATTCCAGCACCATTATCCTGACAATTTCCCTTTATTCTCACTTCCTAGCAGCTGCTTCCATTTCAATCCCCTTTTCTTTCTGCATGGCTCCAGCACTGGGGAGGATTTGGTCAGACTGCAAAGACTCAGGGAGGTCTTCCTGCCACGGGACTCAAATGGGAATTGTGCAAGGCAGGAGCCACCAAAGCCTCCAACTCTGCTCTGCACAAGTTTGATGTGCTCATGTGGGGATCACAGGGAGAGCTGCAGCCAACCCTTTCCCCTTTTCCTCAGAAGCACCAGTCCCTGCAGGTACATCTTGGTGAAGCAGCCTCTGGTTTGGGTATTGCTCCTTTTACTGCTCTCTCAGGCATCCAGAGAGAGCAGTTTCCCATTCAGATGTCCCAGGTTATCACAACTAAAGCCAGTTCCACTGTTTGCCACTCACTCATTGCTGCTATCCAGCCCCTTTGTCAGCAATGATTCTCTCTCTGAACTACCCAATCCAGATTTTTCCAAATAATTCCTAAAATTTCAAAATGAATCATAGAATCATGGAATCATTAAGGTTAGAAAACACTTCCAAGGTTATCAAGAACAACTTTCAACTGAATACTACCACGCACACTAAATCATACTCTAAAGTGTCACATTGGTTTTTGAACAGGAGGTTCCACGAGTGGTGACTCCACCACTTTCTTCCACTAACTCTTTTAACACCAGAGCTGTCCTTTAGAAATTAATTCATTCAGACAAAAGCAAGCTGGGGAGTGCCTGTGTGGGGAATTACACTGCCCTGGCTGATGGAACACCTTTGGTGGGAGACACACAAGGGAATAAGGAGTCAGAACATGGGTCTGGATCACCACCACTTAACCAGGCTCAGTTGCAGAGCCTGAGCTAAAACAACAATATTTGGATTTCTCCTGTACTTTGTCCCATCCAATGTTCAAACAGGAATCCCAGGACAAAGTGTACTTTATGTGAATTGTAACAAATGCACAGCAAGAGGCTACTTCCAATGGGTTGTCAGGATTTGCTTAAAACGTAAAGGGCACTTTAAGAGAAAAAAGAAGCCCTGCACTTTGGTTTGGTAAAAAATCAAGTTTTATAGACCCAAAAAATCAACATACTTTTCCCTATAGTTTACGTAAAAATTGTTGTGGAAGAAATGAGTGTGATTCTGCAGATCTGTCTTCATGGATCCTTTTAATTTAGAGGCATGAGTCATTGGAGCAGGGACTCCTTGGATGATTGTGTGACCACAGGATGCAGCCCTGGAAAAGTGTTTTTGTAAACAAATAAACATGTTCCTTCCTGTTTGAAACTCAGATCTTTCAGCATTGGGCAAGCGCCTGAGAACCTGAGAGTGAGAGTAATAAGAAATATTAAATGCAATGCCAGTTGCTTGGTCCAGTTCCAACTGCAAGAGGTGAACAAAACACACTGAGTGAAAAATAGATTAGATTTTTATAATCCTTTAATAATCTGAAGTGTTATGGGTATCAGGAGCAAAGAAAAGACTTGTTAAGTGAAAATTGCCTGAAGAGATGGTCTTACAACCTGACAAAATCAGAACAGAGGGTGAAAAAAACAAAAACAGGGAGAGTTGATCATGGCTTGTGATCAGGGAGTGATGTAAAGATCACAGGCTCCAAAATGGATTTCACACTCTGGCTTTTGACATTTGATGAAGTCTTTTGAGAGAGATTATCCTCTTTTCCTGGAGAAAGCAGGATGCTGGCCACAGTCAGCAGTCTGCACCCGCTTTGCTACTTGACTCCCAAAGGGGGAAAATGGGGGAAAATGGGAAAAAAAGCTGTCCAGTCCAAACAGCTGGGAACATTTCCAGAAAAGCAGGTAGATACTCAAAAGCAACCTGAATATTGCAGTGTCAGGAAGTCCATTTTCTGTTGGTAGTTTAAAAGCAAACTTCTGGCAGCTGTCAGGTGTGAAAAAGGCATATTGTATATGTGGCTCTACGCAGATATTTACTATATGTAATCTGATAGATAGAAAAGTTATACTATATTAACATTAGAATAATGTAGTGAATGTAGTTTTGTAATTAACAATAAGTTATAGTACAATAGAAGCTGTGTATGTGTGTTATATTTTTGCTCAAGAAGAAAAAATTCCTCAGCACAGAGATAACATTCACAGAGGCCCCTAAACCTTACAGAGGCCTCTAAACCTTCTAGTGAAGAAGAATTTATGGCCTCTTATCCACAGAACCTAACTTTCTCAAGGACGTATGCTCTCATGTGTTCTTTTAATTAACAGAAAGCTTTTGTGACAAGAAACAGCTGAAAATTACTTGTTTTACGTAAGATATGAATAGTCATAAACTGAAGGCTTAAAAAAGAAGACTTCTCTTTGTTCTGGGCCCTTCTCCTTCCTAGCCTTTGTCTGGGAGGGAGGGGGGACAAAAGCCCGGGCTACCTTCTTTGCTCTTGTTGTCTCATTATTTGTCCTGTCTCTGAAAACTTTTTTTTAAACTTTTATTATTGTATTAATATTTTTGTAACCAATTTTTATTCTTTATTAAATATTCATAAATTTCAAAAAAACGAGTGATTTGCGTTTATCACAATTTGGTAGCAGAGGTCGGTTTAAAATACCCCACTGCGGGTGCTGTGGGAGGATTAGAGACCTGGGAGACGCGTCCCGCCTGCATTAGGCAGCCCCGGCTCTGGTCCTCGCAGAGTACCCCAGAAAGGGGTAAGATCCAAGGACAAAGGGAGACAATAAGGCAAAGAGAAGGGAAAGAATTCCCTAAAAACCGCGGTAACCAGCTCCTAACATCAAAGTGTGCACGAAGAATAAAGACCCAAGAACAACGGAGTGGTAAGAATTGCTGGGACTGGGGGTGGCGGCGTTTGGCGCGGAACGGGGGCTGAAAGTGTGTGTGCCTGAGAGGCGGGCTGGGGTAACACCCAGACCTTCCAAGCGAGTGCGGAGTCCCCTACGCTGCGGTTCCGTTGTCCCGCGAGGGAGGCGGCCAGCACCGGGACGAAAGTGAATGGTAAAAAGGAGTGAGAGAAACCCCCCAGGAAAAAGGTAAAGTGTGTGAAAAAGGGGACCCTAAAAAAAAAAAAATAAAAAAAAAAATAAACCCAAGAGCACCTGGGGTTGGGAAGGGAGAACCCCCCAACACTGTCAGATTGAGGGTTTTGATAACCAGCTGGATTGGAGGAAGCAATTCCGAGACATCCAGGGTTATGTTAAATTCTGCAGAATCTAGGAAATAAACCCAAGAGCACCTGAGGTTGGGAAGGGAGAACCCCCCAACACTGTCAGATTGAGGGTTTTGATAACCAGCTGGATTGGAGGAAGCAATTCCGAGACATCCAGGGTTATGTTAAATTCTGCAGAATCTAGGAAATAAACCCAAGAGCACCTGGGGTTGGGAAGGGAGAACCCCCCAACACTGTCAGATTGAGGGTTTGGTGAAGGGCATTGTCTGCCCGGGTTGATAACCAGCTGGATTGGAGGAAGCAATTCCGAGACATCCAGGGTTATGTTAAATTCTGCAGAATCTAGGAAATAAACCCAAGAGCACCTGAGGTTGGGAAGGGAGAACCCCCCAACACTGTCAGATTGAGGGTTTTGATAACCAGCTGGATTGGAGGAAGCAATTCCGAGACATCCAGGGTTATGTTAAATTCTGCAGAATCTAGGAAATAAACCCAAGAGCACCTGAGGTTGGGAAGGGAGAACCCCCCAACACTGTCAGATTGAGGGTTTTGATAACCAGCTGGATTGGAGGAAGCAATTCCGAGACATCCAGGGTTATGTTAAATTCTGCAGAATCTAGGAAATAAACCCAAGAGCACCTGAGGTTGGGAAGGGAGAACCCCCCAACACTGTCAGATTGAGGGTTTTGATAACCAGCTGGATTGGAGGAAGCAATTCCGAGACATCCAGGGTTATGTTAAATTCTGCAGAATCTAGGAAATAAACCCAAGAGCACCTGGGGTTGGGAAGGGAGAACCCCCCAACACTGTCAGATTGAGGGTTTGTGAAGTGCATTGTCTGGCCAGGTTAAAGAGTGTAAAAGTGTGTGGAAAGTAAAAGGTACCTTGTAGTTGTGATTGTTTTGTTGTGTGTGAGATTAAGTGAAAAATAGAGTAGAGTGAATGTGGACGAATGAAAGTATAGAAAGTGTAGATTTTTTATTTTAAGCTTTATTATAGTTCCTCAGAGAAGGTAAATTGTATTAAGAAATAATGTGGGAGAAAGGAGAAAAGTAGGTTTTTTTTGTGGGGGTAAAAGGGAAGGTGAACAGAGACAGGGATGGGTAGAATAGAGAAAATTTTGAAAGAAAAGGGATAGAAGTCCAGTGGAGAGAAATCATCAACAGAGATACCACCCTAAGATCGTCCCCTGGGAGCTGCATTGCCGGCTCCGGTGTTGGTGCCTGTCTCAGTCCCTGTGCTTGCCACAGGTTCTAGCTTGTCGCTTGTTTCTGCCCCAGTTTCCGTCCCAGGCACGAGTCCGCTGTTCGCAGCGGCAGCCCAGCCGGTTTCTCCCCTCCCCCCCTCGCTGTTCGCAGCGGCGGCTCAGTCGGTACCCGGCCCCCCACCCCGGTCCCGCCGCTTCGGGACCGGCTGCAGCTTCTCTGCAGCGACGGTACTCGGCCCCCACCCCGGTCCCTCTCGCTATTTTCCCGCAAAGGCTTTTTCAGCCTCATTCCCAGTATTTTGTTTGTTTGCTAGTTTGTTTTGGCAGCGCTGAGCGTTGCCGCCACTGCCTTGCTTTTGTTGGAAGCGGCGAGTACGGTCGCCATGAGCCACGCGGGGGGGTGGCCGCGTGGTAGCTTAGCCGACCCTGGAGGGTCCCCCCCCCCCCACGGCGGCGGGTGGCGGCAGAGCGGCCGGTTCCCCTCCCTCCTCCCCCCAGCAGCGGCGGTGAATCCCCCTCCGCTTGCGGCGCGAGGGGGGGGGCTTTTCCCTCTCCCCTCCCCCCCCCCAGCGGCGGCGAGCCCCCCTCCGCTTGCGACACGGCGGCAGCAGGGCGGCTGGTTCCTTCTCCTCCCCCCCCCCAGCGGCGGCGGCGGCGGGGCAGCGGGCTCCCCCCCCCCCCCCTTCCCCCCTTCCCGGCGGCGGTTCCTCCGCTGTCGGCGTGTGGCGGGTTGGTCCGGTCCCTAGCTGCCTCAATAGCGATTCCAGCTCCGGTGGTGCTGGGCGTTGACTGCCGGAGGCGGCTGGACCCGCCAGCGTGGGCCATGCGGAAAGCGCGGCCGCATGGAGGAGACCGGAAATTGCTTCCCCTTCGGGAATTCCGGTGGCAGACCCCGCCCATGCCCCGTCCTTGGAGGACCAAAAACTCAGTGATCAGTCCTCCAGAGCTCCCCACTTCCTGTTGGGGAAGCCGTTCCCTTGGAAACCGCAGTCAATGCAGATCTTCTCAGGAAGAAAGGGAGACGGGCGGCCGCACAGCCGTGCCATGGCAGAGGGGCTGCCCGGTGGAGGCGGCGGCGCCGAGCCGCGCGTGGGACGCGCAGCTCCCTGCCCGCCCCTCCTCCAGCTCGCTTATCAGCGCCCGCAGCTGCCCTTTTCCTTATGACCGAGAGACTCGGGTCATAGAAGTTTTAAAGATTTTTTCAGTGTTTCTCATGCGCTAGCCTTCAATTTCTTTTAAATCGGTAGCCTGTAAAATTCAGACAGCGTGCATGTGTTCTGGGATGTTTTAGGAAGGACTTGTAAGTTTTTTTTGAGAAGAAAGGAGACAGTGTCTGAAGCTGTGCTTTTTAAATGACTGCTGCTTGATGTGCTAACATTTTTTTTTCAAGCGTTTTTCACTTAGTGAGAGAGAGCTTGGCCATGTGAAGTCAGTGTTTAGTGCTTTTTAAGTGTCTCTTCTACAGTTGATGAATGAATGTGTGTGAAAGTTGAAGGAGGAGGAGTGAAGAAAGAGAAGTATTAGTGTTCACTGGATTATTTGCTTAGTCTATGTTATATTTTAGAAGATGCAGACAGGAGGAAGAGTTAGAATTTGTAGAAGGTACAAAAGCAAGAAGAATTTGTTTGGTAGATATTTCAGAGAGGCATGGTGTAAGTAAAGATGTGATGGAGTGCAGGAGCAAGAAGAGACTTTTGCCTGTCATCAGGGATGTGGTGATATAGAAAGATACCAGAATTTAGATAGGAGATGTTTAGTTAGTCCCAGGAACAAGGAGTAATTTGTTAAGATGAGAATTACAAGTGAAATTAGAAATAAGAGTGGCTCCAAAAGATGAAATAATTTGGCAGACCAGGAAGCTAAGGTGCAGCAGAGAATGAAGCTAAAAGGGTCATGTTAATATTAACTCCAAATAAGGAAAATTGAAAATTCCAGAATTTAGTGAAACAGAGGAAAAAGAATTGAAGGAGATAAGAGGTAAACCAGATGAATCAAAGAAACAGAAACTTCTTGAAAGAAGGCAATTACTTAATAAAGTACTTACTAGAAAAATATTAGAAAACATGCATCAGAAAACTCACTGAGGTACCCAAGCTTTGTGTGATTATTTCCTAAGAAACTATGAATACATTGGGATTTGTAGGGTAACAGAGAAGATAACTGAAAGATGTATAACTTGTCAAAAGATAAAATAAAAAGATAATGAGGAGAACTACACTGGAAGGTAAGGAATTAGCCTTTAGACCATTTCAAAGTATCCAAGTAGATTTTACAGAACTTCCTCAAGTTCAACGATGGAAATATATATTGGTAATAACAGACCATTTAACTCATTGAGTGGAGGCAGTTCCCACTGCCAAGGCTACTGCTAATGTGGTAAGTAAAACCCTTTTGAAACAAATTATTCCAAGATATGAGATGGTTAATAAAATAGATTCAGACAGAGGAACACACTTTACATCAAAAGTGTTACAACAATTAATTCAAGCTTTGAGGACCCCAGGCCCAGCAGCTCTGGCTCTGTAGGAAAACCCTAACAGAAGCTGTGAGGCAGCTGCACCAGGACACCCCTGACCTTAGGCCCCTCTGGGCATTGGAGTCCGGGAAGAGAATGAACTCTTTGTCCCCAAGAAAGAAACCCCAGAAGCCCCAGGGTGTCCTTGGGGAAGTGTTCCTGAGTTTTGCTTCTGTTTGTTATTAATGCTGGGGTTGGTGTTGTTTGTTAACCTGTGTATATACACCAAAAAGAAACTGTTATTACTGTCCCCAGATCTTCGCCTGAGAGGCCCCTAATTTTCAAAATTACAATAATTCAGAGGGAGAGAGTTTGAATTCTTCATTACAAGGGTGGCTCCAGCTTTTCTGTGGCAGATACCTGTCTTTCAGACTAAGACAGGACCATTTTTTAGCTATCCTATAAAACTTAGGTGTGATATTTATAACAGTATTTTAGCATTGTGCAGCTTGTATTCCAAGATTTTGTTAAAACCTATGATCAATTTAATATGCTGCCATTTCTGTCAGCTATATAGTGCACACACAGATAGATTATGTTGTGCCAAAATGCAATTCAAAGAAATTATAAATTGCACCATATCAAAATTGTTGTGATTAATATCTCTAACTCCAAAATGAGAAAGTCCTTTTCAGGTATTGCTGACTGAGGCGGCGATCCAGATCAGGGAATGAAGATGAATTCACCAGCAGAGCAAAAGGACCTGTGGAAAAGCCTAAGGAGTGGACAATATCACCAGAACCGAGTGATACAAAATTAACTCTTAAACGGGAATGAGTAGTAATGAACTGGGGAGATCCATATGATCCAGGAAACATACGCAGGATCACACCTGACTGGAAACTTAGACTGAGTTTTGCATCAGTGGTTTCAAATACCACCTGAGAAAACTTTAAGACACCTCCAGTACCCTCCATGGGGAGGATACTGCCACCGCAGACAGGAAGATCAGAAATGTTTCGGACAGAAAACCCCTGTAATTTTTGGCCTTAGCCTGTGATTTATATAAAGAGGAGGGTGAATTACAACCTCATATATTGCCAAGCCAAATACCCTGTTTGATTCACCCAAATACTGGACATGCTGGTTGGTTTAAATGTGTTTGAGCTGTGAGAAAAATTGGTACTGTAGTTCACACAAATGACACTCTCGTTGCATGAAGTGTAGAGTGTCACCTGAGCCCCCTATCCAAGCAGAACTTGGAGCTACTGAAATAATAACTTAGTTGTGTGGTTGGGAGTTATTAGTGCCTCTTGAATGGGAGATAGCTGAGAAAAAGTGGGAGACCACCATTAAAGAGTGTCAGAAACGATTTGCCTGGAAATTAGCCAAGAGAAAGTGACAATAGACGAGAGGGCAAGACCAGATTGGCCTCTATAATCGCCACCGAGAAGATCACATACACCTGCTGTGGGCTGCAACCCCATAGGCATGGGAGGTGGGAGTATAAGCCATACTGGACCTCTCCTTTTGCTGTCACTCATTCTCTGTTTCTTCATTTTTGAAATATTAACCAGGCCATGCTATATGGAAAGACACCGAGGCTCCTTCTTTATTTCTCATACTCATGTCAACAGTCACTGTTACAACCCTTCCAAATTGGGAAATTGCATACACAATGAGAAAAAGTATTAGATTGCTGAAAATTTAAGGGGAAGTGAATGTGCAAAAGGGGAGAAATGGATGTGTTTCACCCACATTACTAGAAGTAAAGCAAAGAATTTGGTATACAGGAAAAATCCCTATGTTAGCCTCCCAGAGATTTCTAAATTTTGGGAGAATATGGATGAGCAAAAACTGGATTATTGGAAAGCACCAAACGGTCTGTTCTGGATATGTGGAAAAAGGCATACCCAAAACTCCCCCCACAAGTGGAAAGAGAGCTGTACTCTGGGTGTCATACAACCAGGATTTTTTCTTTTGCCTGGACCTGAAGGGGACCACTTAGGGATACCAGTTTATGAGGATCTAAAAAGAAACAAGAGAGACCTAATTGGAGGATTCCAAAAATGGGGAGATGATGAGTGGCCCCCTGAACGAATACTAGAAACGTATGGGCCAGCCACCTGGGCACAAGACGGGAGTTGGGGATATCGAACTCCCATTTATATGTTAAATCGTATCATAAGGCTTCAGGCAGTCGTAGAAATAATAACAAACAAAACTGGTCTGGCCATGGAATTAATATCCAGGCAACAAACTCAAATCAGAGCCGCTGTGTACCAAAACAGGTTAGCACTGGATTACCTATTAGCTGAAGAAGGGGGCATTTGTGAAAAATTCAATACATCAGATTGTTGTTTATAATGGAGATGCTATCCTAGATATAGTCAATGATATCAGAAAAATCGCCCAAGTACCAGTTCAGAAGTGGGAATCCGTGCTAAGTACCAGCTGGTGAGATAATGTGCTAGGAGTAGAATGGTGAAAGAAACTAGGCTTTTTCCTCTTATGTGCTACAGCTAGTTTAATATTCTTTCCTTGCTTGATCCCTTGTTTTATTAGATTAATCACTAGTGTAGTTCAAGGTATGCAATTAGTAACCTTAGATCAAAAGATGGATACAACAAAAACGGTGCAAAAGATTATGGTATTAAGGAAACAAAATAGAGTAGAAGACCCCCCTCCAAAAAGCTAGACTGATTTATGAAGAAAATGAACATAGAAGGGATGCAAGAGAGCAGTAAATATCCGCTCGAGCCAATTTATTATAATAAGAAAGAGGAGGGATTGTGAAAAAGGCATATTGTATATGTGGCTCTACGCAGATATTTACTATATGTAATCTGATAGATAGAAAAGTTATACTATATTAACATTAGAATAATGTAGTGAATGTAGTTTTGTAATTAACAATAAGTTATAGTACAATAGAAGCTGTGTATGTGTGTTATATTTTTGCTCAAGAAGAAAAAATTCCTCAGCACAGAGATAACATTCACAGAGGCCCCTAAACCTTACAGAGGCCTCTAAACCTTCTAGTGAAGAAGAATTTATGGCCTCTTATCCACAGAACCTAACTTTCTCAAGGACGTATGCTCTCATGTGTTCTTTTAATTAACAGAAAGCTTTTGTGACAAGAAACAGCTGAAAATTACTTGTTTTACGTAAGATATGAATAGTCATAAACTGAAGGCTTAAAAAAGAAGACTTCTCTTTGTTCTGGGCCCTTCTCCTTCCTAGCCTTTGTCTGGGAGGGAGGGGGGACAAAAGCCCGGGCTACCTTCTTTGCTCTTGTTGTCTCATTATTTGTCCTGTCTCTGAAAACTTTTTTTAAACTTTTATTATTGTATTAATATTTTTGTAACCAATTTTTATTCTTTATTAAATATTCATAAATTTCAAAAAAACGAGTGATTTGCGTTTATCACACAGGGAATCCTTTAAGTACATTTAGATCAATGCATGAAGTCAAATAAACACTTCAAATCCCTCAAGATTAAGAGTGAATCCAGTCAGGAAACGGCTGAGCCACTGCTCGACCCTTTTTTCTGTCGTAGACCAACCAGCCTGGAGGATGCTGCAGCCCATCCCCAAATCCTGCTGTACCTGGGCACACTCCAGTGAAGGACAGCAGAGCACAAGGCTTGCCCTGGCCCCAGCTGGGTTGGGATGTTTCAGCTGCAAACGATAGATCTATTTTACGTATTAGAGCTTGTCTAGACCAAGGAAATGTTCCTGCTATGACTATGCTGAGGTAATTACACCAGTGTAAACCCCTCTGGGCAAAACAGAGCTTTCAGTGGCCTGATTTACGCTGGTCACTTGCCAGGATTAGTTCAGCTGGTACCAGCCTGTCCTCCAGGAGCTCCTGCTCCCAGCTGGAATCCCGCACAGAAGTTTTCATCCGCCTCATCTGAAACCTTGGCACTGCCAATCTATCAATCAAGACATCCTTCTGGGACGGGTGGGCAAATGTTTCTCTCCAAAAGAATGGTAAATATTTAGAAGGCTCTTCTGTTAGGGGAGAATTGATTAATATGCTACCAAAAAAAAAAAAAAAGAAAAAAAGCTGAAATAAATCTGGATCTAAATTAAAGCATATTTGGATTTGTGTATGTATATCAGGGCAACATGTTGGCTGCAAATACAATGAAATAGGAAAGCTGATGTAGGATGTTTAACCTGCCAGGGGTAGAGGTGTCCCTTACCCACATTAAATTTGTGTGCAAGGACAAAATGTGTCCAAGCAGTAAAACAGGAGCTACTCCAAACTGATCAATTCAAATGAACAACAACAAAAAAAAAAAAGAGAAAAAATTTCCCTAAATTAAATAAACCCAAGGAAGGCCCTTTAAAGCACAGAAGGTGGAACCCTAGTCTAGGAGAAGTCAGTGGCAATATTTACACGGGCTTTAAAGGAGAGGCTTCACTTACTCTGATATGTAAAAGCACACGGTGCTGTTGTGCATAGCGTGGTACAAAATACATGTGCTGAGTTTCACACACAGCATTCAGGGAACATGCTGATAAATGCAGGATGAGGAACAGGCAGACTAACAGACAGACTTGGTTATATTTTAATCTGGTTTACTGTTACCTGCAGGTGTTGGAGTTAAAATGTTCTAAAAAGTTACTACATACTTTTAACTCTAAACAGTTACTGGAAGGACAGCTAGAAACTCTAATAGTAAAACAAACACGCTCCTTTAAAAGTTTCCTTATTAAAAAAAAATTAAAATGGGGGGGAAAGTATGTCTGAAGCACAAAGATGACATCAGAAAAGTTCCTCAATTCACAGATGGCTGCACCTTTCAAAAAAAATTAAAACAGGAACCCTAGATTGATTTAATCACCCGTACAAGTGAAAAAACGTAATGAAGATATTTAGTGCCAAATTGGTTTCTTGGGACCTTTTCCATGTAAATAATACAAATCAAACCTTGAAGTTCAGTGCAGATATGATCTGACAAGTAAGCCAGGCTTTTTGTTTTCCTTTGATCCAGCTCCAGAAATATTTTATCCAAGGTAAAGTTGGTTTTAAGTGTTTTCCATTTCAGTTTTTAATTTTGGATATTCATCATATAGGAAACTTGCTTATAATGCTTCAAACACCAGTCAGGCTGCACTGACTCACAGCACCAAACCCAAAAATTTCCTTGTGTTTGCTCATAAGAGGGGCAATATCAAGAACTCCCCACAAGAATATCAAGAATGTGACATGGTATTAATTTCCATTACTTGGTTATTTTTAAGGTTACAGGGCACATGGACAGCCCCAGCCAAATATTCCCAAATACCAAGACAAACCGACTTCAGTATTTTTTGTACTGTTCCACTTCTCCCAGGTGTGTTGGGGAATCATACTTATGAAGATAATAAGATAGACAGACCTTTGCTTTCTGAGTGATTCCCCAAATTCCCCACATACTGCCATTCCCTCAGGATGCCATCTGGGAGCAACAGTGCCTTCTCTTGGAAGAAAATCTTAACTTGTTATGGTTTTTGGGGAGGTCTTGGGTTTGGATTTTGTGGTTTTTTTTTTGGTTTTTTTTTTGGTTTTTTTTGGTTTTTTTTTGGTGGGTTTTTTGGGGGGGGAGGTTGTTTTTGGTTTTTTGTAATTGTTTTTGTGGTTTTTTTGTTTTGGGTTGTTGGGGGTTTTTTTGTATTTTACTTCTCTGATTCTATTAAAAATTAAAATTAAAAATTAAAAAAAAAAATTTCCATTCCATTTTCAAACCAGGATGAAGATTCTGCAATCCAGAAAAAAAAATACATATAACCTTGTTCACAGCTTTCAGTGTTATGTGCCTAAACACAGATTTAGACACCTTGCTGTAGGCAGGCAGTTTTCAAAAATTCAGCTCTTGTCAATAATGTAAAATCCTGTGGATTCTCTTCCTTCCACAAATTGGTATGTAGTATATTTAGAATTAACAGGGCCCGTTTTCCCTTTTCACTCGAGTATGTGGTGTAAGGTTAATGAAAATAAGATGGATATTTTATTTTGGGTCTGACATATAATATTATTAAATGTGCCCACCAGAAATGTAGGATAAAATATTTGCTCTGCTTGAAGATTATGTGATATTTGTATTCTAAGCCTCACCACAGTGGGTTTCTTTAAATAGAAGCTATACTTTACTCCTAAATTGCTTAAGGCAAAGGAAGCAGAGATGATGTTTTTATGAATGTTTAAATGCAAATGGAACTGAGAGTGAATGCTATGCTAGCTAACATCAAAGGCTCACCAAAGTCTCTGCATTAATGAGGCTCTTTGTTTCCTGGATCACAGATTACAACAGGTTTCCAACTCATTGCCAAGGCTTTATCTCCATTTGGGAGGGCTGTAAATCTCAGACGATTTTTTTTTCACATGCAAAACAAGAGGATCATCTGAAAGAAGGAAAAAAAAATCTTAAAGTAGCAAATATTTCATTCAAATGATTATTCCTCAAAGTGGCTGCATCTTATTTTATTTTTGGGATGTTTAAAAGAATGGAAATTTGCCGACAGAGTTTCCTATGGGGCAGCTCGTTCATTTGGAGGAGAAAATTGAGCAGGAAAAAAGCAAACAGCATCCTTCCCTCTCCCATCCTCTTCAGCCCAGCATCAACTGTGCCCCAAAATCAGAACAATTATTTTATGTCATGCAAAATCAGCAATTAGCAGAAAGACAGATTTTGCTCCATTTAAATATTTTCAAGTACTTTTCAAAGTGGCTCCAACTAGTTCTTCTCCTCCCCAAAAAGTAATGAGATTATATCCCTAGTAATAATACCTTAATTAACAAGAAAAATAGGGACCAAGATTTTTAGCTTCCTATTCAAGGGCTGAATGTGACAATATGTTGTATATTGGGTCATAAAAAACAATTTACATGGCGTCATTACAGTCTGTAGCAGAGTCTCCAGGACCCAGGGCTATCTTATGCAATCTTAATTAAGGAAAATAAATATCGGTGTGTTGTTTTAAGCTACTGGAGACATGCACAGGACCTGTCGTGTGTGATCAGAAGGGATGGGGAGTTTCCTTTTCCATGGGAACTGCTTAAAAAACCCTCCGACGCCAACACACAAGTGTCTAGTGCCTTCGGAATGGGCTGTGAAGATGGTAATTTCTTGTTTCCTGACCCTAATAATTTTGTGCCACCCCACGTCACGTCTGTGCTGCGAAGGGGCCGAGGGAGCACCGCCCGTGCCCGGGGCACGCACGGCGGGTGGCCAGTGGCACCCACGTGTGGCACAGCTGTGCCTGCACCCACAGCTGGCAATGGGCAGCTGTCCTGGCTCTGTGTGTGTGTGTGGGCACACACGTGTGCTGTGTGTGCTCAGACATACGTGCCCTGACGTGTCCCAGCGTGTGTGTGTGTGTTCATGCCTATCTGTGCACACATACGTGTGCTGATGTTGCAGTGTGTGTTTGTACACACACCATGATGAGTTTCAGCACACACATATACGTGCTGAGGCGTGTCTGTGTGCACACATACACGTCCTGGTGTCTTACTGTGTAGAGGTTTACGTGTTCATGCATCTGTCTGTGCACACATACGTGTCCTGATGGCTCAGTGTGTGCACACACGTGCTGATGTGTTCTTATGTGAGTGCACACCCGTATGAGCTGACATGTCTGTGTGCACACATGTGCTGATGTGTGTCAGCAGTTCCATGTATGGCCTTCTGTCCTCTGTGTGAAGTCATGTGCTGCTGATCTGTGCTTGTACATTCATAGGTGAATGTGAGTGTGCAGACGTGTTTGTGTGTGCAGATTGTGTGCACAGATATGTCTGCAGATGTGTGGCTGTGCATGCTGATGTGTGCAGCTACGTGTTCTTTTGTGTCTCTGGGGCTGTGTGTGGATCCCACTGCCGTGTGCTGCTGTGTGAGTGCTCGTGTGTGCCAGACGTGCATGCTGTGTGTGTACACAGGTGTGTGTGTAGCTGTGCACACACACACCTGCAGAGACATGTGGGGGGCCGTGCAGACCCTGACATGCTGCTGTGTGTGTACAGACTGTGCACACACACGTATGTGTGGATGTGTGTGAGATGTGCACGTGCAGCCATGCATGTATGAGTAAGCACCGACGTGTGCAGGTGTGTGCTCAGCTGTGGGCATGCAGGGGTGGCTGCAGGTGAGCCTGTACCAAGGTGTGTGTGCAGATGTGTGTGCACAGAAGGGTATGCAGGAACGTGGATGGGCACGGGCGTGCATGGGGCATGTGAGTGTGTGCTCAGATGTGCATGCAGGCATGTCCGTGTGTGCAGGCATGTGTGCACAAAGGTAGGCACAGGTGTGTGTGCAGATGTGCAAGCAGAGATGCGTGTGCATACCCGAGTGTGTCACAGCCGTGCACACACACCCAGGGCAGCCCCCGGTGTTGCCCACCCTGGGGCCCCCCGCAGCCCCCACCCAGCGGGCCGGGAGGGGGTCACCCCGCCGCAGCGCCGTCGTGGGGACAGCGTCGGGCTGGCTGTGCCTGTAACGCAGGGACTCGGCCCCGCGGCGTGTGCCCATGTGTCCCGGTGTGTGTCCCAGTGTGCGTGTCCCAGTGTGCGTGTCCCGGTGTGTGTCTCAGTGTGTGTCCCAGTGTGCGTGTCCCAGTGTGTGTGTCCCAGTGTGTGCATGTCCCAGTGTGTGCGTGTCCCAGTGTGTGCGTGTCCCAGTGTGTGTGTCCCAGTGTGTGTGTCCCGGTGTGTGTCCCAGTGTGTGTGTCCCAGTGTGTGTGTGTGTCCCAGTGTGTGTGTGTCCCAGTGTGTGTGTCTCAGTGTGTGTGTCCCGGTGCGTGTGTCCCGGTGTGTGTCCCAGTGTGTGTGTCCCGGTGTGTGTCCCAGTGTGTGTGTCTCAGTGTGTGTCCCAGTGTGTGTGTCCCGGTGTGTGTGTGTCTCAGTGTGCGTGTCCCAGTGTGCGTGTCCCAGTGTGTGTGTCCCAGTGTGTGTCTCAGTGTGTGTCCCAGTGTGTGTGTGTCCCAGTGTGTGTGTCCCAGTGTGTGTGTGTCCCAGTGTGTGTGTCCTGGTGTGTGTCTCAGTGTGTGTCCCAGTGTGTGTGTGTCCCAGTGTGTGTGTCTCAATGTGTGTGTCCCGGTGTGTGTGTCCCGGTGTGTGTGTCCCGGTGTGTGTCCCATTGTGTGCGTCCCTCTGTGTGTCCCGGTCTGTGTATCACGGTGTGCGTGTCCCAGTGTGTGTGCGTGTCCCAGTGTGTGTGTGTCCCGGTGTGTGTCCCAGTGTGTGTGTGTGTCCCGGTGTGTGTGTGTCCCTGTGTATCCCGGTCTGTATCCCGGTGTGTGTGTGTGTCCTGGTGTGTGTGTGTCCCAGTGTGTATCCCGGTCAGTGTCCCGGTGTGTGTGTGTACCCCGGTGTGTGTATGTCCCAGTGTCTATCCCGGTCTGTGTCCCGGTGTGTGTGTGAGTGTCCCGGTGTGTGTGTGTACCCCGGTGTGTGTGTATGTCCCAGTGTCTATCCCGGTCTGTGTCCCGGTCTGTGTATCCCGGTGTGTGTGTGTGTCCCGGTCTGTGTCCCGGTGTGTGTGTGTACCCCGGTGTGTGTGTATGTCCCAGTGTCTATCCCGGTCAGTGTCCCGGTGTGTGTGTGTACCCCGGTGTGTGTGTGTCCCAGTGTGTATCCCGGTCAGTGTCCCGGTGTGTGTGTGTACCCCGGTGTGTGTATGTCCCAGTGTCTATCCCGGTCTGTGTCCCGGTGTGTGTACCCCGGTGTGTGTGTGTGTCCCAGTGTCTATCCCGGTCTGTGTCCCGGTCTGTGTATCCCGGTGTGTGTGTGTGTCCCGGTCTGTGTCCCGGTGTGTGTGCGTGTCCCCGCGTGTGCCCGCCCCCGGCCCCGCCCCGGCGCTGCCAATCACCCGGCGGTCGCTTTGATGTCGCAGCGCTCGCCCGCCGCGCCGTCGCGCTCGCAGTCGGACCGGGCGCTCCGTGCTCCGCCAGCCGCCGGCGCCCGCTGCTCCAGCCAAACTTCCCGGGGCTCGGAGGGCGGGGGGGCGGCGGCGGCACGGGGGCGCCCCCGGAGCCCGGCATCCCGCGGCGCCTGCCCGCCCGCAGCCTGCCGAGCCCCCCGCGGGAGCGGGAGCGGGAGCGGGGAGGGGAGAAGGGAGGGGGGCAAAGAAAAGAGTGACGAGGGAAAAGCAAATCTTCGTATTTTCTAAAGGAAGGATTTAAAGGGAATTTGGAAAGGGGGAACAAAATTAAAGGGGGAAAAAAACTTTAAAAGTTGAAAGGAGGAAAAAACTTTAAAAAGAAAAAAAATTCAAGAGGGAGCTATTTTTTATTTTTAGTTTTTTTTTCAAGAGGAGGAAAAAATAATTGAGGGAGAGGAGAAAAAAAAAAAATTGCGAAGGGCTTGATCCGGGAGAACAATACTCGCCGGGAAAGTTGCTGCGCGGCGGGGAGGGAGCGGCGGGAGGAAAATGCCGCAGCTGGGCAGCGGCGGCGGGGACGACCTGGGCGCCACGGACGAGATGCTGGCCTTCAAGGACGAGGGCGAGCAGGAGGAGAAGATCCCCGAGAACGCCTTCACCGAGCGCGACCTGGCCGACCTCAAGTCCTCGCTGGTGAACGAGTCGGAAGGCAGCGGCAGCCCGGCCGCCGCCGCCGCCGATGCCGAGGTGAGCCGGGCCGGAGCGCCCCGCACGGCGGCCCCGCGCCCCCCGCCCCGCCGCGGCCCCCGCCCCACGCCCCCGCGCTGCCCCTCTCTCTCCTCCCCGTGCAGGCCCTCCGGCGAGTGCAGGATCCGCAGCGGGTGTACCAGGAGAAGCTCCCGGACCACATGGATGATGGTTAGTCACAGCCACCTCCGCGTGTCTCTGTGTGGCCCCCTCTCCCCATTCCCGGTTCCCGCTGGTCTTCCCCAGTCTAGTACTGGACCCCCCGGTTCCCCAGCCCATGGCCCTGACACCCCTGGGAGTGAGGGATGCCAGCCTGGTCACCGCAGCCCCCCGTGGGAAAGGCGATCCTGACAGCACCGAGGCTTCCCGGTGTCCCCACTGTGGGAGTCCGCACCCAGGGGGGACCCCGGCGCTCCCCAGCTCCTTCTCTGAGGAGTATGGGACAACAAGACCCCCACAACATGTTGTAACCTCTTTGGGGACCCCCGACAGGCAGAGGAGTCACCTGTAATAAGACGAATTTTGACAGGGAACATTGATTTCAGCAGGCATGAAACATCAGGACTCGGGGATGTATAAAGGATCTGCCTATTCTGGTTACCCTTTCCTGATGCTCTCAGATCCGTATCTGCCCAATGGATCTATGTCACCTCTGGTAAGTTCCTCCTCTCCTTTCGGAGAAGTTTTGTGGCCTCTCTCACTGCTGAAGTATGTTGCAGGTATTGTGCAGGCACCTACACGTGTTTTTTTCCTGACAAATTGGAGCCCAGTTTCTGAAATATCTGGACACTGTTCTGTCCAAGCCAAAAAGAAAAGCAGTGGGAAGGGGGAGAGATGCTCGGCAGGAAGTGCCTGCTGCACTCCGAATTTGCTGAAGGAGCTGCTTTTCCAGTCTCCTCATTCTCTAGGTTTGGCTTTACTCTTCCAGCAGTCAAATATCTCATGGAAGAATTCCCTTCCTTTTTCTGGGTCATGGCCTTTGGAAGGAGCAGCTCCTGGTCTTTGTGTTTGTGTTCAGGGTTGTGTCCCGCAGCTGAGCTTGAACCTGCCTGTAAAACATCCAGGTTCTGGCGTGCTGTGTGTTAGGGCTCTGTTGTGGATGATGGCCCAGGAAATGGACCTTGTGCTTCTAAAATGGCAATAGAAGTTCAGGAAAAGGCTTCGTGCTGCTGGAGTACTCTTCCCGTCTTCTTCCTGTAAAGTTTTTCCCTCTCAGTTTAAATTAGCTTTAGCAATTCTGTATGTTCTCATGTTTCTAGGTTTTGCTATCTGAATGATTAAACTAAAATCTTCTTTACAAAAGCTGTCTTTTCCCATCACCATCTTGGTCAGAACTTCAGAAAATAATGTCCTGACGTTGCAGCAGACAGTCGATGCTGGTGTCGCTCCTGGGAGCCAGCACTGCTGCATTTCTTGCAGACATTGTTCTGCATTGGCTGTCAGCAAGTGAGGACAGAATGTAATCTGGTTTATTTCAGGTTCAGGTTTTAACCTTTAAAGGGATAAAGTTTAAAAGAATATATAAACCCATGCTTAATTCCAGTCATTTGTTCGCAAGAGCGGTAGGATGTAAAACTGGTGTTACGAAAAATGGATGGACTGTAGAGTATGAAACTTAAATTTATTTGTGGAAACCAGTGCCGTACCCTCACACCTGACCCAGCTGGCCTGGGTAGCAGGAGACAGGACCCTGCAAGAGCCTGTACCCCACACAGCTTTTCCTAGGGGATTCAGTTTTCCTGGCTGACTGCTGGAACTTTGCTGAAGTTTGCAGGTTATAAAGGATTTATCCCTAAATTTTAAGTCTTCCATCAGTTTACAGCACAAAAAGATGTATTTGCAGGGCAGGGCCAACTTATGTTGTAACTCAAATAAGCATTTCTTCTGGTGCTTCCCACCTTATCCAGATACCAGGTATCCCCCTCATTCCCCAAAATATTAAGGTGTTCTCTTCCTGATAAACTTTAAATGCTTTTAAATTTGTCTTATGTAAACACACCTAATTTGCTTCCTGAGTTAGAATCTGGGTAAGTCCAGAGTTAAGTTAGTCCAGCATCTTTTTGCTATGGTGAAATATTTCTTTTAATCTTAAACTCTTCCTAGATGGGCAGCAAAGTGCAGTAGCCTATTTATTAGCAGCTAAGCTATAAAGTAGATTTATAAAGTGGTTTAGGAATCACCTTTTCCCTTGATAACAGAATAAAATCTAGGCAGTTGCTGTCAGAGCAGCAGACAAGAGCAAATAGACTGCAGAACTCGAAGGGGAGAAGACGTAAGTAGCAGAGAAGAAAGGATCCCATCCCCTTGAGAGCCACCAAAATCATCCCATGCCTCAAACAGCTGCCTTTAGACCTGTTTGGATCCTGCTGTGGTTTATGAAGAGCTAATTTGATGTTTTCAGTTAAAAATCTGTTACCTAGCAGACAGGGGAAGTTTTCTTCCTCAGATGAAGGCTGGTCTTGCGGTTTTTCAACTTATTACAATAACTATTTCAGTGTATAATTCTGGGCAATTTCATCTTACGTTTCTATTGACTGTGCAAATGTTATCATGGTAAATTATGGCTTGCTCTCATATAGATTTATTGCTGCTGTGTACATTATATAAAGTGTGGGCTATAATCTGGTGGCTGCTTCCAATAATTGAGGAGGTCAGATGTGTGACTGAAGATTGCAGATACTTAACCATCCATAAAAGTGTGTTTAATTAACACTTTAGCGCAAGTAGAGTCGGGGAGGAGGGTTGTGTGAGTGAATAGGATTACATATCACAATCATGCATGCACTTGATAGTGGAGATTGTATTTTGGTTAATGAGGCTTCCTGGAAACAGTTGTTTGCAAGTAGGGTTAATTTTAGAATCTTAAAAAAAAAATCAATTAAAAAATTAAACCAGGAGTGCTTTGGCAAACTGTCAGGGCTTTACATTGAAAACAGTAATTTACCTGATTGAAAATAGAGTATAACTCCCTGAAAGATGCAGAGCAGCCAGCACTGAGGCTGGGGCTGAACCCCTGCCCTGCAGTGCTCTGTGAAACCACATTTTTTTCAGTGGGCTCCCCGTGAACCCTGTGAGGGAGCTGCAAGTGGCTCTGGACCGGCTCCAGCACCTGCCTGGCTGGGTGTGTTGCTACCAGCAGTACCGGGGTGCTGCTTTCCTATTTTCTTTCTGATTTTGTCAGCAGCACCACTTTTGCTTTGTTTCCCCTCAAGGTGTTTGTAGCCACTAACTGTTATGCAGCTCACCCGAGCATCCTGCTCAGGTCCCCACATCTCCCAGCCAAAATTGCCTCTTTTTACCAAACACACCCAGCATTATTTACGTTATTTACGCGCGGTGCTGCCGCTCCGAAGCGATGCTCTGAGCAGGGCTGGGGCAGGGCTGGGTGCTAGCAGCAGCCAGCCCAAGCACAGCTGATGGTCCCTGGAGGGCCAGCAGCAGAGGAGTGCCAGGAGCTCCCCACAGCTGGGTGGCCCTCCTTGGCTGAAGGTGGCACATGCCAGTGTGGGATGATTCAGCTGGAGTGCTGCTGGATTGGGCAGGCACAGGTTTCCTGGGCTGGCAGTAGAGCTGGGGGCGTGGGCAGCTTCTGGAGCTGAGGACAGGGCTGAGCCCAGTGTCCCTTGTTCTGGGAGCTGTGAACCCCCTCAGCTGCCGGGCTGGGGAGGGCACACTCAGTCAGGGCTGTTTAAGAGCACCTTGGCATTGCCTGTGCGTGCATCTGAAATCCTGGCACTCTGCAGGGCCCCAGGAGAGCCATCTCTGCCTCTCAGGTGTTACGTGTGTGGTTGTTCAAGGCTCCACTTTATCCCATCCTATGCAAAGTCCAGCTTTTCCCAGAGTGAAATATATAGGACTTATGGGTTAAAAATCTGCAGAGAAACTTCCAAAGAATATGAGCAAGTTGAGGAACTGTTTTTCTAAATTAAATATAAAATCATAAAACTATATCCTTTTTTAAATAGTACAAATGACTTTAAATCAAATTAAGGTACATCCTTAGTAAGAGCAGCAGCCTTTTAGGTGGTTACAAACATTAGAGGTCAGACATGGTCAAACATGTTAACACTTTGATCAGATTAAAATATTTTTCTTGCTACAGTTGTATAATTGAGTTTAGACCCGAGGGGGTTTTCTGAACATTGTTATATCTTGTACTGCGTGGTAGTTAAATGGTAAAAGGAGCTCTTATATAAGTTCCTTTAAGTTCCTTTAAGTTCTTTTTGTAAATAGGTTTATAAAATAGGGGAATGAGCCATGCTGCCCTGTATATAGGGCATGAGGTCGCCCTGCTCCCATGGATGGGAGGGATCTGAGGGGAGCTCCTCACACCTTCTGTGCACTTCAGATGTGTTTGGTGAGTGTGAGGGGTGTAAAGACAGGATTAAAGTGTTCTGTATGTAAAGCTGAGACACTGGACTTCCTGTCTGTGTGAGAAACAGAAGTGCAAGAGCCTCCTTTTCTTTGGAAAACAGACACTACCTCATTTTCTTAATTACTAAGTTGTCAAACCAGGGCTTACATGGGAGCAGAAGAGTGGGTGTACCTCCGCAAGCCCCGCGCAGCTGAAGCCCCCAAATAAGACAGCAGGGCTCACAAATAATGTTGCTTTTCAGAGCCTGATCCCTGTGGTTCTCTGGGCTCCTTGAGCTTGTTCAGAGGGTATGAAATGTCCCCTTGGGCTGGGCAAGATGAAAGTGCAGTTACTGCTGGCCTGGGGCCACAGGGCGCGAGTGTCTGACATGAGGTCAAAAAGCATGGAGCTGCAGTCTGGGGCTGCTCTTCACTGGACAGCAGCTGAACAGCAGCAGCTGAGCCCCAGGACAAGGCTGCTTCTGCTGCAGCCCCTTTCCCAAGGCTGCTCCATCCCTCTGCAGGAGGAGACTGGCAGAAGGAAATCTGCAGCTCATCTGCTTCTCTGCCTTTCTGTCCTGACTTGCACTGTTGGGGCAATAGTTTAGGATTGCTTTTTCCTGTGTTGAGTTCTGATCTTGTTGAAACCAGTGGGAAAACTCCCCGGAGTCACCGTGTGATTGGGATTTGTTGGTGTGAGAGGACTGCTGCATCCCTCTCCAGATGTTATGCGTGGAGGGAGGAAGGAGAGCAGCTGGAAGCCAGCTCTGTGTGTTCCAGCAGTGCCTGCTGCTGTGGGAGAGCAGCTTCCCAGCCAGGTTCCCTGGCAGCAGGGCTTGCACTGCAGGACCTCTCTGGGATGGTTCCCTGTCCCTGTGGATTGTTACATTCCCAGTGGCAGAAAGCGTCAGGAGTGCGGTGGCTGTGGATGGACCTCCAGGCAGACAGACAGATGAGTAATTTGTTCCTGACCAGAGCAAATCCACTTCTTTCAGCTCTTCTACCTAGCTTGAAATAAGATAATGATGAAAATAATGTTTTGTGTTAAAGCACAGTTTTGGATATGTGGAGGTACCAAGGCACAGCGCTTACGAGGTCATTTATTGCATGTCTGATTCAGTCTTGGTTCCCCCAAGGAAAATTCTTGTGTTAATTTCTGAGTTCATATCACACCCTCAATTTTGAAGCAGAACTTCCCTTTGAAATAATTAGAGAGTTCTGCTTAAGAAGCAGCGACATGATACAGCCCTGGATGTGTGTGGTCTAATATAACCTTATTTTTAAAATTGTTTGGAATGAAAAAAGAGAAGGCAAAATGTCACAGGGAAACAAAGGCAAGTTTTATGTAAATCTGTGCATGTGAGTAAGTGTGCATGTGATTCAGACAGTTCAACTATATCTGGTCTCCCACTGGGATTCCTTCACAGGCTTCCCTGGCACTGGCTGTCCAAGCCTGAGATGCTTTGTTGGCAGGGAGTTGCTATGAGATGTGTATGGTAAAGGCACTGTTCCTGCAAATTTCCAACCATTGCTGCTTGTGAAATTTTATAGGCTTGACCAGTTGAGAGTCTGGAGGGAAAAGCAAACACTTAACATAAACTCAAGTTCCTGAAGCTCAGTCATGTTAGTGATTAGTGGTTTTAAAATTTTAACTGTGAAGAATAAAGTGATTTGGGTTTGAGTGGCACGTGGCACATCCAGGATGAAAAGTACAGAGCTGGTCTGGTATCCAGAGCTGTAACTGAGAGAAGGGGGAGCAGGAGGGGCTCTGCAATGTGCTCACTCGTGTGTTGCCTCACAGTTGTAGTCCCTCTCGTGCCATGACTCTCTTGGCACCATTAAATTCCTGTATTGGCCTGAAAACCCTGGCTGATCCACGCAGGGGGATGTGCTGGCCTTGCTCTGCCAGGTACCCGGTCCAGTAGCACGGCGTGTGTTCTGTGACTAAACAGGAACGCTGGCTCCGGAGGGATGACTCCCTCCTGCTGTCAGAGATCTTCTGCACAGGCCCAGATCCTAATCACAGGCTGAACCCTCTCTATCTGTAGCGTGATCTGCAAGGGAAGCAGGATATTGGGATATGGGTTGGTGTGAGCTGCACACCTGAGGTGGCAGTCTGGTGTGGACTGTGTGTCTGTGTGTACATGGCACCGTGGTTACGGCCAGGGCAGAGCCTGGTGCTGAGAAACAGCAACAGTTTTGAGGAAGCATCTACAGCTTGCCATTAATTTCACATCTGCAGTTCTTCATCTGCTTTTTGGCCATGATTCATCCAGACCAAATTTAGTCTTTGTTTCCTATGGGTTGGCCTTTGAGCCCCCTTGCCAATTCACCACAGAGAAGGGGAGAAAGGACCTGAGCACTTGTGAGCATCATTACTCTCCTGGGGAGGCTGTGCTGGGCAGAGTGGGTTTGGGTGAACAACAGTCAGGCATGTGCTGCTCTTCACTTGCTAAAATCTCCTGCACCATGTGTGAGTCACAATTTCCTCAATAAATCCTCAAGGATTATCTTTCCCTGTCTGTTCCATTGATTTGAAGAGGGACTAGGTGCCAGAACTGTCTTCTTGAGGGCATGGCCACTGTGGGAGCTTCTCTTCACCCCTCCGAGGCTTTGGCCATGGCTGCTGCAGCTCCCTCTCTTGTTTGCTGCTCATTTCATAGAAACACAGAATGGTTTGAGTTGGAAGGGTCCTTAAAGATGATCACATTCCAACCCCTTGCCATGGGAAGGGATACCATTACACCAGGTTGCTCAGGGCCCCTGGTTTCCCATGCCTTTGCCATTCCACCTCACTGCCCAGGGAGCCAGGATGGCTTATGTCAGCATCTCTGCCAGCCTAATGTACACATGCTCTTACCTCATTATTTACCAGTGGTGGGTGGAGGGCACAGCAATAGGAGAGAAGGTACAAGTTGCTTCCTGAACTCTTTTTGCAGAGCCACTGCAGCAGGGAAAGCTTTTCAGACTGATCAGATCCCAGGCTGGTGCCAAGTGGGGACATGTGAGTCCCCCCTCTAGGCTCTTTCATGTGCTGTTCTTTGAATCTCTCTTTTTTTCAAAAAAATAGGCTATAACAAGATACTTGCTCATTAGTCTCTGTGTCTGGAGGATGAAACAAAGGTTTGGTAGGCGAACGGGTGACTCAGAGGGTTGGATACAGGATACAGAGCTGTTCACTTCCTAGTTTCCAGTTTTAATACGGCTGAATCAGTAAAGACCAGGTGCCTGTTCTTTCTGCTGGCTTGTCCACTGGTCTGAGAGGGCACAGCTCCCTCCAGGCAGTGCGAGTGTTTCATGGAGTGAATGTCCAAGGAACCTGCAAAGTCTGGACCAAACCCTCTGTGAACATCAACCAAGGTCTTGTTCTCGTCATGAGACTGCCAGTTCAGCACGTGCTGGTGGTTCACAAACCCACTGGCTTTGTTTCATAAAGGAAGGCTTTGCAACAGCATGTGCCTCTAAGGCTTGATTACAGCAGCATCTTTTTCTTGGTTGGTTATCTTGGACAGAGCTCTTACCTTCACCTCCTTACAGAGCAGCTTAGAACTGCTCTGTCACTGGTTTTTGCCTTTGAGTCTTTATAATTTGGGATCATAAAGTCATTTATTCTGGAAAAGCCCTCTAAGATCAGTGAGTCCAATCTTTAACCCAGCACTGACAAGGCTACCACTAAAACATGTCCCCAAGTGCCACATCTACACATCTTCTAAATCTCTTCAGGAACAGTGACTCCACCACTTCCCTGAACAGCCTGTGCCAGGGCTTGTCAGCTTCTTCAGTGAAGAAATCTTCCCTTCCATCCACTCTCAGTGTCCCCCTGGTGCAATTTGAGGCTGTTTCCTCATCCTGTTGTCTCTTACTTGGGAGAAAAGACTGAAGCCCCCCACACCTGGGTCTGCCCTCCTTTCAGGTAGTTTTGGACAGCAGGGAGGTCCCCCCGAGCATCCTTTACTCCAGGTTGAGCCCCCTGTCTCCCTCACCTGCTCCCATCAGACCTGTGCTCCAGACCCTCCATCAGCTCCATTGCCTTTCTCTGGACGTGCTATCTATGACCATTCCCCATGAAGGGCTCTTCCACCTCCCCCTCTGTGAAGTGGCTTCATGGACAAAGCAGGACACTTGGTCACTAAAAGGGTTAGCAAAACCTGACAAAACCAGCTGTCCCCATCCATGGCATTCTGCTGGCTGGAGGTGCTGGGCAAGAGGTTACCAAAGTGGCTTTAAACCACTGCTCCTCTCCTGTTCACCACCTCTGCTAAACACAGCTCAGCTGCCATGAAAAGAATCTGCTTCATTGTGTTTCACGGGGTCCCAAAATTAGTATTTTGTAAAAGAAAACAATAAACTCAACCATGCTGTGGTAAGTTTTTGAAACCAAAGTAAAACTGGATACTAGAATCTAGAGCACTTTTCCCCTCCGGTTATAACAACTTTGCATTTGATTAAATGATAGGCAAAAAAATGTCTCAACAGTATCTCCTTTGTTCCATTGAAAAATCTGGAACTGTAATATACAAAGTACACGTCTGCCTTGAAGAGGTACATGGTAATCACAGACTGGCCAAAAAAAGACCTTTTTTTTTTTTTTTTTAAAAATGATTCAGCTTGTCTGCTCTGTGTTGAATTTGTTTTCTGCTGTGGTTTGCTCTGAGGAGTAGAATACATGAGCATAAACTGAGGTTCTGCTCTGATGGGACCCACACAAAAGTAAAATGTGAAAGCCCAAGGTCATGAAATGTGTTTGACTGGAGCAGAGGGGCTGTGTTTATAAAGGCACTTGGGAAAAGACTGTTGTGGAGTTGCTGGGCAGAGACTCTTTGCAGCAAAATGCTCAGAAAGGATCAGAAATGTGGAGTTTTTATTCTGACACTGAGGATATGGCACTGTGGAGATTGCTTTCATGTTTAGGAAATAAAGCATTGTAAGATCTACCACATGAAAATTTGTTTTTCTTAGCGTGGAGAGGCTGATGAGGTGATTCTCGTTAGGTGCTGCTGCCCTGGAATTACTGGTATGGGAGTCTGGATAGTGAGGAGGAGTTGTTGTCTTTGGATTCCAGGTGGGAGACACAGCACAACCCCTGACACCACCAAACCCCAGGTCAAAAATTGGCCTCTGAGCTTTGGCTTCCTGCTATAACTCACAGGCTGTGGCATTGCCAGGTTTGGAATCTCACCATCCAGAAAAATACATGGCTTTAGAAATCCAAGTGATGTTTTGCAAGATTGCATCATGCTGTGCTGAATATTCCTTGGAGTGCCTAGATAAATCAAATAAATAGATAAATTGATTATGCATATTAACCCAAAATTGAAACCAAAAGCAATAACATAAAATAAGAAATAATTTTTAAAAAAAAATTAAATAAACATCCAAACCTTTTTGTTTGACTTTCTCTGATACAAAGCAATTTCTCCAGGACTGTACACCATATGAAACACATTATAAGTGCTCTTGTAAAATCCACATCATTATACCACATGAAAGCCCGGGTCCTAAAAATAGCCCTTCAGAGAGGATGCAGGCTAGTAGCAATTTCGGTGATCATGAAATAGTTGTGTTGACATCTCCATGCATGCACACCCACAGAAAGCTTTGACTTTTGAATATTAGCAAAATTTGTGCTTTGTGAAATTTTACATCTCATCCCATTGATGGCCCTTTACCCAGGGGCATTCATTTCTGATCTTGTTCCCGTTTTTCTAACCCAATTTTATTGAGAAAGTGGGTACATCACTTTTTTTTTTTCTTCCCTCGATTTTTCTGTGAAACTCTTTCCTTACTATCAGTTTGACAGTGGGTGGCAATATCAGTTGTACTTCCCTGTCTTCCAGCAGGGAAATATATGTTTTTTTTCTTCAGTAGACACATACATCCCCGGTATTTTGCAGAACTGTTAAAATGTAAACGTAGAGCATTAGATAATAACACAAGAAGCTGCCACATCTATGCAGCCTTTGTATCTGGTGTAGTAGTCAAAAGAAAGTAAATGAAATCTGCAGTAATTACACAGTAATGTATCCACAACAAAAAAATTTCTTCCTTGTCCCAGCGATCAGAACTTGGCTTTTGTTCTGGAGTATGAAAGGTGCAGCCTCCTGCCTTCGGTGTGTTCGCAGCAAAGCCCTGGCTGGGATCTGCTGCCGTAGCTCTGGGATAGACAACACAGCCCTGCCAGCTGGTATCACCCCAGATCTTTTTGAAGAGCTCATCAGATCTGGTTTTATTGCTGTTGTGTTTCGGTTTTCGTTTGTTATTTGTTTGAAAGCGTTACTATAGGGGTAGTTTTCTGAAAAACGTTGGAATCTTCAGCGCTGATCTCTCGTTTGCATTTTTCTTTTATAAAGGTGCTAGAGATGCACACCTTCACTTGAGGGTGGCTGAAGGCTGTGGTTTAAGGCTGTCCTGGATTTTAAGTGTGTGGCCCTTCTAAAACCACTTGGAAACAGTCTGTATCCTCAAAATAAATTTGCTTCTGGAACTGGAGCAAAATTTGTGGACATGGCAAGTGAAATAACAGAGTGTGGAAGAAAATGACATTGCTTCTGAAATAGCTGGCATGAAAATCACGGAGTCTGATGTTTCATTCAAATCAGATGTGGCTCTGGTTGTTGTGGGGCAGGACACAAACTCGCCCAGCAATGCAACTCCAAGGGATTTACAGGAGACATGCAGTTGTTCCAGGTTGTTTTAACTGCAGGGCAGCTCTTGTCCCTTGTCTGGGGTGGAGGAGCAATCTTGTTCCAAGGCAAACAGGCTCTCCAGATTTTACCTTGGTCAATTGATTTCTTGTAGGCTGTTAGCAATTCTGAAGAATCAAATGCTGTAAAGTGACATCACAGAAGTAAGTTTGCTGTTGCTAATTTAGCTCCCTAGAACATCTGGACTAGGGGACATGGCAACACCTTCACAAGGCAATAATTTTATAGTGTAAATGCATTGATTTCTACAGGAAGTCATCAGTAATTGAAGGATCTCTTTCCCACCAAGGGCTGAGAAATTTTGGCTCCTTTTGGCCTTTATAAGGCAACAGACAGTGGTGTTTAGAAAACGCCAAAAAGTTTTAATGCTTCTGGCTTGAAGCTGCCATCATCCTTAAGCCCTTTTCTCTTTTCCATAATTAATTGGGTGACTGAAAATAGGGTTGTATCTGGCAACGTCAATTTTTTTACTGTTTTGTTGAGCTCAGATTTTTCTGCTAGGAGCAGAATTCAGGTAAAAGCACCAAATGTTCCTGACTGGGACTTGTGACGGGACTTGAATGCCAGAGCTGTTGTAGAGAAAATTTAACTTCTTGACTCAGGAGTACAGAAAGATACCTGATATGTTAGTGCCAATTGTTTGGCTGTTGACTGTAACTAGTATATAACTACATCTATGTATTCAGACTTCGCAGAATAGAACGTTTTCAAGTTACAATACACTATTTGTACAGATCCAGCACACGGATCTGGTTGTTAAATGCATACTGATGGATGAGGCAGGCTGCAGTGAATCCCTGGCACATCAGCTCCTGTATCCAAAGGCATCACTCCTCAGCCAGGTTTCCTGCTGAAGCACCGTGGTGAACGCCAGGCTGTGGGGTGGGCGCGTTGCTGTTCCCGTGGGCAGGAGCTGCCTCTCTCTTGCTGCAGCCCGTTTGATATGGGATCCTCTGAGCAGGGAGCACCAGGTGCTGTGGCAGACGGTGGGAATAGCCAGATCAACAGCCATGAGCAGCGCCAGTTGTTTATGTGTTAACACAGGATGTTCTCAAAATCAGGTAAGAAGTGAGGCATGTTACCACGTTTTATAGCAGAGGAACCGGATAGTCTTGTAACTGCCACGCATGGCCTCGGCAGAGGAAGCGTGGTTTTATCCCAGCTTCACCTCCCAGTCCCACAGGAGCTTGTTTTTCTGTGACTCAGTTTCCCCCAGGAGTGTTGTGGAGCTTTATCGTTTCACGTGGAAGCAATGTTTGGAGAGCATGGCAATGTCAATACTGGAACAAAGTATAAAATCCCACACAGGCTGCTGCAAGAGGGGATGTTTCAGAAATGATCAGAGAAGGAATAGCCTTAAAAAGAAAGCTCTGCTGCTTATTAGACCACTCTTACTTCAAGATATTTAACAAATTGCAATTTCATAATCTTTTAGGAAGTTGCAGGTGTCTCTAAGACCACAACTCCTTCAAGGAAACTGGCATCTTGCTTTAAAAACAAATCACCTTCTCAGCCTAAATGATAATTTCGTAGAGTGGTATTAGCTGGATGGCAGCGATGATGGCATGGTCCAGCACGTTGTCTGAAATACACATGACAAATAAATCCCTGTTATTAAACCAGGAACAAATGTCATTTATATATCCACTTGTAACATGCAATGAGGACAACCTCCAGGATCACACAGCATAGCTTTTGGAGGCATATACCAAACTTCTGGATGCATAATTCAAATTCTTTGTCATGAAGAATCAGTCTATTTATCTTGGAACCTTTTTTACTTAAACAGTAATCTCTAGGAAATCATTTAACAGTAGTTCCCTGCCAGTTTGTCAGTTAATGGCTTGAGGCAAAGTCTGAAGTGGATGAAAACCTTTTTAGGGAGATGCTGCTGTCGCAGGAGGTGCAGAAAGGTTTATAGCAGAAAGCAAGAGAGGAGGCGGTCAGATGAGTTCAGTCCAACTTTTAGAATCACGAGGAAACTCGGCACAACAGGGCAAAGATGGCTTCTGCAAGCTCATTATGTGCAGAATGTGAAAGCCATCTGTTGTGCCCATGTCAACTTAGAAGCCTAAATTTTCCGTACTGGAGGCTCCAGGTGTGACTTTGTGGAGGCCAAAACCACATGTGTTTGTGGTGGCTGGGGCTCTGCCTCGCTCCCTCGCTTCTTTGCATCCTGGGCATTTCTGTATCCCAGGTATCTCTGTCTCTCTGCATCCTGGGCATCTCTGCATACTGGGCATCTCTGAATATGTGCCCTGGCCATCTCTGCATCCTGGCCATCTCTGCATCTCACTGTCCTGGGCATCTGCACCTCTGCATCCTGCATCTCCCCATTCCCGGTGCGGAGGCAGCCGGGTGGGAGAGCCGGGGCACAGCCCCCCTGCTCGGCTGGGGTGCTGCAGGGTGTCTGCCAGGGCAGCAGAGTCCTCCAGCTCTCAGATGTTATCACTTCTCTCTAAAAGTCTAGCAGCAAGTTTCAGTTAGGTAATGAGTTATCTGATTTCCCTTTAATCTGGGCAGCATCACTCCAGCGCGATAACCTCCAATCGTTATTTATCTCACGCTCAGTGCTGCAGGAAGAAAACTGGCAAGGATGGGTGAAAATTCACTGGAAAAGGGGCTAAGAAAAGTTGCCCTGGCCTACACCAAATTCCTCCTTTTTGCAGCAGGTGCGGGTGAGAAATAACTGCCCTGAGTGGAAACTCTCCTGAGAGGCCACAAAATCCAGCTGAAGCAAATGCCACTTCCCTGCAGCATTATCTCCCACTCAGTGCTGTCTGCCCACAGAGGATGGTAGGGTGTAGGAGCTGGCAGGGGATTAATGGCAGCCTGGTTCATAAAAAACTCCGCTGCCAGAAGGACGTGGGACCCAGACAGAAGTAAAGAGGGGCTGATTCTCTCTGCAGATGCCCCCAAGTGCTATTTGTCTGAGAGCAGATTTTCCCACAGATCTTTGGCCTTCATATTATTTGAAGAACCCCCTCTGCAGCTGCAATCCTTCCCTCCCCCGAGGGAAAAACAGGGTGGTAACTTTGTGAACTGAATGGTGTGGAGGTTTAGGAGTACTGCCATGGGAGGGGAAGATTTGGCTCATTAGTGTGGAACATTGTGTTGCCAGGAACAGAGTTTTGGGGCAGAACTAATAACATGGAAGCAGATGCAGTCAGCTTTTATTAAACCGGTTTGTAGATGACTCCAAATAGGCAACAGTTGTATCTGGGGCTTTCCTTGCAAGAGGCAGAATGGCAGACCCCAGCAGAAGCAGAGCCTGGCTTAAATACTGGATAAAAAGTACAGAAGCTAACCTAATTTCTTGATGTTTGGAAACATTTCTCCCAAATATATTTTTAAAAGAAGGAAAAGAAAGAAAGGAACAACTGAAGACTTGGTTATTGTGTTATAATCTTTAAACTTTTAGAGCTCATATATCTCACCTTGAGGAAGGAGCAGCTGTAGATCACAGTGTTCACAGTCTGAAGGACCCAGCAGGATCTCACCTCTGCTCTATCCTGATGCACCATCTCCTCTAGGCCATGGACTCCCAAGTTGCACTCAGTTACCCCCACATCTGAACATAAATTAACTGCTTGACAGTGCGTTAGAGGTAGGCATGGATAAATTAATTTCCAAGCCAGGTTTTGAAGCACTTCTTCCTTGAACCACCCTTTCCGTAGAACCAATTAACTCCATAACACTAATCAGCATCCGTGATGGTCGAATGCCATTTCCTGACACGTGGCATTCCATGGCCACCAGTAAGGATGGGTTGAACTCATTCTGTAATTGCCTTACCCAAGTGCATGGGTTGCAATGATCGTCAGCCACATCCAAAGTGCTGTTCCCAGCCAGCTCCCCGATCTGAGTGAGACCATTGATGCCTCTGAGGGGTCACACAAACACCATCCATGCTCAGCCAGACCCAGCAATGACTGTGTGTCCTTACAGTGTCCTCCTGGTCCTTCACCTCCTCTGTGCAGCCTGGCTTTCGTGAGGGTGTTGGGAATGGTCGGTCCCCATCAGTGCAGCCAACCCTGCCAATCTCTGTAGAGGTGCGTGTTGGATTTCTGACATCTCCATAGATGTCTGTCAGCTCCTTCTAGGCCAACTCCAGCCACCGTTTCATAGAGCGAAGAGAACCATCCAGAAATCCTTTCCCTGCTCCGTGCATCCAAGAGCAGCCTGGCATACCCATCAAGTCTTCCTGGCTGTGCTCTGTGCAGCTTCATCATCCCAGTCTGGCTGAGGAAGACAAGAAGAATCCACTCGGATGCTGTACTCCATCCTGCCTTGGTTGTGCAATACTTTTTTTTCTCGGGCAGTTTCTAATCTAGAGATTTTCTGGGATCTCCATGGCATTAAGGGAAGTCTCCTCATCACCTCAGGTTCTGTCTTTCAGTACCAAGTGTTTAAGACATAATTCCAGGCGTCCAGGGCTTGCTTTCTCTTTGTGTCTCCTTTGCTGTTGCTTTCATTTGCTAACATGTTGAACTTCAAAGTCTATTCTTTCTCATTCCTAATTTTTATGGAAAAAATGGTCTGAACCCCATTTGCATTTCCTCCCTGAGGATACTGGCAGTTCTTAATCCTATATATTAAAGTAACTCAGTTTTCCCAGCAGCCCTTTATTCTGGGACTGCTCTTCCACTCTGTTTTCTCCTTGAAATGCTCTCCTGTGGTTCAAAATTGCTCTTCACGGTGCCCCTGACCACTGTCACTTGCTGTTATATGCTATTTGCAAGGATGTTTGATCACTTTTAAAGCCCTTTTCCCTTCCCATCCTGTCCCTTGCAGGTAATTTGTGAAGGTTTCATGCCCATGGCAGTAGGTGCCTGTTTGCTCTCAGAGGTTGCATTGTGGGCTCTGCAACCAGCAGTATCCAGGACCTGCTGGAATAACTATTTATAAAGCCAAGAGATAGCAGGATGAAAGTAAATAGGGTACTATTTTATTCAGGCTGATTTTAATTTCACACTGATGGTCTCCATATTCTGTGTGAGTCCCAGTGACCACTGGCATTTACCTGCCCGAGAGGCAGTTGCCATCTGTGCTTCCCTGGCTGTGATGCAGGAGGGTACAGGGACCCTCTGTCTCTCAGTCCCTTGTCCCTCTTTCTGCTTCCACACAGAGGCCACAGCAATTCCCTGTGTTTCCCAGCCCCTGGGAGCTGTGGGAAGCAGGCAGAACACCGGCTGCGCTGGTCGTGCAGATCCAGGGATTTGGATCACGCAAACCCAGTGTTCTCTCCTACAAGCCATTCTCAGCAATGTGCTTGGGTAATTAGCATGTTCATAAACACTTCGTAATCTTGTGATCATGGCTTGCAGATTAGCTCTTTTGCCAGCTTTGCGATTTCTTTGCCAGTTTTAGTTTTAATTGCAAATCCATTACTGCCAGCTCCCTTGCATATTGTAGCAATAGGCAAATTAAAAAACTTGGACACAGTTGGGCGGGTTTCAGTTAAGAAATTAATTGTTACTGCCAAGCAGTGCTTTTTAATGTGAGGGTGGCATTTGAGTTTGTTTTTGAGGGCATAATCTCCAAGACTTTCTTTTTTCCCTTCTCCTCCCCCCTCCCCAGACTGCGTTGCCCTGTCGAGCAGCTCCCCAGATGGCATGAAGCAAATGCTTGCCTCTTTGATCTCCTAGTCAAGAAATTTGGAAGTCGTTCTGAATTTATGAGAATCCTGTCTGAAATAAATCTGTCTGTGAGCAGGGCCACACTAAGGCAACCCGGAGCTGCAGGCACAGCTCACCTGAACCTCCCAGGGAAGCTCAGGATTACATCCCACAGGAGCATCGTGTGATGCTGTAGCGATAAAGAGAAACTTCATGCATATTGTTGAACATGAAAAAGTCTAGACAATCTACAATTTACCAGTCGGGGTAATTGGCTAAAGGCTTAATCCGCCCTGATAATCCAGTAATGGTATTGTTGGCAGGACATTGATGTAAATATCACTCAGCAGTGCTGGCAGCCGCTGTCTCCTGTGATTGCTGCCATTCCCAATTCCTTTTCCACAGTCATTAGGGCTGATGGGGAATTTTCTGAGTTCTGCAAACTTCTTTTTTTCTTTTCTCAAAAATTGTCTGGGCTATATGGTTGTTTTTCACTCTGTTGAATAACATTTTTCACCAGGTTAGAATTTTCACAGACCCATTCCTCAAGAATATCTTTGTTCTTTGATGTACTTTTATCCCCTCGTGTATTTCTCCCATAGCTCTCTTCAGCCTCCTGATGCTGCTGTTGCAGAGTTTGCAATCACCCTTTAATACAAACAACATCTGGTCCTGCAGTGGACCCGTGCCAGCACTGCAAGCCACCTATCACCTGTGTGTCACCACCAAGCCCAGTGGCATTCACTGAGACTCTGTTGGCATCACTCTGCACAAGCCCTGACATGCCACTGGCATGGCTGGGGCTGCAGACACTGGTGGGGCACTGTGGAAGTCAACGAGCTGAGCAGGGTTCTAGAAATCCATCCCCATTTTGCAGGGGTGTTTTAAATGCATTTCTTTGTGCCCTGTGGGGACAAAGAAGGGGATTGTAGCATCACAGATGCAGGGAAGAATGGACAGACTTAGTCCAGCCTTCAAACATGAGTCTCCCACCACTGCAGTGCTTGTCCTCACATGCTGCCTTCCATGGCTTGTTGATGTGTTAGAGCATGGCTGGGCTTAAATCTTTGTTTAATTGTGCATGAAGCCAGTGTCTAAAAACATCTGTCCCATTCTTGTTACTTTATTCTCTTTAACTCATTCTCTCCATTTGCCTTGGTTAATGTGGTTGTTTTCAGCTGCCTTTACAGCTGAAGGACTCTACTCCTGTAAGCCTGAACAGTACCAAGCACAAATAGATCCTGCCTGACTGGAGTCACAGAATCCCAGGATGGCTGGGTTAGAAAGGACTTAAAGACCTTCTCATTCCATCCTCCCTGCTATAGGGAGTGATGCCACCTAAAAGATGAAGTTTCTCAGGGCCCCTTCCAACTGCTCTGTACAACTCCTCTGCCTTCTGCGGGATTGCAGTTGTGTAATGGAGTGGAGCTCAGCAGAGGATTCCCTCATGACCAAAACAGAACCACCATGAGAATTCCTTTTCTGCTGACTCCAAGCTGCCAGCTGAAGTATTAAAACCCTATATGTAATAATACATAAACTTATTTTGGTCGTGGACCCAGCTGCGGGGGCTGTGAATCCTTGATACTGTTCTTAAGGCAGCGTGTAGTGGTTTTTAGAACATGGCTTTTTTTTTTTTTTTTGTCTGCTCAGAAAACAATAGAAGCAGCACAGTTCTGCTGCAAACAAAACCTGAACGTGCTCTAACTTACGTGTGAAATATCAAAGAGCGCCTATTCAGTACACACCACCCTTCTGTTTCACAGCAAACACCTTGTCACAGCACAGAGACCTTGGGAAAACTATATATAGTGTATTTGGGTGAATGTCACCCTGGTAATTATTCCACAGCTCTGGCTCCACAATGTTGTGGCTAACAAATCCAACTTTAATTGTTCGTGATCTCTATCGGAGCAGACATTGGGTTTGAGTTCAGTCGGTACAGAGTCAGGAGGAATAAACACAAACCTACAGTAAGATCAAAGCAGCAGAGAGGCGCACATGTGCTAATAATAATAGCTTATGAAAGCTTATATTTTCCTTCAACAACATCCTGTCATTTATGTATCAGCTTTGAAAAGGGTAAAAAAAAAAATTCAGTGTAATTTACTTCAGAAAAAAAAAAAATAGATAAGGCAGGTATTTGATTGCAGCAGCTCGTGTGTGGTTTGCTGCGAGGATTGTACATGCACCGAGTCCTCCAGTGCATGTGTGAAAGGAAGGTGCAGAGGCTGAGCTGGCTGTGACCAAAGTACCATCATTATCTGATTTTTAGTACAGCTGGTGACAGTGTAAGGCAGCAGGGAGGATGAGGTAAACAGTCTCAAAGGCGGTAACCGCACGCACACCTGGTGCACCTCCATCAGATGTGTGTAAACAGCCTGCGTGGAGGGAGGTGACAGCGGGCTCAGGACGGCTAACGGCTCGGGACATGCAGGACACGCAGGACACGCGCACAGAGGTTTGGGGATGGTGTTCTGGTTGGGGTGGAATTGCCCAGGGGATTTAAAGGGGGATTTTGCCCTTCCGTGACCACAGGCAGCTTTGCAGGGTGGCTTTCCCTCGGTGTGTGGGACAAGCAGAGTGTGGCAGGGTGGCTGTACCCTCTGGCTGAGCGGGGTCGGGTAGCCGTGATTTCACCTCCACACAGTGTGACCTGCTTAGGAAGGTCAGCCCTCAAAACTGGGCACAGTGCTGACCATTTTTTCTGTGCTCTTTCTTCAAGTTTTTGCTATCAGCTTTTTTAATCTAGCGCAGTGGCTTAAGCTTCAGTCGGGGGGTTTGTCCTGCCTGGCACTGAGGTGCCTGGTGGGCTGTGGGGGACTGGGACACCAGGAGCTGCAGGAGCAGAGCTGTGGCAGGTGATGTGGCTGTCAGGAAGGAGTCCTGGTGTGTTGTGAGTCTGTCTTTCCCGTTGTGTGCTGTGATTGTTGACATTTGGTTATGCCTGTAGTTCTCTCTGCAAGCAAGAAAGGGTTTGGAGTGTTGGTGGAGGGAGGAAGGCTGACAACAAAAGGTGTCAAAATGTCCCACTGAGTACTGAAGATGGGCTGGCTGAGGAAGGAGAAGGTTGTTTAGAAAGAGAACCAAGGAGAAGAGCACAAACAGGAGCAGGTACAGGAACAGTCACACTTTCTGCTCTTTCTGCACAGGCTCCTCGGGCACAGTGTGACCATGGCCATGGGGTGACAGTAGCAGAGAGCAATCCCTGCACTGGGAAGGGTTTTTCAGGGCTGTAAGGCTGAGCTGGAGTCTGTTCAGAGTCTGCAGCGGCTGAATCGCAGCAAACAGGGACTCGTTAGGAAACTGGAGCAAATAATAATGATCTGTATGTTTAATGCAGCTGAAAGGCGTACTTCAAAGATACTGTTATCCCAGAAAAGCCCGAGTATAGAGGGGAATGTACTTGATCACTGCTTCCAAGTTTTGATGGTAGCGTTGTAAGTAGGTCAGCAAACGGTAATATTTAAATTAACTCCTCTTTCTGGCAACTAGATGGGAATGTAGGTCTAGAAATGGGTAAATGTAGATTCCCTTCCCAGCTCTGCCACTTTGACAAGTCACTTCATCTCCTCGTGCCTAAGGGAAAAATACACCTTTGGGCTCTGCCCAGTAATCATCATCCAAATGCTTCCCCACCTATCTGAAGGGTTTTAGAATATGTGATTGAAAAGTGCAAAGTGTTATTAACATTGAATTAATGTCTGCCATTACAATATGTAATGGAGTATTTCTGCACACACCCCATTTCCTCCTGCTCGAATGTTTTGTCAGACAAGTCCAAGTGTTTACCAGCTTTATAGCTGGCCTAAAAAGAGCCAGCGGGAGCTGCTGGTCGCTAGTGGAGCTGCTGGGCTTGTTTGATGGCAGCTGGGGTGCAGGAACTGCCAGCAGGGCTGCCAGCACACAGCCAGGGACCCAGCTTGTGGCAGCAGGGTTGGGGTGGCCAGGGTGTCCCCTCAGCAGCCAGCCCAGAGCTGTAGACACATCTCCTGTGACACATCTCCTGTGACACATCTCCTGTGACACCTGCACGCTGTGGCACTGTACCAGAAGGCCAGGTTCCCCTGGGCACAGGGAGCATGGTGGGGTAATGCAGATGCACACTCCTGCCAGGGATGGAAAGTGGGGAATGTGCTACTGGAGCACCTCACTTCTCTTTTGTGGGAGCAGAGAGCCACAGCCCTCCCACTGCCTGCACCTCATCAGCTGATGGCAGCATTCTCACTTACTTGGGCAGCACTGGTTGATTTGATTTCTACCTCCTCTAAATACATTGCTGTTCTCTGTGCAAATAACAGCTGCATGTTTATTGACCTGCAGCTGTATTTAAGGATTCTCATCCCTGGAAATGTTCAAGGTCAGGTTGAATGGGGCTTGGAGCCATCTCATCTTGTGGAAGGTGTCTCTGCCCATGGCAGGAGGGTTTGAACAATAAGAGTTTTAAGGTCCCTTCTAACCCAAACCATTGTATGATTCTGTGATATCAACCCAGATCTTTCAGAGCAGCATTGCTCCTTTTTGGGCATCTTCTCATCCCATCAGACAGACCTTCCCTACCTGCCTTGGGTTTGCCCACCACCGTGCACAACCCTGCCTTCTTTCTCATTATCATGCCCTGCACAAACATTTCCCTTCTTTTCTAAAATATCACAGCACATGGTGTGGGTTGCTGTCTAGACTGCATCACTTGAAGCAAATGTATTCACTAATATGATATATTATTAGAACTCACTAAAAGTAACAAACAAAGTACATTTCTTTGTTCACTCTTTAATTGTTTGTTCATTAGCTTGCTTGCTGATTCATAAAATATGAAAAGCTCCAATAGGGTATCTAGTCACTAGTGCAAATTAGCTAGTTTCTAATGTACATAAATAAATTATAACCCTGTATTTACAATTTGCCTGTACTATAAGGGCTGTGCAGAAATGCTTTATCTCTGCACACAAAATGACAAGTAAAGGCAGAAGCTGGGAGTGCTGTATCCTACACTTGCAGAACACGCTAGTAGCAAAAATTATCTCTTTGCTGGTGGGTAATTTGTTTTCTTTAGCTCTGAAGGTGGAATATGACAATGTTGGATAGCTACCTTTGTAGCTAGGGCTGGATGTTCAGCTGGTGAGTTGGCAGGGCCATGCTCTGTCTACTGTCAGCAGCTGGGAAAGCCCTGAAGCTTTTGTTATCCTGGGGCTCTGCGTTTTCCTCTGGTTTGTCTGATCCACTGTTGTGCTCTCTCTTCAGCAGCAGCTCTTCATACTTTTTGGCTATTCTTGTTGCTTATGAATTATTCCCCAAAGACAGCCATGTCCTCAGATTCCTAGGAAACTTCCAGGTATTGTGTGCCCATGTGCAAGACTCCCAGAGGGTGTAAGATCATCTTAGGGTGTTTTTTTCATGGATTTCTGTAGTACAGAGTGTAATTCTCTATTAGAGATCAGAGATAGGATTCTTCACTCCTTTCCAGACCATGATCAACATGCTCATGACTAAATGAATAATTCTCTAAAAGTTGTGTAGGTTTCTAGATAAAACTCTGCAGGCAACTGTTTAATGTCTGCATATTACATTGGTTTAATCCCTTCTCAGTTCTGTAATTCTTTTAAATAAGGAATCCAGGCTGTCGGAGTCCGAGTGAGAGAGTACCAAAGTCATAGAATCACAGAATGGTCTGGGCTGGATGGGACATTAAAGACCATCTTGTTCCAACCCCCTGCCATGAGCAGGGACAACTTCCACTGTCCCAGGCTGCTCCAAGCCCCATCCAAACTGGCCATGAACACTTCCAGGGAAGGGGCATCCACAGTTTTTCTGGGCAACCAGTGAAAAACGAACTTAGTAATTATTAAAAATTTGTGTCCCGTCTGATTTGTATCAAAGATACAAAATACCAAAGATTTCTGGCCATAAATGCCTTGTTTTGCTAAATTCTTGGTTACTGCCTCTTCCATGGGTAGCGTTCCCAAAGCCTTTGCTGGGTGTTAGGCTTGGACCTGCAGATGCTCACGTAGGGAAATGATCTCACATATATGGATGGTCTTGTCAAAACCAGCCTAACAATTGGTGCATAAAATTATTTGTATATATTTGTATTTGCAAGTGTTGGATTTATACATGCAAGATCAAGGACTTAATTTGTAAATTTTTTTTTTGTTTTGCTACATGAAAGCTTTGCTGACTGTGTACCCAGAGGTCTCTGCTGCATAAATCCTGTTGAATTTCAATAAAAACCACTTTAGCCTTTCTTGGGCAGACCTGGGTACTTATAAAATTTTCAAATTTATTATAAACTGAAGGATATTTCATCAAGTCAGCTCACTGTAGGATGTCACATTTCCAATATGTTAGCAGCAGTCAAGACCCAAAAATGTCTGGTTTTGACAGAATGAAATACACATTTTTTTTCTCAGCCTCTTTCAATGGCAATGATTAAACAGAGATTAGGATGATGTGGGGTTTGTATCTTCAGTTATTTTACCTCAGTATATACCATTGCTTTAACTGACTTTACCACAAAGCCTCTCAAACTTCCTTTTCTTTGCTAAATTAGCTTGTGAATTCTCCGCTTCCTCACATCTTCAACACCTCCACCTCTGACAGATGTGGAAAAAGCCTTTTATCATTTACATGTCCCAAATGTTCCCAGGAATGACCCTGGTGCACCGCACTGCTGTGGCGGGACACGGCTTTCCAGACATGGCTTTTGGGAGGGGACCTCATCCACAGACAGAGTGGTGAAAGCTAAACCCCAGTCCCAAAGACATTTTAGGACCTTTGTGGTATCAAAAGGGAGCATTTTGTTGCATGTTTTGAATTTGAGAATCCTAAGGCATGATTCATGTGGTCAGGGAGCTGGCAGGGCTCGTGGTGCATTCTCCAGATGTACCGGGAGCCTGGAATCTGCTGTGCCCCAAGTGTGGGCAGTTGGGTCATCACACCAAGTGGAATCCTGCTTTGGAAACTTGGGGGCACCCAGTTTGACTCCTTCTGCGTTTCACATGAGGCTTTTCTTGCTTGATCACTCATAGATTTCTGTCATTTTGTCAGTATTGAGCTTCAGCTATAAAAGCGAATTAGTTCTGCTTAATCAACCCACAAATCTATAATCTCTAGTTTATGAAGGGAAAATACAGAAGTGGTAAAATCTTGTGCCCTGCTCTTGGAGCCAGCCAAGCTGCTGCAAAGGCCTGCAAGCAGTTCTTGACAGCATCATTCAGAAAGTCTTGCATCTTCATCTCATCCTGCTTGAATTTCTTCATTTGCTTGTTGGAATCACTGGCTGCACTTGGCTTCCTACATTTTTGTTTTGCCGTGTGTGTGATGCTGCCCTTGTCTCTTTGCAGATGGCCAGATTAGGTGGAAGAAAATGAGTTATGCTTATTTCTGCGCTTTAGGTGTTTTTTCATGAGCACTGCCCTATGCAAAGCAAGCAATGTGATTCTTTCATGTTTTCTTTAATCCTGACTCTAATCCAGTCTCCCTAGTTCCTCCTGAGTTCCATGTGAACATAGCTTTCTTCAATGTACGTTTTTTTTCTTCATTGCTGAAGAAAAGGTTTCTTGCTAAAGGAGCAGACAGTTCTAGACCAGCATCTCCTTTTTTAGGTTGCTCACTCTACACTTTCTGAATCTGGGCCATGGTGATGAGGACCTCAGCCCCAGCACCAAGCTGCCTTTGGGGTTAGGGTTACAGTTCAGAGAGCTGAGCCCACCCTCCAGGGACACTGGCACTCAAAAAGGCACTGCAGGGACATCACAGCAGAGTGCTGTCATTGCCAGCTCCACAATTCTTAATCTGTGCCACCTCTGACAGTGGGGATTGCTGGGCCAGTGCCAAGCTGCCATTAGGGTCAGGGTCAGGGTTAGGGTTTAAAGAGTCAAATCTCCAGGAACTGTGGGGCTAGAAAAGGTATGCCAGGGCAATCCTGGCAGGGCCACAGCATTGCTGCTCTTACATCTTTCTGATCTGGAAAATCCGTAATAGTTGGTTTGGGTCTGGGCTGGGATTAGGGTTTGGGTTACGATTAGTGTTAGGGTTGGGGTTGAGAGACCCAAAGAGCCTGCAGCTCCAGGAGCACTGGGGCTGGAAAAGGCCATGGAGATCACAGCAGGGCCATCACATTGCTGCTCTTACATCTTTCTGGTCCAGCTGTGGTGCTTAGTTTGGGTTTAGGGTTAGGGTTAGAGTTGAGAGATCCAAAGAGCCTGCAGCTCCAGGAGCACTGGGGGTGGAAAATGCCAGGGAGATCACACCAGGGCCACCACACTGCTGCTCCTGCATCTTTCTGACCTGGACATGGTGATGGGGGCCTCAGCCCCAGCGACAAGCTGCCTTTAGACCTTAGGTTAGGGTTGAGAGAGAGAAATTGCCTAGAGCTCCTTGGACATTTGGCCTGGAAAACTCGCCAAGAGATCATAGCAAAGCCAGAGCATTGCTGCCTCCACACCTTTCAGATTAGGGCTGTGCTTGGAGGTGGGCATCTCAGCCACAGCCCTAATCTTGCTGAAAGTTTGGTGTGAAGAAAAAGAAAATTCTGAATGAAAACAGTTAAATGGAATAAAATGAAATGAAGTGCAGTGAAATGAGCCAAAGCTTAATGAAATTATTTTCATTGAAATCTTGAGATTTCATTTCCTTTCATTGGAAGAGTTTTTATTTCATGAAAAGAAATTAAATGTGAAATTGAGGAAAAAAAGTGAAATGAAAAGTCAGGAAAAGAAAGGAAATACAGTGAAATGTATTTTCTATCAGTTCAGTTCTCTGCCTTCCCCTTGGTATTAGGGGCAACAATGGGGCTGAGATTCTCTGAGGTTCTCTAGCCAATTCTGCCATTAGAATTTGACTCTGAAGGCCACCACACAATTCCTTGAAGAAAACAATTTCCATTCTCTGCTGGTCCTGTCTGAGTTTAGGACAACAGCTGTAAGGCAAAATATTTTACTGCAGATACCAAGAGTTTTAAAGTCATGAAACAAGCCTGCATTTAAAAGGAAGAGTTGCTAAATTCAACACATATAATTGACGTATAATTTGAAGTAATAGCTTTGCAGGAGTGTCTGCACAGAATCTGACCTATATATTCCTTGGAATTGGTGACCATGTGGAAGAAGGAGAGAGGTTGACCCAGCTTGACATTCAGATCCCAGAGAAAGGCTGCATGACTAACACTGAAAAAGCAGCCGTGTAATTTCAGTCTTGGAATTGCATCATGAGCTCACAGGCTGACAGCCATGGAACCCAATATGGGCATTTTCCAGAGTCACTTCCTGGTGCTCATCCACCTGAATTAAGACAAAAGAGTTAATTGCATTTTTTTGGGAAGCAGCTCTCCTCTTAAGCACTTTACCATGTGAAGAGCACCCCTTCTGCAGTTGAGGAGGATTTCAGATTTATCTTTGACTCACACTTGCCAGGTGGTGGTGATCCAGCCTTTTCAAAATGCCTCTGCATAAAATTATCCCAATCCCACAAACCACTCAGTATTATTTCATTGATGTTCTGCTGGCAAAGAGGCCTCTAAGGCTTTAGACACTTGAATGGAGGCAGGTGCCTTTTTTATCCTCCAGCCTTCCCAGAAAATCTAGTGAGTGATGCTGTGGGATTTCCCCAGTCCTCAAAGGAATTCCCTCCTTGGGGGAAGATAGAGGTTAGAGTGCCAGTGTGGGTATTTGTTTGAATCTTGCTGGGGCAGAGGACTCTGTCTCCAGTGCACCCTTCTCCTGCATCCCTTTGCCACCTGGATGCTGAGTCCTCACTCCCCAGGAACATCTCTGGGCCACTCTGTGCTCTCCATTTTCCCATTCCTGGCTCACTGACAGCAGACAGATCCCACATGGAGGGAGAGGATGCAGCAGTACAGTGAGGACCTGTGAAGCAGGGAGTTAATGCAGTGTCCTGGGGACCAAACTGCCTCAGGACAGCATCCTTGGGTACCATGCTGGGGCTCCATTCCCCCCACAGCACCGCCTGTTGTCCTGCCTTACAGCTCAGCACACTCTTGATCAGCTTTAAGGAAAGGACTGCCCTGTATCAACTGTGTCAATCTCTGTTTCCCATGTGTGGAAATGCTGTGATTTCCAGCAGAGCACAAGTGGCTGCTGGGTTCATCACCTGAGCTGTAGCATGTAGGCTGCTCCTTGGGGTGACTCACTGGGGTGCACTGCTCTGCCCCTTGGGGCATTTGGTTAAGACAGCACGCTCTGGGAACACTGGATCAGGAGAGAACTGAAAAGGAGCAAAGTGTTGCTACTCCAATACGTTTTTTAAAACTCCGCTTTTTAAATGATGAGCAGAGCATGCCAGGAGCTGCTGGGTGTTGATCTCTGCTTTCCTGCTCCCTTAGCAGGCTCACAGAGATTTGGATTTTCCCTTGCAACAAGGGTGGGTGGAATGAGCTGAAAAGGAGGGAGTCAGCTCTGCTGCCTGATGGAGAGAGCATGGGGGAAGTGCTGTTCTCCAGTGCTGGGGCCACCAGCAGCAGTGGAGATCCAAGCAGCTGCTGGGTCACCCAAAACCATGCCCAGAGAGAGGGAGGGGAGAAGCTTGAGCTGCTGTAATCACAGGTAGGAGTGGAAATGTCTGGAACTGATCCATCAATGAGCAGTGGGCCATTCCTTGGAAATGCTGGGAATGGCTCCTGTCCCCTTGCAGCACATGTGCTGATCTGGGCTTGGACAGTACTTTCTTTTTCAGTCTGGCTTATATACTCAGTAACATGTTTAGAAAGAAATTTATATAAAAATCTCTCTTCATGTTATATTTCCAAGCCACCACACATGGATTTACTTGTGAATAATGGATGAGTCAGCAGGGTATAATGCTCATTACTCACAGTGAGTACGCAGGGAGGTACTCGGAGCAGTGGCGAGGGCTGGGTGAATCCCAAATTCATTCTGTCCCTGGATGCTGGGCATTGTTGCCTGGAGCTGCCACACTGCTGATGCTGCAGAAGCTGGGATGAGGAACTCAGCTCGTTTTCTCCTAATTTTTTAGTTCATTTCTGTTGAGGTAAACTAAGCCTGTGACATGTCATGGAGTACAAGCGAGTGATAAAGTCTAATTTCTGCATCTTCTGCCTTCCCCTGCTGTTTGTGGAAGGGAGGTAACAAGTGAAGTTGGACAGCCACAAACTTTTAAATGAGGATTACATTACCTACAAAGAATGTAGGCAAGCAAGATTCAGTGGTGCAACTTTCTGAAGAAGAAAAGTCTGTCAGCCAGTGCTAATGAGGGTATCTGGTCATTCACAACTGGATTAATCTTCTTTTCCCCAGTGAAATGTTTCTGTTTAAAGCACCTGCTAAAAAGGGAGCCATATAAAGAAGTGTCTGGGTGGTAAAAAGTGTTCTTGTGTTTGCTTCCCATTCTTCAGGTAATGTATAGAGCAAAGAAAAGGTTCCCATAAAATGGGAAACCAGGAACAGGAATAAGGAATTAGGATCTGGAGAGCCTGAAATACCCAGCCTGCAAAATCTCCTGCTGCTGGTTGCATGGAAAGGAAGAGCAATAATTGAAGCAGAGAGACTGAATTTAAGAGCAGAGCAGAATGAATTAATGTGTGGTCCTGGAGGGTGATTATCCCTGCTCCTGTGCCTGAGAACACCTGGGCTTGTCCTGTGTCACAGGGGCAGGGTGGTGAAGCATTGGCTTCTCCTTCTGCTCAGAATACAGTTTAGGCCAACCCTAGCCAGACCAGAAAGACAACATGGCATGGAAATCAAAACACAGGCTCCTATTTCTCTGATGGTGTACACAGGATATAGTGGGGCCAGCATGAGGTTTTTTTGTTTGTGGTCGAGAATTTAACTTTCATTTTTCTAACGTCAGACACTTTGGGGCTGAGGGTTTCAAATGAAACAGAATTCGGCTCATGCAGAAGTTGCATGTTTGCAAATACAGTGAAGTGAGTTTGAACCCTGTGTGGTTTACCATGGAAAATGCAGACATGATGTTTTTCACCTGAACTTGGCTACACACACACTGAAGACAGAGGAGACCGTGTAGCTAAAGCAGTGAAGAGTTTCAGACGTGAAACTAAAACTAACTTCCTCGTTGTGCACAAATACAGATAAACACACACACCCACCCAGGCTGCTGTGGTGTGATTCCTCGTGCCATTTTGGCTTGCAGAGCAGTCAGTAGTGAGCAGCTGTATCTGTGTCAGCAGAGGCTGAGCAGAGCTCCAGACCCTGAGCCGTGGAAGGAAGATTCTGTGCTGGGAAGGACACTGTGCCAAGAGGGAGTCAACACTCATGGACAAGACCTCAGCAATATTCCATCCATACCTGACACACGTTTAGCCTCTGTTTAGCCCTGAGGGTGCAGACTGGCACAGTTTGCCCAGAGAAGCTGTGGAAGCCCCATCCCTGGAAGTGTTCAAGGCCAGCTTGGACAGGGCTTGTAGTAACCTGGTCTCAAGGAAGGTGTCCCTGCCCACAGCAGGGGTTGGGACTGGTTGAGCTTTAAGGTGTCTTCCAACCCAAACCTTTCTAGGATTCCACAAATCTTTGTAAGCAGGTTCAAGTCTTTTTTTTATTTGTAAGTGCATGACAATCTTCCTCGCTTTTGCTCATGCATGACCCATATGCTTCAGCATCTCATATGGATGACACATTTTCTCAGCTTGGAGTTGGCAGGGTATGGCCCTTCCACTGGAGCTGAGGGAGACAAAGAATTCCTTGTGCACAGAACTCATTTGGGCTGCCCCTGCTCTGCTTCCGAGCAGGCTGAGGGTTCAGATGCAGGTAGCAACACCCAAAAATACCAGGAGGCTCAGGAGTCCTTTGATGCCTTGTACCTTTGCAGCACAGTTACAGCTGCTGCTTGTTTTCCAGTGACTCGTGCCTGTGACAGTAAAGCCAGGATATGAATCTTCATGGTTTTGTTTGCTACTCAAAAGGTCAGGGGGGAAAGTATGGTACACCATATCAATAATGTATCATCTGAAAGGGATTGTTTCCACCTTTGGACTGGGAAAAAAAAGATACCTCCCAGTACAGATGTGTGCAAAGGACACACTTGTATGTGTTTATCATCATGCATTAATGGGGTGGGTGAGGGCCTTCCACATCCATAATTCCTTTTAATTTCTACTGCAGTGTTGAAGGTTTACAGTCTGTGACACAAAGCATGTGGGTTTCACAGGTCAGTCAGCCTGCCCTGGAGCAAACAGATTTTGGGTGTAGTTTCTCATTCCCATTTACTCCTCGTATTCTTCATTAGCACATAGGCCCAGAGTGAGCCAGCTGCTGAGCACCAGCTGGAAGGGAAAGCCAGGATGTGATCATCTTTCACATGGCGACAATTTTGTGAGGATTTGGCTTGAATGTACAGTTTAGCAGACAAATGTGGGTTTTGAGTTAGACATGTGTTTGTTGAAGGTTTGGGCTGGTGGCGACCTAAAGCTGGAAGTGAGCCTGGGAATGAGGACAGAGCAATGACCTGCATGGGGGCTAGGGCTGTTGGGAAACATTGGTTGGAGGGGAACATTTTAGGGCTAAGATTTGTCTGAGAAAAGCCCTGAGACAGTGTAAGTGTTTGTGGACCTGTGATCTGGACATGATACATTGTTCAGCTGGCACTTACCAGAGCTTTACCTGCTGCCTTGACCGTCAGTGCCTTGCTGGCTGTGGTTGGAAGCATGGCCCAGGGGCACTCAGCAGTTCTCATGGTGCTTTAGTGATGCCTGTAGCACAATCTCAGGGCTTTATCCTGGTTCAAGCCCTAACCCTACATTCAGTGTGAGCCCAGCCCCAGAAACCTCTCCCAGTTCCCAGACTGAGTGAAATGGGTGCAGATGTGGCAGCAGAGTCCACTGTATAATCTGCTGGATTCAAACTCTAACCCTGACCTCAACCTCAGCCTGTTCACTGCTCCAGTGACTCCTGGTGACCCCAGGTTTCAAAGCAGTCACAGATTCACTCACCATTTAGCTTTCCATTTGGGTGCTGTCTCCCCCAAATCTCTTTGTTATCCTGGCTCATCTATGTCTTTCAGACCTTCCAAAGTCATGCAGCCTGCACCAGTTCCAGAAGAAAATTATCTCAAAGAGCTGCATGTCCTTTCACCATACTTTACTCATCTGCCTCCACTAAATCTTCTCATAACCCAAATTTATCTGTTCTTCCTCACCTGACTTTTGATCCTAACGCCCACTTCAGCATGAGTGCCATTGTTTTCCCCTTGCCTAATACTAATCCTAACCAAAACTCTCGCCCAAGTCATAAAGATGGAAGCTGTGTACAACCTGCCTTACATCCAGGTGGATCTGCTAGAATGCTTTCTTTGGGTAGAAACTGCACTGAGATCCAGAGTCCCATGAGTTGGGACTGGGCTTGGGGCTGTGGCCAGTACTGTTCACCCAAAAGAACTTCAGGATTTAATTTAGGCTCATGTTTCACAGGAGCCATGAGCTAGGAAAAAATGGGGAAGTGGTGACACTGTGGCATGTCTCCAGTCACTGGTGCTGGTTTCACAAGTGAGTAGGTCAGGAGTGTCCCGTCCCAGATATCCCTGCTGGCTCTCACATGGATAAAACAAATACTGGTACCATAGGTGCACGATAAAAGTCTTCCTTGTAAAAAACAGACTTCAAGGAAGAGTAGCTGATGTCATCACTGAGAGATGACTGGGCTGGAACAGTTTCCTTAATTAACCTGTAAATAAAATGTTTGATGGACTGACTGCAGCTCCACAGTGGTGCAAGTGGTGGATCTATTTCTGAGGAAATTCTTCTGAATTCCAGAAGAGATCAGGATACTTTGACTGAGAAGGAACTGTATCCAATAATATCTCTCAAGTTCACAAATAAGTCTTTGATCTCTTCTGTTTCATGACTCCGCATTGCTTTTGAAAGACAGCTGAAACTTCAACTCCCACAGTAAAATTCAGCTTTTTTTATGTTTTATCCTGTTTACAACAAACACAGGCAGGTGGCAGGTCCTGGTGGTGTGATGCGTGTGAGGGAATGACCTTCTCTTCAGTGACAGAATAGAATAGAATAGAATAGAATAGAATAGAATAGAATAGAATAGAATAGAATAGAATAGAATAGAATAGAATAGAATAGAATAGAATAGAATAGAATAGAATAGAATAGAATAGAATAGAATAGAATAGAATAGAATAGAATAGAAATTTCAGTTGGAAGGAGTATGACAGCTACTCCTGTTTTACATATAACAAGAGGCTTGGGATTTATGTGATCAGCAGTTCAAAAGCTATCAGAAGAGGAGAAGCTCCAGGCTGGCTGCATGCTTGCTCACAACTGAATGCAATGCAAGTTGAGGCCAAAGTCCATCCCAAGAGCCTCCCCCTGTGTTGCAGACCACCCCTGTCAGGGCTGTGTGAGGATGAACTGCTCCATTCCAGCCCCGTGCTGAGTGACAGTAACCCGGTGGCACGGGGACAGCTGGCCATCTGTGCACCTCTCCGGGGAGGAGCACACAGCTGTGAGCACATCCTTTCTCATTTGATGCATCACATGTGAAAGGACGAGGCTGGAATTCCAAGCTGGCCCCACTGTGCCCGTGGCCACAGGGGAGCAAAGCCACATACCGGAAAGTTAGCTCAGTGAAGCAGTCACAGGTTTTTCTCTTGATTTCCATTCAGACTTCCAAAGGTACTTTTTCTTTTCTCTATGCCTTATAAAGCACTGCATACACCTACTTTCAGCTATAAATAAGAAATAATTGTGCGCATTTAACACTTATTAAAATTCTTTTTAAATTTATATGCAAACGAGGAGCAGCCACAGGCTCCTGGCGGGTTGCCGATAAAGCCCTTTGTTCTGCGAAGATTCTACACCACTGATGAGGGAGATAAATTTGTCTTCAGTGCCATAGTCTTGTCTTTGCTCTGAATCTTTTTTATAACTACTGGAAGGTGTAGGTTGAGAAATGCTGGTTTGATTAGCTGGGCTTGTGGTTGGTCCCTTTTCATGCCAAAATCATTTAAGTGTTCCAGACATGGCATACACCCATGGAATCTACAAATATATCTCTCCCCAGTGCGTCATAATTCCTGGGGTAGTAAGTGATGAATCATCAGGATCTAATGTGAAGATAACCTAATTAGCATTAATCAGAGCTCCTGCCCGAGGTGGGAAAATGCTAGGTGAGCAGTCTGTTAGCTGCCATCTGACTTTTTAAATTATTTTATTTTCATTTCTTTCGATTTTACAAATCAAACTCTTCAAAGCTTCCAAGCTCGTAGACTGGTACTCCTTGGTGACATGAAAAATTTAACAGCTTTTTCATGTCCCTCAGTCTCCATCCTGCCCTGCTCTTACCCATTATCTTACTCCTTGCATTGCCTGGGAGTCCACAGGCTGTGGCTGGGTTGTGCTGTGGCATGAGATGGCTGCTGGGCTTAGAGGTTTCTCCCTGAGGTTTCTCCCTGCAAGGAATCTGCCTGTAGCCCCCTCCTGCTAAAATCATTAAGTGACTATCTCCAGAGTTCAAATTAACTCTTACCTTGTTTCAATATGACAGAATAGAGATCCCATCAGGTGTACTAAGTGGTGATGAGAAGTATTCCCTTAGGTAGAGTAGTTGTAGTATCTTCTTTCTACTCAGGACAATAACTTTTTTTTTTTAAATCTTTAAAATTATTTTGCAGCACTTTGCTTCTAGTAATGTACCTTCTAACCAAAAATCCCAAGCAGCAGGGATGACTGTAAATACTTCCCAACGTGTCCTTACCCTGCTTAGGGCAGGGCTGTTGCAATCAGAGTTCAAGTCTGTGGTGCAGGAGCACGAGGAATTCAGTCTCAGCAGAAAGATGCCATCGAACACCACCCTCCATGAGTGCTGGCCCATTTGTTTGTGGATTGTTTATGGCAAATTCTTTTACCTGTTGGCATTTGCAGCATGCCTCTGGATTTTGAAATGCATTGGCTTTGGTGGTGTGTCTCCTCACACCTCGGGTTTGGTAGTGGGAATCCCAGTACAAAGGGAACCAGGATTCTGAATTATCCATTAGCATAAAGATGAATAGCTTTCAGTGAGACCCATAAGGATTTATTTTAATGATGCTTATTATTTTAAAGGTAACCCAGTGTGCAACATGGCCCCTCAGGCAGCCTGGGACTGCCGTCATGGTCACAGAACACCAAATGGCTTGGGTAGGAATCAAAATCATCTCTTTCCAACCCTCCTGCCATGGGCAAAAACACCTTCCACTAGACCAGGTTGCTCCAAGCCCTGTCCCACCTGGCACTGGCATCCAGCTGGTGTGGCACAGCCTCTCCCCCATGGAAGAGCTTGTGGGCCCCATGGGAAGCAGTGGCAGCCCTGCTGGGGCGTGGGGAATGTGTGTGAGCCGACCCCCAGGGCAAGAAAAAGGGAAATACTTGCCAGTTTGTGGGCTCAGAGTCCTACAGTAATCCAGTCGTGATCCTTTGCTGTGGTGGCCAATGCATTTCTTTGCCACCCAGACAGAACTGAGGTTATCTTTCCTTGAAGCTGCTGGAGATCTGCCATGGGAAATGCCTTTCTTTGATCTGGATTTTGCCATGATCCCCTAACTTATAATTACACTAACTCTTCCATTCCAGTGAAACCCACCCCTTCCTTTTTTACCCGTGGCACATGGGATTTTTAGAGAAACCACTGAGACTTGTCAGGGCAGCATTGTGCTCCATGGGCTGCTGGGGTGGCTTTTACCTCCTGAATTTGCTCAGACGTAACAGAATTACTCTTTTCACCTAAATACTGTTCCATAGCTCTGTATTGAGTTGGAGGAAAAAATTCCATAACAAAACCAAAAGGGCAGGAGCACACAGCTGCTTCTTTTATTATGGTGCATAAAGTCACCTAAGCCAGCTGGGAAGGTTTGTAGCCACCAGCAGATGTCATTGCAGCCAGCACAGTGTGGTGTATGTCAGGTGAGAACAGAGGCACTGCAGGTATTCAGATAATACCCAGTGGAGAATGAAAATGAAAAAATAAATCATGTAATTGCTGATTGCCAGGTAGCTCATTCTTAGATCACTGGTAGCTCATTTGTAGTAGATAAGAGTAGACATGAGGGATTAAATCCCACACTACAATTTGTTTTCTGCTGAATAATTAAGATTTATTAGTCCCAAGCACAAATTATAGTAATTTAAAATACTAATACTTTTTTTTTTTGATGGAACATGGGAGTGGATTTTGTTTAGTGGGAGTAGCTGGGTCCTGATAACCTAAGGAGCCTGAGGATTAGTGAGGAGGGCTGGGATGGGATGATCCACCCCATGCCCCAGTGCTGCCAGCCATGCTGAGCCCCCAAGGAAGGTGGAGCAGCCCTGGGGCTGGGGGCTGTGCCAGGGGTGGTGATTACAGCAGTGGCTCACTGTTGTTACCTTGCCTTCCCTCCTTTGTTTGCTCTGCCGTGTCTCCAGGACCTGGCAGTTTGTGCACATCTCCAGTACAGTGCTCTAGTGGAAGGGGTCCCTGCCCATGGCAGGGAGGTTGAAGCTGGGTGAGCTTTGAGGTCCTTTCCCACCCAAACCTTCCCAGGATCCGTGATTCTGTGATCCCTTGGTGCAGCAGGAGAGCCGTGGCATTCGTGTTTGTGCGTGTGTTTGCCTGGACATTCGTGTATGTGCACAAATTTATGCCCTTGCAAACCTAAATTTTTAATGCTCACACATTTCTGTGCTAGTGGCTGCAAAGTGGCAGACAGTGCTCCTCTTGAAATCAGTGGCAAACTTTGCTGTCACAAAGACAAAATAATGAAAAATGCTCATTACTCTGTTCCTGAGTAATTTCCTCACTCCTTCCTCTGGGTTCAGCAAGCAAACAGAGAAAATCCCTGAGCTGCCTGTAAGACCTTGGTCAGTCACTGGTAGTTATTATTATGCCATTGCATCAAATGTATCAAAATCTTTTATATAAAATCTCCCGTTACAAGCAATATTTACTGTTGGCTTGGTGAAGACCACAAGCAGAACTGAGTCGGCTGAGCTCCATCTTTTTCAGATTCAGGAGATAACAAGTCTCCACCCTAAAATACACTTTACAGTTAAGAAATGCAATTTCTGTTAAACTGCTGATCCGAATATAGCCTTGTACACATACAAGACAGTCAAGCTGAGGCAGATGGATGGTTGGTGATAAGAGAGACAGGCTAAAGGCAGGGTTTCATGGCCAGTCTCCTCACAACACAGCAAAGAAGGATTTATCTTGTGGCAAACCCTGGCTCTTCCTATTTCTACAGTCACTGATGAGGCTGTACCTCAAATTCTGTTTTGTGTTAAGGGCCCCTCACTCCAAGACAGACATGGAGGTGCTGGAGAATTTGCTGAGAAGGGCAGTGGAGCAGGGGAAGGGTCTGGAGCACAAATCTGATGAGGAGAGGGGCTAGGGGGACTCATCCTGGACAAAAGGAGGCACCTTCTCGCTCCCTACAACTACCTGACAGGCAGGTAGAGCCAGACAGGGATCCATCTCTTCTCCCCATAAACAAGTGATGGGACAAGAGGAATCAGCCTCAAGTTTCAGCAGGGCAGGTTTAGATTTAATATTGGGAAAAAATATCCACCAAAATGGTTGTCAAGGCCTGGAAGAGGCTGCCCAAGGCACTCAGGATGGAGTCACCATCCCTGCAGGGATTTAACAAACATGTAAATGTAGCACTTGGAGACATGGTTTAGTGGTGGCCTTGGCAGTCCTGGGTTAACATTTGGACTCACTGATCTTGGAAGGCTTTTCCAACCTAAATGATTCTGTGATTCCAGACCCAAGAAAACACCTGCCAGCACTGGAGATAATGTCGTGTTCTTGGCCTTAGATGAGATAAGTCAGTGGGAAAACTTCATTGACTTTGGCACAGGTTGTATCTTATTTTCAATTCCATGAATCTGAATTGTTAATCTTTTGCTAATGTTTGGAGATGCCCCAAACACTTCAGCTGGGGACATACAGAGTCACCTGTTCAGGTGGTATTTCCTTATGAATCCCATCCCTGGGGCTCAGCTCAGCTTGGGGATTTATTTCTTTAGAAAATCCCAACTTGCTTTATGTCCTGAAATAGAGGAGAGAGCCAGCCAAAGAATTAAAAAGAAGATGTTATATTAAGCATGTGTTTTTAGAAGAAAGTGCTTTATCTGTGTGGCACCTCACTTAAAACCAAGAGGTATAAAAAAGTGTAATTCTCTGTAATCAATAGGATTTTTACCTTTCACATTCTAAGGAGCTTAGATGATGGCCAGGAGATAGATGGGCTTATTTTTTAATTGTGAACTTCGCTGGGAAGAATATAAATCCCAATCCAATGGCTATAGTGCTTTAATTGTTTTTTTCAGCAAATGTACAATCCATGGGTAATGAAGACAACTTTTACTATAAAAAATGGAATACTAATATAAGATTTAATCATGTGACAGTGTCCTGAAGCAAGGACTCTTTTGCCTGTGTATCATTGTCCTGGAGGCAAGATAAGTTTTTCATTCCCAGATTCTCTCAAAAGCAGATGTGGGACACATGGACTTCAGCTCAAGCCCTAAATAATACTTAAGCTTAAAAATATCACTGTGGGCATGTGGAGGTTGTATGCATACAGGTGTGGCAGATGTTGTGGATTTTTTAGTATAATCAATGTTCTCTTTAACCTCAGTTCCATCGTTCAGCAAATACAGCTGTCAGTTGTAATAGATCAGAGACCATGACGAGTAAGTTAAAAAAAGTCTGTGTTACAAAATGACCTGCAGTTAAATAGCTGATCTCTGGTGCTGGTTAGTTAATTACCTGGTTAGGGAAAAAAATCTATGCCAGAAGCTTCACATAATCATCCATTCTTTGTGATTTTTTTCTTCTTCTTTTCATCTCAATGGGTGTAAGTGCTGGGGCAGTTGTGGGTCTGTTTGCAGCTGGCATTTTGGTGGCACCGTGGTGGCATCGCTGGGGGCTCTGGTGCAGGCAGACCTGGCAGAGGTCCCTGTGCACCAGTGACGTGCTGGGATGTGCAGGAACGCAGTGGCTGCTTGCACATCAGCCACCCTGCTCCCTGCCTCCTGTGGGGCTGCCTCCACACACCCCTTCTGTTTGCTCAGTTCTGCTTTGTTTAACTTTTCTGGAAAACCTTTCCCATGCGGTGCCGTGTCGCGGCTGACCGCGGGGCAGGGCGAGCTCCCAGGGCAGGCTGTGTTGGAAAACAAGCCTGACCTCGGCCAGCAAAGTTGGGACTTTGACATTTTTGCCCTTCACCACCAACGTGAAATGGTGAAATCTCGCACTGGGGTGATGGGAACAGATGCTTCCCTGGGGCTGCTTTCAGGGTCAGGCCACCAGGACCCTCTCTGTGGTCAGCCTGGGGTACAGCCCAGCAGAAGATTGCTCGTGCAAATGTCACCAGAGATGAGAATCAGAGCATGAAAATACAAAGAAAGGTTTGGGATGAACGTGGCTTATTTGGGTATTCTGCCTCCTGGGAAGGTGAGTGCATCAACCAGGACTTTGTCATGCACTTAAATTTCTCCCAGCAAAACTGTGGTGAAGTTTGGTGCACCCTATGAAGAGTTGTGGATTTTCTGAGAAAAGCAAATAAAGTGGCTTAAAAACTCCTGGCCCTGTGCAGTCCTGGACCAGGTGATAAGCACCCTAACAAGAACTGCATCATTAGAACCCTGCTAAGCCCTCACAGGGTTGTGCCTTTTGCTTCTTGTATTCCCATGAACCCCGAACTCAAAGCAAAACCAAGTTGAAAGCGAAAAGTTTCATCAATTATTTTTCTCATCAAAACCATATGAAATTTTGACTTTCTTATTTTTTCAGAGTGAAGCCTTTGATCAGTCCTGCCTTGTGAATGTATGATTAGCCAGGGTTAAAATGAAATCCAAGACTGGGAACGTTTTTGTGGCCTCTGGTTTCGAAGTGACAATTTTTCACATCTGACCTAACCAGGTTATCCCTGGGCCATTGGTGACAGTCACTTTCATAAAGCTATAGCCAAAAACTGAGGGGAGCTCTTGGTAAAAATATTCTGAGAAGTCAGCCTAGCCATAGCAGGATTCATTTATTATTTTTATTTTAGCATAAAAAATAAAGTTTGCTGCATTTATTAATAGGCCACATCATAATCCCCCATTATGGCACCTCCTGGAACTGTATTTGGCTATATTTGGAAAATAAGACTTTCATCCAGGCTCTGAAGTTTGGAAACCAGCTCTCTCCAAGCTGCTTTCCATACTGAGACACAAAGATGAAAATAATCTCATGACCATCCACTCCTGTAGTAAAATCCTGTGCAATTAAATCTATGAATCTCAATACCTGAAAAACAGGACTTGATGACACATGACAGGAGCTGAGTTAAAATATGTATGACTTAGTCCTGGCACAGTGGGTAATCTCTATCATCACGAGTGTGGAGAAGATGAAATCGAGGCATGGGGTGGGGATGCACAGCACCAGAGTTACCTCATATATTCCCACCCCTTACCTGAACTCCAGTTCTGAAAATGAGCCCCAGAATTATTTCTGAATAGACAATATTTTTTAAAAAAATAGAAAAGATCTGTAAAGATGCTGTGTATGGAGTCAGAGGTTGCTGTGGTGCTTAGTGCATCACCTCTCTCTTGGTTTGCTAGCTCATTACCTAGTTTGTTGTGAGGAATTAGGAGATTGAGGCAGGAAAGCTGCATGTTCCACTTCAGTCTGAGTCCAGCTCACAGGATAAGACCTCTCCATCCTAAATTTCATCCAGGAGCCTCTGCCTCATGCTGCTGAGGCTGCCAGGATTAGCTGTCGAGCATTTGAACTGCTCCTTGTTTTACATCTCATAGGAGGTAACATTTAAGGAACTTCTAGAAGTCAAGTGGCAGGACAAGATTAATTAGGATTCCTTTCTAATCCTAATTACAATGATATTTGCTTCCCACGATAGGAGTTGTTCATTAGCATATGTATAAGTTTGTTTTGTTAGCCTGTCTGCTTCCCTCCCCCCAACAAAAAAAGGTTAAGTAATATTTAATACATTTTTGCAGTCATTAAAAAAAATCAACTCTTTTTAATCTGGTAAAAACATCAGATGGGCAGAGGAGAAACCCATTCAATTCCCTATTAATTTCCCTTGCTCTCTAATTATATGCAAATCCACCAAGCCCAGGTTTTAATTCAGCTGCTCGCATTAAGAGATCAGAGGAAGATTCAAAATGGGAAAGCAGAGTTTGACATGTCATCGGGGGCTCATACGAATTTGACTGGAAGATAAATTCCACATTTTAATTAAAATGTTTATTCCGCTCCGCACAATAATGCTTGCTTGCTTTCAGAGGAAAAAAAGGGTATTAAGCATTAAAGGAACTAATTCCTCCTATCGAGAAAATTAGGATTTCTCTCAGGCAGACACAGGGTATCATCCAGGATTAGCGGCTGTAGCATTCTTTGTAAACATGTCACCCTTGAAAGTGAACAACAAGGAAAGCTGCTATCGCCTCACTGCTGCAGGGTGTCCACGGAGCATCCCTTTGGCTCCAGAGGGGATTATCTTCCCTCCACGGCCCCCACAGAGCCCTTTATCGTGGAAGCTGGGAGATAAATGGGAGTGAGATTAGGGTGATGTGGGGGTGGCAGCGGGCAGCTCGCCTGTCCCCGTGCTGCCATCACCAGGGGCATTTGGGGTCCCTGTGGGGACAGATGTCCCTCAGCACAGCCCTCACCCAGCGGGCTGCACAGGCAGGGCTGGGGAGGAGGGGATCTGTCCCCACCCTGGGCTGGAATCACGCTGTGGAGGGGTCTGGGAGAGACCCTGGGGAAGGCTCAGAGCAGCCGTGGTTCATTCACTCCTGGCCATCCATGTTGTGCTTGACATTTGTATCAATTTGAAGGGATTTCACCACAGCAGAGAAATGTGTGCTCCAGGAGGATGATGATATTGCAGATTATCATCCCAGGTTGTTTTGACTTGTCTGTTACTGGACTGTGGCATGGGCTTGGACCCTGGGCGTGGTAAAACTGCTTCCCTTGGTGTCATCTGCCATGGTGTGAGTGTGTGGCCTGGCCATGGGATGCCATGGGAGAAAGCTCCCTCTGGACATGTCAGCCACATCACAGTACCATTCTTGTTTTTATGTATTGTTCCTGTCATTACTATTATTTTTCCCAGCATTGTCAGCGAGTTGGAGATTTCAGATGGGATGAGAAACTTGGGTTTGTTGTCTGTTTCTTTCAACCAGTGATGTTGTCAGGCAGTGAGACATCCTCTGAAACAGATGTGAGAGAGGAGGAGAGGAGAGGAGAGGAGAGGAGAGGAGAGGAGAGGAGAGGAGAGGAGAGGAGAGGAGAGGAGAGGAGAGGAGAGGAGAGGAGAGGAGAGGAGAGGAGAGGAGAGGAGAGGAGAGGAGAGGAGAGGAGAGGAGAGGAGAGGAGAGGAGAGGAGAGGAGAGGAGAGGAGAGGAGAGGAGAGGAGAGGAGAGGAGAGGAGAGGAGAGGAGAGGAGAGGAGAGGAGAGGAGAGGAGAGGAGAGGAGAGGAGAGGAAGATGAATAGAAAGTAGGGACTATAGTGCTTGCCAGCAGGGGCAGACGACTGTCCCTTCCCAAGCCCATAGAAAAGAGGCAGGTGTCCTGTGATAGGTCTCCTGTCCAGGTCCCCATGTGACAGGTCCCCGTGTGACCAGCAGGATGGTGTCACCCATGGTGGCCTTGCACCCTGGCACTGCTGTGATGTGGAGGGGCAGGTTTCACCCCTTTGATGTTTGGTTAATCGAAACGTCTTAAATCACACAAGTGTTTTTGAGGGGTTGTGTTTTGTAAACTCCCCCACACTCTTTCAAGTACATGGGCTGGTTTTGTATTTGTTATAAATGGAAAGAAAAACACAGCCAGCAGCCAGGACCCCTCTCCTCATGCCCAGGGATTCTGTAAGCAAACATTTGCCTCCAGAAAACTGCACAACACTGGCACCTGGAGGGTTCTTGTTGCTGGCAGAGGGCCCCAGAAATCTTGCAGGTTTTTCCATCTGCTGCTGCAAGCACATCCCTGGAGATAAGGGATCTTAGAATCACAGAATGGTTTGGGCTGGAAGGGGCCTTAGACCATCTCATTCCACCTCCACTGCCATGGGCAGGGGCACTGTCTGCTAGACCAAGTTGCTGCAAGCCCCATCAACCTCACCTGGAACATTTCTGGGGTATGGGGCAGCCACAGTTTCTCTGGGAAACCAGTGCCAGTGCCTCACCACCCTCAGAGGGAATAATTTCTTCCCAGTATCTAGGGATGTGACAACCAGATGCCAAAGCCACCTCAGTTCAGATCCAGCATGCAGCTGGGGCTGGGGTTTGCAAACAGCTTCTCAAAGCAGGTGGAAATCCTTGAAACTAGCAGCAGCAGGACCACGACATGGCTCTCACAGTGCAGAGCCTCAGTGTTTCACCAGAGCTTTGCACCCTGAGGTTTGGCTGGGCCTGGTGGTGCCAGGCACATGGGAGGCGACATCCCCGGCCCTTTGGGAAGCGGTGTCTCAAGCCTGGCCACAGGGCAAGCCGTGCCTCTGTGACAGATTTTTGTTTTGCTTTCCTCCCTTGCCCTCTTGGACGTTTTCCTGATTAATTCTGGGTACTGGACCGAGTGCTCTCTGTAGAGAATGGGGTGAAGTGAAGGAGGTCAGATCCTATCAGCCCCACGGGTCAGAGGGGAGCACTCACAGCCTCAAGCGCTGCCAGTAACTCCAGGGCTTGCAGCTTTTGATTCAAATTCTCAGAACCACACGGCGTGATGGGGACAGAGATTTTTTTTTTTCTCTGTAGCCCAGAGAGAGCCAATAACCAGAGGTGAGTGTTACAGGACGAGCTGGGGGCTGATGCAGCCCCAGAATTAAATTGCCATTTTTTGGGAAAGACTAGCAGGGGTTTGGTGCTGCAGTGCAGCCCCTGGGTTATATTGCCCCAGCATTTTGGTTCCATGAAGCCAAATGTCACCACTGCCTTTTGTGGCACTTGGGGACTGGAGGGGGTTGCTATATCCTGAGCAGATGCTTTGAGGGTCACAGCAGGAGTGTTTCCCAAGCAAAACAATCATTCATGAGGGCAATTTCTGCAGGTTTGAGGAGGCATCTGGAGTGAGGTGGCTCTTCTGCTGAATGGAACTGTAAACATTGGGTGGTGATGTCTAAATTTCATTTTTTGGGGGCTCCACCTCTCTGGTATGGGGTGTAGCTGCCTCCACACTTGGCCCCTGTCACCCCAAGAGAACAACCTCTGGGAGGGACTTTTCATCTTTATTTTTCCATGCCTTTTTTTTTTTTTTTTTTAATTTTCAGGAAGAACCACCTACATCTTTCTCTTAGAAGATAAATACTTGAGAAGTGAAACAGCTCTTCCTGTGCCCGTAAATGGTGAAAAACTCAGCTTATTTCCCCTGCTGAGTTTGACTGAAAAATAATAACCATTATTGCTTAAAACCAGAAACCAGCAGCAGCACAGAAGGTCACAGAGAAATTTTGGAAGGTTTTTAAGTTCTTTCCCTGTATTTTCCCCCATCACTGTAAGTGTTCAAGGCCAGGTTGGATGAGGCTCTGAGCAACATGGTCTAGTGGGTGATATATATCTGCCCGTGGCAGGGAGTTGTAGATGTGTTATCTTTAAGGTCCCTTCCCACCCAAACTATTTTGTGATTGCATGATTTGTCCCCATCATGTCTGGAGCTTGGTCACCCCTCTAAGTGCTGGGACATTGAAGGTGTGAAATGCCTTCACATTTTTTTACAAACACGGGGAGTTTGTTCTCTGATGTGCATCCCAGTCACAGGGGAATCAGGATCAGGGGAGCTGAGTTTGGCTGCTCAGGCAAGCACATCCCCTGGAATGTGCAGAGAGGTTTAGGGCTACCCACGTGCCTCATCAGCATTTTCAAAGCAGAGCTGGGTTTTAAAGAGGCTGAAGGAAATCAGGGGAAAGGGAAGAGCTGAGGAAATTAATGCTCCATCAACCACAAAATGTAGAGTGCAGGGATAAAAATCAGAGTGAGGGCAATGTTTGGATAAAAACCTGAGGAGCAAAGACAGTATTTGCCTGTATGTGTGATATGTCTCTTAAACCAATCGGTGCCTTGTTGCAATTCATATGCAGAATTAATGCAAGAATTAATAACTGCAAATTATTCCTTTCCTCTCCATCTTACTGCTGCTCATGAGCACATCAGGGCCAGCCAGGGGTGGGGGGCACAGGGCAGTGGGACCCTTCTGATTTTGGGAATGAGGTGTGTGGAGGAACCTTGGTGGTGCTGAGGGTAGGAACCAGATCCAGCTGTCTGTGCCACAGCCCTGCTGGCTGACCTGGGCAGTGGCCAGGAGGATGCTGCTGCTGCTGCTGCTGCTGCAGCCAAAATTTGGCTGTGCAGGAGGAGTGCATGGCTGGATGAGGGCAGTCCCTGAGCATGAGTGGCTTTAACTTTCCCTGTTTCTTTTCCTCTGCGGCAGCGGGCTGGGGCGCTGGGACTGCAGCAAAAGTGAGAAAAGAGACAGGAGTGTGCTGAGATGAGAAATGAGTCAGTGCTGCCTTTGCTCGCGGGTGCCGAGGGCTCCGGCCCCGCGTGCAGTCAGTGCCAAAAACGCCTGCAGTGGGTGCTGGGGTGATCCTTTATCACAGCATCTCCTGGTGTAACACACGGGGAAATGAGGGGCAGAGGTGTCTGCTGACACAGCCTGGGGCCCTGAGCTGGGAGGTGTTACCAGGACTTGGGGTGTGCAGGGCTGGCTTTGAGTCAGGGGCTCTGGGTCTCCAGTGCCCCAAGTGACAGCATTCCCCTGGGAGTCCTCCTGGCAGCCCTCCTGGCATCTGATGCTGTGGGATGTGCCTAATAATGTCCTTAATCATACCATAGAATCACAGCATGGTTTGGGTTGGAAGGAACCTTAGAGATCATCCAGTTCTAACCCACCTGCCATGGGCAGAGACACCTTCACTAGACAAGGTTGCCCAGGGCCTCATCCAAGCTGGACTAATGTCCCTGATACATCCCTAATCATCTGCTAATTTGGATTGACTGGAGGATAACGAGCAAGAGGCACAGTGCCACTGGTCACAGGTAGCTTCACCAGGAGCAGTGTATGCTTGGTGTAGCCTGACCTTATACCTTTCTTTCTGTGGCACAATGACTAATTTTGCTGTGAAGAGGAATTAATTCCTCATTGAATCAGCAACAGCAAACCTCGGTAGGTTTTGTTTTTCATAGCTGACACATCGACTCATCTCACTCTCTCTGAGAAGTGACGTCAAAGCAAACACGTTTGGGGCAACTCGGGGCTGGACTGCAGCCTGCAGCTCCCGTGCTGCGCCCGGGCACCCACGCAGGGCAGGGGAGCACGGAGACCTGCCCGGAGCTCAGCCCAGTGTCTGAGCTGAGAACTGCCTTGGGGAATGCTCCCAGCAGCCAGACACACAGCACAGCCAGTGACACGGGGCTCTGGGACTGCCAAACCCCCCTGTGCCATGGTGGGGATGGCCACAGCAGGGCACAGCTGCCAGCCCCAGTCCCCTTCCCTTGGCCAGGCCCCTCGCTGTGCTCAGGGCACTGCAGGGCTGGCCCATGGCTCTCCATTCTCTGTCTTTGGGGCTGGCAATGTGGGAAGATTTGAAAGTGATGTGAGTAATTTCACCTGGCTGTGGCTGGGCGCCCTGGCGGGGCTGGAAACCACAGCGCTCGCCCTGGCCACCAGCTCCTGCACCCTGTGCACCCCGGCACCCTGTGCTGGGGGATGGATCCTGCACCCTGGGGTGCTCCCTGCCTGCCCTCAGCACAGCCAGGCCCACGGGTGCACCTGGCTCCAGGGCTCACAGAGGGGTTGTGGGACTTTCATCCCCCTGCAGACTCCTGTGCATCCGTGGATGGACAGAGGCTCCCACAGAGCAGGGTTTTCCAGCAGGTTTGGCTCTCAGGATGTTGGCTGATGTCCTGGGAGCTGTGGTTTGTGCAAGGCAGGCAGCACCCTGTTACCCTCCATGGGGAGCACAGCACCCCTTGAAGTCACATCCCCAAAGAAAATACAACAGCATGAAATTTAACATGTTTCGCTATTGGAAGGGGCAGTAGAGGTAAACTACTTTATTTTAGTTCTGGATTGTCTTCTACCTGGAAATCAATTAAAGTCATTCCCATCTGTAAAAGCAGCAGTGGAGCCCAGCACTGGTGGGATGTTGCGATCTTCAGCAGCCCCCAGGCAGCGTGGTGTGACCTCTGCTGCTTTTAGTAGCTGTGTTCAGTTGTAGCAAGGAATAATTTCACAGGTTACGAAACATCTTTTTTTTTCATTTGTTTCTTTTCCTAAACTGATCCAATTTTTTTTTCCTACAATATTTTCAGACTGAAAAACTCAAAAGAGTTTTACCAGCCATGGAAGTTTTTTAGTTTGATCATTTCACTCAAATTTTGACTTTTGGCCTTCTATGCTACATTTTTCTAGGGTTAACTTTAAAGTTTAACAGAAAAATCCTCCATCAAACTAGCAAAGTAAAACTACTCATTTTTAGCATGTAATGACTAAATAGATGAGCTTCTAAAAAATGAATTAAAATACTTCCTAACACAAGGTGCTTTCCAGAAAATGTTTGATTTTAATCTTGCACCATTCTCTAGTGAAAACCCCACATTTTGATTAAACCCCCCTCATTTATAGTTCTGATCAACCAGAAGCATCCTAGCAGTTTGTATAACCCAGTGCTACCTTGGCCAGGGTGTGTGTGATGGAGAATGGGAGCAAAGGCAAAGCAAGTGGAGCCTGATCAGGACCTTGGAGCCAAAATACACTGGAACTGCAGTGGTGAGGGTGATCCTCACAGGCCAGATCCACTGGGTTTGCATGTGCTCAGAGGAAAGGGAATTTTCTGTCTGGCCTTGAGATCTCATCACAATCACACACCCAGCCATGAGTGGGGACATCTAATTTAGCCTTTCCAACAATTAATCTTTCTTAATAATTAATGCTACTGTCTTTTTTCTTTGCTCCTCCAATTACCTCTAGGTATTAAACTCACTTCTTTGCTTCAAGGAGGGATCTTCTTCCCTCAGTAGCATTGGGGTTTTCACTCATTTTCAGGGAGGTTGGTGCAGGGAGGGGGATGCACTGCAGCATCAGTGCCTGGCCCAGCACACAGGGGAGGAGAGGGCAGTGCTCACTGGGCACTCGGCAGAGCTGCAATTTAGCAAATTTGAGGGTGGAGGGAAAGCCCTCCAGACCTGCAAACCCCATCCTGCTGCTCCATCCCCTCTGGAAATACCATGCTGTGTTTGCTGTAAATGTGTCTCTTCATTTCTGTACGAGGTTGTGGCTGCACAGCTCCTTCCCCAACCTGTCCTCAAAGGGCTGTGCTGGAAGAGGTGGGCCAAAGCTGCCCTTGGAGCCCCTTCATGCCCCCCATGGCTGCTGAGGGACAGGAGGTGACAAATTTGTGTTGGGGCCGTGATATTTGGCAGCAGCAGTGTTATTTTTGGTGCTTGGGTAGTGAGCAGCTCTGTCACTGCAGCTCTGAGCTGTGTTGAAACTCAGGAGACAAAATAAGGTTCTTACAAACCACAGCACATCCCCTGGGATGTCCTGACCTGGTGTCCTCCCAGGGGACCTTCTAGAGAACACCAAACCACTGCCCTCGTGTCAATTCAAACCTCTTTACATCAGGCTGATTTTATGGCATAAAACATTGTCAGCTGCCTTGAAAAGTCTCCTCAAGGTTCATGTGCTGCAGCTGAGTTGCAGGAACATAATCCAGACCTTGCAAAAAACGGGGAATTGATCCCATTTCTCTGGCCTGTGGATTTCTCTAAGCCAGGTGTGGCTTCATGGTGCAGCTGGGGAAGACCAGGAGCTGCAGCCATGGCCATGGGCCACAACCATTGGCAGCTGCAGTCTGTGAACCAGGATCAACATGGATTTTTCACTTTTTCTCCATATTTTTGTGGAGCATTTCCTTCTTCCCTTAATTTTGAGAGATGAGTTCCTGTAACAAACTCCCTAATGGAGGAAGTGGAAAGGGGAATAAATAGCCCCTTGCAGAAATTTTTCTTATCTCCTTGCTGGTCATCCTTCCCCACCAGGTCTTTATGGCTTTAGAGAGTAGAGAAGTTTTTTTGTGCAAGGCAGGCACAAAGTGAGGCAAGGGCAAATGTGGAAGGGCCATGGGGAAGGCAGCTCTGCTTACTGGTGCAACATGTTGTTTTCCATCTGGACTGGTGGAAAAACTGAGTAATTGAGCTGCAAGTCTTGTTGTACCACCAGGTTACCACTGAATCACTGAACCTCAGAATGGTTTGGGTTGTAAGGGACCTTGGAAATCATCTCCTTCCAATCCCCTGCCGTGGCAGGGACACTTTCCACTAGCTCTAAGCCTGGTCCAAGCTGGCCTTGAGCACTTCCATGTTCTGCTTTGGTGGAAAGGACAGCCCATGCTTTATTCTAACCATGTGTACTCCCTGCTTTTCCCTGGGGAGGTGTCCTGCAGACCAGCATCAGAACAGTTCCTCTGCCTTTGGAGTGGTGTGTGTCTCCTGTCATTGCTCTGAAAGCTGTTCACAGGCATCAGGCAGCGAGGCTGGCTGGTGAATGGTGCTGTGCTTTGGATCAGGCATGAAGCAAATGGGAAAGAAAGATCTGCCCTGCTTTGAACAGAAGAAATGCCTGAGCTCAGGTTTTCAAAACAGCTCAACATTGAGCTTGTTCTGCTCCATGTTAGAGTGTACACGTAGAACTGCATGTCCCTCGTGTAGGCTTTGTGGCTCTTAAATAAGCTAAACCATAGCTAATTTTAGAAATATCACTGAAAAGCTCTTCTTCATCTCATTTCATGGCTAAGAATAGAAGGAGCTCAGAGCTCCAAACATGTGTTTAACTGAGCAGGGACCAGCCCAGTGCTGCTCTCGATGGGAAAACCACAAAACCCATGGCCCTGCTGCAGGACAGGAGTGCCTGTACCACACCAGTTTGTGCTGGGAAGGGGGATTACATTCCCAGTACCCCATTGTATGCAGTAAACCTACACCTGTTAAGCATCAGGAATTAGGGTTTTCATTCATTCTCAAATGCAAACCTGCGTGCCTCTTGGTTTTTATTTGCATGAGCAAACCTTTGTGGGAAAGGCAGATGTAAAGCAACGTCTCCATCAGTCTGTTTTTCTTTCCGCTTCATGGGTTTCCTCCTCAGAGCAGGGATGCAAAACACAGGACTTGCCCAGGGCTCCCAGTTCTCTTGGAGAGGCTGGGATAGGTCCAGGACAGGCTGATCAGAGCCACTGTCTGTGTCTGTGCCTCCTTCACCAAAGCCAGCTGGAGCTTCATGCTTGTTCTGCATGAGCAAAATCATTACAAAAATGAAAGGCACCAGTGAATTGAGTCCATGGATCATAAATGATTTGTCAGAAGTCACACAGCAAATCATCTGTAGACATCCCAGTGAGACTGATAAAAACTGGCTGGCATGCCCAGCTCCCAGCCCCTGGAGAGCTGTCTGACCTGCTCTGTTCCCAAATTTACCCTCTTTTGGAGTGCTGTTAGTCCTGTTTCTTTTTGTGGATTTATCTGGGACAAATCCTAACCTTCCACCACCAAGATGAAGTCAGTTTGGATTTAAAGGCAACCATGGGCGAAACTGGGCATGTAGGAAACAGCACAAGGTGCTCGAGGCGAGGAGGCTGTGTAGATGGCAACGTGTCTGTGTGTCTGTGTGTGTGTCTGTGTGTCTGTGTCTGTGTGTCTGTGTGTGTGTCTGTGTGTCTGTGTCTGTGTGTCTGTCTGTGTGTCTGTGTGTCTGTGTGTGTCTGTGTGTGTCTGTGTGTCTGTGTGTGTGTCTGTGTGTCTGTGTCTGTGTGTCTGTCTGTGTGTCTGTGTGTCTGTGTCTGTGTGTCTGTGTGTGTCTATGTGTGTCTGTGTGTGTCTGTGTGTCTGTGTCTGTGTGTCTGTGTGTGTCTGTGTGTGTCTGTGTGTCTGTGTGTGTGTCTGTGTGTGTGTCTGTGTGTCTGTGTCTGTGTGTCTGTCTGTGTGTCTGTGTGTCTGTGTCTGTGTGTCTGTGTGTGTCTATGTGTGTCTGTGTGTGTCTGTGTGTCTGTATGTGTGTCTGTGGGTGTGTCTGTGTGTGTCTGTGTGTCTGTGTGTGTGTTCCTTACAGCTGTGCAGCTCTTCCAAACAGGTTCCTGTCTCTCTGTTCCAACACAATGAATTCCTGTTGTGTTGACAAAAAGAGCTTTTTCCAAGGTGTTGGGCTCCCACAGCCATACTGTGCATAACCAGGAGTAGCTACAAGAGGAGACAGATTTTTCTTTGCTTGCTTTTCCTGGATTTTTTGCATCTCCAGCATTACCTCAGTTCCCTCTGGTCCCTCTCCAGCACTGGAGCTCAGTCCAGCAGGGATTTCAGCCCAAGGGCTAGCTGGTGACCACGTCCTGTTTCCAAAGGCGTTACCCTCGGCGTTCAGTGGTGGCCTTGGCAGTGCTGTGCTGCCAAGGTTGGACTTGACGATCTTTTCCAAGTCTTTTCCAGCCTAAATGATTCTGTGATCCTGTGTCTGTCTTTGCATGAGAGCCCTGATTAATAAAGCCCAAACAAAGATCCAAATGAGTATGAAGGATTCACTGGGAAAGTCCTGATTTAGACCCTGTGGTAGTCCAGGACAGAGAACAAGAGCTTTGCCTTGGGTAACACACTTGGAGCATTCATCCTGGAATAAAAGATACTGGAAGTGAATGGAAAAGAAGTTGTGAACTTTGAAAATTTCATGCTGGTTTGATCTGTTTTCCACTTATCCAAGAAATCATCTCCAGCTGTTTTTCCTGCTTGGCTTACAGATTTTTTTTTATTATTATTTTTGTAGGATGCTGCAGCGTTTGTTCAGTAATCTGTTGAGTGTTTGTGTAGTGTTTCCAGTCATTCCCAGCCTTGCTGGCAGCAGCAGAGCTGCAGAGGGCACTGGCCCTCCCTGCTGGTGTGTCCTGCAGGCTGCTGAGCCCTGTGCTGGTTGTGTCTTGCAGTCCAACAAGGTCCCTGTGGTGCAGCCGTCGCACGGGGTGCACCCGCTGACGCCGCTCATCCCGTACAGCAACGAGCACTTCAGCCACGGCAACCACTCGCCCCACCTGCCCGCCGACATCAACCAGAAACAGGGTAAGGGCAGCTCTGTGCTGCATTCCCCGCCCAGACACCCCCAGAGCCTGCAACCACGTAGTTTAACCCTTCCTCCCCTTTCTGACACTATTGGCTGTGTTCCAATTCTCTCTCCTTAGCACAAGCCTAGATAAGGCCCTCTTCTTCCGCACTCACCTCTTTCCCCTCTGGAAACCACCTGGAATAAACATCTTGAACTACATCTGGGGCTTAGAGCCTCTTTTGGAATCCTTTGCCCTGTCCCTGAAATATTCCTCCAAAGCCTTCTAGGATCTGAGCTAGCACAGGAACTTTGGGAGGCAGCAGGGGGGATATTTCACTCTGGGACCTGTGTGCTGCCAGGGGGACAGAGGCCTCTCAGGCTGACACCTTCCTGCCCCCAAATCAATGAGAAAAATCAGGACCTTTGCTCAGCTGGGACATTGCTTAGCAGTAGGAGGGTATTTATCTTATTGGCAGTGCTTTGTGGTCTGGCTGTGAGCAGTTTGATAGCAAAAGTGCCAGCCCTGCTCAGGCAGTGTGCTCAGTTCTCTGTACACACTGTCCTGCACCTTGAGACCAGACCAGAGCCTGCACAATAATGCACAAGAGTCAACCAGAAAATGGAAAGTAATCTTTCCTTTGACTCATACCCAAACTGTTGTCAGGTTGTCATTTTGAGAAAATAAATGCTTGAAACAGGAAATATTTTGACTAAACCGGATCGGTGTCTGAAAATTGACTGGATTGTGACATGTGTGTCCCCGTGGCCACATGTTCTGTGGTTGTCACCTGGTTTGGCTTTTTGTGTTCCTGTGTGAGCCCAGGCCGTGTCAATTGGCTCATGAGGCTGTGGAGGAAAGTACAGTATTTTGAGGTTAAACCCTCTAAAATAAACTGTAAATACGGGTATGTGTTGAGGAATTCACCCCAGTCCATCATTCCATCATTCTTCATGAGTTCCTGGCAAACAGAGTGCAAAATGAAACTTTTCTCAAGCTTACATTAGTGCAGAACTTCTGTTCAGGTTACCCGAGTTTTTACACAAAGCTGGGCTTGATTTCATGGGAAAGCAAGCAAACTGAGAGTTTTGTGTCAAAGTGCATTCAGGAAGGAGGTCAGTGTCCATCAGAGCCCAGAAACCAGTGCCAGAACAGAGGCACAAAACCAACTGTTGGGATGTGGGCAAAGGTCTCCACCCAGGAGTGATCCAAACTCTCCCAGAGGCATCAGCTCCACCAGGTTAACATCATTGCTAAAACAATGGGTTATTGAGGATGCTCTTGGCTGGAGGACCCACTGAATAATCCCTGGTCTGAACCTGGAGGCCACAGTGTGGGCTCACCAGGGATGCTGATGGTAGGATTTAGGTCTGGAGTTCACATTGTGGTCTCACCAGGGATGCTGATGGGTGTGATTTAGGTCTGGTGTAAGAGATAACCCAGGCACATCCTGGTTGCCTTCCAGGCAGCACACTGCTTGTCAGCCATCAGAGCATAATAAACTCAACAGAAAAATAGGAAGAGTTAACAAAATAAACCTACTAAAAGCTCAGGTAATGGCTGAGTTTGAGTCTGAGAGAAGGTGTGCAGGAAGGCAATCTGACACACTTCCCCAACAGTGCCTTTGCTGTACCTGCAGAGCTCTGCCCCTCCAGGAGCCACTCGCCATGAGCTGGGACTCTCTGTCAGCCTGGGGAGCCTTAAGTGATGCAAGAGCAGCTCACCCAGGGGCAGAGCTGGCAGTATCCCTCTGTGGAGGCTAAGTCTGGCACTGGAGCAGTCCCTGGGCATTCAGCTCTGTGGTGGGTCAGTCATTCCAGGACACTGTCCTTGGGCTGCCCCCTGTGCCCCCAGTGCAGGCTCTGTCCAGTCTCCCCTTCCCATTTTGGCCTGTACTTCTGCAGACTCAGGGAGTCTGTCTGTCCCACAGACCCCCCCATGTGCTGTTCAAGGAAAGGTTCAGCCCACCATCCTCAGCTGGCTCTAGCCTTTGTGGTGCAGCTGTGATCATACATGTCCCATCCCTGCACTGCTGGGGAGGGTTCATCCTGCATGTGCCCCATCTCTGTTCACCACGGAAACGCTCCCATTACCACCCAGTGTAAGCACTGGAGAGTCACTCTCACACTCATTCTCCCAGCATCCCTCTAAAGTTTCTCACAGTAGCCCAAGGACACACAGACAAGGAAATACAAGCAGGAATTCTGAGTCAGTGGCTGGTGCCCCAACCACTGGGCCAGCAAGAATAACTTGTGCTCTGACTTATGCAACTTGTGTTGTTGGGGCTGCAAATCTGAGGATGTTCCATCAGCTGCCTTGTGCAGGGCTGGTTTTGTTTGACCCTCCGTGGGCCACTGAGTCACACTGGAAGCAAATCTATACTAAGTTATATATTCCTGTCAGGTCAGTTATATATTTATTTTAGCTGTCTCCTAAAAAAATGCTTAGAATTTGTTGGTGTGATTCGTAATTAATGAGGTATCATTCATACATCTAGGAGAAAAACCCAGTTGCAACTGCTTGCAGCTCATCACCAGTTTAGTCCATGTGTTTATCTAGGACAGCCACTCAGCAATCCCTGTTTAAAATTTTTGTCTGAGGCTCAAGAGCAGCATCACCACACCACGCTGTGCCAGGGCTCAGCCCCAGCACCCCCCAGTTTCCCAGTCCAGGGGTCAACTGGAGGCTGTTTTTGCCAGCAGCACCGTGGTTGTCTGAGGCCCACCCACAGCCCCAGGCACCACAGGATGTTTTCCAGCCCAGACAGGAACAGAGCAGTGCTGTGGCTGTGTCCCCTGGCCATGCTGCCCCTGCCAGCGGCTTTGAAGATCACCCAGGGATTCCCCATGCAAAGGGTGAATTCCCAGCTGGCACCATACCCACCTCCACAGTTCCTTGGCACCCACAGAGCCGCAGAACAATTGTTTTGAACTCAAATTGCCTAAAATGAAGTTGGAAGTGGTGCCTGCTGGAGCATCCCCACTGCCTGCTCACGGGGGGTCCTGTGGATGGCTGATGGAGAGGGAGCACAGGAATGGCTTTGACCATCCACTGAGCACCTGAGTGGCCTCTCTGGGAAAGGCAGAGGGATCCTGGAGCCAGACAAATCCTTACCAAAGCACGGTGCTGCTTGGCCTCAGGGTGGCATGGAGCAGCCATGACGTTTGTGCAAGAGCGAGATGCCTCCTCCACCCCCCCCATGTTTGTGATTTTGCAGCAATGTGGATGACCCACAATGGGATGTGACCCACCACATCCCCACAGAGAGAACCACAGGAAACTTGCAGGCAGCTATTTCGTGTAGCTGTCCACAAGTGCCCATAGGTGAAGCAGCCAGGGGGTTGGGAACCATCCGGGTCAGCCAGGGAGGGCAGTGCCAGGCTCACCTCCTCTCCTTCTCCCTTCTTCCAGGAGTGCACCGTCCTTCCCAGACCTCAGACATCCCTGGTTTCTACCCCCTGCCCCCCGGTGGAGTGGGCCAGATCCCGCCGTCGATGGGATGGTGAGTGGGGAGGGCCAGCCCCGGTGCTCCCCCTGCTTCCCCTCCTGTGCTCTGCAGGGGAGGAGAGGGCAGCCCTGTCCTGGAGCTGGGAGCACACCCACGGACAGGCTGGAGCCTCCATCCTGGCTGAGGCATCCCCGGAGAGGGGGTACAGCCTGCCCAGTTCAGAGCTGCCTCCTGCTTTACATCTGTCTGTGCGGATTAGGGAACCCAGAGAGAGCTTCCTACTCACCCCTCCTAATCACAGCAAGAGTCTCTTTTTTGAGTAGGAGGTGATTTTCTCCCTCACTGGGCTTTCTGGCACAAACAGTGCTTTCCCTGAGCTCTCCACCAGCACAGTGTAATCCCATGGGATGCTCCATCTGCCAGGCCATGGTGTTTCTTGGGGTCTGGCACACAGGGGAAAGAGTACATCATGGCAGAGACCTGCCAGGAGGCAGCCCTGGTACCCACAGCCTGGCCACAGCTCAGCCAGCTGGTAACCACTGCCCCAGCACGCGTGGGAAAGGAGAGACCATGAGCTGGAGCACTCCCAAAATGTACCCCCTGCGTGGACCAGCCCTGCAGAGCATCCTGCAAAGCACAGCCTGTTGGTGAACCTGCCCCGGGGACACAAGTGACAAACACAGCAGTGTGCTCTCTGTGGTCATTGCCACTGGCTCCTGTCCCTCTGAGCACACTGAGAGCGGGTCTGGCAGGTGCTGCCATGTGGGCATCATCACTCCTCAGGTGAATGTTTAATCCTCAGTGATGATGCAGGGCCATGGCAGAGGCTGACAGGGAGACTGGTGGCTGCAGGTGACAATTCAGGGTTGCTGGGACGAGGAGAGAGGGCAGGGCAGATGATCACAGGGACAGTGGCCAAATTCCCCCAGTGTTTGTGGATAAAACCCCGGCAAAGCCTGTGGAGAGCTTCAGGTACAAGAACCTATTGCAGAGTGGGAAAGGGGAAGCTTCTTAAAGCACAGAGTAAAATGTTAGCTTTTGCTTTGTTTTGTTTATGAATTTCGTGTTCCAGATATTTAACCACAAGGAAACAGAGGATGAGGCCTTTGATACAGAGTCTGGCTTCAAAGAGATTACATTTTGCCTTCTGTGCTAAATCTGCTACTTCTGGGTGATGATTTAAATTCTCATATGACGTGATTCATCCTCAGGAAAAACAAGGACTGGGGTGACTGTGCTGGAACATGAAAGAAATAGTTGGAGCAGGGAGAAAGGAGCCTGTCTGTCAAATGGAGGGTCCACTCCTGGGTTAGGATGATGCTCTGCAGACAGCCTGGGCTCATGAAGGGAGAGCAGTCTGGTTTTTTGTGGAGATTTTGTGGGGCAGTTGGTGGTGGAGAGAGCTTTCATGGCTGAGCTGCTCCAGCATCCGTGGGGTTTGGCATCCTCCTGCAGCCACATCAGATGCCTTCATTAATGGCTAATAGAGCAGATATGGTGAAGCAACAAACGGCCTGACACACAGAGAGCAGCACCTTGAGGCACATGTGTCTAAGAGAGCTTTTGCTCTTTCTCTTCCTTGCCCAAAATGTATGGAAAGAATCCCAAACCTATTTGTGGAGTGCCTGGTCCTCAGCTGAGGCTCACACACTGCTGTGGGTGGGTGCAGAAGTACTAAAGCCAAGATTTTTCATGAAGGCAGGTTCATGGCAGCATCCCCCCATGCCAGCAGCAGGGGCTGGGTGCCAGGGATGGCTGTGCTGGGGATGGTCATGCCAGGGATGCATCCCAGAGAAGCTGTGGCTGCCCCACCCCTGGAAGTGTTCAAGGCCAGGCTGGATGAGATCTTGAGCAACCTGGTCCAGAGGAAGGTGTCCCTGCCCAGGGCAGGGAATTGGAACTGGATGATCTTTAAGGTTCCTCCCAACTCAAACCATTACAGGATTCCATGGTTGTTCTGGTGCCAGGCCAGGGCAGCCACACACGGGAAGCCACTTTCCTCCACAAGCTGGCAGGCAGAAGCTGGGCAGAAACTGGTTTTGTTCTCCCTGAGCGCTTCAGGAGGAGGAGTTGCAGTCACTCTCTCTGTAATTAAGCTGGGATGACAGATAAAAGCTTCCAAGAGTCCAGTCAAGTGAGTTTTGCCTATGGGAGCCTGGAGTTAACATTAGCCAGGAACCTGCAAATCGTGTCACTCACCTGTGCCCGGGGCTGGGCACAGTGGGGCCATGGCAGCCTCCCCTCCACCGTCCCACAGCCTTTTTCTGAGCCACCCTCCCATCACCAGGTGATCTCTGGAAACAGGCTGAGAGAGCTGGGGTTCTTCAGCCTGGAGAAGTTTCAGGGAGGCCTCAAAGCCCCTTCCCGTACCTAAAAGGAGCTTATAAAAAAGAGAGAGGGGGACTTTTTATATGGGCAGATAGTGATAGGACAAGGGGGAACAGTTTTGAACTAAAAGAGGAGAATTAGATCAGAGGAAGAAGTTAGGAAGTTAGGAAGTTCTTTACAAAGAGGATGGTGAGGCCCTGGCACAGGTTGCCCAGAGACATTGCAGCTGCCCCATCCCTGGAGGTGTTCATGGTCAGGTTGGACAGGGCTTGAAGCAGCTGGATGTGGTGAAAGGTGTCCTGCCCATGGCAAAAGCGTGGAATGAGATGAACTTTAGGGTCCCTTCCATCCCAAACCAGTAATTCCATGATATGGGCTGTAACCCTGCACTCCCATCAGGGAGTGACTTTGCACTTGCTTTAATTTGCATGTCAGAGGGCCTTTGGATGAAGCTGCAAATGCCCAGCTCCACTCCTATCCCAATATCCCAGCCTCTGGAGCAACACAGGTCGCTTCTGGATTGTCTCCAAGTGTTTTCTCGGCCCTGGGGCAGCCGCCTCCACCTTCAAAGTCTGTTTGGGTTCCCCGATGTGCAGCAGCACTTGGCTGTTTGTTGGTGTGTTTATACCCACCAACATCTGAGGGGTCGGGGAGGGCTCCTGCCTGCCAGGGTGTAAACAGCCCCAGCTGCCTTTCCTGCAGACAGATCCTGCAGATTTCAGTCAACACACAGCAGCAGAACAGGAGCCTCCTTCCTGCCCAGCACAGCTCAGGGGTCTGACTGTGGCTGTCATTGTTCCTCTTCAGGGCACAAAGCTGTCTTCAGCCCCAAAAAGCCCCTGGCATCCAGGAGCTTGGGTCTTTCACAGTGCACCACACTTGATGATAATGGACTTTTTTGTGGATTTTTTTCATCATTAGAGCTGAAAGTGTCTGGTCTTGAGTTTAGGTACAGCTCTGTGCAGCCTGGCCAGAGGAGAGTGAGTGCCAGCACAGTTGTAAGCACCCCAATGTGCCCCATCCCTGGAAGTGTTCAAGGCCAGGTGGGATGGGGCTTGGAGCAACCTGGTCTAGTGGAAGATGTCCCTGCTCGTGGTGGGGTGGGTTGGAACAAGATGAGCTTTAAGGTCCCTTCCAACCTAAACTATCCTGTGATTTTAAGGTCCCTTCCAAGCTAAACCATGCTGTAATTCTATGATCTTGGTTTCTATCTGCAGTTTTAGGCTAGAAGCATCTTCTGGCAGGTTTGCAGAACAAGGCAAGGTATTTTTGAGCTATTTCCATATGAAAATGTGGGAGTTCCCTTGCTGGGAGCAACAAGGAACTTCCTGCATAGTTATTTTACTATCTCAAAAATAATTTCCAGCCCCAGGTCTGGTACATGCCTGGTCCCCAGTAGGAAACAACTTTTAAAAAGAATGCAGGACTGAGCTTCTGGCTTCTTTAAAACTGATGGATGTCCTTAAAAGGATGTGCTGAGGAAATCAGAGCATTCCTGAAGCACAAGGGCAGGGTAGGTACCTTCTCTCCAGACTCCCTGGATCCTCCCTCGCTTTGGGCATCACGGTGTCACAGAGTAGATAAAGTTGGAAGTGACCACAGTGGGTCAGTTGGTCCAACCTCCCTGCTCAGGCAGAGTTGTTCTAGAGCACATGGCACAGGATTGCGTCCAGACAATCCTGGGATATCCCCAGTCAGGGAGGCTCCACACCCTTTCTGGGCAGCCTGTTCCAGTGCTTGGTCACTGCACAGTAAGGAAGTTTTCTTCATATTTATCTCCCTGGTGCAGCTTCTTATTCACCACACAGAGAATTCGAGCAGGCTTTAATTTTATTTTTTTTTTTGTCACACTGTGCTCTTTTGAGCAACTTCTTCTGTGCAATAGCAACATCTCCTGATTTTTCAGCACACCTCTGCACTGTGCTTTGTTACTGGGTGAACTCCAAGCTGCAGCATTAGTCAGTACCAGGGGCAGAAGGGTTCAGAATTGGATCCAACCTTTGTAGGAAGGCCCAGGTTCTCTCAAAATAACATCCAAAGCCCACGCTGCCCCTCCAGCCTAAGGGACACCGAGAGTCTGCCCAGCCAGGGGCATCAGTGCTCTGAGTCCTGTTAGCAGAGGGTATCTTTAGGAAACACCACGTGGCTGTGGATGCTTTATAGCCTCTTTCTTCCTGATCCCAGGCAGAGCCAGTCTGTCTATCCGCTCCCGTCATGTGGATTTAGACAGCCGTACTCGTCAGCGCTCTCTGCTGGGGCCTCTTTCTCCAGGTGAGTATGAGCTGTGTGAGACAGGGCAGCCCGGCTGGCCGCAGCTTGCAGTTCGTGCAGCAGGAGCTTGCAGCAGAGCACAGCCACAGGGACAGCCACGCACCCTCCCGGGCCAGCCGGGGGAGGAGGAGGCGCTTTCAGGCAGTGTCTGCTCCAGAGGGTGCTCAGGGGAATACTGAGGAGGAAGGATGCACAACAAGGTTGGGTTTTGTTCAGCACAACTCTAAAGAGAGTCAAAAACTCCAGCCTTCAGCTCAGCAGTGGGAAAATGGGGTGGAAGCCATGGCTCAGGATTTTGCTCCGTGTCACTAACCCTAATCCTGAATGTGTCCCTGCTGCCACCACCGCTTTGCTTTGCAGAGATGGATCTGGTTTACTTGGTCTCAGCTTTAAAAGCAGGACAGGAGGGGGCAGTGATTTGCTGCCCTCCCACTGGTACATGTCAGTTCTGGGAGATGCAAGCACAGCTTCTGCCTTGGGGTGAGCAGAATGCATCCCCTGTGGATGAGAATCACTGAGCCCAGCTCTTCCAGGCGTGCTGCTGGCCAAAGCTCTCGTGGCTCCGTAGGGATGCCAGGGCCACACCAGCTTTTGCTTCTGCTTCATGTCCTGAGGAGCTGTTAGTGGAGATTTCCCAGAGGAAAACTGTGCAAACCCTTGCTCAACGTCAGCCCTTAGCCACACAGAAAGCTGGATCCATGCAACCCTCAATCCATACACTTGATCCTTGCATCCCTTGATCCAGGGAGCCCCTGAGCCCTGCAGAAGAGGGGAGGGAGTGCTCCCAGCCCTCCTTTCTCACAAGGTATCACCCATGCACAGCCTCAGAAGTGAAGGCAAGCAGAGTTAACGGTTTCCTGTGGAGCCCCAACAGCCTCCCTGAGCTCCTGCCTGCAGGATTTTGGGGCGGATTTTGCAGCACTGCTGCAGCTGAGAAAGTACACCTGGTCAGATAAGGATCAGACTGTGCTGGTGGATTAAATTAAACAGCTTTTCTTTTCGTGCCAGCATATCTAATGAACAGTTCACCTCCCATGGGCAATTCTGCCATCTCAAGCTGCAGTCATAAAGTGGCAAGCTTGGCAAAGCTGACTTTGCTGGCTCTGTCCTCCAAAACTCCAGAGAGAGCTAATGAAGCCTGAGAGCTAATGAGACCTCTCATGATCTCAGCCCATGTTGTGGAAAGCATTGCTTAGGCAAGGTGCACCTCCTAGAGTTGCAGTTGGGTTCATGTTCAGACCTACTCTATTTCTGTTAAAAGAAAGGTGTGGGGTGGTCCTAATCTATCCCATCCAAACTCCAGGTTGAGTTTGTTGTTTTTTCCTGCCATGCTAATGAAATACCGCAACAACAGAGACGTGAGCAGCTGAAGCTGCTGGGTGGAAGCACCCCTGATCCCGGCCGGGCTGGCTCCACTGCAGGCGGGTTCCCTCGCCGTGGCACTGGATCCTTTCCACCCAGATGCCCACTGCTTGGCCAGCCGTGCCAGGGTGCCCCAGGGGTGCTGGGCACCGCTGCCCCTGCCAGCCCCCGCCAGCGCTTTCCGTGTCCTCGCTTTCCGTCCGCTTCCGCCGCGTCTTCCGAGGGACGCCTGCCCTGCCGGCCCCGCCGTGCCCGGCACAGCCCTCCCGGCCCAGCTCAGCCCCTCTGTTGCAGGTTCACTCACCCGCTGATGCTGGGCTCTGGCATGCACACCACGGGCATCCCGCACCCTGCCATCGTGCCCCACTCCGGCAAGCAGGAGATGGAGCACTACGACAGGAACATGTGAGTGGGGAGTGCTGCCTCGGCAGCCTCAGCTCCTCAGTGCCCCTTTCATTTGTCACCCTCAGTGCCCAGTGGGGGGAGGATGGATAAACACTGAGCTGTGCATCTGAGGAGCAGATCTCAGGTCCCCCAGCTGCTCGTGCTGTTGGGTTGTTTTGGGGTCCAGTCTTCTGGTGGCTCTGATGCTGACAGTCCCTCCTTTTGTCCCACCAAGGAAACCTCAGCCAGAACCAAAGAGGGAGAAGGAAGCCAAGAAGCCCACTATTAAGAAGCCCCTGAATGCTTTCATGTTGTATATGAAAGAAATGCGGGCGAAAGTCATCGCTGAGTGCACCCTGAAGGAGAGTGCTGCCATCAACCAGATCTTGGGAAGGAGGGTAAGAGCTCACAGGGCCCCGTGTCACCACCTGTGCCACATCCCTGTCCCTCGCAGCTTCTCTTAAGTACATAACAAGCACCTGCTTCAAATCTGGGTGCTCTTATCCCATAAACACAGGGGGCAGGTGTGCCCTGGTGGGGTGGCCACGCTGGGCTGGGCTGGGAGGGGGCAGCAGGGCCATGTCTCACTGCTCTTTGTCCTTGCAGTGGCACGCGCTGTCCCGAGAGGAGCAAGCCAAGTACTACGAACTGGCCCGCAAGGAACGGCAGCTCCACATGCAGCTCTACCCCGGCTGGTCTGCCAGAGACAACTACGTGAGTGCCACCGTGCCCAGACCCGCCCTGTGGCATGGCCAGAACGGCCTGGGGGCTGGCTGCTGTCTACCAAACACCTGGGCCTGGCAGTGCCATTCCTGGCAGTGCCAGAGCCATGGAAATTCACATTTCAGGAGTATTTTGGACACTCTCTTGGCTTACTGCCTGTCTAAAACTTGAATAATACAGGTCCCAGCAACCACAAGCATTTATTTGCTATTGTCCAAGCAAATGCGAATAGAAAGGAAGGGAAGCTTTTAAGTGCTGTGGATATATCGTTGGGAATACAATTTATGGAAGGGAACTGCGCTGTGCATCTTGGACATCAGCGGAGATGTGTGTGAGGGTGGTGAGGCCCTGGCACAGGTTGCCCAAAGAAGTGGATGCTCCATCCTTGGAAGTGTTCAAGGTCAAGTTGGACAGGGCTTGAAGCAACCAGGTCTAGTGGAAAATGTCCCTGCTCATGTCAGGGGGTTGGAACAGGAGGTGTTTGAGGTCCCTTTCAACCCAAATAATTCTATGTTCCTGTGATTTAAAATAGTGGCTCTTTTTGTAGGGGATCTGTTCTTCCACTACTGTTTTGATCCTACATGCCTAACAAGCTCATTAGTGAACTGAGCAAAGCACACATAAGTGTTCAGATGTCTGTCCATCCACACATCTCCATCATTTCCCTCACAGACACTTTCTTACCCCTGGGAGCTGCACAGTGAGTGCCCATCCTTCCCGCACTGACTCCAACCCTCCTTCCAGAATGACAGAATTCTGCCAAGGGCAAGAAAACGCCTGTAAACAGACCCAAACCACCCCAAACTCCTCCCAAAACCACAGGGCAGAGATGATGCAGAAAAAGCAGCGGTGAGGGGAAGCCCCCAGCCCACATTTTGATGGGCACACATCTGGAGGGCATCAGCATTGCGGACAGCATGGCAACATCTTCCTCCAAGACCATGCACACCCTCCGTGGAAATCCCAGTCCTGTGTCATTTTTGTCTGGTTCCTTGGGGAACCAAGGGCTGGTTCCTTTCTCCAGAAGATAGATGGTGGGCTCAAAAAATGCATATTGCTCCTCCCAGCACTGTAAACCAGCTGTTTGGGGTGGTGTGGTTGTTGCAAGAGATGCTTTTCTCTGTGAAGTTGGGCAGGGAGGAGGAGGAGGAGGAATGTAGGTCACTTGTGCAGCACGTGATGCGGATATCGGGCAGGAAATACAGTTGCTCCCCCACTGAAGAAAAAGCTTACCACAGCTCTGAGCTTTCCACCTTCACTCAAACCACAAGAAGTCATATAAGAAGTCACGGGTCAAAGGCAGCCCTGGGAGCTGCCTGCATCACACAGCCAGATTTGCTCCCATGCTGCTGTGCCCTCATTAATCAGCTCGTTAGGGGACGAGGGGAGGTGCTGCATCTTGTGAATCAGAGAGGCAGCTTGGGGATAAAGTAGGACTTTTTTATTACTGAAAGAAGAATGAGAAATGGGTCCAGAACTGCAATAGCACTTCAATAAATTAGTATTATTTAAAAATAAGTTTCTGGGGATTTCCTAAAACTTCCTTTCCCATTTGGAATCAGGGAATATGAAGAACCAGTTTCAGTTTGTGTATAAGGCACCACATTAAAGCATGTTTTGGAAATAGGGAAGGTTCTAAAATGGACCAAGTCCTTTTTAGAAAGATAAGAAGGAGGAATAAAAATATGACAGGAGCATCAGCTGTTGATCATACTGTTTCCATTGCATGCAGCAAATCTTGTTTAATTCTATTAATCTCATTTAACTTATTAATTAAATTATCAATTCATTAATTAAAGCAATAATGGGTGTGATCCCCAGGTGAGATGCATCAGAGTGGGCTGAGGAGTTCTGGCTGGCAGGGGTGCTGAGCAGCACAGGCACTGACTGGCTTTATTACAGCTGGTTTACAGCCACTAACATTTTCCCTCACCCTCTCTGACACAGCCTGCAGCATCAGTCTGGGCCTTAGCTGTGTTTGCAGCACAGACCTGGACTCAGAAACCAGAGCATGGAGCAGTGGGGTGAGAAAAAGATGGAGCAGATGTGTGGGAAGGAGTGGGGACATTGCTGCCATCACCTCTTGAGTTTATTGCAGCTTCTAAATAAGCACAGATCTCATGCAAAATGCTGAGCCAAAATGCCTGTGGTGCTGGATCAGGGGTATTGGAAATGAGGGCTAATCGCTGAGAAAAGGCACAAGCCCAGAATGAATTTGTGCTGCACAGAAACCATAGCAAGTGTGCAAGACCATGTTTGGGTTTCACTTTGAGAGTTCCCCATGGGTTTCTTCTTAGAAGCGTTGGAATGGGAAGAGGGAAAGGAAGGGGACACCCTCATAAATAAACCTGAGTAGTCCCTTTGGAGCTTTTTCCAGTTCATCCCCTCCTGGAATGGGCTGAGCCAGCAGCACCATGGCTCTTACTGGATCTTACCTGGGAGACAGCAGCCACCCCCAGCACCCAGTCCAGCCCCAAAAACCCTGCCCAGCACCCCTGGTTTTGTGGAGCACGGATAACAGCTTTTCCTTTGCTTTCCTAGGGGAAAAAGAAGAGAAGAACACGGGAAAAGCAGCAAGATTCCAACTCAGGTAAGTGCATGTAGCCTGGCAGCTGTTCCTGCTTTCCTGCTCGGATGGGAGAATCCAAGGCAGTTTTTGGGTTTTACTGTGTTTTATTTTATTCTCCTGAGCTTAACTAGAGAAATACACGTCCATTATTTTTTTTTAAGCCATGGTAAATTAACATTTCTGTGACCTTTTAATAGACATATTTGATTTAGAACATGGATAGTGTGTGAAAACTGAAAAGATGGGATTTTGGCAAATGTATAATAACTTTATATAAACTATCACTAAACTTTGTCTATGGAAAACATGCAAGGTGATTGTCCCTATCAGACCTACAGATGTTATTAACTAAAAAAAACTCCTCTCAGATGCATCCATATTGTGTGGGGGATGAAATGTAGTAGCAGGGCTCAAGGTCATTCACGGGACTACTCCAAGTTTGGTTGTCATTTCAAAGTAATGTAGAGTTGAAGCAAAGTCACACTAAATGCCACCTCCTTCTACCACCCTGCCGATTAGAAAAGGCCCTTTTGACAGATTTCAGCTGGTCACAGACACATTCCCATCATCCAAGACTATTCATGTGCTGATTTCTGAAGTATTTCTGCCATATCAGGAATAAATATTATCTGTACCAATAAATATTCATTAAATCATTATCAAGAGATGTGTCCCAGTAATACCTTCAGCTTAATTAACACTGTTAATCTCGTTCAGTTCCGAGTCTGATAAGAGGAATACAAGCTTTTAGGCATTTATGTAGAGTGCACTGTATATTTTTATATATCCATATATATGTCTTGTCTGTGTGATACAAAAGTGATAATTTTGCCTATTACAGATTGAAAACCAACTACTGGTGGTACACAACAAGACATTGATGGTGGTTGAAAGAGAGGGGCTGAATCCAGCACAGAAATGTACTGTTCAATCTCATTTACACCACCAGAGGAATACATGATGTGCCTGAAAGCAAACAGGGCTTCACCCTAATGAGTCCTGTTATTTTTACAGTAAAACTGCAATGTTTTAGGAAAGGCCATGGAGAACAGCTTTTCCATTAAAACTGGAAGGGGTACGATGGGGGCAGAGTGGAATACCTGGGCCTGGCTCTCCTTGGTGCTAACTCTGCTTTCAGCCTGCTTCTGCAACGTTTCCTCCTCTTCTCTCCGTGCGCAGCCCGAGCTCGCTGGCAGCCCGCGTAGGCACCCCTGGGTAAGGATGGATACAGGGGGCAGCCTCCGGGATCTGGCAGCTTTTCCAGACTTAACAAATTTGAAGAGCTGTGAATTTCCCTGCAGTTGCCCGCAGTTCCTCTAAGCTGTTTCCCAAACCACCTCCAGCTGCCAGCAGTGATCACTGATATTTGCCTAACGATCACTTTTTTCCAGGTGGTGCCAGCACCATTCTGTAGCAGGAGATAACGGGATTGTAGCCTGCTAGTCGTGTGTTAAAGTGGCTAAAATGATGTTGCCTCTTTTCTTCCTCGTGCTCCTCCTCCTCTTTGTGCCTCTGCCTTGCCCGCTCTCCGCCGCGCATGCTTCTGTGTTCAGATCCTGCCTCTCCTAAGAAATGCAGAGCTCGCTTTGGCCTCAACCAACAAACGGACTGGTGCGGCCCGTGCAGGTGTGTATCGGCATCTCCGTGCTGCTGGGTGTTCCTGGGACAGGGGACAGCTCCAGCCCCTTCTGCAGCCAGCCCAGCACCAGCGGGGCTGCTCCATCCAGCCAGGGATGGGCTGTGCTCCGGGCATCCTCAGGAGTTTTCTGAGCTGCAAGGGACAGGCTGTACTCTGGGGTTTTTATCCCTTCTGGGGCAGTGTTGGTTTAGTGCTGTACGTATTCCTCAGCTGCTAGATTTCCCTGGTCTTCAAAGCTTATTTCCAGGATGGAGACCTCTGACCCTGACATGAGGGTTTTTTTTCTCCATTAGTGCTTTCCAATCACATTAGTGGCACCCTAGGGCCAGCAGTGAGGATTTAATGGGTTTCTTTCTCCTATTTATACTGAGTTAACCATGTATTTCAAGATCCAGCTCATCCTGAGCCCTAAATTTCTCAGTATCCACCACAGGGGGATGGGACAGCCTCAAGCAGCAAAACAGAGCAGTTCTGTGCTCCTCAGGCTCCCAGAGGATTTGGCCAGGCAGTAATAAAGTTTGCATCAACCAAGTGCTGCTTGGCTCAGAGGGGCTGCAAAGGCAGCCAGGCAGAGAAAGCTCCTGGGAGCTTCTGGATCTGGGTGCCAGAGCACAGAGAGACTCCAGCTTGGACAGAGGTCTGCAGTTTGCAGTTTTACACCAGTGCCTTGAGGAAAAAGGTGGAAGTAGAGTACTGCTTGATGTGTTCACTTCAGCTTGAAGTGACTAGTATCATTTAGTTGACCCAAATCTGGCCCAGACTTTGCTGCACCCCAGGCTCCAGTCCCTGTGGCTGAGCCCCACGTGAGCTCCCATCCTGCAGCTCAGCGTGCCACAACAGCAGAGTTCCCTGTTCGCCTTTTATTCCCTGGGTGGTGTCATCAAGCACCATTTTTTAATGGATTAAGAATCCAGATAGAGCTCCCTTAGTGTCTCATTAATACTTGACTGTCCTGGGGGCTGCTGGAGCGCCCCGTGCCACCAGGCTGAGTGCCCCATTCTCCCATGGACACTTCCTCCACCTTCCCTCTGCCTCCACTCCAGCTCTGAGCTCAGCTTCTCCTCTGCACGGCTTCCCCATTAACACAGGCTGCTGGAGTGCCTGGGCACCTTGGCATGCTCTGCTCGTGTACCCTGTAACCAAGCCCTGGCCAGCCAGAGCTGCTCTGCAATTCCCCTACTAACGCCCTGCTGCCTCTCAGGGGCTGCTGTCCAACGTGCTCTGCTCAGCTCTGGAGAACAACTTCCCCAGGAGGATTTCCACTCCACAGGAGAGGTTAACTGGTTGAGATTGAGTGTTCCTGCTCTAGGGCTTTCACACTCCTCCCCCATACCCTGGACAAACACTCCAGGGTGCTGCAGTTTCCTAAGGGAGAGGGGTAAGTTCCCTTGAGAGAGGGATAAACCCCTTTAGCTGTAACACCCACCTCAGCATAACCCACGGACTGGGCCATGTTCAGGAGTCTGTAGCATCACATCTGCTTTTTTCCCTGTTACTTTAAATCCAATGAATCAATGGGCACACTCCTGTAATCTTAAACAGGTCATTGAAACTCTATCCTGCAGCTACTCCCAAGAGGTCTGTGGGAAGCACAGCTCCTCCTCAGGCTTGTCTCTGGGGAAATACTACCCATAGAAAATATCCTCGAGTTAAATACTGAGTTCAGCTGAGCTGCCGTGCTTCCTATCGCGTTAATTGGGTCAGCACAGCTAACGATGGCACTGACAGCAGCAATAGCATTGCTCTTGTTCACATGCAGTGCCAGTCGTGTTCAGTACTGGACTGGTTAATACACATTCTTACCCTGTCTGGTTTTCATTAGGAAGATCAAAGAAAGGTGTGTGCCTGCATTAGCGAGTTCTCCATCCGATCCATTTTCCTCAAATGATACAGTGAGCTGGGTGGGAGATGTTCTCTTACCTGTTTTTGCTGTAAGGGCTCCAGCAGAGGAATTGTCCCTTTGATACTATTAAGGTGACATCTTGAGAGCTCTTTTGTTTGAGGATCTATACTGAGGTGCTCAAGGACCCAAGGCAGGTGCCATGAGGGATCTCTCACATGAAAGGAATGAAAACCAGCTCAACAAAGAGTGATAGTGTGAGGGACTGACTCTGGACAAGCAGGGGTAGCTAAAACAATCTGGATGTACAGGGTGACATCTGGAACTCAGAATAAATACTGAACAGAATTGTCACAGGATGTGCAGGAATTCTGGCCAACCCTACCTACAGCAAGAATGATGTGTGACTTGTATTTTTGATGCCCCCAAATCGTAACATCCAAACAAGTGGGGAACTGAGTGTTTCTTCCAGGAGGGATGAAGGGAGGCTGGTCCCTGCTCCTTAAGGCAGGTGCTGCTGCCTTAGGGATCTTCCCAGTTCCAGCAGATTTCTTGCTAGAAGAGCAGGGCTGGAGGAGAGCTGTTCCCAGTGGGTACTGTCCTGTAGAAACCCCTTGGGTCACTAAAGCTATCCCCAGATGATGAGCTCTATCACACTCCACAGAATGGAAGCATAGAAGTGAGTCTGTCACCACTGCAGGACCATTCCTACCCTTCTGCCAAATCTTTCTCCCTAGTATCTGCCCACATTGCATTTTGTACCTATACTCCACTTCCCAAGAGGAGGTCACAGCAAACCTTTCCACTCCAGGATCCCTGTGGGCTGAAGTGTGATTGGTGGCACTGTCAGGGCTGATTTTCCCTTAGCTCAGTGAGCACGTTAAAGGTGATCTGCCCTCCAAGGAGCAACAAATCCTTTGAAGACCTCAGGACTGTTCCAACTTTGAACTCAGGACCTCAGACACTCTCAGACTGTCTCCCTCCAGGCAGTCCCAGGCCATTTCCTTCCCTTTTCCTGAATGGTTGCTGAGCACATTTCTGCTCAGCTGTCTCACTGAGTTGTCCTTGCAAGTGGGGATGAATGGGAAGTGCACTCAGATGCAGAGGTAACTCAGAGATGAAAAGAAGAGCTGAGCTAAGGCCAGGTTGGATGGTACTTGAAACAACCTCTGGTCTAGTGGGAGGTGTGTCCCTGCCCATGACACGGAGGTTAACACGGGATGAGCTTTAAGGTCCCTTCCAACCCAAACCAGTCCGTGGCTCTAAGTAGATAATACTGTGCACAAGGCTGGGAAAATGCTGGGAAACGGGCTCTTGGAACCTTCTGATTTTGGGATGAGAAAATCCGAGAGTGGTGTGCAGGGCAGTGTCCCAGCAGAGCACAGCCTGGTGCTGCTGAGCACAGCGGTGCTGACGTGCCCTGTCACACCAGTGCACACGGCTGTCCCCTGGGCCTGCGTGGGCTCTGCAGCAGGTGGGGAGGGGATGCTTTGGTCCTGAACTCGTGACAGCCGGGCACCCACACAGAATTTGAGCAGTTGGGGTGGTGGCTGGTGAAGAATGGCCTCACGTGTTGGATTTTATTATTATTTTGATTTTTATTAGCTTGGGGTGTTTATTATTATTTATATTATTAAATTATTATTGATTTGATTTTTTATTATTTCATGGATATATATTATTTGATATATATTATTATTTTGGAGGGTTTTTTCTTTTTTATTACTCCCGTTGATTTTTACTCCTGTTTCATGCCCTCCTCCTCCTCCTCCTCCTCTCCCGGCCCGCCGGCGCCGCCTGGCGGTGTCCCCGCAGCGCCGCGGGGAGGAGGGGGCGGCGGATCCACGGCGGTGCCGGGACCCTCCCGTTACCGAGGCCTCTCTCCGCTGTTCCAGGAGGAAAAAGAAGTGCATTCGGTACCTACAAGGAGAAGGACGCTGTGCCAGCCCAGTTTCTTCCGATGGAAGTGCTATAGACTCCCCTCCATCCCCACCGGACGCACTCCGATGCATCCCCTCCGCCTTCCCGTCAGAGCAGCTCGCAGCCCCCGCCGACCCCGCGCACCGCGACCAGCCCGACCCCTGCCCCGTGTCCGCGCACCTCCCGCCCGCCTCCGGCCCCTCCAGACCCGGCTGCCGCCGCTCCCCGGCGCCCCCCGCCTACAGCCGCGCCTCCTCGGGCACATAGTCCCTGCCAGCCGCTGGCCACACCGGGCACTGCGCTCGCCCACCTGGTTCTGCTGTCCCCGCACGAGGAGCAGAGCCCAGCCAAATCCCCATCTCACTGTAAAACACGCAAAGTTTGGCGACAGGATGATTTAAGTATGATAGAAAACTCACTTGGTTGGGGTTTCTTCTGGAGGGGAGAGGTGATAAAAAGCAATTTCAAAAAAAGGTAAAAAATAAGTACTTGCCAAAATTTAAAGTGCTGATGAGTAAACAAGCCTTTTGTCCCTGCCCTGTGATGCTTTTTTTTGTTTGTTTGGGGTTTTGTTTCGGTTTCTTTTTTACTGCATTATCTCCAAGTGTGGCAGAGAGCAGAGCCATGTCCCCAGCTTGCTGCTGTAGGTGGTAGGTGCTGTCAGTCCAACCTTGGCTTCCACTCCTGCCCTCCGAGCTGCTTCAAAGTGCAGTCACTCCCAGATCTCTCACAGCCCTTCCACCACGGAGCTGGAAAAGCTGGAATAGGAGCATTTTCTAAAAGCCCTATGTCTGAAAAGGAAGTGTAGCAGTGCCAGCGTTCTGATCTGACCGAGTAAAAGAGAAATATTTAAACCAGTGAGGTGAATTATTTGGACTTCTTGTCTGAGAACAGGAAGATGTTGTTTGCAGGTCCCTGTGCAGACGTGTCCCATTCCAGGGCTGTACAGCAAGGCAGAGAAAGAAGCACAGACCGCTGGAAGGGCTGATGGGTGCTCAGGGCACCGGTCAGGTGGAGGGCCTGCCCTGCTGTCAGGAATTGTCCTCTGCAGATGTGGATGGGCAGAAATCCCCGCAGACAGACTGACCGAAGCCTCAGGAGTCACTGTTGGTTTTGTAGGCTCTGAGGGAGCTCTGCAGGTCCACAGCAGTGAGCAGGGGAGGGCGGGCTGGCCCGTGGCCCAGGCTCACACCGCTGCCCCGGCGGGTCCTTCCTTGGAGGGGAGGTGTGAGCTCTCCCCTTGCAGGGCACTCACTACCCTGCCCCAGGCTGTAGGCATCCACCTGTACATACCCTCGGTGAGATAAGAACCCTCTTTTTCAGAATCCAGTGTAGAACTTGTTAAAAAAACACTTATTCTAGCTTTTTCTAAAAGATTCTCCCTCCATCCCAATGACAATGCCAAATGTTAATGTAGTCTCTCCAGCTTTAAAATGTTTATCAGTTTCTGGTATTGTATTTATATTTTGAGTTTGATAAACAAAAAACACTGTGGATGAATTATGATCTCCATGAACTGATGTAAATCTCAAATAATTCCAAGTTCTGGATTTACTTCAGGTTTACAGTCATCTCAGAGATCACAATATAGTTCAGTGCAGACTTTTTTTCCTGTTCAAACGATATATATTCCAGACTGCTGAAGAGAAAAATGTCACCACACAAAGGTAGAGGGGGCACTATTTTTTTCGTACTTGATAGATGGATTTTGGAGTACTGAATACAAATTATGTAGTAATATTATTGTAGAACTGCAAGAAATTTAAGATGACCTTTATAATGTACAAACTATTTTTATATTTTTTTCTTAATGCAAAAACACCGTAATTTTTTACATTGGATTAAACATAACTTTTTAACCAAGTTTATGCCTCAAAGATTTAAAATTAAAAAAAAAAAAAAAAAAAAGCCAAACCTAACTAGTCTGTAGAGCAGCTTTGGGTTTAGTCCCTTTATTTAGACAGTTTTGCTTCTAGCAGTGTAGAATTTTTATTTCTGGTTTTAGTTTAGAAGATCTAAACCTGTTTCTTTATTTCTCTCCTGTGTAAATGTAACTTCAGAAGCACTGACAGAAACCTATGTGCACAAACCTGACAAATTTGCAAAGAGTCATTTTGAAGTTTGAATCATTTTAACCCTTGGAGAAGCAGCATTATCTGATCCAGTGCCAGCTGTACTCTTGTGTACTGACTGCACTCAGAGGGTTAATTACATAGCACTAGATCAATATGCAATCTGCTCATTTTAAATTATTTTAGCAAGCTTAGCCAACAGCATGTTCTGGTGCTGAACAGAGGAACTCAGTAGACTTGCCAGACCTGAGATATCTCTATAATCATTTGATTTTCAAACAAACAAACAAGAAAAACAGCTTTAAAACAGCTGTGTCTCCGCTCATCATTTGTCACTCTGAGACCCTCTACTGTAAGGTGCTGTGAAAGTGTCACCTACTGGAAACACCACAGATGACAGACCAGCCACCACAGCCTGTGTACCCCACACTGGGGGTAAGGCTGGTGTAACTGAACACGACTGGAATTGCGTGGTTGGATGACAGATGTAACTTAGCAGCAAAGCAAAGGCAGGTAGAAAGAAAATGCAGATGTGTCTGAGTAGCACCAGAGGAAATTTCAGGGCAAGTCCTGATCAGTATTAAACTGGCCGAGGCACCCAGACCAGCCCTCATTCATTTCATGCCCTGGGACTTGCACCCACTTATTTCAAGGCTCCTCTGGCCCCTCCATGGTGCTGCGAGTCCCTGCCTCGACCAGCAAAAGGCTCATCTGCATTACAGCCTCCTCTCACCATTGTTATTCCAGCTGATTCCTGCAAAAGCTCCTTAGTGATACCCAACACTCCCTCTCCAGGAGCCCTTCCCTGTGCCCTGTGGCACGGAAACCTTTCCAGAGCCCCGGAGCTGGAGCAGTCACACCAGAGCCTTGTTCTGCCTGTGCTCTGCTCCATACATACAGGATTATGGCCAGACCTTACCCCGTGCTTCCAGCTACTGCAGAATAAACTCAGAATATCCACTGGTGATATACTACACTCAGTTTATACTGGGGTAACTGAAAAAAAATCGTTGTTTTTATTCCAAAACACAGAAGAGATACCTTTAGGCTGCCCCCTTCCAAGACAAAACAGCATGACTGACTTCTGTTCCATGGCCCCACGGCTGGTAACCAATGCCAAAACAAGTTATTCTTACTAATACCAAAAAAAGTGTCTTTAGAACTGCCACATGAAGTGTTGCTATTTTGTGTTAATACTCTTTATTGACAGAAGGAAGACTTTGCCCTGAAGTTTTTATCTCAACAAGATTTTTTTTTCTAGTTATTTTACAGCAGCTTTAACTCTTCCTGAAATATATATTTGAATTTCTGGAATCAGTCTGAATGTAGAAATCATGGAAGTACCACTTCATTAAAACAAGTAAAACCATGGTATGTATGTAGCAGGGATAAATGTTTTGCAGCTGTATCTTCATTTGTCCAATGACTACCCATCATTTGTTGTAATTTTTTTACTTCACTGAGTTTGTATTTTTTGGCTTTTATGTTCAAAGTATGTTTATAGCTTTATAAATAAAGTAATTGCCAGACTGGCTGTTTAAAAGAGGCCACTGGAAGTTATAATGCTATCAAACTCTCCAGTAACTATTTCTTAGCATTCACTGCTTTTGTTTTTTCCCTTCAGCATTTGTATGTTTGAATAGTTGTTAGAATAACTGCCAATAACCTTCAGTGGGTAAGATGGAAATAGTAAGCTGAGGGTATGAAGAAAATACTTTTTTTTCTGTAATTCCTACTGACACCCAGCCTTCCCCACCCTTGATCCCTTTTATATCTAGGAGAAGCCTGATCCCTGATTGTGCACTGACTTAAAAAATTAGGGAAGCCCCATACACCTTAAACAGGAACAGAAAGTTTAAGAGTGGGAAATCAGTCTCTCCTGCTCTCTGGAATTTCAGAGTCCACAGCCAGTGCCTGTTACAGCAGCACAGCAGCAGGTTCAGCTGCAGCATGGGACACAGCGGCAGCCACATGACAGCCCGAACTCTCAGCACTTCCCAGTGTCCTTCTCGACAGCTCAACACTAGTGTTACTGGAGTGGCTAAGACAACTTGAGAGAGTCAAAAAAAGTCTTTTCCTGCTGACATTCCTGCCAGGCAGCTACAGAATTTGAATCTGGCCGAAGTCTGAGTCAGTACTACAGGGGAATTTCAATTAGAGACAGTAAGCTGTACGCAATCCTAACTCCCAAGACTAGTGAGGGTATTACAAATCTGCCAAAGCTACACAATGCCTTGAGCACACAGCCCAGGCCTCCCCTACCCCTTCACAGCTGCCTCAGCCAAGTGTCACAACCTGGGGCTTCAGCAGATGCTCAGCACGGCACATTCAACCAGCACAGCTCAGGTTTTGGGCCAGCTGCTCTCACCATCACCGAGTTTTATCCCAGGTGTGGCTATGCAAGCACAGCACCGTTGGAGCAGTGCAATGAGGAAGATAAACTGTGTCTTTGTCTCTCCCTCACCCTGAAGCAGCACAAGGCATCGTGCAGGGCGGTGGCTGCTGACAGACATTGACACTGAGCTTATGACAAGCACCCAAAGGAATTTACACAGGCTGCTGCCACCAAACACAATGACACCAGACCTCTGGATCAGCCACAGCACTCTGAGGGGGAACAAGTGTACTCTGGAACACTGCACACACAGAAGGGTTTATTTCTTGTAAGAATCCAGCATAAGCTGAATATCAACTACAAACATAGCCACAAATGACATCACATTTTCCTCTAGAAGCACTTTTAAACTAAGGTGAACTGTTTGTCATACAGGCTGCCGGAAAGGCTTCAGCATGTCCATGTGCAGCAGTGGAGTGTTTTATGCCCACTGACAATGTCTAATACACCCAATATAATGCACAGCAGCACAAGGGCAGACCCCTCAACCTCCTGAGCAACCAGATATGAGGAACAGTTGTATCCAAAGCATGGCTTTGAATGCTGATTTAGAGCAAATTCTGAATGCTTTCATAATGGTTACATCCACAATTTAGGTAGTCCTGGGAAGCCATCAAAAAAATCTCTCAGGATATTCAATCATCACCTAACTTCATCTCAAAGCTGCCCACTGTGTCAGACTAGTACCCTGCATTAGTCATGTAAAAAACCCCTTTACATCTGTTTTATTTCAATTAACCACTGCCTCAGTGCTATTACTTCTACACTCAGTAACAAGTGACAGTAAAATTGTCTAGTTCCAAATAACTAGAACCATTTGCAAACAAAAGTTTAAAAGCCCTTTATTAATTCAGAAGTGAAACACCAATATTTCAAGTGAGATAAGTATGTTTATTAAGGTTCATTCTACTCTAAGGTTTATACAGAGAATGGAATGCAATACAAGCTAAGAGCACACCTCAAAGATCTACCACACAACCATCCCCTACTCCCTATAAGGGAACTGTTAAAAAAAAAAAAAAAATCAGAAAACCAGTTACTGTTTAACTAGTTGCAAGTGGCTTTGTCCAAAGAAGTTAAGCTTGATATTGCATTAGCTTTGTATGCAATAATTAAGTCCCTACAAGCTGAAGTATACAGAGGCATGAGATTTCCTGTGGACACATGAAACCAGGTTTCCAAGAGCTACATCACAAGGGTCTTTAAAACTGCCTAAAAACCAGCCACTAATGGCATGCACAGGTCAATAATATTAACTTTGGTAATGTCAGTCATTTTTGGTCAAATCTGGATTCCACTTTAAGCAGTAACGTGTATAAAAACACACCCATCCTGTGCATAAAGCAATACACTTTATTTGCTATCACCTAGAGGCAGGTCTTCAAGACATGGCTGAAGTATTCAAATTTAGCTGTCAGGAGCTTGCTTAGTTCTAAATCACATTTTCACTAGTCTATAAGGCAAGACTAAAAGGACAAGAAAGTGGTCAAATATTTAATTTTTTTAAAATGCAGGACAAGAACCATCTTGAAAATTATATAGCTTTAAGTAACACTAACTTTTTTCCACGATGTTTTTGTAAGAAATCCAGTAACTTTTTTACATTATCTAGTTCCCCAAGACACATTCTGGTTTGTTTTTCTTTCTGAAGTTATCAATACCCTGTAAATACATGTGTTTTGCTCTTCTTGAGGAAGAAGACATAGATGTCTTTATTTACAACAGAGTCAATCCTTAGCACTATAACTGGACTTCAGCAGTTTAAAAGTGTAATGAAAATGATAACCTTAAGTGCTACTTCCCATATAGAATCAACACTTAGTTCAGTTTTATTCATTGCAAAGTAAAAAGACACCCAATTACACTAGTAAAAACTCAGAGATTTAGATCTGTACTCAAAAAAACACTACACATGCAAAGGGAACAACATCCTGCTAACACAACTTCATTTGCTGCTGCATTTGTCTAATATTAACAATTATGAACAGGGCAGTGCAACTAGTATTTGGAACAATCCTTACAGTGTAAGAGTGTCAGGCACAATACTTCATTTCTCTTCACACCACTGGTTCTCTTTACGTACCTGCAAGAGCAGTTTAACTGTTAGTGTGCTGCAGTGAAATTCTAAGCCTTGGCTGTAAATACCCATAAGCATTCAGGATTATTTACTGCAGGGAGGCAAACTTGGAGCAGCTTTAATTTTTGACACAGATTTTGCAATTATAAAGTCCATCTGCCAAACTGGCCTGTTTATCAATGTAAGCCAGGTTTTTCATGCCTAGGTTTGATCAAATCTGAAATTTTCTGACCAAGTAAAGCAAACAGAATATCAAGTCTAAGCTGTTTGTTTCATGACATAGCATTGAAAAATAACCAAGTCTATAACTCATTGCCTTGTATTGAAACCAGGCACGTTGTTCTGCTTTTTCCCAATTCTGCCATTTTGCAGCTGGGTTTGTTGGGTAAGTTTTAAGATCAATGAGTTTGTTACTTAGAGAACCCAAACTTACCTTTCCAGCCACATGCAGCAATAAATCTCCAGCATTCCTACTACAGCCCCAAACCAGCAAACTAAGACTGACAGCAACAATCCTACATACTTTCTTATTAGACATGTTAGAGCTAGAAAAGTCAATACACTGTTTTGACCTTTTCAGGTAATGGGCTACAAGCATGGTAAGACACCAAGAAGTCTTCTGCTAGTAGCACCCCAATTATGAGGAGCTGATGCATTAGCTTACACTAATTGGTAACAAGTCTGTTGCATCACAAATTGAGTTATGAAGCACCACACAGTAATTCAGCACAAACAGCCAGCTAAATTATAATTAAACCCAGATCAATTACCTGTGCTTCTTCCTCTTCAGTGAAGTCATTCTTAATATTGAATGTCTTGCGAATTTCTTCTGGGGTTTTCCCCTTGATCATGTTTGCCACTGTCTTGCATGTGACATCCAGCAAACCTTTGATGTCCAAGTAATTTGCAGCCTGTAAAAGTTTTCAGAGCCCCCATATCAATATTCTGCCTCTGTAGATGAACTACCGAAGTTACACTGAAATTTTAGAATACTGTATGCAAACAGATCATCTCCACTTTGAGAAGCATCTAGCTAGAACCTTCAAGGGACAGTACCTAAAACCTGCTTGCCAAACATAAGGTAGTCATTTGTACAATGAAAAACACTCTTCCTGCTCCACCTTTTAAAAATAGCTTTCCAAAGTCTGCAAATATTCAAGATCTTCAGAGCTGCAGTACTGTTAACCAGCCAAGGCAGGTAATGTTGGCTCACAAGGTACAAATTTAAGAGTCAAAGTCAGATTTTCATTTTTATGCAGATCTCCAGAACTCTGTAACTAGTAATAAGCCCTCAACTTGGACTTGAGAGCCACAAGAATAAAAGACAGTGCTATTTAGAAAAGTGTATTGATTGATGAGTGAGTATAGATTAATGCCAGCATAAGGCTAACAAGCATTCCAGCATCCTCAGCAATTTCAGCCAAGACTTACCAGAACCACCTGCCCTCCCCCCACATCCATCCTTCGAATGAAAAAGTAACTCAAGAAGCATATAAAGGCTTTATTTCTCAAGTGCATAGCAGAGCTTCACAGGCACAGCCTTTGCACTTCTTGAGGACACTCACCAAGATAAGCTCAAAAAGTGTTCCTTGGTCTACTTTCAGAAACTCTTGATCCCACACAGGGATGTCATCTGTTCTCTTCTCTTTGTTCTCATCATCCTCAGGAGGAGGTGGATCATCCTTGTGATGGGTGCACCACTGAATCACCTAATTATGGTTTTGATTAAAAAAAAGTTTTATCCAAGTGATTCTCCCATTAAACCCCAACTATAACTTAACTTCATACTGAAAGAAATGTAACTTTTTCTCAAGACTAATATTAAAATCCTGTACGAACATGCTCAAATCCCAGTATTTTTGTTTTAGAACAACTGATCCCCAATCCCAGCATACAGCTTTCAGAATGGGCTGTACAAAGAAAACCTAAATCTCATTTTGCTGTATTTAATCTGTTTGCAGAAACAGACTTTGTATTAAGCAGACCACTACACGGGAAGAGTGCAGGGCAGTAATAGCTACCAGCAGGTCACATTCACCCCAGTACAAAGTTCAGCCAGCAAGTTTGCTATTAGTGTTGGTTTGGGGTTTGTTTTGTTTTTGTTTGGGAACACGTAATCTTATGACCCAGACAAATAAAAGGCGCAAGGATCTACTGCAAGCAAAATCCTGTTCCATTTCACCAACCCAAGAGACAATTTTAGGTTATTTATCTGTCTGTTCACTAGGAAACAATTCCTAAGCCTGTATTTACCCCAAAACAGACACAACAGATTGGTGCTTACTTTGGCACTACTCTTTCTATTTGAAAGCATAAAGAATCTTTGACACCACACAACTACACTTTTCCCCCAGACCATGACCATGGTGTGTTAATGAATTTAATACCACCAAGTGCACACAGTGTCTCTTAGGCACTGCCACTGCCAGTCACTCTCACCACTGCCTGTCCCTCAATTCTTTCTCTAAACATTTGCATCTCATGAACAGCCGCCTCAGTTCACAGAATCCAGTTAAAATAAGTGCTTTAACACTGATTGCCAGTGTGCCCAGATGCCCAGCACCACTTCCTTAGGAAGCCTGTCTGGCCTCCAGGGCTGTTCCAGGTCACCCCTGTACTCTGCCATTACCTGCCAGCCTCACCCACATGCCCTGTTCATGCACCTTGATTTGGTCTGTAGCACATGAAAAATATTTTTTAACTAATAGTTCATAATACCCAACTCCAACATGAATTTCACATTCCTTTACTGCCATGCAGCACAACCACTTTCATCACCTTACCTTTTTTAAGATGGCTGCATTAACATTTGGAAGAGGGACTGGGTCATCATCACCTTCATCATCCATTCCCAAATCTAAAAATGGAAAGATGGCTGAGCAATTGGCAGACAAAACCATTTACTGAACTGGGATGTTTCATCAATTCTTCACTATTTTGACAACACTGAGGCTGAATGATTGGTAACAAAGGACCTCTAAACTGTGAAGGCGGGAGCTTTTGTAAGGCTTTGTGGAGCTGTGGCTGCATTATACATCCTAGGTTGTACCAAGCTGAGGTTAAGTGGTTGATAAGGCTGCCTCATCAAATGAGAGCATCTACAAACCATCAGCTAAAGAGTCACTTGGTAACTCAGTGTTCTGAATCTGAATCCAGATGCTGAACAATCTGACAAACATTTGTGTATTTTTACCACTTACACAGTTTCAACCCACAAGTTCCAACTGAGGGCTCCCATTCTATTTATGATTAAATAAGAATTCAAATCTACCGTGGTAAATAGACACCGTGTCTTGTCCTCTGCATGAGCAGGAAATATTGTAGTCACAGAAGTGCTGCTCTCAGGCTCTGAATCACTTGTACTGATCCTGTACCAGCTGAAGAAGTTCACACAGTAAGACAGCAGCACAAATCCTTCCATCAAAAAAAGCATTTATAAAGCATGCTTCCAACACTCCTTGTTTTAAAAGCTTGTCAGCATGCTCCAGAGAGATTTGGTTTTGTCCTCTTGATATGATCAAGGAATCAATATAAAATTTACGAGAAAAATATAATTAAACTTTCAACTTGATACTCAGAACAAATACCACATTAGCCATCTTTGATTAGAGAATGTGCTTTTTTTATTACCCAACTGCTAACAGTTGGATGACAACCTAGCTGTCAAAGACATCTTGTAATTAGTTATGTAATTGAATAGAGATGCAGACCTTCACTCATTACACACACACAGATAAGCCAATTCTACATCACCAAGGAACCTGATTTTTAAGAACATATGACTATCATCACTCCCCAAATTTGTACGTGATAAAAATCATGTACATCTGTATTTAGACAAGTCCGCTACTGTTGTTATCAGTGGAATGCTAATTAACATCACTTTTTTGTTTGCAATTACTCCACAGATTCAGAACTGAAACACTGCCATTAAAAGATACTGAAATAATTCAAGCAGTGTCTGAAGTTTGGTCAACTCTGCTTGACTTGTTACCATCACCTCCAAACCAGCAATTTCATCCATTACCAGAAAATTGGTATTTCATTGGTGGTCCTGTGGTGCTCAGTACAACCCAAACTTTCAGCTCCTCCCCTCTCAGCTGCAGCACCCAACACACAAAACATTAACTGATGCTCAGCCCTGAAACTGCATTTCACCTGTACTAGCAGACTGGTTCTGTCCCAGGTAAGAAAGACTCAAGTTTATAGTGCCCAGCTTACACACTTCCCATGAATAACTTCCCTCTGTCTCCAGCTGAGTGTCACTGAACACCAGCAGTGACACAGCCCCTGCAGGAGAAAACTGAGGATTGTGCATCTTAATGTATTCCATTTCCTGTTCGTGTTGCCAGCCATGTCCAACAGCATCTTATTAACTGAAGTGTTCAATGCCTGACATAATTCAACCTTATTTTTATTGTTCTTACAAGGTGTCTCAACAAAACAAAGATTTACATGCAAGAGCACAATATTAACTACATGTACAGAAAAAAATGGTTTTAAGTTAACTCATGAATCTATCAAAAAACTAGAAAAAAACACCGGTAAACAATGAGGATCTGCACTAGAGGGATTAGACAGTTTGCTCTGTATCCCAGCCATCTGGCAGATTTCCCCTCCCCCACCACGAGCTCTTTTGTTTCAAATTTATGTCAGCAGGAGATCAGACCTAAGTATTTATCCCAAATAATTTAACAGCATTCACAAGCTCACAACATAGGTTTAACTTCAGCTCTTTATTGCACTGATTTATTATCTCCCACTCCATGCAAGTGATATTTACATTCTAAGACTGGTTTGTGTGATTAAATAAACCGAAGTTTTAAATATTATTAATGTTCTGTTTGCTTAACTCTCACAGAACTGAAATAGACTGTAGGTAAGGCAGTTGGCTGCTTGTATTTTACTGACCTCCCTACAAGCGCTCTTAACCAGGGCTTTTTACAAGAGCACATCCACCCTAAACAGTTTCAGCTACAACAGCAGGAGTTCCAGCTGTGTGGGCAGCAGGCAGCAAGCTGCTCCACAGACCTGGGAATCCTTTTTCAGCACAGCACCAGCTCGTCTCAACTCCTGTCCAAGAGGCTTCCTCAGGGTCTCACACTCTTACCTTCCAGCATAGTCTTTATAGTCACAGACTGTTTTGCAATTTCCACATCAACTTCGAAGATTTCTCCATCTGAACTCTGCAGTTTAATTGAAGGCATCTACAAGAGAAGGACAGTTATTTCCACACAATATTCAGCAGATGTTACAAGTTCTGCTGACTAAAAGATGTGCATCACCTTTACTGCTGAAATTGTTTCTTCCCAACAGCAGATAGCCCAATGCCACTTGAGGTGCACTCAGTGGAAATTTATCCATTCCTTGAACCAACAGCCCTAAATTCATTAATCTTCACGCTTAAGAAACAAGGACTGACTGAAGTCTAACATAATTTATGAGTTTTTCTTAATTTGAAAGCATAAAATACACAGGTTAGTCAATAGTGCCTTTTTTTTTCCAGTACAACACTAGAGCTTATCTTTCTCTTGAAAAAAATTTTCAACACTTCCAAAACATTGCTTGCCTTCAAATCCAAACAACTGCTACTCACTTCAACTGCTCAAACAATGTCAGATCTCAAAAGCAGTTTTCAAATGATAGCCTCTGGAACAGAATCATAACATTGAGCTTGGAAGGAATTCCCCTAGACAGTCTAGTTCAGCCTCCCTTGCTCCAGGAGTTAAACAGACCCCATCACTGGGGATCAAAGACTTCCTCCAGAAGTGTTTGGTTTTCTGAAGAGATTAAAAAGCAATAAACTCCTACAAGGAAGGCCTTCAAAGCACAAAGCAAGATCAGTACTTGGTTAGCACCTGAGATGACCATGCATTTTAACCAAGTCCCTCAAACAAACTGTAGTAAGGCCTACAATAAAGAGGCAGCAGGCTTGCAAGATGCCATTAGCAGAAACAGAATCAAATTTTACAAGAAAGCATCATTACAGATATAACGGCTCAAACCCAGAAGTAAAGCACATAACACAGCAGCCAGGAGATTAAAACTTCTGTCTGAAATGACACACACAGACTGTGGGGGTATCACTGCAGGTGAGCCAACCAAAGGACACTATAAACAACTGTCTGGCCACATAAATTTTATAAATTTGTTCTCAACCAGCTAGTAGGATGTGTTGTAAGTTCCTTTACCACTCAAAATATTTGTTAGCAGCAAAGCATTGCAACAGTTTCCTTTTTTTTTTTTTTGGTCCTCCAGTTATCTGCTTCAAGATCACTGAATCATGTGTTTGCACAGCCTGCAATATTGTGAACAACTCTAGGCACAAAGAATTTCAATTAAATTTCCGATGTTCTTCCCCCACCAAACTTACACGCTTCACACATTAGTTCCTCACAGCAGTACTTGAGCTATCAGTCCTTAATTAACTGGACCACTTGCAGCAAACTTGCATTACCTCTTTCTGAAAGCTCCTCGGTGTAGCGTGGCTGAGCGTGACAGCCCTGTGCAAACCCAGGCCAAGGAAGGCTCGGCCAACACGTGTTATTAAGCAGCTCACACGAGCCCCGAGTCCTCATTGCTTTAATTTCCACTTGGCAGTGAGCTGCCAGTTAATGTTTACACAGCAGTGTAACCCTATATGACAGTGCTACTTCTAATTAAGATGGATGTTCTGGAGGAACACAGTCATGATTGTTCCAAAGGTACAAGTGTGTGTATACATATATATATACACACACACACAAAGATGCACAAACCCAAAATCTGGATTAAAGCACCCTTCTAGGTTAGCAGTTTGAATGATGTTCTGGGGAAAGCACTGTAGGCACACATTTTAAATTTAATGCATCTGTCTTTGCAGGGACTGCCTGGGAGCACTCCAGACCAAACCCAGCTCCATGGCCAGCCTCCCTGAGCCTGGGCTTACATAATGCTGCACAGCAGAGCCGGCCAGGAAGGGATGCTGCCCTAGCCAGGGGAGTCCCCGCAAGGATATTTCCCTCCTATCCCCCAAACCCGCTTCTAACAAGGCCTTTAGTTATCTGCTAAGGGTCTGAAACAGATAAAATGGAGTTAAACTATTGCCTTATCACTGACAACACATCAGAATTTCATCCAAATTTCATTTTTTTTTATACCACAGAACTCAGTGTCCTAGAAAAAAAAATTAAAGTGATTTTTAGCAAGCTACAGTACAGCTCTGGCAGGTGAGTCCCTGGGCAGTAGCACCACTGGGTGACTAAGCAAACCAGTCCTATAAGCTTTATTCGACAACATTACAACAGCCTAGGAAGCAGGCTGAAGCCAAACCTGAATTACAGCGGTAATTTACATGTCTAAGCCTGAAACGCCGAGCTCAGCCACCTACAGCTGCGCCTCCCAGCGCCATTTCGGATGGATGCCCGCCGCTTCCCCCTCGCCTCCCGCGTCAGCGCCGGTATCCAGGAGCCAGGTAACGAACCCACACCGGAGGCGCGGCCTCTCCGGGACACGGAGGGGGGCAGGGGGAGCCGGGAGGGGGAGGCACAGCCGCCCGGGAGCCGCGGGGGAGAGGCTCGGTCTGCTCGGAGGCTTCGCTCACCACCCCCGCAGACAACGCTCCCCACACCGCCCCCGCGGGAGCTTCACTCCCGCACGGCCCGGGAGGGCTCGGCCCCAACGAGCCCCGGGAGCTCCATCCCTGCACGGCCCAGGAGCGCGCACTTTCCGCCCGCCCCGGCCCCCACGGCCTCCCGACCCTCCGTCCGCGGCAGGCCGGGCCCGCCGCCCGCACACAGCTGCTGCCGCTGCCCCCGCCCCCCGCTCGGGCCTCACCGTCGGGCGGCGGTGGCTCCGCGGACGGACCGTGAGGAGGCGGCGGCGGCGCTCGGGCCTGACTGCGGCGGCGCTCTTATAGCGGGCGGGGGCGGGGGAAGGACCCGCCTCCCGCCGCCTCGCAACACCCGGGCTGCCCTCCGCGAACGCCTGAGCAGAACACCGCGCGGCGGCTCCCGAACGGTGAAACCCGGTACTGGCGCCGCGTTCCCCGAGGTGCGGAGCGGGAGCGGAGCCGGAACGGGTTTGAGGGTAAGGAGCAGCCCGTGGAGGGTTTGCCAGGCAGCGACGGGGCCGCGCCAGAAGCCGCACAATAGACCGGGGCAGGGCCCCTCCCCGCGGCCTGCGGCGCCGCCGCGGGCCCGGCCCGGCCGCGCTGAGGGGGCAGCGCGGGGCTCCCGTGGCGGCGGAGGGCGCCGGAGCCCGGGGCTGCCTCGGTGCCCCCCAGCCGGCCCGGCTGGCCGGTCGTGTGGTGAAATCGTGCAGGGTATCCCGGGCTCGCCCCAGAATGCCCACGGTGCGGGTTTCCTTCACGGGGAGAAAGGCCGAGGCCCGGGGTTAAGCGGGGTAATTCTGCGAGTGTCTGTGGAGGCTCCCCGCAGGTAAACACGGTGAAACCCCATCGTCAGGGGTTGCTCTAGCGACGGAAGACATTTTAGCCGAGAAACAACATTGAACAACCGGCTAGTTTAAATTTGTTCCAACATGAGACATTATTCCCCAAGTGGAAATACGTGCAGGACCTTTCATGGAGGCGGAAATGGATTTAGCTCTGAGTGATGCTCACAGAACATCTGCCCTAGATGCCGCCAGCAATTTCAGGCAGCTCCAGCTCAGCCCTTTAAAGCATCTGCAGACATCAGCTCTGCGAGGAGCCCCCGGGCCGAGAAGCAGAGCAGAGCTGGGCACACAAACACAGCCCAGGCCTCTGTTAGCACAGCCCCACCTGAGCACTGCGCCCAGCACGGGCGGTGGCTGGAGGGTCACCAGTGTGTGCTGGAAAGCGTCAGGTACAGGGTTTTCAGGGGAAAAAACCGAGTATGTGAAGGGTTTTGCTGTGTGAGGAAGGGCTGGCTATGACCCCTCACGTTGCTGTGAAGTGTCCTGGACACTGTGTTGTGCTGTCACTGCACACGCTCCATGCTCTGCTGCTGAGCCTGGTTTTGCATCAGCTCTCCATAGCAAAATGGCTTTGAAGTAGGCAAGATACTTACACAGTGACAACACAGGATTCTGACAATTTGGTTTACTTCCAATCCTAAACAAAAGTGTTTTAAGAACCAAAAAGCATGTTTTCACATCATTTCAATGCAGACACAGCCAGGGTGCCTGTAAGTACAGTGATACCTGCGACAGCTCCACACTGCAGAGTACAGCATCATTTATAGTCTCAGGCAGCACCAGGGAGGTTGAGGTTGGACATCAGCAAGGATTTCTTCCCTGAAAGGGTTGTCAAGCATGGCACAGTGGAGTCACCATCCATGGAAGTGTTCAAGAAACAACTGAATGTAGCACTGAGTGCTCTGCTCTGGTTGACAAGGTGCTGATCAATTGAGGGTTGGCCTTGGTAATCTTGGAGATGTTTTCCAACCTTAACGATTCTGTGATAAGTCACAGGTTTCCCTTCCCTTGGGGTCCCAGAAAGTCCCAGTCTGTGCACCCTGCCATGGGCAGGGACACTTCCAGTAGATCAGGTTGCTCAGGGCCCTGTCCAACCTGGCCTTGGACACTTCCAGGGGTGGGGCAGCCACAGCTTCTCTGGGCAACCAGTGCCAGTATCTATCTCACATAACAAGTGAGACTACAGTTAGAAAAAATTAAATATTAAATACCTTGTTGGTTGGGGCTGATTCTCAGGAGACATGGAAGACTCAAATAGATTCTCAGCCAGGAAGGACCTCCTAGAGCTCAGCTGATAGCCAGGCTGTCATCAGAGCATATGGACAGGCTTCGCTGTAAATTCCAGAGAACTGTTGGAGGCGACTGCCTGACTTGGGAAGCTTGTTCCATGGGCTTTAGGATGCTGAGCAGCTTGTTAATCACAGAAGACTTGAATACAGCTCTGAGCAACCTGATCTGATTTTGCAGGTGGTTCCAGGTCACCTCTGTGGTCCCTTCCAGCCTGGATTCCTGTGGGCTTCTGTAACATGTGCTCCCCTGAACCCTTCCCAAGAGCTGAGTGAGCAGCCAGAGGGGCCAGGTGCTGCTTGGCAGCAGATGTGGACACTAACAGAAGTTCCTCAGAGATCCTGGTATTGATAACCACACAAGCTCTTTGTTCACCACTGAATGGGGCCTCATTTGCATTTTTAATTTATGTTTATTTCTATTTATAGAGTGTGAAACCTCCAACTACATTACAGTGACTTTTTGATTGTACCAGCATTGCATTTACCTTTTTCTTCCTCAGCCACACTATCTCATACTTCAGTGCTGAGAATCACATTCAGTGCACTAAAGCCCACTGCCTTTATTTTCCTTAAATTATTATTTTTTAATTTATGTTAAAACTCCTTGGTTTAGAGAATCAGACAATAACAGAAGGTGGCCAATGGAAAACATAACTACAAATTCTAAATTCCCTTTCCCAGTGTTGCCAGAGACCAAGGTTGTGATTTGGCTCATGACCAGCAAGCACAAGCTCACAGACTGCAAATCAGGCTCAGCAGAGGGGGGATGGGGTTTGCTCTCAACACAAGGCAAATCTAGTGGAATCTAGGAGCAGGCAGAAAGCTAAATTCCATGCTAAATTATAGTTGTTGATAAATTTAATTCATAATTATATTACTGATGAGCTTTATACTGGGTACACATCTCTACAGCTTTCCAAAGGAGAAAATTCCATCCTCAGTGGACTTTGAATTCTATTAATATGTTGAATTAGAAGTCTGGGAAAGTTAAAACAGCAAAAACACCCCACACCCCAAAAAGAGGCAGATGGCTGTCACAGATATGCTGTAATCACATGACAGCACCTCCCCCTGTGCCCCACATATCACAGAATGAACTCCCCAGCCTCTCCAGATGCTTCCCGTTATCTGTTGTGAAAAGCAGCTGCTGCCGCGGCGATAGCCCAAGTCCTGTGAGTCAGCCAGTGGTAATGGCACAAACCTCCATCCCTGGCTGAAGCTGCAAGGCAAAGAACAAACTGCTTAAAAAAGGGGTGGTTCAATTGTAATTGCTCTGCACATCGGTAATGACTGCACTGCAAATAATCCTAAAGCTGAGCGTTGCTTCCCTGAGTGCAGAGAATCACACCACATACAGCCACAGCTAAATTACAGTTAAGGGCCTTTGACCACTGACAAACATGGAGGAGGAAGAGCAGCTCAACACCAAAGCAAATACCTGAAAAGATTGGAGCAACTGAGCTTGATTTAACATTTAATCAGATCCAGAAGAGCTCTGACCTACATACTCACAGCATCCCAGGGCTGCAGGCACAGCCAGTTGAGCAGCCACGCGGCCGCAGGGGAAGACGGTTTAATGTGCTGAACGTGAGGAAGCAGCCTCATGGACACAGCCATGCATCTGCTGCACAGCATCAGGTTCCCTTCTTGGATGTTTCTCTCAGGCAAAAGATAATATGACCCCCACTCTTCAGACCAGAGCATCTTGCATTCCACGTTGGCAGGGAAACAATTTTTTTTTAGCTGCTGGTAGTGATTTAGAGACTGGAGATAACAGTGATTATTTTTCAATATGAATGTGATGTAGGATTGTCAAAGTCTAATGACGATCAGGCTTGAAAGAGCTCAGCTTTGCTCCACTGACAAGTTGGAAAAAGTCCACAGAACTCATCCTGGATTCACTGAACCAGGGAGAGCAAGCCAGGGAGAGAGCCAGCTATGACCATGGAATCTGAAAAAGAACGTAAACTACACGTGGGGAGAATGAGACTTGCTGCAAAAATCATCCTTCCTTTTCAGGAATACAAAAAATTAGGAACATTTTTTAAAACAAGCAGCCACATCAAGTTTGCAAATAATTGAACTGACTGGTTCAGAGTAAAACCGGAAAAGATCAGAATTATTCATGTGAGAGAGATGGTAGAAAGACACTACCAAGCTCAAAGGCCTGGGCCACTGCTTTTTAAAGCAGTCTTGGAACTGCAGCAGCAGCAGAGGAAAATTCTCGTTCTCAGTACAAGTCTGGAAAAGATAACTATATAAAAAAGCTAATTACTGCATTTCCATTTCATCAAAATTTGTATTAAAGCAGCATCCTTGAGAAGGTGTGACTTCATATCTTGTACTCCAACATTGTGAAATGGTGGGTGGTAGAGCCCAGCACTTGAGTGAGAGTCCAGTCAGAGAATCAGAGAATCCTCGAATGGTTTGGGTTGGCAGGGACCTTAAAGCTCATCTGGTTCCAGCCCTCTGCTGTGGACTCTCCCAGGTTGCTCAAGGTCCCATCGAACCTGGCCAGGAACACTTCCAGGGATAGGGCTGCCACAGCTTCTGTGGGATACTGGACCTGGACCTCACCATGCTCATACGCAAGGATTTCTTCCCAATGTCCAATCTAGTCCTGCTCTCTCTCAGTTTAAAGCCATTCCCTCTTGTCCTGTGAGCATGGCACGTGGGCACTCTGAGAGCAGATTGGACACCAGTGGACTGACAAAACCCAATTACCAAATCCTGTCAAGCACACACCAAGTAAGATTTTATCAGCTTCTATTTCTTCCATTAACATCACTCCTATTCCCCTTACATAACAGTGGGGATTTGAGATAGTTTAAAAAACTGAAGATGAAGAGGAGGAAGACTGAAAATAGAAATACCTACCTCAAACCTATTTGCAGCACCTATTTCCTACACTCGCCCTCACTCCACCTCCCCATATTTAAACAGTGATTTTTGTACCAGTTCTGCCCTGGCACCCTCTGAAATCACCTGGCCCGCTCTGGAGGAGCCAAGGGCGGATGCTGTGGCTGCTGAGGGTGCCGGTCCCGGCCGTGCCGGGTCGCGGCGCGGCGCTCCCGGGCGGCGGGGCAGGGCCACGCGGTGGCGCCGGGGCTCGCTCCAGGGACCGGAGCCGCCAGCGAGCGCAGCCCCGCAGAGATGCGCGCCCGGGCATCCCAAGGAATGAAAAGGGCAGACTTGCTGTAGGTGGCCTTGAGAACGACCTTCAGTGGTGCTGTATAAAACTGTAAATACCCTTGATGTAAGCACGAGGGGACAGGAACGGGGTTAGCTTTACGGGGCTGCCGGCCACTGGTCTCAACGCAGGAGCCTTTCAAAGTCCAAAAAGCAGATTCTGGGCTGGTTCTGACGCCACAGATGATAATGAGCAGTTGCTTTGAGATTTCAAAGTCCATGGGAATAAATAAATACAGTGTGTTTCAGAAGTCAGCATTTTTAAATGCATTCAAAGCATTTTAAAAAGAGATTCCGGGGGGGAAAGGGACAGCCCAATAACATGTTGAGATGGCTGAGCTAAAGCTGGATAAACGCATGACCAGACAAACAGAACCCATCCCCAGCCTTCCTCTCTCCCAGGAAGCTGGGGCACCCTCTCCCCTGGGCATTGTCCCTGCTCCAGCAGCAGCCAGCTGTGTTCCTCTTCCCCGAGGACAAACACAGCAGTGGAAAAGGAGCAAAGCTGCCTGAAAAGTGGGTCAAGCGTGGAATGAAACCCCCACCATAGGATACTCCCAGGCAGGGCTTCTCCAGCCGTACCCGCCCCTGCCCCCTCCGCATTTTTCTTATAAAATAAAGAAGCAGAATAGAGCAGCCATCACTGCCGACTCCTGCACTGATGGCCACGATAAAGAAGGTTTTTCACAGCAAGGTTTAGGGTTAGGCTGGATGGGGGGGTGTGGGTGTTTTCTCAAACTCCTGAAAAATAAAGGCAGTTGGGAGCCAGGCTAAAGCCTTTCAGCCCAATCGATCGTGCAATTATCAATGTAAACAGGACACTCATCTTTTACAGTTCAGCACCTTCGGTTTTAAATGCATCATTTGAAAAACAGTTTATATTGAAATTAAAACCCAAACAAACAAAAGCAACAAAACCAAACCAAAAGAACCTAACCTCAAAAACACAGATGTGTTTAGGGGAAATCTACTGAGGAAGATGTATACAGAAGTCAAAGACAACCAAAAGCAAAGATTTCGTTTAATTGATGCAAGCTTGTGCAATGATATGAGTAGCTGCAAAATGGAGAGTGTTCTCCTCAAAATCACTTTTCTGCAAGTTCTCATGCAGGATGCTCACCCTGATCATACTGCTCCTCTTCCATCACCAGTCCCAGGTGATTAGCAACTAATGTTTTATACATTACTTATACCAGCAGCAATCATCTTAGTTTCCACCCCAAAGTTCTGTTCACCAGAGAGTAATTAAGAGATCAGCAGTTTCACCCATCTTAAAGAATAAAGCTCTTAAGCTGCAGCACAGGTTTTAAAAGGCTAAAACATGCAGTACTGCTTAATTTAAACCCAAAAGTGTTGTTTCAGCCTTTTTTTCCTGTCCATATGCCAAAGCGCACTGGTCCCTTGCTCAAGAAAGCAGCCTGCCTTTATTCCCATCCAAAAAGAGTACAGCCAAATGAATTAGAGCACCAAAATAACTTTTTGTAAAACCACAGAAGGCTGACTCACGAACTGCTGACTCTGCAGGGCTTTGTTGGTGTGTTCATGGGTACTGAAAGATTTCTACACAGTCCAGTGTGATTTTTACTTAACACTTTACCTGTTTCCAACCTTCTCCCAGAAGAACCTGCAGAACACCAATACTCTGTGTTATGATTGCTGTAGCACACATAAGGCATCCAATGCCTTCTTCAATGCTTCAAAAATCACTGCTTGCAGACATTTTGCTCCAAAAATCCAAGCTCATACAAACCATCAATATGGTTGCGAAAACCATGGAACACGTAAAAAGCTATTTTTCAGGCAAAATTTGCTCTGACCGACATGGCAACCCTTAAAACACATTAAGCTTCCAGGAGTGATTTGCATCCAGACAAAACAAGCAGCAATTAGAGCAATAAATGAGTGTGGAACAGGTGCACAAGGAGGTAATGAAAGTGGAGGCACACCTTCAACTCACTGAATTTGGAGCAGCATTTAATTTGAAATTCCAAATTGTGATCACACTTGTATCTTCTTACAAGCATTTTTCCTGAAGGAACAAGAGTACTTATTCCTCAGCCCCCTCCCAAGGTAACTCCCAAGGTCCTGTTCCTCCAAGAGCAGGAACTGCACTCCAATATTACAAGGGAAATTAGAGGGGGAAAAGAATGTGGCTTTTGAACTGTGAAAATAAACCCAGCACTATCATAGCAGGTTTGGTTTTGTCTTGTACAGGAGGAAATCCTTCAAGAGTCAGGATAAATTTTTAAATGGTCAGAGCAAAGACTTTGTCCCAAGGTCCTTGAAACACAATTGCTTTCTAGAACGGACTCAGTGCTTCAGTTTACTACTATAAAATCAAAATAAATCCAATGGAACATGGATTGGTAGGTATTGGCACCTCCCAGCATTTTTTTCTTTTACTAGCAGAGCTTTCCACAGGAACTGGACCAAGACAGGCACATGAAATGTCAGCTTCCACTGGCAGGACGCCCCCTCACCACCTTTTCACAGGGCAGACTTTGTTCTGTTCCCATTCAGCCATGTGGGGAAGGAGGTAACACTATCTGCACCTTCCCATGCATCCAGTACTTTACCAAGGGATTATCAGAAGACCTAAGTGAGGTAACATTGCCCAAGCACTTGGAGCAGGGATACTGAGTGTGTATGGAAGCATCAGCAGTTAGAAACAATCTGAAATGACCACCAGGTGACAGTCACACACACTGGTTACCTTGGACAAACACCCATCTACAGCGGCAGCTTGGTCAGTGACAGAGCAGCAACTGGGGCAGCAGCCAGCCCAAAGCTCCAGGGATCTGTGAAGAGGGAGCCGTAAGCAGAGGAACAAAGCACAGGGTGGAAATAGGCAGAAGAAAAGGTGTAGAAGGAGGGTGAAGGAGGAAAAAATCTGGCAAATCCATATAGCTTTGTATGTGTACAATACACATTTTGTCTCTTTTTTTTTATTTAATGAGCCCTTAGTTCAGGACAGGCCTGCACCAGTTTAGGGTGCACATTTTGATTTATGGCCAATGACTTAGACAAAATTAAATATAGAAAGCTCAAAACCTCTCCTTTTGTCTATCAATATTCTCCTGGCTCTATGCCAGTTCTGAGAAAGAAGAAAAAAAGAGAACAGCTCATGGAAAAGTAATTTCATTCCCAACTGACTTCTGATAACCTAAACCCCAATGTCAGCCATCCCCACTTAGTGTGACATTGCCACTTAAACACTGAACAACTACAGGATTTGCAGCTATGCCTCTATTTTGTATTTCATGGAATGCAGCAGGCAGTGTAGAGATGGAGGAATTACCAGTGATCTCCAAATCCTGCTCATTTCTCTGCTGCCACCGTGCTCACAGGCTGAAGTAAAGGAAGTTCTGTGCAGGTGGACTGATCAATCAGCTACCAATAAATCAAACCCCGATTATCTCTATCTTTGTTTCTTCTCTTCCATCTTCCAAACACAGGTTCAGCTGGTTACTGCTCCATCACAGCACCGGATTTTTTCTTCACGATTTTGCACTGGAATCTTCACACAGACCATCGCAACATAATTACAGAGGAAAGCACAAAAACTGGAGTGACTCCAACATTGTCCATGGACTTTACTAACAACCACTTGGATTTGTGTACAGAAACTGAAGCAAGGAAAGGACTGCTCCCCAGCAGAGCAGATGAGTCATGCCAATTAAAGCAACAAGGAAAACAGAAAATAGGGCAAAGTCATTCCTCTTGAAGGAATAGTGTCAATGAAAGCACGAAGTCCCATCTACACAAACAGAGAAAGACAAGCAACAGGAATGGAACGTGAACTACTCTCAGCAAAGGATTTTTTTAATAGTGATCAAAGCAAAAGCTCCCAATATACTAAAAAAAGACACTTCAGATGCACTTATTTTTAGCATGCACTTCTTCCTGTAAGAGATCAAACTACAGCAGACTGAGCTCTCCAGAAGCCATTTGGAACCCAACCTACAGGACAAGGCTCAAATTTTGCTGAAGGCAAAGCAACCACTTGAGCCCTTTCTGAAAGGGGATGAAGTAATGCTTGATGAAATGCAGCATCTTCTTTGCAAGTTAAAGAATTAAGTGGTTCTCCAGCTTTTCAGAAAAGCAAGAAAGCACCAAAAAGCATGTCTAGGACTAAACCTCCAGGTGAGCTGGATATTTGCAAAATTTCTGTGTATTTCATTAGAAACAAGCAGTGTAAAAAACAAGCCTCCACATTATTACAGAATCTACATCATGCCCATGAAACTTAAAATCTCAGACAATATGAATATTAAGAGTTCTTCTATTAAGTCAACAGCCAGGTACATCATTTAGATGTACCCAAGAAGTTTCACACACAAGCCTTAAAAAAGGCCTAACATTTGAATTTTGACTTGGAACCAAATCATCAAATTTGGGTTCACATTTTGAAGAAGTTAGTAGAAAGGAAATATTTAAACAGAAGTTAACATAAACCACATACCTCTGTTTTTCAGAATGGAAGCCTGGGCAAATACACGTAGCACTAAACTTCAAGTTGTTTCCTTTAATATTTACAAAGTTGGTTTTATTCTTAGTTTTTCAGAAAAATGATTTTAAGTATTAGCACCTACATTGTAAATGACTCAAACTTAGATTTACACTTGAAATAAAGCCACACATGATCAGTTAAGTGAACCTGTATTCTTCCATTTCTGAGTATTTCAGTAGAGCACCAAGAGGGAAAGAGCAACATGTGAGTAACCAGCAAGCTGTTCTCAGCTGTGAGACACAGGCCCAGGCACCTTCCTGGGACAGGATTCAAAAGGTCAGAGTTTTCCAGCACACTCCAAATCACCTCAGTTTTAGTTATTTATAAGGTGGAAATTTCTATGCAAGTTTATAAAACCCATCCAGCTACATGTTAGTTTATTAAACCACAGTTGACCTGAGATGTAATTAGAATTTTGACATTTTTCCATACTTAGTTCACAAGTTTATTATGAAAAACACTGCAGCTTTGTCCTGCAGTAACATTGTTTTACAGAAAAAAAACAGTTCTGTTCAAAGTAATTCACTATCCTTGGACAATTACAAGGGACAATATGGTAGGGCTGAGTGGATAAGGGAACTGAGTGCAGACAAAAAAAAAATCAATACAATTAAATTAAACAGTATTCCCTGAAAATAAAACAAACAAACAGTTTCAGAACAAATATGAGGCCTTGGTACTTATTTTAAAAATGTTCTTTAAGCTTCAATGATTGTTTGCTGCTACCCTTATCTACAGTCATGCTGAATAAAGCTATAGCTAAATGGAAAGTTAAATGTATTCACGAGGTGTTAATGTCTACATCTTATTATTTGCAGTCTCTCAGAGAAAGCAAAAGTAACTACAAATAGCGCTATGCCAGAAACTGGTTTCTTGACCAACAATGTTGCTTCAGCATGCAATGAACTGGTTCATTCTAAAGTGGTCACAGTTGTTGATGACAAGAGGCTTTGTATTGAATATGGCACGTCTTTTGGTCCATGTGAAAACAAAGTTTGAATGTTAAATATTTTCTGACATTTTGGAGTTACTGTTGCTCTTCCCATTTTCTTTAGGTCAACATATGGTTCATGGCAATACTGTACAGGTCTAAAATCTCTTTACAGGAAGTAGTCTGGGGTGCGACGAGTAACATGCGGTTCACCTCTGCGCGGTGCCGGGTCAAACTGCAAACTGAAGAGCACAGGCATCAGTGAAACTACAGCTCAGCTCACATCCAGGCATGTTCTAGCCATCAATTACAGGAGCAGGAGTTTAATACAGGTGGGTCTTTCCAAGTTTTATCAACCAAATTAAGTATTCCAGAACAAGTGTTCCAGCTCTTCCACTCCTATTAGTATGTACTTTTAACCATCACATTTTTAAATTCCTCTTACCATGAAGGTCTGGAGAGAAATTAATTTTAGCTTTAACACTCAAACTGGTCAAACACTAGTATCTATTAGAAAATTACAGTCTCCAATTACTATCGAATTTTGCCTCATTTACCAGTAAAGTTGCTGCTGCAGTAGTTAACTAGAAATCTCATTCAAAAAGCTGACATCCCAACAACTGAAGAATTCAGAGATTCCAAAAGTCTCCTGCCTGAGACAGGAAGGCAATACCTTAGATGTGACAGCCTACTCCTGCTCTCAAATCACATCCCTACACAGCAAGTCACTAAAATCCAGGTAGTTATATAAAAAAAAAGAGGAGTCTCACTTTAATCTGACAGAAGTTCTCAACAGCAACTGTTCCAGAGGCTTGACTCAAAGACTTTAAATGTGAATAACCCAACAATTCCACATTCACTCCACCTCCCAAAAGGTTAGAGGGGAAAAAAAACCCCATACTTTAACACAATTGAGTGGTATCATTAAAATCACAGGCAATGGAATTCTCACTTTTAAACATACTTACAAGGAGTATTTTAGAGTATCATCAAGTTCCATGATTGCAGCCTGGTTGCCACAACGGTAACAATAGTTTGGAGCACTGAAAATTGTTACTACATTCCGATCATGACACCAGTTGTACCCCTGGAGAGGAAGGAAAAAAATAATTCTGACAACCAAGTTAATGTACCCCGTGTAGTGACCACAAACCAACCTTTTAATGTGCACAGCCCTAAGTGGCATTTGTAGGGTTACTTTAAATAAGGCTAACACTGTATCGTATTTATCTTCTGGAGAGAAAAAGGGTAAAAAGGAATTTTTGCCTTCATAGTTGCTTCCTACTATCAAATATGAACTAGATATTAAAAAAAAGACAAAAAACCAAACCACCTGGCAAGATTGCTCCATTACATTAGCATTAAGTAGTTAAAACGGCAATTATGAAGTACACAATCTACTCTGAACCTTCAACTGTGATCACCAAAACCAGAATCCAGACATACACTTAAAAATCTGAACTGCTAGGAGTAACTAGAGACCAAGAACAAAAGCCCACATCCAAGCTAAAAAGAAAAGTTACACTTTTTTCCAAGAGACACATATTTAAAAACCTTTTTATCTACACAGAAAGGGAAGACCACATCTAGTACCAAGGCCTGGTTTGGGATATTACTGTGCTTTTTAAGGAAAACAAGGCCAAAATAAAGGTTACTCCACTGTCAAACTCCATTAGTCGCACATGAATACTGTCAAGGTCAAGTTTCTGGAAGACTTAGCTGGATCATCACCTGTTACAGCAGCATATGCACACTTCTGACACACAGAGAGCATGGAATAAATGGCCCCAGGACACAATCCAAAGTTTGAACACACAGGCTGTCCTGCTCACCTCCATTACCAACTGATGAGCTCTTGAAACCAACGTAAGGCCATTAGCATGGTTAAAGGTTTCTGAAATATCCTGTCCAAATGTGTAACCTGCACCTCGAGGAGAAATTCCCCAGCCGCCGCGATCGTCTGGATCTGACCATAGCAAGTCACACATTGGACCCTGTAAGAGATGTAGATGATGTTTCAGGCGTGAAGTGCAAAGAACCAAAACTAGCATGTTTCTTTCTTTAAGCAAGGACATGTCCCTCATTTTTCCTTTAAAAAATCCAGAGCAGGAAGACAGGCACTTTAATATTGCTAAGTTGGTTTGAATTTCATTTTCAGCCTGTGAACTTAAACCCCCAATACATGCTGTATCATCAATCTCACTGGCTTAGAAAATTATTTTTCAGTACCTCATGGGGAACTTCCTGCAAGCGATCAAGTGCTCTGATGTGATCCAGTGTATCTATAGATGGAGAGAGGCCACCATGTAGACAAAAAATCTGCAAGAGTTAAGAAACATGAAGTTTATTTGCATTAATCAATGCAGTTAGAACAGTTTAGAATAAATGATTACGAGAAAATCTGCATGAGATTCCTTTAAAGATGAGAGCTGACAAAATGCAGTGTTAAGAGCTCCCTTTACAATAAAAACATTCAACTTGGTCAAATGTCAACATACCTGGCCATCCACCAAGGCAGTTAGAGGCAGGTAGTCAAAAAGGTCTGTAAAGTATTTCCAAACATTTGCATTTCCATATTTCCTTAAACATTCATCATAGAAACCATAAACTTGTGTGATTTGCCTGCTTTCATGATTCCCTCGAAGAATTGTGATACGTTCACGGTAACGGACCTAAACAGAACAGTTTATTTTAGCACATCAATGAGCAACTCTTCCCCAGAACAGAACTGGCACTCCTCAATCCCTACCACACATCAATAAAGCAATTAAAACAAATCATTCTGAAGATTCAATTATAACCTTTGAGGTTAAAAAAAGGAATAATTTATTCAAATCTTCAGCTGCCAAATACTTTTGAACCACACAGAGATTACTTGTAAGTGGTATTTATTATTACTAGTGGACTTCACTATACCTGTGCATTAAGCTGATCTCTCCAAGCAAATTCTTAAAGACTGCTACTTAGGCAAGTAACAAATGAATGTTCATTTCAGAGAAAGCTCAGGCTTGCACCTGAACTTTTTTATTTTTTCTTTTTGAGAAGTGACTTAGAAAACTAAGACAGCCAAGAATTCAGTCTCCAATGCAGTGAAAATCATAGGAGATATTAAGCATAGTCAGGATAGTAATGATATATTTTATATGGAACTGTAAAGCTGAGAAGAAAAGTTACCTTAAGAGCTACAAGCAATGTGACTGTTTCAACTGAATAATATCCTCTGTCAACATAGTCCCCCATAAACAAATAGTTTGTGTCTGGTGATTTGCCTCCAATTCTGAAAAGTTCCATGAGGTCGTGAAATTGTCCATGGACATCTCCACACACTGTGACCGGACATCGCACTTCTTGTACGTTGGATTCTTTTGTCAAAATTTCTTTAGCCTATAAAAAAAAGCACATAATTGTGAGTTTGTTTATGAAGAGTCATTTTACTCAAAGCACGCTCTACCCCTTGCAACTCTGCCACCTGCTCTCTTTAGGAGCTCTTGTCCCTTCCTTCTCTGAAGCACTTCAGGTAGAAGTTTATCTTTACTTAAACATTGTCCATCTTAAAACAGCATTTCACTTTATGAAACCCTGTGTTAGTAATTAGTAGTTGCGTGGCTTTTTTTCCTCTTTGAGGACAGTATCTTGAGTAAAACTTCAGACTTTCTACAAAAATGTTTCTGTGAAGTATAGAACCCACCTGCAAAGGCAGGGAGTCCTGCATAAAGCAGAATGAGAACAAACATCCACTGGTACCACCAATTACAGAGCAGGTCATTTACCTGCACAAGTTTTCTCAACAAGTTCTGTGATTAAACACAGACTAATAAACGACAAGTTGTGTCTCCATAAACCAAAGCTGGGTAAGACCTTTGTCATCATCATTTTTCCCAAAAAGCTGTGTGTATAAAAGTTGCAGACAAAGGTAATTTGTATGAAGAAGCATAGGCTAAATATAGCACTAGAAAGGTAATTTTGAAATAATGCAAGACAGTTGTTACAGTTTGTTCTCAGAACAGTCACCAGACACATGCCACAATGATTTGCTAAATCAAGAAGGTATTAGAAATATAAATAGTAACAAGTTTACTAGTTACCATCTACAAAGATTTCGCTGTTTTTCAAGGCAATGTTCCTATTCAAAAAGGATCCTTTTTACTTCATTACCCCAATTACAAGAGAATATATAAAAACTATATTCCATACTATAACCCAAGTTGTCTACAGACAGTGGCTGACACTCACACCCAAGTGGTGTTACTGTCCCACACATCCTCCTGGCTGACCACCATGGTCACCACTTCAAACAGAAGCAACACCTAAGTTTAATGATGGAAATTCATAAAATTCAATGTTTCACTGCAAAGAAATGCAAAAATACAGCACGGCTAAGCACCCTGCACAACACAAAGCTTTAGATGTCACTCTGCAGACGTATTTACATCAAAAGTCAGTCTCACATGAGAGTTTCCACTTGTGTTGTGGCCAGTACTAAAGATAGGTCATTCCTGGCTTGTGGTTGATGCTAGAAGTACAGATTTATTTTAAGATAGCCTGACCTAAGTTAATTTTAATGCAGTGACACTCACCAGATGTTTTGAAGGTGTTTTAACAGCCTTGGCCTCTTCTAATACTCTCTTACATTCAGAAATATTTGCCAGCTTAATTCTTCTTTTGACAGAGAATGCCACAGATGCTTACAGCAGTTTGCTATAAAAAAACCCTACTCTTAATGAGGATGTTTCTACCACTGGATTTTCTTAACATACTTGAAGCACTGCACAAAGAAGGCAGCATTCATTTTTCATCAAAGATATGCAGCGTTTGTGCTGAGAATGGCAGAGTTCTCAGCAACTGAGTTGCTTTCTCAGTTTCTGAAATATTAAATCACTCAGATACGCACATGACCAAACACGCAGAGAAGTCAGACAGCTACTCTGATGGGAAAAGACTGTTTCAGGTCAACCTGCAGAACAGCAACCTCTGTTTAAATCCTGCAGTGGAGGAATGCTGGTGCACGGATTCCAACATTTCCGTGTTCTAAAACCAGTTTCATGTTACGCTGTGCTATGAACTATTTAGCTAATTTACAGTCTTATGTCCCACAGTATTAGAAATGGCACATATTCAAGTTCTCAAACATTCTACTTGGCTCTATAAAAGAACTTCAGCAAAGCTGAAGATAGAAAAGATAATATCCTGAAAACAAGCTACCAACAAGCAGTCTACTATATCCCAACTTTCACAATAAATGAATTCCTATAAAAAGGTAAAGTTTAAAAAAACGTTTAATACACTGTAACACAATACCAACACGAGTTGGTAAGACAACAGTACGTTTAAGACTACAATTTCACAATGGTAAGTGATCACTACTACTACTGCTGCAGTATCTGTGCCCCTGGCCCTGTGCAACTCCACCTTGTTCCACGCCCTCTTTTCATTGATTCTTAATGGTGCTGCTTACTCACCGCATCACAACTCCCTCCCCCTACCCATCCTCCCCTCCAACAAATGCACTTCCCACCAGAGCTCTCCTACACTTCCTCATGCAGAAGAAGCAGTAGAGCACTCTTCAGCATCCTTCAGCAGAAGACAAAAAACTCCTGATCCAACCATCTGACACAGGAGAACTAGGAGAGAGACACACCCCCTACCCCCTGAACTTAAAACACCCCGGGACCTATCGCCACAAAGGGTAATAGTGCAACAATGCAGTATTTTGACATCAACATTTTCAAACATCCAGGCTTCACTGCCTATCATCAGGACAAAACAAGGATACAATTCGGAAAGATCTTCTTGAGCATCTATTAATTCTTTTGTATCTCTGTCTTTTTTTCAGTTCTTAACAATTCTTACTATTAAGACAGCCCTAAACTTCTCTACACCTCCAACACTTAATTAATCTTATTTACATAGTTAAATACCACAAATCAAACTTCTGTGGTACGGGGTACTTAAGCAAAAACTTTGTATCAACAACCTACTATATTACAGTTTTACAACTGTAATATAGTAGGTTGTTGATACAAAGTGCCTCTGAATCAGTTCAATAATTTTCTCAGCACTACACTCTCAGATTTCAAAATAAAGTGCAAACACATACAGACTAAGACTGCAAAGATGATGTTACTTCAAGTTAATAAATGCTAATTTTACAGCCAATTACCAATGAAGTCCAAGACAAAGAACACAGCAGTGAGACAGAGTTACACAAGAAGAATATAGGAAGAACCAAGTGCAATGCTGTCATAAACATTCCACTATTGCTGAGGTGGAAAGTCACATATTTTACTCAGAACAATCTCAAAGTTCAAACAATAAGCACGCATCAAATACATTTCAGCTTAGTCATAGTGACTGGAACGCATTCTGCCTTAATACTGGCTTACTCAGTCATTTCACTGTAAAGAGAAAACTTGTACAATCCCCAAACTCAACATGAATAAAACCAATATTGGTTTAAACACACAAGAAAACAACCACTTTTCACTTTAAAAGAGTAGCACAGTATAAAAACACAACCTAGTACTTAAGAATTAAACCATTCCTGGCCAGCTGCACATCATCTAAAGGCCCAGCTGAACAGCACCAAGCTGCTTTGGTGGCTCTGCTTACAAAGCACATCTCTGCAAAATGCTGTTCTTAAAACAAAAAGATCAGCTTCATTGTTTTAGGAACAGTACAAGATCCAAGTGTATGAACTGCCATGGATAAGAATTTTGAAAATATGACAATGTCAACCTTATGATTTTCAGATCCTCTGTTTATTCAATGAAATGCATAAGTTGTATGCATGCAGATGTATCTCTTATTTCCCCTGCTCCCTCCCAATATTTTTATCTTATATGCCACAAATTAAGGCTCAGAGTCAAGTGCCATAAAAGCTGTATTCCATTTTACTTCCTCAACTCACTCTGTGCTGAGGATAAGCAAGTTTTCCTCATGAGCAACATACATCATCAACCTTGTCTCACAGAAATAATTTCCAGTGGTCCATTTCTGAAAAATCCTCTGAATTAATCTGTACCCAAATTCTTCTGTGTTTCCAGAATACATCAGTTATTTCTTAATTACTCTGACCCTTCTTAGGTCCCTACATTCTAGCATGAGCTCTGACAACTCAGCCCAATTATCTACCCTGAAAAACTGTGGGGCACACAAAACAAAATAACAAGACCCAAACCAAACAGTAAACATCACTTTGTCTGTGTAGAATTGCACATCAATACATGAAGCAGCACTATGAAGCACTCATGAAAAGATAACCACTACTAACTCAGTAAGGAAAATACAACCATTATTTTAATTAGACAACACAGCCCAAGGTCATGGTTGCAGATGGTAATGTGTCGTTCTTGGCTGACCAGAATTCACACCTGCAGCCCACCATACTGTCCAGTAAAGTGTGTAATGAGAAGTATCCACTGTAACCAATAAATAGTTTTTTGTAGTTACCATAAAGATATTTTGATGAGATTGAAGACTTCAACCACACCCATAATTTCCTGTCACCAAGGTGCACAGGATGTGACTAAAGGCACAATGATCAGCTAATTGGGATGAATACTGGTTTTAGCTGTTCAAACATCACAACCTGAAATAGATTCCAGTTCCATGCAAAGTCATCCATTACAGTCAGCAATTCTTCTGCAGAGTCAATGCTTTTCCATTTCAAGGTTTCCCCCAGACCTTACATGGGGACGAAAGAGAGCAGGTTCGGACAAAAGATGGGCTTATTATTTAAAGCAAAAGGTGTTTTCATTCACTGTCTGACATTTGAAGCAAAACTAGATAAATGAAGCCTTCAATAACACCCTTCTGTGAAGGAGGCATGGCAGTCAGATTACACATGACACAAATGGGAAACTGATTTTTGCTGGACTTCACAATCCACTAAGGAATTCAGTGTGAATGTATAAGTAGGAACAAAATTAAAATACAAAGCTCCCCACTGACATTTAATTATTTACTATTCCAAAGTAGGTAAAAACAGGATTTCCATCCACATAGAAATACTGAGCAGCAAAATACTCTTTTGCCAGAACAAAAGATGATGCATCTGCTTTCTCTCTGGATTTAGGACTAGCACCTAAACCTTCATTTCTAATATCTTCTGTTTGGTGAGAAGAGAGACCAGTTTAAATACAAGATCTTAGACAACCAAAAGAGTAAGCCCAATGCCAAAACTGCTGTAAGATTAAAATAAGACAATCACTTTCCTTCATCGCCTGTAAATTCTAGAAGGTCTACAAGAAAGCATGCAAGCAGCAAACTTCTGCCAAATAACCCTCTCTTCCTATGTATTACAAAAGTAAGAACTGACACCATCCCAAACCTTGATAGTTCCCTCAACATTTCCATTTGAAAAGATCAGTAGCAGTCTTACACAGAGTAACTGATAAGTGTTCTTCCCCTCAGAGGTAACTCTGGGAGAAGGGGAAAGGCTATTTATCAATCAGCCATTGACAAGAGCAGTGGGGATAGGGTCTTCTGAAAGAACTCAGTGTCATTATGTTGCTTCATACAAAAGATCTTAGTATCTTTAATTTTAAATTGAAGAAAAATAATCTAGAAAAAACGTTTTTAAAAAACATAAGAAGCCAAATAACTCAGGAACCCTTATACCTTCCTTGCCTCATGGGAGTTCCAAGAAACACAGCAATGACAGCAATGCAGGAAGCTGACCACTTACAGGGATGTTTTTCAGTCCTCTCGGTAGAACAAGCTGTATTTATCTTAAATAATTCAAGTTGTTAAAAAAAGAAATAGGCTAAACCTATTCCCAAACTAGTTGTGCCTGATATCAACAAGTCCAGCTTCACGCAATGAACCCAAAAAGTTCTCAACCCTTTTGTTCCAGTAACTCCAACACAGCTTGACACAATCATGCTGCAGGTCAGGACACCAGCTGGAGGATGGCATATCAAAACTCAAGCAAGCAAGCAAGCAACATCTGTATTGGAAGGCATGTTCAAAATATTCAGCAGAAATATTGGAGACCTGGATACTGAGTAACTGAGCTCCAGTATTCATTCTTTAGTCAGGAATATTTTTCCAGCTTAATATATACTACTTATACTATAAGAAAAAGAGTTTAAGAGCAGCATTACTGAATACAGGTGTAGTGTTTAAGGGTCCCTAAGCAAGAGTGAAACTTCAGTCCCTGCTTCTGTGAATTGCCCTCACACAGGTCTGTTGTACCAGGTCTTCTGAACTCCTGCCAGACAGGTTTGGGTTTTGTGCTGGGCAAGGCAACTGAAAATGGCTCGGAAGCGATCACTGAGCAGCACTGTCATCACATCAGAGGGGGGAGCAGCCTCAGCACAGGTAGATTTGGAAGAGGACATCAGTATTGCAACCTCATCCACGTCTTTAGCCTCAAACTGTCAGAATTCAAGGAGGAACTTGCTCTGACAATTTAGGAGTGCTTCCTGCTGTTAGCTTAAGCCATGCCCAAAACACAAGTATCTGTCACTCCTACTTGATCACAACTGTTGCAACTAAAAAGCAATAAAACAAAACCAAACATCTCACTGCTAGCACAACTCAGTTTTTACAGAATTTACCAGAATTAAAAAACAAAAACCAGAAAGCTCTTGATGCTACAATCACTGGCACATTGAAGACCAAATTTTTATACGCACATCAAGAAATATGTAAATCTAAGACTAGGTGAGAAGGCTGCCAAAGTTGACACTTCAAATACCTTCTGTGGAAAGAGATAATTTCCATTTTTCATTAGCAACCATAACAAAAAAACAAACAAACAAAACACCACCAAAAAAACCCCCACAACAAATCAGAACAATGGACATGAAGCGATTTTTTTTAAGTGTTCCAGAATAATCTGAAACACAGTCATTCAAATGTTACAAAAGGCTTTGTACACTACACTTTTAACTCCTCAGAGACAGAAGGTGTAACTACATGACCCTATCAATTACCTGACCCTTGAGTATGTTCAACAAAGCAGCAAAGGAGCCCTAAACCACCCTCTGGTCTCCCAGAGCCCCTTGAACAGCTACTGAGGGTCCCTCCCACCACTGGCAGCAGAATTCCCTTGCTACAGCATCCAGAAGTGCAGGGGCAAGGCAGAACTGCAATGCTGCACATTCGTCTCCTGCCAGGGCCAGGGGTGGAGGGACACAGAACCTGCCCAATGCACAGCCCACCAACACACAGGGCACAGCACACTCTATCACTACCTGGGAATTCTGCTGGGGCAGGTTCCTTGGCTGATTTACAGCAAGTTCAGACAGCAACATTCATTTTCACAATCATATTAGTCTGAAAAATAGTTAGTTATACAATACGGATATGAGAATGCAAAAGATAGCTCATGGAAAAGCCCTTGCAAATGCAGCTGGAAACAGTTTAAAACATTCACTTCTGGCCAAAAATAATCAGCTAAGAAAGGCAACTCCTGAACAACATAGGAAGCAGAAGGGAACAGTGCCTCTGTCTGAAAAAAAAAGTTGGGTAGACAACTAACCTAAAACACAGGAGTGAAATCCACAGAACATGTAAGTTCTGTGCTTTAGAGGAACTGAACTTTGATTGCACAGGCTTTTTTCAACCCAAAAGAAAGCTTCATCAGAAACATACTCATCCTCTCAGAATTAAGTCACTTAAACATAGCTAAGTGAGTTTGTGCACTCAGCTGCAGTGGGTATAAGCACGTTTGGTTAGAGAACATCTAACTTGGAAGATCAGGTGTTAAAAGTGAAAAATTCTACAACAGGAAAAGAAATTAGAAAAATACACCATGAACAAGGTACATACCAGAGAACAGTGCGGCCCAGAAACACATTTGTACTACAAAAATTAGCAACAGTGACAAATCAAAAAGTAAATGTAACCAACATCACTGTTGCAGATCAAAAACTGCAGGAGTCAAACTTTGAATAAACATTTCTTGAATGCCTTTACTAGTATCAGCCCTTCACTTAATTTAAAATATTTTGGCTAGCAGCACTATTCATTCAGAGGTATTTTACTGGCAATTCAAGAACACTGAACACTCTACACAGTATATGTGACCAAATAGTCTTCTCTCTCTCCAAAAACTGGAGATGTCACACTCAAACTCACTAAATTATGGAGAAGTGTTTTCGAGGGAGTGGCTCTGACACTCTGCCTCCACCTGCACTAGACACCTTCTGCAATAATCAAGGCAAACTCTACTCAAAAATTCACCTCATTCCTTTGTGCAATTTTAGACTGTCATCCCACCTTCCTGAGCAATGTACCACACCCCCAGCTCCTGTGATAAAGGGCATTTATACACAGAGGAGACAAGACCATTTCCCTCCACCCTCATAATGTATGAGAAAGAAACTCTAAACCTGCATCCTTTCATTCAAAATGGCCAGTGGAAAAACTCTCACCTGGCAATAAAGGACTTCCTTTCACCTCTGCCAATAAACAATTCAGCACTAACAGAACAAACACTGGTGACATGTAACAGTAACTGGACTGGGTATATTCTGACCACTTCTTTAGAACTTGCACTTCTCAAATGCTGAAACAAAGCACACACAGTTGGTCACTTCACTGACATAACATTAAACATACAGCACATACTAAGCCTACAATAATTTACCTGCTAATCAGAGGTTGATTATTCCAAATAATTTGTGAATGTATTATTCATGGTTACAAATTACTTCTAGACTTCAAAGATGTTTCTGCCCAGTTCCCACTACCACCATCACCCAGGTAACCAGGCTCAGTGAAAGACACGCCAAGATAGCAACTGGGCTGCACAAATGGCCAGACAATTATCACATTTGTAAAATGCTATTATGTTCTTCAGGTATCAATACTGAAGCACAAGAGAGCCCTTAGGCTTATTCTTATTAGACAGGCACCAGTCTGCACACAGGAAACGCCAGCAGATCAAGAAATACTTGTTAGGGAGATCATCCAATCAAGCAGTGTTATCAGGAAAAACCCCTCAATTTTTAAAAATTGCTTATTTTAACTAGCCCCAGCTGCAATCCAGTGTGGTGAAGAACAACAGTTAATACTGTTTATACCTAGTAGGGTCTTTATTTGTCCTTTGTAACAATAGCTGTATTTGACACTGTCCTTAAACTATTAATGGAAAGACAGCCTTTCGATGTGATTACATCCACAGAACTAATTAAACAGTCCAAACAAAGCACATCCCAGTGAGGTTTCTGAGAGTCGGTGCTGGGAACATGGAAACACATAAAAGCAAGTGCTACCCCTCAGCAGGAAGGTGCAGAACTGAGCTCCCACCCCACTTGCATGAAAACAGCAGAAACAAGAAGATGGAAAATTCAGACTTCAAGGGCCTACTTCCAATTCCTTGCATGAGCAACCAGGAAGAAACTTAACTACTCTTAGCAGAAAGTCCAAGTAAATCCACCTGTAGTTATCAGCAACAAATCAACTTTCCCGAACATCGCCAGCCCTGTGGCTGAACTCTGCACAGTGGTGACCACACACGGAGAACTGTCACCCCACCCAACATGAAGGCTGCTGCAAAATAATACTGTGACTGGCAGATTTCTTTTCCAGATTCTGATAGTCTCTCATCTCAACGTCAGACACAAAGTTTTCTTTTCTATTTCCCTTTACCATTATCTTGGTGATGAGCACCACATATTTATCCATAAATACAGCTCATTTCTATTCTTCACTGGGAAAAAATGAAAATACCATCTTGTGCAACACTGATGACAGGGACTACTGTATCTTCTGTAAGGAATTTCTAGTGATATGCCTGCTTCTCACTGAACCAAAACCCCACTACATTGAAAGCTTTTTGTACATTACACATCCCTCATGGTCCTGCAAGTTACCATACAGCCCCACAAAATGGAGCCATATGAACCCACTCCTGGGGGATTCAGGACTCAGTAGCCATCAGTTTAGAAACGATGGCAAGTGAAACACCCGCCTCTCACATAAAGCAATACAAGGAAGAAGCTGGACCACTGTCATTGGCGAGGCACATGGAAATAGCCAGGTGGTGACACTGCCACTTACTTGCAACACCCTTTAAAATACACAGCCTGAATCAAATGGAAACAATGTTGAGTTGCTGGAATACAAGTGGACTAAAATCTGTACTGGCGGAAGAGCTGGTCTGGCCAAAAGCACTGCAAGTTCTATTAAACTCATAGACAGTCCTCTCGAAACAATTTGCTTCCAAAACAACCTAATGTAGTATTTGAAAGCATGATTCCAATTTTAAAATATTCTTGGTACTTTCTGTGGCAAGTACATAGGCTTCTTTAGAAGCCAGTACATCCATAACTTCATGTATTCATTAATACCCAGTTCCCAAAAAATTCACAAATATTCCATCTTTCAGTCTAGTAATACAACACCACATAAAAACATCAGTAATTAAAAAAAAACCAAAAAAAACCCAAACCCAGAAAAAAACCCCAAAACACCACCACCAACCCTCAGCTATTAAGTTACATCCAGAATTAGAATTCAACTGGAAAATGCCACTGGATGCTACCACAACAAAATTTTCCTGAATTTCCAAAATGCAGTCTGTCCTGGGCTGCTTTACAATCTTTCTAAGCTATGAATGTCTCAATCACCACATTGCTCTGTAACATCCACATCTCAACATTTTCAAACCACCACTATAAAAATATGGAGTTATGAAGGATCTCGAATGTTTATTCTGTGAATTTCGTGAAACCCAGAACCTTATTGAGGGAAACCAAAACCCCAAAGCTAATTTACCCTTCAATTACTTATAAACGTGTCAGTGCTTATTCATAACATGAAAAATACAAAAAATAAATCAAAGCAGCAGTTCTTTACCGCGTGTAACTTCCAAGCGCTTACCACAAGCTTTTATTTTCATTGTAATAACTCGCGCTTTTGGGGGTTGATTCAACGTTTTAACCAAGGACAGGGGGTCTCTCGGGGGTCTCTCCCGAGGATCCATCGCGGCCGCGGCGCCATTTTAGGAGGCGCTGAGCAGGCGGGAGGCGGAGCCGAGGCTCCAGCACAGCCGAGGGGCCGCGGCTCGCCCGGCCCCGGCTCCCGGCGCGCTCCCCCCGCCGGGGCGCGCCGAGCCCCCGGCCCGCCCGACAGCCCCGCGCCCGCCCGGCTGAGCGGCACCGCCCCCGCCAGCAGCTCCCTGCCCGGCCCCGCCGCCGCCCCGCAGCCCCTCGCTCCTCACCTTCTCGCAGAGGCTCTTCACCTGCCCCTCGGACAGCTGCTTGCACTCGTTTAGCTGCTCCACCCACTGGTCGAGCTCCTTGGTGAAGACCTTCTCCTCCATCCCGCTCTCCCCCTCCTCCTCCTCCTCCTCACCGGCTGCTGCTGCTGCCGCCGCACCGCCCCGCGGGCCCCTGCGATCCGCGCTCCCCACAGCGGCGGCGGCCGCGACGCGTCAGGGCGGGCGCGGGCGGGCGGGCGCGGGGAGAGGGCGGCCCGGGGCGCTCCGGCTGCGGCAGCGCTGCCGCTCCTCGCTCCGCACCGTGTAATGGCCGCCGCTGCTGACGTCACCGCCCCGGCCCCACCGAGGGGAGGGGGGACAGCCAGGGGCGCCGACAGCGCGTGCGCGGCGCCCGGGCGGGGCTGCGAGTGCGCTCTGAGGGGAGGGGGCGGGTGAGGGCAATGACCGCGCTCGCCCGCCCGCCCGCCCGCCGGGGGAGCGGCGGGTGGATGTCCTCCATCCCGCGTCTTGTTCGCGGTGCCTGTGCTTCGTCCCGGTCCTGGCCCCCGGGGGCTGGCGCTCTCCCCGCGGGGGGTCCGTGTGAGGGGCGCGGCGCAGCCCCGCCCCGCCCGCTCGCAGTCCTGAGGCGGGAGCCAGAGCACTGCCGGGAGGGGTCGCCGCCATGGCCGTACCGGCCCCTCCTGTGCCCGGGTGCTGAGCGCCGGCTCCTGGCGGGGCACAGGCTGGGCAGGGTCCTCGCCTGCCAAGCACCTGCTGCGGGGTCGGGAGGCGATGTTTCTGAGGGCTTTGTGCGGCTCCGCAGTGTTTGTGGTTCTCCCTGCAATTAACGCATATGGGTATCTCCGAGGCTCGTGCCAAGAGGCTGGCCCCAGGGTCTTTGCAGTGACAGGACGAGGAGCACAAAAAGTTCCACCTCCGCACGAGAAAGAATTTTACGCTGTGGGTAGCAGAGCCCGGGAACGGGCTGCCCAGGGAGGGCGTGGAGGTTTCCTCTCAGGAGACTTTCAAAACCCCGCTGGACACGTCCCTGTATCCAGGAACACGGCCCTGGCCGATGGGTCCGACGGGGTGATCTCTAGAGATCCCTTCCAACCCGAACAATTCTGTGGTGCTGAGTCCTTAGCCCGGTTATCCTGTCTGTCAGAGAAGAGGGAAGTGGAGGGCGATTAGGTTGTTGCTAGTGTTGGGTACTTTAAAAATGAAGTTTTTCAGTTCTAAATTATGGGCATTAAATATCATCTTAATTGTACCACCAGGCGGTGCTTAGGTTAAAAAGGCTGTGCTCCATTTCTTTAAAACAATTTCTACTGAAAGAGTTCTTGGAAGTCTGGAGTTTATTATGACCTTTTTAGACAGAAGTAATGCATGAAGTGCAGTGTAAGTGTTCAGTGAAGGAAATTAGTGGTGGACCTTTCAGGAAACTTTCAGGAAGATGGTATTTTTTTCAGGAAACTAGTGGTGACCTCAGCTACCTTATTGTACTCAGACACTTGCTACCTAAGGGAAAATATGTCAGTAAGACACAGATAAGTTGCAATAAAAAAGAATGTAGGAAATATACCGAACTAATTTCTAATGAATTAAGTATTTTATTGCAATCTGTGTCTTAAATTATAGAAGATTTCCCTTAAATTACTCACAAAAGGCATGAAAGAATCAGTTTTTAAAATAATTTTTTTTTACTTAAAATGGGTCAAAATGTTGATAAAATATTGATTCGGTAATTTCCAGAGGGCACAATGACTTTTCCTAGTTAATTTGTGTTAATTGTCTTGGTCATCACTTGGCTAATTCAGAGGCTGACTTGTTAAATTCTTTGCCTACTAGTGAAGGAAATTAAGAATTCCACAGTGAGCAAGGGGTAAGGAATGTTTGCTTTCATGGGTCAGTCTCGGTTTCTTGGTGTCATACTCTCCTGCTAGACGTAAGCTAGTTTGAATTGCCTGACTTAGGTTTTGTTTATCTTCCTCAATAGTTTTGCTGTTCTTACACAAGTTCCCATCTTCAGGTGACCTTAGTTTTGTGCTTAAAGTTGTAGAAGGAATGTCCCATTCATTGAGAAAAGCTATAGGTTTCAAGAATTCACTCTGTAGCACATCTTCCCAAAATAGCTTTGAGCAAATATATGCAAAGAATAAGAAGCAATAACATCAACTCTTGTGTAATTTGCCAAGCTAAAGTTCATTTTCTTTAATAACTGTTGACTTTCTGGCATAGTTACATGTTTGAGGATCACACTGCAAACCATCCACACGAGCTGTGCTTTCCTCACTCCTACCAGGTAAGACATGGCAGGATTTCAGTTCCAGTTTTGTAGGCAAACAAGCCAGGTTAAGAGTTTCTTCCTGCTAGCACGGATCAGATTGGACACCCCACAGATTAACAATCACTGCTGTCTTCAGAGCAATTGTGGTGGTTCCCAACCCCACTGTTGGTTCCCAGGAGCACAGTGGTAAAGAAGGGAACACTTGTTTGAAAAGACTCAGTCATAGATCTTTTCCAGACAAACTCCACCTGGGAAGGGGTGGGGGATTCAGCGCTCCCTGCTTGCCGCTGAAAGCTGTGCCGCTCACTATTGGAGAATTCAGGACTCTGCAAAGGAAATTCGGGATTCATTTATCTGGACACTTCCAGAGAAGGGGAAAGCTTTGGTTTCCATCTCCATTCCAAGCATTAGCTCTGTATTTTATCCTCATACTCTTTTGAATTGCCTATATATAGATCAGCGATCAGATCTTCCTCCCTCTGACTTGAGAATGACAATCAATAGTTTAGAGAATCACAGTTGCTTTTCTCAGATATTTATCTGAGCCTTCAAAGGAGAATGTAATAATGAAAGGATACGTGCTGTGTTGCATAAGTTGGGTGTTTGTCAGGGCTTCAGATACACAGCAAGATTAAACTGTAACCTGTGAGATGGCAGTAATAAATTGTATTTAGTATGTGAATATATGCCAGCAGTGTGTGTGGTGTGTACCTGAGGAGCTGTGTGGGTGCAGCTGCCCCGGTGAGTCAGGGCTGTGCAGGCCACACTGCTGTGCTGACACCCGAGTCAGGGACCTTTGTGTCACATGTGTGGCGTTCTGGAGAGAGGTGAAGTGGTCAGGCTGACTGCACTTATGTTTACACACGTCCAGCTGTGGGTTAGTCAGCTGTTAGCCTATAGTGCCAACTAATTCTGTACTAGTCTGAAATTAAACTCAAACTCATGGACAAGGGTGTTAGCAACTGCAAGAATCTTATCAGTAACACCAACGTTTCCATTGTACTGTGAGACATTAGTGTTTAAATGCAGATTTATATCATACCGTCCAACTATACAACGTATTGTCAACTTAGCATTGTGGAGTAAGGAACACGTAAATTAGTTTTCTTCACACTTGGCTCTCTCTGAATATTTTAGTGATTCTAAATTACCCATCAATGCATGCCCAAAATGTCTGTTGCTAGGGTGTTTTAATACTAAATGCAGAATTAAAGGGCTATGCAATACAATATAAAGAGTATACCATACAATTTAAAGGCTATACAATAGTGTAACAATGAGCTGACACCTTTAGATGTAGGGCTGCAAACTTTGATTAATATGTGTATTTCTGCAAGCAAATACAGACACCGGTACATTAGCGTGGAAGTCAACTGCCTCTGTGAGGAAAGGGACGTCTGGTCAAATAAATTCAGAAGTACACATCATGTAATCTCTTGCATATTCAGATACTGGCCACTACTGGATAAAATATATGTTTTGTGTCTTAATAGTCCCATTAAATCAGATAAGCCTGTCATCTTAAGTACAACTATTACAAAAGACCGAAAGAAAAACAGAACACGTTTACATCAGATATTTGTTACATCACCACAAACAAATACTATTTCTGTATATTTGACCAATTTCAGAGTCCAGAGAGTACATGACAAAGTCAGTCACATCAGTAATGCCACTATCAACAGAGGCCCACTCACTTCAACTGAATGGGTTCTGTAGAAGATGGAACCTTATATTAATCACCTTGTATACCACAAGACATATTACTGAAATCTGCTAGTTCATCATTCACCCTCGTGTTGTAGATAAAGCAGGAAGTGCAATGTCTTACTGAAAGAAGAAATTACAGAGTAACCATGAAAATCACATTTTCAGATCACTATGGTTACAGGTATTTCATAGTCAAGAGCCTTTTAAAAGCTAGGAATAGAGTGCTGATTCTCCAATGTTAGGGCTTGATATTTTGCAAGTATTTTATGTCCTGCTCTCTTCCCTGTGAGGCTGGCACTGAACTCTCTGTGCCCAGCCTGGCTGAGTAGGAGCACTGGGGCAGTGGGTACATCCTTGCGCACCTGAGCAAGGGTCGTGTGCTTCCTACTTATCATCTACACGTTTTAATCTCTAGAATACTTGACAAACATCACCTCTGCCAGGACAAATAGCATCACTTTATCGCCAGATGAACAAATACGTGATTTCAGCCCGACGAGGAAACAGATACTGAAATTAACTCACTTTCCAAACAAGACAGAAGCATTGAGAGTTGAGAGTAGAGACCTCAGTTCAACAGATACTTGGACCCATCCTTAAATTCCTTGCTTTTAAACAGATAACATAAGCATCTGTGAAATGCCCTGCTAAGCTCATGCTGCGAGGCTTTAGGCTTGCTGATTGCTGATGCTCTGGTCAACACAGCTTGTGTTACAAGTGCTTTCTTTGGAAAAACTCCTATTATTCAGTCCTTTCCATAAGCTGTGTTTAAGAACAAATTATTAATACGTACAAGCAGTTGTCATGGAGATAATGTGATCCCAAGTGTGTTTTTTGTAAGTTGCACAAACCTGGCATATCCCACATGCCTTGTATGGAAAATTCCTACATAATGTTTCCTGTGTTAGATATGGGATAGATATTTATCTTTGCTTTTTTTGCCAACACCCAGTGGAGAAACCACTGCTTCTGGCTTTCAGATGGCTGGCTTTAGGAGTAGGAAAAATGTAGGACTTGTATGATATGGGGTTTTTTAAGATGCAGCATCTCAGCAAGGAGCTGAACTGCTCACTTCTGTGAAATCTCAAACACTGTGCAACATCCAAATTATGACTAAAACCTCACAGAATATATTTTCTCTCCTCATCTTGGTCCACAGAATTATGCGAAAATGTAGTAATTAATCCAAAAGAAGGCAGCTGGCTAATGTAGCTGGGGAGGCCTCAGGGCCATAATGAGGATAGTTTTCCTTAGAATGAGACTGCTATCCTATTAAATGTCTATAAATCCAGGTAACATCTTGTTTAGGATTATCATAATATTTCTACTCTTTAACTGTGCCCTTGCAAAGTAGTTCACTGTGCACTTCAGCCATTCTTACCTTTATTCTGCACCTCTAATCTGGTCCTGGAGATTCTGTTACACTTCAGCTGGGCAACATCTGACTGTTGGAGCTGTTCTGTACCTGTTCACTTGGGTGAATGAAGGAGATTCTCTGCATATTATAGCTCTTAATTCTTTTTTTCCCCAGATATTTACTCATCAGTTAACATTACACTACAGTTACTGTCATAATGACCTTGAGCTGGGCCAAGCAGTTAAGCTACAGAAAGGCTGCAAAAAATAATTACAGCAAGAAAATTTGAGTTATTGCTCCCTCACTTTCCTGCCCAGTGAATGTGTGTTTCTTTCATGGCACTGCCACTGTCTTGCAGTGAAGGAAGCACAAACTCAGCTGGGGAGTACCTTTTAGTGCATGTTAATATGATATCCATGTTGGGTTGGTGATGTTGCAGGTGTCTTGTGTGGCAGAACAAGTCCACACAACCTGCTAAGGATGGCTTGGCTAAACTGCTGCCCTCCAGCTCAGCATCAGCTCTCAAGCCCAGATCCAAGCAGTACTGGCTGCTGCTTCAAGGCTTCCTCTGAACAGAGTGCCTGGGGAGGGAAATTTTCTTCTGAAATCTCTTTGAGTATGTGCTAAAGGACAAAGGAGGAGTTCACTGCACGGGTACACTTAGATCCTGATTTCACTTCACTGTGATTAACAAGTGTATTATTAGTAATAGCTAGTTACAAATAAGAACCTGACCTTATTTTTAACCTAATACTGAATCAGATCTAATTGTAATAGATGGGTTCACTGCTATGCTTTGCTCTTTGAATATTCTCATTCAGAATTTCAGTGCTTTCCATCTTAGGTATTAAAAATAGGTGGCAAGTTGGATAATTCTTATTGTTCCAAATCTCGTTTGCAGCCTTACATAACAGTGTTCTCACAAAAAAGTTTATTTTAAGTGTGGAGTGGAAGAACATGCTGTAGCAACCTGAAATTTTTTGCAATAATGTAGCTGGGTTATGCAGAGTCTAGATAGAACTGTCTCTTCTTTTTTAATATTAAAATGAGCCATTTTAATATTAATGAAAACAAAGTTATTAATTAATATCAAAATGTGTAGACTGCCTGAGCTTTGGAATTACAAAGTCCTGTCAGTCACAAGCATCCTTAGATAAATTGCCTAAGCAGAAACTGCTGGTCATTCCAACTCAATGACAGTCCAAATATTTGTGAGTGTAATAATAGTAAATATATAAACATGCAAAATGTAATAACAATGGTAAATTACTTAGAAAGAGAATAACTCCAGGTGGATAGGACTTCACTTGATAAACCTGAGCTTCCTCAACTTGATAAACCTAAGGTTTCTCATTAGTAACATTAGTAACACTGTGTTCATTCCCAAAGTACTGTCTCCATTTTTAGTAGCTAAGACCATTTATCTCTCCAGCCATGAGCTGTGTCACCTTTCCTCACCTTTCTATATCATATCCAAGGGAAGGATGAAAAATGTTGGGAAGAGGTAGTGATCAATCTTGAGAATATTAGATACCTCCTTTCAGCTGTAACAAGCTCCCCTGCTCTCCATGTGATCACAATAACAAAACCCCCTGATTTACTATATTTGAGTAGTATTTTTTTTTCATCTTTTATTTCATTGCATGCTGTGGCCTCCCTACTTGATCAACATCCTTTTCACATCAAAGCTAGCATTTATTCTTCCTGATTACTGTTCTTCACCTCTATACCTTTTCCTGTCCATAACTTCCTTTCTTCTTCCTTTTCAGCCTCACTGAATTGGATCAGGCAAATGATCCACAATACCTCATGAGGTCTGAAAATGTAATTTTAAACTGTTTTTTTCTCCCTGGAGTTCTGCATAAGATAAATATAATGAAAAATTAAAAAATACACAGTTTGAAATTTGATTAATAAAAACCTCAGCTTTGGCAAAAGAATGAGAAATGGCCATGAAGAGTGATACATTAATCTCACTGCTTGATGGTAATGCCCAAATTCTTGGAATTTCAGCTGGAACTGGGAACTTACTGAGGGAGCATCTGACATCCTGAGTGATGTATTACAGCATCAGTGGTAACTGCTGAGCCCTTTCACTGGCAGAGTAACATTCCCTGTTAGCCCCATTGCCACTGTATTGAACTGTAGGTTTGTCATGCAGGTGCTACTCACACCTGGCTGTTGGATGCCTAAACCAACAAATCCAAAAAGTTGGCAGGTTAAAAGCTGGGTTTGTGCTGGGCTGCCCAAGTGTACACCCAGCCTGAGCTGAGTAACCAGCTGAGTCCCTCCCTGGCACCAAGGATATCCAGAGCTCAGTCTCATGCTCAAAGGCAGGAACCAGTACTAACCCTGCTGCTGGGACATGCAGAGATTTACTCTCAGGTTACATATCTAGCACATGCATAATGTTAATTTGTACACTTAACCATTGTGGTTTTCCTCCTCAGATTACAAACTGAAAAGATCAATAAAGTTGTGACTGTTGTTTTCACTGGATGTATAATTGCTCTATAGTTAAATAATGTTATCAGGTGTATTATCAGAGAGAAGAATTGGTTTCAGGAAACTGTCATTAACTCGAGCAATTATAATTTTTCAGTTCAACAGTGACTGCATCTGTATCAGGACTGAATGAGTGAGAGGCAGTCCGGGCCTGTCAGAGCAATGATTGATCTCACTGTGCCGAATGAGAGGGAGTTTCCAGCTTCACAAGGGAGTCTCCCCAGCACAGAATCGCTGGGCTCATGCTGTGGGGCACTGCTCAGCAAGTTTAATTTTGATTCAAATTTTAATACCAAAAATAATCTTTAAAAAATCCATCTGGACCTCCTCAGAAGAACATTTCTTCCAGAAACAGCACCTTCCAGACATCAGATGCAGTACAAGTTATTCTCAACAGCACAACTGCTAAATTGACCATTCTTGAGATGGAGCTATTGCTATATGAAGTCCTTCAATGTTCCTATGAAGTTGTTGGAGCTGTTCCTATATGAAGTCCTTTTCATAAATGGCCTTCTCTGTCCTGATTATAGTTACAGTTCCTTTAACAACTCTTATCTATTACAGCAGAAAATCACTCATATTTTTTCTTTTACTAGGCAGAAAAACTTCACTGGCGTAGCTCCTACAGCTCTATTTTTTTGACAGTGTCCAACTGAACACAGTCAGGAAATGTACCAAAATCTACTAAGAATTACTCATGGGTAATTAATATACCAAGTGAAAGAATTTCCACAATAAAGGTGTGTACATTACAGTAGCCTTGAGATAGGGCTGACTTCTTCCAAAACAAGTTCTTCTGGTTTTATGGGACTATTTAATGCACTTCTGTGTTAAAGAAAATAACTCTTGTTCTCACTCTGTACTATGAAACCAGTATAGCAGGAGGCACCATGGGCTGGTGAACAGATCAGGAGACTGGAGCAGATGTCTCTTTTATCTGTTTAAAGGTCTTCAAGGCCATTTCAACTCCCACTTTCTCTTCTGTGAAGGGTTATACCTACTAATAATTTTGCTAGTTATATGAGCATATTTTCTAAACTGAAATACACTTGCTTCAAAGTATAAGGTATCTTAGAGAGAAAAGTCATATTAGGAAAACAAATGCATTATTACGTCTGTGAAAGAGTTTCTGGGCAGTGTCCCTGAATGCAAATACTTGCATTTTATTCATCTGTTTTAATGTTAATGCTTATTACATATAGTCCAGAAGAAATATATATACGCTTACATACATTCCTTGTAGAGAGGGTAGCCTCTCTAAAAAAATACTGACAGAGGGTATGTGTAACAGGGCATTTCACTTGTCTCACAAGATTCTGCACTGTTCAGTGTCTTGCAGAGACAAAGGTAATTTCACTTAGTCTGAAAAGCAGCTCTGTGCAAGAGGTCAGAACCACAGCACTGGACAATAAGATTTCTAGGTGAGGGAGTGACTGAATGTATCCACCTGAAATTACTAATATGTATTTTTAAAGTAGGGGTGCTACCAGCAAAGTACAGCTTATTATGAAGTGAGCCCATGTATGTAGCAGATGCTGGTAGTCCCTGTGCATCCAAATCCCTTCTACTTCCTTTTTTTTTATCATGCGATTGTGAATTGTGCTTTTTTTGTTTTGTAATTAAAGGGTAGAACAGATGGAGAGAACTTGAAGAGCTGCATCCATTAATTTAATGTAGAGAATGTCTCCATGTTATAATTTAATATAATGGGATTTTACTTGAGAGAAATAAAACTCTACAGTCTAGTGCTTGGAAATGTTTACTATGTGAGCAGCTTCACTGTTGAAAAGATTTCACTGAGTCATGCTGTGACTCTCTGCCAAATACCAATTGTATGACCAGCCCAGCTAGAAAAGGGTGTTTCTTCATGCCAGTACATTTCACATGCCACCCTACACTGAATCTTCTTTTGGCTGTTCACCTGTGGATTTCATGTGGCAGCAAAAGGGGAAAATTTAATCTGCATGTGTTTAAAAAAAGATTAGATACCAAGAGGCACAAGCCAGCTGGTCTAGTATTAAGAATGGTGTAACAAGAGGGGTTGGGTTTGACATGATTTCAGAAGTAGATTTAAGACAGACAATCCAAACCAAACATTGATACTGGTAAAAAGCAGTGAATATCTTGCTGGTTCCAGGAACCAAGATGCTACCCAGGAGATAAACAATTTCAAAAGTTCAGAGAACAAACTTCCTTATTTCAGTTGAGACAGGGGGTTTAATTTCTGTAGTTAAGACAGGAAAAGAAAATCCAAAAGTAGACAAGTGAGTTTTATATACAGCAGTGGACACTACTAGATTTCCCTAAATCTCATAAAATATTTATACTTAACTGTAAATATTTGAGTGAAACTTGTGTTACCTACACTTTGGGTAATTTCTATTTTATTCCTGAAATGATTTTTATCTATGGAAAGCTACAGCAAATGTCTTGTGCTAGTGATTCTTTACTCAGCAAGCTCCAGCTGTAGATACATAATACCGTCTCCCACCATGGCTAGCAATCAATACATTGTCTCCTGCATACAAAGGCTACTCCTCTGATAGTCAGTCACTAGGATAGGGATGAAATCATCAGGGAAAATAGTACTAGAAAGAACACAAAGGCTCACAATAGGCTCAAGTGTCTCTGCTGCAACCCTTAACTCCCAAGTAAAATATCCTACAGATTAACCTGCCTTGGTGACAACTGAGTAAGGAAGTTAAAGGGAAGAGCACACATAGCACAGAAAGTTTAAATTATATTTCCCATCAGTGTGATCTGTGAAATCACTGTTAGGCTGCGTGGGAATAATTGAGAGGTCACAGGGGATTATATGAGCATTTATGTTACATTCTGGCTTAAGTGTGTTCAGCTCCATGTTATCAACCAAATTGTTTCCGTCTTCAGTAATGCTGCATTCACCCCTAGGCCCTGAAAGAATAATATGTTTATTAACTGTACATATTTATCTGTCACCAAGATCTCAGGTTTTCAAATTTTCAGTTTTCAACTACTGAATGTACTGAAGCTTCTCTGCCTGGTGTAAGGAAATGAAAAACAGGATGGTTAATGGTTTCAGAAGAGAACACTCCACCTCCCTCAGAACAAAGCAGAGCTTTGCTTTAAATGGCAGCAGGCTTTGCCAGGGAATCTGATATGTGGTGCTCAATCTTTGCCTACCACTGGATGAGATGTGTCACTCCCTTTCCCCTGCTTTCCTTTGTCCTCCCTATACTTCTCCTGTAGCTCTCAGTTGAGGAATGGCTCTTGCTCTGGCTCTTTCTCACTGCCCTACTTTAACTATAACCTCATCCTTCCTCCCCTTGAAAGGACTTCTGGTTTGGAAATATTCACACCATTTAAGCAAACCTATGGTTTTAGTGAGCAGTCTCTCCTTTGGCATCACTTCGGTGCTCCTCACACCACAGCAGAACCCATTCCATGAGATAATTAGTGGCTGTATTCAAGGGACTCCAGGGGAGATACGAGTTCTGAATTTTGAGAGGATGTTTGTATATCTGATGTAATTTTGTCTCATCACAGCCTGCGTAAGCTCCCTATGCAACAGAACAAAGGACAGAATTAACCAATGAGTCCAAAAAACTTACACGAGGAAAATAGCTGTTTTCTTTCCAACAGCTGGTGCAGCTTTTTCCCTGTTGGATCTGTCTGTAACACCCCAAACCAGTTTGAAAGGAAATGTTGAAATAATGCTTGGTGCAGATAAGGTAAGGTGTTCATTGCCTGACACATTTGCTGAAAATCAGGTTTTTCACTTGGAAAATATACTTCTGCAGTCAAGCAACTGTGATGTTTTTCTTAACCATTTACCCCTCTACGCAATAAAATACTTAATAATTTTATTATCAGCCCCTCTGCAGAAAATAATTAAACCCAAATAGATAGAAATTTGTGGCAAAGAGCAGAACTCCCAGAGCTGCATGGTGGTGCGACTGTGCTAAAGCCTCAGCCCGTGGGTGACACTGTGACCTGGATATGCCTTCACAGAATCACTGAGAGCAACAGGTATTTCTGTATTGGATAGTTATTTCCACTTTATCACAAAAGAACCCTTTTCCCCCCCAGTTTTCTTCCAGCAAAGAGGTTCCTGCTTGTGTTAGGATTTCCTCTTTCCATGGTGTCCTATTTGGTAATTCTGCAGAGTGGCAGGAGGCATACAGCATACAGGAAAGAATTTCTAATTTCCCAGGGCTAAAGCACATAACAGCATGGACTAGCTGATTATCTAGTCTTCTCTGACCACGCTTCTAAAACCTGATAATTGCTTAGATCTGAACACAATGAGCACATTTCTAAAATAATTCAGATACTGGTATTTTGCTTGAAAGGCATCATATTTCATTGCCAACTCTAGAATAGCATTTTCCATCAGTTCTTCTCAGTGGGCTTTGTAAAGTCAATACCACTTCACAGGTGAGGAATCGGTGTTCAGCAATGAGATTATTTACCTCAAACCATCTCAGGCAGCAGCACAACAAGGAAGGAACATGATCCAGACAGATAGCTGGCATCAAATCCAGCTGATAATTTTAAATGGAAAAGATGTTATTATTTATTTTTGGAGGATTTGCTAGCTCAGCCTCCCTTTCACTTTTTTTTTTCAGCCTCACAGATACTGTTTTTCTTTCTGGGATCTTTAAGGTATGTTCTTACTCCTTCTGAACTGAGATCCAGTGAATGAAATCTGTTTTTCTGAGCTCTAACTCTGACCTCAAGCCCATGGAAGCTTTTTCTGGACTTGGTGACATTAAGCCCCCAGTTCCCTACTTACCCCAGGCCCTCAAAATAATTTTTAAGATAGGATTATACAGGAAAATGCATTAGGAGAGGAAGAGCATTTAAAAATAGCCTAGCATCTAAATCTGGATATAATCTCCTCTAATTCTCTCAGTAACTGAGCACAGAGCATTGGGCTGTACTAGCCTGGTGTTGGTAAATTAAAGCCATGTGCAGGATATACACTTCACAAATAGTAACAGCTGGAAGCAAATCACAAGCCAGGGAGCAAAAAGGAAAGGGTAGCACTATTGTAGTGCTTAAGTTTAATCACCAATGCAAGAATAAAGAGGAAGAAATCAAGATGCACCAAAATTGTCCTAATTTTGATGGTGTGATTTTTAGTTGTCATGAAACATGCAAAACTGTTAATATTTCAAAATTTTATATTGTAATGGATGAATTTAAGTAGCTATTGTGTTTTAAAGCCACAAAATAAAATAAATATTTGGTTTAAACTTAAACATAACAACAAGGCTCTTTATTTTTAAACACTGTTAATTTTTTTTAACATTCCAGACTTTTCATAGCTTTCCACTATGTCCTACTATCCAGCTTAGGTTGCTTGTACTTTTTTTCCTAGCAATATCAGTGACCACCTAGAAAATGCAACAGGGGAAAGCTAATGAAAAATTTTAAATATGTAACAATAAATAGGAAAAATGATTGCAAGAGGAACTGGAATTTGCATCCCAATTCCTGTGATAAACAAAGACTTCTAGACTTCACAACTCATTAACTCTTCCAGTTTCCTTATTGCATGAGATTTGCTGCTCAGCAAGATTCTTTAAATACTTTACAGACACCTCGTGATAACAGATAACGTCATGGTCAAGCAGAAATTGCTTTCCCTCAAAAATACAGGATGGACAAAACAGCGCCCACAACAAGTACAGTCTCAATAACACATCTTCAGTACAACCAAACTCCTTCCAGTTCCAGGTGAACATGTGGAGCAGCAGTTTAACTCATCTCCACTAAGTATTTTCTAGTTCCAGTTTCTTTTACTGCCTCTGCAGGTAACTTCTGCTCAGTTACAATCTTGGATCACGCTGTGGTGACTCGGCTGTTAATGTGTAACTGCTCCTCTTGCTGCAGCTCCACCATCACTCAGGCCTGAAAACACGAAGATAACTATAAAATACCTATTAATTTTCTGTTAGCTTTTTTGTTTGCACTTTAAGATCTTCCTCCCAGAAATGCATGTTTGCATGCTTTCCCTACTCTTATGTTATTGTGCCAATTCCTCATGTGTTTTCTGTGTGTTCTAATCCCTGTAGCATGCCATTAATTCATAGTACACTCAGTTATTTTAGGCATAGATATTGAAGAAACAGAATTAAAACAAGATTGCAGTATCACAGCTATGCAATTACTTTTTTGTTTTCTTTTTTTTTTTTCTTTAGACACTGAAAGGTCCAAAGTCACTGTTGTGGTTTCAGTTTGAAAAGCCAAGGCTGCTGTTCCATGTCCTGGGTGAAGCTGCCCCTCTCTTCACTGTGTCCCTTCCCAGGCCACAGCCTCAGTGGTGCCACAGCATCTCCAGGAGATTTCTTGCAGGAAAAGGATCCAAGCTCCAAATACCCATCTTTGGTCAGGTTATTTTAATCCAGATCAGGTCCTTGACCGGGTTCACCGCACAACCCACATTCATTTACGCCAGCACAGCTTAGGGCAAGATGTGGGACCAGAGAGAAACAACGTGACTCTGGGCTGCAGCAGGCAGAGCTGCTGCCAAGAGAAACACTGATCAAGCTGTACCAAATATTTGTTTTGAAATAATTTTGAAATATAGTTTCAGAACATTTGCGAATGAAATGTGTTTAGCTGTTGGGACAAAAGACTACAGCCAAAGTTAAATCTGCCCCCTAATTATGTAGAATAAACGGATAGAAAGTTAGACTACAGAGGCTAAATAGGTAATTTCACTGTTCAAATTTAAATAGCAGCTATTTAACAACAAAAATATTAAATAAATATTTTTAATTACTCATGTCTGTCACCCTGGTCACCAAACTACAGCTTATAATCAGTGTTTAGGAGTGAAGAGGCTTCCTGGGCAATGCTGGACCCCTAACTCAACCATGTTCTCACCTCACTATAAAACTACCCCAAAACCGGCTTTTGGCTAAAATGTCCTGTCTCACTTTTTCACATTAGTTTTATTTTTATTAATGATGCTGGGACTGGAAAACTTCAGAAACAGAGGTAGTTGAAAAACCATACCCGTTAAAAATTTGTTGTTTAAAGATTAGCATGTAAGAAAATACCTTTTGTTCAAACTATACAGAATGTTTTTCATCTGGCAACTGTTTTCCCTTTAAATAATAAAACGTTAAAACCTGAACTAAAAATAATCCTGTTGACTGTTCCAGTTCAGGAAATTTCTATGAGCCAAGTTTTGTTGGTTTTTTTCAGTGGCTGTTATTCCAAGTTAAGTCAGCTCAGCAACTGCTGACTCCACAATCACAACTGCTTTCATACAACCTTCATTTACTTTCTTTTATTTTTGGAAACCATGACAAAACATCAGCTGGAACACTCAGTCCAGCATTTTCTTAACATGTCTGGAATAAAACAGCAGAGGATTGTCTGCAAGGAAATATTCCGTAACAGTGTACAGCCCCCTAAAGGGTGTCTCATATCCCCACCTGGAAGGTCCTTTAACAAGTGAAGATTTTTCTCATGCTGGTATTTAAAATCACCAGTGGATTGTAATTACAATAACAATTTTATGCAGCAATAAATATTTTAAGAAGAGCAGTTCTCACCTTCCCAAATCCTGCACCATTCTGACAGGCATTAAAATCAGCATTTCTCATCTTTCAGTAGTTCTACATCTCTGCTGTTACCCTGTGCTTTGCAAGAGAACTTGATTTTGCTTCTTGTGAGAAGCTGGCTCTCAGGTCTGGTAAGAATCTGACAGCAAATGGTGATGGTTTAAGTTACATTAAAGAACATTTTCTCTTAAACCATATGCCAGCATCTAAAGTAAATCTGCTATTAAACAACTCAGAGAGCCAAATCCCTCATGAGTAGCTGAAAGGATAATGGGAATTGTGTGCACTAGAAATGGAGTTTGTTAGCGAATGACACAACCAATAGTTTTCCTTCGCAGCAAAAATCCCGACACTATGTCCGTGTAAAAGACGTGGACAAACACACTCGTGCCTTCATTTCCCCTGGGATTTCCCAGGGAGAAGGCAAACGTGTTGGAGCATCCTTGCTAAAAGCGATGTCACCGCTCCGCAGCCCCGGCAGTGATGCAGAAACCCGTGGGTTTCGAAAGGCTCCACAGCCACACCTGCTGGCTCGGCGGGCTCGGCACAGCACGGCTGAAACCCAGGAATTTTTAGAGAAATCACTCCGTAAAAATGCTACACGCTGTGTCACGCCGTGGTGCCCTCAGGGAGTCAGAAAAATGGTCAACATTTGAAAATAGTGGTACGCCAAATGCTGTACAGAGGTTCTTGTAAAAACCTCTTTGTGGCCAAGCCAAGCATTAAACAAGCTAAAAAATAGAAATTACATTTCCTAAGCTCCCACAACCTGTTGGTGCTTCTTTATGCATTAAAAGGTGATTGCATGGTATCTGCTATTCGACTGGAGAGTTTGCTTTACTCACCCTCTGTCTGAGGGGCAACAAAATGGGTTTTTTCACTGTTCACTGTGTGATTTCTTAACTCTCCAAAGGGACAAATCTGGAGTTTTCCATGATACAGTTATGCCTTTTGAGGAGCAGGATCAGAAAAGTGAAGACTTGGCCACTGTCTCTGAGTCTACTCTTGTGTAGGAGAATATAAAATCAGTGTTTTGTGAAAGATCTTATAGAACTTTAGGGAAATACAGGCTTGGGGGGATCTTTTGGGATATTCTCATGCTCCTCTGAATATCTCTCCTTTACTGCACACACACACACAAACCAAGGATAGTTTGCTCTACAGGAGCAGTTTACCAATGTGTATATAGTTGTGGACTGATATCTGTTCATATCATGAGATAATCCATAAATTAATATCATCGGGTTATTAAGAGTCTTCTCATCTAGTGCTATTCAGTGTCTGGTCTCAAATTATCTCATATTTCTTTTGTCATTGCACGTACTTCAGTAACATCTGGGATGTCTGGGCTTTATTCTGTTATTGTGTAACCTAGTTCACAGTTTTTGGCTCATTGTTCTGAATTGGTACAGTGGGTGGGTGGAAGGTGAGTTATTATTTTAGCTCCTAGTTCTAGGGTAGGTAAGGGCCCCAGAGTTTTATCTAAATTATACAGGAGAAATTATTCCCTCTAGGAAGACTCTGCTGGCTGAGGACTTTCCCAAAATACTCTTCTAATTTGCTAGATAGAGGTTATGAATGGACTGTCAGGGTAGCTGAGGCTGTCTCACCTCTCTTTAGCCAGTCCTTGTATCTTTATTTCCAAATTGTATTTACATGTGCAGCACTACCCTTTATGTATCTGTGGATGTGATTCACGCTCATGAACAGAGCCTGAAGTTCTTAGAGTCCTGCAGTTTTTGAGCATGGAGTAGGAATTCAGACACATTAGATCATCAACTGAAAACGTCCGGGCAGACAGGAAAATGCAGCATCTCTGACTCCAGATTCTTCTTCCAACATGCAAGATCTTCTTTGTGTCAGAAGCTACAATGGGTTTTCAGCCCAGCTCGGGTGGGTTCAGACTCCCTCCCAGCAGTGTTTCCAGAGCTGATTCTACCACATCCACATCCATATGTTCCTCTTCTGCATACCTGAGGGATATTTAAGACTTTAAGACTGTCAGTCTAGAGCTTCTTAAACTAAAGGGCCCACGTGAGAAAGGTGGGATCCCTATCTTCCATAAACAGTTTGGAACATCTGATTAAATAGTTTAATTATTGCCTACTGAGAGTCATATGAAGCATTTTCTGAGAATCTCTGCTTCTCTTCCTTGGCTGTTCAGATGAAAAACAGATGCTTCCAACATAAACAAATAAATCTGGTGTCTGAAATGGATGGACTAATACCCCTCTAAAGCCAGAGGAAGGGACCAGCTTCCTGCATCATGTTCTCATTGGGAAAGAACATCCTCCATCCCTCCATTTCTATTCAGTTTCCAGCTGCCACAGCTAGATAATGGTGGCCACTTCTGAAGGGGGGGCATTTTATAATGTCCCTTTATGTTGTCTCTGTGGGATTCATCTTACATGGTAAAGAAAAGAAGCCCAAATAAGCATACTAAGAGAAAATACCATGAATCCTCCTGAAAGCTCTCAAAATGTTTGTGAAGGATTTTGAAGGGTTACAAAGACTTCTAGGGAATCTAAGCAGCATAATGGATAAACTGCTTTCTCTTCATTCTCTCCAAAGATCCATTTCATTTTGAGTGTTAAACTTAGTTGTTATAACTCAACACCTTCTGAAAAGGCATCTGTAACACTAAGTCAATCCATCATCAACAAAATCAATGACTCTGGAGATTTTAACACATCCCAGTACGACTATCAGGGATTTGGAAGGACAGTATGAGAAAGAGAGGAGTAATCCCTCCTGTAATTGAGCCATGGGAGGAAAACTTGGCCTCTGGTCTGTCCTTTTCCCTGTCCCCTAGAAATGAATGAGATCCTTCATTCCTCTGCAGCAACTGCATTTTCTATTGCAATAGAAAGAGTGAGTCAGAAGAGCCTGCTGCTGGTGAAAGCCTCACTGGGCTGTGTTCAACACAGTACTTCATCCTTTTTGTTTGAGTTTTTGTAGTGTTAATCAATTATTAAAAATGTCTGGTATCACCACGAGTATTCTGGGTTTGTAAAAAAGCTTTTTGCTTGTCATTTATTTTAAGACTTAATGAACAAGCTCTCTTTGTGGAAAAAGACATTTTAGGTATGCTCTTAAAAATGAAATAGAGCAAGCTAGTAAAAAAGAAAATGCATCTCAATTAGATTATTCTTCCTCCATCTGTTCTCTCAGATCTTTTTATGGCAGGAAATTGCCTATTGGATTTTTGATTTTGCTTAATGGAAATGGCAAAACTTAAATCCATTTCCATTCCCACTGACATCAGGGGAAACAAAATTCAGTGTCTCAACAGAACACTTTTTTTTTTTTAACCATTAGTGTCTGCAACTGCATCTCAGTGAATACGGTAATTATAACATCAGTGAATTTAAATTAACTGAAAAGCTTAGAAAACTGTGGACTGGCACGTACACTTCTGAATCTTTCTGGCATTTCTGAAAATCCCAACTTCTCTAATTAGCAATTTTTGATATGCCACATTCTTCCTGTGTGGACAACCCAATTAAGCCCTGTGAACTCCCCATATGACTTTGGGGCAACAGACTGTAACTGGATGGGATTTCTAATAGGAAGTGGAGTTTCTAAGAGGAAGTAGCACTTCCAGTAAGACAGTAAGCTGGGGAAACCTTTTTCTTGCATCTTTTTAGGATGCTGAACTTCAGGAAGTCCCATCCCTGAAAATCCTGGGCTCTATAAAAACATCAAAGTGGGGTTTTTTTTAAGTATCCAGCTGCCTGACAAACAGGACATTACAAACAGGCAATAAATCAGCTGGTTAAAAGAGATATAAAGATTGTATACCATATTATTTTTTTGTACCCATGTGAGGATTGGTAAAATACATTCCAAATCTCTCATCAAAAAGCCTACTATCTTCAAAACTGAAATGAACCCAAATATCCAACACTGCTGTGTTCCTCCCTGTGCTTCCTCTCAGAGAAGAAGGACATGTAAAAGCAGATCCTTCCCACTGACTCATTCTGCTCTATAAACTAGGTTTGAGACTAAGGGAATTATCCTGGCTTGTTATTTACCTCCATGTTTATAGTTCAGCACTGCCAGAATAACTACTGCAGGGCACTGCTGTTATAATTATTACTGCTAATAATAATCAATATCTAAAGCATGAGCGAGAGCATGACTTATAACAGGAGTTATCTCTCCTTTCCACAATCCTAAACCTCTATAGAATTTCATAATAGTAGGTGGACAATAACAGAATTTTACAAAATGCAGAATGAAGTCTTCAGTGGAAATTAAGTACACATTTGGAAAAACTTCCAAGTTACCACGTTGTTAACCATGTGTGCTATGTCTCCAAAGTTCCACATTGTTGCTTCCTCACTTTTCCAGCATTTTCTCTTGCATTGCTCATCCAGGGGCTCAGTGCCAACACTGAGGGATGTTTTTGATATGGACAATATGGAAAACCATCTGCAGGGCAAACAGGCACAGGCTACACGGGAATAACATAGATTACCATCTTCTACAGGTTTATGAAACAACTCTGCTGCTTGGTTTATATGATAACAGTGCTATTTTTAAAGATAAACTTTGCACTGCTTTGACTGAATCAGGAACCAGAACATAATGGTAACTCTGACTTTAAATGTAGGCACATTATGTGTCACCATTTTAATTTAGCTTTTATATTATAATTTTCCTTTTGCTAATGTGGTCCTGAATCCACAAGTTCATGTGCAGGAAACTGCTTTTTCTATACCAGTTGAATTAGAGGTGCTATCCCCTTCCAAAAAGCCCCACATAAATTTTCATGTGTAAGGTCTTTTGAAATCAGTTCAGGAGCCCTGTACCATTGTGTAACAACATAATCTGTATAAACATCACCAGGGGCAGCTCACATTTAAGCAGAACCTAAATCAGAAAGTTTAGTAATTCCATTTTGTGGTAACAAAATATTCTCAGATGAAATCATAGTGTATAACAAAGGAAGGGGGAAAATAAAAAGGGAAAAACCCCAACAAAACCAAACAATACAGTTTAATAAGAAGCAGATTCTGTTTGTTTTAAAAGTACTTAAGGCTGAAAAAACCCTCCTGCTACATCAGAACTGACTCTGAGGCACAGAGTGCCCTCATTTCCCAAAGTCATTGATGTCCTGATTCTACTGCAATTAGCAACTGCTAATGTAGGTGATGAGCAAAAGAGAGCAGGATTTTGGCACAGTACAGTGCAGATTTCGGCACAGTACCCAACCCATCAGCAGCAGGACAAACCAGAAGTGATTAAAAGACAGGAGAAACAGTGAAGGAGAAGGACAAGGTGGGAATGCAAAGTAATGAATACTTTTAGCTCTTCCAAATTTCAGAGAAGGGTCTGAATTCTCTGGAATAGCACTGCTGCTACCCAAGTCCTTCAGTCATCCAGTCCAATGTTCCAATTCTGCACATAACTGCATACCAGTTTGAAAACTTACACTACAAAATTAACCCTTGTTCTTAATTAAGAATTTACACATTTGATATCTGTATGACAAATCACAACAGTAAAGAAAAGGTGTGCTCTAGCAGCAACAGCATTTTTTAAAATGATAAATCTTTCCTTGAGTTCTTTCATAATTGTGAAGGTACTCAATTGCTTGTTCTAACTGGAAAAGGTATTTTTAAGCTCTTTGTTATCCAATCCATGGATATAACACTGGAGCTCATCTAGAACTGTATGATTGATAAATTCCAGTACTAAGGGAAGTTTTTTCTTTCTGCTTAAATACATGAATCAGGTTAACAATACTCTTGTGATGAACTCATTGTTGGTAAAAGTAGAAAACACTTTCTACCATGGATTTTTATTTCAGTTCAGAGACTTCTTCTAAAGGGCTGATAACAAAAACTGTAATTTGCTTAACTAAAGACTGTCATTAATTTGAAAACACGCTAAAAGCCTTTGTTTCTGCTCCCTCTGCCTTCCTCCAATATCCAAACACATTTACCACATTACTTTTCATGGTGCATCTTCAGGCTCTGAACCAAAACTGCTGCACCAGGAACAGAGCAAAGAAAGGAGCAGCTCCTTTCATCAGCTTAAAAATACCCTCTGGAATGTGTTTTATTTACACTAATAAATCATAGATTAGAACTCCCATATAAAAGAATCACAGTAAAAATATACTCTTTCACACTGAGGTCCATTTACCATTTAATTTTTACATTACTGATAATTTGAAGCAGTTCTAGGCTAACTACAAAGCTGGCTTTAACTCAATATAAATGTATCTGTTATTTTATTTACCTCCCCCTCTTTTTTTTTTTAATTGTGGGCTACACTCTCACTGGTGCCAGGTCTCCTTAGTGCCACCAAGAGCCAGGCCATCAGTCTGTATTTAGAGGGAACTTTGAGGGAAGCTGAGGAACCCATATGGCAAAATGTGCCATTATCCCTAATTAAAAATTGATAAGAACTATTTTTTTAAAACATCCAGCTACTGCAAAGAGTGGAAATGGGATGGATATGAAGTATAGAAGCAAGAATCTAAATAAGTAAGAATCTAAATTTATACCCTTGTAATCTGACTACAAGTTATTTTTTCTGTACTTCACAGAAGTGCAGTTAAATCACAGTGAGCTGGTGTGTCTGGCAAGGAGAAAATCCAACCTGACCTATGTCCAGACTGAAATTCTTGGGAACTTTTCACAAGCAGAGGTCTGAACTCACACTGAGCTTTTAGGGGAAATGTCCCCACTGCACCCCCACAATGCTGAAACATCTTTGCGAGGAAATACTTGTGGATAATCCCCGCTGTGTCTGGGGATGGCACAGAACTGGTGCAATAAATAAATAAATACACTGCCCCCTCCGTGGCCAATGTGCACTGGGGATCTCGGGGAGGGAAGCAGAGCCGGGTGATGCAATCCACGGCTGCCAAAAAGGCACCGGGGGAAGCTGGGGCAGGGCAGGGTGGGCTCCAAGGATGGAACTGCAGCACTGGGAGAAGCCTCTGAGCCACCTCTGCCTTCCCTCTGCGTGGCCTGACAGGGCTGAGGACAGAACTCCGGGATGGAAGCACCACAGCAAAGCCCAGCAGGACACCAGGAACTCACCCAGCTCACACACATCACCTTGTGATGGGTCAAAGTTACCTCCGTCTGGTTTTGTGAAATGCTGCACGAGAATCTAGTACTTACTCAAGATTTATATTGACTGTGCTGTAAAATATTACCTTTAACTTCATGTAATACCCTATCAAATGGCATTTAAAAAAAAATAGAAATAAAAATTGAACTTGAAACAGCTTTCTGATCAGGACGTTGTTATATCCATCCCAGTATTATTCAAGAAGGAATGCATTACTTTCTGTTATAGACCACAGACTGTGTAAGGATTTTTTCCAAGTGTTTGAAGCACTGTTACAGTGGATAGCTTTAATGGTTGCACAGAAAAAACCTCTCCAGGCACCAAATGACAAAATTACTGTTGTTTCCACTCATTTGAAGTCAGTGGGTTACAAGGACATGATAAATTGAAAATAATTGAACTAAAATGCCCATAGTGACATTATAATGGCAGTGATGCATTTAAGTTCATTAAGCAAGGAAGTACTGGAAAATATTAACAACACATACAAATCTAAAGTGGATATTTAGTGCAGATTTAATTTTGAGACATATTAAACCACCTTTTCAAGGCCAGAGCCTCTCTTCTATTATTAGTTGGGACTGATTTTTTTTAAAGTAGCTTGGGATATATTAATTTTAAAACATGTATGTGCCATGCAATCAACAGAACAGAAATTGCATCTAGCTCTTCAGAGGAAAAAAAAAAAGCTTTTAATTTATTATTAAAACTACCAGCTACATATGTTACTGCCAGGTAGGATTAAAATAATCCATTAGATAACATTGATACACTGTTCCCCAGTGGTGTCAGAGGAGAAGAAATATTGTCCCTGATGAGATATTGCTGAAAAAGTTCCCAAGCCAGGTGAAAACAACAAAGGGTTTCAGATTCAACTCCAGCTTGGTGCTGGTGTTTGGTTTTTGTTTATTTCCCTGCACAGGCTGAGGGTGACTTGGGCTTCAAAGGGCAGAAAGCTGCCCTGGGGACAGGGGATGCCCTATCTGGGCTCTGAAGCAGTGCCTGTTAATAAAGAATTAATGAATGTTGTTAAGCATCCTTCATTTTGTGTACAGGTCCAAGCTTGCATTAGTTTTTACAGATTGCTTTCTCCCTTTTGAGTTAACAGGAGCTAAACATAAGCTGGATAAAGGTAGAGGAGCAGCAGAGTGGAATGCAAAATGGAAATATGTGTGATGGGAGGAGGAGGGAAGTCCAGAGGAGGGGATTGCTTGGCGGAACCACTCCTCACTAGTGTGGAGAATAATGTTTTAGCAGTTGGGATATTATAGTTTCCTATTACCAAGCCTTTTTGGAACAGCTTGCTCCCCTGCAGTACCAGGCTTTGTGCGAATTCCTCACTTTTGGCATCAGACTGTTTTCACTAAGGTGGGACATTGGATTAAAGTGTTCTGAGTAAATCCGCCTGTTAAATCCCACCCTGTGTGAAATACAAATTCCTCTTCTAAATAACCCAGTCCGTGGTGCTGCTGCAGCAGGGCCTGGCACTAACGTGGTGAAAAAGCAGCACTGAACTTTGTGCTGTTAAACCCTGGGCTGACGCTGTTCCACCACCTGGATGGCTGGAGGCAAAGGGAACAGGCAGGGGATGCAGACAGTGTTTATTTCTGACATTTCACTATGAGTCCCATGAGGTTTTGACCTCCTTAAAATCATCTGGAAGAAAAGCAGGGAGGCACATGTAACCACACAAATCCCAGTCCAGGGATAACTTCCAAGACTCCATATAAGAAGTGGGTCATGACTTCAAAGTGACCTGCTCTGTGTGTTGAAGTAATGGGATTTTTAAAAAGGGCTGAGAGCCAGGACATCAGTCTGTATTTAGAGGGAACTTCGAGAGATGCTGAGAGACCCATATGGAAAAACGAACCATTATCCCTAATAAATATTTGATAAGAACTAAATTTTTAAAACATCCAATTATTGCAAAGAGTGGGAGTGGGCTGAATACACAGCATACAACCAAGAATCTAAATATATAACTTCATAATTTAACCAGGAGTAATTGTTTGTGTACTTTGCAGAAGTTCAGTTAAATCAGAGCGAGCTGGTGTGTCTGGCAAGGAGAAAATCCCACCTGACCCACGAGCAGACTGAAACGCTCCGGGATCGTGAGGCAGCGCTGCTGGCCCGGCCGGGCCCGGCGTGCGGCAGAGCCGGGGTGCGACAGTGCCGGGCTCTCTCCCGGATCTTTTCCTGCCCAGGCGGGCCCGGAGTGCCGCAGTCCCGGGCTCTCCCAGATTTTTTCCTGCCCAGGCGGGCCCGGGGTGCCGCAGTCCCGGGCTCTCTCCGGGGCCTTTTCCCGCTGCCTCCTCCCAAACCCGGCCGAGCGCGGCGCCGCGCACACCCGCCTTCCCCCACCCCCCCCGCGGGGCGCGATGGTTCGGTCCGCCCCCCCCCGGCGGCGCAGTGGTGCGCGCGGCGCCGGCCCCGCCCCGCGCGCGGAGCCGCCATTGCGGGTTGTTTGTGCGGGCGCGCAGCGAGCGCGGGCGGGAGGCGGCGCCGCGGCTCCGCCATGTCCACCCCGGCGCGCCGCCGCCTGATGCGCGACTTCAAGAGGTGAGCGGGGCCCGCACCCACCGCTGCCCCGCGCCTTTGTGCCGGGACCGGGGCTGGCACCGAGCCCCCCCAGCCCGGGGCAGGGGCGCGCCCCGCGGGGAGCGGCGGTGCCGGGGGGAGCGGGGGCACCGCCGGGGGAGCGCGGGGTCCCGCCGGGCAGCGCCGGCTTTGTTCGAGCCGCCTCGCCCGGGCGCCGACGGCTGGGGGCGTGTGAGGATAGGTGTTGGAGCGGTGGCTGCGAGCCGGGGCGGCCCGGGAGTGCCGCGGGGCGCCGGGATGTCGGGCGGGTGCGGGCGCTGAGGGGCCGTGCCCGGCTGGCAGGGCCGGGGCCGTGCGGCCCGGAGCGCGCCCGGTACCCGCAGGCGCAGCTCTGGAATACCTCCGGCGGAATTCAGAAGTGTTCCGGGCTTGGTGGGTCGGAGGGTCTCTCTGAAAATAAGTTTTTTGTGATAGGCACCTGAAAATGAAGCGCATAGGATTAGAGAACCAACGCTTCGTTTGTGTGTAATAAGGACCAAAACTCCCTTTAATGTTTTTATGCGCATGATACTGTGTTTAAAGTTTGCAGTCATGAGGAATCTTGTGTAATATATGCGACCTGCTAAAGGAGCAGCTATTAGTTGCACTCTTTTAAATGTTAATGTCTGAACCACTGACTCTGGAATAAATTATTTCCAGTCTGACACGTAAACACACTTAGAACAGAGTGCGGAAAAGGGTGGGGGGCTCCCTTGTGAGATTTTCAATAAGAGTTCTCCAGCCTGGGTCGCTCAGGAGTAGTTGGAGGTGACTCAGCTTTTATAGTGTCTCTTTTTTTAGCATAGCTGTGTTATACCAGCCCCTGAAAACACATCAGTAAACACTTGACGTCTATTGTAGTTGCTTAACGTGGCTGCACGTAAAGCAACAGCGACAAAAGCCTGATTCGTGAATTTAGAAGCAGTAGGAGGTTTTTGGGAAGTGGAGCCCTCCCCTGCCGTTGTGTGAGTGTTGGTGTTTGTTAAGTGGGTGTTGCTTGATTCCTGTTCAAATCAAAACAGGATATTCAGACTTTTTATTGTGTTTGGTTACACAGATGAACCAGTCATTTTTTTCAGGCTGACTAATTAATCTTTCAAAACTGCAGTGAGATGTGGGGTTTATGCCTTTATATTCCTACCAGGGCTGGTTTAATAATTTTGAAGTAAAGGCTGGAGAGAAGACTCTAAAGTCATGGAAAAATATAACCAAGTAGACAAAGTAAATCAAATCTGTTTGTCATATGTATTGCACCTTGGATATTCCAAAGCTTGTGTAACTTTTTCATGTCAATTTTTGTTTTACTGTGCTCTTTTGTTCTGCAAGTTATATATTTGTTTCTTACATTACTTGTACTTCATACTGAAATAATAGACAGTGTGCTGTGAACTCTGATTCACTTATATTAAATTTAAACTGCTTTTGCATACTGTGATTGTCAGGAGCAATAAAGAGAGAACAGTTCAGCAGATTTCTTACCTCCTCTAATTTGTTTGAACAAACCAAAAGAAAAAAGAGGTTATTTATTTATTTTGCTGATAAGAGGGGAGTACTAATACCACATTTTTCCTGCTGTTTAGGACTTTAAGGATTACTCCTATTTGCAGTCTTTGCCAGATCCTTTCTGTAGTTAGACCCTGTGACAGGTAGGGTGCACATGTGCTTTGAAGTTGATCTAAAAACCAGAGTCATCTCCCAGATGCATTTGTCAGGCCAGTGCCCAGGCACTGCTGCTGGCCTGCAGCCTGGCTGCCACGGAGGAGGCAGCCCTGGTCCTGCTTTCCCTGACCAAAATAGTAGGTGGTTTATGCTGTTGATACTCATCTGTCTGGGCTGTGTATGCTTGAAGAGCAGGGATGTAAACACAGAGTTCAGAGGGGCTCTGAGCAGCTTCTGGGCTGCTCTGTAGGGCAGCACCACTGCTGAGCATCCCTGGCCAAGACATGGTGTTACCCTGGGCTGAGGCAGTACAAGTGCAGGGAGGATTGCCTGGCTGTGCTGCTGACAGCTCTCAATAAATCTGCATTTACACATGGCATTTAGTTAAAATTTGTCCCTTGGTCTGCAGAGCTTTTTGTAGTGACTTGTTTATAAGTGTGCTGTGATATTATCACACCTCGTGGTAGTACTTAAGAGTTGTTTGTGAGACAAGGGCAGTCACTGCATTTTCCTTATTCTTGCTTAACTCTAGAGGCAAAGCAGGTGAGGGGAGCAGGAGCTGTCACTGAGGAGGTTTGATCAGGTGGATTGACTGGAACCCACTGGTGTACATTCTTCAGGGTCTTGTGATCCTTAATATGGAACCAGTGATGGGCAGAGCGGGGTATTTGGATCCTGCCCTTTGGCTGCACTACATATTTCTGGTTCAAGTTTGTGAAGCTTTCAGTAAGTAACATACTTTTCCCTAGTCCTAGGATTAAGGGACTAAAAATAATTTAAAATGTTCCTGTGATTGCTTTAGAGATAAACACATTTGTGAGAGTGGTAAGAGGAAGGAGGAGCACACAGGTTTCCCCTTTGCTCCCTTTTGAAGCAATCAGCTTGTCAGTCAAAGTAGGCTTACACGAAATTTAGCCACTTCTCACGCACGGATCTGGGCATGCAGGAAAAGCTCCCCTGATGCTCACTTGCCCTGAGTCCCAGCAAGAGTGCTCTGTGTGTGTGTCACTGCTGGGATTTCAGCTCTTGGTTGTGGCTGCAGCTTGTTCTCTTCTTCACCATGGCAGCCAGCAGCAATTGCTCTCTCATAGTTCACAGTGTAGCACCATAAATTCCAGCTGTCCATGGTGCTATAAGTTATTCTTGCAGTTAATGCTTTGCTCCCTGAACAGTTTATCAGACCTGTTGTGCCCTTGTGTCTTGGTGTAAAACATGAGAAAATCTTGCTGTGCGTTGCCTTGTGGGTCTGTCTTTCAGAGCGTTGATAATCTGCACGTAATGCTTTGTGTATTTCCTGATCTGGAATGAGAAAATATTTACAAAATGTGGATATTACTGGTAAATTATATCTGCAGGTGGAAGTATTTCATATTTATGACTTGTCGTTCTATGTTTGTAATTCCTAGATTGCAAGAAGATCCTCCTGTGGGTGTCAGTGGTGCACCATCTGAGAATAATATAATGCAATGGAATGCAGTTATATTTGGGTAAGAGGTTTTGGTCACTATGAAATACAGTATCAGAGGGCTAAATATAACAACCTGATGTTTGTTTTCACAGTTATTCTCTTGTTTCATATGTGTAAAGTCAGTAAACTTTAAAAAATGGCCAAGTGTTATGGTAAAAATCTCTTTTCACAGATAACAGAGAAGGATTAGGAAGGAAAAATTTTAAATTTGTTCAGCTTTTTTGTTGAATAAAGCTTGTATGTGGCTTAATAAATACGTTATACTGTCTTATGAAAAAGTAGGATTCCTCTTTAAAGTACATAAGTGCCACATGTTCTCAGCCATTCAATCCAGATGTATTAGTGATTGGATTGAATTCTAGTAGGATCCTAGTACAGGATCTGTCTGGGAAGTTACTTTATGTATCCTGTGGAAGAGGAGGTGGCTTAGTATCCTTTCCTAAAACTGAAGTGCGCTTGTTTGTTCCAATCTAGTCACCTAAAGGCATATGTATTGTTTGGGATGATGATAAAGTAGATATCCCAAATAGCTGAGTGACTGTGGGAAGTGTCTTAGATAAAATAAAGCTTTCAGAGGTTGCCCATGGATGCTTCTCTGAGCATTTAAATTCTTGCTTCTACCCGTGTCTTGAGGAGCATGAGAAAGAAGATACACATTTATTGTGCCTGTGTGGAAGTAGGTAATGATCTCTTTTAACTGGAGTTTCTTTTTAAAACCTTTCAGGCCTGAAGGGACACCTTTTGAAGATGGTAAGTTGCTGACTTTTGTATCCGTTTTCATTGTAATAAATGTTGGCAGTACTAACATTGTTCTGCTTTTGAAAAATAATAGATGCTATTTGTATATAATTTGAAACAAACCAAGTAAGTGGAGTGAGGTTTGTTGGCTATAAAAATACATATCTTGATCTAAGCAGTGTCTTGTCTCGCTGGCTCATGATTGGTTACAAAGCTATGAACCAATGCTTCTATCAAGGGTTTTTCCTACATACACACAAGAGCTTTTAGTGACACTGCCAGGTGTGTTTGCACATCTGTGTAGCTGAGCTCAACAAGAGCTTTTGTCATTTCATCTTTTTGGCTTTTTTTTTTTTTTTTTTTTTTTTTTTTTTTTTTTTTTTTTTTTGATTCATCACTGTTCTTCTAATGAACAGGTGAAAAACCTTGAGTTGTTCTCAATGTAGAGCTCAGTGAAGTTGAGGGAATTCCAAATTTGTACATAAACATGAAAGCTGGTGTGTAATGAATCTCCCTTAGGCATATGAGGAATAATGAGTTTAATAATTATAGTATTATTGCAGTAATTGGCAGCAGATGGGTTTTTCTCTCTGCTGGGTTGGAGGAGTTACAGTAAATTATTCACTGATCCATAGCAGAGGTTTTCAGTGAATCAGTTGTGAGCTTCAAAGGCTGAGATTGCTGATGATGAAATTCCAGTGTTTCTTTGCTGGCACCACAATGCCTTCTTAATGAAACGCCTTAAAGTCACCCCAGTCCATGGACCCAGCTCACTGGGTCATGGAAAAGTGGGATAACATTGGATTTGGCTGCCTTTGCCATGTATACAGTGAGTCTCCAAGCTCCTACCCAACCTCTGCTGCTGGGTTTATTACTCTAAGCAGTAGTTCCATAATCACTTGAAATATGTGAAAATCAATCAGATTCATTGTTGTTTGTTTATATAATGGTGAGGAGATCATTGAGCACATAAATGAATTTGTTGTCTGTTTTCCTGGACGTGTTCTTTTGTTGTTTGTTATCTGATTGTATTATCTTTTGGTTTTTGTGACAGGTACTTTTAAGCTAGTAATAGAATTTTCCGAAGAATATCCAAATAAACCTCCAACTGTTAGGTTTTTATCAAAAATGTTTCATCCAAACGGTGAGTAAACTATCTTAATTCAGCTGTAATACTCACTAAATATTACAGTGTGGTCATGCATTCTCTGAAGCTTCAGAATACTTAGTCTCTCTTCATTTCCATCCCCTAAGCAGAGGTCTAGGACAGCAACTGCTTGATGAAAAATTAAGAATTATGATGCTATTAAGAAGCAGCTATCTGCCTCTTACTAATCAATATGTAGCCTCAGTAGCAAAGCCTGTGAGTATTTTCAAGGAGGCAGTTCTGGCTGCAGATTCCTGCCCCCTTCCATGTAACAGCAGCTGTGTCTGTGCAGCCCTGTCAGAGCTGCAGGGCACTGAGGGAGCCTTGTGTTACCTGTTCCTGCCAGGGGAGTTTCACCCAAGGCCCTGCTTTTGTCTGGTGCCCCATGCCAACCAGGACAAGCTCAGGGAAGAAAATGAGGATGTTCATCGAGGAGGTGTCTGACCCAAGCTCAGTGATGAGGGCAGCTATGAGAGTGCACTGTGCTTCCTCCCCCAGCACTGATAGGTTTTGCTGGGTACACACATGCTGAAAGAGACTCCTGCCTGCTGTTCCTCTGTAGAAATTCTGCCTCACATACTGTGCAGGCCAGTTTGTCTCTGCCATGAGCATTGTAATTTGTTGGGAAGAAGCTGGAGGACAAGGGTAGAAGTTTGAGCAGTGAGTCTTGGGTTCATGTGAACTCCATTAAGGCTGATGGGTATCCAGACAGAAGTAGGATTTCAGGCACTTTTCTGCCTTGGTGCCTCTCATGGTGAGTGTAGGGTGTGTGAGAATGGGGCAGGAGCTGCCACTGCTGAGGGTGTGATGGCTGTGAGTGGTTCCACTCCTGCAGTGAAGCCTTGCTGCCCTCTGGGAGGCCTCTCCTCTCTGACATTGTAGGTCAGTCACACTGGAGGAGCACCAGGTCTGCCTGTTCCTGTGCTATTGCCATTATCTTAAGAGCTTCCTTCTTTTCCCTCTTAGGTGTTCTGTTAATTTCAGTAATAAATCTTCAAAGTATGTGTCAAGCCACAGAAGTTGGTGAGACAAACTGCTGTACTCTTTCCTAAAGCATTAATCTAAGCACAGACTGAATTGGAACAATAACCCTGCCTTGAACAGTGCCATAAATCTGACAGTTTCTAAGTGATACCTGTGTTGTATTTACAGTGTATGCAGATGGCAGCATATGTTTAGATATTCTTCAGAATCGCTGGAGTCCAACATATGATGTTTCATCTATTTTAACTTCAATTCAGGTAACTTTGCATCTGTTTTACCAAATAATTGTGTTATTGTTGGTCTCTATTCCAGAATTCACAGTTCAGTGATGGGGATAGCTGGATATCCGTATCAAGAGGAACTTCAAATCCTAATGAGCTAAGCAGTATTTTTTAGATCAAATAAAGGCAAAGATGCTACATAATTACTTATTCTGAGCTACAAAACTGCCATTACATATTTTTGCACAGGAAAGCAGTTACTAATTTTTGTTCATTTTTAACTCACTTTAACTGTTTTTACTCAGGATATCAGATGAAGCAATTTGCCTCGTATTTGAAACATTTAACTTTACTTTGAAACCCTCAAAGGGACAATATTGCTGAAACACACTACTTGGAATAAGTAAAAACTGCCTGGCACAGTGGAAATGCACAATTCCTTTGCTCCTGTGTGATTGTTCTAATTTTTCAACAGTGATGTTTTGTAGGAAACACCTTAAGCCCCTCTTTAGTCCTGAATGACAGTAGTAATGTAATTACCAAATTATCAGTTTAGCTCCATAGCACTCACCAGCACAAACTGTCTCCGTTTGGTTTGTGAAGCTGCAGGTGTGTGCAGCACTGATGCTTAGGCAGGGTGGAATTTGAAGTTCAGTAATATAATTAGGGGTGCCTAACCATGAGTTTAGGTTTTTTCATTTTTCATTCGGAGGCCATTCTGACTTGTGTCTGCCTCTGAAACACATTTGACTTGAAAGTAAGTTGATTTTTTTCCTGATATAAATGTGTTGGTTTGCCTCACATTATGTTTTCCCCTTTTTCCAGTCTCTGCTTGATGAACCCAATCCAAACAGTCCTGCAAACAGTCAGGCAGCACAACTTTACCAAGAGAACAAACGTGAATATGAGAAAAGAGTTTCAGCTATTGTCGAACAAAGTTGGAATGATTCGTAACAGCTGCTGTGTTATTCTCCATCCTCATAATCATTATGTACAATTTAACTCTCAATAGAAAGGCTACCAGAAATTTCAAGTGCCACAGTTCTATGAATTTGCATAAAAACTCATTGGCAAACAAAATTAAGCCCTCCAGTTTAGGGAAAGCTAAAAGCTTGTGTATCTCAATTAACGTCCTTTTTATTGCATGGTAAGAACTAAGTTATTGCTACATAAATTTGTAATATATCCTGTTTGTATTTTTTTCCAAGTGTATAATGTTGGTGTGGAGTTTTCATGACAGAATATACACGTTTTGTAAATCTGTACTTTTTCAGATATTGAATGCCTTATTTTTGAATTCTTTAGATTTTTAAATTGGAGAAAAGCACTTAAAAAGTTTTTATATATGAATATTTCATGTAAAACTGTTAAATACATAACCTTAGTGCAAGACATTCTGCTCTCACTCTCTTTTTCCAAGGGCTCATTTTTTGTCCATGGCTGTTGATACCCTGCACTTTACAAACATAAAAATTAATCCACAATGCAACTGTCTTCATGGCATGTCTTTGCTTCTGCACCACAGCTTGACTTGATTCTGTGTGTCCTCAGTTGTATGAGGAAGAGACATTTTGGTAGCTGCCAACCACGGATGGGGAAACAGATGTAACTATTTTGCTAAAAGTCCCACCTTAAACCAGCAGCAGAGTTGCAAACATAACCTGGATGACCAGGCTTGGTGATAACATATTCTAGTAAGTTTTATTTTTCTGAAATACTGTATTCTACCAGCCTGGAAAATGTCATCTACATCTATCCTATATTCACATAGTGATACTGTAATATAGTTTTGAATATCTTCTAATAGTTAAAGAAGGTTCCCATTAGTTTCCCTTGGGGGTAGGAAAAATTAATCACCAACAGAAGACAACATTTCTGCAGATTTAATGGAGTTATTCTTTACAGCTCAACTGTATTCCGTGTGGTCAGGTTTCATGTCTATAGCACAGAGGCTCCACATATTCTTAAACTGACAGTTTAAATAACTTTGGCTTTGTTTTTGTAAGTATTGATGTGGTGGTAATTTCTTACTGTATTCTGTAAACCAGGCTAGCTAACTACAGTAAAGAATTGAGCCATTTTTTTCTTCCAGCATTAAAATTGTAACAACTTTGTCATAATTGCAGCCAGCATTACATATATATTAAAATCTCCAAATCCCACACAAAAATACAGCTCAGTGGTGCCTAAAAAGCAATGGAAATTGATTTCATCTAGAAAAGAAAATGTTGTTTATTTGCAGCAGTCATTACTAAAAGTTATTCTCAATGCACTGAAACAAGAATACCAATTTACACCTCACACCTGCTTGTAAAGGTCTGTGATTTCTAGGAGCAGCACTCAAGTTTAGAAATGGCACTCAGCATTCTGTCAGACCAGACTCTGTTAGTAGCTTATGGAGTAAAACTACTCTGCCTTGGGTAAGCATTAGTGTGCAGAGGCTCAAAAAACATCACTGCTGTGTAATAACTTTGCTCTCATTAAGTCAGTTTGCTTTCCTTGAATTGCTGAATTTGTGATTAAGAATTTTTCAGTCTATGATTAATAACAAACTCCAAAGGATCCAATTTGCTTTTGGTTGTGGTGAAGTTATAGTAACACTAGCAAAGTGGTGCTATGTGGCTTAAAACAATATCAATGCAAAGATTTTTTTGTTCATAAATATAATATGGAAAAGCTTCCTTGTTCTAAGAATTAATCTAAACTTTGATGTTTTTTCTTTTAATTTGCCTCCTCTTTCATTATTTTTGTTCCTTTGACATGTGCATGAGCTGAGATTTGCTGTTCATTAGCATTCACATTAATTTGATTATTCCTGAACAGCCAGTTTGGCCCAGTTATAGATTGATGACGCTCAGAACATGTTTTTGTGTCTCTGGGATGTGTGAGAAACAAAATCGAAGCAAAAGGGAGTTTAATTAATGAGGAGCACTGCAAGCTGCTGTGCTGGGACCCACACTGTGTCTGAAGTGTCTAAGAGCATTCTTCGTGGAGGGCAGAACTTGAAGCCTACACTTAGTAAAGTCTGGCTGGAAAATGTCCTGCTGTGCCTCAGAGGTGAGGTGCTGTATCCCAGGGTGTGGTGGGGAGGAGCATTCCCTTGCTCACTGGATTTCCCACTGCTGACTCTGCAGGGAATGTGAGAATGGTGACAATCCAGGCTCCAGGACTGTCACCTGTGGGGGACATTGGTGTAGAGGAACTGGTGGTTCTGAAGGTGGGGTCCTGGAGCAGCTGGGGCTGCATGCTGCATCCCCAGGAGGGGTGGGGGAAAGGGTGACTTCGGGGAGCCCTCCACCAATACACATTAAAAACAATCAGAGCATAGGTTAAAATCTGCTAAAACTTGCTAGGAAACAGATTCATTACCAGGCAGAAGGAAGCAGGCCAGAGGTCACAGTGTAAAGGACACAATTTCCTGCTCAGCCTGGCCGCTGTGAGCTGTCAGTGCTCGCTGGTGCTGCTCAGGGCCAGAGATTCCTCTTGCAGCCTCCACATGCCTGTGTTCAGCATCTCCAGGGGGTTTAGATGTACTGACTGTTCAGACCTGTGTGTTCCTTGCTGCTCCCTGCTCCCACCACCCTCCTTTTGGGACCATCTGCTCCCTGGGCTGAGCTCTGCAGGCTGCCTGAAGCTGTGTGTGGATGCTGAAACAACAGGTCAGGAGGGTGGGTAATGACAGATAAAAGCCCTTTCCCTCTTCGTGCTACAAAGAACAGGAGTGATGACAAAGAAAGGTTCAAGTGCACGGATTCACAAGAGCACTCAGTAATCACAATAAACTTGGTGGCACAGTTACCTTCTTAAATAGTACACTGGGATGCTTGATTTTTAATGTATTAGGAGATGTGATGCCCTAAGCTTGCTAGGACAGTGGGATTAATTAAGGAAGGACTTAATGGGTTCACAGTTTTGAATTTATAGCTTCTCATGGGGCTTTCATTCATTGATATTAAACAGTTCATAATCACTTCCATTGGATTCATATAAAGACTGAAAATCACAGTGGAGATGTCTTTAAATTACTCACCCCAGAGTTTTTGTCCTATATATCCATGTCATTTACCTGATTTTACTGGTGGACAGACTGAGGCATCCACATTTGCACTGTTCTTGTGTCAGTCAGGAAGCCATTGATGGGTCTGTGGGGGTGAACCATTCCTGGGCATTCCCAGCCTGAGTTTCAGGTACAAGAAACACCTTTGCCTTCAGGTTTATCACTCTAACATTATTCATGAAAACACTGCACTGCTCGTGCTGCTTTCTTCAGATCTCAGTTCCCTAAAGATGTCTCATCGAAATGCAGTCCCAAGCCAGAACTACGGGACTTGGATCTTCACAAATGTGATTAACTTCACTAGTGTCAGTCGTCCCATTGGGGTTCTTCACCATAGTACAGATAAATGTGTGTAATTGAAGAATTGAGGCCTTAGGCTGTGAGAAGTGAAGAAATCACAGCTTGAGGTACTGTATCTGCAGCTTCTTTGTGGGAGGTTTTGTATTAATAGTCAATTAATTCAGTGTGTCAAACAAATAAAGCTTTAAATATTTAGAGATTAGGAGGTGCCTAATAAAAAATTTACAGGAAAAAAAGAAGTTTCCCTGATCACTACCGCGGCATTGAGATATTCAGAATAAAATAGGATAGTGTAGACAGTTAAATACCTCATGTTTAACATGTCAAGGGTCTGTGAGAATAACTTTTAACATACATAAAAATCATCAGGAGAGGAAGAGACTTCTCATCCAGCCAGAATTCCCAACCTATGTTTTTATTTGAGTTTTTTTAACTGTCCGTGGAAGCTGTCCCAGGCAAATACTATGCCTTATTTGTTTGGAATTGTTTTCTGGAAGAGGAAAGGTGTAATCAGCAGGCAATCTGCTGTAATGTGTGAGTTGGCAAGGCAGGTTCCCCACCTCTGCTTTGGATGGCGCTCCGTGGTGAGTGGCTGGTTGGACTGTGAGTGAGAAACAGTGACCAGAGACTCTGGGAGAGTGGGCAGCATTTGTGTGAGCAGTGCCAGCTCCAGCACTCTGTTTAATTTGTTTAAGTATTAAAACAATTATCTAACCTCCTCTCCCTGATTTTGTCAATCTTTCTAATGGAAGAGCTACAGCAGAGTACAGAATGTCCGTGTCCTGTGTTGTCACGCTGATAATGGATCACAGACCCTCCTCGGCACACCCATCTTCCTTAGAAGTGTAAACTGGTAAAAACCTTGGATCCAGCCCTGGGCCATATGAACACCATGTAGCCAGAGCAGTGAATGATTTAGGAGGCGTTCTTTTTATTTCATTAAAGTTTTCGGGATAAAACCAGTCCAAAAGTAGAAGACCAGTAATGAAATACGTGTTACTGCAGACAACTGGACAGTTCTGTTGACCATGAACCTTCACAGGTAATCTCTGGAAGTCTCTTCATGTTAATGATGGTGAAAGAGGTGAGAGGAAAAGGAGCTAATTCTAAAAAAAAATTAAATATGTAGAATCAATTAACAAACCCCATTAACAGGATGCTGCTCTGCTTTCGCTGTGTGTTCAAAGGATATGAGTCTCCTACAAAATAATATATCTTGGATTGTGTGTGTGTGGGTACATAGGAGAGGGCTTTTTGAGCTATTATAGAAACTTTAGGTAGTAGTGTTTGAAAATAAATGGGCTTTAGGATTTGAGGAGTTTTTTTGCTTTGCACTGTTGCTGCACCTTGAGTTCATCTCATAGCTCAGCCACCATGAGCAGAAAACAAAAAAATAGGCAGAACTTTTTCAATTTTCTGATAATGACTGTAATTAGCATCACAAGCTGTAGAAATGGTGATATTCCCTAAAGGTTTCTTGTCATTATCCTTTGTTTCTGCACTGAAAGATTTTTAAGACAGGGTATCTTCTGTATTTGGTCCTGTCCCACCAGTGGTAGCATTCAGCCTCTGTGACAGTGTGAATCCATTCTTAATGCTTGTGTCTGCAGTGGTCTGTGTGAAAGCTGTGTCCTGCCAGGAAGCAAACATGCCCCTCTCAAACAGGGGATGTTTTTCAGCATCCAGAATGAACCCTTTTTCATTATGTGGTCAAAGCATGCAGTGTGGGATTTTCTGAGCTGGTGCAAATGTTACTAGAAGAAAGTTTGGTTTAAAGTCCCAGCATGTCAGTGTTTCAGTTAGGAGTTCAGTGAGGTCATAAAACAAACTATTTTTGCCCTTAAAGAAGTGCCAGAACTGGCACACACTACTGCAATAAGCAAGACATGGTTTGATGGCACTGCTAACAGAGTTTGGCTGTAGAGGCTGTTAGTGGTGAAGGTGGGCAAATGTCCCTGCCCAAGCCTCCACCTGTAGCACAGGATATTCAGCCCTCAGCCCCTAGAACTGAAAAGATCTTGTGTTTCTTCCCTTGTTTTTCAGTGTGGGTCATTAACCACCGTGTCTGATGCATTTCTAAGCTGAATAATTTTGACAGCTGCCAATTTGGTACACATACCATGGGCTGAGCTGAGAGCCACCAAGCTGGGGAGGATTCTGGAGCCTGAGCAGAGGCCCTACCTGGCACAGCAACAACCTCTGGCATAAAGGGGGCCCTAAATACGTATATATCTGGGAGCAAGTTTGTCAGAGAAAGGTCACCCCAAGCACCTGAGACCCACAGAGGTTTTTATCCTGGATAAACCTCTGCTTCCAAAAATCAGTGAACACATTCACATTGTTTTCAAAGCCCTGTTGAACTTTTAACTACTCAGTCTCAGCATTAGATTATTAATTACGCTGTTCATTATCATCAGCATTTATTTATTCTGTATTTTTTTTATATTTTCTGGTTTTTTTATATTTCTGTCAATTTTGAAATTGATTTGGGTATGAATAGAAGATTATGGATTCAGGGGCTTGTCTAGAATTCTGCCAGACAACTGCAATGTCCAGTAAATGTAAATATTGTTGTTTTATTACTTCATGTTAGTGCTGTCATGATAGGACTTGAAGGATTTCATTCTGAAATATGATACTTCACACAGGCTGAGGCAAATTGTTTTCAATGACTGACCAAAGTGGGAAGAAGGCAGAAATGCCATCTCCACTGAATTAATTATGAACCACACAGCTCTTGCTATTATCTGTTTACACATTATTGGCCTTGTGATGTGGTGGTGAGAGATTTTCTTTCACTGTCTGGTCCAAACGTACATTAAGTCCAATTTCATTAAGAAGGCTACTCGCTGCCTTATTGAAAGGGTCATTGTGTTAGTTATTACAGTGTTTTCTTTGTGCTCACTTCCCCCAAATTCCATTTTGTGTTTGTAACTATTTTGTAGAGAAGTTTGAAAGTGAACTTTGATGCCTGTGAAAGCTGCTTCATTGACTTTATTGACTCCAGAGCCTCAAGTTCTTTATCCACGGAGATCTTTTAAAGGACACTAAAAAGTTTCAGCCAAAGCTTATAGAATTTGGTACTTATAGTTAAGTATTATAGACCCAATGCTGTTCCCATGGAGACCTAAAGGAATTTTTCCATTGAATTAAGTGGTAGCAAAGCATACCCTTTATTAAGTGGCAAAAGGACTGGACTGGAGAACTCCATTTGTTCTTCCCAGTTTTATTTGTGTGCTTGCTCGTCTGTCTAAAGAAAACTAAATTTTAGGTATTTTCAGTGAAATTTTAAGTATTTTCATCGTGGTTCATCTGCGTGAAGCTTGTGTTTGGGGGTAAGGGGGTGTGTTGTTCTAGGGTGATAACCCATGAGGCAAAGGCAGGGCTCTCCTTTCACTCACTGCTGGTGTCTCTCCCTGCAGTCTGGGATGTGGAGAGAGTTCCAGTCTCTCACATTTCCTGCTCGGGAGAGGTCAGAGGCACAAGTGCTGCTGTTGGCAGGGGGTGTCAGTGCATCTCTCTCGTGGGATCTGTGCCACTTATTCCTGAGGACACTTTTAATGTAAATTTGTGGAAACACCAACTTGTTAGAGCTGAAATTCCAATTATTTACTAACACTCAAAGAAATGCTGGGTAGACTCATATTTAAAAAGACTTCCATGCTGGAGGTTTGGGATATTGCTCAAAGGGTTGTTGAAAGTCCCTGATGAGCCCTGCTCCAGCCATGGCTTTGAGTGGGGGATCTGCTGCAGGCACATGGCCACATCCTGCAGTATAAACTTACAGGAAAAAATAAAATTGAGGCCTCAGATTGTACAATACAGTGCTAAAAAGTGTTTTTGGTTGAAGCTGTGTCATTAAATCCTTGGCTACTGAAGTCAACAGATTTATGATTGATTTAACCAGAGTGAGGGTCTTGTCTATAATGAAGTCCTTTCATTTTGTCTCACTGAGATTCCTCTTGTTCTTTCTTAGTGCCTTATGACACATTCACTCTATCCTTGCCTTAAACAAAGAGAAATTATACTACCATGATCGCCCTTTACATATTTTCTATTTGAGGACCTACTGAAAAGGCTCCAGAGGCAAATTCTTGGTTTAGAGGTTGCTATTTATGTCTAGACACATCTGAATGTTGTTATGCTTTGAATGTCCTGGATTGCTTGCTGCTTTCTTTGTAGAGATGGATGAGTCAAGAGAGAGAGCGCATTATTTTAAATTAACTTGAAATAAGCTTTAACCAGCTCAGGGTTCTACTTGTGACTGGCTCCCTTGATAAAAATACATACCAAAATAAGTGGCACCACAAGGAAAATCCTTATTTATTGGTATTTTAAAGCAGAGCAGAAACAGGTTCTCAATACAAGACACTGGATTCTCTTTGCATATTATTATTTGAATTAGTCTATTGTGTCAGATTCCTGGTCATGGCAAGAAGCCTATATGGGCTCCACACAAACAAATCTTATCTTTAAGTGCCTTGTCTTTACTCCAAAGGGCTTCCAGCACAGGTGTAAAGCAGGCAGTGACAGGGAACAGTCAGGCACAGAAGGGAAGAAAATAACAAAATCACCATTAGTGCCAAGGTCTCTTTTTGCTAACCAATTATCAAACATCATAATAAATCAATAGTTAAGCTAGTCAGTTTATATATTTAATTAAAAATATGCACACCTGAAGTGGGAAGCCAAATTGTCCTCAGTGTGTGTATTTCAGCTCCAAAAGCAGATTACACAATACAATTCTCATAGACGGGGTGACCTCCACCTCTGTTTTTCTGCAGTTCTGCATTTCTAAAAGTAGTGTAAAGCACCACAAGTTAAATTGCTGCTTGTTTCTGTTCTTTCCTGCAAACTGTATTTGCTTACCAAGCAGGTGAGAGTTATGAGGGTCAACATGAAGAGCAGCCTGGCTCTCCAGCTGTACTGGTGCACATCCATCTAAACAAGGATGGACTCACAGCTCTTGCAATTACACCTTCCTTGCTGTTTTGTAGGTGTTTATGTCACAGCATTCCTGAGTGGGTTATATTAACAAATACACAGTTCTCTAGGATTTTTATTTTATGAGATACAGTTCCTCTGGGTCAATCACAAAACTTCTTGTTTCTTGTTTGAATTTGGTACGGGCAGGGCAGGACTTACTGCAATATTAGCAGGTAAAATGTTAGGTGTGTACAGGTAGAGACATAGAACAGAACCGTAGAATCATTTAGGTTGGAAAACATATTTAAAATCACCTCAAAGTCAAACTCTTAAAATCTCCATATCTGCCCTGGACCTCAAGGGTGGAGCTGAGTGTCTGTGCTGGCTCTGTGGAATGTTTGGGCAGCATCTTCAGCAACATTTCATCCTTAAACATGGCAACACAGAGGTCACATGTATACAGAAAAAGGGTGAAACTCTAGTGCTACATCACTTGAAAGACCACAAAATGTCATTATATCTCTGTATATTAATTTATCCAGCTTAATTGTCTGACTGCTGACTGCATGCTGGGTTACATTCATTTTCAAAGGATGAAGCAAATATTTCAAACGAATGATCAAAAGAATATTTTACTCTTTTCACATTCTGAGTATGGAGTCTATGAAACATTTATTCAGGAAATGAAGTATTAGGGCCTGACAGATATCTCCAGCGTCAGTGAGTAAGCAGGTTATCTGGAGATTTCTAGTGCAAACAATCCTGCACTTTGATGAATACACGAGTAATTGCCATTACAGGGGGTTGAAAGCAATATTAGACTGAAGTCACAGTCATTTCAGCAATTACAAATAAACTCTGAAAATTAAGTCGATTAAAATGAGAAATATCTTTTTTCATCTGTGCATTTCTTAAGCAAAGAATAACAGAGAATTTTGCTTTAGAATGTAAATAATAATATTTTTGCTGAGCAGGGGGCTGGATGTAAGGGAAATAGATTGATGCCTGGTATCTTAGGGAATTCTGCAGGAGGATCTGTGAAATGCTGCAGTCCTACATGGTCATAGCTTATTTGTTTGTCCTTGATTTTGTGTATGACATTCGTCTGGGATTTTGACACTTTATTTTCACTCAGTGTTGTCGTCAAAATGATGCAGACCCTCTCTGTTAACTTAAGTGTTTAGGAGCTCTGAGACCTTAAATTGTAATTACATTGCTTCAAATGTCAGGTTCTTCAACATCATATCACTGCTGGTGATAGGAACCTAAGCAGCTTAGGTGATATAAACCTAAGGAGCTTAATAGCTCCTTATAATGCCATATAATGTATGGGGAATCTCCCTGCACAGGGAATCTGATAGGGGACATCTGAGTCACGGTGACAGCTTCAACAAGCAGGCAGGAGGGGAAGGCAGGGAGGCTGTGATGAGCTCAGAGGAGGTGAGCTGATGATTTGCTATTTATAGATACACGAAGAGGCTCAGAGGCAGGAACTCCAGGCAGGGCCACTCTTCTCTCCGCTACGAAAATGATTCCTCATCAGAGCTGCAAGCAAAACACAATTTGTAGCTGGCAGAGTCTCAGGGTGCCCTCGTTGTATGAACACATGGGCATGCCACAGCAGCAGCTTTTGATGAGAGCCTGAAATACAGCACGTTCATTGCAGAATTTTATCCTTCTGTTCCTTGGTGTGTTTTGTTTGCACAGGGAAAGGATGAAATGATGCTGTGTATCCTCTACGCCAAAAGCAGCCTCCTTTCATCATTTTATACTGAAGGAGGGCCAATTTGGATTAGATACAAAGAAGTTGTTTTTTACAATGAGGGTGGTAAAATACTAGCACAGGTTGCCCAGAGAGGTGGTGGGTCCACTGAAACATTTAAGGCCAGGTTGGACAGGCTCTGAGCAACCCAATGTCACTGATGTCCCTGTTCATTACAGGGGGTTTGGACTGGAAAGCTTTGAACAGATCTCTTCCAACTCAAACTGTTCCATGATTATGATAGGGTACTCTTCAGGTACTAATTATTCCAGTTTATTTACTGGAAGACTATTCTCAGACAGTTCTGGAAATTAGAGTTCTAATACCTAAATCCAGTAATCTTCTCTTCAGAAGAGACATTGATTACAAAAACCAGTTGTATCTTACATCTCCATCCGCTTCAATCAAAACCAAAGAGATTGTGTTTGTTTCAGTTACTTGGTAAAAAGGTGTCATGGTTTAATGATATCCTTATTAGAAAAGGGCAGAAAGGGCAAGCTGAGCTCAGAGTTCCAGCTAGAAGCCTCACAGTCATTGCTTGGAGACCATGAGCTGTACCTGCAGCACTTTCCCAGACCATTCATGTCCTAGGCAGGGCTAAAGAGTAGTTTGGGCCATTTACAAGCTGTGATCTGCCCATGCCCCCTCTGCACCAGGGAGGAGAAGGCTTTAATAATAAAGGTGACAGTGACCCTGTCCTAGCTATGCCCAGTTCCAGGGAGGGGTCCAGCACCTTCTGTCCCGTCAGGGAGACACCCCCTTTTTCCCTGAGAGAGGAAAACATTCAATTAGATGAAACTATAAACCAACCAACATGATAATCTTACACGCAGGTTGGAAATTTTGTCATAAAGTATTTTCTCAATACACATAGAATCATAAAATTATATATATACAGATCACCTCATTGCAGTCCCCCTGCCATGGCCAGGGACACCTTCCACTATCCCAGGTCACTCCAAGCCCCATCCAAACTGGCTTGAATGCTTCCAGGGATGGGGCAGCCACAGCTTCTCTGGGCAACCTGTGCCAGATCCTCCCCCTCCCTCACAGGGAAGAACTTCCTGACATCTTCCTGACAGTCTAAATCTCTCCTCTTTTTCCCTGTTCCATCACTGTCTGCCAGTGTTAAAAAATCCCTCTCCCTCCTTTTTATAAGCTCCTTTGAGGTACTGGAAGGTGCTGTAAGGGCTCCCTGGAGCCTTCCCTTCTCCAGGCTGAACAACCTCAACTGTCTCAAGCTGTCTTCATAGGAGAGGTACTCCAGCCCTCAGAGCATCTTCCTGGCCCTCCTTTGGACCTGCTCTAATAAGATATTTCCTGCCTTTCTGCTACAAGACAAAACCACTTCTCCCCCCACCCCAACCCCCCAAGTGAGTGAATGCAGCTCTGCTTCTGCTCTGGCTTAGACCCATCCAAGTGCAGGATCAGTGTCCTGCCTGTCCCACAGATGCTGAACCCAGTGCTCAGGGCTGAGCTCAGAGGCTGCACCCTTAAACCCCCATGAGCTCAGTGAGTGCAGAGGGAGCTCATCACCTCGGCAGATCAGGCAGATATCGGAGCAGTGAAGCCCATGTCACACAATTATAAAGGTCAGGCCCATATTTACAAAAGCCTAGCAGAGTTGAATTGTGCCCTGATTGAGATTATACTGGAAGGAAGACCTGGCTGTGCTGATGTTGACATGATTTCCTGAGAAGGTAAAATTCAGGTATTTATTTCTGATGGCTTTGCACAGCGCAGAGCTCACAGCCTGATTTGTATTCAGCTGCTGCATATTAAGGCTGGTCATTGCTCTTGTAAATGGTAGATAGGAAGAATTGCAATACAGAGAAATATTTCCTCTGTTTCAGGGTAGATTTTAGCTGTAGCCCTCTGATTTCTGATAACCAAAGCCAGAGTGATGTGTCTGGCATTCTCTGCCCTGCACTCCCGGTTATTTATTCTGTGATGTGCAGGAAGGAAAGAGACGTGTGCAATCTCCATTCTTGTTACCAGGAATTGTGCACTTAATTCTCTGTGCATTGTACTGAAAATGAACTAGTAAGATGTGTTCTGCATCAGCAAAAAGGCTCCCTTATTCAGCTGGAATGAGAACATGCACACTTTAACTTGGGAGTAAAGAAAATCGCTGTAAACGATTTCTTTAAACAGAATCTGTTGGGTTTTGCCTTTAATTTTTTGCTGAGAGTGAAGATTCTGCAGAGGTTTTTTTCTGCTTTTTCCTACCCAATTGCTAACCTTGCTGCTGCATGTGTTTCTGCTGCTTCTAGCACTTTTCATTCTGATGGCAGTTTTTCATCTCTTCACTAGCTTATGGCTAAACCAGTCCTTGTAACAGGAATTTCAGTTGCTCACTCTCCAGAATAATTATTTCCATTTGTTCCCGCACTGGTCCTAGGGCAAAGGGCTTCCTCGTGTCTTGCCTTGATGGATCTGTCCTCCCAATTCCTCTGTTTTGTACAAATGTCTTTTCTGCAGGTGTTAACACCAGGTGACAGCACATCCCTGAGATGTATTTTAAGTCATTCTTAGCTAATATGTGACATGCACACATTAGGACTTATTACTAGGACTGGAATTCCCCGGCTGGCTACTCAATTAATAAAAATGCATCAGCATACACATGCATAATTATGGAAATGTGTATAATTCTGTGACTTATTCAGTCTGAAAACTTTGCAGAATGCTTCACAGACGGGCTGTGAAGTACCACTAATCACAGCACAGACTCCAAACACACACAGGGAATGGAGTGGGTTCCCCTCACACTGTTACTCAACAAGTCCCTAAAATAACCAGGGAAACACATTCAAATCGGGATCTCCTCACCCACTGTTCTTTGTGTTAGCTACTACCTAGATCCACGGTGGTGTTTCCGTAGCAAAAGATAGAACAGAAAATTGCAACTCAGAGATTTTTGCTGAAGCAAAGCCATTTGTATACTGTGTGATTATCTAACAGCACAGACCTACAGCTTTATGTGGTGCCTAGAGCTTTTAAAATGATATGTATTAATGAATCTGAAGGATCTGAAGCTGATAGATATCAATTAATGAAAGAATCATTAAAATTATAGAAAGTAGCTTCTTATTTGCTCCCCTCACTTAACAGCTGAACACTGTTCTGTAGAATCTTTTTTCCCATCAAGGTGTGTGGGGTGAAGGTAAAACCCCTGCAGTGCTGTAAAGGCAGATGCTGGGGTACAGCGTGAGCACCTCCACACCAACCAAAAGCCACGTGCCAGGGAAAGGACAAACATTTGGAGCACAGGACAGGGCACTGCAGAGATGGCAGAGAATCCCTCTGGAGACACAGCTCCCTGTGCTGGCACTTCATTGTGCTGTCCTCAGCCACACAGCTCAGACATCATCTACAGGAGAAAGCCGCCTGCCACAGCTAATCTCTAAATTTCAATCAATACAAGTTAATATCAATTTTTCCTGGTTTGGTTGGGACCACATTTGACTAACCTATAATAAGCACTTTATATGGAAATCAGTGTCAGTGCAGTCCTCGCTCCAGTCAAACTGTATCAGTTTATGGATTCACATTAAGTTCTTCAGCAATACAACTTTCTTCTGTAGCAAAGCCCTCAGAGAGTCATCAGCTTCCTATGGCATCAAGGCGTGGAAATATAAAGTGAAGGCTTAGGACATTTCAGCTGTATCAAAGTTATGAATTCTGCCTGAATTCATGAGGCTGCTGTATTATTTAATGCCTCACTGTATAAAGGCTCAGAGCTTTGTTTCAAAATTTATGTTGTCTGCTTCAGGTCTGAGCTTAAAGAGTTTTGAGAGGAACAACCCAGCGTCACTTAGTGCAATGATCTGCTGGAGGGAGGTGAGGATGCTGACCTGGGCAAAAGGCAGAGGAGATCTGGGCTCTGCAAGCGACTGACAGCAGTGGAAAAGCCCCAGCAGAAAGGAGTAAAGGCAGATGTGTACTAAGGGCTGCAAAGAGGGGACGTATCTGGTGATGGGAGGAGTGGTTACAAACATGTCACGGGCAGGAATCGTGAAGCAGCCCGTGCCCACGGAGGCCAGGAGGCAAATGACAAAATTAAGGCAGAAACCAAGTGATGATGTGGGTTCTGAAGAGCTCAGAGTCGCCTGGAGACATTTAATATGCCACTTAAATCTGTGTGCACGCTCAGGCTGTGAGTGAGTAAATGCCTTGTGAGCCTTTCTGCCTTCCTCTGAGAGCCTGTGCACGGTGTGTTGTCTCGGGCTTTATTCCTCAAGGGTTAAACTAGAAACTGAAGTACCCTTGACTCAGAGCTTAAGTGAGGGTGGTTTTGACTATCCAGCAGTCTTCTGGCAGCTGGAATGTGGAGTCTCACTGCTGAGCAGTAGTGCCCATGCACAGAAACCGTGTCTGCAGAGACCCATTCACAGCAGCTCCCGGGTTTATGTTGGTCATAAACCCTCCAGTATTGATCCGAGGGGTTTCAAGGGTACCAACCTGTATAAAAGGAAAAGTGGTCTTTAAATACTAAATAAAATAGCCATTTCAAGTTTCACCGCTGCGAGGATTTTTTGCTTGCTGGGAGCAATGTCTTGGCACTCATGGACTACAGAGCTGCTTGAGGAATGAACCACAATGGATGAGCGCACACAAATAAAATACTGACCCCAGCTCAGAGCTTCTAAATTCTCCCAAAATCCCTCTGGCTGGTGTTTTACACTGGCTTTGCTGACAATAGGCACAGGGACCAGAGCAGACACTTCACACTTTATGAGAAGCAAGAAGAAAGAAGAAAGGTTTGGCTCTTTATGAGAAGTAACCATGTGAAGTCAGAACATTCCAAGAGCAGAGGCCTCCTTTGGCCATTTCCAACTAATTAACATTTTATAAGTCAGCACAGGCACCTTGGGTGGGAGCTGTTCCTGGGATGCAGGAGCTGGGACACTGACCTCTCCACACTCATCCCACTGCCCACAGCCTCAGGGCTCGCTTTGTGTCTGGCCTCCATGAGACACCAATACAGAGGGACCCATAAAACTGGCTTTAATCAGTGAAAGGATGATTCTCCTTCCCCCTGCAGGGTTTACAGTGGGGATTTACACACCTAGGCTGGAGAACAGCAGCTTGTGTGACCCTATTTACCAACACATCCACACATATGGGCCAGATTTCTTTCTTTTAGGCTGTCTTGTGGCTTTTGTTTTGTCTTCAGTCTCGTGACTTTGTCCTGCAAAGGAAGTACATTTAGGGAGGTACGTCTATAGTTGCAGCCTTTTCATCGTGTTCACTTTCCCCTGTAGGGAGTATTTAAATGCTACTGCTGGAATGATTCTCCAGTGGTTCACATTACTAATTATTGAACACCCATTACAATTAAAGTACTCTCTTCTTTGCAACCCTGGGGATAGATTTTAGAGTATTAAGATTTATTTTCTTTTTTCAAAACCAGTGCAAAGCTGAATTTTCTGTATTGCCCCTGGGTTTCACACTGCAGACTTGGTCAGTCAAGCATGCAAAAATCTGGTGAAATAAGCCCTGGAGACCAGGTTTGAAATGGCCCTTTCACCATCCAGAATTCTCTTCTGCTGAAAGTGGTTGCCCAAACTCAGCACACAAGATTTAATAATAATTAATTACTCTAAGCCAGATAATGAAAAAAGTGGTATGGACAGACTCCATGTACACATACCAGTTGAAAGCATTAAATTTATTTTCTTCTGGTGCAAACCATCAGTAATCAAATTTCCATTACCCAGTGATGGGTGTGAATGGTCAAGAAAAATACTTAGTCAACAGAATTCCAATTAGAGATCTGTGAGTATCCTGTTTTAAATATGTCAAAGTAAGGAAATATTTTTCCCAAGAGGATGGTCCTCTGATGAGTAAGTGTGGTTCTGAGTATTTCACTGTAGCAAGTATTTGGCAGGAACAAGATCAGTGAAACAAACCTCTCTCAAGTGCCTGAAGAGAGGAACAGAAGTGGTTTCCTTTGTAAATAAGTCAGTCCTGCTCTGAAATTGCTCTATAAAACATGGAGAAGCTTAAAAGTATGGTGAGACTGCCAAACATGACTTTTCATGCTGTATTTACAGCACAATACTATTTATTCCATTTCTTCTGATTCAAAGGTACTGCTCAGCTTTGGATGGTGGTTTGTGGCAGGTGAAGGATGCTATGAGAAGCTACAGAGCATAATCATTCCTTGGGAAAACAGCAGCAGCCATCCTTGCAGCTGGGGAGGAGGCAGGGTTGGGTTTGGTCCCAGAGATGAGGGCGTCAGGAGGGGGCAGTTCTGACTTCACTGCAATCTTCATGCCTTTCACAATCATGTAACCAGGGTTTGCCTCAAAACTGTATGTCTTAGCTGCATCACACATGAGATATAATTAATATTAATTAAGCTCATTATGTAAAATTAGCCATAGACAGGAGATTCTTTAAAAGGTGAAATCATAATAGTAATGATCAGAGTGTCTGTGTTGCTGGGAAACTGGGAGCTGTCCTGGGCTGCTCCTCAATATTTGCCTTTCATTACAGGTCTTTCCTCCCTACTTGTGGAAAAGGAGTTTTAAAAGAAAGAAACAAAGATGACTACAAAGAAAACTCTTTCTCTGAGCTTTATTTTTTGCAGCTGGGTCTTGGGTCTGGCAGGTAAAAGACATTTGGAGATTGCTCAGCAATGGTGCCCCGCAAGGAAAACAAGCAGCAGCACAGGCAGGTGTAGGGCACAATGCTTTTTGTTTGGGACTGTTTCTGGGGAATCCTCATTACTCATTTTTCCATTTTGTCTTCAGAAATTGTGGGGCTGGTTCCCAATCAGGTGTTGTTTCTGCAAACCCCTCTATTTCCCAGCACAGGCTTTGGCCATTGTGAACACGTCCTTCATCCACCCCAATATCTGCACATCTGCCATGAGCACTGAGGGGCAGCCTTCAAACACAGCAGCTACACACTCTTGAAAAATCTGCAACAGAAGTGCAGAAGCTTAAAAATAATCACACCAGTGGCATGTTCAGCTAATCAGGAGCTCCGATTGTCTCGGTGTTTCTGAGCACAAATCAGTTGTATTTCAGAGGCTGGAGCAGGGAGTCACCACTGGAGCCTGATTAGAGATTTTAAGTGCTGCCTGATTAAATTAAACTTGGTGCCGTTTATGGCTGATTTTGAGCCAATGGGAAAAATCAGAGATGCAATCCAGGCACTTTAAACTGATCCAGATTTTGAGAATTAAAAATTCAGGACTCAGACCTAGATCCAAGTTTTATCCTGAGGCCCTTGTCATCAGAGTGGACTGATTCAAAATCTTGCAAGGAAAGTCTCTGGGCTATTCCCCTGTAGTAAACTTATATTTGCTTAGAAATAAGTGACTTAATTCTTAAGGCCTCTGGAAGGCTTGTGTCCTCGGCACTGAGTTCACCATAACAAAGTGCTAAACCACTGAGTGGTTTACTTAGACACAGAAATAGGCATCAGAAGGTATTTCATCAGTTCCTACAGTACAATCCAACCTTTGCAGGTTGGCACATGTATTCTCTTTCAGCCTTTTGATTAACTGCATAGTACCAAAACCATACGTATTTATAGCTCGCAGAATTAGATAAATTCTCCAGATGTGGCTTCCTTTTAGTTATGCTGAGATGACTGGAGATCAAAGCCTTTGATCTTTAGCCTGACTGAAACCTGCTGCTGATATAAGTCTAGAAAATGATGCAGTGAGGGGAACTGGCCACTCTCAACTTGCCCCAGAATCATCTCAAACAAAACGTATGGGAAGAAACCTTGTGAAGGATATTTCTGTACACACCATTGAGTTTCTCCTCCTGCAAGTACAAGGCAGTTTTCAATGAACCTTTTACTCTTAACCACATATTTAAATAGATTGATTTTCTATTCCAGCTCAGAAATGATTTAAGACTTTTCAGTGCATGCATATCCTCTATGATACACAGAACTGGCAGGAAATGTCATCATGAGCTAGTTTATAACCTCAATTAAGGCCATTTCCATTGCTCCAGATGTGTAAAGCAGACTTAGAGCTGAGTTCCTGGTATAGTGAACTCCCTGATGCATCCTAGGCTCAGCACTGCCAGCTCAATGATATCTTCTTCATGACCCTTGGAAAAAATGATGAATAGCCAGGGAATTGCAAATTCAGACTGAATTCTGGCCACATGAACACTTCATACACGTCTTAGCTGGTCAGGCAGATAGCAGAGGCTGAAAACCCTTATCTGGCACCACAGGCTCTTGCAGCAACCCCAGCTGCAGAGCAATGCAAAGTTCTGTGTGGCCACTTCTGCCTGTCTCTGCAGCTCCATAACCCCCACAGCAAGGCCATGAACCCCCAGCCCTTTGGGTGACACTGCCAAGAGAGTTCTGGCTCCCACAGCCACTTTCATGAGCTGTTTGCTGTAAAAGAAGCTGATAACAAAACAAAACACACACAAAATAAACCGCCAACCAACCAACTACAACCAAAGAACCCCACTCAAAAACCCTTATATTCAAACTTCAGTAAAATCAGAGAATGGACAGGTTTTCATTGGAGAGAAAAAGCAGAAATGTACTATCCTAGAGAGAGCACAAGAAATGCAATTTATTTACTAAATCATGAATTCTTGATCAGCATCAGAAGAAAGAACTGTAATTTTCAGATTACTGAAAATTATCATAAAGGATTAGCTCAAACAAATCAGGAAAAAATTCAAATGAAAAAGGTAGAAAACCAAATGCAGCCAGCAAGAGACATCAGAGTCAACAAGAACTAGTCCTTAAGCCCATTAATAACGTGAGGAAGAGCAAATGAAAAGTTTGTCCTGCTGAGGGGTTTGGACTAAATGATCCTTAAAGTCCATTCCAATCCATTCTGTGATTCTATGCTTCTATGAATTAATGTCTCTTTCACAATATTCAGTAAAAACTAAATAGTGAATAAGAGTTTACTAAATTAATATTAAGGAAAAGAAATGTCAGGTCAGATTAGGGTAAAATCAGGTTAAAGAATACTTAGATAAGTTAGAGATTTTGAAATTGGCTGGGGCTGACTTAATCCTGCAGTCCTTGAAAAACTGTAATCTCACAACTATTAGTGGTATCTCTGAATTCCTGGATGGGCTGGGGTGATACCAGAAGACTGATGTATTGCCTATATTTAAAAGGTGGCAGAGGTGAGAGAAAAAAGAACAGGAGAATTGTACAACAGTCAGCTTACGCTCAAAATCCAGAAAAATGCTGGAGCAAATAGATACATACCTGGAAAATAAGAAGATGAGCAACATCCAATACAGATTTGCCAAGCACAAGTCATGTCACAGTGCTCTAATTTAATTTTAAAGAGTAAAAGGCCATGGGAATAGAAGAAAAGAAGATATCAAATATATTGACTTCAGTAAGGTTTTTGACGCACTGATGGTGTTCTGCTTTTTGTCCCTTGCAGAATTTCACTTTCTTATATAATTTCTTTAAAAAATAATCTAGAGGAAAATGAAAATCTAATATTAATCAATTTAAAAGATCCTTTTAAGTTTAACTATTCAATATAATGTATAAAACAGAGGATGAAGATTAGAATTTGTGAAGGGTGCCAGGACAAACTTCCCCACACCTCTCAGCAACACTTATGGGGGCTCACACCCCTCTTAGGTGACGAGTTGTGTCTGTGCCACCCATGAACACAAGGAAAGATGTGAGGACTGAGATGTGAGATGTCTTCCCACTGCAGGCCCACCTTAGGTAAGGAGACACAGACATCCTCTTTTTGCTTTTTTTCTGCTATGGGTGTTTGGTTGTTGGTTTGTTGTTGTTGGTTTGGGGGGGGTTGAATTTTTGTTTTGTTTGTGGGTTTTGTTTGTTTGTTTGCTTGTTTTTGGTTTTGTTTGTTTTGTGGTTTTTTGGGGGGTTTTTTTGCCTTTTTTCTGTAAGTCTGCTGTTCTCAACTGCCCTGTTAAAAACTTAACTAACAGAGACCACTGGAAATCGGGAATGGAAAAGGGTGAGACTGTAGAGAACAATTGTCTTGTTTTTGAAATAAGCACAATGCAATAGTGTGGGGGAAGCAAAGATGAGCACAGCAGAAAGAGTCAGCAGTAAGCAGAAAGATAAATGACAATTGCACAGCTTACAAGCCAAAATATGGCCCTCTGGAGTTGTAGAGGGTGAGTAATGGGCACTTGCACCAGGCATAATGTGTGGTCTGAGCCCTCTGACCTCTCTGGCCTGCCCAGCTGAGCTGAAGCCAAGAGCAGGAGTGGTTTGTTGTCTTGTGCAGAGCTCAGGTACTGCCCTCACACTGCTGCTCAGCCAGCACTGTGCCTCTCAGTGGGGCAGGCTTTGCCCTTCAGCCTTTATGTGATGTCCTGCTGTCATGCCAGACCCAGCAGCATGCAATCACCTTTTGCAATTTTATCTCCTAATATATTTTTATGGCATCACCCTCTGTCCCAGTCCACCTGTCTGTCCTCATCCCTCTGGAGCACACACAGAGCTGCCTCATCATTACCTCTATCTGTAATGAAAAAAGTTTACAGTCTCAAAAAGGCCCAAACCCATATGGTTCAACATCTGATTTGTTTCAAGTCACATAAGTCACAAGTTGAAAACCCTCCCTTGCACATATGCCTAGGAGTCAGGGTGTGGATTTCTCCAGAAAAAAAGTCTCCTGTCTGCCTTTGAAGGGAGCAGCTTTGCCTTTGATGTAGCCATAAGCCAGGAGCTGGCCTTGTCTCACCGTGTGTTTCCTTCACAGATCCCTTGACTCTTGGGCATTATTTACAGTTCATATAGCAAACTAGAAGCAGAGTCTTACAGCACACTGCTAACCCTGCCCAGGCTGCATTTAGTAACATCTGAAGCACGGTACAGATGCAGGTTTGGGTATTGTCACATTCAAGGTATAGATATTGTCACATACTCTGCACTTCTAAGGAAAGTGAATGTTCTCACTGTGACAGGCACTAACAGACATCAATGACCTGGAGCAGATGGGGCCCTCTCAGCTGGGGACACCCCTCACCCTCTGCCCATTTAACCCAAGCCTCCATCTCCCCCTGAGCTGTGTCAGGGTGGTGCTGGGCTCCAGCTCAGCCAGACTGTGCTGGCTGTACATCCCCTCCTCAGGCTCAGGTCTATGGACCTGCTGCCATGATGGACCTGCGTGGGCATTGCTGAATGTGTCTGACCTGGATCACCTGCACTGGATCTCACCTTGTCCTCTGAGCCATCTCCATGAACCTGATGTGGGCTCTTGGTTGAGCCTGGCTGTGGCCTGTGGGTCTGCCCTGCTCCCCTGGCTCAGGTACTGAGGGCTTTGCTGGGTGTGTTACCAGGCTGGGCTCCTGCCTTCCATTCCTATAAGCACTTTCAAACCTTGAATCACTTTGTTTAAAGTTAAGTTTAGTAAAATGCCTCGTGGCAGAGGCTGAAGGACTCAGTAAAATATGACTCTTTCCCAGGACTACAGGGCTTGTGCTGGGGAGATGATGTTGTCCAGGGACATCTTCTAGCTGGTAAATGAAAGTTTTATTTTTGGGCATAGGTGGATTAGGTTTACTACACAGTGTGGGGTATGACATGCCCTCTTTTGGGTGCAGGAAGGCAATGGGAAGTTCAAAGGGGTGTGGAGTGTTCAGATACACCCACAGACTCCAGCTGACACAGGATCACCACATGCTCCCAGAGCCCTGTACTCCTCAAGTATTATGAATTTAAAAAAAAAATTATATCTATAGGTGATATTAGTGGTTAAAAACACAGGAAGATGTTGCCTGAGCCCCTGGCATCCCACCCAAGACTGAAACCCAGGGATGTTGGTATTACCAGGAAGGGAGGCAGAGTCAGTAACATCTGTGGAGCAGTCTTCAAATGTCTGACATTTTCCTAAAGAAGGCAACATGATATGAAAACAATGCATTTTATTCTGCTGGATAATTGAACTGATCAATCCAAATAACTGAGGGTTTATCCCAAACTGAAGTTGAATCTAAATTCTGACAGCTACCACTGCCCATGGCTTGCTTTTATACTTTCAACTATTTCTGCTGCCTTTGCTCCCCTCCCAAGCAGAGGCTTTCTCTGTGAGCACTGCAGACCTGCGCTGTTGCCTCGTGGTTAGTCAGTTGAGCACTGCTCCCATCTTTCTGCACCTGGTACACACCCAGTATTTTGTCTGGATTAATCACGAGCTGTAAGTCACAGTCTTCTGCATCCTAACCTTGGCACTGAGCTCTGTCAGGGGGAGAAAAACCTCTTTTCTGATTATTAAATTGTCTATCCGAAGTTGAAGAGTGTGTTGCAGCTGAAATGCTGATAAAAGCCCTAAATGTGGAGCTTGCTAATACAAAGCTATAGCAGCAATTTAGCTCGTTATCAGGCAGTAAATAAGACTTACCTGCTGTTCTTTGATCAGCCGTTTTCCTGTTACGAACTGCGCGTGTTGACAAATTATGTCACCAAAAAGAAATCCAACTCTTTGATGAAATAACAGGAAACATGCATGTGCTGGAAGTTTAAAAATGCGTTTAAATGAACTGCTTTAGGGTTTTGGATAGTGGTGGTGGATTTGCTTAAGGTGCATGAGGAAGGGTTGGGCTGGACATGGGGGGCCAGGAGAAGCTGGATTGGCCTCAAAGTCACCCTGAGCCCCTCACAGGTTTTGAGCAGTGTTTCCAGAACACTGGAACTGCAGCCACCAGATGTGACTGATTCTGCTTGGGGTTGGTAACAATAAACTGGCAGTCTCTGTACTGGGTGGAAATGGATGACTCTTTAGAGGAGAGGTGCCTTGAAGAGAGCCCCACCGTGCAGTAGCACCTCATTGTGATAAGCAACTCTTTAAGGGTGAGATTTGGACCCCTGGCTCTGACATGTGAAACTTCATTATTATTAGAATGCAAACAGTGGTGCTTGAAGAGTCCAGTGGAGCTTAGACATGAGTCTTGGTCAAATTCCAGCTTTCTGAACTGTTTCCCAGAATATTAGACAGAACTGAAACCAATAGGTTTCCACGGCTGCTTCTTGAAAAACACGGCTGGAGAGCCAAGTGAAACAAGATCCCACAACAAGGGAGAAGTGTGAAGTTGGAAAGCACAGATTTGGACCTGAACTCCCCCAGAGTCTGGAGGCTTTTAGATCCAAATTCTTCATTTGCTCCATCTCAGAATGTGAGGCTGCCCCTTGCATCCTGCCTGCCTTGAATTCTTCCCAAGTGCAGGAGAGAGGCTGGGACTCTTTCTGAGGTCAGTTTTTTCTGCTGTAACTGAACTCTGCAGTCAAAATCTCTAAAAGCTGGTTCTCCCCTAACTATAGGCATGTGATTGAGATTGGCTTTTGTTGAGTGTGAAAGGTCTCAGACTGTACCATGCTGGGGTCCAGCTGGCTCCTTAGCCTGGCTCCACAGGCTCAGTCTCACCCTGTCTCAGAGGCTGCAGAAGAGGACCCAGGAATTGTGGTGCCAAATGTGTGCACAAAAGCCTGTTCTCCAGGAATATTTTCTTCCCCTTAATATGTTAGTCTAATACTTAGGGGGACAGGCTGAAAACCTGATCTTTTCTTAGCCTGTGGCTCTGGATATACAGTTATATTTACCCACATAGGACTTGCAACTCTCCTTGGTTGTTGCTGATTTACAAGCATCCAAGATTTCTTCCAGCATATCTAACAGCGTACTTTATGAGTTTTGTGTTCACCTCTTCACATAAATGAACATTAATTGACCACTAAATCAGATATTAGGAAGAAATTCTTCCCTGTGAGGCTGGTAAGGTGTTGGAAGAGGCTTCCCAGAGAAGCTGTGGCTGCCCCATACCTGGAACTGTTTGAGGCCACATTGGAGAAACCTGGTCTAGAAGAAAGTGTGGCAGAGGGGTTGGAATAAGATGGGCTCTAAGGTCCTTTCTATCCATTCTTTCTAAACCATTCTATCATGATTAATTAAACAATATCACAGTTAAATTATCCTTTATCTAGTAATATATTCAAATTGATAAAAATTAAGCCCAGAGGAATTAAACAGGAATCTATCACATTTTTTTCCAGTGGCTCCAGCACTCACTGATCTGTGTTCTCATCCCCTTCTACTGAACATTTCCCATGTGAATGGGAGCTACTCTGCCAGAGTAGCACTTCAAATTGACCTTGTCCAGCACATTTTAACCATAGCTGCTTAGGAGTAAATTAATTTCTCCTTCCCCACTGACTGGCACATGCAGGATGGTCAGGTAGACTCTGCAATTAACAGGGAGAGACTTACAATTCATCTTAATCTCTCTTACGTATAGTGCTCAATAAATACATTTGATTGCAGCTTTGATGGAGCTGCTGGAGCTCCAGAAGGCTCATGAAATCAGTGTGCTCAGTCAATTTTTAACCTGCAGAAGCAACCAGTGAAAGGTGTAGATCTATTTGTTGGGAAAACAGCTGAATTGGAGAAATGAAACATCTCACCAGGAACAAATATTGTTTGACAAGGTCGGGGGTAGCAAAATACTTTTCACGGTATTTTTCTGCCTGAGGCACCTCCCTTTTGCTGCCAACATAAAATACAGGAGGGATGATGGTAATAGTGGTGAGATGGGATTATTGGCAGCTTTCCCCCTACTTTTTTCTTTGCCTCTCATCACAGCCATCAGCACAGCACAGGGAAAAACCCTCAATGGGAAACTCCTTTGCTGCCTTTTCCCTAAATTAACCTGCACAGAGGTGATTGCCATGGAGGAGGAAGGGGATTAGCCTTTCCAAATCCCTCTGATCCTCAGTTCTGCAGGAGTCCTGACATTCCTCTAGAGACATTTTTCACTCGCAGTAAGTGCAGAGGCGTCCATGGGCTCCTTCCGAAGGTCTGGGAAGGGTTACTAAGGAAAGCCAACCTACTGCAGCCCCTTAGGGGAAATACTGGGGGCTTCTAAGCTGGAGAGGCTGCTGACCACCCCTTGGGAGTGGAGGTACAACCAGGTGGAGCTGTGCCCCTGCCTGAGCCTGCTGACTCCTGCCTCCCGGCTCTGGGCTGTGCTGCACAGACTTGCCAGCTGTGGCTGCCCACAGAAACAGGCTCTATAACCTAAAGGGAGGTTTGTGATTCCAGACAAGCCTTGCTGCACCACCTGTGCTGGGGCAGGTCCTTCTCCTCCCCTCTCCTTAGAATTCACCCATTTGTTTTGTCTACATCTGCTGGATCTGGCAGGAGATTCTCTGTAAGCCTGAGGAGCAGGTCACAGCTGTGCAGGAATTGAGCACCTTTTTAATTTAGGAAAGGGCTAGAACTGCCGTGGGAAGCCTGGGATGGATTTCTTCTAAAGTCTTTTTGTACCATTTGGGCGATGTGAAGAGGACTTGACACAACCTGACTTCATGAGAAAGCCAAGAGACCAGCCCAGCAGTGGTAAAATGTCTGTGGTCTCCGTCTCCAGATCTGCCCTAATTTGAACTTGAAAGTGAGCTCCAAAGCCCTGCTGCTCACTTTTGAAACTACAACCTTCTCCTTGTGCAAGTGAAGTTCAAGCAGCCACCAGCTTGAAGGCTCTTAGATCCCCATCCCTGTAAAGAATAAATTCTGCCTTCCCACCACCCCGCTCCACAGGGGAACATCAGTGCCCGTGGACGAAGCTCTGGGAGGATTTTTTTTTAGCTTCCTGTAGTTATCTCAAACCTTCATCTCTCAAATGCAAAGGCTTTTATAGACTTTGTATTCTATTAGTGTAACACCGAATGCCCTCGTTCTTCAGGTATTTATAGCAACTTCTGCAGCTCCCATAATAACTCTTCGTGGCTCAGCACCTCGCAACATGATGTCTTGTTATCCCCATTTCACAGATGTGGAAATAGGGCACATGGAAATTAAGTGATTTCTGCAGGATCTCCTACGACCCACTGCAGTGCCTTGACTGTAACACCACCTTCATCTGAGTTCCAGCTCAGGTAGGATATTGTGGGCTTCTGCTATTCTCTTCATTTAAGATTATATAAAGAGACATAAATAATAATTCTAGAGCAATGCCCTGATTTTTAACAGTTCTAAGGAACCTCAGATGTCTCTGGACTCAATACAGACATCCATGAACTCAGAGAATCAGGCTGGCTTTTAGTAGCTTAAACACTGGTGGTATACTTGCTGGCAGAGCAGGGGATTAGCAGGAGGTGAGGGTTTCATTAATTCTTGCAGCTACCCTTGGTCTCAATCAGGAATTGAGCTGCAGGGGAGCCAGGCCCTGTGAACCAGGGCAGAAAGGCAGTGCAGGGCTCCCCAGGAGCTGTGTGGGCACACCTGGGACCATGGGATGGAGCAGCAAGGCTCTTCCCCCTGTCCTGCTGAGGCTCCAGCATCTGCAGAATCGATAAACTGCTGCTGGGGGATGGTTTTATGCATCCAGAGATGTTTCCTCCTTTTGTTCTGCACAGCAGGCCACTGCAAAGCTTGTGCATCACCAAAGTCCCTGCTTTGTTTGTGCCATCAGGAACAACTCTGGCTAATCATAGAATCACAGAATGGTTTGGGTGGGAGGGCTCTTAAAGATCATCTAGTTCCAGTCCCCTGTACTGGGCAGGGAGACTTACACTAGACCATGTGAAAGGTCTAATGAACGGCCCTGGGCAGAGCTGGATCAGCAGGTGCTCAGCATCAGTCCCCATCCTCCTCAAAAAGACATCCAATGCTGAACCTTCAGCTTTTTTGAGGAAAGCTTGCCTTCTCCTGAACCACACTGCACTTGACACTAGGTAGGAAACTCCAGGAAAATGGCTTCTCCCAATAAAACCACATGAAGACGGCCGTTCATAAGGTTTTCATTAATCTTGCTCTGGGAATGCCTATTGCTTCCAGCCACGGTGTCTGGTACTGCTTGGTCCTGAACACACGTGGAACAAACCATTCCTGCCCCAAAAGAGCCAGCAGTGCAAGGCTGTGCCTGCTCTGGAGACGTTTGCTGCACACACCAACATCAAAGCCCTGCAAAACCTTCCTTGTCAGTTTGTTACACAGATGGAATCTTGGAAAACTGGCAGGTACCAACACAGGGCATTTTAAGAAGGATTACATTTGGTACAGCACAATAGTCCTTTATAACCAGGGCCTTAATGTGCTGCTGGTTCATGATGGCAATTAGTTGGATTAAGTTGTACCAACATAAAAAAAAGTATTAATGAGGCAGTTACAGTAAATGGAATGAGCAGCACTCATCCTGTGCCAGCTGCAGGAACACTGTCAGACATTTGGGATGCAAAGCCTTGGGTGTTTGTGGCACTGGGGAGGACATTCACAGCCAAGCCATGAACATCCACCTGCTGTGGTGGCCTCTGCTGCTAAACAGAGCAGAATGGGGAGCAGCAGCACTGCTGGCATCCCAGCAGGCAAGCTGCTTCCAACCCCAAACAGGCAATGACAAATACTTCATCGTGGGAGAGATGAAGGGCTCAGAGGAAAAGGTGAAGCAGCAAGCCTAGAAGTAGGACATAAAATCAGATTACAGCTTTGCTGTGTTTGAATTGCATTGCTTAATTCCAGTTTCTACTGCTCTAAGACTAGACATCAAATAGAACGTTAAAATTATTCGAAACCAAGCTACAAGTCTCAACATCAGAATGCCTATTATACTTATCTGTGACCTTCTTACCATTAAAACCACCATATTATCATTATTGTACATTTTCAGATTATTATTAGGCTTCTGAACTCTGCTGCAGCTTGATTTATAGAAACTGCTTAGTCACTGGCAGCAGTGCTGTGCTGGGAGTGGGAGAGATGCTCGCTTGTGTTTCAGCACAGGCTCCTGCCAAGAAGCACACACTGCCCTTGACAGATCATTGAGAGCTGGTGAGCGTTTCCCTCCCATGTAAGACTTCTGCAAACCAAACCAGCCTTCCTCCCTACCAAGAGCAGGGGTGAAAAAGCTCAAGGCTCAATTAATTAATCCCCTCCAATGGTTTTGGGCACATTTATGCTGCGCTTTGCATGGAAAGAGACCTTCTGGTTTGCTGTGTGCATTGCTGGGACAAGATTCCTTTCCTGGATTTTGGGGAGGCAGATCTCCTGTGAAATTGGGATTTAGGCTTTGGAAGGAGCAGTCTGACAGGACAGGAGTAGTCAGCAGCGTGGGAAGGAGCCAGGTCGGGATGGGAGGCTGGGGGGCTCAGCAGGTCCAGGCACCAGAGCACTGAAGAGCACATCCAAAATTAAACACAGGGGCAGGGTGCCTGCTGCTTCATGACATTAATGAGGGTGATGGTTTCTGTGACCTCACTCAAGGAGCAAACGCTCTGAGCAGAAGTTGCAGGACAGGCCCTTACATGAAGGGTGTTTTCCCTGGGTTGCACATGCACCAGGGCATAGTAAATGCTAATAATTTACAACCCTCTGAACAAACCAAATTACAAACCTGTTTCTTTGCTGAGTAATGACTATGCTGAGCTCTTTATAAAGTGTAGAACAAAATCACAGTCCTCATCCCTGCATGCCCTGAACAGGTAGAGAGTGATGGTTTGTTCACCCCTGCTTCAGTCAAACTGCATCATCCCCCGTGCTGGTGCTCCAGCAGCCCTGCAGGTCTGGCCCTCCAGAGCCCTTTGAAACCTGCAACTGGATTAAACTGAAAATAAAACAATAGGTATCAAACACTTCCATCCTGGTTTCTTTTGAGGAAATGTTTCAGCATCACTAATGAAGTGTGCCTGTTTGCAACATGCTGGTATCCTGGAGATTTAAATCCAATACTTCAAAGAACACTCATTGGTTAAGTAGCTTAGTCTTTCTTTTTATTCACGCTGGAGTAAACCATTGCCAGATATTTTCAGGGAGCTAACAGGAGAGAAACAATGGCTCCATTTGGCAGAGTCCAGTGGATGAAAAGTATCAAAGTATAAAGTCCTAAACTGCTGAAAATAGTGAAAAAAAGTTGGATTGGTTCTTCTCTCCTGACTCAATACCTTATTCTTTTTGACTTTTTTTAAAATTTATTTCCTTTTCTCCTCTAATGCATTGTGGTGACTCATGTGAAAGGTCTCTAATAATGTTTCATTGCTGTGAAGTCACTGGATAACCACTGGATACTCCTGCTCAGGCCCTACACAGTCATCTATGTGTAGAATATAACCAGAAATGGGCTGACATTAATAGAACAGGGTGAAATAAGTGGTGTGAAAAGCATTTAGAAACAGGTACTGAGGAGTCACACACGCAGAAAACAATGATTTACACATCTGTTGGAAATCAGAAAGGGCATGCAATAATCTGGGTGATAGACAGAGCTATTTCATGGGATAGCTGGTGACACAGCAGCTCACTTCTGTCTTTCTCCTGTTCAAATAATTGCACTTGCTCACAGATACAATGCTTGAGTCAATATTTTCAGGAACTTTGTAACTCCCTTAGGCCCAGACCATATCTGGCACTTTTTGCTCTCTCTAAGAGCAAGGCCCATTCCGTGTGGTCCTGCAGATGTGCAGGGCTGAGCTGGGATGAGGCTCTGGGGAAGGGACCCACGGCTTGGTTCAGCCTTGGGTTTGCTGCTCAGGTGGGAGCTGCCACCTGCCCAGTTCTGAGTTTTCCAGCTTGCTCAAATGCCTGGGTGTTGCTGTGAGGAGCCCAGAGCCTGGTTCCAGGGACTGGACTTAGTTTCCTCTCTTAGCAGGAACATCCAAGGGCCATATTCCAAGTAAAGACATCATAGCTTCACCTAGTAATAAACCTATTGACTTAGGGCATTTGGGGGCATGAATTCAATAAATTTGTGTTTTACTGAACATGGTGTCAGCCAAGTCCCTTCTAGCCAAAGGCCATTTCTTCTGAAGTAATCAGGGTTCTAAATGCAGCAAAACAGAAAATTTATAACCAAAAAAAAAGAGTGAGGAGTGCTGGTTTGACAATATTGCACAGTCCTGTCCCAGTCTGCATCCAGTTCTCAGCTATTCTCTGCCTGCAGTCCAATAGTAAAGTCATATTTATTTTCTTGGCTCTGCTGTGTTAATGAAAAAGCCACTTAACAAAACAAACAGAAGGAAGGACATTTGCAACCAATTATGGTATTGCTGATCAGTCACATTGTGCTGGAAATTACACACTGAAGTTCAGCCCAGGCAGCTGATCAATGGCTGGTAGCTTGGCACCGGTGCACGCTATCAACTTAATAAATCAATGTAATTCCAGTCCCTGTGCCAGCACAGATATGTGCAGTCAATATGACATCAATATTATATAATGATGCTTAAAACTAATTGCCCAAACACGGTGGTCTCTTACCTGCTGTGCAACCCCACCAGAGCCTGACAGTGCTCCAGCAGGCAGGGGGGAATTTGGTGCTGGCTGTTCCTTAAACACACCCCTGGGCATCACTTAAAATCATGGGTTTAAAGCTTTTTTTTTTTTTTTTTGGAACCACAAGGGAAGCCAGCACTCCAGCATGTCATTCAGGGTTGACCAAACTGCCTGACCAAACTGGCAGCCAGCTCTCTGCCCCTGGGAGGACGTGGTGTGCACGCCGGGCCCTGGCACGCGCTGCAGGAATGGGGTTTCTCCTTGGTGGCAGATGCACATCTTGGCTGGTTTATGCATGGCTTCCTCTTCTTAATTAGTTCTGACATTTTAGCTGTTGTAATATGGGTTTGGCTTAGGAGTTAAGGCTGAAAACTCTGGGAGTTTTTTGTTGGAAATGAAGTTTGGTTTAAGTACAGGGAATCTGGGATGTTTCTAACTGTGTTTGAGCTTTGTGATGGGCTGGACCAGAGAACCAGAGGAGCTTCTGAGTGTGCTGGTGGTCACTTCCTCCCACACCTGATACCACCAGTTTCAGTGCTGTCTGCTCCTGTATTTCACTCTTGTCACGGAATCTATAAAGAACACAGAAAGTACGTAATTTGTACTTAAACCCTCTGCAATTTATATTAACTATTTAGAAACAGCTTTTTTAAGGGTATCTGGACACTGAAGACATCCTAATAGGATTTTTGTAAGTCCCAGTCCTCTCCAGCCAAGTGATTCACTCATCTCCCCACCTCTAATGTTTTATACACAGTATTTTACCTGGAACCACAGCAACATCCACTCTGGCACATACTCCAGGTCTCTTACTTGGCCATGGCTTCAGCTTTTCTGGGAACATACCTGGCCCTGTGCTATGTGGGACCTGCTGTTTGTCCCACATCATGGCAACAGGAAAAGGGACATTTGGGCAGTACAGACCCACCCTGACACTGTAACTTTGGTGTGTGTGTCCTCACACCTCAGCTGCATTTCTCAGATTCACCATGTCCTGGAGTCACTGGAAAGATATGTGAAAGATTTCTATCTCATTCCTCTGTGCTTAATTTTTATTAATTCGAATGTTTTACTACATAAAGGATATTTTAACTGTAATATTGATTAATCAATCATCAATGAATCTTGATAGAATGGTTTGGGCTGGAAGGGACCTTAAAGCACATCCTGTTCCAACCCCTGCCATGGGCAGGGTCACCTTCCCCTATCCCAGGTAGTTCCAAGCCCCATCCAACCATCCACTGAACACCTCCAGGGATGGGGCAGCCACAGCTTCTCTGGGCAGCCTGTGCCAGTGCCTCACTACTCTCACAGGGAAGAATTTCTTGTAATAACCAACCTCTGTCAGTTTGAAGGCATTCCCCCTCACCCCAGGCCCTTATCTGCTCAGTCTGATCTCCTTTCCCCCTCTGCTCTGTGCCAGTGACAGCTGCAGTTCACTGGTTGTTCCCAGCTCTGCTGCACCTTTCCTCCAGGGAATGCTCTGTCATCAGGACGTGTTTATGTTCTGGGAGCACGTACAGGAACTGAGCCACGGCTCTGCCAGGTGCTCTGCAAAAGTGGAGGGGAAAAGGCAATCCCTGCCCTGAGTGTCTTCTGTTCTGCAGGCACCAGGAGCCAAGGGGATGTACAGCACATGCACACACACAAAAGAGATCTGTGTGTATATATATATATACATATATATAATATTTTTTATATATATATATATATATATATATATATATATGGCAATGATCTTTCTTTGGTAGCATAATTTGGTTTAGCTGAGAGTGCAGATAGGTAGCAAAGAAAATCCTAAATTCATGTTGCCCAGCCACAGCCAAAGCTAAGTTTGGCTGGGGTTTTGACAGAAGTGAGTTGTAAGGATAGTTTTGAAGGAGGAGAAAGGAGTGGCTGTTCAGATTTTATCGGCAAGGTTTTCCCAGGCTTAAAAGAAAGCTGGGCAGAATGTGAGTCTGTGCTTTGGGAAGGAGCTGACAGGAGGATTAGAGAGCCTGGTGGGGTAAAGGTTGTGGGCTGGATGTATGTAGGTAGGTTGTTAGTTCAGCCAGGTAAGAGGAGATGTGCAAAGGTAACAGGAATAAAGAGCAGAAGGCAAGAAGCTTGTAAATTATGTAACTGAAGGACTGGTATAATTGTGGAGTGAATTGATGTGGCCTTGAGGGTAGCTGCTGAAACTGAAGTTTGTAATAACTGATGTAAGAAGAGGGAGGCTTGGAAGAGATTATTCTTAAAAATAAAGTTTTAGACATGATAAAAAGAGCAAATTTGAGACACAGTCCCAAGAACTCCAGCCTGGTATCACCTGGGTGAGAAAGAAAGGAAGAAAAGAAGGATGGCAGAAAACAACATATTCCTCACTGATTGTGGGGCATTAGGGGGTGGAAAACACTGACTGGGCTGCTCTGTAGAGCTCTTGCAGTCTTTTTGAGTTATTTGGGTATTTCCTCAATTTATTTTTGATTGAAGTTGTTGGGTTTTTTTTAAATACCATTACTGATTCTGGTCATTTACCCAGTGTCACAAAACACTGGTGACTGTGGGTGTACCCAGCCTGGTTCTTCCTCATGGGACACCAGCTTCACACAAACTTGGTTTCTTTTGATATTTCCAGAAGTTCATAGTAGAAAAATACCCTGAGAAAATTTTGTCTTGTGGTGGCTTATCCTTCATAACTCTGGCCATCACTCAAATAAGAAATGGCAGTGGTCTGTGGAAAAAAAGAAAAATAATTGAAAAATAGATTCTTACTTCTGTTTTTCCAAACCACCAGAGCAGTTTACCATTGCTGGGAAAAGAAAATCAGGCAACATTTCTTCTAATGTCAGAATGCAGAATAATGCTTAGATTAATTTTTCAAAGAAGACAGTTTTATATTTGTCCTGTCAAATGGAGAAGATAATCTGCTTTTTCTTCCTCTTACCTTAAATATTTACATCTACAAATGTTAAGTAGATTTGTTTTTCTTCCTTAGTTTGCTTGGTTTGGGGAAAAATGGGACTTTATATTGATTTTTTTGGTTTGTTTGCATTTGAGTATAAAACCAGGATGCAGAACAGTTGGAAATGGGTTGGGGGATTTATCAGTTACAGGAGGGCAGCATATCTCAGTATAGGATGATGGGAAGAAGGTGTGAAATCCTGGATCCAGTAGCATCAGTAGCAATACTTCCTTCAGCTTTCATTACCTTTATTAGATAAGAATAACAGAATAATTTGTACTCTTTCAAGGTTTCTCCAAAATAAGTGACTTCTTGGTGATCCTCTTCAAATTGGAAGGCTCCTGACTCTCTGTGAGTTCCCAACCACACCAGTAACAGCTGAGTTTCTGTCTGGAGAAACCTTCAGCACAGCCTTGGCTCAGGGTTTGCCTGGCTTTGCACGAGGGGATGCCAAACTCCTGGTGCAGAGGGGTGGATGCTGAGGAGCAGGGCTGCTCCTGATCTCTGGCTTTACATGAGGAGATGCCAAACTCCTGGTGCAGAGGGGTGGATGCTGAGGAGCAGGGCTGCTCCTGATCCCTGGGTTGGCATGAGGAGATGCCAAACTCCTGGTGCAGAGGGGTGGATGCTGAGGAGCAGGGCTGCTCCTGATCCCTGGCAGGTGACATGGATCCCTCCCGTGGCCTTGCTGAGGAGGGAGCAGCTCTGTGTGCCTGAGGCATCTCCTCCTGAGAGCTCTCCTGGAGGGAGCTGTGCAGCCAGGGGCTCTCCTGAGCTTTGCAGGAGTCTCTGTACCTGCTCCCACATCTGTGACAGGCATTTCCTCCCAATGGATGGCTGGAGGGGAGTGATGAGGAAGGTGAAGTGATGCAGTCAGACTCTGGTCCCCACCAAAAGCCGCAGTTCCCGTGGCTCCAGTCTGACCAGTGAACCCACAGCCCTGCAGCAGCACTGTCTGCTGAGGAGCACGGCCCCGCAGGAGCCCCGTGGCTGTCCCTGCTCTCGGGTGGCACACAGAGATGTGCATCTCCAGCAGCCTGCACTCCAGCTCCCAGCTCTGCCACCCCAGGGACGGCAGCACAGGGTGAGCAAGCCCTGCCTGTGAGACAGCAGAGCCTGCAGACACCCCGTGCTAACCCTGTGCTGCTCGGGCAGGGAGGATGCACCTTACCCCGAAAGCAGAGCATGAAAGGCTCTGTGGCAACGGCTTCCTTTGAAAGGGCTGAGCCCAATCCTCTGCAGCAGAACTGTTTATTATCACAATCTCTGATCTCCAGAACACTTAATGCCCCTGCCTCACCGCAGGCAGCCAGCACACACTGCAGCCTCGCAGCCTTTGCTGAGTATCTCTGCCTTACTCCAGCAGTATTGCTGCTAATTGCAATCAAATAGTGGATTTCAGGCGTTCACCTGTTTCAGTCACTTATTCAGGTAGGCTCAGGATGGTGCACGGTGACAGTGACAACCTGAAATGGCAGCATTTGCCCAGTTCCTAAGCTACAGGTGTGCAGCGAGGCAGATCCGTGCATGTCAGCACAGAACTGTCTAAGAATTAACCAGATTTGCACCTTCCCTATCTGTGTGCAGATAAGAGTGTTACCTCAGAGACAGGCAGTGGATATTGCTGATAGACTCAGCCTGGGTGCTGGGTAACTCCTGACTTTGACCTTGGCCATTTATATCACAGGAGCAAAACTCTGCATGCTTCTGTTTGCTTACACGGAGATAAGGATACTGGTTTCTGGATTAAAAGTGTCATTAAGGAGGCACATTATGATTACAATTATTATTTTACAAGATGAACAGTGTGCCAACACTGGCTGGCTTGCTGCTGAGGTTCTTCAAGGAGTGTGTGCCTTTGCAAAAGGCTGGAAGAAACTGTACAGGAGGATTTTCTCATACATAAGCTGAGGAAAAGGATTATCTGTGAAACAGCCAACAGTTTTTATTTACTGTGAAAATCTGAGTCTCACTCTCAATTTCCCATCAAGATAAAATGCAGGCATTTGGTTAAAATGGTAACTTAATGCTCCAGAGGTTTAATTACCACCACTCTATAATCAAAATCAACACACAGTGCAAGCTGTAGCTCCCAACTCCAACAAGAAATGCAGCTTCCCACAAAGCAACCAATAAAAAGAAGATATATAGGATGTGCTTGGATTTGGGGGTCTTTCCCACAGCTGAACTTGCAAATCTGCTATTGCTAATGGTTTTCTTTCAAGCCTCAGGTTCTCCCTTAGCTTTTGTCAAACTCCAGAGCTCCTTCTTTTTTATACATTTTAAACTTCTCTCTGTATAATATCTATATACAAGGTACTGAATTAAGGGACTTCACAGCACTGGAAGCTAAATTTCAATTTTTTTTTCCTGTACCAACAGAAAGCACTGAACTAATCTCTCAGTAGTGGTTATTACTGAAACTTTACAAGGGCCTTGGTTGGAAAAATGTCATGAAAGCAGGGATGTCTTCTGGGCTGGGGCTGGTGTGATCCCTGGCATGGACCTCCACAGATCAAACGATCCATCCTCCTCCATTGCACCTCCTGGTGCTTTTCTTTAAGGACTCCAGGACTTCTGGATCATAGGACCAGCTTGGGAGAGTTTTCCCTCTGCAAGGTGAGATTCCTTTCCTCCAGGCCTTCTCCCAGCGCATTTTCTGAATGAGGCTGCTGTGCTGTGCCAAGTGATGACCCCTGTGCAAACTGCACATGCTCCACATTTTGTCTGCTCCCTTGTAAGTCAGGTTTCCTGTGAGCAAAGCTTTTACCTGTCCTGCAGCCACGCCCCTGCCAGGCACCAGGGCAAAGGTGTCCAGCACGGGCACTGTTAACAATGCAGTCCTCTGTCCTTGCCAGGGGCTGAGCCTTGAATTTTCATCCTGAGATGCCCCCAGATGCTGCAGTAGCAAACACAGAGCTGCTCTCCAAAAAAAAACTTTGCAGGTTTCTGTCCTCTCAGCAAGGGTTAATTTTTCTCTTCATCAGCCCCTGGTTAAAAGCAGCACATTTTGTGACCTGCTCCTACTGACTTGTGGAAATGAGAGATACCCTATTAGCAATCCTTGTCCAAACAGTGTTGGACTGGTTAGTGCCAGCACTTTCCATCCAGCACTAGTATTTGTTTTTCCATGCTCTTAATCTTAGAAATTGAATTGAGTCTGATAAAAGTGACTTCCTGAATATTGCATAACAGTTTACGTCTGTCAGGAGGGAAGACAAACAGACCTGACCTTGAACTCGAAAAGTTTCCTCCCAGCAGGTAAAAGCTTCCAAAAGTCTGAGTAGGGCTCCTTGTCTCCTCACTGTCCTGGGACAGCAATGAGGCTTCCCTGGCAGCCTTTCTCTCCATAAAAAAAGCTCTGTAAAATGCTTTGGATCCTCCTCTGGGACCTGAGAATCCCCCAGAAAGAGCTGCAGCAGGAAGGCAGCTTCATGTTCTTGCTCTGAAAGGAGGCAGAGGAGAAATCCTGTCCATATCTGGCAGGTTTTAGCCTCCAGGGATTAATTAAAGGCTTTTTCAGTTTTTCTTTCAAACCTCACAATGTTCATCCCTGCCTCACTGAATAGGGAAAAGGGAGAGGCATTTTCTCTGGTGAAGCACCAGCCTGTTTCAATCTTCAGTTTTACATTGCAGTAATATGCTTTTCCTAAGGGAATGCCACAGGAAGGACAAACTTTGTCTTCTCACCACTGGAGCATTACGTCATTAAAACGAGCTGGAAACCTGCGCAGCGGTCAAAACAAATTCCCCAAACTTAATAATTCCCCTTTTCCTTGGTCTTCTGTCCCCTCTTCCCTGGCCACAGGCAAGGCAGGTGGAGGTGTTGGCAGAGCCAGTACGGGATGGGGACCAGTGAATGAGGACTGGGTGATGATGTTACAGGAGCAGGGAGGTGTCCTGCATCTTCTGGGCTGCTGGCACTGCTGGGGCTGGGACTAACAGAGCTCTGGGGCAGCAAATTCCTCTCTTCTTTGACTCAGCCTTTTGGTGGTGGTTGCAGAGGGGGGAGAAGGTGCCACCTGGCTCTCAGGACTCCCTGTGAAACATTTGGGGTCTTTTGCACAGCTTTCCCACTACCAGAAAAGTGCGGGGCTTGGGAGAGTCTGGGTTTTGGGCAGCATCCTGAGGAAGCAGCACAGCTCCCAGCTCAGCCCACCCTGAGTGTGTGTGTGGTGCCCTGCAGAGCCCCTGGCTGTGCCCTGCAGTGTTTGTTTTCTGACCCCATTACCTATTCCAGTTTGGTTTTCAGCTGCTTAGGCTTGATTATTTTAAACCCCTCTATCTGATTATCAGCAGCCCAGCCAGGCCAGATACGGGGATCCCCAGCAGTGCTGCAGAAGGATAACTTGCCTCTCATTCATGCTTCTGAGGATGTTGGTCAGCTGAGAGGGCAGGGGGAAGAGTTCCAGGGATATTCCAAAGGGCAGCTCCCTGTGCCACAGCCTCACAAATCCCAAACTGTGCTGCAGGATGGAGTACCTTGCTGTTGTGGGTGTGTGGGAAAATGTGTCCTGGCAGGTGCCCAGCACCCCAGGAGATCTCAGAGATGGGCACCAGGGCACACACTAACAGGAATTGTGTCCTGGCAGGTGCCCAGCACCCCAGGAGATCTCAGAGATGGGCACCAGGGCACACACTAACCCACGCTGGCACAGCAGGATGCTTCTGGAAGCAGAGCAGCCCCGGGACACACGGGCATGGCAGGGTGCAGCAGATTGGTACCCAAACCAGGCATCCCTGTGAAACCTTTCCAGAGCTGCCTCGCTCCTGCTTTTCAGTTTCCTATTGTTGTCCTAGAGCTGTTTTCCTCCTCCTCCCCCCAGCAGGATGAAGAAGCCTCCAGCTGGCCTAGGAGGCTTATCAGCTCTGTCTGGCTGGGTGTTAACAGTTTATTTGCATAAGTACCTGTCCCCGTCATATGCTGCTTGCCTTTGTGACTCACTGTAGTTGTTTATTTTTCCTCCAGCAGCCAGGCTTTCGGCTGCTGCTCCCTGAGGTATGCCAGGGCAGATGCCACCACCCCAGGGCACTGCGGGATGCCTGGCACGCTTGGGGCAGGAGCTCACCCTCCCTGGCTCACTGCTCCTCCAGCCCCGCGGGACCAGCTTAGAAATTAAATGTGTAACTGGTCGGGTCCTGATTTCTCCTGGCTGTGAAGATAAAATTAAACTGAACCCCCCCATTTCACACCTCAGCAGCTGTTCCTGGCTGGGGAGAGCAAGGCTTCACTTGGGACCACATTCCCAGGTCCTGTGGCAGGGAAGGGTGATGCATCTGGGTCGAGGGCTGAGTGAGAGGTAGCTGCCTCCTCCCTGCTGATGGCACTCACAGAGTCACAGAATGCCCTGAATTGGAAAGGACCTACTCAGGTCACTGAGTCCAGCTCCTGGCCCTGCACAGGACAACCCCAGAAATCCCACCATGTGCCTGAGGGTGTCGTCCTAAGGGAATCTGGACATTGTCCAAATGCTCCTTGAGCTCTGTCTTGGTGCTATGACCATTCTCAGGGGAGCCTGTTCCTGTGCACAACCACCCTCCAAGTGAAGAACCTTTTCCTGATACCTTGATTTCAAGGAGCTGAGATCCTTAAGGTGTTTTCTGCACTCAGGTCTCAGCTCCAAATGCAGAGGCAGTGTAACCTGCCAGACCAACTCTTGGGGCTGTGCTAAAGCAAGCAGTGTACAGCTCTGCTCCAAGTGCTGGTCGTGACCGCAGAGTCACCTCCTCAGCTAGGAGCCAAGCAATCTTGTTTCTGCTCATTAGCTCTGAAAGGTTTTTCCATCCATAATGAGAAAGTCATTAATGTTAAACTTCCGCTGCCAGGTAGGATTGATTTGAAGATTATAACCACTATAAAGGGGGGATGCATTGCATACACAACGTGTTAAAGTCCTGGCAGGCAGGAATTGTTGCTTCAGTGGTTGCCTGTCATCTGTAGAGCTCACCAAAGCTCATCCTGGAGCTCAGACAGACATGGGGCTGCTCAGCAGCCTGGAAGGGCTAGCAAAGAGTGGCTACTTTCAAAGGGAAAAGGTAAATTCAAATCAGTAGCATCCTCTGCACAAGGGCTGTAATCCTGTCCCAGGAGATGACAGAACTGGTGATCTAACATGTCTCCATGCTCTTGTGGCTGTGATATTTTACTAATATGGTGCATAGCCTAGAGGTTCTCAGTGTTCACAGATGTGAAATGCTCAGTGTGGGACCCCCTCTCCAAGAAGCTACCAAGACTGACATATCTTCTCCTGAATGTGGCCCTGAAACCTGGGTGCTGATGTGTGGGGTGTTCTGCTGATGTGTTCTGCTTCCCCTTCATGGCTGACGTGTCAGTGAATCAGATGTCCGTCCATCCATCCATCCATCCATCCATCCAGCCATCCAGCCAGCCAGCCAGCCAGCCAGTTCTTGTGCATAGAAGTTATTTTAGACGTGTTTTTGGTGTTCATCATACCATTCATCATATAAAGTGCTTTTGACAATGTACTAGTTGAGCTGTGCCAGATGTGCTCTGCTCCTCTGACAGGGAGATGGATGGATGGATGGATGGATGGATGGATGCATGCATGGATGGATGGATGCATGGATGGATGGATGGATGGATGGATGGATGGATGGATGGATGGATGGATGCATGGATGGATGCATGGATGGATGGATGGATGGATGGAGGAACTTGGTGAGAAGAACGAAGGATTTGGCTCAGCTCAGCACATCCAGCCTCAGCTCTGGCTGTGTGATGTTACAGGGCAGACCAAAGTGTGTGAGAAAGAAGTGAGCTTGGAAAGGCAGATAAGCAGAAATTTGCTGTGAGTATGATCACTGAAGAGGATCAGTGGATTTGGCTTGTCCAAAGAAAAATGCAGAGAGAGAAAACAGAGAGAGAAAGAAGCAACCAATACACCATTCAAAAATGGTTGAGATAAATTCACAAAGCCAGGAGAGTGCTGCAGGAATCTCATTATACATATCATGTTAAGTTGTATATCAAGAAATCCCCGACTTTCCATCTTTATCTCTTTTCTTTAAATGCATTAGCAGCTGACTTGTCCTTCTGACTACTCTCAGGTCTTTCTGAGATGTTGTTTCCCATTCCACGTGCTCCCCTAATCCAGGCTGGGTTTGCTGCATGGGAACACTGATGGAGTGTCCATGTCAGCCCCCCCATGGTTAAAACCAACCCTGTAAGCAAAGCTTCATAATTTTATTTGTGACTTTTGGATGAGATAATGGTTTTCCACTTTGAAAAGAAAGCTCGCTACTTCAACATTTATTTTCTATAAATGCCATGGCATTTATATTGCAACAGGAGACTATTCAGTGACATTATCTGATAAATATCGTGTTATACAGCTGCAATTTACAATGCATATATTTTTAACGGTGCTTCTAAGCTAAATTAAATGCTTCTAAAATATGGTACTTAAGGAAAACAAATGTCTGTTCTAGCAATTTTGTTTTTCAGAGTGCACTATTTTTTTAAAACCAGATACCATCTTCATCCTGTCAGGCAGTAAATTATGCACTTGCACTTTCATAAACTCTCCCCTTGGGAACTTAGTCAATGAAATGGAAATGTCTTTTTCACACCCTCCAACTCCAGAGAAATACAGGGAAATAGCCAACTCGGTTATAAACTGAATGTCTAGAGGGAATCCATATAAAATGTGGATTAATGTAGTCCTGATGCATGTATTGTTTAGCATATGTACCATTCACTCAAATGGTGCATTGAGTTGTGACTGGGATCAATAATGTCTCCCTTTTTGTTTTTGGAATTGGGAGAGTAATTACATATTCTGTGGTGGGATCTGCAGGTATGAAGACACACACTGTGAACCTCCCTCCCAAGGCAGGACACCTGCAGGAGAAGGAAAGCTCTGCTCAGGGAGTAAAGCACACTTTGGTTATCTTTGCTGTGCTGTGGGGTGGGAATGGGCAGGACAAGGGCTTGCAATGGTGTGTCCTGCCTGTGGGATAGCCTTTCATGAGGGACAGCAGAGCTCCTGAGGCAGCTGAATTCCATGTTCCTTGTAGGTCCCTTCCAACTGAATTATTCTAAATCTACTTCTACTTTCACCATGCATTACCCAGAACCAGAGTTTTGCCTGCAGCAGTCAAATGTCCTCACATGAAGCCCTGTGTGGCCCAAGGAGTTGTGTCATCCCCTCACCACATCGCGTGGGGAAAGTGTGAAAAGCCAGAAAAAGGCAGCAAAGGAAAGAAAGGCAGGAAGGGAGTTGCAGGGGAGTCTGCTGAGATGCCCAAGGATCCCTCAGAAGCAGGAGGAGCTACTCTCTGTCCCAGGAAGAGCACTGAAGCTGTTCACTTGATTACTGATAGTCCTCATTTCCCCCAATCTACCTTTAAGAGCCCTCTAAAAGCCCCAGCTCTTCCAGTCTGGGGAATGCACGAAATGTGAGATGTATTAGATGCATTTGGCAATAGCAGCAAACCTAGAGAAAACAGGAAAATCGACAGCAACAACAACAACAACAAAGGAATCTTGAAATTGGGCAGAAAAAAGCCAGTGCAAAGCCCACAAGAGCGTGAGTATCTTTGCAAAAAGCCACTTGCGGATGCATTCCTTAAAGGTAATCCCTTCAGACAGTGTGAGGCTGCCATTTCTTTGAAAGATATTAAAGCAGCTGTTGCTAGAACACAGAGAATTACTGAGCTATCTGTCAAGGGATGGACATTCGTAATCCTATATCTACTTTTTTTTTTTTTAATTTACAGTTTATTTTGATACCAAATTTCCAGCTACCAGAAGGTAATTGAGACTGCAAACAAAATCTCACTATCCACTGATCTGCCAAATCAAATTTTTTCTCCTGTAAGTATAGGGTTTTTTTCCTTAGCTTCAGAGAGGAAAAGAATTATGCAGAATGAATGAGAAAGAAAAGGAATTAGTTTATATAATGACCATAGCAGCCATCTCTCCCTTGATCTGTCGTAGTTCATTCTCGAAGATGCGAGCGATTATTATTGTAATTTAGAACAGAGCTTGTGCATTTTCCTTCTGCTGCATCTGCTTACTACTCTCCAAATTAACACATATTTTAATAAAAACTAAATATCCTGACTATAGCTGGGATGTTGGATGACCCCGGCTGGGATATGGACACAGCAAGATTCTTATCATCTTTGTGTTGCCCTCCTGGAATGACTGTGCACTGCCCTGCTCCTCGAAAGGAATAAAGCAGCCATGAGGCTATTTTGATGACTTCTGGCCACCAGGGGCCTCAAAAGAGGGCATCTAAGGCAGTAAATTAGCAGCTGTGTGTCTCCCGTGCCGTTTTTAAGCTGTGTGGTGTTTGAGGGATTTCTAGGAACTCTCTGTCACATGGAGCTCCCTGCCCCGTGATGGTTCTCCCACACCCAGGGCTGGGCGGGTGTCACAGGAGGAATGGGCTGAGGGAGCTCAGCTTCCCTCAGGTTTTGTTTTTTTCACTAGCTAATGTCAGAAGATAGGAGATCTAAAGATCTTCGAAATGATGCTGGATTTTTCCTGTCTTTGAGAACTACTTGCACTCCCATGGACCAGTCCCATCCATCTGGTTCTCCTGTACCATGGTAATAAAATTTGATGCCAACATGGGCAACTGGGCTTCCCTCCTCTTGTCTGCACTGAGATTTTCACCGGTCTCAGCTCTTACTGAGAGGGTTTTTTAAATCAAAGTGGTGAAGATTAACTATTTCATATGCTTGTTCTCCTAAAGTTGCTTTAACACTTTTGTAGCTCTAAGGTGAGCCAGTTCAACCCTAAAATCCAGGTATTCACACCTAATTGCTCCAGCATGACAGTGGGAAAGCAGCCCTGAGGTGACAGCTCTGCAGCATTTTGAGACTCAGGGTAAGTGATGGGATTTAACTCTGCAGAACTCATACAAAACTCAGAGACTCTGTCCTTCACTTCAAAACATCTGTTAATTCTACTTGCATGCTCATCATCGAAAGGCTGCCTATATTTTTCCTTTCAGGTTTGAGAAAATAAGCACCGGTGAATGAAGATGAAAGAGAAATGTTGCTGGTTTCTTCCCCGGAGATCGTATTTCTTACTTGTTGCATAACTGCTTATTTTAGCATCAATCAGCCAAGCCTTTGTTGTGCAGACAATTCTGTCCTTTTAAAGGATTTGTGCAGTATTGTTTCTTCCAAAATGCGCCTTTTTTTGTTTTTATTATTAGATTTATTTCCTCCCTTAGCAAATGCCAGCTGACAACACCCTGCAACACCCTGTCAGAGCTCTTCATGAGTGTTACATAAATGTCATACTATGTAAACTGAGTGTTATATACAACATATACATGACCTTTCTGGAGAACCATCCATCAGGTGCCATCTCTGTGTGTGTCACATTTGTGCATTTGTACATGAGCTGTGTTTAAGTGTGCATATATGGTAGCCAAAAACCTATTAAAGGGAGTACTCAAAAAGCAGAAATGTCCAAACTCTTGTCAGTGCAACTCATCTACTCCTGTTGAAGTATAACAAGACTTTAATTGCAAGGTCAGATACTCTTTCCCTTCTGCATCGCTGTGTGATGGTCAGCGAGGGGCTCAGCAGTGCCCATTGTTCAGCACATGAGCCCAGGCAGACCACATCATTGAGAGCATTATTCACACCTCTGACCACTTTCGGATTTCACAACAGCTATAGGAAATACACCTCCAGTATCTCTCTGTGCAGTTTTCAGAGCAAGGTGCTCATGCTCTGGATGGTAAAAATGTACTGAGGTTGTGACTAGGCATGCTGTGGACCTGCCATGCCATGCCCTGACCTTCTTTAGAGTGTACTCCAGAAATCCTGGAGAAATGGCCCAGAGAGGGGTAATGCTGTACAGGACCAGAGCAGGGACCTGTACGTTCCTCAAAAGACAGAATTATTAATTTCCCTGTGGATTTTTCTATAGCGCTTTCCACTACACCGCCTCAGTGCTTCAGCACCTTCATTAATCTTCCCCAAACACTCATTCTGAAGATGGGTCAGAGTGACACATGGATGGATTAAGGTCACTTTTGACTAATTCAGGGTACTCCATCTGAAAAGCGTAACGTCTGCGTTTTCAGAGCATTTAATATGATACAGCACTTCATACATGCAAGCACAGCACCCACTGCTTCCAGCTGCACGAAGATGGATGCCAGCAATTCGGGCTAAAGGTTTCCAGCCACACACCCACGGTGTGGGCAATACAGCCAGCAGCAGCCAAAAATTTGGGTTAATGACTTGTAGTGTTCCACAGCCTGTGGCAAGGGCACGGAAAGGATCTGCTTCTTTGGGAGAGTTTTATCCTTTTGTCACAGTCTGTCCGTGTCTTGTAGCTCTTGCATCACTCCTCTGCTCCTCAGGCAGTCTTTGGTTATGCAGATAAAATGAGGATCTGGCCAAAATTTGTTTCATTTTTGACTCACAGAGCAGATCCATGCCATGCAGGTGTCACAGAGAAATCAGATTGTGACAGTGTAACTAAGAACTGCATTAGAGTGTGTGTGCACAGGAAAATCTCCAGAAACTGGTATGGAATGCCTCATTTTGGACACTTCTGATGTCCAGACCAGGTAACACAGTGACCTTCACAATATCCCTTGAGGTAGACTGTGCTATAGATGAGGTGGGATCTGTAAGTGTAGTCCTGTCAAGGACTTAAAGACAGTGGTTGTGCTCGTGAATCCCATTGCTCTTGTAATCTCAGGAAACTCTTTTTAGCCATAGCTGATGTTTCCTGTTCCCTGGGGCACTGCTGAGAGGGCTCTGAGCACCTGAAGCAGCAGCTGCCCCAAGAGCAGCATTTTGAGATTTCAGCTGCCAGAACTGGGTATGTTTATTGCTGTGTAGTGAACTGCTCTTCAAAACCCAGTAACATGACTAATTTGGGTGGATTTATCTAAAAGACCATAAAAGGCTGCTTCATGCCAAATTTGAAGATCTTATTTCCAGTGTTAGTCCTAAGAACCACAGCAAGTGCAAGAATGACCAAAGTGATGCTCTTCTCCTCCTCTGCTGTCATCCTTGGAAGCGCCAAAGGACTTGGAACGTTCGGAAAACATCCAGCACAGGCTGCCAGGGCAGAAAGTTACAGCCTAATTCATTCAAGTTTGGTAATTTATAAGGAGCCACAACAGGGATGTAAGCTGGGGAGCATCTGGCTATTGTAGCTCTGATTCCTAATGGCTTATAATTGGTAATTCACAGTTTTAGGGCTGACCAGCTTAACGAATTGTAAGAGATGATGGCAGATTGTCACTGAAAGAGAGTCTTTAACTTGAGTTTTAATCTTCTGCAGCAATGGCTTAAAACAGTGCAAGCCAACTTCTGAAGGGCCCCTGGGAGTTGGGGAAGACGTATGCCGTACATCCAATTATTATTATTATTATTTTAATTTAAGAAGCCGTTTCTATCCCGACAGCACTGCTGTCGTTGTTTTTAATCCTGCGGAAAACAGCTGGCAACAGGCAGCCCCGAAGCACCCGGAGCCCAGAAAACTCGTGTGGGGAGCGCACGGCAGGCTCATCCCGCGCGGGGCCGGGCGGCAGCCGCGCCGCTCCGCACCTCTCCGCGGAAACTCCGCCAAGTTTTTGGGGGGAACACACACATACACACAAACGCGCGGCTCGGGGGGGCTCTTCTGTTGCAGCCGCATCCCCAGCCCCGCCGTTCCTCGCCCCTCCGGAGCGGGCGCGGAGGCTCCGCGTCCCCCCCTCCGCCCCCCCGGCGGTTCCCACGCCCCGCGGCCGCGGAACTTGGCTCCGCGGGCGCGGGAGGGAGAGCGCAGCTCCGCACCGCGGCCCCCGCCCGCCCCGCGATGGGCAAGAGCCGTCTTTTTGACGCAGGAGAAATGGCAAATTTTAAGTACGTCATTAATATGGCGCCAAAAGCCTTGGTTTCTTTTTTTTTTTTTTTTTAAGTATAAGCTTTTTTTTTTTTCTTTTCTCTTTTTTTTTTTTATAAATTTTTTTAAGGTTGGCGAAGCCGCCCCGTGTACGCGTGTGCACAGCGCGGAGAGGGGGAGCGGGCGGGCTGGGGGGGGCGGAGAGCGTGAGTGTGTGCGAGTGTGAGTGCGTGTGCAGGGCCGGGCTGCGGGGCGCCGGGGCTGCGGGCAGCGGCGCTGGGGCTCCGGGCAGCGCCATGGGGCCCCGGCCGCCGGCGGGGGGGTGACGCGGGGCGGGCGGCGGCGGCGGCGGCGCGGCCCGCGATGGGACCCGCGCTGCCCGCACCTGGCCCTGCCACGGCGCCCGGGGAGGGGAGAAGGCAAAGAAATTGAAGATTTGGGGCGGCCGAGGCGGGGGGGGGGGGTGGGGGGGTGGGGGGGGGGGGTGGAAGCACCGCCACCATTATCCGTCCCCGCTCCGAAAGTCGCTTCCCCGCCTCCCTGCCGGAGCCGGAGCCCGGGCGGCGGCGGGGCGCGGAGCGCCGGAGGAAGTGCGGGGTGAAAAAGAAAGAGAAACAGGCGGGCAGGGCTTGCCCGGCCGCGGCGGAGCGGCCATCTCGGCTGGGAGCGGGGCCGCATCCATGGAGTTACCGGGCGGGCGCTCCTAAGGAGGGCCCGGGCGGCGCGGCCCCGGCAATGACACCGTACTGAGCCGCCGAGGGGGCTCTCCCGGCCGGGGACTGCGGGAGCATCCCCCGCCCCCGCCTCCTCCCGCCTGTCACCCCAGAGACCGGCGCAACTCCGGGCGGACACTCCTGGCCAAGGTAAAGGCTCGGCGGGGTGGCGGCGGGAGCGGGCTGGGTTTGCAGCGGATGGTTATTTTGCAGCTCCCCCTGCTTTTGCTGTATTTCTCTTTTTTTTTTATTATTTATTTTCTCCCCTCCCTCCCCCGGCTGCCGGGCGGGGGATGTGCAGCATTCCCGGGGCGGATGGCGCACGGTGGTCACTCTCCTTTGGAAGTGCGGGAGGGAGGCGGCGGGGACGTAAACAAGAACTTTTCAAGGCTCGGTTCGCCGCTTCGTCTCTTTATTCCCCGAATTAATGACTGCGGCAGCGGCCCCGCGCCCTGCCCTGCCCGCCGGGAGAGGAGGGGACGCCCCGCGGGGCCGGGGCGGGCAGCGGGGCTCGGCGGGCGGCAGCGCGGGGCCGGGCGGCGCGGCCGGGAGCGGCGCGGCCGCGGGCGCGGAGCGCTGCGCGGGGCCGGGATGGCGGTGCCCGGGGGCGTGGCGGCTGCCGGCTCCCGCCTGCCCTCCCCTTCCTCCCCCCCTTCCCTCCCCACCGCGGGGCTTTCCCCGCCGCCTTCCCCCGCCGCGCCGCACCGCTGGGTCGCGGGGCTGCCGGGCCCGGAGGCAGCGCCGCTCCCCCCACGGCATCACCCGCGCTCGGGAACATCCCGCGTCTCCCCGCGCCGTTGTCCCTCCGGGTCGCCCCCCCTTCTCTCCCCGGCCACCTGCCCCTTCCCCGGGCTCCCTCCTGCATCCTCCGGGGAAGCCGCCGCTGCCCCTTCCCCACCTGCCGAGCGCTTCCCGGGCGGGCTGCGGGGCTGGGAGCGCCCCCGCCTGCCCCGCGCCCGGGGGGAGCAGCGAGCTGCAAGTTGGGAAGCGCTGCAAAGGCGGGAGCCTGCCGAATTGTCAACCTCGATCCGCGATTAGGGGAAAAAAAATCCTCTCTCTCCATACCTATACATTTTGAGCGGTTTTTGAGTGGGAAGAGAAGGATGGTGTGGCATTCACAGGGAAAATTCTCAGTGCCTTTTCAGCCCCGACAGGGAAAATTGTTTTGAAGGGCTTTGAGCAAAGGACCCTCCGACCGCTTGGACATTTCTAGGAGGAGATTTTGCTTCGTGGAAAAAAATAAATTATCTGATCTCAGCCTTCTCCCCAGGGGTAAGGAGCCCAGCTTTTAGGAATGGTGTTTGACCTTTAAGCATTTATTGGCTACCGGGGTTAAAATAAGCTTGAGATAGGAGTAAAAATAGCTTGCAGAAAGGTTAAATCGAAGGTTAAATTTGTTTTTCTTAGGAAAATTGAGGGTGATGTTCAAAAATGTAGGCTTGGAGCAAAGGATGGAGGGTACACATTAGGGGGCTGTAGGCAAGGAGATGCAATTCTTTTAAAGTATTAATGGCTGTAATAGCGTTTGACACCCGAGTTCTGAAAGTTGGTGGATGGGTGGTCCTTCAGAGCAGGTCTGGTCTTTACTGTGGGTTTTCATCTTTCACAGAGATTGGAGTGTCTGTAGCTCCTGTTGATTTCCTCTTGAGTTTTTGATATTCAAGAGACCTGCAGCATGGGGCAGCCAGCTGTGGGCATGGAGCTGTGCCCGGTGTCCCTTCTTGTTCCCTGTGTCCTTCCCCCACCAAGGCACGGGTGGCCCCAGTGCCCTCAGTAACCTTTCTGATTACCTGTGCTCTGTCTGGGCTTGCCAAAGAAAAAATAGATAATTAGACGGTAACGAGTAAGAAGAGGCAAGTAAAGTTATAAATGTGAGTAGTAAAGAAAAACACCTTGTAGATGTGGAGAAAGGGAAAGCACAGGAAGTAAACGAGGGCTTGTTTTGTTTTAAACTGAAATGAGATTAAATTTTGCCCTGGGGAGCCAAGACAGCAGAGTTGGTATGGAGAAGAGATGGCTTGCTCCTCACCTAGGCACCTGAGCTTTTGCTGGAAAGCTGGGGCTGGCAGCAGCCTGCTGAGGAGGCGAGGGACAGACGAGCCCCGGCAGGCAGGGGCAGGCTCGTGCTGCCCAGAAAATGGTTATCCTAGGTCCCAGGATCCTGCCCTTCAGCGTTTACACTTTGCAGGGCTACCGGGGAGCTCAGCAAAAGCTTCCTCCAGGTGTAGGGGCTGAGCAGCTCCGTTTGCTGCGAGTCTCATTGGCCCCGCTGCTGTGCATCCTTTCGTCCAAAAGTTTGTTCTTCTGTTACTATGAAATTGGGGCTGTGCCAGTTTGGGGGGTGCTGCTGCTCTCTCAGAGCCTCCTGTAGCAGCACTTAGCTCCAGGATTTCTTCATGGGAAAAGGCAATGGGACGAGGACAACCCTCCCACGGTGTTACAGACTGGGATGTTCCAGCCCTCCACCCGTTTTATTACACTTTCTAACAACTGGCTGGTGTTCCTAGAGAGAGGGAAAACCACGTTTAAGGCAGAGGGGAAGCGTCGGGAGCAGCCCCGGGGCTCGGTGTCAGCCGGCGGGGCGGGCACAGGCGCTGGGGCTGGGACGGGGTCCCCGGCGCGGGGTGGGTGCCCGGAGCCGTGTGCGTGCCGCTGGGGGCACTATGTTCTGTTTGTGTTCCTATTTCTGGGCTGGAAGAGCAAACAGGGAAGTGGTTTTTCTGCAGTCTCATTGCAGCTCACAAACAGAGCACATCATTCAGCCGCTGCTGCTCACAGCGTCAGAGGTGACGGCGCGGGGACCGAGCGCGGCGCATCCCTCAACCTGCGGGAGGCTGGGAGGAGGTGATGACCAAATCCTTTTGCTTTTTTTATTTTTTTTCCCTGCAGCTTATGCAGGTTTCTGTGCCCGTTCCCTGTGGAAGTGGGGAGCACAGGCATGTATGGATTTCTCTGTTTGCTTGCCACAGTTCAGAATGGTTCGTTCTTGGAAACAGCCTCTGCACAGGGTGCTGGGACGTCACTGAAAATCTCCAAATCGCACGTGGGCTTGATGTGCTGAAGAGTTTGCGGGGAAACATCAGGGGGTTTCCAGAGCCCAGAGCTGATGGGGGGGTCTGCAGAGAAAGATTTCTGTACTAGCTGGAGGCTGGATGAGGCATTTCGGTTTGTGGATGGGAGCTGGTGCCTGTCCCTGGCAGAGTGCCCAGCTGAGCTCAGGATCTGGGCACAGGCGTCTCTGTGTTCCAGCAGTAGTTGCCTTCACCTCTCCCAGGTTGCATGGGTTGGGCAAAATTGCATACCCAAGAGCTCCTCTCCAACCTTCCCTGCTGTGAGGCAGGACCAGCCAGCCTCAGGCCATCATCTCCATTTTAACACCAATAGTGGTGCTAATTTGTCCAAAGACATAGTGATTTACATTTGTTTAGGCTGATGAAGGGCCATCATCTTCCTTGGTTCAGCATTTATCTGCCTTTCTCAGCTTGAACAGTGGCAATGCTAAACGTATTGGTTTGCCAACAGTTCAGTTTTTGGTTTCCAGGCATTAGCCTGTGGATTTGAGTTGCAGACACTTCAGGGGGATGTTCATTTGCTTATAAAATAAACCCACATCTGTTTCTGTTTGAATTTTTAAAGCAAGCCTACATAGAAACCTTTCACTTGGTTTCTGGCTCTGTAAAAACTAGATTTTGGGCCAAGTTTGACCTAACTGTGACCTTTTCAAAGTATTACAAATTTTTTTGGTATTTGTTTATGACTTTATTAATGATGCCATGTGGGGAATGGGTCAGTTAAAGGTGAAATTAACTTATAATGTAAACAAAGATGAATTTTGGAGCAGGGACCATATTTTGTGGGGACTTCAGTTACTTAGTAGTTCACCAGCTGAATTGCTCCTGAGAGCTTTTGGGAGCAGGAGTTCCAGCCCTGGGAGGGATGTGGGCAGTGGGTCCGACCCCCTCCCCCTCCGCGGGTGCCAAAAGGGTGGTGGGAGCTCAGCCACCATCAGACTTTTATAACTCTGGCATACAGATGGGGAAATGGCCCAATTACCCTTCTACAGTAAATTCCTCCCTTAAGTGCCATGCGGTTTACTACTGTCTGGCTGCTCAGGATGAGTCCCTCTGAAAAAACAGCATCTTCTTAGCATGGCCTGGAATGTGACCATTTTCTGGAATGGCCAAAACTGTTGCTGGGTTCAGGCACACTGCCTTGTGTGCCACCCCCTGCCCAGCCCTTCAGTGCTGCTGTTCAGAGATGTCCCTACTTTGCTCGAGCCAGAATTTCATTCAGAAATTTAATGCAGTTTGGTTTGGAGGATGCTGTCTTGGATCCTGCCAAACGGTGGCAAAATGATTTACTGAAGTACAGGCACTATTTTTACCTGCAATGTGAACCACTTCTGCATGTGAATATCAATTCATCTTGTTGAGTAGTGAGTGTGTTGATTCTGTAGGCAGCTGTAGACAGAAGCAGGATGCAGGGACCAAGTTCAGTTAGAGGGATGATCAGTGCATCTCCTCATATACATCAGTCAAAACCAGTGCCAGCCTCCTGCTACCTGTGCTGAGCATTGATTGTAAACCTTTTTTCCCTGCCTTGGAAGGAGAGTGATGTCAGTGATGCCATCTTGCTGTAAAAGCAGAGATGGGAAACCTGGGAAATCTCACTGGCTATCAGTAGCATTCCTGTGCTTCAGCCCAGGTGTTTATTTTCCTCCTCTTGGCTTTGGTTTATTTAATCCTTGTGATTAAGAACTCCAGAATCAATAAAAGCATTGCTCTGTCTTTGTGCTCCAAATGTCTGTTTGCCACTTCAGACCAGTAGAAAGTTTAAAAGGTTGAAGTAGGATTTTCACTAAAAGTAAGCTGCAGTTAGAGCTATCTTCAATTTCATTTCCCCCAAGCAAAGTCTAATGGCTACTTGGAGCAAGGCTGGTTTAATAACATCTGTTCCCTTGAATCACCAGGGGAAAAGTATTGATATTGCCATATTCTTAGGGAGTGTTTTAAGTCACATTTTGACAGGGCAATGCCTTACCACAACACTGATAGTTAAAATGTTCAGGATATTTTGTAGTATTTTCCCTTATAATGCTTTGATAGCACTTATATTTTAAAATACAGCTATTACAGGGTTTTTATATGCTCATGTGGAACATTTCCTGATGTTTGGGGGGAAATGTCATGCTCTAGCTTGCTGTCCCAGTCTGTGTGCTGCTTGTACCTGTTGAACCAAACCACACAAACCCAGTGTTTCATTATCATTCCTGCTTACCCTTTGTGGAACCAACAGTGGGAATGACATATGAACACATTCAGATTCTTTGAGAATATCACAGAAAGTACTAGGAAGATTTCCATGAGGTTAAGATTGTTTTCTGTGGATGTATTTTGGCTTGCAGCCTGTTGGATAGTTGTGTGATTCACAAATAGCCCTTTTCATCCAGAAAAGCCCGAGCCTGTATTGGGGGCCCTGTTGATCAGCCACCAGCCATGCTGGTAAAATTTGGATCCTCAAAAGTTAAAGTACCTTTTTTTTTTTTTTTTTTTTTCCTCCTGAAGCACCTCCTTTGAGTTCCGAGTCCTTGGTTCCCAAGGGGCGAGTTCAGGAGAACCTGCTGATTTCAAGCGCTCCTCTGGCTCATTCAGAGTCTCAAAGCAAATCAGCTGAGCTTGAAACGGGTCTGCTCATCAGAGCAGTGGTACCTGCTGCTGTGATTTTAGCTCTGAGAGGATGGAGAAGTCAGGGCAGCTCTGCAGGAGCCTCCTGCCACCCCCGGGAGCCCTGGTGCCGGCGGTGCTGCAGGGAGGGCAGGGCGCAGGGGTGGGAAGTGCCCGGTGACAGGTCCAACCAGAGGATTAAAAGAAGGAGATAGCGGCTGAATGGGAAGATGGGTCAGAGGATAAAACCCCGGGTTGTGGTACCCGGGGGCTCTCCTCAGCTCCGGGATGCTCGTACTTCCCCCTGCAGACATACCGAGAGTGTGCAGTTTCCATTCTTCTGTCTTTGCACTTCTCGACTTGGCAGCTCAGACAGGTGGATCACAGGACATCTTCTCTCCCATCCAAAGACACCCAGTCCCTGGTAGAGCATCCTCCAGTCCCTGCTAGGGCATCCTCCAGTCCCTGTTGGAGCCTCCTCCCTTGGCAGTGCTCTTGCAGAGGAAGGGACATTTGGATGCAAATCCTGCATAGACAAATTTCCATGCAAAGCTGAGTGATCCAGATGCACTCACTGTAACTACTGGCAGCAGGAAAAGCTGGTAGAAAGACAAAGTTTTTGAAAAAATTGTGAGAATTGTTTTCTTTCATCTTTATTTTTAACGTCTGGGTAGTTGTCTGTCCTGAGGGTAAGGACTTGACTGGTGCTGGGTTGGAAGGGTGTGCAGATATTCAGATAGCAGTGCTTTGGTGCTGAGATGGGTTTTCTGGACATGAAGTGTAATGTTCAATTTCTTTTGTTACAGATGGAAGAAAAACGACGCAAGTACTCCATCAGCAGTGATAACTCAGACACCACTGACAGTAAGACCTTTAATTCAAAGCTTTGAACAAGATTCACCTCCAGCAGTCAAAATGCTTGAATAATTACTTTACAAAGAGTGGAGGAAACTGCATTTACTGGGAAGCCTCTGCACAATGAATAGTGTGCAGGGCTGGGTTTGTCAGAAGTGCAGCAACAAGCTGATACCAATTTATTTAAACACTTGGCTGTGGCTCCTCTTAACTGATGAGAGTGTCTCCCTCGTGTGAGGAGTCTGGGTGAGGAGAGCTGCTGATTGCAGATCTGCTAACGAAGCAGCAAACACTCCTTTGTAGATGAGTTGTCCTTTCCTGTGAACTGCAGCCTGAGACTAGTTTGCTCTTGATTTGGGTTGTACCAGGGGAAAGGGAAGTTTTTACTGGAGTCAAACTGGAGCCGCATTGTTCCCATCTTGCAAACTGAAGAGTGATGTGGGAAAAGGGATGAGGCTCAAGCCAGCAAAACTTGCAAGCCCACGCTTGCTTTTCGACATCTACCTCACTTCATCCTCATTCAGGAAGGCGCAGAAGCATGTGTTCAACAATAAACATGTGCAAATGTGCTGAATTTTGTCTATAAATAGAGCACTCTCCCACTTATCCCAGGGTTTCACCTGCTGCAGACACACCGCAGTGCCTTGGTGCTCAGTACCCTCAAGGCACCAGCCTAATCCCGTGTCTGGACTCTGGAGTTTCTTACTAGTTGCTCTTGGTTTCTTACAAATGTCACAGTAATTTCATCTGGGCCGTGCTGGGAATTTGCTCTCCACACTTTATAGGATCTGGCTGCTGGATATCCGAGAACGAAAGGGACTTTACTAAAGACACTAAACTTCTGGGCTTTTTCCTAACAGGATGATGGAGAGATTACAGGGGGTTATGGAAAGGCTGATCTTGCTGGGTTTGGCTGCTGTTCCCACAGCTTTAGCCAAAAAAATTGTCAGTGTGAGTGGAGTTTGCACCACAACTGCTGACGGGAACCTGCTGTTCGGCTGCCAGCGGGGACCCCCATCCTGCTGGAGCCCTGGGGCTGAGCTGTGCCTGGGGAAAGGCTTTCAGCTCTGTCAACACCGCTCTCTTCTCGTAAAATGAAACATCTCTGTCTCAGAAAGGGGTTTGTTTTGGAAGCCATGCTCCAAACTTCCCTTCTCCTAATCCCCAGATGCTCAAAGGCTTATGGAGCCGAGCTGTGCTCGCTGCCTTTCAGGGGTAAGGCATTTTTAATCATGGTATTAAACAACATGGCCTTATCTCTGTGGGGCCTGGATATTTATGCTGCAGGTGATATCTAAGCTGTTGACAAATGCTCTCCTGCAGGATAGTTGTCAACAGAGTGGTGACCTTCTTTTCCATGCCTGTGCCAGTAAAGGGTAGTTGTGCTGTGTTATCCAAGGCTGTTCAGCTGTAGCATCATATTGTAGCTTGAGAAGATGGGGCAAGGTAGAAATTAGTGGCTGATCTCTCCATGAGAGCTGTGGAGCTGCTGCTGCTGCACTCCTTGGAGCAGCTTGCTGGGGAAAGCAGCGTGTCCATGGGCTGCAGCATAGGGATGTCGGCTCTGGGCTTGGTCTGCACAGTCCTGTTATGCTCTGAAATGTTATAAAGAATTTCGTTTATATGGAACCATCTTTAATAACATCTGGCCTGACACTTCAAAAAACAAGCTGTCTTTTGGGAACAGGTGATGCCCCCACATTTGGTCTTCATTTTGCAAAGTACAAGAAAGTGCACTACAAGTAAAGAATACAGGTTGAGCTGGTGCCTATTCTGCTGCAAAGAAAAACAGGCATGTAAAATTTACCTGGGCCTGAGCTGGTGGAAGAACAGATGTTTCCCACTGCAGTGGTACCCCAGCCTGAGCCTTGAGTCAGCTGCTGGCCAGAGCCCTTCCTGAGATCTGCATGTACATGGCTCCATCGTGTTTGGATGTTGCTTGTGTGCACAGTGTTGTTTCCTCCTATTTAGCCCTCCAAGAGTAAAATAAGCCTACTGATAGTTATTTTGTTGCAACATCATAGAAACATTTTTATATACTGGAATATGGAGGGGTCCTCCTAGACAGAAGACTGAACTGTCATCATTATTATACAGAAATTTCAATAATCAGTTTGTTATTTATCATTAACAAATACAGTCTTTCATTGAAGTGATAATGACACAGATGGGTTGGAAATCAAGATCAGTAATGTAATGGTTCCAGCACATTTTAGGCTTTAGCTACCCTTCCCTTTTGGGGGTGGCAGCAGTGGTGATGACACTGCACAACAAAAAATGTCATGTCAAGGTATTATTTCATCTTAGTGCTGACCCAAAGTGTTAGTTGAGGCTGGAGCAGTGGGGCTGGTGGCAAAGGTAAAAAGCTGTGACTCTTTCCCAGGTAACCTGTCTGTGTTGCCTTGTTGCAGGTCACACCACATCCACCTCCAGATGCTCCAAAATTCCGAATACCAAGTCCCCCTGGTCACGGCAGAAGGAGAAGAAGCCCTCTGAGGTACGTGGGCCTTTAGGCTTTTCCCAAAGGAGAGTTTTCCCGTGGGACTGTGCTTGCCCAGCGTGCCCATGGCTGTGTGTGGGCAGTGGGTGCCAGGACAAGGCAGAAGCCAGGGCCCGTGGTGCAGAGCCACAGCTCCCAGCAGCAGTGTCAGCCCAGCTCTCCTGGGGAGGAGCTGATGGATGCACCATGAGCATCCCTGGTGAGGGGTGGGGGTCCTTGTGCCCACTCCATCCCTATTGGGGCAGGTAAAGGGGGGTTCAGTTGGCAGTGAAGTTTGGTGGCCTGGGAGGTCCTGCAGTACTGGGGCATCTGCCTGCCAAGATTCCCTGGTTTGGGTGCCCTCCTGAATGCCCTTTTATTAATGGCACAGGTCACAGCACTGGTGGCAGGGGAGGGTGACGTGGAGGCTCCTCCCCATGAGCAAGTGAGAGGCACAGAGAGCTGTGAAATGAGAGCACAGCACAGCTGAGTTGCAGATTGTGTTGTGTTGGTTTCCCCCTGTCACGGGGCTCAAGGACATCAGGCTGAGGCCATCAGTGTCTGACCTTGCTGCAGGGTTTCCCCTCGCTGGTACGAGCAGTGCTGCCCGTTCTGGGGACACTGCCCAGGTTCACCTGCTGGCTCTGCAGGGTCTGGGCTGGGGTGGGAGGAGCTGTTTGTCCCCAGGGCTGTGCTGGAGCGGGTGGTGCTGTGTCCTGTTTTCCTGATGTGCCTCGGATACATTTCCACTAGCCATGGAAACTATACCAGGCATGAGCTGCTGTTGTAGCAACCTCAGTGTTTGGCAGTGGTCATCTTCATTTCAGCAGCAGCGTGAGCAAAGCCAGAGGGACATTGTTCTCACATTCCCTTCCCTCTGGACTGGGATCTGGAGTCAAACAGTGCTAAGTTTAGAAGCAGATGAAGCTGGCATGGCTCATGTGAACTCCCCAAGTCCTCCCCGTTTCACCTCTCCTGATGCAGTGCCCTGGCGAGCACAAACCCCTGTAACATCCTCCTTTAGCATCAAGCTGAGCAGAGATTTTGAGGTTTTCCTGTGGTCACTGCCTGAATTACAGCTGCACTTGGTTCTTACAGCTCTGACAGGTTTACATTGATATATCTGTGTTGCCAAAGGACACAGACTGAAAAAGTCAAAGTTATTTGTGCCTTGGGTGAAGAGAGGGACTGGAAAGCTGTTACTACCAGCTGAGTTAGTTGGAAATACTCCAGAGAGCAAGAACCAGGGGTGCAGATGTCATTGACTGCTAACAAGGCTTTTGGAGAATTGAATATTAGCACTGGTAATGTTGGGGTTTGGTTATAGATGTGTCTTTCAGTGTAGGTGTGGGAGAGATTTCTGTGAGCTGAATCCTCCTTTGGAAAGTGAAGCATTTTAGGCATCTCCTCCTGTGGCACCGTTGCCCCTGTCTGAAGGAACTGCCCATCCCTGTGCCTGATGTGTCCATACAGGCCTTGGGTGAGCCCTTGAGGTGCTGTCAGGAGTCCCTGCCACAGAGAGGCCTCGTGTTGGATGTGAGGATGTGACTGGTGTCACTGCAGTGTCACAGGTGCCACCCTGCTGCTGCCCAGCAAATCCTTCTCCAAGAGTTGTGACATCTTTCTGCCTCACTGGTGCAGACACAATTTTATCTTTAATATGGATTACTTCTATCAGCCATCTAGGATTTTACTTGACTGTTACAGAATGTAAGTCCAAGATTCCAACTGAAAATGCTTCTGGACTTGATGGTAAGACCTGGATCCAGGTTGCAGCTCTACAACAGCTGGAATGAAAACTAAATCATAGTCCATGGCACCCGGGAGACATCAGATGCCTGTAGAGGGCTCATCCCTCTGCTTGCTGCTCCATTATCCTCTGAGGAGAGTTCTCAGTGAAATGTAGCTGTGGAGCAACTAAAGTGGAGCAAAAGCTGAACAGTGCCCAGCTTAGCAACAGTTGGGACAGAAAGTGAACCTCTGTGGCTTATCTGAACTGAAACTCCAGGGGAATTTGGGGAGTTGATGAATGATTACTCGAGCTGGAGTTTGGCCAGGAGGCTCAAGCTGACAAACCATCTTTTACAAAGGCATGGTGGGCACAGAAGCAGAAGGAGCAGTCCAGATCTCAGCTGTGCTCTCCTCACTGTGCATTGCCCCTGCACCTGCTGGTGTCTGGGTCTGCTGGAAGTCAGTGCCAGCTGAGGCTCAGGGGTCAGGAGATTGTTGGAGCTTGGATATAGGATCACCCCAAGACCTGCAGCGATGCAGGGAGATGGTTTGAAGGTCACTCCAGAATGAATTTCCTCTCCAACAGCATCTTCTGAACTTCTCAATGAGTGACCCAACTTCCTGTGAGCACCCATGAACACGTCTGCTCCATGTGTGGGATCTGCTGCTTGTCATCTGTGGAGCACTGCAGGGTTGGGCACATCCTCCCAGGAGCACTGGGGATCTCAGGCATAGACTGGGACAGGCATCATGTCCTGCTGGGGCGAGTACTGAGAAATACAAACCACAAATACACCACTATCAAACCAGTTCACATGAAATAGTGAATCACCTTCTTTTGTCCATCCTGCTGAGGATGGAAACCACAGGAGGATAACAGGGAGAGCAGGATGCATGTATTAACAGATATTGAACCCCCAGCCATTTTGGGTCTGGACACACCTTTTCAAACAATAACTCAAACTCCAGGTTTACACATGGCTTGTAGCTTTATCAAGAGCTGCAGTGGGGTGCAGGCATGTCCTGAGGGATGGCCATGCTGGAGGGTGGGCTGGTGAAACAGCGGGTTTGTGTGTGTTTGGACCCAGCAGCCTGTCCTGCCCTTCTCCAAGTCATGTCCCCATTTCTCTGGGAGCTGCTGTCCCAGAGAATCATGCGTTCCTCCTGACAACACGGGCAGGAGATAAAAAAATTGAAAGCATCAGTGTTACATAGTTATTAGTCAGGTCAGGGGGTGATGTTTATTATGAAAGACTCTGTGAGAAGGGATTAACTATACACATTAAAAACCATCCAATACAAGGCATCTGGAAAAACAAGCTTCTTAACATGGAAAAGTACTGAGCTGTTTGTAAACATCCGCGAAGGGGCCATTGCCAGGGAGGGTGATTATATTTATCTGTGCCTGTCACAGGGCTCTGCCCGGGCTCTTCCTGACTGTCCCAGGCACCAGGCCTCTGTCTTGGCTCTCTCCCCTGCAGAGGTGACAGTTGTCCTCCCCTGCCCCTTGCCTGGGCAGAACCTTTGAGGCTGAAACCTGATTCTGATGGTGCCCTGGGCTGGCTCTGCTGCACTGCTTTGCCTGAAGGCAGAGGATGAACGTGGGCAGCTGCCAACAGCTTCTTGCATCTGCAGCGATAGCAGTACCAATCTGGTGATTTTAATTAATCTCATTAGTCTCTTAACTTGTCTGCAAATGGAACATGGTGGCTGGTACCCATCTCCCAGGGTCCCTGCAAGGAGATGCTGGTCGTGCCCCTCACCCTGGGAGCTGGAAGGAGGCAATGCTTGCTCAGGTTGTGCTGCCGTGGATGTGAATCTGCAGCAGGGAGCAGACACGCCTGAAGGACGGATCTCTGCTTCTCCTAGTGAGTGGCACATCAGTGCAATCCTGCCCCCGGCTGTAGAGCTGCTGGGGATGTGAGCACGAGCCTCGCTGGTGTGACTGCAGTCATCAAGCCTCTCTGCTGTTCCTGACAGGGAACAGTTGTCAGTGTCTGAGGAGAGCATCTCAGAACAAGGCAAGGGTGTAATGAGAGTCGCTGGTTCTATCTGCCAGCTCCCAGCCACCAGCGGCCCGGGGACTCCCTGCGATGCTGCCTCTGAGTCACTGCCTTAGCTGCTGTCTTAGTCATTACCTCCAGAGCTATTGAGATCCGCAGTGCTCACCTGCGCTGCTGGAATGTATTTTGGAGGGACAAAAGCCTGCCTTTTGTGTGCAGAACACCTGCCAGCCCTCCAGCAGTCCTTTCTCAGAGGAAGAGCTCTGGCAGTCTCAGCTGTGCTCTGCAAGTGCTGCTCATCCCCCGGACATCCTCGTTGCCCTTCTCCCTCACTCTGGACCTTTGGGAGGCGAGGGGACTGCAGCTGCAGGCAGGGCTCAGCATGAAGGGGAAACCACAAATTTATACAATTTACATTATTTTCTGCCTGCCTTGTTTAGATATTACTTCCGTGTTTTGAAAGGCGCCTTTTTATGTCTCTCTACAAGGATTTAACTCTTTTCCCTTCTAAGAAGTAATTCTTACTGTATTGGATCATGTGTTTTTCCTCCTGCATTATGTATAGAATGACCCAGTGCAATGTGAATGTAGTTCTTGTACTCTTGCTTGGAGAAGAGCTTTAATGGATGTGGCCAAGCAAGACTGGACATGCTTTTATGGGGCTGGATGGGGAGAAAATCCCTCTGTGTTGAAAGGTTTGACTGCAGTTTGGCTTTGACTGCAGTTTGGCTTTGTCAGTTTTCCCTTGCCAGCATGGGGATAACAGATTAAAACCATTGTCTTCTGAATGCTGAGAAGGGCCGGACAAAAATGCTTCTTGTTCCTATTTTGAGTTCTGTTGTTCATTGAATCTTTAACATCCAGCATTTCAAGAGGAAACAAGACTAGATGAAGAGATAGGAGGCTGGCTCCCCAATGGACATGAGAGTTCAGAATTTCTTCCCCCACAGGCAGATAATACCTGATTGCACACACAATCCTGGGATTACCACATTTCACAACTTTGCTACTGAGTATCGATGCTCCTCTCATTCTGGAAAGGGCTGGAAAAATGTGATAGAACAGCAGGGATGTAGGACTGGGAGGGACAGAGGGGAGAAGGGTGGGGCAGCCAGGGCTGCACCAACAGAGGTGCCATCTCAAGCTGATATCAGGACAGTTTGTACAACCAAAACCTATTCTCAGGGCTCCCATTGTTCCTGTTGTTTTCTCTTTCTCTAAAAATCCTTGTGACTCATGAGCTATAACAAACAATTTTATGCTTGAGAGAGTGAAGGGCTAACAGAGCTGGCTGGAAATGAGGAGAGTCCTGTGAATGAGGCAGCTGGAGACTTCCCTGGTCCCAGTGTGTATGGAGAAAGGTGGTTATGGCTGGGGTATGCAGCTGCCAGGACTGCAGTCAGGGAGGGGAAAAAAGTGTTGAGCCAAAACGTGAAGAAAACCTGTTATGTCAATGTCAGGAGGCAGTCCCACACCCTGCCTGCAGTGACCTGCTGGAGCAGGGCTCGGAGCACCCACCGCCCCTGCTTGCTGTGGAGGGGACATCACTGTGACATTTCTGTGGTGCTGTGAGTGTGAGGGTCAGCACTGTGAGATACCACATGGCTGCTGTGGCTGTGAGGGCTTCAGGGAGGATTACAGGTCTTTTGGGTGAAGGAGGGAGTGAATTCAAAGGTGAGATCTCAGATGCAGGCTGTGGCCATCCCTTCTCACCTCTCCTGCCCGCCCTCACCCCAGTGAGCACTGTGTTTTCTGTATGCACTTCATTTTGTGCTTCTGTCCTCTTGCACTCTGTTCCACTGCTTTGCAGTGTGGAGTGCTTTGGAAAGAGTTCTTCTTGCTAAAACTTTTTAGGGACAGAGATGTTATTGTGTATTAAAAAAATGGCATCCCATCCTGGGACGTGAAGGAGGAGGGACTGAGCTTATTCCTCTGCCCCAAGGGCAAGGTCTGAAAGCTCCAAAGTCAGCTGGGTGCAGAGGCAGGGGAAGATGTGTAACAGAATTCCCGCCAGCTCTGGCAGCCTGGTGTGCAGGGACCCGGCCTGCTGGGGCCCATCTGTGCCGGGCTGAGCCTCCTGGTCCCTCTGGAGCAGTTTTCTCCTGGGCTGGTTTGCAGCGTGCTCCTGGAGCCGTGTCCCCATGCCGGGCAATGCCGGGGCCGTGCCGGGCGATGCCGGGGCCGTGCTGGGGCCGTGCCGGGCGATGCCGGGGCCGTGCCGGGCAATGCCGTCCCCGTGCCGGGCGATGCCGGGGCCGTGCCGGGCAATGCCGTCCCCGTGCCGGGCGATGCCGGGGCCGTGCCGGGCAATGCCGTCCCCATGCCGGGCGATGCCGGGGCCATGCCGGGCGATGCCGGGGCCGTGCCGGGCGATGCCGGGGCCGTGCCGGGGCCGTGCCAGGCGATGCCGTCCCCGTGCCGGGTGATGCCGGGGCCGTGCCAGGTGATGCCGGGGCCGTGCCGGGGCCGTGCCGGGCGATGCCGTCCCTGTGCCGGGCGATGCCAGGGCCGTTCCGGGCGATGCCGGGGCCGTGCCGCCTCGCCGGGCGCGGTGTGCTGTGTGAATCCGGCACAGCACTCCCTGGGCTGGCTGCTGCTGTGAAAGCTAATTAAACCCAGTGCTAGACGAGTGTTTCTTTTCATTTCGATTTAAAGCCCAAAACAGATCCGGCTCCTTGGCTCTCACCCAGGAGCTGGTTTGGTACGAGTGCAAAGTCGTTACCTCAGGATGTGCATTCGGTGTTTTTGGGTGGGATGTTTGGGGCAGAGGGGATATCTGGCAGGTTCAGACCTGCAGTGCTGTCACTGGAAAAGGCAAGTCCTTGACAGAGCACATGGAGTGGGAACTGAATGGCAGGGAGATTGCTGGCCACTTCATTGAGAGGGTTTGTGAGTGAATCACGGAGCCTGGAAATTGATGTGAGAATTGCGTGGAAAGGTGGTGGAGAGGCTCTCAGAGGGGCTGGATGGTGATGGGGAGGCAGAAGCAGAGAAGGAGGAGAATTCAGGAAAGCAGCACAGCCTGGGAGTCCTTAGCTGAGGGAGGGATGGGGAAGAGCATTTCTGATGCCTCATGGCATGTCCATCGTCCTTCCTGTGCGCCTTGGCATCTCCCAGGGGTACCTGTTTTTCTCTGAGGTTGTCCAAGTGTTGGACAAGTTGATGCTGGTCCATGGAGAGCTCAAAGACATGCCTCACAGCTGTCACAGGGCACAGGGAGAGGCTGCAGGGCTGTGTCCAGTGGGAAAAGCAGCAGATCCTCGCCAAGGTGGAGCAGCTGATGTACAGCGTGCCAGGGGCTGAAGGAGGAGCCAAATCCAACCCCTGCCTGGCAAGTTTCTGCAGGAGCATCCCTCCAATGCCAGGCTGGATCCGAGTGAAACATTGGGATGTGAACATCAGGGGATGTGAATATCAGAGAATGTTATATTTAATTAGGCCAGGATTATTTTTATTTTTGAGAAGTAAAAGCAATACAGCTTTTGCTTCAAAATAGCAAATTACAGAAATTACAAAAATACCAATGTATCATGGGAGGGGAGCACCACAGTGATGGTGTCCCAGTGACTTCTCATGTTGCTGGACTGCCAGGACTGGCTCTACTGGTGAGTCAGTAGACTGGTGGGCTGCAAGAGGATGGGGAAATAGTAGTAGTGGTGGGTAGTCCTGTCTTGTAAGATACAAGGGAGGTGAAGGTTTTCTCTACATTCCTTTCTTTGCCTGGAGTCTGAGGCTGCACAACCACACCAACCTCCTGTGGACTCCCTGTCCGTTTCTTTGGAAATATGAAGGAAAAAATACCTTGGGATTTTGAAATTTCATGTTCTTTTTCCCTGTCTTTAAAGTTGACAGTAACAAAGGCAGAGGCTGGCCCTGGGCACTGATGTGATGCATCTCTGAGCATCACTAAACCTTCATGGGGTTCCTGAGCAAGCAGAGGTAGTAAAGGAACTCTTGCTTTGGCCTTTCCCATTAATGGCAGGTCGATGGGCAGTAACTCAGATCCCATTCAGGGCTGAAAGGAGAGGACAGGCCTGGCCAGGGCCGTGGTGGTGGCGGGGGGAGCGGGTGCAGGGCAGCAGACAATCTGTCAGCTCCCATGGCCGGGGAGAAACAGTAAACACTCCTATTGAGGGAAAATTGCTTGTTTTCTGGTACCCAACTTTCTCTTCATCGCCAGGTCCTCGGTTCATCAGTGCCCAATTTATCCTTTATTTGGTTTTCATAAATAATTCAGAAGAGTTTTAGTAGAATAATTGAGTCTTTTCCCAACCCTAATCCCAGACAATTCAAAACAAAAAGACATTTAGATTACAATTTGAGCGTATTAGCTGTTGGGAGATTTCCAGACAACTGATCTGCTTTCCTTTACAATTTCTGCGCTGTTCTATCATTTCTAAAGTGTTCTGCTTTGATAGTTAATAATTTGAGCATATCCAGTTCTCCATGAAAAGACAGAGGCGTCGCTGTGATAAAGCGCGGGCGCGCGTGCTGCCGTCGGATGGGTGAGCTTATCTGTTTTCCAAGGAGGACTAAATAAATGAAGTGGTGAGATTGCAAATCCAGCCTGCGATGCGCCTTATCTTCAGGGAAAGAGATACAATCGTGCTTACTTGGCTTAAAATTAAAACTAAGCTTCTATGCTGATGCGAGCTGAAAAGCCAGAAGGGATGAATTTGGGGAAGACTTAATACAGGAAAATGTGAGCCTGGGATCTGCACCGTGCAGAGGGGAGCAATTATACCAAGGGCTGGTCCTGCTCCTGTGTTCTCCTCCCTCATCATCAGTAGGAGGAGGGTGATGGGCCAGGGTTTTGACACTGTTCCCTGGGTGCCCAGCCCTTGTGTTACCCTGAAGAGACAGGGCTTGTCACCTCACTGCTGTCTCCTAGTGCTGACCTAGCTGAAGAAAATGGGGATCCTTGCTTGGGGTAAGGTTCTGGGAAGGTCACAGGGAAGGGCATGATGTGGCTGGACCCTCCCAATGGTTGTTGTCCTGGAAAGGGCAGTCCCATGTTCTCCACTGCTCTGGAGCTGCCTGCCAGGTCCATGCACTGAGGTGGAAGCAGGAGCACACTGCCATCCTGCCCTGCACTGCCAGCACTGCCCTGAGCAGCTTCCTGGCAGAGCTGGGTGTATTTGCCTGCATGAAAGAGGGATGCAATGCTCCTGTACCCCACAGCATCAAAGGAGGTGTCCTCAGGAGGCAACTGAGCTGGCACTGAGGGAGGAGGGTACTCACATACCAGCAGGATCCAGCCCAGGTCATTCAGAAAAGCTTTTGGGTGCCCTGCACCTTTGGAAACCATTCCTGCTTGGCTTTGCCCACAAATCCCAAGGGCATGTGTCTTTGAAACTGTATTTTCTGTAACATTATTGTGCTGTTGCCAGGGGAGGGTTAGATTGAAAATTAGGAAAAAGTGTTTCACTGGAAGGGTGGGTAAGCACTGCCACAGATGCCCAGGGCAGTGGTGGAGTCACCATCCCTGGAGGGGATTAAAAAGACACGTGGATGTGGCACTTGGGGACGTGGTTTTGTGCTGAGCTTGGCAGTGCTGGGTTGATGGTTGGACTTGATGATCTTGTAGGGCTTTTCCAGCTTTAATGATTCTGTGCTTCAATGATTGCATGGTGGTGGTGGCCAGAGCAGGGAGGTGGCACTGACCCCCATGGTGGCCTCAGCTCCCTGTGGTTCAGGCACAGGGGAGCATCTCCTCCTCCCAAGCCAGGAGCTCTGAGGAGCAAGGGATTACTGAGGTTCACGTCATCCTCATTGGAGCTGGGCCCTGGAACTGGGTTAAGGAGATGATGTTGACCCAGGCTGTGACCTGTCAGTGCAGGGCTGTCAAGAACAGGCTGTATTTCTATCCTTTATTTTAGAAAACACTACAGTGGGATTTCTGCATTTGTTGGGATACACAGACCCATGCTGCTGGAGGGACTCTGATACCTCAGATATCCCTTCTCATGTTTAATTAATGCCTGTCAATATATTTTGTAATTTCCTACACTAGCAGTGTGTTAAAAGGTTACTGTGGTGTCTGTAACCATGTCTTTGTAGCACACAGAGACTTATAGGACCCTGATCTTTCCCAAACTGAACTGACTGTAATATATAGGCTGTTAATTACGTTTGCTGCAGGGTTGTGCCATGACTGTCTGACCAATTCAAATCAGGTTTATATAGACATGGTCAAAAAATGTCTCCAAACAGCTGCATCAGGAGGAAAGTACCAGTAAAATGCAGAGGTCCCAACATAGCAAAGATTGTTTATATATTGTATTTAACTCTAATTGGGTTAGCAGCTGAGACTCTGAGGATTAAACAAACTGACCTAAATACTGGTCTCAGTGGTCTTAGTTAATGTCTAGTTTCCTGCATTTCAGTTGCTTTGGGTTCCCAAATACTCTCCAAAGTGTGTTATCTTTGTATCAAAAAATGTAAAACCATACTGTATTATATCTTGTGATTCTGACAAAGCAATTCTCATTTGGAGAACAGACTGTGAAGAGATTAAACAACATCCAGAGAAAACACCTGATCCTTCCCAGCCTTGTGGAAGGAATGCAGAAGTAGCAGGGATGGAGCGAGATGGTGTCCAGGCAGGATTGCTGGCACTGGCAGTTATTATTCCAGCTAATAGCAGATGGTAGAGAGGAGAAATCATCCATTTTCATTTACAATTTATTTTTATGCTGCAAGAAGCAGGATTGCTCGAATCATTGCTGACAGGCAGCCCTCTGGAACGAAAACCTTGCTTACCGTGAGGGATATTTTTAGAATGAGTTTTTCATCCTTGTATATTGGGAGAAGATGCTGCAGGGCCAGGAGTGAGATGGAGAATGAGCCCATTCACTGACTGAAGGACTGGAGGATTTTCCTGCAGGAGGGGCCAGTGTTGATCTTACAGGGAGTTTATTGAGTCAGGAAAAATCTGTGTTTGTGGATGTGTAAGCAGCACCTAGATCACATTTTAGCTGGGTAATTTCTGTCCTCAGCTTTTGTCTGTCCCTGTTCAGGACAATGAGGTGATGTGATGGAGACATGAAGGTGCCTGGGGCAGTGAGGTGACCTGAAGGGGGCACAAAGGTGCTCAGGATGGTGAGGTGACGTGAGGAGGATGTGACAGTGCTTGGGACAAAGTAGCTCTGTGTTTCCCACGTCTTCATTCATGTCAAGAACATGGTTTTCTTGTGGCCTGTGAAGGGCAAATGTGGAGACGCCCAGTTGCTGTACATCCCTTGACATTTGGAGCAGATTTGTGTGCCTGGGCTGAAACCATCAATCCCCTAGGATAAAGCAGCCTGTTTCTTCAGTTTAAAACTAATTTTTGGTCTGCATCTTGTCCAAGCTCACACTCTGTGCCTGGATTTCCTGACTGCCCAGTATGGGGGACTTTGAAGGGGTTGCAGCTGCAGGGCTTGTGCTCCTGGCACTGCCTGGCTGGAGAGGAGTCCCTGCCTGTTGCCATGTTCTCCTGCCCAAAACTTGCCCTGCAGGGGCTTCATTTGCCACCCTGAAGCCACTCCCTTGGTGGTGCAGACACCCCCTGTGCAGTCCCTTGGGGCAGTTTCCCCCGGGGTGCCCCAGCCTCTGCACTGAGCTGGTTTTTTCCCGGCGCAGGTTTTCCGGACGGATCTGATAACAGCCATGAAGATCCCTGACTCCTTCCAGCTGAGCCCTGACGAGTACTACGTGCTGGCTGATCCCTGGAGGCAGGAGTGGGAGAAGGGTGTCCAGGTGCCAGCCAGTGCCGAGGCCATCCCTGAGCCTGTGGTCAGGTAAGTGAGCAGGGTCTTCTCCATCTGCTTCTGTCCAAGGGCCTCCTCTGCCTTGGTGGGTGCCCAGCACCTCGGGGAGCACATAAATAAAGGTGATGCTCGGGATCCTGGGCTGCACAGGGGTGCACGGGACCTCCCACTGCATCCTGAAAAGTCCCTCTCATGTGCCTGGCTTTTTTTGGGCAGTGACCAGCTGGGACAGCTCCTTGTTTGCTCTTGGTCAGGAAAGTTTTAAAAAGATCTGATAAAATCGAAGGGAAGATAAATAAATAACAACAGAAAACCACACAGAGTGCCAGCCTCTGCCTGGCTGCCTGATGCGTCTCTGTATATGAGCACGTGGTTGTACTGCTGGTATTTTATGGTAGGGGAGCAGGAGTTGGCCCTTAAATTAAAAACTTCCTTCTTTACCACGTTTGTGTAGATTGGAGACGTGCTGGGCATGCTGAGATTCAGAGCTTGGGAAAAGGCGCCCAGCAAACAGAGAAGCATCTCCCAGAGCCTGTAGAGGCGACGTCTGTCAGCGGAGATCAGGGGCTCATTAGCTATTTTAAAATAGGGAACTGAGTTTTAAAATAGACACTTAAACAGCTGCTCAGGCGAGAAGGAAACATGGGGGAGCTGCTACTCCAGTGACGTGTGCAGGGGATTATTCCAGGGCAGTGGCCAAAGCTGTGGGGGAAAGGTTGGTGCTGCCACTGGGGGCAATGGAAAAGGCTGGGAAGGGACCCCAGAATTGGAGGGTTGGGTCTGAAAACTTGCAGGATCACACCCAAAACTCCCCACGGGGTTTACAGGAGCTGCACATCTCTCCCGTGTTCCCTCTGTGACGTGTGACACGGTGTGTGCATCCTGCAGGAGCACTGGTGCAGCATCCTGGCAGGGTGATGCTGGGGCTGCCCGTGGCTGCAGGGGGACGTGTGTCACCAAAGGATTTGGGCACAGAGCAGGGGCTGGGGGAGGCTCTGCTTGTCCCACAGCACCAGCAGCTGCTGCTGCTGCAGCTGCCGACCCCGCTTCTGAAATAAACTTTTGTGTACACTCCCCTTCCTCCCCCGGGGACAACAGAGAAAGAAATGAAACTTTAATGAGTCTGAGCACATCAAAAGGGAAGTTGTAAAGGGGGCTGTTGAGTTGATTTAATCCTTGGGAAAAAAAAAATGCAACCGAAAAAAAAAAAGAGAAGGGGGGGAAAAAAAAAAGCTGTGTGTGAAATATCTTTTTTTAGTTGTCTTTGATAGCTGACCGCAGTCTGGCCTCGCCAGTGCTTTGGTTCCCAGCTGAGGGCTCGTGCCGGGGCTGTTTCCAGCAGAACAGTGAGAGCTTGGCACTGCCCAGGCTGGCGGTGCCCACGTGGAGCCACAAGTGCTGCTTCCCAGCAGGGGGATTTGGCATCCCAGACCTCACAACCAGGGGCTTCTGGGGTGCAGGACAGGCTGGAAGTGTGCCCCTCTGCTTGTCTCCAAGCCCTTGGATTTGGGGGTCCTGGAGCAGCTCTGCTGTGTGTTTTCATGCATGGGTATTCCTGGAGTGACTCCTGGAGCAGGTCATTCCCTCCCAGGTCCCCATCCCACTCTGGCCTGCTCTGGCTCCCCCATCACCGCAGTGATATGGGGGGTGTCCCCCTTTGGTCTCAGGAGGGGACATCCTGGTGCTGCCCAGTCACCTTGAGTGTGAAGTTTCACTTCCAGTGTCATGTTATCCTCTGAAGAATTTCCTAATTCTTGGGATTATTTTGCTTGCTTAATTATTGTCAAAATTGGCACTTTTCCATAATCTTGATGAAATGCCTCCTGAAATAGTTCCAGTTCTTTCTTCAGTAGCTCAACATTGTTTTGAGTTCAAGCCTTGCTCTACAAAGAGTGTTTTATTTTAAAAGCAACAGATACTAGAAGGAATTTCTTCCCTGTGAGGATGCTGAGTTGCTGGCACAGGTTGTCCAGAGAAGCTGTGACTGCATCTCTGGAAGAATGGCCAGGCTAGACAGGGCTTTGAGCAGCCTGGTCTAGTGGAAGGTGTCCCCACCCATGGCAGGGTATTGGAACTAGTGAGGTCCTTTGCAGTGCAAGCCAATCTGTAATTCTGAAATCTGGCCCTATCTCTATGACCTCTCAGAGATACTCATTGCTGACTCCATCACCCCCAGCTAATCCCAGGTGGATTTCTGCAGCCCCTCTAGTTTGTGTCATGCCCTGCTCATCCCAGGCTGCTCCTGGGCTGCTTGGAGATCGTGCTGCTTGCACACAGCTTCAGCTTCCTCTTCTTTCTTCTCCTGATTCTGTCTTGCACTGTATTTCAATTGCCTGAACCATCTCTCTTTGCTGGCTGGACAGCAAGCATGGCCTGGAGGGCTTTGTCCTCAGATAGACACCTGCTTGGGATATTTTGCTTTCCCCAATGTGATAGGAGTGAAATGAAGAGCTCATTTTACAGCAGTGTTAATGGTTGCACCTGGTTTGTAGCCATGATGCACATCCCAGGGGGACAAGCAGTGACACTGCCAGATTTTTTTTTAATCAGGACAGCATGCACGCCAGAAGGCATAGCAGGGATGGTGTGCTTCTGCTGAGCAGCTCTCCCTCCCAAAGCATCCCTGCTCTCAAGGTTTTCCCACTTGGGCCACTGATGTGAGAATTGGAGGTGGAAAGGGCAGTGTTGGACTGCCAGGGACAGTGCAGACTGCAGTCATTTTGCTGTGTCCAGGGTTAGACAACTCCTTCTTGCCCTGTTTTGGAGAAATGTCAATTTTTTTTTCACAAGAAATGACTCTATTTCATCTGCCTTAAGAGAGCAGCCTTAAAAGGCCTTACAGCTCCATTTACCACCTGTATGTAATGACTTTAATTCACCCCAGTCTCCATCCCAGGAGCAGGCACCCTGCTGGTCCTGCCTGAGCTGCTGGGTTTGCCCTCCACCCTGTGGCTGCTGCCCCATGGCCTCAGCATTGCCTTCCTCCTTTGCTCCCAAACTTGCCTTTTTCCCTACTCAAAAAATTTCATCTAAACCAAACATCCTTTCTGTGTTGGGTATGGACAATCCAAATTCCTTTAATCTGCTGAAAAACGTCCCAGCACTGATTTTTTTTGTAGGCTGGAAATGTGGAGCCTGGCAGCTGATGCTCTCCCTGGCTGTCAGCGCTCTGCTTTCCCTCATCTCAGAGGTGTAGAAGAGCATCCTGCCCTTAGGGAGGGATGCCTGTGCTAATCCAGTCCTGATGCTGTCACTTCTGACAGCCACTTCCACGTGAAATTCCTGCAGGGAGCTGGGGGGGCTGGGGAGAAGACACCAGAGCCCCAGGAGCTGGTGAGCAGACGAGCACAGCCTGCTAAATAGCAGCCAGCCCGTGGTGCTGATGCTGAGGAGCTGGATCCTGGCTGAGCCGTGGGCAGGCAGGGGTTGTGCCGTGGGGTGTGCAGGAGCTGCTGCTGCCCCTGGATGGATCCCATCCATCGAAGGTGCCGGAGCCACCGCCGCTCTCCTCATCTCCCGCCCGGCTGCGTGGAGACAGCCTCTCCCTGCCCGTGCCCTGCCGCTGGGGTTTGTGCCTCCCAAGCTCAAAATCAGATTTTTAAAACATTCTGTTTTACTGGAGCTGTAAAATGTCAAAAGCTGGGGGTGAGGCAGAAGGCAAGGGCTGTATTTTAAGGAATGTTTTCTCCGGAAAGCAGCTGTCTCCAAATGCCTCCGCTGAGAGCCACCTTAAACTCGAGGGTCCTTTCTAGGTTAGCACAAATTGCAGTGCAGTTGTGAGGAAAGCAGGGAGCGAAGAGATGCAGCACAGCTTGTCTTGTTGTCCCAGGAGGATGCTGCTGGCAGCACCTGGGTGCCAGGGTCATCAGAGGCAGCACAGGAGATCAGCTGTTTCCTCTCCACGATCACTTCTGGCTCCTGGCTGTTCAGAAGGGTTTTATTTTGTGTGGTGACACGCCTGAGAATTGCCCGGAGCTTGAAGAGCTGCTGTGTGGTAAAAGCCACTTCCAGTCAGATGGAAGCTATCAGAGGAGTGAGTGGTCAGGGCAGCTTTCCCTTCCAACAGGCAGAACAGGCAGGCTGGCATCCCCTGCCCGTGTGTCTCCTGTGGTGTGGGTGGTGGTGGCTCTGCATCCCAGTGGTCCCGTGTATTCCACCTCTGCTAGAGCCAGAGTGGAAGCATCTCCACTGGTGTTCTTGAAGCAGAGCTCAGCCTACAGCCCCTGTGTGAGTTATTTTACACTTGTGTAAACAGGAACAGAGATTTCCAGCATGAGGAGAGCCAGATACAAGGTCCCAGTCTGGTGTGGGGTGCAGCTGAGTTTTGGATGCAAAGTTGGCTCATCTCAGTACAGCTTTAGGATTAAACAAGATAAAGTAAGGGAAAGAATTATCAGCAGTTTGGGAGCATCAGGGCTTTGGGTACCTTCTCTGTTGTAAATGGGAAGATGTTTCAGATGAGCTTTGTATTGCCAGGGTCACGCCATAATAAACCCCAAAGGACGTGGATTTTGCTAGTTGATCTGGGTGCTCAAAGGAGGCTGTGAAGCCATTTTTGAGCAGTGGATGTGCCAGGACCTGACCTGTCCCTTCCTGCTGGTGGTGATGCTGACAGAGAGTTGAGCTTGCACAGCAGAGCATCACTTCATAAAGCAGCGGCACCTACGTGGGATTTTATGCACCTGTGCAGGTTTTATTTCCTCCTTTATTTAATGATTTAATGTTCTTGGCATGTGGCTCCTTCCCCAGGCTGACAGGGATGCAAGCAGGATCTCAAGGTGGCTCTTGGATCTCACATTAAGCCACATTAGTATGTGCTGTAGATTCTGTTTCCTGTGAATTTGCACACAGCGGGAGGACGAGCAGGAAGGCTGCTTCTTGCTGGCAGGCTTCCCAGATATTCTTGGCGTTGCAGATCTGTACTTGCATCGTCGCTGTGGCCCTGTTTTAACAGAAAACAGAAAGTGCTGTGCTAACAGGAAGGCACAACCTCGGCGAGTACCAGCCTGGCGCTGGCGGCGGCCGCGGCGCAAACGCCGTCTGCCACGTCGGCGCGGTGGCCGTGTCCCTGCTCTTGTCCCCCAGCCCCTTTGTGCCCTCTCTGATGGCCACACACACAGGTCGGGCAGGTCCCTGCTGTGCTGTGGGAGCACACCCAGCTGCTGCAGGGCTGGGTCATGGTGCTGTGGCACAGCCCTGGCGGTGTTCATCTCCTCCCGGCTGTGCTGTTCTTTGCTGGACTCTCAGGAGTTGCCCCCAGGAGTTCCAGCAGCTCTTTCCAGGGGTGTGTGATTGCTGGCAGGTCGTGGTTTTGTGGTGCCGGTGTCATTGGAAGAGGAGGCACACGGAGCAGGTCTGTCTGTGGGAAGTGGTGCTGGAGCTGAGTGTACTGGGTTTGTAGAAGGATGAACTGGTGCACCAGGACTGGGACACATCCCTGCCCCCATCTTGCAGTGAGAAGACACCACAGCTCCTCCTCACAGGGCTGGGTGCTGCAACCAGACCCCCCAGTGCTGTGAGGGAGGATTCCAGCAAAGGGAGAAAATCCCTCCAGGAGCAGTCTCTGCTGCAGTGTGGAGCAGGGTAGCCTGAGGGAAGGTGGCCAGGCTGGCGTGACAGCAGGGTGGCACGATGCAGATGTCCCAGTCCTGTCTGTTTGTCCCCTCTCCTGTCCCTTGGGAGTGCTGGGGGCAGCCAGGCTGGATCCCTGGGGCTGTGTTCCAGTGTGTACTCAGTGAGCCAGCACACTTTGTTCTCAGTGCTGAGATTGGACTTCCTTTCCTCGGTCGGCGACGCAGGCTGGCTGTTGACTCATCAGCTGCTTCCCTTGGGCTTTGCTGCAGAAGGGGCAGGCAGGATTCTGCAGCAGTTTGAGTAGCTTTTGGAGCAGAGCTTTTTTTTTTTTTTTAACATAATCCAGGTTTTTTTCCCTTCCCTCCAGCTCATCATGAAAAATGTGTGAGTTTGGAGCTTGCAGATGGCATGCTGGCGATTTTACAAAGGGCTATTTCTTGGGTTGGTTATCCCCAGTCTGTGGCTGCCTGCCCTTAAATAATGCCTGGGTTCTGGTATGCTCCAGAAATACATGTACACTTCCCTCAGTGACTGTGCTCTGATCAAAGGAAATGAAAATCCCAGTTGCCCTAGGCCTAAATGTTTTGATCATGAGCCCTGGGCCATGTGTGGGGAGAGGAAGGCTCTGTGCCTGCCCGTTCCTGGGGACCCCCACAGTGACAACTGGCTGTGGTGGGGATGGGCTGGCCAGTGGCACTGATCCACGACTGCAAAATAATCCTAGTGATGCAAAATAATCAGTGAGGTTCATCTCCAGCTCTGCCACTGGGAGAGGGAGGTTTCCAGTCAGGTCTGCTCAGGTAACCCTGGTCCCTGCAGGCAGTGGGGAGAGATGGACTGTGCACAGGGTGGTCTGTCCTGCCAGTGCTTGTGGTACCTGGTTTGGGATGGGGTGAATCACAGCCAGGGCAGCAGAGGGTCTGGGCCATGCAGGAGGTGGTAGTGGTGCTGCACAAGGTTGTTGGCTCGTGCCCAGTGCCTGCAAGTGCTTTGCAAAGGAGCAAGTGTGATTTAGCCTGCCTGTTACTTGTCATCATTTCTGGTTTACTCTCTGCTTGACAAGTTCTTGTGTGGGCTTTCTGCAAGTCCTCACCTTTATTAGTTTGCTATGGGAAACGTGTTAATCCAGCCTGTTCTTACCTCATTCCGAGCCACTTGAACTTCTATTTTGAATGTTTGCTAATCCTCCCAGTGGATGCCTGTGGTTTATACTGGATCAAGCACACAGAAAGTCAAGTGTACTTCAGCAGCAAATGTATAGACTGAGTGAGCTTGATTTCCTGCTGCTCTGTAACAAGGTTTACAGCTCTGGGGACCGACTCTGGTTTGGTACAGCCTTGGGAGCCTCCACATCTCGCTCCATTGCCTCTGCTCTCCATCCAGAACCACGGATTTAGTGTGTAACCAGGCAAACCCCAGCAGCCCTGATTGCTGGGCTTGCAACCACAGCACTAATGAAATCACCTCTTAGTGATTTAGTGCACCTTGGGTCCCCTTTGAACGATGCAAAGAACTATTAAAGTGCTCTCCAGAGTGATGGGAGGAGCAGGATAGCCCAGCAGCAGGAACAGCTGCTCAGCTCTTGGTGCTGCTGTGGGTAATCCTGCTGAATTTAGGTGAGGTATTGCTGCAAGGTGAGCATCACTATATTGCCAGGACGTTGGGAAGGTGGAGGGGAGCTGGCAGGTGGTTTCTTTCAGTGCACTTGAAGAAGATCTGGAAAATCTCATCTAGTTAAAGGTGGCATGGAGTTTGGATTAGGGGACCTTTAAAAGTCCCTTCCAATTCAAACCCTTCTGGGGTTTCCTGAAGTGCACCCAAACAAGCAGAGCTGCACGTGGTGGTGGGAGAGGCAGACAGATCCTTCCCTGTTTTCTGGGATGGGCTGTGTGCTGCTGCGGGTGACTCAGCGTCAGAACTGTTCTCATGTGTTTCAGGGTTCAGCCTTAGTTCAGTGATCCAGAACACATGAAAAGGGTCTGGATGCTGCCTTTTCAGATTCCTCAAAGCTTTGCTTTCACTGAGCTGGGTTTCTTTGAGGAGCCCCATGCCAAGACACCGTACTGGTGGATGGGAGTTGTCCTTTGTGCCTGTGTCTGTGTTTTGAGCTTTCCCATCCTCAGCTCTGTGAGTAACAGTGTCAGGGGGATTTGTCCCGTTCTTGGTCTGCCGTGGCTCATGCTCAGAGCAGGTGCAGAGCTGCCATTGTTGCTCATGTCTTCTGTTTCTGGTCTCCATTAGTAGGTGGATACAAAGGCAAGTGGAGCTGTTTGCATTACTGAAGTAATTATGGAAACATTATCTGGCTGGGATAATTAATTCCAGATGCTTTCATGTTAGTAGCTTGGCTTAAGTTACATAAAGAAGCAACATTTTTTTGTCTTTTTATTTCCAGAAAACACACACTCAAGTCTCCCTGGCTTCTCTAGTAGCAATTCCAAGACATATATTAAATTGAGTATTTTAATACAAATTGAAATACTGCTTAAATGGAAATGAGCAGAATAGTGGCAGCCTGCAGGCTGGGTTTGGAGAAGGTGGCCTTGTGACATGGGTCTCTGAAAGACCATCAGGTGGGTCAGTGATACTCTGGGAGAAGAGGGAGGGCAGCACCAGTGGGTGCTGAGGCTGGCTCTGCCCTGCTTGCCTGCAGGGAGAAGGTGCTGTGTGAGCATTCTCTGCAGTCCTGGAACTGGAGGCTGCTGCATTTTGCTGGGTTTCAGAGCCAGAAGAGCAGCACAGGCTGTGTCCCCTCCCAGCAGCAGTCCCCCTGCTGCCTTCAACATCACTGTTAGAGCTGAATGGCTCAGAGGGAGAAGGGGGAAGGAATCTGGAGAAGATCCTTGCACAGCATCAGAAATGATGTGTGTGTTTTGCTCTCAGCCCAGACACTGCTTGTCTAGTCAACCAGAGAAACATCTGCGTTTTGTTGTTCCAGTCAGCCCAGCAAACCACTGCCCAGCCATTGCTGTGTCCCTGCAGCCGTGGTTTTCCTGTGACAGGAGTTGTGGAGATGAACCCAGCTGTGCTGTGATGCTCTCCTCTGCCTTGGGAAGGCAGGCACTGCTCTGCACCTGAATCCTGCACCAGGTCCCTACTCCCATCTACATCAAAATGATTCTCTGGGCACTGAATCAGAGTTGCAACTTAAATAATTCATTTGTTGAGCTAAATCTCAGTGAGATTTAGCCTGGAATATAAATGTGAGAAAGACAGGGGTATCAACACTGGTCTTTCTGTAGTCTGCTGGGTATCAGGCTTTTTATGTGGTGATAAACAGCTCAGCAATGGAATTGGAAAAGCTGTCTGGGTTTCTCAAGATGGCTGTTTAGTGCCTCCTGTTCACTTGTTTTCCTCTTTTTATCACATCAAAGAAGAGTGAATCACTTTCTCCGTAGAGGATTATGTTATTCCAGGGGCCTGGAAGGACCCACTATGGTTACAGGCTGTTACAGAAGATTTCAAATGGGGAGGGAACAACCAAGCATTTTTCTTACTGCACCTGTTAATTGTAATTGGGAGCTTCAGCTGCATTTCTGTAGAACTTCCAGAACCTGCCTATGTAAATTCTAAACTGCCATAGCTTGGGAGGGGCCCCCTTACCCCATCCTTAAGGTTCTGCACAGCAATGGGACTGTCACAGGGGGATTTCCAAGCCCAGAGAGAGCCCTTGAATGGTCCCAGAGCCGAAAGGAGTTTGATGTGCCAAGGCTGTGCCCTGCAGAGCTGTGCTGCTCACGGATCAGATGCTCCCCATGGCTGGGGATGTTTTAAAATCCAATAATGAAAATTTCTGATATTCACTGGATAGCGCCAGAGTGTCGGAATTCAGCTGGGAAAGGCAAGGGCAGCAGCTAAAGGGGAGGGTGGGGGTAGCTACAGCACTCTGTCCTGGGCTGGTCCCTGCCTGGCAGGGGACAGGAGGGTCCCTGAGACATGAGGGATCCCTGATGCATCTCCAGGCAGGAGGGATGGGGAGTGCAGCCTGCACAGGCACCCAGGCAATGCACAGGCACCCAGGCAATGCACAGGCAATGCACAGGCAATGCACAGGCAATGCAGAGCCACCCAAGCAATGCACAGGCACTGCACAGCCACACAGGCAATGCACAGGCACTGCACAGCCACCCAGGCATTGCACAGGCACAGCCACCCAGGCATTGCACAGGCACAGCCACCCAGGCATTACGTCACCTGGAGCTGCAGTCACTGGCTGCTGGCACCCGGAGGGCAGGACGCTGCTGCAAGCAGCATTAACCCCTTCCTGAACATCCCCTGTGCCACTTGGGTAACACAAAGGGCCCTTCACAGAGCTCAGCACTAGGTGTCTGTGCAGTCAGGGTTGTGTTTTGGGCACAGCTGCTCCTGGTACTGCAGCTTGCTGGATCCTCCTGGGGCCAAATTCAGCTGCTCTGTTCTCTCAGTGCAGCAGCAAAAGCTGACTGGAGCTTCATGGCTGAACTATGTGTGTAACTGCCTGGGCAGGTTTTTGGGACAAGCACTTAAAGGAAGGTTTAGGTTACAGCAAAGGGCAGTGCCAGCCCAGATACCCACTGTGCCCATCAGTGGCAGTGGGGACAAACGGCATGGTGGCACTGAGCTGCTTGCTCAAACAGGGATGTACACGAGAAGAGTTGATGTTAAGTTCCCTCCATCAACATTTTTTGCTAGGCATGCACTTGTTACAGCCCCTGCCATGGAAATAGTTTACAAATGGTGCAGAATGGGTGGAGACCAGGCTATCAGCCATCACCAGTTCCCCTTCCCAGACCCACAGGTTCCCCTTCCTGTGGCTGCTCTGTTGATGTATGTATGTTGAATTTTCATGGATTTTCAGAAGCTGTTGCCAAATCTTGGGGGAGTTTTGGCTCCAGCAGTCAATAAGGAAATCCTGCAAATCGTTTATTTTCTGCACAAAGTGGCCCCAGAGGTGCCATCTCATTCTGCTCAGGTTCTTGTTTGTTTGAAAATAAAACGGTTTGGTGACGGTGGCCTGTTGAGATGACACTGTGTCACCTCTCTCCTCCCTCTCTGAGACCAGCTGCCTCCAGCCCTCTCTCCTGGATCCACAGGAGGATGTGTTGACAGACCCTGGGTGCCCATGGTCCCTCCTGCAGGGTCCAGGGGCTCTGGTGTCAGGTGGTTTTTGCCAGGGGTGACAGCAGGGTGCCCACAGGGCTCTGAGCTCTCTGTGCTGGTGACCAGGCTGCTCCAGATCTTAGCTGGAGTATCTTCAGCCAAGGAGGGGAGGGCTGAAGTGCACAGGTACCTGTTAGCAACAAGACCCAGATCCTAAGGACATTTTCACGCTCATCCAGCTGGTCAGGCCAGCTTGCATGGAGGTCTGAACATCAGGCCAGTTAATTTAAAACCTAAACATATATTATCTTCTTGGCGTTCCCTTTCGTCCTTGAACCCAGCTTTGGGAGTATAATTTTTGGCTCATGGTTTTATAGCCTTTACTAGAAGCCATAAAAATGCAAGAAGTAGGAGCAGCATGGTCAGTAAATCTGGGTGTGAGTATGTGAGGGTCACAAACCTTTGTGTGTGGGTTGTGGCTTGTTATTGTGACCATCCACCACTATCTCCAACCCCATCCTTCAACCTTATATCCCCAGGCACTTTTTCTGACTTAAATTCTTAAATTCTGCTCTGCTGTTGAGAGGCAATAGCATCTATAAATTCTGTTAGCTTAAGTTCATAAGAAAATGGGGCATCTGGTCCAAATGGGCTGCTAGATGCTATTTTAATAAACAGAAAGTGAAAATCATCCCTTTAAATTGCCCTTTTAAAGCTGTTGTATGCCACAGGAGAATTCCCCCACGAGCAGAGCTGGCAGTAGGAGCAGTATCAGCACCCACTGAGGGTTGCTGGCAGAGCTGTCATCCACTGGCTTTCCTGAGCTGACTTATTTATGGACATTGGACAGGACTGATTTAGACTGGAATGGAGGTAAAGAAAAGATGACTGGCTAAAGCCTTTGTTGTAATAAAATTAAGTATTTTTAGATGAGAAACACTGTGCAGGATTAATTATTTCTATCTGATATATTAAAAGGGAGCATATAGAAAAAAAATGCCTTCTCCCTTCAGCCAAGTGAAGCATTCAGTTTACAGAGATGATTAACCGTGGGAATTTGCCGAGTATATTTTATTACTGTGTAATCTTCTCCAGGGATAGATGTGATCCTCAAGAGTGTTGGGGTCCACATACTCCTTTCCCTCAAGTGCCCTTGAGACCCATTTTCAGACTAATGGCCTCAGGTTTGTTGTGATTTTTAGGCTGATCCCAATTTTCAGCCCTTCGTTTAAATGAGCCTTTGATTGATACAGGATTTTTTTTTAAATGCTGTATCTCTGGCTAGATGGATAAATAAAAGAGTGAATGCTCCTTGTGTGTGATGGAGCTTCTGTGAGTGGTCTGGCTCTTGCTGGGGGCTTTGCTTCTGTGATTGTTTGCCATGATGGTGCAGAGAATTTGGGTGGGTCAGTGGCTCATGTGTAGACTCCTCATCACCCAGCCTGGGTATTTCTTTGTCCACTGAGCAGCTATTTGGAACCATGTTTTCCCAATGGATTAAGACACAAAAGGGGAGCCCTGATGACATCCCCAGCTCTTGGAGCCCAGCAGGAGATGGATGGACACTAGTGAGGGCAGCCTCCGTGCTTTGTTCCCTTTTTCTTGCTATGTCTCCGCTGCAGTGTTTGGACAGCACAAAGCTTGCAGCTTTTTAGGCTCCAGTATCTTGAAGCTATTGGAGGTGAAGAAGGGTGCCCAGCTTGGTTTATTTTTTGTACTGCTGTGAGGCAGGGCATGGTCTTTCCCAAAGGATTGTTCTCTTGTTTTAAACTGTAGGATCTCTTCCTTCCGAAGTTCCTCCTAGCCTAAGGCACTGTCACTGCAGTCACTGATCTTCATATCTCAGCACCAAGAAGCCCTTTGCAGGTGTGTTAGCATGTGTCAGGAAGGAGTGGCTGCTTTTTAGGAATGTGATTTTATCCACCAAAGCAAATCCAGGAATCAGTGGGAGGCTGTGCACCTCTGGGCATTGCATCCTGCTTGGTCTTCCCAGAGGCTTGGGATGCCCCATGTGAGCTCAGCATCTGGCAGCCTCCAGCTCCCCTTGGGGTGGGAGGAATGTTCATGGGAACAGGCACAGGCTCTCTTAGGGTTTGCTGAATTGTTTGCAAGCCATAAACCCCTTGTGTTTAACTGAGTGCTGCAGATGAGTCAGGGAGTTAATCTGGACCAGGATTCCAGCAGGTATATTTTTTATTTTTAATACAGTGAGAAGCTTGTATAACCTTCCTAGGGTTATACAAGCTTCTCACTGTATAAAAAATAATTTACCAGCTATTTCAGTTTCTTCGTTTCTGACCTTCTCTGTTTGCTGATATTTGAAATGGTGAGAAAATGGCACAAACATGTCCCAGCATCCCCAAGCCTGAATTAACTCCAGGGGATCCCAGCCCATGCTGCCAGATCAGCAGGTGGTTATGGGGAGGAAACTTCAAAAGTAAACTTTAGTGATACTCTTAAGAAGATATTTTTCATTTTAGTACTTATTCCTTGTAGGAAAGTGGCTGCTGAGTGCTGCAGCACCTGATCATCCCTCCTTAATCCCTGTGTTCCCAGACAGGGAAAGGCAACTGCCATCACTGCATTGGCACGTTTCAAACCTTTTAACAGAGTGCTGGTGAGCTTGTTAGATGTTTCTATCTTCATTACCTTGATCTTCATCATCAGTGATGTGGTGAGAGGCAAAATGTCACTCTTTAAGTGGCAGTTCCCATTAAACCAAAGCAAACTGCGTTTAATTACAGTGTCAGAAAAAGCTGGCTGTTGAGTGCTGGTGGAGCTGCTATCATCAGTGAGCCCCCGAGCTCCCTGTGATCTCTGCATCTCCAGGGAGTGTGCAAAGCCAGGACCTGAGAGTCTAAACATGCATCCAGGTTTTGGGGGGGATTGGGAGTGCTGGGGAGGCGGGTGCATGACTCGAGGGCAGAGTCACTTGTCTCCTGTCTCTGAGCATCAGGTTCAGCAAAACTTCTCCATAAGATACCTGCAGAAAGGAGGGGGAGGCTGTGTGCCCAGGTGGGAGGGGATGTGCCCAGGCTGAGGCAGGTGCTGTGTCCCTCACACTGCTCTTGGTGGGCAGTATCACATGCACTGTGTGAGATAACCCCAAGGGATGGCTCCAGTCACGGCAGCATCCTTATCACACCGAGTGCATTTCAGTGCTGTCAATACAGTGAATGACCTGTTCAGGATACTCCTTTGATGTGTGCACAGAGCATTAATCTTTTATGCCAGGGTAAAAATAGCAGCTCTTTCCTCCTGCCATCCCAAGCATCCGTGGCTGGCTCTGTGTCAGAGCATCACCTGTTGCAGGGGCTGTTGTGTGAGCAGCTTGTGTAACTCGGCTTAGTGAGGGCTTATGGCCCCAGCCTCGTGCCTGCTCAGCCAGCTCTTCCCAACACAAGTGTTCCCTGCAGGTGGAGGACTGGTTTTTTCTCTCCCATAACAAGGCTGTGCCCAGCCTGGCTGCTCCCACCCCAAGGTTCTGTTTCTGTGCAGGGATGACCTGGACTTGGGCTCCTGGGAAGGACAGGTTCAGTCTGATGTGAACCAGTGCACGTTGCACCAGCAGCTCCTGCTTTCTTTTTTGTTGATAGCATTTTCCAGTGGCTAAAGAGGCTAAAACAAGGGCTAGATGGGGACTTTTTAGATGGGTATGTAGTGACTAGACAGGGGGGAATAGCTTTGACCTGACAGAGGTCAGATTTAGGTTAGATATTAGGAAGAAATTCTTCCCTGTGAGGGTGGTGAGGCCCTGGCACAGGGTGCCCAGAGAAGCTGTTGACTGCTCCATCCCTGGAAGAGTCCAAGGCCAGGCTGGATGGGGCTTGGAGCAACCTGGGACAGTGGAAGTTGTTCCTGCCCATGGCAGGGAGGGTTGGAACTGGATGATCTTTAAGGTTCCTTCCAAACCCATCTATTCTGTGATTCTCTGATTTTAGGGGTTTGGGAGCTCCTTAGATCCCAATCCTGAAGACATGGCTGGAGCATACCTGGTTTCAGTGTTAATTACTGCTGTCTGCATTAGAGACATCAGTGAATCCACAGGTCCTGTCCTAGATTACAGTGAGATTGTTTTAAAATGTGGGGATTGAGAGCTGTTCTTCCACGTGGCTCTTTTTAGTTTGTGAACGTAAATTTGGAGATGTACTCAGGACATTGGATCACATCTTTATTTTCAATTTATTGATGGGGAAGGTAAAGCAAAAGAGATAATAAGAACCCATTTCTTGATGTTTCCCTCTCTGAGCCATGAATTGTTGCATAAATTCTCCTGCTGGTGGCTCTGGTGGCACCTCCAGTGTTTGTGACCACAGAGGACAGCAATTAAACTACATGTCTGGGTCTGTACAAACTCTGGGTTTATTTTCCTGTCCTGCCCCAGGTTCCCTCCTGACCTTGGGCAGGGCAGGTAGGGTCTCATTCCCGAGGGCAGCTAGGCTCAGGTGTCTCTCCTTGGCACATGCAGACCTTGGAGCATGTGGTACCACAGTTCCTCTGGTTGTGTGATGGACACCATGGCTGTGCCCCAGACACAGCACAGAGCACAAGGCCCTCGATGCTCTGACAGGAGCTTACATAGCAGGACAGAAGGCAGATAAAAGGACTCAGGCATGGGGGGCTGTACCAGCTGGCACTGGTGCGAGAGCACGGCTGGGTCCTCCAGCTTTGCACGGGGAGAAGCTCTTTGGAAGAGGCTGACGTGCTGCAGCGAGTTGATGTTTGGTTGCTGTTTCTTTGCAGCGTCTTTCTGGCTTGGTATCTGTGCCAGGAGGTGGATTTCAGGGGAGGAAATGTGAGCTGTGCAAATACTGCAGCAAGCTCCAGTTCCCAGCTTCGCCGAGATCTGTCAGCTGACACCACAGGCTGCTTCTCATTGCCAGCTTGTCCTCTGCTTGCGTGTCATCAGGCATGACACTGTTGACATGTGCATGGCAAGGATCATGCATATTGCTGCAGAGTTGCCAAGGAAAGGCAGGAGAGCTGACAGCCAGCTCTCTGTGCAGGGAGTTTGCACAGATGAGGCAGCTCCTCTCCCCATCCCTGTGGTTGTGATTAGAGAGCACTGAGAACAAATCTCACAGGCCACCATGGGATGTCCCCCAGTGCCAAGCATGCCAAAGTGCTGCCCAGCACAGCGTGGATGTGGCACTGCAGTGTACAGCACCCTGGAGGTGTTCATGGAGGAGTTAATGGCTGGGGGGCTTGCTGTCAGTACTTGGATCATCATCTCCATTGCACCTCCTTTTCCTGGTGTCAAGAGTTAATTTCTGTATGTGAATGGGAACACTCTTTGCTGTAATTGCTCTGCTGGGGCTGTCTGTCCATGCTGGCCCATGGGCTGGCTGCAGGTGCAGTGGCTTTGCTTTCCTTCACAGAGTCGGGTACCCAGTGTGATCTCACCCCCTATGGCAAGAAACAGAATATTTTTCTGAGTTGTAGCTCTTTCTCAACATCCCCTTCTTTTCTTCCAGGATCATCCCCCAGCTGGAGAACTCACTTTCACAGGTGTCACCAAGCAGCCTGCCTGGCTCTGAGATTTCAGAAGCTACAAGGACTTACTTGCAAGGAATGAGCCGCTATGACCTGGACGAGCTCGATGCCTGCTGGTTGGAGCTTGTTAACATGGAGCTCAAGGAGATGGGTGAGTATTGCTGGTTTGGGTCTTTTTTCTTTCAGGCCTGGGTGTCCCACAGTGGGCATTCAGGCTTTTTGAGTAAGCATGTGAAACTAAAGCCCTTGAAGGAGAAATGTCAGAGATACTGGTCCTGATTGTTTCCTGTTCCAGGCATCTCTAGATATCACAGCATAGCACTGCTTGCATCACTGCTGTTATATCATTGCACATTCTTCAAATCCTTCAGTGGATTTTGGTCGGGTGCAAGTACCTGAGCTTGGAATTTGACCATTGGCACTAGTGCTTAGCATGGTCTGCCGGGCAGATTTGTTGGCACAGACCCATGGGTGTGTAGTCCTGCCAGGCTTGGAGGGATTTTCCAGTCCTTGTTAGGGAAGGGTTGCTGTGGTGTGGCTGCTGCTCTGCAGGTAAGACTAAGACCTCAATAAAACATTCACCTTGTGAGGTCAGTGAGGGCTCAAGCGTGTCTACATGAAGGGTTAGTCCTGGTGGCAAAGGCCTTTCAAGAGTGGGAAAAAGGATTTTACCAGGTGCTTGAGCAGATGGGACAGTGCACTGTGGAGCAGGAGGGTTGGCTGGCTCTCACAGGCAGCTGGTTGTGGGCTGCAGCAGGATTCAGGATAAGGTGAGGAAGATGCAGTTCAGTGATCTTGCATAGAACACAAGTGAGCTCAGAAGTTTGCCATGACATTGTCTGATCCTGGTTTTGGAAGATCCGTCCTTCTGGTTTACTCATGATTTACAATGAAATTTTGTTACCGTGACCTCAAAAAAGTTGTAGAAGCTGCTTTCACAGTTTAATTATGTGGTATAAGTATGCTGTATATTGGATTTCCCATAATCTCTCTTGTGGAACCTGTAGCATCACAGAGAAATCACAAGTCAGTTTTGCCCTCATTAGCTGGTCCTCTGTTAGCAGCCTCAGCTCTGTCATTAGCACATGCAGGTTTTGAGGCACTGGCAGCTACAGGGTGGTACTTGGGCAGAGCAGAGGCTGCTGCTGGATAAAGCCAAGTGCCTCAGTGCTGCTCAGGTACCTTGCAGAGGATCTGCCCTTCCTAACCCTGCACAGCTGCTGTTACTGCATCAAGAAATCACCTTCTACCACACTGGGCACCATTCTGACCTCACTGTGTCTTCACTGTATCCCCTGCTACATCTGCCTTGCATCTCTTCAGCTGCATGGCCATCAGAAATGTCTCTGGGCTCCAGGGAAGGGTTGTCTCTATTTCCACTTGCCCTTGTGTGTATTTCACAAGTCTCTAGAAATGAAGTGGGCAGAGATTTGGCTTCTCCAGCTTAGTTGGATTAAATTTGCCTTGCTTTATTATTTCTTCAAAGTATTTGGTTTCAAATGCAGTGTCCAGATGTGGAGCTCCTTGATGATGGAAGGTCGAGCCAACTGGAAGGTCCCTGCCCCAGGCCAGAGGGAGCTGGCTGCTGGCTGTCCCCATGTCACCTTTGGGCTGGCATGTGGCAAACCCACGAGTGCTGGGCTAGAGCAGTGGCTTCTCCAGCAGCACTGCCTTGGGAGTGAGTTGAGTTTAGGAGGGGAGCTTGAGCCTCCTCCCAGCCATACCCCTGCTCCATGGGCGGGCTGGCACCTCAGCATCCCTGGAATCCCAGCTCAGGACACAGGCAGTGCTTTGGGCTGCACCTCAGCATCCCTGGAATCCCAGCCAGGACACAGGCAGTGCTTTGGGGGCATCCCTGGAATCCCAGGCCAGGGCACAGGCAGTGCTTTGGGCTGCACCTCAGCATCCCTGGAATCCCAGGCCAGGACACAGGCAGTGCTTTGGGCTGTCACCTCAGCATCCCTGGGAATCCCAGCTCAGGACACAGGCAGTGCTTTGCTGCTGACCCTCAGCCATTCTGAGCAAGTTGCATTTTTTTCCCTCCATCTCATCATTTATCAGCCAGTCACCTTTTCCAAGGGGTGTCCTTAGGAGATGTTTGTCCAGGGCTGGGCTGGATGAAACCTCAGAAACTGAGGAAGCCCTTGAGCCTTCCTGCCATCCCCAGCTCTAGCTGGTGATAAGGACTGAGGTGATCTCAGCAGTGGTAGTGCAGGGGACATCACTGCCCATCACCTGCTTCTCCAGCCCATTCCTGTCCCTGAGGGAGCACTGGCTGAGCCTTAAATATGCTGGGGAGAGAGTAGGTTTGAAAACCAGTGTTTGGCATGTTAAATCCACTGTGAATACAGCTTCAGCCCAATAGATTCTGGTATCTCGCCCCCTCCCCAGCCCTCCCAACTCCTCCAGCAGTGCAAGGGCTAGTACATTTTTTCCAGTGACTTGGAAAGGAAAAGATGGGCCTTTGATTAGTACCCCATGCATGATGCTGCAGGGGGCTGGGGTTTGGCAGGTGGGAGGTGGGATGGGAGCTGGTGCTCCTGGCTGCAGGACCACGCTCACATCCCCCGTGGCAGCCGTGCCTGCTGTGGAGGCTGGAGGTCACCAGGCTGCTTTGAGGGGATGCAAAGGGCATCACCTCTTCCTGCCCATGGAGGTGATGGGGTTTGGGTGCTCACAGGGGAAAGCTAGATTTGTTGTAGCAAACCTGTTGCTGCTCAGCTCCTAGGCTGGGCCAGAGCAGGGGCTTTGATCCCTCTGCTTCCCATACAGGAAGAGGCAGGGAGTGGTATTGGGGTGGTATTGGGGTGCCCTGCACCACCCAAGGCAGAGCATTGCACTGCCTGGGTTGCTCCAGAGGCAGTCCATAAATAGCGTTTTCTCCGGAAGCCCTTGACGTTAATGACACTGCTAATGACTCGCTGAGATTTCCAAACCTGCTTTGCTAATCTGCAGGATCATTAACATGACAGCAGCCTCTCCTCCCATTCAGAGGAGTCAGGAGTTATCTCTCAGCATTAATTTAGGAGGTAGGCAGAAGTTTAAATTCCTCATGGGTGTTTGGCTGAACTGTTGTCACTGGGCTGTCCAGGGGCACAATATGTCATTCTCAAAATATTTAATGACAAAGAAGGATTCTGATCTCTGACTGGTGCCTGAGGATGTGCGGGGAGGAGAGCTGGAAAACACCTATGAGATCATCCAGCTCGCCTTTAGTGGGTCCGTGTAGCACACAGCACATGCCTTTTCCAGTCCTTTTTAGGTCACCCCAGGGATGGAATTTTATCGCCAAGATCAGATAAACCTCCAGATAGCTCCAGCTCTCTGCATTCTGCCTGCTGACTTCTCTCCCAATTAAGTGGAATTGCAAAGGTTTTACATGAAAAGCAAAAGTTTTAAACATAAAACAGCTTTAAATAGTTTTAAACCCCCCCAGTAAGATGCCTCAGTAGCTGTTGCTGTACTCGGTGGAAATGTGCTGTTTAAAGAACCTTTGTGTGCTAGAGATGAAGTCAGTATTTAGGCATGCCTAAATGTTTTATTTGTTGCTGCTGCAATATGAGATTGTAAAAAAAGTGGATCTGAAGAAGACTGAATGAAGCCTGGAGCCAGATTAATGTCCATGCCACTCCAGGCAGCACAGGCCTGTCCTTTTAGACAGGAGCCATGCCATAAGTCTTCATTTTTATATTAACATTTTATGCTGTATTTTGTGATCTCCACTAAATCCAAAGCTATTGTAAGAGTGGAGCTAGAGAGACTTCAAAGACTGAGGCTGAAAGATCCTTTTGCAGTGATCGGCACTTCATAAACACACAGAAAATCCTCAAGAAATTGGTAAAATTATTGTCGGAATCAATTTTGCTGAAGGCAGAGTCGAAGTTTCTAAGTATTCCCTTGACTTAATCCATATGGTGTATTCTGCTCACATATGCCCACCACAGCTTCTATCTTGGGAGCTGGAGGTGTTCCTGGTATTTTATGGCAGGAACATGCAAAGGTCACATGGATTGCTTTTGAAGCTCCGGGGGGAATTCATCACTGCATACTTGAGATATGTCTGTGTACTAATGAGATGACACTTCCCTCGGCGGAGGTGAGATTGGTCAAGTAGATGTGAAATAAGCTGGAGTCAGTGGAGTACCCCGGGCAAGATGTGCTCAGTGGAGCAGAGGCTGCTGTCAGTCCTGCTCCTCACAGAGTGGCTGCTTCCCTCCCTGGCAGTCCTGGGTGTCACACTCTGAGGCTGCTCCCATCCCACTGCATCCCTTTGGGATTCTGGGAGCCCCTTTTTCACCCTGGGGCAGCAAGTTGGCACTCCCCAGGCAGAGCCTGTTTCCAAGCAGCTGCCACCCACCAGCCATGTCCCACTGGGCAGGACCACCCCAGGATAGAGTTACAGAATGGTTTGGTTTGGAAGGGACCTTAAAGTTCATCCCATTCCAAGCCCTCTGCCATGGCCAGGGACTACTTCCACGATCCCAGGTTTGTCCAAGCCCCATCCAGCCTGGCCTTGAACACTTCCAGGGATGGGGCAGCCACAGCTTCTCTGGGCACCCTGTGCCAGGGCCTCACCACCCTCACAGGAATATTCACAGGAATTTATTCCCAATATCGAATCTCACCTTGCTCTCTGTCAGTTTGAAGCCATCCCTTTCTGTAAAACACCACAAGCCTCTGGAGCTGAACATATTTAGCTCCTTAGAGATACAGATAATCAATACCACATGTAAATGAGTGTATTAATTGTTTGTATGTGATGTATTAGTGTATAGATTAGAGATTAGCAGGATTGGAGATCAGTGGGAGACTCTTAGGACATTTTCCCTCCACATTTTCAGCACAATCAGTTTTTACATCAAGCCGCTGTTTGCTGTTTCCATAAATTCCTGGCAGTAATTGCAGTAGTTTCCAGCAATGCTCCAGTTCTGCTGCTGATGGGGTGAGGAGGCTTTCATCAGGAGTGCTCTAGGACAGCCCTGTCAGAGCCCAGCATCGCTGCAGAGAGGCAGCAGCTTCTAAAGTGGCTTCTGAAACATTTTGTCATCATCTTAAATTTGAGCAATAATTGATGTCGGTGGGTGGCAGAAAGGGTGATAATTGGTTCTTGTAAATCTTTTAAGTGCATTAGCAGGCTGTGTTTGTAACAAAATGTCTGGGGGTTTCACTGTGGATGCTCAGTTCACTGTTTGTGTGTTGGTCACACTTTACATGCAGGGTCTGTTTATAAATAACATTGATAAAAGATTAATGTACAACTGCTGCATCTTCCAAGGGCTGTGTGTCTGCAGGTGGTGGGCTGGAGGTGGCTGTGGGGGTCCTAGGTGGGCTGGTGTGGTGTTCAGGTGGTTGGCTGTCATCCCCTGATGTCCCTGAAGGATGCCCAGGGGCACTCAGCCCAGGGCAGGGTGGCTGGTGTCCCCAGAGTGCCAAAGCAGGCAGGTTTGAAGTGGCTTGCCCGGGGCGAGCTGGAGGGCCAGTGAGCTGGAAGGAGATCTCTGGGATCTGTGGTCCCTGTAGCATGTGTGAACACCCCGTCTCATCAGGGACTTGTCATCCTTTCACCTCAGGTTTTCAAAGACAGTCAGAGACAAGCCTACATCATCTCACAATTGCTTCCCCTTTTTATATTATAATTTTTAAAAGCGGTGATTTTGCTTGTTTTTATATATATATATATATGTGTTTCCTGAACACTAGACTCCCAGGTTTATACTCTGTGAATCAGCGAATGGCACAGCCTGCAGTCCTGATAGCAGTTTGTTCATGAGCTGTTTCTGTCTCCAGGTATTCTCCACAGGGGGAAAGGATTTATTGTTTCAGTAAATTGATATTAGTGCAGCACAGTTCAGTCAGAAATAGGTCTTTATTTTGTGAAAAGTGGCTCTCCAGCTATTTTTTCCTCCCCTTGCAGTGAGTTGGCTCACACTATGACAAGGAGTAGCTGAGAATTTGTTTAGCAGAAGAATATTGCTCCTTCATGCCACATAAATTGTGATATTACAGGAATAATTATAACGGAGGGCAGCATTGTGTAAGGGACTGTGCCTGGTGCTTCTCCCAGGTGTGGCTGCAGTGCCAGCCCAGTAATCCCAGTTCCTTTGGGACAGAGTTAAAATTCTGTGTTTCAGGTGCTGTATGGGCAGTTGTAAGGGCTCAGTTGTGTGGAGCTGGGCTGGACCTCTCGGGAGCCCCTGGGATGATGGGGATGCTGCGTGGCTGTGCAGCTGCAGGGATCGTGGCAGACCCTGATGCAGACACACAGGGAAGACTTTTTTGCTCGGAGCAAAGTCCCTTCATGTTTTCTTTTCATGAATCAGATCTGGAGACCTCCTGTAGTGCATCAACATCTGTCACCTCTTCTCCATTTCTGAAGCAAGTCCCATTTTCTGGTGCTTCCTCTAGCTGGGAAGGTGCCACCCTGCAGCGTCCTGCCCTGTGCACAGAGGGGACAGTTTTTCTCCTCTGAGGTGCCGTGGGAGGCAGCATTCCCTGGATTACAGCCCTTCCCACTGTGGGGCGTTCCAGGGAGGCTGGCTGGCCACATCAAAGCCCTTCATGGTTAATGCACTCAGTGTTGATGGGGAAGGCTGTGGGTGGCCTCCCTGGAAGGGGTGATGGGACATACTCCTCCTGTGTTGGTGTTTTGAGCATGGCTCCAAATAGCTGGGGATTACCTTGGGAGGGGATTGAAGCCTCACCTCTGCCTGTGTCCCTCCAGACAGAAATGCAGAAGTTTATGGCTATCACTGCTGTTCTCTATGGAGAAAAGCTTTGTTTTCTTGCCTAAGACTGTGGCACACCTTAACCAGGTCAGCAGGTAGAGTCCACTGACCAGCTCATGTCCCAGATGTGGACATGACTGGATTTGTTCATTGTAGCCAAGATCAGTTGTCTGTGTCTTTACTTTCCTTCTCTGGGGACAATAATAGTGTCACTTGTGCACATCCACAGGGAGTGTTCTGGTGGAGAATTTTTTTTGTTTGCTGTTTAGCTGGCCACGATGAATAAAGAGAGAGTTTTGCAGCCAAAAAGACAACAATTTCATGAATGGAGTTTAGTAGCACAAACTTCATGTGATACAGAAGGAGATAAATGGAGCACAAATGGAAAAAGCACTTCACCCCCAGGCCCCGTTGTTTAGTGCTTCATAAACGATTAATCGCTTCATCCCCATCAAGTGCAATTGTCAGTTCAATAAGCTCTGAGGTATTGGGGATGATGCTTGGCAAAGGCATTCCTGATGTAATTACACCTCAGTGGAGTGTGAGAGTGCTGTGCCTGTGTGGGGAGGCACGGTCCATCCTCCCCAGGCACTGCTGGAACACTGCAGGGCTCAGAGGCTGGGCAGGGAACCCCCAGGCACTGCTCTCCTGCTGGCTCTGGCCCTCCTCTGGCACAGGAGCTTCGGGATCAGCATGAACTTTCTTCCCAGGGTTAAGCAGGTGGTGGTGGAAAATCCAGGAGGTGGGATGGGTGCTGGTTCTTTCCACTCGAGGTGGAGTGGAACGGTGGCAGTGCCAGCGTGATCCTGACCCTGGGCAAGGTCAGAATCCTGATTCCTGTGGAAAACCCCCTCCCTTTCCTTCCTCACGTTGCCTGCAGCTGCCAGCTCTCTGCCTGCCCTCTCCCATGAGCACAGCTCTGGAAAATGTGTTGGGAAAAGTATGGGAACACCTTGATGATCGTTTTGCTTTCCAGAAGAGCAGAGCCTGAACTGTTGGGAGGAATGGAGTAACTCCAGACTGGCACTCTGGTGCCCAGGCTCACAGTCACAGATGGGGAGTTGAAACCCTGACCAAGAGGAGGATATTCTTGCTGGGCTGGTTTAATACCCACATAAAGGCATGTTGAGCAAGTGCACCTTGGGTGGTGTGTTTGTAAAGGGACTCCATTAAGGCAAAAATAATACTCTGGCTTTCTCTGTAATGTGCAGGCAGTGACAGGACAAGGGGAAATGGCTTTGAGTTGAAAGAGGATCGATTTAGATTAAATATTGGGAAGGAATTTTTCCCTGCAAGGTTGGGGAGGCCCTGGCACAGGTTACCCAGAGAAGCTGTGGCTGCTCCATCCCTGGAAGTATTCAAGGGAACACTTGGACAGGGCTTGGAGCAACCTGGTCTAGTGGAAGTTGTCCCTGCTCACAGAGGGGGATTGGAACAAGAAGATCTTTAAGGTCCCTTCCAACCCAAACCATTCCATATTTCCATGACATCCCACCGGAACTCTGCCAAGAGCAGGATGGTGGCTCCATCCCAGCCCTGGTGCTCAGAACTCGCTGTGCTGTTGCAGGATGCTTCACATTGCTGAGCTGCAGAGGCCCCAGGGGCTGTGCCAGCCTGGGGCTGGGATCCTGTGCCCGTGGCTGCTCCTCAGTCAGACAGGTACCAGCAGGTTCCCTGGCGTGTTGCAGCACAGCAGCCCCAGCTCTGGAAAGGGCTGTGATAGGGAGCAGTGTTGTCTGTCTTAGATGGTATCTCAGACTCCACATAGACGTGTAAAATGCCAGTCTGGATGTTTGCTGAGACTTGTCAAGCCAAGGGAAACCGTGCCAGTGAAACTTTGGGGAAGAGCTTAAAAAGGCAGACAATGGTGTGTTTGCTTGCTGAGCTTGCCTACATGATACTTTCCCCATTGACAGAGTTTTTCAGTTGATCAGTGGCTGTGGAGGGAAAGATGAAGCCTCTGCCAGCTCCATGCAGCCAGAGGTGCTGGGACCCCTACAACCCCATCCCTGGGGACTTCAGAATAGCCCAGAGTTCAGCCCAGAACAGGGACATCACACTGTGGCTTGAGAGATGACCAGGATGCCAGATTTTTCACTAAACATTTAATTAGTAACTGCTCCTTCTGGGTTCTTCCAAAGCATTTTTTCTGTGTCTCAACTCAGAAATTAGGTATTTTCTTCCATTGCTTTGCATCAAGGAGGGTGGACAGTAGTTTGGGTCACAGTCCTCCACTGTCTGGCCAGTTGTGGATATGTCACACTAATGAACTACAAAGTCTAATTGTTTTGTATTGCATCCTGCTGGTACTTCTGCTGTCCCCATGCCTTCTTCTCTGATGACATAATGCTCACTGGGAGATGGGGTATGATGGGGGCTTAACTCTGCCTCTAACCCTTCACAGAGAGCCTCACCCCTGCTCCTGACAGATTTTTTCCCCTTGTCTGGAGTGACCTCACATGGCATTTGTGGCACCAGGATCTTTGTGTGCAGGTGAGAGGCAGCACTTTGGGACCAGCCTTCAGTGTGATACCATTCTGGGGTTGCTGAGCTCCTGGCAGCAGCATGCCTCATCTAAAGGCAGCTGGGTATCCCACTCTAGAGGTTGCTGCTCTAAAAAACCTCTCCTGGTTATTGACCTTGTATTCCTGGTTGTCTTTATGGAGAAAGCTCTGGTGAAGCATCTCTGCCACCTCTCTGCATTAAAGATCCTTGTGTGGAGGGAATAAAAGACCCACCTGGGTCTGGCTTCCTGATTTCACTAAACCCAGACACACAAAAAAAACCCCTAATTTATCCTCAGTTTCTGCCTTTGGCTTCAGTTTTACATTTCCACTTAATTGGCCTTAAAATGGTCAATTTTCAGTCTTAACAATTAAAGCACTGACCTTGTGTTGCCAAAGCTTGTCTGAGCCCTCTCTGCGGAAAGCATCTTTGCAAAACTTGTCTCCTTGAACATTTAAACTGTCAGCCCCAATTATCCGCATTCCTTCAGCTGAATGGGTTTCCTTCCTCTCAGCCAGCAGCAATATTTTGTTACTGTCTATGAAATACAAACTGCATCCCGAGTTAGGAGCAGCCGTTCTCTGAACCGCCGCCTTCACCGTCGCTGTGGATTTGCTCTTGCTTTGCTGTCTGCAATGCTCAAATGGCAAAACGCTCCCCAAAGGTGGGTGGGCACCCGTGCTGGAGCTGCCTCAGTGGCTTTGCCTTCATGCTGTGCCCTCTGCCTTGCAGAAAAGCCCGAGCTGGATGAGATCACGCTGGAGCGAGTGCTGGAGGAGCTGGAGACCATGTGCTACGAGAACATGAACATCGCCATCGAGACCGAGGAGGGGCTGGGCATCGAGTACGACGAGGACGTGGTGTGTGACGTGTGCCGCTCGCCCGAGGGCGAGGACGGCAACGAGATGGTGTTCTGTGACAAGTGCAACGTCTGCGTGCACCAGGTGAGCCCTGCCTGCCTCTGCTCATCACACTCTGGTGCCCTCCTCCTCTGGGTTCCTCCCACCCCTTCCCCTGGGCTGCTGCACACTCCTGTTCCTCCTGGATCCCAAGAGCAGCCCCAGAGGAGTGGGGATAGCAGGGGGGTCTTGGGTAGCTGGCAGACAGCAAAGATGCTTTTCTTAATTTCTTACCCCCAACCATTTATAAGTGCTCACAGAAACACACAACCAGAGGTTGAAGTGCCCCTTCCTCTTTATTCTCTGGTCTCTGTGGTATTTTGTCTTCTTGTCTTTTAATATGCTTATTCTTCTTTACCCCATTTATTGAACCCCAGTGGGATCTTTAGCACTCTCAGGTGACCAGCACTGTGTGCAAGTCTTGGCTGGAGGCTGGGTGGGATGTGGGTCTGCAGTCCTGTGATTACTGGAGGGGTGGGCTTGCACAGACACCCCCAGCCTCCTCCTCCTCCTCTGCTTTATGTGGGGAGTGGTTGAACCTTGCAGCTCCACCAGTGCAGTCTCACATGGCAGGGTTTCTGTCCCAGCTTCCCCACTGTGTGAGCGTGGGATTTCATTTTATTTTGCTGCCTGGAGGAAAATAATTTTATTTTTAGAATTGAATGCAAGTGCTTCAAGCTCTTGCTGGGAGGGGAGTCTGTGGGCCTCCTGCTTTTGGGGAAACCTTGACAAGGGAAGGGCAGCACGTGAGGGTCTTCTGGGTCTCTCGTGGACCCAGGGAGGTTTTACTGGTTGTGCTTCAGGGGTAAGTGCTGTGTGGTGCTGGGATGGCAGCAGCAGCACCTGGGCTTCACCCTCTGTGTGAACAGTTTTGGGTTTTTTAGTTCTAAAGAGAGCCATTTGCTCATCTTTTGGGCAGCTTTTCCATCAGTGCTTCCTGGAGGTGGGAGAGCACTGGAGATATCTATAGTTGCAGGAGGTGGGTGTTTTGAATGGTTTCCATCAGTGAATCAGATTCCACAAAATACCAGAATGATTCAGGATTTGGTTTGGGGTATTTTTTTTGTCTTGGTTTCTTTTTAACAAGCTCAAGTGGCAATGTCAGGCTGTGAGTTGGCATGAGCCACAGCAGGGACTCAGGGGGAGCCGTGGCACTGTGTGGGCTCCACTTTCAGCAGCAGTCCCAGTGCTGCAGAAGGGGACGCAGCAGCCTGGATTTCAAATATGTTGTAAGAAAAGAGGGATTTTCAGTTGTTTTCAGGGAGCAAAGTCCAGCCCTGAGCCCTATGCCAGCCCATAAGCTGCCTGTGGTTTAATCTCTGCCCCGATTTACACCCTAAGCCACAAAGTCCAGAGGCACAGTTCAGTGTGTTACATGGCATCATGGTTATCTAACCTGCACCGTGCCTTTGCCAGCACCACCTCCAAAACCTGCTGGGAATTATGTTTTCCTGTGGGCATTTGAATGCTGGTGCTGTGGGCTTCACCAGAGCCATGCCTTGTCCTCCTGCATCCCATTGGGAAGGGGCTCAAGGCTCACAAGGGTGGGTTATGGTGCCAGGTGAGGTCGTTGTACTTCATCTGCATAACACAAGCCATGAGGCTTGTTATGAATCAATTCCTGTGAAGGGAAGCTTTCAGAAAGCACATGCAGTTGTCCTTTTAAAATTGTCAGCGAGGTGGAACCATGTCCCACTGCTAAATCACAGCTCCTTGCACTCACAGTGACAACATCACACTTCTGTTTAGCATGGGAATGATCCACCTTCAGTTCCCAGCCACCATGCCATGGGCCTGTCATCACTGAATTCCCTTTCCCTGGTGTGGGCACAGGGCTGAACACTCCCTCTGTTCCGTGGACCACACCAAGCTTGGCTATGGCTTGGCATCCTCCCCAGTTTTTGCCATCTCGTTCTCAGTGATGTTGCACCCCAGATAGATGCAGCTATAAAAATAGCTGTGCTGCTCCTGTTCAGCATTCCTCTGGCTTCATGTTTCTGGAGCACCTTCTGCCTGGTGCTGGACCTGGAAGAGTGTGTTTAGCTGATAATGCACCTTGTTTCTAGAGCTGCTCCTTGTCTGGGACAGAAGCCCTGTATTTGCTTCTCAGGAGCAGAATTGCACCTTCAGCTGCACTAAAATCACTAGAAATAAATAACAAAGATCCAAGAGATGCTAGAGATGGGCACTTGGTCATAATTTCTGCTTTCCCCTGGATTTTGAGATGAGTCTGCCAGTTCATTCTGCTGCTAGTACATATCAGGCTGATCCTTGACTGGTACTAAATCACATGTTTTATGAAACTGTGTTCCAGAAATGATTTATCTGTCAGATTTGGAGGCACTGTGAAACACACAGTTAAGTCTCTTCGAACCATGTAGCAATAATGTTTCATCTCTTAATTCCTTGTTATCCCAATAATCTGTTCACAGAGTGGCTTTTGCCTCTTGGAAACCACTATCAGAGTCAATTTTTGATTTGGGGCAACTTAAAGTCATGTTAGTCTGTTCTGGGCCAGTAAAGACTGATGGTGTACTTCTGCCATGCTCACACATCTCCATGTGCCCCCTCTGTTCCTGTCCCCACCCACAGCACTGTCACTTGTGGTGACAATGACCTGCAGCAGCAGGAAAAAAAAGTTTTCTTTTTGGGGGGTAAACTTCAAAAAGTGGAGCTGACAAATGCCTGGGCTCAGTTTGCAGCCACCAGTGCTGGGGTCCTTGTCAGCCCTGGCTGCTTGTCTTCTGCAGGGATGTCACAGCAGCCAGATGTAGAATTAATTACATCTGCTTGCTTTAAATAGGGACACAGCCCTGTGTTGGTGCCCAAGGCAGTGCGTTGCCCTCTGAAAACCCTTTAAGTGTGAATGATCAGGACCTGCAAGCTCAAAACTATCTAGTTTTAGTAGTAGCTGTCCAATACATAAATTATGTCATAAATTATGGTCAAAGTGGAAAGTATTTCTCATTATGTGATATAGCTTATCATTTGGCTCTTCTCCAAGTACAGAAATTAAATATTTTTGAAACACTTTGGCTTCTCAGTGTCCTGTGTTACCACAGCAGGTCAGGGAGCTCCACGGGCAGCCTGAGTCCTTCAGTTCTCACTCTCTTGGCTGGAGACTTGTCTGTGCCCCCTTTAGATGTGTCATCCTCAAGATTTATTATCCTTTTTGGTTCCTCCCATCTCATTTACATTCATGAGTATTGGCTTCCCCTTTCTACCTTTCCGTAGTTATTTTTGCTTCCCTTTTGGGCTGTGCTGGGTCTGTAACCAGTGTGGTCAGCTTTCTCAATCATGGGCTTGTGGCTTTTCAGCCCTCAGTGACCTCAGAAGATTTCTCTGCCCAGCATTTCCTACTTTTCCAGGTCATCATGGGTCAGGAGCAGGCAGGGCATGAGTGGGCAGATGTCTGCACTGCAGAGCTGCTGCTGCTGGGGGCTCTACCCACCCCGAGACTGGGGCCAGGCTGGTGTTTGCCCTGATGAACAGCAGTTTTTTTACTTAGCTTTTAGTTAAAAGCCAGGACACACTGATGCACTGTGAGCATTAATGTGAAAACAGGGAAGGTAATAAGGCAGAGCTTCATCTCCGTGTCTGTGGCTTTGGTGCTGCCTTGAGCCTGCTGTTTATCGTGGTGTGGCGGCAGTGAGGAAGGAGGGAGGGATGGAGGAGCTCTGGGAGGATGCTGGTGCAGGGCTGCTGGATTTACCCTCGTCCCTCGTGTCCCCCCAGGCGTGCTATGGCATCCTGAAGGTGCCCATCGGGAGCTGGCTGTGTCGGACCTGCGCCCTGGGCGTGCAGCCCAAGTGTCTGCTGTGCCCCAAGAGGGGCGGAGCGCTGAAGCCCACGCGGAGCGGGACGAAATGGGTCCACGTTAGCTGTGCCTTATGGATTCCTGAAGTGAGATGTTTTCCAGCCTCCTCCTGACACGTGGGTGGGCACAGTCCTGCTTTCAGGTCTTGGCCCAGGGTGTTTGTTAACGGTGGAAATAACAAATGCAGTTTGGCTCGTCAGGCTGTGCCAGAGCCACGGTGCCAGGCAGTTATCACGCCGTGTGTTTAATTAGCAGCCAAGGGGCACCCTGTTAAGGGAGGGCAGAGAATTGGGGCACAAGGCCACAGAGGTGGGGGGCATACCTTTGAGCAAAGAAGCTAATTTCATATGCCCATCTGAGATAACACCTCAGATGAGGAATTAATGCAGAGGAAAAAACAACATAAATTTTTCCTTCTCTGTCAGATTTGTTTCTGGTTTTGGGGGTCTGGGTTTTTTTCCAAATTAAAACTGACCCTGAAGAATAAGAAATATAATCCATCCCTCATTCAGACTGACACAGACACCCTCTTGTAGATTTGTGACCCTAGGCAATATTTACAACTTGTCTTCTATCTTGTGGCCAGGTTAGCATTGGATGTCCTGAAAAAATGGAACCCATTACGAAGATCTCACATATCCCAGCAAGCAGATGGGCTTTGTCCTGCAGCCTCTGCAAGGAGTGCACTGGGACGTGCATTCAGGTATGTAACTTGGCACTGAAGGAGCTCACACCTCTGTGGTTGTACCTCTATTAGCCACTGGAGAGTCTTGACATGCTGAAGGACATGGTCTGAATGATGCTGATTTCTGTTCTGGGTAAACCTAATGACAAGAGCCTGTCAGGCATCATCAGATGTTGTTTGCAATCATTTCATGCACTGAGTGCTAGAAATCAAAATTAACTTTCTTTGCATAACACAGTGGTGTTGCTGTAGTGACACTAATTACTGGGACTGCAAATGACCTTGGTTTAGATCAGGAACCTCCAGGAGAAGGGCTTTGTGAGGCTGCCAGGAAAGTGAGATGCTCATGGGCTACATAAGGCAAGTATCTCACAACCTCAGGGGGTCAGCCTTCCAGTTGTGGGGCTAGCAGGGTGCACCAGGGTTGGATAGTCCTCACTGACCTGCTGGCTTGGAAATAAAGTGTATTACATTACCGTGTGTTACATTTCCATATTTTCTGTTTTGCCACACCTAAGCAAACCCCTGCAGATACCTGATTGCCTGCCTTCCCCACAACAGGAGAGACAGACATTCTCTTTTAGATAGAAAGCAGGAATCTCCAGGCTTTTCTATTGCAAAAGTGGGACACAGCTGCCCACACCATGATCTCTGTTCTTGGGGAGCAGAGCAGTAGCTCCCATCCAAAATGCAGCACTCTTGGTATAAGGGCATTTGGGGAGCCCTGCTGAACCCCATGATTCCCTCTCCTTCCACCTACTTGGCCAGTGTGATGTCCTGGTGATCCCAGAGAATAGCCATTAAGCTTTGAAAAATGGAGAGAAATTTAGAAATGTGTCCCAATTCCAAGTGATCAGCCCGGGTACCTCAGCAGGAGCTGCTCAGTGGAGGTCAGTGTTTGCAGCAGTGACTATGGACCAGGAGCTGCTGGCTGGTGGCAGAAGGACAGCAGGGATAGGAGCTCTGCAGGCTCTGCTGTGTTTGTGCTGTCATCTTGGGTTTAATACTTTAAAGGCAGCTATTTAAAAGTAATCCCCATAGTTTGAAATGAAATCTCACAATACTTCTTTAAATCTGTCGCATTGACTCGTTTTTTTGATGGCTCTGGGTGCTTATTCACCCTGCCAGATGGAGATACTGTGTCAGAATGGCAACTGCTTTCAAAGAACAGAGGGGCAGGGAAGGAAGCAAACAGGCTTGGCAGCATCAAAAAGAATTCAGTGTCTCTCAGGCTTCATCCTCTTAGTGCCATCATGACATGGGAGCTGTGAGATCCCAGGGACTGAATGGATTTGCATTTAAGGTGACCTGAGATGATACAGGAGCCTTGCTGCCTCATGTGCTGGCAGCTCATGGTTTGTAAGTCTTCATGAGATTGCCACTGGAGCATTTGCTGAGGCCACCCTGCCATGTGCAGGATGGTTTTGCTTCAAGGAAAAGGGGGAGAAGTGAAAAAAAAGCAGCCAGTGCCTTTATTTAAGGATTTATGGGGTAAATTAACACCCATAGGTAAACAAATACGCTTACTCATCCATGGTACAGAGCTCTGTTTTGAAAGCTTATGTTTATGGAGCATATTTTATGGAGCATATTTTATGGAGCATATTTTATGGAGTGCATTTTTGCTAGTGCCTGTTTATACAGGTGTTTATACCCTTGTCAGAATTTTGGGTTTGTGACCCAGCTCTGAAAGGAGGATGTTGTTTTCTGTAAAATCTGGATGTTTGTTCCTGGCAGCAGCAGTCAGGTGCTGCAGGTGGGCAGGTCTGCAGAAGGAAGGAAGTTGCTTCCAGGAGGGGATTTTCCACGTGGCCAAGAGGGTTTTATGAAGACAGAATCTGGGAGGCAGGCTGGAGGAGTAGGAGAGTGTCATCCCAGCAGGGCATGTCAGAGACAGCACTGCAGCTTGAGAAAACACCCACCTCAGCCACATTTGCAGAGACAAACACGAGAAGTCTTTGTAGGGACCTCTGTGTGTGGAGGTGGTTTTGCCCATCCAAATTTGACCATCAAAAGGGAAAGAAACTCAGAGAAGCCTGAGGAAAGGCTCCCCACTGCTGTCCATGCCTTTGCCCTTGCTGCTGCACATAACTCAACCCCTTTCTAGTACAGAGCTGTGAGCCTGCTGTAACTTGGTGTGACCATAGCAGAGCCTGAACTACTGGATGCTGTGCAGGATGCAGCTCTGGAGACACCCTTTGCCTGACTCCTGTTAGGGGAAGTCATTACTTCATGGTGGTTCTTGTGGTCAGACATCAGGAGATGCCAGAGAGCTCAGAATGCAGGAGGAATTTTCTTGTTTGCATTTCTGAGATGGAAAAGAGAGTGCCAGGAGCCGGGCTCTGGTGCAGCCTGAGTCCTGACCATGCTTTTTTGGGACTCTGCTCCCTCCTCCGTGCTTGTCAGAGCGACTGGAAGAGCTCAACGAGGCAGCACAGAATGCCAGGGCTATCTTAGTTGCTGGCAAGCTTCTCCAAAGGGCACAATCTTCTGCTGTCATCATCTTCCAGCTTCCTTTTTGTTGTCACTTTTAGGAGAAAAAGCCCTTGGAAATGTCCTCCATCACTCCCCCATTCATCATCACTTCTCTGCCCACTGCCACCCACTCCTGTTAAGCAAGCAGTGCCACTGGTCCTCATCCATTGGGATAACTGGTGGTTCCCAAAGCTGTCTTCTGCCTGAAAGGCAGCATGTGGCATCAGGGATAAGAGCAGAGTGTGTTTCCCGTGCTGCCCCAGTCCCGTCCATCCTCTGCCTCGCTTCCTCCGAGGAGTCTGTGAGGCTGAAATTGCCTTTTTCAGCTGAGAAGCTCTACCAGGCTCCAGACCATCTGTGGTCACGAAAAATCACATGGTAGTTTTGAAGGATGCAGCAGTGTTGTGTCTGATGGCTTGGCCGGTGTTCAGCACCGGTAATTAATTTTTCCTTCCTGAGCTCCCCTTGCAGGTCTGGTGGAGGAGCCGCTTCCTTCCCCTCAGCCCCAAACTGCAGCAGAGCACTGCTGCAAGCTGCTAAACTTCTGTCTGAATGTCCTTGGCAGCTAAAATCATCTCTCTGTTTCTTCCCAGTAGGAATAATTTTAGGACTGATTAGGAGCCCACGTTAAATCTCTGGGGCAGTTTTTACCCTCTCTCTCACACATTTTGTTTGGGAATGGATTTGCCTGGATAAGCAAAGTGTGCTGAAATCCTTGAATGAAAGGTGCTGTAAGATAATGAAGCACAATCGATAATGAAGCGGGGATTGCTCCAGTCTTTTCAGCCTTGTTTATTCTGTGTGGCAGAGCTCTCCCTCCTGCCACAAGTGGCTTCATTCCAGCACCATTCCGGGATGGATCAATATGTTTTTATTGTTCGTTTATCCAGGGTCCCTCAGTGGCTGTGGCCGACCAGGTATCTTTCTTTGTCGCCCTGTCAGCTGAGCTGCCTAATTATTTTCTGTTTGCATTTTGGGCACAGCTTCTGACAAGTGCTGCTTGCCATCTGTTGGAGTAGAGAGATCCAGGATGAGTGTCACTGGATTTGTTTTATTCCTAAGGTGGAGTGGTGGTCATTCCTGTTAGCAAGACACTGTCCTGGCAGAAGACATGGGCGTGTTGTTAGTGCTGTTTTTAGCACTGATGGCAGAAACAGAAGGGAAGGGACAGCACTGCGTGTGCTTTCAAAGCCAGCGTGTGATATAGTGACTGCCCTGAGTAAATCTGGAAGCTGCAAGTCAGGCTGGGCTCCCTCTGTCCCTCCTTCATTGCCAAAAATAAATACTTGAGAAGGGAGCTGGTGCTTCAGTTGTGTGTGTGGCTGTGACAGGGCTTGTCCCAGGGGATGGCCTGGGTGGCAGGGCTGGCACCCTCTGCCTGCTGTGCTGGTGAGTGCCCTGGACTGGCACAGGGAGCATCAGTGGGTCCCTCACAGTGCCAGGCTCCAAGTGAGTGCCAGCAGCATAGCAGAAGGAGTTGAGTTTTGCAAGTTACCAGATATTTTTGTGAGCAATTTCAGACTGAAATTACGACCAAATGACCATTTCTAAACAGGATGAACACAGTGTTGGAGTTCATAATCCACTTGCTTGTGGTGCCTGCTGGAGTTAGTGCCCAGCATTGCTGCCCAGAGCCATGCTGGTAAACCAGAGCTGCATCCAGCTCTTCCCACTGCTCTCTGAGGCTTTGGAGCAGGGCCTGGAGAGCTCTGGAAGTGAAGGATTTGGACAATGCTTTCCTATGCTTTTTTTGGTCCTGGCAGCTTCTTGAGCACCAGCAGACTCATAGAAAAAGTCAAAGGAAAATATCTAAAAGCGGCAACGTCAAAAGTTTGCCCCCAGGTGCCTGGGCAGAATTCAGGGCTGATGGATGGGATGATGATAAAAAGATGTAACTGCTATTCCTCAGCTACTATCGGAATATATTTTTCTTTTTGAGAATTAAGGTGCAGCAGAGCCCCAGGAAAACTAAAGGGTTTGCCATCAGCATTCAGGCAATTTCACATTCCTCCACCTGGTCCTTCAGGCCACAAGTGCATCTTCATCCCCCACAAGAAAAATTCTTCTATTAAGCCAAAGTAGTGCCTACAGTAATAGTCCACTTAAAATGTCTCATTATTGCAATTTAACTGTTCATTAGCAGCTGGAATAGACTAATGTCTTATGGGTTATGGTTGAAATAATTACCTGACACTCCAAGCCATTAAAAACAGTTAATGAGTGGAGGGGGAGAAGGTGCTGACGTGGACACGGGCACAGCACTGGGAGTTCCTCTGTGGGACACCAGGCTGAGATTTGTGGCCTGTGGGATCCAAAGTAACTTAACCCTGAGGTAAGTTAGGAAAATCATTACAAAATTGATCTGATGCAAGTTTGACAACATTGTAGCCACTGTACATGTTCTAAAGCATTCATTTTGTGATGTGTTGCTCCAGCTGAATTTTTCTTTCTTTTTGAATGGAGCGAGTTAGAGGCTGTGTAATTTCCTGAGGAGGAAGGCATTTAGGGCATTGGCTGCTTCTTTGGTCCTGTTTTCACTCCTAAACCTTGCCATGTTCTGTATGCTTCCAGTAAAAATGGCTTACTGGCTTTAAATGTGGTAACAAAGAGGGAGTAGCTTGAGGGTGAAATACAGGTGAGCATTTCTCCATCAGGAGAAATCCAGTGACAGTCTTGGAGCATCCCAGTGGTGTGTGCTGTTGTTTGGCTTTTGACATGTCTTGTTGGAAGAACCATTGGAAGCTTCTGATTGCGGTAGGTGAGAGATGAGCAGGGCCCATTACAGAGGTGGATTAAAGGTGGTCAGGTGGGAAGATTCCACCTCTTGAACCCTGGGGTTCTTCTTCTTGTGTTTGTGGTGTTGGGCCCTTGGGTCTCTGCGACTGGGGCAGTACAGGCGCTCCTCCATCAGGAATTCCTGCCGTGGAGCATCCATCACTTGGTGGCAGGTGTCACCCTGATGGTGTCCCTGGGTTTGTGGCATTTCCTTGTTGCCTGTGGGGTTGGTGAGTGTCCCCTCAGCAGGGGTGGCTTGCCCTGAGCCCTGTCCTTGTCCCGCAGTGCTCCATGCCCGCCTGTGTCACCGCATTCCACGTCACCTGCGCCTTCGACCACAACCTCGACATGCGGACTATCCTTGCAGACAACGACGAAGTGAAGTTCAAGTCCTTCTGCCTTGAGCACAGCACCGGGGCCACCAAGCTGCCCGAGGAGGCACGGACAGAGCCTGACCAAGCCCAGCTGGACTTGGAGAAGGTCACGCTGCGGAAGCAGAAGCTCCAGCAGCTGGAGGAGGACTTCTATGAGCTCGTGAAGCCTTCAGAGGTGGCAGAGAACCTTGACTTAAGTGAATCACTGGTGGATTTTGTCTACCAGTACTGGAAGCTGAAGAGGAAAGCAAACTCCAACAAACCTCTGCTGACACCAAAAACGGATGAAGTGGACAACTTGGCTCAGCAGGAGCAGGATGTTCTCTACCGACGCTTAAAGCTCTTCATGCACCTCAGGCAAGACCTGGAGAGGGTGAGTACAGCTCCTCCTTCAGTGGTGTACTGTATCAGGGCTGCTGGCACCCACAGACAGCACAAGCCCTGTTCCCCCTGACTCACTTTGACTCCCCTGACAGTTTTGTTCTTTCATCTTCATTCAGAAACACAGCAGTGCTCGATGTGTGTACATGATCACTGCCAAAACACTGACATTGATGGAATAAGTTAATGTTGGTCTCAGCCAGGGGTTCAAAAGAACAAATGTCTGCAGGGAGAGGTGCCTTGGCAGGGCTGGGTGGATGAGAGGCAGATGATGCTGCAGCTTATGTCCACTGTGCCCAAACAGTTTCAAACCACAGAATTATCCTGTGTTGCCCCTCAGATGCTTTGCAGCAGCAAGGCTTGGGAGAACACATCATTATTTACTTACATTAAACATCAAAGATGAGTGAAAGGCAGAGTGAGAGCAGGGCCAGTGGGACTGGGCATCCCCTGCCCTGCTGCAACCAAAAGTGGGTCAGCTCCTCAGGGAGCTGCTGGTGGAGGCAGAGCCAGGCCAGAGGATGCAGACAGAGGATGAGGGCAGAGGATGCAGGCATTTGCAGCTCCCAGTGATGCAGGACATCCTTGAATCCTCCCAACCACAGCAGAGGAAGCAGCAGCCTCCACAGCAGCTTTTTGGGTGAGAGGAGCATTGGTGGAGCAGCAGTGCCTAAGTGGTGCCAGAGCTCCCTGGGCTGGGCTTGCTGCCACACCGTGCAGCTGCCTGTGGATTTGGCTGTCATGGCTGCACGGAGGGCAGGAGCAGGGATGGGGCAGAGGCTGGAGAGGAGGAGCAATGGTAAAGGTAAGAAGCAGCGAGAGAAAGAAGCACAGGAGAAGAATAAGCACACAGAAGCTGGGGTGAGATGGCACAGAGGGGACAGGTGCAGTAATGCTGTTGCTGGGGAGGCACATGGGTGTAGCACACTGCAGCAGTGGGACAGGGATGCTGAGCTTGGCTTTGCATGCACAGCCCAAGCTCCTCCTCCTCCTTTGCTTAAGACCCAAGGCCTGCCTGGTCTCCTCTCTCCCGTTTCTGCCAGAGGGGTGAATCCATTGCCCTTGCCCAGGTCCCTGTTAGTCCACCCACTCATGGTGCAAAAGCCATGGAAGGACTTAGGGAGTCTCTAGGAGCAACGAAGAAGGAAAGCAGAAAACAGCATTGCACTGACCTGGTGGATGTGGTGCTGTGGTTCCCTGAGCAGGGGCTGAGGGTGCTGTAGGTGATGTGCTGTTCCCTGGGAGGAGAGGGTGCAGGTGGGGATGCTGCCCCTGCACCCTCTCTCCAAGCTGCTGTGGGTCTGTGGCATAACTGAACCTTTGGGGAGAAAGGCAGTGTGGGTGGGCTCTGTGTTCATGTCCAAGTGGGGGCTCAGCTTTGGACCAGCCTGCCCTGGTCCTGTGCTGCACCCATGTCCTATGTGGATCTTGGAGCCCGAGAGCCTTATGTGTAAAAATAGTTGGGTTTGAACCTACTGGTCTCTTTTCTGTGATCCTGTGGGCCTTCACCCCTGTAGTCATCATTGCCATCCCTCTGCCAGTCTGACCCCCTTTGTTCCTGCCTTTGCTTACCACATTTCCATCTCTGTGTTGGGCTGATGCCACCATTAGTGGGTCTCCAGCAACAGGCTGCATCTGCCTGATCCAGGGTGACAAGTTCAACTCACTTTTTCCCCTCATCTGCTCTATATTATAAATCTAAACCAGGCTGCTTTGCCTCCTGCTGCTTGTTCCCAACTTGGCTTTTCCAGCTGCACTGAACCACTGTCCATCCCTGGGTACCACACTTTGCTCACGGCAGCTTCTCTTTGATTTCTTTGTGTCAAAACTACGTGTTTTACCAGATTTCTCATTTTCCAGAGTTGCCTTCAGGCTTTTTGGGGTGTGCCCATCAGCATTCAGCCTCTGCTTAGCAGCTCCCTGCCAGGTTTCACTGCCTGGCCCTGGAAGAGCTGTTTGTTTGTTCTGCTTCCAAGAATGGAACAATAAACACCAGCCAGATCAAAGTCCAGTGCTCAGATGGGTAATAGGGGTTTAAATCCAATTGTGGGCAGAGCATCCCAGGTATCTGATCCTGCACCTGGCAGGTCACAGCCACCCTGTTTCACTTGCAAATAGTGAGGAATCACATCAAATTGGGACCAGAGATGAGCAGCCTGGAAGGCTCTGAAGGTTTTCAGAGAGTGTCCACAGGACATTTTAGCAGTTTCAGCAATTAATCTGGCAGAAGTGACTTTGAGGCTGATAATGGCATAGGGATCCAGGAGTTGGGCAGGCAGAAGCAGAGAGCAGATGACATGGCAACAGCCAGAGTGATGGTGGTTCCCTCTGTCATTTCTTAATCCCTGACATTTCTGCACTTCACAGTGTCAGCAAATTAAAGCTATTACCTGGTATTACCTGGGAGTCCTAATGCAGTCCCCCCCTCCACTTTATTTTTGGCCTTTTTTAACCCTCTTTGCCTTTTTAAAAAAGCTTTTTCCAAAGACTGGGTGTTTAAGTTAGCTTTAACAAAAAGCTGTGGTTTCCAGGCTTTCACACCAGCATCTAAACTTGGCTTGGGGAAGCAGTACTGGGTAGTGTTGAGCTGTGTGTGGGTAAATACCAGCAGTCTCTAAGCAAAGCTAAAGTAATGTTTTCTTCCAGGAATATCAAATCATAGAGAAGAGATGCGGCCAGACTCTTGGAGATTCAGTTTGCCAGAAGCAGTTGTTTTCTTCATAAAGAAATAGTTTGATGTTTTCTTCAATCCAGAAAAGAAAGAAAAAAAGAGAACATAGTAAATTACGCTATATAACTCCCCGCCTTGTATTTATAGCTAGGGGATTCAGCAATAACAACAACAACAAAAGAGCAGCTTTTTCTCCTTTTTTTCTAAACATTCCCAAATTGTCCTCAAGTGAGACAGTATTAGGGGTTGGCTGCAGTTGTCCTGCTGCCCTCAAGCCTTTGGTGGTTGATACAAGGTAAGCGTGGGACCGTGTCCTGGCTTGCTCTGTCATTGTGAGAGGCACAAAGGCTCCTGCCACACTGGGACAGTGCCCCAAGCCTGGAAGTATTCTCTGCAGAGAAGGGTGTGAGCATGAGGAGGGGGAGGGATTGAAGACATCAGGGTCACACATGAGTGTGGACATACCCATGTGCATGTTCCTTTATTCAGGCCACCTCCTCCTTACCTTATTACAGGCAGCTTTGCTCTTTCAGAGCATCAGAAAGCTGAGTAAATGCTGTCAAATCCTGTTAGCTGCCATTAGCATTTTCTGCTCTGCAGCTGAAAGCTTCTGCTTGCTCCAAAAGCCTTGATGTCCACTGTGGCAGCAGTGCCAGAGCCTGGCTCTGCAGCCACCCTTCGTGGGGCTGGCAAAAGCATGGCACTGAAACTCATCAAGTGCCAGTTGCCAGGAGTTATCAGCAATAGCTCTGTCATCTTGTGCTACTGGGGGTGTTTATCAGCAACAGGGTTTAGCTGCTGCTGCTGCACTGGCTCATGTGAGCAGTTATATTTTGTGCTTTGATGTTTGTGTTTAGAGCTTCACATAATCATAAAATGGGTTGTGTTGGGTTGAGTTGGAAGGGACCTTAAAAGATCATGTTCTTCCAACCCCACTGCCATGGTTAATGAAAGTTCTTGAACTGGACAAAATGCACCAGTGATTTGCAGGTAGATGTGGAGCAAGTGTGAATAACCATATGGAGGGGCCAGACTAGAGGTAGGGAGCTGCTCCAGCTGCTGACCTGGGTCAGCATCACCAGGGTATTTTGCTGTATTTTCTATGCTTTTTCCTGGTATCTGCTTTAGGGCAATTCTGTGAGGCTCTGACATCCCCAACCCAGCTCAGCCCTTTCCTGCACTGGCTGTGGGAAGAGGGTTTATCCCTCCCTGCAAAAGGTGCAGTTTGTGGATGAGAACTGGTGCATTGACTCAGGGCACCAAGCTGCTTCAGCCAGTGAAGAATTCAGCATTTTTTTATGCAGGTGGCCATGTCAGGTGTGAACAGGACACGTGCATGATGCAGCTGCTGGGCCAAGGACTCAGCAGGATGCTCAGATGGTTGGTGCTGGACCTTTGCATGTCCTTGTTATAATGCTGCTTCTACAGGATCTTCCTTTCCCAGACTTCAGTGCCCATGCTGGAGAAGCCAGCCAGCCTTCCTTGCCCACCGTGGGGTCCTGGCAGTTGGAGCCAGGACAGAGATGTTCAGGCTTGGAATTACTCACTGCATGGTTTTTCCCATATGTATCACACAGTTTGGATCAAGAGCCCTCACTGCTATCCCTGGCTCACCCAAAGGGCTGTGGTAGGCGTGCAGCACAGATAGTGAGGTGAAAAGGATGGAATCCCAGGGAGTGGAGATTTCCCTGGGCAGCAGGAGCAGCAACACAACTTCAGGGGACCTGCTTTGACCCTGCCTAAACCAGACACTGTTTCTTGTGTTTCTGTAGGTTAGAAATCTCTGTTACATGGTGACCAGACGGGAGAAAATGAAACACACCATTTGTAAACTGCAGGAGCAGATCTTCCATCTCCAGATGAAGCTTATTGAGAAAGATCTTTACCCAGGTCAGTACCACAGAGCTCGTTCTCACAGACGCTGTCCCCACTGAAGCCAAGCTGTGTGCCCCAGCTCCCCTCACCAGGGAAGCCAGAGCTGCCCCCTTCCCCTGATATGTTATTTTGGCACAGTTCATATATTGACTCAGAAACGCTCAATGAAGCCAGACTCTGGGTGACTGGAGTGCTGGAACTATTTGTTTTCACAGATCCCTCTTGATCCTCCCCTTCCCAGAAATCAGTCAGAAGGACTAAGCATTTGTTTAGATGGGGATGCTAAGACAGTATTTGGTGACTTTTGTGAGCTGGGACTGCTTGGGAGGGGATGGCACATCCTGGGCACGGGGCTGCTCTGCAGCTGGCTCCCTGGCACATGATGGGAGCCCTGCCTCAGGCTCTTTGCAGATGCCTTTGAGCATTCTGAAAGAATCAAGGGTTAAGCTGTTGCTCCAGGAGACCAGCTCCTTTAGCTGTGGTCAGCTGCAGCTCCCTGCTTCACATACCCATTAGTGGAGATCATGCTGCTGACTGCAAAACCTCTGCCAACTTTTATTAAGGAGCTGAAATAAAGCTGGTTTCCTTTTGTCCTACTTTTTTTTTCCTTTCGCACAAGCAGAGCAGGAGCCCACAGCTCCTGCTCCCTCCTTCTTCTCCTCCTTTGCCTCTGGTGGCAGGGCAGAGCAGACCCCGTGGCTGCAGAAGAGTTTTTCCAGCAGCAGCATCTGGTGCTTTGGCAGCTGCTTCCGACGGTTGTTGTGTTTGTGGCTTTGGAGTTGTGTTTGAAACCATCACATGGTTGGGGTTTCTTCAGGAACTGTCTGGGCTGAGCTTTCCTTGACAAAAGTCTCCTTTGACTGAAGTTTTGGAGGCTGAGGAATGTGTGTGTTGAGGTGCCTGTGACTCCGGCCCATGCAAATTCCTCTTGATAGGCAAAGCCAGGCAGCAGTGGGGCACAGGAGTGGCTGGGGCCCCGGGGTGTGCTCTGGGGTGATGTGGGTGCTGTCAGTCCCAGTCCTGTCACACTCTGTGTTGCTCTGCACATCCTTACAGGGCCAGAGGTACAGCTCACCCACCTGAACACACACAAATGGTGTTCCCACCAGCTGGAGACCCCACACTGCACATCCATTCCCTGGCACCCAGGGTATTATGGACATGTTATTCCTGAGCTGCACCCCCACCACTGCCCCAGGCAGCAGCGTCCCTGCCAGGGGCACCACCTGCCATGTGCTGTCACTGCCAGCTTCTGTGGATTTTGGAGGCATCACAGGGGACTTCAGGATGCTCTTCAGTTCACCTGGGCAAACCCAGCCCAGTGTTTGCAGCTCTCAGAAGGAGATGGGCACAGTCTAGTTTGCCAGGATGAGTTTTTAAGCTCACTTCTCTTGCAGTCAAGGTGTTAGATAGCTGGAAATGCTCTTGGGGACCTGTGTTCCCCAAAATGCCTTGGGGTACATGTCCAACCCTCTCTCTGATGCAGCAGTGGAATGGGAGCTGGATTCCTCCCAGGTAGAGCTGGTATAGGTGAGCTGGGAGCCTCACCAGTGGGGTGCAGATGGCAGCCAGTGTTGGGGAGCTGTGTTGGGGCTCTGCTGATGTTGTTTTGCGGTTGTCTGCACTGCCCAGTGCTGGTGCTGTGCAATTGCCCTTCCCAAAAATGTTATGGGTGTACTTGAGAAAAGCACAGCCACTCTTGCCCTGATGTTTGTTCTGCCTGAAGGTGAGTGATCAGAGACAAACGCACAGTGGGAGGGTGGCTTGGGTGGGGATCAGTGTGCAGGGATCACTTCAGACCTTGTCATGCAGATGCTCTCTCCTGCCCTACCTGGCTGGTGTTTGCACCTTCCGTCTCCTCTCTGAACCGACCGAGCTGAGCTGCCTGTCTCTCCTGGGATGGATTTTCTGGTTGAGCCTGAGCAGGGACTGACTGCTTCCTCTGGGACCCAGCTCCTTTGAGTCCCTGCTGCCAGGAAAACGGCCCAGCTCCAAGAATTTGGTCCTGGGATCTCCAGGTGGTTTGGGCATCTGGGTCCTTCCCATACCAGGGGGACATTAGGGACCCGAGTGCCTTTTGACATCAGTCTATAGAGTGTCCTGAGCTCAGGAGAAGTTCTCTTGCCAAGTGACCACACCAGGAGCTGCAGATACTCAGCATCCAGTGGAACTAAAGCTTTGGATAACTCACTGCTGCCTTTTCCAGCATTACAAAGCACGTACTGGTTTAGAAGTGGGGGATGGTTCTGTTAGCATCCTCCCCCACAATTCCTGACCAGGATGTTCTCCCTACCTGGAGTTCCTAGGAGAAAGGAAGGGAAGAACGCTCCATTATTTCACCAGGATGAGGCCAGTTTTTAACTGCTGTTACAGTAGCCATCAACCAAGATCTGTTGGGGTTGTTCCAAAGATGGTTTTGGCACAAAGGTTTTTTTGGACTGGCTCCCAAACAAAACTCAGAACAGGAGGGGTTTATTTTTCCTGCTGTCAAATGATCATTTAAGCAGGAGATTCTTAATAAAATCAGTGAAAACTGCCTGTGTAAAATGAACCCTCGTCTCTTCCCTGTATTTTTCTTGCACAGAGTGGAAAGTAAACACTGTCTGGCTTTGAAACACGGCTACTATTTTGACAGGTTCCTCTTCAAAAAGTGCTGCTCGGGTTTCTCTTTAGCCCTGTTGTGCTGTCTAAACAAAGTTAGATTTTGATTTTGTAAGCGAAGTGAAAAATGTCTCTGCCTTCCTCCCATTACTTGGCAGAATGTAGCAAATACCAAATTTGCTTTTGTATTTCTTTTTTTTCTGTAAGTCCTTAGGTCAGGAGGGGTTCCTGGCTGGCAACTCCAGGACTGTAAATCCTCTGTTAATTCAGACTTGGGCAGGTGCAATGTAAATTCCCTCCCCTGCTCACCCAGTACATTTCCACTGCTGCTGCAGGGGGAGAGCTGAGGTTACTCCCTCTGACCCGTCCACCCCATGGCCTCTCTGCTGAGGATTTGCTGCTGGCTGACACAATAAACTGATTTCTTCCTTAAGATCATTGTTTAGCCTATGGGCCAGACTCTGAAAAACTGCTTGTCTTACCTCCATTTCCATGAGCCACCCACATTGTGGTTTAAGGGCAATATCCTTCCCTCTCTGAAAATTAATAGTTGTTTTAGCATAGACTTCTGGGGTAGAATGGCCTAACTGAATAAGTAAAAACTGTTGGAAGTATTTTACTTGGCAATACAAGTTATACTTTTATATGGTATTTGTCCTGTCTACCCAAGAGGAATAAATCCAGGAGAAGTTCAGAGCCATTTAGGAAATGCTAATTTTCAGCTGAATGTCTGCATAGCTAAAAGTTAGATCCTACCTTTCCATAGGCAATCCTGGTCACCTTTCCTACTTCATGTACCTATATCACTTTGGGGTTTTTCACTCTTGCACAGTTCTGCCAAAAGGTCAAATCAAGGTTGGAATTAAAACTGCTGGTACCTTTGCTCTGTCAGTCTGGCTGAATCCCTTCCTGGAGATGCTCTTCTTGGTGATGGGTGACACAGTGCCCAGTTTGTAGATCACCATGGCTCCTGCAGAGTGTCTGAGCAGGATTTGGGGTCACTCCCTAGTGGGTCCTCACCCCAAAGTCCTGGTCCAGGTCTGTGGCTGTAGAGTCTCCAGCAAGTCACCTTCCTTCAGTGGGGCTGCTCCTGTGGCCACTCCTCTCCAAGGCTAAAATATCCTTTTTTTATAACCTACAGGATCCAGATTTTCTTAACATGTAGAGACCTTAGCCTACAGCTGGCCAAAGAATGGCCCTTGTTCTCCCTTTGGCTTGGAGTTGTTTGCAGGTCTGCTCCAGGTCCCACTGCCGGGGTGTGCCCTAGGGGAACTTGCTCACCGCAGCATCCCTGATGCCTCATCTCACACGGAGTTTTCCTTTTTTTCTAAAAAATGCCAGAACAAACTGGGAAGAAGACAAAGGGTAAGAAAAGTGACCCAAGAAGGAAAGGAAGAGATGGTAGAAAAAGTAGTCCTGAGAAGACAGAGAAAAGGAAATCGGTCAACGAAACTGTTTTGGGACAACTGGGTAAGTCTGATTTTATGGTGCAGAGTTGACCTGTGATTCTGGAGGCTCCCTGTTTTGGGGAGCAGGGTTAAGAGTCTCAGCTCCTGATCCCTCCTGCACCTAACAGGGTGGAGTTACACCTTCCACTCTCCTTTGTGAGAGTCAGCCTGAATCATCCAGGTCCTACGAGAGAGACTGGGTCAGAAGCATGCTCAGTGGCAGGGCAGGTGATTTAAAATTCCCCCCTGTAGCTCCAGGATTGGGAGAATGTGTTACAAAACCTGTGATGGGCTGCTGGAGCGGGATTTCACTTTCAGGTGATAAAATCAGACTTACCCACCCCATGGCAGGGCTGCTCCCCTGTGCTTTCTTTGCTGTGCAGCCCTGGTGAGTACAGCACTGTGAGGTTTCATGTACTGTCCGTGGCATATTTGGCCATGCTGGTTGTGCCAGTGATGCAGGAACATCCAGGAGTCAGGCACAAAGCACATCCATCTCTTGAATTTGCTCAAGGGGAGAGGAGCCTGGCCCCACAGATGCTTCAACCACCTCCATTTTGTCCTCATCAGCTACAGCAGCAGGCAGGACTGGGGGAAGAAAAAGAATCAGAACAAAAAGGTCGTTTTGGACAAGGTCCTTGACAACTGCATATGGTTTTTACATGGAATTGGGTTGTTGCTTGACTTCCTCTGGTGCTGCCACCTCCACCAGCAAAGGCAGAAGGTGATGAGTTCATGTGTGCCTAGCTGTCCCAGGGAACAGGGGACTACTGGTCCTGTGAGGCTCTCAAGCAGTCTGGAGATGCTGTAAAACCCTGCAGGAGGTACAGAGTGTTTCTGTGGGAGGTCTGGCGGTCTGGACCACCCTGCCTTGCTCTGCTTTGCACATTGCTCACCTGACTGTGATGCATTGTAGTCATCTCAGAGCTTTTAAGACCTTTGGAAGTGGTGCTTTTGCACTCATTCTGTCTCTGCTCCATTCTTTGCTAAAGAAGTTTTGGATTTACTGGGGCAAATTTCAGCAAACAAGGGAGGCTGGAGAATCTCTCAGGAAACCTGCATGGCTGTGAGCTTGGGAAACCAGGCAGCTTGACCCAAAGCTTCACCAAGGTCTTGTAACCTGAATTTTGTGAAGGGTTTGAAGCATCCCTTGGAGCTGCTGTTGTCAGAGATGGGCTGGGAAAGGTGAACTGGGCAGTGCCCTTGCCCACAAAACTTGGGCTTTTCGGTGTTTGGGTACCATGCAGTACCCTAAGTTCATCCTTGCTCCTGCTTCGCCTTCCCTGCCTTGGGCTGGTGTTAGGGTGGGGTGTCTTCTTCTCCAAAAGGGCCGTGGTGAGTTGCAGGAGGTGCAGGGTCACAGCCTGTGTTGCTGCTCACAGGTGATGTAAAGCTGTCACTGCTACCAGCAAACGTTGTGGGCGTGAGTCACCCTGCCCAGGCCACTGAGAGTGCAGTTCTCTCTCTCTCTGTTGCTAGACTGACTGTTTCAAAGGAAAGCTCTTCCTGAAATCCAAAGTCAAACCTCATTTTTCCTCCATCCGTAAAACAAACTCAGATGTTGAACCCGTGGGTTTCTGTTTCAGAGATTAAAACTACTTGTGCCTGTGTAGGTGTGCACTTTTCCCATTGCTAATTGGACACAATTAGCCCAGCCCACAGTGAGCCCAGCTCTTGCTCTCAGTGATCATTATCAGGAATTTTTTCAGCTTCTTCCATTCCAGCCTTCATCTCTGCTCCTCTTCTTCAGTTTCCACACCTTTTGAGATGTTCTCAGACCTGCAGATGTGGCAGTGGTACCATCACCATGCTGGCTGCTTGGCTCTTCTGGTGGCCTGGCAGCAGCTGCTTTCTGTCATACCTCGTCTGTGCACAAGTCTTGCTCTGTCACCATATCTTTTAACTTACACTTGAACTGTTTGTCTTCTGCCTTTGCATGAGAATGTTTCCACCTGTGCTGGGATGTGTCATTGCTTGTCATCTTCACTGAAGGAAGAAGCTTGGTATGAGTTCAGGGAGGTGTGTGGAGAGTTGAATGTGAGGGACTGCTGAGGCTGTTGTGCTGTGACCTCAGTGAACCCCAAGTTCATCTCTAGTGCTGGAGTAAACCCTGCTCTGTGTCTGGTGTGGTGCATTATAGTTATCTTTCAAGTGTTTCTCCAGTGCCAGGGGGTTTTGGTGGAGTTGGTGATGGTGATAGAGGGCAACGTGGCTCTTCTTGGCTTCTGAGGCAATCTTCCACTCTTGTTTTTCCCAGGCTTGTCAACCTCCTTCCCCATCGACGGGACCTTCTTCAACAGCTGGTTGGCACAGTCGGTGCAGATCACTGCAGAGAACATGGCCATGAGCGAGTGGTCCCTCAACAACGCCCACCATGAGGACAGCACCCCTGGCCTCTCCGAGGAGCTCCTCCAGGACGAGGAGACCTTGCTGAGCTTCATGATGGACCATTCCCTCAGGTCCCCATTCAGGCAGAGTGAGGCCACCAAGAAAGTGAAAAGCAGAACGAGAACGAACACTAGGAAAAAGCTGCCGAGGAGCAGCCCCTCTGCAGGGGGTGGGGGCCACCCAGAGGGCTCAGAGCCCTGGACTAACAACGCCAGCAGCTTGTCGGATGATCCCTCCAAGCCCTTCGCTCTGGATTCCAGACCCGGCAAGTCGGAAAAAGGGGCAGCAAAGCTTCCCACCGACCGCAGAGGGACGGGTGAGGCCAAAAGGGTGGCCAAGAAGGGCTCTCTCCAGAAAGCCAGCGAGCCTCATCCCCCTGCTGGGACACGGGGCTGCGTCAGCAAAGAGGAGGAGGAGGAGACGCCGCGCTGCGCTCAGACGGAGCCCAGCCCCGCGGCCAAAGTGCCTGACTCCATAGGTAGCCCCAAAACCATCGTGCGGTTCAAATTACCAAAGGAGAGCCGGGGGGCGCGGCGCTCGCAGCCCCCCAAGGCTGATGGCGCGGGCGGAGCTCCCCTGCGTCGCTTCGACGCCGACACGGACGGATACTTCTCCGACGCCGAGATGAGCGACTCGGACGGGGAGCCCCGCGGCGGCCGGGCGCAGCGCGGCCAGCTGGACGCGGCCGGCGAGGACATCGTCAGGATGAGCATCCTGGCGTCCTAACTCCTCCGACCACGCCGGCCCGACGAGGCCTCAACCCAGTTCCAACTGCCATGTCCAATTTCTGCCTGGTGTCACAGAGAGGGGGGGTTTAATATGTGTATATAGTTGGAAGTTCGGCACTGTTGTCTTTCTCTTCTCGATACGTCTGAGATACAGCTTCAGCTTCACCGACATCGATGACTGTGACAGCAGTGGTCCCTCCCCGGCTCCCTGCCAGACCCCACTTCTGGGAATGTGGGCCGGCACCTGCCAGGACCGATGTCGAGGGCGCTGAGAGGGTGGAGGGTGCCGGTACCCGTGCTTTCTGCAGGGATGACAGTTCAATTAATGGGCATTATTTAATGAGGGGCAGATTCTGCCTGGGACGGTTGCCCTCAGAGCAGGGAGCGAGTACAGGGTCCGGCAGTGGCCAGCTGTGGGAGGGGAAATTCCCACCTGTGTGTGTGGAGAGAAGGAAGTGAAATAAGCGATTCTAAAGTAAATAATGACTAAAGCACAAAAAGCTTGTTGGAGGAAAACGCTTGGGGTGGAAGAGAGCAATGTTACATTTCTGTTTTTAGGGAGAAAATCCCCTTGGTCATTATTTTTCCCCTCACCTTTCCATCTGGTTGGGATCCGTCCAGGGGCCAGGATGCAAAAGTCCTCCCTGTCCATGCCCCTGCTGAGGTTCTTAGAAACACTGAAGTGATTTACTCAGGTGAATAGATCAGCAAGTGGAAAATGGAAATGTGGGGCAGGATGGAGGAGGAAAGTGTCCTTTAAAACCACCATGGGGAGTTGGGGTTGGTGTAACCTGGGAGGTTGAGCAAATTGTTTTGCCCATCCTTCTCTCCAATGCTGCCGTGGTCCCACCATGCCAGGGCAGCACATTTGAAATCCCCCTTGCAAACCAAACTATGGCCCCAAGGCCAAATGTGCCATCACTGAGGGGAAATGGCAACCTTGCCACGACCATTGTGTTTTCCTACTAAATGCTACAATGGAAATGGTGAATTTATTCCTCTCCATCCTTTGTTTTGGTTTGTTGGGTTTTTTTTACCTTAAATCCTGGTTACAAGCTGTTGACTCGTTGTGGAGGGGTGATTCACAGAAGCTGACATTATAAATATGACAATAATTTAATGCATAAAATGTCCCCAATAAGCCTTAAATGTTGTTTAAAAGCCCATGTTACCTATAAGTCAGGCGAATTTCCATGTTTGCACTTAATTGCACCATTACTTCGGTTTTGGCTTCAAAGGTCACAGTTAAGTCATGCTACGTGTTTTATTGGAGTGACCCCAGTGTGAGCTCAGGGAACAAAAACAAAAAAGGAATTCACTGAAACTTTTGTTGTTGTTGTTTTTTAAAAATAAAAAATGCTTAAAAAAACTAAAAAAAAAAAAAAAAAACAAAAACCAACCCAACCTGGGACACTTCTGCAACCGGTTAAACCCATCACTAAACAAAAAAACCTTGCAATTGTCAAACCAATCAGTCAAAGAATTTTGTGGATGCCAAAGAAATATTTTGACAGTCAAGCAGCACAGCCAGAAACCGGAAACTTGTCATTATGAAAAAAATTGGAAGTTATTTAGCAACCAAGGACTAAAGACACACTCATACCACACTGCTGCGGCGTTAGGTTCCAAGCTTGCTCCGAGGGATGCTGCTGCTCTGAGACTGCATCCTGCCGTTTTGGTTTCCGATGTTTTTTGCTCATTTCACTGTGAGCTTTCTTTTTGAAACTCTGAGACTATTTCGATTGATGTTTTAGAGTAGATCATCATCTTTATCAGCCTTCCAAAGTCCTTATTATTGATAAAATTGCAGCAAAGATCAGCGATGACAGCCCAGCTGATCCCAGACACGGCAACCGGTGGGGGCTTCGGGTGGGATGCCCAGCCCTGCCTAAGCGCCCAACACTCACCTGGCTGAGACTGACCGTGCCTGGGAAGGAATCTTCCTCAGATGGGAAAAATGTGACACAAGTTATTAGAGGAAAAAAAAAAAAAGAGAACAAAAAAAATCAAAATACCAACAAAACAGGAACCACCTTTGTTATAAATTAGCATAATCCATTGAGGTTGGAAATGAAAATCTGCTCATTAATTAAGGCTCAGTATGTTCAGATAATGTTAAATACAGTAAATAGGACTTAGTTTATCTTATCAGGCTTGCTAGCTTTAGCTCCAGTATCCTAGTATACGAGTCATAACAATAATCAATATGCTGCCTTTTAATGAATCTTGCTTCCGTGTGCTTCACTCAATTATGGTTAAAAAAAGAAAAAGCAATCCACAAATTTCACTGTACACAGTTCCATTCATCAGCTTCTGCACTACTTGTCTTCTCAGTACAGGAAAGCAAAAAGGGGGAAACTTTAAAGAACAACCGACCTGGGACCTCCAGCACTGGGCAATAACACAGTTTGAAACACTCCCAAAACATCAGGCACCATGTTTTGCATCAGGAGATGGGGAGAAAACTAAGGGAGCTGGTGGGATGCAGGGAGAACAGGATGCCAGGAATAGAGAGGAGGGACAGGGCTCTGGTGAGCTGTGGGGCTGAGCAAAGGCTGAACCATCATGTCAGGATGGCTGCAGCCACCCCAGAGCATCCCCTGCCTGGAGCGTCCTCGGAGCAGGGGAGTCTGGTGTTCTGGAGAGAAAATGCACAAGGAAAATATTTTTGATGTTAATGTAAATGTATTTTGAAATGAATAGAAAGAGAAGAAAAAAAAAGGTTTATTTTAGTACAGAAATGTTATCTTTTAAGATGTATAAACTGCAGGAATTGATATTTGCACTGTAAGAGCACCTGTTTTGTTGGAGAAACAGCAGCTGTTGAGATGAGGATGCAGAAAGCATCATTCCCTGATGGAGCACAGCCTCACACCAGCCCCAACCCTGATGGTTGAGGGAGTTTCCCCAGGACAGCTCCCATTCTACACTCCCATTTTCCCCACACCCATCTTTTTTGGTTTTTTTTTCTTCTTCTTTTTTCTTGGTTGTGTTTTTTTGATTGTTTGGTTTTTTTGTGGTTTTTTTTGATTGCACCTATTTTTTGGGGTTAGGATGCCTGCTGTCCCATGGAACTCACCCCAAGGCTGGATGCAGAATGGAGCCAGGATGGATGCAGGCTGCAGGAAGATGCTGCTACAGGGCAGGGCATGAGGTTTGGTTGTTCTTTAAGGAAATCCCCTGCAGTTTGCACCATTCCACATTCAAAACAACCCACTTCACATCAGTTACAGGAAACGATATGAATGTCACAGGAGGAGAAACCCTTCTGTTTTCTTTGTTTCAAAGAACGTGATGTGCCATTTGTTAATACAAAAGAGAAATATTGAAAATATATTGAAAAGAGCAATTTTAAATTATTTTTGGCTTATGTTGCAATATTTATTTTCTTGTATTAGAAATTCCTTTGTAGAGAAAAAATGTATTTTTCATTAATGCAAAAACCTATTTCTCCTTTTTGTACATTTTCCATGTTAGTTAATCCTTAAAGCAATATAATGTTATCAAACTCGTTCTGTGTGAGACTGTATTATGCATGCTATTTGTGTTGCCTTGGAATAGCTCTGTCTGCCATTATTTTCATCCTGTTTAGATACAGTGTATGCTTTAATACACATTGGGACCATGGCCCATTGCTTATGAAAAAAACAAACAAACCCTTTGCATTCCTCAATGTGTTGGCAAATGCAGTCAATAAAGCAGTGTTTTCTGTGTACCTTGTGTCAGTGTAGTGAGTGTGGTCACACAGAGCAAACTCATCCCAGGGATGCAACTCTGTGGGGATGCAGGGCTGGTCCAGCCCTGCTGATGCAGCCACTCTGCCTGTTATTACCAAATTTTTGAACTTCCACTGCATTTCCATTGACAAATCTTGGCCAGCTCTTGGGAAACACAGCTGGAAATGTTTGTCACAGGTGGAAGGGCGAGCACAAGGATGTTCACAAATTTCCCCATGCCTTTAATTCAAGGTAGCCACCTTTCTCGTGGAGATTTAAGTCTTGTTTTGCAGACTTGGAGTGAAGCCGGCAGAGGAAGTCCTGCTGTGAGACAGGATGCTCAGAGGAACAGCTTCTTGCACTAGGAGCTGGTTTAACAGGCAAGGAAACACACTGCTAGATTTGCTATTCATGGGAGCAAAAGCAAGCTGTGAAATCCAAAATACTGCAGCAATGTGTTCCTGTTTGTAAGATACTCCTTGTATCCTGCTGATACCAACCAATAACCTGTCCAGTGAGTGGCATCCCTGCCCATGGAAGGGGATTGGAACCAAATGCTCACCAAGGTCCCTTCCAGCCCAAACCATTCTGTGACTCTGCTGCTATGGGCTGTGGTTGATGGCCTGACGTCCATTTGTGGAGTGTGGTAGGAGCACAGGGCTCATCACACAGCTTTAAAAACTTGAATGGTATCCACATCTTGGGCATGCTTGGCTGGTTTGGAGGCTACAGGCAAGGGTGCTGCCTTGCTTCAGGAAGTATTTGAGTCATCAAGGAATGTCTCTTCTACCTTTTTCGGCCTTTACTGGCACGTTTTTCTTCTGTAAAATTGCTAATGTACCCAAGCTGCTGAAGGAGAATGAGCTATTTAGTAGACACCCTTCATTCAGTTTGTTGGTGACGTGATAGTTCAGGCAGGTCATGGTGCACAGGGAAGACAGAGCAAAGCCATTCATCTGAGATGGGTCGTCTGGTGGGTGGAGGCAACTACCACGGCCTTGTATTTAGCTCCTCAAGGAAAAGGCAAAGGATTGGTTTATTGCAAACTGAGGATTTTGTTAATGGGCCGTGTTCTTGCTCACAGCTCTCCAGGCACCCCAGTGATGAACTCAAGCTCCAGTCCAGTCTTCAGAGCCCCTTGGTGCAGGTGTGATGCCCACAGCAACATGCATGAACCTGTCAAAAAGCCATTGCAAGAGTTGCCTTCTGTAGCAGGTTTTTCACCTGTTCCTGTCAAGGAGATATTCAGGAGTTCAGTTCCATAAAGCAGGGAGCAAGGCCAGCCTGACTTACTGTTTAACCTGAAACAGCAACTGCTTTCCCAGCTCCAGAGTGTCCAAAGGGATGACACCAAGCCCAGATGGATCTCAGAGATCTGATGCTGGGGAACATGAGGCATCATCTTTACAAACTGGCAAGGATTTTGTCTCCAAAATATTTAAGGCTCATGGAAGAGCTAGGCAAATTCCGGGAAAGATGCAGCCCTTCCTGCTGGCACCTGCATTAGACCAGAGATGGCTGGGATGGTCTAGCTGGATGTATTGATGAAATGGGCACAGGGAATGGAACAGAAATGCCTGCAAGAAAAGCAAGAGAGGATTTACGGCTGCTAAAAAGACTACAGCACCTCTGTATGTCACCTTCTCTCCCAGAGACCCCATTTCACAGGAGACAAAATAACCAAGCTGACAACCAAACCAACTCACCAAGAAGAGCCCAGCAGCTCATATCTGACATCCTTCTGTTTAGACAGACATGTTCTAAACCCCAAGCTGGCTTTTGAAGGAGTGAGGTGCAGGAGGGAGTTCCACAAGGCCAGGACACAAACCCTGAGTTCCAAACCCAGGCAGCAACCCCTCCGCCCACCACCATCACCAAAGGAGAGGCACCAGCCATGAGGGGCACTGCTGACAGAGCAGGGACAGGAACACCTGGGGCCCTGGGGCTGCACCAGCACCACACCGTCCTACAGCCCAACCTGAGAAATGATTCCTCAATAAAGTTACAAAAAGCTATTATTAAACATATATTTGTAGGTGGTAGAGCACATTGGGCTTTGCTGTGGTGCTCACTCAGGGCTTGCCTATAGTATCCTCATCACAGATGGTGCTGAATGCCTTGGTTTGGAGCACGTAGCCAAAGAATCATTTCAGTTTAATTGCAAAATAAATGTTAGGCTAGTCCCTATATGTTTTGCATACGGATTGCAAGTGCCACCGTAAATATTAATGGGTCAAATACACTCCAGTGTCAGTAAATCATCAGCAACAGATGTGGAAAGTAATTAATTTTCCTTCAGCTTATCCTGAAAGAATTGCAGTAAGACCTTGTTTTATTGTGTTTGATTAAGTGCTGCTGCTATAACATAGTTTCCTCTAACCATTAAAACTGCTGGTGCTGTACTTCTGCATAAATGCCTCTAATGTGATGAGACCGTATTTAATATTTACTCTTCCAAAGTTAATACATTTAGGGGAGACATTTTGTGCACTAAAAATAGTTCCTTGGTCTTGGATTTCCATATAGGGCTGTGAAATGATGTGTCTGCTGTGATTGCAACAGATGAATAAGAAAAAAAATTCTCTAAAAAAATAAACCTATGACTAACGCACAAAACAAGGGAAAAATCCCACTGCAGCAAGTGTCAACCCTGGCTGGTCCAGAGGCCTTCACCAGCACTGCCTCTGCTATCTTGCCCATCCCAAACTCTGTTTGACAGACCCATTCCCTGATTAATGCACAAGTGAAAACTAGACTTGTGGAGGGTCAAAATGGGCATTTTTTCATGGAGGGTTTAAGCAGGTACATTTTCCCATGGCAACTTAGCTTGGGGATGAGTTTGGATTGGTATTGGTTGCAGGCAGCTCTTCCTTCTTCTGAGATGGCCAAACATGCTGGAGATCCACCATGAAGTCATGGTGGGGAGGTGCCCAGCCCCCAGCCAAGTTTTGGGGGCACAGGGTGGGCCCACAGCTTTGCCCATACCCATCCCTCATCCATGAGAGGGTGCTATGGACATAGATCCTGCACCTTGTCTGCCACTGGGTATAAATCATGCGAACAGCAGAGTTTAGAGGGCAATTAGGTGGTAAGAGGAGTGCAGCTTTCTTCCAAAATCAGAAGTCAGGTGCTGATGGTACTGTTTGTGCTGTGGGTGCCCTGAGAATCGAGCCCTGGGAGAATCTGAGCTCTGCTGGTGTGTGCAGTGCTGGGATGAAGTTTCCCAAAGCAGTGGGATTTGGGCATTTCCCAAAGTGCTGGGATGGTGTTTCCCAGCTAAACCCACTCTGTTCGGTATCAGATGCAGTGTTTTTCCTCAGGAATAGCTGCTGTACATTCAGATGTAATAAAGATTAAAGTAATTGACTGTGCTTATATTTTAAGTGGTACTTTATAATGCTGACACTGGGCACGAGGAAGAAGTGCAGAGGTTAAAATACTGCAGTTACACCTGGTCATTAGCAGCCCTGCAATGAGCTCCAAATGGTCAGATCAATGGAGTTTTTCCAGGGAAAACAAGAGCAGGTCAAGAAAGCAAAATAACACATCTGCAGCTGTAACTCCTAGGACAATTATTCTCAGGAGAGAGATTCTGAAGACACCAGCCATCCATGTGGGAATGGACCTGCCACGTGCTCTGCCTCCATCCAAACATCTCCCTGTGCAGGCTGGAGTGCAGTACCCTGCAAGAGAGAAAATTCCCTGCAGAAAACAAGGTAAAAAAACACCTTCCAAGAATGCTCAGCTATAAATAGGTGTTTGTTGTATGGGATACCACAAATAACACTGACACTCCACAGAGCGACCGGCAGGCGGGGGATGAATTCCTGCCCTTAATAAGAAAGCAGGATAAATAAAGCATTTCTAAAAGAGGGAAATCAGCAATTTCTGCAGCTCCAGCTTTAAAATGAGTAAGTTTGGGGGATAAAGCACAGCAGCAGGGATGCCAGCTCTTGTGTCCTGCATTCCTAAAGCCATCTTGAGCCAGGTGCCATGCTGGGGGAAACAGGAGTCCTCACTGCACAGAGACCAGCACAGAGACCTGGCATGGTCCAGCCCCTCTGAAGGACTGTTCTGGAGAGCCACAGGGAATGAGCTGGTTCCAATCAGGTTTTTTAATCCACCACACAGGGAGCAGCTCCAGAGCAGCACAGGGCCAAGTAGCATCACTATGTGGCCAAAGGCAGGTTGGGGACACTCATCTCTGTGCCACGAGCATCACCTGCTCGGCAGCAGCTCTCCCCTAGCAGCAAAAGGACCCATGGCTGGTATTTTAGGCTGAGTCACAAGGATGCCAAGGCTCAGCCAGCCACAGGGCACATTTATTGGCACAGCAAGAGCCAGATGTCTGCTGAGCCGTGAAGACTTAGGTCACTGCTCCGATCTGAAGCCTGCGAGCATCTCCCCAGTCCTCTGTGTGTGGTGCACAGCAGCTCCAAAACTGGCTCACACAAGCACACCAGGAGGAAGGAGGAGTATAAATAAAAGAGTATAAATAGCTGAGCTCCAGGAGCACAGGCTTGGAGGGCAAGGGCATGACACTGGCACAACCAGAGCCGAGAGTGAGCCAAGAGAGGCTGTGCCTCCCCCACTCCATCAACAACCACAGCTCCCACCCAGCAGCCCACCAGCCCCCCTGACAGGCATCTGCAGTGTTTTCCATCCCAAGCATTAGAGGACATTCAGTGATGATGAAGTGACAGCTGACACCAAGAGAGAGGTCACTGCTGCCCCTGGCTCAGAGCCGCCTGTTAAAAACATGACCTGAGAACTGAAACTCAGTATAACTCTGCTTCCTAATGGGGGAACAGAGGATGACATTACTGGCTTCTGAGACTGCTTGCTGGCTTTCTTTTTTAATAGTTTCATGAAGTCTTTGGCTTAGCTAAGGGTTTTCACCTCTTGATAATAAGTGGACAACAGCTGCTTCAGCAAACAGAATTACCTTACACTGAGGCAGGTGGCAGCACTGTGTGATAGCCAGAGGAACCACACTGGGGCCCTCACAGAAATCACATTTCAGCTGATTTTCCAGTCTGAGGGTGGTGTTTGCTGGCTGCTGGGGAGCTGTGATGCTGGGGGCTGGCAGAAGTGAAATTGTCGTGCATATACAAACTCATTTTGCCTTTTGGTGTCTGTAATATCTCAATGAAAGCAGTTTGTTGGAAATTAGAAAATAAGGGGAAAAGTTTGTGGACCTGGAGGGCTGTAATAATGGGGTGAATAAGCAAGGAATTGGCTCATTACTGAATGACTGGAAAGAACCAGGAGTCTGCAGCAGCAACTGAAGCATCTTCCAGACTCAACCATAGGCTAAACCCAGCTGGAATGAGCATCTGCAGCCCTCAGAAGGGAAGCAGCAGGAGCAGGGGTTTTGCTGACAAAATATCCCCCTCTCCTCCTCTTCATTTGGTGCCTCCTTGTCTTTGCCAGGGAGACTGTGTGGGGCTGGGACATGGTCCTCCTGTAGGACATGACACTCAGAGCAGGTGCTCCTCTGATCTGGTACAAGTGGAAAGCCAGAAACAGGCAACAATTTCATTTACATTTTGCTCTTAGAGTTTGACTCTCACCAGACTGAAAGTCAGAACCCTGAACTCTTGGGGTAGGGGAATGAATGACACCTGAAACACTGAAATCCAGGGGAGGCTTGTACCCACACTGGGAGCCAAAGGCAGTGGGCAGCCTGACACCAGTTCACTGCCTGCCCCTCTGACTGTCAGGCTCTGCTCCCAAGCCTGGCCTCCCATGGGTGCTGCAGCCCCTTTTAGGATGCTCTTTGCCCCATCTGAGCAAGAGGACTGACTGGCTCAGATCCTCCATAGAAAAATTCGATTCATGATCAAACAAACCAAAAGAAAAGCCTGGACTGAAACACCTCTTCCCCCCATCCAGCCCCAGCTCTGCTCCTGTCATCCCTAGCCCCCAGCCCATAGGCTGCCTTCGATCCCACTCCCCGAGTGCCCCACACAGCTGAGGTCTGGTGCAGGTCGGTGCAGCTCAGCAGCACTGGGGGATGCCCAGTTCCCACTCCAGCATGAGTCATTGTGTCCCCAAATCATCAAAGCAGAGAGCATAACTCCCTCCTAATGAAGAAGAGGAGCTGTGGTGCTGCCAGTCCCATGTGGGGCTCAACCCCTGCTTTGCCACCCCCCAGAGCCATCAGCTGCCCTCAGTGCAGTTTTCACAGAGTCTCAGTTTGAATTGGGTTGGCAGGAACCTTAAAGATCATTTACAACCTGCCACCGTGGGCAGGGACACCTTCCACTATCCCAGGCTGCTCCAAGCTCCATCGAGCCTGGCCTGGAACACTTCCAGGGATGGAGAAGATAGAGCTTCTATGGGAAACCTGTGCCAGTGCTCACCACCCTCACAGGGAAGCATTTCCTTTCAATATCGCATATAAATCTACTCTCCTCCAGCTTAAATCCATTCCCATTTCTCCTATCACTCCACACCCTTGTAAAAAGCCCCTTTCCAGCATTATTGCAGCCCCTTTAGGCACTGGAAGGCTTTTGGCTCCTTCACCTGGAGAGGGGAGGAAAGCAAAGGCATCCCTTGGCGGCATCGAGAGCATCATCTCTGCGAAGCACACATGAGTCATCTCCGCCGCAGCACAGCGGGCGGTGCCGGCCCCGCCGCAGGCCCCACACGGGGAGAGCCCGCCGAGCCCGGCGGCTCCGGCTTCCCGGCAGGCCGGCCCCTGCCCGCCTGCCCGCCCGCCTGCCTTCCGTCCTGCCCCGCCGCCACCGCTCTGCTCCACGCTTCGCTGCTTTTCGGAAGGCTGCGGTGTCGTGGGGGTTTTTTTGTTTTGTTTTTTTTTTGCGGTCGATCTGGGCCAGCTGACTTCAGGAGGACAAGCCAGGCCTGATGTCCCGCTCTCTCTGTCCAGGCTGCCCGTGCTGGGTCTGCTGCAGTGGAGCGGGGCTTTGCTCCCTCACTGCACCTTCCCACTCTAGCAGTGGGACAGGGACAGGGACAGGGACAGGGACAGGGACAGGGACAATGCCCCGAGGCAGGCCAGGATGCTCAGCACTACTGCAGCCTGAGGATCACCTGCCTCCTTATGCTCTGTGCATGCAGAGTTTTTGCTTGGTGATGTGAACATCATGAAGATGCTACCACAATAATTTTATGACTTTTCAAGTCTGGTTTGATGGCAAATTGGCACTGCAGCCCCATGGGCAGGTGATTATGCTGCAGAACACACCAGAGCTATCACTGCTCCTTCAAATGACACTGGGTTGTCCCCATGTGCCTGTCCTGGTGGCTTATCCAACAAGCTGGTGGGTTGGAGCTAGGCTGGGCCTGGCAAAATAAACCCATAAATAAATAAAACCTTCATAAAGGAATAACACTCAGCCTGCTGCACACTGGGTTTTCCCCATCCCACTCTAACTCACCCAGACCAGTCTCTGGAACAGGGAGCAGAGGTGACCCAGAGTGACACAGCATGAAGGAACAGCTTTTGTGGTAGCAGCATGTGGGAATTGCTCTTTTCTGCAGGAATATGAGGCCCCAGCAAGGCCACTGCCAAGATCCTGGTGATGAACACCCCTCTTGTGCATGCTCCAGTCTGGACTGTGACTCTGGGTAGGCATCCCAGTGCTGGGAAAAGCATTTTTGGGAGTGCAGTGCCCCTGAGCTGGTTTGAATTGCCACGTGGACCACACTGAGTGCCTGCAGAACAATTTCATCCCCTGGGATAGCCTAGGAGCAGCTGAGGAAACTGTCCTACTGCCTGCAGTGGCACTTGCTGTGCCTGTGGAGGGACAACTCTGCTATGGCTCCCAGCTTTGGCTCTTTTAGTGAGCTCCATGTGAACCACTAGAGCAGCAAACAATACAGCAAAGCTGCAGGAGAAGGGTGGAGAGTCTGAAATTGTGGGCTCTTGTCAGGTACAAACACTGATTGGCTGTACAGCAGCTACTTCCCATGTGGTTAATGCAATGAAATGGTGAAAATAAGTAAAAGCAGCATTTACTGTAGTGACAGAGCAGAATCCACCTGACGGAGATAGAGCCCTCATTTCAGCTGCCCAGAAGATGCTGCATCCCAAACTCAGTCAAAAGGCACTTGGAGATCTTTTTTGGATGAAGGCATGGACTGCTTGAGCCAGAGGGGAATGGCTGAATTTCTTCTGGAAGTAATTGCAGGCCCTTGGTGTGTCAGAGCAGCAGGACAGATGGAGGCTGGGAATAGAAGATCAGAACCCAACCTGAGCAGTCCGGGCTTCTACTGAGTGTGACACTTAAACTGTGCTCCCCACTCACCTGCAATTCCTGTCTGGGTCTTCCCAAGGCAGATGTGAACCCCAATATGAAATGCCTTTAAAACACAAACATAGCCTAACACCTGTAACATTTCCTACCCTGCTCTTGCTGAGAGAAAAACAACCAAACAAGGCTGGATGGCACCAGCAACCACCAAGGAGCAAATCTGTGCTGAAGCTGTGGGGTTAAAGAGCTTTCCCTTAGTCAGCTCCCACTCATGGGCACAGAAGCAACTCAGGCATCTCAGCTGAGCACCCCACCAATGCCAGCATCCACACTTTCCTGAAATTACAAAAGCTTTTAGTCTTATAAACGTGTATTACAGGCACATCTATAATTAGTATCTTGAGATATCTATAGATTAAAATCTCTATGGATAGATACCTATAGATAGATAGCTCTATAAATATAGTTTTTCATGTGCAGATAGTCAAGATATCTTGAATATCTATAAATGAAAAATTATATTCCTAGAATTTAAGGCTGAAAAATCCAAATCCACATGGGAGGAGAGTGAAGTGTTCACTTGTTGCTGAGCTGTACTCAGTGATACTTGTGGGTCTCTTCCAAGTCAGAATATTCTCTGATCCTATGTGATTCTGTGGGGCAACAGCCACCACGAAGGCTCTGTTTTGGGGTGCTCACAGCACAGGGAGTTCCCTGCAGCCCTGTGGCAGCTGCTCATCCTGGATGGGATCTAGCCTCTGAACTTTGCCTCCAAGGATATATGACATTGGCAACTACCAAGAAACTGGGGTATACACTGATGATTTGAATAGTGGTTTTCCTGAAAATATTTATCTTTTTTCTGATGTTCCTGGTTATTGGGAGCATGGCAGAGGGGTGCTCAGGACCACCAAGGGTGATCCAGGCTGAGGGATTCCCCCTTTCCCAGCCCAGGCCAGGCAGCACCACAGGACAGGCACTGCCTGTGTCATGCACAAGCTGCATTTAATGCTACAGCAGATGAAGAACTGCTGTTCTCACAGCTGTCTGACACAGAAATCACTCTCTGGGAAGTGTCTGAGGAGGGAAAGTAAAAAGCCACCCAAATACAGGCAGAACACTGCAGAAGCCGAGTTTCCTGAGCAGCCTCCACTGCCCAGGCAAGACCCTCTCCCTAACCCTCTTTTCTCTCCAGAATTTCAGCACCCACTCCTACACCCACGTTACTAGTTTCTAACCAAAGGCCACTACAAACTAGGCCAAGATCACCAAATCATTTTATGTTAGACACTAAACAGACACGAGATGATCACTTCAACTTAATTATATCATAATTAAGCCTTCATATTCCTGTCATCTGGAACTGTCAACGGCAGCCTGAGTGGAGCTGCTGCTCCTCTCCAAGAGCCATCACTCAGTGCTTCTGAGAGGTGTCAAAATAGGGGTAATTTTGCCTGCAGAGCCAGCTCGTGGCTGTAAACAAGCAGTCGTGCTTCACTTCAGAGCTCTGCAGTGCAGCAGGGGCTGTGGGCATCCCCTTGCCAGTGGTGTGGGATAATGATTGCCCAGGGATGTGGCAGCCTTGATCCCCACATCCCAGCATTGGTACCAGCATTGCACCCCCACATGAAATCACCTCCTTGCCTTGTGTGAGCCAGCTGTGTAAAAGATGTGTTTAATGATGTTCTTAGCAAAAGTTAAATTTAAGTCAGCGTGTACTTTTCCCTACAGGATCAGAAAATGAGGCTGAGGATATAAATGTGGGGAAGATGCCTTTCCCTGAGGTTCAGCTGAGCACAGCCCCCAGTCCAGCAGATGCAGAAAGCTGGATGGCCTCTGTCTCTGCTGAAGGAGGCAGTGAGGGAACTGTGTCCCCTCCCAGCCTTTCTGCCCACCAGTCCTGATCCTGCTCCCTTCACAGCCTCAAGACATCCATCCACAAACCCAGGCTTTCTTCTCCTTTGGATGCCTCCCCTCCAGGCCAAGTCACAGAACTCCCTGTGCACTGCTGTAACTACCATTTTATTGTTATTTAATCTTACAAGCACCATGCAGAGCTTGCAAGGTTTTATTTAGGATTGTCTGTCAAAATTTCTGTCACCTTTGTGGTTTCCAAATGAGTCACTACCACTGTTCCAGCAACACCCCATCAGCTACTGGGCAGGTGGAAAAGAATATCTCCTTCAGCTGAAGCGGTGATTAATTTTTGCAGAAGTATAATGACTTCCATGGAGGGTTTCCCTCACCCTTGGCCAGTGCACCTGCTGCTGGGCTTTTATTTCTTCATGCTTTAACAAATTCCCAATTAATCACCCTGGGAGGTGGCCGTGACTCATTGCCTCCTGCAAGCAAGCAGTGCCTCATTCCGGGGAGCCCTCTGACCTCCCAGCCCTGCCTCCAGCCCACGTAGCTTTTGGCTGGTCCTTGTCAACACGATCTGATTTGTTTGTGTGAGCCTGGCATGACACACACGGGGATTTGGCAAAGCACAGCCAGCCACTGGAGTGTGCTTGGCACGTGGCACCACGGTCCCCAGGATGTGCTGAGCACTTCGAGCAGGGACACACAGCATAAAATTAATGTGAGTAGTGACAGTGATGCTGACCTGCCTCCACCTGCTCCATCCTCAGGAGGAGCTGGGGTGGGAGGCTGGAGGAGGGCTGGCTCAGCACAGCACAGCCCAGGGCAGCCAGTGAGATGCTGTGGCAGCTGGAGGCATCAGGGTGGAGATCCCAGGCCCTGGAGATCCTGAGCAGCCTTTGGAGCTGGAATTAACACCACCATGGAAGACCATTGTCCATGTGCTGCTGGAGCAGGAGCAGCCAGTCTGCCCCTTGCTGTCCCTGTGTCCTCGGCATGCACAGACATGTCCCCTGGCCCTGCCACCTGCAGCTGAGCCAGCAGCAGCCAGGCAGCACCACGGCAGAGAGAGCAGAGATCTCCAGCTGCAGGCAGAGGCACACAGAAGCAAGTTAGAGCAGAGCTGCTAAAATCCACATCACAGCTTTTTGCATCCATGTACTTTTGCAGGGGAAAGCTGTTAACCCCATTAGTCTTCCTGAGCAGCTTATCTGATAAAATTGCTGCCCTTTGCAAGGGTATGTTGGCCCCAAATAGGTGCCTCTTTGCCCTTTCTTGCTCCCGGGTTTGACTTTCTGCTGTTTGTCTTCACAATTCAGCAATTCAGTAAACAGCTGCAAAGTATCTTTCATTCCTTAGCAAGAATCTGTTCCTCTTACACCAGCTCTGTGCACAGTAGTTCTGGAGATCGTTGCACAACTCCCTGAGCTCTTAAAAAACATCAGTGTTGAGAGGTTAAAGATTTTAAAGCCTGCTGCCACCTATGGATGGAAGGAAAGCAGTGAGAGCAGGAATCCTCCCGGGAGCATGCCTGACTGGAAGGAGACCTGAAGTGTGGACGAAGTCCTTGGCAGTGGGGAGATGCCAGCAGCCCAGAAAGACACGAGCTTTCTCCTTCTTCAGACAAACCCAACAAGGTGCAGGACACAAAGGGCTGACAAAAGGTATTGGGAAATTTGCTACCCATTATGAGATACATATAGTACAGAGAGGAAATAAGCCTGGTTTTTGGCTTGCTGGAGTAATCTGATTATGGTGTTTTCATTGATAGTTTGTAGCTTGCCTTCCCCTTTACCTATTTGTTCTGTTGTAATTAAATCCTTAAAAGTTTTGTACATATTTGCATTCAGATTTCTGTGGTGATAATTTCTGCAATAATGCTCTACAAAATACCTGGAATGGATATTTGTGGGGCCTTGCAAAGTACAGAGCAGCACCCTCACTGGAGGAAACAGGGATCTCTCTAATATAGATGTTATAGATAACAACACATTTATAATATAGATGTGTTATTTTTATAGCACTGTCCCTAGCAGAGCCCTTAGTTCATGAAGAGCTCTTTGGTCCATGGCAGGGGGCATCTCCCACCCCAGGAGAATCCCACCACACCTCACAGGGAGCCCTGCTGCCAGCAGGACCAACCTTTACCTCACACTGGGCAAAGAGAGGGCAGGGACTGTGGTACAATCAAACGACCACACTTCAGTGTTCCATGAGATGTTATTAGAAACATGGTGCTCATACACATGGTATTCATTGGGTTTTGCTCTGGTTATCCCTAAGCATGCTCTGGAAGTAGAAAAGGAGCTGAAAGCAGGTCCAACCTGATCCCCTGATCTCTGGCACCCACCACCTCACCCCTTAGAAACAGATATACTTTCAGCACAGGGTTAAAGATGTCCTACTGTTTTACTATTTTTCAAATTTTTTTGTAATTTCATCAGCTTCTCGAAAAACCTGTTTTTCTTTTATCCTGAGTCATTTCACATGAAGAAACTATTGTTCTAAACTGTGACTCATCAGTTTGCATCACCACTTTCCAAACCCCTCGGGGGCATGTGGGCTTCAAGCAGGGAATGGCAGCCAGCCTTTATTTACCAATAAATAGGCACTTGATTTCTGCATTGACTCATCACTGGTTAAGCCTTGGTTTGTTCCTATTTCTCAGTGAACCTGGAGTGATGGTTCTGTTTGCTTTTGTAATCGTTTTCTGTGAGGAGCATTCACATGAACCACATCTCACTGCCAATCTGTCTGCTGTTTAAATACAAATGCTTGCAAGGAGAGTCAAGTGTCTAAACCATAGAGCTGAAATACCTGGAAATATGAAGTTTCCATAAACTTCCATGAGGCAGAAAACACAACTGTTGGTTAATGAGATACCTCTAATTACAAGAATTCATGGGGGAAAGGAGGCCACCATCCAAATTACCCACTTCACTGAAGCTCTTACACAGATTCTTACTATATATTTTTGAAATCTGAATCAAAGGAGCTCTTTTGGAGCTAGAATCCCCACTGTCACTCAGAGATACATCACCCCAGCCCAGTAAATGCAGCACCAGCAGCATGTGAGGGATGAACAAATTTTGCATGAGCAAAACCAAGCCTTGAGAGTTTAAAGGTGCAAAACGAAAGGCTTGGTCCTGCTTTTCCTATGCATCAAGACCTGAATATTTCTCTTCCTGTCATTCTGCAACTGAATAAGTACCAATAAAGAAAAGAAACTAAGACTTTTGGCAGCATTTGTCCTTCTAACCCCATAGTTGTCAAGACTGAATTATACTCAGCACCTTATCCTAGATACCTGATGCTGCAGTTCCCTGTGGGACATAAATCAAATCGTGGCTCAGATCTCCTGCAGCTGTAGTGTTGAGTGCTCCAGCAAATCCTTGCCATGGCCCAGTTGGGCTGGGATTCATCCCAAGGGCAGGAGGAATGCACAGGGCACAGAGAAGCCTTAACACTAATAATTGTGTGAGTGGTTGCAGTTGATCTTAGAGGGCTTTTCCAGCTGAAACAGTTCCATGATTCTGTGTGTCCAAGGCAAGGAAAATCACAAGAACATAACTTGAAAGCCAGTGGGAATAAAATGAATGTTCCAACGACTGGGATGATTTATCCCAAGTACCCCGAAAGTGGGTTGCACACCACGATAAGCTTAAGCTGGGGCATGAATTTCTGGTTTTCCCTAACAGCAAGTAACCAGCTGATATGAAATTTTAACAATTTTTTTTTATTTCCATCCTCCTATGCTGTCCTTTGTACACATCTAGGAAGCTTGTAGGAAAATCATTTAAAAGTAATTTCAAAATTTCTGCAGTAGTCACCAACACTTCACTGCTGGCAGAGCTGCTCAGCCAGACAGTATGGGGTATGGGTGTATTTGTATGGGGAAATGAGCTGAATTTGGGGGTTTCCTTGGCTCTTATACAGCACTAACATGCCAGCCTAGGCTCCCCATTGAGTCCTTCCCACCAGGCACAGCTCTCCACTGAGAACCTTTCAGTACTGTGGAAGGCTTGTGGGTTTGAAGGCTTGCTCTTTCCAGTTCACCTGATTTTTTACTCAGCTCAAAAAACACACAAACTTCTAAAGGTCAGGACTGGGAACAGGCTATTCCCCAGGGAGATACAGCAACACAGGCTACAGGGGGGAGATGCAGTGTTCCAACACGTCCTATAGGCTGCATTACACAGGAGGGAGATGAAGGCACGTGATGCTCCAGGAGTTTGGGGGATGTTTTGTGTGAACAGAGGGGCACCATCTGTTTCTTAAAGGATTGTGCTCAAGCATTTGCTAAAAATGAGGTGGGAGTTCGATTGCCTCTTCTGCAAAATGAGAAAATCAGAAATGGAATAAATAAAAAGGACACATTTGTTAGACCAATTCCAGAGGAGGCCACAAAGATGCTCTGAGAACTGAAGCATCTCTGCTCTGGAGACAGGCTGCAAGAGCTGGGATTGTTCATTCTGGAGCCAAGAAGACTCCAGGGAAAACTTACAGGCCCTTCCAGTGCCTGAAGGGGCTCCAAGAGACCTGGAGAGGGTCTTTGGACAAGGGCATGGAGTGACAGAATAACGGGCAATGGCTTCAAACTGAGGGAGGGCAGGGTTAGACTGGATATTAGGGAGAAATTCTTCCCTGTGAGGGTGGTGAGGCCCTTGCACAGGCTGCCCAGAGAAGCTGTGGCTGCCCCATCCTTGTTCAAGAACAGGTTGGATGGAGTTTTGCTCTCCCTCCTTCCATGACATTTTCACCCAGTTCCCAGGGCAGGCTTTGGGTCTCCTCCCAGCTGGCAGGACTCCTGTGCTTGCACAGACAGGCTGCTGCTCGTCCCAGCAAGTGCCTGCCCAGTGCCACCCTCCTACTCATCCCTCTGGCAATGGGCTGGATCCCACAGGGCTTCAGCCAAGGATCAGGGGAGGAGCAGCTCCTTCCCAACCCCAGCCCTGCACTGTGCAGGTCACCACTGGTACCATCTCCTGAGTGCAAAAGCCAAGTCTCCATGACCCATTTCTCTCACATCTATTTTTTTTCCTGCTTTTGCAATTTTGAGATTTGCACTTTCGATTTTGCAGAAAGGATCCAAGTCTCAGTCACATATCTGTTTATTTCAGATCTGGAACATACAAAAAAAAATTTTTTTGTGATTTTTTTTTTAAATGCTGTCTTTGTGAAGTGCTCCTATGCCCACAAGGTATCTAAGATATTATTACATAAAATCACAGCATTTTCCCTCTTATCTGGTAACACACAGGATGGTTTCTTTGCTTTATTGCATGAACCTGCTTCCCCCTTTCACTAAACATCTTCCAGCAGCACAATGTTCTGCAGCAAGTTTAAATTTGCTTTGTACTCCCCGAGAGGTGCAAGCCAAATGAGAGTTGACCAGGTCAGCCAAGGACATCACCAGCCCCATCTCCACGGTGTGCATTTCATAATTTCATGTTTACAGAGACATAAATAGACCCATCCCACAGTCACATGTGTGAGGATCTATTACATTCTTCACTGCAGTCAGACTCGCAGCAGCTCAGTCAACTTCAGCTACCCACAGACACTAACTTCTTGGGTTTTCCTAATTTCTCACAAAATAATAATGGCAAACAACACGTGCAAACTTCTTACTGCTTCTCTCTTGCACTGTGCCTGACAATGGCTCTGAAAACACAAGCAGAATTTCTTCTTTGCTAGAGGTCTCTCTTTCTCAGGATTTTTAAGCATCGAAGTGTTGGAAAAAAGCTCCCCGCAAACAGCCTGGGACAAAAAGAATCAGATTTTTTTTTAATTGGGAGGCAATTTAAATTACAGATTAGGAAACAAAAGGCTATTACAGAAGTGGTAATTAAGCAGATAGGAGGGCTAGAGGGGAAATGCAAAAATTAAAAAATACTATAAATCAATAAGAAGGACTCTTTACGAACAGATCTTCAGGTCCAAGTGTCAAATCATCATAACCTTCTTTTGGAGATGTTCAGCAGAGCTCCCCAGAGACAGCTGTCACTGACAGGGCAGTGAGTTGGAGCAAGTGGATTGGATACACTTCCAAAAACATGCTCAAATAAATATCTTATTTTGAAGGAACACCCATCCTTCTTTAAACCAATGCCAAAAGCTTCTCTAACGCCAGCAACAAAACATAAGCTCAAAAAAGGGAAAACTACATAACTAGCTCTGCCTAACCACTGTTTCTCCAGACAGCACCCAGAGCTCCAGCTGCTGTCCCTACCACAGCTGCACATCTCAATTTTTCCCCCACTATCTCCTGTAATTATTTATTTGCAAGTAAAGCAAAAGCTCTTAATTTTCTCTCCTGCAGACTTCTGGTTTTTTTATCCTTTAAAATGAGTGCATACTTGTAGTAAATGTCTTCTGCAACTTCATGCTAATGCATCTCAGTAACAATATTTTGCACATTTATATTAAACCTCTTATGTGTGTATATACATGTATACATATACACAAACATAGATATATTACATAGAAAGCAAGGAATAGAAGAGTTAAGTGGCATGTACAGGAGTTTTCCTTTTACAGTTTCAATGTACTTGAACCTAAAGCAAAGTCCTGTTCTAAGAGAGCAGCATTTGGTTCCTGGGGCTGGAACCCAGAGCCTGGGCTGAACTCAGAACCCATCTCTGAGTGCCAATGGGCCATGAGAGGGCTTTAAGTATGGTTTAAGTTTTGCTGCTCGTGCTTTTATCTGGTCACAAGTTAAGTGCATTAAACAAGTGACCTCAGCTTTATTTTTGGGGAAAGTGGCCCAAGAAGCAGCAGTTTTCAGCGACTTAGTGAATCCCAGCTTACTTACGGGATAGATTTTGAAATAACCTGGCAAACGCTGGCATCACCACAGCGTGCACAGACTGACTGAAATTCAGCTCCTCTCACTCCCTAGGTTCTGTCTCCCTTTTGCTTCACAAGTGCCAGAGTTCCCAAACACCCGCCCTGCGGTCAGCCCACACACGAGCTGCAGCAGGGCAGCATTAGGAGCCCTGTCCATAATTGCTCTCCCTTTTACCTCACTGGCAAAAGGACATCTTTCAACCCAGCTAATTCTTCCCTTCCTCCATTACACAGGGGGAACTTGGTCAAGTATTTCCTAGAGATGCTCACAACGACCTGCAGGGCAGGTCCCATGCCCCCAGCACTGACCCATCCTCCAGCCTCCTTAATGCCCACTAGCAACGCTTTTAGCTTTCACCAAAATTTGAGTTTGTTCAAACTTAAGTTCTGCCCTCTTTCAAGAGCCACATTCACACTGAGAACCAAATCCCTCTGCTCAGAACCCCTGTGTGCTACAAAAGCTGAGCTACTCCAGACCTCTCAGCTCAGCTTCTCCCAACCCTTGTCACACCTGAGCCCTTGTCCCCAAAGCTGCTGCACCTCCCCTGGGTTGGATACTCAAATATCACCAAGTAGCCAATATCAGGTCTCCAACACCTCATCCCTCCCCCAAGCTACTGCCAAGGGTTTGCTCCAGCAAGTGCTGCTCCTGGGAGTTCATCAAACCTCTCTTAAAGGACCACTTTGTGGGGGGAAAACCTAACCAAACAATATAAATTCTTACTTGCCTGTGCCAAAACCAGGCATTTGGACCCAATAGTAAAAGTATGCCTTTACATTCTCCTTTTATGAAAATGTTTGTTTAGATTTAGGAAGGAGAATTAGAAATTTTAAGTAGATCCAAGCTTTGTAGAGTACACATTGCAAGTTTTTCTGCTGTTCTTTTACCTTGTATTCTACAGAACCTTGCCATGGTTGGTGCAACAGGAACTGTGTGGCTGCTGTGCTGTGAGCACCGAGGACAGGACCCAAGGCGCCCCTAATTTACACAAGGTTTGTGCAGTATCTCCAGTAGCTTCCATGTGAGGGAGGCTTCTCTCATCCTGTCACAGACATGGGCAAATGGTGCCTATGTTAAGGAGGCACCACTTCCTTCGAAGCTGCTGTGAGAGCTCTTCTTGTTCAGGCAGAGACCAAGCATGACCCAATCCCTGCAGCCAGCAGAGGTAAAACAAGGACAAGAGTCCTTCCACCCACAGGGATGATGAGGCAGCATTAGCAGACTGAAAGCTCTGAGGCCCTGAAATAAAAGGCATCAAAGGCTCCAAAATATGTAAGAATTCTTACTATGATGCAGCGTGCAGTAAGAAACGGTCATAAGAAAAATAAATTATATCTTTTTAAAATTATTATTTTACCATACTTGCTCATCAAATTTTTAATTATAATTCAAAAGCAGACAAAAATAATTTGAAAATGTAAACTAAGGAGAATGTATGCCTAGGGTTGGAAAATAGTTCTCTAACACATTCCCCTGTGGGCTACACTCAATTTGATAAATTTGAACTCAGAGGCAATACCCATTCCACTGTCCCACCCACAGGGCCAATCCTAGAGTGCAGCTGGATTCTGAGGAAGCATCAGTCACCTCTAAGATCGTCTTTCCATTGTATTTTAGAACTGCAACAAAGGAAATGCAATTTTTTCCATGTTCAAAGAGTTTTCAAGATAGAGGATTTTTTCCATACACCCATGAACAGAAGTTGAGCAAAAATGAGACAGAGCTACTACTACATCCACCCAAGAAAACCCAAACTCACTCCTAGACCATGTACTGAGCCCTTTTTTCCTGATTTTGATAATGTGACAAGAACTATCTGTTTAAAACTTCTTCAAATTTCAAGCAAAATTTTATTTTCTTGTATTTCCAGCATAGGATAGGACAATATAATAACAAACGCATTGACAACATGTTAAAGAACACTTCCATCTTTAGCTTTTCTTCTGCAGTTTATTATATAAATTACGCTATTCAACATTTAGAGCACTCACACTTCAGAACAGAAACACCAGTGCAAGGAGTGGTTTGTCCAAGTGCAAGGAAGTTACACGTCGCCACTGACACCAGTGGATGAGGCTCAAATGTAACTCCTAAGTCCACAATTAACAATAGTGTGACCTAAATGTGAGCACACTGCAGTCAACAGAAACTCTGAGCTTTGGTTGGTAACAACCAAATACTTGGACAGGACAAACAAGAGAAGAACAATTTGACCTCCAGCTGACCTGTGAATTCACTGGGATTGGAGACCACCTCCATCATTTTTCTGAACTGACATTATTATAAATAAGTGAATGCCAAATATTCCATTTGATGCTCAAAACCAATTATCAAAACACAGTAATACTCCCATGCATGCAGGTATTGCAATCCAGTGAATGCCACAGGTCACCTTTGGCACATCATAGTCAGGACCTGAACACAGAAATAATCCTGATCTGGCAGAGGACAAATGAAAAGCTTGGAGAGCTCTCCCATCTCCAATGCCAATAATTGTTGCTAAAAAATGTATTAAACCACGACTGAAATACAGCAATCACCTCTCAGTTATACAATACGTACCAGACCCCAATTTTAATTACATCCAAGCAAAAGAAATCTTATTCAACCCAGAGATGCTCGCAACTGGGGTCACTGCTGTGAAATACAGGCCACTGTCAGAAGTTGTTATTAGGACTTTAGAAATCTGCATTCATTTCTCTTAAGGAACTGTTGCAATGTAACAACAAAATGAGACAATTCATAAATAACATCTTTATTAATGAGTTTTCTTTTTCACATTCTTTAAAGTGATGTTCAATTAAAATCTGCATAGTCAAGAGTGCAAAAAAAAATCATGTAAGTCAGACCCAAATGTGAACACTACTTTTTTTGAAGCAAGACTGGTCACAGTCATAAGAATAAAATAGAAATAACTGGCTAGGGAGATATGGAGGGGGTGGGGATGAGAATCACCAAGAAAATTCTCATCAGTATATTTGTCTATTAATGAACTCTTCACACAAAGACACACAACACATTCATGTGCACAACAGAATGTAAACTACAGAAGAAAGGTCCTTTCTCTGCTGGATGAAATGAAACAGAGCAAGATTATTTATGTATTTCACTGAGCATTGATCACCTATTCCAACAACATACCCAGGTGGATAACACAAGGTCCAGGTTTCTTCATGCCCTTTTTACATTCACATTTCAGCCACCGTCCCACAGCAGGAACCAGGAGATCCAGAGTTTCCGTAACACTGGGAATTATTCTTAACACACACTTTTAAGCACCATCACCTCCCTTCCTTTTTAATTTTTAATAGGATTACCCCTTTCTTGAGTGCTGTTGTTCACGGTTGGTTGGAAGAGCAGGTGAAGAGGACCCCTCCAAGCCTATGCAATGGCTCAGCCTGTGGAAGTGCAGCAGAACATCTCCACCTCCAGCTTCATTTCCATAAGCATAGGCAACACCACAGTCCCAAATCTCTCACATCAACACCACAATGTGACTCTGCAAGTAGTACTTTTAATATTTACACCATCTAGTGATTTAGCTGTGGTTCTCTGCATTATAACCACCATCAGAAAAAGCTAGAGGAAAAAAACCAAAAGGCATATCCCCTACATAATGGCTGTAGGTAGTAAAGACACACACTGTCCACACAGTGGTGAGAGGCCACTTTTTGCCTCCAGTTTGGATTTATGCAGCAGAGACAGCACTCTACAGCTGAGCACAAGTTTAAATGCAGAATTCTCTATGTTGGTCATTTGGAAAAGCCATCCACGCCCTCACTCTGAACTGCACCACACACAAACTGGGCTTAATGTTTTGCATGTGATTCTACAGTAATAAACTTCATTTACAATTTATATTAGTTATGTTCTGAATTATTCAGATGCACAATTTAGGACTGTGGGGAACTGATCATCAATATTCAATCATACCAGTTCAGGTTTGGGCAAGGAATAAGTCTCATTTATCTTCTTTGTGCCTACAGCCTTTAAATCTGAGATTCAAGCCCAGAGGTCAAGAGAAAGTTATTTGTGAAATCAAACCAGTCTGAAATACATTTGCTGCCATAGTTATTGGAAACATAAGGCCTAAAGTATTTTGGAGAAGATGTACAACGGGAAGTAAAAGGGATTCAGTACAACTTGCAGCATTTTGTATTTGTACAAGGACAAAACAAACTACACAGTGAAACTCAAACCCATCCTAGTGAAATGGTGACTCCAGGACTAAAACCCCACCTTCATTTGGCAAATTAGGAGTAAAACATGCCCAGCACAAGAAAGCAGCAACCACAGCTCCCAGCCAGCATCATTAAAACATGCTGCAACACACTTTCTTCAAATACAACCTGCTTTCTCCTTGGGGAACAAACACTCAAAAGCAGGGAAAAGCCGTCAGAAACTGGAAAGAGCGACTGAATTTTACCCCAGAAATAAGTGTCCTGGGCAGGCAGCAGCTGCCACACTGGCCAGGTTTCAGGGCAAAACCACGTAAAAGAATAATTCTCGTCCCAGTTCAAAATACCAAAAGTAAAACTGGCCACTAGGTGTGAGCTGGTAAATTTTCAAAAGCAGCAATGGCAATCCATTTTTTTCCTGCAAATTTCATGGGCAAGTCTTCTGGCAGACCCAAAAATGAATGAAATTGGAAACAGGATATTTAGTGCAGTGGTAGTCTTAATTTCTTCAGAAAGAAACTGTATTTCTTGTGTCACATCAGGGGTTTAGTTCAGAGATCAGTAGATTAAGACCATTTTTGTCATTAGTTCAAGATTTACTTTGGCATGGCTAATTTACACTGTTTGTATTTGTGGTAATTTTAAGGGCATCACAGTAGATTTTTCCTTTATTATGGAAAATCCTAAAATAAATACAATTTAGTAGTCTGAAAAAACCCACCTTACTTTAACCTGCAACGAAACTACTTTGTGGCCTGCTTGTGTTTCAGGAAAATATCCCACTTATTAGATCAGCCTCACTAGTTAAGACACATTAAAATGAAACATTTCCCATTAAAGATGCCAAAAACTGGATTTAAATTTATTGCATGACGTTGCATAAGAAAGTGTATTATTGAAAACTGTAAGGCATCATGCAATTATCCATCAGCTAATTATTTATTATTCCTTGAAAGATGGTTATATACTCTAAAGTTATAAAACCAGTTTCAAAAAAGTACATAAAAAATTTAACATAAGCATTAAATATTTTTCACATGTTCATCATTTTCAGCTGTTAAAAAGTGCATTCAAACATACTGTACTGGAAAGTTGCTCTGACCAAAAATGGTGCTGGAGACTCATTAAATTAAAAGCTGCAAAAGGATGTTGCACGGGATTAGAAAGCTCACAGGTTGTGGTATTTAAACTTACAAACTTGCTTGAAATAATTTTGCAATCCTCACACTGACAATTTAGCATCAATGATATAATTAGCTAAAAATGTGTATTTTTAAAATTGAACAGTCAGATGAATTCAAGTTACGTACACTGAGTGATCAAATAAGGAGCAGCCAGCGCTGAGGCCGGGCAGGGCGTGCTGCTGTGGCAGGGGTCAGTTGATGTACTGGGCCATCCAGCGGAAGCCCTCCCCATAGCCTTGTCTCTTCAGCACGCTGCACATGAACACCTCCAGGGGCCTGGCATTCAGGTCTTTCAGTGGTGTGCTGCCCTGCAGAAAAACACAAACATTCCCTTACAGTTCACTTAGAAACATCTAGTCCACGGGGACATTTGCTTCTATGGAGTGCCCGTATTTAACTTGTGTTTGACACTGGAATTTTGGAAAATAAATTGATCTGAAATCATAGAATGGGTTGGGTTGGAAGGGACCTTAAAGCTCATCTCATTCCAAACCCCTGCCATGGGCAGGGATACCTTCCACTAGACCAGGCTGCTCCAAGGCCTGTCCAAAGTGGCATAACACTCTCAGGAATGGGGCATTCCCAGCTTCTCTGGGCCTGACACCTCCACAGAGAAACCAGAACACAGGACCTGAACCTCAGTAACTGTGTACAAGAAATACATCATGTGTGTTCTCATGTGCATCCACACTGGAGAGGGGGAAGTATGTGAAACCACAATGGAACAGCAAACATGTAAAGAGAACTTTAGAGCTTATATCTGGTGTTCAGTCACAGTTCCCTGCTCTGTTTGCAACAGTTTTCCAAACAGATAAAAAAAAAATTGCTACAAATCTTAGGACTGAACAAAGCAAGAGTGCAAGGTGCTTGCTTGCCAAGATCAGCACAGAACAATAAAGCTGTTCAACTGGAGATTCACAGTGGTGTCCATGCTTCATCATATCCATGCAGTGTAAAGGCCAGAAAACAAGAGGGCAAAATGCAGCAAACAAGAAAGTAAACATTTGTTCCTGCCTGACCTAAACTCTGACTGGCACTGAACTTTAAGGGAGGCACCTAAGAGTGAATAAGCAAAGAAGAATTGAAAGGCAGGTGCCCTCAGCAGAGCTGCTCAGCCAATGAAAGCTGTGACTGGAAGCCACTGTGGAATGACTCTGTCAGCTGCAGGGAGGTTTCTTTCCAAGGGCCAAGGACATCGAGCATCATTTCTAATTCTCACAAGCAGAGCACTGCATTAACTTTACATTAGGAGGAGTTGAAGGATCACAAAGATCCTTACTGAAAACCTGCCTTGTTGCTACGGATGCCAGTAAGAACTTTTTCCTTCCCACAACCTACAAACTTAAGACTTCTACAATGGTGTAAATCTATCTCTAAGCTTTAGGCAAATATGTCAGGTGGAAAATTATTAAACCTTGCACTTGAAATGAGGAAAGTCACTTACTGAAAGATTCTATTCAGTTTTCTCTTATAATTCACTCTGTAACTATAGCCTTTGAAAACTGTTTAAAACTAGTGCATAAGAAAGTTGAAGTACTAAAAATTATTCTAGATACAAATAATTTTTCTCTAAAAAACCATAGCATTAAATAGGATGTAAAAAGTTGTAGCAGACATACATCTAACACTCACACACAAAGAGACTCTGGGATTCATTCTATATACTGTTATTATGTACTAAATACTTTATAAATTAGAAAAACATTTATTTTGTATAGCTGGAGAAAACCAGAGTCACCATACAAATAAGGCAAACGAACTCCCTAAGTAAAAACGTCACCTAACAAACAAACCCAAAACAAAACAACAACAAAAACCCCAAACCAAAACAACAACAAAAGGATCAGTACCTTTCCTGTTGTCTGGCCATACAGACCAAATGTTTCTCGTAACCTCTCTTCACTGATGGCTTCAGGTCTGTCAATCTTGTTACCAAGAATTAGGATAGGCACATTAGCAATAGTTTCATCTGTCATTAGTGACTGCAAAGGAATGGAGAAATGAGGACTGATTAATTAGAACACAGAAGGTCAAATCACTACTACTCATTTGCAGGTGACAGCAGAGGTCTGTTGAGTATTTGAGCTTAGTTCTTAGAAGTTGAAACTTTCAAAAGCTTATTTAAACTTACATCAAGTTCTTCTTTTGATTCAAGCAATCTTTCATGATCTGCACAGTCCACCAAGAACACAACACCATTAATTGCAGGCAAGTAGTTTTTCCAAACTCTGCGAGCTACAGGGAAAATAAGAAATAAAGATTAAAAAAAAATTATCCTCAAATACAGAGTGATGTGCACTGGTAATTAAGAAGCAACAGGTGTGTGTGGGTTGACTGATTTGATTTTTTTTTTAATTCTTAGCTTATGCTGCCAGTCTTTGGGATGCAATTTCATATTTTACAAAGCTTGAAATAACAGAGCAAAATTATCATTCTCTCTAATGTTATCACTGTTCTATCCCACATGAATGCTGATGTATGGAAATGGTTTTTGTTTCCCCAAGACTTATGTCAACAACGGCAGGTTTGAAGGTAAAGAATTCAAAGTACAGAACTCCTCACAGTATTAGTCAGACGTTTCTCCTCTACTACAGCTCTTGCCAAATCACATTTGTGATTTATGATAAATGGTGGAGATGGGCAAAAGAGCAGCCAATGTCTTTTATGCTGTCATGGAAGAGTGTGGGAGGTCAGTCTCTGCAGCACGGCTGTGTTTCTGATTGGAAGCAAACTCCAGCCCAGTTCAGTGAGCTTAAGTGAGTCAGTAGACACTCTTACCTTGAGCATGTCCACCCAGATCGAAGGTAGTGAAAGTCATGCCAGCAATTGTCAGCTCTTCTGAAGCTGGAAATACACAGAATTATGTTCTAGGTGAAGATTATGCAGTGCTTTGGAAAAGTCTAGCCTTCTAGCATGTAGATTTTACTTTCTTTTGGTTCTTTCCAGTATTTTGTAATTCAAGAAGAAAATGAGAGTAATACATTCTCTCACATGCACATTCGTGTATCACCAAAATGTTATTAACCATTAAAGCATGTGTGAAATATCTACAATGCTAAGAACAGCAGAGTATTCCTACATTATTTATCCCTACATATTACACAAACAACAGTTGGCTCTGGCATCTGGTTTGCAAAAAAGATTCTGCATTTGGCATTTTGTTTTCAATACTGTTCAAGGCTTTTCCTCTTCACATCCTTTCCCAATTTCTCACCTCCTTACTGGACTTCCCCAGTCCACATTTTCAACCTGTGTTGAATTTTTTTTCTCCTGCAAGGTTACCAGGATAACAACTGCACAGCAACCTCTGAGACACAAACACTGATTTTCCAATTATACAAGGAAGTTGTTCCCAAAAATTGCAAGTCCCTATTTCTTGCAGCTTCTATAGTACAAACTCTCTGCTTTGGTTATCAATGTTCTGGTTGTCATTCACCTCTTAATTTTAAATATAACACACTGAACTATCCTACACACAAAGTTGTCTTAAGATTATTTGAGCCATCCATGGATTGCCATCCCAAAAATTCCTTTCTGTCTTCCCAGTTACACTGGTGGTCTTATGATGTATGATTGGATCTTGCTTTTCTTGCAATCCTTCAAATGCTTTCTAGCCAAGGAACAGCACTATTAACTTACTGGGGTGTAACGTGGGGACGTGCTGTCCCAGTCTGTCATCTTTGAGCATGTGCAGCAGCGTAGTTTTTCCAGCATTGTCCAGTCCAAGAAACACTAGTTTGCCTGATTTCTTGTACAGTCCTAGAACAAAAAAGGACCCAGTGATTAATCAGTTCAACCAGCATGAGTTAGTTTCCAGCACTCGAGATTATTTTACTCCTAGGAACAAAGTGTTACAGTCACGGTACAAAATACAGACCAGGCAAACTCTGCCACACCTTTATCAGTGTCCTTTATCCACGTCATACAAATGACATTCCCACTTAGCACAAGCCTGCTGGACCAGGTTAACATGCAGCTTACAGGATGCTTGGCAGGAGCAGGAGAGGCACACAATTAGTGTGAATGCGTCAATCATTGCATCCTCTTGGGAAAAGCATGGCAGAACAGGACTAAATGCTAAGTGTGGTTTACTCTGCCCCAGCAAAAGGACAGTTCTGCTCACAGGTGGTGGAGAGGTGAGCACAGCCCACAGCACTAACAGCAAGCTCTGGACCATGGACCATCCTGAACTTGAACTCTGTTCAGCTACCTCCAATTACACCAAAACACTCATCCGAGACAAAAAGAAAATTCAGACCTCAATCAGGGTAATACCAAGAAATTGGATTCAACATCAATAATCATAACTTGTGTATGAATTCTTTAATATTGGTTAACACATTATTTGGATAAAAAGTAACTTTCACCCATACCCCCAGGAAAAACTGTTGGCTACATCCTGAATGGCATTTTCAGGGCACTTCTGACATACTTTGTCTCATATGACAATGCTTTCCTAATGGGAATAAGAAATTTTATTTCTATTGGTTGTCATCTTTATAAAAATGCCTTCTGCCCTTCTTCTCTCCCTCCACTTGTAACCCCCATGCAACAGTTGCTGTGAAGGAGAGGAAAGATGTTTAAAACACAAACACCATATTTTCTTAAATTGGAGATTATCAAAGGGCAATTCTCTTCCAACTTGTCAACACTGTATCCTCTGCCAGAATTAGTTTGCATTGCTTCAAACTCATTGATATTCAAAGTAAAACATTAAGATAAATTAAATTTAAAAACAAAAAATCAATCCTGTTCTGTACTGAAAACCCCCCTATCTTCTGTAACGTGCTATTCTCATGTGTTGGGATGTTCAGCCAGCCCCGCTGATGCTGCGGCATTCCAGGGGCAGAGGTTCCTCTGCCCAGCAGACCTTTACACCACTGCTGTTTGCTCACCTCTCCCTCTCCCTTAAGCTAATCTCAGGGATCACATTCCAGCTGCACATGGTTTGTAACCTGCAGGAATGAATATTCTCTCCTATTCCTCATCTTATTTCATTAATGATCTTTATTACTCCAGGTCCTGTAGAGTGTCTTCACTGTTCTTTCAAATACAACAACTCTTACTTCCTGAACTCACCTTCTCACACGCCCATATATATAAAAACTATTAAAGTACAGAGTGGAGGAGAAAGTATTAATGTTTACAGAGAAAAATGTGGACAAATACTTTCATATAGTAACTTACATCACAGGAGAAACTGCAGTTCACACTCATCTTGTGAGTTAAACAAAACTCTACTAACCTATAGGAAAACAATAATATTTTGCCACTCCCAGCCTGCACATCCCAGTGCCTTTGCTTCCCAGACAGATGTTGCTGGTTTCACCAAAACATTTCAAGCTTCCCAAGTATCTTTCAGAGAAACACAAGACTAACAAGCAGCCATACTTCAGCCATTGGCTACACCAAGACTCAAGATTTTATATATACATATAAATTAAAAAATGGTTTTGTGGATTCCAGAAGTATCCTTGTGCAAAGATTTTCTTCATGAAGTGATCCCATTAGCCTTCTAACAGGACAGTACAGGGAACTGTGGGGAGTTTTCCAAATGTTATGCTCTGCCTTGTTTGAGAATGCAAAGAGAAAGTGTTTCTTTTGGAAAAAGAGGGACATAAAAGAGGGAGTTACTTCCAGCTCCTCTATCTTTCAGCAGAATTAGCTTTGCTTACACAGGAATGGAAGAGCAGGCCAGTGTGCAGTAACCACTGTGCAGCTAAGGAAGAGGAGATAAGAAAGATTAGTCAACTTAGTTAAAATTTCACTGGCTAACATTTTGATAGCAGGCCAAGGGTCTGACATTCAGTGCAAAACTTTAAACTTTCAACTGATAAAAGGTAGGTGGCACAGCTTGCTCTGACTTAGCAAGCTTGCTACGTCTCAGCCTCAAATGCTTTTTGACCACTTCAATAAAATCCTTTGAACTTGGAAATTGCCTTTTACCCATGTGATCTGCAACTTCTGATCCTTTTTTTAGTATCTTAACATTAATTTTCCTCATGGTTGTGGGTTTTTTTTCACCTTGAACTGATATGGATTGCAGACTTTTTAGCCAGGGAGTAATTTTCTGAAGCTCTTGAGTGGATGTCAATGAAGCTTCACACTAATTTCTGTGGCACAGAACAAAAAATCACAGAATAATGCACTGCTGAATGTGAGAAAGGGCTTCAATATCTGACACTAATTTTTTTTAGACAGTCCCTCCTATTTGGATTCATAAATTATATCCTCATGTGCCAAAGAACTGAATTAAAATAACTGAGTTCAGTTCTTTACAGCAGAGAAAAATTAGAAGAAGACCCATGAAAGCAAACTGAATCACACCAGCTTAAATGTAGTATGATTAAAGAAGTCCAACCTATTATGATCATGAAATAAAATCTAATTTTTTCCCAAGAAGGATTAATGTAAGACAGAGTGGAGAGCACACTATGGAAATGCTCAGTATTGATAAGTGAAACTTTTGTTTGAGTGTTACTGAATGTACACCAAACCAAATATTATTATTTACCCAGCAGTCTTATTTGAAGATAACAGAGCTGAGCAGATATTTTACACAAGAACAGCAGAAAGGAAAAGCCCCAAACAATAATGACTTACCTAAAAACTGCAATACGCTACTGAAACCACTGTAAATCCAATCAAATAGGAACATATCTGAATCTTATAGTCTGAAATAAAGAGGAAACATAATGCATTAAAGTTCTGTCAGCACAGCACATTAAGCATTGTAAAATATTTATAGGTAACAAAAGTAATTTAAAATCCTGTCTTGAAAATAAAAAAAACATTTTAGTTTTGGTAAACTGTATCATAGACCAGTTAAGTGACAACAGCAAAGATTCTGCCTCTCTTGGGAAAACACTGAAGATTTTAAACAGGATTTTCACTTTTCAACTGGGAAAAGGTGGCACTTCAGAGAGGGCACGAGAGGGATATCAGTGCACTTAGGGATATCAGGGACTTAGTGCTCCAGCCACCCCTGGGAGCTGCTGGGGTTCAAAGTGGAGGCAGTAAGAGGTGAAGAAGTTTTGCAGAGTTGAATCTAGAGAAGTTTGATGCCAAATAAATCCTTGTCCATACAGAACCTGTGTGTTTACCCTCCAAAGACAGTGACCTCCTGTATTGTCCTGCACAGGCTGCCACAATTCAAACCCTAAATCCAAAAGCTTTGTTTAAAAAAACCCACCAGACCCCCATATTTTCCCACTGAGTTCCTTCAGCTTAGATTCAAGAACAGAAGAATAAGCTCAGAGCCAGTACTCAGTTCACTGTGTAGCCATGAGCGATTAATTTCCTAGCTTTCATCCTAATTTCCTCATTATCTAAAGTGAGGATAATCGTAGAATCATTGAGGTTGAAAAAGACCTCTAAGATCATTGAATCCAACTGTTAGCCCACCACCACCATGTTCAGCACTTAAACTAAGTCCCCAAGGGCCACATCCACGGGACTGCTGAACGCTTCCAGAGCTGGTGAATCCACCACTGCCTGGGGCAGCCTGTGCCAGGGCTTGGCCACCCTTTCAGTGAAGAATTTTTTCCTAATATCTAATCTGAATCTTCGCTGGCATGACTTGAAGCTGTTTCCTCTTGTCTTGTCGCTTGTCAGCTGAGAGAAAACACCAAGCCTGACCTGGCTACAACCTGTCAGGGAGCTGTAGAGAGCGATGAGGTTTCCCCCGAGCCTCCTGTCTCCAGGCTGAGCCTGCCCAGCTCTTTCAGCTGCTCCTCATCAAACTTGTGCTCTAAATCACACTGAAAGCCCCAGTTTGACACAGTGAACTGTACTTTAGTTTTCTTGGAGACTAAAGGGCAGCATCCTGAGAAGCCTTTAGCCAGCTAATTCCTACTGGAATGCACGACCCTGTGGACACTGGAGTCTGACTGCCCTGGGAACACTGGACTGCACTGGTACACAACTGAACACAGCTGGTAGAGGCAGCCACGCTGCTACAGAGTCTCACCACACATGTTTGGAAGCTGCAGGGCTGCCTTGGGGCATCACAAAAGGCCTTCAGGGCAGCTCTGAGCCTGGAGTACAGCACACAGGAGTCAAAACACACTTGTGAACCAGCCCAAAATCCAGGCATCTGTCATAGCAACTACACTCATGACAAGGAGTTTCTTTGCTATGCAACAACAGGTACATCATACAGAGATAATGTGGAAAGAGGAGTGAATATTTAAATGACCTTTGCTTGCACTGGAACAAAATCTGTTCAGATGACTAAGCACCAGGTGTCTTGGTTTCGCCACAACTAACCCTTAAACCTTGAACCACATCTACATTACTCTGAACAACACAGCAGCTGCAACAGGCACAATTTTTAAGAATACAAATCAAATATGCTTGTCCATGCATAAACACCCAGTTACACAATGTCATGACTGAAACTGTCCCTTGCATGGCTAAAAATCAAAGGTCAAGAATAAGCAAACATGGCAGAACACACACGTCAGCAGATTTATTTATTGCTTGAGCAAAATACCAATCGAGAAAAGCCTCTGTGGGGCTTAGGGAAACGATCGACTCAAATAACCTGCAAATCAGGGCAAATAGTGTGATGTAAGAGAAGTGCTCAGATTACTGAGGTGAGAATAACTTCAGTGTTCAGTTGTATTAACCTGTTCCATCTACTACACTTAGGTTTACAAAAAACATCGACCAAAACAGTCTTCATGCATTACAGGAAGAACTTTAAGGGGTGAGAGATTCTAGCAATTAACCTGAGAACAGGATTACTCTACAAACACAGCTGGAGTGGCATTAATATTGGTTCAATTTCCACCACTGTAAGAAAAGTGCTGCTGGAAACAGAGCTACACAAATCCTCCCACAACAACCTCCATATCAGCTGGCAGCGGTTAAAGGAAAACACTTTCAAAATGGGAAAAAAATGCACAGCTAATTGTAAAGGTACACAGGTAATATTTGAATAGAGATATTAAATCTACTCTTATCACACAGGAAAAGTAACTATATAATTTAGAGCTGTGTCAAATCAAAGCATTACAAAACCTGAGTGGCTCTGCTCTGGTTTTGAGAGTTGTTACGCTGAGAGCAAACTCAGGGAAGAGCTGAGCCTGTTGAATATATACAGACTCAAACTCTCAGGCTCACATAAACACCATAAAAGCAGAACAACAACAAATTCAGCAGTGTTCACAAGCCATGATGGAGACAAAGATACTATTTTTATGTTATTTCAAGGGTTGATTTGAAAATAATCCACTGGAAGCAGACAAAAGCTTTGAGTGAAAAGCTGTGCTGGACCACGACAGTCTTGATACCAACTACTTTTATAGATATCATCATACTTTTAGAGACATCACTATGTCTCTACTACAAAGATACCAAACCTAACTTTCTAGTAACACTTCTGTGACACATGTCTACTACTGAAAAACATCCCCATCAGCCCTGGTCGATGTTATTTCATCAGCACAGCATCACCCAGTAACTCCTGTGGAGCCAGGTCACCATTCCATAGACCAAGGATGTGGGTTCACTTACTGAAGACTGTGGAGAATGAGGAATTCCCACACAGTGCCTCTGGTAACCAAGCCAGCCTCCTGAAGGGAAAGCTGCTGACAGCATGGACTAGCAAACAAACTCACTCACACCTCTTTCATCTTCTGAAAACTAGGAAATTTTTTCCTCCTACATTCAACTTGCGACTTTTCTAGCTAGAAAGTCATCATTTCACTTCCAAACCTTAGGGCAGTGCTTACTTCTGAAGCCTCTGGAAGTTAAGGTAAGAGGCAGTATCTGGCTTTTAAAGAGAGTTTTAAATGCCTTTATGGAACAATGAGGAAACAGAAACCAGTGACACCCAAGTGAACAGCACTTGCAGGAACTGGGAACACACTGTGCAACATCTGTGTGGGGACTGTCAGCAAGAGACGGAAGAAATCTCAGTCCAGCCTGAGAGCACCAAACCTGCACCTCAGCCACAGCTCAGTCTGAAACCACAAGCAGCTTAAAGCCTATTGCTAAGGGTAGGCTTTTCAAGTAGGATATAAACATGATCACTTAAAAGTTATAATTTCACACATGATCACCATAACATTATAAAACATTACCACAGGCAACAAAAGTCAAAATCCCTAGGAAACTCAGTGGATAACTGAGATTCTATAACACAGTTTATTCTTTGATTTGGAACTGCTCTTGGATGTTTTATTTTAAAAGCTGAGGAAAGGCACAGTTAGAAAATGAGGTAACAGCACAGACTTTAAGTATTTTAGTAATTTTTAGACAGCAACTCATTTTTGAGACAGCAGAGTACCTGTGAAGACAGCTCTACAACACACGAGTTCCTAAGGGCCCCTGACGCAGAGGTTTAGCCAGCCCTGGTTCACAAAGCCCAGCTGTCAGAGCACATCCTCACTGCAAGGCTGCTGCACCATTCTCTGACTTATGAGCAAAACCCTTAAAAGTAGTAACTTCTGAAGATATAACAATACTTCAGACAAATATCGCCAGGTCGGTACAACGCGGCAGACGGGTGCCCAGGGAGGCTGCAGGGCATCTGTGGCTTATGGGGTCACTTAGCGCACCTCACCATCGCAGACCCACTGAGGCAGCGCTGCTCGGCACCTGCGAGCAACCGTGACAGCCCCACCGACCGGCCGGTGGCCCTGGCGGCCCGAGCAGCCCCAGGGCTGTGCCGGGGGGATAAAAAGACGGAGACTGTAGAGGGGATAGGAGGGAAGGGAGGGGAGCGCCCGCCCCCAACCCCTCGCGGCGCGCTGCCCGCGGCCCCGCGCAGGCCGCAGCTTGTCGGGGCGCGCAGGGACCCCCGGCCAGGCCCGGCCGCGGCCCGGAGGCGGCTGCCAGCAGGACACGGGAACGGCCCAGAGCCCTGCGGGGCTCGCCCGGCTTCCCCGCAGGCCAGTGAGAACAGACCCCTCACCGCCCGCCCCGCTCACCCACCGCCGAGCCTGAGGCACTCCGAGACTCGGGCAGCACCGACACCAACACCGATACCGACACCAACACCGATACCGACACCAACACCGATACCGACACCAACACCGATACCGACACTCACCCGGGGCTGCGCCCGCTCCGCCCCCCGCCGCTCCTTCCGGCACCGGCGCCAGCGGCGCACGCACTCGGGTGGGCTCGGCTGTGTTCGGATAGACTCGACTGTGTTCGGATGAGCGGGCGCCGTCTCGGCTGGGTTGCCTCCGGCTAGGCTCGGCTGGGTTCGGCTGTGTTCGGCGTCGCTCGGTTGGGTTCGGTTCAGCTTCGCTCGTCTCCGCCCCTCCGCGTGCCCGCTCAGCCCCGCCCCCGGCCCCGCCCCTTAAGCCGCAGCGCCGCTCCCGGAAGTGCCACGTGTCCGCAGTGCGGCTGCGCGCGCCGCCCGGCAGTTCCGGTGGGTCCGTCCCCCCCGCCCGGGCCGGCGCCGCCACACGGGCGGCTCCGAGCGCAGCCGGCCGAGCCATGGCCCAGCCCGCCGGGGCCCCCGCCGGCCAGCACCCCTACAGCAACGGTGAGTGCGGGCCAGGCCCGCGGGGCTTGGCGCGGGATGGGGCCCGGCGAGGACGGCTCTCGCCCCGCGGCGCTTCCCCCGGACCCAGGCCTCCCTTCGCTCCGGGGCAGCGGGGGCAGGGGCCGGTGCCCGCGGGGAGGGGTTCCGGGGACCCCCGCTCGCTGGCCGGGTCCCTGGGTTACACCCGGCTGAGCTCGGCGGTGCTCTGCCGGCAGCCCGGACAGCCGCGGCCCGGGGCGAAGCGCAGCTGAAGTGGGGAGGAAAGCGGGAGAGCAGCGGCAGCAGAGCGGGCCCTGGTGGGACCCGGGAGCGGCGGGCGGCGGTGGGAGCGGGGCTGAGGGGCTGTCGGACTGGTCCCTGCCCCAAGTGTAGCTGAGGAAAACACAGAGCGCCTCATTAGGCAAAATAAATCTTCATTCTGATTTATTTTCATGGCAGAAGTACCCCAGAGTACATTTGTCTGTCGGTATGAGCGACAGCCTCTTTCAGAGAGTCCGTGTCTGTGCTGCCGGGGTAACGCGCACGGTTCGAGCTGCCCAGACCGCCCCTTAGCCCGGGTGGGTCCCTGTCGGTGACACGGGTGACACAGCCGAGTTTGACCCTTTGGAACAGAGCTGTACATGTGGCACTGTGGTTATCGCTGAGCTCAGCCTGCGGCGCTGCGGGGCTTTCTTATCTTGTCGTTCTCGTAAAGCCGACGTTATCTGGTTCTGTGTGCTGCAAACTGTGAAAATCTTGATTATTCCCCTCAAAATGTAATCGAAACGAGATATTAAAGGTGAAACTGAGCTTACTAGCTAGTGTTTTAATATAGGAATAAGAAATTCAAGGCCAGTCTTGTCTCTGCGTCTGTTTTTGTTGCATGTGTGCAAATCTGTGCTGATGGAAGTGTCTCTTGATTTCACATACACATCCTCTGCACTTGCTTCCTTAATTATACACTTGTGTGTTTCAGTAGCTGTGCTGCATCATAAGCAGTTCAGTTATAATGAGATCTTTTGATTTTTCTTCCCCCTCCTCCTGCACAGTGTGTTTATTGCAGTTCTTCAAAGTCATCAGCAAAACGACAATTTGCAATTAACTGTGTAGCTGCTTCTAGGGTCAAGAGAGTGGGAAGAGTATGAATATAGTGTGGAGAGACAGGCTGTGTCCTGGAGAACTTGTGGTCTGAGCAGAGACTGTACAAAGAGATTGTTAGCTAATGGAGTAACTGAGTGGGATGATTTACAGACTGGCATTGCTTTATGTTTGCTGATTTCCCTAGTGTCAGATTAAGCACATAATGGAAGTTATAGAGAGGCAGTTGAGAAAGAGGAATTTCAGGCTACTCAGCTGTCAGGTGTATGAAAAATAAAGAACTGAAATGTATAGTTATGCAAATACTAGGTAATAAGGTTTAACAGTTTTTACAGTATATTAGAGATAAGGTTTGGGTTGCTGGCCTTTGAAATAAATCAAATTGTTCAAGCATGGACTGTTCAAGGCATTGTTTAAAATAGATTTTGAGAGGGTGCTGTGATCCTTGACCTTTATACTAACACCAAAGCTTTATAAAACAGTTTTGGGGGTACTTAGTATGTAGTGGTGCTTGCAGTGGTCTGTGAGGAAAGAAAACTGTCAGTAGGATGATAAATTGTTCTGTAGCTGTTAGCCCTTCCTTGCAACTTGTTGCTTGCTGAAGTGTTTGCAGGTAACTCCCTGAGTTTGCATGTCCACTAAGGCAGTAAATTGTCACAGCAGCACCGTGTGCTGCCTGGCAAATTGTTTAGCACAGAGCTTTGGGTTGCTTAGCAACAACCTTCCTTTCCTTCATTTCTGTTTGTCTTTTAATAGGACCAGTATTCTGTACTCATTTAATTCCAGGTGTCTAATTTGTTTTCCAGTTGATAGAACTGAAGTGCAAATAAAGAGGAGAAACATTCTTTTAGAAACATTTTGCTCTTCTCAGGTGATACCTTAGCATGGATGACATGAGGTGCTTTAGGAGCTGTTGGGTTTGGAATCCAGAGGGTCAGAGTCAGATGAAGTGGGCACTGGTGGTGACTGATTCCACAGCATCTGTTAGGATGTAACTTTTCAGAGTGTTTATCTTTGCATCTCCCTGGAGCTTGGAGAGCTTGTGGCTGGCAAAAGCAATGGGCTGAGTAGCTGGCTTCAAGTAGGGGACAGTGAAATTCTGTGTGGTGGAAAGTATTACTTGGATCCTGGCTGTCCACATTAGTACTTTGATCATTTTATAAAACCATCAAGTGGCCTTCATATATATTCTGGTGCTGTTCCTGATCTCTTAGAAACATTAAATGACTTTGTGTTGTTTAGAGGAGACTTTTGCTCTTAAATAGGTAGCCATTTTTCTATTACTAATTCATTTCTGTGGTCTCTGAGTGTTGGCTGATCTGCTGCTGTGCAGGTGAAGTAGTTCTTCAGTCCACACAGGATTCCTTGTTTGTTTCTGGCTTCAGAGAAAACCAGCAGCATTTGGGGAAAGCTGGACAGCCTAAATACTCTTTGATGGGCCTCGTAAAGAGGTCAGGTCAGGATGGGTATCTGGCAACAACCAAACAGTGAGTCCTGAAAAGTTTTTGTGCACTGTGAAACTCTGGGTAAAGGAGTTTTGTCCCTTAGAGCTATTTCTATAGCTTTTTTGGCAGCTTTGTGCAGACTTGTCTTGGAAACATGAACTGTTTGTTACATGAGGGTGACAAGACTTTTCATTGTACTTCCGACTTTAAAAATAGAAACTGAAATTGGAACAGTGTTCTGTGATGAACTTGATTTATATTTTTGCATAAAGTGCCATAGAAAATATCAAGTAGATCAGTTTCTGATATCACCTCACTTCCACTGTTTTATCCTCAGGCAGGGAAAACAGTGCATAAGAGAGCAATCCAAATACTCTGATTTCTGTCTGGGATAGAGAGACATGCCCTAAGGTGAAAAATTAAGTTATCAAATCAATTTGTATTTGTTCTGTAATTTTTCCTAGTTTATGGTGATGTTGTTATATCAATGTTTGTGTGGATGCAGTCAGAAGGTTTGATAAGAACTCATGATTTTTAAAGTTAGCAAGTTTAATTGCCAGTGGGGTTTGTAAAGTGATTGTTGAAAACCCACCTGATACCCTGCAGGGTAGTTTTTGAAGGTTACACGTAACTGTAAGCATTTTTGTCTTTGTGAGCTTTTTCTTTAAACACCCTTGATTTTAGAGAATTATTAATTGCAAATATCTAAGAGTAGCATTGTAAGGACTGTAGGGTATAACTGGATTTCCTAACTGAATGATAAATTGCATATTGACATTAATGGTTGGAGGATAATGTTGTGTGTACCTTTTATGCACAAATAAGAGACAGTGAGGATGAGATCACTGGCACTATAGTAGTTATATGGACCTGTGCAGTATTCATTGAATTAACAGCTGAGTATGACCCACAGCCTAAGGTTTTCTAGGGAATGAGGAGCTGAGTGATCAGTGCAGTATTTGTCCTAACTAATAATTTCAATGTATTCTGCATTTAGCTTAATTTATTGTCAGAAATGTGCGAGTTACTCTAACTTGGAAATGTGAACTTCCTCTTCGTTCAGAATTTAGCCATTACTTTTCAATAGGAAACCAGCCATTTTTTTTAATGTGTAACTGTGTGTGGAATCTTTCCAGTATCTTAGCTGTGTTTTTAGGGACAGTGTGACTGGCTGAACTGAATGATACAACACTGGAAAGTGTTTTGGTAGTTGTGAAGGAGTCATAGCTGCCTGCAGTATCTAGTGTATTCTGCTCAGAAGGATTTCACTTGAAAACTGATGGTCTCTCTTCAGCATGTCCATTTTGTGGCAATGGTATGAACAATCTGTAGTAGTACCCTTCTGGGTGGAGCTCTTATTAAGCTGGAAATCCCATGGGATTGTCAACCTGTTCCTCTGTAAAGCAGGAATCTGATGCTGCTCTTGCCCGTGTTGTTTACTCTTTGGAGAGTTCCTAACCTTTTTTTCAACTTTTTTCTTCAAATGAGTAAAACTCAGTTCATGTCTACCAACCAACAAATGCATAATGAGCATCAACCTGTCAAGTTTCTTTTTCCTGACTGGTGAGTTATTTTACAATAAACTTACCCTTCATTCTGTGTTGGTGACCAGTTGGCCACTCATATGAGCAGTATGTGTATGAATAGTTCTCTTACTAAAATTAACTGCAGAAACTTGACTAGATTAACTCAGTCACTTGAGAAGTGGCGTGGTGACCTATGCTGGCACTTGGCTGGCGCTGTCGTGGTAAGCTGACGTGTAGGTTGGTGTCAGCCATCATGTGAAATGGAGTTCTTACGCAATGGATATTCTGCTTTCAGTCTGCTCGTGTGTGCTACTGCCAGTGCCGTGGGACAGTGCTCGTCTGGGCAGCTTGCTTTTGTGTGTTTCTGAAGATTGGGTGGGATGCTGTGTGAGTTTCAATCCAGGAGCATTGATGGTACTGGAATGCTTAGTGGTTTCAAGGTTACTGTAAAACAAAACAAAGATGTAAGTGTCGATAGTGAACTACTGCCAAATTCATGTCCCTTGCAGTAGTACTTCTGTCACACCTAATGGTTTAAATTAAAAATGGCTTGGGGACTAATAAAATCCTCAGGAAAGACATTCACAGGAACATCTTTTATTTTCAGAAGTGATACACAACACTGACTTCCTAAAGAGTGTAGTTTTTTTGTCTTTCCAGGCCCTGTTCAAAATCAGCTGATGCATTCTCCAGATGGCCAGGGGTACAGCCCTGCAGTTCCAGGATCGTACTCCCATCAGATGCCGGCAAAGGTTCCTCCACACCAGTCTCCTGGACAGTATAGCTATAGTGGCTCTCAGAATGTTTCTCAATTAAACAATTACCAAGGACCTGGCCAGACTCTCAACAGACCACCAGTGGCAGCTTTCTCTGGGTCACCAGTACAACAGCCAGGTCCTGTTCCACAAGTGCTGCCGCCTGCATTACTGAACTCAGCTGCTGTATCATCTGCTGGGAGTTTTGCTCCCGGAGCCAGCCCAGCGGTGCTCTCAAACTGGCAGTACAGCCAGACTCCTGTGAGTCAGCCTCTTGGGGCTCAACCAAGCCATTTGGCTCCTGTGCCTGGGACAGGGTCAGCTCAGCCGCCGTCGTCGCTATCAGGAAGTACAAATCCTGCAGGGAGTTATCAGTATGCTGCTTCTCCGGGGGGTCCTCCACTGCAGAACAGCTACATGAAGCCAGGTAACCAGAACTTCTTGATATTTTACCACTGTCCATTTTTCAATGACCCTTTAAAATAATGAGTATAGAGTTGACTCTGCAGTGACATTTTGCTTGTGGAAGATTGTTAAAGCAGATACACCCATAAGAAGTACCCCGATGCTTTCTTTGGGTTAGAAATGGAAGTTCTGTGCCCAGGTGGGTGTTTCAGGTGGCTGAAGCAGGTAACTCCTGAATGGTGCCCTGTTGTTTTGGGACGCTGTGTGGGATGATGCTGTTTCTGTAACCTTCACCATTTCCTGGGGTAACTGCTGGAGCATTACCATGTTTCAATCCAGGACTTCACCATTGAAAACTAGTTCTATTAAGTGAGCATGATCAGTAACCACTTGCTTCAGGTGATTTTCTGAATAGCCTGTCAGCTTGATGCAAATAACTGGAGCACAGCCTGAAAAGAAAACTGAAAAGCATTCTGTGCTGTTGAAATAGAGGTCAGTTCAATGGAAAGCTTCCTTTCCCCAAATTTGTAATTTTCACATTTAATGGTAATTGTCAGTCTTCAGAAAGTACTCTAAAAGTAGGAGACTTTGCTCCTGCTGCTTTTTTTTGCTGGTATATGCAGTGGTAAAAGCTTCTCTAACATGAAATAGTTCTATTGTACAACTTGTGATTATTATGGAAGCACAGTTAATACTCAAGTTTCTCTTTGCCAAACTTCTGTATGTTATTAGTTTTTTCTCACTAAGCATGTGAACAGGACTTGTGTACAGAAATATTTTCCATGTAAAAGCAAATAATTTTTCTTGTTAAGTGCTTTTAGCCTCATTAGAGATTCTTATGATGCCAATTTTTTTGTTATATGCCTACCTAATTTTCTTATGCTGTTCAAAATGTCTTAAGCTCGCAGAATTTATGAAACTATTTCTGGCACTTAATTGGAATAAACAGTTAGTACTTTGGAATTAGTGAGAAAAATGCAGAGAAATTTTGGAAAGTGGCATATGAAATGAGTGTAAGTGTTTGGAATAAGTAATTTTTATATCCATTCAATCCTCCTGAGCCATTTCCCTGGTATTTTTTTGTATAACAGTGATCACTTTTAAAATTAATTAAACTTGTTTGGTGATCACTCCAAACTTGGTTATAGAGTTGGGATATTTTCTGTACATCTTGAAATTCTTGCCAACAATAGCAACAAAAAGCTGAAAGAGATCAGTAGCTAAAGGAACCCAGAATCAGAAAAGCATGACTGAAACCTTAAGTTGAGACCTTCTACCCACATTTTAGGATTTATGCTAACATGCTCTTCATCTCTGAATAACAGGAGTATTTAGAATTCAATCTGTGTGTTTCTGTAACAAAACTTTAGTGACTTTTTTCAGCTGGGTTAACCTCCTCCTAACAGTTAATCTCTTTATAGGATCTGCACCTCCACCAGTGACTCAGCCTTTAACTCCACTCCACCCTCCAAGGCCACCTTTAGGACCTCCACCTGTTGGTGGGCCTAGGCCACCACCAGCAGTAGCAGGACCCCCTAGTGCACAGTCTCTGCTACAATCACCTGCAAACCAGGAAGGTAAGAAACAATTTGCTCTTTATGTTGAATTCAAACATTGCAACTTGTTGTAATATGCAACCTTTAAAGTCAAGCCCATAGTTCTATTAGAGACTCAAATTGTAAAATTGTTACTAATACAGCTAAAAATTTAATCTGAAAAGAACTGGTAAGGACCTGGAAAGAAGAAGAATTCTTGTAAACAGACATTAATAAAATCTTAAGAAATTAACAGTTGAAAATAGATTTTAATTAGATATAGATTTTAATAGAAATTAATAGTTAAAGATTTCTAAGTGCTATTTTACATGGCCATCTCTCCTGTAGTTGGCATCGCTTTTTTCTTTTTTGTGTTAAAAAGTGATAGGGAAATTCTCATTTCTCTGCATCCCTGACTACTGTGAGGTCAGAAATCCATGCATGACTCCCTGTATTGTTCATTCTACAGGGAGAGACAAAATGTAGACCTTGCAATTCCTTGCTGTTTATGTAGCTGTACCTTATTCTTTGTGTAAAATCACTGAAACACGCATCTTGCATTTGTTAGTTTTCTAAAGAAAGTTACCAGAGGCTGTGAAGTGTCAGCTGTTGAGGACAGATACCTGGCTTTGTGTCTCCTGTGGGCCCTGCACAAGTATGCCATTGTTTAAGAACTCCTCAGGGCTCTGTATCAGACAGACTCCAGTTGTTTGGCATTTAGTGCCCATGCTAGATAGGGCCATGTGCGAGTCAGCAGCTTTATTTTTACATACTTAGTTCTGTCAAAGCTGTTGGGTCCTTGCATGTTCAGATTGACAATTTCTCATGTGTGATAGCTCTGTGAGCACAAGAATAAATATATTCAGATTTAGCTTAGTTTGTAATATATTAAATGTGTTAGAAACAGCTTTTGGTTAGAAAATATTTTCTTCATCATGAAGAAGAACATTTTCAGAGCCCTGGAGATAAAATAAATGTTTAGTCTCTGAAGCAGGTTGACTGTTGCTAACAAGATTCAGTGTGTAATATAATTCCTTTTATTGGGTCATCTTTGAAGATTTTAATAAAAAATGGTAATAAAAATAGAGTACCTACTTGTCCTTAGCAATATATAGTTGTGTTAGTATATTTAGACATAGTTGGCTTACCAAAAACTGTCCTTTGGGAACACTCTCTGAGATTCAAGGTTTTTCCTATCTTAGATTGAATTTCTATCTTGACTGGTATGTGACTTTTTCAGAGCTATTGCTGTTTTGTGAGCAGTAGTGGACAAAGTGTGTAAGTGTAGGAAATTTGGTGTTTCTGTGAATTATCAGTGGAAAAAATTCTTGAGGGAACTCTAAGGTACAGGTTACTTGGAAGACTGCAGCCAGCCTAAAGAGACCTCCTCTGCTGAGGAGGGAGTGTCTGCTGACCCTTTAGTGCATGTTGGCTTGGAAGCTATGGCAAATCCCTAATCTGAAGGAGTCATAAAAGATTATTCAACCAGAAGTGTAGGGACTTTTGTTTTCCTTAAAAAAAAATGATTGGGATGTTTTATCAATGTCTTTTGTTGAGGTCACATCTGCAGGGGACATGTGTGTGAGAAAGAGGACAAAGTGTATATTTAATTCAGTTTCGTCGTGGGTCTAAACCAAAGTAGATTCAAACTATGCTTGTCTTATAAGCAATGGGATATTTTTTGCAGTTACCTCATTAAAACTTCCTCATAACTTGTGCATTTTTTTTTCCTGTGGTTGTTTTTCTTTGAAGGTGATGCCAGATCTGCTGCCAGTGATGTGTCTGTAGTGCAGAACAGCTATGACACAATTGAAGGTGGTGGCCTCATGGGTAAGGCTTTGGGAGTAAAAATGGTTGTTATTGTTATGGAACTTTTAAGAGTCTGGGAAAGATAGAAGTTTAAGCATTTGTGTACAAACATGTGCCTGATTCAATGCCTATCTTGAAGCTAAATGCAAAATTTGAAGCATTGACAATTAGCATGTCTGCCTGTGATACGTAAAGTAGGTGAGAGCTCTTTGCAAAGTTGACAGCAGCTGTATTTTTCACACTTAAAACTAAACAGGCAGATCTCCTGTTGTACTAATGCCTCAAGATAGAGCTCTTCAGCAATTAAATATCTGTCTACTCTGCTTCCAGCAACTCCACATCAGTCTCCTGCAGCCCCGAATCTTAAGATGAACAGAAGTGTTGGGTATTCTTACCCTGCCTTACCTCCAGGCTACCAACATACTTCTCCACCTGGAGCACCAGGGATGAATGCATCTGCTTTGCAATATCCAGATGGATCAAAACATTTCCACCAGGTGAAGATTGTCTGGTTTCTATCTCAGTACTGTCTCCAGTGGGGGTGTGTAGGTAAAGAAAAATTGTGGTTGGTAGGTGTTGTGCATCCTTAGGATGATGCTTCATTTCTTCCCTGTTTGGGCACCATTTGTTCAAGAGGACAGACATAGCCCCCAGTTAATGCTTTTGCCTGTGCCTTGTACCAGTTTGGAAAAGCTGTGTGCCAGCTCTTTGTGAAATGTTCCACCCTCAAATTTCAGGATGTTTTTTGGAAACTTTCAGCTGCTTTTGGCATGCTTCTCTTCTGTGGCATTGTTATTGTTAGCTGAAGTATTTGGTTATTCTTTCCCTGAACTTTCAAAGTGAACTGACCAATACTTTCACCAGCTGAGCCTCTGTATTTCAAGAGCTTTATAGGCAATTTATGCTACTTTTTCCTCTGTTATGGTAGATGCATAAGTCAAGTTAATGTGACAGCCACTATTTCTAAATATATTGATACCATGGCAGTTTGTACATGAGCAAAACAAACTGAAAGGGATAAATATGTGTTTTTAAATGGACTGTGGGTTTGATCCAAGTAATTGGTGCTAATTTGAGAAATTTTATTTGACTCTAGCCTGTCCTAGGCACTAATCACTTAACTGCATCAATGGGTGGCCTGAGTCTACAGCAGGAAGGGTTGAGACCTGTGAATCTTCTTCAAGAAAGAAATATTCTTCCTACCACCCTTTTGAAGGCTCCTGTCCCCAACTTGCATGAAGACATCCAAAAGCTCAACTGCAATCCTGAGTAAGATTATTCATTTGCTATAATACGTCAAAATGGATAGAAGTATTAATTCCTACTCATAACTTCACAAAATATTTTCTTAATTTTATGAGTAGAAAATACTGAAAATGGGCTTCACTGTGTTACGATAAAGGCAGTAAATGGGCTTAACTGAAGAGGGGAAATCATCTTTGTAGAAAGTATGAGGAAAAACTTGTTAACAAGGCAGCTATAGATAGGTAAAGTACAAAAATTTGACACCTGGCAGTGAGTATGGATGAGAAGATATAGGAGTTAATTCAGTAACGTGAGGTACCCCAAAGAGATTGTGCATGAGGAAACATAGATGACCTCTGTATTGAAAAGTAACCATTTAAAACAATGGAGTAAATGAAATTTCAGACAAGAGGCTGGCAGTTGGCTAATCGATTATTCTCTCTGAGGAGACCAATCAAACTGTGTATAGCCAGGGGCTCCTGCTTTGCAAATATTTTTATGGTAGATAAAGGAAATAACAATGCCTTTGTGACGTTGTTCATGCAAACAAGCTGGACAGGATTTGCAGAACTGCCACGTACATCTGCACTTTGTGGAAGGGGCTGAGTGCTCAAGACTCAGAAAATGATTGTGGGATTGTTTATAGTTACTAAGTTTTTAAAACTGCCTTTTAAACATTACTGGTTCTGATTTATTCCAAAATAACATTTGGTATACAAAGATTTGGTGCAACTTCGAATATTGTTAGGCTTAACTTTGACTTGAGTGACTAAAATGACACTCAGTTCTGTGTAAAGAGCATTTGTATAAAATAAGAACTCGTGTGTCAAGCTCAGACAGAAACAAAATGATTTGAACAGAGATGGAGATGATGTTTCATCTGGAAATGGAAATTCACCATTAAGAGCTCTAGAAAAATATGCTGTACTACTGAAATCATAATTTATTTGAAAGCCTCTGAAAATAACCCTTTGTCCTTCATGTAGGTTGTTCCGCTGTACCCTGACTAACATTCCTCAAACTCAGGCCTTATTGAATAAAGCCAAACTTCCTTTGGGGCTCCTGCTTCATCCTTTCAAAGACTTATCGGTATGAGAAATATTCAAAACTTTACATGCTGAAATATCAACTATGCCTTTACTAGAGTCCAGAGAATGGACAATGAATTATAAAACAAGGGCATGTACCTTGGCCCAGAAAAACTACCGTAGTAACTGACATTTCCTTGTTCCATACAGATTGTTGTAATTTTTCTCAATTATTTCTCCCTATCATTTTTGAACTTTCAGGCCTCAGTTCTTAATAAAAAAGAGAGCCTCTCAAACCTCAAAAAACCAAAATCCTAAAGGCAGTGTGGAATTCGGACTGTGATAGAAGGCAACATCTAAATTGCAGGTTGTCACATACCAGTTGTAGCTATTCATTTCAAACCTAGTACTAATTCTAAACTCAAGACTTGACAAAGTTGAAGGGATTTGGATGTCATGAGATAACCAGAAGACTTTGGATTTAGCAATGTCTCTCTAAAGCTTTTTTTTTCTCAGTTTAATTGATTTTTCAAAGATTTGGGCATTTTTTCCCTGCTTTTTGATCTGTATTGGGTGCAGGACTTGATCTTAAACCATCAGTGTAAAATTCAAGAATTTAGAGGCTTGGAAAGAGAATCCACACAGTGAAATATGTCAGAGCTCAGTTCCTACCTGTCATATCAAGGAGTTGCAGGGATGCTGTGAGTGTGCAGAAGTACTCCTTGCAACAAGGATGCTTTGCCTCACTAGCCAGCACAGTGTAGGTGGTGTTTTTACCACGGATGAACAGATGAGGATGCTTTAAAGCAGTCAGCTTTTCCTTTCCAGCAACTGCCAGTGGTCACTTCCAGTATTATTGTGAGATGCCGTTCCTGCCGGACGTACATCAACCCTTTTGTCAGCTTCCTAGACCAAAGGAGATGGAAATGCAATTTGTGCTATAGAGTCAATGATGGTAAGTTTTAAATGTGCTTTAAAGTGTTGCAATTAACCCTTCCCACCTTGGCCTTTGAGACTGGAGTGTTGTTGGCCGCATCAGAGGGGGGATTTTTGTCAGTCACACTGGGAGTCATGAGAAATGTTTCCCAGTGACACTGGTGTCCCTAAAAGCCCAAGCAGCCCCTCAGGGTACCCTTGCACAAGTGTAAGTGAGCTCCACCGACTAATGTAGTTCTCCATGTGTTGCCCAACAGCCACAAAAGAGTTAATATATTTGTTGTAAAAGGCAGCACAGCCAATACTAGTGTGAAATACTAATATATAAACTTATTTGCATAGTTCCTGAAGAATTCCTGTATAATCCTGTGACAAGAGTTTATGGAGAACCTCATAAAAGACCTGAAGTCCAGAATGCTACTATTGAGTTTATGGCTCCATCTGAATACATGGTAAGGCTTTATTTACTTATTCTCTCCCTTAGTTTTATTTTCAGAGGCAAGTCAGAGAAAGCTTTGTTTCAAAGGATGCTTTCCAGTTCAGCAGAACAGCTGTTGCCTTAAGGAATGTATATGAGAACTCATGAAGAGAACTTCAGAGTTCACTTCTAAACATTTATGATGTCAAAGTTCTTCTGTATTTAGAATATATAGGTATCTTTGGACGAAAACTAGAATTCTGATATTACCAAATAAGAGGCAAATGCACTCAAAAATTTTAGCTATCATCTACATGCTGTTTTAACAGCTTAAACTTGCAGTGGAATGAATAAACTAAATCTAACAAATACTGTTTGAAAATTAAAGGTAATCTTTTCTTTGCTCAGCTGCGTCCACCTCAGCCACCTGTGTACCTCTTTGTGTTTGATGTCTCTCACAATGCAATAGAGACAGGATACTTGAATACAGTCTGCCAGACCTTGTTAGACAATCTTGACTCGTAAGTACTTTTTTATTAAAATATCCGATTTTCATTCCTCTTAAGAAACTTGTGACAGACCTGCCAGTCCTTTCTGTTTGGAAGACAAGTTTCCTAGTGTGGGCAAACAATGGCCACTGTTGTATCAAAATGTACCACAAAGCTGTAGTCTTTTTCCCATCACAGCTTCACCAGTATAACAGGTAATTGTGAGGCTTGATTTTCAGTCTGACTCTTTCCTGTATGTTTCATCAATCCCCAGAAGAATATAAGCATCATGTTTATGATATCTTTTGAACAGTATTTTTTAAAAGCTGAAATTTAGATAAGTATTTGCTGAAAGAGTGATACATCTAGCAAACTTCTCATAAAATGCATACTGTTTGAACTTACATAAACACTGCTTGGTATTTTGCAGTGTATTTCTTCCTTTTCTTCCACTTCTGATTACCCTCTTAAAAGGTTTTCACCTGCCTGCCAGGTGACTCTACCATGAGCTCCTTTTTTGTTGGGGTTTTTGTTCTTTTCAAAATAACTTAGTGAAGCTCTTGTAGTCTAGCTGTTAAACTAACTGCTTGGTAACAACCATGGAGAGATGCAGTGAATGTTAAAAAAAAAAAAAGCCTGCAGAAATGAAATTTCATCTCATTGAACACCATATGTCTCATTTTCAGGCTTCCTGGGAACACTAGAACAAAAATAGGCTTCATAACATTTGACAGCACAATCCATTTCTACAGTCTTCAGGAAGGTCTTTCTCAGCCTCAGATGCTTATAGTTTCAGATATTGAAGGTATGCAAAAATAATTGTTGTGATCAGTACCTATTAATGACTTCTGGTTGTGACAGCCTGTAAAAATGTGTCTGGTGGGAGTTTCTAGATCGCACCATTAGTCTCTCTCGTAAGGACTTTGGAAGTGCCATATGTGTGAGTTTGTTTATGAAGATCTCCCTGATGTCTGAGCAATGCTGTGGCTGCTCATGACTTCAGACATGAAGACAGCCTTCCTAACATCTAGTTTAATTTGTACAGTTCTCTAGATTCCTCTTGAAATCCTAAATACTGATGCTGGATACCTTTTTGTAGATTTTCTTGTGGTTGGTGCTTAGTGCTTGTCCTTCTGCCTTTGGTTTCAAATCACCTTTCACTGGATGTTATTGGGCGGAGTAGAATGAACACTGGAAATATTTGCTATGTGATTTTATTTCATAGTCTTGATTATCCTCCAGCCCTGTTGATTGCTACTCTAACATGGGATTCTAGCCAAAGGAATGCGTATGAAAAAAAAAGAAGTCCATATAATTATGTTTGCATGGGTTAATACACTGATACTGTGTATTGTTTTCCAATACGTATGATGGTTGGCAAATAAAGTCAGGGAAAGCTTGATGTGTTTTTAAAAGATAACTCAAATATTTTTTTTTCCCTTTCAGATGTATTTATACCAATGCCAGAAAATTTATTAGTAAATTTAAATGAAAATAAAGAGGTAAGAAGCAAGGACTTTCTTACATAACTAGTGTCATTTACATAATTGAGGATATGTTTGGTAATTTTTTTATTAATTAATGCTCATTAACATCTGCTGTTCAGATGCCAGGTTTGAGGCAAAAAAATAAAGAAGTCTCTTATCTGTGTCACTGTAAATTCTTGCCAACCTGAAGGAAGGCAGTACTTGAATTTTTCTAGGACTTCCTGTTTACTACCTTAATATTGGAAGTGTTAATACTTGATTATGTTCAGCAATCAGCTCTACATAAAGTAGAAAACCATGAAGACTCATAGGGCTAATTCTGTTTTCTCACTTGTAGCTAATCCAAGATCTGCTGAAGACGTTGCCACAGATGTTCACCAAGTCCCTGGAAACTCACAGTGCTCTGGGGCCTGCGTTGCAGGCTGCCTTCAAGCTGATGTCCCCCACTGGAGGTAGAATCACTGTCTTCCAGACACAGCTCCCGTCTCTGGGAATGGGAGCGCTGAAGTCACGAGAAGAGCCAAACCAAAGAGCAACAGCAAAGGTCAGGAAAGCAAAGGGGTTGAGAGCACTGACAACTCTGTTCTGTGCATGTGGGTGATTCTGAGATTTCCTCTTCTGGGTTAATTTTGTGCTTGTTCCTCCTTTGTTAAAGTAGCAGAAAAAAACCAAAAGAAAACCAAGCAATATAAACATAAATTAATTACCTTTTTAAATAAATAAAATATTTTTTAAAATAAAATATTTTTAATCAATGATGGAGAATTGAAGTGTCCCTGAAAGTAGGCAATAAATGTATGAACAAATTTGAATTCTCTTTGTATTTTGTAATACTCCACTGTATTCACAGGATATACATCTGACACCATCGACAGATTTTTACAAGAAGTTGGCCTTGGACTGCTCAGGGCAACAGGTTGCAGTGGATTTATTTCTTCTTAGTGGGCAATATTCTGACTTGGCTTCTCTAGGTAAGACATATAAAGCTGTTTTGGGGCACGTAACTCTTGTATTTTTAGGAAATCTATGTTAATACTTTGTAGATTAACCTGATTTGAATTAATCTAGTGTGTCAAGATACAAACTTGTCCTTGCTGAGCAGTGACAGTGAATAGAATGTAATCTTTCAGTCCTGATTTAACCTACTTACTTTCATGCTTCCCTTAATGAGTCAGGATTCTTGTGCTACTGATATTAGTGGAAATACTTTCTTCCTTTTAATGCTTTTTAACCATCAGTGTCATTGCCTTTAGAGCAAGTTTTATTAGCATTTTAATTTTTTTTTTCGTATTTAACCAAACTTTCAAGTGACAGGAATTTCAGGCCAATGCAAAATTATTTCACACCTGAAACTTATCAAATACTAGAACATACAATTGACTACATTTCTGTCTCTGTAGGCAGCTCTGTAACTGTGTATCTGAGTGATTTGCAGGTGTGAACAATTTAATAGTTTAAAGACTCCAGCAGCAACTGTCTGCACTCTCCAATGTATCCTGGTTTTGTTTCAGGTTGTATATCAAGGTATTCTGCAGGTAGTGTCTACTACTACCAGTCTTACCATCATAAACACAACCCTGTCCAGGTGGAGAAATTGCAAAAGGAACTGAAGCGATATTTAACTAGAAAAATTGGATTTGAGGCTGTCATGAGGATAAGATGCACCAAAGGTCTGAATTCACCTTCTTAGATTTTTGGGAGGTGGAGGAGAGGGAAGTGGGTGTTTGCTGGTCTTTGGGAATGTTTTCGTTGGTATTCTAGCTGGTTTGAAACCAAAAGGCAAAGATTAGAAAAGTAAAATTCAGGACCAGGGATGAGACAATTTTTTAAAGACTGTATTTGCAATGTGTTTTCACACATTGCCATCCAAGTTCCACTTTATAATGATCAAAACTGGAAATTTTCCTGGACTATTTCAACCAGGGATTGTTTTTGTAATCTAGATACTTTCTACTACTCTGCATTGATTTCCCTTGCTAATTATCACTTTCTGTTAGGCTTTGTGGATTGTTTGGATGAGTTGTCAGTTTGCAATATTTACCTTTTCTGAAGACAATGTCATTGAGAGGGAACATTCCAGTACAGTCATATATATTGATGGAAGATCTGTATATGGTGTCGTGTCTGTACTTCACAGCTATAAAACCCAAACTGATTCATTATTATCTTTTAGGTCTTTCCATTCATACTTTCCACGGGAACTTCTTCGTACGATCCACAGACTTGTTGTCATTACCCAACGTAAACCCAGATGCGGGATACGCTGTGCAAATGTCAGTGGAAGAGAGTCTTACAGACATGCAGGTTGTTTCTTTTCAGTCAGCTCTCCTGTACACCTCCAGCAAAGGTAAGGTTAGATTGAGCCAACAGTGGCATTTGTACTGTTGCTTCATAAAACAAGTTGGAGGTTACAGTTTTCTTTTCTTGCAGGTGAAAGACGAATTCGTGTCCACACAATGTGCTTACCTGTTGTCACAACACTGAGTGATGTGTACCTAGGGGCAGATGTGCAGGCCATCACAGGGCTCTTAGCCAATATGGGTGAGTGTGCTAAGAGTTTGTTTGGATATGTGTGGATCGTATCCTTAAAGATCTGAGCAATAATCCTCTGGGAGGTGACATTAGAAGAAAACGTTCTCCCTTGTTCTAAGAGTGCTTTCAAAGTTGCAAACCTAAGAAAGCTTTGGTTTTAATGCTTGGCTTAGGTGAAGGATCAGTTGAGCTGTGTGTAATCACCTGGGCTTAGACTAGTGCATCATCGTGGGCCCCAGCTTTTTTCTGAAGCACTTGACTTCCCCTAGCATGTAGTAAAAGCTTAAACTGCATCGACATATATGATCAAGTGAGAGAAGTTAATGTATGTGACTGTGTTCCTGCCGAGGGAGGGAGGGAGGGAACCCCTCTCAGCTGAACCCTGTGCTCTGTGTGCAGCTGTGGACCGCTCGGTCTCCGCCACGCTGAGCGATGCCCGCGATGCCCTGGTGAATGCAGTGATCGATTCCCTGGCTGCTTATCGCTCCTCCGTGCTCAGCATCCAGCAGCCCGGGCTCACAGCTCCCCACTCCCTGCGCCTCTTCCCACTCTACATACTGGCACTCTTAAAGCAGGTAAGAGGGCAAGGGAAGCCAGGCAAGACGATGATTGTTTGGCAGGTCAGCCTGAAGTAAAAGGACAATTCTTGATGGAGAATGATTTAGTTCAAAAACAGGAATTTAGAAGTGTGTGCGTGAAACCAAAAGTATAAATGTTTTAAGCAATGGAAGGGAAAAATAATAAAGACCCTGACTGTTGAAGAGCATGTGTCAGGGTACTGATAGTGTTTTCTCAGGAATCTCAATTTTGTGCGTTTCTGGAAATGTAGACCCACACAGCAGTACAGTGTGGATTAGAAGAGAGCTGTGTGCATGGCAGAGAGGGAGTTGGCTCGCTGTTCTTGCAAGAGCTTTAAAGCATTTCACTGTATTTGCTCAATGTAAGTATTTTTAATTGAATTTCCCTGAACTGATACTAGAGATCATTTAAGTGTTGGACGAACTGGTTTCTTGGTTCAAAAAGAAGTTTTGGATTCATACATCTTGATTAGGAATTAACCAGCATGTTCATATTGAGCTTTCTTATATGAAAGGCTTGATAAGCATTTGGTGCAGTCAGGTGGGAGGAGTGAGCCATACTTCGATTTATAGCTTTTTTTTGGTCCCAACAAGCCAGGACTACCTCTTCTTGTAAATACAGACCTAAGATTTTGTATATTGAAGCCAATTGTAAATTGCTCCAATATTCTTTTAAATGTCATTAAGTAGCATTTTTGAGGTGTAGGTTAGAGAGTATTTCAGGGTGCTTTCACTCAGCTGTAGTGCTCACTAGAAAGAATTGGTGGTGCTAGGTTGAGCTTAATTCTGAAATCCAGAAATGGGAACGAGATTTGTATGGTTAATTGGTGAAACACTGTAGAGAGCTATGGAAAAGTAACATACAATGAGAAAAGACTTCGGGTACATTTCTAAAACTCAAGTTAGTAATAAGCAGTAGGTGATGTGTGAAATTCAGTTTATCTTGCTTTAATGGCTAAACTAAATGCTTGATTGTTTGCAGAAAGCATTTCAAACTGGGACAAACACACGTCTGGATGAACGCATCTTTACCATGTGTCAGGTGAAAAACCAGCCCCTTGTTTACCTCATGCTCATGACACATCCCAGTCTGTACAGAGTCGATAACCTCACAGATGAGGTGAGTCTGCCTTGCTACATAATCTATTTGATCCCAAAGATCTGTGTGTGATATGAAAGTAAATGTGTTAAAAATCTCCCAAGTTTTCCATATTAAAGTGCCACAGCTAAAATGTAATGTTTCATATTCTCCCACTTGTTGCATTTATGCATTTGTTATTTGGAACTGGTTTGATGAATTCTGCAGAGAAGCTGTGCTTTGCTGTGGATGGATGGGGGAATGTTTTTTCCTAACTTTTTCACCTTTGCCTTGTGTCATTATCTTGTGCTATAAATCACATATACATAAAGACATAATTTTTTTGTCCCTTTGTAGCTTCCTTTATTTTAAAATATCAAGCAGTTTTGAGAACAGGGAATGTTTATGTAAAACCCTGAATAATTTTAGAAATCACATCTTTGGTACATAACAAATCAGATATTCCAGTTCTAGAACTAATTAACTAAGATACATTTGATGAAATTCACTCTCTCTAAATAAAACATTAAGATTTATTAGTAAATTATTAATGAATAAATTAAATTATCACTTGAGGTATGACTTGAGCTGAACTGAGAAAAACAGTCCAGCTCCAGTGTTCAGTGTAATAGATCCTACTCTTATTTAACGTTCTGTTCTGGTTTTTTGCACTGAGATGTGAACCACTGTTTTTCATCCTTCTTTTAGGGGGCTCTTAACATAAATGACAGAACTATACCTCAGCCACCCCTTCTCCAGCTGTCAGTGGAGAAGCTGAGTAGGGATGGTGCTTATCTTATGGATGCTGGCTCTGTAAGTTGTGTGGTGAGGGGGGGAGATTTTAAAAATTATCCAAGTTTACTTGATGTGTTCTTTCTAAGAACCCAAAATATGTACGAGTCTGCTGAGGTGTGTTTTGGGTTGGATTAATGATGTTATGATGGGTGTCTTTCAGGTGATGTTTCTGTGGGTCGGGAAGAACTGTGGCCAGGGCTTCATCAACCAAGTCCTTGGAGTTCCAAATTATGGCTCAGTACCACAGAATATGGTATGTGCTTGCTCTGCACAGCAGTCTTACACACAGTGCTGCCAGAATATCATTTGCATGAGAATTAAAATGCACTACTCAGATATTAGCCCTCTAGTGGTATAGATCCAGATCCAAGGAAAGAAATCATTTCTGTTACCTCTTGGAGTTTCTTCCCATGAAGACACAGTAGGAAGAGGCTGACAATGATCGAGTTTCTCAGACCTGTGGGAGCAGACTAAGAACACTTGCAAATAGTGAGCACAGTGGGTTTGTGGGAACTCCTTTAGTTTCTGCAGCAAAACAGGAGTCAGTCACAGCTCAGTCATCACCGTTCTGATAGCTAATTGCTGGTAGCAGTTAAGTCCTATTGACTGTTTCAAGCCCCTTCAAAGAAGACAAGACTGAAACTATACATCACAAAACATTCCTGTCTGAGTTTTCTTTATACCTAATGAGTTGGGCTAATTTAAATGTTCCTTTTACTGTTTTTCTTGAGAATACCCTGTTTGTCTTAATGAAACCCTTTGGCTTTCAGACACATCTCCCAGAACTTGAAACGGCAGAATCCATCAGAACACGAGCGTTCGTTTCTTGGCTGAGAGAACAGAGACCTTTCTTTCCTATACTATATATAATAAAGTAAGTGATTTTTAGGAATCTTTTTGCTTCTTCAGCAACCTGTTAACAATACATACTTGGATATCATATACTGAATTTTCTTAATGGAATTCTTAGCAATAGTGTGTGCTGTGCCCGACAGATTTGACTACAGATATGAGTTGTCTCCAATTAGAATTTCAAAAGACTAAAAAAAGACTAAATGTCACAGAAGAATCTTTAGGTAATGTCAGATAAATGAAGTAAGTACTGGTAAGAGCACTTACTAGGATTAATCACTACTAAGGCTATCTGAGATCCTCTTTTCATATGTCCTTAAGCTCTTGAAGCGTCTTGCCACTTGACCTATAACTTTATTAATGCACTGTAGCCCATAGCAAATGTTTATTCCACTCAAACACTTATATTTTTGTTTTTAAGGGATGAGAGTCCATTGAAATCAAGTTTTCTGCAAAATATGATTGAAGACAGAACAGAATCAGCCTTATCATACTATGAATTCCTCCTTCATATACAACAGCAAGTGAATAAATGAAATGCTGGCCTTTGGCTTACTTCTTTAAGGAAAGATTTTGCAGTAAAGAATGATTGTGCTTGTAATACCTTCATTAAATCTGTGGCCTGAGGCAGTTGATGAGAAGTTCTCACTGTGATTTCAACGAACTAAAGCAAATAAAGGACCACATCTGAGAATCAAATGTGCAACTACGTAATATTGTACCTTAAAAAAATCAAACTGTTGGAACCGGTTGAGCACCTTTAATTTGCTGCAAATCGTGTTTTTACTGTAAGTAGTTGCAGCATGAACTACATTTACAAGGGCAATACTGAGAAGGTGAAATACATTTTGTAAAATAAAGAGTTCTTTGTTGTTCAAAATGTATATTTCTGTAACTTTTTTCTTTTTTTTTCCTTTTTTTCTTTTTTTTTTTCTTTTTTTGCTGCTAGATATAAAACCTCACAATACTGATCATGATTTGCAGGGAAATTCTTTATAAGTGCATCCAGTGATTACAGAAGGAGCATCTCAATGTTCAACTTAATGCTTAAAGTAGCAATGAAAGGAGTGTTCATTGTGAAATGAACAAATGCTTATGAAGTGTAGAATCCAGTGCTTGGATTGGATTATGGCTAATAGGACTAAAGGTAAGATTAACCTGGATAAGGTGGCTGCATTTGTTGAAGCTTTTAATAAGTCATTATTCTAATTTTAAAAGCAGTGGGGAAGAGTGGGCCCTACATGAGACAGATTTTAAAAAGTCATTGGTTAAGTTGGCAGCAAAAATAGACTTAGGGAGATGGTAAACTTTGCTTTTATTCAGTAAAAGGAATTGTTTTAATTTCAATTTATGAATGGTGTGGGAGGGGAAGAGCAAGAAAGGTTATCTCAGATTTTGTTTGGTTTATGTTCAGTAGACTTCTGGCTCTTGTTTACATTAAGTGAATGTTGGACCCCTCAGATCTGAAGCAAGTTTGTTGGCAGCTTTTCAGACCAAATGTTGGTCTGCAACACTGAATATTCTGACGTTAAAATTGGAAATTATTTTTCCAAGAACAAAATTATTATATTGCATTTGAAGATTTGTATATGGTTGCAGACATGTCTGAAGTTTTTAAAAACAAGGGTTTTTTTGCTGCAGTTGTGTAATGAGCCCAGGTCCAAGGGCAGTGTGCACCAAATAAAAGCTTTAAATACACTCTCAAATCCTGCCAGAGATACAGATCAAAGCTGACATCGGACTTGAAGTAAAAACTTATATACAAAAAAATATTTAAATAATTTAATAGCAGTGTATTGATGATTCTTCTGTTTTCAAGATTAAGCTATCATTGATAGCTACCAGTGTAAAGAGTATATAAGTTACTGTATTCCAATGCCCATGGAAATGTTGCATATGGAAAAATCTTGGTTTGCTTTTTTTATTTAATAGTGGTAAACTTAAAGGTCTTGCAGAACCTACTTTCTGGGGCAAGTAACTTGAAGAGGTAAAATACTTGTGACTGGTCAAATGTACTGTGCTTAGGACATTTGGAGATACAAATGTCAGTAGGGTCAACATTTGGGTAAACATTTGCTCCCATTTCAGGCTGTAGCTGCTCATGATTGTCAGGAGTTGCCTTAATTTAGGGGAGGAGTTCCTTGGGAGAAATTGTTCTTCTTGCTGAGCACAAGAAACTAAAGTTCAGAACAATGGCTAAAACAGCATGAAAAGATTATTACAGAACAAATTTAAGCTTCCCTGTCTGCTGCCTCTGTAGCAAACAGGAATATATTTACTTGAACTGCTTTTCAGAGAATTGCACAGTTTCTAGTAATAGTGAAGAGGTGTCTTTTAAGTTTTAACAGTCTGATTTTTTTCCCAGGGAGGGGAAAGGGGTCTCTTCATCTAAATCATAAATGGAACCTCTGCACTTGCATAGGTTCTGCCCTAAACCTTGTGGGTTTGGGTATGTTATCACTCAGATGTTGGATTGAAAACCATCCTTGCATCAAATAGCCCACCCAAAGTCTGTTTCTTACTGTGACTGTATTTTGCTACTATATCCCTTTTTTAAAGAAACATAAATATTGGAGGTGGCCTCGTTGCTTTATGTACACCAGACTAATGGCTGAAGATGTCAGTCTTCGTGGCAGTTAACAAGTTTGAATTTGAGTCCCTAAGTTTTACAGAACAAAACATGATAAATGAGTCAGATGAAGCCTCTTGGAGTTCTCTTCACTTTGGAAGAAATTCTTGTTGAACTTTGTTAGTTTATTCCCTCGCAGTGGGGAAGGCCTGCTGGTTACTTGTACCGCTGTAATGGCAGTACAGGGAACGTGAACACACACACTACCTGTGATTGCATTTTTACATACAATTAAAACATGAGGACACTGAAGATGGACTGCAAAAGTAGGCAAGAGTGGCTCTGGTACTTAGATCTCAGCATGACAACTCTACCACTGTAAATGTGTGGTAGAGGTGTGTCTCTAGTAGAACCCTTTTTTTAAAACTGTTTCTGTATTTGACACATTAGTGTTCAGCTGACATTGTTACCATCCATTTTACTTTGCTTTCATTATTGTTTTTAAATTAATATATTTGAGTCTAAGTTCACATAGACTGTGTTGCAATAACTAGAATGATTCACTTTTATTTAGAATTAATTTCTTAACAGAATTTAATCAAAGATACAGAATGGCTGTTAAGTTAAGGGACCATTAAATGTGATTTTAAGGTTCTGTTTACTATTATGGATGTAATCCTTATAGTAAATTTAATTTTGTAAAGTAGTGTATAATATTGTAATATTAAATCTTTGTTCTCTGAACTCAAAGATTTGATCTTCATTATGAAGTTATAACTCTTCCCCCTTCTGAATTTGAGACAGGATTTACTTGTCCTCCTTTTTACAGTTTGTAATTTTCACTGTTTTATTCCTGTAAAAAGTCATTTATAACACATGCAAATGCTTATTTTATCTGTGCTAATTTATCAGATTTGGCTACTCAATAAAATTAATTGAAAGAACTCATGCCAGTCCATCACTCCTTTCTTATAAATAAAAGTAGAATAACATATTTAATCCAGTGAGATAAATACCATGTTGGTCACAGGAGCCAGCTGACAGTGATGGTTGGAATTTAGCCTTCAGCAGCATTCCAAGATGGTGATCAATTTTATTTTAGGTAATCTTGTATTTTCATTTAACATCCCATTATTTCAGCAGCTTTTTTTGTAAAACCCATTCCATCTTAATGCTTGCAAATTTTTTTGAGATGTTTTCACTGCTGCCTCTGGCCCATCATAGACTAGTTAATACATGAGCTTGGTAGTCTGACTTCTGTATTTAACTGGTTTTAAATACAGAATTATTTCATTCAATAGGGTAGAAATATTAACTGAACTTTGTCAGCTGTTTTTTCCCAATGCATATATTACATGTCCTGCTGCTGCTGGCCTGCAGCACTGCTGTTGTGTCCTGGGGCTCAGCCGGCGCTGACGGAACCTCTGTGCCATTGGGTTGGGTTGGGCTTTGCCATGGGGCTCTTCAGGTAAGGGAAGAGTAATGTAGTAGTTTATCATGGCACACAGGGAGACGTGTAACGGACTTTTAGCGTACATAAAGATGAATATTATGCCAACTGTATCTTATTGGAAAGAAGCCAATATGCTCCCTGTTCTACAACGGTGGTCGCTTTGGCGTCCTCGAGAGGTGCTTGTCTGCTGGTGTTTCCTCAGTGGAGCGGTGCCAGGGTCGGAGGCTGTCCTGTGTGTGCTGCGGGGACAGCCCCTGCCCTGGCTCGGGGTGTCACTGTCACCCAGGTGCCCTCAGCGCCACCATCGCCCCTTGCCGGCCTTATTATGACGTCACTTCCGAGGGCGGGGCGGCCATCTTGAGTGCGGGCTCCGCGCCGTCAGAGAGGGACGTCCTTCTGCCCCTAAGCAAAATGGCGGCGCCCGCTTCAGCGGCCGGAGGCGGGCGGTGCCGGCGCCTGCGCGCTGGGCGGGGCGGGCCCGTGGTGCCGGGCCTGCGGTGCCGGGGATGGCGGACGGCGGCGCGGGAGCGGCGCCCACACCGCCGGGGCCCCCCGCGGGGCTCTCGGCGTCCCAGCGCCGCGCCGAGCTGCGCCGCAGGAAGCTGCTCATGAACTCGGAGGAGCGGATCAACCGCATCATGGGCTTCCACCGGCCCGCGGCGGGCAAGGGTGAGCCCCGTGACGGGTGCGGCGGGGCTGTGTGAGGGCTCCGGGGCTGCGGTGACGCCTCGGCCTCTCCGGCCGTGACCGCTGCCCGCGATCCCTGGTGAGCAGGAGCGGCTGGTTCCCCGCAGGGGCAGGGCCGGCTGCCTCCCCGCTCCTTCAGTGCCGCCCTTCGTTCGTAGGGATGCTTCAAGCAGCACGACCTGCCCTGCTCCGTGAGGGACCCGCCCATAAAATCCCTGTACCGTCAGAACGCCGCCACTTGGGCCCGGCACTGTCCCTAGATAGCGAGCATACAAGCTGTCATTTCACTGCAAGTAGTTTTTTTTAGTTGGAGAAACGATGAGCTTCCCCCATGTTTTTAGTCAGTAGCTGCTGGTTTTCATAGCTGGCTTTTTATAGCAAAGTTATCTCACATTTGGATAGTGACATAGATGTTTCTGGTTGGCATGCAGAATTTTCTTGCAGAACCATATCCTAGGTGGCACTCAGTTATATCTCTGTACATTCTTTAAGTGGGCTTTCTTGTCAGTAAGGAGTTCTCAGATTTCGGTTTACAGTGATGCCCAGAAGCCATGAATCAGTCTGATGTAACACTGAGAAGTACTCCTGAAGTGTTAGTTCTTGCTCTCTGGTAGGATCAGGCACATTCTTGATTTGGCTTTTGTTCTCTGCCATCACCTCCCTCTCTGTAAGATGGGTCTTTGGGCTTGATAAAGAACAGGTTAACACTGCCCTGTCTCTGACAGCAGACAGCAAGCTAAAGTGCACTTCTGTTGTCTGCTTATTTGTCAAGAATTAGTGTTCTTCTAGTTGATTCACTTTCTGCAAATCTTTGTCTTTTTTTAATGTTGGTCCATATATTTCCATCTTTCTGCTTGTGCGTGCAGTGCTGTTGCTTAAGGAAGTTCTGTATTTTCATTTCTCCATTGCAGACTGACAGCTTCAACTTCTGACCTGCATTGCACAGTTTTATGCCTTGTGTCTGCTCTGTGAAGAGTGCCCTCTTTAATCACAAATCTGTCTTTTCTCTTGGGAAACAGAGACCCAGGATTCTGATCCAGTATAGCTGAAGTGTTCCACATACCCAGCATAACTCTGTGTTTTTATTTTTCTTCCTTAGATGACGAAAGTCACCCAGAATTAAAGCTTCAGCACGAGCAAGATAAATCAAACTCCCTTCCCATTCCTTCAGTGTCTAAGCGGATTGTGCTTGGTGATTCTGTGTGTAACGTGACAGGCTCGGCTGACCACGCAGGCAGCGTGGCAGAGCTCAGGGGGGACAAGGACTTGTTTGGGAAAGGCCCAGAGCTGGTCAGCGAGGGGACAGGAGAGCTCCGTCACCGCCAGAGGGGAGAGCTGCCCGCTGAGGCTGCGGCACGGCCACCGAGACACGGCCTGGAGCAGTACCTGTCCAGGTTTGATGAGGCTCTGAAGCTGAGGAACCAGCTGATGAGCGAGAAGCCAAGCCAGGAGAACGGGAATGCTGCGGAGGAGTTTGACTCTTTCCGCATTTTCCGACTGGTGGGATGTGCTCTGCTCGCCATCGGGGTCAGGGCTTTTGTGTGCAAGTACCTGGTGAGTTCAGGGACACAGTCCTGCTGGGCTTGGCTGGTTGGTGCAAATTACTGGGGAATATCTGGGGCTGAATTCTATTGTAATGACCAAGCTAGGAACTTCAGGTGCTCTTTACATTTCCAAAAATTGTATAAAACCTAAAAAAAATTGCTGAATTGTATGAGATTAATCTGCTGCCAACACACAGCCACTGTGTAACCACTGAGAGCAGCACGTTTGGTCTGTTATATTTCAGGAGCAGATGCACTGGAATAGTTGTTGCACCTTAAGTCTCCTGCAAGCTTATCCCCATCTTGGTGAGCATATAAGTCAGCTGCTCCTCTAGTTTGGGGTCTAGAAAAGAATAATAGAGTAGAAATAGAGTTCCCATCTGCGGAAGTGTCCAAGGCCAGGTTAGATGGAGCTTGAAGCAACCTGGTCTTGTGGAAAGTATCCCTACCCATGGAAGGGGTTTGGAATGAGGTGGCTTTTTAGGTCACTTTCAGTCCAAACCATTCTGTGATTCTAGGAATAATAGTTGTACCAAGATAAGTAGATCCTACTCATTTATCAGCCTGGGAAAAGGAGTTCCTCAACTTTCCTAGTGCCTGTCAGAACAACGGCACAGAGATGTGAGGCGGGTACAGCCGTCCAGCTCCTGGATCCCTGGGTTTAGTTTTCCACACTGGGCTCAGTTTTACACTCTGCTGCTCTCTTCTGCCATTTCAGGTCTTTATGCTCAAAGAATATAGGGCAGAACCTTATTTTTGACATGTAACTTGTCTGCTTAGATTTGTAGTGTTCAAGAACAACGTTGCTCTGTTCCACAAATTAATTTTTACCTACTAATTTAATTTTATTACTTAGGAAGCATTAAATCTTTGTGTTTCTTTGGTATTCCAAGTTAATTTTTATATCTTCTTTTCTGCTCCTTCAGTCAATATTTGCACCATTTCTTACTCTACAACTTGCTTACATGGGACTGTCCAAGTACTTTCCAAAGGTAATTTTTTTTCAGAATTAGATTATTTGAAGTGTTTTCAATTTAAACTTGTGTTTAGATTATATTGTTTTAGGACCAGTGCATGTGAAGTATTCGTCCCTTGTTTTAAACGGTAGAGTTGAATGACCAATGCTGATAGTTTATACTAGTTTTTAATCTTTCCAGATATAGTCTAGAATCTTTTTTAAAGTTGCAGTGAAAACATGGACTAGCAGCTTGTGTAGCTTTAGCCTAATTAAAAGCATCTGACCAGGAAATCCAGGTAGTTCTTTCATGTCTTCAGGGAACTTGCTTTTCTTCTAGACCATGCTCTTCCCTGGTTATACTTGTTTTGCTGAGTAGCTGTTTTGCATGTAATATCTGGATGAAATTTGGGAGAGTGTTTGCTAAAAAATGAGGCAGAACATTGAGTTTTAAGGGCTCTGCATTCCACTGAGAATTGGTTTGAAAGGCAGCTTGGAACGAGACATTTATTTGTGTGTGCAACTTGCTGCTTACTAGCAAGATTTGCTGTACCACTTGCTTTCTGTATTTACAACAGGTAATTGTGCTGAAGCATTTGTTAGGCTGATGATTTTGTCAGGTCTGTGGTGCAGAGTGGGATTGAATGATGTTCAATCCATAGTTAAAAGGGGAAATTTGCATTTTAAAAGGAATAGTAGATTTCTTGTAGAAAATCGGACTAAATCAGTAGTTGTTTTGTAGTTAAGTATATCATAATAGTCATTCTAAACTGATGTGTCACAACACAAAACAGTAAAATTAGCCTTGGATTTGCATCAGCTCATCTGCTACATCATCTTGATCTTGTTTGTGGTCTACTTATAATCAGCTCTTCAGTTTCAGAATTCAAAGAGGTGGTTCCTTTACACAACTTGCTTTTACTGCAGTTAGACCTGGGTAAGGTCAGTCCCTTTGTTAACCTTCATTTTTCTCCCATGAAACACAGAAATATTTTTGAAATCTTAATTTAGAATGGATTAAATTAAAATATCCAGCAAAGTATGATCAAATTATTAGAATTTTCAGCCACTGTCACCTTTTCTTGCCTGTCAGAATTGCATCCTTGGGATTCCTTATCTTAAGGATGGAACAGCTTTCAAAAGGTTTTGGAGCATTTCAGAGTTCAGAGGATAAAAGTGCCGAATTAAGTTGTTCTAAACCAGAAACAGTTGGTTTTCAACTCTAAATAATTTTTCTATTAGAAAACTTAACAGTATTTATGGGGGTTTGAGTGACCTGGTCTGGTGGAAGGTGTCTCTGCCCATAGCAGGGGGTTGGAATGAGATGAGCATTAAGATCCTTTCCAACTCAAACCGTTCTGGGATCCTGTTTTTTTGCTGAATAGTGTGATGAGATTAATCCAGATCTTACCGTGGAGATGCCAGACTTGGCTTCTTACACCTAGATTTCCCTAGATTTCCCTGGGAATGTTGCCCCTCATGAAGGAGCAGCTGCCCAGCATCACGTCCTAGCCTGCTGGGAGCAGCAGTGTGAAGGAGGCAGAATATCCAGGGTGTGTTTTGTCTGCTGTTAACCAGCCTCTCACTGGCTCTGCTGGATCCAGCACAGCAGGGAAAGTGCTGTGACTCCTGGAGCCTATCTGGACACAATCAATCCAAACCTGCTACTCCTGCCAAAGAATTTGGAAAGTGTAACATTGGCACAACATTGGTGACATGTAAAGCAGAACTGGATTAGAAGAAGTAACATGATACTGGTTTTTCTTCCCTTTTAGTGTGAGAAGAAGGTGAAAACAACAGTATTGACTGCTGCCCTTCTCCTGTCTGGAATCCCTGCAGAAGTGATCAGTCGCTCCATGGACACCTACAGCAAAATGGGAGATGTTTTCACAGACCTTTGTGTCTATTTCTTTACTTTTATCTTTTGCCATGAACTTACTTTAGTTTTTGGCTCTGAAGTGCCATGATGGCTGTAGAATTCCACACAGTAGCTACACTAAAACTTTCTGGACTGTGTTCCTTTACCATCTGACTGTACAGGCAGGTCTAAATATTCATTAAATTTGTTACCTGTTGGAATGCTTGAAAGGGGCCTTAAATCCAGTAATTTTGGGAAAGGGAGAGCAGGGTCCCTGACTGCCAGTTGTGTTGGTTCTGTTTATTTAAATTCTGTGTCTATGTATTACAAATGTGAAGGCTAGGATGCAAGTGTCAGTGGATGATTTATTTGCTTTAGTTAGATGATGCCCTTCTCAGCCTCCTTCCTAAACATTTACAAAGCTGCCTTTGTTCTTTTCAGTGAGAACAAGAAGAGAATTCCCTTCAGCAGAGGCGTATATATGTGTATATCCTGTATAACTAACAAGACCTGCTCATTTTTTGGTGTTTCCATTTTTTAAAGAAAAATCCCTGTATTCTCTTCAAATGTTCAAGTTCAGAATGTTGAACCAAGTAGCTGCTTCTGGAGAATGTTGGTGAAACTTGCCACTTCGATGTCCTTATCCTTGGCTTGCTATACATTACTTGTGATTGTAATTAATTTAATTTGATGATTATTGTGGAAAAGAGCTAAGCAAAACCAACAAGAAGAAGGTTCTGGTGCTTATAAAGGTCAATAATCAAAACGTAAGAAGAAAGAACTAATTGCATCTGTTTATGAGTTTCCAGCAACCTAATCCTAGTGCAGCTCACACCTGTGCTTTCTGATACCTTTTTTTTTTTATGTTAACAGTTCATCTCATGAGAAATTTTATATATAGGTACCCCACCTGCAGTATCAAATCTTTGCTCTAGTGTTAGTAAAACTTACAAGGGAAATGGTTTTGTTTTCAATCTCTTAGGAATTTTGCACAGTGAGAGGGAGGGTCATTCCAAATAGCCAATTTAAATGCTGATAATCTCTGAAAATCTCTATTGAAGCTAAATTTGGTAATGTTTTCTGCTTGTTTTCTGTTTAAAATGTGGGCTTTCAGGTAGTATAGGCTGATGCCTATTTTTAGCATGATAAACCACATATTTAACATGGTATTTGACTGCAGAGGTTTTTTTAGGGAGCAGATGTGTTTGACTGTACCTCTCTAAATGGCCCAGCTTTCAGCTGATTATTCTCTGTTAAAGCTTCCTCCTGTAATTTTAGTGATGCATTTCTGACTTTTAAATTAGATACATTTGTGCCCTGAATACAAGAACCTTATGTTTTGATTTGACCATTTTCACGGAGTTTTTTTAACTGGTTCTGTTACAGTGAATGTTACATTACAGATGTACAGGGCTGAGCTGCACAAAATTCTTAGGTCTGTTAGCACAGATATTAATTCAGCAGCTTTAAATTTATTTATTATGATAGTAATTTCAGAAAATTGAAATTACAGTAATTTAAGTTTGAGATATGTAAATAATGAATTTGCTCAAAAATTTCTTGTTCTGATTATTTATATGCCCAAATGCAATACAAATACATTGGAAAAATCCCTATACCAGTACCTGCAAAAAGCAGCGGATTTTTAATCCTCACCGTAAAAACTTTAATCAGGTAAATACTTGTGCATGGGAAGAGCAAGGAGGGGCTTGTGCTTAATTAAGAAATCCCGATGAAGAAACGGCGATCAAGAAACGACCTTTGACCAAGAAACCAATCTCCTTTATTCCGTTTTTACCTTACCTCTGTTGGTGTACATGATTCTATTTAATGTTTATTGCCAGACCGATTGTTTTCTATTAAAAGCCTATTTGTTACCCGCCTCCTTGGCGCTGCGTGCGGCCGGCGCGGGGCGGGCTGGGGTTCGTGTGCCGGGGCTGCGCTGCGCCCTCCGCCCGCCGGGGGCGCTGGCGGGCCGGCGCTGCCGGCGGGCTCTGGCCGTGCGGGCGCGGAATGGCCGCCGCCGTGTAGCGGGAGCGCCGCCGCCATGGGCCGCGAGTCCAGGTGAGGGAGCGGCGCCGCCGCCCGCCCGGGGGCCGCGGCGCGCTCGGGGATGGCGGCTCGCTCGGGGGTGGTGGCGCGGTGAGGCGGCCGTGACGGGACAAAGGGTGGCGCGGGCTCTCCCGGCCGGCGGGTGCGTTGAGGCCGCCGCGGCAGGGCCTGGGCCTGGAGCCGGCCCTGAGGGGCAGGGCCGGGGCCTCGGGGCTCCGGGCGGGGGCTGAGGGGCCGCAGGTGGGTCGGAGTTGTCGGGGTTCACCGGCACCGACCTCGCGGCTCCCGGAGCACCTCCGGCCTTCGCGGGTTGTTCCAAAATGCCATCATTAGCCACGTAGGGGGGTTAACTTGGTTTAGACGTTTTTGCTTGTGCCTTTTGTGTTTATGCAGGATTACGTATCTTTTGCCCTCTCCCAGCTGATATAAAGACCTGATTAGGGTTGTGAGCAGCTCGGCAGTAGTGTGCTCCTGTGCTGCGTGTGTCGGGCCAAGCCTGTGTTCCAGATGATGGGGAACTGCTCACACCTACCAGGCTTTAAACCGATTCCACAATTTGCAAGTGCTGCCGGGCATACGCCTCTGTCTCGTAGCTTTATCAGATTTTAACACTAAAACTGACGCGACAGTCCCCACGTGCAGTTGTACTACAATGTAACAGCTCCCAGGTCCATAACCGAGTTTTACACCGAGAGAGTCAGATGACTTGAAATTTTAACAACCACCTTAGGCTCAAATTAGTGATCTAGTCCGGGGCTGGGGACTCCCACAGATCTATCTAAATCAGCTGCAGATGAGCTGGGACAGCAGTGGGCAGTACGGGGCACCGTTAGTACCTCCTGCATTGAAAGCCAAGCTCTGGCACTCCAGCCAGCACGACTCCATTGCTTGTTACAGTATAGCTTTTCAGTATACCTGAAAAGACAAGATTCTTCTATTTGGGCTAAAAATAATGTTAAAAGTGGGTTTAAACTTGTATTATTTTTCTCTTTTAATATACGAAAAGTTTTAAAACTGAACAAATGGTAAGAGGGGGAGAGTGAATGGTGGGTGGAGAGGGATGGGGGACTCTTATGTGCTGGGGTTGGTGTGAATAAATGTTCCTCATTCTGGGGCTTCTGCAACCTGAAATCATCTTATTGGCTTTATTGCACAGTATAGAGGGAAAAAAATAATAATGAAAATAGTTCTCTAAAACAAATTTATTAGAAAGAGAGAAGTGTAGAGCAGATCCCATGGCATTTTGTGATGGAGATGGAAAAGAAATTAGAAATCTCAATGCTGATGGATGTTCTTTCCACTCATCCGTTAAATATTCACAGTCAAGGTCCCTCTGTGACTTCTACACTCAGCTGAAGAGTTTCCTAGATAATTCCTAGCCCTGCTCTGCCCCACAGTGTGGTTGGGATAAGAGCATTAATGAGGGGAGGAAAGGAGTCACCCATCCCATCACACACCCCTCAAGCGTTGCTGACTTCTGACAGTTTCTGGTGTGATGTTTGATATTACAGAATGTCCACTGATGTCAGCTTTAAAGGCATTGACCACAGCTGAGTGACATCCTCAGGGGTTTATATTCCTTTAATTCCAGTCTGACAGCTTTCCCACTGAGCAGGGGTATAGTTTACCTACCTTATGTGGGTAAACATTTATTGTATAAAAAGCAACCAAGAGCAGTTTTGTTCGCTTGATAGATTTTGGGATAGCTTCAAAGAGCCTTCAGCTTTTCCTTTATATAAAATGGAAATCAGTGGATTCTGAAACCAAAGTTGTTCTTGATGTTCTGGTGTTTTCTCATGATGTGCTTATAATAGTACTCTAAAACTAAAAGAAAATCATGACCAAATAATCCTTCTAATTTCAGCATCATTAAGAGACATTTAAAAAGTCCAAGGAATTCAGATAATTTTTTGCTTGCTTGACCCCCTGACAAACACCCTTTCATTGGTTGTGGTGCTCACGCTGGCTGTGTCACGCAGGCATTACCGGAAGCGCTCGGCGTCCCGGGGCCGCTCCGGGAGCCGCTCCCGCAGCCGCTCCCCGTCGGACAAGAGGAAGCGCGAGGACCGGCGCTCCCGGAGCCGGGACCGCGACCGCCGGCGCGAGAGGTCGCGCAGCAGGGACAAGAGACGGTCTCGCTCGCGGGACAGAAAGCGTCAAAGGTGAGACAGCAGCTCCGGTCAAAGTATCTAAAAGGGCCTGTCTGCTGAATATTGATGTTCTCCCTCCCCAGCTGGTTCCTTTGCTGATGTCTGTGATGGATTTCTCTATGCTTAAGGCTTTTTGTTTATTAAATGCGTTCTGGCTTGCTGGTGCTGGAGTTTAAGTTCTTAGTGGTCTTGATTGATTCCTTTTACACCTGTTCCTTAATGGAAAACTAAAGTCATACTATGAGCATGTCCTAAGTAAAGATGATTTTGTTGCACGTCAGGCGTTCAAGGAGTAGAGAAAGGGAACGGAGCCGAGAGAGAAGACGATCCCGGAGCCGAGAGAGGAGGCGCTCAAGAAGCAGGAGTAGAGGGAGGCGCTCTCGATCCTCCAGTCCAAGCAAGAACAGGAAAACAGAAAACAGGTATTCTTGTGTTCTTGGCTTTAGAAATGTGTAAAAGCTTACTGCAGGTCATTGTCTTTTGAATATATCTTGATGAGGTTTTCAGATATAATTGCAAACGGCGTATGTTAAGGCTCTGCTGTAAAATGAGTGGGAAGTCTGTAAATGGTAACAACAGTCTATATACAGCATAAGTAGTGATGGCACTCTAGAAATCATGACAAGCTGGAATCACAAAGGCTTTGCGAATAAGTGTATGTTTTGTAAATTAGCTAAAGGCAATTTTATATTTATTGTCATAAGCTAGCACAAATTTGGTTTAGATGCTTTCTTTTAAATTGGAAGCAAGTAAGGATAATAAAACCTGTGATAAATGGGTTTTGTATTCAGTGCAGTTCTGCCTCTTACATTTGCATTACATGAGTAGCTTTTCCCAGGGAGAAGGATTTTTGTCTGTCAGCCAGGACATTGTGTTTGGGGGGTGCTCACATTTCCATGGCAAGATGCTACATCACTTTACCTTTCTCTAGAAATTCCGCAAACAGGAAATTTGTTCTCTTTTTTCTAAATGCTGACTTCAAGGAGGTGTAAAACAAAGCACAGAACAACTGGAGTATCAATTGTAAGAGCTCTCAAAATGAAGTCTGCAAAGAAATGAGAAAAGCATGTGAATTGGTGGATTGGGTTAGAGTCTACATTACTAGTAGTTAGAGGAAGTAATTCCATGACATGGAAAGATTGTCTGGGAAGCAGTGTGTTTTGTGAGGTGTTTGAAAACATAGTAGGGTGATGATAGCTCTGTTTCTGTCCAGAATATATGTATCCTTCCCCTGAGAAAATCTGTAATCTAAGAAACCTTTGATATTACCTTTCAGATCAAGGTCTAAAGAAAAGACAGAAGGTGTGGAAGTTTCCAAAGAAAAGAAAAAAGACAAAGATGACAAAGAGGAAGAGAAGGATAAAGATGCTACCACAAATGCTGTGGCCACTGAGGTAGAGACTTCTAACATTTGTAAATTTAAAAGATAAAGAATTTAAACCAGGTTGTTTGTGGACGTCTAGTCTTCTACAGCTTGCTCACTCAATAGTTACATTTGTTTAAAGAAGTATAGGCTAAAGCCAGTGGCCATTATTTTTCACTTTTTGGTTGTTTTTTGTCAGAATTTTGATCAGAACAAACTAGAAGAAGAAATGAGAAAACGAAAAGAAAGAGTGGAGAAATGGAGGGAAGAACAACGCAAGAAGGCAATGGAAAACATTGGAGAGCTAAAAAAAGAAATTGAAGAGATGAAACAGGGGAAAAAATGGAGTTTAGAAGATGATGATGGTATTTAACCGCTTCGTATATAACAGAATACGTTCATGCCTAGTAATATTTTTATTACAATATCTTTAAAGTATCTAGTTACTCTTGAGAATGTGAACCTTAAAATAACAGAGCCTAAATCTGGTCATGGTGTCAAATGTTTAAGATACATTTTTGATAAACCAACTGGAGAGATTTGTATGAGGAAAAATTATATAGTAATAACACCGGGCTGTAATTATTTGGGTGGACAATAATTTGACACATGCAAGGACTTCTGTCTTTACCTGTCTTTTATCCCCATCTTTTTCACTCTTATTAGATGATGAAGAGGAAACTGCAGAAGGAGAAAAAGAAGGCAATGAGGTTGAAGATGAGGAGTTAGATCCTTTAGATGCTTATATGGAAGAAGTAAAAGAAGAGGTCAAGAAGTTCAATATGAGAAGTGTGAAAGGTGGAGGTGGGAGTGAAAAGGTAAAATCACTTGGTAAAGATTACTTGCTTTTAAAAGACAAAGATTACTTTGTGTTTTAGTAGCAAAATGGCTTGGGAAGAAACGGGAGCAAGTGCAAAAAAGTGAGAAGGTATATGCACTCAGTGCATGTGTGCTTTAACCTTCATTTCCTGGTGTTTTTATGAAAATGTTTATGTGCATTTTTCTGATAAAATTTCACTGAGGGAAGTGGGAAATAAAAACGCTTAGCATAATGTATCCAGAAGTACAAATACTCTGTATGTTTTTTACAGGGTGGGTTTTGTTTAATACAGTAGTCCATTATTTCTTTAAACATTTTTTACAGAAAACTGGACCAACTGTTACCAAGGTGGTAACTGTGGTAACAACCAAAAAGGCAGCTGCTGAGTCAGAAAAGAAGAAAGGGGAACTCATGGAGAATGACCAAGATGCAATGGAGGTAATGGAAATGCTTTGTATTTCTCTTGTGAACAGTCCAAGTGCCTGTCCTTGCTTGCTGTGTTTGTGTGTGGTGTTGGCCTGAAGGGCTGTGAAGGGTGTGGGGTTTTTGCTGCTTGGGAGGCTGTGGAGGGACAGCCTTGTCTGAGCCACAGCCTCAACACCCTACAGGCCCTGGAGCTCAGCCACTTCAGGTCACACTCTACCAGCATTAGTGGTGCTCCTTCAAAGCTGAGGTGGGCACATCTGTCAGAGCTGTGACTGCAGTGCAACACCAGTCTGCTGGCTGATTGCTTTCTCTTAAGCTCCTCTTACTGTTTCTTTTGTATGGCAGTGATTATTTCTAAATGACAGGGCTGGTAGTTGGCATTGGTGAAGGTGAAAGTGACACAGAACATGGTGAGAGTTAAGGTTTGGGAGAAACATGGAAGAATTAGGGGTAGGAACAATTGGGACTCTTTTGTCCTTGAACAATTGAGAGCACATCTTCATTTTCATGTCAAATACAGTAAGAAGTACCTGTTGCTTCTGAATAGTTTTGGTATAAATGAAAAAGCCAAAGATCTTCATAATTCATTAATTCTAATGTACACAAAAATTGTGATCTCTACAGTATTCCTCAGAAGAGGAGGAAGTTGATCTTCAGACTGCCTTGACTGGCTATCAGACCAAGCAGAGAAAGCTGCTAGAACCAGTGGATCATGGAAAGATAGAATATGAACCTTTCAGGAAAAACTTCTATGTTGAAGTACCAGAACTGGCTAAAATGACTCAAGAAGGTAAAGATAAATATAACCAGAACACCTTGGGTGCTATTCAAGAAAAGAATGGTGGATTTCAGTGTGCTAAGGAACAGCAAATGCTTTGGAATATAAAAAGCATTTGGAGCAACTTGCTGTAGAAAAGTGTTAAATCAGGTGCATCCCTATTGTTGCTAACTTACTATAATTATATATGAGGCTTTGATTGGAAAATTAACCTGAGTCCTTTCAACCTAAATCCTCTCTTTATGTGTAACAAGCAAAAGCTGTTTTTCTGGTAATGATAAAATGAGTCTTTCCTGTTAAGGGACAAAGCAAGAATTTTCTGATCAGGGTATGATAGAGATATGTCAAGTTTGACTCTGTTAAAAGGTAATCTCTATTTCAGAGGTAAATGTGTACAGGCTGGAGCTGGAGGGAATTACAGTCAAGGGAAAAGGCTGTCCCAAACCAATAAAAACCTGGGTACAATGTGGTATTTCCATGAAGATTCTCACTGCCCTCAAAAAGTAAGTAAGCACTCTATGAACTGTATTATCCTTGATTTTTCTCACTGTGTTCTGTCCTATGTCCATGAGAAGGACCTTTTACTCTGCTGCAGAATGCCACATGTCCATGTCTGTAAATGTTACACGTATCAGAGTCATCAGAGTATTTATCACTCAGTGTTGAATTATTGTTATTAACTATTCTCTGCCATTTGTATCATGCTTTTGCTGCTCATTTTGATCTGGATTTTTTGAATGGCACCGATATGTATATGTAAATGTGAATATATAAAAAAAAAATTAGCAAAACCTTGTGATTCACATCTGTCAAGTTCTATTTTGTTTTTTAAATATTTTTTTCCTTCTTTAAGGCATGGCTATGAAAAGCCCACTCCGATTCAAACCCAGGCTATCCCAGCAATTATGAACGGACGAGATTTGATTGGCATTGCTAAAACAGGAAGTGGAAAAACTATTGCATTTCTGTTGCCTATGTTCAGACACATTATGGATCAGAGAGCATTAGAAGAAGGAGAAGGTCCCATAGGTAAAAAGATTTTATTTTCAAGGTTACTATTTCAATAAATATAACCTTAAGTATTTGCTTTAGATGGGATTTAAGTTCTTCACTTGGTTATAGGGAGAAGTGCTTACTAATGTCCATTGATAAATAGCTTCTTCTTTTAGTTAAAGATCACTGTGCTCTCTAATGTTGTTTTGTGATCACTGTGCTGTTTCAGGTTGTTTCAGTAGCACTCCCATGTCCACGTATCTGGCAGAGCTTACTCCTTTGATTTTCACTCTTGGACAAGATTTTTCTCTCCTTCCTCATAATGTCTCAATTACCTTTTCCTTGAAATTACATTCATAAAAATAGGAAGTAAATTGCTGTAAACATCATTACAAAAGATTAATTTCTATTGTGGAAATTACAACATATCTTATATTGCATTGTGTGATGAGAATGTTTTGCTTTTCAGCTGTCATTATGACACCTACACGTGAGTTGGCTTTGCAGATTACCAAGGAGTGCAAGAAATTCTCAAAGACACTTGGGCTTCGAGTTGTTTGTGTTTATGGAGGAACAGGAATCAGTGAACAGGTACACAAAACACATGCCTGCCTTGTCAAAGAATGCTTGGGCATTTTTAGTCAGTGTTTCTTTTGTAGCAAAATTAGTTGCTTTTTCCTTTTCCATTAATTCAGTACATTTGAAGTCTTCATTATGGATTTTCTCTGTGGGAATGGTAGTAATGCAAAAAGCTTTACATGTCATTTAGCCTTAAAAAGTAATGATCCTGTAAAGTCTCAGATACGATTTTTAAAAATTTCAGACTGTTTCTCTTTATGTATGTACTGAGCATTAAATTAAAACTGAATTATTAGTGGGATATAATATTTTGAAAGTTACTAAGAAACTGCATTTTTCTGAGAGTTGTCCTTAAGATAACTGAAGCCAGAAAACTATAACATTGGTTTATTGCATTATCAAATGTTGCATCTTGAAGTAACTTAGAGATTGATTTCAGCAATTTTCCACATCTCCACCCCACCCATTTATGGAAACATCAGGAGTAACCATCTGTGGTGGAACATGGTGTGTCTACTATCACTCATTCCTGATGTAATGCTGACATTTCTTACAGGCTCTTAATTGTATTGAAGTCTCATCCTCATTAAAACTACTTCAGTCAGGGTAGTAACCCTGACTGTCAGGGGTTACTCTTTTTGGAAGCAAAGTTTTCCAAAGACTTGAAGAAATTGCTAATTAAAATCTTTATATAATTCACATCAGTAGAACAGCAGTATTACAGTGTAGCTGGTTTTCTTTTTTGGAAGGTGATACATGTTTTAAAAAAACCTGAAAGAAATCACAAAGCAAAAGCTAATAGATTGTTTACTGTGTTTTGAAATCAGATAGCTGAACTCAAAAGAGGTGCTGAAATTATTGTTTGCACACCTGGACGTATGATTGACATGTTAGCAGCTAACAATGGTGAGTAGAAAACCTTTTCCTTTGGAGAATTTTTTTACATTTGTTGTGTAATTCTAACAAATTCAAAAGATCATGTATTTTGATAAATGGTCTTATGGAATTTTCTTATATCTCTTCAGGCTGCACTATATAGCTGTTGAGAATATATAGCACTAATAATAGGTTTAAGCATATACTGATTTGACTGTTTCTGGGGAGGACAGGAAATACAACATTCTTAAAGAGCTTTTGAGAATGTTTATCGTCGCTAAACTTGAAATGTGCTGCTTCAAATTTTGTGACTTGGAGTCATTTAGATAAAGGTTATGTAACAGTTGCTTATTTCATCTGCCCCTTGGTCTGTTATCCATGTTAGAGTAGCTCAGCAGTTCCCTACTTTACAAGAGCACCTGAGTCTGCCTTTATCTGCTGGCTTTAAAAACCAGTCAAAGAAGCCCTCCCTAAATACCTGCTCAGAAGTAAAAGAACTGACCTTGTATCAGATATTCAGATTGATTAAACTGAGCCACTGCAGCTTTAAGAGGTTTTGTCCTAGTGTAACCATTGCATGCTTATTAGATAAAGTTTTATTATTAAATTATTCCACATCAAAACCTCTACTAAACTGTTGACATTATTTAACTTCTGTGAAAAAAGTACCTTCAAGACATATAGAACTGGGCTTCCAAGACTTAAATCGTCAAAGGTAGGTACATTAATGCTGTTCCCAAGTAATTTTACAAAGTTACTATTTGGGGATGAAAGTGTTAAGATGTTAAATAGATACGTAGATATAAGGAATACTTGCTTTGTTCCTTAAGTATGAATTCCATATCTCTAAAAATGCAGCGCGTAATGTCTTAAATAATTTGAGGATTCAGCTACAATTTGCTGAAGATGAAAGGACCAAATTCTTCTGTAGTTTGGTAGGCACGAGTCTGAGTGATAGTTGTAGCAAATGTGAGAATCTGTTCCATTCAGAGAGCATTTGGCAGTGTCACTCCACAGTTGTGTGGAACTGAAAGCATTTATATTGTTAGAGAGTATGATTCAAAAATCCTTGAGTTAAATCCTTCTCATGAAAGGGAATCTCTTCACTGTTTGGGAAGGGTGCTAGTTATCCTGTCCATGATAATTTCAGAGTGTTCACGGAAACACAACTTGCTTATTTTATTTCAACCTGTCCCAGAGTTTGGGGTGGTTCTTGATTTTAAATTCAGTAGTGTTACTGGGTAGGTTTTAATCTTTATGTAGTCATTTTGAAAAGACTGCTTACTCTGTTTTATGCCTATTATTAGCAGTGATCTAGAACTAGTATGGTTATCCTCAAATAGTTATTCTTAGTTCCAAGGAAGAGTTACAGATTGTGTATAAAGGAAATTTCTGAGGCTGCAGCAGTTAGCACTGGGCTTTGCCTTCCACACATGCGCTGTAATCTCTAATATGTTCTTTTCTAGGTGCCGCTGTCAGATACTGGCTGATGTGGCTCCTTGCTTCAGCTCAGTCTTAGTTTTATGATGTGTTTTGGCGAGGGCAGTTTTCTGAATTTTACAGGTTCTTCTGGCCCTATGATGGTATGCAAGAGAAGAGTTTGACAAACTAAAAGGGCCTTGTGCATACTTACACATTTCCCAGAATGTATGTGTGATTAAAGTGTGAACATTAAAATTCACATTTAGTGAATTTTTAAAAAAATTAATTAATGTTTTTGTTAGATGATAGTGAGATTATATAACATTTTTAAAAAATATATTCCTAAGGGAATCTAGATTTCCATTTGATTTTGTTTCCCATGTGTTTTCTCCTCTCCTTTCACAGGTCGGGTGACAAACCTCCGTAGAGTCACGTATGTTGTACTTGATGAAGCTGACAGAATGTTTGACATGGGGTTTGAGCCTCAGGTAATTCATGACATCAGGGATGGTGCCAGAAGATGCTGTTTTTCAGTCATGGATTTTGCAATGTTACCTTATTACTGCACTGCCAGTGGGTGTTCAAGAGGATGTGCTGCCTATGGACAGCAGTTCAAACTGACTAGCATTTCTGTTACTCTCAGATCTATTATCACATTATTGTAACATCACATTATCCTCACATCTAGTGGACAGTATCCCTGCCCATGGCAAGGGGTTGGAACTGGATGATCTTTATGGTCCCTTCCAACCCAAACGATTCTGAGATTCTATGTTTTGTTTTCAATAAATTCATATGTAGCTTAGATTTTTCTTAATATGTGGGGTGTTATACACACTCATTTTGAATACTTGTGGCCATGTTGTATCCCTCTGTAATTCCTTGATACAGTTGTAGTCTATTTATAAAGTCTTTGATGTCTCTTGATGGCAAGATGACAAGAGATAAGAACAAAATGTTGGGAATACTGCTGACTAATTACTTGCTGAGTGCTTTGGACATCCAGGGCTCTTTCAGTTGTCGAGGGCTATACTGCTCTCCAAAACTAGGAAAATTCCTTTTATTTCTCTTTTGAGCTGTAGAGTTTCTGCTACATTTCCCAGGATTTTTGCTGAGCTGCTGCCAGATTGCATATTGCCATGCCACTTCCTTCTGAATCCAGCAAGTTTTGCCTGTCTCCTAATGCCAGCAGCTTGGTGCCAAGAGGAAATCTGTAAAGAATGTTTTGTAGTATCTGAGGTGCAGCCACCGCCTGACCTTCAAGATGCCAGCTTTGCGGAGTGTGGGATTGAGTTCCAGCACTTGGATACTAACAGGGAGTGTTCTCTCACCACAGGTCATGCGCATTGTAGACAACGTCAGGCCTGACCGTCAGACTGTCATGTTCTCTGCTACTTTTCCCAGAGCTATGGAGGCCCTGGCTCGCAGGATCCTCAGTAAACCCATCGAGGTGCAGGTTGGAGGCAGAAGTGTTGTCTGTTCTGATGTGGAGCAACACGTGGTGAGCATGATACATCTGCCTCGCTTAGCTTCTCATTTGTGTGCAAAAGATTGTTCTCAGCAATGTTGAATATAGACCAGTATACCCACAGAGCTTTTATTTTAGAAGTTTAGTGGCCTTATTAAAAATGAACTTAGGATAAATCAACACCCTGATCTGCAAATGAGTGTGATTTTCCAAAGTTGGTTTGTAGCACTAAGCTGAACAGCTGTTTTACCACTAGCTGTGGGAACAGCCTGGAAAAGTAATCTCGTGTTTCTGATTTTACTTTTGTACATTCTGGATTTCTTTAATGACTCAAGATACAAATTCTATTCTTTCTACTTGGCTTTCATATGTCTTTTTCCAGATTGTCATAGAAGAGGAGAACAAGTTTCTGAAGTTACTGGAGCTACTGGGACATTATCAGGAGAAAGGATCCGTTATCATATTTGTAGATAAGCAAGAACATGCTGATGGGTTGTTGAAAGATTTAATGAGGGCTTCTTATCCTTGCTTGTCTCTTCATGGAGGTAATCTGCAAATTTAAGGATTTGTATCAACTATTCCCAGCTAGGATGTTGGTATCCAGTAGTTAAAAATCACTTAGTTCCTGTATAGTACCAGGCATTACTCATTCATAAGCACATTTTGCTTTGTTATTGGGGAGGATAATTGTCTCTTAAATAGACATGATAGTTTTGTGTAATTACTCTGCATTGTTCTCTGTGAGATGTCATCAGGTGCCAAATCTTGTGTCTGTGCAAGAGGACTGTTACTGAGAGTTAACCCCTCTCAGGGAATATTGCAAACTGCTTGTTACTGCAGAGTTGTGAGTGCCATTGGGGAGTATCGCATGATATTTTCATTTGAGATTCCACAGTAACAGCAGTTGTCACTTTGCTTTTCTTCTATCAAGTAGTAATAGAATGGAAGTGGCAAGAGGAGAAAAATCTCTTTACAATTCTGTCCACCCCAGTGTATTTTAAAACTTACAATATTTTTTAGGGTATTTTATATAAAACCACTAAGTACAAAATCAGTGTTCAGCAGGAATGCAGCAATGGAAGAGGGAAAAATATTCTTCTTCTGAGATTTCGGTTGCCTTTACAGAACTGACAAAGTCTCAGCTCAAGTTCAAAATAGAAAATAATATTAAAAATGTTTTGAGGGTCTTGGTATGGGGAAAATATCTTCTAATAGTGGAAAAAGTAAGTTCATCTCAATAATAGAAGTTAGTTTGGCTAATGTATTTTGCCTTCAAAAATGTGAAAGTATTGAAGGTTTTTTTGCTTGTTTGAAGTTGAGGGCTGTTTTGGCCTGTGTACAAATTCTCGTGACTTAATGCAGTTTTACAATTAACTGATGTGTCTTGCAGGTATTGATCAGTATGACAGGGACAGCATCATTAATGACTTCAAGAATGGAACCTGCAAACTTCTGGTGGCCACGTCTGTTGCAGCGAGGGGCCTGGATGTGAAGCAGCTGATGCTGGTGGTGAATTACAGCTGTCCCAACCACTACGAGGACTACGTGCACCGAGCAGGCCGCACTGGGCGAGCTGGCAATAAAGTATGTACACTCACTGTCTGCATTGGTTAGTACTGGCATTTTTCCCTTCTTTATTGGTTGTTCCAAGGGATAGCTACAGAGGGAGTAGTTTGTGTTGTTGTTGGGAAGAGTGGTTTTAATATGTTCTGAACTTTAGCAATCTGAAATTTGGAACTTACATGTTCTGCTGTCTGAGTGTTCTTTTAAATCCCATTTGTGGCTGAAAGTTTGGGTGTTCTTCACTGTTGGAAATGTGCCCTACTAAATTGATAAGATTTTTATTTTTCAAACTTTTAATCATGACAACACTGGTTGGAAGGAGAGATTTCGGTGTTTACTCTCTTACCCCTGTGTATCACCTTCCTGGGAAATCACATTATTCATTCTACACTTCCACTAAAAAAGAATTATTGCATGACTGTCATGGTTACTTTCATTGACCAGAAATCAGCATCTGTGCAAGGGTGCTGCAATAAATTTAGAGATAGTGTCTTTATTTAAAGATGGTGTCTTTAGAGCTTTTTCCTAATTGTCTCTTAATTTAATTTTGACCAGGGGTATGCATATACATTCATTACTGAGGATCAGGCACGTTATGCTGGTGATATCATTAAGGCTTTGGAATTGTCTGGGAATCCAATTCCTGCTGATTTGGAGAAGCTCTGGGCTGATTTCAAAGACCAGCAGAAGGCTGTAAGTAGTTCTTTCTTCTGTAGGGGGCATTTCATTGTGAAATGCAGCTTTTAAATTTGAAGCATTTTATGAATGTGTTAGGATTTGCTTTTTAAAGAACTTCTAAGTTATTTGTCTAATCCTACAATAATTTGTATAATCTTACAATAATTTTATGCCTGTCAGAACTAGGATTTGAAACTCCTAATGTATGATCATACATGTTTTTGTTTTCAGGAAGGAAAGTTGATTAAAAAAAGTAGTGGATTCTCTGGCAAAGGTTTTAAATTTGATGAAACAGAACAGGCTTTGGCTAACGAAAGAAAGAAGCTACAAAAAGCAGCTCTTGGCTTGCAAGATTCAGATGATGAAGATACAGCTGTTGATGTAAGCACTTGGGAACAGGATTTAAGTTGCTTATGGATTTTCTCAATTTTCTTCCCCAGAAGGTTATATAATACATTGCAGAGTGCATGGATTTCTGTAACTCTGTGACTTTTGTTACTGACTGCATGTATTCTTCCAATATAGCGATATAGCTATGAAGATCAAGATATACAAAGATCTTCAGTGTCTCTTTTTTACTTACTGGTATTTTACACTTAATGTGTGTGGTTATGTAAATGTCACATAAATTATTTGGGATACTAATCTTGCATAAATGAAATAGAACGATGGTCCTCAATTGTGACTATGTTTTAATTTGTTTTAAAGACATATAGTAGCATTTTCTATTTCTAAATCTTACTAGATTCCTTTCTTAATGTTGGATAGATTCCTTTTTGTGATCTTGCAAGTAAACACTGTGTTCAGACTTTTTCCTGATTAGATCATCCTTTTGTTCAACTATAGTTTTGGGCAGGCTTCTACCATTTATACAATATTAATTTCTTTAAGAACATGTAAACTAAATGCCCCTTAGTGTTTCTTTCCTTTTGATGACAAGATTATATAGTGGTAAATGCAGTGATCATATAATTGTTATTTTCTTCAGATTGATGAACAAATTGAAAGCATGTTCAATTCAAAGAAAAGGGTAAAAGACATGGCAGCACCAGGAACATCAAATGCTCCTACACCATCAGCTGGAAATGCAGAAAAATTGGAAATTGCTAAAAGATTGGCTTTGAGAATCAATGCCCAGAAGAATCTTGGAGCAGAGGCACAAGTCATGGTTCCCTTCCACTTTAAGGTCAGGCTCTTTACAGACCAATTTTATTCTTTTTTAATACAGGTTGTTCAGTTCTTTGTTCTGTGGCTGCCATTTGATTTAGTGTTTCTGCACACTAGTAACATACAGAATTGTTTACCTCATTTAGGCTGGGCTAACTCACTTATATAGGATTTGTAAGTGAGCTGATATAAGACTTACTACAGACCATAAATGCTTTGTCTGCCCTGGCAAAGAGTTAATTCATTACTGATAACATTACACAATTAGTTTTGTCAGCTTTGGCAGAGTTGCACAACATCTTTCTCTGCTGAAGCATGAGATGGACATGTGATGTGCAATGTGTTTACACTGAGCTTAATTGTTCTGGAATATCCAAAAATATTTAAGGTGAAAATACAACAGAGCACTAAGATCTTTTCTTTACAGGTGTGAAGGGAGTTGTTGAGAGGAAGGAAGAGCAAAAATCTGGAGAATGTATTTGTTATGTAGACAATTACCTTACATAGAGAGCTTTAATGAAACCCTTACTGGTTTATATAGGACTTTTTTTGGCTACCTTGTTCTCAAATGGACCTGTGCTTTTACAGGATGTGATGCAGCAGGCTACAAATGCTATACTGAGGGGAGGCACAATTCAAGCTCCTACTGTGTCTGCCAAGACCATTGCAGAGCAACTGGCTGAAAAAATCAATGCCAAGCTCAATTATGTACCTATAGAGAAGCAGGAGGAAGAGAAGCAGGATGGAGGACAGAATGAATCTTTCAAGAGATATGAAGAAGAATTAGAGATCAATGACTTCCCACAGGCAAGTAACCATTTTGCTATAATCAAGTTTAAATTACCATTATTTAACAAAACCTCTCTTCATACTTACACCAGTAAAATACTATGTCTCTATTTCTGATCATACCTAATTGACATTACTACATTAACTGTGATTACTTCTCAGGTTATATAAATGCAATGCTTTGGACTTACTCCAGAGAGTATCAGAAAAACAAGTATTCGTTATCAGACAAAAATCTCTTCATCCTCTACCCAGTTCTCCAATACCCAAATCTCTGACCCTGGTGTTTTTTGGAAGGGCTTTACTGCCATGACTGATGCAGCACTTTGTCCTTTTTTAGTACCTGAGTATTTCTGCCATTCAGAATATTGCTGCTCTGATCTACCTCATGTGTTACTTTGAGGATTTATGTATCAAGTCCAAAGTCCCTGTATTTATCTGTGCGGTTCTGTGCACGCTGGCAGAACTAATGGATTGCCATTCTGTGTGATGCCATTCTCCTTGTTGATCCTCTCATACCCTTCACCTTGCAGACTGCCAGGTGGAAGGTCACCTCCAAAGAAGCGCTGCAGAGAATCAGTGAATATTCTGAAGCTGCCATTACAATCAGAGGAACTTACTTCCCTCCAGGCAAAGAACCCAAGGAAGGAGAACGAAAGATTTATTTGGCTATAGAAAGTAAGTATTCTTTTTATGAATGTTTCTATTAAAGCTGTGAGTCTAGTTTTGTAATTAGACATGGAACTTCTGTAGTCGGTGTTTGGACACTCGGGTTACACACTCACTGCAGTTACTTTGCAATTACTGAAAACACTTGTTAATCTTTATATACTTACCAAATGATCCACTGAGATCACAGAGAGGCTTCTCTTCACCTGCCACAGAACTGCAGCTAATGTATGAAATCAGTCTGGAGGAGAGGAAAAGAACAGAGGAAAAGAATTAGCACAAAGAGGTCTGTGCCAGTGAAATAAGGAAGAAAATAGGATTCTGTTTAGGCTGTTAAAGGTATAAGAAATTACATCAACTACTACAACAAAAAACTTGGCAAATGTCATGATGGTTGAGTTTTTCTCAAGAAACCTTTAATCCTCCATATTTCTGAACAATATCATTTATGACTGAAGTATCTTCCTTAGAAGAGAACACAGTCAAGCTTTGGCATTCAGTGCAATAGAGTGTTCTTCACCAAATAGCTGAGGATATTCAACGAATTTTATTGTGCTACTGAAAGTAGACAGCAGTGTTTATTCTGTAGGCTTCATATACAGAAAGTGTTTAGGATTATAATACATATTTTTATCTTCAGGTGCCAATGAACTGGCTGTACAGAAAGCAAAGGCAGAAATCACACGACTTATAAAAGAGGAGCTCATCAGATTGGTGAGTGCAATATCCAGAATGCAGAGGGAAAAGTGCCTTAATAAATGCTGTGTGAGATTGACTTCTGCAAATGTTAATGCTCTGGCATAAGGTTTTAGGAATATCAGGGACTGGGACCTACAGATCTCAAAAACACTGTTTTACTGAACAGCCTAAAAATCCATGGCACTGGTTAATCAGCCAGAACAGGGCTGCTATCAGCCAGCAGATGGAGATGACACATTGACAGAGCTTTTTGAACTAAGACCCCTCAAAGAGTTGGGTCCCAATGAATTTCCTAATTTCAACACCATCAGCTAGGGGAGAGGAGAATTATTCCCCCTCATTTTGATACTTTATATGTATTGAGAGATCTGGTTTGCTGTAGCTTTACAACATACCCAGCTAATAACCTAGTGGGGTTTTATTGCATTTTATTCATTTATCCATCTTCACTTTTAACTGTGATTATCCTGTTCTTTATTTGCAGCAAAATTCTTACCAACCAACCAACAAAGGAAGATACAAAGTTCTATGAGCATTTGGAGTTACCTGTCTGCTACCAGCTGGTGCGTGAAACTTTGTGGCTTCTGTTGTTTTTGCTGTTTACACTGCTTATTGTAAATTAAGAAATTTTTTTATTTCATCTTGCGGACATTTTTTAAACAGAAAATTGATACTTGCTGAAGCATCTTAATTCTCTCCACTGAAGTTATCAGTCTTAAAGCAGACCAGTTTTGGCAGAACATGATTTAATTTAAAAGTGCAGTTTATATACTTTTCATCATAAAGAATATGAAATAAACATTTTGATTTTTTTGACAGTATACTGTTAAGTAAATGAAAGTGTTGGGATTTGTGTTGGAAATTGCTAGAATGTACCTGCTTCATATTGTTGAAATGGTTCACACATAAGTTTATACTGGAAAAATTATAAAACACCCAAATAAAGGCAGGATTTTTCTCCTGATCCATAGCATCTCTCTGGCTGGTTCCACACACATTTATTTCCTGTACAAAAGTCCCCCTAAGGTCAGAGAGTCTTGCATTGATCAGAGTAGAGAATTTTATCCAAAAATACTCAAGGTCTCATTTTAAGATTTTACCTTCATGTCCCGATTTTTCTTTATCATCCAGGTAATAGATAATTCTTCGGGGTCGTTGTAAAGTGAAATGTTTTGTAGCATGACAATAGTTTTCGTTTTTTTCTAAACATCAGAATTTTAGGATTTGATTTTTTTCTTCATTTGGTGACATAAGAATGAAACTCTGTTTTAGTTTAAAAAGGAATTCACAGAAAAAAAAGGAGAAACCTCTTTTGTAATAAAATACAACTTTGTCACTCTTTTATAGTGTTCTTATATATACATTTAATGTGATTATTCCCCCAGGATTGTCATCTTTATTACTGTTGGGCCATGACTTTAAGTAAAAATGTACAGTGATATTTATGAAAGAATTCCACAAATACTATCATTGCAGTCAATAAACTACTGGGACAGGCAAGACCAGTGTTTCTGAGGTCTTACCCCATAACCAGTAGGATTCACCATGGACTCTACTAAGCATTTAACTCCTCTGCTTGTCTGGAGCTGAGGCAGTAGCAATTTGAATTGTCTCATTCTAGCAGCTGCAAGACTTTCAAGATGATGACTTTCAAAAGGACTTTCATAGAAAGCTTTTCTTACCTGACACATTGAGAAAGAAATGTGTCATTTTAAACCAGCTGTGTATATACTGCTTTAACCCTGGTGGAGACAAATCATACAATCTGCATCATGGCTGTATAAATTCACGGCTTTTATTTCCAAACTTCAGGTATTTTAAGTGACTCTTTGTGTTTGCATCCCACTGTGTGTTACCCTGTCAGTGTACCTTATTTGCAGTACAGGGAAGAATCAAAGGAATGACAATGCCAGCTTAACAGTCTCCTTTTGGGGTAAGAACACTCCTGAATACTTGCCAGTATTAATACACGGGGCTGAGAGAAGCAGCACACTAACACTTCTCAAAACAGAAATCCTAAACGAAAGCTCTGTGATTACATTTAAATACATTGGTTTTCCTTCCCTTAAGAACTGGGAACTTGATGTCTTTCCTAGGAATTCTTTGTTGAAATGTCTAACTTCTGGACAGTGTCCCTTCCCAGAAGAGTGACACATTTTGTGTATTTAATGAAGAGCACTGTGGAGTTTGGACAGCCTGACATGTCTTTAAAAATCTTCGTTCAAAATATTTATACATTGATAGATCCTAAAAAAGGCATGATGGAGATACTTTTATTGGATTTCAGAGATGCAAAAATGTATAATCTTGAACTTCCTGGGGGTTTTAAATGCATTGTCAATATTCTTATGTTTTTTTAATTCCAGCAAAAATAAAATCAATTTCAATGTATATTTTTCAGAAACTGTCTTTCTGAACAGCTCCTCTGTTTTCTGCATTTGCACTGCTTCTATGTTCTTTCCTATGACAGTTAACCTCACGCTCTTTGGACAAGGGTGATGTGAACAACAGTTTGTACTTTTGTTTTTGTGCTGGAATTCAATGCAACACAGCTCAGACTCAGTTAAGAAAGTCACAGTGAAGGTGTTTGGATATGCGATAACAGGAGCAAAATGCATAAAAGCTGGGGAAAAGAAGCTCCCAAATTAACAAATACACAGGGAAATAAACACTAGAAACAAGATGAGAATAAAAGTGTGGAGAAGATACAATTCAATAATGAAAACTGCTATATGTAGTTCTTCACAAGTGTGTCCATGGCTGTAGACAAGATCTTTATAAATGTGATTTGGCTGCTTTCCAGGCAATCTGCCCTGGTCAGATTCATGTTGCCAGTTGTGGGAAGAGCGCAGGGATGCTGTGGTTTTATTTTTTTTTTTAATACACATAAGCAGAGCTTGTTCTGTTACCTGCCCAGGTGATAATGCTACCAGCTTCAAGGTTGCCTTTATGCTCTCAGTACTTAAATGAACAGTGATGTTTTGGGTGGATAAGTGATAAAGTATTTGGCACTGGATATGAATGAGCTTTTTCTTGCATGTTACATAATGTGGTAGCAAGCAGGCTCACAGCAGGGAGGGGAGGCAGAATGAGACCCCTGCTCCCAGCCCAGCTCCCTCACTCTCTGTGCAAGTGACCCACCAGAGATTCAAACAGCAATAACCCCCCACCACCACCACGAGGGATTAATGCCCTATGCAAGAAAACAGGAGAGACTAAATCCAGTATTTTGTGTGGGGGAAAAAAATTCACAGCAAGATAAAAGACGTGTGCTCTCACAGTTCAGAATGGTATACCCCTGAACTATATGGTACATGGTTGCCACCTTTTGTTTCAAACAGGCAGCTGAAGGCCTATTTTGCATGGTGACTTTATGCTATAAACATAAACCCAGACAATTACTGTAGATCACAGCCAGCATGTTCTGTAGCTGTTCCTTGTGCTGGCTGCTTGAGATTTTACTTGTACAATTAAAGCAATTTAACTAACTGCAATTTAGTTAATGTGCATTTGGCTGCTAATTAAATAAAATATTCAGAGGCTCAAAGTACCATCTGTAGGGGCTTTTCCTACTCAAGTCTTCCAAGTGGAAGAAAAAAAATTTTGTTAAGCAAAGTTTTCCTGAAATTCTGCAGTTGTGGCACTGAATATAAAACAAACACCAAAGGCTGGATTTGGGATCTTCCTAAAATAAGAAAAAGAATGCTGGAATTTCAGGAAATGAGAGAATCCTTTGGTGTTTCAGTCCTCCAGGCATGTTTACAGTTGTAAGAAATAGTGGTTCCTTAGCCAGAATAGTGGCAGAGTTACACAGAGGTACCTGTGGCTGTGAGGCTGGAGCCTGTGGAGCTGGCCTGGATTAGTTTTTAGCTTTCTGCCATGGTCATGATACTGTTGAAGGTGTGCTGCTCATTTACAGGGGCCTGGCTTTGCCTCAGTTTGCTGCTGAGGTGGTTCTCGGGGTGAACATCAGTGGCAGGGAGGTACTGAGGGTCATCCCTGAGCATTAGTGCCAGGCCCTGTGTGCACACTCTGCCTCCTCACGTGATGCTCCAGGAATGCACTTTCCTTTGATTATTTTCCTTGACCCAGATCTCTTCCAAATATGGTCTCAGCTTAAACAAGTTTGTGTTCTTAGAGCTTGGGCATTTGCAGAATAAATTCTGGCTTCCAGCTAACTGTGACTGGCTGTATGAGAGAGTGAAGGCAGAGAGAACCTAAAAATGCAAAAATAAAAGGGGCACAGCTGGACTCAAATTTGTCCCAAAATGTACATTTTGTACAGTGTTTATACAATGCTAGGCAGGAACATTTGTTTTCATAGTTCTAGCTACAGTGGAAACAATTGTTTTTAAATAAATGACCATTAGTTTGAGTGATTGCCACCCAAACATTACTTCTCTGAGACTTTTCATCTGAAACAGATTTAAATATTTCTCTTTAGTCAAACTGAGAGATACAAGATTGTTAAGATGACCAGCATAAGCAGAGGTAAATTAATTAACATCTCAGATCTAAGTTTTTCTAGTGAGCTAAGAAATTATTAATAACTTACTGCAGCATGAGCATTTGCTTAAGTTATTTTGTACTTTGGCCATTCTAAGTATGAAGTTCATCATCACAAACATTTCTCAAAATAATAAATACCCCGTGACAACTCGTCTGAAATGAATGGCCAAGCAAGGAAAATGTTACACTCAGAGTTAAGATTAAGGATTTTTGTTAAAACCTAAATTTCCTCTGCTTGTGCATGTTAGCAAGGAAGTGACTTTGTAGGAATTATCAGTTCAGATAATTCACAATTAAATAGACAGGAGGTCGTGACAGTTCCCATACTGAATTCTCCTTGTTTGCTCAGCATGCTCTGGAGCTCAGGACAGGCGAGAAGCTCCTGTAATGGCAGAGGAAGGAACTTGTGCTTTGAGGCCCTTCCTCTCTGTTAAACTGTGGATCTTTGGTGAGATCTCCAGTCAGAGAGGAGGAGAACGACACTTTGTGGTTTGGATGTGGGAAGGGTCAATATTTCATCATTTATCTTACAGATATCACTTACAGCATCACTTATCTTACAGATAATTAATATAATTATTTAGTATTGCTAATGAGTCAGTTCTTTAGAGGGACAAAAGGAGGAAACAGATTCACAACTGGATGAACACCTGTGCTTCAGGCTCTGGGAGCTGTGACAAAAGAAGACAGTGGCAGAGCAGATTATCAGTGTTTGGTCCCTGTTTTTATTAGCACAGTTTCACATGAGGGGACTGGGCCCTGTTGCTCCCAGATGACAATTTGAGCTGTGTGGGTTTGCCTGGAGTTTGGTGCAGGGCAGTGACACCAGCCTGGCCATCACAGAGCCATGGCCAGTTCCAGGTCAGACATTTAGATCTTGCTCTGCTCTGCCAGCAACAGCCTCAGCAACAGCTGGGTTCCAGCCTCACAGCTCGGGATGGAGCCTTTCACTGCTCCACACTGCACTTCCACTCCTCTAGGGGCTGATGGCTTCTGTGTTCTGTTGAGACCACAATTTCTGCAGAAATCAGGAGACTGAGCCCAGCCTGACTTCATCACCTTCCAGATTAAAATACTGAAAATAACAGGACACTGAAAAGGTATTGAACCATTTTTCATTGGCATTTCCAACAGACGTTTGAACAGCAGAAAGATGAGCTTTGTAAATAAACTGAATCATTTGGTAAATTAAGTTAAATAAATGCTGCTTTTCCCTGCTGCTTTCTTGTATTACAAGTGAGGATTCCTGCATGAATTAGGAAGAAATGGCAAGAATATGAATCATCATCTTGGCAGGATGTTTCACAGCCATTTTCGGCCTCAAGAGCTCCAAGTATTGTAGAAATGGAATATTTTAGTGTTGGAGTACAGCAGTCTGCTCCTCAAACAACAGCAGGAGAGGAAAATATTTTTAAAAGTAGAATTAACCATTTGTGAAAGCTGCAGGTTCTCGCTTCCTGGTCTTTTTTGCTTTTGTTTTCTAAAATCTCATCTGAATAGTACACCATGTTTTTCAGGCTCTTCTGTGCGTCAGCCATTTAAGGACCAATATGGTCATTCAGACCCCAGACCAAGGGTGCTAATGAAGGGCAGGAATCTTATTAACAAATGTGGATTAAAAAATATGTTGGTCACAGCCCTCCACCAAGTGGGCAAAAGGTTGGATAATGAAATTTGCTCAAAATTTATCTCATGTATAGGATGTTTTTGGAAACAGTTGGAAGTTGCAATTCCTGCAGTTGCTGTTCTTGCTTGCAGGTATGAAGTTGTGTTTATAAGGAAGTGCTACTGCAATACTGAACTCTTCAGAACACAGATGGATGAAACAAAGCAAAATATTTAATAACCAGCAGTCCCACACTGGTGCTACAAGACACCGATGGTCCATGCCCGGACGCAACCCTGTGTGAGCTGCACTGGAAATGGCAGCTGTTGCCACTGCAGAGTCAGCAGGGAGAGAGAACTACCATAATACATCATTCTAATAGCCCCGAAGCGGGACTGTTCCCTAATGGACTGCAGCGTATGGTGCAGTGGAGGTGATGGAGTCACCGCCCTGGAGGTGTTTGAGTAAAGACTGGATGTGGCACTCAGTGCCACGGTCTGTTTGACAGGGTGGCGTTGGTCACACGTTGGGCTCGGTGAGCCCAGAGGTCTTTTCCAACCTATGTGAGCCTGTGACTCTGTGTGTACTTTTGACACAGAAGATACCCCACTCCTCCATCCGAACGGCAGTGCTGGAAGCACCAGTAACGATACCCGCTCCCCGGGATGTGCGCGGCCATGCCCAGTCCCTCACGAGTTCGGGACGTGTCTCCCCTCCCGAGCGTCCCCACTTCTCGCCCGCCCCACAAAATGGCGCCGGCCGCGCGGCCCCGACCCTCGGCGGCAGGAGGGGCCTCACGCGCCCCGCCCCGCGCGCGCCCCCGCGGCGCGGCCCCGCTCGGGAGCGCGCCCCGCTCGCCCCGCCGCCCGCGCCCGCCGCAGCGCCGCTCCCTCCCCTGCGCCCGTCCCCTCCCTGCAGCCGCCCGGCGCGGTGTGGGGAGGCGGCCGCTCCACCCGCCGCCGCCGCCGCCCCGAGCTGCTTAGGTAGGTGCGGGTCGGGCCCGCGGGCCCCGGCCCCTGCTCCGCGCGGTGGGAGGCGGCGGGCGGGCAAGATGGAGCCGCGGCCGACGGGGGAGGGGAGCGGAGCAGGGCTCTCCTCTCCTCCCTCCGCTCCCTCCCCGCCGCTGAGGGCGATCCCGCGGTCTCCTCGCCCCGGGGTGCGGTGCCTGGCCCCGCGGGGCCGCGCCAGGGGAGCTGCGCCATCGCCGCCTGCCCCGCTGCCCCCGCCCGGCCGGGCCGAGGGCCGGGCCCCGGCCGTGCCCCCCGCACGGGACACGCGAGGCCGCTCCCGGCGCGCTGTCCCCGGCTGCGGCCGAGCCGGGGGGAGCCGTGCCGCCCCTTTGTCCCCTCAGCCGGCCCTTGGCCGCTCCAGGTGGGGCTGGGCCCTCCTGCTGTCCAGCTTGCGGCCGGGAATTGTTCCTTCCCTTCAGCACCCGCAGCTCCGTGCGTGGGGCTGGTGCGTGTGCAGGGCTGTTTACTTAGAGCGTATTCCCATTGGCGTGGGGCATCTGGATGTGTGCGTACAGCCCATGGATGTATTTCCCCACACACCTGAGCAGTGGATGCCTTCGCTCACCTGCACATCGGGGTACCTGGAGAGCCTTACTGTGTCCCTGCTGTGCCCCTTTGCGCTCTGACATAACGCGGGTCGCTGCTGTGTATTCTCGTGGACAGTTATGGATAGTTTTGTGCATAGCCCTTCTGGGGTAATTAATTAGTGAATAGTTGCACCTTAAATTAGTGTGCTGTTCTCCCTGGATTAATAGTTATTTTGATCCATGTGGTTTTTATTTGTGTAAAATGAAAGGGTAGGAGGGGCACTCTGTTAAAATATTTCTTAAATTATGGTTTATTTCTATTTCAGTCTTCAGATGCCACAGTTTCTCTTAGAATTTTGTGTGTGTGTGTGTCTGTACCTGTATCCCCCATATTTTAGATGCAGCCTTAAATTTAAAAAGTCCAGCGTGTTTTTCCATTGGCCATTGTTGAACAGATTCAACAAGTGGACTTTGTCTTTCTGCTGTCTCACACAAGGACGCTGCTGTGGCTGGGGTTGGGTGTGTGGACAGGTGTCCAGAGCCTTCTGCATGGTCCTGTCACAGACAAACACTGTGATGCTTCATCCATCTCTTCGGCTTGAAAGTCCTTTTGTGGTAGCAGGCTAGGGAAAGGAGAGGGTAGGTGAGAACACCCACTGAGATAAATGAGCACCTCTTACCTCTTGAGCTATTGTTCGAGACTGCAGCCCTGGGGAGAAGAGCGGGTGGGCGAGAACACCCACAGAGATGAATAAGAATCTCCAGCTCCTCAAAGACCTTGTTCTAGGCTATGGCAAGGACTGCACCTTTTTTTTGTTGGTAATAGCCCCTTGAGGTGAATGGACAATTCACAAACTCTAATAATCCTTTCTTTATAGAGTTCCACCTCTACCTGCTCCATCATTCGTATGCATATTTTATTTGCCTTGAAGTTTGGTAATTGCAGAACCACAGAATAATGAGGCTGCAGTTTCAGGGTATTCTCCTAAGCCAGTCTGTCTGGCTTGATGGCTGCTCGATTCTGTGCCGCTCCATCCCCAGCTCGGGTTTTTCTCCAACCTCCGTTCCCCGTGCTGTGTTTGGGACTTGTCATGCCTTTCATCCAGATCTTTGAAGTCCAGTAAGACCATCTTTTTGGGATCTTGTTATGTTTTTATGTAACGTTACCAGGGAGTGGGATCAGTGGCAGCCAGTGGGTAATGTGGCTTAGACTGACCTGGGAGTGTCTCTGTGCTAATGGAAATGCGGGTTTCTGTTACTTTCTTGTCCCCCATGCCTACTCACTGTTGCTTTTGCTTTCTTGTTGGATTAGTTTTCACCTGGATCAGATCCCTGGTGTTAATTTGTCCCGCTCTTTCACAATAGTTAGTGTTGGCAGAAGGAGTGGGAATGTGGGAGAAGAGGAAAAGGCAAGATTGTCCCGTTCAGAAAAAGGGTGGATTCAGAGTGGTTTCTGTGATTATGAAACCAAACTGTCAGTTGTGTCAGTGTGACTGGGGGTGCACAGGTAATTAAATCATTGATGCCATCTTCCTTAATTTCTGTGAAGCTGTCTTAAGCCTTTCAAGGTGTCTTGTTCATCATCATCGTCATAATCATATATGATCTTAATTTTGGGGTGGGAAGAAGTCAGCTGACATCCTTGCAGATGTTAGCATCTAGTGAAACTCTGCCTTTGAATGTGGCTTTTTTGGTTTTTAGGGTTAGAAAGTGTAACAATAGCTTGTTTGCCTAGTTTCGCAATCAAATAATGAGTGAACCCTAAAAGTTCAGTTTACTTGACACTTAGCCTAGTGTGCTTGCCAACATCAACTCTTTGTGAGAGCAGCTGAGCTTTGTCTGTAATACAAAGCTGGTGCTTGGACTTTGGAGAGCTTTGTTTCTCCCAGGGTGTCTGAGTCAAAAGACTTGAACTTCCGAGGGCACAGAGACCCAGCCCAGGTTGCAGTTCTCTACTTAGGAGCAGGAGGCACAGATACTGGGGAGGGAAAGCTCCTGCTCTGCCTGGCACATCTGGGGAAGGGGAATTTGAAGGGATTGGGTGTTTCAGCTCCAAATAACTCTTAACTTCTGTCATAGAAGAAAATTATTCTGGGTCACCAGGGGAAGGATCATACTTGTAAATTGTATTGCTTGGGGAACTCTTAATTTCTAAGAATAATTGAGAAAGAAACTGTTTCCAAAATTATGTTGTCTCTTGATTTGCAGCCTTATGTTGTCATGTAGTAACTCTAGCAAGTCACTGCTGTAAAGAAATTATTTCTTATATTTTGGCAGTTTTTGATATGTTTTACCTGGTGTCAATTGGTGAGAAAAATCATACTGTGCACCAACTGCAAAAAAGGCTTCATAGGCACAGTTTGGAAAAGTTGGTTATCGAGCTTCACAGGTAGATATGGTTTCAATTGTAGGTTCAGGTGTTACAGCGTATGTTGTGCCATTGATAGAATTTCATACTTAGTATTTTTAGAATATTTACATTTATGTGAATACTCCAGGTAAGGTGCATCTTTGTGAAAGCAAGCAGTTACAGGGTTTTAAAAACCGGGTAAGGCCCTACTTCAGCAAGAGTTAATGTGTAGAAAAAAGAGCTGACAGTAAAAGGGACATGTGAAAAACATTTAAATTGATAGAATTAATTCTTCTCAGTGAGTGATGAAAGGATTTCTCACACATGCTGTCCTAAGAGAGAAGAACAGAACTGACACCATATTTCTGTTGTGATCTTGAAAGGGAAAATATTCCTTCTGCTGCTGTTGCTGCTCAACCCCCCTGCAAAGCACAGGAGCCCTGTGGTGCTCCCCAGAGCCGTGGAAGTCAGCACAGAGGGTCCTTTATGAGGGATCCTGAACAGAGCCCAGCCTGTGCTGCGCTCCTGGCGTTCACTGCCAGCACTGACCTTCAGAGAGCTGTGCACAAATGATGCTTGTGGGCTGCTGGTGTTGTTAAGTCACATACTTTGTATGTGTTGGGTGATGATGAGAATGTGCTGCTACAGCCTCCCACAGCCCCATCGATACTGTGGAAACTATTGCAAGCTCAGCGGTGAAAAACCTCAGAAAAATGAGTGGGTGTTGTATACTAACCCTCATTAAAGCAAAACTGTCCCTGTGGCTGTGAGGAGTTTACCCTTCATCATTAGAAAAGCTGTAATATAGATAGACTTCGAGTTTTGTGCAGTTCTGCTATGATTCAGGAGTGTTTTAGCAGAAGTCAGAGGCACTTGCTGAGTCAGGTCTGTCCTGGTGCTCGCCAGGCCACAGAAGGCAGGCTGGGGTGGGTGGGAGCAGAGCAGTTGCCTGCTGCTTGTGCTAGGACTGATAATTCTGCTCAGTGCAGATAATGGGTTTCAGGTCCAGCATTCAGTATAAAATAACTACTGCAAGTGCCTGTTTTGGGGCGTCTTGTGAACTTCTCTGGTTATCAAAGGTTTCACCTTGTCTACACTAGCAGCTAAATCATGCCCATGAACAAGGCAAGGTGTGATGTTTGAAAGACGAAGATGGCATCACATCGCAGGCCAAGAGGATGTTTTTATGTAATGTAATTTGAGTAGCTTTAACATTACAGTTTTGTGTAGTGAACAGGTCTTGAATGGGAATTTCCTGCAGGAGGAAAGCCTGGACAGAGAGATAGACCATAACAATACCAGGAGCCTTAGCTGCTGAGAGTTAGAGCTGTATGTTAAGCTGTATTTTAGGGATACAAGGAGGGGTCATGACCATGTCCAGACATTCCCCTGTAGCAAAGCTTTGTGGGTCCCAGCTGGACTGTCCTGCTTCTTTCTAGCAGTGGTGGAACTTCTGTGCTTTGTTGCATGAGAAGCTGCCTCTCTTTTCTCAGAGCCAGCTTATCCAGTGCCTCCTCCCTTCCTCAGCATTTGAATAGATATAAATTACCAGGCACTAAAAGATCCATAGAGAAATTCGTCCACAGTTACTTTCCAGCGATTCTTTTTGAAATACAACTAAATTTCCTTGTTGCAGTGCCCTATCTTAATTGTTTGATGATACAGAAATATTCAGCCAGACAGTTCAATCAGTTTAAAAACTGATTTAAGTAAACTGTCTCAAATATTTTTACATGTCTATTTACAGGTTTAAAACGAGAAAGTTCTATCTTGTTGGAAACTTTTTGGAGGGTTTTACTGAAGAATGATTGCACACAAACTTCTATGTGTTTAGCTATACAGTTTAGCTAGAGTGTAATTTTTAAATTGGCATAGCTTTGCATTTTATACCAATTCTCTTTTATACTGTGTATCTCCCTGCCAAGAAACCTGCTTCCACTCTACAGATAGACTCTCTACATTCTTTTATTCCCCACTGTAATGTGAATGAAGGAAAATTATGCTGGAGATTCCATGTTAGGGTAATTAAGCTTGATTACAGATTTCCTTTTAAAAACTTTTCAAAAAAAAGTCTTAAATCAAAGAAGATAGAAGAGGAACCTTGGCTACTACTTGAAATTTGCATGGTTTGATGAAAAATGGTGTGTGTGTGGGGAAATGCATTAAAAAAAACCCTGTTGGCAGTCTTCCACTGAGATTGGGGGTTTTGTAAAGCTTCCTCTAGAAAGAAATTTTAAACAGTTACTGATTTGTACTGTCTTTCTTCATTCATCCATTCCAGTGGTGCTGGCTGTTGCCAGATGGAAGATAAAGGTGCCATCAGCCAGGGCTTGTGTTTGAAGTCAGCGTTTGTCGGTGCTGTTGCAGTAGACACAAAGCACATGCAGATGGTGATGAAGTTCCAGCACTGTCAGCTGCAGCAGAATATATTCTCTGTCTAGGAGTACTTATGATGGTTCTCCCTCAGAAAGATGGATGGAAAAATCCCCCCAGGTGTAATGAGGAGAAGAAGCAGAGATAATGTAACACAGGAGTGAGTGTGAGCCTGGTTGGTCTCATGAGAAATACCAGGGGCCCCTGCTTTTATTCAGTGCCTTCTCCCAGCTCTGGTGTGTTCCTTGGATACTGGGCAGCTCAACTGATCCTTCTTTGTGGCAGCTGAGCTTGGAGCAGTTTTTTGGGGCCAAAGCCAGTACTGCTGTGTTTAAAAGAGTACCGAGACAAGAATGCTGCTCACCCCTCCAAGTGTCTCTAGTGGATCAACAAACAGCTGAACAGCCTTTCAGAGCTGCTGGGCATTACTTTCTCCACAGCAAGAGGAGACTATAGAACCCTCATGTTTGCAGTTACATATCATGAAAAATCTCAGGTATTTTTGTGATATTGCAGGCACTTCTCTAGTGGGGTTAAAGAAAGGTACCATTTTTTGACTGCTAATTGTAGAAAACCTTAAGCTTCCTTCTGTATGGCTGCACAGAAAAGTCTGTCTGGTCTCTTGACCTGAGCTTATTTCCTTTGTCCTTTGCTAAGTGCAGGCTTGCAGACTATTCTTAGTTGTTTTGTTTGGATGTTAACAGCTGCAATGACAGTGGTTTCACTTTTGTTCTACTGTACCCCATGCAGTGCATCAGGATTGTAGCACTTGGATTATCTCTGCTAGAATATCTATTATTTAAATTATATTACTATCATCATTTCACTATTTGACATTAACCCATATTCATATATTTGCACAAGAGTAATGTACACTGTAATGCCTTTGACAAGCCAGAGTAGATTGAGTGTTCCAACAGGGAATGTATCCTTTGTAATCAGGAGAAAAGAGCACGGGGATTTACTCCAGGGTAAATAGACGGTGCTGTGTGCTTTCTCTCTGGCTGGCAGGAAGCATTCATAACTGCCAAATAAATTCAGTAATCAATGGTAGAGTTTAAATTGTGTTGCTGTAGGTGATATTCCAGAGCTATTGTAAGGAAAAGATAATAAATCTTTCAGACCTTACTTACTTGTGAAGTTTTACCATGGGAAGACATTTTAGGTGTCTGAAGTGTGGCTGTAAGACACAGAAGTACTCTGAAGGGCCAGATATTTATTGGCTTAATTTTGTCTTCAGCATGGCTAAATATTACTATCTTAGACTTTGAATATTTGCCGCTTATTTAAGTTGTAGAACCAGTATAGTTGAATGGAAGATGTAATTGCTTTATTTCCCAGAGCTGTTGGCAATGCCAACAATATCAGTATATCTCAGTGCTGGCATTGCTAGCAGTTTGTACATGCTCTCCTAACTAGGACAGCAGTGGCATTTCTGCAATCCAGCATCTTGTACTTTGGTACAAATTCATTTCATCCCTCTGCTTTCCCAACTATGGCACTGTTGTGTTGCCAAATGCCTTATGTGTTTCTTTCTTTGACATTAATTGCAACATGAAATAAGAAAACTGATTAGCACTTTGTTCTTTTGCTGCAGTTAAGCAAACCAAAAATCTTTAGGATCCTATATCTACTATACCAGGAGAGTTATAACATACCTTTTTTTGGCTTACAGCCGAGTCAGACATTAATCTCAGAGCTAGAACAACTAAAATTTAGATTAGATATGGTTAGAAATATTTTGAAATCATAGATGAGCAAATATTGTAGGTCTTGGTTGCTGAAATGCTGTTGTTCAGTTTTTAAACTTACTTCTTCCCTAATTATACCTATGTGAATAATATGTGGTTTAAACTGTCCTTTTTAAACTATGTGTAGAGGTTACTGTGCAGAACCTCAAGTGAAGGCTTAATAAAACTAATTTTAAAAGTAATTTACTGACATCAATACTGTTCACTAAAAATAGACAAAGTAGTTTGGAGTAATTTTATGAAACAGAAGTAGCTTTTGAAAGATTCTCTTTTGTGGAACGCTGCAGTATTATGATGTATTGATACATATTTCCCTCTCCTGTTTTTGGTAGAAAATGATGCACCCTGTTGCCAGCGGTAATCCAGCTTTCTGTGGGACCGGCAAGAGCTCTTGCCTGAACGAAGACAATGTGAGGGCTGCGGATCAGTTTGACCTCTACGCCACACAGCAGAGCAAGTACGGCCACGCAGTCAGCCACAAACCCATTGCCTGCCAGAGACAAGATGCCTTGAACGACTCCCACTTGCAGACCACAAGTGGCAGGAATATAGAGACAAAAGATGAACTGAAGAAAAAGAAAAACCTCAACCGCTCCGGGAAACGTGGGAGGCCGTCAGGGACCACGAAATCAGCAGGGTACCGAACCAGCACAGGTCGACCCCTGGGGACCACCAAAGCAGCTGGATTTAAGACAAGTCCAGGCAGACCCTTGGGTACAACTAAAGCAGCAGGATACAAAGTCAGCCCAGGCAGACCTCCAGGTAGCATTAAAGCTCTATCACGGCTTGCAAATCTAAATTATACTTGTGCCAGTGCAGCTTTTCCTTACCCTATGGTGCATAACAGAGGAGTCCATGCTGCTGGTGAAACTAGCGGCAAAATCAAACAGCCTAATGAATGAGGGGAGGGAATCAGTAACTCCTTACTAATCTGCTTTATGCTGATTTTGGGCATGTTTCTTGAGTTTTCTTGTAATGTTTGCTTAAGTCTGAGCTTCTAGATTTTATTCCAATAATGCCATAACCTAGGGGTGCAATTAATAACTTTTACGGAATGTTGAGAAGACTTTGATTTAAAGAGGCTTCTGTTGGTTTTTAAATCATCATTTATAAGGAAGTCTAAAATTATAAATTATGCCTTGGTGTCGATACTTAAGTAATGTCCATGTCCCTAGTTATAAGTTCAGTTTCTCATAAATCTAGATGTGTGGCTGTGCATTAAATAATTGAAATAAGGAGGACAGAAATTAGCTGGCTGATGGTTCATGATGTGGCCTTTCCCACAATAAGCAATTTAGCCAGTTAAGTTCTTACTTGGTAAGAAAAATTGATAAACGAAGAGGCAAGCCACATTTTCCACTTCTGCAGAACCTTCTATAGACCTCAGATAGACTTAAAATAGACTTAAAAAATAAAACAAAAAACAACAACAGCTTTTTTTCTAAAGTGATTTCCAGTGGCTTTTATTTCTGGAGTTTGTAGCATTAAGTGAATTTCAAGTAAGACTCCAAAAATATTTTGGAAGATACTAAAGAAACCTGAGCATTTGTGCAGTGAGTTACAGCTTCACAGCGCCTTACAAAGACAAATTACTTTGCCTTTAGGTGAGAGCTGTTCTGTTAGTTACACTGTTACAAGATTCTGCTAGGTAATTTTGAAATGCCTGATAGTACATATACCAAACCACAAATAATTCTTTGAAATTTGAAATATTTTATAAGAAATTAAGTACTGTTCATTCTAGTTAGGCACTTGATTAATAATAAACAGTATGTTCTTAAATCTGTAAATAGCTATTTACGCTGGCTTTTGCCTTTCAGATCTGTGCTTAGATGGCGACAGTTTAATAGCTTTTAAAGTAATAACTTACAATGTTTACAAATTAAACTTTTTAAAATAAACACTGTTGCCAAATTTTTAGACTCAGTTTTGCCAGATATTCCTGGAAATAGTTATTTCATTGTTAGACATTTATACTATATTTAAGTTATGGAAGCTTATATATCTACCAAAGGACACCATTTTCATGATTTATAAAAGCAAACTGTATAGCTGATGCAAACAGGATGCAGTTTACTGCACTGCTAGATCCCAGATACAGAGTAATTCATCTATGCATGCAAGCCGGAAAGAAATGTTGTTGGTTAACTATAAATACCTTTCTTGACTCAAACTAAAACCTCCTCTCCTCCCAAAAGAAATGTTCCATTTTTCAACTGTGTGTGTGTAATTTTTTTTAAGTGTGGGAGAATGTGTGAGTGTGAGTGTGTAAAGTACTTTCATCCAGACTTAAAAAGAAAAAAAATCAGTCCTTAGTGTTGCATATTGTTTGTTCTAAATTAATTTTACTAAAACTAAACCTTTTTTTTTTTTTTAATCTGGAAGAAAGTTTACATTTAAGTCATTTCACATGTAAAATGACTTTATGATAAATCTGTAGCGTGAAATACGTGGGGAGGGGGAATATGTAGAGTTTGCAGATTAGGGGGAGAATAAAATTTGGGTTAATTGAGCCTGTACTGAATGAGTAATGATGATGGTAATTTTTGTTAACATTAATGCTATTCTGGCCTGCTGTCATTTTGACTAGACCTCTTGATTTCAGTGATGACAACTTAAGAAACAGATGTCATGTTTCATACCTTTTTTATCAGGAAAAAAGCAGCAAGCCTTCAGGTGTTCCAGTGATGCCTAACACATACTGAGCTGGACTTTTGCTGTACTTTACAATAGGTGTGTTGAATTGTTTTGGGGGAACTGTGTATGCACTGGCAACTCAATGAACCTCAACTTATACTGGATGGCTCCTTAGTCGATAGATGAACTGATGGCAGCTAAATTGCTACTAAGGAATAGTTTCCTCATGCTGAAGCTCTGAAATCCAGTGGTATGTTCTGTTCCTCAAACTCGCAAGTCTGAAATTTAGCAGTCTCTCTCAGAAGATGTAACTTCTGACACATGCAAAATGCTAACGTGAGTTCGTTCACCCTCAGGATCTGTGTTGTATTGGCTGTTTTTAATCAGATAATTTTTCAACAAAAGACTGCTTTAAGTTCTTTCCTGAACTCAGCTGGGCAAGCAGTCCTCTTCAGCTGAATGTATAACTGCAGGAGTGTCCCACCTCGCTGGCAAGGAACGTGTTGCATGTCACCACTGTACCTTGGAGAAGCTCCACTCCTTACCTCTCCTGTTGATCCTGTTTGCTCCTGTCCGTTCCTCACTTGTGCATCCTCTCAATGGTGCTGTGCTGTGTCAGGAGATAATGCAGATGTATTGCTGTTCTGCTAGTATAATTTGTATTCAAGTATGCTGATGGAATAATGGAATCACCTAAGCAATTTCTGTTCATTACACTGTTTATTAATTATATCAGATGAAATATAATCCCAGTAAAAACTAATTAATGTTGTCAGTTGTGAAGTGATGAGCATCAAATAGAAAAGTGTTCAGAGAGCCTGCAGTGTGCTGCTTGGCACTCTGGATTTCAGAAGGAGACCAGAAGTGCACTGCTGGTGTTTCCTAATTCTGCTTTATTTTGTATCTGACTAGAGTTTACTGGTGCCGTGCAGTGAGGGAAAAAAAAAAAAGAGGAGATTCAAAGTGACTAGAAATGGAATTTTCAAATACTTCTGTTCTTCCTATGTATACTCTGCAGAATACATTGTGCTTTTTTCAACACTTTTCTTTCCATGAGAAACACTGAAACAGCATGTTAATGCCTAAACCTTATTAGTACCAATGGGAAAACTGGCATTTTCCCCCCATAGTATGAAAACATTACTTGTAAGGTAAATTGCTTATTTTATATTATATATCATAATTCAGCTATTCATAAGCTAGGATCACTGTTGTGTGTTAACACTGTTCAGAAGACCGACATGTCAAGTTTAGGTTTTAATAATTTCTTTTAATTATCAAGTTTCTAATGTCTTATTTATACATAAATGAAATGTATTAGCTTGCTATTATTCCTTAATGATGCTATAAAGTTCACTGTTTAAGATACATATAGTAACTACTATTCATTTTCTGATTAAATTTACTTAAACTTTAAAACCAAATAATTTTGCTACTATAAAGTCTTGCACTGGACAGATTCAAGATGCTAGCACCATATTTTGGCAGAAAAAAAATCAGATACCGTCAGAAGCAGCTGACTGATATCAAAGATGGTATTTTAAAAATCAGCACTTAGCTTTGTCATTAAAGCAATGTTCTTTATATCTTGGATTTAGTTTAAAGTAATCAAATTAACTAGAGCCATTAAAGATCTCTCTTCTGAATGAATATATTTTCATTTTGTCTGAAGGATCTTAATGTTCAGTCAGGACAAAATGAAGCCTTGTCAGTGATGTATCTGTGAAGAGAATTACCTGGAACTCCAATACACCGAGTCATTCAGATGAGAATTTAACTCCCTCCCCCATTTTGAAGAGCTTTAAAAGGCAGAGCAATGTGAAGTCATTTGTGCAATGGTTTCATTAGCTGTGACTCTGCTGTTCTTTGTTATATGTAGTATAATATTTCATGCTACCCTTAGAGTTGACAGTTAAAACAGCTGATAACAATCATAAATACTTGGAACTGCAGACTTCATTTCTGATTACAAAAAGTTTATTCTTCTCTATTTTATTGCATATATTTTACCACCACTAAATATATTTATGACTTTATTAGAGACTAGACCTTTCTCCTCGTGACTTTTTTTCGAAATAGAAGAGTCTGTATCCTGAAATTTGAACCACTTTCTGTTCCTTCAATCTTTCATCATTTGCTTTTCCACAGGTTTACTTTGGGGGTAACAGTAGTCTGTTAAATAACTAGTATCAGCACCCTGTCCTCTGCTGTAAAAAGCCTGATTAGATACTGTGTATGGTTTTATGTCCATGAACTTGAGCTACTCGTGTGCAATTATGTGTATGGGAATGGAGTAGTGTTCATGATCTGTATTTACATCATCATATGGATGTATATTTATTAATAAAGTTAATACTTTAAAACCTAACCATTTTCCCTGTTTTCTTTTTAATATCTTTTAAATTCTGACTGAAGATGCCAGTTGACAGCACTACCTGCTTGTTACAGGCACGTTACGGATATTTGCATTAAGGCAGAAAGACTCCATGAGTTGCAAGGTGTCAGGAGATAGAGGAATGTTGCTTATTTTTTATGAATTGAAAACAGTGTGACAGTAACTTAATTGTTCTTGTCCTTTCACTCAAACAGGAAAAAAGGGGAGGAAAGGAGCTATAACCCTGCATGGATAAATAGTCAACTGCTAACTTTTTCCTCTGTTGCACATGGAAATCAATTTGAAAGCACTCATAAATAAGGTTTTCATGGAATGTTGGTCATAATTCATTATTCTGTGATTAATAAGACATGTTTATCCCTGTATTCTAGGAATGTTCCAATTTATCTGTGTTGGTAAATGTACTCTGCCACTCAACACTTTATTTTTTTCTCTCTACTGAAGTTTTTCAGCAATTTTGGGGAAGAGCAGGCAGTCCTACCCACCAGAAGCTGCAGTCCAGACTCCCAGGCCTGCTTGCTCTCCAGCACCCTTTGTTTTCTTTTTTGTGAACTTTCAAAGGCTTTGAGTACATCTGGAGTTGGAACATTCCAAATGTCAGTTGCCATTATTTTGCAGACTTTGAATTTTCCTGAAAAGGACATTTGATGTGTTGCTTGGTTTGTTTGTTTTTTTTGATTGGCCATTCTGATAGTTCTAAATACTTGGCTTTCAAGATGACTGGATATGTTCAGAACAGAATCTGCTACATACTGCTCTAAAAATCCCAGTTCCTGGACATGACTGCATGAGCAACATGCATTATTTTATTTGTTGTGAGGAAACCTTAAGTATTAGATATTATATCAGTCACAAATTGTATCAAACAAAAGTACAGCCTTTTCAGGTGTGTTGGAAGTTCTTTGAGTGCTTCCATGGCTGCTGTGTTCTCTGCCATGGGATGGATGGAAGCATGGAAGCTGCAGGGATAAATACTGTTAAATACTGATAAATACTGATAAATACACTGTTCCTCAGTGCACAGCTGGTGTGTGAGGCCAGCTGTGGTTTCTGATCCCAGGACCAGCTCAGGATTTATTCATGCTGGCAGACCAGCTCTGCTGGGGTATCACCTACACAAGCTGCACATCTTCAAGGAGTCTAAAATGGTTCTGTCTTTTCATAACCTCAGTTATGTGCATGGTGAGATACCAGGGCTTGTTTAGGGGCTGGACTGGCACTTCTGTGCTTCTGCACCTCCTTGGTGTGAGCTCTTTAAGTAGCACAGAGAGTACCACATGAATTAGTCATGTTGTACTTGTTAAACGTGCATTACTTACAATCACCTTAAAAAATCTGTACCACTTTGATTTATGTTATGGCAGGAAGGATATTATATTAGGATTAAATTCACAGTAAGAAACTGTTTTCAAGTTGAAAATGCTGTTTTGACTAAAACATAAGGACAGGGGGGAATGGAGCAGCTTGTTCTTTGCTAGGCTGCACCAGTTCGGAATTCCCTCTGTGCTTTTGCTTTCAGGCTTGCTCTGTATCAGCTGGTCTAATTAAAGGTTTTCCCTCTATGTGCAAACCTCATGTTTTCTATTTTTAGACTATTATGTCCTCATTATTAGTGCATATGCAAATTGGACTTTGAAAGAAAAGGCTTCAAGCAAGAAAATGTGTGCTGTAAGGAATGATACAGTTGAAGTACACCTAAGTAAAAACAAACCCAAAAATCCCATTTCTGTAATAAATTGCCCCCCATCTTCATTTATACACATGTACTTGATTTTCCCTGTCCTTTTCCAGTGTGCACAGTTCATGCTCCCCTAGGTCATAACTATCAGTTTTTGACAGATGCAGAGTTTTGGCAAAATCTCATTGTGCACTGCTGGCAGTTTTAAGGAAGTGTGTTAAAAAAAGATACCAGCACTTGAAGTAACATGTTCATTTTCAAAATGCCCCAAATAGTCTTCAGGCTTCACTATTAAACTGAAATAAAGTGAAAACTAATTCTGCAACAGGAAAAATATAATATCCTAAAACGAATATGGGTACTTATCTTGCCTTTCTGCTTGGGAGCTTTGGCTGATAAGCTGCTGGACACAAACTCCTCTTTTTACTTTTAAAACTGCGCCTTGAGTTTGGCCACGTTTTACCCTTAGCCCAGCCTGGTGGGGGTTGAGGCACGGTTTGTGTGCAAACAGCTCCCGAGCGGGGCCGTGCTTCCCTAACGAGGGCGGGAGCGGGCAAATCCTCCGCCAGGCACCTGCGGCTGAGGAGGCGCTGGGGCTGCCACACCGCCTTGTAACCCGGCTTTGGATGAGTTACAGGGTGCGCCCTCAGTCACTGCAGCCTGCCGAAGCCACGGGATGGCCTCGTTCCAAGAATTTCCAAACAGAACTAATTTAAATCCACAGTGAAATGCCTCCAGCAGCATCAGCAGCCCGACACCCGGCCCGGGCAGCGGCTTCGGTCACACCGTCCGGGCTCAGCCCTGCAAGGCGGGGTCACAACCATAGGATGGTTTGAGTTGGAAGGGACCCTAAAGAACATCTTGTTCCACCCCCTGCCATGGACAGGGACACCTTCACTATCCCGGGTTGCTCCAAGCCCCGTCCAAACTGGCCATGAACACTTCCAGGGATGGGGCAGCCACAGCTTCTCTGGACAACCTGTGCCAGGGCCTCACCATCCCCACAGTTACTTTTTTCTTAAAATAACTGTAGTAAAGAATTATTTTTTTACTACTAGCTGATCTAAACCATTCTCCCTTGTCCTGTCACAACCTGAGCTTGTAAACAGTCTTGTCCCATCCTTCCTGTAAATTCCCTTCCCGTACTGGGAGGCCGTAGTTAGGTTACTTAGGTCACCCGAAGCCTTCTCCAGGCTCAACACTCCCAATCCGGGGTTCAGCGGGGCCGCGAGAAGACTCGGTTAAACCCACCCGCTTTGTATCTAACCGGAGCCGGGCTCTGTCCCAGCCCCGCCACGCCCAGAGGCGCTTCCCACGGAAATACGAACGGCGGCGGAACGGGAAGCGTGCCGGGGATCCGGCGGAAGCGCTCGTTGTCCGGGGAGACGCGCGGCGCTGCCGGGCCGGGCTGAGGATGTGGCGGCTGCTGCTGGCGCTGGCCTGGCTGGGCGCGACCCTTCCCGCAGGTGCGGCCGGGGGGCTCCGGGTGCGCGGTGCCGGGGCGGGCGGGGCGCCGAGCTGACACCCCCTCCGTGCCTCTGTCTCCCGCAGGGGCGGCGGCGGAGCGGAGCGCGGGCGGCGCCGAGCCGGTGCGGTACCGCACGGCCGAGATGGCGGACGCGATGCTGGGCAGCGGGGCGCTGGCCGAGCAGCCCGTGCTGCTGTCGGCCGTGCCGGCCGAGGCGAGCGGCGGCCCGGCGGGGGCCTGCGATGGGGCGGCCGCGGGCGATGCGTGCGGGCCGGCGGGGAGCGGCCCCGCGGGCGCCCAGGCCCGGGAGCAGCCCGTGCTGGAGCCCGTGCTGCCCGCGCCCGCGGAGGAGCAGAACGGCACCGACAGCGCCAGGGCTCCCAAGGTGAACTGCGAGGAGAGGAACACGACGGGCATGGAGCGCTTCACGCTGCAGATCCTGAACGTGTCGCAGGTACGCGGGTGGCCCGCTCACTGCCGGGGTGAACCGTGAGGGTGGTGGAAGGTGCCCCTCAGCCTGTTGCTTTCAGTGCTTGACTTGGTGAATTTGTTCACGTCGTGTAACGTCCTCGGTTCTACCGAAGACAATGTATGACTGGGCAAGGAGGCTTTTTGGGCCATTCTGAGCAGGAAAAAAATGGAGTTACAGCTCCTTCATGTACCAGCGTGTGTTATCTCTGTGCCTGCAAGGTACTGCTCACGTTCGTGCTCTGTGGAATGGTGGCTCTCTTGGAAATCGTTAATGGCAGATAGTGCCAGCTCATTGTTTGTAACAGTTACATGTATGTGTATTTTTAAGTAATAAACTTTTAAAACAACCTTTAAAAAATACTATATACAGTTCTCCACCTGTTATAAAAGGTGTGGCTGCTTGATCAGTATTGCCAAGTATCTAATCAATTACTAAATGCTGCATCCCTACACAGAATTTAACTCTGCTAAATATGTAATTGCCCATGTTTGTTCCTGTACTTTCTCCAAGGACCTGATGGAGTTCCTGAACCCAAACAGCAGTGACTGTACATTGGTCCTGTTCTACACACCGTGGTGCCGCTTTTCTGCCAGCTTGGCACCTCATTTTAACTCTTTGCCCCGAGCATTTCCAACTCTTCGCTTCCTGGCACTGGATGCATCCCAGCACAGCAGGTAATTCACACTCCCTGTGCTCTAGCTGCAGTTTATTTCTGGTAGCTGTGAGTTTTAAAAAACAGGAGTGACTTTTTTTTCTACATTAAGCGACAATTTTATTTAGTGAAACTGACACTTTCTGTATTGTGACTGTCTTTATTTCTTCCTCCAGAAGATTTAATTCCCTTCATGCTTTGTTTTTTCTTTTTGTAGTTTATCAACTAGATTTGGAACTGTGGCTGTACCAAATATCCTCCTTTTCCAAGGTGCTAAACCTATGGCTAGATTTAATCATACAGACAGAACGCTGGAAACCCTGAAAGACTTCATCTTTAACCAGACAGGTGTGTAAATGAGCCCTGGTTTGTCAGCAGGAAGAACAGGCTGGCTTTAAGGTCCAAATTGGGCTTTCCTGTTCCTGTGTGTGTTCTTTAAAATGAATGTCATAAAGACCCTGAGAGGACCCAGCAGAGGTTCACTTAATCAATTGTTGCTGTGAGCTGGATTTCAGCCTGTGCTGAGAGCAGAAACTCAGCTCCTTGGGCTGCTGTCACAGAGCAGGGGGAACAGTGTAAAGAGGCTGCCAGAAGGACGGAGCACATCTTCCTGCCCAAAGATTAACTGAGAATGAAATAAATGAAACTCTCTTTGCCACCCAGCTAGTTCTCTTCTAATCCACACTGAAGTTCTGTGTGGATCTGCATTTCTAGAAATGCACAAAAATGAAATTCCTGAAAAAACACTCTAAATTAAATTCCATGTGCTGAAAAAATCCCACAACTTATCCAAGATTGTACTGTGGAGGACAGAACAAGCCTTACCCTGTTATGCAAATACACATAAAAATCACTAAGTTTTTATATAAGTAAATCATATCCTGGGTATATGTTTCTGTACAAGGGTCAACTCACCAGAATTTTAAGTCTACCTGTGTTTGAGCCTTAGCCAGAGAGCAAGAACAAGAGAGAGAACCAGCTTCTCTGAATTTAGCAATTCCAATGTTGACCAAGTGCTTTGTCTTTTAGGGATAGAAGCTAAAGGCGATGTGGCTGTGACAGAGGAAGACTGGGAGGGGCCCCTGCCGAGTGTTCTGACCAAGGGCATAGACTGGCTGCTGCTGTTCTCTGTGCTCTTCCTGGCTGGCTTTGTCATGTACGCCACCATCCGCACCGAGAGCATCCGCTGGCTCATCCCGGGACAAGAGCACGAACACCAGGAATAACCTCACGTGTTCAAACAGGGACAGAACTCTCCACTTATTGGTAAAGTGGGAATTTCTACGGACTAGAAGTACCTAAGAATGAACTGTTGGATTTGTTGGTTGTAATTGATAATAATGACGAAAAATTTGCTTTATTTATCAACTGTTGAATCTGTAACAAGCATATTTGTGGCGATTACATTGGTAAGTGAACAAGTATGAAAAAACATGAACTAAAGTATTTATTAAGCTGCTCCGATTGACTTCTTTTCAATGGACTTTGATGTAATTAGTGGTACAGTTCTAATATGTTGATCAGGGAAGATTTTTACAGCACATTGGTCTGTGCATGGCACTGCAAGGAAAACACTGGTAAAGGTAGGTGTTGGTACATTAGTTTGACTGTCCATAAAATGAACTGTGAGGATGTTTTAAATTATTTTTCACTCCCATGGAGGTGACTGTTCCCACCTCTGGCACTGGGGTTTCAGTGCTGGTTTTCTCATTTGCTTTGCTCTGAGTTTTGATTTAGTAGCAGTTCTTAATGAGATTTAGAGTCACTTTCCAAGCTCATCTCACTATTTCTCTGTGTGTGTATACAACTTATTTACCACATTACTGTTGGATGAAATTGTATTGTTCTTTTTAAAAAATAAATCAGGTTTTTAGTGGAACCTTTTAAGTTGCTTTCTTTCAGAAGTGAAAACATGCAATTTCTGAACTGCAGCTCACCTGCCTAAATTAGCAAAATCAGTCTTGATGTTTATTTAAATTGCTAATACCATGATTGCTAGTTCCACACTCTCCACTTTACGCTACATAAAGAATTTATGGGTTTCTTTGGTCATGATCCAAAGCCCTCCATTGTATGGAGGGCTTTGGATAAGGTATGGACTGGTATGTTGTGTGGGGTTTGGATTATGTGATTGCACAGCATTTATCATGGTGGAGGCTTGCCAGAGTACCCTGATGGGGTGCTTCAGAGAGCAAATTAAACTAAGATAAAACAGTCTTAAGGCTTATTGATTGACAGACAGCTAATATCCCTGCAACGTTATTCTTCATGTATTTCTCTGCTGCCTCTATTTTTCCTCTGGAAACCAGAGATTGTGTATATCTGTGTCCAAAAACGAAATGCCACTGGTAAAACTGGTGTGACTGAAGATAAAGCTAGGATGGCTGTTACTAATAAAGGTTGTGAACGATAAATTAGAGCATTCTTGCCTTTGCCATCTGGTTCGTTTGAGAGGCCCAGGGCTGGACTGTCCCCAGTGCTCATGTCCGCACCGTTAAAGAAACGGGGATGTTTAGAAGCAGAACGGGGCTGTCCCAGTAGTGTCCCACGGGTGGAAATGACACCTGCCTGCTCACTGCGCGACAGAATCCACCCGGCCGTTCTCCTCCGGGTAGATGTCACAAATCACGGAATCATCCCGGTTAAAGAGACCTTTTAGACCATGCAGTCCAACCCTCCGCCAGCACCGCCACTGTAACCCCTAAACCGCATCCCCCAGCGCCAGATCCCGGCGCCTCCTAAACCCCTCCGGGGCGGTGACTCCACCACCGCCCTGGGCACCCGGGGCAGTGCCCGAGCACCCCGACAGTGGAAAGGTTTTTGCTAATATCTGATCTGAACCCTCCCATCTCAGCTTTAGGCCGGTTCCGATCCTCGCACTGCAGGCACGGCAGCAGAGATCGGTCTCCCCCGCTCTGCTCTCCAGCCTCCTTGCAGGGAGCTGCACACAGCGATGCGGTGCCTGAGCCTCCTCGTTCTGGCCGGCCGCCGCTTTGCCGGTACCGCCCGCCGCCCCGGGCGGCTGTGGCGGCGCAGGCAGCTCCTTTCCTCTCTGGCTCCGTCTCCCCGCGCTGCTCGGAGCTCCCGGTTCCGCCGCGGGCTGCGGCTCCTCCCGCGGGGCGCGGCGGGGGCGGGCGCGGCGGGGCCATGCCGGGCGGCGGGGCCGGGCTGCGGCGGGCGCTGCTGGCGGCGCGGCGGGCGGCGGGCGGCGCCGGGAGCCCCGCGGCCATGGTGAGGCGGAGCGGGGAGCGGGCCGGGGCGCGGCGCGGAGGGGCCGCACACGGACAGGCCGCGGGCCCGCGGGCTCCGATCAGTCCCCGGCCCTGTTCCCTCGGAACTGGGGGAGTTGGGATTGCTCAGCCTGGAGGAGCCTCCGCGGGGACCTGGTTGCCACCGTTCAGTATGTGAAAGGCATGGGGACAGCTGGACAGGTTTTGGATTAGGGCGTGGAGGGAAAGGATAAGGGGGAATGGCTTCACACTAATGGAAGGTTAGATGGGATATCGGGAGGAAATTCTTCCCCGTGGTACTGGTGAGGCCCTGGCACTGGCTGCCCCGGGGAGCCGTGGCTGCCCCGGGGAGCCGTGGCTGCCCCGGGGAGCCGTGGCTGCCCCGGGGAGCCGTGGCTGCCCCGGGGAGCCGTGGCTGCCCCGGGGAGCCGTGGCTGCCCCGGGGAGCCGTGGCTGCCCCGGGGAGCCGTGGCTGCCCCGGGGAGCCGTGGCTGCCCCGGGGAGCCGTGGCTGCCCCGGGGAGCCGTGGCTGCCCCATCCCGGGCATGGATGGGCCATGGAGCAGCCTGGTCTAGAGGAATATGCCCCTGCCCTTAGCAGGGGGTGGAACAAGATGGGCTTTAAGATCCCTCCCAATCCAAATCATTCTATATTCTGTGTCCCCCTGCCATCCCACCTCACAGCTGATTATTTTATTTTACACAAAGCTAATAATGAACCGCACGTGCAGGGTTCAACCCTTGCGCCTGAGGCATGAGAGTTAGTTCTGATTTTTTTGGTGCTTAGTGACTGTTTTGCCTGAGCTTCCTCTGAACAAACATTACCCATCACTCGGTCAACCCCACCGCCCCTGGGCCCTGCTGTGGGTCAGGTGCCCACTCCTCGGATGCTCGGCCAGCATTGGCACCCGCTGCCCGTCCCTGCTTCTCTGGGGGTCTGGCCGTGCCTGTGATGAGCTGCTGAGGGCTGCGAGTGTGGAAACAAAATTGGCATCTCCCACTTTCATCTTTTTCCTTGCTGCTTTCTGCTACGTTTCCGAACATCGTGATGTGTCAAGGGCAGGCTCAGGACGTGGCGTCCACAATGCAAAACGTGCTCAGTGTTCAGCAGGGCCTGCGTCAGACGTGGTCTCTGTTTTCCTCTTAAAAACCCTGTGATCGAATTTCTGGTCACATTGTCTTGTTCATGGCCGTGTGTCAGGAGGGCACCGCAGTGTCCCCAGAGCTGGCACAGGACAGCTGGAGGAGTGGACTTTGTGTTGTGTCCTGGTTGCAGTCCTGGACTTTGCCATCTCAAAAAAAACCACCCATCCTCATGATTTTTTGTGCATTTGCACACTAATTTCATCTCGTGCCAGATAAAACAGTACATTTCAAGATAGCCTTTAGCTCTGGTGATTTTTGTATGTGCTTGAAAAAAAAAAAGTAGAATGTAAGAAATGTATGCCTATGAGTGCAGTTATAGCAATGACAAATGTGAAACTTGTGTTATTGCAAGCCCAACATTGTGTTTGAAGTGTAAAGATCCTAAATTAGTTTGCACCTGTAAAACCCATCTCATTTCTTCTCTGTATACCCCTAAACACAAACAGCAGCAGTGTTGCTGTTAGATTGATTTACTCCATTTGGGGCTTTTTTTCTTATGTTATTGGTGAAAATGTTGCTCCTTGGCCCTCGTGTATCCTGAGGCCTTGCTCGGGTCGCATTAATTGCGTTAATTCCTGCTCTGCTCAGACTCACAGCCCCATCTGGTGGCACCGGGGCTCCCGCTGGAGCAGCCGCTGGCAAAGGTGAGAACTCCTGAGCTGCTGAGCTGGCAGCAGGTCCCCACTGGCCTCCCACGTCTGAGTGACCCTCTGAAGCAGAACTGCCTTTCTGGAGCATCTCACAAAGCTGGGCCAGCTGCTGAAATAAAGACTAAACCTATCTGAATGTAGCTGAACTGGGGAGAAAGGTTCTTCCCAGTAACGCATTGCATTTATCATGAGTCTGAGACGCTCCTCTCAGAACATGTCATCTGAGGAAGGGCTCATGCTCTTAGTCCCTGCTTTTAGAAAAGGTATCAAACCTCTTGCAAAGGCCCCACAGAATGTTCCTCTGTGTCTGTCCCCGGCCTTGTGTGTTTGGTTCAGCCCAGGATTCAGATATTTAAGCAGGGTGTTAATCTGTCAGGTCTGTGCTCCCAGTGGCATCAGGACTCCTGTCACTTCAAGTAAGCCATACTTAAACACTGGTGTCTTGTAGAATCTAGTGCTTTTACCAGTAGCTTCAATCTTTTTGTAATTGTGTCTGTATTGCCATTTTTTTTCTTTTAATTTAGTTACAAAGCTCTTTGTTCCTTGCAGAACTCCACAGCATATGCTATCTTGAAAGTCCGTTCCCACTTTTTTAAAATATAAAATACAAAGTAGGTAGAGTGCAATCTCCTGGTTTCATTCTCTCTTTTGTAATAGGTATTTCCTGATCTCTTTTAGCCTTATATTTGTACATTTAGCAAATAATGCAAATCATCCTTTACTTACTAGACAGAATGGAACATTTGAAAATTAGATGTGCTGTTACAGCATCTGGATAATTCAGATGACCTAGGGTACAGGTATGCTGATGTCCATCTTATTCCTGGGGAAGAGTATGTTGTTTTTCACTACTTTTGTACAAAAAGTACTTGGCTGAACTTACCTGCCCAAACAGAAATGGCAGGGTTTGGCTGGTTTAGATTAAACTGGTCTGTGAAATTTCAAGCAGTAAGAAACTGCACAGTGAATTTTCCACATCCTCACCTTTGCACAATACATAACCACAATTTCATTGTGTGGTTTTCTTATTGTTGTACAAAAGACAACCTCAGCCTCACTTGTGCCATGCCTTTATTTTTTTCCCTCAACAGTCCTCCCAGTCTCACTGGTTGACAGCAGAGGAAAGGAACCAAGTTTTACTGGATCTCAAAGCTTCAGGCTGGTCTGAGCTGGGAGAAAGAGATGCCATCTACAAGGAGTTCAATTTCAAAAATTTTAATCAGGTAATGATTGTTATATGCCACTTTTAATATGAAGGAAATGTAATTGCTTTGATTTCCATACGATCCTGATGGGAAAATATTTATATTCAGAAGTTTGGGAGTATCCTGGTGGGGCCAAATCCTCTTGGATTTGCCCTGATGAATTGCTCTCAGATTCTGATCTCATTAGGTGGAGTAAATTAATTCCATTTTGTAGTTGATAAGCAGATTTGTTCTAATATTACAGTTTCTTGATTATAATATTCAGGTCAGGGTCAAGGTTGGTATTATGGAATCAGACAAAGCAGTATTTGATCCTGATTTTTTTTTTTTTCATTACTAGCACTTGTAAATAAATGCTGGAAATACATACCTGATGGGCAGTGGGGATAATTTTTGTCAGGGAAAAACATAAGAAAAATAGGTAAATATAAGAATAGAAACTTTGGGCAAGCAAGGTGAGGAAAATAGGAACGTTTCACGTTCTAAACAGGAAGACAAAGTTCTAGTATATCCTTGATTGAGTTGTAATAGCTGATCTTGCAGTGTCTTTGGCACACAGAGTGCACAGAGTGCTGGTTTTTATTTACCTCCCTGGGTTTTTGTTTGGAGACAGGATCCTGAGCCACATCTCACACTCACAAGAACTCGTCTCAGACATCAATTACAGACTTGCTTGAGAAATACTGAATTTGTCTTGTGATCCCTGTTCAGCTACATTTCCTGAAAATTCCCTTCTAAGGAATCATGACATTGCTTAGAAAAAGTCACGTTCCCAGAGCATGCATTTCCTTTCTGTTTTATTTCTGAGCGAGGGGTGAGCTCTTTCTTGGGAGGGAAAGAATTTGCAGGGGTTTGTTGGGATGATGGGTCTCACCGAGCTGGTTCTTCCCCTCACTACAGAGGGACACGGCAAGCTCCAGTTTGGGGATGCTGTGGGTTTGTTGGTGTGTGTAGGCACCAGGAGCTGTGCTGTGAGCTGTTTATTTACATGGCTGTGCCTAAACCCAGAACAAGATGTTTTAGGAAACCACAGTGAGCTGGATAAACAACAATTTGTAATGCTGGCCCTTTTTTTTTTTTCGTTGTTTCAGTAGTTGTTATAGTAAGGAAGCCCAGGAAGTAGAGAGAAGGTGGGTGAGGTGAGCTGGGAGAAAGCAAAAGAGAAAACAACTGCAGAAGAATCCAGCTCATTAGCAGGACAGTGCTGGTCCAGGGAGCACGTCCAGAGCCCTGAGTATGTTTTTAACCTGAATGTTAATACAGAGCAAATAGAACCAAATGAGTTCATTGAGAGGGCAGTGAAGAGGAGAAGCCCATGAGAGGGAGCTCACAGGAAGCCTTGGTGAGATGTGCAGGCAGCTGGGATTGGAGCAGCCAGGAATGAGGCTGGGTAAAAGTGACCCTTGGAAGAGTTGAGATTTTCTGACTTTGAATATTCATGAAATGGCATCTCTGCCTGGTTACGGTCAAAGTCTTTGTTGGTTTGGCACAACTAGAAATGAAGTTCCCCCAAAAGTTAACTAAAAAGCAGTTTTGCCCACTGTAAATGAGTAACTCAGTTTGATCAGATGGTTTTAGACAGTCCCTGTCTGCCAACAGACAGGTGAGGAGACAAATCAGTGTCCTGCACCAGCAGGTATCTGAAAAATGCATTGCTTTGACAAAAATTTACAATGCTGTATTTTTTTTACAGTGTAGATTTATCTTACAGCAGATAGATATCCATATGTCTTCCTAATCTGAGGGTGGATGGAGCACATTCCAATATAGGAAGTTGGGTATATTTAAAGTAGTTTACTGGTAAATAATGAACTATGTGTTTATGCTTCTAGTACCTATGGTCATGGGAAGAGTACTTTAAAAAATTGTCACATGAATTGTTTTGGAAATATTAGAACAGTGTCATGCATTCTTAGCTGCTCTCCTGGATGTAAGGCAGAAATGAGAGCAGAGGCTGGGAGTTGGCTTCAAAAAGGAATTTCTGCCCCCAGTTGGGAGAAAAAGCCATGCAGGTGGGTGCTGTGGGCAGCTCTGGTTGGATCAAGCATAGATGTGAATGTCTAAGGGCAGAATTTGACCTGTTGATTTTTATGGATTTACTGCAGTGTCCCCTTTGCAGTTGCAGAGTGCAGAAATCATTCCTGTTCTCGAAGTCTAGGAGCAGGCTCAACATGCAGATCCCAAGGGCATTAGATCCTTAGCTGGTATTAGAGAGCAGGTATTTGCCTTTCGATAAGTTGAAGTGGAAAATAAATTTAAATTATGCATGTATGCTTAATTTTATTAAATTATGCACATATGCTTGTATTATAATGGCTGTTAGTAAATACTGTGTTTACTACAACCTAGGAAACAAATGACAAAAGTGGAGCTATACCTGCCTTGTACTTTGGGAGAATTTAGTCCTGCAATGAGTAAATGGAACTTGTAGGTACAACTGCTTTCATTTAATGTAGTAAATATTCTATTTACAAGACATAAATGTTTAGTAAAAGTCAAAGGATGGACAAATGTCATTTCCTCAGTGATCTTCTTGCTGCCATTTTACAGATGGTGCAAAATCAGGTGTGGAAAAAAAATCACCCTCCCCAAAAAAAAGAAAAAAAAAGGGAAAAAAGGGAAAAAAGTAGTTGAGCTGACATGAAAGGTATTTCAGATTTATGTTTTGCAGATGATATTGGTATGATTAATGTATTCATTGCTTTTTTTTTTATTGCTTCTTGCAGATAATGTTCATGATGCATGGAAAATTCTGTGGCTTCAAAATCTATGCCAGGTTTACAAAGTCTGTGTATGTCAACAGATGTTAAGAATATAAACACAACTTTTATTATAAAGTTGTGCAAATGTGTAGACATGAGCTTGGTTTATGTATATTATTTTCAGCATGAGAATGAAATGAAACTTCTGTGAAACAAGAAGAGTTATTTAGATTCCTGAAGCTTTCAGGCTGAGATTAGCTCAGTTAAAAGCGATCAGCAGTGAGCTGCCTTTGTAAGGCTGACAAGCTAATGACACTTCTGGCTCAGGGAATTAGTTTGTAACCCAGAATTTGAAAACACTGATGGTGTTTGTTAGTCTGAAGATACATTTTCATGAAAATGGACTTTGGTGGTAAATTTCTCTGAAATAAGCTGGAAACCAGCCCGGGGTTTCTGCTGAAAGCCCTTGGTCGGTTTTGTTGCTGTGGATGCCCACCAGGCACCAGTCCTGGGGGACTGGATGGCACTGGCTGTATGTTCCCATTGTGTGAGGCAGGCTCCTGGTGGGTTGGTGTTCTGCATCTTGTATAAAATCAAATACACGAGTGGCATGGGAAAAATGCAGTTCAGCTGTAGAGGAGAGTGCTGTGTCCAGAAGAGCTGTGCTGATGGCACCAGTGCCTCCATCCCTCCTTATGCCTTGCAGTTGCCCTGAGGTATTGCCACTGTGGAGGGCAGGTAGGCAGTGATGAGTTGGGACTGGAGTCTTTTTTACCTCCAGGATCTTCCCTGGGTGCAATCAAAGCCCCTGGCTGAGTCACTTTTCCAAAGGAACATGGACTTGGCAGAAACTCTGGCTGTGAGCGAGGTTCTGGAGAGGAGGGGGGCTTGGAGCACTCCATGGCAAGTCCCAGTCCCTGCTGTGCATCTGGGTGCTTGTGAGCCTCTACAAACCTCACAGCCACCTCAGGAAGTTTCCCTGGGGCCTCTCCCCCAGGCTGCAGAGAAGAGTGGCTGGAGAGGCTTTCAGGCCATGGTGTAGCATCATGAGGGGATGCTCTCATCCATTCACACCTTCGTGCTACTGAAACAAAACAATTTTCTTCCAGTGGAGCAAGCCCTCTGCTTCCAGTCTGCTCAAACAAAACTGAGAACTGAGATAGAAAGTTAATTTATGCCTCCAGATCATGCTGGTAACTTCTCCCAGCATTTCAAATCAGTTCACCTTGGGAGCAGTGATCTGGAAGAGGGGACAGGCCTGGTTTAAAGATTTATTTCAAGCCCAGTCCTGGGCTGTGAAAGGCTGTGAGTGCAGGATGCCAAGTGCTCAGTTTGGGTCCTGTATCCAGCTGCTCACTTTCCCTGAATTTGCAGGAACATCTTAGCTCTGAGACTTTCATGTCTCTTGTCAAACTTGGTTGGATTTGACCAGAGGGTTTAAGGGGCAACTGCCTGTGTGATTGCGTTTCCGTAGGTAATCACACCAAGGCAGCAAATGCAGTTAGGAAATTACAAAGGTGGGCAAGTTTGCTGATGGTCAGGTTCAGAATTTACAGCTGCTTTCTTTTATAGGGTAAGTTTTTAATTAAGTTTGTTTAAAAAAAAAAAAGGATCGTGTAGGAAGTCTCCATAAGACCTCTAACGTCATTTTCTAAAATGACAGGAAATCAAATGCTCTAAGAGTTTTAAACATATTTCAGATACATTTTTTGTCTTTTGGGGCAAGAGGGTGGAGGTGGAAGATGAGCCTGGGTAGAGGGGGCTGTATGGAAATGTTGTGCACTAAGAGTAGAGGCACATGTGTCTCACTGCAATTTGTGTCTTGGGTTTTGAGAACATATTTAAAGATGTGCAAAAAGTCTAGGAGTATTAAATAAGTTATTATTCTCACTTTGCATTTCCTTTCCAGATTTGCTATCTCTCTTGGTTGGAATCTGGGAGAAAAAAATCACACAGAGCATGTTATGGTACATGCCTTTTTTTCTCCCTCCTGGTGAGGCCAATGTTTTTTTCATTTTGCTGTAGGGAAACATGCTCAGATTTGTCCCTTTAAATTGATGGTCCTTGTTGTATGGCCCCAGTTACACATCCAAACGAGTTTGGTAGGATATGCAATGCATACTCTTGATTTCTTTCAATGGCAGTACTTGGTGCCAGTGCCTTAAATATAATCTGGGTCTGTCCTTCCTTTTTCTACTCCTGGCACATTGCTTCGTTTTTTACATTCATCAAGGGTTGGAAAATTTGGTTTTATACATATAGGCAGTGCATTTTTGCCACTTTATGTACTTAGTCTTTTGGCTGTTTGTCTGAAATACATCCATGCCTTTTATGTATTGAAAACATTATATCTTTTAACTTACAATCTGCAGAGTTAAAATGAATTTTATGGTAAATATTCAGTTGTGGATCACATCTCCAGCTTTTTATATGCCACAGTGGTCTTGTGGGTTTTTTCTTCTCCATTGTCTGATAGTGAGGTCATTTTCAGTCCTCTTGAGATATTTTATTCCCAGCCAGATGCAGGCCATATATTAAAAGTAGCACCTGTGGCTAATATCACAGCAGCTTACCATAAATTTACATGGTAACTAGGATTATATCTGTCAAGACTGTTAAAAAATGTCTAGTTTTAATTTGATTTCCAGTATTGAAGGAGCTCTCCAACATTTTGTTTCATAACTATATTTTAAAAGTTAAAGTCACTCCATTGTTAAGTTTTATAGCACTCACAGTGCCCATTAAGTTGATTTGTTAAATGGGGGTCAGAATAAAGCAAGTTGGCTACAGGAGGATCGGAAACCAACCCATTTGTGACAAATTTAGTCCTCGCGTGTGAATCTTCTTGGAGCCCGGGGAGTGATTGGATTCAGGTGCAGCCTGTGTCAGTTGTGTTTAACCTCAAAGCCTGAGCAGCCTCAGCCCGACTGTCACTGCTGCTAATCGAAAGTTGGACCCATTTTCATACATTTTGGGGGGAATTGCTATTTTTAATGTACTATTGCTCTGCCAGCTCCTTCTGCTAGAGTTTTGCATTTGATTGCCTGTCGACTAAAAAGAAATTATTTTTTTATCCAGCTAGGTAGGTGCTGGTTTTCATATAGGCTTTCTGAAACTGCTTCATTTTCCATTATCCTTTGAGTCCTCTCCTATATGCTGTGATTTGTGCACCTGCAAAGTTATGAAAGTATTTCTGTTGGTAGTTATGTTACTCACTAACTTCCCAGCGTTTATGAATACAATAACCGATTTATAATAAATCAGAATTATTTATGAGTGGGTTTACAGAGCTGGGAATATCTTTGTATTGAAAATAATGAATTTTGGGTGTATTTGCCTGTTGACATTTTGTTTTATTAGAAATTGATAGTGAAGTTTCTGGGACTGGCAGGGGTCCTGCAGGTTCAACCTGCAGGCTGAAATACAGTCAACGAACTGCATCAAGTGTCTCAGAACAAAGCACAGTAAAAATATATGATTCCTGGATGGTCACACCTTCCTTGAGTTTATTCTTGGGATTGACTGAGTAAATAAGAGTCTCACATCTGAGTCGGCAGGTCAGGGTACAGCTGTGGGACCTGGACATGATCCACCTGCCCACACTGCTGCCTGCCACTGCCTGTGGGACAAAGGTAGTGCAGGGCCTGGGACAAGGAAATGAGAGGTTCCAGGGAGGTGGCTTGTTTGGAAGCTTATGACACTCCTTCCTTGGCCTTGGAGAGGGAGGAGATGACGCTGGAGCTCTGCTCAGCGTGTCCTGTGTCCAGTGATGCTTCCAGTTAACTGGCAGTCAGCAGTGAGAAGTTCTGCAAGACTTGGAGATCTGTAGTGGTGGAAATGTGTAACCTGATTGTGTCTAGGAAGAAGTAAAATCCTTGGAGCTGGGAAATAAGATAACTATTTTCTTCTCACAGCTGTCATGGCCTGCTGTGTACAAACCCACAGAATCCTAGAATGGTTTGGGTTGGAAGGGATCTCAAAGCTCATCATATTCTGAACCCCTGCCATGAGAAGGACACCTTCCACTATCTCAGTTTGCTCCAAGCCCCATCCGGTGTGGCCTTGGACACTTCCAGGGATGGGGCAGCCACAGCTTCTCTGGGCAGCCTGTGCCAGGGCCTCCCCACCCTCACAGGGAGGAATTTTATTCCATTATCCAGTCTAACTCTGCCCTCTGTCAGTTTGAAGGCATTCCCCCTTGTTCTGTCACTCCATGCCCTTGTAAGAAGTCCCTCCTCATCCCTCTGTAGCTCCTTCAGGTGATGGTTCCTCTTTGTGCTGTTGAGTATCCTGTCTCCTGTTTGCTGGGGTCTGTGTGTGTGCAGATGCCACCACCCTTGTGTGTCACCTGCCTGTGACAAACGCTGTTACAGTACCCATGTCACCATTACCATTTCATCATGGCACTGCCAGTGGTGTCAGACCACCAGGATTATTTAAAATGTCACAATATTAATCTTATTTAAATAAAAATAATGGTCTTGCAATAAAGATTCATGAGTCATCATATGTCCTTCATTTCCTTCATCACGCAAAATGTGCCATCCTGGTTGTGGTAGAGTTTGCATCCGTGGGGTTTTTTTTTGCATACTCATTTTCTTGATGAGCTAAGTCATAGTTCTCCCTAGAATAAACCATTATTTTATTGTTTATAATTATTGGGGTGTGGTGTTTCTAATTGCTGAGTTTCTCCCCTCAGTAGACCTGTTGTATCTCCTTTTATGCACTCCACTGCTTAAAATCTGCCCAGTTGACCTTTGGGCTGCTCTCCAGTTGACTCCAATACAAATGCTTTTCTTAACAGATGGATTTATTATCACTCAAGTAAAAATTATTACAGCATTTGTCTTATGCTTGTTGCATGCATCAATCTGAAAATGCAAAAGAAATTATTTGTCAAAATGCCTATTGGATCTCACAAGTAGATCCTTGATGTCTTGTAGATGCGTAGCAAAAGAAAAGTTTATCTTTTTTTTTTTCATTTGCACAGATTGATTGTTTCAGTTAAACAGAACAAATAATGTTCTATCAGTCATATGAACAGTGCTCAAAGAGATAAATGGGAGCAAGTCAATCTAATTTTAGCTACAGTTTGGGCACTTTCCATGATAAAACACCTTCGGAAAATGAATGGAAAATTCAGTGGGTTTAAATACAGTTGGAAAGCTTCATTTGGGAAAATGCAAGTATTACTGCCTCTTTTGAAGAAGATGGTCACTCAGATGAATGTTTTTATCTTTTCAGTTAAGGAAAACTGGTCTCTTGAAACTCCTTTGTGCAATAAAATTTATTTTTATGGGGGCACTGGAATGATGCTGATTAAATGCAATCCTGGTTGTTTAACCTCTTGCATCCCCTTGCTTTTGGAGCAACGCCTGCCTACGGTTTCAAACTGTAAATTGCCTTTAGCACCAGCAGCTCTCACTTTCTCATACTCCCACAACGGAGCAACGCGCTTTGGGATATTACTCTCTGCAGCTGTAATTAAAAATGGACTCCGGCTGGCAGAATAAACTAAAATAAAACTACAACGCCCCTATTTCAAAATTAACCATTACTCACCAAAAGCACATCAAACCCACTTAGCGGACATCCGTTAATCCCGCCGCGAGCCGGTTCAGGCTTTAATGCACACTGTTTTACACGTTAAGGGGTTTGAAGTCGCGGGCCAGCGCTGACCTTTCGCATCTGCTCCTCTCGCAGTAGGAATCTCCGCTCGCCGCTCCCCGTCAGGGCGGATTAGCGTGACGAAGTGCAGCTCTTCTGCTGGCTGCAATTTCGGGTTTTGATCAGAATTATTTCTTTCACAAACAATCACGTTTGGCTAAAACGTTACATCTGCTCTGAAAAGCCACTGGCAGGGCCGTCGTTTATTGGGGCGAGGCGAGTGGAGGTTTTTTAGCCCTCTTTTATAAAGCTGCAAACCCGTGTGGCTTTTTTGGGGGAGAGCTTCACTTCTTGCTCTTCCCCTTGCCCTTTATTCCTTTAGTTTTGTTTAGCTGAGATGAAAAGTCATTTTGGACAAACACGAAGCTGGTTGTGATGTCCTGGAGGGGTTTGGTGGGAGCACAGTGATGAGTGGGGAGCCCTGTGCTGAGTCAGCACTGCATTGTTGGGTTTATCTATTGCTAAGGATGCTTTGAAGGAAAATGTTATTTATTCCTAGGATCAGAGGAAAAAGTCCTTATTACGTGATCTACTGTGATTTTCCTTGGACTGGGTGAGAATAACAACAGACAGTTAAATATGTGTCTGTGTATGTCCAAGGTGTCTATGGTTGAGGGAATATTTACTTTGTCTTACAATGGGTGGGTGCTTGTAGAGAGCAAAAATACTGTTAACTGTACAAGCCCAGAATGTTGGGTTTATGCACTCATCTTGTAATGCCCAATCTAACAAAAAACCCAAGCGTTATACAAAGGGTTTCCCTTTGTGGTGTGCTCACATGAATTTCTAAAAGAGATTTGGTGTTCACTGGAGGACTCAGAATTACTATTTACCTCCCCTCCTGAGCCTGTGTCTCTGTTTCCAGATGGACCAATGTACAAGCAGTGTGGGTTGCCCAGAGAAACCTGTTTTGTGGTAAAAAAACAACCAACAAAAATCCCATAGAACTTCTCAAAATACTGCTCACTGCACATACTCTGTCACTTCCAGGCATGTGCTTGGGGCATAGGAAGGGATCAGAAGACAGTGGATAATGTTAAGTGCAGGTTGAGTACCTGAATTGTTGGCAGTTAGGTGAGCCTTGTCCTAATAACACAGCTTAATGTGGCTGCTTTTATCCTTTTCTCTCCAGCCATTCTTCCAAAGAGCAGAGACAGGAGATGAGCTCAGGTCAAGGTGACCTATAGATCCCAGAGGGAACAGTGGGCATGGCAAACCAGGCAAGGGACCCGAGAATGCAGAGCCTGAAGGATGCCCCATCTTGCCTGGGAAAATTCTTGGTCTGTCCTACTCTTTTTTCCCAAATGATCTGTTGTTTCTAGACTTGAAATGTCTTGTTTGCAAAATAACATTTGAATTTTTTGGTGCAATATAAATTAGCAGCCCCCCAGTGCTGGCCCAAGTCCCCTCCTGAGTTCACTGCCCCTCTGTATCATCTAAACTGTTCTACTACAAAAGGTGTTCAAACATTAAAATTTGTTCTGACAGTACAATAGGACATCTTCACCACTGAAACGATTCCCTGACTGGATCTGCAGTAAATGGTCCTTAGTTTGCTTTATTGCAAATCTCTAGATCTTTCTAGCTTCTGGCTTGGCCAAGAGAATGATAGGAAGACCTGTCCAAATTCTTCACATCTCCATTGTGTTTTCTCTGTTGCATGTTTGAATTGCCGAACTTGTCTTTAAGCAAACAAACTAAAGCAAAAATGCTGACAGGATAGTGGAAGATGAAATGGTCATGAGACCAACATCTTCTCTTAATCCATCATAGGGCAAAGCCTTTCTTACCACTCTTTGATGTGTTCTTAGGATCATAAATGGCAGAGATTTAGAGGATTATCAGAGGCAGGATATGATTGCCCTTGGATGCTCAGCAGAGGAGATGTTGGATATTAAGCTGATACTGTATGTAATCTTGGCCAAAAGACCAAGGAGAATTTTGTCTGAGCATCCCTGTGTTATCAACAGCATAGATGGCATGTGAACTTCACTTTCATGTCTACAGAATGAAATCATTCCTTTGCATATGAGTGAAAAAAAACATTGGGGAAAATTGCAGAATATTTTCTTCTGCTGCAGTCAAATCTGTTTCATCCAAAATGTGGCGTGATGAGATAATGAACTTCTCTGTTCTTCTACACCATACCTGCACTCTGTAAAAGTCAGAGGGTTTGAGAAACTTTTAGAAGTGGAACATTCACTTAAATTAATTCTGATTTGCTCTGGTTTACGATACCTTCATGTCATGGGCTGGCACTGTGCTGTTGAGGATGATTCATTGCCCTTTGCCTTAGCAGGGGTGCCTGAATTCAGAAGGTTGGAACTGGGGACTCCTTGCACCTTGTTACTACTTTATTTTTATTGTGGTTTGTGTGATGGCTTTATTACAGTACAGCCAGGGGTTTAATTTACTGGACTAAACATTAGTTTTAACAAGTCAAATTATCATTGTTCTTTCAGTTGTGCAGCCAAGAGAGTTTATTATTTTAAGTGCCTGATTACTTTAGCAGGTGCTCAGTTAATGGGGACTTCACTGTGTTATTTCATGTTTTTAGGTAGGGTGCAAAAAGCTCATTTTAAAAAGTCATGTTTCTTGAAAGAGCTATTTTATTTGGTGCAAACGTCCTAAGGGCAACCTTTATATTCCATTTTTTAACACAAAGCACACAAAAATGGCTTGGGAGGTGGAGAGCTGCATTGAGATTATGACGTGACTGAAGAATTTCTTCCATGTTCTGTTTCAGTCTTGAAACTTGGGATTATTTCCCTCTTTTTTTCCTGGAATATGTAATTTAGATATTTACAATTTTTAATAAATAAAATTATATTTATTAGTCTATGTTTATAAGTGCTGAGGGACCTGGGAAAGTAAAAGGAAAAATAAAAGCATTTATTTTCTATATTTTGATATGAAATGATGCATCATAAATACCACCTGACCTAGTTCCATGTGTGGTTGGGGCTTAGGATATCTACTTATTTTGCAGAAGTTGTTATCGGTAGCTACCATTGTATTTATCTACCTATAAACAAATGAATATATTTTGTAATATGGTTGTATTGGCATTGAAACCTTATCACTTCCAGAACGTTTTTATGCCGCCTTAAGACATCTCCATGTTCTCTCACTTCTACTCCATCAGGTCCATAAATCTTTCTGGTGGAATAGGTGATTAGTTTTGGTGTGAAGTCTGTTTATTGAATCACCAAGAATATTATCTGTGTTCATTTCATGAAAGCCAGTCATGGCAAGTGGAATCACTTACCATGCCCTCAGCATGGAGGCTGCTGGAAAAGTAAAGATGTGATGAAGAAGAAGGTAATACGTGTAACATTTAGTGTTTTATTATTATCAGTAAGAGAAGGAAAGCCCAAATTCAGCAGTTGTTAAAATCCTGATATAAACAGGGTTAGAAAAGATCAGGTTGAAGTTTGTTGTGCAGATTGTACACAAGGGTTTTTACATGTGTAATGAGCTTGAGAGGAGGAGGAGAGTAGAGCAAGGAGCAAGGAGCAGGATTTAAGTGCAGCAGCTGAGTGCTCTCTACCTTCTTCAAAGCCCTTTCCTTGCACTTGATCCGTGTCCATTTGACCATAGCAAAAGAATTGAATTTGCTTTTCGAACTGGTTGAATCTCAGATGGGGTATATTACACTTGCATCTGCTTTATGACTGTTAATGGTTTTAAGGTGAATGAGGGTAGATTTAGACTGGATATGGAAAGAAGTTTTTCCCTGTGAGGGTGGTGAGGCCCTGGCACAGGTTGCCCAGAAAAGCTGTGAATGCCCCATCCTGGGAGTGTTCAAGACCAGGTTGCATGGGGCTTGGAGCAGCCTGGGATGGTGAAAGATGTTCCTGTCTGTGGCAAGGGATTAGATTAGAACATCCTTAGGCTGGTGTTTAAAGTGCCTTGCAGCCCAAACCGTTCTGTCCTTCTGATTCTGTGATGTCCCAGGTTAGGTCACTGCTGAGCTGGGCAGATGAAGCCTTGAATTCCGACCCCTTTGGAGAGCTGCATCTCAGGCACTGTCAGGAGTGTGTTGTGTCTAGTGCTGCACTGGCTCTAGAGGGTAGAGTGAGTGCTATCTTCCCTTTCCCACAAGTGGCTGGGCTTTTCCTGGGACAGCATTCCTGAAATTGCCTTCTGCCATCTGCTGTGGCTCTGGACACTGTACCGGTACCTGTGTGAGAAACGTCCCCATGGAGCCCAGGCTGTGCCTCCCAGCTCCACTCCTCTCTGCCTCCAGTTATTCTCCATGTTCTTCAAATTGGTAAATCATATGACAATAAACAGAAATACTCTCAGTGAAGAGAGAAGGGGAAACTGTTGTTTATCTGGTCAGGTGGTTTAGATTAGCAGTGATGCTGGTCTGTATTATGTTACTTTAAATCATAGTGTCCCAACAGGACATAAATTATGAAGATTGTTACAGTATGTTTCATCCAATGTAAGATCAACAAATTGGAATAATTTTTTTAATAGGAAAATCAGTGCTTTGGCAAGGTTATTGTTGAAGAATTTAATTTAACTTGAGCTTTGCTTGCATTATTTCTTAATATATAAAAACTATTTGCATAATGTACGAAGTATAAACATTTTCAGAATCAAAGGCAAGAATGCCTTTTCCAAGATTACATAGAGTGGCAAACTACTTAGAATAGATCAGTGTTTGTGCTTTTGCTGTCAAAAATGTTTGATATAGAGCTGGCAAGCTGGTTTCTTCACTGACATAATTGTAAACAAGTGTTGGGAGACAGAAACAGCGTTCTTTGGAGAACATGGTGTAAAGGTTTGCACGTTCTCTGCTGCACATCTAACACAGCAATGTTTACAGCTGCAACAGGAATATAAATAGGTAACCTTTTTTAGAGTGTAAAGCAGCATTGCACTTTTGTGTAAATGATGTATGCAGATAAGTATGGGGAATGCGAGTGGTCAGCTCTGGATTTTCAAAGAACGTTGTAAATGCAGAAAAGCATTGACAATTCAGCTGGAAATTGGAGTTGTGTTTTTTTACAGTTTCAGATATGGCTATGAAGACAGAAATGGCATCTCAGTCCATGGCGGAGTGTCTTTAGTATTATTCTTCCATCCTTTCCCCTCATTAGTATCCTTCAGAGTTAAGAGCACTGCTCTCCCCAGTCACAAGTGATGCTGTGGAATGGGAGGATTGCCTCCGTTCACAATATTTTGTTCCTTGAGCTATTAAGGGGAGAAAACCAAATTTCTACCATGGTTCATCAGGTGTTGTTCACCTTCAGACCCTGTTGGCTATCTATGTGAGGATGGGGTGGAATGGAGAGAGTAGGGAATGGTAGGCACAATGCCTGACTTGCCTTGTCCATGCCTTGAAGCCTCAGCGGAGAGATGTGGGCCTTGAGTAACCTGAGTTTAGCTCTATTTTGGTGCATAATTATTTGCATTCCTAATTATTGTCCTGCTGTTCATGGATTAATGTTAAAAAGGAGGGCAGCAATGAGATGTTTACTTAATTTATGTTGTGTATAAATCCAGGCACAGCCAAAAAGTAGGAGGAAAGTATCTAATGCCACATGGATCCAAGTGTCCCTGAGGATGGTTCAGGCAGATTGATGATGCCAACAGGGAAGAATCCCAATATGTGCATGTGGTTTTGGGAATGAATATGTGTCCTTCTGTGCTGCCATCACCTTCCTAAATACTAGTTAATTACTCTTTTTTTGTGTTTTATCTATGTTGTCATTTTCAGATAAAGAGTGTAGCTTTGTGACATGATTTATGCCTCTTTATATGATAAAAGTATTTAGTGATGGAGTAAATAGAATCAAAATAAATCCATTTTTTTCCTGAGAACACAAGAGAAAATGTCGTGAGAGCCCTCATGACTAGCCACTAATCCTGACTTACAGTATCTTGACTTTGAAGAGTTTTTTCCTTTTATCTGCTGGCCTGTAGCTCAGTTAGGTAGTAATGTCATCTGGCTATGTGAGAGCTTCTGGAGTTTGGGAGTGAACCTTAATGGTTGATTTTATTGTTACAAGTGTCAAACTGCTAAGGAGAATACATGCTGTACCCTGGGTACTTTTTATTCAGGTGAGTGGAGAGAGCAAATGTGTGAGGTGTAGTCATCTCCAGTGTGACAGTGTCACTGTAACCTGAGTAATTTATTAATTTCCCTCTGATGAATGGTACAGATGCAGCCTGGGTGGCGGGGGAAGGGAAGACAGGTAGCCTTCACACTGCAGAAGGTCAGGGTTAATGCTGCCTCCAGCGTTATAATGACAGATGGGAGGCAGAAACCTTAATGTACTTGTGATTAGCACATGCTTTCCTTGGCTGGGCATCCAGAGGATTTAAGAAGCCCGAGTGCACACTTCATTTTAAAACAAACAAATAAAAAGTGTGCATGGTTATATTGTTGAGCCTTTCAGCTGTTTTGCTTAAATATCTCCACTTTGAGTCAAGTACTGTCAGCTGCTTTCTGGTGGAGATGCACGGGGGTGATCCATCACGGGGGACTTGCGCTGGGTGATGTATGAGCGCAACGCAACGACCTGTGAGCCTTTGATGTATAACTCATCAAGATAATGTTGGCAAGCATTGTACAAAAGCAGCGTGTTTAAAAAGTATTAAGATGAATGGATTCCTTGCTTAAGAAGTGTGAAAGGAAGAAAAATAGCAGATTAGCTCCAGGATCCCGCGGTTCTCCCAGAGCGCTGTGTGGAGCAGAGGGGTGGATGGAATTTCATCTTTCCACCCACTTCTGACAGCAAAGTGTCTGGCCCTGGTTTTCCCATTCTCAGGCAACAAAAGTAGCATTAAGTCTTATTTTGTGATAGTGGATTATATCAGTTTCAAGAGCAGCTTGACCAGTCACAAAACATTATGAGCTGGCTGAATTATTTTAAAGTTTACCCTGGGGTTTTTTTCACTTTTTTAGGTTAGCTTGTTTTTCTTAGTGTAGCTCTGATTTTTATCTCACGGAGACATATTGGGGCTGCTAGTACTTAAGAAACTTAAGAAATTTTAGATGTGATGTTATGACTGAAACACCATGAGTTTTTCAGTTCCTTCTTTCATGATCTTAAAAGACATGAAGGGAAGAGACCAGTGCACCCAAGGCATCTTGTCCATGCAGGGTTGCTTCACTACCTACTTATATTGCTCTTCATGGTTCGTTGCAGGGACTCTGCACTCTGCCACCCCTTGGGTGGTGTGATCTACTTATGTGGAGTTCCCTGAATGTCTGGATACTATTTTAGCCCAAATGTCCTAAAAGGGTTAGGTTAAAAATGTGTCTAATATGCCTGTTACTGAAAAACCAGGATACTTCATAATATTTACTTCATAGAAGTATCTTTTAATACTTCTTTATGGATTCTAGAAAACGCACAAAACCTTTCTTTCTCATGTCTTTTTATTTTTGAGGGAAAAATCAGAAAAAGTTCTCTTCTGGGGCCAAGGGACTGCAGATCCCTGTTATTAACAGAGTGAAAGTCAAGATTGTGTTGGGTCTCACTGTCATGAGTGAAGTGGTTTTCCCATTTTCATCAAGAAATGTGTGATGGTCTGATAAACTCTGCCCATCAGTGCAGTCTTGACAATGATCTTGCACTGCAGACTGCATAATAATTTTCATTATTTTTAATTAAAGTTGAAGAAGTGCAGACTCCTGCTCAAATTAAGGTTGGTTGTGTTGCCGGAATGCGGTAATTACTTTAATTGATCACAAGATAGTTTCCTTGATCACCAATTAGACCAAATTACCGATCAAGTTTCAAGACGTGAAGAAATGTCCAAACTGATTTTGTGTAATAGTGTTTTCATATCTAATCAAACCTAAAGATCTTTTCCTTCCAGAGCCAGTTGTATTTTCCCAAAGAAAGGTTAAGGCTCTACAAATATAAAGGTGATTAATAAACAATAGCGTTCCCATTCATTTAATTAGCAAAGGAAGTATTTAAGACCTTAATAGAGATTGTGTTGGTGAAATTGCTCAGTAGAACCATAGCTCTTTTTTTTAGTGAGGGATACATTTTGTGTGTAATTAAAGTAAACTAAAATGCAAGGGGTGAGTTGCTGTGGGTAATGTGCAATGAGGGAGAACATCTCTAAGCAGAGCAGGGCATGCACGAAGGCGGGCAGGCTTCATCCTTCACTGTGACACTGGGTTGCCCTGGTTGGGACAGTTGCAGACAGCTGGAGCAACCACCAGCAGGACATGTCCTGGGAAGACTCCTCTGAGCTGGAATTTATCCCTTTTTGTGAGTTGGACAGCCTCAAGTTGAGCAGTCTCTGGTAGGATGAACAGTTTTGTGACCGATATCCATTTTATCCAGCTGGGGACAATACTCTCTGTGGGGAAGGGGCACTGGGTTGTGTTGGTACACTGACTGGGGGGATTTGGTGGTCTGCTGAGGAGGAGGATTTGTCTGAAATGTGGAAGAAAGTATACAGAGCAAATTAATTTTTTAGAGTAATTTGCTTGTGTAATTCTCTCTGTGTGCTTTTGTTGGAGCAATGATTATTGTCTCACCATCAGTGACTATTTGCAGTGTGACCTGGGTCTGTACGTGCGTGGGTGAGTTCCTGGGATGAACAGACACCAATAGAGCATACACAAACCTGCTAGGGGGTTTTAAAAATTTATTTTTATCTTTTGCCTTGCTGTTTGTTTCTGTACAGGCAGTTTGGTTGCAAACACATCACTGTTTTAAACTTTGGAGGATATAGCTGTGTATAAATTGCTGTGTTGGGAATAGCATTCTTATTAAGTCCACGGACACTCTAAAAACATTTAAATCAACACTATTAATGGAGAAGTTTTTCCAAATCATTGCTAACATCTGATGCACAACTTGCAGCTTTCTACTTCAAAGCATGCTGCTGAAACAAGGGCAAATTTTTAAAAGTAATTGTTCACTCAAAGTAAAACTAAACCCAGCGAGAGCTTCAAGGGAAGTTAGATTCTTCTGAATTTTGGAAAGCTCTCGGGTCAAAGAAAAAAAGCTTTTTAATTGCTGACAGTTTGGTGATTTCCAAATGACAAACCTCATTGGAATGATTTTCTCTGATTATAACGTTTGCATTCATTTGACTGGCAAAACGACCAACAAAGTCATTCTTCATCCAGGCACCAATTCTTTTTTTTCCTTAAAGGTTTTTGCAATTTGTGAGAGGGAAAAAGACTTGAAACTATTATCAACCATTATATGTTATTCGTTGACCACATGTTTGTTTGAAATGGCCATCGCTTGGTGGAATGTGGGCTATATACATTCTCTTCCATAAATTAGCACTAAAAACCCACCTAAATCAGGTATGGTTTTGTGTAGCTTGTATTATAATCTGAACCAGACTGTAATGTGGATGTTCCTCCAGGTTTGCATATTAATTCAGGTCCTGAACCGATGGATGGAGCTTGGTATGAGCAAAGCCTGCTGCCTGCGTCCTGCTCACGCTCCCAGGCCCCACCGCATAATCACAGCCTTGATTTGCATGGGCATTCTCATTTTCTTTATTATGCAGTGATTTGCTTCTAAGTATTTTGGCAAGGGCCTACTATTATTTTCCTTTTGAGCCTATGATAAAACGTGCGTCCTGGGGGAGCTTGTGGGGACAGAGGATTGGAAAACCTATTTTAGCTTGTTTAAAGGGAAAATATGTCTCATAAAGCAAAGGGCAGGCCCACCTGCTGCCTTTTTCTCCCCAGTGAAGTAAATAGCAAAATGGTTAAATGGAGGGGTGTGTTTCTGGAAACAGTGTTGGTCATACTGTGGCATGGTGCTTAAACAGAAATGGAACGTTTCTAAGATGCAGTAGGGAATGGGGGACTTGGGATGGATATTTTAAATCCCTGCTGATGCCAGAGGTAAGATCATTGCTGTTGTGCAATAGCTTTGAGTCCTGGGCTAAGTCACATCGAGCAGGGTGATTTTCCAGGGTCTGCAAGGGATCATTTCAGCCATGCTGGGAAATGCACCAGTGGCATGAGAAGTTCAAATGCCTCTTTAGCAAAGACACAAACCCAAGGTGTAGCCATCTGGGACATCTTGTGGAGATTTTGAGATTTTGGAGTGAATCTTGCCAATCCACTGCCAATCCTGGCAGGTAGAGTATTTTCCTCTTTGCTCTCTCTTTCCCTAGGCTTTTGGATTTATGACACGTGTTGCTCTACAAGCAGAGAAGATGAATCACCACCCAGAATGGTTTAATGTCTACAGTAAGGTAAAGTGTTCACCAGCCCTAGTTATTCACACAGCATGGAGTTAAAGAGACCAAACCACCAGCCCATTCCCTCTGCCTTTGTTTGTAGCTTGTCTACAAGGTAGGGGAATGGGTAGTGTCTCTATAAAGAGATGCTGAGATTTTAAAGAGATGCTGAGATTTGCAGTGGTGAGGAATCAAGAATGAAGCTCTTTGCGCCTGCTGCCAGCTGTATGGTTGGAGACTGTGGCTTCACCTCTCTGGCTGAGATCTAAAAATAAAACAGAAGCCTTTAAACTCTTATTTAGCCAACCTGAATAAATTACTGTTTCAAAACTACTCACCAGCTCTCATTCCTGTCTGTGCAGCAAGTCAGGAACTCAGCGGTGTAGGGTAGCACACTGTTGGTACCTAAATGGGAGCCTGGCAGTCTCAATTTAGATTTGATTTGTTAAAAATTGTAGGCTCCTATGTCTCAACATAGCAGCTTATAAAATTTGTTTATAATATTACCTAACTGATGGTGGTCTCGTATTTATAAGGGTTACAAGGATTACTGCAACCCTCGAATGAAAGGTGCTGTGTGAAGGGAGAAATTATTGCTCTCCCTTCAGTTTTATTTTCTAATACTTCTCATTGCATTGTATCACACTGTTTGTTGTAGCATTTAGTGAATATATGGAAATCTCACTAAAAATATACCAAAAGAAATGACATGTGGACAAGCAGCCTGTAGCTCACACCACCACCACGAGAGCAGGACACCCCACCTCTCCCTGCAGCTGAAGCTCCCAGCAGAGACTTCCTCATCAGCCCTTCGTGTCACCCTGTTCAAGGGACATTAAATGATCCCTGGGAAAAAAACCTGATCACTCACTCTTCTGATTTTCTTGGGTTTCTAGAATATTCAGAATTGGTCTTTTTTTCCCTTTTGAGTCTTCCCAAAATCTCAGTCAAAGGCAAGACAAAATAATGCCCAACTTGCCATCTGGCTCAGTCTAAATAGACCTGTGATGCAGCTGAGAAAAACCAAGACTTTTTTTTTTTAATAAATCTGGATCAAGCTTAAGAATTTTTTCACCTTTGGGATGCTGGTTTTTAACAAAATGTGAGTCCCTGACCCAGCTCTTGGCAGCTTGGTCACTAGCCTGGGTTCTCCATGAAACTGATCCATGGAATTTAAATGTAAAGAGTGAATGATTTAATCAGACACCTCTTCTTGGATGAAGCCCAAGAATGCAAAGCCTGTGTTATTCTGCAGAGGGGCTCATCTGGTGAGATTCCAGGCTCTGTAAAGCCTCCTCACCTACAGCTCTTGTGGTTTACATGAGCAGGGAAGGTCCAGCTTGGTGCTTGCCAGGAGCACCGAGTAAAACCAGCTCACTATGGAGACACATGGCATTTCCAGTGAACTGCTGTTCAGCCTAGGTGTCAGAGATCTAAATGCCTTTGTAACCTCTTTCTTTTCCTTTGTGACAGGTTCAGATAACTCTGATTTCCCACGACTGCGGTGGGCTGACCAAGAGAGACGTGAAGCTGGCTCAGTTTATTGACAAAGCTGCTGCCTCAGTTTAACCAGGATGTAAATAGCTTTAGTACAGTGTCCACCTATATTTTGTGTTTAAATGAGATCCCTCTTTCCTTGTAATCCTGATTTCCAAAAGCCATAGAGGGAAAATATTTTGTAAAAGGAGTGGCTGAGCCTTTCTGGCCTTCAATACCTTAATCTTGAGACCCCTTTGGATGTGTGTGCTTGTCCTTTCCCATTGCTGGCTCTGCAAGAGGATGCAGTGGATAAACCAGCAATAAATACGTTTTGAACAATCCTTTTTTAAGAACTAAACTGAGCCTAGAATAAAACCAGGAACCCACCCATGTTCCCCAAGCCCACAGGAACTGGTGGCAGCTACCATTTGAGTTTCCCCCATGCCTGGCCACTTCCCTCATGTAGATTTGTACATCTCTGCACTTCAAACAGTGTAAGAGCAGCCTGGCCAGGTCAGTCCCCCCTGCCTTGGTACCATCATCTCTGCCAGTCACCAGTGACTAGTGCAAGGACACTGGGGAGAGCACTGCAAGCTGCTGCTGATGTGTCCTCGGAGCTGCAGCTCAACTGGCAGGAACAGCTGTATCCAGAGTTGCTGCTTGAGAGCCTTTCCCTGTCTGAGAGTATAGAATCACATAACCACGGACTGGTCTGGTTGGAAGGAACCTTGACGCTCATCTCATTTCAACCCCCTGCTGTGGGCAGGGTCACCTTCCACTAGACCAGTGTGCTCCAGGCCCCATCCAGGCTGCCTTGGACACTCCCAGGTGCAGGACTGGATCCTGGAGTTCCTGAAAACTTCAGCGCTGGTACTGCAAATACAAAAACGTCCTGGTGAGCTCCCAGCTCCCACACCTTTAAATGAAGCATGTGTTTAAGTGCTTGGGCAGGTTAGTGCTCAGCACCCTGCAGGATTGAGCCACTGTTGGTGTTGTAATGCTCCAGTACCTGCTGGATCAGGTGGGGGGTGGCTTGGCCAAGTGCCCGGAGCCCTGGCCAGGGCTGCTGGGGGTGAAGAAAGCAGCATTAGCAGGATTCTTGCTAAGCTGGGCTTGACTGAAGCTATGCTCACCCACTTTCTTTTCATAGCTAGAATTACTCGTTGCAAACGTTGTTGCAGGAGCTGTAGATCCCACCGACAACGTTTAAAATAATTTCTTACGTGGTTTGAATGTCTTTGTTTTTATCCTGTGATCCTCCCCGAGACAGATTTCCAGTGCCGGCAGGGAGATTTCAGCCTGCTCAAAGCCTGCAGGAGGGCCTCTCCCCCTGCAGTCCCCTGAGGAGTGTCCCCAGCGTGCCCTGTCATGCCCTGCCAGCAGCTCGGGGTGCGGCGCTCCGGGAGATTGACACTCCGAAATGCCGAGTGCATTGCTCGGATGACACCGGCGGCACAGCCACCAGCTACCGAGAAGGCAGATCCAGTGCCAAAATCTATATCGGGGCTACGTGTGAGGTGTGTGGTCTTGCAGATATTTTGGGATGCAAAATGCCATGAGCTGCCACCCAAGTGACTGTGTCGATAAAATGAGAAAGATATTTTTTGTAAATCCTTAGCAAACACACCATCATGTGCTAATTGGTCACACACAGGAAGCAAGATGTTGGGGTTTATTGTCAGTAACCCTGCTTGGGATATCAAGTTAATACCTAAAAAACACAAATTCAGACTACGTGCTCAGTTGTTCTTTTCTCACAAGTGCCTTTCCCCAGTGAAGTGGAGGATTTCCCTGATGTGGTTTGAAAATTGTCACTCTTGTGAAGAGCTAATAAAACTAAAACGACCAGGCTGTGATGTCTCCTCTTACTGGTGGGGAAGTGAAATGAGCTTCACCCAAAGTTTTGACAACATCTCTGATGAACTGTGAAAAGTCTGTTGTTCAGAACTGATATATAATGTGTGGGCTTTGAATAAAACCAATAAAATCAAATTCCTCCTTTGTAATTTGTTTCTTTATTATTGTACATATGTGACAAAGCTGTTTAGTTTGAAGATAAATTTAAGATAAATAATATTTAGTTACTGGGAGGTCTTTGGTTTAGAATATTGATATTTATTTACATACTCTGAGGAAAAAAATCCCCATCAACTAATTCAGCTCAGAGAGCTGCACTGTCTGGCTATGGCACAAAGCTGTGCTGGGGATGTTGAGACTCCTGATCAGCCAAGAGGCAAAAATACTCAGGAATGAGAAGGACGGCTTTGAAATGCTTCAAGTTTTATGGTCAGTGCTTGTTTAGCCATAATTTTAGTCATTTAGCCGTACTGTAGTCATTTCTTGATAACTTCTGGGGCATCCCACAGACCTGTAAGCATTGCTGTGAAATGTAAATAATAATAGAAAAGTAGGACAATGGAGAAGGAATGCACAGTTTCTCTGAGCTGGAACTTCACAGCAAACTTGGACAGCAAGGATTTAGTGGTAGGCGCTGGTGTGGGGCCAGAAAACTCAGCCTAAGGCTCCTTTTGAGAAGAGCATAATGTGCTCTGCTCTGAGCAAAAGTAGCCAGTGTACAAGGTTTGAGCCTTTCCCAGGTAGTGCCATCACTGGAGCTGTGCTGCTCTGTGAAGACAGGGCTCAAGCAGCTGCCCAAAACGCAGCTTCCTCTGCTGTGCTGGCTTCTCCTCCAGGGCAGCTTGAGACCTGCTCCTCAAGAGCCCACAAAGTTGCACCCCAAGGCAGAGTATTGCTGCTCCTGCAGTCACCTTTCCCTGTTTGCTTCCAGGTTCAGATCACCAGCCACCAGGTTAAATATTCTCTTGGAGTGTTAGGGGTTTTTTTGCTTTAAGGCTGATTGTGGCTTGAAATATTTGGATAATCCATCAGAAGCAGCCTTCTTGCTGGCAACTCTCCTGTGCTGAGACTGATATAACTAATGTGTCACCCCTAGACCACGATGTATGGGAAACACTGTCCCTGGGAGACCCTCCAGTGGTGCTCTGTGGCCACAGGAAATTAAAAAGCAAAAACTCGAGGCTGAGAGAGCAGAGTAGGAGAGATGCCTGCAGTGTGCTGTGTGTTGGGATCACTGCTCGGCTCCTGCAAGGCTGGAGATCAGACCTTCACAGCACCAGCTCTGAAACAGGGCCAGAGAATAATCCTTTTCTTTCCCCACAGTGGGAGCTCAGGTCCAGTAAACTGGAAAAATCATATTGAAATGAGAGGCAGTGGCATCAGATGTTCTATGGGGCTCTGGGAATGGGGTCCCACAGCTCTGCAGGAACACATTAGAAAGCAAAAGTTTGTAAGTTATGGCTCAGTCTGGATGCAGCAGCATTCCTCCTGCCCTTCCTCCTCCTCCTGGCTGCTCAGACTGGTGCTGCAGTGGCTGAAGAGGTGGGTTTTCTTTTAATTAACCTCTCTCACCTCGGACAGTTTGGACATGAGAAGGCTGAGGAGGACATGTCCTCAGCCAGCCAGCTCTCCAGGCTGGAAGGACAGATTGATGTGGTACTATTAACATGTCCTTGGCACATCCCTGGCTCCAGGGTGGGGCTGGAGGGATCACAGCATCCCTTGGGACACGTCTGGGCTGCTGTGCTGGTCATCACTGCCTCTTCATTGGCCTTGTCTGGAGCCTTGGGGGTTCAGCAGAGTAAAACTACAGGGTAGATCCCACTGGAATTTTTGGTTGGTTTATGTGCACCAGATGGCTCAGTGCAAGGTCAGGGTGCAGCATCCGTGGATTTGGATGATGAGCATGATTCCTGCATTTGCCCCATCCCTGCTCCAGCACTGTCTTTGTACTGTCTTGTAACCTGCCAAGTCCTCAGCCCTGCTTTTCCTTTCCCTCCTCTGAGGGGCTTTTCAATTCTGCAAAAAACAACTTTGAAAGCTTTGCACTTTCCACAGTTTCTTCTAGGTATGTGCATTTCCTCTGGCCATTTCAGCCTCAGATTAATGAGGGGATTGTCAATTAAATGAAGTTAATGAGTTCTTCTGCATGAGCTAGTTTCAATTTTTCACCACTGTTTGCTCCAAGAAACAAATATTTGTGGCTTGCTCAAAGTTACACCTCAGGAAGCGTGTGTGTGTCCTGGAACAAGTGCTCACAGAGTGTGCAGACTCGCAGCACAGAGCTGCTGACTAACTGAAGTAAATTGGCAACTGTTAATGCTCTTTCTCCTAAAGATCTAAGGCAAGGAGCAATCATGGATGTGAACTGTCCCACTGGCGTGTTTACATAAAAGCTGAAGATCTCTCACAGAGCTGGACTCTTTGGTGAGGAACTGGCAACTCATTTGTGAGTGAACTGTGGAAAGAGCCCAGGAACAACTTCCAGAGGTTCTCTGGTCAGTCAGCTGGTGCACATAGACTGCAGGGATGCTGGACCTTGGGAAGGGTCCCAGGGAGAGCAAAGGTCTGTGCTTGGGCTCCTGCACTGCTTCCAGACATGATGGGTGCACAAAGAAGGGAGGACAATCCCCTAAAGCTCAAAGGCACAGCTCTTCAGGGGAGTGCTCAGCAGTTTGTGCTTTTACCCAGGTGACAGGATGGGGGGATGCTCTGCATCTCACTGCTGGCTGCTCCCACCTTGGCATGGAGGCAGGCTGTTCCCCTGGGATGCCAGGAGGGATGATCCCCATGTCCACACAGCATCACCATGGCTGATTTCCTGCTCCTGACTGGAGCAGGTGTGTGCCTGAACTGCTCAACAATGCAAACCCAGTAAATCAAGAATAATCAGTCTGTGCTAGTGCTGGAATTTTGTCTATCCAGGAATTTATCCCAGCATTTGCCGATGTGGTTTCTTCTGGAAGTGACCTCATAAGGTGGTGACATCAAACAGCAAGTTCCACTCTCCCAGCCATGCCAAGAGTCACTTGGGGAAGGTAAGAAGCACCCAGTTTTTTCATTCAGCCATTGTGGAAATGGCACATGGAGCATCCAATCCTTCCTATGATGGATATGTTGCTTCCAATTTTCTTACTAGATCCTTAAGGCATTTACTTGAGGCTGTTGCAAGGTGTGTACCTGTGTGCTATGGCCTGCAGGGTATGGATGGAGGGCATGGGGGTTTGGCCCCTGTGGGCACTTGGGGTGGCTGCCAGTTCACTGTCCTCCCCTTGCCATTGCCTGCACTGGCCCAGAGTCTGTATGAAATGCATTTCAGCTTCAGATCCCCTCACCTGTTTGCTACTTACCATCCTTAAAATGCAATTGTTTTCTCTTTTACTAGGCAGCCCTTTCCCCCTTGTGATTTTGGCTCTGCTGGCTTAGGATCCTTTTAATACTCAATTTTCACATTGAAAAATCCCTCTTGGTCACACTCCTTGACTTGCTTGTCTTACAAAAGCCAGCTACTGTATGCAAACCTCTGAGCCTTAATTGTATACGCCAGTAATATGTAGCCAGGTCTGGCTAATGTCAAGAAACTCAGTCACGAGCACTGGAGGTTTCTAAGAGCTCTGGCTGCAGGACCAGGGAAGGGAGTGGCACATGCTGGGCTCCGAGGGGCTGGTGGGGTGCAAGATATGTGCACAGGTGGGCAGGACCCTCCCACACTGGCCAGTGACCCATGATGATGACTGGCAGAGTGAGCTGCCTCACACTTGAAACGGTCCCTGTGGGCACAGAGATGTTGTTTGGGACATTTAATGTGAAAGTGTTGGCTCAGTTACAGGGTCTGCAGCCACAGGCAGCTGTCTGGGCTCATCTTCCCCTCTCTCCAGGTGACAGACCTTTCTCATTGTTTACCTCAACCAAAGCATGCTCAAGCTCCTCTGGTACAGCAGAGAGGTGTGTGGAGCTCTGCTTAATGGTTAAGCCACACCAGAGAGGGGGATCCAAACCCAGGGGCCGGGTGAGCCTCTCCTGTACCCAGCTGTCAGGGGCCACCTGGTCCAAGAGGGGCTGATGCTTGTATTAGCTTTTGAGAAAAGGTGAAAATTAATAATTCCTGAATTTTTGAGAAGACCACGGCTTGGCCATTGTATTCTTGCAGTTTCTTTTTCCCTAAAGGAGGGGGCTTTTTCTTTTTTTACTACAGCAGAGTAGACACAGAAAAACCCCTATAAAACATAGGCCATGTCTATTCATATTTTTCTCTCCAGCACACCATCTCCTACTTTGTTTTCTCCTGACGACTCTGGAGGTTTATTTTTCAGCAAGGAGCTTATGTGGGCAATGAATGCTCAGCCAGAATTTCTGCCTGTAATTAATTGGCTGGGTAGCCCACCAGAAGTGGGATGTTTATGGGCACAGGGCTCTTATAATGTTCACTTCTGAGCCCTCATTCCTCTAGTTTGGATCGTAAACTTCACTTATCACCAGACTTTTATATGTTAATTATTCTGTGTCGCTGGGAGAAGGGAGGACATGCAGAAGTGCATGAAATAATGAATGATTTAGGCACGGGGGATTAGATGCTCCAGTTTGGGCTGACTGTCTATGAGAGAGAAAATTGATGCAAGGCAAAGTGGGAAGAAATTTAAATCAGGGTAAATGTGTGTTTGTTGGTGGAGCCTCACACTTTGAACTTGTGGAACCCAGTGCCAGGAGATGCCTCACCTGGGGACCATGAGGAAGAAAACCTGTAGGATAAGATTTGGCACCATTCCCCCCTGAGACATTTAAAATGTTGAGGTGCTTTGAAAAAAATCCCACTCAGCACAAATCTGCAAGTTTAAGAGCCTAAATGCCTTTGAAAATCTGGGCCGTGCAGGATTAGGTTTTGATGGAAGTCAGTGAGACTTAACACCTAAGGGACTAGGACCACTGGGAAATTGCATCCTGGCTTTTGGTGAGAATGCCTAGAATGGCATTACTGTGGGAAAAAAATGCCAAACAGAAAAATTCTTTAGTGTCTCACGGTCCCTTCCTGTTCCAGGGACGCTATAAATATCCTGCCAAGCCCTACCACACTGCTGTTCTCCAGCTCCATGGGCATTTGCTACTTGGCTTTGTGTCCTGACCTGAGGAGACAAGTGCCCTGAGCTACTTGGCACCCCAAGAGACAACATCTCTTTGCCTAAAATTTGTTTAAAATGTGATAGAGCCATCGAAATGCATTTTGCTGAAGGTGCAGGAAGCTGTTTGTGCCTCTGTGTGTATTGTTATTTATTAATTGAAGCCTAAATTAGCCCTCAAAAGGTTAGCAGTATTTAATGCAGAGAGCTCAAACATGCAACACATTCTTGGCACGTTTCCCTTTATTAATTAAAAACCTCTTTAAAACACTCTGCCTTCCACCTTGGAGCAATAAATTTCCACCTTGAGGAAATAGTTTCCTTGTTGTATTCCATACAGAGACGTTCTGTTAGCTGCAATCCCCATTTCAGTATAGGCCCCAGTCAGCCTTATTTCAATTTCAAAATAAACTTTCAAAAAGCCAGGTTTTTCTGTGAAAAAAGAAAGCGGGCGGGGGGAAGAAAACCTAAAAGAATTAACTTTTTTCCTTTTTAAAAATATATTTGGGATTAATTCCAATGTCGTTTACTGCTTGTGCAGACTGTGAACCACAAAGCTCCTTCTTAATAAGAGCTCACAGGACTCTGCAGAAGGTCCTGAAGCAGGCGAAGAATCCTTGGCAGCCCTAAATGAGCTGATGGCCCTGCATGGGAGGCACTAGCCTGCCTGCAGTTGCTGGGAGAGTTTTATGGCCCCCCTGTCACCCCCAGCTCTGGATGGCTGGTTTTCTTTATGACCGTGTGCCCAAGCCCAACTTGGCCAATGTCATGACATAACCTGGCAAAAACCTCACCTGATTTTGGGGAGTGAATGGCTTTTGTTCCCCTGTTGGTTCCAGCCTGTGCCTGCCAGAGACCTTGGTGTACAGGGAGGCAGGAAAGCTCTCTGCTGGCTCCTCCAGGAGTTCGTACCAAACTCAGGAGGTTTAGAGGAGAGATGATTGCAGACTCCTCTCTCTCGTCCTGACCCATCCTGCATGGCTGGGGAGGAACAGCCAGGCACTGAGGGCAGCAGAGATATTCTATCTCCAGTCTGTGCTCAGAACATGAGCAACCAACCCTGTCACACTGGAGCACCATCTGCAAATGTCAGATGTTGTTTAGCAGGGAAAGATGTGGATAAACTACTTTCAGTGGAGGAAAAACTTCTTTCCTTGCTTACTTTTATAATTATCCAGGCTGTAGATCCTATACATCTCCTTGGTAGGTTCATCACATGTGCAGCTAAAGGTATTCAAACAGCACACAGACCTTAAAGCATCCTAAAAGTGGGGGAAAGCTCTTAAGTTTTGTTGTGATTTGTTTGAGTTTGTTTAATTTCAAAGGGAAGTTTAGAAAGAAACTCTTTTAGGTCATGTCAAACCAAGAACTCTGTCCAGAATGGCTTGGACTCACTTTCTGTGAGCGCTCACAGGAGGTCGTGCTCCTTCCTGCACTCTCACAGCCCAGGGATGTGACATATCCAAAATGCACCTATGGACTTGAAACACATTCTGCAGGAGAGCTCGCCACTGCTTGATAAAGGGCTTTTGCAAAGCTGACTTGAAATAAATGCAGTAAAGCTGTCACTGAAATATAAATGATTAGAGCAACGTGACTCCCTGCTTCCCCCATCTTTTCTGCTCATTCTTGCTTTTAGCAAATATAATTTAAAAATAACCAGTTCAAGATGACTTGCTTGAGGGTGTTCTTGCCTTTGGGCCAGAAAGTCACTGGTTCAGTACTGGACTAAGTGGGTCCATGGTTTGGGTCCCACACAAGGGCAGGGGTCCCTGCAGAGCTGCAGGTCCTCCTGCCTGGGTGGGCACTGGGGGGACGCCAGGCTTCTCCCCTGGGATGAGCATCTCCATGCCATCAGCACCCAGGAGCTCCTGCCTTGCCTGGCACATCTGCCTTCTCCAAAAGTGCACTGGGGATGGGGATCACAGAAAATCCCCTTTCCAGGCAGCAGCGGGTGTGAAGCAAATGGAGGGTTCTATTGGGTGACAACCCCAAGTGCCACCTCCTTCTTGCAGAAGGTGCTTTCTTCCTGAGATTGTTCTTTCTCACAGCACAAATCACTACAGATTTCAGTGAGCTGCTGGATGACATCAAAACACTTAGTGACACTCTGATATTATCACTGGATGGGTTTTGTTTCACCATGCCATTTATTGACCTGTATTTGCCCTTCCTGGACCTCCAGGATGATACATTGAACAGTAATGGTAGAGCAGTTCTCACAAAAGAGACTCCAAATCACAGAACAAGACACTCTTCAAAGGTACTGAATTATTTTCTTGGAACAAATAGATATTTTGAGTCTGTTTTCCCCAGGGAAAATGTGTCTGTTCTCAGCATGAGCAGTGCTGAAGAGTCTAGGATGGCACCATCATATGGCACATGCTGGAAATAGACTGGTTTTGTTCCCATCAGGAGGACTAATGTAATTTCCCAGCACCATGCAGTATTGGTGTGTGATCAAGGTTCATCCCAAATGTGATCAATTTCCTGCTGGAAAATTCACTGGTTTTTCCTGTTTTCATTGTGCCTGGCCCTGGCATATCCTGGGATTCTCAGAGTCCTGGGTCTCCCCTGAGTGCAGAGCCCTGAGCAGGTCTCCATCCCTGTGGTCTGTCTCTCCCCTCAGCACACCTGGGAGAGAGATGAGAGCTCATTCCAGGTTTATGGGGACAGCAGGGTTGGAGAATGTGCTTGCTTTAAAGTTTGGGAAGTGAGGAGGACTTGCCTTCTTCTTACAGCACTAATCTGGGTTGTGCTGGGCTTTCCCTCAGCAATGGACTTCTCTGGATCTTGTGTGGGCAACAACTAACCCCAGGCATCAAGCCTAAACCGTGTGATGAGAAAAACTTCCCACAAATCCCCCAAATGGAGACTGTGAGGAACGATGCTCACTTTTTAAATTTCAAAGGCTTATTAAACCTTAACAAATACAACAAAGGACTGACTAAGGAAAAAGGACAGCGTGCTGGGAGCGCGTGACCATCTCCCACACGCTCACTCACAAAATGGCTGCTCTGCCTTTTATACCCCTGGTGTTGCATCGGGCAGCCCTGGCCCCTCCCAGGGTCTGTCAATCAACTCTTTCTCACCATCCATTGGTGGAGACTGCTCTCTTGCAATGTGATTGGCAGTGAGGTGTTGCCATGCCCCGCCTCCCTGCCCCACGCAAGGCGCTCACCTACAGGGCTCCCTCAGCGTGCCTGGGCCGGCCCAGGCTGGCCAGTGGCAACAATACGGGGGAAGGGGACTGTGGGGAGAACAGAGGACATCTAAACAACAAACCACAATAACCATACATCGATAAAACTTCTCTTAACATACACACAGTATTCATCCCCTAATTGTGAGAGCCAATCATCCCATTATTCATCTATAACAGAGACTGCTGAGTTTTACATATCTTGGGTTAACATTAATGTGATGTAAACCTATGATCACTGCTTGATACTCATTGTTTAAAAAACCCACAGTCTGGCCTGGAGTCCAGAAAAAATTCCGTGGATATAAAAAAAAATTCCTTTTACCCAAAACTCCAGGTGACTGTGGTTATTGTCAGGAGTCTCTGTGTTATTTCCTCCCTATCACTTATCAGGACTGGGGCTTCTACAAATGTTTTGTGTGCACATGGCACATGTTGTGAAACCATTCCTGGGTTGCCTCCTTTGATCTTTCGGGAGAAAATTATTTTGAAAGATGTTAAAGAAAGTAAAGATATTAATGACTCTGGAGGCTCATCGCTCAAAATACCTGGGTTGTCTCCACTGCTCCTTGCTCTGCTGGGTGGATGGAGGGGTGTTTGCCAAGGGTGCAGTTCTCCATGTGCCTTAGATATGGCACTTTCCCATTTTGCACAGCATTTGGAGATCTTTCTACCATGTTCTTCTTTCCCTGCAGGTTGCAACATCACCATTGTTAACATACTGGCATATTGGGAGAGATTGTGGAAGTCATCAAAGCAAAATCTTCTCCAGATCATGAGAGGATGAAAAAAACCTCCTTTTAGGCAGAATGTGATCCTTGGTGGTGAGCTCTGCCTGCAACCTGTGCTTCAAACCTTCATTGAAATAAGCCAGAATGATCAATGAATAAGCCTTTATGATTGAAAAGAATTCTGAAAATATCTTCTTTTTTTTTCTGTGAGCTGAATGGGTGGAAGTACAGCCATCAGCTCTGGGCCTGTGCTGAGGGCAGCTGCTGATGGAGGGAGGAACGTCGCCATTGAGAGCTGGAGCAGCTGTGGGCTGGGAAGGGATCACAGCCCGGGTCCTTTTCCTGGAAACCTTGTGGCAAGGCTGGGACTAGAGCCCAGGCCTCCAGTGCTCTCCCTGCCAGCTCCCTCTTTCTAAGATCCAGCAGCCTCGGCACAGCAAAAGAGCTGCTCTGAGCCAGCAAACCAACCCGTGCTAAGGAAACGGGCTGTGATACCTCAGAACAAAGCGGCTTGTTCCTGTGCTCTGATGCTGATTAGCACCTTGGAACAATCTGCTTGGCCTCCTCTGGCAGTTCTAGTGCAAACACACCCACGCAGCTCGGGGTAATCAGAGAAGGAAAGAGGAGACCTGTGAGCAGCCGCTGTTCCTGTGTGCAGCACAGGGTGTGCCAGCACAGAGCTGCACCCCCAGGGCTGGGCACGGTGACTTGCATGGCACAGCTGATGTGCCAGAGATGGTGAAGGCTGAGGCACCCTGACAGTGGGGATTAACAGAGCAGGACTGGCTGCACAACTTCACTTTGCCCCAACTCTGTCTCCTGTTCTTGTGCTATGGCAGGGACCAAGAAATGACTGTGGGGGCAACCAAAGGGAGCAAAGTGCCAGGGGGCAATGTACATTTGGGGCTTTGGTCTCTCTTGGGTGGGGTAGAGAGGGGTGTGTGCCTTGCAGGAGGGATGCTGGGGGCTCAGGGATGCTCCTCTGCCCCTGTGCAAACAGGCTCACATCTTTGATGACCTGACCATCAGGCAGCCACAAGTTGTGCCTCTGATGATATTGCTGGTATAACATCAGGTGAGTTTTTCTTAGTTTTGTATGACCATTCTTATGATTCTGCACAATCAGTGGGAGTTCAGCATTGCTAGAGGAACACAGAATCTCAGAATGGTTTGGGTTGGAAGGAACCTTAAAGAACCTCTAGTTTCAGCTCTGCTGCCATGGGCAGGGACACCTTCCACCTGACCAGGCTGCTCTAAGTCCTGTCCAACCTGCCCTTGAACACTTCCAAGCTGGGACATCAACAGCTACTCTGGGCAACCCGTGCCAGTGTCTTACCACCCTCACAGGGCAGAATTTCTAGAAAATATCCTCTTTTTCACTATATTATGGCTTCCAGCTGTAAAATAAATGAGACCCCCAACATGAGCAGTATCAAAGCAAAATTATTGATGCACCCCTACAGAGCAGACTGGGTTGATCTTGCAGAGCTCTTCCTGCCACTGTTGAAGCTGTGCCTGCCCCTCACCAACCCCAGAGAACTCATCTGCATTGCTCTCCAAATTCTCCCTTTCTGATCCCAGCCCTGGGTTGCCATTTGTAGTGTTTGTGCCCCAGAGCCTTCCCCAGGCCAGCTGGGAGCTGAGACCAGGAGCTACTCGTAAAAGGGTGAGCGAGAAACCAGTGACACAAGCTCCTGCTGAATTTGTTTTTCATGTTCTCATTTGTAATCATTTTGTGTTTTATGAGGGATACTTCCTAAAACTTTGCCAACATGATGGAAACATATGTGGTGCTCTTATTCATGATGTGACCCTTTTGGTGGAGAGATGAGATGAAAACCTGCTTTTCTCTGACATCTCCACAGCATATGGTCCAGTGAGATGGAAATTCAGTGGGGTGTGGGGTACCTGATCTTCCCCCAGCCATGCTGGCTCTGTTCACTCCTCCAGAAACACAGCCCACATAACTCTGCATGTACAAACTCCAGGTAGATTTTCTTGCCAATTATTTATTTAAACCTTTTGTCCTCCTTTTAAAATTTTGTTTTACTAGGGGTAGCCCAGCTCTGTGGCCTGTAGGTGACACAAAAAGTATTGTTTGGAATTTTCTCTGAATTGCAGCTTTGCTCCTGTGCTGGCCTCAAGGATAAATACAGGGGCCAGGTATCCCAAGTAGCTACCTAAAAGGCAGAGAGTGGTAAAATCCTCTAAGCTGACAGTGCACTGAGAGAGGTGGGGTTGTTCAGCCTGGAGAAAAGAAGGCTCCAGGGACACCTTAGATCCTCTTCCAGTGCCTAAAATGGCTACAAGAGAGATGGAGAGAGACAGCTTACAAGGGCACGAAGTGACAGGACAAGAAGGAATGGCTTTAAGTTTAAGGAGGGTAGATTTACATTAGATATTAGAAGGAAATTCTTCCCTGTGAAAATGGGGAGGCACTGGCACAGATTGCTTGGGGAAGTGATGTGTTGGGATGTTGCTTGGCTCCTTTCTTTAGGCAGGCAGGGCAGTGAGAAGCAGCCCTCTGAACATCTTTGGTCTTGGGAGGAGCCAGCTGCCATCCTGGGGCCTGTGTGACAGTGAGATGCTGGCCCTCAGCTTTGTCCTGGGACACTCCCTAAGCAGACAAATGAGAAATGGGGGTTCTCAGCAAGGAGACCCCCACTTATTAATGAGGGAAATTAATGCACTTTATGAGTTGAAGTCTCCTGCAATCTGGGCTGGTGAAAATTATAGACCAGGCCAAAAAAGTCAAGGAGGTTCACACCAGTGTGAACCAGACTTCATAAAATAGAAAGGAGAGGCCCCTTTTGTCAGGCGATGGCTTTTCCTCAGCAGCTAAATGATACATAATGTTTATATAGTGTTTTGCCTCTCCTAAAGGCGGGCTAGACATTAATTGATTCCAGGTTTGCTCTGTGAAGTAGGTCAGCTCTTTCCATTTTGCAGATAAAGGAGTGGTGGGGACCGCTGAGAGGTGCACGGGGGGTCAGCGCCGGCGCCGGGGCACCCACACGGATGGCTGCCCTCCCCTTGGGACCACGCTGCCACCCTAAATATACACCACTCCTGATGTATGTGGAAATCAGCTGGGACTCTGTAAACCCAGGTACATTAAGCCCGGTTCAAATGAAATCTGTTTATGTCTCCATTGCTTGCCACTGGTCAAAGCAGGACTTAACTAACCTAATGCTGTTTGTGTTCAAAGCCTCTTAAACCCTTGCTCTGTCTGTCTTGAAGTGAGATATAAAGTACTTGCTGGGGCCTGGCTGGAGGCCAGGGAACTGTTTCAGACCCCACTCTCTCTTCTGCTCATGGGGCAGTTTAGAAAAAGCATCGCACATTTCAAACAGTGATGGAAAAAAATAATTTTAATTCACTTCTATTTACATAACGTTGGAAGCATGGGAGGGTTTGGGCAGACAATTATTAATGGTTTAAATTGGCTTGATAAAAATGTTGCCTTGGTCTGGGAACATGAGCTGGCTCCCCAGGCCCTGGTGCCGGGTCAGCTGAACGCTGGCTGTGGGATTCAGGGAGCGAGGACCCAATGGCTTGGTGGGTCCCACTGCTGTGTTTCCTTTTGGCATCTTGGAAAGAGCCCCCTGCCCATTCTGCTGAGGCTGAACTGCTAAAATCCAAAGCCTGGATCTGGGGAAACCCCCATCTCTTCCCAGGGACCTCCATCTCTGGATGCCCAGCCTGGAGGTATTTGATATAAATATATCCCTCTGATCAGATCAGAGGGACACAGGGCATGCCCACCCTGGGAAACGCTGCTCCTTCACTGTGGCCTCAAAGCTTAACTGCTTAAAGATTTTGGTCCAGCCTTTTGGCCCTTTGTTTTTGGTTAGTACCTTGTGTGAATCAGCTCCAAAGCAGGTGGAGCCAGTCCCAAATGTGCAGCATGGGAGTGAGAGGGTGATTGGGTCCCGTGTAAAGGGCCCTGAGCTCTCCAGGTGTCAGAGGAGGTGGGCATGGGCAGGCAGTGTCACACCTGCAGTGAGAGCCTGGCCTGTGTGTTCCATCCTCACATCCATCCCTCAGAAGACTCAGACACAGTTTTACTGGTCTATTGCTCAGCAGGATCTAGCACCTATAAAACTGCTCTTAATTACTTCCCAAGTTACTCACCAGGGTGATGTTGATTTTCTCCTATAACCCAATAGGACTTTGCCTATTTAGCATAGAGCACTGCCCACCATAACTCTGTTGTCTGATTTATTGGGGTGTGATCATTCTCTGTGTGCATGTGGCTGGATTTTGGACACCACTGGACTGCTCACAGAAGCTGCCCAAGCTGTTTTTGCTTTCCAGCCTGTGCTTACCCCACAGCAGCACTGCACACACAGAGCTGTGGTGCTGCTGTGAGGCTCCAGCAGCTTCCTAAGTGCCTGCTCAAGGGGTAACAGCATGAAAAGCACCTGTGAGCCTGGCTTGGAGGGTGACAAATTCCAGGTCCTCCCTCTCAGTGTGTCCAGCTCACAGATGTGTAGGAAGCAGGGATGGTCCCCTCTAGCCATGGCGCTGACTGCCTCTGATCCACTTTGCCCTGCTTTGACACTTGAGATTAAAACAAGGGCTGTAGTAGCTAGGAAAATAGTAGAGAAAATGATGGTTGGGAAATAAATCCATGCCAGCATCAATTCCTGCAGCATCTAGACACTGCTTTGAAGTTCTGCCGTCAAAATATTCCCTCCATGATCCCTGGGATTACCCTGCACCATGGCATCTGAGTGCCAGCATTATGAAATTCATAAGTACTTTATCTGCCTACTTTGCAAGTCATCCTTGCACAGCAGACAACAGGACTCTGCTCAAAGACATGTTGGTGTTGGAGGCTGCATCTCTTACTGCTGCCACTTTGGCTTTGGCTGAAACCAGGGTAGAACTAATCTGAGCCCATTCTGCAATGCGTGAAATATTGTATTCAAAAGAGAAAAATTAATTTATGAGGATAAAGTTTGGAGGTTTTATATGTAGCCCAGTGACTGGTCTTCTCCAGAGGACTTCTTGAGGTGTCATGACTTATTTCTCCAAGGCTGCAGAGCCTGAGCAATGTAGTTACATGACAATGAGACATGGACAGAGAGGAGGTTTCCCTCTTAGATCATTAGGTTGCAGTATGGTTTTTTTCCTGTGCTGGCAGAAGGTGTTGGATGAAAGATCTGTGAATAACACATGGGCTGAGGAATGCTTCCTAACCTTAGTCATCACCTGGGTGAATCAGACAGGGAAAACAGTCTTTATTCTGCAACATAACCACATTCCACAGAGATTTTATTTGAGAAAGGGCTCAAAGTTTGTTCCAAAATTGTGCTACTGAGTGGAGTCCAGCCTCACTCTGCACAAGAGGTAACCTTCAGATGGATGCTGCATTTGATATGACACTCATAGGTAACATCATGCATAAAGTCATGTTACCTGGAGCCTTCTCAAGGAATATTGTAGGGAGTGTTTGAACTCAGTGGGAACTTCCTTAGTTCAAAAAGTGGAGAGTCCAGTTAAAAAAAGATTAGGAAAAGTCCTGAAAATTGAGGTTTCTGTTATAAAAGGGATCAGTACCTGAATCCTGGCATTCATGCTCCTCTTGCACGCCCAAGCACCAGGGCTTGTTCCAACTGATGAAGTTGTCCTGGACTGATGCTAACATGGGCAGAGGATCAGTCTCAGCACTTTGGGGCCTGTCATTAGAATACTCACGAGTGTGAAAGAGCATGTGGGGAAAATGCAGCTGGGGACAATGGTGAGAGGAACAGCACAACATCTCAGACCAGCACAGAAGCAACTGCAGTGAATATTTGATGGCTTACCACCCTCAGCATGGGATGTGCTCCAGAGGCTTCTTTTCTGTCCAATTTTCCATTTTGCACTGGAACTGGGCACTTCTGAGCAGACGCCTGTGGATTTCTGCTGGCCTGAGGAGCTGCTGCCTTACGTGGCACGCTCTCCTCTGGGATACCCCCCCAGCAGGCTGAGCCCTGCCAGGCCCTGCTTCTCCGTGGGGTTACTGCCTGCGGGTGCAGGTTGGTGATCTGGATAGAGACTTGCTGGAGTCAGGTCCTCAGCCCCCAGGCTTAGATGCTACAAAGAAAAAGATGGTAAATCAAAACATTTGGAAATCTGTTTCTTATTTACTGTACTGCCAAGCTGCTGTAAGGCTTGCTGGAATCACAGTCCCAGAAAAGCAGAGTGGAAAGGATTTTCCTACTGATGTTGTTGGCAGCGGGAGAGACCTCGCTGCTGCTGTGGGCTGGGACAGGTGGGGTTAGGATCAGGGATGGACTTTCTGTTTGCTTGTGAGGGTAAGGTAAACATTGCAAACATTCCTTGTCTCCCCTCAGCCCTTTTCAAGAGGGACATTTATTAAATAATGGGAAGAAACGAAGGCAGACTGGAATATTTGGGGAAGGGATACTTAGGGACTCGTTTTAGTGGTGACAAAGGGTAAATGTGTCAGGTCATAGTGGCAGGACAAAAGAAGTCAGATGCTCAGGCCACAGAAAGTTTTGTTGGATGTTTTCATGCTCACAGCATCACTTGAAAGGATCTCCCAGCACTAATTACCATCAGGCATGGGGAGAGATGCCAAGAAGATGGTTTATGGAACCAGGGAGCTCTTCCCAATGCATCAAGGTCTCACATCTTCCGTTTCCCCTGTCAACTGCCTGCATCTCTCCTGGGAATGTCACACATCATCTCACAAACTGCAACCAGGGTAAGCTGAGCAGGGAAAGTTTCCCAGAGACTTTTGTGCTGTGATGCCAGGAATCATAATTGCCTTGGCAGAAACAGCCACAGTTGTTCAAACCTGCCCTCTACCCATGAGTCAGAGTGGAAGTGCTGGAGTCATGGGATGGCTCGGAGCAAGGATGCAAAGTTGGGAGTTGCTTTCAGAGATTCTTATTTCCTTGAGGGAAAGTCTGAAAAAATATTAGTGAGGGAGCTAGAGAGAGTCCAGCAGCCTCAGAGCCTGCCTGCAGCCCACAAGGGCAGCACAGGCTCTGCCAGCTGGGATGGCAGGCAATAGCACCAGGAGCCTCCAGTGCCTGCAGGGGATGGGACCATCTCGGGGGTCCCCAGTAGCAGCAATGCCATGGCAGGGAGAGCAGCCATGCAGTTTGTGGGTGCCCGTGGGTGGGCTGTGGCACCAGTGATGTGTCCTGTGAGCTGTTCAGGGCATGTTTTGTAGAGGCAGCATTCACTGGGCAACAACCTTCCTTCTTGGAGCACAAAGAGACACAGCCCACAGTGGGACAGAGCCCTGAGTCCTGTGGAAAAGTCTTGTGGAGAACCAAGCTCCCATGTGGGGGGCTGCATTGGTGAGTGTGTCCTGTTTAGGTCAGAAAGCATGAGGAGATGGCTCAGCAGGGTTTCCTAAGGAGAAATGGCTTTGAGCATCTCAGGGGATCACTGGTAGTGAAAGCATTTCTGCTTAGGGGGTTGCCAGTCCCCCTCTGGCCCATGGAATGGAGGAAAGAGCAGAGCCAAGGGGAAATCATCCCTCAGCATCACCAGCGGGGGGACAAGGAATGTGAGCTGCTCTCTCTCCCAGCATCATGTCCTGCCCATGACACCTGGCTCCATCTGAGCACGGGGAGATGCAGCAAAAAGGACTGGGGATCGAGGAAGTGTGGGATGGGTGCTGGAGGAGCCCGTGCTTTGCAAAGCTTCTGTGGGGAGACCTTGGCATGAGAACTGCTTCCAACTCAAGGAAACTGTGATGGGATGCAGTCAGCCTGCCTCCACAGGATGGCTGGAGTGCTCAGAAGCTGGTGGTGGCAGGGATGTCCTGAGGCGGGCGTTGGACCAGTCTGAAGGCAGGTGGGAATGGAAACCCCAGTACCGAGCTCTCCCCAACCTTGGGGAGGTCCTGTCGCCTCCAGACTCCAAGTTCATGGCTCAGAGCCATCTCTCATTTAGTCCCAGTGAATTACTGAGCCCCAGGAAGCCAACCTTACTGAGGCTTTTGTAGAAGTCAAGGGCTCAAATTGAGCGGGAGCTTGGGGAAACCGTTTCCCTTGTTAAAATAAATGTATTAGTTTAATACGTACCAGGAGAGGATAGGGAGTTCTCCTTGTTAAATATTTACCAGTCAAACCCTGCTGAGGACTTACTTGGAGCAATTCAGCTTTAGTGATTTCCTTCTATTGTGGTCTAAGTCTCCAGCATTGCTGGGAAATCGCCTGGCAGGGCCAGGATGGCTGGTGACAGACCCGAGCCCCGGGCAGGGCAGTGGCAGCTGGGATGGCCACCCGCCTCCCTGGGGACCCTGCAGCGCCTCGGAGAGTCCCCAGACCTGCCCGGGGACCTGAATGAGATGTGGACACCTGCCCGGAGAAACAGAGGGAGCAGCCTTGTTCCCAAAGGGGAGCAGAGCACAGGACGGATGCCAAACAACCAGGCAAAAGAAAATGAACCTTAAAAAAAGGTGAGTAGAGACACAAAATGTTGCTCTGTGCCTTATCTGGTTCCTGAGAGCATCCCCACAGCCCAGACTCATTATAGTCCATTCTAACAAGGAGCATTATTTCTTTGGGGGCTTATCATCTTGGGAATGGGAGTAACTGTAAACAACACAAATTGTGAATTATTCTAATTTCCCTAAAATGTCCCTTCTGCTACCTGATGGTGGAGTTAAGCCATGGCCGATACCTCGAGATTTCCTGACACAGCTGTTTGATTTATCGGACCAATTTTATATTTATGTTGTTTACATGTATATATACTAATCTGACAAACATTTACATTAGCAATTTGTCATTTGCAAGTTTATAGTCCAGCAGTCTCTGTGGTTCTTAAAACTGGAAACACATTTTTTTGTAATCAAGTCAAATTCGGATCATTTCTATTGTTGATGGCTCCACATTGTTTTGTAACACTGTTGCTTTCCCTTAAACGCTCTAGAATAAAATGGAAAAATTAAGGGCATGAGGCATCTCAATGGAAAAGCTCCTGCTTTGTTGGTTCCCTGCTCTCCTGAAGGCAGCAATTGCAGATTGTCAAGTGTGTTTTTTAAAGAATGACTCTATTAATAATCTTAAGAGAAAACAGATGCGTGAGGTTTGCAACTAGAACTGTGGATACTCCAGGAGACATCAATTGTTGGAAGTAAACAACAGTCCTGATTCAACAAAGCTCTTAAGCAGACGCTTAACTTTGAGCATGCACTTAGCCCGGGCTTCAGCGAGGTGTTAACATATGTTCTGCTATATAAGGAGGGACTTAAGTACGTACTTACAGTTAAGCTTGTGCTTAAGTGCCTTGTTGAATTGGGGCCAACAATTCAGCTCTCCCTCTGTCTCCCTGACATTAACTGTGCCTGACATCCAGGAAATTCAAACAGGGGCTGCAGTAGTCACCTACCAGCAGAACTTTCCCTTCAGACCTGGGCTGCATCTATTTTGCAGCAGAGCCAAAGTGCTCTGGGTGGCAGGGTGAGGTCACCCCAAGCACCTCCCCATCCCTTGGGATCCCCACGGCACCATCTGTAGAGAGACAAAAACCCCATTATATTTGTAAAGACTTACAAATGAAGACCCAACCTCGAAATCTATCATATTTTTATTGGTTTTTTAATCAATAAATTTTTCCATAATGTTCAGCATGTTCATTAAAGACATCTGTTTTCTTTGTGCTCATTTTCAAGTGGTTGGGGTTTTTTTTGAGTAATGAGTAGCAAGAGTTGCACTGTGCAGTGATTTAGCCTCCATTGTCAACCTTTATGAATGAAAAGTTAATTTTTGCAATTTTTTGCCTTTGTAGATTTTTCTCCTGTTCCATCCTCCATCTGCTGAGTTGTGCACAGCAGGTGAATATGGATGGGAAGGGCCCCAGTGTCTTCACAGATTACTGATGGCCTCCAGGACCAGCCTGGATACTCTGGATGCCCTTCCTTGAAACTCTTCTCTTGGCTGTAGGTCACCTTCATTTCAGACCCAAATTACAGAGGATGAAGGTCTTTGCTCACTGCAATGATACTTTGAATCAGCATCACCAAAAAATCCAAGCCCTAGCTCACAGTTGTGCCTTGGGATCAATTCATCATCACTTGCTGGATTTATTTGCAGTAAACCAGATTTCTCTGAAAACTGAATGGATTTTGTTTCATGAGCCGGGGAGGACTCAGTGAAAGCAGCTAACAGAGTCAATACCTGCAGTTCCAAACCACACAAGGCAAATCCTGAACCAAACATCCCCAGAGGTTTCCTGATCTCCTGAGCTGAATTTCTGCCCTTTTTGTAATCAAAGGGAACTTTTGAACTTGCTTCAATGGTGCCAGAGCTGCTTTCTCTGGCAGGATTTTATTTCTGGGTGGTTTTTAAACTGTGGGTATAGCAGTTGTCTTTCCAGTCCCAGCTTTCTGTTTATCTATTTCCCAAAATTCACAGCTGGGGAGCCATGCTCATTGCCAAACAAAGGAGTTTGTTTTACCTGCCAAAGCCAGGTGTGAGGGACATGTAGCCCTCAGTTAAAAGGGTCTCAGGGAGTGTCATCCAGATGCAACACCAAGTTTTCTTGAATAAAAAAATACAATAAAGACCTCAAGGACCAGCTCTTCCCTGCTTATTTTTTTGCAGATGGCAGCATCCAACTTCCAGTTATTTCTGTCATGGAAAATAAAAAAGTCTACCAGAGGAAAAGGAATGTGAGTTTGCAGCAGAGTTTGGTACCTGAAAGGCTCCAGGCTGGAGTGCACACTCCTGATTTATGGTGTACTTGTTAAAACCACTTGTTCTTGTCATAACAAAGCAGATCCAAGTGAAGCTGGGTAGAAGGTCCCCTTCTAGCTGGCACTTCATCATGGCTTCTTACTCTGTCTTAGGTTCTGGGGGTTTACAGTTATATAAAACTTAATGAATCAGTATACTTTAGATTTCCTTCCTAATGCATATGGGTTCAATTAACTGCACTGTTTGCTTATTTAAGCGTTTTCATTAAATTGCTTTACTATATTTTCCCGCAATTGAAAGGGAACATGGTGGGGCTGATGCCATCTGCCACCATCAGTTTAGCAGAACTTTTTTCTTTGTTCAGGTCCATTCTTTTTTATTAGAAGAGACCCTCCTACCCCCAGTTCCCTGTGTGCCACGCTCTTATTGCATTCCCCTCTTCTGACTGCAGACTGATAAATAAAAAGCTTGAGCAAGGGCCTTCATGTATGGTATTTTTAAGGGTCTTTTTTACAAGATCAGTTTGCCCCCCACTCCCTTCTCTACCCCTGCTTGCAGATCCCTTTTTTGCTCCAGCTTGTGAATAAAGAATTGTTGCTATTGCAGTGGCTCTCAGCTCTTGCTGTGGCCAAAACACCCAGCCAGGCTGCAGGCTCAGCCCAGCACAGCAGGAACAAGGCAGGAGAAGCTTTTTCCTCATTTTTAAGGAATAGCTGATCCTAGGCATCTCACCAAACTTTCCTGAAGGTCTTTCTCATGGCAGGGAATGGTGTCCCTGCCTTCACCCATGGCTTATTTTCTGATCTGGTGCTCTTAGGGCTTCACACACTGTTGTCCCCCCTGCATGGAGGGGATGTTTTATTATTCCTCCTTGATGTTTTGCTCCATCCTTTTGAGCTGCATCTTGCAGTGTAAGTGCTCATTGTGAGTGGCCCTGTGTCCCAAAGGGCTGCTGGTCCCTCCAAAGCACCCCACACTGTCCAGGGGTGCCCTTCAGGGATGGACAGTGCCTTCCCCTGTTTTACAAACTAAACTGAATAAACTCACCCACCTGATTTGGAGTCTGCACCCTGTTACACAAAGCAAATGCCTTATACACATCACTATCAGGAAAAACCTCCTAGAGAATATAACAGAAGAAGGAAAAATATTCATCCTGAAGGACTCTTGTCCAAAGGTTGGATTATTTAATTTGGAAATGCAGCATTTGATATTGCATTATTTATCTGCCATCTCTGGGATGGCTCTTTAGGGAGCAGGGAAGGCACTCGTGCTCCTGGAGCAAAGTGATATTTTGCAATACAGTGTGAGGTGGAAAACGCCCCAGATTTATCATTTTCTGTTCTCTGCTGCAAGCATTTTATGTAAGAGAAGGTGCAACACAATAAATAACTTGCCCTAAAGGCACACAATGAATCTGTGGCAAGGCCAGCAAGAGAAAGGCTTTTAACCATTGCTTGCAAAAGCCCTTGTCCTCCCCAAAGTCTAAGGGAGCTGCTGTGTTTGTGGAGGACCAGAGGATGCTGTGAGACCCTCACCCAGCCTGTGCCCCCTTTTTGTAGAAGGGTTTCAATTTGTGAAGCAATTTACCAGATGAAACATCTCCAAGAATGAGACAGAGACTCAGAGAGAGAGAGAGAGAAAGAGAGAAAGAGAGAGAGAAAGAGAGAGAGAAAGAGAGAGAGAAAGAGAGAGAGAAAGAGAGAGAGAAAGAGAGAGAGAAAGAGAGAGAGAAAGAGAGAGAGAAAGAGGGAAAGAGGGAAAGAAAGAGAGAAAGAGAGAAAGAAAAAAGAAAAGAAAGAAAGAAAGAAAGAAAGAAAGAAAGAAAGAAAGAAAGAAAGAAAGAAAGAAAGAAAGAAAGAAAGAAAGAAAGAAAGAAAGAAAGAAAGAAAGAAAGAAAGAAAGAAAGAGAAAGAGAAAGAGAAAAGAAAGAGAAAAGAAAGAGAAAAGAAAGGAAAAGAAAAGAAAAGAAAAGAAAAGAAAAGAAAAGAAAAGAAAAGAAAAGAAAAGAAAAGAAAAGAAAAGAAAAGAAAAGAAAAGAAAAGAAAAGAAAAGAAAAGAAAAGAAAAGAAAAGAAAAGAAAAGAAAGAAAAGAAAAGAAAAGAAAAGAAAAGAAAAGAAAAGAAAGAAAGAAAACACCTTCATACTCTTTTGTTTGCAGTAAAGTGATTTTAAGAAAAAAAACAAAATGTGGAAAAATGCATTTAAACTGAAAGGAAAACCCTTACTCCCAAGTGGGGAGACTTTTTCTTCCTGTTCTTATTTTTGCGGTGTTCCGATTTCTGGTTTTTTCGATGAAAAATGCAACCAAGGCACCAAAGATGTTGCAAAACACCTCTGAATTATCAAATTAACCTTGGAGGGGGAGTGGGAGGTGGGGATTACCTGAAGAAAATCACCTTGTACCCTCGAATGTATCCCTGTTCCCCCCCTCCCCCCCCCGCCGCTCAACAGCTCCTGGGCACAGGGACCCCAACTTCAGCTGCTGGGATCTGCCAAAATCATAAGGAATCTCCCAAAAAACACCCAAACTGGGCTCTGGGAGACTTTTTGAGAGAGTGGTTTGACAGCCCTGCCAGCCCCAACCTCTTTCTCTGGTGCCTTTTCTTCTGTAAGTGAGGCATAAAATAAATGTAAGCTGCTGGCTGTGGTAAACATTCCCTCCAAACATGCCTGTTCTTGATGCCCCAAATGCAGATATTCAATTGTGGAAGAAAGTGGAGAAAGAAAAAAAAGAGAAAGAAAGAAAAGAAAAGAAATTAAAAGAAAAGGATAGAGAGAAAACTCCCGACGCTTCCAAGACACTAAAAATAGACTCTGATCACTTACCAAATGGTAAAATGAAAATGATTTGCTTTGAATAGTCTCCAGAAAGGCTCAGATACAATGTCTTGTGGAGAAAAATTGAATCAGTTGAAAGTGCAGACGCCAGCTCAGCCTAATCCCTCCCAGCTGCTTTGCTTTCCTTTTTTTCCAACAAGCAGCCCCTAAAAGTCATCTCCCTAATCCTGCAAACTGAAATTCAATCTTGTATTTTTTTTTTTAAATCAAGTTTCAAGCCTGGGGCTTGCAGGGTGGGGGAAGAGGAGGAGGGAGGGCTTTGGGGTTGCCTCCTTCCCCTCGCCCTGACTGCAGTAAACACAGCCTTGAATTCAAGGAAAAGCTTTAGACTACAATTCACTTGGCTTGAGCCAAACACACAAATCTGATGCCTTTAAAGCCCCTCCAGCAGACGGTAGATAGCTTTGAGATGTTCACTAAATGGCTGTCTGGTTGCTGCCTTTTTTGTTGCTGATTGGGGGCCCAAGGAGACCTTGTCTCTAGGTTGTTTTTTCTATTTTTCCCCCCCTTTTTTTTTTTTTTCTTCTGTTTTTGGTGTCTGCTGTTATCAGTGATTTTGGGTTGGGCATTTACCTAATGCAAAGACCAAGACAAACAATTTCTCACAGAGGCTGGTGATTGCATCCAGCAGTGCATGTACGGGCTCTGCTATCTCAGGGAATACCGAGAGGTATTTATGACACTTTCCCAAGAGTTTCCCGACTCCTGCCCTCCACTCCCCCAATTCCTGCCACGTGTGTGGCTTGCAAGGACTCAGGAAAGGCTCCTGGGGCATCCCAGTCCTCAGCTAGCTCCATGGCACTTGGAAGCATAGCTCCACGAGCTTCCAAATCTGCTTTGTCAGTCGTTGCCACCTGATGGTTCACTGATCCCAAATATTTTTGGCAACAAATAATACTGATTTGGTTTTGGAGAGTAACTGAGAATAGATAAAATAACAGGAAAATGTTCAAAACCAAATCCCATGGCTAAACATCCTGATAATTCAAATTCCTGGGTCTGAACTCTTTCAAACTTAGAGCTTCAGAGGTTTTCCCCCATTCAGCCATGCAGATTGGTCCTATGAGGTTTTTGTTTGAACCCAGGTCAGCGTCCAGAATCTGAGCAGGAAAAAAAAAATATATGTCTAAGAGTAAGAAGAGGACACCAGTTTTCCTGGATAGAAACTCCCCCACAACAGCTGCAGGCAGGTTTACACTCACCTGGTCAGGGAAAGATTCTGAGTGCCAAAGGAAAACAGGAAACAAAACTTACAAGAAAGAGTGGAGAGCTAAGGTGGGAGCCTTTGAGATGACTTGTCTTACCTGGTAGTATGATGACAAAATCCCACAAAATGGGAAAATCACAATAAAATCCCACTTTTCACCAATGCAGAGATGATTATTTTGTCTGTTCCCAACATGCACTTTTCTTCCTTTTGTTAGCATACTGGCCTCCACGCCCCCAACATATCAGAGACAAACTTCTCCTTGTTCACAACTGATTGTTATTTCTGCTCTGAGATTCCTGGGGTTACATGACATTTACTCAGAAAATATAAGTTCTTGCTCTCTGTACCCCTGTGCCCATCAGTGTGATACAAGGCTGGGTCACTGGGATTGCTGAAGTGATGTGGAACTGAATTACCTCTTGTCTAATGAGGGAGAGTGCATTGGGCACCCAGATCAAATGGCCCCATGTGCTGGTTGCAGGATTTTATGGTGTAAACTGATGGACAATTGAGATAAACATACATAATTAAATGGGTAGAGATACACAGGTACATGGGGGATGGATAAATTAGTGTAATTGGCATAATTAGATGGATATACAGGGTCCTCAGAGGGTGGATAATTTGATACTAATGCAGAAGATGTGATGGTGGAGAGAAAGCCTGTGCATGTGACGTGGACTAGGTGGCCTAGCCAGGGGTAAGGGTGGTCTTGATGCATGTCAGGAATAGTGTGGCATGTCAGAAAAGTGGGATGTGTGGTGTTAGAGTGTCCAGTGGGATGAAAAATGGGATGGATGGCTGAGCAGTGGAGCTGGGAATGAGGGGGCTGATGGGCTGCATGGTGAACCTGTGGGGTGAATATGGGGATAGAAGAGGGGCTGGCTGGATCCACTGTAAAACAGAAATATTTTAAAATGTAGAGCTAGCTAAGGGAGAAGGAAGGAAGGAAGGAAGGAAGGAAGGAAGGAAGGAAGGAAGGAAGGAAGGAAGGAAGGAAGGAAGGAAGGAAGGAAGGAAGGAAGGAAGGAAGGAAGGAAGGAAGGAAGGAAGGAAGGAAGGAAGGAAGGAAGGAAGGAAGGAAGGAAGGAAGGAAGGAAGGAAGGAAGGAAGGAAGGAAGGAAGGAAGGAAGGAAGGAAGGAAGGAAGGAAGGAAGGAAGGAAGGAAGGAAGGAAGGAAGGAAGGAAGGAAGGAAGGAAGGAAGGAAGGAAGGAAGGAAGGAAGGAAGGAAGGAAGGAAGGAAGGAAGGAAGGAAGGAAGGAAGGAAGGAAGGAAGGAAGGAAGGAAGGAAGGAAGGAAGGAAGGAAGGAAGGAAGGAAGGAAGGAAAGCCTGAAATAAGTTTGACAGAGAAAAATGCATGGAGTGGTCTGCAGCATACCTGAGCCTGATGGCCATGTTAAAAAGAGCAAATAGGTGTCTGTGTATCAGGTATTGGCTTGTTAGATGGGTGTGGAACACATAAATATGGAAGAAAGCTGGATTGGGAAGGTAAAGTAATTGCTGGATGACTAGGAATTAAGTGGAGTAAATGTAATCTGGATAGATTGAAATATGCAAAGCAGGTATTGTCAGTCTGTAGCTGTAATAGGTACCAAGGAGATAAGAACAGAGAGAGAAAACAGTGGAATGTAGGGAACAAATGGGCACATGAACTGATGCTGTGTCTGTTGACATGTTTAAGTATGTAAAGATGTGTTTGGCTACATAAATTCAAGTGACATGAGCAGCAGTGGCACTAACATATCTAACACAGGGAACTGGATGTAACAAGGAAAAGGTGATCCACTGGGAATATTCTGAGGCTGGTTCAGCTGAGTGGAAATCAGATGGGTGGGTGGATGAAGGGATGGGTGTATATACTGGCTGAATTGTCAAATGAGCTCATATTAGCTAGAAATATTGACCAGATAAACCTGTAGAGAACAAATTAATAAGTTAAAGACCAAGAGAGAAAGAGATTAGATTGATAGGGATAAGTTCACAGCAGACAGAATATGTGTTGTCTGGGTAAAGGAATGGAAAGATAGCTGGAAGAATGGAATAAACATATAACAATAAAAATGTGCTGATAGGGTGAATGAGGCATTGATTATGGGGAATGCAGATAGAGGGAGGAACAGATAAAAGAAGAACGATAGCAAAGTTAATAGATGAACAGTGAATAGAATAATAGATGAGTAGCACCCGTAGAGAGGGTATCTGGTGATTGAGATTCCCTGCAAACACACAGACAGAGAACTGTGAAAAAGGGGATGTACAAGACATAGGGGAGTGGGGAAAGCATGGGGTCAATGCACACAAAAAAAGATAAAGTGCACAGACTGGAGAGGGGAGTAGATATGGGAAAAAGCAAAAAAAAACACTTTAGGAGGAGTGAGATAAAATAGTAATGTAGTAAATATACATATAAAATTCATGCAGAATTAAGAGATTATGCTGAAAAAAAACCAAGCTTGGAACAATTAGCAAGCTAACAGGTTGGACCAGGTATTGGGTAGATAAGGAGATAGAGGAGTATTCATGAGCTGGGAGTGTTGAGAAACTAGCCTGATGGTATGAATTAGAAAGATGTTTAATGGAAGAGTAAATCCTGGACAGGATGATTGATGAAGAAGGATGTGGGTGCACATACAGATGAGTGGGGTACCAGGAAGCTCATCAGAGTGGGTACGAGTGAGCAGAGAAAATGAATATGGATTGAACAAGGAGGGAAATGAAAATATATAGTTTGGGACGTACTATGGAAATCCAGAGAGATTAATTGAAATTTGCATCAGATTAATTAGGTAGGTAAGTACTCACAGGCGCTACCTTAATGAGTATGTAGAAAAGAAACTGAAAAAATATCGTTAATCGTGGCAGGAGTTGCATTGATGTCTTGGGCAGGACAGGCAAAATCAGAAGGGGTGAATACATTAGTGCTGTAAGAAAGGATCAGGGCTATTAGTATATGTGAGATAGATGAGATGTGTGAGATGTGAATGTATGCAAAATAGGCTAAGAGGTCAGGTTAATGAGAAAACATGGGGAAAATGGATTATTAAGTGTTATGAAACTCACCTATGAACACCTACAGGGGTGTGTAGGAGGGAAAATTAGATGGACAGAAAGAGAACAGATCTGTTTGCACAAGAAATAAGCATAGAGAAATTACATGATCAAGGCTGACATGTGACTCCCAAATCAATCCTAAAACTAACACTAATTCTAAATTCTGACACGAACACAACTCTTAGCTTAATGCTTATTCTAACATTGCACTAAGGCAAATCTAAACCAAAGGTATCTGAACACAGCACTAATCCGAACCCTTGGCTTCACCTAAAACTGCATCCACTACCTAATCCTAACACAAACTGAGATCTCCCACTGACCCTGATACCAATCCTATCCTATGCCTAACCCATGCCTCATCCAAACCCTGCCATAAACCAAACATAATCCTAAATGCTGAACCAACCATATCCCAATTCTAAACCAATCTTTACCCAATTCCAACAAACCTTGACCCTAACTCTAATCCATAAGCCTTAACCCTGTCTCTAACTTAATCTTAACCTTGCATCTTAGAGGAATGGGTAGAAACAAGTGATACATTTTTTTTTAGCTGATACTAAATTGTGTTAAACCATAAGAAAGAAGATTAGGTAAATATGTCAGAGATAGAGTTGTCAGGATTATGTATTCTAAAGTTATATGGTTTTGTTGCCAGTAGGGGAGAAGGGCTGGCTAAATGAGTAGAGGTAGAGAGTCAAGGTAGAGATGAACAAGTGAAATATGTCCATCCAGAGGAGTTATAGCAGAGAGCTCAAAGGGTTCATGGGGATAAGTAATTCATAGTTATGATTATGATAGTTATGATTCAGATCAGAGTTCAGATAGATGAAGATACCTAGAACAGACGGAGGTATGTAACCAGTGGTGAAATCACATCTCCAGGTAGACTTGAAGTAGACAGGTATTGATATGGGATGGACAGGTGAGGAGTGAGGTGTTGGGGTGAGAAATGTAAAACTGATCAATAGACACAGCAGGGGAGCATTGGAATGAATAGGTGTCTGTGATGTCAAAGCCTGGGGGGTGTGGGGGTAGGACAAATAATGGGGTGGGTGCAGGTCAGGAAAGCAGACAGGAGCATGGATTTGACAATTTCTGACTTTTTCAAATGATGAGCCCTGCAAATGTGACCAGCAGAGGTGCCAGCCCCTGCCTGGCTCATGGTCCATGAGTGGGTGGAGACAGGTTTGTGCAGGATATTCCAAGCCCAGGCTCCACTGAACCCACTTCTGGGGTGCTCCCCAAAGCTGCTGCTTTCTGCAGAGCAGGGAGGGGAGGCTGATGCCTGTGTTCCACAGACCCTGGGACCCCCAATCTTCTCATCTGCCTTTCCAGGTTTTCCATCAAAGGTTCAAAACCTGTCCCTGTAAATGTTTAAAGAGGGGTGTCTTGCTTTGTGAGACCATAAGATTAAATTTGGGATCTGACTTAAAACAGGGACGGTGAGAGCACAACTCTCCAAAATGCTTTCCGCACCTTGCTTAACTTTATGCTTAAATGTAAGCAACTTTAATTTGCTGGCTTTAATAGCAGAGGAGCAGGGTGCTGTGGTTACCCATGGACCACAGCCCCAGTGCTCTGCAGCCAGTGACAGATCTCCAGCTGGCCTCCCTGAGATCAGGGCTTCACCTCATGCCTCGAAGCATTTCACTCAGTAATTTCCTTGTGTGCTTAAGTACTTTCCTGAATTAGCTCTTAAAAGAGTGAACTCTCTTTCTAGACTTTCTGGGAAAAAAGAAAAGGGAGTGGAGGGGGAATGGGAATTTTTGAGGGCGCCCAAACGCCAAGAGCCAGCCTTTGGAAGGGATTTGGGTTCTCACAGTTTCACCCAGGCAGTTAGAGGAGCCTCAGAAGGAGCCAGAGCAGAAACCTCTGGTAGACACTGGTACTGGGTGCTTTCAAAGATCCCAGTATGTACTTAGCTGTATCTTCAGACATCTAAATCCCTCTAAAAGTCTCACTCTTAGTGTCTAAATCCCAGGTGCCTAACTCACTTCTAGGAAAATCTCACACCAGGACCGATTCAGTGAATCTTTTTTTTTTTTAATCTTACTCACATAGGGCTTTTGAAAATCCCGTTCCTAATCTCCTATACCCAGGCATGTATCACACTGAACCTTGTAATATAAATTACTTTGCGCTTCTGGGGGACAGCCACTACTTTGTCAGCTCATAGTAGGTCAGATTTTTGGTTTTTGCATATTAACACATAGGTTTTCTGGTTGATTTTGTTTGTTTGTTTGTTTTGTTACAGGGGAGGTCTGAAGCTTCTCTGCAAGGCTTGAATTAGCAACCCGGAGCGAGTGGTTTACATGGTGTTCCGGGGAGGCATCGCAGGCTGCCGGGGATGGCAGGGCTGCATCCGCAGAGGTGTCGGGAGGAGCTGGTTCTGCGCTCCTCATTTACATCGCTGGGGTTTGCCCCTGGGCACAAACCTTCGCTCAGCTCCACTGATCTCCTGGGAAGACTTGTGAGCAAATTTGCTTGTCTTTAGCAGAGACTGAACGTTGTTACCTGGCTTTCTGCAAGAAATTACTTGAGTGAAGAAGGGGGGAAAAAATCAAATACATATGTTCTTTCATTTTTCTTCTTTTATTTCCTATGAGATTTTTTATTTGTTGGGAAGTTATTTGGTAAATAAAATTTTTGTGCATGTGCTTTCTTCATTAAAGAAATTGGAATTGGGGATAAACAAATTATTTTTTCCTGTAAAAAAACCCCCATCATTCTGCAGAAGAACAGGCTGGCTGCCACTGAAACATTTTTGATAGAAAATCAGCCTGCAGCCCTCCTTCTTAATCAGTTTGGAACAGAGCGTAGCCTGTAGCTTGTTAATAAGAGCAGCTTGCCCAAGCAGTTCACACAATGGTGAGCCACAGAGGAGGCTTGCTGCATAGCTGTGGATTTTATTTTGCAGCTCTGTTAATTAAAATATATTTTACTTTGAAGGAGGTTTTTACTGTTTTCTATGAGGCTGAGCAGAGAACTGTTCTTTTGGATAGATTAAAGGAGGGATATGAAATATTTTCTTAGAAGTAACAGCTCAGCTTTGTTTGATGGGCAAACAGCAAAAACAATGTGTAGTTTTGTATTTTTGTTTGTTCTCAGTCTTTGTATATGGGCTGGTTTATAAGTTGGTATATTTTGGATGTTTTGATAACATCAAACTAAATATTTCACATACAAGTTGCCAGTCTGAAACAGAAAAGTCACAGATTTTCATTTAATTGATAAAGTAATTTTTACTTATACGAGTATATACTAAAATAACAAGGCCTGAAACTGTGCCACTGAAGTTAATGACAAACCCTTCATAGGTTTCATATAAAACCTGTATTTTTATTATCCCAGTTCCACTGACTTTTGTTGCAAGATCGCAGCAAAATGTTAGGGCATTTCTAGGTGTTATTTTTATTATACAAACCCCTATTAAAATCTGTACTGAAGCATCCCATTAATTTAAATGGGACTTTGCATAGTTTGCTGAGTTCCAGGCCACAGATAAAGAGAAGTATGCAATTTAGAATTAAACTGACCACAGCTTTTTATTAGAAGACATTTAATCTTGAACCGACTGTGCAGTCTGAGGCATAAAGTATTTGTGAACTTCATCTGGGCTGGTGCAACCAGAGCCTCCAGTGTGCAGAAACTCCTGGGTTGGTCTGGGACCTCTCAGGACCATACAGCATTCCCAAGCAAAGCTCTCCCCAGACAGCTTTGCTTTGGAAATGCTAATAGGTAAGCCAGCACACCCAGAACAAATGGAAAACTTGATTCCGGTATTTCTCTGGCTCCAGGGATCTGCTTGCCCTGACAAAGCCTGCAATCAGTAGGCAGGAGTCTGGGGACTCTGCAGCAGCCGCTGGAAGGAGGGTCCCACCGGGATGGAGCCACTCGAGGTCGGAGTGATGCAGCTTCAGGAATTCCAGCTTGAGCTTCACACACTGGAAACCACCGGGAGGAATGTGCAGGGCGAGGGATGGAAAACCATCGCCTCCGGTGTGTGGAAACACCCACCAGCCAGACGCCGGCAAGGGGAGTTCAAAAAGCGAAGTGAGAAGGGTGGTGCTGAGCGGTATTTTATACTGCCCCCCCTCCGTGGGGACTTTGGGGACTAATGAACCATTAAATGACAGCTTTCCTCGGCTGCCGCCAGCCTGGGCACACACCTGGGCACCTCCGAAGGCACACCGCGAGGGAAAATGTGCTTGGGCAAGGCAGTCCAGAGCCGCTCCTCAAACACTCCAAACCCCCAAATAACTCAAGCTCTAACCAATGTGGGGGAGACCCAAAGGCTGCTGGAAGCAGGGCATCCGCAAAAGTGCACAGGGAAGTTGAAGGAGCTGCTTTCTGCTCAGTGTGTCCCTGGAATTTTCCCTTCCCTGAGCCATAAATGTGTCAAGATGCCCAAATGTCGCTCAGCGGCAGCAGATCAGCTTTCCGTGGTACAGTCACAGGGCGGGGGGACGCCGCTGAGGGACACCAGCACAGCAGGCTGTGTCCCTGGTCCCCCAGCTCTCTCCTGCAGACAGTTTCGGGAGGGGCTGGGTGGTTCAGGACTCCGACAACAAACCTGGGGCAGGGTTTGGCAAAGCGTGAGCGCCGCTGCTCTGCTTTAGGACTAATGGTGCTACCTCCAGGAACAGGAGAGAACGAGCACCTAAAATCCTGGCTAAAATCCCAGCGGAGGGCTGGCAGATCCCCTCCCGCCTGGAAACCGGGGGAAAATCAGTCCTTGTGCTGCTCTGGTGACACTGCCGTGGCTGTAGCGAGGGATGGAGTAGCCGGGAGCTCTGCTGAGCCCCCGTGTTGAGAACAAAGCCCTTGCGCTGCCCCCGGGGCACGAAGAGCTGCGATCCTCGGGGAGCGGGGCCGTCCGCGGCCGCGCAAAGAGCGCGCTGGGGCCGGGGAAGGGCCCGGCCGCGGCTGTTCCCGCCGCCGGCTCCGCGTGTTTCACTGATTCCTTACATCAGCTACGGCATTTGGGGCAAAACATTAATAGTTAATAAATGGTCATCAAATAGTAAATAAATAGCAATGAAATCAGAGGGGTTTGCGCTTGCGAAAACTGAATTAGAGGGAGAATTAATTGAACAACCCTTAAAATTCAGAATGTCGGGGGATTCGGAGAAACAAGAGAAAAGCGCACCTTAGCGAAACGGGACGGAGGAGCAGTGCCAGGGCTGCGACCCACCCCGGGGTGCTCCAGGGTGCGGGGATTAAATCTTTGGGGAGGAAAAAACCCACCCACGGCTCGGAGCGCTTGGGTTTGGTGGGATGCAGCAATGCAGCGGCGAGGAGGGCTGGATCCCCAGCTCCGGGCAAACAGCGGGAACAGCCTGCCACAAAATGGGACCTGGGGAGGGTTTCCACTGCCAGGGCTGCCCCGGGCACGGAACGGGGCTCCTGCCCTGTCGGGACGCTGCGGGGGACGCGGGGACACGGCGCAACTACCGGGGGGAGCCTCCCCAAAATGCCACCACGGGGCAGAAGGTGACTTTTCTCCTCGTTTAGTCGCTCTCTTAAACACAGCCAGAAAAGAACATTAAAGGCATTTCTAGATTTCGTTTCGGTTTAGGTTTTTTTTTTTTTTTAAGTTTTCTTTTTTATTCCCATGCTCTTAATTTTGAAAAAAAAATCACAAAACATAACTTATAAAACAATATATATACTGCATCCTTATCCACAACAGCATAATTGAAACATCCAGCGTAACGTTTACCACAGGTGTGAAATACACTGGGAAAGAAGTACCGTGTGCATTTTATGTCTCTTTGTCATCTACAGGTAATAAGTATCGACAAAAATAAGCAACAAATATGCCTGCCATTAAACTTCGTATGCCTTTTGTATGCGTATTAATAAAAATCATATTTATAATTTCCATGTTTTGTTTGTTGTTTTATTTTTCCAACAAGCACTTGTAAAAGTATCTATATTTACATAATAACACCTTAAGATAATAACACCTTAAGAATTTTTTTGGTTCCTTGATTTTCCTTCACATTTAGAAAAGCAAGGAACGCTTTCAGCTTTGCTAAAAACCTTTCCAGACGCCGAGGCTCGCTGTTTCTCTAGCAGAGATGCAGTATCTGAAATCACTTCATAACAAACAATTTTTCGTCCTTTTTTTCGAGACTTTATAAAACGGGGGTTGGTTTTCGGTTTTACTTTTTAAAGAGAAAAATCACCCCCTGCATTTAAATAAAGATGAATGATAATTTCATTATCAGGATAAGACTTTGGACGGGGAAAAAGATGAACACTTTTTGCATTGCTGGAGGGTTTTTGTGCTCTCTCACAACCGGGGATACTGCAGTCTTTTGGAAAGGATGAAGAGGTAGGAACCTTGAGCTGCTTAGTATCAGGAATGACTGGATTAGAACTTCCAACTAAAGAAAAAACATCAAGAATCATGCATTTTAAAAACAGTTTATTCAACGGCCAAGGACAATGATCCTGCACAATGCAACGGTAGATATAAATATAACCTTATATAAGTGGTTGACCCTTGTCATTATTATTTTAATAGTTTCATACCTAATATTTCAACCATTTTCCCCCCGCAGATTCTACTCTGCTGTTTGGTTTTTTTATTTTTTTCCCTCCCCTCTTCCCCCAACCTTTTTTTTTCTTTTTTTTTTTTTTTTCCTTTTTTTTTTCTTTTTTTCCGAGTGTGATTCTGTTTCTCAGTGGTAAACATTAACCAAACTCTCCCCGTGCGACAAGCGGCCAAGAACCGTCCCACCAGCTCTTACCACCGAGGCGTCCCGTCCTGCCGCCCTCCCCGCGGGGCAGCGGCCGCCTTACCGACTCCTGTGCAAGTTCAAGTAAACACATACAACCCGCATAATCCAGAGAAAAAAATTGCAACTCATCCATGTACCAGATTTCGGTGTCTCTTGCAAAAGTTTTCTGGTCCGTTTACGGTTTTAGATGGGGTTATTTTTTTATTATTATTAAATTTTTTTTAGTTTTAAAAAATATTTTTAAAGCGCTGTTTTGTTGGTTGCATCGTTGTTTTGCCTTTTTTTTTTTTTCCTAAACAGTCGAAGTCTGCGGAGTTTTGGGGGCTTTTTTTTGGAGGGGGGGGGGAGGAGGGAAGGAGTGCTTTATTTTATTTTTTTCCCCTCTCTCACTTGCTTAAGTTTTGCTTTTAATCATCATCGGGTTTAATATTTTTTTTTTCTTTTCCGTTAAACGTCGCTTTGCTTCTGCTTTGCTTTGTCGGCGGTGCTTTGTCGGAGGTGGTTTGTGTCAAGTCCGTCAACTGTTGTACTGACAGGCGTTTAAACTAGAGCCGGGGCTTTGCAAACTGCTGTAGCCGAAACTGGAGTGCTGCTTTGATTTCAGTCTGAGGCTGGCTAAGCTGGAGTTGCAAGTGTCCCGGTAGACGCTGTAGGGCGAGCCCGGTGGCCCGTAGGGACAGGCGGGCGAGGACATGGCCGAGTTGAGCGAGGAGCCGCTGATGTTGTTGATGTTGTTGAGGCCGGAGTTGGCCATGCCCGGCACGGCCGAGTGGCCCATACTGGAGGGCATGTTCATGGAGGGGATGCTGCTGGGCGCCGAGAACATGGACTGCGACGAGAGGGGGCTCATGGAGTTGAAGAAGGTGAAGCTCTTGGTGGAGAGCGGCGCCGGGGTGAGGCTTTTGGTGGCCCAGTTGTTGTAAGGGTAGCCGGCGTACATGTCGTCGTAGGGCTGCATCAGCCCGCTGAACTGGGGCACGTAGCCGTTCTTGCACAGGTCCATCTGCTGGTTCCGCTCCCGCTTTCTCCACTTGGCTCGGCGGTTCTTGAACCAAACCTGCGTGGGGAGGGGGGAGCGACACGTCTCGGTGAGCGCGGGCCCGCAGCAGCCGCCCACCCCACGGACCGTGCGGAGTCTCCGCAGCTCCCCGCGGCCCGGCCAGCCCCTCCGCGCCGCCAGAGCGGGCCCCGCGGCACCGCACCGCCTGTCCCGCCGCCCCTCGCCCCGCGGGACGGGGTCCCGCTCCGCAGGGTGCTGCGCGCCCCTGGGGCTCTGCGCGCATCCCTCTCTGTCCACCGGGATGTGCCGGCCGGGATGCGCGGCCGCCTCTCCGCCGAGGGTGCCTGCGCGGGTGTCCGCGGCCCCCGGCCCCCGCCGCCCCTTCCCCGAGCCAGGCGGGGAGCGAAGACACGGCCCGCTCTGATTAGGGCCGGCTCGCCCCGGCCCTGCCGCGTTTCCGAACGCTAATGCTGTGTAATAAAAGTCCCCTGTTACAGATCATAAAAAAAGGGATTGGATTAGTATGCTTAGGTTTAAAAAAAAAAAAAAAAAAATCAATCGCCGCATCGCCCTCGGATAGATGCAGTCTCTGCCTTTCTATCTAATGGGAATTTACAGCCCTAACTAGGCAACAGAGAAGAAGGGCTGGTCCTGATGTTTGATGCAAAAACTGGCTCCAGTCTCACTCTTATTTTTGTATATAATATCTATCTATCTATCTATCTATCTATCTATCTATCTATCTATCTATCTATCTATCTATCTATCTATCTATCTATCATCTGTCTCCCTTGGAAAGCATTTGAGTCCTCCGTGATGGAAGCCAGGCAACTTCAAAAATCTTTAAAAATTGGTTAAAAATCTGCATAATTCTGCTGCCGCCTGCGCCCAGGCTGCGAGCCTCCCTGGCAGCATCCTCCCCACCGCACCCCGGCTTTCTCCCGCTGAGCCAGGGCCCAGGAGCTCCCGCGGACACCGGGCCCCGGCCCGCGCAGGCTGCGCTCCCTGCGGAGCCGGGGCGGAGGCGGGGGGCGGCTCTTGGGGCCTCCCCTCCCGGCACACAAATGGCACAACTATTATTAAATACCGGGCTCGAGGATGGAAACTCCGTGGGGGAACGGATGGCGGAGTCTATTTAAAAAAATAACAATAATAAAAAGAATCCTATATAAATAGGAAACGAAAGCCAACATGTTCAAAACCTGTAATATACTCCTCGGAAGGTGCTTCCAGACAGGAATTTCCTGAAAATGAGGGTAATAGTTTTAATTATGGCTCCTAGACATTTTAAAGGAAGGCCCTCATAGCAAATTAAGGTTAGATTTGCAATCTGCCATCTCAGAACATCAAACCCAAACATCTCCACACAGAAGGAGAACGAAATTATGTTAATTGCAACTCATATTTTAGTTATATTTGCTCCCTGATACATTCAACCAGTATTAATGCCCAGGCTTTGTTTTGTTTTAAACTCAATTAAGACAATGCTTTCAGACGCATTTGTTTTAGATGGGTGTTTACTCTTTAAATGTTAAAAGCAGACCTCTGTAATCCGATTTGGTCACTCAAGGTTTAATTGCCAAGTTAAAAACAAAAAAACTGAAAGAAAAAAAAGAAAAAGTGGATTTTTCCATGCGGTGGGGCTTCGCTCTGCAGCTCCCGCTTCCTCCCGTGCTCAGCCCACGGTCCCGTGGTGGGCACCGTGCGGGAAATGTCTCGGGTGGAAAAAAGCACTTGGGAGATGGACAAACCGAGGCACAGGGATGGATCAATAGAGACCGAGCCGCTTCGGCCAGGATCTTTCACACATAAATCTCTCTAAGGAACCGCCGAAGCACACACACACACACACATATAATATATATGTTTCTCGCTGTAAGCACCAACATTACCGAACCTCGAGTCTGTCTAAGAGGGGCATATATGCATATATATATATACACACGCACACACACACACATATATATATGTTTCTCGCCGTCTGCACCAACATTACGAACAGCGAGTCTAAGAGGGGCATATATACATATATATATACCCACACATACACACGCTACATGTGTATCTACACACACCATACATATATATATAAATATGGTGGCATAAGCTCCGAAGAGTGTAAAAATGGAGCGCCTTGGCGGTAGAAGTTTGTGTCTTCAGCGCGTATTGACTTTGCGGCCGCTCCCCAGCCCCTGCCCTTCTCTTTCGCCCTCCGCAAACAGCCCGCGGCCTTGGGAGATGCGCGGCCGGGAGGGGCCCGAGCCCCGCACCGTGAGCACTGGGTCTGGCCATCCCGCTGCCGCGGTAGAGAGGGGCATGGTTTGCTGGGAATAACCAGAGCAAGGGGACGCGAGTTTGCTGCATCCCCGCTCCGCGTTTCGCCCACTCCAGAGGGTTCTTCCCCTGCATCAGCCCCTTCCCCACCCCGGCCTTTCGCTGCTCCCTGCACTGCTCGCCGCCCATTTTTCGAACCGGTCCCCATGGCGAGGCCGGCGGGCGGCATCTCCCCGTGGCCGAGAGCTGAGTTTCTCCTCTCCGGCCTGGATCCCAGTTTTGGTCATTAAAATCCAGGCAGAGCAGACCTTCGCAGCGCTCCCAGAAGGGGCGGCTTCCCCGAGCCCCCCACGCTCCGGCGGCCCCAGGGCAGAGTTCGCAGCCCCTCTTACCCGGACTCGGGGCTCGGTGAGGTTGGTCCAGACGGCGATCTCCTCCCGCATGCTCATGTCGGGGTAGCGGTTCCGCTGGAAGGTGGCCTCCAGCTCCTGCAGCTGCTGGCTGGTGAAGTGCGTCCGCTGCCGCCGCTGCTTCTTCTTCTTTGCCGGGTCGTCGGCGGCCCCGTCCTCGTTTTTCTGCTCGCCGCTGCGCTCTTTTTCTGCGAGGAAGTCGGGTTGGGGATGGTTGGTTTATTTGTTTTTCCCCCCTAATTTTTTTTTCTTTTTTTTTCTTTTTTTTTCTTTTTTTTTTTCTTTTTTTTTCTTTAGGTTTTTTTTTTCCCAATACAAGCACACAAAGGCAGATACACCCGCCCCGCACCCAGGGCTGCCCACCCCACCGGAGGCACGCGTGGGGGCACCCACTCGTGTCCCGCTGGGCCCTGAACCCAGCGAGCCCCGCAGCCCAACCCGGCCCGTGTCGGGGCTGGGGCAGGAGCGCGGAGCCCCGCCGGGCCCGGGGCACCCAGGGGCGCAGCAGGAGGGAGCCCAGAGCGGCTCGGAGCGGGCCCGGTGGTGACTGCATTCTGGGGAGCGGGGTCCCCGTGTCCCCGGCCGCTCCGCCTTTCCACGGCACCTTCTCGCTCCCTGCAAACCGAGCCGTGATCTTTGCTCCATTGTCTTTGTTGTGCTCGGCCGCGACAGGAAACTTTGGGAGGGCAGGGGTGGAAAATCCAGGAGCAATTAATTGCAAAAGGCCCCTCTCCGCTCCCCCACTTCATTCTCTTTTCGTAATTATTTTATTCTTCATCTTTTAGGATTTTGGTGTTTATTTTAACACAGGGCTGAGCGAAGCCCTGCGCAAAAATCATATTGGAAGAAGGAAAGAAAAAAACAAACCACCCAGGAGGGTTTTTTCAGCCGGGATTTGCGCGGGCTGGGAGCAGGAATTCAACACCGACCCTGCGAATCCCCTCTCCCATTTCCTAACGGGGTCTTTGGCTCTCCCAGTCCGGTTTCGGCCCGGTTTGTCCCGGCTGAAGCGCTCGGGGCGGGACTCAAGGCCCTGAACCAACGTTACTGCCGGCCTGGGCCGGGGGCCGCCGCCAACCCCGGCCTCGGTCCTGCTGCTGCAGAAGGGACAAACCGCGGCGAGTTTCTCCTTTAGAATTGAGGGTTTTTCCTCCTCCTTTTAAGAAGGTTTTCTTTTTCTTTTCTTTTCTTTTTTTTTTCTTTTTTTTTTTTAAACCCCCTTTCAGAGGGTTTTCTCCCGTCGCCCGCGGGCCCGGGGGCATTTCTACAGCCCCGACCTCTATGAGGTAAGCGGGAGTCTAAAAATAATCGCGTGCTGAATCCAGAGCCCGGAAGGGCTCGTCCTTGCAAAGTCACCCTTGAATCGCACCTTGCTGGGAACCCTCCACGGGAAAAGGGGTGAGGGTGCGAGCGAGCCTCGGGTGCTCAGCGGACCCCAAAGTGCCGATGGCTCTGCGGGGTTCGCAGCGCAGCCGAGGCCTCCCAGCACAGAGCCCACGGCCCCAGGGCCCCTGGCCCGCAGAGCGGCCCGGCCGCATGGCCCGGCTGCGAAACAGAAACAAAAATAACCCCGCCAAAACAAATCCTCCCGCTTTCGGCTGCCAATCGCTCGCATAAACCGGGCCGAGAGGGAGCGGGGGCGATCGGGAAGAGGCAGTGATCCCGATCCCAGTGCTGACTTTAACTCTCCCTGTCTTCCCTAAAAATCCGGCCTCAGCGCAGGGTTGTGACAGAATTCCAAATCGTAAAGGAAGGCATCTTTAATGGGATTTTGGAACTATGTTTGTACCATTAAAAATATTAAAGTCTAAAGGTATTTTGCAGGTTCTCGGAGAAGTAAAGCAGGCAGCTCCTCAACTCTCCGGCAGCACCGAGGGGTCACACACAGGGGTAGGGCAAAATGGAGCAAATCTCCCTCTCTAATCTCCAATAATCCCCTCTAATCTCGGTGTCCCTTCCAGACGCCGGTCTCTAACTTTGTTTGCGAATCAGGCCGGGAGGCACAACCCAAACCCTCTTTATCACCGAGTGCCACTTTGGGACCGACTCTTACCACAGCCATTCTCTAGGCTGAAAACTCCGAAGAGCAAAAATAGCTATTAGAAAAATCGAAATTATATAAAACACAAACTCCCTCTGAAACAGCCTTACTGGAGAAGAAATATCACGCTCCTTCTTGAAGCTTTTGTTCCTCTCTTCTACCTTTTCCTTGTCATTCTAAAAGTGTTGTTGTTTTAATTAAATGCAATCTGAGAGAGCACAGCGTTCCCTGTAGCCCTCGCACACGGTGGTCAGGGCATGGGGATCCTTCCCTTTTCCTGCGGGGAAAGCGCTCGGCCCCCACGCAAAACCTCTCCGCGGCCGCGCACATCCCCTCCGCGGCGGCCCGCGCTGCCTGCCTTGGCCCCACGCTGTCTCTCCGGCTCTGCCTGCCCTTTCTTTCTTTTTAATTTTTTTTAAATTTTTTTTTCGCTGACAGAGAGATCTTTTTCCATCTCTGCACCACCCGAGCTGGAAAATAAACCCGGGCAAAAGCTGACATTATTTCAGAAACATCCAGCAAAACCGCACTCCCCGAAAAGTCCCCCCTTCCTCCCGACCCCATCAATTAATAACTACATTTTTAAATTTAAAAATAATGATAAAAAATAATAAACGAGAGCAGCTTCTGGGATGGGACCACGGAGCCATGTGTCCCCCCCCGGCGGGCTGTCAGCGCCGGGCGCGGTGGGGGAGGCAGCTCCAGGAGGGCCCCTGCCCCCCGCTCCGGTTCCCGGGGCTCGGTTGGGATGGAGCCGCCGCGATCACCGGCAGTTCTTGCTCACCCTCGTCCCTCCATCCCCTCCGCTTGCGCGGGGGGTGCAGGCACAGCACCCCCGGCCGCCCCGCGGAGGGAAGGCGCGGTGGGGAGGGGGAGGCAGCGCGGGGGGAGCGGGCCGGGGGGAGGGGGAGGGTTACCTGGCACCTCCGTGTCGGAGGATTCACTGGCTGAGTTGTCGATCGGGTCTCTGGGTTCCGAGGATCTTTGCAAATGGAAGCTGGAAGCCATGTCATGGGAGGGTTGGGGTCTCAAGCTCTCAGGCAGTCTCTCCAAATTCATTCCACCCTTAAAGGAATCCATGGCAGGGGCGCCGGGCTGCCTGGGGGAGTTTGCAGGTGTTTATTCCACACAGAAAGGAACAAGGAGCTTTTTTTTTTAAAGAAGAAAAAAATCAACAAAAACCAAAAGCAAATCCACTTATTACTAACAGTATTATTTTAAGGGTGTCGGAAGCAATCTGGGCAGTGCCTGGAAGGCGGTTGTCTCTGCTGGGGAGAGGCACGGCGCTCCGGCCGCATAGGCAGGGAAGTGGTAAAGATCCCTTATAGAGAAACGCGAGTTGCGAGTTGGACAGTTTAAAGCTAAAGAGATTAAAGTGACCTGCCCTAGAACAAATGCCTGTAGTTAAACGGGGCTCCTCCCCCTGAAGGTTAAAACCTCCCCGTCTCGCTCATGCATCACTCCATCTAGCGCTGGCCCAGCCCGGCCGCGCGGGACCTGCCTCCGCTCTCCCCGCCATCCTCGCCCCTTGCGCGCCCGCGGCCAGACCGCGGCCCCCGCCGCCCCCGCCCGGCCCTCCCCGCCTGGCCGCGGCTCCTTCGGGGGTGCCTTCCCTCCTCCTTCTCCTCACGCGCCTCCTCCCCCAAACTCGGTGATGTATTCAAAATATTTCACAAACGAATGGAAAGACGAACAATCCGCTGGGGACCCCCGCCCGCCCCCATCACTCCGTCAGTTCGCCCCCCTCCTAATCCCCTACCAGCCGGCAGCGCGCAGGTTGCGCCCCCGCGCAGCACGGCACCCCACGGGTATCCCCACACCCCTCCAGGCTGGGCCTCACGACCCGCGGAACCTCCGCACCCAGCAATGGATGCGCACCCGCGCACTCCTCGGGATCTCTGCAGGGCTGAGCGACCCCACCGTATGTTTCAGTCCCACGGGGAATATGTTCCGTGAGGGGTGCTTGGGCTATAGACTCTGTCTGAACTGTTTTTAACCTTTTTAAACATTATTTTCCAGGCTGCTGGGGTTATAACACCGCTGCCCGGGCCCTGCAGCGGCAGTGCCATCTCTCCCATCACATCATCTTTCAGCACATGATTAATAACAAATAATTTCTCTGCTGCAGCCGAACTCGCGGTGACCCTCGGGAGGGGTCTCTGCGGCCGTGCCAGTCCGGGGGCCGGGGCAGCCGGCGGGGAGGGAGTGGGAGACCCCCACCCCTCTTCGGCAGCCCCTCTGTCCTGCATCGGTCACGGTGCGCCCTGTCCCGAGGCAGGGGCGTGTGGAGCAGGGCCGGTCCCCGGTGCTGCCCGTGCAGGCCGGGATACCGCCTTAGCCCTCCTGGATAACACCTCGGTGTTTTGGCGAAGTGGAAAAACCCACGGGAGAAGGAAGGTGGGACCCACAGGTACCGGGGATGAGGGGAAAAGGGAGAAGTGACACAGGAGGAAGAACCTGGCTGTGACTGCCCAGGGAAAGGACCCTCTCTCCTCTCTACTTTCTCGGCTCACTTTAACTGATCTGTCCTGACACTCTATTTTGCTTTCAAATCAAGTAAAGATGTGGGAGAGAACTTTTGAACTGTTTTATGGAAAAGTGGAGCGGAGCAGTGTTCCAGCCGCACAGGCTTTTTCCGACCCCGCCGGGGAGATGGGGCTGGGCCCACCCCGCACCCCTGGCAGCGCCCCGCAAGGCCCGGGGACCCCAGGGGGAGCCCAAAGCTCCCAGCCCGTTCACCTCTGGTCTTAAGCACCGTTCAGGGGATGTACATGTGAATGCTGTCAGGGTCAGCTCTCCCGAGCTCTCGTTCTTTCTGTTGTGGAGTGGTGGTTGTATTTTTTTTTTTTTTTTTTTTTTTTTTTTTTAGTGACATCTTGATGTCCTTCTGCCCGTTCGCCGCTCCCGGCTGAACTTCGCTCAGGAGTCTGCAAACGACTGGGAATTTCGAGCACCCGAGGTGAACTAGACAACCTAGGGGCTGTTTAAGATGGACGTGATTGAAAATGCAAATATTTACCAGGGTCTCTGGGCCTCGAGGGGCTCAGCTGATGCTGAGGCACGGCACGGGAAGGATGGAGACCTCCTCCCGTGTGAGAAGCAAGAGGTGGGAGCGGCCTTTCTCCCAAGGAGGAGGGAGGTGAATATGCTGCAAATGTACACCGTGACTGAGACCCTTCACTGTCCCCTTTTTCCCTTTATTTCCGTGGGCGGCAGGGCGACCCCGGGCTGCCGCCTTCGGCCGAAGGGAGACGGAGCCCAGCGGGCCGTGCTGGCGGGAGGCGGTGGGACTCCTTGACCTTAAGTGTCTTTTTCAACCTTGATGGTTCTATGATTCCACGAGTCTGCCAACAGCCTGGCTCCGCTCCGGCTATTTTAAACCTACTGCTCACAGCAGCCTCAGAACAGGAGGCAGCATATTTTGGTTCCTTTTAATTTTCCTTTTTTTTTAAAAAAATTTTAATTATTTTTTTAATACACCTTATTACAGTTTTTATTCTGTTCTGTAAAATCTAGTTTTAAAATATTCCTTTCTAGGTTCAGTTCCTCCAGGCTGGGCTCAAAGATAGGCTCTGCCCGGGCACCGGCGTGGTTCTACCGAGGCGGCGGCCGCGGTAGTGCCGGGTCCGGTTGTCTTCCCAGGCAGGCCTCGGTTCCTCCCGGGGTGTCACCGGGGTGGGCATCCCCCGATACCGCCCTTGAGCAGAGAGGGACGGGCTGGCCCTCGGCAGCCGGAGCAGCTCCCGGTTCTCTCCTGACGGTCTCCAGGAGTGTCCGCGCCCGGGCCGCGGTGTGGGCAGGCATTTACCGCGCACCTGCGCACGGTGGGAGAATGTGTCTATGTCATAGATCTGGCAAATCTGTATCTTAGATCTGTCTAATCCATACCATGTATCTGTCTTCTCTGTGTGTCTCACACGTAAATCATACGTGCATTTTTAAGGGCATGCTGTCACTCGGCGCTCTGTGGAGCGGGCACGGTCCTACAGCTCGGAATCTCTTCCTCGCGGTTATCCCCTGCTCGCGACACTTATGTCACGACAACAGAGCGTGCCCCCAGAGCGGTGACCCCCAGGTCTGCGCTTTTCCTCTTTCCTGCCATCCAAGCGCTCTCTGCCTCGGGATGGCGGGGACAGCTCTCAGCCGCGGCTCCTTCCACTGGGCGCTACGTCACGGGGCCATTCGCGTGACGTCATTCGCTGCCTCCCTGACGTCACGGCTCACCTTCCAGCCAGACTACGGCCCAAGGCAAGCCCTGATGTCCCACTCGGAGCCGGCCGCTCTTCCCGGGATTTGACAGCGGCCCAGCGGCCCCGCTGGCTGGGCAGGCCGGGGGCAGCGGGCTCCGGCTCCCCTTCTCCCACCTGGCGGGGGCTGAGGAGCTGCGGGCAGGAGGAGGGGCCGCGGCAGCCCGGCCGCAGAGACTCGGCCAGGACGGCCCTGGGGAGCCGCGACCTGCGTGGGCGTGGGAAGGGCCGGGCAGAGGCGGAGGGAGGGTGGGGCCGGGGCCAGCGGCACCCGCGGAGCTCCAGCGGGGACCCGGGCTAGCGGGACAGCTTTGGTGGGAACGCTCCGCGTGGAGTGGCCGGACAGCACCGCCGCTCCCGGGGACCGCGGCAGGGATCCGCGAAAGGCTGGAAACCCGAAAATAAAACCGCTCCGCTTCCTCCTGCTATAAATAACCCCAGAACCAAGGATGGCGCTTAGAAATAATTCGGCGCTGGCCACGCCAGTGACAGCCCCATGAAGAGGAGACGCGTCTGTCCGAGAGCGGGACTCGCACTGCCCCCGAGGGGACAGGGCCCTTTCACCCCCAGGAGTCTGGAGGGCGTCCCTGCTTTGGGAGACGTGCTCCCATCGCCGGCTGGTTGCGGTGGTTGCAGCCAATGCCAAACCACCTGGGCCGTATATCAGGTGATGAAGTTCAGCCTCTGCCAGCTTTTCCTTTTCAGATTTATTACCGTTGTATAGACTCAGGTTCAGTCTATAAATTATTGGGAATCGTTACAAAAATGAAGACACCTCCTCCCAAGCGCACCTCTGCCCGAGAAGAGAGGGAAACCTTCTGAAAAACAGAGCTGCTATGAGGCAAGAGAAGCCCCTCAAGGCAAACCCTACCAAATTCAGGTCAACCAAACCCAGCCAAACGCAGTCCAAACAACTCCAAACTCAGTCCAACCAAACCAAATCCAGCTCAGCCAAACTCAAGTCCACCCAGTCAAACCAAACCAAACCAAACCAAACCAAACCAAACCAAACCAAACCAAACCAAACCAAACCAAACCAAACCAAACCAAACCAAACCAAACCAAACCAAACCAAACCAAACCAAACCAAACCAAACCAAACCAAACCAAACCAAACCAAACCAAACCAAACCAAACCAAACCAAACTGCAACGAATGCAACCAGACCAGACCAAGCCAAACCCAAACAATGCAATCCCAGCCAAACCAAGCCCAAACCAAGACCGCGAGCCTCCCCCGTCGCCCCCTTCGCTGAACCCAGGAGACTGGACCTGCTGCAGGGAAACAACTTTTAATAGTGGAACCATCCAAAAAGCGCCCCGCGGGCACGCTTTTGCCGATGCGTGGCTCTCCCCACGGGGTGACCACGCGTGTCGGAAGGAGCAGGGTCCGGCGATGCGCGCCCGGGTGTGCGCAGGGCTGCGCGGTGCCCCGCGGAGCACGGAGCGCGCTGCGGGGGCGGGGGTTGTTGTTGCGCTGCACCGTGGGGGTGGTGTCCGCCGTGGAAGGGTTCCGGGGGTGTCCTGCCCCAAAACAGCATCACCCCAAATCAAAAGCATGACCCTTACGCACAAGGTGGAGATCGGCGTTTATGCCCCTGCGCAAGGCAAAGTTCTGCTCTCCTTGCTCGACCCGACCTGAAAGGAAAAGGAAGCAAAACCCCCAAAACGGCGAAAGAAGCCCCAGAACCCCCCGACCTCTGCCGGAGCTAGGGCCGGGTCCCCCACGGGCAGGGTGGGGAGGGAAGCAGAGCGAGGCAAGAAACCCAGCCCGAAGTGCGTGTTAAATCGCTCAGGAGGGGAAGGTGGAAAATTACGCTGGCTCCCGGCCGGCCTGTCCTCCTCTGCGCAGCCAGGACAGCAATTTTCCTAAGAAATAGAGCAAAACGAAATCAACCTCTTTTGGACCCGTAGCCTTCGTCCCTCCGTATATCGGCCAAGCCTCCGCCTTCCGCAGGAGCGCAGGGCCCGTCCGCGCCGCGGATGCTCTGCGGAGGGTTTCCAGCGGCCGCTCTCGGCGCCCCCGGCCTCCCACTGCCTCCCTGCCCCATCCCGCTCCCCTCGGTCCGGCCGAGCCTGCCCCACCACCTCGGCTCTCCCCGCCACTGAAACACCGTGGGGGAAACACACACGGAGGTGTCTGGCCCGGGACACTTCCCGGGGCACCTGGGGTACCCGGGGCTGCCTCCCCGCCATCCGCATCCCGCCCCGGGGCTCCCCCGGGCGCGGTGGCCAGCGGCAGCGCTTGAAAAAACTTGGGATGAAAAACTTGAAGGCTTAATGTTTTCTGACAGATACAAATGATACCCCAAGGCTTTCTTGAAATGCAGCGACTGACGGCTGGAGAAACGGTTTTCTTATTCGGGTTTCTGCAGCTGGAAGCAGTCGGGGGTGGAGTGGGAGGGTGCCTGTTCACTTCGGCCGTCATTCTACCAGCACCCCGAAAATAAAACCATCTCGTAGCTGTCCGACCTGGGACAACTCCTTTTACCCCCAAACCCCTGGCGGCACAGCCTCACCCATGCCAGGAGCTGCCTTCCAGCCCCCCTCGCATCCGTCACACCACTGAACTCCGCTCCAAAAAAACATGAATTTGCTGCTAGCAGCGCTTTGGATTTATCTCTAATAAACCTGATGTGAGTAGGAGAGTGCCAGTGCACTGCAATGACACAGCCGGAGGATGGACAGCTCAGCAATCTGGGTTGTTTCTTTTTTTTTTTTTTTTTCCCTAGGTGGGGGAAAAAGGGGGAAAATCACAATATAGCCACACAATTCCCTCTCTGGGCAGAGCGAACATGCTTTTCTGATTAATTGATGGAGGAAGGGGCACCGGAGTTTGCTAGGCAGCCTGCTCATATTACTCTGTGCATCTTTAGATCCCGAAATGTGGCTCTTTTGTGGGCTCAAAAAGATGCCTCTGAAACAGGATAATCAGAGGCCCGAGCACTCCGTCAGCATTTGTTGAAGACTCTTCTTCAGGAGAAAAAAGAGGCTACATTTAGAATGAACGACATTAGGTTTCCTTGTGGGTTTCTCCCCACTTTGTTTTGGGCGAGCAACCTCTTAATTGCTCCAGCATTTGGATGGGAGAAACACATTTCCCTTCAAGAGGACATTTCCTGAAGGGCTGAAATATTCTAATAATGCGCTGGACTCTTTAATGTGCTTAAAACAGCAGCGAAGACCCACACATTTCCTGCCTTAAAATGCAAGAACAGAGAAGTAATTAACCTTTGAGCACAATCAGCTTATCTTTTATATTATTTTGTTTATTTCCCCTCCTTTTATACTTTTTTCCTTTTACATTTTTCTCTTATTTTCTTTCCTTCTCCTCCTCGCCCATCTCCATATATATATATATATATATTTTTTTTCTTCCTCTCCTTTCAATTTTTTCTTCTTTTTTTCTTATTTCCCCCCAAAAGGCTGATCTCGCCCAGCTGCTCTGCTCTCGGCCCTACTCCTCTGGCCTCCACTGCCCCACGAGCAAACACAGCCGAGATAAAGGCACGGGACACTTTTCTCTCCATTTTCATTGTGGGAACGGCCGTATCTTCACGGGCACATCTCGGGGAGAGATAGGAAGACACCGCCTTCCAGAGGGCTGTGCTAATCAGCGCGCCGGGTTAGATATAAAAGTTCAGGGCAAATAAAACGAATTACTTTTATTAGCACGTTTAGGAGGCGGTCTAACGAAGGGATTCGGCTTTACTAGAGAATGTTTTCTCCTCCCCTTTTGTTATTTAAAAGCAATATATATCCGAGCGGTACATCACGGGAGGGAAATAATGAATTGTTTCATCTGCGGTCGTTTTCTGCGAGAAATGCGCGCCCTTCCATAAGCCCAAAAAGAAAGAGATATTTATAAAAAATATATAAAAATAGAATTAATTATATACAATGTATGGAAATACACATTTTCATAATAACACATGCATGAACAATAAAACGCACTGTAAAGCAGAGGTGGCAGAGCCACCAGGTTATTGTTCAGCAGTGAGTTTCGGCAGGAAAAATCTGCCTCGGTCTCAGGCGCCTCTAACTCGTCTAAAACTTTCCCAGGGAAATGTGGCGGGATTTCCAAGGACTTTGTTCATATTTCAGACAAATGAAGGATTTTTGGGGAAGTTTCGCCAGTGAAGTAGACCTCAGGAAATATTTGGAAGTCAGTTTTTATATAGGCGTCTGGAGCTGGCGCAGGGAATAACCTGAAGAACATTTGGTTTGTTAAATGGAATATATATATATGTTTAAATTAGTATCAAAAAAAGCAAACAACATCTAGGCTCTCGATTCAAGCACTGCGTATCATTTTATGTTCAATTCGTGACTCGGACTTTGCAGTGTGGTCACCAAAGTTTGGGGAAAGAGGAAGAAGTAATGGAGAATAACAGAAATAATAGAAAACTCGCTTAGTGACAAAGTTTTTAACGCGAGACTAAAAACGAAATCCCCGAAAGATAACATCAGTGGGCATTCCTCATGTCCATTTAAGCGGAGTTAACACGCGGAGAAAAACCATTTCTTCCCCAGTTCCACGACTTTACTCCTCCACAGGAGCTGCGTGGAACCGCGATACATGCAATTCCCAAAGATGGTACCTATTTTTAAAATTAAAATAAAAACAAGCCCAAAAAATCCAAACCAAGAAGAAGAAAGCACAGGGGCCGTAGAATATTATTTTCCCGAAAGGGAAAATTCATGGACGGCCCAGGGTCTCTGCGCCCTGCGCATCTCCAGCAGCCGCCGTCTCTTCCCCGCGGCAGCGCAGCCCCGCGGAGGCTCCGCGCAGCCCCGGCCGCATCTCCCGCACCCCCGGCTCGTCCCGGGGAGCCCCAACCCCGCCGGGCCCGCCCCGGGCATTGCTGCCGCCACCGGCCTCCCCGCCGGGAGCACCGGGGCCGAGCCGCGGAACGACCCGAGCAGCAGCGCTGGGGGCTGGAAACATTACGGTGCGTTTGGAAAAAAAATTAAATATATATATATATATACACACATAAAAAAATTATAAAATGAGGTAACCCCTCTGGAATTGCCTTTCCCAGCGCATTTGTCAGAGCTGACGAAGCGCAGAGGCCCCGAAAGAATTTATACACGGTATAAAGATGTCAAGGACTGCGCGGGGAGCGGAGCGCGGAGCGCCGGGCGGGAGGCGAGGCCGCGGCCAGGGGCGCTCCCCGTGCCGGCTCCGCTTTGTCTCCAGCCCCGGAACGCTCCGCACCCCGGCCGCGCCCGCAGACCCCGCGGAGGCGAGCGGGGCTGGGGCAGCACGGCTCCGGGGGACGGCAGCGGGCACTGGCGGCGTGGGGCGGGCCGGGAGCGGGGCGCACGCGTGGGGCGGGAGGGAGGGACGGCAGAACGGGCGGGACACGCGTGGGGCGGACCGGGAGGGACGGCAGGGACGGGCGGGACAAGCGTGGGGCGGGCCGGGCCGGCGGGGACACGCGTGGGGAACTCACCGGGTGGTGCGCTCGGCGGCCGCGGGGTGCCGGGCCCGGCGGGCGCTGTGCGCGTCCCGGCCGCCGCTCCAGGGTTTTCTTGGGAGATTTCCCCGTCTCCTCCTGACGTCAGCCCCGTCCCAGGGTGCCGCAGACGGGGGAGGGCCGGGGCCACCGCCGCCCGCACCGGGAGAGCGGCGGCGCCGGCCGCCCCGCACCTCGGTGCTGCCGCCGAAGGCATCCCCGAGCCCGGCCCCCCCGCCCGGCGGCTCCCGCCCGGCAGAGCCCCTCTCGGGGGGCGGCTTCGTGCTCCTGGCTACACGGCCCCTGCCCTCCTCATTTCCTCCCGGCTGGGACTTTTGTCCGAGGGGACAGAGACAAGGAATGGCCTCTTTTTTACTTCTCCCCCCCTCCGCTGAAATACTCTCTTGTTTCAGGACCTCAGGGTGGAACCGGGAGCACAGCGCTGAGCATCTGGGGGAAGGCAGCCAGGGCTGCCCCGGCTGGAGGATGCAGGGCTCCAGGGGATGCTTGCCTGGGTGATATCGGCACATTGAGCTCACTGCTCATTTCCAGACCCCTGGTCTGCTTTAATTTCCCAGGGATGCTTCTGGAGTTCCAGACACTGCACTTCTCATACCTACCCCCTGGAAGTTTCGCTCTCAAGAGAAAAACACAACACTCATGCAGTGACCAGGCAAGCACGGCAGCAGGGGTGTGCCTAGGGCTTTCCTAAGCAGAGCAGGTCACACACTTGTACACACACAGGCATAACTGTAGCTGAAAACTAAGGACAATGAATATGGAATGGATCAGAAAGATAAATAGCATAAAATCAGGAACAGTCCAGTCCCACACTTGCCATTTGTTATAGAGAGAAGAAGTAAATGGGATTCACATGTCGAGCATTAGCTGGTTGTTAGTCTGTAAGATAATATTAACTTCAGTGCTTGCTGGTTTACTCCAGTTTTCCAAAGGCAGTTCCAGGAGGCACCCAGCCTGTAATTTAGGATGGCACATACTGTGTGAAAGAGGCTTTGGCACTGAGGCCTACCAGCACATCAAGGTGATATTAACATAATAAAACTTTTGGAGAGGGAGTAGGAGCTCATAAATTAATGCATTCTACTGTTTTAATGCTGGGAGCTAACAATGTGTTTCCTGTTCAGCTGATCATCCCCTCTGCAGCCTAACAGCTGTTTTAAAGGTGCTGTGAAACTGAAAAGAGGGAAGATGATTGTCTTTAAATCAATGTTTAATGATGTGTTATTAGGAGAAAAGTCTTCCTCCAGCAGATGTTTACATGTTGAGGACAGAGGGGAGCTTCCCAGGCTGCCTGCCTGTCTGCCTGAGAAGCTGGGGAGACACCCCGTGTCCTCCCAGTCTTGCAGATGGAACAGAACCAGGGCACAGCTCACTCAGCACCAGGAGAGGCTTTGCCCAGGGCTGTGGGTGGGTGCTGAAGAAATTCTTCAGGGAGGTTGGACTAGAGGACCTCCAGTGGTCCCTTTCTACTGTACCCAGCCTGTGATTCTGATTCTGTGAAGGTTTTCAAGTAATTCAAGTCATAACTATGAGCAGGTAAATAGGGCAAATACTGAGAGCATCCTGCCCGTGTTCAGCCTGGGTTGTGGCTGTCAAGACCCTTCCTCCATGAAGATTGGATATGGATGCTGGAATATCCCCCAGCTCAGGGGCCTCCTTCTGGAGGGACGAGCCCAGAGTGAACCCCCTTTTAGAGGGGATCAAAAGACCTCTGGAGAGGCAAACAACTGGTCAGAGACCACCCAGCAGGGCAGTGGGGTGGCTTGTGGCCTCTGGGCTGCAAGGGCAGATTGCATACAGATTCTACCTCTCCTACTCTGGGAGACAATCCTTGCTGGATGTGTGTTATAGGCTGGAGTCCTGACTAAGCTCCTCAGCCACATAGGTCAGTTGGACTGAGACATTTCTGAACACTAACAGCACTAACAGCAAGCTTCAGGTACTAAAAAATAAATGTAGCTTCGAGGTAAGATGTAGGAGGGAACTGAGGCAGGGTGGAAATGGAAGCTGTGAGTATAAGCAGGTGCCTAAATCATGTTGTTTCCTTCATGCTTGATTCAGAGGTGGATTAATTAGTCTCAGTGTCTGCTTTTCTCAGCTTGCAGAATAAAAGGTGGTCATTGCAAAGCTTCTCCTCCAGAGAAGACATCAGATGAATCGAGGGATGTCAGTGACACACCAGGGCTTGTGCCCAAAAGACAGTGAGGAGTGTCCAGCGCTGCAGGGGGCTGGGAGGGAAGGGCATCTCCTCACCAGGTGACCTTCCCAATGCCAACCAAAACAGCATCAAATCATCTCTAAGCCAAGCCAAGCCAGTTTCCAAAAGTATTGTTTCCACAGGCAAGATGGTATTCTGTGTGATGATGGCACAGATTGTTCCTACACAAACAGAAGAAGCTTTGCAATTGCTTTTTTAAACCATCACAAGCATTCATTAAAAGAATGTCTCTCCATATTTCCAAATATAGTGAAGAAATGACTCTCCAAACTCACCCATTCCTTTATTTGCAGCCTTCCCTGTTAGTCCATCCTTGGAATAGTGTCTAAAAGGCCACACTGCCTCTCTGGGAGAAAGTGGGATGTTTGGAACATGACTGGATCGTAACATTTCTAAACTTCCCAGAAGAGGCAGATTGTAAAGGAATAAGCTTCTTTCTGTGCACGCACATTTGTTTTGGAGCCAAGTGGAAAGGAGAGCTCAGAAAAAGAAATGACAAATTGTTTGGAAAATATTGTCCTTCCCAAGACAGACCTAACAATATGGGGGGAAGGGAGTCAATAATGAAATTTTCCCTCTATATGTGAATCCAGCAGCCCTCCCATTCACTCCGCTGGGACCTTGGTGTGAGTCAGGCCTGCAAGATCATCCATTCAGGGAAATATTTCCAGAACTCAGTCCCCTCCCTGCTTCACTCTATTCCCCACTGAAAGAAGCTTACGTCTCAGTTTTATGGGAAGAGCAGAGGGATGAGACCCAGTGCTGTCCCCATTTCCCCCTAACCTCATCCACAGCCTGACATCGCTGATGGAAAAGGTGTCCATCATGAAGGAAAAGCAGAGCAGCTCTGTAACTTAAAAAACATATCCATGAGTTTATGCAAGGAAAATGAAGTATGAGGACTGGGAGAAGTCCTTTTTCCAGCCCTGCCCAGTCTCCTGGTGTGATTCCAGGATGTTGTATGAGGTTTATGTGCCTGCAACCAGCCACGCTGACCTCTCGCCAGGACATGGGCAGGTTAAGGCAGGAGAAGGTGTTGGACAAATAGAAGAAGCTATACAAGAGCAGAGTTTATTGGCATTTTGATCGTGCTTATGAAAGGCTCTTGCAGCTGCACTGGATCAATAATGCTAGACCCAAATCCTTTGTGGAAAAAATGAGGTGTGCATCACTGCCTTGTGGTTAGATGGAAACAGAGAAAACACTTGTTGTGGCAAGGAAATCCCTTCACTCCTTTTAAATCACTGAATTTATCATCATTGCCATCTTTGAGTAATAAACACACGTGATATTTATGCATCCCCAACTAGTAATAGTGACAGTTGTGCAACAACAACAACAAAAAAGCAGCAATTGTGTGCAGTCAGCAATTAGCAGCAGCCAGAGCCTTGAAAGATGTTGGGGAAGAAGTTTCTTTTGTGTGTGTGGTTGTGTTTATTCCCTGGTGACATGCTGCTAACAAGCTGCAAACCAAGGGTCACCCACAACAAACAGACACAAACAAACAAACTTTTGAAGAGGGTGGTAGTACTTAGCTTAATTCTCTTAAAGAATAATTATAGCCCTGTTTGTGACAACTGGAAAGGCCACATTTACTCCAATAAAACTGCTTGTTATTCTTCACGGTGACATTTGGAGATGTTTCCTCATACAATGTAGATGTTAACAGGAGTAGATCTCCATTGATGAAATATTGATGTATTTCTCATCTTTGTGCTTCCAGGATTTTCAGTTCTGCAGCTTGTGGTCAGTTGTTTGCTTTTCAGTAAAATCACAACACATTTAATGATGTTCCAGAGATCTGTTGGAGGAATAACCGCCAAAAAACAGAGTCTTGGGGATTTGGGCATTAAGGAAAAGTTGCTTAAGGTCTAGAAATCGATCCAAATATCCCTACTGCAGTCTATTCCATGCATTATGGATTGGGGGGAAAGTGATAAATGGTCCATATAGCTTCAAATTTACCCAGATGCCTCCTGTGTTCTCACAAGGTAGTTGTTACCTCTGACTCCAAATACTGTGTTGTGCTTCTGTATTATTCCCCTATGCTTTGACATCACAGCAGTGTCTCAGCTCATTCTTTGTCTGAATGCCACACTGGATCTGAATGTGATGCCCTGGCATCTACTCAAACCAGCTTCTTCGACTTTGTCAGGAAACAAAAAACCCATATAGGTATAATATAGATACTCAAGCCTACCTTTAGTTGAGATTCATTTAGCTTTGGTTGTAACAGGGACTGAGTTTGTACTCACAGGTAAATTTATGCTCATTCCTGAAGAGATGCTGAGGGCAGAGGTGTGCAGTGCACGTATCTGTCACTGGGTATGTACTCTATTCCTCCTTCTTCCCCAGAAACTGGCTTTGGGCCAAGGTGAGAGGAAGGAGAGGGGACTTTGGCCCAGACAGTCTTGATGCCTGAAGTTAAATAGTGGAACAAGACTTTCTTAGAGCCAGGACTACCTCCTCCCCTGCCCCATGGGACCTTCTCTGTCTTATATTATTATTGCTGTATCTATTAAGATTAATGACTTCCAAGCCGTTCTAAAACTATTTAAGTGCCTGATGATCCATCTGAAACTCATCTCCACTCTGTGCACAGGTCCCAAACATTAATCTTTATAGGTGACCACGTTGGCTTGTGGATGGAAATGAGGTAAATGCACATTATTTGGCAGGAGTTATACATGGGATAGAGCTCTCTGGCAGCAGACACAGGGCCTCATACAAATGAAAACTGATGGCTTAATATTTTGTTACATTTTCTCCCCCCAAGAGTTATTGCCTCCTAATTCGGGGATGGATTGAGCCATAGAGTGCTCTTGTTCTGGGAGAGGCTGCCATGTGTTAGCCTGGAGCTGTCCCCCAGGGAGCAGGGGCCAGGGGGATCCCCTGCTGCTCCCACTTCTTGCCCTGGCTGTACTCAGCATGCATAAATCCCACCATCAGTGTCTGAAGGTGGGGTTAAACATAGGCTGAAGTTACACTAGAGGTTGCATTTCTGAGGGAACTTGCTTTTCTGTGTGGTTCCAGGGAAGATGCAACCAACTCTGCACTAATTTCTAAATATGCACCTCATTATTTATGGACCTACAATATGTAGCTTTATTTAGGTGATTTTTAATTGCCAAACCTGTCATCAAGATCTCCTAAATTCAGTGAGCAGAAAGGAGAGATGCCTTCCAGAGGGAGTTGGAGGGTGTCCAGTGGAGCTGATGTGAGAAAACATCCTTTGCATCTCAGGATCTCCTCAGAGAACTCTCCTGTGCACTCATGGTACTACTCCTGCCATCCCATCCTGGCTGTCCTCATGCTCCAGAAAACACCACCCTGCCAAAGATCACAGAATCACGGAATCATAGAATGGTTTGGGTTGGAAGGGACCTTAAAGCCCACCTGATTTCAAGTGTGGGTGCAAATATTTGCTGCTTAGAAAGCAGATGAATTATCCATGTGTGTAGGTTAGAAACACACTTGGTATTTTTGCTCTCCTGAGGGGAACATTTACAGAAGAAGACTAACCTGGAGCTCTCCCAGTGACTGGGCTGACCACAGCATAATCACCAAAACTAGATGTAAGGTTAAAATGAAACACCTGCATGGAAAATGTTTGCAGAAGAGAAGTCCTTGTTTGCCTGGGAGCAAGAGAATTAAAGGCATTCATCCAGCTCAGTGAAATACTGTGAGATCTATGGGTGGGAAGTGCTAAGTATTGCAATTATTATTTACTATATATTAATATTTGTTATTCAGGAGGATTTGTGTGTGGAAGGAACTTGGAAGATCTGGTCTGGCTCTGTGTGTGCTGGGGCTCTCAAGGGATTTTTTAGTGTCTACCACAATTATAGATGAGGACTGAGTGAAACCTTGTGGTTTTGCTCTACAAAACATTAAATTCAGTAACTGCCCATATTTTCAGGGGGAAAAAAAAAAAAGAAAAAACTTTCAGAATGTATTTGAATGATATTTCAATGCTGTGGCTGGAGTGAAATATTCTATTTAAAAAGGAACACAGGTGGCTATTGGAGAGAAATATAGGCTTAGGCTCCTGGTCATAAAATCAAACACTAAAGATGAGGGTGTCAGGTACTTAATCACCCTGTTTCCCCCAGCCTGCAGAGAAAATCCACCTGCATGTCCTGTTTGCAGAGGCCTTTTTGCCTCTGTGTTGCTCACAGTGGTTGGTATTTTGTGTGAAGCTGTACCTGGCTGCAGATTTTCTTTCACCTTTCTTTTCACCTTTTTGGTACCTGCAAAAGAGAAAAGCAGAATGCTTCCCTGTGGACCTGGGGAAGCTGGATTTTCATGTTTTGAAAGATGACACATCTTTCTGGGTGAACTGCAAGAATTGCCAAGAAACATTTAAGGTGTATTTGTACAGTTGCTTACCGTACCTCTTCAGATTAGTGAGTACATTTAGATGTTTAGCTTTAAAAACCAGAGTTTATTCCTCTTCATTCTTAAGTAAACACTGGAAGTTCAGATCCTCCAGACCGGATAAGACCTCTGGTTCATCGGGTCTGGCTTTGTGCCTCTGGCAGTGACTCACATCTGATAGTGGGAGAAGCTGCTGCTGTGAGCTCAGCAGTGCAGTGGGCTGGGGGTGAGGGATGTACACGGGCTGGGATGCAGCTGGGTGCTGCACACTCCAGTCCTGCCCCTCCTGGGCAGCAAACCCTTTGGTTTCACATTGTTACATCTTCATTAGGTTTAAAACACTATGAAATATTAGATATGCTTCTTCACGAGAGCCTCATTGCCTTCATCAACACTGCCTGCAGAGCTGCTGCTGTTTTTTGGCCTTGGCTGTACCAACACCCTGCCATGAGAAACCTCCTGTTGTTTCTGTTCCTGCTTCCTTGATGTGCTGGGGTCCTTGCTCATGGCTCACGCATACAAAAATTGCTGGTGTTAAAGTCTGCAGGTGGGAAGAGCATTCCACAGGTTCACTTCAGCGTTTCTAAGCGCTCCTCCCAGTGCTACAGTGTGTCTGAGCTCAGCTGCCGTTTGGTTTCTTTAAACTTCAACCCTTATGTGACATATAATAATTCTAAACTTGGCATTACAAGCCAAGATTACAAGGTATAACATGAGGTGAAACAGTATATGGGAAATAAGGATGCATGAAAGATTTTGTACAAAGGAAGTAACCCACTGTACATAAACTGGGTAGTTGCTCAGGGCAAACCTTTAGGATTTGGTGGATTATTATCACTGTGATCCAGTGTTAAAGAGTGTTTATTTATTATAGCTCCTTAGTCCTCCTCCTCCCACCATGTCCCTGCCTTGGGGCTCTGAAAAACTCAGAAATCCCATTCTCCCTGACTGCCTCATCACCGATGCTCAGCATCTGGGATCTCCATTTAATGCTGGAGCTCAGAGCTGTGCTGCTCGCTTGCTGTCCACTGTCAATAAACAGGAGAAACATGGTCTGACCGAAGCTTTAACACACCTGTTCTCAGAAAACTTGTGTCTCTGTTCCCTCATTCCGTGTCCCAGCCGTGTCACCCCACTGGCACCACTGAGGCTGAGGAATTGTACATGATGCTTTTCCCAAGAGCTATGGAAGGAATATTGTTCTAGTTCTGTCACTGAATGCTTCTGCTGAACATTTCCAGCCCCCTAATTACAAATGTAAATGCAGTGAGTCAGATCTCGATGGATGGCTTTTCTGTGCTGCCTTCCTCTTGTTTGGGTGACTGAGTCTTCCTCATTAAGGTCTGAATGGAAGTCCTCCCATGAAAATGACAGGAAATCCAGTTCTCTGGACAGGTGCAGATTTTGTGGAGTACAAGAGCTTCCTAGATTTCACTGAAGGAGTAGTTTGATGCTACTGACAGTCCAGATTTGTCTCATGACCAATAAGGCAGAACAAGGAAATTTACTGCAGACTTGCAATGCTTCCATTCCTTATTTTCCATCACTTCATTTGGGTCATTGGTTTTACTTTTATATAGTTCATGTTATCTAACTGCATATTGAAAAACAATGCAAAATAAACCAGCTCTCCTTTTGTTTTTTCTTTTTTTTAAAGCGCAGGTTGTATTTGTTTTGGTTGGAATTTGGGAGAAATGATTGTGCCCTAGAGGCAAGAGGTGTGACCAGCAGAGCAGGGTGCATCCCTAATCCGCTGACTGCAGTGACACTCCTGGCAGGGCTGGGAACTGGGAGCCTCTTTGTGTCTGATGAAAGGAGCAGCATCACGTTCAAAGCATGTATTGCTTGATAAGGTATTCCTCCTGTAGAGATGGAAAGGAAATAACCTTGGAGGCCAGAGACAAAAATTACATTGTCCATTATGCCTGGCAGCACATAGCCCAGGCTTTAGTCATGGGTAGTCATAACCATCTAAACTGCTGTGCTCCCATGTCTTCCCTGGAAGGATTATTCAGCAGCCTAACACATTTCATCATTGGGAAGTATTTCCTGATATTTAGCCTAAACCCCTCCTTTCCTAATCTCATCCCATTACTCTTAATTATGCCCTCTGTACAACTGCAGATAATTTCTCTCCCTCCTTGATGTTTACAACCTCCAGATACTTTTAGGCTTCTATCACGTCCCCTTTGCTATCCCCCAGCTGAGTGAGATGTATTTGGCTCTGCTTTCCTTTCCTTAGAGCTCAGCCCGTGCTTGCAGTCCCAGCTGCCTCACCATGGTCCTCTGCTTTCCTCCAAACCTCTTTCCAGCCTCTTCCCTGCCAGTGCTCTGCCATGAGGGGCTCTGGTTGGAGTGCTCCCCACAGAGCTGGATCAGAAGGGCTGTCCCTGTGGGGTGTTTTGTGTCCTGCAGGACATACCCTGGTCCCCATGACCTGGCTGGGCTGTCATTGGTGCTCCTTTCCCATCTCCTGCATCTTCTTGGACCCAACAATGTTTCCGACCTGCTTTACCTTTCTTCTTCCAGAATTTTTCTCATCCCCTCTCCACCCCAGGGAGAAGAGAGACAGGAGCCACTTCTTCCCTTGCTGAGCTGCTGCAGAGATACCATTGTGCTATTTAATTTTCCTGAGTGTTTTTTCACCCAGACACGTTTACCCGGTGGCTTTGCGGGATTATTGATGCTGAAGCTGGCTGGGGGCAGTGCCGGGGTGCTGCAGCTGGAGCGGGATGCTCTCCCCGGGAGCCCTCCCGCAGCTTGCGGGATGCTCTGAGGCTGTCCCCCTTTGCAGAGCTAGGCTCCTGTCATCCTTCTGCAGCCGTGAAACCCGAAACGCCTCCTGGCAGCCCAGGGCAGGCTGTTAATTCCTGCCGGTGTAAATTCCCACCCGGAGCTGTTTCCTGACAGCGGGCGGAGGGCGGGCCGGTGTGGGATGCCCGGCCGCTACAAATTAGAGCGCTGAGTGGCAGCTCTCGCAGGGATGCTGCTCCCCTCTCCTGACACGCTGGGCTGCCGCAGGCTGCAGGCTCTTGATCATCGTGGCATGTTCCCCTCGGTGTCCCGCAGTTAATTATTTCTGTGTTGGGTTGCAGCTATCATCTTCCCCTGACCAGCAGTGCCTGCAGCAACGACAAGAGCAAGAGCAAGCAGGTGACTGGGAGCCCTGGGTGGTGGCAGTGGGGCAGCTGGCTCCATGCAAGCCATTTCCCTCCAGGATTGCTGTGCCGATGCTGGACTGGAAGTCCCAACAGCGGGATTTTTGCCTTCCTCCTCCTTCAGCCTGTCAGGAGGATCCACATGCACCTTACCAGTGACAGGAGAGACGTGCTGGAGCAGGCAATTGCCCAAGGGCAAGGTCACGTCTTGTGGAGCCTATGGGTGATGATCTCTGTCTTCCAGAAAGTGTCTCTGGAGGTCAGATTCTTGTGTCTTGCATGAAGGCAGTGGGGAGCTGGGCTGGGAGGGGAGATTGAGCCCTGGCTCAGAGCAGCAGCAGCCAGGTCTCAGTAAGAACCACCCTGGTCATGATGGCAGGGCATGACCTTCCTCCTGAAGGCACAAACCCAGCAGGATCAGATCAGGTTGGAGCCCTCTGGTCTAATCAAACCAGCCTGGGAGGATTCAATGCAAACCACCCCTTGCACATGCTTAAGGATGGCTAAACCCTGTGTTCACTGTGCCGGAGAGGAGCTCTGTCAGGCAGAATCCATTCCTTCAGCCAGCACCTCCTCTTGAGGGGGTGGTTACAAACGCACAGCTCCTTGGAAGTGGAGCAGCCAGCAACCCCTCCATCACAGCTGCCACCTCTCGTGTTGGTGGTGGTGACACTGCTCCTTGCATTTCACATCTGTGTGAACCCCAGACAAGGTGTGCCCTTGGAAAGCTCCATCTCCCAGCTCTCCACTGCTAACCCCTGCAGCAAGGGCAGGAGCTCCCTGCAAGCCTACTCATGCTGAAACACCCACCAGGGGCTGTGCATCGCCAGCTGTCACTGTCACACAGGGACAGGGCAGTGCCAGGGCACCAGGCAGGCACAGCTCCACGGGCTTGCTCCTGCATGGTGTGGAAGAGGAGGCTCCCAGTGTCTCACCCTCCTGTAACCCCAGGACACACAGCCAGCAGAGCAGCTCAGCTCCACAGGCACAGCTGGGCACACACTGCCCGGTTCTGCAGGCAGGTCTGCTCTCAGGCCAGAAAGCATTTGCCCTCCAAAATATGCTTTGAATAGCACGAAACTGGCACCTCCTTTTAATGCTGAAGTTGGGGAGTTATATTGACAGTGTGAGTCACGCTGCCCCATGCTTTGGGAAGGCTGTTGCCCATGTTACACACACACAGGCAAACACGGCTATCACGCTATCCTTTTCCTGATTTTAGCAAATTAACTTTATTAGGAAAGTTAATTGTGAGTGATTTGGGAAGTGTAGCTTTGTACACATCTATCTGAATTTGCTGTAAGCCTGTGTATTTTAACAACCATCATGCTGTCACTTTTCTGTTTGCTTATTTCAGCTTTATAGTTTGTGAGTCAGCAGCTATTGACAGCTATTAATTCTCTCTGTTTCATGTATCTAGACCTGACTAAAACTGAGACTTAATTTATGCTTTTGTCTTTGTCAGGGCAATATTTCTATTTATTGTAGGTAATTTTATTGACACCAGGCAGTTTTGCATAGAACTGATTCAGTGTAGTTGCACGTGTCCTATTTTTTTCCAAAGGTTTTGCTTAGCTGCATGTTTGTACAGCAGAATACTTTCTGTTGTTCTTCCTTGTACCTGCTCTTTCAATGAATACCATTTCACTGTGGTCTGACAAGCTCATACTGCTCCAGTGCAACAACTTGCCCATACATATTGTGGTGTTGTATTAAAGAGCTCCCTCATTATTTCAGTGCAATGTGTATCTCCAGCATTTGTCAAGGCTTGTTTGATTCAAACGTGTTTGTCTTATCAGAGGGGAAAAAACCCATCCAACCCTTTAGAACTGTCAATGGGGACAATTAATAACATTAAAAAAACAAAAAGAAGAATAGCACACGGTGAGGAATGCCTTGCTGTTATGGCACCAATGAGGAAGTAGGGCACTGGAGCCAGTTTGGAAATGAGCTGTGTTTGTTCCAGGCTGACTGCGTGCCCCAAACAGGAAGAGTCACAGAAGAAGAAGGGCAAAGGCTGGAAACACCAGGGATGTGAAAGCTCCTGGGTGCCCTCCCTTGGGGACCAGCACAGGACTAAGGTCATTCCTGTCCAAGCATGTTGGTGGCTGAGAAGTGTGCATTTCTCCTTAGTGCCATTTCTATATAATGGAATTATTTCATGGATGTTTGAGTCATTTGTCAGGAAAACTTAAGGTCCAGTGAAAAAATCTCAAGTGGTGTTAAAAAAATCCTCAAATGGCACCATCTGCATGACTGCTTGGAAGACCTACATTAATAATTTAATAGTTGTGGTGTTACTTATTATAAATTCACATTTTTTGCCAAAAGTAGCTAAAAAGCTGAATTTCATGTTTGTTGACCATTTTATTTCTCATGCTGACAGATGGATCAGAGACAAGAATTTCAAGGCTTTTACCTACGAGGCTTAACTCCTGTCTCTTGTACTAATTTTATACTGACATAGTCTCATTCCCAGCACAGACGCTTTAGAAATTACACAGGTGTCAGTTTTGCTCCAGAAAGCTTCCATGGAGCTCTGGTAAGTTGAAGAGAATGTGTCAATCTTCTGTAGTGGTTTTACACCTGCAAAAGCCCCAGATTCATTTGCTCTCCAGGGTGAGTGTGTGGACTGTCACTTCTTGCCTTTCTTTCGCCTCGGGAGCCCATCAGTAAAATGGATGTCACTGTATCCTGTTTCAAAATGCTCTGTGGTAGCTGTTGTAGATGTTGTTGGTAGGTGTCAAGAGTAGTTCCAGGCATCTCTTATACTAGATTAATTTCCTTCTCAGATAATAAAAGGATACAGTTTGGGTTTTTTTTCTTCAGGATATATTTTAATTTCTTACCATTTTATTTGACACCCTGCCATGCCCCAAATCCAAGCTGTCTTAGTGAGCAGGACCAGTTCTCACATCAAATGATAAAAATACGTATACATTGCAATCTGAACAGCCGAAGTTGAGTGAGATGACTTTGCCATTGGAAAAAAGTGAATGTCTTTTGCTTAACACTTGCTTTGCTCTTGCCATCATGCAGTGCAAAACCAGGAGCTCCCTTTCCATGTGAATTTGAGGCTACTCGGTTAACTCCTGGTGTTTTGAGTCTACCCTGAGGAACAAAAACCTGAACTTTGACTTTGCTTAAATCAGAAGACTGATGAAAATTTCACATACTAGCTGAGCTTTATAACTTTTAATTGACTTACAATCTCTTTTGGTCTTTTAACCTGTGGTCTTCTGTGGAATTCCTCATTTGCACAGTGCTCTGTGGAAGCTCACAGAGTCCCTCTGAAGACAATGGCTCCCTTTGTTTTCAAGGAAACAAGTCCCTAAGGAGAAAATGAAGGTCAGCCTGTGAGTACTAGGCTTTCTAATTCATGAGAAAAAGATAAAGTATCTTGAACCAGATATTGCCAAGCATGGAGTGTAAGCACGTGCATGGCTTCTTTTGAGCCTCTCTTTCTTTTCCTTCCTTGGCCAGCAGAGATTCCTGGCAGTGGGATACAGGGCTGTTTGTACTACTGATGTGGTGCTGTCCTACTCCTACTGAATGGACCAGAGCAATTCCCACTGCTCTCAGCCTGGATTATTTTCCCAGCACTCAGTTCACTTGGAAAGCTTTGGCCTTATTGCACTCATTCAGCACACACTCTTTTAAGTGGTTTTCAGTACTCTCCATAGAAAGAGAGGGGAGAGAATGATCCTGTGGAAATTTTGAAATGAACTGAGTATAACCTTGGTGTTCAGCTGACATTCAAGATATTCAAGGGTGTGTTTTGCTGTTCTTTACTACAGCTCCAAGACAGTGGACCAGGGTAAGGATTGTCTAAGGTAGTTAGATCAGATCCCTTGTTTCCAAGTGCACGTCCATATCCAGGTCCATCTTTTCATCTGTATTTGAGGGCTTATTGCCCCCAGTGTGGGCAAAGATCTGTGTGAAAGCAACACCTGCTTTTATTCCTTTTCTACTATTTCATCCCATTAAATGCATTTTCCTGAAATGTTCCATGATGACATGATTCCAAACTTTGACACATGTGAGTTTTACTGGGTTCTTTGCACATGTTCCTGGCAATGATTGCAATCCCTAATTATGACTGTTAGCAGAGGTTCAGTACAACTGAACTCAAAACTTGAGCCCCAGAGCTGATCTTTCTGCCTAGAACTGTGATTTCATGACATTTCATTTCGGTAGTAGGCATGGCTGCCAAGGGTTTGTGCTTCTCCAAGGTGAGGTTTGTCCCCATTAGGTCCACAAGACCCAGCCTAGGTTAAACCAAATGAAGCATGAAAAAAATGGAGAGTTCCATGACATTTTTAATGTCCAAGAGTTTTGGACATGACCTGGAAAAAGGTGCCCCAGGGAGGCTGAGCATCTCTCTTGCTGAGAGTTGGCATTGCCTGGGGCACCTTGACTGGGGTCAGCTCCCACTCAGCAGCATTAGGTGCCAGAGCTGGATTCCCCAGTCCTCCCTTTTCATAATAAGTCAGATGTTTTTCTACTGTGCCCATGTGTGCTGCAGTCCTGGTGGGGAGCATGGTGATGGTGACTCTTGTATCAGGGCTAACTTAATCCTTCAGGAGTTCTGGCTGTTTGGGCTTATGCCCTGAGGAGCATTTCCATCCCTATTGCTTCTTTTTGGTCCTGCAGTGGTTTTGCTGTATCCTTTTCCAGTTCAGGTCCCTGTTTCCCTGGGAAATAAGTTGCAATTACTCCTTGCTTCTCCTGAGTCTCCCCACGTGAGCTTTGAATTTTATGGGAAACATGAGCAGCTGCCATAAAATCTCCATCTCCTTTGTCCCTGAATGGCATCATGCAGGCAGTAAATTGCACACCCCAGGTTTTGGATCTTTGATGCTGTAAGATTATTTGTGCCTTATCTTCACAGACATCTCGATCAGCTTCACCTTCCATGGGAGGTCTGAATAGCTGAGGCTGTCAGGCTCTTGTGGAGGATGGCCCAGGTTTGGAAGGGGCTGTTCTTAAGTCCAACAGAGCCTCAGGCCAGGCTCTGCTTAGGAGGCTTAATTCCCTTTCCCACTAGACCATCTGATTACAAATAACTGTGACTGAATGTTGTATGTCGAAATCCATAATCCCCTGCAAATTGTTTAAAGTCTTGTCCATTGAACTGCAGACCTTTATCAGACAACAATTTATGGGATTCCATGTCTGGCAAATGCAAATATAATGTGTGCTGGGACATGTTTTGGTGTCAGATTCTCTCTATTATTGGATAATATTATATAGTTCCAGGCTCATGTGAGTAATAACCCAAATTAAAATGTGTTCTTTGCCAAAAAGTATAAATAAATCTGTTTTAGACAGCTCAAGTATTTCCTTGTCAAGCTATTTTATTTTTTAAGACCCCATTTTTATTTTACAAGTCGCTCTTCTCAACATTAATCCGTGAGCAGCACATTGAACATCATGGGCTCTCCTTTCCTTTTCCTCTAAGAGGCAAATAGGAAATAACACTTCCATGTCCAAAAATCCTTGTGTTGGATGATGTGAATGAAAAATTGTAAAATACAATGTTGTGAAATAGATTTTCCAATATTTTTTCCTTTTTGCTGAGGTTAACTTTTCTGTATTGGGAAAGACATCTGATCTGGGCAGAGGTTTGTGGTGCAGATACCTCAAACCAGACCTACACAAGCTAACAGCAAGACAAAGGCAGCACAATGGACAGTGTGCTGCTGCTCCAAATGAGCTATCCTGGGCTCAGGGCTGCTTTAACAGAGCCATTGTGCTTTTGGTACCCAAGCAATGGGCTCTGGGCATTGTGACAGGTTTTACAGAGTCATCAGCCTGCTCAGAGCAGACTCACATATCTCAAACAAAGTACTTATTTTTTTTTACAGTGGAGAAGTGCTAATGTTCTTAAAATAATGTTTGCAGCCATTAGGCTGTACTCACAAGTAGTGCAGATCTTGGGGTTTACTTGGAATGGAATTGTGCTAAGTATGAGGATTTATTGCCTGCCTCACACTTGGATGCTATGTTTTGTTCTACCAGTAAATAATGAGGGCAGCAGAATTGCAATTTAAATTCTTAGAGAAATTTGGTTCTTAACCTCTTACTGGATGGCTGGGCTTGGAAAAACAACTTATTCCCTTGCACCTAAAAGGTGTTCAATAAATGAACTTTTCTAGTCATTTCAGCTTGAATGGGTGGCTCACATGAACATTTCCGTGCACTTTATTCTCATCTGGAGAAAAATACAACCAGAAAGTGAAAACAAAAAAGAAAAACATGGTCAAACATGCTGCAAGTATATACCCTACTAGTGCTGTAATAAGACTTAGACCAGCTCTGGTTCAATGTGAGAGAAACTGGAGTGAGTTAAAATGTGTGGTGTGGTGGTGAGGTTGTGCCTGGGGGGAAATGAGAGCTCCTGCAGGATCCTATCTCTGCAGGAAATCCCATCTCTGCAGAGGTGGCATCCCTTCTCTCTCTTTGACCCCTAAAACCATTCCGATCCTTCAGGACCTTGCTATGAGAGTTTTTGCCTTGCTGTGGACTCAGGTAATTCCTAGCTCTTCACTTGGGTTCCTGCTGGCTGGGGAAGGTATATTTTTAAATGGTGTTAGTGGAAATTTTGATTCAAGGCTTTCTGAAATCCCTGGAACTGAAAGCCTGAAGTTCGGGCTGCTGCATGGTTTCCCTGAACACGTCTTCTTTTTTTTTTTTTGCCTGGAAATTTTATACCAGTGGAACCAGGGGATTTTACATATTTATCCAGGATTTCCAGCATCTGGTGCCTGGCTGGAGCAGTAGCTCTGCCTGCCTGTCAGGGCCAGGGACCCCCAGGGCATCCCAGTCCCAGTGCTGTGTGGGCTCTGTGTGTGTGTCCACCAGGGCAGCCTGTGCCTCACCCAGAGCCTGCCAGGAGCTGCAAGGCACACAGCTCAGCTGAAACAGAGCTGGAACAAGCTGCTGCTGTGTCCTGGTGGGAATTAGAGCGGTGCTGCTCTCAGGGGAGTCGTTTATCCCAAGGAAAGACCAACATCAGCCATGGGGCTGTGTCACACAGAGCAGCAGAGAGAGTTACTGGCCTGGGGATGGTTGGGTCCTTCATTCTCCAACTCAGTGTGTGTTCAACAGTCCAGCAAGGGCTTTATCTTCAGGTAAATTCTCAAAGAGAAATCGTTTCCTCTTTAGCCTCTGAACAGCAGCTCGGTCTGAGGGAGCTAAACCAAATCAATCAATTAGGGATAAGAAGAACACCAGTTTTTAGAGAGCTGATGATAAATTTTCATTGGACTTGGCAGAAGCCTGTGATATTGAATCCAACCAAAAACTGACTCCGTGGGTGCCGGGACAGGGAGTTTCCTCAGCCCTTTGGCTCTGTCCTCATGAGCTGAGTTCAGCTTCAGCCTGAGAAGATGAGAGATCTTTCCAGTACCTCCCTCAGCTCTGCTCCTCCCAGTGTCCATGCCTTAGTCCTGCTGGCATTTCATGGCACATGAGAGAGGTATCTGGAAAAGCCAAACCTTCTGTTTGTGTAAAGTATGACCTTCAGGTTTCTATTTCTGAAGTATTTTAATATTTTCCCATTTGCTGGATTTCTTTCATTAATTTTTTTACACATTTCCAAGTTCTTTGCAGAAGCATGAGAAAAATATTATTTAAATGGATTTCGACATTTTGTCAAAACTCTGTTTATTCTGTGAATTTGAAAACCATTTCAATAAGGTTTTCATAAAACTGGGAAACTTTTAATCCAATATATCCAATACAATGAGTGTATTTTCTTTACAGGGTGTTCTGTTGCTTAATAAGGAGTATTTATTTACTTTTTCTTTCCCCTGGACCTGACTGGTTGTCTGTTCTGAGGAGGATGGTGTAGATGAATGGCTTTACTAATTCACAGCTGAGGAGTAAGCAACAGAAAGGAGTCAAGATCCAACCACCAGCTTTGTAAATGTGAGGCTTTACTGTCTTTTCTTTTAAAAGCAAACGAGGGTGTGTTTTCAGAACTGAATGCAACTGGTTCATTGATTTTTTTTTTTTTAATTTGGAGCCCTGATGCACATTTTAGGCTCTTCCTTGCTGAGGAGCTGCCTAAAGCAGAAAAAAAAGGAGAAATCCCTGTTGAGAGCCCTCCACTTCTGTTTGCCTTTCCTCCAGACCCAGCATGGGTGCTCTGATTTGTATCTTACATTTCAAAATTGGAACAAACTGAGGTTTACCCTTTCTTCTTTCCTCAAAGTAGTGCTGAAAATGTTTTGAAGGGGCAGTAAAAATTGTGATGTAAGTTTATTTCTGCATTGGGCTGACACAAAGTAGAAGTGAGGCAGTTTTCATGTAATTTCAACTTCCAGGAGAGCTTTCTGTGTAAAAAATGTATTCCATTCCCATGGTTCCATGAAGGGCCATTCATTAAACTTTTGTGGGACATGAACAAAATCCAGAGAGCTTTTCTAAATATGGGAACCAAAACCTAACACACTGTTTAAGAGAGACAATAGAAATCAATTTGATGAGGTAAATCTGACCAGAGATTAACTTTGTTCAGGATATTTTCTAATAGGAAAGAAGCAGTGGGGTCATCCAGATCCCTTTGAAAATTTATTGCTGTGCTCAGGAATTCCTCTTACATCCCAGGACTGGGAATCTGAGCAGCAGGCTGTTGTGGCAAGTAAAAAAATAAATGGTGTTATCTTGATAGCCAGATAACACAGTATCTGCTCACATAAAGTCATTTGGAGAATATTGTTTGTGAAAAGCTCTTTGCTTTGGATCCGTTCCTTCTTCTTTCTGCTTTCTGATAAAAAATCCTAAACACCAAGCAGTTAAAGGCTGCCATAAAACTGAGAGGAAACACTGACACTGGTGCTTTATCAAGCTCCATCTGGGAGGCGAGCCAGCTCTTCCTACTTCAAGTTTATTTCTCCTACTCTGCTTTACCTCAGATAATGTCTCATAAACAGTTAAGAGGGTCATTTGTAAATGTCTTGGAATGGTTATTGCTCTCATATAGGCTTTGGATCTTCGTACTTAAAGTGAGTGAACATCAAGGTAAAAATCAAAACAAATTCCCAGGCCTGGAGGAATGACTATTTGGGAATGCCTCCTGTTCCTAGGACAGAAAAGCTATTTTCCCCCACCTTATTTTTTAAATTGTAAGCACCATCTCTCAGATTAAGTGAGACTTACTTGCTTGCCAAGCTTGGTGTATCACTGAGAAACTTTTAAACCAAGGACCAGAACAGCTAAAGAGAGCTCGGCTGGAGCAGTTTAACAGGATATGATCCCAAACAAGGGGGTTAAGCAGAAAGTCTCTGGGGGCAAACTGCTAATTTCAACCAGGATTAGATTGTTAAATGAATTAAACCCACTGGTAGCCACCAACAGCAGCATCTTTGTGAGGGCATGGAGACTTGTTTTATCCCTCTCCTCATTTGTGCCTTATTCATAGATGCTCCAGTTTTTGGGAAAAGAAAGTTCCCTGCCTGCAGGCATTCCCTGGTTGCTGTAGAACCCAAATGCCTGTTCCAAGAGCAGTAGGTACATGATCTATCCTAATATATCATTACATATTTATAATATATCCCCTGACCCTGTCCATCAGTGCATGAGCCCCTCAGCTGGGGATGCCTGCGGTGCCCTGTGAGCCGTGGGGTGCAGGACAGGGCAAGGAGCTGGTACAACACAACCCCCCCAAACTTTTGATGTGCTAGAAAAACATCCCCAAGCCCTGCTCTGAGCAGAGGCAGCAGTAAGGGCTCCATCCCCACACTGCTGTGTGTGTCAGACCATGTGGTGAAAAATGGGCCTTTGGCTAATTTCTTGTGACTGTGTTTGAAGAGGCAGCTGCGTAAAAAGACATTTACAATAATCTTTCATGTTCTCCAAAGGAAAAGAATCCACCTGTGTAATCTTTCAAGTTAAGCTTCCCTCAGGTCTTGTTTAACATTATGAATATGGCAGCTCATATAATTTTATTATCTGAACTAAATATTATTCCTTCTCTGTCTTCCTGCTATTTCTCCTAATCCTTATCAATAAAACTGCTAGGGTATAATGATTTTATAGGCTGCTGCTTCTTTGTCTTCTTCATTTTATTACTTCAACTGTATTCTCTTCAAATAAGTGAATTAATATCATAATTAGAAACCCAAAACAACATTACACAACCCACACAGCTACATCAGTCATGAATGCAGAAACAGAGATGACAAGATATTTACTTGTGATATCCCAGCTCTGAAAGGATTCCTCAGAAAACTGTAAAGACAAGAATGTGTTGAACTGGGAGAGAAAACTGGGATCTACTTCTAAGCTTGATTGGAATTATTTGAAGATGGGCTGTTTGCTCAGAGAGGTTCTGCTCTGAGTATGTCTGCTGATTCTTTGGCTGAAGGAGAAGAGAAGATAATAAATTCCTGGATTTATTGTGTATGGTCAGGGTGATGGGGTGGTGGTCTGAAGCTCTGGAGAAGGCTGCATCCAGTTGGAGAAATCAAACAGCAGGAAGTGCAGCAAATCAGAATTTTTTATTTACTGTCAATACCGAGGAACTCTGAACTGCTTTAAATAATGAGATGTGAGGCTGGGGCTTGTAGACTCAAACTTCATCTCCTTGCCTTCAGCAAAAGGGGTATTTCTGTGCCTCGACCCTCCATAAGACAGGAGTGATGAGAGATACCTACTTTAGGCAACTTTAGAGATCTGAGCCGATGATTTTAGTGCACCCTGCAGCAATCACTAAGTAATTATTATGCACTAATTTTTTTCTTCCCAAGCCTGTAGTTTCTGCTCACTCAGAGGTAATTTTTGGCTGCTGCACTCAGTGTGGTATCACTGCTGAAGTTGGTATGAGTGGATGTATCCAGGTCTGAGTTTTAGTGAAGCAAAATCCCTTCTTGTGCAGTACAATATATGCCATTGTAGGCAGGGTGTATTAGTTATCCTTTCATACATGGAAAATAAATGACCGTAAAGCTCTCTAAGTCACACTGTCTGCAGAGATTCCAGTACTGGATCTCAGTGATTTAAAAACAAAATTAAATGCTCCAACTAATTATAGTTCTCTGCACATATAGTTGCCTCTGAGTATTTGCAGCTGTCAAGTTCAAATATTTCTAATAACTGTGGCTATGACATTTGTTCAACAGATGAGGTAAGAATAAAAGATAAAGGAGCAGCAGCCTGGTTTGGGGAATGGAAAGGAGATCAGATACAGAACTCGATGCCATGGAGCATTATAACACAGGTTTGAAGGTGGGCTTGAATGCACTAGAATTTACAACTAAAAGTAAATAGCAGGTGGTGTGGTAGCAACACTGAGAACAACAGGGAGAAAACACCTTGTGGAGAAAATGCTGTGAAATACATGTTACTCCAAGCCCAGACCTTCAAAGGCTGAATGTTAAGGTTCCTCTCAGGAGGGGTTTAAGGTCCTTGAGCAGTTTGTGTCATTTCTGTCAAGTTTCCCCATGAAGAAGGGCAGCAGTGTACATGTGGATGTCTTATTCTAAAATTCATAAGCACCAAATCATCTGTGCAGAGGCCTGAACCCCCTTCACCTCTGGGCTTCCCTGCAGCACAGCCTGGTGTTTGAGTGCACTTCACCCTGCACCCTTCCTGCATTTCTGTTCCTTTTTCTGCAGAGTTCTTCATTATTTCCAAACTGTGCTTGGAGGTTTCAGACTTGGAACACCCTACCTGTGCCTTGTGTAGCTGACTTTTCTATTTTTTTTCCCCCATTGCAAATAGTTTTTTACACATTTTTGTCCTCAATATGCTCTGCATAAGACATGAGATGCCAACAGCAATCTAGTTTTTCAAAGGTTTCCCTTTGAGAATTCCCTGTGAATTCCCATCATGACATTGATGACAGGAGATACCTTAAAAGGAAAACACCACTAGCAAAAACACATGTTTGGGTTGGGTTTTTTTCTTTTGTGGGGGGAGGAGTGGAGGGGGGAAAGATTAGCAGACTATTCTCAATGTGTATGTCTCAGATGTGTGATCTTTGCTGCAGAATCCAACTGTGCAGATCTATCAAGTTCAGCCATGCTGGGGTATGCCACACAGGTGGATGGTTTAATCTTGACAGTTGAGCTTCCAGTTGAAAGGAGACAGAAAAAATGAGATGAAGAAAACATGCTAAGACCTGTTCAGCTCCCAGCCAGTCTTTGGAGCTGTGCTGCCGGATAACGCTGCTCGTGGAACAAAGGTGCAGCAATGGGTGGCTCTTTCCATCACAGGCACTGCTTTGGTTTTCCTAAAGCAATTGTGGAATGGGAAGGACCCTCCCAGCTCACAAAATAAGGGAGGTGGGGTGCAGTTCTGCTTTGATGAGGAAGAGGCAGTAACAGGGATACGGCCTTGGAATGCAGCTGGGATCCTTGAGCAGAGTGTGTGTTTCACAGGGGAGTGATGATACTCCAAATCTGTACATTTAGGGGTGCATCTTTAAAACTGTATATCATTCATCCACAGAGTTTTTGTTTCATTTAAATAGGAGAAAACATCCTGTTCTCAGGAGGAATATTTCAAAACTGCCTTGCTCACCCACTGCTTCACACTCTGCTCCTCTGCAATGCTTCAGGTTTGGGTTCAAGTTGCATTTCTGCTGCAAACTTGCAGATGCATGTGTAGAATTAGCATGGCTTGGGTTAACATTGAAAAAAGGAAATGTTAATGAAATGCTTAAGCACATACCTATGACACAATCTGAAACAGGTGGATGTGGAGCCATTGAAGGGCTCCTGCTTCACTCAAACCATATGTGAAACTCGTATTGCCATCCTAGGAACAATGATCAAGGGCAGGAGATGACTGTTAGTGAGCATGATTTAAAACTGACTTTAGAAAGAGTAATTTATGCTTTGGAGCCTCCTCAGATGTGTACCCAGTAGGAAATTCTGTAGCTACACCTGTTTACACATCTTTCAGCTCACTGAGATGCTAATGAGAAACCCAGCCATCACGGGCACAGGGAGAGACTGTAACAATTACTGAGCACCAGAAAGAAAATGGGTTCCAGTGACTGATTTATCAGCAGGCTTTCCTGAAGGACAGATAATTCACACCAGGAGTTTTGAGGGGCCACTGGGCTGCACTCAGATTTTGTGGGACAAGGCTAGAGACTGCATCTAACAGGGCTGGTAAACACACAGTGCTCTGGAGCTAGGGGTTGCCCAAGCCAAAGATCCTTTTCACCTCTCTTCCTTTTTGCTTACATCTACATTTTAAAATCTCCATGTGCCCTTCATGTTTGTGAAGACTTTTAGCCTTGATGGAGCTTCAGTTTGTATCACTCCTTCTGTTGAGATATTTTCTTCCTTCATTCATTCTTGGCACCACGTGCATTTGAAGGGCTCCACTCTGCACCAGGGTTCACTGCGGGTTCAGCATCTGTTTAACACCTCCCTGCCCTGATCCTGGCCATTGGTGCTGCTTGATAATTTAAACAGAAAGAAACCAGTGTCCTTAGACTCGGGATGCACGTGAGAGTGGCCGTCCTTTGGCAGAGGTGAGACATGCTGCACCCTCTAGTTGTCACAGAGTTGTGACAACTGCTTTGCAGGACAGAAACAAGGCTTAGTGTCAGATGACCTTTGTCCTCTTCCAAATATCCTCATGGTGTTTTTCCTTCAAAACATTTCTCCTTCAAAATCACACCATCTCCCCAAAAATCTTCCCCAGGGAAGTGCAGGGAGGGGGAGGAAATGCAGAGACACACTTGGAAGAGCTGGTGAAAACCTGTAGATGTGCAGAGATATTTCTACTAGAGATGCCCAAGCTGGGGCTGGATCACAGGGTGGCACCAGCACCCCTCTGCAGAGCAGTAGGTGCTGCACCTCTTCGTGCCTCAGGAGTCTGGGCTGGGAGTGGTGGGAGTGAGGAAAACGCTTGGGGAGGTTGCAGGATCAAATGGGTTGCTTAAACACTAGTCATTATAATTTTGTTTGTGAAGCATCATTTTACTTTCTAAAGATAAATACAAACATGGTGAAAGATGAATAAGGCTCAGTGTAAATGGCCTTAGGGGTTTAAGAAGCTGTTCCTGCAGTTTTGGGATGCAATTATGTGATGTGAATATGCTCCCATCAAAGCCACTTGGAAACTCCAACCACAGTCTCATCACTCCCCTTCCTAAAATCAGATTGCAAACCAGCAACAAGACTTCTGCTTAATTATAGCCTGAAGAGTGATGTTTGGGCTGTGAATCATGTTAGATTTCACACTGATAGATGAGGAGTACAAGTGCTGATAGCATCTGCAGATTGAGCACGGTTCACACACCGTGGCGAGGAGCCAGCCCGCTGTGCTGTGTCCCTGGCAGGTCCCTGGTCTCGGTGGCACCCACACTGGGACCAGAGAGCACATTTATTTTCTGTGCCAAGTGCAGCTTTCCTACTGTGCAACCTTGTGCTCGCCCCTCCTTTCATCTCCGAAGGCCTTGGGAATTGGAAGACTCCTTCTTCTCTTTGCATAAGCAGGATGTAAATTCAAAGGGTTCTGCTGAATATTTGTTAAGATACATATTTATGTGCAAAACCCTCCCGACCCCTCAGAAACCATTTAGTTAAAAGAGGATAAAGATGATTTACTTATGCCTTAAGGCTGTTGCTATTTAAACACTGTGTACATTTATGTCTATTTACTCTGGTATTTACTAAAAAAGCATAGTTAAATTAGCAGTTGCTGCCTCTCCTAAAACATTTCTGAAGAATCTTACAGCACTTCTTTAAGGGAACAAACTCAGGGATGAACAAACCACATCATTCTGGCTGTAGGACAGTGAAAACAAACGCCCTTTCCCAGTGGCTACAGGGAAATAAAAGGATGTCTACAGATTCCTCAATGTGGCAAACTGCTTATTTTGGTGAAAACCCCAGTTTTGTAAACTGTGTTGTCACCACACACTGCAAGAAGCATCAGTGGGGTGGTTTACACACAAGTTCCTGACATCCCATGAACCCTCTAAATGGTGCAGAAGGGGCAAAATCTCCAGGATTCTCCCACTTTGAGCTGGACAGGGTTCTTTTTTCTGCTGAGGGGTACTGGCAGTAATGGCAAAGGTGCAGTTGATAACTGGCTGGCTGTGCTTAATGACCCAAGGCACGACAGCTCCTCTCAGCTGGCTCCCAATCCCCAGGAAATGCACCTTGGCTTGATTACTGTCACCTAAAGAGTCACACATGTACTCTGCAAGCCTTCTTTTCATTAACTTAACCTGTGCCCAAAGAGCTGCTGAAGAAACAGATTTTTTCAATCAGATAATGCGTTTTCGATTAAATGACTTGGTTTCTACCCATTTTCTCTTCTTTTCCTGCTGTACAGGAGCTATCTGTGTTAATGGGATCTTAACATAAGCTTGGCTGTGTCCTTCTGAAGTGATGGTGTTGATAATTAAGATGTGTTATGGTTTTCCACTCAGTATATTTGTACCATATGGATATTCAACATGTCTCAGAGCAAAGAGTGGTCCTGAAAATTGAGGACAAGGTGCAACAGATGGGAATTCAGAGTGAAAGGTGCTGTAGGATTCTAGACAAGCAGGAAGCTCTGTATTCCTGTACCTGCCTGCCTGGAGTTCCCCTGCAGATGACTTTGGCACTGGTTTAAGGAATGAGCATGCAGGGTTGTTGGAAGTGTAATCAATGATGTATGGCAAATGTTTGCAAAGCAGCTGAGAGAAAAGCTGCTGGGGCAGGGCTGGGGTTTTCAGCCTGCAGTAGCTGCACCAAGGAGTGGGACCTGGAGATCTTGTGGCTTTGGGAGAGTGCTGGCAGAGTTGAATTAAGCATGAATCAGAAATCTTTCTTGAATAATGAGGTAAAACATAGGAATGGATTTCTATTCCATAAACAACCTTCTTCTCCCTCTAAATGAATGTTTTTCAGAGCTGTTGAACCACGGGTGTTCCGTGTTCAAGGCTTAGGCTCTGGTGGAGGATGGGAAATTGCACGTACTCCTTGCTCCAGAATCAAGAATAAGAACAAATCTGCTCTTTCCCAGACAGAAAAGAACCACCAGCACCCAGAGACAGACCATGATGGTCCCAAGGCCAGGCTCCCTCCTGTGCAGCTCTGCTGGGAAGCAAGGGAGGGTGGTGCTGCTCTACTCCAGGTGTCACTTCCCGGCTTGCTGGTGAGGACAGGAATGACATTTTGCAGGTGAGGCAACATTTCTTTGCCAAAAAATTATCCCTCAGTCTTGGTACCCCACTGCATTTGGTGAAATTGCTACTGGTTTCCATCTCTCCAAGCGCTGTCCTAAACATTTCAGCTTGTCACCCTTGGCATTGCAATGTAAGAATGTCTCACCAAGCCCAAAGATATCTGGAAATGGCAGATACAGGATATGTTTAAAAAACCAAAAAACAAAACCAGCAACAACCCCACAAAAACAAACAACCCCCAACAAACAAACAAAAAACCCCACCCAAAACCCAACCAAAACAAAAAGCACTTTATTTATTAATTTACTTATTTTTCTCCTGAGCAGGCAGCAGCTCTCCAGGACTGCAGAGAGCTTTGTGTGGAAATTTTGGTTTTGTTTTGCTGTGATTGAAGTAGAGAAAGTGGGTAAATAAGTGAGATGCTCTTCTAGCAGATATGTATGGGCTGGATTCTGGGGACTCCTGTACAAATTCTTTGTTTACATGTGGTGTGAGGAAAGGGATATGTGTCAATTTTTTCAGCTTTCTTTTTAGTATCATTCATTAGTTAGAAAAATTTCCTCATTCCTTAAGTGTTCTTTGCTTTGCCAAAACAGCCCTCTGAAGAAAGTGGTAAAAAAGAAATAAAGTTTGAAGCAGTTCGTGTGTATAACAGGTTAAATAGCTTTGAAATGAAATGTGAAGTAAATAATTTGAAGCATAGTTGTTCCTTTTTCTTGCTGAATTCCTAGATCTCGCATGACATGGAGATCTTATTTTCAGGAAAAAAAACATAAAACCCCCATATCCTTTGGCATGTTTAATGGAAATCAATCTGAATTGAAATTTCAACTGTTAGTAAATCAATGCCATGCCCACGCTCTCTGTGAATACTTGCCTGTTCCTTAAAGATCATGTATATTTATTTAATAAAAAAGGCTGCACAGCGTCTGGCACACAGTGAACTAGACACTGATGGTGCTTTATAGCTATCACAAGGGATTGTGAGCTCCTACCACCCATCTTTGGAGAACAACCATGGGTTATGTGAGTCTGCTTGTCACCCCCTTGACAAGATGGTGCTGTGTGAGACACCCGTGTCCCTGCTGGTGGCTGCTCTGAGCAGATGCATAGCCAAAGCTCTCCATACATCCTGCATTTCCCAGAAAGTGCTTTTCCAGTGGCCTCACACTGCTGAAATCCAGCTGCCTGTGAGTGGTCCCCACTGTGCAGTGCAGCCCCACCTCTTTGACAGTGGGGCTTGGCAGGCTGGGCAGTTTGCCACCAGCTCTGTGTCTGGGGAGTTTGTCACTCGTCCCTCGCACAGCCTCTGACTGGAGCCATCCATCACCGTGTCAGCAGCAAGGATCACCGTCAAAAGAAAGAGACATCCCTGGAAGGGAGGAACAGGTCTCTGTGTCTCCGTGACATTCTCTCAGAGGTGCTGTTTTCAGGGTGCGTGACCCCTGGTGAGGACCAACCCCCCACACGCTGTGAGGGGCAGGGGTGGCACAGCACCAGGCACCTGTACAGACAGGTCTGTCCGGCTGACTGGACCTTCCCTGGGTGCCACTGGCCCTTGCCAGGCTGAGGAAATGCATACACTAAATTTGCCATCTAGAAGTCACCTGCTGGTTTGTATGCTTAGGTTACCTGACTCATTTATTGCTTTTATATTAACCAGTTTTCCACATTCCACACTGTCACAGCTCTTTTCTTAGATGTATATGTGACAGATTTTCAGGCTGTGTGACATAGGCACCAACCCAGGGAATTAGGAATGTGAATGACCTTCAAGATACCAGCTTTTTCCCAGTCCCACATGACTTGGAGGATTAGCCAGAGGCTTCTTAAAAGTGCCATGGGAAGAGGAGTGTTGTGGGATCCAGTGCCAATGCCCTCCTGGAGGATTTTCCCTGCTGGAAACATGTGAGGAAAGGATATTTCTGGGCTCTTTGTGTGGATATTTATAGGTCCAGTGCCTCCCTCTGTGCTTGCACTGCATGCTTTTACCTTCTTGACTGGCAGATGCAAATTTTTCCCTGTGGGAGCCTTCCTGTCCCTACAGACAGCACAAACCTGGGCAGGTTGCAGGAATAACTAATTTTTCTTGCATCTGCCCTGCTGCAGGAGCTGCACGAGGGCTGCCTGCACGGCGAGCACGTGCACTGCCTGCCCCATGTGCAGCCATCTGGTTCTGCTGAGGGTTTTGATCCCTCAGCCGGGTTTGATTTACGTGGCAGGAGCAGCGGCATTCCTGCTGGAGAGCGCGATGGTGAACGCCGCCGCCGTTTCAGGGTGATCCCACCAGGGCTGAGTTTTAGGTTGCCCCTTATTGGACACATCTGGGGAAGGAAAGGCTCTCTCCTCGCTGCTGGCCCACTCTGGCTGGGTTTAGGCCAGGCAACGTGAAACCCTTTTGCATTTTCAATGCCTCATGTCTTGGTTTGCGGGAATGCCACTCTCCCCTTCGGAGTCTGGGAAAAAGATACTGAAGGGTATTTTTCATTACAAAAATAAAAAAAACCCAAAAGCAAGGGTTTTAAACTTGGTATAAAGAGGGGTTTTTTTTCTCCTATTGCGAAGGTGAGAGCATCAGGTGGGGTGTCTGTGTGGTGAGAAGACTCAATGAAATGTTTTGTGAGGGCAGTGCTCTGGGGGCTCAGTGTCATCTTCAGTTTGCATGTAGGGAATGTCACAATGCCACATTGGTCATATTATGTCCTGAGTCATCCTCATGGACACTGATTGTTTTTCTCCTTTTCCTTCATTTCACAGAAGCTCTGAAACACCATGTTCAAAGGTTGTGAACTTTATGCTCTTGTGTGTTTTATTTTCCAGATAATATGAGTTATCATGGTGCATTACCATAACTTTTTACTATTTCCTTTATTACACAACATTTTGTAAAGTTCATGAATGAATAATCATTAGTTTCAGCTAAGAAATGTGACTGTTGAAGGTATTGCTCCTGCCTTAGAGAATCCCAAACAAAAACTGAAATATTAATTTAGTCTAACCCAAAGCTCTTTTATCTTAATTTCCTAGTGAAATCCAGCTGATGTGGGTGGGATGCATTGATTTAAGTTGAAAGAGCATTGTACTGGCACAAAATATTTTGGGATGGGAACTGAGAAAACTCCAATTGAAATGTCATAGGAAAATTGGGGAAAAAGAAATCTACTGACCCAACCTGGAAGGAGCACAGCCCTTTGCAGCAGGCAGGGTTGGTAAGCCCTGCAAAAAGTGATTTGTTAAGGTTTGGGTGTGTTTCTGTGATGCAGATACTGGAAGGAATTTTTATGGGATCTGGAATTGAGAGGATTAAATAGCAAAGGAAAACCCAGTGTGCCATTTGTAACTGATAGCACACAGAAATGATAGTTCTGGTAGGAACTGGAATTTGCATCCCAGTTGCTGTAGCCAGACATTTCTAACCATCTGAGAACAGCAACAGCCTGGGAGTCAGGGCTGGAGAAATAAGCTGCAGCAGTCCTGCATTTCTTTATGGCTTCAGGAAGGATGTCCCATGGTGGGAAAAGGGGACACAGCCCCCCTGTTGTGATTTTTTTATTTTTGAAGCCATCAGTCCATGTGTCAGAATTGATCCATGTGTGTTGAATTGGAGGTGCCGAAGGGAAGCCCCACAGTGCAGTGTCAGACCCAGATGGAAAGTGCCTGAAACAGGAAATAAATCACCCAGAGCTCTGTGCAGCACTGCAGCCCACGCTGCTGCCGGGGTGCAGCAACACACTGTGCATCATGTGCTGCCACGGAGTGCTGATCTGTGTTCCATCAGCAGGCTCTGTGCTTTTTGCTATTGGATTTAACCCAAAATACAGCAATGCTGTGGGCAGGCTTGCAGGAGAGAATAAAGGAGATATTATGGTCTGGGGTTTTAAGCACAGAACTGGAAGTCAGTTCAAGGTCCAGCCCTGTGTCCTGGTAATTCAAGGTGTTTTCTGGGCTCAGTCCAGAACCTGGCTGTGTTCTCTTTCTGTCCTGTGCATCAGGATCTTGGAGTGTGATGGGACTCAGTTAACTTACAAGTGTTTGGGGGAGCACCATTAGCTCGGGATGGAAGGTGGTGCAGGGCAATCACTTCTTGCATTTTGTGTGTGCACTAGCTGTGAGTTTGAATTTTGCTGCCAAAATGGACCCTTGAACTGGGTTTTGGTGCTGTCTCCAGGTCCCAGCTACATAAAGAAATCAGAGTTTCATAGAGATGGAGAGAATCAGGGACCAGTTCCACTGCATTCCCCAGAGCATTGGGTGGTGTCATCTAAACCAGAAATGCTGGGATTTGTAAAGGCTGCTGCCAAGCCTCTGGGAATCGTAAAGGTGCTTCCAAGATTTTCTGACTTGTCGAGGGATCTTAATTAAATGACTCAGCAAGTGACACAGCTCCTAGAACAAGGAGAGCCCTTTGGCCAGCACCACAGGGACCAGCAGTCTGCGGAGCTGCTTGGGATGCAGGGATGCTGCAGCTGCTGTGGTGAGGGCTGCAGAGATGGCAGCACTGCTCCCTGCTGAGCCCGAGCTTTTCCTCTCTCCCAGACCTACGGCAGCCCCGGGCAGGCAGCAGCAAACCTGCGGGATGCCTTTCCTGTTGGATATCTTGCATTTTGAGTCGGGCCATTGCCCTGCTGCAGAAGGTGCTGGGAGGAGGGAAGGGAAGCCAGGCCTGCAAATTAGCATCAAAGGCTTGGTGCGAGGTTTATGGGGACATTTACTAGTGTTGTTTTCATTATTTACACCAGTCTTGGTTCTAGGAGTTCTCATTAAAAGCGTAATAAATGTAAAAATATTTTACAGGCCAATAAAAGCTCCAAAGCAAAAATAGTTTTATATAGTGTGATTTTTTTTCTTTTGCAAAATACTGTGTGGTATCATGTCAAATCTGCTGATTGCTGATGGGATAAGAGAAGCCCCTCCATTCTGATGCAGTGTAAGGGGCAAGATGGGGATGAGGATTGCTTTCCAGACAATTAATTTGCCAGGTAATGGTCTCTTGACTCTCAGTCACTGGCTTTGATGAGAACACATTAGGCCAAATATAAATATTTTCCTTTTTTTTTTCCTGTGGAAAAGACAGAAAGCCAGATAATTCATATTATTGTTTAAAGAACAACATGAAATGTATTCAGAAAAGCACCGGAATGGGACTGACAAAGAGAAAAGACATTAATGTTTTCAAGTTCCTCTATAAAATATGTTTGCATAAACATGCTGTATGTAGTCAAATCTATCCTACAGTTTCTGTAAGTGCATTAAACAAGGAGAGTGATTTTTGCCAAATCCTCTGTTAGGTTTGGGATGTGCAGTCCTCTGCAGAAGGACAGAACTAAAATGAGGGAACACTTTGGAATGAACTCAGCTTGGAGGCAATCCAAAAATCTTGTGTAAAGGGTGGAGACGAAAAAAAAATGAATTTAACCATTAAATCATCCAGCAACTTGGTATCTGTGACATTTATCTTGTCTCAAAAATATTAATGTTCCAAAGTCTTAATGACATCTAAACATCTTTGATCACAGAGCAGACAAATTGGTCCAAAAATGATAGATTTGTCTGTCTCACCCGGGTTATCCCAATAAATACTGAGTCAGCTTTGCAAAAGGAGTGGTTGTCAGAAGTGTGGAATGAACATAGACGTGTCTGACCTAAAAGAAGCTGGAGGTGTCAGCTGCAGCAGCCTGTGGACCTCCTTGCTAGAAAGCCAATTTATGATTCCTGGTTTTCAGGCTCTGGCATCTGCAAATGCTGTAAATATTTCTTTTTTTTAGCCGGACTGTAAAAGTTGCTCTCATAATTTTTCATGAACAATGATTTTGGTTCATGCAGGGTTTTGGTCCTAATTTATTTATTTTTTTACATGTCAAAAAACTAACCCTGCACTTGAAGAGAGGGAATGAGAAGAAAGCTAATTTCTCCTAGAAGGAGCCTCTGCCTTTTTCCCTGCATGCTGACTGAGCTGACCTGTGGCCAGCATTAGCAGGGCATTATCTCACAAGCACCAGAAATGTGCCAATCCCCACAAAAAGCAATAATGTCATGACCAGCTCAATGCCATTTTTGAAATCCAGTTTGAGAACTGAGTGATGCCAGGCAAAAACACTGAAGTATTTGCATCTCATCTGGCAGGTATGAGCAGAAAGCTCAGGAAGACAGTGCAATTACACCACAGATTAATTTGGGCTTTCAACCTGAATATTCCACTGCTGGTTTTTTTTGTGAATGTCTGTGACCAGAATTGAGTTTCTCTGTGAGGCTACTTCAAGGGGAGGCACAAACCAGCCAAAAGTCACACAACATTTTCTATGCATGGAATAAATTTAGATCCTTGCCTTTTCTCTTTCTTACTAAAATGTTGGAAAGAAATGTGGAGCTCAGAGTGGGATGATCACTGCAAGAAAACATGGCTGGTTTTACTGCCCTTGCTATTATGCCCCAAGGCCACAATTAGGTCTGGAATCCCATTGTGCCAGGCATTGTCCAAACACAGAGGAAGGAACAATCCTCGACTCCAAGGTCTGCAGTATTGATTAACCTTTATTTGTTTGTGCAATTACTAGTTTATTATTATACACAGTCATTTGCTTTAGAAGGGAAATGTTCTCTATTCAGAAATAATGAGGTATCAGTCATAGCATAAAGCCAGGCATTGCATATAGGAAACATGGAAATATTTTTCTCATTTTCATGGGTGCCTTATTGAAGTTTCAGGTTTTCAGGCAATCTTGGAGAGTTACACACATGGCCCATGAAAGCCCTTGTGATCAGGACACAGAATTCCTGGCAGAACCTTGGGAACCTGCATCCTAAAATAACATACACTTAAGGCCATGTGAGACAACAGCAGAGCTGAGACTAATAGCATCCCAAATCCCAAGCTGGTTCTCTTGCAGTAATAGTTCTTGTTTCTGCAAAAAAAAGGATATTCTGTGAATACAGCTCTATAAACCACTGTCTTCAAAATACGCTTGATTGAAATTGATTATTTGGGTAATCTCTATGTCTCTACATTGGCTGCTGGCTAAAATACCATTTCCTTGTCCACACAGTGATCTTGGCTTTCCCATTGCACTGCTGTTATCTCTTTTGCTATCTTGTAATTTACAGGAAATTCAGAACTGGATGCAATCACAACTCATAATTTGAAATGCTAATCTTAGGCTGTCACTCCAGCTGTATCACATACAGTCTGCTCCATTAAACTTTAGTGTCTACCCTAATAACCATGGGAGGCTAAAAATCCAGGGATTAGCTTTGATACCAGTTTAACTACTGATAGGTGCCTGCAGTGTTGCAAAGCACTCTTTCCCTTCTGAGGAGTGCCCAGCATATTTGCTTTGGTTTGTTTATAAGCTGCTGAAAGTTGGTCTATCACAGTTTTTCTCCAAATAGGACTACTATAAATTTGATTTAATTTAGCTGAAGAATGGTGCACTCAGAGCATGAGTGACTCTATTTCTCACTCTGTGTATACTGTAACCTACCTGCCTGCTGTAAATATGCCAGACATTGGGATGTCAGGAAAAGAGGTGAATTTTCTTTCATTCAGGACCATCTGGATTCTGTGAATGGGTGGAAGACTGGGTATGAAGCAACTGGATTGTGTAGAAGAGGGGTAAAACCCTGGCCCTGTTAAAATTAAGGGTAACATTTCCACTGACTTCAGTAGAGCCAAGATTATCCACGATATTTTGGTTTGGGCTCATGACATTTACATTGTCCAAACAGATCCTGGCAAGGGAGGTAATTATTGTTTTTGCTTTTGTCTCTCAGTCATGTGAGTGCTCTCTCCATGTTGTGTAGGTAGGAAGGTGTAAGACCAGAAGCCTGGTGGTGTTCACTTTGGTCAAAAGTGGGTAAAATTCATAGGCAGATGGTCTTCTGCATGGTTAGTGTTCCTGACTTACATGCTGGAAATCACAGTCATTTAGTTTGGAAATGATTAAGATGATTGAGTCCAAATTTGAATCTAAAGCTGCCAAGTCCACCACAAAACCATGTCCTCATGCACCACGTTGAGAAATAGGATGTTTCCACAATTGTAAGTGCCTGAGGACACAAGAAGACCTGTTTGGATTGCAGACTGGAAACTCTCTTGGCAAAAATGTTATATTTCTTTGTCTTAGGAAGGTCTGGCCACTGCCCCAAAGAATGAGGTTGGGCACAGAGATGCCCATGGTGCAGCCCTGTGGTTACCCCAGGGTGTAACGCTGCACTCCAGCCACCCAGGCAGCTCCTCTCAAAGACTGAAGGACAAGAGAAGCCAGGGAAATACTCCTGCAGGTACATTCAAGGATATTGGTGGGCAGAAAAAGACTATGGAGGCTCAGCAGACCCCCACTGTGGCCAGAGGTCCATCTGTGAAAGGAGCTTGCAGAGGGTGCATTTCTGACCGTATATGGTCTGCAAAACCTCTCCAGCTGGTTGGGAGTGGGGCTTTAGGGGATGTTTTAAAATCTGAAGAACAGCACTGAGTTGAATCAGGAAGTTGTCTTTTTAATTTGTTTGTTGGGTTTTCTTTTTCTTTTTTCTTTTTTCTGGTTTTTTTTTTTTTTAGGAAATGTATTTTTTTAATGCAGCTTGCACTGGGAAAGGTCTCTTGGGATGGAGTAGCATCTCTTCTAAAGCATACAAAGGCCAGAAAGCCAAACACCCTGACAGGGGCTACACTTGTCTGCCAAACCTCCTCATACACTTGCTCTGTGTGGCCTACTAGGAAACAGAAGCATTTCCTGGTGTTGTAGCTGTGAGCTGAAGATCCTCTTCTGTATGAGAGAGTTTTCCCCAGCACATCAGACTTTCCTCAGAGTTGTTCAGAGAAAGATTTTAGTTTTGCGTCACTTTGGAACAGGACTCATTTACTGAAGCTTGGGTTTTGGCTTTTCTTTTTTGTTTTTTCCAAGCTGAATTCTTGTTGTTCAGCCAGTTCTTGCTCTCTCAAGCCTATGGCAACCCCCAGACAGCTCTGGGACTTCATTTTTATGCAGGATCTACCTTTTAGAGTCTGGGTGTTCTTCTCTGAGCACCAGAGAAGCACCCAGAGCACCCAGAGCTCTTGTCACTTGTATTCCAAGGAAGGCAGTGAGTTCAGAGGGGAGTTTCTAGGACACCTTACCAATTTTTTCTGATCCCTGATAGATTTGGAAGGACATCCTTGGCTGTGAAAAATGCTCACCCCTCTGAATCTAGGCTTAATGGCTTCCTAAGTATTTTACAAGGACTCACTGTAAATTTTCCTAGGAACTATTTTGAATGAGTACCTGAGTTGCTGGTATGGATAGGTGGAAAATTTTAATGACTCCTGTGTGTGGTTTATAGCTATTTTTGTGCATATTTGCAACAGCTACAATGGTTACGCCCACAAACTGAAAAAAAAGAAATCTCTTTCCCGCCTGCTGGCTTTTCTTGCGCCTCGTGTATATTCTTGTTTATTCTGCTGGGCTTCCAAGATGGAAGTTTGTACAAACATTTTAGAGTTTTGAAAAACAACAACTAGAAGCAAAAGAAGAAAAAAAGAAAACAAGGAGCAGGGTGATCAGCTCTCAAGAGCCTGTGCATGCTTTGCTTTACCATCTGGAGCTTCAAGCTGGCATTAATTTTTACAAAGTTTGGGACATGAAGAACCTCCTGTTTTCTGCTCTGTAAATGAGAATGACATGTTGTTTCTTTCATGTATACTCTTTGGAATTCATCCCCTGGCTCTATAGCTCCATACTTCCTGAAGATTATGTACATATGAAGGAAATAATCACAGAAGCCACCCAAATACCTGTGGGTGATCAGATAACCCAACCTGCTCTACAGCTTTTGAAAATCCTGAGTCAGGTGCTTGCTGTCCAGAGAAGCTTCCTAAAAAAATAATTTCTGGGGTTTGTGCACACTAAATAGTTTTATCTTCTCTTCTAGTTTCTGCTGCAGAGAGGTGAGGGATCTGCAGACACATGGAGGAGAGGTTGAGGAAAATGGGTGAGGGAAGATTCCTCTAGCTGACACCAGTGGCTGGGAGTTTTCTTGTGGAGAGATGAAATTTTTATGTAAAGGAAAAGCAAGTGCAGCTTGTTCATCTGGTTTGCCACTTGTGGCTGATGTAACAGAATTTTCAACTTGTTCATAAGTACAGTTAATACTGTTTTGTATAATTCATTGATTTCCATACAACCTCTGTTGGCCATACTTCCTATGCAGGGAGCCAAGCATACCAACTGCTTTCTGATATTAACTGTAAGTTGAAAATATAAAGTGAGTCTGATTTTCACACTGGTTCTTCCCTGCTGCAAGTAGAGGTTGGCATTAACCAAGGATACTGCCTTGGTTACGGTCCAGAAGAGCTCACACAGGTTTTAAGGGACACTCCCCATCTTCCATGGGATTCATGCAGGGGAAAGGATGACCCAGCCTGGCTGCAGCACTGTGGGTGCTGGGACATGTCCCTGCTGGACACAGAGGAGCAGCCACCAAGGCCACAGCTGGTGCTGGGGGCACCGACAGACACAGCAGAGCAAACAAAACCTCTGTGGAGGCGAGCCACGTCCGACGGGTTGCAGCTGTCCCTCTGCATGCCGGCCACCCCCACCCTGCTCCAAATGTAAATCATCACCCTTTCCCCTTTTAACATAACAGTTGTGTCATTTAAAAGCTCAAAGAGCTGAGAAAAAAGTCTACTTGTTTAGAGAAACCATTAAAACAAATTATGAGCATTTAATAAATGGGGAAAACTGTCTGTTTGTCATAACACGGAATTTTTCCTTTAAATAGCCAAACAGCCACCCAAAAGGTTCCTCATGGATGGGTGTGTTGGGGGATATTTCCAGGGTCAGTCTGCACTGGGGTCCTTTCTGGGAACCTTTGGCCCAAATCCCTGCACAGATGGGTGGAGGGCTCAACGTGGGGTAAAGAGCTGTGCTGAGCTCCTTTTGGGACTGATGGTGGAGAAGGAAGATCTTTCCTGGTCTTGTGGTACCCAGGCAGGCTGGCACACATTGCCTCCACCCTGGCAGTGGAGGGGGGGGAGCACAGTGCCCAGGTACCACACTGTGCTCGGCTCCATGGACCGCCCTTGGCTGCTCCTTGGGAGGAGGGTCTGCCTTGCATACAAATGACATTTTTCATAAAGCTTAGATGCATCTCTTGAATAAACAGTATCTTGGCCACTGCCTTTAAAGAGCAGTTCAGTGTTCCTCTCACTTCTCATGTGATATGTCTTTTTTTTCCAAACGTTTCCTGATCCTGCGCTCTCTCCTCAGGTTGTGGGAACATTCAGGTTCAGATCTGCAGTGTGTGGGCTGGCCTCCCTCCCGTTGTTAAACAGATGATTGCTTTGGGTAGGATTATCTTGGACAGGCAGAGAATTATCTCTGCAGTGCTGGGGCCGCCTTTGCCCTGGGAGGGGGGAGTGACCAGACTGAGCTGTGATGCTCATGCTCCTCCTGGCAAGTGCCTCCTCCTGACAGTGTATTCAGGCTCTGGACCTGTGATCCCATCTTTAACAGCTTTTAAGTCCTTGGTCCTTAAGAATGATTGATTACTGGTTAAACCCCCTCGTAATGATCCTCTTTACCTTTAGAACCTTCCAAATTTTGGGAGAAAACCTGCTGTGTTTTGCTGTTTGGCGACTCAGGAGCCTGAAAGTAATTAAGTGCTCAGCTTCTAAGTGCACAACATCTCTGTGTACTGCAGGATTGCAGCTTCACTTGTGTGAAACCTGAGTGCTGGCTGCAGCCATGGAGAGCCACAGGGTGCCTGCAGCCGTGGTGGGGACCAGATACTGGGGGCAGCAGGCACTCTCTGAGCCAGTCTCTCTGCAGGGTAGGAGCTGCTCAGGGAAGGTAAAACCAGGTGGGCTCTGACAAGCACAAAGCTGCTGCATCCCTCACACCGTTCACCCACTTCTGATGGGGCCAAGGGGTGACTTGCTGAGGACTTGGGACACTCCTCTCATGTGCCCTATGTGGTGGCTAACCAATTGCTGGGGATGTCTCAGCTTTTGGCTGGCACTCCTACAGGGTGTTCCCATATTTCTCTGAAAGTGCTTGGAGCCAGCAGTTTTTATAAGAAAGCTGGCCCAGTGAGGGAAGCCAATTTGTTCTGCTGTCAAGATGGAATCGGGCAAAAGTGGAGGGTAAAGAAAAATAAAAACTTTTTTGGGTCATTCCCCATTTTGGCTGCGGGTTCCAACAACATGGCAGGGTGGGAGCCTGGTGGTGTTTGTTGGAACAGGGTGTGCAAGGTTTTGCTGAATCTGTGTAGGTGTGAATTTGGAAACGGTGATTTTTATTGGTTCAACTTAATTTTAATTTCACTGTGGGGTTCATGAGGAACAAGTCCTGTGAAGATGAAGGTGTGAAAACAGCATTCAGCAGAGAGGGTGCTTCCATCAGGGGCAATGGCAATGGCAATGTCACCACTGGGAGGTGGCACTGGTTAAGTGAATCAGTCAGGAAGAAGCACATATGAGAAAGGCCAAATAAATTGGGTTTGTGATAAGGAAGATGGCAAAAGATATGTCCTGAACAGAATTTTAGAGATGATAACAGAGGAAGAAAAGGAAAGAAATGTTACAAGAGCAAAACAAAAAGGTTTCAAAACAGGCTCAGTGTGTGGGCAAGAGTGAGATGGTTATCACAGCTAACTGCTCAACTACAAGTTTTGTCATGGACAGATAGATCAGGTGGCTCCTCTGCAAAAGTAACAGTGCAGTGTGGACTCCTGTCCTTAGATCCTTAGACATTGCCAAGAGCCCAAATGTCTGGCCACTAAAAGTGGAATAAAACCCTTCTCCCTTGTATCATCCTCCTGTGAGCTGAACTGGTTCCAGCCCAGCCTTCTCTGTCCAGCCAGCTTGAACCTGGCATTTGGGATAAAGCAAAGTGTGGAGACAGATAGATCTGAAGGGTCTTACCTAAACAGAAAGGACAGTTGGGAGATTGTGACTCGAGGGCACACTGCCCTTCTGGTGCACCCTGTCCCTGGTGGGAATATTAACCCCCTTAATGAGACAGGCACTGTGTCAGATTGTCCAGTTCAGGTTGATAACAAGTATTTTGTTACCTCCCTATCACTCAGAAAAAGGAAGAAAGGAAGAAATTCAGCCTTCTCAGTACTTTAATCTCAGAGTCCTCCTCAATCAGATATGTGGAGACTTTTCTTTGTGAATTGGAGCAAATTCTCCAGCTTCTCTCCCACAGGTTCTAATCCCTTCTTTTGTTTCACCATGTGGTTGTGCAAGCAGTTGCCTTGAGAACAGGACTCCAGGAATATATAATTAAATCAGAATTTTGGCACTAATAAGTGATCTTATCACTTTGTTGGGCTTTCTTCGGGTTTTTGTGATATTCTAGGCCACTCATTTGAAGTTATTTAATTACAAGGTCCCCACAATGCAGCCAGGGCTTTGGATTTTTTTTATTTTTTTTAAATCTGGTTTTATTTTTTTTTGTTTTTTTGTTATACCACGTGTTATGATGCTTTGTGCACCAGGTGACCTAGGAGGGGCTGACAACCCTTCAGGACTGTCAGAGACAGAGCTGACTCTGCAGATTGTTTTTGCTATGAGTAATTACTGAGAAGGAACTCCTCTTCAAGCCCCAACAAAGTGACTGAACCCTAGAACATATGTTGCCATCAAGCCAAGGGTTGGAACCCACTGGGAACTCTGGTCTGCTAGGGGCAAGAATAAAGCAGGAGGAAAGCCAAACCCTGTTAAAAGCAGCATTCCCAGGGAGTTTTCCTGTGTTCTGTGCTGTTCAAAGCACTGCCCCTTCCTTGGCTGGCTGTGGGGTGGAGGTGTGCAGCTGCTGTGACCTCCGTGGGGCGGGACTGTTGCCCAACACAGAATTTTCCATGGGTTGAACCTCTCCATTGTTCAGCTCCAGGGTGATGAGGTATCAGGGTGCAGCCCTCACCCTTGAGAAGCCTCAGGGCCCGAGTTGACTAGGTGTGAAGTTGTTTGAGTACTTCAAGATGAAGATAAGATATGGAGATTTAAAAAAACTCTGTTAGAAACCTGCCATCTATTGAAGTGCATTCTAGGTAATGGGTAAGTGTGTTCAGGATGGAGCTAAAATTGACAGAAAAAGTTGTAAAAGTCCTTCCTCTAGACCATCTTCAAATCACTCAAGCTCCTCTTTTAATTTTTCAGCACACAAATAATTTTGACAACTAAACCTGCATCTCCTCCCCCCAAAAATGTGCAGTAAGACTGAGAACAACGTGGGACATGGGTGAAATAACACACAGACAGGCTCTGGCATGGTGTGGTGCTGTGACTGCATGGTGGAATGGCAGCATGTGCAACATGGGGCTTTCAAAATGCCAAAGCATGCTTTGGGTTGTGTCGTTGTTGTTGAAGGTTTTTGTTGGTTTGTTTGTTTGTTCCAACCCCCCAGAAGAATATTTTTCTAACTCTCATCTTTTTTCTTGCTGCTGATCCATTGAGGAGGTGAGAGCTGGGCTGCCATGAGCACAGTGAAGATGGGGATGGTTGTTTTCAGCCTCAGGGGAGATTGGAAGGAGCCATCAGTCAGCCTGAAGCAGGAGCACAGGCTTCAACCACGGGTCCCTGCTAGATAGCATTTTTCTAAATGCAGTCAAGCTGTATTTCCCCCTTTTGTTACTCTTTTGCCCCATGAAATATCAGACAACACTCCATATCTGAAGTTCCAAGCTTTCAAACATTACACAATCTGAGATGGAAATGGGCTTTTAAAACTATCTGTTTGCTTGAAAAAGCTCCAATCTCAGCAAAAACTGCCCCTGGGAAGCCCTTCCCCCTCTTCAAACAGCAAAACTGAGCTTCAGCAATACTGGTTCTGTCTCTGGGCATGACAGTGGAAACCCGTCTCCTTTCCATTGGCCATGTGGCTTGGGGTAAAAACCTCTCTGCTGGTTTAATTCATCATTGAGAACCTGCTGATTGATGTCCTACAACTGGCCTGGCACAGTTTGCTGCACACCTGAGCCTGGAGCTGATCCAGGAGCTCCATCCCCTCACTATGCTCAGGCAGAACCCCCTGAATCTGAAAGTCAGATGTGAATGAAACAGTAAGAGAACAGAGATTAACATATTCTTCCAGTGTAATTTTCAGGTCTCATTTTGTTGCTTTTCTGCCCACTTGGAATGCTGCTCCATTTAGTAACTTCTTATTTGCTTTCCTTCCAGCTTGCTTACCTATCATCACTAATTACAGAACAAACAATGGTGGTAATACAGTAATGAATAGCAACCTTTTGGTGTTTTTTCTTTTGTGAGTAGGTGCACCTGGTTCAAATATTTAAGATAAATGGGAGTGACTTTCCAATTCTCCTCTCCTTTGCCTAGCAGCACAATTTCTATCAGTCAGTTTTGGGACAGTATGAGCAGGCAGCAGGAGGTTATGCCAGGTAGGCAGAAGGAAATGGTGTTCTGAGATCTCCTGTAAACACTAAATTCAAGGACTGCTGCACAGCATCACCCCTCCCATTTCTAATATTTTTTCCCCTTGATTTTGTGCTGGGGTTGTTCTTTTTGGTTCTTTGAGATCCTGTTGACATTGAGTGATACTGAAACTCCTTACACTAAACCTTAATGTGACCTCAAAATCATAATTTCCCCACCAATTCAGAAAAAGGAGAAATTTATGAGAGAAAACAAACCTTTCTTGTACAAGTGCCTTAATGAAACAAAACAATTGGGTTAAACACAAGCACAGCTCCATTGATTCCCTGCTCTGCATCCACATAAAAGTATCTTTTCGATCTAGATTTGGGATTACAATGGAACAACAAGCAATCTAAATCCACTATTAAGTGCACCAATAAAAAAAACCCTCACCACTGAAGCTTAAGCAAGCCTTAAAATGTACCTGGAAGTAGAAAATTGCCTATTATAAGTGAAATAGATGTTGATATAAAGCTTTTAATTAAAATGGAATTATTCTTTCAGCTAATCTTTCTGTATTTCCTTTCATTATTTTATGAGGCTGGGCAGAGACATGTCCCTGTCTTCACTGGTAATGGCTCTGACTGGGCATCAGCTTCCACCTTGGACCTATCCAGCCCTCTGAAAGATATTTTGACCAATGTGATACAGTTCAGAGGAACAGTTTGTTTTTAGTTAATACCCGTATTAGTTTATTTTTTTAAAAATCCACTTCTGCTCTACTGGTATCCAGGTGCTCCACCCTTTGGAGCTGCAAACATTTCTGAAACGCAGGTGTAGAATTCTACTACCAATCTCCTTGCAGGGAGACATGATCTGCTAAATGAAAACAATCCCTAAGTCACCCACTGAACAGGTTTGATGTTATTTTGCTGTAGTGATAACGAGTTGTGCTTTGGGATAAACCAAGAGTCACTTCTTGAGGTTGCAGGCATCCATTATTTAAGAGACTGAAATGGATCACTCTGTCTATTCAAATGGATCATTAAAATATTGCTAACTCTAGAAACAACAAGATCATTTAAATTTGGCCTCAGAAAACTGAGAATTTGTCTTGAGGGTCTTGAGATCCTCCTTCAGTAGTAGCAGGAAGGTGTTTATACCTTGTCTTTCCATTCCTGAGCCTTCAGCTTAGAATCAGGAAGGCTTTTTCTGCAGCTCCCTATGCCTTTGGAGAAAAGGAGTTTGAGCTCTGTGTGTCTCCAGCAGCTAAGCATTTAAGAGTAATGTTCCAAGTGTGATACCAAAAATTTATATATTTCCTTGGTGTGGTCTCCCAGTGGACAGATTCAGGGTGCTCATCCTTCTGTGTCAGACTCTCAGTTTGTAGTATTCACGTTCATTCCCAGTATCTGTGATGTATAATTGAAGCAGCAGATCAGATATATCTATAACAAAGTCCCTGTTAGTGACTCTGCATGCCCTGGTCTCGTGTCTGTATTTTTACTGGTGTGAGCACTATGGAGTGCCAGTCCTGCTGCTGCTGGAGCTGTGAAACAGTGAAGCAACTTCCAGCATCTTGTGCTTGCATGAGACACGGTGAGATGCTGAACTATGCCAGGGAAATGCCTGGGATGAGGGGTTATCCTGAGCCTGACAGGGGCATGCTGAGGCTGGGCTGGAGGAAAGCCTGTGTGAGTGCAGCAGGAAGGACACGCTTTGATTGCAGCCATTCACCTGCACATCAGGAGCAGGAAACGTGCATCATCCCCAGGTCACAGTGCTGCCTTGCAGGAACAGCTTTCATCACCTGGCCCCAGTGTTTCCCCAAGAGTTAAAAACATTGACCTGCTGGGACATGTCTGCAGCCTCCAGAGGTGAAGGGAAGACCAGGGTGGGGTGGAGACACCCACACCCCCTGCCATTGCAGTATTCCACAGGGCATGGCTCTGGCAAGGGCTCCTCACCCCCACACTGCCTGTGTGTGCTGCTGGAGGAGGGTGCACAGGCTGTGCACCCCATGGGTGCTCCCCTGCACCTCTGGGTCCTGCCAGAGCTGCCCCAGTGTCTGACCTTCCCTGGTGCCCCACGGGTGAGGTATCGTGGCTGTGGTGGAGCACTTAGCTGGTGCACAAGAAGGAGGGGGATCTGCATTTGGAGGAGGAAGTCTCTGTGTGCAGCTCCTAAACTCCATCTGGGTTTGGGACTGGACCTCAGGGTGCTCCTCTCCCATGTGCAGCCTGTCAGGCTGGGTGCTGCAGGGGCAATGTGTGCAGGAATCTTCTCTGCAGATGCCGACGCAGTTCACGTCTGAGATAAGCGCTGAGCTGCAAAGGCACAGAGAGGAGCAGAGAACTTCTGGGAATTTTAGACATCTGGAGAACTTTAATGTAGAAAACACAGATATTTATAGACGCTTTCTGCAGAGTCATGAAGGTTTGAAGATCATAATTTCATGCTTGGGCATCTGAGTCCTTTTGCAGATTTCCTGGCTCCACAGCCTCTGCAATGGCAGAGGAATGATTTGGACTAGGGCAGCGTGCAAGCTTCTCAGGATAAATGAGCTTGCTACATCCAAATGAAATAAATCTCTCTCTGTCTCACTTTTCTCTTAATTAAAATTAATATATTAATGATTATAGAGGTGTTGGGAAGATCATTAATGTGTGGCCAAAGTCTCAGGCTTCTGTATGAAGTTGCATAGGAGTTCAAAGTACTGTTACTGTCAGTTTATCACTCATTACAATAATCCAATTAATTAATGTCCTTTTTTAGTGTTGACTGGCAGGTATTCTATGTCTAATATTGAATAATTATAGCCACAATGCTTACTTTGTTATTTTGCACAAGAGCAATTCTCACCATTTGATCACCAGTAGGACAAAAAAAATAATGGGATTTTCTAGCAAGAGGTAATACATGCAACTTCCCTGATCCAGATAAATTACACTGAGCAAAAAAAACCCTCCAACAATTCCAGTGAGTGGTGGGAGGAGAAGTGTAGGGAAGACATAACCTGTTTCCAGATGAGAACTTGGGTTCATGCTATCCATTTGCCATTTTGTTACAACACTGCCTTTTGCATTGAAAAGAGACTGAGATAGGATATGTTCAGAATACTACCCATTAATTAGGTAAATACTCTAAGCTCTCTTTTCCTCCCAAGTCCAGGGGAGCTGAGAGCAGCAGCCTTCCTGCACATGGTGAGACGTGATTTACTGTAGCCCCAACATAACAGGTATTTTCTGGGGCTGCAGCACACAGACATGCCATTGATAATTCCGCCTTTGTTATGATTGCTTCCAACTGCAGAATGAGGGAGACTTAATTGGCAAAAATTACCTCATTCCTGGCTTGATTAGAGCCTCCACATGTGTTTTATAAATAGTCTTTTCAATTGTTTTATCACTTGGAGGTTTCAGCAGACTAAATATGATTTATGGTGTTTTGCCTCTTTCCCCAAATGGGAGCCACTCCTGACATCTGCCCTGCCTGTGGCTGTGGACACTGTGGAGTGGAGGTGCCTGGGCATCCTCCAGCCCTTGCTGGGGTGTTTTTGCCCAGCCCAGGGCTCAGCTGAGAGCAGGGTCTCCATGGGGTTTGTTGGGGGATGTTGGCAGCACCCACCCCATCCCCGAGGCGTGACTGAACAGGGCTGTGTGTTCTCAGTGCTGCTCTCTGTGTCAGGCTCCTCCATGGCACGGCCAGGGCTTGCCCTGACAGCGCTCCTGGGTGATGCTTGCATTGGCTGCTGCCTGAATTCCTCTGCTCCCTTTCCTATTGTATTATAATAAAGGAATAAAGCAAATATATATATATATATCAGGCTTTCATAACTATTTGGACTGCAGTGTAAAGCCTCCTGCAGCTTTGGGAAAGGCTCTTGGAGGGAGCACCAAGGAACATCTCCATTCCATTGAGCTGCTGGATTATCCCCCTTTGTGCCTGGGGGAAGTGGCTGAAGATGAGCTTCATCATGGGACCTTGCCTTCCATTTATTCTTGTCATAGATCATGTCATGTCGTGTCATATCATCAAATGTTTTGTGTTGGGAGGGACCTTAACACTTATCTCATTCCAACTTCCACAGACAGACACACCTTCCACTGTCCCAGGTCCCTCCAAGCCCCATAAAACCTGGCCTTGAACACTTCCAGGGATGGGGCAGCCACAGCTTCTCTGAGCAACCTATGCCAGAGTCCCACCACCCTCACAATTTCTTCCTAATAGAAATAATAATAATAATAATAATAATAATAATAATAATAATCATAGTCTTCCCAAATCCACACAGAATGAATTAAAAGTCAGACGTGGAAAGATGAGTGATTGGATGATGCTCAGCCTGGTGCTGAGCTTTGAAACCTGGAAAAATGCTTTTAAAAGAGTTTTGTAGGCAAACAGCAATGGAAAAAAAGAATGAATAGAAGTAAAATCAAGTGTGCCAAATACACTGCTTACTCCACTCCACATTGTTTCAAGTCTCTTTGTTTTCAAGTAGCTGTATTGCTTAATCCAAGCTTTCTGAAATCATGAGCTTGGCTTAAAAGGAGAGCTGGAAATGTTTCACATCAGGTTCTTTTATTTGTTCTTGTAAGGCTGAACATTTTGCACTCATGTGCCTTTCAGGAAGGCTGGATATGTGCTAAAGAAAAAAAAAAAAAAGAAAGCTTAAATTGTTGGGTTAAAAATTGATCCAAGCTCTAAATCACCAGTAAATGCAGATGACTCATGATAAAATGATGAGAATTGAAAATCCTCTTAGACACTTACAGAGATGAGGAGGAGAGGTATATTTAGCGGGATTCTTGTGTCTTAGCATCCCGTATTCTGAAGTGTCTAGAGAGAAACATGCTGATTTCCTCGGATTACTTTATCATGGTTCACTGAGTTTGGGTTTTCTTTCCTTTCTTTTTTTTTCTGCTAATTCAGTAAGAGTGAATATTCTTATGAAGGAATTCATGCAGCTAAGCACATTTTAGAAGAGAAGGGTATATTTTCTAACAAAGATAATTTCCTATCTGAAGGTCAGGGAAAAAAATTCCAAAGAAAAATGTTGTGTTTATGTAATTGTTAGCTCTGACTTAAAAAAAAAAAAGTGAGAAAAAATTTGGCTTGAAACAGCTGGATGCAAAATTCTAAATAACACAATTTGGGGTTTGTGCCAGATTGGATGTAGCTTGATGACAAAGCTGGAATTCAAAGCCAGCACATGAAGCAGCCAGGGAGGCTGAGGGAGGATTCGGATGGGTGCAGGACAGACAGTTTCTGCTGTTCATCCACAGGATGCTTCAGATAATAAAAATGAGGTCTCCATCCACCTCCAACTCTGCTGTGGAAGGTGCTGCTCCTGTCACAACTCAAACCCCATTTCTTCTGGAAAGGAAGGATTAATGGCAGGGTGAGGACATTCCACAGAAGCCACACATGGAGGGACAGCACAAGCGGTTTAACACCTTTCCTCCCCGGGCAAACCCATCAGTGCAGGACAGCCTGACAGACAGGCTTCTGCTCAGGGTCACCCTGAGGACTGCTGAGGTGACACAGCCCAAAACCAGCCATTGCTGTGCACAGCAGTCACATCTCAGTCAGCAGCAGTGACAAGTGACCTGGGAAGGAAGGGTTTCCTTAATGGGAGCAAGCAGGGACACTGCAGTCCAGTTCTCCATGTGCTCCTTGGAACAAGGAATGCAGGGGGGAGCTGCTGGCATTGAATGAGATCCTTCCCTTGTGGCTGGTGGGGAGAGAAGCCCTGTGCTATTTCTGTGCTGATGACACAGGAAGATTATCTGGGTTTTGTGTTCCCATCCCTTAAAGGAATGTCACTGTGTGAAAACCCAGGGTCCATGTGTGACCAGAAAGGTTTTGATTTGAGATGAAATGAAGCATGCTCCCACCCTGCTGAGGTGGGAAGGGAAAAACATCTAAAGAAACTTCTGCTTTTGCCTCTTTCAGAAGTTAGAACTGTAGCTTCCCAGCAATTATTTCAGGGTGATGTTTGAGCTGAGTGCTTGCCTGGAGCAGAATTCCAGACACCACCAAAGAGTCCCAGCCGGAATTTTGCCTCTGCATAGCAGGATTTGGTGCCAGGGTGAGTAAGGGAGCTCTTCTCCCAAAACCCCATGGACACAGACCTTCACAGATGGTCTTTCACCAAGGACTGAAGCAATCTGCTGTTGTTTCCAGACTGGTCTCTCTGTTCTCTCAGCCAGGGAAGCGCTGATCCTCCTGGGCCAGGCCAGAGGGGAGTTTGCAGTGTGTGTTGGGGACACATCCTTTGGGGACAATCTGGCTGAGTGAAAAACTCCCTGGAAGTGCCAGTCCTCAGCAGGGCAGGGAGGTGGGGGCTGCTGGCACGAGGGGCACAGCTCTGGCTGCCCTAGAGCTCCTGTACCCTCTGCTGCTCCCCAGCCTGCCCAAATACTGACCACCCTTCCCCACTTGCTAAAGGTGAGTGCTGGGGAAAGGTAGGGACTACTGATTAATGTTTGCTGGAGAACGCTCATGCCTGTCCCATGTGGATAAGAGAAATATTCTTCCTCTCTCCTGCCCTTTGTATTGGAGCCACTCTTTATTCAGCAGATTTCTCGGGAGAAATCTGGAGAGAGGGAGTGTGCCTTCCAGAGATGTGAGCTGAATAACAATCATGAAACCCCCCCTTGCATCAACTTCTGCTCCTGCTGTTCCATATTCTCTGTGGCAGAAACATTGGAAACAGATTTTCTGGGTGCAGAAAAAAGAGAAACTGAACAGCCATCAAGATACCAAACAAGAGAACACATTTTCCTTGCACAGATAATGTTTCTGATGTTGTTAACGAACACCCAGGTTTCCCTGAAACCTCTAACCATTGTGGAGTTTTTATAATAATGTTTGCATTAGGCTTCTGGTGGGCCCAGGCTTTTGGAATTATATTTGAGCTTCCTTAGCTTTCAGCACCATTAAGCATATTTTAAAAACACATTAAAAGAAATATGTCAACTTGGTTTAGGCTGAAACTTACATTTGGAGAAGAAAATCAGTAAAAAGAAAGTTTCACAAAATACAAATGAAGTGGGTGTGTTTTCATTAAAGGAAAAAAAAAAAAAGAAAATATATTATTCCAAAAGAATTTATTTTTTCTTTTTTTTTTCTTCCTATAGACTAAGCAACTCAAACACATGAACTTTGTGCTTGTGAATGAGGAAAATTAAGTGACCAGAACCGAACTTCTCCAGTGGATGTGAAACAAAACTCCTTGGTTTTGGGAAACAAAATTAAACTGGAACACCAATTGCAAAAATACGTTAAATAACACCAGAAGTATCTGCAAGTTTAAACAGAAACATGTAACTGAAACATGGATTGTTTCCCTGGAAGAGAATGTAGGAAATTTTTCCTTTTATTTTGGTGTTTCCATAATTTAAAAGAACAGATGCTTCCCAAACTCCAGGGACCATTACTGAAAAGCCCAAATTCTCAGTTCCTGCTCTGCAGGGAGGTTACTAAAACAAGTCTCTGCCTGTGTTTCATGGCTGCTTGTTGCAATGGGTAGTCACGACAGAAGAAGGGACAATGCTGATGACATTAATAATGGCACAAAATCTCCAAGAAGGCATTTAGAAGCCTGGCAGCGTAATCATAGAAGCACAGACTGGTTTGGATTGGAAGGGAAAGACCACCCAGCTCTAACCCTCTGCTGTGAGCAGGGACACCTTCCACAAGAACAGGTTTTTCCAAGCTCCCTGGACTTGAATACTTCCAGGGATAATGAGCCCATGCCCTCTTCCAGGCAGATAAATCCTCTTGAAAACAGCGATGTGCCTTTGTGTGGTTGCCCTTCACCTGAGTCTTAATTTGAGTCTAGCAACAACCAATGTAATAATCAACAAAAATGTGCAGTGTTGCTCCACTCTCCACAATTCCACTGTTTTTCTGTTTTCTTCAACACTGATCAGATCTTCCTTCTGGACTACTGCATAAAGCAGAAAGACAAGATGTGATCACCCAGGAACCAGCACTTTTCATCTTCCTCTGATTTTTGTTATGGGTGCAGTCAGCACCTCCCTGTTTGCTGCCCTTGTATATGGCTTAATATGGAAAACACCACAGGGGCTGCCAGGCTGTGTGTGCTACCATGTATGGGGAAAAGGACTTCCCCAAAGCACAGGCATAAATTCTGCTTTCTACTTATGTGAAGAATAAAATGGTAGTATGACCCTCTGTCCTCTCCTTGTTTGGGTCAACAGCACAGGAATGCCCAGTTATGAATAGCAGAAAATGTGCTTTTAGGCAGATAAGGAGAACAGCAGTTTGCACTGATTTAGATGAATAGCAGCTTTTTCCAGGCAGAAGACTCTGCAGCTGGAAAATCACATTGAATGTATGAGAAAGGCAAGAATAAAAAAATTAAAAAGAAGGCAATATCTTTTAGGCCTCTAAAATTTCTTTTTCTAATGCATCTATCTACTTATGCACATATCTAATAATAGAAATTCCAGTTAAATTTTTATATTTCATTATTGTTAATATAATAGTCAAAATATAAAAGCCAAAGCACAATACAATATAATTTAATGTAATATTGTATATATATCACATATGGTAATTACTTGTCTATAGTGTGTGGTTTGTTACAACAATATATTACATATTAATATATGACTATATATTATCAACTTATAGCTAATTAATTATATACCTACTGATGCTGCTGGAAAAAGATAATGCTGACAAAAAAACACCCTATAATAATATTGGAAGATAAGTCAGAATTAACACAAAATGGTTTTGCTAAGCTCTGTTTAGAAACCTGGCATGACCAGGGCATACATATTAAATCAGCAGGATGGGAATAACTGATCATGGCACTGCATGCTTGGATATTTGTGTGCATCATTCCTCAGTCCTAGGGAGAGGGACCCAAGGTGGATGGGGGCCCTGGATGTCTCAGTCAGAAGGATGGATCTGTGTGGATGGGTCAACCTGCTGCTGCTATTTCCCAGTTTGCTTTTGAATTTTGGAATGCCCTGTCCTGTTTCTTTTTAAACCCTGGTAATAAAAAAAAGCCAAGGAGGAAAGAGAACTTTTCCCTTCCTCAGTGATGTCCTGACTAAGGGTGGGGAGAATCAGCCCTCAGCCTGGCAGGGGCAGCTGCAGGCCACAAACACTGCTTCAGGGGCCAAAAAATGCAATGTTATAAAAAGTGATGGTATTTTCTTAAGGTTAAGAAAACCACGTATCTTCACAGTTACAATCTTCTTGGAATTTTATTTTAGTAGTTTAAATAGCTTGATAAAATAGGATTTTTTATCCAAATAATTATTCTGGTATATAAACCTACCTGCCAAGCTGCATCCAAGGGGAGGGGTTTTGTATGAAGCTACCACATTAGAAACTTTCTTCTTTAGGGTAAAGAACTTAAAAAGCATCCATTCCCTTGTGTTTACACAACAGACCCTAACAGCTCCAAGGGGGACTTGAGAGGTGATTAGGAGCGTACTTTCTGCTGTAAAAGCTCCCTAAATATGTGTTTACCTAATTCAGGCTTTGAGCAGCACTCAGGTGTTTGCCTGTGAGCAGCTCTGGGGCTTCAGGGACAGTGGGTCCCTCCCCTCCTGGTGGCACTGTCTGCATGGATGTCCCCAGGAGCACCTGGTCTAGTGGAAGGTGCCCCTGTCAGCAGGGTTGAAATGAGATGGCATTCAAAGTCCCTCTGAATCCAAACCATTTTATGATTCTGTGATTCTAATTCTATAGCTGTGTTGGACCTGGCTATTGCAGCTCCCAAATCCCTGCAGTGTCAGCAGTGGGTGGCTTCACCAGCCACCACCAAACAGGCTCAGAGAATTTTTCCCACTTCCACATCTAACCTCTTTAGAGATGGGTCCTGAAGGATTTATAGGTTCACCTTAGGAAAAAAATGTCCTCAGCCTTCAAAGGTGGCTTTCTTTGGTAAATCCCAGCATCTTTAAGAACTGGAGTAATTTCCTATTCTGGGGTTGGTTTTCTCTCAGAAATGTCCCAAGTAAGCCTTGATGGTTGGATTTGGACAGAAGCCATCAAATCAGAAGCATGAGGATTTTTAACCTGTTTGTGTGAGTACAAAGGGTGCATCTGTCTGAGGTTAGGGGATAAATCCAGCTCCTTGGTCACACAGGGACAGGTTTCTTTTCATGGTCCCTGGGAGTGGAAAAGAGTGGGCAGCACCATGTGGGCCACTAGGGAAGATGCTGAAGATGCTGAGATGACAAACTTTGGTGAAATGACACTGAATGTCCACGTGTATCACACACAAATATGACACACATCCAGATCATACAGAAATTAATTTTCAACTGTTTTTCAACTTTTGTCCAGGCTTGTTCTGTGTAACTAAAATCCAAGTAAACTATAAAATAATCTCTGGTGTGACCTTTATTGAGGTCGCTGTTCTCTGGGAAAAAGATGTATTCAGCAGCCAAGTGGTTAAATCAAAATAACAAGGGCTATTTATCTAGTAGCTTTCCATGGCTATACTCAAGGGGGGCATATCTACCTATTTGTCAAGTCATTGACAATAGCCTATTTCTTTCTTCCTACCCATATGCTTTATTAAAGAAACACTTGACCTACCTGTCACATCAAACTGCTTCCTTTATCCAAAACAGAATAATATAGACATTTCCCTTAAGGGAATCCTGATGCAAATATATAAGGACAGGTTGCCAATTTGTTGAGCATATTAGGGTACAGAAAACTGTCAAGGGAAACAGCTGTAATACAGACTGTTCTAACAAGCTCATTTTTTCTTTTTTTTCTGTGGTACTTTTGGTCTCCCTTTAGTTTATATTATACGATTTGTATGTTACAATTTTTATGGACAGCTGTCAACTGCAACTCATCTTTTTCATTTTGAAAAAAAAGGAAATCTTCAGATTCCTGGCCATGGCTCAGATCTATTGTTTGGTCTTTCACAATAACTCTCACAAAACCTTCAGCTGCACATAGCTGAGAAGAAAGTTATGGGATAGAGAATGGGAAAAACAGTAGAGCTGTTTGAAGATAGAGAAAGGTCTGACTGTGATTTGAAAAACTTGTATTTTCATGTGAAGCCACTTGAACACATGATGACACTTCCCATTCTCACCTATTTGCTTCTGTGCTGCAGAAAGGAATCTCTGTCTTGCCCTGGATGAGTGCTTTGGTTTCACATACGAAATGACACAGAAAGGTTCAAATGTGGCATTTTGCACAAGGAAGCTCTCCCAGGCTGAGGGCTGGGAATGAGAGCCAAACTGCAGGAATTCAGGCTTCCTAGTGGTGTGCTGATTAACCTTGAGCCACTCAGTCCAGCACTGGTTTTTTGTTCTCAGGTCCAAAACACTCCCGGCTTTCCAGCAAGGTGGTTTGATGATGTTGTCATTTCCAAGTGAAATCCATAATTTTCAGCAGCTGGAATCTCCTGAGATCAGAAAAGATTAAGAGTCAAATCCATGTAATTAGAGGTCTACGTTGACTAGTGGACAGGCTGCGCTGCAGGAACAGAGTGCATTGAAGATCTGTCCCACTTTGACTGCAGCTCCACTGAAATCAGGGGGGTTACCCCAGAGATTAATTAGTCAATTTATGCTTGTTTGCATAAAGAATGACACAGATCATCAGCTGAACGATCAAAAGTTCAGGCAGTGCAAGTCAGGGTGAGAGGGGAGAGAATTAACCGTGTCTGGACTGAGGTCACAGCCTGGGCTGATCCTGTTGCTGTGCCAGAGCATAGCGCCTGCCCTGCACCTCTAACCAGTGACCTGTGAGGAGAGGCCAGCACGGGCCTTGGCATCTCTAATAGAAGTCAGATCACCCAAAGAAAATGTCTCTAAAGAGTCATACAAATATTTGTGTAGAGAAGAAAAGGAGCACTGGGATCACCACGTGAAAGGTTGTGCAGCAATGAACTGGTATTTCCCCTTGGTCTGAACTTCTGCCCTGCTCCTGCTCCCTGTGTCCTCACAACTAGCCTTGGGCTCCTCTTCTCAGTGGCATGAAAAAGTGATTCCTTATCCTATCTTTTAATGTGGGAGCACCCAAGTGAAGATCAAGGGCAGTAGGTGGCATCCTGGTCCTGCTGAAATCCTGTGGAGTTTTCTCATGTCCCTTTTCAGGGCCAGGAGCTCGCACAGATATTGGCATTGGTAAAACACTGGCACTGTGAAGGATGAAGCTCTGATGGTCTGGTGTTGCTGCCATGGGCTGGCCTGAGAGTGGCTTTAGGGAACATTTTGTTGGTATATGGCTTATGAAGAGACTCAACTGTGTGATTGTGGGATATATGCAGGGATGAGGAGAAGAAGATCCTCCAGGCATATCTGTAGCACTGACTCTGCCTTTAAAAAAGGACTGGATAGTTTGAAGTCATTAATAGGTTTCCATAGGAGATATTATCCTGACTGTTTCCTTGGAATACTGTGGAAAACAAGGGAGAGGGACCATCAGACATCACTTTTTTGTTCTGGCATTATAAATACAGTACTGCTCACCAGCTGAGCTTTTCTGAAAGAAGTGAAAACATTGCCTAATTTTTTGTACAAGTTTTGAATCTCCAACTCATTTTCTGGGGCCAAACTGTAGCTCATACACAGAGAGAAATACATTTATCATTGGGAATAGAGCAGAGCCAGCAGCTTCTCCTCTTTCACTCCCATGGACACACTTGATGACACTTAATGATCTCTTGTCTAAATAGTGATGCGCTCGAAAAAAGACTTGATTACCCTGAGGGGTGGTGTGGAAGTGAATCTGTTCACAGTGTATTTGGTAAATCCAACCCCCTCAGTGCAGCCTGGTGTCTGCAGAGCTGTGGGTGCAGAGCATGTCCCATCACTGGGGAGAAGTAGGACAAGGACTGGGCAACCCCAGTGAGGACAGGGGCCTGCAGCACAGGAGAGCAGCATCACCAGCAGCAATCAGACATTGATTAAACACTGTCCCAGGAGCTGCTTCCCCATGTCATGTGAGACACCCAGTGGGCCAGATCCCCTGGAACAAACCCACCGTATGTTCCAGAGAGGATCTGAGTCACGGGTCCTGGGAGTAACTGTTAATTAGAATTCGACAACTGTTTCCTGGGGGGAAGTTTGAAAAACAAGCATGTCTCAATCTTGCTTTTGAAAAGATTCATCTTGCCAACAGAGAGGATTTTTAATGTGTTTTCCTCAAAGGGTTTCCAGGTATGAATCCTGAAATGTTCAGGCAACGCTAGTGTAAACAGATTGATTCAGGGATTTTGTGTTATGGAGAGAAGGAGCTCAAATATTGCAGCATCCTCAGCAAAATCCCACCAGATGCTGCTTATATTGCAAAGTAGCTCATTTGGTTTTAATTCATTCTGTACCATGAGGTTACAGCCTGTTTTAGCTGCTGCTAGCTTTTTAGCTGCTTTCTGTTACTTTTTTCTTCTTTTCTTCTTTCTTTTTTTTTCTTTCTTTTTTTTTTTTTTTTTCCTTTTCCCTGGAGCTTGTGAATTGCAAGGTCAAGCTAAAGTCAAACTTCACCATTTCAGTGAAGAAATGCAAGCAGATGTGGCTGTTTCATGTGACACTGTGCCTGCCCCGCTGGGCTGGGCTCTGTGATGGTGTCTGCACCCTGGACCACGTCCTCTCCCTCAAAGCTCAGCAGTGCCAGTTCTCCTCTTTGGACCCCAAAGTTGGTGCCAACCTGGCTGTTGCTCATCCCAAAGAAATTGTATTAAACTTCAGCACCCACCTTTCCACAGCTGCTGTTTGCTTGGCCTTAGGAATGACTGTACGCGGGGGACTGATGGGTGATGATGATGATTTCCTTCATAACACTTCCGAGTCTGAGTTCCTCAAAGACATCAGGCTTTGCCACAGAGTTTCCACTGGCTCCATCACTTTCTGCAGGTCTATTAATTTGCTCTCTGTATCTCCTAATGGTTTGCAAATGGTAGAGCCAAACATCCAAGATCTACCCCTGACTTGGTCATTAGGTACCAAAATAAAAGCACAGCCCACCTGCAGAGGGCAAGACGTGTTTGGCAGAGAGGATTCCCCCTGCTCAGCTCATCCGGGTCTGGGGCACTCAGTGCTTTTTATTCGTTTGAGTTTTTTATTCATTCATGAGTTTGAGAAACTCAGGAAGGTATTTGCATGAGACTGGCAAAGAGTGGAATCTTACTGGCTTATGTTCATGATCTCACAGTGTGCAGTGAGGCTGGAGTAATTTGAGATACCGTTTTTGGTTGTCTTGCTGAAGTTACTCACCACCCAGGCAGAAAACATACATGAAGTTTTTCTCTTGTCTGATGATGGTGAGGAATACAGAGGTAGCAGCATCACTGAGAATTAATGAATATTTAAAGAAATTTGAGGATAAGTTCTGGAAATTTTTCATCTCCTGGTTTGTGTATACATTTTGCCTGTTCTCAGAATGGGATGTAAAGCTTCATATCAATGAAAACTACCTAAGCAAGGCAATGAAGTGTATTTCTCTCTCATAAAAATCACAACAAGGTAATATTTTTCTACCCATTTATCAGCCCTACATCTTTCTAGGTCCAAGAGAAATTTTTATTACAATGTCAATTAAAAGACCTATTCCTAGAAAAATGCCAAACCCTAATATCCTTCTGAAAACCTGAAGTAATCTCTAAGTAAAATAGAAAAGGGGGTGGAAGCTTGAGCCCTCTGATCAGCAGGGAAGCCAGTCTGCTTCCCTCTCTGCATTGCTCTCCCAGTGCTTCTCTCCCAGTCCTTTCCTTGATGTCGTTTTGTTCCTGTTGGGATTAGAGTGATCACCTCAGTGGTCTCAGGAGGGGCTGGGATAGTCCGAGGGGTGTCCCTGCACACAGGGAGGGAAGGAGGGGAGTCCCACACCTCAGGAACGTTTCCTTGCCAAGACAGATGGAGCTGGAGCTGCTTCTGGACATGTGTTTGTAATTTCTTGTTTGGTCTGCGTTGGTTCTGAGAATTGGTGCGTTTTTTGATTTGCCTGCTGAAAGGGTTTCACACTTTTGGATACCGGCGTTTGATTAGTTTTGATGATAACCACAGTAGTACAATTCTGACTTCCAGATTGCTTTCCAGTGTGACACTAAGCAGCCACCCATCTCCAAGGCTGAAGAAATTCACATGTGCATTTGATTTTTTTTTCTTTTTATGAAGATAGAAAGAGTGCAATATACTTACTACAAAAATACAAACAAACAAACCCACAAAAAACCACACAGAAATCCAACCAACCAAAAAAACCCAAACAAAAAATCCAAACAAAATCAAAACCAAACACACCCCCCTCCCCCAACCCCACCGCATTTCTCACCCCAATCACATTTCTCACCCCTTATTTTAGGGCGATGTCTGAGTGACCTTTTCCAGTAAAAAAGTTGTGATCTATCACAGAGTATCTCCCACTCCTTCTTTTATCATCTCCACTAGTTTTCTGCCTGAGCAATTCTTACAAACTTTGTTCAATGAAGAGCTGCATTTGTCACACAGCGATTTAAGAGAGTTACTGAACTTTGGAAGGAAAATGAGTGGGAATTCTTGCCCAGAGATAACATAATATGAGCATGACAGAAGAAAAGCAGGCTAGCATTTCTATCACCTTTTTTTCCTGCCTACTAATGGTTTTGATTCTCATTATTTCTCAAATGCCAAGAGTAAAAACCCTCCAGGGTACCAATTAGCTGTGCCCAGTCTGGATACGACTGCTCTCATCCAGGACATATTTTGAGATGCTGAAGCTGTCTTTGGGAAAAGGCAATTTGTGTGCAGCTATGTTTGGTAATTTTCAAGGACTTCATCTTGTAGGGAAATAGAGATGGACTCATAATTAATTTAACTTAAACCAAAGCTTTTTATTAATTGACATTCAATAAAACCAATTACCATAAATGGGAACCTGGGATCTGTGTTTGCTGATTATTTTTGTCTGCCTTACTTATATTTTATTATGGGTTATACCTTCTTGAAAAAAGAGTAAGTGACACTTTGAATTTAGTTCAGAATGAGCTTTTTGCCTTCTGTACAACGTTTTCACCTGCCTCTGCATTATTTTAGAGAGCTGAATGATGACATTGACAGCATTCATGACAGTGTGCAACTGTATTTTACATTTCTGTTCCTTAACCATACTGCACTCTTAAGGTACATTATTTTTTATTTTAAAAAGAAAACAGAGGTAATTCAGTGGCTAAGATAAGAACATTGTGGGTTACAGCTGAGGGCTGGCTCTGGTCAGGATGCTGAGGTATCTGGGATACTTGGGTAGTGGGCACTGATGAGTGATGGCAGTACCAGCCTTGCATTAATTGCTGCTGCAGCCCTCTCCCAAGGCAGTGCTCTCTCTCTCTCCCTGTTTGCAGATGAGGAAGCAGATCTGCTAAGATCAATGCTTTACTGGCATGAATAGCTCCATTGAGTCCTGCATGGCTATTAAGTGACTTAAGTTCGATAATGTATTAAATCTTTGCGGGGCCTAAGGCAACCTGTAGGAGGTTATTTAAAAAGTCTGCCCTAGTCTTTTCCTGCAGGCACAAAACCAACCTGGTCAGACCCTGCTGCTTTCCCATTCCTAGTCTGGTGGCTTGTGCATTATTTTGCCCCATTTCTCTTGCAGACACGGCGCCTCACATGAGCATCCTGCCTCTCTCTGTCACTCCCTGCCTGCCCTAACACTGCCCCCCTTCCTCAGCCCTTTGCATCTCTCCAGCTCACCTGCATTCCCCTGAATTAAATGTTTCAGACCTTTAATAAGCACAAACAAAAATAACATCAGAGGAGTGGCTTTCTCTATCCCTCGACAGCCAAAGTATCTCTGGGTTTAATAAAATTGCAATGCTGGCAAAAGCAATAGAGGGAGCTGCTGCTGGTGGCTGGGGTCCAGCAAAGTACCATGAGCTGTCCTTGCTTAATCCTCAGTGAGACCTCCCCCACAGATCCATTATTTAGGATTTCTTGAAATGGACAAAAAATGAAAAGAAAAAGGAAAAAAACGCCCAGCAGCCTCAATAAGATTTCTTTTGGATCAATATTTAAAGTGCTGGAAAAATGAAGAGAGAAAGATATTTGTAAAATTCCATAACATTTTCCTAGCCTCGGAGTAAATATTTGTAGAGAAAGCAATTATTGTGCAAAAGAATTTTCTGTTGTGTCTCCTTTGGTTCTTTAATTTAAATGATTGCTTTTTTGGCCCATCCCTGAATAACTAAGTAGAGGTGATTAAAAACCTTCAAGTCCTTCAGATTTATTGTCCTGTAACTATTTTTGAAAGCAGATTTAATATCAGTATGCTATTTATATTCTCTCAGAGCTAACATTTCAGATACTAAACCAATATATCAATGCCTGATGCAAAGCAGATTGCACTGAAGATGTAGAAATGTATACAAGTAGAAAAATGCTTATATTTAATAAAGAACCAAGATATAAACATATTTTAATACAATGGGCTTTGAAATGGATGAGTTCCTACTGCTTTCCTCCATTCACCTCCCTGTTTCTCTCCTTTACCCCATGAGCAGCATGGAGGGGCACTGCCACAAAGCTGCACCCCTGGGGTCAGCAAATACAGGATTGATATTTTCCCAAGAGACGTGTCAGGTCAGCTTCTCCTGTGCACACTGGGCTTAATTTTATCCCCAAATGAATTTTCCTTTCCGTGCTCCAGCTGCCTGTCCCAGGGCTGTCTGCTGCCCTTGTGCTGCCCCTCTGCTCCTGCTCTCCCCTAAGCTCTCCCCTCCATGCTCCAGCATCTCCTCCCTGTTCTGGGATTTCTACAGGGGATGCCAGAGGTTGCCAAAATGCCCTCCCTGAGCTCTCCTAGCCAGGGCACTTGCTGAAGAACCACTGTGCACCCTGTGCAGTGCCAGGCTCTGCTGGGTGGGGAGAGGAGGGATAGCTGTGAGCAGTCCTGCTCTCAGTGCCCAGAAACTGCTCTGAGGCTAAAGGGAAGAGCAGGCAAGTAGCAAACACACATCAGGGAAGAGCAGAGGGCCACAGCCAGCTGCTCAGCACTGAGGGGTTCCTAACCCCAGGATGATTTTTGGCTCTGAAGGTACTGGTCACCTCCGTGGTAGAGAAGGGTAAGTGTTCTATTTTATACAAATATTTAATTCTCCTTAGTCTGATCAAAAGCCAATTGGTGTAGGGGTTTGAGGCCACCAGCCTGGTCATGCTCCTCATGGATGTCCCCAGTATCCCAGTCCGTGCCTGTGCTGAGGCTGAAGGCTTTTAACCAGGTTAAAACCTTCCTGCTGCCCTTCAGCCTCCTTCACACCTTACTGCCATGCTTCTGCTACCTCTGCACTGTTGTCTCATACTTGACCTTCTCTATCTGAGATAAACAAAGGTGCGGAAACCTTCTGGTGTCTCTGCTAAAGCCTCCCACACTCAGCCTGAGGCAAAGGCCAAGGACTGTGGAGCCAAGCCCAGCTGAGCTTAGCTGAGGCAGGCTGGGGCTGGGCAGTGCAGCAGCTGGCTGCAGCTGGATCCACACTGTGCCTTCACTGCTGAGCTTGGGACACGCTTGTTTTCACCCCTGTCCTCATCCCACTCTTCAGGAAAGTCCCACACTCTTCCCCTCCCTCTCTGCCTTTGATGATTCATTTGTATTTTGCTACCTGCAGCAGGCTCCTGCTCTTCCCAGAAACCTTCTCCTCCTATCACCTGCCCCCTCCATCCACGTTTAACAACAGCACAGCCTTGTGACCCCAGGAAGATTTCACAACTCCCTCTCCTTTGGGCACAAATACTCTGTATCAAATCCCTCCTTATTCCTCACCTCTCTCCATTTCTGTGTGTCCGAGGAGTGAATCAGCCACCATTGCCCCCATCCCTGAACCCCATTCCTGCCCCATCCCTGCAACCCATCCCTGAACCCCATCCCTGCACCCCATCCCTGCCCCATCCCTGCACCTCATCCCTGCACCCCATCCCTGAACCCCATCCCTGCACCCCATCCCTGCATCCCATCCCTGCACCCCATCCCTGCCCCATCCCTGCACCCCATCACTGCCCCATCCCTGCATCCCATCCCTGCACCCCATCCCTGAACCCCATCCCTGCACCCCATCCCTGCCCCAACCCTGCCCCATCCCTGCACCCCATCCCTGCACCCCATCCCTGCACCCCATCCCTACATCCCATCCCTGCCCCATCCCTACATCCCATCCCTGCCCCATCCCTGCACCCCATCCCTGCACCCCATCCCTGCCCCAACCCTGCCCCATCCCTGCACCCCATCCCTGCACCTCATCCCTGCACCCCATCCCTGCACCCCATCCCTGCACCCCATCCCTGCACCCCATCCCTGCACCCCATCCCTGCACCCCATCCCTACATCCCATCCCTGCCCCATCCCTGCACCCCCTCTTCCGTGGGTGCCCTGGCCCGAGTGTCCCCTTCTTGTCCCCAGCACCCATTCTGTGTCCCGAAGGGCAGTGAGGATTTCCAAAGCCTCCCTCACCACCCACCCAAAGCAAACCCTTCTGCAAGCCCTTATGTCTAGCCACTGACAGGAGGGGACAGGCACAGATGTCCCAAAGCCACGGAGCCAATTCCCCCTCTCCCAGGACAGGGGCTGCCCGTGGGGAGCACTGGTGTGGGCGCTGCTGGGATCTCTCACCGTCTCCTCCAGCAAGGATATTATTTCAGGAGTTAATATTCCAGCCGGTTTCCAGTGGTGCTTCCCTTCGTGCCACCTGGTGGACAAAAGGGACATTTCCCAACGTTTTATTTCGCAGAAGGAGGAACACCTGGGAAAAATAATATTTCATGGAAGAATTTAGTTGAGCATCACCCAACTTAAATTTTGTGTGATGAGAAACGTGATCCTGCCACATCCCGTGGTAAGCCCCAGACCAACCCAGCAATAACCATCTATTTCTTACCCGTGCTAATATTAATGCATAATAATTTGTTTTAGTTGTTCAATTCCTACAATTTAGTTGTTCAATTCCTACAATGACCTTAACAAGCAAATAACTTTTCTTCTTCCTGTGCTGCCAACGAATTCATGCTTTTATTTAGGCTTGAGCAATTGCCTTCTGATTTTTTAACAAATGTGCAGTTTGAATCCCTCCTGTGGCCAGTCCCAGGCAGGCTGCGATGGACGGAAGCACTGGTAAAAAGCCCTTGGAAATAGAAAAATTAAGTAAATAACAGTGAATATTCCTGGCAAGTGTCTCTTTTTTTCAATTTATGAAGACAAACATTGCAAGAGAAACTTGGTTCCGAGAGATATTTTTGTTCAAGGATTAGAAGTAAATCCCTGAATTGAGGTGCTTAATGAAATGAACCAAAATGGCTTTTGCTCTCAAATCCCTGCAAGAAGTGTCCAAACTGAGCTGTGAAATAGCTTCAAATCACGATTAAATAGGGAGAAAACTGCAACGTGCTCAGAGCCCATTTCAGAATAGTACAAGATGCTGATAGACGGGAAAGAAATTAATTGCTCAGAGTTTTCTCCCTCTATTAACAATTCAACACCCCCCCGCTTTAATTCTCTGAGGAAAACCCTGCCTTTAGTGAGGTCCATGGAAATTTTAGCAGTGATTTGACTTGGGCCGGGATTTTGTCCTAAATCTTTTCATAAACTCAACAAAATGACGATACAAAAATATACATCATGGACAAGAATCCTGTCTGGCAGCTGTTGGTAGCTAATGCCAGGGATAACATGGGTCAGTGTGAAGCCACACTACAGAAATGAAGAATTTCTTTGTGTACATAGCCTGAAACCTCTGCAGGCAGAGTGAAGCTGAAACTTGGCTATAACCCTCTAACTGATACCCAGATTGCTGCAGAACGACTGCCACAAAATCCCTGTGCCTACAATTAGCTTGGACTGTGATTTTATGTCTCACTTGAAAGACAATGTCTCCATAACATCCCGAGGAATCTTTCGGAGCAGTAATATGCCTGTCTTCCCCAGGACATTCAACCCAGCCACCCAAAGCCCTGGCTTTGTTTTTCTGAAACAAAGGGAAAAATGAGCACAAATTTAAAATATGTGACTTTGGATTGAGAAAAATTTCATGTTTTACTTGGAAAAGAAATTAATTGTTTTTATTTTCCTCAGCGGCAAAATCCATACAACTTAGATTATCCAGAAACAGAAAGATTTTCATTTTCTAAAGAAAGAACCTCCTTTCTTCTCAAAGATTCAGTTTTCACCAACTCAGAAATACTTGCCCTGACTGAGATTAGTTGAAATATTTTAGTTTATCTCAGACTTCTAAAAAATTGCTGTTGTCGGCAGCAATTTAAAAAAACCCATCTGGCCAATCAAAAATAATAAAAAGACAAAACGTGAAAATATTTCAGCTAAAAAATGAAGAAGAAACAAAGACGGTCGGCTTTCCTCACCCTCATTAATTTATTTTTACCCCACTGGAAATATTTTTTTTGGTAAAATGCTTGCTCCAAGAGCTGTCAGAAGGCTCAGCTGCACAGCTGCCCTGTGGGGACACAGCTCCCCTGGCCCAGGCATGCACGGCTGCAGTGGTGACAGTGCCATGCTGGGGACAAAGGCCACCCTCATCCTTGGACATTGCCAGCCTGGTGTCCCTGCCCACAGACAGCGCTGCCTGGGGAGTCAGGGATGGAGAGAGCACAGCACTGAGCTGGGGTGGGATGTGGAGGCAGAGGAGGGAGAGGGTCAGCAGTGACAGGGGACATTTTTGGTGTGGGGGAGCACAAGCGGCTTAAGCCGGCTTTATCAGCGTGTTATAAACTGGCAATCAGCAGGGCTGAGATTTGGCAATCAGTCAATAGCGGCTCAAAAACAGCCTGGAGAAAAAATGTACCTGGGATCCACTTAAGGTGACCTTTGGAAGGAAGAAAAACAAGTTTAAAAGAAAACAAATGTTTCGCAGTGGTGTTTCAAACCAGCTCCGTTTAACTGAGGGTGTGTAAGGACATTATTCCTCTGTGTGTGGGAACTCTTTGTGTGCTTGGAGCCTGTGGTGACATGACACTCTTGTGGCCCTGACCGGGGTGGATGCCACACCTGCCTGCACAGGGCACGTTTGACTCCTGTGAGCTCCCCATGCCTCCAGCCCATGCAGCAGCACCGGGCAAGACTGCTCCAGCCTTTCCTGGGAGCACGCACCAACAAAGGGGCAGCTGTGGCTCTCCTCTATTTATTCTCTCCCCAAATGAATGCAGCAGCTGCAGAGAGCCTGTAAGACAGGTTGAAATCCCAAAGAAGTTGAAATCCCACAGTTTGAGGCCAGCTCATGGGAATGCCACAATCACACGGTGCCATGGCACAGGGGGCAGTGGCTGATTTTCACCACCCTGAATCCTGGGACTGAATTCCCCACAAACCCCCAATCTCTCTCAGCTCCTCAGCAGCACATATCTATTTCTTCCCCCCAGAGTGACCTGCTAGCAAAACCTCCACAGTCTGAAAACAACTGCTGGATATGAAGCCCTGCTTCTGCCCGGACTCTCCCTAAAAACCTAGCAAGGAATAAGAGGAACATTTGAAGGAGCTGAAATGGCCGGGCCATGGATGGCGTGTAGCAGCCCCATTGAGATATCTGGTTTGTGTTATGTGTTTCTTTTCCTTGCATTATCTGTATTAGAACTTATAAAATGGATGATTTGTATCAGCTGTCCTGCTTTGTTGCCGTTGCCATGTTCTGCTAAAATGATAACGAAGTGCTTGTTCCAAATCTTCCCCTCCCACAAAATATCCCAGCTATGTGAAACAAAAGATGCAATTTTATTACAGGGCTGAACAAAACTGTAAGAGGCAAAAGGAAGGGTCTCTGAGGAGCATGACTCCAGGGAAGTGGAGGAAAAAACTGGTGGAGATGATGGTCCTGGGAAATGCAAAAAGCAAAAGTAATCATGAGCTTGGAAATAATTATAATATCATTTTGCAAACATAGTCAGGAGCTTCATACCTTCCCCCCATTGCATCATAACCCAAGACCCTTGGATTTGACAGGACAATTTCCAACTTCCATATGTTATTTCACATTATAACATTTTTGGGAAAATTATTATTTGCTCCATGGATATGGAACCTCCCAATAAATCTGAATTTATAGGTGCTGTAAAAAAAATTAAACCTTGAATGTACCTAATTTCATGAGTTTTGGGAGGGTGGGATAGTTTTGATCTGTTCACTTGCATGGGTGTTCCTGATCCTTCCTTGATGAGCTTTGGCCAAGTCACAAGCATGGCCAAGTGGCTGCCATTGTGCATTGCTAAACAGTAATTTCTCATTTATGAACTCTGAATTCTTTTCTGCACCATCTGGTGATGAGGTTTTTCAAGAGAAAGACAGGAGGGTCTGCATTTGTGTATCTGTGAAAAACCTCTTGAGATCAAAAGTCACTGCAGCAGCTCCTGTGGAAACACAGGATTCACAATCCAGGTCATGGATTGTGTCCTGATTTCAATGAAAACAACAGCCAAATCATAAATTTGTATGTGACTTCACTCTGGTTCCTCCATCAACCTTTTGTGGTCTCCTTCCTCTTTATGGTACAGTTTCCATCAATATTTAGGTAGTTTTATTCCATTCTCACTTTATTTCTTCTTTCCACAACTTGTGTTGTGATGTTGCTACAAGCAAATATAATCTGGGTTTTACAGATTAGAAAAAGGAGGCAGATCTGAAGTGATTTATTGTTAAAGGAACTGAGGTCAGATCCAGACTTACTGCTCGTGAGAAGCTGTTAATACTGATATTTTGCCTGGAACATTGAGCCAGACCCCTCTTAGCTCTGGTAGTCCTGCTCCAGAACTGCTTTTGGAACACACTTATCTTTGAAATGCAAATACCGTGACATTTCAGATGAAATCTCATCAAGCAAGTCTACTTTTCAGAGGAAATATTAAGGAACTTAACAACTTAACACTTCAAGAGTGATAAAAACATATTTGTCTTTTACACAGAAAAGGGCTGACAGCCAAATTCTGTAATTGAGAATACTTCCTTAAATATAGAACACTGAATGAGCAGCAAATGGGTCAATTCATATTTTTATGAAAACAAGCAAAAGTGACTGTTCTGTTTATATTATCAATGCCTGGAGCGTGGGCATCCCATCTCATTTCTGTCTCCAGAGGCAATGCAAACTGCCACATAACTCAGGGAAAAGGTGGAATATCTGGGTGAAAAGAATATACAGAAACTGATTTCAAGACTACAGAAATAATATTTTTATCATCAGAAAAACTGCCAAGGTCAAAACTTTTATTAACACTTGAGTGAGGCTACACCAAATTGCATCACTGGGAGAGAGGGATTTAGTGAATATTACTTTAAGTGGTCTGACTAAAGAATATCCCCTTGCATGGCTTAGCTATGGATTATTAATTATTACTTAAAAATTCAGTAAAGCTTTTGTTTCTCCATCTTCAGTTCCCAGCAAAAATGTACCTTATTATAGACCTATTATACCCCTCCTGCAAACAGAAGGCAGTATATTTTCCAGTTTAATCAGATATTTTCATTTGCATCTAACTTCCTCTTGAGCATTACTGACTTCAAAGGATTAAAATTCCTATTTCTGGTCCAACAAGAATTTTTTTCATTTCCAGATGATCAGAATAAGGATAACAACTTTCTCTTTTTGCCCCCTACCCCTCCTTTTCTGCATATTTTAGAGAAGTCCTGCCTTGTAGATAATTTGGAAACACTTGTCACAGTCTCGTTAGTAGAGCCAAGTGCTAAATGCCCCAATAGACTAAAAATCCAATAAAGGACATGGTTTATAACTCTTAATTTTTGCAGCTGTTGGATAAAGCCAATACATCTGTTTATGGCAATTCTTTCCTTGCTGACAACATCAATTTATCCTCTAAATGCCAATGTTCCTAAGCAGCTGTGAGTGTGCCCCCTTCCACCCTATTTCAGGAGAGTCAAACCCAAATCTTCCATTAAAGAAAACTGGGAATTGCCCCTTTGCAGCCCTGCTGCTGCCTACCTGCTGAACTGCTGCTCCAGAACGTCCTGCCTTTTCTTGCTAGGGAGAGGAACACGTCAAGGACTTTGTAAATTTGAAATGGAAATGAAAACTGCTTGCAGATCAGCTGGGAATTTATCTGCAAATTTGTCTTTGGCTGTTGACAGACTTCTAGGATTACAAAGACAGAGGCAGAGAGGAGAAACCCTCCTTAATCCACAATGCAAAGCACAGGTGGAAACTATCCAATAAAATAAGGTTTGGAGGGGATGGGTTGGGAAATTCTGTTTCATCAAATTGCAATTGTTTTTGCATGAACATGCTCACATAATGAAAAAACTTTGCTGGGGAGTTTTTTCAAATGCAGGGTACAGCTTCCTACCAAGGCTAGAAGAAGCAAGGACTGACATTCTTTCTTTATTGCAGCCTATCCAAGCCACTTGTCATTTCCCAGAGATAAGGGACTTAGGTTTCAGAAATTTATTCTGTGCTTATTTTTCCCTTGGAAAGAGACAACCAAAATTGGCATAACTTTGGGCTGGAACCAAAGGCAAAGCTTTGATTTCCATCAAGAAATCCAATTCCTTTGCAGCCATTCCAGTTTGGAGAGGTGCATTAAAAAACAGGATTAAACTTTTATGCCAGATCATATGGTTCAAAATAAGGAGGGTTTAGTTCTACCCTTTGCTCTTCCCAGCTAGAATGCCTCCCAGCAAAGTACCCTGTATTGGAATTTTAGATCAAAACAGTTGCTGTGCATCCAAAGCCTGCATGCTTGCAAACAGAAAGGAGGCCAAAGGAGAAAACTCTTTAGGGCACAAGTGAGAGCTGGGAGGGAATGGAATAAAAGCTACAGCTTAAAAATCCATCCCAGAAGATGAGAGTCAAAGGTGAACTTTCTGTAAAAGAGCTCATGTGTTGACTTGCTCCTCCAACAGTTTTGTCTTTTCAAAAGACAGAACTGCCCTGCAGAGAGGCTGTTCCATACCCAAAAGGCTGAACAGCCCTTCACACCACCCAGGACCTGATTGAAATCTCCATGGGCTGGGGAGGCAGTTTTGGAGAGCAGCAGGAATAAGCTGCATGCTTCAGTGCAAAAACAGGGAGTGAGGGAAGCAATGGCTATCACCTCAGCTCAGGCTGGCTCCTGGTTTTCCTGCACTCCAAAGGGAAAAGTAGCACCAGGTAATTTATTGGCTTTTCCAGGTCTCACCAGGAAAAGGAGAGGCTGTGCTGGTCCTGCATGGGCAGAGGTTCCTGCTGAGCTCACTGACTTTAGTCACGGTCCAGATCTCCTACTGAGGAAAAGTGTTTTCAAGAGGGATTTTTCTCCTTGGAGCTTAAAAAAAGACAAATTAGTATATAAAATTGTGACACTCTGTGTCACCATCACTCCACATTCAGAGCCTCTGCTGAATCCTTTGCTGTTGCCATTTGAATGTCAGTGTTTCTCTTCTGAGGAGCAGGGGGACTTTGTAGAGCTGCTGTAGGATGAAACGGGGCAAGAGCAAACTTGCTCTTGTAAGGAGAAGATCCTGCCAAAATATTTGTATAGAATGAGATGGACATTTCATGGTGCTCTGAACTCCATTTCAGGTGTGCTACAAATAGTTTATATGAAAATTTGTTAATTTGCAAGCCATTTATGCATGGTAGCTGTCTAGTTAGGAAAATGAAAAATAGGAGTAAAGAAATAACTTGGAAACTGTGGGTACTATGGGCCTGTAGATGTCTGGCAAACACTTGTCCCCAGTGTGCAAACTTCTCAATGAGGTGCCTATATCCAGTTGCCAACTCTTGGCCACTCTGCACCAAGTTTGTTCTTTGGAGCTCTTTTGAGCCCCTTTTCTATTTTATTTATTTTATTTTATTTTATTTTATTTTATTTTATTTTATTTTATTTTATTTTATTTTATTTTATTTTATTTTATTTTATTTTATTTTATTTTATTTTATTTTATTTTATTTTATTTTATTTTATTTTATTTTATTTTATTTTAATTTTTTATGTTATTTTGAGTACTTTTTGTATCATCATTGCCATAGATTTCTTTCCTTTTTTTTCCCCCCTGCTTCTCTTTATTGTGGGCATCAAGCCTGCTGGCAGAGGGCTTGCTCTAGATGTGACAGAGCAGCAGATGCAGTTCTGCCCCTCCAAATGCCACTGAACCTTCCCTGACAACACATATAACTCATTCTTAAATACAACATAAATTAAGAAACCAGCAAGGGATACTACCTCAGAAAAGGACAAGTAACAATAAAGTTCAGAGACCTGTTGGGAGGAGCATTATCTACAACCTATTTATATTAAAAAAAAAAAAAAAAAAAAGAACTGCTGCAAACTGTTCCACACTTTCCTCTTGTTTTGGCAGTAGAATCTTTGCCACATCCAGTTTTCCAGCAGTATTTCTATTCCCCACCACCACCAAGCATGCACAGTAGTGACTGAACATTTTAAAAGCAAAAATGCCCCAGCACTTACCAAAGAAAAGACGTTTAGCAAATGTTTGACATCCACTGGAGTGGGGACAGCAGCGGCACAGGCATGTCCCAGCCCAACCTGCCTTTCCAGGAATGCAGGTTTCCTGCAGAATTGCCCTCTCTGCCTCAGGGCAACACCTCCAGCACCTCTGCTCCTGGCCTGCTCCGTGGTTATTGTGTGCACAGATGAGTGGCACAGCCCCTGTGCTGGGATGTTATTGCTGGGTAAAGCTAATAAAACACTTGAGTCACTGCAGGGAAGCTTTCCCATCCCACTGCACGCCTGATCCTGGGGTTACCCGCCTTTGCCTCCTCACCTTTGCAGTGTGTGGTGTTATTCTAACCTCTTTCATCTTTGGCTCTTGGCAGTCTTTTCTGCTTTAAGTGTATAGTTATCTTAAGTTGAGCAAGATGTTTCAGGCTACAATAACTGGCTGATGTTTTAAATTGAAACCCCCTAATATGCATTCAATTTACATGTACTAAGGCTCTCATTCAATCTGAAATACCAACCAAGTATAAAATAATAGTGACACTTGACATTTTCACAGGGATTTACAACTTCAAAGGGCTCTGCAATATAAACAAACTCTCTGTACTTATGAGGTGGGTAAGAAAATACTGTTAAGATGGAGAATGAATGAGGAGGGGCTGCAGAGCTTGCCCAAGGCCAGACAAGGAACGGGTGTCAAGGCTGGGGTCTGGCTTGCTCTCCTGGATGCAAACAGCTGGGCAGTGTTTGGCTCTGAAAGCTGCATAACCAACATGAGTGAGTTCTGAGCTCTACGTCCCAAGCAGATGTATGAGAAATGTAGGCACTGGAATTGAATGCTGTCATCCAACCAAACACACCCATTCTCTCTGTCCAGGCTTGGGATCATCCTGAGCATGATGCTGCTGTGGTTCCTTATTTTTGATGTACCCCTACACCAGTGATGAAATTTCAGCCCCCAGACTGGGGACATGTGGCATGATGGGCATGGAGCAGATCCTGCTCGTGCAAATCTACAGGCAAATGATAAAACAAGCAAGGACCTCCTACCTTGCAGGACTGCCTTTAACCAGCCTGTTCATCCTTCTGTGAAAAGGCTTTCAGCCTATTTTCTCGTTTGCCAGCACGGGCTGGGTCCCTCTCTTGCGACACTGCCCTGTTCTGGGGAGGAGACGCCTTCCAGCAGCGCCTGCTCCAGTAGCCTGAATTGGAAACCTGCACTCTGCTTGATGGATGCAGCTATTGTTAACACAAACAGGCGGGTGGATGTTTCATTAATCACAGCCCATAAACCATTTTGACTAACTGAAAAAATATTTCCTCTGTCTTATTCATGCCATGGTTGCTCTGAGCCTTTTAGCCCATTTGTATGGACTAGAGAATGAGTTGCTACCCGTTATACAGCATGTCTTGCCCTTCCCTTGCTTTGTAAACACGAGCAGCTCCATTCCCTGGTGTGTTTTGATGAGCTGCCAACAGCCAGCTAATGTACTGTTTGCTGACAAGTATATGTTATTAATCCAAAAGCACTGAGCTTGTGGGTTGTGACTGTTTTTTTTTTTCAAAAGAAATATAAAAACTAAATTAAACAAGGGTGTGGATATTCCTCAAATGTAGCTACTGTTCCTTCTATGATGTAGTTGCAAATGTGCAGCTCCTCCAATTTAGGAGGGAATTAATTAGGGCATTCTACTACTTTAGCGCATTTATCTTCCTGCAGAAATCACACAAGCTTCACTGGATGTCCTCTTCTGGTGATAATTTCCCTCAATGAATTGGAATTTTAAAACAAATACCACAGGGATAAACCTATGGCAGCCCTTCCTTGTACACGTGGTGCTCCTTGGGACCAGGTGGTGACGGGAGGGTGGTGGCAGCTGCTGAGAACCCCCAAGCACAACACCCATGTGACCCAGCAGGGATTTCACACGGGCTTCTTTTGGTGTGTTTTTGACAAGGCTCCACCTTATAGAGTTCCATGACTTTTTGGGATATACTCAGAAGACCCCCCAGAGTCTTTGCTACCTGGACAAACCCTATTGCAGGGAGCAGCCCATCAACTGTTTGAAAAGGGGCTTGTAGCTCCAACCAAAGCAAGGACCACCCCTTCTCCAGAAATGGCTTGTGGAAGGGTGTTATGGGGAGGAGGAGGAGGAGGAGAAGAGGAAGACATGCTCTGCAAGCCTTCCCAAGCCAGGCAGGTTGGGGATGGGTGTCTCCAACCAGCTGCTGTCACTCGGGGCTGAGTGCTGGCTGCACCAACAGGTTTGTGCACTGGGACCCCCCACCACAGAGAGCAGAGTGTGCCCCAGGGCACAGCCGTGTTAAGCTTGATGTAAAAAGATGACAACTAAATATGAGCCGCGTATGCAGAAAACACAGGGGCTTTCATTTCCATGTGCAGGCACCATTTGCCTTCCAAATTCAAATGACAGCTTTTGAGGCTGTTCTTTCAGGTGACAAATGGTAATAAAGCTCCTGTTTACACTGGCTGTTGACTCATCTTAGGTGGAATTATGTACTGAAATAAGTAAATAACTTCCTATTCAATGTGATCCGTATAAAGCTACGGGCCACAGTACAATGCAAAGCTCCAGTATAGACAAGACCCCTGTTTGTTGTGTGCTTTTCTAGGTCACTTAGCACTTTGCTTCAAAAACGTGCTTTTTAGGACTGGTACTCCTGGTGTGCGTGGTCTTTCCCTTGTGCAGAGTAATTCACCCTTAAAAACTAGCAAAGCTATGATTGCTTTTTGATTTGCATTGTAAACACATTAAAGATGAGCTGAGCAAACCAGGACAATTTAGGATGCCTTTTTACATACCTGAATATGAGGCTTGTGTGGTTTATTTTGTTAGTATCCATTTATCTAATGAGTTTTGGGACTGTTTAAAAAATGTTGGAAAAAAGGTCTCAAGGTGATTGCATTTCAGATGGTGCAATTGCTGAACCTTACATGAGCACAGAGCTTTTTCATAGCTCTGTTTTGTGTCTGTCAAACTGGTAGAAGGGGACAGAGCCCATTTTTGGTTTAGGATAGTATTTTTCTGGGGTCTTGGAAGCCATTTTTGGCACATTTAATTCAGTTGAAAATGTGTAATTAGAACTCCCTTAGAAACGAAGCAAAACAAATTCCAAAAGCAATTGTCAACAACATGGGGAAAAAGTGCTTAATGTTTTTTCTCTTAGAACACTAAGAATTCTCCAAATTTAATATACATATTTTTTAAATATACTATGAGCACTTGAGCACTATGATGGTGCTCAGGGAATTCTGAATTGCTCTCAAATTGCAAGGAAGAAATCAGGAAAAATAAGGAACATGAGGTGAAGTGAATAGATAACCATTGTGGATATTTCAAGGGACACAGCACACTTATGAACATTTAATCCACTGGTTTTATGGCTCAAACCCACATTTCAGTCCAATTCCTGCTCACTTTTCTATTGGATGAAGCCATCCTTCTCTTTTGAATCTAAAGGGGTTGTGGAAAGAGTGTCCTACCTCAGCTGGCAAATTATCCAGGGCACTTTGAGTCCGTGTAAAATCCTGGTTGGTTGGTCATTATTTTGAGAAGGTAATAAAGAGGCAATATTGTGGTTCTCCATACACAGTGATAAGCTTTTGTACCCATGGCCAGAAGAATTTTCTTTCCATAACTGATAGACACCTACACTTCCATCTCTGTTGACTTCTTTCTCTAGTGTTTTGCTGGTAGATGCTGAAATCACTGCTTTGCAAAAATCACTGTCCAGGGAACAAGCCAGGTATTGGTGAGGGTTTTTGAGAGGCCCAAGGTGCCACTGTGAGTTCATAGCTGAGGGGCCCAGCAAGCAGAGGAATCCAGGATTTCCAGAGCTCCTCCAGGATTGTGTCCCACTATCACTGCTGCAAGAGTCTTCCCCATCCCAGGAATTTGTGTTTCTCTGCAGAGAAGATCATATCTACATGCTTAACACATCATGAATGCACAGACATCTCTGCTGGAAGACAACAAACATTATCTTGTGTTGCTGAAGAGCAAAGGAGAAGTAGGGAAAGGTGTAGCAGCTCTCCAGAGTGCAAAGTGACCTAAAGCCCCTCAGTGGGAGGCATGAAGTTATGTAGCTCATTAAATCTTAAAAAAGCACGGAGAGAAGCTGCTTCCAATTATCAGGATGAAAATTAATGAAATAAAAACTACAGACAGGCAGCAGAATTATGCAATAAAAAGGGCTTTGCTAGCATTAACAAGGAGATGTGTAATATTTGTGTGGTTCTAGCTCAGCCTTGGCTGGAACACACGGTGATTCTGCACATAAAATGTATCCAAATTAATGAATTAAAAATCCTTGATAATCCCATAAAATTTTCTGTTCATAGTTAAGTATTATTAGTTGGGAAATCTCCTCAGAAAGGGAAAATGAGGTTGTGATCTGTTGTCTGAGAAAATAACCTCTTTGTTAGTATAAAGGAGTCATGTGCTGGGATGACTGGCCAGAATGGAAAAGCCCAACTGCTGTTTCCTTATTGGGAATGAAGGTCCAACATAGCAAGAGCTGCCTGAAACAGGGTCCAGAGGAGACCTACATTTTGGGGATAAGAGAGTGTGGAAGTGAACTTGCATGAGAAAAACTACCTTTAAGTGCAGGAACGGGTTTATTAGAAGGTTTCACATTATCTCACAAAGAACAGCTTCCACAATGTTTGCTCTGCCTTGGGATCCAAGGAGTGTTGTCATCTTAGTGCACATCTAAAATCCATCCTGGCCATTCTGCTACAAACAGAGTTCTGCCCTTACATGCAAAATTCAATGAGCTTGATGCAGAAAATGTTACTTTTTCCTTGAAAAAACCTTGGCTACTCCTTCCTTTTTGCTTTCCTTCTCCCAGCTTGTATGAGAGAACACAATTGCCTTCCTAGGCAGCTGCATGGAAATGTGCTCCTTTGCTTTGTCAGCTCCATAAATGTAACCTTTCTTTCTGTGGTAGTCATGTCTGTCTGTCATGGGATGGATGTATGACCAAAATAGTGTTCACCAGGGGCTGAGGAGCCCACTGGCATGGCCAGCAAGGTACAGTGAAAGCAGTATACCTGAAAATGTGTTAGTGAGATTGCTGTGCCCCTAAAAGTAGACTCAGAACCTCCAGCGAGGGGAAAATGTTGCAATCTAAACATTTATAGTATTGGAAAAAAAAGGGAAATCATTTGCACAGACATAAATTAGCTCCTACAAGACAGATTTATTATGGCATGGAATGTTTTAATGAGAAGAGGAGGTCCCACAACCATAGGATACACTTTGCATCAGAATGTTTGACATATAAATAACATTTGGGCGAAATTTTCGACCCTGCGACATTTAGCACTTAACTGGGGATTTGGAAGGAATTTAAGGAAGAGGGATGTGTAAATTGGTTTTTCAGTGAAGTCCTGAGTGCTCTGAAGTCTGACGTCAGGTTTACGCACGGGAGCTGCGGTGGGAGGCAGGGAGGGCAGAGAGCTGAGTCTGAAAGGCTCTCAGAAGGGATCTGTGTGGAGAGCAGCTCTCCCTCTCTGCCTCCTTCGTGCAAAGCCCTTTCTAAGCCTGCTTCAGGGGATAAGGGAGATGACAGGAGCACAATTTCTGAAATACTGTTTCTCTTTCACCTCCTGCTATCCCAAAATCTCTTATTCCACAGACTTCTAAACTGTTTGAGTTATTATCAACTCTTGCTGTAGGAATCTGCTGCAGGATCCCTGAGTGAAGTTGATAGATCAGTCCCAGTTAAAGCTGATAATCAGACTGGGTGGTGAGGTCACGAAGAGCTGGCATTAAGTATTCAGAAAGGGCAAACAGTGGGATTTTTCCTATTTCCTATGGCTATTAGCAGTGAGCTTAACATCATCTTAAGAAAATGCCAAATCATGAGCTGGGTACTTACCTGAGAACGTTTTATTTCTAGCCTGCACTTCTGCCAGGAACAGATTCTTTTTTTCTTGTTACCTTGTTCTTGAAGAATGACAGCAGCAACTCCCAAAACCTTTCCTTCTGGTCTGGTGAAAAGTGCCTGTATAGGAAATAGTGGGGGAAAATAGAAAGAATTATAATTGTATTATGTTGTTCTGGTTGGCCATTCACTGAGAAGGTATAAACATACCAGAATATGAAGGGATTTTAGTTTGGATTTTAACAATCCAGATTTTAGCACTTGTGACAAGGGGTGTTTTGTACCCATATGAGCTATGGATTTGTGGTCTTGCACTGATTTTCACACCAAGAACAACTGCAGAGGGGGACACTGAGCACTGGCATTGGGTAGAGCCTTTGGCTGGGAATGATGGCTGAGTTTTTCAGATCAGAAGCCACATTTCCAGGATCTGAGCCTCTCTTCCCACCTCCTTGCCCACAAGAATGGCAGAAGCAGGGTGGTGATTGCCTGAAGGTCCCAGAAGAGTTCCCACCCTTCCTCTCCCAGGCTCAGTGCTCAGGTCTTTGTCCCAGTCTTTGGCTGACTTTGCTGGTGTGACATCCTCAGCACTCAAGGAGGACATGGTGTTTTATTCAAAGAAAAATATCCCTGATTGCATCATCCCAGGAGAAATCAGACTGAAATTGATGGGATGCTGCTCCTGGCAGAGCCCATGGAATGAGCAGCAGAGTGCTGATCCTTCTTCTGCTCTCAGTGGTTTTCCCCAGCTGCCTTTCCCAGAGGAACCCTTCCCACTCCTCCAGTGCCCATAAAGAGAAAATAGTGTCAGAAAGGAAGCTGGGAATTGCAAGTGTTTAGGTATTCAGTGAGGGGAGAGGTGGGAAAATCCTGAGACATTTCTGGGACAAGTATTCAAACCATGTGCCTGCCACACTGGCGCTTAAGAATATGAATTCTTATTTGGGTGTGTAACATAAGTTTTCTCTCCGGGAAGCTCGAGAAGATTGCAATGGTTATTTGAAGTTTCCAAACCCATGCAGAAGAGGAAAGTATTTCCATTCAGCTTCATGAATTATGCTTGATAAGAAACCTAAATATCAGGTTGGGAAATGGGCATGCAGTGTTCCCCCAAAGTATTTTAATCTCAGCCACAGCAGTCTTCTGAGTTATCTTGAACATAAAATTTGCTTATTTTTGTAATGCTATGAAGAAGAAAACATACTTCAAACAGTAAGGAAAATAAGAAATCCGGCAACAATAAGGGTCCAAAGATTACTTCAAGGGGTTTTTTACACTCCCTAAAGGTAAGTCCTGGGTATTTTATGCAGTTTTTCCTTCCTTTTTACATTTTGCCATGACATAGCAAAGCCAGCAGTTGAAGAATTGCTGCAGATAAAAACACAAACATTTTATTCAAGAGCAATATCCTCAATAGCACAGTATTTGAAGGAAAATTGCAGCATTCAGTTGTAATGTATATGAATTAAGGGAAGGAGAAGCAAAGTGTCCTCTTGCCGGTGTTAACAGAATAATTTTTAGCAGTTTGGGGCAGAAAAAGAATATTGATGTTTGACCTTGAATTTGTTGTGGTTTTCCACAAGAAAAGGTTATGTTTAAACAGTGTAAATGTCTCATCTTTCTAGGAAAAGCTGTTTTCACCTAATTCATAACATGTTTGCAGTTCTTATGTTGGTAATGAACTGCACTGATTTGGCTGTGTAAGTAATAAATTCACTGACTAAGTTTTGCAAAAATAGCAGCCTGTCCAAATTTGCAAGATCTTGGGAAAGTCATGAAAACCATCAATCTTGGCATTCAAAAGTTTACAAGGCACAACTTTGTTTTACACAAGCGCTGTTGTAATAATTTATAAATTTCATTTAGCATTTCTTTTACTCAATAAGTATATAATTCATACAGGACAGAAATTAAGTTGTACAACACTTGGTTTCAATTTTGCAGTTCCTATTAGGGGATTTTAATGTTCTCTTATTGCTGCAGAGCTTTTTCTCTACTCTTGAGCTGTGTCATCCATGTGCTGGCCAGCTTAGATGAAAAGCCACACTGCATGTGCTAAACCTTCATAGTAATGCTACCAAATGAATCAATTCCTACTCTCTGACTTCTGAACCTACCCTAAGGTGAAGGAAACACGATCCACTGAGGATCATCTTGTAATTAAAACAATTCTCTATGAATCAGCATGACAATGCAGGTGCTAAGCAAGCATCTGTTCAATTAAGTTGGTTTAGCAGTTTCGAGGCAAGTCTATTTTGCCTTTTTTTTTCCGCATCATTAAGCTTACCTTAATGCTGGAAGCAAACAATAGCTCATTAGTGGATTAGGTGTAATTACCAACAGCAGTCATTATTCCTGAGGCTTAATGGGCCAATTTGCTGCTGTAATAGTACCCCAGTATTGTGGTGCTGCAGCAGAAAAGCCAGTGGTGCTGGAATGAGCCATTGCCTTGGAGGCGCTGGAAGTGGCTGAGCAATCCCAGCCCTTCCCAGGACACCCTCCCATGGCATGGAGGAGGGATGGAGGCAGGGAGGGATGGAGGGAGGGATGGAGGGAGGGAGACTTGCTGCCAGCTGGGGGGTCCCATCAGCTCCGGGCTTGATTCAAGCTGAAGTGCATCCACTTCATGCCGGGTCCATACAAATTCCCAAGAGGAAAGGGAGGAATTCCAGCAGCTGTGTTAGGACTGCCCCACCTGGATTCTCTTTTTGTTGCCAATGTATTTACAAAAACATTATTTAAATTGTCTTTTATTGCAGGAGCTAGATTAAATTTCTGTTGTACTTTAGGCATTCTAATTTTTTCCCTGCATAAACTCATCATGTCCTTGTAGTCCTCCTGAGCTGCCTTCCCCTTCTTCCAAAGATCATAAACTCCCCTTTTTTCTTTCACTGAGTTCCACCCCTCTGTTCAGCCAGGCTGGTACTCTTCCCTGCTGGCTCATCTTTTGGCACATGGGTGTGACTATAATGAAGACAAAAACTTGTTTGTGAGCTACAGATTTGATGCTGTAGGAGGAAGGATGAGTGACTCAGCTTCATCTTCAGATTTCCCAGGGAGCTTGGGCTGCTGTGGGACTCAACCTCTTCATCCTTTGGGCACCCCACAGGCAGAGGAATCAGGGGCCAGAGGACTGAGGGACCACTGGTGAAGTCCAAGTGTGCATAATTGTAGTCCTGTTTGCAAGCAGAGTCAAATGATAATGGCAGCTACTTTTTTATATTTAGCATTATATTTTCAGTCACTCCTTTCTACCTGAGTGCCATATCGTTTTTCTGCTTTTAGGAAGGGGATTAAGAAAGGAAAAAAAAGACATAATGCTATAGTGGAGTTAAGTGCCACTTCTTCAGGCTCCTGTCAAATCTTGTTATTTGGAATAATTACCGGTGTCAGGTTTGGGGGAAGGAGTTTGATGTAAATTGCCTCAACCTGTACTCATTTTGTGAGAAAAGAAAACCAATATGTTAGAAAGTAAAGGACTGAATAGGCACCACCAGGAAAATCACTGTTTAAACAACCTCACTTTAATATACATGACTGTATTTTATCTCCATTTTTCTTCATATCATTCAGACCTGAGCAAATCCTGCCCATTCTGTGACCAATGGTGATTTCTCATTTATTTTAATAGCCCAGCCTACAGACTCCTGCTTAGCAGGAGGCCTGGTTGGTTGCTGAGCACTGTGTTCATTATTGTATATGATCCCTTGAAAAGCAGGGAAAATCTAACCAGACTTATTTGTACCACCATGCAGGGGAAAGACCAACCATCTTCCACAAACACCTTCAAAAGAGGTTTGAGGGAACCTGTCTGGGTTCTGTCCAACTCTGCAGTCCAGCCTTGGAGTCCTGACAAGCCCCAGCAGTGATATCCATGTTTTCTCTGTAGTACAACTGAGGATGGGTGGCAGTTTTGTGAGGGAAATTGTTCACCTTGGTCTGAGATCTGTAGCTGTTGTGGAGCAAGAGGACATGCCCAGGCTGGAGAGGGAAATGAGCCATTCTGACTTTGGCCTGCTGTCATCTCCCAGCCCCTTACCTTCTTGCATCTGCAACTCATCTAAATTTTTAATTTTTTAAATGGGGAAAATAATGTCATTCTCAGAAGCATTTGTATACTTGTAGTGAATAGAATCCAAAACCTAAATCCTATAAAAAACTTGAAAATAATCAACTCACTCTCTTGGATCACATCTCAGAAAACAGTGGTTTTTATTTCTTTCCATTTTGTGAACATAAAAAAACACACCTCATTTTTTCCCTCTTTGCAATTTCTTTTGAGTTATGGGAGCAGTTTCTGTCTATGAATCGACATAAATCACCACCATAAAAATCATATTGTATTGCTTTCTTCACTGCTGGAAAACCACCTTCAGATCCCTCACCATCATACAAACCATGACAGGAAACCAAGTAGATACTTTTGAGATAGGAGGTTTTTGTAAATTTATTCAAAAATTGCTGTCCTGTTGTCACCCCTAAGTCCTGGAAACACCAGCAGTGCCAAGGGTTTCCACTGTCTGTGCTGTGTGGGGATGGCTGACCCTGCTCCATCCCCAGCTGGGCACTGTCCCTGCACCAGGGATGCTGGTGCTGCCCAGGCACAGCAGGACCTGATCCGTGGAAATGACATCTGCACTGGCACTGCCTTTAATCACTGCAGTGACTGATCCAGCAGCAGGGCTGAGCTCTGCACTGGCTGGAACAAGAGACAACTCCCTGCTGGACACCCACAGCTGATGAGCTGAATGTCGAGAGGAGACAGCTTGGAACAGGCTGAGGGTCTGTGTGAAGGTGAGTCTGAGCAACCCTGCAGTCACTGCAGCACGTTCTAACCTGCAGGTGATAAATGACCTCACCAGTCACATGTGGGAAAATGTTTCTGACTCCATGGAACCTGCTGCTCTGAGAGGTTCCTAGATTTCAGCATACCTTTGTGATGAGGTAGAAATGATGGCCAGTCAGAGTCATGAGCTAGACGTGCTTTCAGCAGCAGCTCTCACAATTATCTCCTGCTCTGTTGCCAGTACTCAATTCCCATCTCAACTCTAAACATTAATGACTACTGCAGAGTCTGTGCAAATAAAGAGTCCCTGAAGTGACTTGAGGCAATAGAAATTACAGAGATACACTAAGAATATTCAGATGCTAAAAGTTATTTTTTACTTTGGGAGGCACAATCCTTTTTTTGGAGTGTTAGTGGCATTGGTGAGAGCCTGTGATCATAACAGTGCCCATCTCAGTATTTCTGGGCTCTCTCTGATTACCTCTGTTCTTGCCAAAATGTCTTGCCAGGTCAGGAAAGTGGAGACACGGAAAGGGAAGGAAAAAATTACTGCCATTCCTTTGAAATGAAATGGATTCCCCTGTGTGGGTGTGAGTGCCAGGTTTGCCAAGGATCTGAGCAGGACCTGGCAGGAGTTCTCAAATCTGGGATCCCCCCAAGGTCTGTTGCACTACAGCTGATCCTGGAATGCTCCAGACACCCCACAGAAAGGATGTCCATAAGATCCTGCCTCCTGCAGGAGCAGAGATGCATGGAAAGGAGAGATAGTCACACAGTATGGGCTGCTCTGAAGTCTTGTGGAACTTAGTAGGCAATAAAATCAGGTTTGACAGAATATGCATTCACAGATTATTTGATTTGATCATATTGCAATTACTGTGAGTTGTATTACAGCAATGGTGAGGGACCACTGAAATCCTGCTGTTTGTGCATTGCCTAAATAGAACAGGAGAGATTGGTTTTGCTCTACAGTTAGTAAGTTAAACTGAACACAGTTACAGTGGAAATCTGAGGCTCAGAGCAATTGACCCAAATTAATAGGAAATTAATAGGAAATTAATAGGAAATCTTGTGAACCCAAGCCAGACCTATGAAGCTCCTGTTTATCCTTGTGCTGCTCTTCTTCTGAGCCTCCTCACAGCTGTGAACAGACGGCTCTGGTCTTCTGTACAATGCTATAGAACTACTCAATGAACATAAAGGAAGCTTAAGTTTCCAATTTACTGCTTCATTTTTTTTTCTGAAACACAGGAAATCTGGTTGTCCATATTGTTTGAAAATATTGCTTATTGATATTTGATTTGCCAAATGCTAATAACCACAAGCCTACAAGAAGAAAGATAAAACTCACACATGAAAGTTAACACTGAGCTCAATTTAGAAGTTCTATACTGACGTGGCTCTAATCAAGCCCCAAGATCTAGCAGAGGATGCTGCATTCCCAGCTGTTTATCCTGTGGTAACTCTTCACCATAAGCCCACCCTAGAGTTTACCAAATCACACAACATTTTGGTGGGTTGCTCATCTAAACATTCCCATGTTAGAACTCATCTTGGGTGACAGATAATCTGATACCATCATAATATACTGTTAAAGCATAAAGGCAGTCAAAATAGCATTAATCTGTATCAAGTGTGGTGAGAGCAGGAATCCTGCCAAGCAGTTGCCCATCGTGAGGTTAAGGAGCTCTACAGTGGCTAATCCTATTGTCGTCTGAATTAACTTTCAAATAGGGTAAAACCCCCAAGCAGTTGCATAATGAGAGGCTTAAGGTCTTGAGCTGGGGAGCAATGTGTGTATTTTGTGCATGCCTGCCTAGCAGTAGCACCTTGAATGTCATTTTGGTGTTAAGAGGATTGTTTTCCTGGGTAAACTGGGTGATGCTCTGCAGCTTGCTCCAGCCAAATCTGTGTGTGTGTGTGCTGATAGCCTACAATGACAATTAAGGATCCCAGAAACACTGGCCAGTGCTAGATACCTCAGGGAATGAACCTGGAACTACAGTGGTTGACATTTCTCCTCCTGAGAGCTGGTGCTTCCCAAAGAAAGCCTTGGCAGGGTTTACCTGCATTGAACTCTTAATAGGCTGGAGCTGCCTGACAGCATTTGCCATGCTTGGCAAGAAATTTCAAGTATGTTTTCAGACAAAATAAACATTCAGCACATGCAATTATTCACCTGGCTCTTTCAAAGCTCCAAGGGTCCTTTCCAGCAGGAGGGATGAGCAGTTGGGTACCTGGTTGCTCAGGTATCTTACACCCAGTTGCAAGTGTCCATGTGGCTCTCACCCATGGTGTTGTGATTAGTTTTTGGAGATATTTTTCCATAGAAATTTAATTTCTGCAACCATTTAATATATGCAAATAAAACAAGTAAAAGAACACCAAGACTCACAAGGGAAGAAGGTAATTGCCTCTGCTAAACTCAGGTTGTAACACAGAAGTTGAAGAAGCTTGAAGCTGGGCAGATCAGTCTTGTTAAATGTTTGCTGCTTGGTCTGGACTGTTTTTTTCCAAGATATAAAGCAGAGAAATTGTTTGGGGTTCAGCACCAAAAATGGATGTTTATTGGGGTAAGACAGGTTCATCAGGCATCAGGGGCATCAGGGGCATCAGGGGCATCAGGCTCATTAATGTGTTTTTGTGTTGGGATCTGTTAGGTTGTCACTGTCAGTGGGGATCTTCTCTTGAGTTCTATGAGTGTTGTGCCCTACATGAGCAGAGCTCTTGGCTCAGTGCTTGAGTTCACAGGAGAAAAAGGAGAGGCTTTGGCATTCAAACAAACCCTGAGCATCATCATCCTCTCCTGGAGGAAAGAGCTTTTTTCATTGGATTCAGTTTTCAGGAGAGATACAGCAGTCTTTCAAAAGGATTGATGTGCAATATTTGGTCAAATTAAGGGTACAGAAAAATGTTTTATCCAATGTTCACCTCATTTTTCCTGCTGATTCTCTTTGCAGATGGCTCTTGGGGCCATCAGGGTGTCCCCACAGGGATCCCACAGAGGTGCTGAAAGAAAACCTGAGTCAAATCTGTGCTGGTGAAGGCAGGGAATGATGGAGACACCACAGCGAAGAGCCTGCTGAAAATGTTCACTCACTTTTCCCTTTATTTCTAGAGGCAGATGAGAGCACTGAGCCCTGAGGGTGCTCCTGCACTCCATCACAGACCAGAGCCACAGCCGTGGCTCGACTGGCAGCTTTGTGGGTTTGCCAGCCATTTAAAATGTTTGCCAATATTTAAAGCATGCATTGTTGTGATTTAAACTTGGGAGGGATTTTTAAGGAAATCTTCAGCTGAGGATAAATGCCAAGAAAAGCAGCCTACAGCTGGCCACTCACATATTGCTTCAGTTGCTCTTGCATGGCTGTTTGCTTTGCAGCAGCACTTCATGGGGCACCTCCCAGGTGTGGGACCTGGAGGGCACCTTCTTGGCATGAGGCAATTCTGAGGGAGGTTCTTCTCCCTCAGCTGGACAGGGCAATATTTCTGCTGCTATGAACAATTTCACAAGTCAGAAATGGCAATATTTCTCTGATAACTCCATGGGTCCAGCTCTTCTGTCCCCTCTGCTGAGCATGTGGGGCCCTTGGCTGGAGCCCCAGGGAGCCCTGGTGGGACCAACCAGGAGAATGAGCTGGAGCAGCTCAGCTCCAGTGCATGTCCTTGCCTGCTTTTGTCCCCTGTGCCATGAGAAGTGGCTGTTGGTAGGGGATGGAGGAGGGACAGTGGCACCCACTGACTGAAAATCACTTCTTGCTTCCCTTGGGTCTCCCATCCCTTGAATCTCTGCTGCAAGGCCAAGTGATTGTGGAAGCTGACATCAAAGAGTTCAGGGGACAATGAGACGTTTGAAGTCGACTTTTGAAATCAGCTTTTGCCTCTCTTGGTTGGATTGATCTGTACTTAACTCAAAATATTCTTATTTTTTTCCCCACCAGCTGGGTCATTCAATAACTTCTCATATTCTGGTATCTTAGAATGTAACTAGGCTCACACTCCTGTCTTCCCTCATGTTCTAGAGTCTCTTATGCCCATTTTTGCAGAGTTTCTGGGAATTCAGCATCTGTGAGACCTCTTCTTCTGTGTCACTCGGGCTGACTTGGACCTCAGGTTTAATATTTGCAAAATGAATGAGAGGTTGGTTGGTTGGTGGGAGAGCTGATGGCTTCACATGGGCTGGCAAGGTTGAATATTGGGGGAAGAAAGTTAAAACCAAATCCAACCATCAAAGAACCATCAGAAAAAACAAGAGAGATGAATATTCTCAGTTTTCTGGGAAGGTTCATGTTCTCATGAGACCTCCACTGTAAAGATGCTGTAGGTTTGTTAGAGGTCTGGTTATCCACTTCCCAGCTTTGCTACTGCCATTTCTTCAGCCTTGGTCAAGATATTTATTATTATTTAACTAAAAGTTGTAGAATAGAGAAATATGAGGGTGTTTTTTTTTTTTTTTTTTTTTTTTTTTTTTTTTTTTTGCTAAATATGCTAAGATTTACATCTGTTGTAAGTGTGGAAACTTTTTTCTTTTTCAATCTGTGCAATGAGTATTTCAGGAAAAGGTGATCCTCGAGCATCAGCACTGTTTGAGATTCCTCACCTACTCCAGTTCTGAAGGTTTGGGGCACTTCACTTCCATTTGTGTCAACCCTTAAATCTGCAAATGGGAGCAAGCCCCAACCCCTGTGGAGCCTCTGTGGTGAATCACCAAGGAAGGCTTTCCTGCCCTTTTAGGAATGTGATGGGGACTAAGTCCCTGGGTTTGGGAAGGGGAGGTGGAGCTCTGCACTTCCAGAGCCGATGGTCATTTCGTGATAAAGTGATAATGCTAATAATCCCCAGGTCCTTTTTTTTTGCCTTTGAACTGAACACTTTGCCTGTCTCAGCTGTGGTTGCCTTTTTGAACTGTCAGTTTGGGAGGATTAGGTGCGTGTTTAGGCTGGGTGAACTCATGAATGAAAATATTTTCCTTGGCAGTTTTTAAAATGCTTCCCCCCTTTAAGAGCTGAACCCTTTGGCAACAATCTGCTTTTTGCCCAGATTACCACTGTCATTTTGGGAGGTCTTTTCCTGCAGAACAAACAATGGAATTTTAATAACACAGTGAAATAGATTCAGGACTGCTTTATTTATATTTTCTTTATTTATGCTTGAATACTTCGTATGCAGCTCCAGCAAAGACAAATTTAAGCTTTGTATTACTTCAAAATGATGAATTAAGCTCTGGGAGATTTACTTCCCCAGAGAAGGATATTTTGATTCACTGCTTTGAAAATGTCTCATAAAACCAATAAATATCACAGAAATTGAAAATAAAAAAACCCTCAGTAAAAATTGCAGATGCAAAGTAGAACAGACACAGAGCTGCTCTTTCTGCAGGGCCTGCCTTGTGTCTGCACCACAGCTCCCTGCTTTAGTGAAGGATTGACTCGAATGCAACATTACAGTGAAGCTAAGTTAATTTTGAGCATGTATTTTGTGTGAAGCCCTGCACTGAAGGGCTCAAGCCAACACCACCTTTGGTGCTACCTGAGCAAACTGGGGCTGGTGAAGCTCCCAACACCATTGTCTGAAGGCCTCTGCTCACAGAGCATCCTTCAGAATTATCTAACTTTGTCTAAAGGCAAAGAAATCACACTGACGTGCAAAGTGGATTTGGGATCATCTGAAGTGAAGCATAAAACAGTACCTGTAAGGTTATGAGCTGAGTAACTACTACCAACCTGAAATAATATAGCTTGTGCCTCATACAAGCTCTCCTCAGAAACTCTCACAGGTTTGAAAATCAGACTTTTCTGACCAGGATTGCATTCATTGCAGTGGTAAATATTATTCTACTTTATGAATAATCCCTTAAGGTTCCTATATGTTGTGTTTTCTCCTCAGGAGAACTCCGTTATTTTATTTTCCTTGCACATCTTCATTCTGGTGTGCCATCTTTCCAACTTCCCAAGCCTGAGCAAGGAGATGAGGAATGAAAATATTCCTGCACAACAAATCTGTTCCAGGCCTTTCAGTGTCAAATAACTGTGTCAGATAAGCCATTGATACTCTGCTGTATTCAATTAAAGAGATGGCACATGGTATAGATGGAAAAGAAGCAGTGCTTTCAGTCTGGAGACCATGAGAGACAGAAGGGTACTGGAAGGAAGGGTTGTGCTATGGGAGCAGTGGAATAAGAGAAGGAATTAGGGTATTTTCAAGGATGCACTGGATATTATTTGTGCCTTATTGTTATTTTTCTTAGCTCTGCTGATTCTATCCTGCTTCACTGAAATCACTTAAGTAATTTTAGTGCATACAAAACACACATGCAGCTCATTGCTGCAGCCTGGCAGGAATCTGAAAAAGCCAGGGAGCAGAGACAGGTCACTGAGACTCCCTTTGCTGAACACAGCTGGGATTTTTCAGCTCAGACCTTCTCAGCATTTGGTGGCATTGGTCACAAGCTGGAGTGGTGTGGACACTGGCTCTCTCTCGGGATGTGAGACCTGCTGTTTGCCTCCCTGTGCTGCTCAGAGGATTCCTAGGAAGCCCATTAGTGCTCCTCCAGCCCCACATCCACTGAGCTGACTTTTGCAGGAGGAAATATCAGCTAAACCCTGCGAGAATTTCATTTGGCTGCTGCCAGAGCAATAGCAAAGGGGTTCAGCCATCTCACAGAGATATTTTAATTTCAGAGCTACTGTAAAACAACTTCTGCCAAGGATATTGCAGCTGTTTTTTCAATTTCCCCCTCCTGTAAAATCAAGGGTGAAGAAGCTGCAGGGACATGGCTTGCATCCAGGAATGTGATAAAGATGCAAAGAAAAGCAATGATTCACAGGGGAATGAACCTCTCTGGCCACTTTGCTGTAGCTCTGCCCACCTGGATCAAAGCTGCTGCTGCACTTGCATTGCATGGCTGCAGAAACTGCTCTTCCCATGGATCTAGGAGAGGAGGTTATTGCTTATCAGAGACAGTCTGTTAAAGCAGAGCAGTGGTTTGTAGATAAGGAAAAATGCTGCTGGTCATTGGGGAATTTTGGTCTTTATTTGACCACCTTCCTCAGGGCAAGGGACTTGTCTTTGCACCTTGGAGCCCAGAGCAGTGGGAGCTGGTGGTGGAGCTTGCAGGAAGGAAAGGAGCTTCTCTGCTGTCCTGAGAGGCTGCTCCATTTCTGTCTCTACATCAAACAGCAGTTTGGGGCAGGGTGGAGGCAGCACTCTGCTCTCAGTTTTGGGAAAAGAGAAGAAGGCATCTGAAAGGTGTGAGAAGAGTCAGCTCTGCTGTTCTCATGGATTCAGGCATTGCCCTTTCTCTCGTTTACCAATGGGAAGAAATATAATTGGCAAAGTATGCACCAAACAAGTGCTGCAATTAGGGTGGTGAGTGGCTACAAAAGCAAAACATACAAGAAACCAGAACCTGGAGTCTCTGGACATCAAACTCCATGGCACATCTGGGCAGCTGTCTGGTTCCAAACCAGCTGTGATGTTTGACCTCCTCCTGGAGCAGTGGCATCCCCAGCTTGTGTCCTGCTGTGTCATGGGGCTGTCAGGGATGGGACAGACAACAGCATGGGGCAGTACAGAGAGCTCCAGCTTGAGTGGCCAAGCTGGTGTTGAGCACTTTAGGCACTTCCTGACAAAGGTGTGACCACCTGCAGCAGCTTCGGGAAGGCTGGTGAAAGGCTTGGGATGGGGATGGGCACAGGAGAGCAAAGGAGAGAAACAGGGATGTGCAGAGACAAATGCACATCTGAACTCATCTGCCCCCAATCTAACCAGAAAAGCCAGACAAACAACCCAGCAAGAGCATCCCATGTCTTAAACTCTGCCAAAGGTATTCTTACCATTGCTGTGACCCACTTTTATTTAGATTGATCTTTCTCTGAGCACTAATGCATTTAAAACAAGAACAACTAATATTTTAAAAGGCTTCTGTATCAGCAGAGCATCCAAGAACCAAGTCAGAACTTGTGTTCACTGGTGTTCATGCTGGAACATAGAAACAGATAGAAAGGGTAGAGAATCCTGCCATACCTGCTCATATCAATTTCCTATATTGTCACATTTAGTAAAAAAAAATGAAAGGGGAAATGTGCAAGGCATTGAGTAAAGTGCCTGAATAAGAAGCTGTAAAGTCCTGAGCAGGAAGAACAGCACAGAAGCCAAGAGGGACAGTTTAGAAGTTCCACTGTTATTGTAGGTCCTGGGGCTCTAAACCCTAAAACTATTTACCCCATGGATGTTCCCATGGGAGTCAATGATTCTGCATCTGAAAGCAGAGTTAATAAAGTGCCTGATGGCTGCAGATCTCTTGATTTCAAGGGAGCAGTGCACTGAAGCCTGTCTATCGTTTATTTCATGGAGAAGTTGAATATTTTTTACCTTAATGATAAATGTCCAAAATTACAATTTAGTAAAGTCAACATGCCTCTGTGCTAACAAGGAAGAGGAGGGTGTGTTGCCACAACTAAACTCCCCTCTTGGCTACCTGCCACGTGTTTCCATCACCAAAATCACTTGCAGAACAGAGGACTGGCTAGGAAAAGGAGTGGAAACAGGGCTGGAGGCGTAGGCAGGGCTCAGCTGGCACATCTGTGATTCACCTTATCTATGGTTATACACAAAATAGCTGGGCAACTTCAAGGGAAACTGAGAACACTTAAATAAAACAAAGTGAAATTTTGAGTTTATTTAACCATCCATCTTTTAATTTTATCAGACAGTCCAGTAATTTTATTTAGTCAAGCCATTAGCTTTAATTTGGGTAATGGTTTGATTTTTTGATTTCTGGTCAGTGAGGTCAATGAAAGCACTTTATTTTTTAGCTAATATAAAACGTGAAGTTGGTGCTTTGTTTTCCTTCCAGAGTGCTGAATCTATGGATTCTCAGATATCAGAGTTTAATCAATATGAAATCATCCTCACAGTCTAAGTATTTGCTTATGTGCTTTGAATTGTTGCTTGCATCAAGAACAGCAGTGATGCCCCTAATCTGCTTTCTCTGTGCTCCTCCAGACTCTAATTATGTCATTTAGAGGAGGACATTTCCTGGCAGCAGTTCCTCAATTCACTGCAACAGCCACTCTTGGAATATGGAGAGAACAAGGTTGTAATAGCTTGCACATGTAGAGCATGGCTGCAGGGACAATTGACCTTCATTTGGGAGTGAGCACGAGGCTGATTTGTTTAGTATTTCCAAATGAAGGTACCTTACAACCAGCAGAAGTAACACTGCCTGCCAGGCTCCAGTATTTACCTGTCTGGTGTTATGCTCATTGTATCATCACCTTGTGTCAGAAGCAAGGGCCAGCTCCAGCAGAGAAATGCTCTGTAGCTATCCAAAAATGCTGGATATTGGATCCCTCAAGTGCATGAACTTGTGCAGCAGCAAATCATTCTTTTGGAGGTCTGAGCTTGGCACTAAACTATGGGTATTCCTGATATTAATGTAATGAATGTGCTCAAATGCATTGACTTTCTGTGCCTCAGCTTGATTCTTGTGGAGTCAGAGCAAAGGATGAGGATTTTGTCTTACACAAGAGCTTGGGACCATGCAGTGGTGGAAAGTACACATTTGCACTAGAAAAATGGATCATTTTTGGGTATGCTTGTTTTAGTTAATTTAATTCTCAAGAAAGTTGTTCCCTGACTGAAAATTTTGGCTTAAGAGGTCTAAGACCATGGCCACCCATGTAGAGGGTGGGAATAAAACCATTGTTACCCTGAGTGCACTCCTTGAATCACCCATCAGTTTACTGACCCAGTGGCATTTACTGCTGAGAGAAGTCCAAGGGACTATTTCATATGGTTAATTTTTAATATCATATTTTTTTCCCCTCCACATTTATCTACCTTTCTTTCTGGGGTATTTGTATAATGTTTTCTGCTGGAAACCATGGAGCTCACAAGTGCCATAAGGTAACAAAATATACATCAAATGTTGAGCTTTCTCCTCCTCATTTCTGCAGTTCACCTGAAAAGCTATAAGCTATTAAAAAAATCATAATTTTTCAGTCCCAATAAATCATGTTAATAGAGACTTTCATGACTGCCTACACACTACAAACATTGAACATCTTTTCAAAACAGAAGGCTTCCAGGTGCTGCCACAGTCAGTATTTCAAAAGGTGCCAGGTCAAGCAGTTTCCTGCACTGATAATGCCCACAGTGCCATCAGTTGCTAAAATTCAGATATTTCTTATATTAGACCCTCTATTAGGTCTTATTTTTATGACTACAGGTTTCAAGATAAAAAAGCTGATCAGGATTACAGGTAATGGATGGTTCCAGTCTAGTCCGTGCTGCAGCTGCAGCTATGCCTGTGCTGGCTGTTTTGGTTAAGGGGAGATGACATAAAACTTCCTGACAATCAGGATCCCTGTTAGAAAGAAAACTAGGGAAAAAAGAAGAAAAGAAAGATGTGGGAAAAAGAAAAAAAAGACAGACAAATAATGATAGTATAAAAATAAAGTATAATTTTTGGAGATGTATCATCCCTTTGACCTTTGTTTGGCTTTGATGCATCAAATGTGGCTGCAAATTATTGATAAAATTGTGTGAGGCCAGAGCCTCCACCAACAGCTTCCCCAGAGTCCATGCCAAAGCATTTCTACTCTTCCTGTTATTGTTTATTAAATAAATGACCTTGTTAGTATGGGTTGTAAAACACCGATAAGGTGCTTCTAATAAGCAAGCATCAGAGGCAAAGATTTATGTTAAATATAACAGAGACAATGAGAACTAAAGTTGACATTGTTTGTGCACTGACAAAAAAAAATCTCATCTGTTTTACATTCACATATGGAACATATTCCCAGGGGAGAACAAGGGACATATTTTTAGGACACTATTTCATCATAGGAAATCAATGTACAGGCTATTAAAACTCCATTTTTTCCATGAATGATAAGTGTAATTACATCTCTCTTGCAGTAAAACCTTGTGCTTATTAAATGTAAATATTTAACAATGATTAAAATACATTTGAAGGAAATTTTATAGCTTTATTTTATATGTTCCCATCTGGGTTGCCTTTCCTAAACCGCTATACATTTTGGAGAGTTATTAAATTATTATTTTGAGAAGGACTAACACTCTGCGTGTCCCTTGCTTCAATTTGAATTTCATGCACTTTCAGAATTTATTGAAGTCTGGTGAATTTGAGATTCAATCAATGCACTATTGTATTTGCAGAGCTGCATTGAGGGGAAAAGTGGCTTCACGAGGTAGGAAATGCCACACTGGCACGTCTTTGGTGCACCCAATTTTGATGGCCAGCTAAAGTTTCCTGACTCCACATGCTCCAGCTCTCATTTGCTTCCAAAGGAAGCAAGCTGATTCCTTCAACTGGTTTCTTTAGTTTTATGTACGACCCTTCTGAGGCAGTTTTAAAAGTAAGCATTAATAAACAGCCCAATCTTATAAATTGCAGGTCTGGATCAGGAGCATTGCGGGTGCAGGCTGCTGACCCTGGGCACAATTCAGGGCTGTGCAGGCAGGATTAACCCTTCACAGAACAATCTCACAGGATTACTCCAGAAAAGAATTCATGGCTAACCAAGGGTTTGTCAGATCCAAAAAATAAACCCTGTCTGTAACCAAAATCTCCCCTCTGGAAGTTCCTGTAGAATGCCCAGGGAAGTACCACTACAGACTTTAAGAGAGTTCAAATCAGTTTTCTGTAAAATCCTGCAGCTGATTTAAAAATTGCATTGCAGGGATATAACCTATTATGCTGCTATGGCACAGCTTAAATACTTCCAGAAAGGACACCACTCCCTGTTAAATTTTTATAAGTTCTTGATATAATTTGTGCTTAGATGTGCCAATTTCACCTCTATCTGCTTTTAAAGCATTGCACTCCCCCAGCAATCCCTAATTCCCTGTTATTGTTGCTTTTGAAAGCAAGTTGTGCCGAGTTCAGCTTTGTACCCAAGATAATTCCAAAAGGCTGAAGTTAATTTTTAATTTGACTAATATTTTCAGTCATATAAGCAATATCACCAAAGTCCGTTACTTACTTGAGAGAGTGCTAACAGGATCAGGCCCCTGAGAGCTCATTAAAGCTCCTGATACTGCAAAGAGTCACGAGCTCAAACCACTGCAGAGTTTCTTGGACTCACCAGATGCCCCTTACGGCAAAAACCAGGCTGAAAAATCCGCTACTGCTATAATAAAAATAATAAAAAAATTAAAAAGCAGAGATAAAAACTCTGTATTTTTCCCAACATGTTAAAAAATAAATAATTACCCCGAATTTCTCATTTAGGTGCAAACTAGCTTCTGAAAAACCTGGCTGAGGTGCACATTTAAAACATCTTTAGGTTTTACGCCCTCCTCCTTTCAGATTGTTAAACACCCTCAGCAGCTCTGAGATGCTGCGAGAGACAAAGACTCAATGTGTGTGTGTGGCTTTTCAAACAGTTTTCTCTGAGGAGGAAAATTTGTCTTTAAATAAATCTCCCTCCTCTCTTGAAACTGGTACTTAAAAAAACCCCAAACCCAAGGAAGCAGCTATTTATTTCTGAAATAACACACAGGACATCATTGTACAGCAGTATAGGTTACAACTGATGAAAAGAAAATTAATTTAAAGAAGTGATTTTCCACAAGATAAACCTTTGGGAAACAAAGGTTTCTCTTAGAGAAAAATAAATAGTAGTAAAACAAAAGGGCTTGGGAGTGTGGACATCTTTAATTGCTTGTTTAATTAAACCTCTCAACTGAATATTAATTTATGATTTTCTAAGTATTTTTTGTGAGGAAAAAAATACTGGTTCAAGTTAGAACGTATGTTTGTTGGGTTTAATTATGAATCTGTATTTTCCTACAGAGCAAATAGCATCTCTTGCATACAATAACAGCAGAATACCACAGGTAACCTTTCCCAGGGACTTTTGTAGTCTGTAATGCAAGACAAATATTTGTGTATTTTGGCTGGTCCTGTTGTCATTGAAGTCAATGGGACACGAACCTCAGTGGGAGCACAACCAAGCCCTTGCTGATACAGATGGGATGGAATAATTCAAGGCAATCAGTTTTCCAGCATTTCTGAGCTATTTTTACACCCTAATTAAACATAATGCACAGTGTGTACATATATATGTGTGTGTATATATATATATATGTAAATGTAAATGTGAATGTATGCACATGAGCTTTAACTTAACACCTGATAAATATATCACAATATCTCAAATGATATCAGGTACTTGTGGAAAACTCTGTGTGTTTTGATAATCAGCCCTATCTGTGTATTTTACCTCCACAGGTAATTTCATTGAAGTCATCATGTCTGCTTCTCAGGGGGAGTTAAAATAATAGACCATTATTTTGATCTTGGGCACATGGTTTTATTATTTGTAATCTCCATCACTTTTAACTGCTCAACACACACACTTAAAATGCAACATCCACCAACAAATCTAGTTTCCCTTTAGAAAAATATTTTTACATTTCTTTTGGTAAAAGAAAATTTTTTATATATTTTTGATTCATTATTCCTCTCTGGCCTCTTATAAACCAGACTCCTGGAGGTGTTTTAACTTTTAAGCACAAAATAAAATGTGCATATATTCTGCATGTGTATATTGAATATAAAAAACATGAGACTGTTTTCACAAGCATTAAGAAGGGAAAAATCATTGCCTTCACTTCTGTCCTTTGTTACCACAAATTCTTGCACTGAGAATTGCCATACAATGTTCTGACTTTATGTTTCACTTTGACTGAAACTGTTTTCATCTGTTTAATGACAAAAATTAAATCTCATCCTGCCAGAGTTACCATGTGCTTTTAGCGTCGCTGGAAATTGCACTTTTTAAAAATTCTATAGTGGCAGATTTAGTACTGAGTATATTACAGAGGACAGCAACTACCTATAGGAAAAAAGAACCTGATTTGAGCAGTCTAAAATCATGTCTATTTTTTCCTGAATAGTGCATTTTCTGGACATTAAGTAAACACAGAGCTGATCCAAAGTGCATCACTGGAACAGTTTTGTGCTGTGTTGATGTGCACCCAAATCACACAGGAGGCTGGGGTGAAGCATGCCATGCTTCAAGGTATAAGGCTGAAACTCTCCCTCCATATTTTCTTATTTCATCCCTTGCAGTTAAGGGTAAATGTGTCTGGATTAGGTGCAAAATTTGCTGAAGATAAAGCTAACCTGTATTCTCTGTGCTGCTTTCTGTGGGGGGTCAAATTTGTGATTGTGAAGACAAGATTCAGAACAGAGTTAGCATTTTGTTGAATAAATCACTTGCAACCGAAACACTCCCATGTCCACCCTGTTTACGGTGGGTGACAGCAAAGGTGAGGACACTAAAGCAGATTTATCAACAAATAGGAAACCCCACAGAGCTATTAACCCCCTCCTTCCAATGAATTATTTCATCTCTTCACTGTCTACCTGTTTCTGTTCGCATTTCTCAGCGAGCGAGCGGTTCAATCCACGCTTTCCTCCAGCAGAGACCTTGATGTTTGGTGTTCCTGCAATGCCTTTTTATAAACCACTTCCCTCTGCAGAAGCCATAGCCTGCAATGTCTGCAGCAAGGCTTGGGGAAGGAATCTGGCTCGGGCTGTGATCCCTGGGTCTGTAATGTCAGTCCAGACCCCTTTTGCTGAGGTTTTTCTGCCTCTCGCTCAGCAGCTGCCAGCACTTCAGGGAATTCAGTGAGCACTGACATCCAACCAGTCTCTTGACTCAACTGGTTATTTAAAAAACAGGGAATGCCTTTAAATGCATGGAAATTTCTCACTTCTTGGTGGGAAAACATGAAAAGACCGATGCTTTAATCTTGCTGTATTAGCTGCAAGTTCAGGGCTTAGAGCTGAAAGCTTGCATTTCCAGCTGCTGCTCTTTTTGCAGAGATCCCTGACAGGACACAATTTAGCTCACAGCAGCATTAATCCCCTCTAGAGCTGTCTAACAGTGACACCTCCTCGTACCACCCGGGCTCAGAGGGCCCAAGGCTTGGGGCAGGTGGAGATAAGGCAGCCCTCGCTCCTCAGAGCAAATGGAGCCCCTAATTGCTCCCGTTTATTGCCATTAGGAAATCTGGGAGAGGGCCTAGCCCAGTCTTTCCTGTGTTTTGCTGCAAGACAAGGCCACTGATTTCAGCAGGATCAGCCCTGAGTTTTGCTGTCAAATCCAAAGGAGCCCCACGCCTGGGAAGGGAGATTCAGGAATCCAGATTTGTACTGCTGCAATTAACTGCAAAATTTGGCCCTAAAAATCCCACTGATGTAAACAGCAGGGCTGCAGGTCAGCACCGAGAACACAGGCTGGGATTAACAGCAGCTCACTACTGAAGCAATTATCTGCTGGCAAAGCCAAAAATCTCCCTTGTTGAACAACTGTGTGGCTCTAGGTACTCTCCCTTACACCTGTAAAATGCCAGGTAAGGCCACCAAAACAGAGAACTTATTTTTCTAGAGTTTCACTGAGAGAGCAACTAAGTGAGCCGTGTGTTTTTAGTATTGTAAAATAAATCTTACCAACCTCTGAAGAGGAGTCACTGAGTGGAGAGGCTGGACCTGGTGTTTGTCAAGAGAATTAACAAGCCTAGCAAAAAAACCCTGGGTAATGATGGCTCTGAAGAGTTACATTTGCTTTGGAATTTACTTTTATAAAAGCATGAAAATTTATGTAGGAACAAGATCCATAACCGCCTATTTAAAAGAAAGGGGTTATAGTACTCAGAGAATAGAGAATGATGGACTTGATTCTGTACTGCTACTGCAGAAAGATATTGTATTGGGGCTGTAGGATCAGAACTCAGTGAGTAATACAATAGCAATTCTTTCTCAAGCTTTGTCTTTGGTAAACATAAAACATGATTTTCTCAAATCAATTTGTTATATTACCTGTTTTTTTTAAATTTTATTTTTCTTCTAATTTTTTTTTTTTTTATGCCAGTCTTCCTTTGCAGGATTTGTTCTTAGCATTTACTGTTGGAAATTCAAGCTGGATTGGTTTCTCTGTGCAAATAAGATTTCAGAAATTTTCTTTTCCTCCCCCCTCCACCTATGTTTGCATCCAATTCCGTGACGGTGTCAGTCAGGAAGGGGACTGAGTACAGCAGAGATAAGTTTACAAATTACCTTGTTGTAAACTTGAGTGTTTTTGTGGAGTTTGCTCAACTTTAGAACATCCAGCTTAGCCCTCAGACTCTGCAATGGCAAACGAGGCATTTCTTCAAATACCTCTCCCCTCTTCTCACTCTGCTTTGTGGCATACTTTAAGAAAAGCTCAGATTTTACCACTGTATCCAGGCAAAACTCCTCTTAGCAGAGATACAGGATTTACCCGAGTAAGCCTGGAAATATTGAGCATAACAGGCTTTTTTATTTTCAAATCCATAACGAAAAGCGCAGTTAATAACGCAGGGTAAACCCCCAAATTAACTTAAATCAGGGCAGGATTCGGAGGGAACAGGGGAATTCCTGATCTCCTCAGGCAAAGCCCGGCTTTCCTGAAAATTCCACCTAAAGGAACCGGCGGGACGGGTGTTAATTTTCTGAAATTTTCCGTCTCCCGGTCCCTGCCCGTGTCCGCGGCTCTGCCCGGGCGCTCCCGCTCCGCCGCTCCCGGCGCGTCCCGGCCGCTCCGCCGCCTGCCGGCCGCGGACCCCGCAGGTTGGGGATGGTTTTCCACCCCGACAGCCCCCAAAACCCCCTTTTTAAATTATTTTCCCCCTCCTCTATGGTTTTTTCTTCCCCCCTCCCCATGATTTTTTTTTTCTCCAATTGTCGGAAGCCGATGGGATGCTTCCTGCAAGCCCGTCCCTCCTTGCGAAGGAGGAACTGCACACATGGCTCCCCGTGCTGTTTAAATCAACACAGAATATACCAGCACGTTTATGTCAAACATACCACTGCAATATTCTTGTTACTATAGGAGCAAAATACATGTAAATATTTGGGTGGATTCATTCCAAGTGGAAGGGGCAGCTCTGGAAACACACGGTGCCGTGAGCCAGGACATGCTTAGCACACATGGAAGCCCGGGGTAGGTGAGCTTCCCCCCAGATTTCACACAGTCCATGCAAATGCCGAGCCCTGCAGTGCTCAATGCACACCGAAGTGTCGGTGGGACTGATGTCTGACTGCTTAGGGGAATAATCCCACCAAAGCCCCGTAATAAATGTTTCCAGGATCAGCCTGGAATGATTTGGGAGAAAGTTTCCCTGGTTTCTTTTGTTTCTTTTCAGTCTTGAAATGACAGATGACATGTAAAAGTCAGTCCCTAAAAATCCCATGCATTACAGACAGACAACAACCATAAAATTGTCCCTTCCCTGCAGAGCTTTGTATTTTATGCAAGGCCTGATTTCATGTTTATGATGGTTGGGGAGAAATTGTAGGAGGGCTGAAGGAGTGTTTCCTTTAACACTACTGTACAAAAACCCCAAGGTTTTGGAATTGAAGCTTAGCTGATAAACTATTATAAGACAGAAAAGGGCAATTTAAGTCAGGATAACTGCAACAAAACAAAAATCCTAAATCTGTATCAGTTATAAAAGAAACCTAGGCTTATGAAAGAGGGCTGGATTTATCTCCCAGCTCAAATGGATATCAACATTAGAAAGTACTCTAGGTGGTATCAAACATAATTTAAATGTCTCTTTCTTCCCTGTCTTTATTTTTAAGTGGAAGATAAATTGGTTTAAGTAATTTAGAGCACAGGGTTTCTGGTCTGATGTGAGAGTGACCAGTTGTCTCTGTGCCGTAGTTTATGCATTATTCTGGAGAAAAGTAACAAAGACTGGCTACCCACCAATAATTGTTTGAGAAAACTAGATATGTTCTGCAGATTTTGGCTATGCCATTGGTCCTTGTATAAGCAAAATGGGTTGTTTTTCAAACACTGCACCAAGCCTACAGAGGGTATTTGTACTAATCCAGAAAATTCTGCCTTCCACAACATCCACACAAAGGCCACTGCCAAGTTTGCAGCCAGACAGTGCAGACTTTCCCACTTTGGAATTGTGTGGATGAGGGAAGTTTTGGTCAGTGGAGATGCACACCAGTACGAGTTGAAATCCTACCGTTCCCCCCGCCAAAGTTTCCCATTAGGGAACAGAAAGGAAACCTTATAAAGCCTCCAGCAGCACATACCATCGCTGAGCCCTCAGGTCCAAAACCCTCTGCAAATCCCTCCAGCCTTCCTGACTGAGTCATGCCATGCACATTCCCACCTATGGTCCCCCCTTCTTCATGGGAAGGGGATTCCCACATGGGATGAGTGTCCTCCAGCACCCACAGCAATCATTGCCACCGTGGCTGATGCACTGGCACGACCCAAAACTGCCCAGAGCCAGCTTCAGAGAGAAGCCCAACAATGGTGCACTGTATTTAATACTGTGTGCTGTGGGAAATGGAGGGAAGACAAACGGACTTTATTTTACAACATAAAGAATGTTACACCCTTTGGTAATACGTAACTAATAACTTAAACCCATTAAAAACTGTGATCTCTACTCTACCGCTCATGAATGGAGCCAAAGCTGTAAAAATTCATGAAGGAATCAGTAGCAGGCTGGCTGGGGTTACAAAATCTACAAAAACTGCTAGAAGTCACAGTTTTCTCCATGAAAGGCATGGCCATAACAAATATCCCACACAGCTCGCTTTCTAATCCATTCCCAGGAAGCTGCATTGTGTGAGGCTGAGCGGATCTTAACATCCAGCAGGGTCAGAGGCAGTGAGGGGCAGAGAGGAGGGTGTGGGGGACCACACGGATGTGTGGTCCCACTGGTGTGGGCTGCCAGGATGGGAGGGAACCCCAAAATGCCCCCCAACACTCCAGACCTGGGTTTGCCCCATTCTGGGTGTCATAGGGCTCGTAGTTGACTGATCACACTGGGAAACAAAAGCTGTACCTAGAAGAAAAGGGCTCCTTTTCATTTCTGTTCCTCACGTCAGGCAAAAATTAATGACTAAAGGCACCTTTCTCTGATGTTGTCCATCATGCAAATACTGGTGGGCAGGAGTCAATATGAACTTTAAACACACCTGACACAGGTGGCTCTTGCCTTTCAATGTTAAATGGCCACTGGCCAACAATTCATGGTGCAGCATAAAGGAATCCTTGTGGCAAGCAGCTTTCCCTCTGTATATATTTGTTATTCCAGAATGAAGCTATTCATCGGGGCTGAGATGAAACTGCCCAGGTGAACAACTTCCTGAAACCCTGTGCTCCTGCAGGAGTGCGACCAAAATCAACTGCGTGATGAATGTGGGGTGTGAGCTTGAATATCTGGGAGAAGGCACAGGAACTGGAGACGGTGGAGGGCAGGATGCAGCTGGCAGAAGATGTCCAGTTGTCCAGGACTGTGCTGCTCCAGCATCCTTGTTGTCCTGTCTCTCCCAGGTACTGGTAATGAACTGGGGATTTTTACACAGCCAGAGGATCTTTTCCTTTTCCTCTGGGTCACATCCTTCTGCCAACAGACCAACACTGACACAGCATGGACGGAAAAAAAGATCAGTGAATGGTATTATGTTTTCTTGTTTTAGTAGTCAGTGTGTGGATTTTTCCAAGAAGAGTGATCTGAAATAAAACTCAGGCTGCTCTCAGAAGTGTTCAGTGGCACTGCCCTCTTCCTACAAAGCAGTTGCAGTGTATCTCCAGGAAAACAGACATAACTCCACATCGGTTGTACTTCATCATTCTGCAATTTCAGTGCAAGCCTGTGCATAAATTCTTTTGTCTTTTGGATGAAGCATATCCTATTCTAATATCATTTAATCAAAATAAAAAATAGATTGCACTGTATCCAAAAAAGATATACAGACTAAATATTTTGGTGTGTAGTCACCAAAGTAACTGTAAAGAGGATTTTGTAAGCAGTTTGGGAAGTTTTCTTTTGGCTTATGCATACAAAAATCTTTCCGTATTATCAGAGTTGGGATTAATTTATCACCAAGCCCAGGAACTGTTCCCAATTGGAATTAGCCACACTAATGTCTGGAGCTGACAAGCACAGCTGCAGCAGGCTTGCTCATGTTTATTATTGTAGTTTTTCTTGTCTTTTAACAGTTTGTACACTAATGGAAGAGCAGGAGCTGCTCATCTCTGCCCTACAATTGCAATGAGTTTCTTAAGACAATAAAGCACCTTAAGGGCTGGTTTTAAGCTCCTGATGGGATCAGTAGTAGGCACAGAAAATAGCTGCATGCTCTTAAGTGTTTTCTGACTGTTTTTAGAAAAACTCTGAAAGCTGAGTACAGAAGATTGCATTTAATCTCATCTTTCTGTGTTGCTTGATTTCTGTTTTAAAGACTGTTCTGAAAAACAGTGCTCTGTAGCAAAGGACTGGAGAGATAAGTCTTTGCTGAAGGGGCAACACAAAAAACAGAAATAAGAATGAGAAAAAATGAATTTAGCTACTATACAGAGGTTTCAGATGTGGTGATAGCAGAAAAAGGGTATCAAGCAAGGCAGCTGACAGAGATGGGATATTTTGGCACCAAACATTTTATTTTCCTTGATGCTCATGAAGGATACAAGTCATTCGGTCTCTGAAAAGAAAATGTACTGACAGCATGAAAATCTAATCTATTCAGTAAGAAATTCTTATGGATTAAATTGACAGGTTATCAGCTGCTATGTATCAAAACTTCCATGCAGTGTGCATGGTAAAATCTAGAGCTCAGGGATTATTCTAGGGCTCTACCATGGCTGTGGGCAAGTATCTGCACTGGGACTGTGACCACGTTAATTCCTTAGGACTTTTCTGTGGTTTTGGGACTGTGGCCTATTTTTTTATCTCATGGAAGCATAGAAGGAGGGCAAGAAAGCAGGTCTGACATCTGTCTCACCTGCCATGGAAGCTGGGTGAGAGCCAGGAGATGCATCTGGCCGGGGACATGGAAGCAATTCCAGGTCTCTTATTGTAGGCATCATAATAGGACAGTAATGTATTTCCATCCCCAGGTTCATTTTGAGCATCATGTGTGCACTAATTTAGCTGGAATATGACCAGATTATCTGTTCGTTTATACAAAGAAAGAGCCAGAGGCAGAGTAGCTGAGGAACAGGCAGTGCTGGTGACTGCCAGATGTCGCAGATCTTGTGAGATCCTCTCTTGGCTGAGAGCCTTGTCCTTCCTGGTCGGAGCAGGCACCTCTGCCAGACACAGCTGCAGGACCTGCCTGCTCCCCACACTCTCTCATGGCCCTGTCCTCTGCAGGTTTTGGGGAGCAGAAATAGTGGGAAGAGTTAGAGAAGAAAAAAAGGGAATGAATTGAAGAGGGACAGATGAGGGGGGTGAGTAATGGGGACTTCTCCTGGTACTTGCATCCTGCGGATGCTCATTGTGACCCTAGGGTATTTATCCCCTCCTCTCTGTGTGGGCTTCTGATAGAGCAAGGACCTGTTCTGGCAGTCTGGCAATCTGGCTTTGAATTGCTGCTGCTCCCCCAGGTGGGAAAAGCCAGAATTAACTCAGGAGCAGCAGGCAGAGGTAAGGAAGGCAATTTACCAGCAGCCAAGAACTGAGAAAACACTTCTGCATCAGGTCCTTCCAAAAAATCCATTTCAGAGGCTGTGTCTGTGTGTGTGTCTGCCTATGTCTGTGTGTTTGTGTGTCTGTGTGTCTGTGTGTCTGTGTATCTGTGTGTCTGTGCCTGTGTGGGTCTGACTGTGTGTGTCTGTGTGTGTCTGTCTGTGTGTCACTGTGTGTAAACTGGTGACTGAGGCTGATCCCGATGCTAAACTTGCTCCCATTTCCCACATGCAGAACTGTTTGTTCTCTGGCCTGCCCCAGGTCATCCCTGGGGGCTTTGGGATCCTCCAAGATACTGGCACTGATCTCGTGGAGCAAGGAGTGAAGGCAGTGTCTGTACTTACAGTGACAGAGGAAGGAATGGGGGAAGGTGTTGGTTCAGACAGGCAACCAGCTGGGAGGAGAGCAGGTTAAGGTTTCTTTCAGTTGATGTTTTTGCAGGAAAGCTGTGAGGGAAGAGGCCTGAAGTACTCTGGCTGAGCAAGGAGAAGGAATGTGACTGAACGAGGCTGCTCATTAGGACACTAGGAAGGGAATGGATTGCCTTTTCAGTTTTGCATCTTTCCTGCCACCTGTCACTACTGCATCTCTGGCAGGGCACACAGGTGTATCAGTACGTTCACATGGACACAGACATGCACCTTCCCATCCTGGGTGGCAGCAGGATTCAGGCAGCTCTCTGTGCTCAGACAGGTGAATGCGCTGTGCCCATGGGGCCCTGGGCTCTGCTGCTTTGGCTTTTCTTGTTTGTCAGTGCCAAAAGCAAAGATCAAGCACAAGAGCAAATGAGCTGGGGGGTTTGGGATCCTGCATTCCTGCCGACAAGCATCACTAAGCCTTGGGGTGAACTTGAGCAGCATCCCCTGTGCTTTACTTTCTCTGTGTCTGTGGGAGGGCTGCTGTTGGGACAGCATCCTGTGCAGAGACAGGAGCTGGGCATGTGGGGAATGGGGGCCTTGAGTGCCTACCTGTTCCACCCCTGGGAGATGATATCACAGCACTTAGAGCAAAGCCCTGCTGCTATTCTGCTGTACAGGACTGCATAGGAAGGCTCTGCCCCTTCCTTTTGCCTCCACTGCTGTGCTGCTTTCCTGGAGTTATTTTCATTTTAGCTGCATGCCAAGTTTAAGGCTTCAAGGATTTTTCTGCACTGACCTTTAAATCCCTTCACTGGTCAATATGATGCATCACCATTCAGTATAATATCCTTCTGTCTGGTTTGCTGGCCCCAGACTTATTATTTTATGTTTCTCTACATTAAACTGCATTTTCCATTCACTGGCCCTGGCAACCAGTGGATTGAAATCCCTTGTTCCTCGTTATTTGTTCCCTCTCCAATTTGGTGCCCTCCACAAACTTTGATAGTTGTGGAGGCATTTTCATTCAAGTCATTTGCAGGTATAATAAATGAGGGAAGTCCCTTGGTGTTCTCATTTGTTGAGCCTTTACAGTATAGGATTACCTTTTCAAAGGAGGATGCAGAGGTTTAGCAGCAGGACTAGTGGATATTAATAGACACCTCTTGCTACAGATCCTCTGAAAGACGCTGCTGCTGTCACTGAGGCTTTCTTACTTTTGCACAGATGAATTTTAGCAAGTCAGGCTTTGCTAAAATTACTCTTGAGTGTAAGGTCTGTGAAAAATGGAGAAAGGAAAAGGGGAAGGGAGTGAAGCATCAGGAACAGCAGCTTATTCAGCTGCTTATTCAGGAGTGGAAGTTATGAGAAAATAGGAATCTGGGGTACCTGAAATAAGGCTCTGAGAAGTAAAGGGAACTTGAATGTGGCCAAAAAAAGGAAACATTTTCCCTCTATTGATGGATTTATGTGACCCTGGTATGTACATCACCCTTGCTTTCAGCTCCACTACCTGCCTGTGGTCTCCTGGCAGGTGTTTTCTCATGCTGTATTTGAAAAAAGAACTGTAAACCCTAAAGCTGCAAAACCAACTGGAGCTCTGAGCCTGGTGTCCTGACCCCAGCCCAGTGCCACCATGGAGCCAGCACAGCCACCAGCCTGCTGTGACAGCACAAACCAGCTTCAAACCCTGATTCCTTGTTATTTACAGAATATTTACGGCCACCTCCAAACCACAGAAGGAAACAGAAATGTCTTCCCATCAGCTGTGCAGGTTTTATTAAGGATATGTTTTGGTTTAAAGCCAAAGTGCACTCGGCTGTTTTATCAGTGTTTATTCCTGTCTTTCACAGCCTTTATCAGTTATCCCCATCAGACCTGTGAGCACTTCGAAGGCTGAGTCACACAAATAAGGCTTTTATCTGCAGTCAAATCTATAATCAAGCAACAAAACCCCCTCACCTTGCTTCTATTTAGAGTCCCAACTCAGGCTCTTACAGAAAAAGGGACTTAGAAAGGAATTTCAGTAATTATCTTCTCCCCTCCATCCCCCAGATGTTGATGCCTGATACAGGTACCTGTGGGTACTTGAAAAGAGTGCTCAGAGGTGCTGTCTCTTTAATGGAGGACTTTTAAGAAAGTGAACTTTAACTTTTAAACTTCCCTATGAAAAACAGATCCATGTTAAGTTTGATATCATTTGCCTCAGGATGATCTCAGCTCTTAAAATATGATGGTTTTAGCTGGATTAAGAACCTATATTGTTGCTGAAGAGAAAGAAGGGTGCCTCTTTAATTGCAGCCCAAATCTACCTAACAATTGCCACATGTTGAGCGAGATTTAAGAGTTATTAAATATGAAAGCCACTATTGCTTCTCCACTGCAAGCAGCCTTTGTTTTTTAAACCTGGAAAGCACTAAGGGGGAGGAAAATGAAAAAAACAAACCAAAAAAATAACCCTGCTGAAAACCTGAAATCTGAAGGGGTATGTTTGCTTTTTGTGGAGGTTGATGTTAGTGCAATGCATTTCTCTCTGCTGCAGCAATTCCTGCACTGAGTGAAACAAACTGCTAGTGGATCTGGTGATCTTATTGCTAGATAAACTCAGTACAAGTTCCCAATAGTCGTTGTTTTGTTGCCATTTTTTTATTGGTGATTATTTACAAGCAATGGGTTGATAACTTCATCAGAGCAGTGCTAAGCAAAGTCTCCTCTGACGGGTGTTGGGTGTAGCAGCCAGGGTGGTGACCTGCTGTGCTTGCCCCAGCTCCAGGCAGAAGGGCTCTTGTGCAGCTCTGCAGCCTGGCACAGGCCAACAGAGCCCCCAGGACCTCCATGAAACCTTCCTCAAACCTCTCCTGCTCTTTGGACTCAGCAGAAAGAGTATCCTGGAGAAGGAAGTTACTATTGCTGTAGATGTTTGGCTTTCCTTTGTAACTGTGCAGCTGAGCAGGTCTGGAACACCTGAAGCCCCACACGGTGCTGGTTGCCATTTACCCTGTGGAGGAAGCTGGGGACTGCCTGAACCTGTTTGTCCTCAGGGCCAGGAATCCCTGATGCCCTGGAGCATGGCAGCAGCTGGGCACAAAGAACCAGGGTGCTCCTTGGACCAGGACAGTGTTTGCCACCTTGCTGTCACATTCACAATGTTCCCTGTATGTCCTGGCTGCCCCTTTGTCTCCCCTGAGCAAACCCTCTGGCTGGCTCAGCAGCACAGACCTGGCAGCAGGTTAGACTGGCCCACTGCTGATGCATCCCTCTGGGGAGCTTGGCTTTGCAAAGCTGAGCCCAGCCCTGAACGCTGGCACCACCTCAGGGCAGGCAGAAGCCAGCAGGAGGGGCAGTCCCTGTACCCCATCAGCTGCTGGGAAGGAGCTCTAAGAGGCAGGATGCCCAGGTTCCTCACTGTGCCTATTCTGCAGGAATGTGTCTGTTTTAGGGAGCTCTCTACTCCCTTTGTATCTGTCTGTGCTGCAAGTTCCTCTTTTCTGTTTAGGACACTTGTCCTCAGGATAGCTGGGCTGGCTGGATGCCAGAGCCCTGACACTGGTCTGGAAGGATCCTCAAAGTGGAACATTCTCTTCTTCCCCAGCTGTGAGCAGAACAGCCCAGGTCCTTTTACTAACTTCTATCCACTTCTCAGCAAGGTGAATTTTCCACTGAATGTCCCATAATCTTTTACTTTTTCAGGTTAGGAGTAAACCCCCCAACATGGGACAGATGCTCTGCTGGGCTGTGGCACCTCTCTGGGAATAACCTGCATGACTTGAGCTATCAAATTCAGTCCAAAGCAACAATCCAGTGTGTCTGCTCAGCTAACTGAGACCACAGGATACAGCTGTGTTGGAGGATGGAGCAGCCCTAAAACAGGTCAAGGCAATAAAGGGGTGTTTTTACAAATCATCTGTTATAACTTGCAGAAGGTTAATGTTGGGTCAGAAGGAGAGTTACAGCTACTGTCTCTTAAAAAAAGAGAAAAAGAAAAACCTAAACCATGATTTTCAGAGGTCAGTGATTAAATTTCTTTTTGGATGTTAGCCCTCTACTCCCTTTCCACTGTGCTTGATAGTATTTCAAAGAAATCTTCAGCCTCCAGCAGCAGGAGTTTAAAGTTATGGTAATACAGCTTTCATACAATCCATTATTCATTTTTCTCTGTCTCCATTTAGCAGTCCTGGCAGCCAAGTAGGGTGGTAGAGTTTAGGGCAGGGACCATGCATATCTTTGCAGTCTGGCAGGAGTGTCTGCAAAGTCTCTCAGGCTACAGGGAAAGCAATTTTCATTTTCCCTCCTGCTCAGTAAAATAAACCCCAGCTCCTAATTTTCAACCAAGGAATCACAATGGTTGGATTTTTCGTGTCTGTTCTAAGACACACTCCTATAAATCTGGAGATGTTTACAGAGCTGGGAGCCCAGTTCCCTCTTTGGCAAGGTGTGAGGAAGGGCAAAGCAGTTGCTTATATACCATGTTTTTAAGCTTCCTTTTCTGCAGGGCTCACAGAAGTCATTTGTTCCTCCTAAGCACCTTGGAGTGGTTCAGCATTGCCCCTGAGATACCTGCTGGGAAACACTCCTGCACTGCATTATGCAGCCTCTATTCCAACTGTCCTTGAAAACCTTCTCCACTGCCTAAAATCCCCCCCAAAATTACAATTTGTGCTGACAAGAAAAAATTAAACCCCCTCACTCTTAAATTAGGTGGAAATGTTTAGAATATGACATTGTAGTCAGGATCCCAGGTTTTGCTTTTGTCCATTCTCTCGTGTGTCCTTGGATTACACTGTGCCAGACATGATCATGGTGTTCTTGAAATTTCTTTGACCAACAGGACCAACTTTCAGAACAAAGCCAAATCTTTGTTCTTTTTCCATCCCCATGGTAGGGCTAGAAAGCTGGGAGAGATATTTCATGACTAATCATCATGGGAAAGGGAATAATCAGGGCATTTTGGGAATTAACCAACTTTCCTGAACTTTCACTCTTTGGTTCCACCCTTCTCCCCAACAATAAAACAAATCTTCAGTTGTTGTGCTAACAATTGAATTGACATGAAATTGGCATAATTTCTTCTTCTTTCTCCTTTTCTTCATTTTATTTTTTAACTTTTAAACTTTCCTTTATTATAAAATTCCAACTTCCAACTGACCCTTGAATAATTGGTTTTGTTGCAAGGGTTATTTGAGGTCTAAATGAGCCCAATGACATCTGTTTAAATTTAGATGCTTGGAAAATATTCTAAAATTAATGAAACCCAAATGTACAACAAACTAATAGAACAATTTTATTTATTAAAAAGATAGTTAAAATAATTCTAAACATTTCAAGAAAACAAAAGAGGTGAATGGGATTTGTCATTGTTTAAATTGTACTTATTATATTACATTTCAGTGAAATGCCCTCTTGACCTTCCACAGTTTGCTCGATTTCCTCATCAGTCTCCTTCCAGCTAATTTGTTTTGACATACACAAAAAGAAAAGGACTCAAGAATCAAATGCAGTCATCCACTATTTGGGGTCTCGGTGCTGATTATAGCCAGATACAAATAAAAATGGATGGAACTTGCTAAAAGCAGGACCATGTTATTAATTCTTCATGAATATTTGGATGGTCATGGGAAATGTATGAAGCGACACAAATCTCAAATGTGTCACAAATGCAGCTTGAGTGCTCATTCCTTTCCAAAATGTGGTTTGAAATGTTGTTGAAATGCGTGATTTGCAGTTTTCCTCTTTTAGCAGGGTTCAGTCCTCCTCTTTGGGCTGCAGCAATGTTAGGTGGCTTAAGCGAGCAATCACAAATCACAGGTGAGGAAAGGTGATTTATCCTTTTCATGCATTTGATTTGCTACATGTACTCTTTTGAGAGGAGTGCTTAGCCAGAGGAATTACACAGACATTACAGATCATCCAGGAGAGAATTTCTGCAAATGTTTTAATATCCTTAATGGAGCTGGTGCCAGGATTCTATTTAACTATCACCTCTTGTGTGGTGTAAAGCCCTCCAAAACAAATATAATTTACAGTTTGTGGGAGTATGCATACACACATATAATATATATAATTTATAGGAAATAAAATGGGGTTTTACAGTACTTTTGTGCACCATGGTATTGTAAGGCATGTGAAAAGTAGCAAATTGGGCAGCAGGAGTGACTCTGCAGGTAAGCATGACATTGTCAGTGATATAGGTGACAATTCCCACATATCTTCACCTTTAAAAAGGAAATAAAACTCAGTAGTGTGGGAAGAGTCCCCCTCAGCCTTATGGCACATCTCAGGAATGTCTCAAACAGACTGTTTGGGAAAGCCTTTCAACAAAGAAACAGAATGTACCCAGGGTAGAGTGTGTGTTTCTGTTTCATTTACAGCCTCACCAGGAATGACAGTGAGCACGACCCAGGTATGGCACCTGGGAATACAGTGCTGAGTATCTAAATGCTGGGAATTTTTAAAGTTGCTTTCTCTTTCTGGGACACCAGCTGGACTTCTGGGTCACTTCTGAAGCTGAATGTCAACTCTCCTTTTGGAATACAGAGGTGTGAAAAGGTAAAACTAGGGTTAGGATTCTGGAAACCTCTAAACATTTATGGGGCACAGAATGGCTCAGAAAGGAGATCAGATCCTTTAATTTCCACACAGCTTTTTTTTAATGAGCAAAGAAACCCAGAATTATTAATAAATCTGAAGAGCCATTTGTGTTGATAACAAACCTTGCATGGAGGCAATTTAATCCAGGCATGGATCTTGCTGTTCTTCTGGTCTGTGGATTAGATTTATATTCTTCCTGTTTAGAAAAAGCCAACAAAGAATCAATATTATAGATGTCTTCTGACATTTCTCCAGTTATTATATTTGAGGTCATTCATATTAGGAAGCTTTTTCTGGTTGGTCTTTACAGTATCTTTTTGCACTGACTTCTCTTGACTCCTTTGCCAGACAAAGGTGTAATGTGAGAGGTCTGCTTTTGGCTCTGGCAGTTTACCACTGTTGTTGAAGGCCAGCTTTTTTTGAGGTAAAGGTTACCCTCAGATGATACCTAGTTCCTGTCACTCAAAGGTAAAAGCAGTCTAACCTGTTTCCAGATTCTCTGAATTCTGTTGTCAGTTAGTTTGGTACTTTCCCAAGCAGCTGTGGATGTTTGAAAAGAAGACCCCACCTCCCACAGAAACTGCTGGTAATTTTTCGTGAAATTCCAAGATTTCTGAAGGGTTGGGCAGAATCCACTCTGGTGCCTGTGAAATCTCTCAAGTTCTTGAGAATCACCGATCTACTGCTAACAGTAAATTGGGCTAAAGCTGACAAATACATGAAAGATTGGTGGAATCAGAGCAGTCAGCATCATTCTGGAAGCTGGATGTATTTGCTATACTTATATCTGATAACAATGTAAAACTGTTTAAGCACAGTTTATTGGACATTTCTCTGTAGTACAGGTGCTGAGCTGCAGATAACTGCGTTACGAGGCTCAGTGCTTAACCTTATCATTCAGTCATTTTTAGCTCAGTTGACAGAAGGATCACTGGTGTAGCTGTAATTGGAGTTTACAATGTTTGCAAGTCTTAGGTGCCTTGTAGCTTAATGCCATAACTATAGGGACAATAAATTACACGGTCATTAGAGGGCTTTAGCTATTCATATAGTATTAAGCATAAGAAGGACAGTAACATTTCTCTAATAACACATAAAATGTATTTTCGAATTAAAACCATAATAGGATTGACTTGGCATTACATTACAGCCTCTCACAAATTTCACTGCTTAGAAATTATTACCGTTAAAATCATGGTTTCAAAGACTTGCGCACAGGGATAATAAATTCTCCCAAGCAGGTTGAGAGAGAAGCATTGAGCCTTCATGGAGAAAGACTGTGCCTAAAGCTGGGAAAATGCAGCCACTGAGCAAGGTTTGGATTTCTTGCTTTCCTTTCTGTTCTCCACCCTTGGCTGGCACCCCAAACCAAGTGCGGCTTAATTAAAAGCAATTGAGCTAACAAAAAGAAGTCAGAAATAATATTTAGAGGCTTTTATCTTCTTCTAGAAGGAGTTCTGCCCCTGTATGTTACTGTGTGTTTTGATGTATTTTTTGGGAGACTTATTTGAAGGGATGTTGAAACCACTGTATCTTTAAACTCCAATCTGTCTTCTGTCCTTGATATGTGCAGATCTTCTTTTACTAAATGGCAGCCCAAAAGAGGGAAGTGAGAGAATGACTTTGTCTAAAGAACAATTTAATGCAACACATTCTCCAGTGTCCAATACAGTTCCTAGCACTCTTTTTCCTCACCACTGATGTCCCCAAGGACAGCACACAACTGCTCTGTGTGTGCATTCAGAGTATATTGATTATCCCAAGGGTATGTTTCATTTATGTTTGAAGGTGTTGAGTCCTATGAAACTCAAGCCTCTGTCTCACTGCAAAGAAACAAGCATGGGCTTATATGACCTTCCAGAAGAAGGCTGCTGGACCCCCCTTTCTTTATCTGAGATTAGGTCTCCTTGTTTGTTCACCAGTCACTTCATCCTTGTAAAGCTGTGAACGATACGGAGCTGTTTGGAAGACAAACTGAACTGTGCTTCCTTGGTCAGTTCTTCACCCTCTCTCCCTGCCCATCCTGCAATAACATCCTTAAGTCTCAGTCATTAAAATGGTTATAAACGGGCCTTGGGAGATTATGGATTTGCATCACAGTTACACAAAGAGTATTTGAAATGTGGTTAACATGGGCAAGGACTTATCTCCCAAAGCTGTTTCACAACAATCAGAACTACTAAAGACCTCATTCCAGATTGTTAGGAGATTAGAAAGGGAAGTTAAATGGGTCCATAGTGGGCGAAATGAAACACTTTTTAGAAAACAAGAATTTTTCTCAAAACAGATGCAAGAATGGTTAAAAGATAAACTGTTTTTCCTCAGGAATCTTCAGCACCAGACAGAAAACAACAAATAAGCAAGGCTGAAGTTGCTTCCAAGATGAAGGGTATCAGACCTTGTATTGGATTGGCAAGTGCTCCTTTCCCTAGAGTTGTAGCAAATGACAAATCTAGATGACAAAAAGGACAAAATTGCGGCAGCGGGAGAGTCTCTCTGCAGTTCCTTTCCTAGTGTGACAGTATTCCCATCCTGTTTCTCCAGGGTGAGTTCTGCTTCTCAAAATAAACCATTTGGTGGGTTTGTTGCACCTTTCCCCCGACCACAATCTCCTGTGGGAACCTCCTAAAGCAAAACCACTCCTGGGATTCCACCTCAGTGTCTGGTTTGTTTAGCCTGCACCATGCAGCGTCCTGCAAGATGCTTGTAAGATCTTGTGTCAAAAGAGGAAGAGGGATTTGCTCTCTATTAATCCCTGAACTCAGGGGATTCATATCCCAGCAGTGCTGGCTTTGAAGACTAACTTGCTGATGTGTCTCTTTCATTTGGGAATGGAGACACACGGGGCAACTGTGCCTCAAAACTTGGCAAACACCAGCCTGTGCTGTAAAAAAACCCTTCTTGCATTGATGAGGACTTGGATCACAGAATCACAGAAACCCTGAATGGGGTGGGACCCACATGGACCCATGTCCAGCTCCTGGCTCTGCACAGGACAACCCACAAAGTCCTACCAAGTGTTTTAAGATTGTCATCCAAACCCTTGAGCTCTGGCAGGTTTGGGGCTGTGACCACTGCCATGGGGAACCTGTTCAGTGTCCAACCCATGTCTGGGGGAAGAATCCAGCCTAAACCTCCTCTGACACCACTTCATGAACAAATAGTTGGATAAGACCAATCAGCTGTGAGTTACATCCCTCTGACACATACCCTCCACAACCAACCCCACCTTGTACTTTGGGAGTTGAAGTGCAATCTGCCTTCTTTTCTATCCAAACCTTTCTAGTATATAACAAAAATAAACAAAGAACAGTCTCCAGTGCACAGGCCAAAGATCTTATATTTGCTGTAGGAAACATACACAAGCATCTTCCAATGGAAACAGTGTGATGTCTTCTTGCATGTCGAGAAATTTTTTATTCTGTCATAACAGTGTAGTCTCTCCACTCTTCTTCATAAGCCCTTCATCCCTCTTTGCTAATGGTTTACAATATAGAACAATTTAACTGTATATATTGATGTAAATCATGTCACCTTCTCTGTGAATTATATAAAATAATTCATACTGAAGAACTCATGGAAAGGTTTTTAAGGCTACAATTCATCTTCTCTTTTCCATTACCCTGGGCAAGAATAAAAGCCAGATACAAATTTGGCTCTTTCCTTCAGAAAGGAAAAAATGTAGTTATTTAATACCTGAAACTAGTGGTTTCTCTGCATTCATAAACTGGACTGTACAAGCTCTGAGGAAGTGTGTTAGTCCAAACTCCCTCCACTGACATCAGTGGAACTATGGACAGCAGACAGCATAATTTATATTATTCTTGAAGATCCAGCTTGTCTATAATACTAAAATAATTACAGATAAACACAGATTCTTTCCAGTTTTTAAACTTCTTACCCACTAAATGTTCATGTCAAGTCTAATCTATTGGTGCCTGTACACTTGAAAATCACTAATGGATGGTTTGATAGGAACTGCCCCTTGTCCCATCCATCTCTGGGGTGTAGAAGCTGTATTCCCTTGGGAGTGGGGAGTCCTGCTCTACATCCACTCTCTGCTCACTGGATGCACAGGCTTTGGATTGGTACCATGGGTTGGCAACCACTTCCCTCGAGTGGCCACAACAGCTATAACCAGGAATGACCCTGCAGATTGCTCAGGCTGGGGAAAAATAATTTTGAAATCTTTACATTCCTGCAGTTATTTGGAAAGTTTCCAGCTTTCTTTTAAAGGACTCATATTTTACTCAACTTGTGTTTTCCCATCTCAAGGTTGCCAGCACTAGCCCACAGGCCGGCTGATTTGCACGTAAGATCTGATATTGAAATACAGGCACTTAAACAAGAATTGAGGATTCAAATTGGGTCCAATTTAGGTATATAAAATAAGACTTTCACACATTTTTTTCTCAACCTCACCACCAAAAGTTAGATTCAGATATCCATTTAGGGGGCCACATCTGAGAAACTGGCACTATAACATATACAAGCTTATTATGTATGCAATTATGGTTACCTAATTGTGGTATTGCACACAGGGGCAATTGCTTGGATTTCCTGTGGGGAAAAATGAGCATGAGTTTGGTGTGGAGCAGGAGAACACTCAAATGGTATGCAGCTGTACTTGTATGCACAAAATGCATGGAAAATCCTTGATGTGGGGCATCTGTGTTAAACCAGAAAAGGAGAGCCCCAGAAACTCAGGTATTAGAAGTTAACATTATAATAGCATGACTCTTGAAATCCCTCCTTGTACTGTCACTTTAAATGTTTTATTGATTAAGGCCTAGATTACTTAACCTAAAGCCCTATATTTATATTTAGCCAAGGTAAGTTATGAGTCACAAGTAATCCTTTTGATCCAGAGGTTGCCATGGGTCACCAGAGAAATGAGTTGAGTTATAATATCCTAGCAAACTAGACGTGTGTACGGAAGAATAAATTAAATAAAATCTCCTTCAGAAGGTCTCAGTGATTCCATACTCTGTTTCTGTTTAACCAGAAAATGTTGTGTTTGTTTTCTCTTCTCCCCAATCTAAAACTGAAATATATTTGTGATGACGGATGCAAATACAGTCACTGTTGTTTGTAGCCAGATAAATTGTCTTTCCACTAAGGGTGTCAGCACTTCAGTCCTGAGCCTTCAGCTGAGAACTGCTCTTTAAAAACACATGTGAATAAATTTGACTCAGGTGACGTGTCTGTGCTGTTCTGCACATTACCAGGTATGTTTGCATCTGTCAGATTTGGTCTGCTGTTTACTACTACAGCCAAACGAAGCTGATCTTCATAGTCTTCAGTACCTGCAAAAGATGTGAAATACAAGTATGGGTCCAAGTATTCCCCTTGGTGTGCAACCCAGTTCTAGCCACAATGCAGTAAGTTATTTCAGCTCTCAGGCAGGCCAAACTGGCTGACCCTAATGAGAATAGGAAATATTTTTGTTCTTGCTTATTATAGTTTTGGACCGTGTTTAACAAGGTGGTGAGTACCCACATCTCCCCTTCAAATCCTGCAGGCCTGGCTTTGCATCAGGATCTGCTTCCCAGGCCCTGCTGCCTGGGAGCCTCGGTGAGGGAGCTGTGTGAGGTGACTGCAAAGCCACCCCTGTGCACAGCTGGACCCTGCACAAACAGTGCCAGGGGACTGAGATCTCTGCATGCTTTGGGGGAGGACACAGAGTTACTCCAGAACCTGCAGAAGCTGTGCCTGCAAATTCTCCCTCTGGAAAATCTGTGCCTGCAAAATCTCCCTCACAGGAAATTTTGCCTAACACTGGCCTGTTGGCAGACCTTGAGCTTTAGAGCAGACAGCCTAAGTCATAGGTCTGAATTCACTTTGAACTGAAATTGGTATCATAAAGTAGCAGAGCCTTTTGCTTTGTTTGCTTTCTTTGGTGTGGTTTATTTTTAAAATGTATGCATATTTCTAAGAAGCATCTCAAAAATTTATTTTTGTCGTGGAAATGGAATGTTTTTTGGCCTTTTGTGAGTCTGTTGGTGTACACTTATGTCCTAGATCAAGTTTGTGTCAGTAGTTGCATACCAAAACCATATAGAGATTGGAACAGATGTGACTTCCCATCCAAAGCAGGTAGACCTTGCTCATATAAAGCTGGATGACCAGAGGCTCACGGGAGTGTCTACCGAGTTTTTCTGACATAAACCCACCAAGGTTTACTGGGCTACCTCAAAATATGAGATACCTCATAGTCATCACAAAACAGATGATGAGTCCCAGATGTTCAACACTCATGGATTACTAAAGAAAGCAAATAGAGGGAACAACTTTTAAGGACTTAAACAAAAAGTGTCTGGTCCATTTTAGGTTCCTAACTTGCCAAGTGGGTGAGTGTCTGTTCATAGACAAAGAAGTGTGGCAGCCCTGGGGCTGTAAAGTCATTGCATTAAAAACTCTCCGTGAGCTGGGACTATAGATCTCATGGAAATGTGGCAGCTGGCTGTGGATTACTTCAGCCTCTGAGTCTTTCAACAAATGCTCCAACTTTATAGAAGAAAAAACAGATTCATGAAAGAATCTTCATCCCAATAACTAGGGGAGACTGGGAAGAGTGATAGTTTCAGGGCTTTGAAGTACATAATTGTCAAAACTCCCATTTTGTATTAAGTTGCTCTTCCATCCACACCAATATGTGGTTGTGTAATTAACTGAGCTTAGTTGCACTTAATCTATGAGCATGTCAGCGAAAGACTTGACCTCAAGAGATTTCCTGTTTTACAAGTGGCCTGTTTTTGAAACAAGAGGATAATAAACAAAGGAGTACTTTACCACCCTAGCTCAGCAAATGGTTCTATATTGATAGACTCCAGTACTGAGCAATAGAAGATCCATTTACTTCTTCTTTGTATATACCACCAGCATTTTCTTGTTCATTCACAGGAATTTAGATATTTATGTTAACCAAAAGTGCCCTCTGCTTTTGCATGATGTTTTTTCTCCATATTTGAGGCTCAGCTATTGATCTGCAACTCACAAAACCTTCTGCAACTCACAAAACCTTCTGCTTACCTACTTCAGTGATGACTCCCTCCCAAAGCTGAATTCCTGTATTGCAATGTTCAGTTTTACAGGTTAATTGTTTGTCATTTGCTTGAACACACAGGAACTCATTGGCAATTTATCATTCTGCCTCAGTTCCCTTTGTTGAATAGGCAGGTCCTGGTAAAGCTGACCTTTGCACAGGTTTAATGTTTCCCCTTCACACCTTCAAGGCTAAGGAGTTTGACTGACATGAATAATTAATTTTTGAACAAATACAGCACACCTTTTCCTATGGTTCCCCTCCAAGGTATGAGTCTTTGTGCATTGCAAAGGCATGTCATGAACGGGGCAGTCCAAAGGACACTGGTGTGGCTCAAAGTCTAAGATTCCTCCTGTCTCAGTGCAGTTGTTGGTGCTGTGTCTCCCCTCTGCTGTGCTGTCATGTCCTGCTGGGTGCCACAGGCCAGACAAAAAAGTAGATGTGTGCTTTGCAAAGCTCAGTGCATTCAGGGAGGCAGGACCAGCTTCACTGAACAATTCCAGTATCTGCTTTGGGCTCATTAATAACCACAACTGTTCATTATGGGAGCAGGGTCACCTCAATCAACTGTGTATGTCACAGAAACTTAAAACAAGAAAAAGATCCTCGGATTCTGCCCAAGCAGAAAGCTCCCAGGGGCAAAAGAGGCCATAACATGGAAAAACCCAGCAGTGGTCTTGTCTTTTCCTTTGCCATTCTGGCCTGAATGGGAGGTCTTGGTTTGCAGACTCGTGTGAGGACTGAAACACTGCAGCAGGTCATCTTTCTTCTCTTTCATTTCCAGGTGATGTAGGTGAGATGTAAGCCAGTCAAATGAAAGAGAAACTGTCTTCTTTGACAGTCTGATGGGAATTAGACACTCCCATAAAGTGATGGAGGAAAGGGGAGAGGATTCATTAGAACAGAATATTTACCTTTCCTGTTACAGCTGACCATGCTCATCTCTGATTTCTGAACTTGTGACCAGTATTGGCACAAAAAGTTTAACAGGCAGAAAAGATTACTGTGAGAGTAAATGTTACAAACTTGGAAAGAATCTTTGCTAAGTCTGCCTTGTCAGCTTTGCTGTGTACAGCAGAATGTGCTGGCAACTAAGAAAAACAAGTTAAAAACCACTAAACCATTAATGTGCACAGGTAATCTGTCTCATATTTTGCTTGCTGGGTATTTGTTATTATTATTTCTGTTCTTTTCAAGGACACTCATACTAAACAGCCAGGGTACTTTAAAAAATTACTATTTTTATCATCCCTCTATTTCTTTAAATGAAGCATCTTTGAAATACCTGATTTGGGTAAACAATCATCTCAATGCCCTCAGCTTTCAGAGTCCTGAATCCTAAGCCATGCTGGCCATGATGTGACCTTGCAAGAGACTGATCTGGGGAGAAGGGAGGAATCTGGACAACAGGTGCTCTGTCAGAATCCCCTGCCTTTGAGGGCAGCATAACTTACAGTGCAATTTGTATTGCAACATAAATCAGGGTTGCCTCAAGCTCCACGTAATTCCTCTGGTGCAGAGTCTGCAGTTCATGTGATACGGTGGGGGCTGAGGGCTGCTGGTGCAACAGATGTTGGTGAAGAAATGAGGTGACAAGTGACACGGCCTCCATGGCACAGCCTCCAAAGAGAAGTGACGACAAAGGCAGTTTTCTGATAGAGGCAACTCCTCAACAGCACACAGGCAAAGGGAAGATTTGGGGAAGGTATTTAGTTACAGAAGGAGGTACACAGATGCTTTGGAACAGCCCATTCAGACTTCTACCCGTATCTTGAGAAAATGGTAAAAATCTGAATGATAATGGAGGAAAAGTGAGATGAGTGAAGTCTGTCCTTCTGTGTACAACGTGGAAAATTTGCTTTGCTTTTGAACATATGGCAAAGTGGCCCCTCTGTCACATATAGAAAGGGAACACTGGTGTGTTTAGCTTTGCAGGAGTGTTTCCAAATATGCAGCATGTACGATTACAGGTTCTTCTGGGAGATGCTAAGTGAATCCTCTTGCAGGTGGCTATTTATTTCAGTCTCCACTGGCAGGAAGCAAGGGAAGATTTGTAGGTGGAGAAAGCCTGGGCTAAAGAGTCTCTGGGAGGAACTACAGCCAGGTCTGGTGATGAGATCTGTGCATTATGTTGTTATGAGATCCATGTACATAAATCTGGATTGTAGCAGAGGGATCCATATGACCGTGCAGTGTTTGTGGCTGCTTAGCAATGGTGGAGAGACATCTGCTTCTAAATACTGCTGTACATTTCCCTCTTGTCAATGCATCTGTGTGAGTTTTTAGATGCTCAGCTCCTGAGGAATTCCCATCACCTTCATTCCAAGGATGAACTGGAGCAGGTTCTCCCCATATGTCTAACTCTGCAGGGTCCAAGTCTTGTTGCCCAGCAAAGCCAGCATGAAGCCAGACAGCACTGGCCACTTGTAATGCCCCAGATCCCAGTGTAAGGAATTGAACTATCTCCATTCTCTTGAGTATGACAATGCAGCTGTGCCACAAGCCCAAGCAGATAAGGGGGCAGAAAATCCCCCTGAATCTTGCTGTCATGGTGTTTTGACCTCATTGTAGGGTAACTCTTGAATATGCTGTAATGTCCAGACACCAAAAGAGCAGCAAAGATTGATATTTCATGGCCGTCGTAGGACAAACTCAAACATATGGATACAGGATGGAGGTGGGATATGGTTCTCATCTCATCATACTCTCAAGTAATGTTCTTGTCACAAAACACTGAAAAAATGGAAGTCACCTGGCACTAGAACAGATGTCACTGTTCTTCATCCAAACCCCACCTCTAATCCTCTTTTTTAATGTGTTTGAGACAGACTGTAACAAAAGAAAAGGAGGGAGAATGAATTCTGGGAGAATCGTAGATCTTTACTGCACATACCACAAAGAGGCAGCACAGTGGAAAGCACTGCTGAGCTTTGAGAAGCTGGCAGGCTTGAAAGTTTGTAGGCAGGGTTGCAGGCAGCTTCCCCTTTCCTGGAACTTGGAAAATTCATTAGGCCTGGAAATTGCCAGATCTACTCCGAAGGGAAGAGAGAAAGGTCATGTAAAGTTTGGAGGAAATTCAAATAGCTTTTTTTCTTTTTAATTTTTTTTTTTTTTAATTTGCAGATTGTGAGAAATTGACCTGAGCTTCCAATTGTAAAATTTTGTCAAACATTTATGTTGGGTGGGGTGGACCCAGCCAGGAGATACAGTGATGAAGTGTTGGGCCTGGGCAGTTTCTACTGGCAGAGATCTTCTGGAACCCAGGCTGGATTTTAAAGCTCCCAGCAGGAGCAAAGCTGGCCACTGGTGCTCATTCTGTTCTGCTGTTCCATCAGCACTAATCCATACGTTCAGCAGCACCCTGGTTATTTATAGTTGACTTATATTCAAAAGTTGGTTATGATTGTGCACCAGAAAGATGCAGAATGAAACCCTGAAGGATGCCTAAGGCAGAGGGTTGTGCAGAATGTGTATCCAAAGGGTGAGGGCAGGGGTAAGAGCACGGAGCAGGTTGATAATGAGTTCTGAAAGCCGGGATTTGTTGGCCGCTGATTAACAAAATGGAAAACCGAGGTAGAGTGCAATTAGGAGGATTACTGTGAGCTCATAACTCCTCCCCAGCTCCTGAGAGAGTGGTTTGTTCAACTGACCTTTTGTTGGGCTGGGCTGCAAAGATATAAATTAGCTTAATGCATGAATATTTTCATTTAATAAAACTGCCCCCAAATTTGTTTGGAGTTGCCAGGCTTCTTGGGAGAAAAAGAAAGAGATCTATTATGTTCTACAAAAACAATGACATTTTACCCTCTGTATTTACTCTCCCAATAGAAAATCTGCAGTCGGCCAAGGTCCCTATCACAGCAGCTCTCCCACCCTGCATTCCACATGCCCTTACAAACACCCAAATCCACTTGGAAAAGCACTTGACTTCATCCACCAGTCAGGGCTTCACCTTCCCCGCAGTAAAACAAACTACCCTAAAGTCTTACTGACAGAGAAAGAAATTAAAAATAGATAGAGAAGAATAGAAAACCATTCAAAGATGTGATGTGAAACCCAGGAGCTGCTAGAGCCACATTTAGGGCCATTCCCCAGGGCGTTGGGAGCAGACAGTAGGGCAGCACTGCTTGGTGCCCAGCAGCTGTTGAAGCCTGGGCATGTCTTCCTCATGCCTGCTGCTTCCAAGCTGACAGTTATACGAGGGCAGGGCCTGGCCAAAAATACTGAAAGCTCAGCAATATCTCATAAATGTTTTTTGGAAACTCAAGTGGCATCCCTTGTGCAATGCTGCCTGGATGAAACATGCTGAGCTGTCCTCCCCAGCAGTGGCACGGGGAGGGTCAAGGGAAAGCAGCACCAAGGCTGGGGGACATGGGACAGTGTGAAGCAATCCCTCCTCTCTCTTTGCCTCAGCTCCTTTGAGCCAAGGAGCACACAGAGGTTTCGGGGCAGAAACTGCCCCAAAAATAACCCATCACTTTTTAAATAGCCCCAGTTTAAACCCTTTGTGGTGTTTCAGAGACCCAGGAGCTGGTACAGGCAGGTGTGTCCATCATGCCCCAGTGCATTTCACAGAGCCTGAGCTAGTCAGCACAACCCGAGGGGAAAATACAAAAACCAAGGGGGCCATTTTATACCCTAACAGGAAAGGGAAATCCTGGCCCAATCATAGAATGGTTTGGTTGGAAGGGACCCTAAAGATCTCCCTGTTATAACCCCCAGCCTTGGGCAGGGACACTTTCCACTAGACCAGGTGGCTCCAAGCCCCACCATCCTGACAGGAATGAGAGATCCCCATCTTCTCTGGGCAGCCTCTGCAAGGGTCTTGACACCTTCACAGGGAAGAATTTCTTCCTAAAATCCAATGTAACCCAGCCCTCTGTCAGTCTGAAGCCATTCCCCCTTTGGGTGGCTGACAGGGCTGTGGTGCTCTGTATGGAGGGCAGATTCAGACACAGGCCCTGAGAAGGGCATCAGCTGTCTCAGGGGCACAGAAGAAATGTGGAGAAAGGGAATCATTGAAAAGTCACTCAAATATCCTCTTTCCTTCGAAAAACCTCCCCGTGTGGTTTGCCTAAGTACCAAGCAACTTAATTGCTGGATGCATTTAAGTAATATTAAACTCTGCCTTTTTTCCCCCATGTTCAAAGGAAAAGAGCCTGTATCGCTGCGATTCATTTTTTAAAGCCTTTTAAAAGTTCTCTTTGGCAACACCTCTTTGAAGTCTAATCCAATCTGCAATATATGTCTTCCAAGTTAATCCCAATTTTTGCAGGACAACCAGTAATGTTATGTAAAAACCTTCCAAAGAAAAACGGGAGTGCAAAGCACAAAATAGTGAAATCTCCTCATAACGGGGACAATTCTGCTGTTTACAACAGCATAAACCCCCAGTTACTTCAGCAGTGTGTTGACCATGCAGGACTAGCTCTCCTGGAAACCAATTTATTTCTCAGTTTTCCTGGGCTTATTCTGTATTTGCCACTCAAAGTAAGATTTAGGTTTAAAATGTTAATTTTTAATAAAGCAGCAGTTTTATTTTAGAAGCTTCCAGGAACTGGTTCTGGTTTGTGTTCATTGCAGAGCTTTATAGGTTTCTCAGGATCTCTAGACCTTCCATATGCATTTTCTTAGTACCTTCCTTCCCAATCTGTGCTGTATTATGTATGATCCCTCAAGAGTGAAGTTAGGGACTTCTTCTGATACAAAAGCAAACACTGAGTTAAAAAAAAAAAAGAGTAGAAAGACCTTTAAATTGAAAGGAATGTCCATAAGTGTAAATTAAGTTCTGGGTTACTCTACCAATCCTTAAATATCACAAATAAAAATCTTTTTAGGGTTGGCAGACAAAGTCCTCTGGCTTCAAGTCAAAGAAGGAAAAATCAAACCTGGAAATAATAGGTGGAGTTTTAAACACAGTGTAAGTTATTAATAAAACAGTTTTCCAAGGGACATGATAGAGTTTCCATCACCTGAACTCTGTCTTATTGTCCATCAGGATTTTCATCACAAGACTTTTCTCCAGCTAACCCCCCAAAACTCCTGGTCTCCATCCCACAGGGTTAAAACCTGACCACCTTCCTCATCTCTTCAGCTCCAATCACCCTTTCTGCTCAGCCTAACAGGATGACTTACATAATTACACACCACAGAGATGGTTTTCTAAGCCTGTGTTGGTTTTGACACTGTTTCTACAAGGCTTTTTGCCCCGAAGCTTCTCCACTGTTTTTCAAGAGTATTTGGTCTAATGAGTAAGCAACTCTTCTCACAGACTTTGCCTCTCCAAATCTTTTATTTGGAAAAATCCATAAAGGGGCTCTGTCACATGCTGCAGACCCTGGTGCAGGAACAATTGACTTGAGTGAGAGAAGGGGAGCCCCTGTTATTTGTGTGATCTCCAGGACCTTGCAAACAGGCAACACTTCCCTTAGTACTCATCTCCAGACTGAGCTGGCAAAGGCTTTACATCAGGGTTTGCCCCAACCACCCCCAAGCACTGAACTAAGTTCCTGCTTCTTTGTCATCAGAAAAACTCCTGGGCAAAAGCAGTGTCCAGTCTGAGCTATTTTGGGTTAGGTTGTTTGGCTTTATGTTCCTAGATGGTGGATGCAGGGTTATGTTACGCTCCCGAGCAGCTTTTCTGAGCCACAACTGCTTTCCAGGACTTTTCATTATGTGGCACAGGTGTTCTGCATTATAACTCATTTTTCACTCCTAGCACTGTAAGGGGATAGGGCAGTCCTACTTATGATTGTCTTTTTTTTTTTTGGAAATGATCTGCATTGGAGTTCACAGTTTGCTGATGGCTCATTTGTACCGTGAATGGTATTGATATGTCTGGTAATGTGACCCAGCAGATTTACTGCACAATTGGCAACATTAGAGAACCCTGAGACACCAGCCAAAACCCAGAATAGATTAGGGAGATTGCTATTGCAGATACAACATACATCTACAGGGTCCTTCTTGGAGTTCTTTTGGATGCAGCTAAATCTGTTTGGCTATGGAACATAAATCTGTTTCATCTGCATTTATTTACCTTGTAGAGTGTACATGATGTTGCTGTGTCATCTCTGCATGCACATGTGCCCGTGTGTTCCTATACAAGAGTTTAAAGACATGTTTATAATGTATCTACCACATATTTTTCAGTTCAAGAACCTCTCACATGTCATTCCATCTGTTCCCTTTTACTGATGGAAAAGACCTGTTTAGTGATAAGTTATTTTCCCATTTTTCTCTTTCCTGAGGGTGTGCTGTTGGTCTGCAAAAGAAAACAACAAAAATGTTCACACAAGACATGAAGGTAGCATAGACTTTGCAAATAGAAAATAGTGATGTGTGGAGCTGATAAAAGTTTAGGCAAGATTTTTCTGCAAAAAAAAAAGTGATGAAAATAGAATTTTCATTAAGGGCAGTTTGTTGACAGGAACTAATACATAAAATTTGTGCTTTTCAGGAGATACATTTTGGTGCCCAGGTTTTCCTTTTTCCAGTGAAAAGATGAAGATTTTAGCAGAGGAAAAGCGCTGTCCACAGATTTCTTTTAGCTGGAATAACAATTTTCCACAGAAACCCCCCGAGTTTTTATTTTATTTTTTTTAATGAGGTCTAGCTGTGTGGTTTTCTGGCTTCAGACAGAAATTTCAAAACTGGCTTAAACGATTCTCTGCCTAGATGAACAAAGCTAAGTTAGATTTAGGTCATATGTTAAACACTCATGTCCCAAATCTTTGCCTCGTGGCCTGTATGACTTCATAATGTTTCACCAGCATAATCTAACCCCTTTGTCAGACTGACAAACAGCTCATTAGATCCTGCTGCCATCTTCAGAGGGGGCTGATCCCGTTTTCTGGTCAAAAACCTGCTCACTTTACTTATGATAAGCAGAGGAGTGCAAATTTAGTGCTTCCATAACTGGTTATGGAAGCACTAAATTTGTGCAGTCATTGCAGGGAAGGACACAGCCCCACTCCAAAGGCTGCACAATAACACGGCCCATTTTTACCTGTGGAAGTGATTTTACCAAGTTCATACCTCAAGGTGACTCATGCAAACCCAGCAGTTTTGGGGTTTTTGGACAGCCAGGGGCTGTTACAGATCTGAAGAGACTAAATTCATTTAAGTTGGACAAATTGAAGTTAAAAAATGGATTAAAATGTCGACATCCCCTGTAGTAAATATCTGTGCCATTGGCACTCCCTACTCTAAACTTTACCTCCCATGGAAGCTTTCCCAAAATCAAAACACCTATGGTTATGGGTTTCTTTTTTCCTGGCTGCAGAAGACCTGGCCTTGAGCAAAAAGCAGTGGAAGAATTTCAGAAAAAATAATTCCTCTATCTTTATATTTCCAAGAACACAACCCCTGAATAAAAGGGAGAGCAACTTATTCTTTTAATTTTAAACTGAAAATTGATATTCTACTTCACATTTCTATGTCTCCTCCGCCTAGAAAAAAAGGATGGAAAGGTCAGTGGTTTTGCAGACCTACAAAATTCAACCCAAGCTGTTCTGAAAATAAACAGCATCCAAACTAGATAGTTTTGCAGAAATAAAACCCTGCAGTAATAAAACAAATGACTAACACTTTCTATTGGTCTACATAGCATACAACATGAAACATACATGTAAGCAAGTCAAGATGGATGAGTCATCCTGACTTAATAAAATGTACAAGTACTTGCTAAATATTTGAGAAGTCACATGCCAGGAGCCTTCATCACTTGTTTTGTTAGACCCCTGCTTTGCCAAGTTAAAACAGTCAGAAATCATAAAAAATAATCCACACAATCTGTCTGAAAAGACAGTTTTCTCATATTATTTTTCTTGCTTTACAGTAACAAGTCCCTCATTTTGCCATCAAAATTTTGCAATAGAGAGCATGACTTCCTCTTCATAAGGTAAGCAAATGTTTTGCATTTATCAAGTTCCCAGAGTCTAAATGGAGAGAGAGTCAGCAGACCTCACATGTTTATGTTTCTTTACTGGAAATGAGCCACGGGAAGTTGCAGTTAAAAGGCTGCTGTGTCTTGGGGTTCAAGGGACACAATAGGCTTCAATGACTTTAACATTGCTGAACATCTGAAGTTCTGTTTGCCTGAAATATGAATTATAAATGCTCAGAACCTCTGTGAACAAGGCTGGAAACCAGAAAACTACATTTATTAATGAAGCCCACTGCTGGTTCAGATTGGTTCACAATCTTGTTTTCCTATTAAAAAAGTAATAATTGCCCTCACCTCTGCACCACCAATCTAGACCACACCCAACCTAGATGTTCAACATCCGGGTTTCTCTGGACACATTTTCCCTCTTCTCTTGGAAATTTTGCCTGAGTTTTACTTGGTGATTTTTTAAAAAAAAATTAGGAGGGGATATCCAGATGTTTAGTAATCCATCTGGGTTATTGTGCCAGTTAAGCTGCTGACCACCCTGAAACTTCAGCTCTGTCCATTGTCTGTGAGCAGATCAAAGCAATCCCAAATGTGCTTTGGGACTGGTCAGACCTTCAGCTCAGGAGCTGCAGGCACAGCCTGCACCAGTGATAAACATGATGTGTTCAAGACACAGTGGGCTTACTGTGCCAATGCATGCACACAAGGACTGAGGCTTCCCAGAAATATCAGGCTCATTAAACATGCCAAAAAAGTGAAAACCTCAGTTGGTTTCTGGAAAGAAATATTGCAAGGTAACCCAGCAGTGCATGCAAAGTCCATACAGGTGACAAGAAAAGCTTGTCACTTCGAACAAAAGCAGGGGATACAGCTGGACAGGTGGAAGAACAGAAGGTTCTGTGCCAATTTCCCTTTAAGTTACCTGTGCAGGTTGAACCTGTTACTCACTAAGCAGAAATGTAATAATCGAGTGAAACCCACTGCTCTTCCCTTGCAACTGTGCTCTATAAATCACGGCTCAGGTGTGGCCCTTTGGCAACAGAGATAAATAAGTGATTGAATGTCAGTGGAACAAAACAAGCGATGGAAAGGGCTAAAGGTTTTACACTGAGTTGCCGGGGTATTAAATTAGCTTAATTGACCATAGATGGATAAAATTTCTCTCATTACCTACCCGTTGTGTTTCATTTGCCATCGAGGGGCTTAGTGCAGCTTTTGGTCTCTGCTGTGCACATGTTCAGTGCCTGGGAGGAGCTGGTGCTCTGCTGAGCCAGAGTTCTGCAGTTATAAACAGGAAGAAATATAATTTGGCTTTTAAAGTAAAATTTGTGTCCCACAGCCTTCCTCCCGTCAGAATTCATCATTTGTCTTTGACACAGAGGAGGAACCGCAAGCATTACTGGGAAAAGGAGAGAAGTTGCTCCTTTTTGGAGATGGCCTCTCTCCAGCTTTGCTCCAGCTCAGCTTTTGTGCCCTGGGACGGCAGGATACCGAACTCCTGTTGTAAGTACAGAAGGCAAATTTCCAGCTGCTTGATCAGCTTTCCCACAAATGTACCCAGCAGTAACAAATAAATCACTTTTAACCCTGGAGACTGTAGTTTGCCCCACATGGCACTCCTTTCTTCACTGTTGTCTGCAAGCGAAGGTGGCACACACTCCATAGACAACCTTGTGCAAAACAAAAATTTATTAACCTAAATGACTTTGGAGCAGCTTGTCTGAGCAGCCTACAGGGCAGTACTGGGGTCCTGGTGAGAAATAATACAGCCAAACACTCATTCACAGAGGACAAATATTTTTTCCCATTCTATCTACTTATTGAGTAGATAGAATGGGAAAAAATTACTATGGAGCCTTGCTGTGCTCAATACCTTCTGTTCCTTTGCTTTGGGTCCTAAAAGAGGCCACTAATTGTGAATTCAAATGGACTCCCCATATCCTGCTCTTCATGGTGCACACAAAGGGAAAATGCTCAAAGTTAAGCAACCTGTAACTGTAAGGAAATGCATTGACCAAGTGACTTTATTTTTAAAGGTTAAATGCCTAGGTGACAAAGTGACATTTTCCTGTGGGGCTGTAGGGTCACCACGACTGTTCTGATCTGCTCTGTCTCTTTGAAGGTTGCTTTCAAACACATTTTTTAAAGTAGTCAATGACTGTAATAAACAGAGTCCTTCATTATTTACATTTTGGTGTGTATTAAGCTCTGAAGGAAGAACTATACATTTGTGGGCTTTTTTAATTTTTCTGGTCAAAATAGGAGTAGTAGGGACTCAAAGAGGACAGCCCTTTCCAGACAGTCTCTGTCCATTGCATACCTCTGTTCCCTGGACCTTGAACCTTTCAGCACATGTGGAGTCTTTAGTGCACAAATCAGGTTTATATTGAGGGGCTACTGACTGCTTTCCTTGGGAGAGATGGCAATGACACAGAGGTCTCTGCTAGTCACACCTATATAAAAAAACACATTATATTGGAGGAAATTGTGTGTGGTATATTTGTGGTTAATGCAGTTTTAAATTTAATTTTTGGTGAAATAAAAATCACACACTGTGGGTAGGTATAAGAAATCACTGCTGCATTGTGTTTGGTTCTTAAGTGAATTTCCTTTATTTTTTTTCTTGAACCCACTGCTGGTACCTTCTCAAATCCTTGCCTCAGGCCCTTTAAAAATCCACATTCCTGTATCAGTGGCTAGATGTTGTATTATCTCTTTTTAGTTGCAAAATTTCACAGGAGGGAATCCAAAAGAATTGGAAACCTGACAGTTGAGTACTATTGCCTCTGCCAGTAGAAGTGGTGCTTTAGACAATTCTGTGTTCAAAATGAAAACAACACAAAGCTCTTTTACAACCCGTTAACATTACAGAGGTTTAATTTTAATTAACACAGATCTCATGGACGATGGGAACGCAGCATCATTAAAACATCACTGTACTGGTAATATCTGTGGTGGCAACACTGGTTAATTTTCCACAAAGTTTACTTATTATTACTATTATTATTATCATCATCATCAATGTACATTCCTAAAATGTCTGTAAGATGAACAGGTTTAATGAATTGTACAAAAACTTAATGTAAGAATGAACGGGGATTTTAGCAATAAGCACGGAAAAAAAGGACAAATTTTGTAGATCTACAAGCACCTGGGATCAGCTGGAACACGCACAGGACACTTTTGGACCAGAAGGACATGCTGCTGAATTGTCTCTGTCTTCAGGAAAATTTGTATCTCCCAAGAATATGGTACTACTTGTGTGAAGAAGGGGTAAAAACTGCAATGTTTTAGCCTCTTGGAGAAAAAAGAAAATATGTTCTAACTTCAGTCCCTGTTTTTCAACAGTTAGGGACACCAATTCTACAAACCCTTTCAGTTATTTTAAAAAAACTTATGTGCAGAATATGCAGACAGTTATTAAGTCATTTATCAGTTGCAACAGAAGACTGGGAAGGATCTGACCTTCACTCGGGGAAGGACATTGTCTTCACTCATAAAACCTTTCCTTTGAACACTCAGGGGTTCCTAACGTGGGCCTGGATTGCAGCCCCACTGCTGCCCTATTAAACCCTGAGAGAGCTTTTCCCTGGGGACTTTCCCATACATCATCCAGTCAGGAGGGCAGTGGTTGCTCCCTCCATCCCTGTGAATCCCCTCGTGGGCTGAGCTGTTGTTCACAAGCTCCAGGGATCCCCTGGGATCCAGGCACTCTGGTTGCTTCCTGGATAAACCTTTTTTCTCCAGATCCTTCCTACAGCTTCAGTGCTGCTGCTGCCCAGCCTTGCCCTTCGCAGCTGAGGCAGAGCTGCTCCCTGGACCACTGGGGGCTTCTCTTCCCACTCCAGGATGGAAAGATAATACAGGCTCACATGTGGTATGGTGTAAAAACAGACACATCTCTTGGGAGTTCCTTCTGGGAAGCTTTCAGGAATATGAAAAAGCTAAAGAATACAACCTCACAGCAAAACAAACTCAACACAGCGATTTATAAACTGATTCTGGAATTCTTCTGTACTTGTTGGCTGTTTTCAAGGAAATCACTCAGTAATATATATTAATGATAATAACTTCACTCTATTATATTTTTAACTACTGATATTCAACAGCCAAAACATGGAGGGTAAGATTTATACAATTAGTTATTTATAAATGCTGAAATTTTAATGAATAAGACTCTTTCCATTACTGGAATACTTAAATAGAATGGTATTTTTCCTTTTTGATAGTATCTGCCTTGGTGTCTCCTTCACTTCATAAACACGGACACATCAAAGATTTTACACTACTGTAAAAAACTCTGAAATATAATTCAGTGCTCCTATATGGCTGTTTTCCTAGGATTTTCAGAATATGGAACTTATTTTCATTTCTGAGTATCTTAAAGGTCTTAGCACCCCTTCCTTTTTAGTAATCTTCTTTGTGTTTGCTGTGCACTATGGTCCTCCTAATAAAAGAAAATATTCAGACTCCCATTTTACAAGCTTTTAAAAGAACACCAGACTCCAACGACTTGGTTACCCTTCTTTTTTTACCCAAAGCTTAAAAAAAAAGGAGTAGATAACTTGGGAATGTGTGGCATTCTTATTTGCCTCGAAAGCCTTTGATTTGACAGTATTTGCAACCACATTTTGTATGCAGTGCTTCAAGACAAGCAGTAACTGGGTCTGCTTATCTGGGGCTCTGCAGCTCCTTGGTGGGAATGACTCTCTTTACATAAAATCCAAGCAAAATGTACCTTTGCTCCTATTCTTTCATTGCTCACAGAAAGCTAAGGAATTCTGGCAGTTTTTATGTAAATGTGGGGGTAATAATATATTTTTAATTCAAGTTTAGTACCTTTATTTGGTGTCTTTGTGAGCAAGATCTTTCATTGGTCCTGAAGGGGAAATGTTTTGTCACAGTAACAATATTACTCATAATATCAGAGTTTTGGTTTTTTCTTCAAATTCATTGAAATCTATTCTACTTATAGCTTTGCAAGTCTTTAAAATTACTCCAGAGAATTCTGAATCAGATCCTAAAATGCTTCAAATTAACTGAAAATTCAATATCAAGAAAAAAGAGACACCACAGACTAGCCAAAAATTCTAGAAAATCTAGTGACTACATGACATTTTCAATTTTCAGAAATCTGTTTACGTTATTTCTAAAACCTCTCCATTATTTTGTCCCTTGGGTGTTTGATTTCTACAAGAGAAAACAAGTAATTTCAAAACATGGGAGTTGCTGATTATTTTCATGGAGCTGAAATTTTTTTCCTCCAGCTCTACATTTCTTAAGTCAGTAAAAATTAAAAAACTGCCATTAGCTGATTATATTTATCTTATTTATTCTGCATGTAGAAACCCCCTATAATCAAACAAGCTTAATTTTTATAGCAAAAAATGGGAAGAGGTTTTGAGCTAAGAAAATGTGTTTTCCCTGCCTCAGCAGAAATAACAGACAGAGAAACAGCTGAAATATCAGTGGCGGATCATAAGCCCCTTCTCATGTTAGTCTGTGCAGCTGAACTGTATGATAGCAGCTTGTTAGGCTGTAGGTTTTTATTGAAATGCCTATTGAGTAAAACATAATTCATGCTGCTGCTTGCCCTTAAAACAGGAAATAATATACCCATTTAACTTAATCACAATTTATATTACATGTGCATATTTCTAAACAAGTGCTGTAGATGGAGAGTTTGGTAGCAATAATATTTATGAATTACACTTTTAGTTAGCAAAGGAAAATGTGTGACCTCTTACATTTTGTTTGACATTTGAATTTGGTATCCCGTATATGTGACATGGGTGATGGATGCTTATTAACACAGTGTATAAACAGGAAATGCTTCTAAGCTGACCATTTATTAGTGCAGTATGTGTTCAATCTGAAATTTGAATTTTAGCTGCAGTATTCTTCTCTGATGACTGCAGAGCTGAAATAAAGGTAGTTTATTTTTTTGTTTTGTTTTGGGTTTTTCCTCATTTGCTTTCCTCTACAGAATGGAGAGATTTAACAGTGTAAATTTTACATCGAAATCAATCTCCCCTATGCAACTTGAGTAAGTGTGTGAACACAAAGACTTTTCTTTGAAGTGTAAAACACAGAGACACAGCAAACGTATCAAGTGAAAGGGTTTTGTAGAATTCATAGTGAATTTTCCTGGCTAAATAAATAAATATATGCACCCACATTCCTCTCTGTGTCCTGACGTATGCACTGAGCCATTCCTCCCTTTACTTCATTAGCAGGAAGGCAGGGAAGCACCACTCCTTCCCCAGGAGTCTGACAGCTGATCCACTTTGGATCTGTCCTCCACGACTGGAGACATCATAATTTTTCACTCACACTTAATTGCTCTTTCTAAAGAACCCACCCTTAAATTCCTGACAAATATCTGAAAAGCTTTGTCAGTGAAAGTTTCAACACTTCATCTTATCAAAGCGAAGTGAAAACTCCACGTATTTAGAAGGTTTCTCCCAGCAGAGAACAAGGATAGTTTTTTTTCTAAAAAGAAGCCAGTTCTCTCCACTTTTCCTGATGATTTACTGGAGGAAATATATGGAACAATACAGAGACACTGTTTCCCTTTCTGTATCCCTTTTAAAACGAGCACTCAGGAGAGGGAACAAGCTTTTAGTTTTCCTAAGCACAGTCTTAATATTGCAAAGCATTTGGATAAAATTTATTTGTTTAACAAAAGAACTATGATGACATGGTAAAGTGACTCAAAGTGAAGATTTTATTTTAAATATCTCTGTCCAAAGAATTCTCCTGGACTGTACAGTGTAGGTCAGAGAAATTATTGTCTATGTAAAAAATCAGTAGAGAACTTTCAGCTAACCATTAAAAGTAGCAGGTATGAGACCATCTCAACTGTTACTGCTAAGGTTAAATACCTTTACTGAATACACAGCTTTCCACAGTGCAGACCCAATCACAGGAAGGTTAGCAACCTGGAAATTGAAACTGGCAGATCTTTAATCTAACATTCTGCTTTTCAGTGGAAAAAAGTAACGTCTTTATAGATGAGAGTCAAAGGTTAAATTTAGTTTGTATCAAATTACAAAAATATGCTTTTGGTGAGGTTATATTCTCATGCTCAGAGCAATTCAAACTGTAATGAAAGCAAACATTGAAAGAGATAATCCCATTAAAGATGAACTATTCACTTTAACCTCAAATATTTGGTAACTAAAATAAAACCATCCTAGTAGGAGGATGAAGTTCAGCTCTTAAGGGAAACTGGAACTCAGTATTATACCTCCGACTGCACAAGAAAAAAAAACAACCCAGCTCTCCTGTTTCTAAAATAAAACGTTATTTGGAGGGAACAAATTAATTCATGTTCTTCTCTTGAGGTCTACACAAAACAGTGGTGACCTTTCTGGCAGTGTGTGCTTGTAGACTGCAGGGTGAACGGTGCTTTTCTCCAAACAGCAGCTTGTGCAGACACAGGAACCCCAGGCTGTGCTGCCCACAGCGGGGAGTGGGAGCAGGGGGATGGATGGATGTCTGCTCTGGAAGCAGCTCAGAGCCTGAGAGGATCCCACTGCACAGCTCCGTGCCTGCTCCTCCTCCCAGCACCACCAGCCTGGGATGTCCTCCTTGCATGGCTGTCCCCTCCGCCGTGCAGCTGCTTTCTGAGAGGGAACTAATTCTGACAAAAAACTCGAGTTTCAGCTCAGAAAAAAATCTGAACAACCCTGATTTCAGCCTCCCCAGTCTGTCCCCTGAGCCACCCCGGCCTGGGAGGGAGGGAGGGGAGCACAGTGGCATCCCTAACCTGGGGCTTGGTCTGGGTACTCGACGTGGTTTGGAGGTCCTGGTAGTTTCGGATTATCCACTTCTCTGAACCAAAAGGGAGCAAGAAATATTTGTAAAGCCCCATTGCTAAAGAATTGAGCTCTTTAATATAATGTGACAAACCTTTTAACTTTCAAGAAATACCAAAAAACATCTTTAATCCCTGAACTTCTGATACCCCACTGAAAACTCACCCATAAATGCAGCCGCAGCCAGAGTCTTTCTTAATTCCCCAGAGGCCGGGATGATGATTTAAAGAATTTGGGAAGAGTCTCATATTCTTTCCTTTTACAACTTAAAATAGACTGAAAAGACTTTTTTTAAAAGGTTAAGAAAAAATATCATAGACTGATATTTCTTTTTTATGCCAAGTTTCAGCCTGGAGAAAATTTTATGGCTGAGTTCTAATCCACTGCAACCCCTGGTTTATAACAGAAATGCTGACACAATGATAACTGCAGCGTTACAAATGCTGGCCCTATGATATTTATTGCTCCCCAGTGCCAGCTGGGGTTAATCCCTATTAAATGCATTCATTTTCTGGCCTGGTGGAGAACAGATCACTCAGTGATCAGGCAGAGTTTGGGTCCCTGGTAGTGTTAATGGAAGATATCACAGAAGACACAGTAAGTGAGGAGTCTTTAAGGGGGCTACTGAAGGTGTTTTTGGGGATTAAGTGGCCTTCTCTGGGGGCTTGAGCTCAAATCCAGAGTGTCTGTGCTGAGAAGTGTCTTTGCAGCAATGGAACAGCACATGCTGAGAACTTTGCTCTTTTTAGCACCAAGGAAGGAAGAAATTGTGATGTGGTCATGTATCTGCACAGTCAGCGGTGGAACAGATCCCTCTGATTAAGAACTATCAGTCTCCCAGATGATATCCCAGGTGGGATATCCAGGTGTAACCCCAAATGTCCCAAATGTGTGAACCCAAATATCCCAAATCCTTTGCCACTGAACTGTCCTGTTTAATGCTGTTGGAAGACTGAAGGACTGACAAGATCCCTGTTCAATATGCACCAACTTATTCTTTCAATACTACCTGAGAATGAAAACCACAGCTTAATTTTATTCACAAGTTTTTCACATCCCACCGATGCCTTAAGTTTTATCTTTCATATTTTCCAGATTCTGTACTGCATTAGTACAAAACTCTGAACTTCATATAAAGTGTTAGCAAGTTCTCCTCACAGTGTAGTTGGACAAAACAATCCTTTTCCATCCCCAGAACCAAGGGCACCATTGCAGCTTCAGGCCCAAAAAGTATAAACAACAGCAGATTGAGGGGAGCAAACTGGGAGGATAGGACTTCATAACCTGAAGCTGTAATTGAACAATTAACCCCAATACGCAAATGGGCCAAAACTTATGAAAGTGTGAAAACTCGTGACCCATTGCCCATATTGGGTGTAGCTACAGCTGGCCTCTTGTACTGACCAAGGTGTATCCTTTGAAGGCCTTTTAATAAATACCTGCTTTATTCCTTTAACACTGCCTAGCCTCTGTTCCAGGTAGCCTCCCAAGGCATCACTACCCTCACACACATTTATATTTTGGCAACAAAGGAACTGAAAATCTCACAAAAATTTCTCCACAAAGCTGTGTGGGACTATGGGTAAATTTTTCCCAGAGATTTACACATCAACATGGTGCTTGCTGCATTTATATGGCAAAGTGGACAAACATGAAGGAAAGTTGCAGATTCATTTTAGAAAAGAGCAGGATACAGTAGGCATTTTTTCATCTTGCTCTGGGTTCTGCAGAATGAGCCTCAACTCACCTGCCAAGCTCTCAGCCTGCAGACCTAAAGCAAAGGGGGCTGCTTGCTATGAAAAAAAATCTCAGGACCAAAGGAGTGAGCATGTGTGCAAAGTTCACCACGAGTTCAGTGAATGATCATATTTTCCCCACAATAATAAATACTTCTATAATTTATAAATGCCTCGAAAGGCTGAGATATGTGGGGGATGCAGAATCAAAGTGGCTTGACAGGAGAGAGACAAAGGAATGAGCCAGAGAGTGAACTGACTACTAAAATTCCTCATCTCTGATTTGTTTCTTTTAGAACTTGTCCCCAGAGAAAAGGCTGCACTTTCTAGAGAGGCTTAAAAAATCAAAAGAAATCCTCTGGGCTTGTGAACAGCCAAGAAGAATTTTAAAAACCTTCAATTTGAACACAGAGCCAAAGAGTAATACTCAAGATTTTCTGCTCTCTATTTGATAATCATTTTTTAAAATATGAGCAATGAGATGGGGAGAAAAGTCAGGCTTTTTATAAAAAGATTAAATCAGAGATATGTTTTCCTCATTTCAAGGCAATGTTCTGCCTTGTTACATGCAAGCTTTCTTGTAAAAGAGAACCAAAGTAATTTTCATCAGAACTACTTAAAAGAAAAACAAGGAATGTTCAAGAGAAGAGAAAACCATGTTTTCAGTATTAGGAAAAACATGAATGTTTTTATTAAAAAGTCATTTTGAAAGAAATAGGGCTAATGCACTTTCCCTTGATATTCAGAGAAGCTGGAAATCAAAATAAAAATAGCTTTATTTTTGTTTAAAATTTCCACAGGGTAAAATGCAATGTCATGACCTTGTCTAACAGATGGAAAATAGAAAAATGTTCATGTGAAGAAAACAGCCACTGGAACATTCAGGAAGGCAAAAAATACTCATTTTCATTTACCCTCTGTCAGGTACAAAGGTTCTGTGTTGAACCATGAACTCCAGGGAAGCAGGACAGACCAAGCAAAGGCTGCATGTTCTGAGTTCCTCAGAGCCTAGGAATTTTTGATGGGAGCTGGGAGGGGTGAGTGCACGGCAGAGCTTGTTAGAATTGATGGGATGGAGCTGTGGAAGGACAGGCAGGGCCAGGCAGACATTGCTGCTTCACCCCAGGCAAGGGAAAAAGGGTTTGGAGAAAGATGGGCACTCTGCACTTGACAAAACTGCTGGCACAGAGAAATTATTAACAGGCGAAAAGGACAATATTAAATCCAATCGCAACATTTGCAAGGATGCCAGAAGCTTTCATAGACTCATTGAGGTTATAAAGATCTCTAAGATCATCAAGTCCAACCTTCCATGGCCTTCTCTGCAGAATGGAGGGGGAAATTCAGAGGTTCCTTACTTGCAGGGCTGCTTAGCCTCCCTTGGCCACTGATTTTTTTCTTTGTCATAATTTTGAAGAGGGACTGAGCTCTACAACTGGAAGAAATGTTTTCTCACCCGTTAGCCATTTGAAACAGAGAGAGATTCTCGCAGAAATCAAACACAGCCTCTTATCAACTGCTCCACCAGCACAGACTGGTCCAACACAGCTTTGTACATCTTTGAAGTTCTCAGCTTAAATGAGCCAGGTCTTTTTATAAGGTTGCATGTGAAATTGTCAGAAGAATGAAACCATTTGCAGATGGTGGAGTGATCATGATGGTACAATATCTCACTTGTGTTTGCCCCCATTTCCTCGGGAAGAAAATAAAAGGAAAAGGGAGAAAGGGGGAAAAAAGAGTAAAAGCAGTGGAAAAACAGAGAAACTCCAGCAAACAAAATACCTTTGACAAATCAGTGTTGAAGGAGTTAGTGAGATTTCTGGCAAAACCACCAGGACTCTGAAGACAAGCCGACTGCTGCAAAATTTATTACTTTGCTTTCATGAAACCTCTGACATCAAGGACTTATGTAGTGACTGATTTTTGTCAGAATAATGCTGCAGGAACTGGAAGTGACAGATGATTTTCTTGGACATGAAGCCTGTGCGTAATGGCATGAGAAAAAGGACATAAAAAAGTCTGCCCTGAAGCAGCTTAATGCGGCCCTGGAGAGCAGAGCTGTTATCACAGCTTACTGATGCAGTCACAGCAAGAGGGGCTGTTACAAAGAAATGGATCCTGAAGTCACAGTTCAGCATGGGAAAGATTTCCTGAACTGTGCTCCTTTATGACAGCCTTGTGGAGGCCGGGGCTGGCAGGAGGAAATCAAGCAGAGGGACGTACATCCAGGAATGAAATAGGAACTGGCTTTATTGTGTCACATCCATCCCCTGCGCTGCAGCACCAGAAGATCACATGCAGCAACAATAAACGTGCTGAGCTTGATGCCTGTTGCTGGGGTTGTGGCTGGGCTCCAGAACAGCCATGGTATCAGAAGCTTGTGTGTGTGATGACTTTTTGAAAGTAATTAATACAGAGCATCTAGGATTATGTGAATATAGAAAAGTTGGGGAATAATTTAAAATGTAGTCGAAGAGTTGTAGAGGATATTTTCAAAGGAAACTATTGATTAAAATATTAACCTTCTTTGCCCCAAATACATAGGTCACTGAAATTGCTCCAAGCTGCATCCAGCCTGGCCTTGAACATTGCCAGGGATGGGGCATCCACAGCTTCTCTGGGCAACCTATGCCACTGTTTCACCATCTCAGAGGGAAGAATATCTTCCTAATATCTAATCTAACCTGCCCTCTGTCAGTGTAAAGCCATTCCCACTGTCCATTAGGGAAATCTGTTCTGATTTTCTTTCCATCAGAAGGTTCCAGTTGAAAATCAGAGATGGAATCCCAGTGCTCTGCAACAGAACTGCTCTTGTTAAACCTCAGGGCCGGTGTGGCAGCAAGATACCATAATCTTCTCTGGATATCTCAGTACATTTTCTATGCTGTACAAACACATTTTTCTGCTTTGATTGCACCTCAGGCAGCGTAAGCATGCTTGCTTCCAGTGGAAATGTTGTGAGGTACATAGCTGCTGTTTATACATTTTGGTGCAAAAAGGCAAAATCTTTTCAGACCCCAAACTATGTATTTATTAAAATAAGATTTTGTTTCGACTTGCCTAAATATTGGTTGTACATTTGGAAGTGGGGTTTATCCAAGGCATAAATCTGCCTGAATAAAAATCAGAGCAAAATGTTTTGTATTTACTTATACTGGAAGTGTAGAAGATTACCTTCCTGAATGATAAGTACAACTCTTACTGGCACAGGGAAGTACTGTCACAATCAGGCAATGCATCACTCTGGAATGTGCTGCAACTCCTTTTGTCTTTTTTGTTCCACAGAAAAGGAAAAAATAAGGGACTACTATTGAAACATCCATATGTGTGAGGCCATTAGTGGGAATTTATAATTCATACAATCTCACAGAATGTGACAGGATTTCCAAGTACTGAACTGGCAGACACTTAGAGATGCTGTAAATTAACCCACACGTGAACCTGCCGACTCTGGCCTTTCTCTTTGTTGCCTCATTTCAGCTCAATTGACAAGACAGGATTTCTCCCTGGATCCTGGTACATTACATACACCTGTCAAGCAGAAGCTTCAAGTCAGCCCTGGGGAGCATCTTTAAAAGACAGTCCTGCAATACCAATGAATTCTCCATCCACTGGCAGTCTGTTTTTTTAATAGGATCATCGATTTAAGAACACACTGACCAAACCACTGCCATTTTTGTGCACACACTCAGGGCAAAGAATGATAATACCTGGGGCTGGACCTGCACCTCCTTTTGCACATCCACAAATGGGGGTAGGTCTCAGCAGTGGTCAAAGGGCAGTGCCTTGTGTCAGAAAGGAGAGCAAGGAGAAGGTTGTCCAGAGAAGCTGTGGATGCCTGACCCCTAGAAGGGCTCAAGGCCAGGTTGGATGTAGCTTGGAGCAACCTGGGACAGTGGAAGGTGCCCCTACCCATGGCAGAGGGTTGGATGAGATGAGCATTAAGGCTTCTTCCTGCACAAACCATTCTATGACTGCATGATAAGGTCCCCTCACCAGGCAGTGGCTGCTGTGTTTGCAGGAGTATGAGGCCTGCAGGATGCAGAGAGGGATGATTCTGCAGGAAGTCTGGCTTTCAGTGAAATGCAGCTCCAACCAAGATTTGACAGTAACTCTCCCGAGTGTTGCTGATTTCTCTTAGCCAACATTACATTTTCCTGGCCCCAGAACTTGGCTAAGAGCTTGGCACACAGAGCTGCTCACGGGGCTGCCATGAACAGCCTGCAGCTTATTCTGAGCAACAGCTCTCCTGACTTCTTTCTCCCAGAGATTCATGCAAGAAGCTTTAGTGCTCAGCTGGGTCCAGGGGACAGCCTCTGCACTCCTCCAGAGCTGGGGAGTCACTGGTCTGCACATGTACCTCTCTAAATCCTGGCTGACTGTTCAGGAATGTAGATACCAGCTCTGCCCTGGGCTCATAAAGCAGATGAAGTGTTGCTTTGCATTTCAGAAAGAATGTCTTAACACCAGCAGGACTTTGCAGGCTGCTTTATGCAAAACCTCCTCTTTGCTTTGTAAAAGATGGGAGGACTCAGCTGAGTTTAAACCGGGCTAAAGTATGTCACTGACTTTTTTCTTTTTTATTGTATTTTTTCAGTTACGCTGGCTCCTAAATTTACTATTTTTAAAGGACTCCTTACATAAGCATATTTAGATGGTTTAAATTTGTCCTTAATAAGTGGAAAGATTTACTAAAACAGGCCTGATGTGATGACTTGGGAGGGATTATTCACCACTGATGCCAATATATTCCAGACAGCCTGAAGAATTAAGCACTCTGGGTGTCGAAAGCAATCTGAGTATCTCCTAAAACTTGTGCTAATGGAGCTCTGATCTGCAAGGGGCAAGAGTGTCAGGAATCCACTGCTTGGAGGGCAAAGGCAGGTAAGAACTAACTTTGTATTTTTATTGGACCTTTTCAAATGATGATGTAGCCAAGCTCTGCAAAGAAATCTGTCTGATAAAGATGTGAGGCAAAGCACAGCTCTGATAAATGATGGGCTACAACTGCATTCCTACCGAGTGCCGCTGTCACTCACTAAGCAAATTTATCATATTTTGTTCTAAAGTGCATTGGATTCCAGGGTTAGGAATTTTCCTCTGACCTTCTTATCCTGCTTGTGGTTTCACTTTTCTGTAAGGAAACAGATTTAACCAATTATAAACAGAATTTACTTTCAGTTTTTCATGATAATCTCTCAGATGGGAAAGGAATCCCAAGGAACTTCCCATAGGATCAGTTCATGCAGGTAGCACTGGCAGGGTCCTGGCAGGATCCTGGCAGGATGAACTCCCTGTGAAGAATCTTTTCCAGGGAGATCATATGGGCATAAATGTGTGGAGAAATAATCAGAAGGAATGATAAGAATTACTCCAAAGGATGAAGTAGGGCCAAGCATGATTAGGATGCTTTTTTTGTAAAACAGGCAGGCTACATTTGATGTACCTGCTGAGTCTGAGTGCCCTGCAGAAGGCAGAGGTGTTGACTTATATCAGCCTCTATCTCTGACCAATTTTCCTAAGTGAGTATTTTCCCAGATCATGTTTCCCTGACAGCTGTAGAGCAGCATGAAGGTTATAGTTCAGTAGTCCCAGCTTTCCTCCTCGTGGCCACCTGTTATAATGTAATATAGACTGGTAAATACCTATTTAAAGGTGAGCTTGATGTATGTTTTTTTCCTGTAACACCTACAAGGATGCCATTTTTTGTTAATGGAGAGAGAAAAGCCTCATTTAATTGCAAATAAATAAACTCATCCAATGGCAGAGCCTTGAAAATCCTTTTTAAACCCAGTGTGGATTTGAATTGATTTCATTTATTCTGTTTCCTGTAACCCTCTTTGGTCAACTACCATTTCTATTCCAGACTAAGCATGACCCTCACTGTCACAACAATCCATTCAGTTCATCTGTTTTGTGCTAAAGTCATTACCAAAAATTGCTGACATTTCACTGGCAGTGAAAAGGTGCGTGGGTTCACTTCCTTTTATCACAGTCACCTGCATGTTTTATTTACAAGCAGGTGAAAGCTAACACTTCAGGGGGAAAACGCAACTGCAGAAACCAGACTTGGAGGATGACTGAAATATTTGTCTCCTGTTAAATGAGTGGGTCATAACAGGGGGCAGAAATGTGAGGAGGAGCCTCACTGGCAGTCCTGACCAGGGCCATCCAGCTGACTGCACCCTGACCAAGCTACGTGATGAGGCTGGGTGTCAAAAACATCCAAAAGTGTTGCCAGCGGCATTGCTTCTTTTTATTTTTTTAACTTCAGAAATCAGCAAGTCTGAAATGTGCCAGGCTGAGGTCCAGGTTTTTCTGGGATCTGTGCAAGGGTGTTTCTAAGAAGACTGTAGAAAGTTCCACTTGGCACATCCTACTGCATGACATAACTAGTGATCAAAGCACACATTCCAAATCTTTCTTAACATCTTTCCTTCCACAGCTATAAAAACCAAAACCAGCATGAAGTGCTAGGGGCCTTACCCCAGGAAAGAAGTTCTGTACACCAGAAACATTGACTTTTTTTTTTGTAGTTTTTGTTATTGTTGTTTTTGCTAGTGTGTTTGCAAGGAGTGATTCAAAGATGTCTTGACTACACTGAGTAAGAGGTGACTCAAGATAAACACTGACATAATTTTATTTCTATTTTTATCTATCAAATAGTCACCTTTGAAACCAAGGCCTAGAAAATTTTGGCTAGGAAAATGGCACCAATTCCAAGTCTGGAATCTCACTTTTGCTACACAAACAGTTCCCCCTGTTCAAAATTAGAGGCTTGTTTGGGCTTTCCTACAGCTAAACACTAGCGAGGAAAGTTGGGATACAGATGTCCATTGGGCTACACACAATCATTTTTAACACCATACAGCATGCAAGAATGTCAAGATCCTGATTACAGTCTGGAGGACAGGTACAGCTGAGGTAATTTTACGCTGAGTTCTCGTTTCCTGTGTTCCCATTGGCAAAGCAGCCTCATGGTGCATGTGGAAGACAGGCTGCCAGTGTTGGGATCTTTGTGTTTCAGTCTCCCTCTATGGGCACTAAAGGCTTCACTGGTATCTGGGTCTGGTCATAATTCTTGGATCTTCCTCTCTCCTTCTCTTGTGAGCATTAAAAACATTTATTACCTTTACTTACCAGCTAAATTAATTTATTCTACGTTATTTCTTCATACAAAATTATTCAGTCAGAAGATCTGATTCACATTTGTCCACTATGTAAAGTGTCTCAGAAGGGAAGTAAATTGTACTGCTATTGTCAAGTCCCTGGTGGTAAGAAACACTCAGCCAAATCTTCCCTCTGCCCCAGCCCTTAGGTATTCCTGCAACCCCTACATTGCAGGAAAATGGATTGGCTAGATCCATATGAAGCAATTCTGGCAGCAAAAACCACACTCAGCTGAAAGATAGGTTTTAGCCTTTTGGATATAATTTCAACTTTCAAGATAACTGTTCCTTTGAGGAGCTTTAACTGTAAATCCCAAAGTGCCCGCAAGGAGTTGGGTAGGAGCCAAAAATGCCAAGTCAGGGGGAAATAATTGTTTTCAAATGGTGACAAACCTGCAAGGTCGGCAGAGAACAGAAGGGCTGTACTGCTGGATGGAGATAGCCCTGTAACTCAGGGCTGTGAGTTCTGTACACTAAACAGAGCCTAACATCTCCACAGGGTGTTTGACTGCTGCAAACGCAGAAGGGAACTGGTCTGCACTGGTCTAACTCACATGGCAGAAATGATTTTGAAAGAGAATCTAAAGACGTGGGGTATAGACATGGTGTGCAGTGCTAAGGCTTTGGCTCGTTAAGGTTTCATTTCCCTGAAGTGAAGAATTGACAGATTTTGTATTTTTTAAATTATTGCAATGCAAATAATTTGACAGCTTGGTCTGGAGGTTTTTGTGTCATGAAATGTTGTTTGAAATTGTGCAAGGCAATACAATAATTATACAGTCAAACATGTCTAAGGATGAAGGATACTTTGTGTAGAGGCTGGGAATTTGCCACTGGTGAGGGTCCAGATTCCTTCATGCCTTGGAAAGATTCCTGTGCAGTGTGGGAGGGGTACCCAGGCTTCAGGAATAGCAATGGTTTGAAACTGCAGTTGCAAGTCATGAGGAATCAGCTTGAGGGAGCCTGATGATTACTTTCTAAGGATATCTACACATAAAAAAGTATGCCTGGGGGTATAAATCAGCATAGCTCTGCTGGCTGCAGCATAGCTGCATCCATCTCCTCCAGCTGAGGATCTGGACAAAAGTACTCCAGCAACACAGAGGACTGAAAACTACCAGAACACCTTTAAAGCTCACGGGCCAGCACGCAAGAGAGGCATTCAGCTGTGTGGAGTGGACTTCTTTCATCTGGGGCAGTTAAAGCAGAAAAGTGAACTTTAGATTCTCACAATTTTACTGCCTCTGTTAAAGCGGTATTGGCTTTCAGCATTGAAATGAGTATTCAGGCCAAGTGTCTCTGCAGAATTTCGGGCACTCCATGAACAGATAAAATTTCAATTGCAGAAACAAGAGAAAGTACCAGACACAAATGTACCACGTATTACATTTAAGGAAAGACAGCGAAGGGGCAGGTTATACCGTGGGAATAGGCAGCAGCTGGTGGCTGACTCTGGTGTTATGCCGAAGTCATCGATGAGGCCACAAAGAATTAAGAAAATTAGTAAGGGCAGCCTGCCCTGAAGAAATCCAGGAGGGTTGGTCTGCAGCAGAGAACAGCTCTGGTCTGGGCCCCACGGCGGGTCCCTGCGCCCCGGCACACGGAGCTGGCAGCAGCCAAGATCTCTCCCTGGTGGCCCCTCAGGCAGAGAGAGGAGGCCACTGCAGCCCAGCCCGGGGCCGGGGCAGCTCCCCCTGCCAGAGCTGGGGTTGCTGAGGGAAGGGCTGGAGCAGGGCCCCTGGAGCAGCACTCAGGGCTGCCAGGACACACCCGAGAGCTGGGGAGTCCAGGCCAGGAGCCACTCACCTGTGCGAGCGTCCTGCGGCGCCAAGGCGGGCGTCAGAGCCGGGCACCGGCGTGGCTGTGGCACTGTCCCACCCAGGCAGGCTCCTGTGGCACTGTCCCACCCGGGCAGGCTCCTGTGGCACTGTCCCACCCGGGCAGGCTCCTGTGGCACTGTCCCACCCGGACAGGCTCCTGTGGCACTGTCCCACCCGGGCAGCCTCCTTCAGGCTCCTGTGGCACTGTCCCACCCGGACAGGCTCCTGTGGCACTGTCCCACCAGGACAGGCTCCTGTGGCACTGTCCCACCCGGACAGGCTCCTTCAGGCTCCTGTGGCACTGTCCCACCCGGACAGGCTCCTTCAGGCTCCTGTGGCACTGTCCCACCCGGACAGGCTCCTTCAGGCTCCTGTGGCACTGTCCCACCCAGGCAGGCTCCTTCAGGCTCCTGTGGCACTGTCCCACCCAGGCAGGCTCCTTCAGGCTCCTGTGGCACTGTCCCACCCAGGCAGGCTCCTTCAGGCTCCTGTGGCACTGTCCCACCCAGGCAGGCTCCTTCAGGCTCCTGTGGCACTGTCCCACCCGGGCAGGCTCCTTCAGGCTCCTGTGGCACTGTCCCACCCAGGACAGGTTCCTTCAGGCTCCTGTGGCACTGTCCCACCCAGGCAGGCTCCTTCAGGCTCCGTGTGGAGAGCTCCTGGGGCCACCTGTGCTCCCCAGGCTGCAGCTCTGCTTCCCCCGAGCGCAGGGCTTGCTGTGCATGGCTTTTCTCTTCCCACTGCTGGTCTGGACAGGCCTCTTGCTTATCCTTCCAGTTCATTCAAAAGGCCTCAGCCCCTCCTCTAGCATCTCAAAATGCAGGGTTGGGAAGGTCAGCAGTGGCAGGGATGACAGGCAGAACTGGAGTAACCACTGCACCCTTGTGCTTACAGCCCCTGCAGTCACCTTCTGGCTAGGTGAGGGTCTCTCAGTGATTATCTGGCTCCTCTGATTTTCATCAGCTGGAGAGCTGCATCTTTGGGATTATCCTCTCAGCATCTTTGCCTACCCCTTAATGTCACAGGCTTTGGCCTGTTAGTCCACTTATAGCTTGTCTCAATTCTGGCCTCATCCTCCTGCAAGGGTAACTCACAAATAAAGCAAAGTGGGAGTTGCCATGTTAATGTGCTTTCCTTGAGCCCTTGGGGAAAGGTCCTGAACATGATTTCTTCCGCTTGGATGGAAAGAGGAATTTCTGTTAGAGCCTCCATGAAATTACAGTTTCTTTTTTTATGAAACGTAAACCAAAGTAAATATTACCTTAGAGTCTCCTATTCGTGTTGCAATAAAATGAGACACTTCCTTGGAAATAAGTTTTAAGACATGAGTCTTGTAATGTTGGGATTTATTGGAGTGGAGTTCACAGCTGACCTGAGGTCTGAAGGCTTTGGAAGCAAAAGTCTGTGTGAACTTCCCCTTCTCCAGCACGAGGTGCAAAACTGGCCAGTTATTCAGAGACTTCCCCACCCTTCGTAAGCTTGTGTGCTCATATATCTCTCATGGTACATAAAGAATGACATATTGCAGTGAATCTGCTAAGAATAGCTTGTAAAATACATCATTATATGAATCAGCCTCATTAGAAGTCTCCTTCTCTCATGATTTAAACCAGACACAGCACTCACAGGAATGGAAACCAGTTTTTTTTTTCCTCTCCTGCTGGCATGTTGTGCTCAACCAAATGTTGAAACAGAAGAAAATAATTCTCTGAACTCAAGGCCAGAAGTAGAAAGTAAGTACTGCATTACCCTGATGCCTCTCTGGCATAATTACGGCCTTGGGTGTTTCCCTGGATACATGACTTTCCAGCTTCATTAATAAAATGCTAGGTTGCTTTTCTGAAAAGCACATAGCTGCATTCCTCACATACTCCCAATCCCCCTGACTCAGGACCCTGTAACACCTCACTTTCAGCATCCTCAGCCATTCCAGGCCTTTCTCCCACAGCTGCTGCTGTTTATGAAGGGGATTACACAACACAGTGCCTGTGATAGCAGGAGACAAGGCTGGAGGACACAGGAGGCCTCTCTCAGCCCGTTTTTCTGCAAGGGCTGGTGCACCAGATGCCACGGCTGTGTGACTCAGACCTCATGCAAATTGCTTCTCTTCTGGTGCAACCACTTGCCAGTTACTCAGTGAAGGCAGTGTTTGACTCAGACAAGGCAGATGCAGCCCCAGCGACACCCCAGGGGTGGCTGCAGCTCTGGGCTAGTGGCCATTTCATGCAGGACTCATGGAAACAACGGGATGGCTCTGTGCTCCAAGGCAATGAAACAAAGTCTTTCACTCCCATTTGTAGAGCTCACTGACAAACTGCAGGTACAGCAACTTTTTATTGTTTCTCTCTTGTCAGTTCAGGATTAGAGAATATTGTATTTCTTGCTGTTATTTCTTTTAAACCATGCCAACACACGCCCTCCACAGCACACTGCCTTATAAACCTCTGGCTGCACTCTTCTGAATCACACTGATTTTTAATTAACTGCTGTAAGATCAATTACTCAGCTGCCCTTGGTTGCTCTGGCCTCCTATTGCTTCCAACCATGTAACCCTGGTTCTCTCTCCCTGGTTAGCTCTGCATTTGGTCTTGTCACCACAGAGCCCTGTTGTCTGAACACCATCATGTGTTTGTCTAATACCCAAGATTTCGGGCCAAGGACATCCCCAGGAGGCTTGTCGTAATCAAGACATCGTGACTTTGCAGGCAAGCTGTATTTATCTTGAGCTTGCTTGTTTGTTAGACTCTGCTTTGACTTTTGCAGAAGTAGATCACAAACGCAGTCTGGATGAACGTTACTTGCGGAGGTGATGAGCAGCTTCTCCTCAGGCCATGGAGGCTTCACAGAAAGCACCACTGCCTGTTCCAACAGTCTTCAAACACTGCCCTTCTATCCTGCAGTGTCCTCAGGCTGCTCTGGCTGTCCTGCTCAGTGCCTTTGGTTGCTGCCAGTGCAGCCACTTCAGTGCATGTGGGATCATCTGCGGGCTGGATTTCAGCACCACGTTGGCTTGGGGGTAATGGGCCTGCTGGGATGGCAACAAGCTGCACTAAATAACCCATAGAGGGACACAGGCTGGAGCCCTGCCCTAGGGAAGGAAGGTTCTTGGCTCTCCTGTGCTCTGGACATCTGTTATTTTTTGTCAGTAGGAAATACAAATCCCTGATTTCCTTCTGCCAGAGTTTGGACGTTCTAGCAGGTGATCAGTAGATGGTGCCGAGGGTTCAGCATGGGCCAGAGATGAAGCAGTGTTTGCAAATATCTGTGTACTTTGTGCAACTGCACCTCACTCAGTGATGTTTCAGGGCATAGAACAAGGACATTTTCTCTATATTTCTACACTTGGTCATCCTTATCCACATATTTGCCTACATGTCATGATTTGAAGGATTTTTTTTATTAGCAATTTACATAACCTTCATGTCACTGCTGCTTTTTCTATGACAGAAGTGGGTTTACTTTAGTCTCTCTTTCCCTTTGTTCATCAATAACCATTTTACAAGCCTTAGCTGTGATTTTCACCTTAGGACAGTGCATCCTTTGCAATACAAGCCTTGTCTGCTGCCTCTCAGATTTGAAAGTGAGGATCTGGTTTCCAAAGCTGGGATTTCACAGCTGTGGTCTGACTGGTTTCCTATCAGCACACACAAAAGCAGTGAGCACACAGCAACAGCTCAATACCCACTTCAAACCCCAGCCTTCTCAGCTGGAACAACTGTTGCGGTTTGAAGTTGTTTTGTTAACTTGGTTGGCTAATTGATAACATCTGCACCTCACCACCCTTCCTTGCCTCTCAAGCCGCTTTCAAATAGATGGACAGATAATACTGTGGCAGATCTCAGTTTCTGTATTAGTGATCTATTGTTAAATTTCTGGAAAATTGTGTGAGAACTGGGGGGCGTCATCGAATAAAGCCTCCTTTATAAAGGCTCCTTTCACACAGTCTCAGAAACAAGCCCAGAGACACTAATAAATCCTCATGCTATTAATTTGGCATTTCTCTTGTGATCAGATAAAAGAACTTATGATTTCACACTTTTTACCCCCCTCGCTTTTTCCCTACCATGTTTTCTAAAGGTGGAAATTTACACTTGGGCTTTAAAATATTGGAATTAGCATTTATTTCTCATTAGTTTTCATTTTCTTTGTATTACAATAGATGGACTAGGAACTAGTATATGTGATATTTTAGTAAATAAAATCCTTGTATTCAGGATCACTCTCGAAGTCTGGTAATACACAGTGACACCATATAGGTCCCAAGGAGACATTATGGTTGTAATGGAAATATCATATATCTCATATCCCAGGTCTGATATATCAACTCAGCAATAAAAAGAAACAGGATATTTGCAATTATATTTTAAACAGGGATTTTGCTGTTACTATGAGAACATGGATTACTTAGAAATTTCGGTGAGAAAACTCCTTAATGGTTTCATCAATGTCTAACCCCATGAGATTTCAGTTCTCTCACTGCTATTGAAATAGCTATTAATGCAGTGAAAATCAGAAATAAATGAGTGTGCTTTGTTGGTGTCTGCATGTACACCCCTGAGTTAGGTCTCAGTGCAGGTCAGCTGGTTCTTCTCTCATGTTGCAGGATTCCCAGGATCAGGTTTGGGTTATTCCTGGAGACACGTGTGCCCTGTGACCTCTCCCCACCTTGACACCTTTCCTTTTTGGCTGGGGAGAGGTTCCCTCCTCCATCTCCCTGCTGGTGCTGGGGTGGTGGGTGGTGCTGCTAAGCTGGGTCTGGAGATGTCTGTGATGTGCAGGGAGCTGACGTAAGCCAAAACTGGAAGGGCTGATGTTGCTCAGCCAGCCAGGAGAGCCTCGTGAATTTCCTTGTAAAAGGAATTTCTTAGGATTCAGGGAGACTCGTGTTACATAAGACTTTGAAAACAACATTTGACACAGGGTAGGGCTATCCCCTTTATGAAGTCCCCAACAGAACCTGCATGCAGCCACGAGCACTGTTATTATTGCAATTCTTTTATTTTGTGCCCTTCCAGCACCACCAGCATCTACCAAAAAGATAAAATTCAAAATACAGATCTCATAACTTCACCTAATGCAAGCTCAACACATTTGGTCTTAATCTGAGTGCCTGGACTGGGATGAGTTCTGCAGGGCTGTAATAAAATAAATATTTTCCTGCACTGAGAACAGCTCGGGGAAAGGTTCAATGTCAGGTCAGCAATGGGAGCTCTTTAACCATGTTTTGCTAGACATGGACCATATCCTCCTCTAAGGAACTGTCAGAGCTCCATAGTGGTGGTGGATGGGAAGTATTTGAAGTATTCACCTCTTGCTCATTTTAAATGTTGGAATTGGGTGGAATTTGAGCAAAGTTGGGCAGTAGGTACATCCCCAGCTTGCACCAATAAGAATGTTTCCACCAGAAAAACAAAAATTAATAATGAATGGAGGACTTTTGGTCTGAATTCTCTTTCATTTCCTGCCCTGCTCGATTTGGATTACTTGCAGGAACAAAGGGAACAAGCAGCTCTGCTTCATCAGACCAGTCCCAGGTGAGTAAGGTTGAGCTACTTAACAACTGGCAGTACAGGGAGAGGATTAATTGTTTCTTCAAACAAACCTGACCTCCCTGTTCTGCCATTTTAATGCAGGAACCAAGGGAAATGTGATCCACAGGTGCATTATAAAAGGGAAGGCAGAGGTGCTGGGGAGGGAAGCTTGCCTTTTTGCTGCAGTGGGAGACAGTGCCTGAATGTTTTGTGTCATTGTACATCTGATGCAGAAATATCCTGAGCATCAGAAGAGTTTGTTAAGGTTAGTAGCTTTCTATTCCTTTGCAGACATATTGTTTATTGCTATACCACAAATGAGCAAAAAACCCCCTCTTAGTGCCTGTTCATTCAAAACCTATTCCTAAGAGACTGTGCCTCACTAAAATTCCTGGTGTCAATACTGATGCTTTTCTACAGCTGCGTACTGCTGCAAACTCAAGATCATTCCCTTTCAGTTTCCTGGGAACTGATTATGAACTCTGGAAATAAAATGTGGTTCTTTAGATGGAGATTCCTTGGATTAAACTGATTTATTGAGCAACTTTCCTAAAGGTTGATGCTTTTCTAATTTAAGAAGTAATTATTCTTCAAGTTAGGCATGCATTTAGTTATTGAATGTTCTCTCTTTTGTACTAGAAAGGAACATTTTTCTCATTTCCAGACTCATACCAGCCCATGCAAAGAACTCAAGATTTTGAACAAATTCAAAAAGAGGACTATGAGCAGAGCTGGAAGTGAGTGCAGGAGTTTTGGTTCCAGGTATCTCTGACTAATTAATTATTCACTGATGTGATTCAGTCTTCAGAAAGATCAGGCATACCCACCATAAACGAACCAAGCTCAAAGCAAAGGTATTGGATGCACAGTTGCAGACCTAGGTCAGCAGGAAATCCATCTTGGGCTCAAAATAGAAGTGGATGATGCCCTACACCTGGGCTTAGACACTTTGCTGCTTGTGTAAATTCAGCAAATGCATTCCACGGGCTCTCATACCCCTTGGAAGAACCAAATTCTCTTTGTTCAATGAAAGAGGGATTTATTGAGACACTTCAGAGGCCACTCTGGGAAAGCAGGTGGTTCTCACGGTCAGACTTAGATCACAAATGAAGATTTTTGCAGTATTTTCAGCAGAGAGCTTTCAAGCAAAGATTGAGTATCTGTGTTTTTGTTTGCTGGCTGTCAGTGAGAGGGTGGTGTGTCCTGTCCTTGCAGAAGTTGGTTAAGTGAAAGTATTTCTTTATGACCATTGCCATTTATCCTTTAATTTTGGAGCAGCACTAATCCCTCTCCTTTCAGGGTGTGTCAGTACACTTACAGACTATGATAAGTTGGCCAGCATTGAAGGTTTTACAACCTTATGTATATTTTTAAAATTTTTTTGGGATACATATAGATCATGTTAAAAACCAGAAGTCCATTGTTCAATCAATCAAGTTAATCCTGGTGCTCCTTGATAACTATAGCTATCACATTTCAGAGTGATTTTATTGGATATTACTGGGATTACTTGTAGTAGCCACTCAGTCTAGACAGGGGTTTCTATTACAGAGAACACAGACAAAAGGGTAAGAAATATTAATGGCCAACATCCATTAACCATGCACAAACTGCATATCAGAGAGTGGATCCTGTTCACTTGGCTGGGGGTCTCTCTCCCTTTTGTTTATCCTCAGAAGGCCACTGGCTTCTTAATTAAAAGGAAATAGGTTGTCTTAAAAAAGGAGTAAAAAAATAAGGAGCTGCTTGAAAAATTTACCTCTTAGAGCTAATGATAATTAGAGATCTTTCAATTAATAGTCTCAATACTGAAAGGCCAGAGTATTTTGCTCCCAAGTCTGTCTTTGGGATGGCTTTCTCTTCCCACCTTTTTGTGAGATGGGAGCAGTCATGGTGATCATACTTAGAAACTTGGATCTCCAATAGTCCTGTTGTGAGAAGAATGATGAAATGGACCTGCACACTCACCAGGGCTGGGTAAAATCATACTGCTCCTGGTTTCTGAAACAAAGCCCGTGGAATGACAAGCATTCCAGGAATGCTGTGCCTTGAATAAATGTGATGGGGCAGTGATGTCATTCCCACCATCCCTTGGAAGAGAATTCTGCTCAATTAAGACTGTTGGCTGATTAAAATTAGACCTAGTTAACGAGGCACTGAGTGAGGTAGTGAAGTTAAACTATAAAGCATTTCAAAATCTCATTTTATGCTACTCCACATGTTCGTAGAATCATAACACATGGGCAAACATTGTATTTGCTGCCTAGACCACTTGTGTCACAGACTGTATTTTGGATAGTACATATTTCAGATTGTTGTCAAGTTGCCCATCATAACATAAACTCCACCAGGTCTTTCAGAGAATTTTGGGAGTCAGGGGAACAGTAGAAACAGTCAAACACTGCTTGCATATGGCTTGCTGTCCTGCATTCATGCACCCAAAGACCTTCATGTCCTTTTGTTCTTCACATCCTTTTGGGATCAAAAGATAATAAGCTTGTTGTTGGGAAGGGTGTGGGATCATGTGGAAGCAGAAGAGTCAAAATCTTTTTGTTGGAGGGTGGGAATGAAAAACAAATTCCCTAGTTATATAAGAAGCTTGCAATTATTTCAAAATTCTCTTAATTCCTGGGTCATGAGGTTGATTATGGAGTATATAGAAACATAAATCAAGATTTCCCTTCAAGACTATAGCTTGGTGTAGACTTGGAGAGAATACTCTGCATGCCAGTGCTCTCAAACCCTTTTATATGTGACAGCTGATGTTGGTGTGTTTGAACAGGCTCTGGGGGCACTGGGGTTAGGCTTACTGTGTTAGGGTTGCTCTCACTATGTCTGTCATCCAGCTCCTGGGGCCCAGACCTGCTCATCCCTAATCCTCCACAGCAAACTGGCCTGGCACCGGAAATCTTGTCTGCTGTTGGCAGAGCACAGCAGTGGGTTTGGTGGGTCCCAGTTGGTTTCCATCCCTGTTTTATAAATGGAAATGCTGCCATCGTGAAGCTCCAGATTTATCCAAGTGTGAGTGCTTAATTCTCTGGGTTATTTTAAGCAGCAGTTATGTCCTTGATACAGTTATGGCTATTACAATAAGTTACTTGCATTAAACCTGTGGAGCTGCGCAAAGAGTTGGGTTCCCTCACATTTTTAGACTTAGCTATGAACATTTTTCTCTGTTGTATGTATTTATCTTGATCCAGCTGCTACAGGTCTGCTTGCCCTGATAGATCTCCTCCTTTATACTTTCATTTCATGGTAATAAACCATGAATTGCCAGGGTATTTCTCAATGTAGTGTCAGAAAGGAGAGGGCAGCATAAATTTCTGCCCTCATTTCCAGGAAGATTATCTTCCAATAAGAATTATTGTTATATAATTTCAAGTTCACAGTATCCAACTGTACATATAATTTGAGGCTGTTTCTAATAAGCATTGTCTGTAGCCTGTGGTTCACTCTGGTTTAAATGTTCACAACTTTTTGGTCAAATAACAGCCTAGAATAGTATTTTTAGGAAAAGATAATGTTTGGCCAAGGCTGAGAATTTTGTGGCTTTTGCCACCCTTCAGAGGGTTTGGGCTATCGTGTGTCCTTTTCAAGGAAACAAAAAAAAACCCCACTCCCAACCTGGAAGGGCTTTAACTGAAACACTATCCAAGACAACTTGCAACTTTCGCTTTGACTGATGTGAGGGTTCTTTTCTGAATACAAGTGGATTGTCTGAATCTGTTTGCTTAGTTTAGTTTGTTCTTTTTTACCACTCTCTTCTGGTACTTTCCTGAGCACCACTCAGGTTCTTGCAAACTGAGGAGTCAATGGTGCTACACCAAGGTCATTAATTTCGGATCAAACATTTTTCTTTAAACTTTGTCAGAGATGTGAACATCTTGCAAGTTAGATATGAAGGAGGGAGTTGTCCATGGGAAGGGCTGGCTGGTGCTCTTTCAGCCATCTGGCTGGGAGATCCTGCTTGTCTTCCTTCTGACAGGTTTTGGATGACTCTTGAAGATGTAGATGTTTAAATGATAATTGATAACATTTTTCATCTCAGTGATTCTCTTGGCTGTGCTCTTGCTTTAACATTAGTTTTTAATAAAACTTGCCACTTCAAATTTCATTTTAAGCAGGAAAAAAAAAAGGTTTTTAAAGTTTCAGATTTGGAAGCTTTTACAGAGCTTAATAAAAATTCACTTGGGCAAAGTGCAGTAGACAACTCTATTGGTACTGATGGTTTCTATTTAAAAAACATGTCTCTTTTGTTTGCTGCATCTTGCAGCTGTTGAGATTCTTTGTCTTGCTTCCTCTAAGTCTTTCTCTTGGCATCTCAGAGGCATCAGAGAGGAGGGCAAGTGCCTCCAACACTTCCATTGCAGAGCTTGATCTTCTCTCTCCTATGACTCAGACCTTTGTACTGGCATGGGAATGATCTGGACAACAACCAGGGATACTGGGGAGAAGGAGATGCTCTCGGTAAATTGGGGTGGTCAAACACCCCACCAAGCTTTATAAACTATTGTTAGTTATTTGGGGGCAGGATGGACAAGTGCACCAGACTTTCCTGCAGGAGAAACAGACTCTTAATCCTCACCACTGCTCCGTGACCCTCCTGTCAGGTAACTGGGCCAGAAAAGCTTGTTGGGACAGAGATTGTGTCTTGAGCTGTATGAGAGGTTCTGTAGAGAATGACAGTGCTCTGGGAATCCTGCACTGCTTCTGGATTTGGGATTCAAAGGACACAAAAGCAACAGCAAAGCAACCCACAGAGTAACACAGACTATTCCAAGAAAATGATTTAAGGGGAAAAAAAAAATCACACATGAATGTACTGGGTAAAACATCTGTCTGGGGAGTCTGGGATCTGACTCATCCTGCTGTCACATTCCTGAATGTCCCTTGCATCTCTAGGAAGAAGTTAACAATTTAAAGAAAAGGAAATAAATAAAGTTAATCTCTTGCCTAGCTAGTAGATGTATCTCTTTACCAGCTTAGCACTTCTGCACTGTATATCCATATAGGAACCCCAGTTGTACTTCTTTTTATGTGTATTGACTTAGTGAAGTGCAAACATGTTAAAAAGTTCACTTTCTCCTTTATACGAGTCTATAAAAGAGCTCTTAAAACGGAGTCATAGTGTTTCAATGAGACAAATGAATGATCAGCTGAGACCCAACAGTCCTTTCCGATGGATTAGGTGCTCGTGTGAGAAATTCTAACATGTTAATCAGCCTGGAGAATTTTCATGCCTTCAGCACTATGTAATGACACAAAATATTGTGATGCTTCCAAGTTATAATGGGATAGGCAAGGGGGGTGCAGTAATAGGTATCATTCCTGATATTTGATTCCAGCTAGAGTGAGACTTTCAGAAGTCTCTAGGCAGCAGAGATTTCTCATGCATTTATGGACACTGGGGTAAAACTAAACATATCCACACTATCCTGGAATTTTTTCTAACAGCTATTTGGACACAGTAATGTACAGAAATAATTATAAACACATGCACAAGTAGATCAGTGTGTGTTTTCTGTGCCTGCCTTTTGGAGAAATCACACATTAACATATTTTCTGAATTTTGCAAATGCACTGCAAAACTGCAGCTCAATAAATGGAACTTTATATGTTTGTCTAAACTGATGACACCAGTATAAAATAAAGATATTTTCCAGTTGGGGTTTGGGAAGCTGTAAGACATGACAGAAGTGTTCATAATTAGACATTTCAGCACAAATTTGAGTTCTCATGGCGCTGATCCAAAAACAGTTCTCCAGCAAAGCATGTATCTGTTTAAACACTTACTGTGGAAGGGATCGATCCCACTGCCAGAGCAGTAAAATGCATATTTGCTGTGATAGCATAGAAGTGGGTCACAGTTTACCAGAAGGAATCACTTACTGTACAGAGCTGTTAGACTTTATTTCTGTACATTTGGAATTTTTGAGTTATGTCCTGTCAGAGCTGCAGGCGTGCAAGTGCTGTGTTTATATTCTATGTTAGTCACTGAGAAAATTAAGAAGAAAGAAAGAGGGTATATCCTCAGCATGAGGGTGGGGAGGCCCTGGCACAGGGTGCCCAGAGAAGCTGTGGCTGCCCCATCCCTGGCAGTGTTCAAGGCCAGGTTGGACAGGGCTTGGAGCAGCCTGGGCTGGTGGAAGGGGTCCCTGCTCCCTGCCCATGGCATGGTGTGGAATGGGATATCTTCATGGTCCTTTTCAACCCAAACCATTCTATGATTTATTTCTTTTTAGGTGTGGTATTGTTGTTTCGGGAGATGAAGAGTAAATCTGAGGCATTTCAAAACAGCCCTCAGCCTCTTTACGGGCTTCACTGAGAATTAGAGGATGCACCTGAGTTGGTGCTGAAATGGTTAATTAATAACATAGGGCTGGGAAATCAGCTTTCTGCCTGGCACAACTGCTTCAGGAATCCTGCCAGGAGCCAGTAGCTGAAAGCCCCACTAAAACCAACAGGACAACACTATTAAATGCCTGGAGTCTTAAATGATTTGTGGTTTGTCAGGGTGACATGCTTGTGGTCTTCATGGAAGTGCAACCTGGGAGACATCCCTGCCATTTACAGAAACGTGTAAACAACACAGCTTGTGAGTGTTTATGCTGTTATTACAAGAACAACATTTTATCTGCATAATTACAAAATTATATTCTGATAGGGATTCTTATTTAAGCCTGTTACATGCTCCAGTAAAGCAGAAAATCCCTTCCTGAGCACCGTTAATAATGGAGCATTAAGAATACACTGTTTTCTTTTCTTGCTTTATATACATCTATTTATTTTTAAAACAACTGTTTGCTGGTGCTTTCTAGGATTTCTTTCCTGGGTGCTGGAGGGAGCATTTCCCTAGAGCTGGCAACAAGCAGGAATGTCTGTACAGCCATATCTGGTCATGTTCCTGTGCCTCACTGGGACCAGTCCTTTCCCTCCATGGTCTGCAGCAGGGCCTGGGACAGGGAATTTAGGTGGGAAAAGTTTGTCAGCTCTGAGGAAAATGTAAAGATTAAAATGAACTTCATTGTGTAAAAAGTCATGGTATTTAGTGGTGGGCTTGGCAGTGTTAGGTTAATGGTTGGAGTTGTTCATCTTATATATTTTTCAAACTTAAAAGATTCTGTGGTTCTATACGATGCCATAGGACCAAAATATCTCTTCTTTTCCCCCTAGCAATCTTACTAGCAGAATTCAGTGAAGTGAACACGCCCTCAGGGATGCCCTAAACATGAACTGGAGGCAGTACCACCTCCAGTATGGAGGGCACTGGGAATCCTTCCTGGGGGCTGTGGGGGTTTTTCAGGATGTGCTGTTAGGCAGGGTCCTTGTAGCAGTTGGGGAGGGGCTTCTCAGGAGGCCCCACCAGACATTTCTGATGGGCTCAGCCACCTGAGCTCGCTGAGCCAGCCCTGCCCTCTCCAGTCCTGGGGAACAAAGGTGCTTCATCATCCTGTACAGTCCTGTGGTGGGTTTGGGAAATATTAAATCATCTTCTTTGAAATGAAAAGGGAAGGAAAGGAGTGGGAACCCCAAGAGAAGCTGGTGAGAAGGAAAGGAAGAGGGAAGGGTAGATAGGATAACTCCTGGAAATTAAGTTTTCCTGGGGTACCCCCACTCCCTGGACAGAACCTGCCTGGCTGCTCCTTCACTGCTCCTGCTTGTGACAACAGGACAAACAGCCATTGGTGATAAAAAAGGTTTCAATATAACCACCATCAATAAGGTTTTGCTTGTTGAGTCACTGGGAATTTGTATGTGGAAAGGCTGAGGGAGCTCCTCTGTTTAGTGCTGTCTCCAGCTGAAAGATGATGGCTGGACAGGGAACAGGGCAGCCCTCCCTGGTTCCCTACAGACATTCCCACACTGCAGCCTGCTGTTGTGGGAGAATGGCTTAGCAGGACAACCCAGACCTACTCCGTGCAGTTTCCTGCAGTGGTCCATGGATGTGTCACCCAGTGATGTGGGGAATGAGCTGGTCTTGCCAGTTTTGTTTAGGCACAGCAGTAAATAAAACAGTGGTAAAAGAAAGCAGGACTGACCCCTTTCCTGGGCACCTGCAGGACTGAAGTGTAACACCAGTGTTAGTGGCTTTATTATGGACATGGCTTTGTTATGGACATGTGCATGCTTCAACTCCATGCCAGTGGCTACACTGGGCAAACATTTGTGTGGATGGGAGGAGAGAAAACATCTATTTTCTTGTATTTGACAGTACAAAGGATGACTAATTACACCAGGAACAGCTGCAGTGCACTTGAAACTATAGAAGATCAGCTGATCCCTACCATGCTTCCTCACCCAACTGGCAACACCTGAGCCCTGCCAGGTAAAAACCAGGCTCTGTGCTTTGTCCAAGTCATTAGAGCTCCACTTGGGGAGAAGTGAACAAGGAACAAGCTTTGCTTCACTGCTTAATGTTGCTCAAAAAGAAAAAAAAAACCAAACCTGGAATAAATATTTCAGTCCAAAGTAATATTTACTTGGGTGCTTAAAACTTTGTAAAATGCCCTGAAGGTCACAAGACATTCATCCTGCTGTGTATTTCTCTTTAAGAAGGTGCTTGTAAGTACTACTGGAACACGTGTGATGAGGGGTTGCCATGGCAAACAGGTTTTGGCACTATTTAAGAGAGAGTTTTATTGCACAGCAGAATAAATAAGCATGTTAAAGCCACATACAGTAACTTGTTGGCACATACATTAATGCTCCCAAGGGCTGCAATAACTTAAGCACCCTCCCTTTAAACATTTTTCAGTGTTTTTTCTTTTTTATTGACTACATGCATTCAGTATTAGGGCTAGGAATGTCCCATTTCCACCCTCTTTTGAAGTGAGTAATTGAGGCAAAAAAAGAGGACTGTCTAATAAATCATAAAGGGGCATTGTGCACAGACAAGAGGGGCAATTTTCCCATTCCTAACATACATGAGGATACGCCAGCGTGAGACCTGTCTGTGTGCTAAATCCTGACTTGCTCCCTCTAGACATAGGAGTAGATTGGCATGTTTATATTTCTGATGGAGCCTGAATAATCAGGAATAGTTTCACACTGTTTTCTGCAGTTTCTGTCTTGCTCTGTTGTGCCAACCCAGTCTTCTCCCACACCACAGCAGCAAACTCATTACTTTGGCTTAACTTATTTTATGAACCACCTGCTCCGTTCCCAGTTTGGCTCCCAGTTCACACCAGTGTGTCCCAGTGTTGAGGAAGTGCTGCAGGGAGGCAAAGAGGCAAATCTGTGCCTGTGAGAGGGCTCAGGTTTGTGGTGCTCTTAAAGGTGAACATAAATTACATTTATAATGAAAGCTCTGGTTTAAGAAGAGTTATTAGTGTATTAGTCCGGGCTTTATTAGCTCGGAGGTTTCACAGCCGTGTGGGAGGTGTGACACTGGCTCCCTCTTCTGTGGGAACCAGTAACTTTTCTGGGTGGAGAACTTTGAAGCCGCCAGAAGCAGATGAAGCCCCCGAACCCTCCCCCATCCCTCCCACCTCGGGACATTGGTATAAATCACATTATTGTAGATGTGATCAGGTTACGCCCAGCTGCGAGGCGGGGCACGGCTGCCTCCTCTCCTGGGGAGGGAAGGATGGGCCGGGGTTTTCAGCAGGAGATGGTGGTAACCGTGCCTTGTTGAAAACTGGGAGCTTGGAGAGTGGGATGGACCCAATTCTGCTCAGTTTATCGGGGAAGAGGGACAGAAACTACATCTCGCCCTAAAAGGAGATTGCAGGCAGTGCTGACTCCCATTATAATCACAGGAAAAATGTGGATTACATATTCCCTATAGTTTTAGGATGAAAGCAGTAACATATTTTACTTTTAGAACCCTTTTTGCCCGCTGCCTCATCACCAAGATTACTCCACACCCTTCAGTAAGGCTTTGAGTGATCATCAGATCTACTCTTTTCTCAAGGCCAGGCTGGATGGGGCTCTGAACAATCTGGTCTAGTGAAAAGTGTTCCTGCCCATGGCAGGGGGTTGGAACCAGCTGATTTTCCAGGACCCTTCCAACCCAAACCATTCTGCGATTCTCTTCTAAGATTCCAAACTTTCCTGCACACTCAGCAGTTGCTAAAGCATGCTCGAGCCTCAGGAAACAGGGGAAGAAAAAGGAGAGTTCATTATTTTATGAAAGGTACATGTTTGTAATGTCGCATACTGATGGGTTTATTATGAATTACAATTTACTGAATAGGAGTATTACTGCAGGAGACACAGTGCACGGAGAAAAAATAAAGGCAAAGGGAGGGAGGTGATTTTTATGCCTGTGAAGGTGTCTCCTGGGCGTAACCAGAGTGGGAGATGTACCATTTCCTTCTAGCTGTTTGGATTTGTTTGCAATTAAAGTCTAGTGGAGCTGTCAGGGGCTGTTGACAAATATATTATAACCAACTTAGGTTAAGCGAGTTACTTAAAATTAATCCATCTCTGCAAAACGCTCCTGTTTCTCTTCACAAGAATGTGCCAGGAGGAATGAGTACAATCCTGACCATGTTGGGAGAACCTCCTCAAGGTGGAAATTTGCAAATAGGACTACTGTTGTATGTAATGAGAAGCTGCAGGGCTTTCAATTATCCCACATAGTCTGTCTCTTTGCAACTTGACTGACAGCTAATTATGCTGGTGCCATTTTTTTGGCAGTGGAATTTAATCTCCCAGATGGAAAGCAAATCAATCTGCCCATTGCTGCAGCTGAGGCATACTTTGGCTCAACTTTAATTTATTCTCCTAAGCCTAAGAAGGTTAGTCATTTCAAGGTACAAAAATATCAAATTTCTTCCGTTAACCAGGCTGGTGAAAAAGTGGGGAAGAGTTGGGATTTTATGGGCTGTGCTGTGAAATGTTGTGGCTCCTTTCTTTGTATTAGGGAACAGCAGTATCATCTCCCCTTGATTCCTGGTTGTGGAATCTAACAAGGAAGAAGCATTTATGAGCAGGTTGCTAGTGATAATGGTTAAACGTGAATTGTGGAGGCATTAAGTGGGATTCTATGGAGGGGTGAACTAAATCTCTGAAGAACTTGACACAAAAAAGAATCGGTGGCAATTTTCAAGCACTTTAGCCAGTGTGCAATAGCCCCGTTCCCTTTGGGTTTCGTGCCAGGGATATAAATACAATCCTCCTACTTACCTGCACTCTTCAGGCCTATCAATTATGCTGCTCCCTCCGAGCTGCTGTTACAACTTGAGGTATTACCGTCCTCTGTAAAAGCAGCACAGAGCAGAGCCTGTGACTGGTTAGCACAGGCTCCAGACCTCATCCTCGGGCAGCCAGCACCTGCAGCTCCTGTCAATGCTGTTTCTTAGGCTAGAAACCCCAATTTTAGCTAGGATCAAGGGGAAGGGAGCTCACAAAAACTTGGTGCTAATGAATGCTGGAAACCTGGAGCCTTATTTTTCTGTAAACTTTTGCCTCTCTGGTTGTTTCAGTCTGAGTATGGTTCTGATGTCTTGTCTGTGTATTATTATTTTCCCTTTTGGAGGTTTTTTTCTAAATTCTCTGGAGGTGTTTAAGGCCAGGTTGGGCTGAGCTCTGAGCAAACTGGTCTAGTGCAAAGTGTCCCTGCCCAAGGCAGGGAGTTGGAAAGAGATGATCTCTGATCCAAACCATCCTAGGACTCTGATTCTACTCTGGTTTTTGGAGAGTTTATACAAATAGGAAGGCTCCTGATTTACCTTCTTACTGAAAAAAACATTTCTAAAAGTGCTTTGCTCACACCTAATTACTCCAGTCCCAGTCTTCCTCACAGTTTTACTAAACTACAGTCACTTCAGTGGCTCTTCCTTGGTACACGTGGTGGCTGGAGGATTACACACTCTCCTATCTAGCTATTATCACCTATCTTTTTGTATTTCCATATTATCCTTATGATTATGTTGGTACTGCTCCCAGTGGACCCTTGAATTGCATTTCTCAATTGTGATAAAATCTTGCACATGGAAGCATTTTTGATGACAAATCTCTGGAGATGTCCTGATGATGTCCCGCTGGTCCTTCTGTTACCCTGCTGCACACTGTGCTTCTTCAACGTTATGGTTAAAAGGGCTTGGGTTATTAATCTAAAATTAATTATTTTTTTTAAAAAAAATCAATCATTCAATAAACAATTAGAACAATTATTTGTTCTCAGCTATGCTCTAGTTTAAATGCTGATGATAAAATGTAGTGTCAGACCTGTAATCTCTGAGTCATGGAAGCAGTGCAGTTTTTTGCCTAGTTTTTTATTCTTTGCCTAGTTGCCCAAAAATAGGGAGCAGTGGGATCTCCAGGATGCAGCAGGGATCAGGACAGGCACAGTCTCTGCCATGTGTCTGTACCTCCTGTCAGGGTCATCCTTGCTCAGCCACCTGACTTCTCCTGATGTGAATTAAAAATGCTATTGGCCACAAAATGCTTTTAACTTTTTTACTTTTTTACTTTGAACGTATTGAAAGATTTAGAGAATGTCTATTTTAACTGCTGTGTTCAGGCAAAAGCCAGAATAAATTTACCAGTAAGAGAAGAAGGTGTAAAGGCACCTCACTGACATTTTTCCATGTGTGGTCTTCCCAGAGTGTGATTTTCTTTTTTATTATTATTAATTTTTTTTAGCAAGTGAAGCATGCATGTTTAGCTCCAATAAGCAAAATGCCACAGAGATTCCCAAAGTTATGTCGTGGCCCCAGTGCACATGTTAGCAGGAATTTCTCCTCTTGTTTTCCTTGTTATGGATGTAACCTGATATGTTACTTCTAGGTTCTTGAATAGGTGCCATAATCTACTCGGGCTGCCCGAGGTCAAGCTTGTTCTGGGATCTCTGGCTCTCCTGACAGAGCCTGCTGGATTTTGGGACCTTGGAGCAGGGTTCCTGGGAGATGTGGGTGAACACGGATGGCTCTGGGCTGTAGGAGGAGGAAGAAGAGGATGCTCTGGTGTTTGCATGGAAAGAGAACGTGGCAATGCCCTGTGTGAGACCAGCTCCAACACTGCAAATGATTTTGGTTTTGTTTTTTCCTTACAAAAGCACCATAATCCCAGCAAATAAAATGGCAAATGACAGGTGATCCCAATGAAGGCAGCCAAGCTATTCATGTAGCCCACAGCTAAATGAAGAGCTGAGATGTGAGGCCAGAAGAAGCAAGTCAATGTGATTTGAATTACAATTTAGTTTACTTAGGATTTTCTAGTTGAAAGACAAAAGTTGGCCCTCCCAGCCTATTGTAAGTGATCTATTAAATGCCACTGGAGATTGTACTTTCAAATACCTAGAAAATATCTTTGGATAAATAGTAAAAACTTTCAGAGTTTAGAACAGTGAGATTTAATACAGTATAGTAAATTCTAAACTGCAAACAGATCAGGATTCTATTATCTGAATGCTCAGAGTAATGTGTGCTCTCCTGTGCTAAAAATCCCCTCCTGTGCTGAAAAAGATCATGGCCCATTTCACTCTAAGTTAGCTGCTCATAAGGGTTTTTTGATATTTTTCAATTCTTTTAGTGACATCTAGTGAAACTTGGGGAAAGTGCAAGTTCAGTTGAACTCCAAGGATCAATTCAACTGCAGTAGCAGATGCTTCACAATTAAATGTCCAAAGTATTGCACCTTATTTCATTTACTGTCCCTTAAGCTGCTGTCTAAGAAATTCACTAAATGCATTTTGGCCCCTAAAAATTTTAAAGTTTGAGCTCCTATTCTGGTCAAACACTTTATGCATTTGAAGCACAAAAATAACTTGCTCTTTGTTTTTTTTAACTTTGGGTATATATTCAGAATAACTTTTATTTTATATTTTAAATTTTGCCTTCTGTTATTGGTGCCACTGCTCCTCTACACTTGAAGCCTCCAAGTATTTTGACTTCTCCACAAAACACCCCAAACTTTTGCAGGAGTTCAAGCTACACATTTTCAATACTTGGTATTCCTGAACTTACTGAAGTCAGATTTGGTCTGTTTATTGCTCCAGGCCAATCCAGACTGGATGTGAAATACTCTTTCATCAGTAAGTTTTCAACAGAGATGGAAAACGTATGCCTCCTACCTAGAAATCAGCAAAAAACTTCAAAGGAAGAGCTGCCTCCCACAGAGCAGCATCTACAAGCAATAGCTTTTAACAGTGTAACTTCTTTGGTCTATGTTGGTATGGATTTCAGCTGTGCAAAGGACACGGCCACCACTACAAACAGGGCTCATAAATATTTGGAAAAAATACAAAGTAGCTTCAAACAGGCCAGTATTAGATGACTGGAAAGAGTTCAAAAAATCTTGGGCCTTGCTTGATCTAAAAGGCTTCAACCTCCCGAACTGAATAGGTAATTAGGGCACATTCTGAAGGGGAGGATCTGAAGCAACAACTGGGAAGTGTGAACACTTCCAGGAAAAATCCCAGCTGTGAGTGTCACTGAGCACACTCACGTGCAGCCAGCACAGGGAAGATGCCCAGCATATCCAAACAAGCTTCCAGGTCACTGATTCTGATCTGCTTTCAACCCTCTCTGAGCTAACTTTGTACAATTTAAAAAAAAAAGGCTTAAAGGAAAAATCAATCCAGGTACACCAAGAGCAACAGTTCAAACATTTTACTAAATCAATTCACACAGTTTCAAAATTGTAAATATAATTAAGGACAACAGGGTTTCTGTATTTTTTTTCTTCCAGAATCATTAAGACAATAAACAAACACAAATTAGGTTTATAGCATCTGTTCTTTTAAAAAATGAAAGGAACGCCACTTGATGTATTGATAAAGCACCACAACACAGTTACAAAATAGGGTTGGCCTGTTTCTTTCACAAGTAAAAGACTACATACTCCTAACAGCTTCCTGCTTCAATCCATACTTCATTAAAATAACACTATAAAATCTTCTAGATTACACTAACTTCAGACAATGCCTGGTATAACAATGCATTAACAGCAGTAATGCCAACTATCAGTGCCAACATAAAACAGTTTAGAGAGGAAAAACAAAACAAACAAAAAATTCCAAAACAAAACAACAAAAACCTCACCTTTATTTCCCTAGATGAGCAAAATTTAAAATAAGGGATGCTCTGCCTCACAATGAGTTAAGGATTTGGGGATGCTGATGGGTGGAAGAGGGGGCTGGTACTGTAGCTTTCTAGGCTTAGTTGGCATCTAGCTTGGCCATTTCCTGCACGTATATCCCTATACTCTCACTGTCAAAGAGCACGAAGTACACCGTCTTGATTGAAGAGGACATTGTTGACACAAAATAGCTGGAGATGGCTTTCAGGATCAGCTGAGCAGCTGTTTGCTTTGGGAAGCCATTTCTAGAAGAAGAGAGGGAAAAAAAGAAAAAATCAAGACACTGTGAACCAACTTTTGATGGTTTAACCTCCCAGGGAAAGCTCCAGCTTTTCTCCAACACCTCATGGTAAATAAAGCTGCAAAGACAGTGTTTACAGTCTGAATTAGAAGCTATAAACTTGTTGTTTTTAGACTTAAAATGCTCAAACAGAAGAAAAGCATTCCCAAAATATGAATACAGAGTCTACACAAACTGATGGGTTGAACCTCATAATACCTGATGGGTCAATAATTCTCATTTAACAGGTAAGTAAACTAAGAGCCTGCTGTGTTCTGGAAAGCAGTGTATATTGGAGCTGCAAAGTTAAACCTGTCCTGAAAGCAAAGGAACTGTTAAAGAAAAGTAAAAAGGGACAGAAATCTTGATATAGAATATGAAACATGAAAAGACCCAAAGTACAATATGGTCTTACCACTACTAATGAGAACTAAGCACAGGATTTTACAGGACCTAACCTGACAACCTTTCTTATAAACTTCTTCATATTTTTATCTAGGAATCCTTGTCTTAAACATTCATCTAATCTTCAAACAAGTCAAGCACAAGTAGAATGGTCTGAACAAAGCTATGACCGGAACTTTATGACCTGACTTTTATAGATCATGGCAAACTCCTGGAATTACACCTGGTAACTGCTTGGAACATGGCCTGAACTTTGTTGCTATGTCACTCCTGAAATACTGCTGCTCACCCAGACCATGGCTTTACCCTGCCAAATTCTGTGCCCTCCCCCAGCCTCAGGGCTGTGCGCTCCATAGTCAGTCTGAAGGTGATGGGACATGATGACTCTCTTAGGAGTAGCACCCAAAAAAACCCTGAAGGAGCCTGTTGAACATCACCTGGTTCCTTGACATGCATTTACAGATACCTGGTAGTTAACACTCCCCATTATAAAGTGTGTACTATTAATACTACAAATAATTTACAGATTACACAGATGGATGAGTTCCTCAGTATTTTGTAAGCAGTTCAAAGAAGCTGGGCTTAATTCACCTCTGGCTCTAACAGGTGAACATTTCTTAGCACTTGCTCACTGAAGCACCACACTGGTAGTAAAATGCTATTTAATCTCCCTCTTTTTCTCTGCTGCAACACACCAAATGTGAAGGGCAAGTTCCTGTGACATGGCCCACTTGCTGCACATTGCCTTACCAAAAAACATTCTCACACAGCAATTCTGTGTCAGTCCTGCCTGTAATGTGATATTATACATGCTGGCTTGAAGATAATGTTTGTGGTATTTAAAAAATGATGGCATGAAATAACTTACACTATTTTTTCTTTCCTGAAAATAACTGATTTTTTTCTTCTATTGAAGAAGAATAAAAAAAGAAAGGAAAAAGCATTGTGAGCAAAGCTCATACTATTCTAAAGGCAAATGAGCTGCTCAGGGATAATCAGCTGTGTGTGAAGTTAATCCACTGAGAGCAGTTTTGACACTGGAGCTGCTCAGGAGGTAGCAGCCTCCACACCTGAGCACTTGCAGGTTACTTATGAATGTTCCATCCTTGCATTCAGTGAAGAGATGTCCCAGGAATTCTGCTCCTGAACTGTCATGCAGGGCAGCATCAGAATGGGGACATACACTGCTGCTGAACTGTTCTCAGGGGCCTCTAAAGTCACACAACTTCCACGTGTTCTGGCAGGGTGGTCACACCAGGGCACTTGAAAGAAGAGTGGCTGGTGAAAGGAAGGCACAGTGCCAAGCAAGCTGATAACAATCCATTGCTCAGGACACCTCTCCCAAAAGAAATGAAAGAGAGCAGAAAAATCAGCAGAAAGGTGCTGGCCTGATGGCCATGTGTGGGCTGCAAGAAACAGAAGCCTTATGCACTGATCTATGGGTCTGAGTTAAATTCTTGTGAAAAGGCAGTTTGGGACTTTTGCCAAACCAGTGTCAATTCAGATCAAGGTCAGAGCCTCAGAATGAAATCCCTTCTCAGAGGATGATTTCATGTTCAATCCCTAACTCTCCTTTCCCTTTTCTCCTGCTGGCCCTACCAGACTGAACTCTAGGCTACCTCTGAACAGCACCCAAGCTGTGCTCTCCATAAGTTGGCTGTAGCTGAGCATCTGGCCCAATGAATGCTACAAGTATGCTATTTTATTTCCCCTTGTGATTTATTTGAACTGCCCTCATGTAATCCCATTCCTCAACTATAAAAGAGAATGAAACTGTTTATGTGGGTTTATTGGGTGATGTCTGCTTGACAGATGCCTGTACTAGAACAGCTGCATACATGTGGTGTCTTTGGCATTTGCTATCTTTTAAAGCTTTACTTTTTTCTTTTTTTAATGATTTTGACTTCATAAAAACAAGTATAGAGTATTGTCAGAATATATTATGTTCTCTCAAAAATTAACTTATGCACGAGTATATCTAATTAAGGGGAAAAAAGGAAAAATACATAACCTCATATATTACTCAAGGCCTTTTGATTCCTCTCCATCTTTTAAAAGCACCACTTCAACTGGCTCAAGTAATAATGACATGTATATGCCAAGTGGAGAACTTGCCCCCGATCCTGCCTGTCAGTAACCAGACTTCAGAACAGAATGTGAATCCTGAGGATTGTTCAAGGCTTCATCATCTTCCAGCACCAATCACACACTTCACAACAAGGGCTGGGAATGGCTCTTTGCTGGGAGCTATCCAGAAAAGACAGGGCTGTGTGGAAGATACTTTACATGGTCCCACTTTTACATAACAAATTCCACAGTCACTCTGCACTCTCCACATTATTCCATGGAGGAATAGAGTTTCTCCCAGAGAGTGATTCAGAGCTTCTCTTTCTAGTGACCAGCCTGTGACCCTGACAGCTAATCCAGCAGGTTACTACGAACCCTTTTCTCTATTTCTCTACTGTTCTGCAAAGTTTGCTCAAGTTATCTCCTTAAAATGACACCTATGCAAATTAACCTTAGCTGGAGATTTGTATGATGCATGTTGCTTAAATTTAGCATCCTAATGAAACTTTTATTTCTTGTCATTCACCCAAAACTTCAAATAATGTTTTCTGCCCTAGACCACAGATTATGCAAGAATTAGTCTAGTGTTCCAACACAGCACAATGGGAAGAATATTCTTGTTGTTCTCCAGCCAACTTCTTTAATGACAAACTCAAGAGGGTCAGTTGTTCAGGGTTAAGAGATACAACTGTGTAATTCAGCCTGGATTTGGCCCCTGGTCTTCTTACTGAGCCATCAATGAGGGCTAGGTGTTCCCAGCCTCCCTCTGCACCCCAAACCCAGAGGCCTCAGACTAAAGGTGCAGTCAGTCTGGATTGAGACTTTTAACATGATCTGACTTTCAAAGGCACTGAGCACACTGTAGAGAGCCAGAGGCCCTGAACTTCAGCCTGAAGCTTTCAAAGACCTTGGCAAGGGTAATGAAATAGTCCCATGATGTAAACTGCATGGAATTCAGCTTATGGATTTTGGATGAAAGCTTGAAGTGACTCTGCAAATCCTGAGAATCAAGGCACTTTAGGTTTGCTGCTTAAACAAACACTAAACCATGTCTTCTGGCCATTGTAAGACAGTTCAGTTTCATTACACACTAAAATCAGGCAAAAAGACCCCTTTTCTTCATGTTCTTTTCCACATCTCCGATTTATATGAATGAACTGATTGTCTGAGAGAAGTCTTTTAATATTCTCTTGAAAGTTCATTTTATGCTCTTAATCCATTTGCATGCTTTAAGATTTGCAGGGATCACTATGAGATATGCCAACACTAAACTAGGACTCAGGAAAAACTGCAGGCTCCATGCACTGCCTGAACAAACCTAGAAGAAACTCTTCTTTTAGGGAACTGGTTTAAACACGGAAGAAAAAAGCCTGCATTGTAACAATGTGTTTTGTACACGGGAAGGGACTGGAATACCAGATGGCACTTAGAGAATGTGACCTATTTGGCATCAGGTTTGCCTGACAGCCTTACCTGCCACTGCCAATGGAAGGAAAGGCAATTGATTTCAGCTTCTTTTCATCAGCCAGAGCCAAGCAGTTCTTCACTGTTTTTTCCAGCAGCTCCTCGCACTTGTCTGAGCCCCAGCCTGGGCTATTACAGTGGATCACAAATTTTGCAGGCAGTCCGTGGCCAGCGCTGACAACAGCTAGGAAGAATTGAAAATGAAATATAATTACTTTCCTCTCTTTAGGATTAAAGGAGTGTACATGTGATTAAAATAGCAAACAGTCAACAGACGTTCCTTTAGCCACTGAGAATGTTTTAGATTACAAATCACACAGCCTTAAAATATAACTTGATTACAGAGACTTTGTGTTTTCCATTTCCATCTGCATTTTGCTGTGATAATTTATAAATCATAGCTAGGATCGAGCTTATTTGAGAGAGAGCAAGAATTCATGGCTGACATCAAAGGGAGCACATGTATACTGGGTAAGGAGAAAGGCAGGAGCTGCTAGAATCCAAACCCAGACAAGAGGTGATCTTGCTTTGGCTGGCTTTACTGCAGAGATACAGTAAATAACAGGATGCTGGACAAGCACAGGGAGTTACAACTGCAGCGACTTTCAGCTAGTCCTGCTAAATGTACAGAGCGCTCAGCTAGCTTCTGATCATACCCCAGCCCAAACTGGAGCACTTCAGAGCTACTAGTGCTCTGCAAATACCAAAGGAAGGATGGAAAAGAGGTGAATTCAGATTCTGGCTTTGTCTCTGAATAACTATAATGAAGACATTTTGTGTGATTTCAAGACTTTGGGCCTAGCCTTATTTTAGCTTTTCTGTGTATGGGTCATCCAAGATCACCTGAACAATGCTGAGCTTAGTTTCTCTCTTTCATCACATTCTTGCCAGAGAGGTGTAGAGGATGCATTTACAGATTTGCAGTGTTTGATTCACACTGTTTGTGTAACAACAGGCCAAGCTTTGTATGTACAAAGAAATGAAGAAGAATTTTTAGCATGCTAATCATATCTTATCACCACAATATTATCACGGACATGTGGGGACTAAGAAGATGCAGCAGACCCTGCCTACAAACTGGTGACAGGCAGGGATTCTCCAGATGAGAGGCCTCCTTCTCTGTAGGAGAACACGTCCTGCGTTCACCACTTCCCATCACAGGGCGACAACAGACTGTGCTCTGCCTGCCAGAAACCAGGCTAAGAGGATCTCTGTCATTTCCAAACTCACTGGGCTGTGGTTGCAAACAAAAAGTTGTAACTTGGTTTGTTAAAAAAAAAAAGGTGGGAGGAAGCAAACCACCTTAATCACAAGCTGAGGGAACAAAAACATCTCTCTGAAATCTCACAAGAGCAGATAGTGAGTGTTCACAGAGATTCAGTCCCTAAAATACCCCACAAAAGAGTAGGTATAAAATGGCAGCTTATGTCTTCACAAAACTTCATAAAAATACCAGTAAGTTTTTTAAAAAATTAAAAAATCAGGTTTGAAAAGGTGCTTAGAGATCTGAAATCCTCTATTCCATTCTGGAATGTTTATGAGGCATTTTCTATTTAAGTATAGTAGAAGTAATTCTTGGCACATGATCATCACATATGGATGCTATCTCATGCCTGCTGCAGGAAAGAGAAAATAGACTTTGTCATATGGATCCTGACCAGGGGTTACCCAGAACATTTTGAAGGACAATGGAAGCACAAGCATTTTATTTCTTATGGGTTTGCAGAGTCCAAACATGTTGAATAGTCTGAGTGTTAGGCAATGTTAATTTGTCATAATGTGCAACTCAAATGTTGGCAGATTCAAAATACATCATAAATCCAAGAAAAATCTATTAAAAGCAGTTGACATATCTCTAGTCAGATGTGAAATGTGGATATCATCCCCACCCTGCAGGAATAAAATACTGTATTGATACACATGACCAACTTGAATATTTCTCAGGGAGTGTTTTCCAAGGTAGTCATTAATTAACTCATTAGGATTCTGATGAGGACAACTGTTCATTGCTAAGAGCAGCTGCCCCTTACTTCAAATGCAAATGCACTGAAATGGGAAGTGAGAAAGTGAAAGCCAACTATGAACTTATTCTGTGCTAGTCACATTCCAGGTAAGCATTCTGGTTATGGGTAGATTAAAGGGATGTCCATAGAACTGAGAAATCTGAAAACTGGGTATATGTAGGATTGAAAAATGGATGTATTAGTTCTGCTCTAGAGTCTTCCAGCAAGTCCTTAACAGCCAGTTTATCCCACTGCAGTGCAGAGCTGCCATGGAGTAACACTGCCAAGCAACCCACAGATCTGAGGGATGCACTAACAGCTGAGAAAAAAACCCTTTTCTTTTCAACTTCCCACCTATTTGGTTGGCTGGTAAGCAATCTTGTACAGAAGTTAGTAAAAAAGAAAAATATGAGTAACTGATTCTGCATATCTTTGCAGAACAAAAATTCCAAGAAAAACTTATTAAAATTTTTAAAAAGCAAGAGAGAAACCCCCAAAGTATTAAGCTCCAGAAGTAAACAGTTGTAATTTTTCCTGTCAGAGCTGAATTCTTACATCTCCCCTTCGGCTGCAGTTAGGATTCGTTTACAAAACTGTGCACACTGTATTTATTTTTATAGCATAAACACAGATGGCAGAATCAGCCTTCTATATGAACAACATGGATCAGCAATTTCACAGATGGTATAAAATTATATATTGCCATTATCAAACTTTATTACTCACATAGTAGATTTTTCTCCGATATTACATAAATTTTGATAACTAGGCATCAAAAAGTCGTAAGCTTTTATAGTGATGATTTTGGCACTGATTAAACTAAGTACCCAAGCAGATGCTGAACTTTAAGCACATGCTTAAGTTCAGTGAAAGTCAGCAGCATTTCAGCAAAGCAGATGTTTAACAGAGTCGGAGACTCAAAAATAAGCATCTCATTAATTGCTTTTCTGAACTGTGCCCTTAATGATCCACACTGAGTGTGCACGCACATACCTGTGAACAGCCTGGCTTTACTGTAACACTACAGCACTGCCCATTCCCCAGGTGCTTTGGGAAAGGTTACTTAAGATGCAGTGTGTGCAGTTGAACTGTGGAGAACACAAACACAGCCCTTGGGAGCTGCCTGCACACCGCAGAGCCCCGGCAGTGCCGCAGGGGGAGCCGGGCTGTGTGAGCCGAGCCCCGGCAGTGCAGCAGGGGGAGCCGGGCTGTGTGAGCCGAGCCCCGGCAGTGCCGCAGGGGGAGCCGGGCTGTGTGAGCCGAGCCCCGGCAGTGCCGCAGGGGGAGCCGGGCTGTGTGAGCCGAGCCCCGGCAGTGCCGCAGGGGGAGCCGGGCTGTGTGAGCCGAGCCCCGGCAGTGCCGCAGGGGGAGCCGGGCTGTGTGAGCCGAGCCCCGGCAGAGCTCTGGGCGGGGTCCCGAAGCGCAGCCTCACCTCCGGCTATGTCCAGCGGCCCGTTCTTTTTGCGGAGCTCAATGACGGCTTCCACAAACTCCTTGCCGCCTTTCTTTTCCAAAGTGCTCCCTGAACAGAGAATTGTTAGTTTACTCCTCTGATCTCAGCAGGCATGTGATTCATCATTCGCTTTTGTTACATCACTCTACAGTTTTCTGCCCAAACGTTTTTTGGGGACTGCAAAGTAAGATCTAAACCTTTTGGGACTTGAGAATTAGCTAGTCATTAAAAACAACAAAACAACAACAGAAAGAACAAAAAGACAACCCTAACAACCCAAAAACCTCACACTGGTATCCCTTGCTAACATTCTCAGACTTGAATTTACTGTCAAAAAACATTTGACATGACATCCCTACCTCCTTCCTTCTCATGAGCATCTCTTAGTGTGAAATGTTCCAGAAGAATGTGCTAGCTCAACAGTGGTTGAAGGTTCGTAATTCCTTCCCCTAGGGTTCATTTCCCCTCTTCTCTTAGAAATTGTTTTAAAGAGCCATTTGCCACAATAAGAATTTGAAACTCACCTGATCTTGGTCCCTGACCCCAACAGGTGGCCCCAGGAATGAAACAGTCTCGTGAGTGCAGCGGGCTGCTTTACTTGGTAACTGCCCAGCTTGTTGAGCCACCTTTAACCAAGAGGAAGAGCCTCAGAAATAAGGAGAATCTCCAAGGAACACATTCCTCCAATGAACTTCTCTAACTACAACTAAGGAGCTGGACAAAGTCATTCTGGGAAAAGAGCTGTGCAGTGTGTCAGGGCAACCAAAAGGTATGCTGTTTACAAAGGCAGTCCATCACTAAATGGTTTAGATCTTATTTTGCAGCTCTAGTTTTAAATATTAATGAAAGAAAAAACAGCCCAAGAAAGCAATTTCCTAACTACATAAGCATCCCACATAATTTTGCACTGTGCATATTAATGATAAAGGTAAATAAGTAAAAAGCAGTGATATCGTAAAGGCTCTGATTTGCGCTATTGCTTTGAAAACTGATTTCCAAAAATTCAGAACTAGGATCTCTAAAGATCTATACATTTATTTGGTGACACCCCTTACTTCCACTGATGAAGAAAGAAAAAAAATGCAATTTCTGATGGAAGTGCACATACTATATGCTCCAGGAAGCACAGGCCCTCTTCCAAGACTCTGGTTACTAAATCAGGTTATAACTCTAGGAACTAACAAGACTGCAAGATGCTTTTGGTTTGTTTTGCTAAATTTCTTCCAAACTGAAAAGCTGAAAACAATGCTTTTTTTTCCATTCAAAAACTGACTCTGACCCTGAGTCTATTTTGTTAGTGGCTGAGGACAATTACAAAAGCTCTGCCTTTCCTTTGGCTTTTTCATAACCAGTTCACAACAGGGTTTGCCAAAAACTGGATTGCAAGGTCAGACTGTGTAGGTCAGAGTGTAATTTGCTCTTTGTGCTCATTTAAGCTTTTAAATATGAATACTTCAGGCAAACTGCTAAGAATTTTCTGAAACTTAAAGATACCTATCCCAGTGCAACTGAGTGAGAGGATCACCTTACAAATCTCTTAGAAAAGACAGTAATGGCTTTATTTGTAGCAGCACGGTGTCTTAGGAGACTGCTGGGAAAGGAGATCCAGAGCAGCACTGAGGTGCTTAAAAGCCCTTTGCCCTTCAAAGGCAGTGGAAAAGCACAGCACCCTGTGCCCTTTGCTGAGCCCATCCAGCAGGCGTGCCTGACTCCAGGGCCTTATAAAATCCCCCTGACTGAGAAGGGATGGGGAGGGAATGAAACAGCCTTCCATTCTAGTTACATTCTTGTTGTATATATTTCCATATCATTTCTATTTATATTTATATATATGCCAGTTATATTTCCCATGAGTCCATGAACTCTGATCAGTCCTAAAACCCATGACATTCCTAATCCTTAATTTTCCCCTTTAAGGGGAAACATAATTAAGCCTTGTACAGAACCTAGGAACAGCAAAGTTCTATTAAGTAGGTCATTTCTTTGCCATTGCAAAGCTGTTGTACACTTAATGGAATTTAGCCTAGTTAGGTTTAATTCAATCCAGAAGGATCAGCTTTCTCCCTTCTATTGGGAATTAATTTATAATTAAAAGCAATGAACAACCATGTCAGTTTATTCCACTGAGCTCTCTTCTTGCAGATCTGGTACAAAGAAGAGAAAAAGTAATATTTGGTATGAATGAGTGAAATATTCTGCATTTACTCCTCAATTATGCTCTTCTGATTAATACTGAGTTTATACTGAAATCATACTTGACATCTATGTTGTAAATTGGCTTAATCTGGCAAGGGACAGACTGTATTTAACCATTTTCCACTACACTAGCAAGTTTCTTGATGGAAGTCTTGCTTCACAGCTTCAAGGTTAGTAGCTTATGTGCTCACAGGCATAAATATGTGTCACTCCCATGAGAATAAGATCATTATCTCATGCTTTCCAAGCAGGCATTGGTATCAGTGTTGAAAACAGCGTTAGCAGAAATTGAGGCTCTAAAATTCTCAGGATAAGCCCTCAGTACATTTAAATTGTTAGGGAAAAAAAAACAACAAAAAATTAAAAAAAAATTTAGATGGGTAAAAGTTAATCATTGGAAGCTAAGCATTTGTGCACTTCTATTCTTTCTTACAGCAGTCAGAGGCAACAGGAACCTACACTAAGGAATGAGCAGTCCAGCTTCAAGAGACAATTTTCTTTGCAGGGTAGCAAAGCATTTCTTTGCCACAGGGTAGGAGACAGGCACATTGGCTAAATGGGTCTGGTCTGACAGACTTTGGAAGCATTATTCTTCAGGTACAGGCTACTATGACACTCTGCATGTGATTTAGCCAGCAAAGTCACAGTGCTTCTGTCCCAACAGGCTGACCAGAGCTACATTTCTCTGCTTGTTACTCAGAAAGCAGCCCTTTCAGAAAAAGCAGGTGGTGCAGGACATGTGAGTACTGAAAACAAGGCCTCAGGCATAAGGAGCCAACTCTCACAGCGATGGTGAGGTCAAGATGAGATGCAGAACAGAGGCTGGGATCAGCTGACTTGTTCTTAAGCATTGCCAGCAACTTCTGCATTTGGCCCAAATTCTGATTTGCCTTCTCAAATTACCAAGGCAGTTCAATCAAAGTACTCCTATGATTTTATAAAATCCTTCAAAATTCTGTATGTGAGAGGATTAAAGAGAAGGGCTAGGAGTAGAGTTACTCAGGGGACAGTTCAGGTGGCTGAATTAAGAAGTCTGTCCTGTTTCCTGTCATGCCTTCTCTCATCCGTGTAGCTCAGGTGACTGATGTGTGTGCAGCACTAGCCTGGGCTTGTGGGAGTGAGGACCATGGAGCAGGGCTAGGAGGGTCATCGGTCCATAAGGATAATCTTAAGAGTTTGGGAAATACAGACAGGTTAGATCCAGCCAGTGAATCCAGATGTGAACATCTGAAACTTGGCATGGAGAGGGTGCACTGGAACTGGTTGGAAATCTAAAGATCAATACTCAAGCCACATTCCAACTAGGCACTTTACACGTCAAACCAACAGTGGCGTAATTCATTTTCCTTGGTCACGTGCCTGCATTTAATGCAACTGTTCCTGCACTTCAATTTTGGTGGTGCACTCCACTGTCACTTCTGAAAGGCCGATTTGGCAATAAAAACCAAAAATGCCCGCTAGGTTTGCAATTGTTCATTTCTTGTCATGATCAGTCGGGACTGCTGGAAGTGAGAAATGAATGCAAATCTGCATAGCTGCAACAAGCTGGTGGCTGCTGATCGACCATGCACACACATACGAACTCCGCAGCACTGAACTTGCCATTACCTACTTCACCACCGGTGTAGAAGTCAGAGTTTGTCGGGTGAACGACAGCATCACTGTCGATCGTGGCAATGTCAGCCTGTACAACTTGCAACTACAACAGGTAAACAGATGTATATCAACCACGTTGGACAGAGACCCAGCACAGGCTCTACATTTACACATGTACCAACGTCCATATTTTCCTACCTTTACATCTCCAAACCTTGCGCCAAAGGAGTATGCTGAGTTGTGTGTGCAGGTGTGTGTAGAGAAAGGGGTGTAGGGAGCAGGAGGAGGAATATTGAGTATGACATGATCAAATAAATGTTAAAATGACAAGTCAGAGCAATCACATGAGATCATTTCCAAAGTTTTAAAATCAGCTAATGCCCCATTTCACTTTGCAGAAACCTAGAACAACCAGTTCCCCACAGAGCATGACATTAAAATATGGAATCTGTTTAAAAAAGAGAAATTCAGCATCATCAAACCAAACAAAATAATTAGTTTCTCCATTTTGTCAGCACTAATAAGCTGACAGGCACTGATTTTCATATGGAAAGCCATTCATCATTTTGTTTCTAAAAATGCCAGTTTCCTTCACATGTAGGAAACTGTGTATTTGCAGCCATGGTTGTACAGAATTTGCTTTAAAAATTACAAATAATTGTTTGTATAGTTTAAAAGTTGAGGCATATCTTTTAATAATGTGCTGGAATGGCTAAGACACTTGCAGAAATATCTGTATTTCTAAGAAAGGCTGATATAAAAATTAGCTTTCTTAGACTATTTTTCTTGTTAAGTTACTTCTCTACATTCCCATAGGAAATGCAGCAGTATTAGAAATATGGGTTGTATTCCATTAAGGTAGTGTCAAAAAAAGACAGCAGCAGGTCTACTCAGATAAGAAGGGATGGCAGTACATAATGCATGAAAAGCAATTTTTGTTTTGCTGAAGAATAAACTTCTGCTAAAAAGGGACTTTGTGATTTCTTATCAATCTGAAACAAGAGAAAAGCTTTAAAAGTGATTCTCCACCCATGACAGTTCACTCTTGGTATAATACCAGTATTTGTTTCCAGCTCAATGTATAAGTGACAGAGAAGAATTAAAACATAATGGAAACAAATTATTGACTGAATTAAACATCAAACCAAGGCATGAAAGATTTGGGGATAGCTTATTATGTAATAAGCCCTTTCCAAAATTTTTAAGCCTACTTGAAGTATCGAAATAAAACCCCTGAGACCGCAGGTAGAATGGAGAAACTGCTTATTTTGAGAAAAACCTGACAAAAAAGTATTTTAGTCCTCAAAGTATCCAAATAAGAAACCCCCCAAAATAGCTAACAGTCACATATGATCATTATGGAAAAGAATTTAAAATTTTTGAACTGAAATCAGCTTGAAGACTAGCAATAGCTGCAAGTATTTAGAATTGGTCAAAAAGCATTTTGAATATAGTTCTTCAACAAAGCAGGACCTGCAAGATTTGAATTTCTGCTCTGATTAAAGGTATGAAGCCCTAGAGAGTAAATTCTGGGTTCCATAATTTCCATGTGACCGTTAGTTGTGTCAACCCATGCCCCATTTACCTAGGTCATCTTTAAGGTCAATGTCAGCATTGGTAGGATTGATAATGGCCTCCACCTCGAAGCCGGCTAAATTACTGATTTCACTGTGAATAAGGTTCAGCTGAAAAGAAAAGCATGAGGTGGGAAATAACAGGACAGCTGGGAAATCACAGAGAAGCTGCAGAAAAGTGAGCTTTGCAACACAGATGGAGATAGCATCACTGCAAACAAATATGCAAAATAAAAGGCAGGTCATAAAGGGTTATTAGCCCAAAAAAATTCAAACACAAGACTCAAGCATTGTTCATACTGGGAGAACATGAATGTATCTACTAGCAAGCTCTATTTTGGTTTTATGCTGATCACTATTTGGGATTCTTATTGTTATCCAGTATCTAAAGGGGACTTACAAGAAATCTGGATAGGGTCTTTTCATGAGGGCATGGAGTGACAGGACAAGAGAAATGGCCTTAAACTGATGGAAGGGAGGTTAATATTAGATATTAGGGAAAAAATCTTCCCTGTGAGAGTGGTGAGGCCCTGGCACAGGGTGCCCAGAGAAGCTGATGGGGCTTGGAGCAGCCTGGTCTGGTGGAAGGTGTCTCTGCCCATGGCAGGGAGTTGGATTGAGATGAGATCCCTTCCAAACTATTCTGTGATTCTAATTTTGCCATTAAATGAGTGTGTTTGTTTCTTCCCCACGTAAAGATGAAGGACACCCTGAGCATCCCTTAAGCATCAATTACAGGGATGCTGGGACCATTCTGCCCTGAAACAGGATCAAAGCTGCTGCTCCTCCTTAAAGCCAGCAAACATGAGCCTATCTCTGAGAAAGCAGACACTTGTCTCCAGCGATTCCTCCATCCCAACAAGGAGATGTGGTTTTTTTTCTTTCCTTATCAGTGGTCCCCATGTTCTGTATCACAGCACTTCAGTCCTCATTACAGTTCTGCAGCCTTTGGGAACGTCTGGTGAGGTACTGTAAGCAGGCATATGATATTATGTGCTCATTGCTTCTAGTATTTATTTTGTTTGCTTTACTTCCTTTTGTCCCTTATGAAAGCAAAGATTTTTAACCCCACCCATTACTGCTCTTTACTCCTCTAAGCACCCCCATATATTTCAAGCATGTCTTTCAATTTCTTTATTGTTATAAATCAGGAGGATCTCTCCTGGGCACACAGGAAACTGCAAGGCAGCACAGAGATCTGGAGACTGACCTCACATCTGCACCAGGTGTTCTTAAAACACAGTTTGGGTGTCTTCTCATAGGATGTGACCAACACCACAGAAGCAACTCTACAATTTGAGGCAACCTAATGGGAATGCTGAACTTGGCAAAGGTCAAAACTGCAGGTATGGGAAGTTTCTAGCCAGGGTTTGAGCAGGTTGTGACGCTGCTTTATGGCTTCTGTTGGAAGTCTGATTTCACAGGCACCAAGTTTATATGGACAAAACTTTAAATACTTTAAAAGTGCAAAAGATTTTCCAGATTTTTTTTTCATTTCGGGAAATACATTAGCTACAGCATGACCTATGCCTGTGGTTACAATACGTATTTTAGATTATTTTTTCAGCAGCTGTTTGGGTGATACAGAAAGCAACCATGAAGGAGAAAGCTCTCATTCATTTATGTAATTCCTGCAACCAGCTGCAGCTAAGCCAGCCTTTCCTTTTAATCCAAAGCCCTCAGCCTACAAAGCATAACATACATCTTCAGGCATGGTACTTCATATCATCAATATCAGAATTTTATCTCTTGTTTGTTATAGCCCATGTTCTTAAACTTAATTCTTCAAATCATTTCTTTGTGTATGTTAATTTATTAACAGGGAATATGAGCCAGTCCATGAAACCCATACAAGTGAATGGGACATTTAAGGAGGCCACCATCCCTATATTTAAATTTTCTGGAAAAAAATTCCACTTCATTCATTTGGTTCTATGAAATGACCCTTTTTCTCTTTTTAAAAACCTGCGATTTCATCTAATTTGCATATGTTGCTTGAGTAAACTATGTTACCTCAAACTAGGGTGATTTTGACTAAAAATGAGCATAATTCAGCCCTGTTTTAAGTATGTGTCTGTTCAGGAATTTGTAATAAAATCTAAGAAAGCTTCCTTTCCAAATAGGTTGGAATCCTTTAATACTTCACACGTGGTGAGTTATTCATGCTGGAGTTTGAGTCTTGAGTTTGACTACAAGCAACTGCTGTTTAAAAAAAAGTCAAATCAAATCAAACCAAAATGTTAAAAAAACTTCATGAATTTAAAATTAAAAAAAACCAAAAACCAAAAAACAACAGCAAAACACATGCACACACCATGACTGTATTGTGGAGATTATAGTATGTTCCTAAACATATTTTGCTTATTCTGTAAGTGATCTTTTTGATTCCTAATTCTGAGCTCCACAAGTTTTTGCCCCAGATCTATCAGCTGCAGACTCGTTTTGTTTTGGACCTTAAATCTGTCTCTGAGCCCACTCATATATGGGATTTACATAACAGCTAGCTGGTAATTAAAGTTTCAATTTCACAACAACAAGAAAATGTTTAAAAAGCTGCCCATGACTGATAGCATGGGCTGGCAGCTAAGTCTTATTTTACAAAATTCTGCATTTATTGCTCAATGCACTGTTAGCTATCCAAAACAAATCAAATATTAATCAAATTTTTTCCCGTGGAATTAAATCCTCCAAAGAGTAATTGCTTGATTTCACTACCCAATAGCATGTATAGCAAGTGATCCCCTAAAGGGCCACTTAAAAAAAAATATATACACAACTTGCATATACATGTGCAACAAAGAATGGACAAAACTTGAGGTAACATTTCAATTAAATGTTAGTTAGATAAAATGCAGATGGCACTTAGCACATCCATGAGTATTTCCTAAGCCAAGCCTGGCATTTCTAATTTCAGACAAAATTACCTTAAAAGTCTTGAAGCTTTTTCTGGTATGAGTTTCCTACTGAAAACTGAAGATGCCTATTGCAGGCCACAAACTGAGATCTCTTGGAAGGTCCAAACCTTAAAGCTTAGACTTGAGATTCTGCAACTCTGCCTCTACTCTGTAATCCTCTCAGGAAAAACAAACTAGTTAATGCGCACAATGCCACATTTCCACTGGGATGTCACTTGTGGATGTGCAATCATTTACATATTAACTAGATTTTAATAATTAATGTGGCACTAATAAACATCTACAGGTATAACTGAAGGGTTCTTAGCCATTTCATGACCTCTAAGAATTTCCAGCTCAATGTCAGCAGTTACCTGAAGATTTAATGCAATAACTGTAATTTTAAAAACTGAACAATACCCAGTTTTGCAACATTCTCATTTGTGTTTTTTGCATCAAATTAAATCTGGGGTTATTAGAAGGATGAAGAGCTGCTCTTGCTAGTAATCTCCTTCCCTTCTGTAAACATGGAGCCAAGAAAAAGATTTTTCCCATTAAACACTTATGAATGATGTGATATCAAAACCAAGATTATTTTCTTTCTTCTCTGCATTTAGCAAAGGATTTTCTGATCTGGCAGATAATGGTTTTGTAAACCAAACAGACGTGCTGAAAAGGTATTCAAGAATGTCACAGGAGGTTTGAAAGATCCTGATTGATTGATCTCAGCAGCAATTCTTCAAATGCCTTCTCTAACCCTCAGAACATGATCTGTTTGATTTGGACTGTTCCCTCACAGGAGACAAACAGGTTTTCATTTTCTTTTAATTTCTCTTTTCATTACATGTTCCAACAAAGGGCTAACCCCTGGTCTCTCTCATGTGCAGGGCTAACTGACACAGAGCCAGCGCAGGGATGGATGTGTCACACCAGGACTTTTCTCACGGGCTGGACTCCAGTGAATGAGAAAGCCAGACAGTCCACTCCCAGTACCAGGACTCACTGGGAAGCTCTACAACAGACTCTGACTCTGCCCACCACAGCTTAAAGCAGTCCTGGAGCTCATGATTTTCTTCCACTGAGCCCAGCAGGAAAGCCCCACTGATTTGCTGCGTCAGTCCTGCTGGAACACACTGGGTCTTATTACAGGTTTCCTATGGTAACTAAAATGAGCTCAAAATCAGCTCCAGAAGTCTGACGTTACTTGCTTTCTTGAAACAGTAATGTAGACTATAAATTTTGGGTTCTAATTTAGTCATCAAACTGTCTTTGAAAAGCCACCCCCCTAATAGGAGCAAAATAAAAAAAACCAACCCTACCAAACCAGCCATCTAGCTGTAGCTGTAAAATTAAATGTGGAAAATCAGAAATGTTGAAAAAAATTTTACTCTCGTGCATGTTAAACTTGGCAAACAAACTGGAGGATAAATGGAGAACACCCTCAGTATAAAATAAAAATGAGTCAGAGGAGTTACATTCCACAATGGACAATGGCTCATCTTTTATGGCTTACGACACAATGATTTGATTATTGAATGATAGCAGAAAGATGCAGTTTTACTTATGAAAATTTTGCATCACAAATTAAAGGCAGGTTTCAGGATAAAAGACCAAATTAATTTAATGACTTGTCTCTTTAAATGGATCCTCTTTAAGCAGATATGTATTTGCATTAAACCAACCCACATCCCAAATCATATTCACAGGGAAAAAAAGAATTGTTGATCTCTAGCTTTTCATAAACACATCATTCATTATTACACAGCATTAACTTCTGTAAATCACAAAGCAGAACACAGCATAAAACCATTATTATGAACAAATGTCTAAAACAGGTTTTGATAAAAACCTGTAAATCATTTACATCAGCAATGAAGTGGGCTGACTGTTGGAAAAATGAATTTATGCTTAGAATCATCTCTTTGGCAGATGCTTATCTGTAACAATTATGTTGCTTATGAATGAGGCAGATTACAAGCACACAGGCTTTCCTTCTAATTAAGTATTTAATTATGTGGTCACATGAAGACTTATTTATGTACTTTTTAAAATGCTCTAGAAATGTTTTGGAGAATTTCTTTGAAATTATAAAAACCAGTATCATACATCTCCTTGATTGCTCAGTGGGGAAATGTCCATTGTACCTAGATGTTTTCTGGAAAAGGGGGTAGTAGGAGGGGGCTATTCCCTAAGCAGCACAGAAAAATAGGTATTAATTCATAAAAATGCAGGATCATACCTTCTGGCCAAGAAACAGGCTTTTGGTGGACAGGACTGTGAAACCATCTGCAGGAGTTCCCTCTGTTGTGCTGTCAGCACTGGCTGATTTGCTCACTTCTCCCTGCTTCTTCTTCCAGAAATACAGTTAATTAGTTAACTCAAGCCTCTGAGAAAAACAGTTTAATGCCACTAAGATATATGACATGCACTAAATGCTTAGCAGGCAATAAAACGCCTGTACAAACAGTGGCGGTGGATTTTATCCTGTAGTCCAGCCAAAGTCCCTGATAACAGCACAAGGGATCAATAGGAAAAACGACCTCAACGTCTGCAGAGCTACAGGTGCCTCCTCTTGCCCACAACAGTGCACAGTTGAGATGACAGTTGTCTTAAATGTTGCAGGAAAACATATAAACAGCCCCAAACTTCTAACAGCTTTCTAATGGCTTGTGTGGACAAAGATTACAGATCTGTGTGGGCAGACATTCATTCTAAGCTAGAAACAGACTTGTCAGAGAATAAATTTTATCTGTGAAGGGAGGTGCTCCCAGATTCCACAGACTTATTTTTAGAAATTCTCCTTTGTAATGCAGCTGTCCTTAGAAGCAGTGTCAAAAGAATACATCTACTTTCTATCTGCCTGCTTGCAGGAAATGGGCTGAACAATTTTCTGTCTTATTTAACATCATCACCTACTTTCACCTCCAGTGAAACTGCTGGAGGAGAGAGGAGTTTCCCTCAATCACCATTTATTTTTTCAACTTTATTACTGCAGTGAAATACCAGGTTTCAGGAATTAACTGATTTACTGCACAAAAAGGAGAATTAGGAACATCTGAAAAGGAAGTAAATTCACGAAGGCTGTGGTTATAAACTCAATTGGTACCAAGAACAATTTCACATTTTCAATAAAATTATTACTTAAAATTTCATATAAATATTTGGGCATTATAAATATTGGTTATTAGATTATTATAAATATTTGATTATGAGTTATAGTGCCTCAGCAATATCTGTGTTGAAGCACAAAAAGGACACCTGGAATACTGAGCAAGCCATTGTTCTCCTATTGTCCCTTTCCAAAGTATAGAAACTGAGTCTGAGGCTGAACAAGTAAAATGACTGATACAAGGGTACTTAGAAGCTGTAACCATGCTTTACTTTACACAAGTGTTTTGAAAATTAGATTTGCATGGGTCTTATTTCAATTCCCCAGGAGTTTACTGTTAGCCAAATACCAATATAGTAAGCAGACAATACAGTTTATTGTGTGGAAGAAAAACAGAACCCCACAACAGACTTCCTGCTTTTGTAATCAAGCAGGGCAAAAACATTCCAGATTTAGGGGAATTATTAGTGCATGTCATTGGAAGCATTGCATTTGAAATGTCAACTAATAGGTGTTCTGAGGCAGAAAACTAAATTCAACAGTTTAAAAAGTCAAACGAGTGAAACAATCAGAAGACTGACCCAGTAAATAGCAACAGGATGAAGAAGCTTTGCTTGACCCAGAGGCAACTTTCACATTCCTTGTCCATTTCATGTGAAATTCCTTTACTTTTCTTCCTACTTGCCTAATTTATTGCTTAACTGCAGTTGTTTTGCAGAATTAAAAACATCCTTGGCTACACATGTACTCATTAGAAAGATTCCCTGCTCCTACAAACTGAAACCTGTAAGGCATGGCCAGTACAGCCCCCAGATGCTTTCCTCTCCTGGTACACTCTCTGCCCACCTCAGAATGCTTCTTACAGAGTATTTATGGCCCATCTGTCTGTGCTGCAGACCTGGGCCACTCCTGAGGGTGTTCATGCTCCAGCTGCACCCAGGAGAGGGCAGAGCTCCTCCTCCCCTGTTCACGCTGAGGCTGAAATCACCACTGGTCACAACACACGCAATGCAGAGCTGACCTAGTGTGAAGCTCCCTGCAGCTACTGCTGGCAAGCTTGTTTGGGTTTATTTTAAACACATTACTCTACCTTGGATTTCCTTGCTCCTTTCTTGCCGCCTGTTTTCTTTGATACAGTTTTTTTCTGTGATGGAGACTTTGCCTTCTTTGCTGGGGGTGGAGTGATGATGGCTTCCAGTTTTCCTTTTGATCCCCTCTTCTTTGCCAACAGCTCTGGGTGAATATTGGGTAACACTCCACCACTGGCTATGGTGACCCCTTTCAATAGCTAATAAAAAAAAAAAAAAAAAAAAAAAGTTATAAATGACAAATTCTAGTAATTACTCACCAATAAATAGAATATAGGGTTTACTGCAAATTTTGTATACTGCCTTGAGTTTCTCCATCATTATCCTTGAAGAAGAGATAAGAGTGAAATGGAGCTGACCACATACTAGATTTTTTCTTAGAAAAAGAAATTTCAAAATGGAGGGTAATATTTACACAAATCTCTATACCTGTAAATCTTTCTTGAAAAAAATATACAGTTGAAGATCAGTTCATTCAAGCCTTTAAAAGCAGAGGTAAAATATATCATGTTCTGCATTTAAAACCACTTTAACTCAATTTTATACATCTAACTGGGACTAATTCACTATTCAGGAAGATACAGACAGTGACATCAAAGTCCCCCAGGTACTCCCACCTTCTGATTTGTCTTTACTGCTCCCCACTTTCAACTCAGTGAGGCTCCAAGCTTACAAAGGGATAATAAATGGAAAGTATTACCAAATTTCAGGCAAAGACAGAAGGAGGGTGGTTGGGGAGTATTATTTTTTTCCTGCTCCATCATGATACACAGATTTGGAAAAAGCATCTTTTCAGATGGGTTTTTACAGCACCTCGTACAAAGGTACATTAATTTCAGCCACAGCCTCTGGCTGACACCACAGCACTGTAATAATAATGCCAGATTTTTTTGTGGCCAGGTTAAAGGCATCTTTAAGTCTGCAAAGGACACAGATTTGCAGGAGTTTGGAGCTCCTCTGTGGTCTCAGTAAGAGACTTCAGTGAGAACAGGACAGGTCCCACTGAGTTCTCAGCTGCCTAAGGGGGAAACTAAAAACAAACAAAAACCCAGCATCTGCAGGATTTCCTCTGTATCCTAGAAGAATTTATGACAATACCCTAGTTGAACAGAAAGAGTTATAAATAGTGTTAGAAAACATCATTTTACATCTCCATTGCATTTTTACATGTTTTAGGAGTACTGAAATACATAATTAAGCTCAGTGCTGTAGTTAGTTACACAGCCAGCATGCTAGTGAGTGTTTACTGCTGTGCTGCTCAGTAAGTAGAGGTCTTGAGTTACCAGTCAGCTATATGGAAAGACAATTTAAGAAGCCCTAAAGGGAATCCTGACCTTCACATGGCAGAGGTTTTTCTTACCTGATTTAATTCTTCATCGTTTGCTACAGCCAACAAGATGTGTCTAGGAGTGACTCGACCCTTCTTGTTGTCCCTTGCTGCATTTCCAGCCAATTCCAGAATTTCCGCTGGGGAAAAAGTAAGCTTCTTTTAATTACAATGTGGTCATTAAGAAAAGTCAGTGTGTTATTTAGCATCCATGCAAAAAGGTGTGGGAATTACATCATGTTACTCCTAACTGCTGTAGATATGCTCAATAGACATCTAACTCTAAAATTATTATCCTGTTTTTATATGTCTAATCACTGAAGAACAAATGCACACTTAAGTCCAGTCTTTTAAACTAGAATTATTATTTTTTTATTCTTCTGAAGCAGTTTCCCTAGGTTCCTCACTTTTCAGTGATCTTCTCAAAGCTACTGTGTGCTCATCTCTTAGGAACCCTCTCATAACAGGGGACTCTAGAGTACAGTAGACACATAAATTCTACAGGTCTTTTTCTCAAACCTGTCAAATATGAGTTCTGGCTTGCATTGCTTCTACTTTTTTATTACTGGAAAAGACACTATTCTCAATGACTCATTTTTAGCATTAGGGAACCATGTAAGCACACATCCAAGTCAGGACACTAAAAATATAAATTCTGTTGCTACACTCATTTAAGGATTTTTTTTTTCTCTGAGAAGTTTTTAACTAGAAAAAGTAACTGATGAATCATGTTTGTTTGCTCCTTATAAATTATTTCCTCAGAAGATATTTCCAGCGCTGACAAAACGTTTTAACAGCTATGCGTATAATGGCTTTTACTGAATTAGGAAAGATAAACTTGCTCCACTTGCAAGGATCTTTGAAGAGAAAGGAGCGAGCCTTACCTGCTGACTGATCTATCTACAAGCCTTGGGCAAGGATGCAATTAATTACAAGAAAGTCTGGGGAACAATTTAAAAAAATGACATAACATGTTTATCAGACTTTGCAATTATGTGCTACTTCTGTCTTCATTACACCTAACCTTTCATTTCCCTCTCTACAATATGTGTTTTTCTATTGCATTTGGTGGATTTCCTTTTGCTTATCTGGTAATGTTTGGAGAAAAAGAGGGGGGAAAAAAAAGGAAATACCTTTTTTACATCTATTACACACTAATATTAAAATGTAACATTACAATAATATATGAGCTCGATTTCACATTTAAGAGCTGACTACACCATAAGAGCTCCTCCCTAAGCTTGCTTTAGAGGGAAAGAGAACTGAATTAAGGCATTAACGTGGAAACAAAAAAGACAAAAATCAAAGTTAATGTGACCACATGCTTTTACCATAGGACACAGTAAATCTTCAGTAATACTATGAAGCACAGACTACAGCTTCTCATTAGACTGAATTTAACATGATTCTTCAATTATTTTTCATCCTAAGTCCAATAAAAAGTAAGCCATGATGCTTACTAGAAAACTTTCAGCTGCTTCTGGATGTTCTAAAGTCAAAGTTCATTGAGGACTTTGGTGTGTTTTCACTGTTTTTGTGTTCTTCAAAGCACACAATCAACTTTATTATAGCATGAGGCAGAATATTAAGTCTAAACCCCCAGAGTAACTCAACATTTCATGCTGACAACAATTGCTTTAATTTACTTTTAAAGCAGGACTAGCAGGGTAAGGTCAACCTGCCCATGCCTTCCACACCTCCAAAGAACTGAATTAAGCCGGCACAATCCTTTTGACATCCTTCTGGCAAGGCCCAGCTCAGCCATGTGAGGTTTAGCTGCTGCAGCCTGTGGTGGCAAAGCCCTGCATCACCTCCCAGCGGACACCCGGGCATCCCCAGTGACCTCAGCGAGGCTCTGTCACCGAGTAACGCCACCACCCCCACCTCCTCACACCACGAATGCAACTGTTTGTATCTCAGACTGAATCCCAGCTGAAAAGCAAGGGAAGGCTTTGCTGCTTTTTGGTTTGCCTCTGCTCCCCCACGTCCGCTGCTTTCCGGCACCAGGCCCTGCTGAACAGTCGGGCCGTGTTACTCTCTGTGACGGATCAGCACAGCTATGCAGACAGGGCACGCTGGAACTAAAGACTCTAAGAAAGTGTTATGCCTGTAAAGCACACAGGAATGTTTTATTTGTTCCTCATAAAACTAAAATGTCTGCCTTGCACAGTGGAGAACTGTTCTTGTAAGTGCTAAGCCCTCTTCCTTGGACAGGAAACTCACTTTGAAATTACAGTTTTCTAATGGTCCTTTAGGGAAGTTGAGGTACCCCACTTCCCCTTCAGGAAGAGAACGCTTTGCACTGGTATTGAGGACCACAAAAGAGGAGCTTGGGGAGAGGGAGAGAGGAGGAGGCCATGGAGGGTGGAATTTCTCTTCTGGCCTTCTCCTCAGTGCTCCAACAATAATCAAATATTGCTTCTACATGCAGAGAGACCCACAGCACTGAGAACTGCCAAACTCAGCTATGTACACAAGTCTGGTCAGAGGGGGACTCCTATTTAAAAACAGAGGATTAGGAGGTATTCAAGCTGAAGCCAATATAGGCAACAGTTTTTTGATTTAGAACTGACAAGAGACAAACCTAATCCAAATCCAACAGATCAGAACACTTAGAAATGCTGGAAACGAAGGCTTTCTGGATGCAGACAGGATTCAAACTACTTGCCTGGATTTTTCTTGCAGATAGCACTACTTTCACATCTGTTTTGTGCTGGTTTAATTTTGAAGATTTAAATGGTGTTTTGCCCTTTTTTAAAACCAATCTTAAATGAAAGGAAAATCTAGATCTCTCTGTAAGGGATCTGATTCAAATTTTCAGAAGAGTAACTGTGGATTTTCCTGGAAAAAGGAGTAGGCAGGAGAAAGTACTTAAAATTGAGACTGGACTTAAACACTTAGGTCAACTCATCTTTGGAAGTGTCATTCTACCAGGTTCAAAGGTTTGAGTCATTGAGGAGTTCTGCTTCATTAAAACTAATCTTCCCACAGTAGGAAAAAACAGACACCCAAAAATCAACTCCAGCAACTAAGCAGGGTCAAGAGAGAAAGCTTTGCTTAGAATTGTTGAGGCAAAAGCAAATGTTAAGAGCTTCCATGACATCAGGTTTCACTCAGCTTGTATTTATCCAGCCAGAAGACCAAAACAAAAATGTTTTACAAAAATGAGGCCTCGCAAAAAGGATGGAAGTTGCATAATGTCTATTCCATTCATTTCACATATTTACTCAAGGCATTTCCCCCCTAGAGAATAATTACATCACCACCACTCAGGACTCACTTTACAGAACCACAGAACATGAAGAGCCCTATTTCTTAAAAAATGATGAAAAAATCCCAAGTTTTTCAATATTATATGGTTTGGAAGGCATCCTTCAACTACTACATACTGAAATCAGCTTAATATGAAGGGAAACTCCATCTGCACAAATGCCTTTTTCTGTGCTTTTGAATAATTTTAAACAAAAATGCAAACCAACATGTATTGTTTAAGTACAGATATAAAACAAACCAGAAAAAGTGTGAGAGCTGTATAATGAGGAAAAGAAAATGAATTAGGAATGCCATTCAGCACGTGATATATTCATGTATGGACAGCTGTTTAATAGCAAAAGAGGCATGGATGCCTCAGAAAACCTGAGCATATCAATTTGATTTAAAAGATATAGTTATGATTAATATTTTTCTTCTTTTCAGTCATTATTAAAGTAGAAGTATTGAGTGGGAAACCCTAAAAGTTAAGAAATTTTCCTTAAAATTTATCTTCAAGGCATTTTTCATTTAGATCACTTGAAAAACTTCTTCGCAGTAGTTACAACTGGGATACGGGTAGTGAAAACTGGTCTAGGCCTGTTCTCAGCACTTGGACCAAAACTGCTTTTCTTCAGCTGAGGTTTTAAAAAGTTCCGTTAAATATTTTTAAAGGAGAAAAGTAAACCAGTTGTGTATAGTCACATTTCAGCTGGAGATAAGACCACAGGAAAAGCTGTTCTCAAGACATTTCCTACTCATATACAACCAAAACGTGTCAGAAGTCTCCACAGAAACCTCATCCTGAAGTTTCAGGATACAGATTTCAGTTTTCCTCATCCTTTCCTCCCAGAGACTCTGGTCATCTCTTAGACATCCTACTAAGTTCCCAATTTCACTACTTGCATTTTCCTGCTTCACAGGGGGCTGCTCTCTGCTCTGAGTATTGTTACACTGGTATTTCACTTGCAAATTCTGGAACAGAACACAACACGTGGTTAAAATGAAACTAATTACTATTAAAACCAGAACAAAGCAGGCACAGTAGAAACTGCAGACCCGGATGCTGCAAAAGCAAATGCATCCTCCTCTCACTCCTGGAGAGTGCTCTAGTTCATTTATTGCTAGTTTTCAAATTAAATATTACTGGTTATTACTGACTAAAACTCCTCTCAAGCCTAAATGACAAAGCCTTTAGCTTATCATGCATTCCAGGCTGTAATACTTTCTCAATGTAAACAGTCAATTCAATTGGTCTGACTTCATCCCCAAAATGTTTTTTTTTCTCTTTTATTTTTGGTTTACATCTCAAGATAAATTATAGCTGTTGCACTGAATCTCTTTGTCCACCTTGTCTTCAGGGAGATGAAATCATATCTTTGAAAATTAAACTTTTAACAACTAACAGGTGATGTGCTGACACAAAGCCAATTTCTGAACATCCAAATTCCAACAGGAACAAATCAGGGGTTTCTAAAAGAATTGTGAAGCCACTCCTGAAAAGAAAATTGAAAACAATATCCAGAAACCAAAGAAAAACGAATGTTGATACAATTCCACTGAGAAAACATGTATTTGCTACAAAGCCAACTACATGACAAGAAATCTGCTTATTGTACTTCAAACTAATCATCTTTCCCATCAGCATTTTATTGACTTGAGATTCATTTTCCGTGATTCCGGAAGGTTTTAACCCAATCAACCCAAATCAACCAAGGCTATTAAAGGGTTTCCTGCATTCTTCTCTCTGTGTATTCCACCCAATCCCCCTGGAATCTGCAGTTGCAAGAGTAAAGGTAGAATCATTTAACAACACTTTCTCTCTTATGCATTCCAATAAAAGAGTTCTCAGCCTTGGTTCAAAGTCATGGAAATCTGATGCAGTGAAAATCAGTTCAAGAAACTTTACTGCTTTGAACAGGCCGTGATGAAACCTTAACTCTCAGCAGGCCAATAGTTCTCTTAGGATGTGATAAAAACCCCAATCCTTTCAGTCTTGAGTATCTGAGCTATATCAAAACTAGGCCCCTTCAACAAAAAACTGTGAACTTTGCCAAGTTATTTTAAGTTTTGCATTTCTGTGAGGCAGATGACAGACTGCTGTTTATATAAAACACAAATTCAGGCCACAAAAGCCACTTCCACTTAGAGCCTTCTGATCTGACTTACATGTCTTTTCAGCTTTTCATCCATTATTTTTTTGTAAGAGACCCAATGTTATTTAACTTCCTTTTTTTTTTTTTTTTTTTTTTTTATTTCTTGTTTTTTAATTATTTCTTAATTATTCTTGTTATTTTAATTTCTTGTTTACTATTAATCTATAAAAGACATGAGAGTTCAATCGTCAGAGAAACCTGAATTTCAACTCGGGCCTTATTTACTACAGTGGCCACACCCTGAGTACTAATTTAAAGAGATAGCCTAGCTCTCCTCCACAAGAATCCTGATCTAACTCAACTCAGCCTTCATGCTTTTTCAGTGGAGCTTCCTCTACCTGGAAGTGCACTTTGCTGTTCCTCCTAACAGCTTACATATGTTCCAGAAATGCATTCAAACATGATTAAAGTGACTGCTGCCAGACGTTACCTGATCAAGTGCAGCATGTGGCACTTGGGGACATGGTTTAGTGTTGGACTTGGCAGCACCAGGTTAACAGTTGGACTTGATGATCTTGGAGAGCTTTTCCAATCTAAATGATTCCATGTATGCTTTGGTCTGGCTCTTAAAGAATACAGGAGACTACTCACATCCTGAGACCCGGGCCTGGCTTAGTCTTTAATGCTGCATTTCTAAACATTAAAGAAATCAAGAGGACTGGCTGTAACTTCCTTGGAGCAAAGCCCACATCCAGCCTGACCTCCAGTCCTCAGCCAGTGCCCAAGGGCAGGTGGGCTGGAGCATTAAAGGAACAAGCAAACTTAAAATGCTATTTTTCCAGAACATTCCCTCTGATTTCAGCCATGTGCAGCTGAGTGGTTCCCCAAGTTAGAAATGCTGTCTTCTTGTTTAGTCACCCAATGGATGCATTTAATTGTTTTATGAATCCATTCAGAAAGGTTTAGCACCATTTTTAGGGAAGGCACAGGTCCTACAAGCCCCCAATTTACTTCAGGCATCTTTGGGACAGAGTTTGTGGTACACCACCATAAAATGAACTGGTGTTTCTAAAGCTGCCTGCTTAAATAGAAGAAATGTATCTTGGTAGTGAATGCACATTTCAATGGTATAAAAAAGATATTGTCTATTAATTATGTCCTTAAACTTCATTACTCTCCAAGGATGGTTATTTATGGGAGTATCAGACTACCTGGAGCTTGAATCTGCTTTTAACTTAATGCTTTTTTACTGTGGACCCCTGAGCTCCCCTCTGCTTCCAAGCAGATTTCAGTGGAACATCTGCTTTGACAAAGAGTGCAAATCATTGTTTTCCTCCGTGACCCTGTGAAGATTTTGGTCAGGGAGCAGAACACAAGAGGTGAACAGCAGCTCAATTTGCTCAGCTTGCACATTGCAAAGTGAGCATCTGAAGTGAGCATTTAAACCTACTGCTCTCAGGAAGGACTTCCCTTGTGCAGCCAATCAGCAGCTGGATCAAGAATGCTTCTCACATTGAAAATTAATCACGATAAAAATGCAATGAACTGAGCTCCAGCACATGAACCCCCATTATTTGATTCTGGTGACATCAGAAAGCCTGAAATCAAAAACTCAGGTAAATGCAGGAATGCCTCAGATGCAATTTTAACTGTGGGGTTCAAGAAAAGCTTGTTTCACATTTCAAGAAAATATATGATCAACAGTACCCCAGTGCAAAAAAATCCAGAAACACCGCTGAGGAAAAGATCTAATGGAGAAAAGAGGTATTTAATTTTTTCTCCTACCTTCATATGTATGCAACAAATATAAATCAGAGTCTCATTTCTTCTGTATTCCTGTGCTCCTGCTGTTTTATAAACTTCTCCTTATCCTCATTTGCTATGACATTTTGGCAATTGAAAATTATTTACAGTGTAAAACAGATGATGGGGGAGGGGGAGCAGAAATCACTTGCAGGCCTGGCTCCTTCTGCCTTTAAATATGCTCAAGAGATTTCTGTTTTTCAAGGCAAAGGAGTATCTTTTTCCATTAGTAAGAAAGGTTGGACTACATACTGTAACTTGTGCAAGCTGTACATCTGAAAAGATCATACCTGGTGGGATGCATGGCAGGACCAGTTCTGACAAATGCAAACCACTGAAATTCATGTGAGTGGCTGCAATGCCCCCAGTGAAGTCTGTGGCCATTCTCCTGACTGACCTAGAACCCTTTTTTGACATAAACTGATACTGATGCACTGCTCTGCAGAGAAATTAAGGAGGGGATTGCAATTTTCTGAAGTTCACATTAGGGAAGACAAATAGGCAAGGCAAATAAGTGCAATAAGAAAAGAAGACAAAAGAAATTACCAACACTGAATGTGCCACTGAAAACTGTTGATAATGCTTAAAATTAATTTCTGCTTGTGCTGCAGAACTGATCCACTATTCTGACTATTCTCTGCAAGGCACACAACACTGCATGAACTGCTGCTGCAAAGAAGGAAAAGAAACAAGAACTCTGCATTTCTAGTTCTTTGGCATCCAGACTATTCCTCCAGAGTAAAGAAAGGAAGTATATCCACCTGCTTCGATATTAGTAACACTCAAAGGTACTTTCTGCACATTTACCCACAAAAGACACACTTGCATCCTATTTACAGTGGACATAACACTTTATTTCCATAGATAAAAAACAGGAAACAGTAAGCAACTTGGCTTAAGAAACCAAACTGGATACACTGCTTGTGCTGATGAGAGAATTGTTTTTTAATTTTTTATTCTAGGTAACAAGAACCATTAATGAATAAGTAAGAAAAGGAGGATATTCACTGTGCAACTTGTTTAAATGTGAAGTGTATTGAAATCTAAGGACATGAGACATCATAGTATATGTACTCTTACTTTTCGATGAGGAGTTGTACATACATGATAAAAATAAGCTACTTTCAAAATACAATGTGGGTAAGTCATAACTCCAGATTAGAACAGAATCCAGAACAGAACTTCCAGAACAACTGGAAGTATTTCAGAAGTTCAAATCTCAAATTGAACAAAAAAATCGCAGATCTGAGCGGATTATGGGCTAATTTCAGATTTACATCGAAGTTAAACCTCAGCAAAGGCCAGGAAAATTTAGCACCTCACCTTCTAAAGGATTAAAGTTGGTTCCATATTCTGCACACCGATGAACCAGTTTTTAAACCTTAGTAGGTTCCTTTCTATTAGGTCATGTCTGTCATTTCCCCTCCCATTTTTTTCTTCTGAAGTTTCTCTTTCCTATGACTGCTTTTGATATTTTATACTTCTCCTTCCTGGATGCAGAGGATTGCTTTTTGATTTAGCCAATTTATTAGCATGCCAGTTCACATGGTCTCCTTCCTATTAAGTCACGTTGCTGGTTTTACTTTGAATTGGTTGAAATGCTTTGATTTGGTCTCAGACCACGTGCTAACATGAGGATCTTTAAAAACTCTCCTGGAGAGAAGTCAGGATTTCTCTGGTTTTGTAAAGTAATAACTGCCAAGAGGTAAAAAGAACACAAACCAAAAATCTCAAAGCATTCAATTTCAAGGGGCTGTTTCTGAATTACACTGAAAAAGATGAATGACCTCAAGTTCAGAAAACATACTGAGCACTAAAGGCTAAAAAATTATACTATACAAAGTATGAAAAACATAGAGAAAGGGAAAAAAAAACCCCACCAGATTGAAACAGTAAGGGGTCTACAAGAAAGCTGGAGCGGGAAGGACTTGCAGTGATGGGACTACAAGGGGGAATCACTTCAAACTGAAACAGGATAGATTTAGATCAGATATTAGGAAGAAATTCTTCCCTGTGAGCGTGTTGGGGCACTGGCACAGTTGCCCAGAGAAGCTGTGGCTGCCCCATCTCTGGAAATGGCCCAGATGCTTCAAGGCCACCAGACTGGATATGGTTTGGAGCAACCTGGTCTAACGGGAGGTATCCCTGTCCATGGATGGGGGATTAGAACAAGATGAACTTCGAGGCCCCTTCCAACCCAAATCATTCAATGATAAAACCAGTACTAACTCTGGAAAGAAAGGAGTACCTGTGCTTTTGAGATGCATCTATGTATAGGAATAAAAAAAACCCCTGTAATACAGGTTACTAGGATTATCTACCTAGCCTTCAGAGGAGACAGCAAAAAACACAGCAAAACTGCCTAAAAATAGTTAAAGGGATAAAGAAGGAAAGTACTGTTTCCTTTAGCTATCCTTTCCTCCTATCTTTTACTTTTCCTGAAGTGATGTTACTTTTCCTTGTTTTTTTTCTCTTCTTGATGGTAACATCCTCAGACAGGTTCCCAAAACACACAGCACTTAAAGAAACACCTTTATTTCCCCAGCCTATTCTTAACTGCCTAAACTATCACTGCCTCATTCAACACTTGAAACAGTTAACCACTAACATGTGCTGCTCATTAGTAGAGCCTTAAGCTCACCTGTATTGCTCTGTTTCTTTAAAAGGGCAGCATTCAAAGCACCCTTCACCCTAAGAAGGCTTTTATTTGAGTTGTTATTGCTGTAAGCAGGAACCTAGCTAAAGGAAATGTTAATTTTTAAGGCCATCTATGAAGTTTAAAAGTGTTCTTTTAAAGAAAAGGCCCAAATAAAGAAAATGGAATGTCAACAAGTGAGGGGGAAAAAATATATATATTTGATGGTATGAACACCCTACAGAAAACAAGCACTCAATTATTTGGCATTATTACCAATATTGGTCTTTAGAGGAAGAAGAGACTTTATAGGAAGAAATCTTTTGTCCTTCAATGTCAAGAGCCATTATAAAATATATCTAAAATTGTGGTAAGGTCACGTTGCTTCAGTTTTAAATACTCCCAGAAAAGTGCTTTATAACTTTGTGCTTGAGTCAAAGAAAAACCTGTACCTTTTAGAGGCTCAGCACACCAATACACCTAAAGTCTCTTGTCCATTGAAACACTTGAACCTATGGCAAGAACATTGACACTAGCAGATGCACTGGAAAAAGAAACACTGCTTTGAAAGTAAGATCCAATTCAAGCTTTTCTTTAGTCATGCTATTAGAATTTGGCTCCAAACACTCCTCTATCTGGCACTTGTGCTTTTTGCTAGATCCCTACACCACAGGTATATACTTAGATGTCAACCTGGCCACATGAAAGTGATTGAAGCTTCTTAACCATTTTTTTTTTATTTAAAGCAAACCATTATTACAAAAAGCCCATATGCTGATGCTATTACAGTTGGGGTTTTCTGTCAAAAGTCTGCTTTTGCAATGTTGTTTGGGGGGGTAAACTTGCCATGTGTTAAGTTTTGTTTGACAACAAAACAGCTATGTAAAGATCTTTACTTGCATGTCTCATGGTGGTTTATGTCATTGGGCAAAGCATTTTCTTCCTCTGAAGCTCCTTCTTAAATGGAGGAAAAAATACTACTTTTGTCCAAGAAGATGAGGATGAGATAGTTATTTAAGGTATTCTCATTCTGATGTGATGAGGGGAACAGAGCAAGAACTACAACTGTAAGCAAATAAACTACGTAGATGGAGGGCAGATGAACAGAGTGCATGTGTACACAGACTCAATCAAACAAATTGCCAACAGCATGTGCAGTCTGAAAAGAAATCTGTAAATTGAACAAAAATGTTTAAACAAGGCTGTAAGCAGTCTCAGCCCTGTGTAAACATGGACAAGCTCTCTATTTAAAATTAATGTATATGCTTAACAGACAATTATAACCCAAACAAAGTCATCAGGCACAAAATCAAAGCAAGGAGGATGCAGCAATGTAGTCCACACACACTGATGGCAGCAGGAACCCCGAGTGTCTGTGTGGAAGGAGTGTGTTTACAAGTGGTGAGAGGGAATTCTATGCTGGAATGAACAAAAGTCATCAAAGCTCTGAGGCAGGGGTGAGGGTACCTTGATTTTGGCTTAGATGTGTGATCAGCAGAACACCCACTTCAGCTGTAAGATTTTTAGTTTGCTTGGGGTTTTTTTTCAGTGAAAATTCAGTTTGTGTTTAACTTTTACTGCTACTATTTCAGATAATTCAGCAAAACCTACCAGTTAGATATTCCAGGACAGCAGCCATGTACACAGGAGCACCAACACCAATTCTGTACTTGGGGTGGCCTTTCTTAATGTACCGGAGCATTCTTCCAACAGGGAATATCACCCCAGCCTTTGCGGAGCGGGAAGTCTTGGTTGACTTCTTCTTTCCACCCCTGCTGGACATCTTGTCTGTATCAGGTCTGAAACAGCACTCTGTATTTAGGAAGAAAGGAAAAAAAGAAAGGAACAAAAGATAAAGGGTTATTAATAAGGACTGATACTCTAAGACCACACACTGAATTCCAAGGCAAAGCATTTTGGGGTAGGCAGTGTATTAGAGTGTCCAAAACATACAGACAAGTTGCCTTTGAGAGTATACACAACAAGAACCTAAAATAATTTCACACAGAATGTCTACTTCCCATTGTAATTTGGCATAATTTTATACAGAAAATATATTTCCTAAAAATCTATTTTCCTGAAATTCCTAACAGATTAAACCCAGTACCACTAATGGAGCAAAGAGTGATAAGTACTGGATTTAAAATAGAACTTCTGCATTGAAGCAGAGGATGCTTTCTGCAAGAAGACTGACACAACCTCCTGATCTCCCTGAAAACCTTTTGAAGGGCATTTGAACAGCTGTAGTAGGGCAGTTATGTTCATGCATAATTTCATTCCAAACTAGGAGAAACTGTATGCACTAAAGCTTTAATAAAGTGTATTCACCTCCTTTAAAAACTTCATTTTCCAGATGCGTGAGAATTGACAGAATAAAGGCCTGGATGGCAAAATACATCTCCTGTACAGTAAATGCTCTATTTTTAGAAAGATCTGAAATGACCCTCTTGAGATTTGAATCTCCTGAAACAGCCATCTCCACAGTGAAGACCATATTGCTTCAACATTCCCTCCAGGAATCTGATGATCTTCTATCTGCCACCTTTCCCTAACAGCACAGTGATCTGAACACCCAGCACGTATCTGACAACTGTATCTCAGTTTATCTCACTGAGGGAACCGACTGCTGATACAGCTGTCAAACATATTCTGTACTCTCTTTGATTTCCGCTTGGGCTGTAAATAGAAGCTGACAAATCCAAAGAGGTGGAGGGTTCACAGGCTCCCAAGGTGTCTTTGAAGGTTTAGGCAACTCACTGGGTTTTGAAATTACCTCAGAGGAAAGGAGACAGTGCCCATCTCCCCATCTGTCCCCCCTCTCACGTCTGAACTCTAGGGAAAGCAGTGAAATGCATCAGTGATACACCTCTGTGCATCCCGCTTCTTCCCTTGCTGCACAAATCCTAACACACATGCAAATTCACTGATGTGTTTATACATTCCACAATGAAACCCCCTTTAATCCTGCTTTCCCATCACACCATTTCTCTATTTCCCCTACTTTTTACTTGTTTATTCTGAATTCTCTCCTTACCCTTATGAACCTAACTGTGTTTCCCACATGCCTGAATCCACAATGAAGTGATCTCAGAATTAGGCAAAACAGGTTCATCAATCCCACTTCTAGGTTTTGCAATTTCTGTTCTGTGCTGACACACCCTGCAGTCCCTCAATCCTCAATGAGTCAATAAGATTCAGGCTACAGAACTGCCAAACAAAGACCAGTCAGGATAGCTAAAGGAACATGAGTATCAGAGGTTTCTTTTCCTTTCCATTCCCACATTCCATTCATCAGAATCTACACTTGCACAGAGCATTAAGTATTTAAATGCAATGGGTTTACTGTTTTTTAAAGCTAAACAAAATAATCCCATCTTTGTAGATCAGATGAAAGTCACACTACATTTAGCAAACTCATGTCCAGAAACAGATAGGAATCCTTGGGAAGCCATCAAAAAGGCTCCTTCTCCTTTCATCTGCTGTGGACTCAGCTCTGTAACAACCATTAATCTGTGAAGAAGAGGACAAAAGCCAATTTTCTTGCCTTGAGAAATGACCCAAATGCAGCTCACCAAAGATTTTAAAAATATTCATTTAATTGCATTTTCTCCTCTAGTTAGCTTTGTCTTTGTTAGCAGGAAGGCTGGGTGGGGCTTTGACTTGTCTATAGACCTTCTGCCAGAATTATTTTCATATTTCATAATCCATTTTCATCAACAGTACTAGGGATGTTTAACCTCAAATGTTAAGAGGTTCACTGAATCAAACACCATGGAAAGGGGCATAAGAAATATCTGTGCTGCCCTGCAATATATTTGGTTTGTAATTGAGAGGTCAATGATGAAAAACATAATTTTTCTAGAGAAAGCCTGCAAGCCTTAAGCAATAAACTTTTATTAATCATTTAGTGTGTTTATGGGCTATCAGAACAGCTGGAAGAGAATACAGAAATCCTTGCTTGCTAATGTTTTCCTTCTTTGGGAGAGTGTCATCTGAGCTATCAGCTGCTGTAACATTTGCACCAAAGCATTCGTGAATAGGCAGTAATACAGAATAACACCAACCCATACATAAAATGGTGTCTTTTTTTTTTCTTTCATAAGCTTATTTTATCACCTCTTCAAATTTTACAGGTAATTCTCTCTTTATTTTATGCACTTGGCCACATTACTCACATTAATATTAGGATACACTGGACCTATCTTGACAGTTCACTTGATCCTTGTATATGGAACATTAAAGACCTTTCTAGCTGTAAGTTTATTTCTGAGGAGAAATTTTGCCTGAATCTGAAAGGTGCTGGTGCACAGCACTGCATAATAAATTAAGCAAGAACTTCTGAAACCTTTAATGTGAAAGGTGAAATGTGATACAGATGAGTTTCAGACATTCCCATCTCAAGGATCCCATTCCTACATGTAGTGAATCACTGATGTTCCGATTATTTAGATGTTGGGGGTGGAGGGAGGAAAACTTCAATTAGGTTTCAAGTACCACTTTTACTGTTACCAACCACGTAATTTGGAAGGTGAAAGTGAGAGCCTGGCATGGAAACCTTTTTCAGAGCTTAATTGTGTATTCAGGATCATTAATTTGCAGAACCTGTTTGTCCTGCCTTTGAGCTGCAGGATGGCCCAACCAACCCTCAAATGTCTCTTCCCTATTTCTAGTTCTCCACCGAAAAAGGGAAGGGAAAGAGATTTCAATTGCAAAAGACACAAGAAAATGTATTGAGATGAAATGTAAAGAGCATGGCAGCAGATCAAAAACCAAAGAAATCTGTGTGCCTTACATGTTCCAAAATGGTTTATCTTTGTAACACCAGAAACTTTGGAATGCTGCCAACACTAATGAACTAGAGCTGTTTGCTGAGTCACTGGGAGCCACAGATCAGAGAGGCAACCGAAGGCAACCTTATCACACGCGACATAGTTCAGACAAGATTTGAGCAGTATAATCAAACTAAGTAAATATATCTTTAAATAAATCACAGTCAATGGACCAGTACTTTCCTTTCTTTCTTCTGTCCTGCCTTTGCAATTGAATTATTGAGAACTTTACCAAATACGTTGCAAAGTCGCCAAAGATTTGACAATAAAATGATTTTGTTTCAATGTGAGAGTTCACAAAATTATCACTGTGATAATCAGGGGATATCACTGAGGAGTCAAGTATCAGTTCACCTTTGACTTCAAATCAAATTTAACATTATATTCTTCAGTGGCTCTGCTGTGCTTGGACACAAATTGCCCTAGATACAGAATTTAGCACTTGATTCACAGCCTTTTGAAACCCCTTAAAGACTGGGCAAGATTCACACTGCTTTCTAAGACCTCCAAATGCATAAACAAGATTTGATGGTGTATTAATTGGGTCACAGCAAAGATTCAAGCTACAAGACTCCTCTGCTGTCATATCTTTGTGAGCCAGAAAGACATTTCCTAAGAAACAACCTTAAGGTGTAGTGATGAAATCAGCATAATTAACATTTGTCTCTTTGAAATTGGCTGGAGTAACTCTGGTTGGCCATATTTGTGTGAAGACATACTCTGCTGAACCACACTTTCAAATACCATCTTCCTCAAATGCACATAGGCATCTGTTTTTCTGAAAGGTTTAACATCACATAATTTTTAAAGTACAGCCTGAACATCCTGGTAAAGCAACACCCAAATTCCAAATACCAGCACTTCATTAGTTCAGTTGATTTGACACTTTGATTAAACAGCAGTAATAAACCCAGTCTGTTATTAACAGTTTTCAGGTACTGGTTCCTAATGACTACAACAAATTACTATGAATCTTACTGCTGTCAGACAGAGGCTGTTCTGATCATGGGCTCACACTGGTGTATTAACTGCAGTCAGCAAAGAGATGATTTAATTTAGATCTACATCATCATATCAGTAAGTAGTGGAATTCAGGAGATCATTACTACAATAGGAAAAATACTAAGATGTAGTAATTTTTTCTTTTCTTTCAGTACAAAGACTAAGCTGGAAAGTTCATTTCTGTATCACAAGAGATTAACTACAACACTATTTTCTTTCTATTGTTTCAAAAGATTAACAATGTAAGTGCTGCTATTCTCTCTTAAATCTATTTATGTCCCATAATAGCCACTTTCTGAACTCTTGCTGAAAAGGTGCATTTGACTTTGCACCTTTTGACAATTTGGTCAATGAACTTGCTCTGTTCTTAGCTAATCAGAAGCTACTCGGGCATATTTATAAAATGGTATACAATGATCTCTAATAATGTTTGCCTGGCACAACAGTGCCTCTGCCCGGGACTGTGGTTTTGAGGTAAAACAGTACTAAAAAGAGCCAATCACTCAGTTATCATTTGATCTGATGTGATTTCAAACTTTAGCTCAAGTTCTTTATCAAAGCAGTAGTGCTTTGAGGTCTGAAACAGACAGAAGAGTGAAACCAGTTGTAAAACAGTTGTTTCAAAACTCCATTAACTTCTCATCTGAGAAGGCAGCACCATACATTTATTTTCATTTGGAAAGCCAAGAGAACATTCCTCATCTAGGAATGAACAATAGGTGTACTTTCTGTTGACAATTTAGACAATTAAAATTTCTATACCAGTAACATAAAGGATGGGAAAAAGAGGCATAACGTTTTCACAAAATCTGTGTGCTAAACAAAATACTGTTGCACAATTGTATTCAACTGGCAGAAGTCCCTCCCTCCCACAGTGGGTCTGAAACACCAAAACAAATACCCCTTAATGTGCAAACCTCCACTAAGAACAGTGCTGGGAGTGTGACGAGTTTCTGCTGGGCATCCTGCCACCAATAGTCAGGAAAACGTAAATACAATTGTCTTCACTGACCACTGCTGGGAGAACTGGCCTGAAATAACCATTTATACATTATAGGTTTTTTGTATACTAGATAGAAAGCATAAAAATTTATAGAGGGCCTTAAGTCACTGGACTATTTGTGAATTCAATGCAGAAAAACTGTTTTAAATAAAATTTTGAAAACAACTTTGTCCCTTGACATTTTTGTAAGAAAATAAAAACATAATAAAGAATTCATGTCGATGCTTCCAAGGCAAAATTCAGATGCAGAACAAAACTTAAAATAGATATTATACTGCTGAGAGAAGGGATTGCAAGAACTTGACCCATCAAGGAGGTCATGAATGGTGTGATTCTTGCATCACTCCTGGAGCAAAGACCATGAATGAGCTGAATTCTGACTATCCTATCTTTAGAACGGGTCTGGGTAAGGAACTGTAGCTTCTTTATGTGTTCACAGCATCTTTCCCTACCAAACAAGCTAGCCAGCCCTGCTGTCTTTCCACAAGCGCTGCATTTTCTCTTCCAATTTACCTCTTAAGATGACAAAATCTAATGCTCAGCACTGCCCACAGGGCCAACATTTCCTCTCCCAATGGAGGATCTATCTGGAGGTTTTTTTCTCCTCTTGAGGCATCAGTTCCAGATCCCTGCTCCTTTATCCCTACTTTATAACCTTGCTGGGGAAGGAGTACCTTTTCTGTGGAACAGACAGCAGGCCTTGATCCTAGCTGACAGAGTTGCACAAAAATATTTCTGCCCTTTTCTGAGGGCAAAGGTTAATGACTGTTATTCCAGTGTGTGATTATATCACCTACCTTATCAAGAGAATATCTTTTATCAAAGCTCACTGCTATGTATTGGCCAAACTAGGGAACTCCTAAGAACAAATTTAAACACACTGGTTTCTTTTAAGACTCAGCTTGCAGTGGTGGACTTTGCTTTTTGCTCATGCTGATCTAAAAAATAAGCAGTGTTTAGGCACTTTACTGTCATTAAGTCAAATTCTAGTCTTGCCACTAGTTTCTAGACCAGTTATGGCTTAATCTACACTGTCAACATTTGGCTTTACTAGCCATCAGAAGGGTACAGCACACATAGCAAAGCAAAGTTGCTCTTAAGAATCCCAGAAGGCCTGGATTTCAGTGTGAAAGGTTATGAAACATAATGCAACAAAACAACCAAAACTCATTACTAAGTAAACAATGTAATTCCTTTCTTTCACAACACTTGGAAAAAAAAGCCCCAGACTCCCAAACATACTGGGTAGTTTTCTAGGGACTACCTGATGCAAAACCTTTCATACCAAACTGCATTAAAACATAATTTTCAAAGCAACTGTAATTGTCTTGTTCCAACATAAGTCTCTCAACTCTGGGCTGTCCCTGAGAACTCAGGTACTGTTTTTATTAATTGCACTCTTGCTCCTTCGCTCATTTATTCTTTTACTCTTCAGAATGGGGGACACAGTGGATCTGGCAAGTTCTCTAGACCTGTTGCTAAGTGACAGCCACACAGTCCTGGGGAAAAAAATGGTTGTTCCCTTGCATGGTCAGGAGATAAATAACAAGCCTCATCCAAGTATATTTCAACAACAAGTCTCCTTTCATCTCTACAAATGAAGCAACCTCAGCTTTACACCACCCTGCTCTCATAGGAGCTAGTTCCAACTACTGGCTTCAGACACAATTTTATGGGCCTTCTCCAACTTACTTTTAAAGACCACGGGAAAAAGAAAAGGCTTACAGGGAGACGCAAAGCACAGGAACAGTGTGCTGCCCTCGCTGTCTCCTACACGCACAAACACGGCAGCCTCGGCCCTCGGTCCCAGCGCTGCCGTGCTGGGGCCGGTGCGGAGCGCCAGGACCTGCATTCACCTGCGCCCTGCAGTACTCGCAGTCCCCTCCGAGGAACACCCACACCCAGACAGTCCCAATGGGCTGCTCAAACCCTGCAGGCAGACATATTGCAGCCTCTACGAGAAGTGACAGTCCTAAAAGAATAACGAGCACCCGTTCCCAGACAAACATTTATTTTTGCAACTCTCGGAAGCCTCTGCTTACGGTTTAGAATACATCATCTGGCTTTTTCAAAATTAAGTCATTCACACGAGGCAGGTAACTTTTACACGACCGGTTCTTCATCCCGAAGTGAAACACACGGAAAACGCGTCCTGCTGTTTTTTGCCTTGTGCTTTTTGCAGTCTCCCTCGATTATCCTCCCCTGCCCGGCGACCCGCGGTGGGAACGGCGAGGACGGAGCCCCACGGAGCGTGGGGCAGCAGGGACGGGGGGGACCGCGGCTCCACACCCCCGGCCGCTCCGGCACCCCCGCGGGCTCCTTCAGCCCCACACCGTCATTCCACAGCGGATTCCATGGAAATACAGCCCCGCTGCCACCATTTCGCGGGGCGCGGGTGGATCTCCCGGCTTCACCCGAGGCACAGCAAGAAGCAGCTGAACTGACTCCCGGTTTCCCTCAGAGGAGGGGACCGGCACCCCTCCGTCCCACGGCGCGCCCGGCCGGCTCGGCCCCCCCCACCGCCGCCGGGTGTCACCGCGCCGCGACGGAGCCCCCCGCGCCCCCTCCTTCCCGCAGGGCGGGCGGGCCACGGCGGCGACTTACGGCGCGGGCAAGATGTCTCCGGTCGGCCGGCGACGGCCCCGCTCCCGTCCCCGCTGCCGCTGCTCCGCTCCGCCCGCGGGGCCACCGAGATCGGCTGGACGGGCTGCCGGAGCTCCCACAATGCCCCGCGCGCCCGCGCGTCACATCCACCGCCCGCCCCTGGCGGCGGGGCCGACCCGCCAGCCCGCACAATCCACCGGGTCCCTCACGATTCCCTCACGGGCTGCCCACGATCCACTCACAGTCTTCACGATCCACTCACGGTCCCGCATGGCTGAGCCACCGGTGCCGCGATCCCGGAGGTTCCCAGGGGCCCTGCTGGCTCTCCTCCCGCCCGCACGGGCCCCAGGCGGCAGCTGGCCCGGCCCGGCTGTTGAACAGCCCGGTCCCTGCGCGGGGCTGCGCTTTGGCACCGCGGCCTCCGCAGCTGCTGCCGGCCGAGCCATTGTGTACAAACGTGTTGGCTCCCAGATTGTCAGGACGGGGAGGTCAGAGCGAGGGGTTCGCGCTGTGCTACTCCGAAGAATGAAGTTCATGGAGGGAAGAGCATGAGCAGCTGGATTGTTCCATGAGGGACACGCACTTTCTTCCTTGTGCTATACAAAAATGGCTCAGTGCCATTTTACCGAGGCCCCAGATGGAGCCTTTGTAGCCTTTTGTGCCTGGGCCACACGGATGTCCTTGTGCTCACCTTGCCAGGTTGGTAGCGCTGGGTTGCCGCTGCCTCTTGCCCCACGCCCTGTGCCAGACCGAGGGTTCAGTCCCTTTGCCACCTCTCCTCTCCTGCCTCCCCCAGTTGCCTCACCCACTGCCTGCCAGTGGGAAAGAGGAGCTGCCACAGCGGATCTTGGCTGCAGGACAGACAAGGCACAACAGACTGCCACTGTGTTTACAATGGTGGGACTAGAAGCAGCTGGAGTTTTGAGTCCTGGAAGATTCCTGGCTTGCTAATGCTCCCAGACTCTTGTGCCATTGCCATTTGAATGGAATGTTATATCTTCAGTACCCAAAGCAGAATGCCAGCCCATAGCCTCCTCCGCAGTGTCCCTTGATGTTCTTTCATGGGTAGAACTGTACCAGGTGACAAGTGGCATAATACCATTACTACTAGATGACGAGGAGTTTCTCTTCCGCGCTTCTCATCAACCACTCAGAGCTCTAGCTCTCCTTATTTTGCTGAGTATCAGTGTATCATCACAGGACCTTTGTAATACAAAACAGAAAGCAGAAAGGAAGAAGGGGGTTTAAAAGAAAGAAGAAACGGGAGTGGGGACTGCCTATGTAAAATGTGTAGCTGGTCTGAGAAATATCCATCAAAAGGCATTATAATTGTGGTGCTCTCATCCATCTAAATGGCCAGACCTGGTCTGGTTTTTAACATAGCTAAACTCAGTGTCTCCCATGAGACATGTCTCATTACTTCTCAGTGCTCCACACAGTCAAATGCAGCCTAGGCCTGGCTGCACTCCTGAGTGCTAATTGTACCCTGTGCCATGCAGTGGGGCAGTTTTGCCTAACAAAGGCTCCCTGCTGGCTAAGTACCCTGTAGTCCCTGATTGCCCTTAGCCCAGGGATATGGATACTGTCCTCACTAGGCCATCTGCCACAGCTCTTCTTATGCAGCTGAGGACACACTCTGCTTTCCCTGTGTTCCTATCCACACACATCATCTCCTTCCCACCTCCTCCTCCTCTTCCTCCTCCATGTTTCTCCACTCCCTTTTCCCTTGCTGGTAGTGCTGCCCACGCAGGAACCTTTTCTGTATGCTGTGCAGAGTACCCGACAGAACTGGTCCTCCAGTGCTTGGCTCTTCACATTCTGTTTTCCTGTCACCCACACAAGCTTTTCTTAAATAAAACAAATCCAACAAAACAAAAAACAAATCCAAACCACGAAGCCAACCCTCCCCCAAATATCTCTGTTGATACGAGCTGCAAAGGCCCATTAAAATCAAAGAATTCACAACATTGTCTAATGGGATTGATGGAAGGCTGCAAGGAGTAGGGAGTTGTGGGTTGTAACTAGATGATCTCTAAATCCCTTACAACCCAAAGGTTGCTTTCTGTGCTCTTCTGCTATCATTGTTCCTTTCTTCTGGTTTGAAGGGGGGTCTATGGATTTTATGCTTTTGAACATAGCCTTCAAAACTTTCAATTTTAACTTCCAAATCCTTCTCAGCTGGTGAGAATTTCTGGAGTGGGAGCTGCCTGAGTTTGCAGAGGGCCTGAACAGTTTGTTCACGGAATAGGATGCTAGCATGAAGACTGCTGTTGATAATGTGTAATGTTAGTATTGACTGGCTCACCTCCCACCAAAGCACAGATTTATCATATTGAACATCTGCTGGGTCTACAAGGAGTGCCCATTTGGAAAGCACACAATGTGTCATTACTGTCTAGAAGTTTCTGCAAAAGCCTGTGAAACTACACTACATGAACCACCTCACTAAAACAAACCTTGGCTTAGATTTTGTTCTTTTTGGCAGTCGTGATGTATTTATTTATACATAGAATAATAAAAAGCACCTTTCCATCATTCCACTGTCTTTATTTCTAATATAAACAGTCCATATTCTTATATTTGTTTACTCTAATTTTATTTCAACACTCTGATTCTATAATCAATTCTAACAACCTCAAGGGACTATTTGCAGAAGAGAGTTCTGAGTGATTGAGAATACAAACACTTGTTTATGAGCAGAGGTGGTGGAGAAGGAAATATCGCAGCCACCCTCACTGTGACAATGCTGACAGGGCAGTGTGGGAAGGGCTGTGGCTGGGGGTAATCCTCTTAAACTTAGATAAGCATTTTCACCTTGGGATAGCTCTCCTAATTTGAAATGTGTCACCTCTTTTGTCACTGGTTTTTGTTGTTTGCGTTTATTGGCTATTGAGAATGCATGTCCTAGGTTACTGCAGGTTGCTGAAATATTCCTTCAGGATGTTGTATGCCTAACCAGCAGATCCCTACTGTTTTCCTTCAACCTTCCCATGGTCAGAAGGAAGTACAGATTCCTCAGATGTGACCTTCTTCTCAGAAGGGGTTATCTGAACCTCCTTTGGCTGCTCTCCCGTCCTCTCTCTTTGCAGACCATGTGACTAATCCATGCTTCTTAACTTCAGGGTGCAGTGACACAGATAAATACACCTGTGCTGTGCATCATGCTGGTGACATTCTTGTCCTCAGCATCAGAGGGGCACAATGACCTCGCACCAAATCTGCTCAGTGCTCATCGTGCTCCTAATGTGACCCAGAGCCCTTCTGCCTGTCCCAGGGGGGTGTGAGCTGTGACTTGCAGAGGGCTGACCCCGGCCTTCCAGCGGATTGCTGTAATCCACCGGTGTCATTGCCATCCCGAGGACTTGAACGTGTGTGGGCCAGGCCTTTGCTTTCACTTTGCTCTATTTTCCAGCCACTCTGAGGATACTCAGCTTCCCTGTTATTCAAAATTAGCCCATCAAGATCAGGAAGTTCTGCAACTAAGGTTGCCCACAAACTGGTGCTGCAAGCACCGTGTGTTTGGTTCAGGGTCAGAGCCATTGATCTGAATGATCCCTTTTTATCTCCATTATCTAGACCACCAGAGAATTGCAGCTTGGTTTCAGCACAGTTCAAAACCTGACAGCTGACTGTTGAACTGAGCTGCTGTTTTACGCTCAGCCTTTCTTTATCTGCCACAGGTGAACAGGATTAATTCCATTTTCAAACACTCAATCTTTGATTTGACATCCAAGTCATGACAATTGGGATATCTTCCCTCTTCAGAACATTTCCTCCTGCCTCGACATTCTCAAGGCACTGGTGACTATTAATTGCCAGACGTGTTGTTCTGTAGCAGAAGTGCTGACTGATGCTGATATGTTATGGTGAGATTAATACTTCCAGGGCACAAAAAGTGGATGTCTGGGATTTCTTTCTCAGGCTGGTAGACAGATAACTTAGTAGCAATAATTTACTTTGTTCCAAATCTTTCTAGGCAGGTGACCTCTTATTGTTTTCCCCAAGATGATATTTGTACAACTTTTTCAAACGTATGCCATTTGTCATTGCTTTCTTCTAGAAAAATGTCAGTTATGGAAATTTTTTATCAATGTTTAGACCTACTGTCAGAAAATGTTTAATTGCTTTCAGAATACTTTAAATAAAATGTCACTTTTTTAAAAAAGAAGGCAAACATCTTAAATTTTTAACTGGAAAATGAGAGCAACTATGATAATTTCACTGTTTTAATCCAGATTGGGAAGTCATTCATATAATTAATGGATGTTGGGACAAAAGAAAAAGCCAAAGTTTGTAAAATAATTATTAATCTGTAGATTAGGGATAAAATTAACCTTCAATATAGTGCATTTCAAAACCTGCTTCTTCCAAATATAGTCTAAGTGCTTTTTGATTTATATAACCAATAGCCCAACAGCAGTATGACACAGAGGCATCAGGAAACATAAATGCCTCTTTCGCAGCAATATGGAAGAAGAATATAGAAATAGAATAGAATATAGAATAACATATATATTATACATTATATTATATTATTTTCTATATTATATATATAATATAATATAGAATAGAATATATATAATAATAGAATTGAATATAGAAGAATATAGAAACAAGCCTGATGCACCCTGGAGCACACAGGGAACAGGTGCACTTGTTTCTTCCTCCTGTGGTCACAGTTTCTCCCAACATAACCTGACTCCCACCTTGTCCTTTGAGCAGATCAGTTCATTCCTTTCTGGTATTCCAAACAGCCTCTTGCATTCCTACATTTTTAATGTCAAGTGGCAGGGGAAAGTTTCAGGGGAAAGTTCTGCATTACTGTGCAAAGAAAATATTAAATCTAAGAGCTATGATTTATATTATTAAGTCAAATAATTCAAAATTACTTTACATGATGATCAGCTCAATGGTTCCTGGTAGCTGGTGTAAAGCTTGGCAGAGAGTAATGTAGTAATAACTCACATTTCTTATATTTAGTTATTAGGTCCCGTTGCTCCACTACATTAATTTTCCATGTAAGCAATAGCTGTACTTGCCAGAGGGATTTTATGTAATTGCAGATGGTAGGAGACATAGTTGGTAATTGCAGAAATGCAGAGGGAGATGTCCAGGAGATGATCATCTATTAAGATGTGGCCGTTGCTATGGAACACTTTCCTAGCTGCTGTTCTGCATGGGACTGCTATGATGCATCATTTCATATAAGAGGTTATTTTTAAAGCAGACCCATTTCTTTGCCTGCAAAAGCAAAATCAGATCACCTCTCTGAGGAATATTAATTAAAAATCTTCTGTGCTGGACAGCAGACATATAGAATATGGTTCATGAAGGAGGCAAGGGAATTAGAGTCCACCGTAATACCAGGCAGCAATGAAATCAGGTGCTTTCACATCCATCTCGTGAGACAAACCCTACTCCTTAAATTAAACAAAACTTCTCTTGCAGATGTGAAGATCATTGGCTGTCATAGCAAACCATAGGTTACCAGAGGGTGTTTTCAGTTTAACCTGAGCTTCATAAATTCATTACATCAGAGACAGCCCATCATTCCTTCTGTTTATTTTGAAATAAGTTCTCTGTGTGGAGGTACAGAATGAGGAAGTGATGGTACCAGCTGTTTGTGATGGACACAGAAGTATGTTCATGTCGAAAGTGCCAAGTGATGTGGTCAGCCTGGCTTTTGAAGGATCCAGAGAGCACAGAGAATGCAGTATCTGCTTGATTGCTTTGTAAGAACAGTTTCCATCTCCATCCCCCTTTAGGAATCATAGAATCACAGAGTGGTTTGGATTGGAAGGAATCTGAAAGCTCATCTCATTCCAACCCTCTGCCATGGTTAGAGACACCTGCCACTAGGACTAGGTTGCTCAAAATCCCATCCAGCCCTGATGAGCACTTCCATGGATAGGGAAATCCCAGCTTGTCTGGGCAACCTGTGCCATGGCCCCACCACCCTAATTTCCTCCTAACATCCAATCTAAGTCTCCCCTCTTTTAGTTTAAAATCATTCTCCCTTGTCCTATCACTAGAGATAGGACATCTGCCTTTGCAATAAGTTTCTATCCATTTTTTATAAGCTTCCTTTGAGTACTGAGAGTCCGCAATGTGGCCTCCCTGGAGCCTTCTCTTCTCCAGGTTAAACCCCCAGCTCTCTCAGCCTATCTCTGTACCAGAGATGCTCCAGCCCTCTGGGCATCTGCATGGAATCCTTTGGACAGGTTAAGAAAACAGTCGGGAACTGTAAATTCAGTAATGCTGGCTCAAAAAGCCATATGGAAAATGGAAAAATTTAATTCAGTAATAAACATGACTGACAAGTTCTGGTGGATGCTTTGCTCATCTTAAAAATCTACATATTGGCAAGCGTCTGTGCCGTGACTGGAGCACATGAAGTTTTTCCCATGACATGGACAGAAAAAAAATTAAAATAAGGAAGAAACAAAGCAACATCTCCCTCTATGGGAATCACCTGTACTGCAGCCCCAGGCTCTGGGCAGCTGAAATCAGTGCTGCCTTACCTGTCTGGCCAAGCCTCCGCTGCTCCTGCTAATTCCAGACAGGCTGGGTGGGCTGATGGGTGCAGATGCTGAGGGTATGAACCGTAACTAATTATTTCTAGCTAAAGTCTTGGTTCTTGACAGCTACTCGGAACCTGTGCTTTTAAAGAGTTATCACATGTTAATGAGAAACCCTATGATTATTGCTGGGTTTTTCTTTTCTTTTTTTTTTTTCCCCCTGTTAACAGGCTTTGCACTATGGTTGTCCTCACATGTGCTACTTTTGAAGGGGTAAGCAGCATCAAGCTAGCAGGGTATTACGAGCTGAACAGGTCCATCCTTCTGTCATGTTTAGATTCTGGCACTGGGCACAATAAGAATCAGCAGGTGCCTGTAGCATATATATTCTTTTGTGTGTGTGTGTTTATATAAAGCCCTAGAATTCATGTCAGGATATGTTATTCTTTTCTACTTGATTCTTGCTGATTCATCTGATGACTTTTTTTTCCATTAAAGAATGGCTTATGGAAAGCACTGGGGTGAATATCAGAGAGAGATGGGCCAGGGTATTTGTTTGGAAGTGCTTAGAGGGTCATTCTGAAGCTTGTGGATTAACCAGGCAAGCAGAATTAGTCTCAAGTGTCAGTTGACCTGCCCCACAAACTGAGCTATGGAAAGTAAAGCATTCTCTGGGTGATAGTTGTGGTGAATACTTTCCAAACAATTCATGCAATATAAATACAGTCACATAAACTGTTTATTGGGTAATAAATTAATATGAAATATGAACACGAAACAAAATTAATATCTTTTTATGCACTGTTTTGGAAAGAGAATAGTCAGTGTTTGATGACTTCCTGATTGTACTGATTATTGTCAATAACCCTCATAGCTTGGAAATATGCCTCTTAAATTAATTTTTGATTTCCCTGTATGCCATGCACTGAATTCTCAGAGATTTCTGTCTCATTAGTATCATAACATTTTTCTAAAGTCTGGCTAGTTTTAAGAAAATAGAAGATGCATGGTTTTATGCTAAATTACCCTTATCACACATGGAAAAATTTACTAATGCCTAACATTTTTCCTGAATGCCTCTTATATTCTTAAACTGCTCTATAGATTGCTTTTCCACTGGAGTTGTTTTTTAGCTGCTAAAATAACAAAAAAACCAAAATCCTGATTTTCTTTCAATGTATGGCTTTGTAAAAACACAGGCATATCGGAGCCCCAATGGAATTAAATGTGAACTCCCTGCACAAATCCCTCATTGTCGCGTGTGTGCTTTGTGTTCTCTGTGTGTGTATGTGCAGCCAGTGTTCTACAGTTACTTGAAATGTATCTCTGGAAACTGGATATGGGAAACAAAACATCTGGTGGTCACTCAAACCCCTATTTCAACCCTTCTTCATGAAATGCATTCCCTTTTTTTTTTTTTTTTTTTTTTTTTCTGAGAGGACATTTGTTGCTTCTCCTTAGACCCATTTGCATTTCAGAGTATTTCACTGTTGTTTTTGCCAACATGTTCAAATGTGATTAGTGATTTTGCAAATCAGATCTTTTAGACATGTTTCTACTAAACAGAGCTATGGTGGAGATTATTAATCACTTTAGAAAGTCTTGCCTGGTATTTTTCTTAATGGGATGTATCATAGATCTTTCTTAAGCCCCTTAGCACTGGAAGGGGAGCACCCTTAAGCCCCTTTACCATCTGTATGTGCAGACATGATGCCATTAAGGAGCTCAGCCAGCAGGTGGAGTTTAAATTGCATTTAAACAGCAGTTTTAGACTTAGATTAAGGTTTATCTGAAGCTGGAAATGCCTCTTATGGACACTTCTGGAAGAGCATTGGGTCCATAAAGTTTTGTTGCCTGTGTTGCCTGTCAGGCTGTTTATATGTAGACCACATTGCTGCTGCAAAGGTGGCACGGGCAGTTTATTAACTTGCTTGCCTCAAATTTGGAGTAAGGTGGAGGAGTGCTGAATAATTGTCATATGTGCAAATAATAAAAAAATAAAGGAGTCATCTGTCATTTTTATGTATACTTGAACAGACATGAGAAGGAGCGTTCAGATGAACTGAATTCCCAGTTCAAACAGTTTTATTTTTTGCCTTAATGGCAAAAAATAGGATTAGGATAAGATCAGTGTAGGATTTGATGGCAGTGCTTCACTGGAAGCTGCATTAAGGACTGAAAGAGATGGAAGGGTCCAGAAGTATCTGACAAAAATTATAACACTTCACTGGTAGCAATGGGAGGTAGATGAGAGCATTGCATCTGTCACTGAGCTTTATTCTGAACCTAATGCTGAACAACAGGCAAAGCAAGAGAGACTGGAGCTGGCCAGCCCTTCTGAGCAGGATATGGCTATGGCTGGCATCTGCCTGGGAATGGAGCCAGGTTCCAAGGCTCATATCTCAACCTTAGAGATGAACTGTGCGGTCTGGCATCACTTTATCTTGCACTCTGAGTTCTGGTTTGAGGTTCAAGACAGGAACTCCTTAGTAAATGCTGCTATGATAAGCTGTGCTGTTCTGGAGGCAGCTTTTGCTGTTATCCAGCAATCAGTGTTACAGGTGTATAAATATAAACTGTGAAGAGAAACAATGACAGTTAATAGAGTTGTAAGCAGTACTGGCATCCAGGGAAGACCTTATGTCACAATTTTTAGGGGAAAAATTGTTACACTGTGGTGTGGTGATTTAAAGGTGAAATTTTGCATCCTTTTGGCCAGGAATGATTTGCAGAACCTCACATAAATGGAGTCTATAAAATTTGGAGTCTTATTGGACACAAATCAGGCAGGAACATGCAAAGAGGAAAAGGGAAGCAAACCAGATGGGCAGATCAGGGACTGCCAGGTTACCTTGACTTCCTCTGAGCTATGCAGGAGAAGAGAATTGGCAGCCATTGAAATCACATGATGACACAACTCGACTGCTGCAGAGACAATGCGAATTACAGGCAGAACACTGAAAAGCAAATGATACAGACTGAAATTTCAGTTGTAGAGGCTACAGAAAAACTACTGCTTTCATCTAAACCAGTTCTGTCCTGAACTAGTGACACTGAATCTGTGACAAAGGACTCACAGGAGAGGTGCAAAGCACCACAAAAATCATGTTCAAAGCAGATAACACAGGCTGGAAAAACCTTCTAGAAAATGTCCAGATGTTTGAAAGCATTGAAATGTTTTTCAGATTCTTGCGTTTGAAAATGTGCTTGTATTCTGAAATCAGTCAGCAGAATGCCTTAGGAGGGAGAAGGGAGTAACAGGAGCTATAAAACGAGCATCTCAGCACCCATAATGGGTGCAGCACCAGGGAGCAGATGGACAAACTGCACTAGACCAAAGTAGCAGTAAACAAAGCCAGAGCCAGAATTTACTACCAAATACGCTGAGTTCAGTGAATACATTTCACCTGGCAAAAAGAAGAATTTTCTCCTTACTAAGTGCCAAAAAATGGAAAGTTGGCAACCGATGCTGGAGAAGGAGAGCGGCTGTGGCCACGGAGGCTGTCATAAAAAACACCGGGAAGCGTTCCAGGGGGCAGGTCATCCCTGCCTGGGTGGGCTCAGACAGCCAGCCCTGGCTTATTCCCGCTGTCTCGCCAACTGCAAAAATCAACAACGTTTTGCTTGCCACCTTAGAAAACCTCAGCAATCCAAAGGCCTCGATGGATGTGCTTTCTGCCATAGCAGGAGGCTGACTCTGCTGATCTAAGGATATGTTCCAGTGCTGGGTCTCGTGTTTCAGTTTCACATCATCACCCTCTCATGGCTCACCAGGAGGCAATGCTGAATCAGCAGCTCACTCCACAAAGACTTTTTAAAGAAAGCTACAAAAAGCAGAGAAAATACATGGCATTCCACTCTTTAAATGGTACACTATAAACAAGCTTTCCAGCCTCCTGGTTTAATGCTTCATGCCTGATGTCAGCATACTTGTGTACTTTGGTGCTTACAGTCCCAACATCATGTTAGCTGCCAGGATGGAAGGGAGTTACAGACATAAGGGAAGAAAAATGTGCAAAGAATGAAGACCAAGCTACTGGCAAGTTATCAACCTCCCTAAACCAGAAGTGGAAAAATTTGGCAAGATGAGGCAATTTCTTTTTTAATTAAATAAACTCTTCTCATATTTCTGTTGGACTCGATGATCTTAATGGTCTTTTCCAACCTAAACCATTCAATGATTCTATATTATTTTTCTTTTCTCAGTTTCTAAACAAAATCTAGCTGCCAGTGTACAGGGTATGAGGTCAATGGGATGCACTTGAAATCAGATGGGATTCCACAAGTAATATGCTGCTTGGATTCCCACATATTAACTGCAGTATTTCCAGCACAATGATTTTTATTTGAGACATCAAAAGAAGTGAACAAGCGTTAAAAAAAAAGGAGAAGAAGGAAAGGATTCAAAGTCAAGGACAGTGAATTGCTGTACAAGATAAAAGAGGTGATGGTGAGGTAACACATGATTTCACCTTTTGAGTTGCATCTGAACCTCAATCAATCAATTCTGCAATGAACTCCAGTTTTACTTGGATTTGCTGTATATTCTGTGTGATCTTGTCCTTTACTGCCAACACACAGCCGCTGGGAGAAAAATTGCTGTTAGAGTATTGCAAAACTAACTCTATTGTAATGTTTTTCAGTGAGGGTCAAACAAAGTTTGGTGATTTTACATTTGCCAGGGTTGAGGATTGTTTGGACAGTCACCTCAAGACTGTCACAGAGACTGCTAGAGGAGGCAAGTGTTGTTTTATATATGTGCCAAAAAAATGGCAAATTGCAGTGAGGCTGGGGAGAGCAAGCCTTCACTTCATTAGTCAGTAAATTACGACAGATGGTTTTAAAATGACTTCATCAGCAGCAAGGCTTTGTTTTCTGCAGAGATCCTTGCCATCACCTCAATCCGAAGACAAAGCAGACAATGGGGGTTTTATTATTATCGCGTTTTTGCTGACTTCTAGCAGTCAGAGGGAATAAGGAGGGAGGAATCTAAGATGGGGAAATGGTCGTGCAAGAGGATTATAGGAGATCATCACTTTGGTTTGTAGGAAACTCACTATTTTTGTTAAGGATCGTGGTTTCTGTGCAGGAGCTTCTTCTCTCATTTCACATAGCTTTAAGCATTCAGGATACTGATGGTAGCTCGTCACCAAGGTCTGCTGCTTTTTTCAGGATATTCTCTTCAGGCTGAAATGTCCCCCTGCTGCTGCAAAGAGCAGCGTGGTTCCCGTGGCTGTGCCATGCCCCCGTGCAGCTCCCCTGCAGGTGGCTGTGCTGGAGGTTGCTGTGATACACACACAGCTCTGCTTTGCCACACTCCTTTCTTTCAATCTGGGAAATAGCTCTATGGCTGTGAAAGCAGTTTTTCAGAAGGCAAAGGGCAACCCCAGTTTTGCTCTCTGACTGAGGTAATTACTGAATTAAAATGAAGAGGTTATGGTCAGTTTGCAGTGTGTAAGAATTGCTATTGATGTTTTGAGGAGGGGATTATAGCATGGGAAGCAAAGGGACAGAACACTACAGCTGGAGTAAGCAGGTTTGATCCATTGAGGCTGCAAGAGGGTTCGTCAGAAAGAAGTTTGGTGATTTTATCTAATAAAGGCCTCTGTCAGATATGCATCCTAAAGATGTGTATCTCACATTAGGCAGTACTTGTGATGTATCACATGAAGTGTTTATTATTTTGCCTTATAATGCTGTTTGTCAGTGCTCTAGACTGTGTAAAACATGCTGAAGGAGCTCATTCTCCCTGGCTCCTGGACTCCATTATCCAGACAGTATTAGCTGGGCTAAATCTACTTCTCCAGAAGGCATACAGGAAACATGGAACTATATTAAAATACTTAAGTGTGCAACCCTGATATCTCTATTTTAGTTATCAGAGAAGCTTTCAGCTGTAAAAGAAGAATTAATGTAATTAAACAAAAAATTAGTGTTAAGATAATAGAGAAACTGCAGGGAATGTAGCAGAATGTGAAGACAACCTCTGTGCAGTGATGTACTGTGATTGTGTCTAGGACTTAATCTGTACTTTCAAGAAGAAATAAATCCTGAGTGTAGCTACAGAGCTGCCAGGGAAATGGAAATGAAGGGATATTGAAAAACCATTTCTGCAGGGTCTGGCAAGAAATAGTAAGAGGGTTAGAGAAATTATGAATATATCCAATATTTTACTCCAAGTTTAAGGGTGGATGATGGGGAGACTGGCATGACAGAAGGTCATGTCCCATGCACAGCCAGCATGCCAGGAGATCCCTGGTTTGATCAAGAGCTTAAAATACTTGAGACCCACTCAGCTCTTTCTCTTTTTCAGTCCAGAGAGGCTTCACTGCAGGAGGTTTCAAGTTTCATCCATTTCATGGTTTGGTTGATGCCCATATATGAAATTATTAGGAATATGAGCTGATGCTGTCCACATCCAGCTGGTGAGTAACAGAGCTGGGATTTTTATTTCTGGGAAGTATCAGCCTTTCCTCATGAGCCAACTCAATTCCAGCCTGTGCATCTAAAGTTTTCATCAAAAATGTTTGGCTAGGAGACAGAGCTGGTGCCAGAGACACTTGTTATGGTTTCAGGCAGTTGATAGCAGGATAATGAATGTGCAGCAAAGATTTTCAGATAGGTGTCAGGAAAATATAGGGATAAACTGGTTTGTTAAAGAAGCAGAATTAATCCAAGTCTTCTTTTCATACTTTCACAAGCACTGGCTTTCAGAATCAGAGTCTTTCTCTGGTGGCAGGAGGGAAACCAGTCTTCATTTTCCTAATGAGTGAATCTGAGACATGCTGCAGTTCCACCTTTCAGGAAGCAATGGTTTCAAGACACAGCCTTTTTAATCATATGGCTTGACAGCCTTGCCAGACATCATTGTGTTTTTAGTTTGGGCTCAGGAAGACTAAAGTAAACCAAAAAATAAGTCAGACCAAATTTGTCCTTTCAAAGAGACTATTAAAAAACTTGAACTCAAAACATACCAAGGTTTACATTAAATATTTGAAACAAGTGAGAAGCAAAGCAGAACAACATGAAGGTTCTACATGTCTCCATATGGATGCTAACAAATCTTAGTGACTGGCCAGATGTGCTGACTGAGAGGTGGATCTCCTCAGCTGGACTCAAAGTTCAGAACTCATCAAAGTCTAAAGCTCTTGGACAAATGGCAATGAAAACAACTTACTTTGGTGTGGTTGCATTTCCAGGCTGACAGCAGAGAGAATGTACACTGAAGAGTAAAGAAGTTTTAAATTGTCTTTGATTTAACTGGCTTCAAAAATATAAATAAGCAATTCTACTAATTGGAAATGTATGGCACCAAGTTGTCCATTTGGGGTAAACTGGCACAGCTCCACACAAATGATAAGGGTGATGTTCTGCACCCTTTGACACCAGGAGACAATGTGTGTATTTGTGTGTGTGTGTATTTAACCCCTGTGGCACTCTGAAGGTGGCAAAACAGCCCTGTTAAGCAGTCAAACCTCTTTCCAAATTCTCCCCCCATCACCCTTTCCCAGGTGTGGCTCCTAACCCTGCACATTTGGTCCCTGCTCACCCTGCTGGTTCTTGCTGTGGTGTGAAGGCACCAGCAGTGCTGTACATTCCCTAGCAGGCATTGCTCCTGTGAGAAGAAAATTACAGCTCTGACTTTTATTATCACTTTACCACCACCTCTTTTTCTATGATTCATATTGCTTTAAGAGATTAGTTTTCTTTACCATTTAACCTTTCTCAATATTGCTGCCTGAACCAAATTTATGTCTTGGATAAAGCTATGTCCTCCTTTTATTGAATCCAGGTACTTTTCATAATGAAACTAGGGTCATGTGATCTTTGATTGTGGTACTTTAAATTCTTTATTGAAAATGTATATTATATATTTTTATGACATTAATTAAATGTCACAAAATAAATGACAGCATAAAATAATTAATGTCTGTTTGGCTCATTATCTCTTTGGATTTGATTTGTGTTCAGAGCTGGAAATTCATCTGATCCATATAGATTTAGATGTTTCAGAGCACTGCCTCATGGCAGAATTTAGGACTGAACAGAGAGGGCTCGTTTCATGAGTATGGTACTGTATTTTTTTATTTGCTTGCAAGTTCTTGGGTAAATTGCTTTCTCATCTATACAGGATGTTATTCCACCTTCATCACCAGAGAGTATCTGAATGCCAAGCATTATGTGATCCAGCTAACATCTGCCATGCTCATTCTCTCTTTCATCCTTACCCCAGTGTGTTCATGTTTGGTTGCTGGGTTTAGATCTACGTGCTGCCATGTGTCAGTGCTACAGAAAATCATATGTGCATCAAACAGTCTTCTAAATAACTTGCATATTGGTCCTGCAAGACCCCTCTGGTTTATGGCCTGAGATTCCAAATACTGAACTGAAGGTATGAAGCTATTATAATATTGCAAGACAGAAATAATTATAAAATCCATCAGGATTTTATTCTCTTTATGTATATTTTTATGTTATTCCAGCATCTTTGAGATCTTTAACCATGAATTAGAGCATTTGTACAAGAAGCTGTACAGTCTGTACATTCACAATCTAATTATAAGACAACAGATCTTGTTCTTTGATACATTAAACCACCTTAATATAGAAAAAGGATGCAGTTGCTTATTAAATCTCATAGAGAATTTCTGAATGTCAGCAGAACTAGATTTCTGTTAAGTCTTGCAAGCAACTCCTGTATGGGTATTATTATTATTATTAATAATAACAATAATAATAATGTTTTTATTATTTTTCAAAATAATAATGTGCTGTACAAACACAGAACTATGCCCAAAATGTGTTTAGAAACTCTTTCTGGTGCACAGCAGGGAGTTCAGGTGCTGCTCAGATTCTGGTTCAAACCCTGCTTAGGGCTTCATGAAAGAAACCATCTGATGTATTTCAGGAGAATATGGAAGCACTTGAAAGACAAGTCCAGTGTTAGCAGACGATTGACATTTATTGACTTCCTGCACCATCTAGTGGGGATTAAAATTAATTGCTCTCATTTTATGAAGACTCTAAACTGTTCAGGATGCCCGTGGCTTCCTCTCCCAGGCACTGAGAGCAGCGCTGGAGGAGCCACTTCTGATCATCCTTTGCACAAGGGGACCAGGCTGCATCGGGATCATCAGTGCCACCCAAAACGGTGAATAACTGTCTCATCCAGTGACATATAGAGATGAATCCACCTGAAATAAGGCCAAGAGGACCACGTGGGAGGGCAGACCTCAAAGAGCATTGCTGGTGTGCCACTGAGCTGTGGCCGTAGGCAGAATTGTGGAGTCAGGCAGGTCTCCTGGCCGTGGGAGGCAGAGAAAATATCTGCACACAGTTATGATGGGCTCACACTGTGGTCAGTGTGTTGAGATGAATTTCTAGAGATCTGAGTGTGGCTCCTCCCTCTCTCTCATAACGTGGTTTGAATTAAGCTTTGAGACTGTCCTGAATGAATAGGACTTATGAGAATTTCATCACACATTAAGTTTAAAGTTCCCCCACAAACCACAGAGGAGAAGCCACGATCTGATCCTACACGTGGAAGTAAAATTCTTTCCTGTAACCTTGTTATAAGGCATTTCCTTGAAAGTAATTTGCCTAATTATCAGTGAACAGGATGACATTAGGTGATTAATCTCCTAATTTTCTGTACAGGAAACAGGAGCATCTTTTCCTGTTGCTGGGCAACACAGATATGCTTTGAAATTTGGTTGAAGTAGTGAGTGATAAACATTTTTAAATAGACATGATATCCTGACAAAGGCAATCCTGATTGCTATAAACAGGCAGGAGGCTGGAAAATCCCACCTACATAATATCGTTTATGAATTAAAAAACTAACTAACTCCAAGGGTGGAATATGTAGAAAAGCCTGAAGAAGCAGAGAGAGATCTCCTCCCTTGAGAAACAGCTCTAATTGTTTCCATATGACTGTGTTTGTTACTCCTGGTGCAGTCCTTGTTCAGTGCAGCCATTTCCCTTCCCTTCTCAGAGACTCTTTGCTGGACATGGTTGTTCATGTGTGTGTCATTACAGCAGGAAAGGAATCCCTCTCTGCTGGGAAATTGGTGCACCAGAGGCTGGAATTTGTCTGTGGAATATGTTCTTTATTGCAGAATTTTGCCCCTTCCAGACCAGAGCTTATCTGACCTTATTTCTTGAGAAATAGGGACCAAGTGGATTTGCAATGCTGCCCATTGAAATGATGGGTAGCTTGAAAAGTCTCCCTTTAGCTTCACTTCAACAGGGTCCCAAGGAGTTCACTGACCCATGAGGAGCCAGGCTCTACAGAGACATCTGCTCATCTTCCTCCTCCTTGAGAAGGTCCCAGCAGCTTCTATGAGCTGTAATGGTGACAGAGACTCTGGGAGCTGGCTGTGGTCGACTTTTTAGCATAACAGAAACCAGAAAGGCTAAAGACCTGAATGTAGTGTCTGCTTTGTTCTCTCCTTGTGCGTGCAGAATTCCTGGTTTTCAACATGAATTTCACTCTGGCAGAACATAATTCAGTTGTTGCAGTAACATCCCATTCTGTATCCTAGTTTGCCATGACAGAATTTCATACAGCTTTGTTGCAGGGGTTTTTTTCCCCTATTTTTTTCTTTTCTGGCTTGACACTGACTGACAGCTACTTTCTGCTTTGTCTGAGAGTTTGGAAAGGTTTGTTACCTTGCACTGATCTTGATGTGAGAGGCAACTGGTGTGTAAAGTCTCTTATTGACCCACTAAAAATACCCATTCCAGTTGCCACACTGTTGCTCTTCAGACACAAATGATAGGACTGTTTTAAAATAGCATTTCCTTTAAAAGCCCACATTGCAACATATCACAGCAAATACCTTCCTAAAGATGCTACTGCATTCACATCGATCACCACAGCATTTTTCAGCTCTAAAGAATTGTAAAGCTGACAGAGAAAGTCTTATTTCTCACCTCCCCTGGAAGGCAAAGGGCCTGCTACCACAGAAGTGTGATGTGACATTTCCTGGTGCTTGGGGTGCTGGAGCAGCAGTAGATGTTGAACCTCCTGCCTCATGGGTCCCATCAATAAAACCCAACAACACCTTCTCTGGGAAGGTCTCACTCCTTTGGTATTGGCAGCTGTCTGTTAACACAGCCCCTGCCTGGTGAGCACAGCAAACTCCCTGGTCTCAATAGCCTTCAAGAGTGTTAGAAGATGCCTTGCAAAGCATCTTCCTAGGATAAAGAATCCAGTCTTCATAGACATTTGTGACTATTCATATTTAAATTCACTGAGAAGGAAAAAGGAATGTCAGCAATTTTGGATGACTCTTATACTGAATTCACTTTTTTCCTTTTAAGCTTTTTTTGCAATAAATTTTGCCAAAAACATACTTTAATTGTGTGCATTACTTTGACAGATCTGGCAGAATTGCAAACAGAAATGACTGCAGATGCTGTGCTGAGTACGTAAAAATGGAAATTCCACTAATATGGCCTTTAAAGATCTGGCTTTAAGGACTTTGTTTACTTTTATTTATTTTATTAATTAATCCAGGTGATGAGAGACTGAAAATGCTGGTTTGAAATGTCCCCTCTTGCTCACTCAGCTCTGCCCACATGCCTCAGCCCTGATCACTTTTCTAATTATTGTCCGGCCTATGAGGAATCATAGAACTACAGAGTGGTTCGGGTTGGAAGGGACCTTAAAGACCATCTCTTTTCAATCCCTCTGCTATGGGCAGGGACACCTTCCACTAGGCCTGGTTGCTCAAACCCCATCCAGCCTGGCCTTGAACATTTCCAGGGATGGGGCAACCACAGCTTCTCTGAGTGTTTGTGCCAAACTCTCCGATATTTTTGCTGCTAAGTCTGTTGACTACAGGGAGAGGTGATCTTTGGCACTTAGTCATGATCCCAGTAAGGACCATAAGCTCTTTCTAACCCCAAAATGAACAAAAAATGAAAGATCTCAAACTTGTCTAGTTTATACTTTGTGCTTGAACTTGGGAGTTTTCTTGGCTTTGTTGTTCATTGCTTTCCACAGTAAAATTGTCTGTGTATCTGTCCAGCAAATACCCGCAGACATTGCTTTCTTTGCTTCTGATTTTGATTCTGATCACGATCACAGAAAAATAAAAAAAGGCATTCTGGAACTTAGGTGGGTGTTAATAACTAATGGGACCCTAACAAATTGCCTGAAATACAAAGGTGGGTCAGATGAATGGTTTGTATATAAGTAACTCCCGGTGAACCATCAGGTGGGAATTAAAATTTAATTTAGAATGTACTATCACTGCTGCAGTGGTGGTGGTGGTGATTTACTTGATTGACTGCTGGTTTCTTTCACCTTTGCAAGCCTTAGGTTTTTACTATCTGAGGAAATTAAGGCTGAATTGCAGCAGGAAATTCCTTGTACCCAGGTGTTTCTGGTTATCCGCTGAATGGCTGGGCTGGTGGGGAGGCGAGGATTAGGATGGGATGGTTTGGAATCTAAATGATTCTCATTGCCTAGTACCACACACTGACATTCTGTCAGCTCTGTATTTGTTCTCAGCAAAGGATGGGAAATCCTACTGAGCTGGGCAACAGGTCCAGCAAGCAGCGATAATTCCATTGTTCTTTTTCAATACTAAGGATGGAAAACTGGTTTTATTAGGTTGTCCTGATTTAATGCACTGAATTTAAAAATCACTATTGAATTCTCTTGGATCCTGATTTGAGTTGCCTTAATAGTGAAGTGGCCTACTCTACTGCTCCTGCTCTCCAGCCTGCCTTTGCATTGTTTTCCTTCCAGGTGAAAGCAGGAAGGGCCCAACCTTAGTTCCACTGACTTTCTGGGAGATGGATCGGGCTGGAAGGTCTCCAGATGGCTGAGCTGCTCTTTCGTGAGTGAACACAATCAAAACAAGTCCTAATTGAGGAACTGATGACCCTTTGCTGAACTGTGGTGGTGGTGATAGGCTTCATAATTCAACTAAGTAGGTGAATATACCTCGATGAAAGTAGTGCTTTCTGATCTTAAAACTCATGATGCAAAGGACATACCATGCAGTGGCAGGCCAGGTTGATTGACATGGAAAGAACACACTGACTTCCCCTCCTTGCCCAGCTTTGGGAATGCACTTCCCCAGTGCCATGGTGATGTGATGGAGTTGCTCCTTTAGCCAGTCCTGTGGCAGCTGTGACCTCTGTGCTCAACGTGGCCCATTCCAGGGGTATGCACAGGTTCCCCAAACACAAAATTTGCTGTCTGCCCTGGGCTCAGAAGCCTCCCAACTATGAGACCTTGGTCAAGAGAGCTCTCAGCAGTGCAATATCCAGGAATAAATCTTCTACTGCCTTGATACACTTCTCAAAATGTAATAATGCTCCATTTACACTTCAACTACTCAGGAGAAGCAAAGGTATTAAAAGAGACAGAAATGTTCTTTCCTTTGCCCAAAGTTGAGGAACCTGTATTTCATGTCCTTCAGGGGAGCCAAGAGCCAGCTCTGGGAGCTGCTGTGATGTGCAAGGTGGCAGCCAGGCTTGAAAAAGGAACAAAGTGAGGGAGCAAGAGAATTATTTCCCCAAGTCCCCAAAGCTCTAATTCCTGCAGACCCCTGGGCTTGGTTGAATTGTCAAAGCTAAGTGGATGGAAACAGGACCATTTCCCTTCAGCAGTCATTAAGGAAAATGCCTTCAGATTATTCAGGCTTTCAGGTATTGCTGCAGCAGCCTAATGGAGTGATAACCACTTACATCTTCCTGGACTGCACCAGCAGACACAACCCAAGTTTGTAAAACACCAGAGGAATCAGTTCTCCTCCAAACTGCAAATGGAATAACCCCAGAATAGAGTAAATCTGTGCAAACCATCTTTGGTGCCAAATGGAAATGTAATTTGCAGGCATATCTCAGCAGAGAAAGTTCTTTCCTTCAGCAGAAGAAATTTAAGCAGCCACATGGAAATACTTTAATTTCAGCATTAACCATCAGAGGAGATGGCTGTTGCAGATCATGGAAGCCAGGTAATTTAGTTCTGTACTTTGAATATGTGCAGTGCCAAGAAATATTAGGAGATGTGGAATGCTTAATGCAGCCCTGCACCACCAGTGCTGCAGAGTCAGGGGAGGAACAAGAGCAAAGTTTGTACTGAGCTGATTAATAGCTTCATGGAGCCACAGCACAATATTCCAGCTGAGAGCTGGCTTTGAAAAACCTGAGCTTTGCTGTTTGCCTCTTAGTTTTGAGATATAAAATGAGTCTGGATGTTGCCACCTTCTTCATGGTGTGATTCCTATAGTCAGCAACCTCTGTCTGCCAGGGGGTGAGGCAGGGGGCTGATGCACCCATCCAGTCTGCAGCCCTCCCTCCCTCTCTCCAACTTCCCTACCTCCAAACCTGTGAATTCAAATAGCTCCAGGGTAGGTGGATTTTTCCACCCTGTTCCAGGTCTAATTTCTCTTTCTAACTAGTACCGTATATCTTTCCCCACCTCCCACTTGTCACTTTATGGCTTGCTGGATTTGTTTCCTTTAATGCTTGAAAATATACAGTTAAAATCACTTTAAAATTTACTAATACGCCTTTTTATTTGAAAGGCTTATTTCCCTGAAAGGCTTTCCCAGTCTTATATGAGGGCATGCTCTCTAATATTAAACATTTTTTTGTTAAAAATGGGTGCACATATGTTTGATATTTAACTCAAAACAAATGGTGAGAGTGGAGAATATAAGCAAAATTGCGCTTTAGATAGCTATAAAAGGTCATTTTTGCTTTAAACTACAAAGGATGAATAGGGGCATATGACACACATAATAAAGGCAGAGGTAGGTTTAAAATGCCCTCAGGCGACTCTGAGGTCAGCTGCTAGCATACAAGAAAAGACACATTTTACCCCTTTCTTTTTTTGCCACCCAAAAGTGTGGAGTAGCAAGCTGGGATCTGTGTGCAAGGAAGGTCACTCACTATCTTAAAACGCATCACATTTCTCTCTATCATTTCATAAGGGATACTGAACTCTCAAGCCTAATAATTAAATAATTATCCCCAAACTAACCCCCCCTCCTTCCTGGCTGAAAATTGGAGAAGAGTTTAGCTTGTCATGCTGAAGAAACCACAGCTTGTGCTCTGCCATATGATGAGAAATTTCTCATTATCAGGCATCCAGATGATTAACAAAAAATGTGTCTTCCTCTCTGGTGTGGGCAGAAGGGTTTCTGCAACAGATATAAAAACAAGCAAGACTTGCTTTCCCTGCAGTCAGTGCAACAGCACTGGGCTGAGTAACTGGGTTTCCTTTGGGTTGTGGATTTAGCCTGTGCTGGGCTTTTTGGTCAAGGCTTGGTTTGAAAACTGCCAAGCACTCCCTATGAATTTTGAAGGGGAAATGAAGCGGGAAATGGGCCATTTCTCATTTACAGCTGGCACGGGACCAAACCAATGGGAGCAGATGAGATTTCCAATAAAACCTTCCTGAAAGGCAAAGGAGGGTAGAGACAAGACTCTGGTTGTAATCCAGCTCCAGCCATCTGCTCCAGAAGCGCTGGGAATGCAGGGCAGGGGATGACTAGCACCTTGTTGATAAAAGTGACATGGAAACTTTGGCTCAAATTGGGTCATCAGGTGGCTTTTACATCTGCCAGAACATCTTTTCTGCTATTAGAGACAGATTAGGGAAGAAATATGGAACAAGAAGGTCAAAACCCTACCTGTAGCTCCAACCCTCTAAGGCTTATTTGAAGCCTTGTACTTATCTCTGTATTCAGGGGGCAAAGTTAGAGTCTTACAGTTTCTTTGCAAAGTAATTCAACTTTTTATTTGATTTTTTTGCCTTCTTCTCGAAGCACAAGTAGGTCATTTATCTTGGTGGGAGTTGTTTAACGTTTATTAAATTCTATTGGCAAATCTAAATTTTAGACATGAGATATGTATGCACATTTAAAGCATTTGGAGCAGAAACTCAAGGCATTTTCTGATTATTCCTGAGCTTTGTACTCCAATCTGTAATCACTAGAAAGCAAATTGTCCATAGCTCCATCCCATAATATAGAAGTTATTAATGGGAACCAGGTATCCTCCTTCAAAGGAACAGGGCCATCAAGGCTCATATCTGTTTCTCAGGTTCTAGAAAACATTTCACAGGTTTAATGATTACTCAACAGGGGGAAAAAAAAAATCTGGACAATAAATTCAGAAGCTAGCTCAGTTAGATGTTCAAACACATTCCCTGGCAGAAATTCCTCTTACTGAAGCCTGATAGCCTGTGCTTTGTCATACCAGGCACACGAGCTTCCAGCTGCCAACACGAGGGCACGCTGGCAAACAGCCGACCCAGCTGCTGCGGTGACAGTGCCATTGTAAACTTTTATTTTTTATGCTCAGCGTGTATTGAGAGTGATCCCTTTGTTCCATATGGCTTCCATATAGTGACACTGCATCCTGTGTAGGAGAGGTCAAGGAGTGGATTATCAGCAAGTGTTTCAAGTCAAGAATGAAGGGAGCTGGCAGGGCAAATCCGCACAAAGCCTGTTCTGTGCTTCCCATCGGTGCAGTGACCCCTGGGCTTCGGTGTCTGTGTGCTCCCCCCTGCTCCCTCCCTGTGCTGAGCACAGACTGGCCAGCGTGTTAGCACAGCATTTCCCTGCAAGGTTTTTAGAGGCAGAAAGAGAACAAAGCAGCCCTGAAAGGCTGGCTGAGATGTTTAGTTATAAGTGGGGAGGCCAGAAGCAGGGAGGGAGCAGTGCAGAGAAGGATGTGCTCCCATCCACATCCCCATCTCCATCCTCACCCCACCCTACTGCCTCACTGCCCAGCACCCTTGGAGCCAGGCATGGAGCTGGGTGTCACCTTTGCTCCCCTACAGTCAGCTGGGACTGTAGCTGTCTCCCAGTTATCCAGGACTGATGATAGATGGTGGAAATTGGCTGGGTACCTTTGGGTGGATCCCATCGGGCCCCACAGACCTGAGTGTGTCCCAGTGGTGTAGGAGGTCGCTGCCCATTTCCTACGCTGGTATGTATGTGAAATTCATAACTTCATTTAATAACTCCTGACCTGCAAGACCCGAGCGATTGTAAACCTCACAGAATTATTACAGGCCAAGTAAAAATTATATTCCATTTGAACATTCCTCATATAATATCCCCACTGCAGTCAGCACTGAAAGAAAAACAGTGTTGCCACGGCTGTTTGTCTGGTACCTAATGAGTTAGCTTTGGCTGGGGATCAGGAGCTTTTGGCTGCTGTAGGTTACATTGACCACTCAAAGGCTTTAAATGTTCTGGACTGTACCTTGTTGTTTAATGATATAAAATTAAATTGGGGCTGAGGGGAGGGTAGTCAGCTGGTTAGAGTAATGTTGGAGAAAGTGCATGCAAACCCTAAGCTCAGCCAGCCTCAGCAGGAGCAATGCCAGAGGGGAGCTGGGCTGGAGTGGGATTGGGGAGAGAGGACAACAGCCAAGGGACAAGGACTGAGCCTCTGGCATGGCCCAGGGTGCTGGGAACATCAGGGATGCTCGTGGGGAAATGCATGTCTTCAGCCTCACATCATCTATCCATAGGGAAAATAATCTCTCCATAAGGCATTCAGGTCCTCTGAAGTTTGTAAAAAATGATTTATGAAGACACATCCCATCTTGCATGGGAAACTGAGGGGAATGGGTGAGGAGGGGCTGTTGAACCCCTCCTGCTTAAGCAGCACTCAGGGGTGGAGGCTGGTAACTCCTCTTAAAGGAGACATTTCAGAATGGGAATAGTCTGGGAGTGATCCAGAGAACAGGGAATATATAATCACTGCTATAAAAAGAGAGGCTAAACAGAAACGCAGCGATTGGTAAAACTGTATGTGGGCACGTTGAGTAAGGAGTGATTTGTCCTTTCTGTCCTCAGTCAGAAGGAGGGAGTGCTCAGGGAAGTGACAGGGCAAACACTCCTGAACAAATAGAAGTGTAACAAAGTCCTGGAAGCAGTCCTGGAGCTTGGCTGGCTGCTGGCAAACATGCTGCTCCAACCTGGACCCTCAGGTTTGGCAGTCCCTACATGCCAGCATGGAAGAACAGGGAGAATCATCACACTCTATTCATCCTCTTCCTCATTTCTTTTTCACAAGCTGCTGTCAGCTGGTTCATCTTTGTGTGACCCATTACAGACATTCTTGCATACTTTTGATATTATTTCTATTTTGCAGTTATTTCTTTGTTCACCCATGAAAACAGATTATCATTCTCTTTAATTTTATGTGTCAGAAGGAACAGATGCCAGCAGTGAAAACAAATCCAAAAAAGTTCTTCCCTTATGCTCTCTTTACACTGGATCATCTTCTATCTGATTTGATTTCAGCATCAATATTTTTCCTTTTTTACCCTTGTGCCATGCAAAAAAACAGAGATAGTAAAAGAGATGGCATGATTATGTTCCTGTAAATAATGTTATGTTGACTCTTCTGTGTAGAACAAATAATTTATTTGAGTTAAAAAGGAATACTATTGAACATTTTTGCCTGGCAAGTAAAGCTCATTTAGAATAATAAACCCACTTTCCAGCTGAATACCCTGGAGTGTTTAATATTTCAGTTTTAATAATGTAGCAAATGGATCTAGAAACTGTGGACGTTTGGTGCCCAGGTGTGATAAATCCTGCCAGTGGACTGTGCCTTTCCAAGAGCCTGAGTGCCCAGGTGGCTTACACAGCATCCAGCCTGGCAAGCAAATGGAGAGTAGGGGAAACATTTCTTTCCCCCCTTCCTATACCTTCTTTGCTAGATTATTTTTAAGGAATTATGGAAAAATGTTTCACAGGTGGCATTTCACTCTGTTGCTAAAATGTATCCAGTTCTTCTACCCCAACAGTGTCAGCTCCTTTCCTGGGGACAGTGACACACTGGGCTGCCTGAGGTCTGTCCTCTGTCAGAACACACAGAACCAGCTCATCCCATTAAACTAAAAGGAAAGGTTGGGAACCTTACACTGCGTGGGAGATTTGTGCCTTATCACCATGCAAATGCATAAATGCAAACACTTAGGAGACATCAGTCCTGTGCAAAGTATTTGATTTGCCTTATTTAAGCAAAGACCTTAGAGATTTGATTTAGACTTCCTGGGTGAGGCTCTTCATGGGTTTTTCTTGGGAGATTCATGGCACTGGAAGCTGGGAGCACATTAGATGAGGTACCACGCATCTATCACTGGCCAATAAATGCTGCCCAGCTCTTTTCTGTTTGCAGCCTCATAACTTCTGTTTTGCCAAAGCACGTCTTCCAGGAAGGCATCCTGCCTTCATCTGAAGACCTCAAGAGATAGCAAATCCAATTCTGCTTTTATAAGGTGTAATCACCCCCATCACTCAGCCCGAGTGCTGGGGTCCGGTTCCATTTAGCTGCCATGCAAACAGCCATTAGGGCTTGTTAGAGAATTAGGGCTGCTGCAGCTTGCTCTCCACTCCTTGGGGGTGGACTCACATCTGCATGACAGCACTGTCAGTGTTTTTGCATCTATAATTTGTGACTTTTTTCTGTGTGACCCTGAAATGTTTACAAACTTCCAAAGAATGGTGAAGATCAGCTGTTTTATCTGGAAATGCAGGAACAGTTACTTTAGCTCAGACATGCACCTTTTTTCTCATTCATAGTGTAATAAAATCATTTTAAAAATCCAGATTTTTCTGCATCAGCATATTAGAACCTGCATGATCTGAAGCATTCATTTCTTATTATTATGGCTGTTTAACCTAAAAATGCCATGACGATTCTGGTAATACTCTCACTTGTTGATTCCAAAAGAACTTGATGCTTGTTTGCTGTCTAAACCTGTGATTGTAAAATATTAGAATAAAATGGGAGCAATTTATTGTCGAGATCAAATTTTCTCTCAGCAGGATTAAAACTGCCACAGCAGTAAAGAGTTTACAAACTCACTAAAGAACTGTAATAACTTCCCTTCCCACTGCCGGGTCAAGGAAAGGTAATACATGTTTCTAATCAGCTTTGAATTGAACTCAAACTGTAGGGTTTATTTCACTTTAATCCATATGTGAGTTCACGTTAAAGGTAAGAGAAATCACAGGACTGCAAACATGGAGTAGAGTTAATTAAATTCCATGGCTCCTTTTGGAAGAAGCCCTGGCTCTGTTTATGTGTGAAGGCTTCCAGGGTGCTCCTGAAGGCAAAACCAACTGGGAAGTGGCTCAAAGGGTGCAGCAAGGACAGCAGCCCATGAACTTACAGGGACCAAGTACACTGAGAAAAATCTTGCAGCCGTTGGGAAATATTTCTTTCTGCTGACCTGTAAAAACCTACACCACCCCACCATCCTCCCTTGTCCCCAATAAAAAAAGCTTTCTTCTTTCCCCTGTTCCTCCCTGGCCCAGAAAAAAGCAGCTACAGTTCCTCAGGCACTGGTGGACTTGGTGGAAACATGGCACGTTGTCAGCTCAGAACCTGATGAGGTCTTTCTCCAAGCCAGTCACCACTGCAAATGCACCTTTTAAAAATAATAAACGTATATTAGTCTTCTTTTTCTGTTTCCCACTTACTGTGGGAATTGAGCTTGGTGGGAGTTTTGTTTGTTTGTTTGTTTGGGGGTTTTTGGGATTTGGGTTTTTTTTGGTTTCTGTTTGTTTTGGTTTGGTTTTTTTTCTGTCCAATCTCATTTAAAATGTGTTCTGGAAAAGAGCTTCAGCTAAGTGGGAGAGACTATTCATGTGCTTACAGTTAAGTCTTCATTTCACTGCCTTGCAGAACTGGGACCTGAGCTTTGGCCACTTTGCAGGATCAGGTGCACTAAGCCCTTGCTTATCCTTCTGACAGACCTCATTCAGAGACACTGCAAACCTCAGCCCCTGGCTGCATGCACCTGGCAGGAGATTCATCTTGAAGCCGTAAATGCTGATTTAATGTTCCTTTTTTTTCCTTTTCTTACACATCTGAGATGAACTCTTGGATCGTCTCAATATTGACAGCAGTGCTTTGTGCAAGTCAAAATGGAACAGGTTGCCAAGGGAGGTGACAGATGCCACATACCTGGGAACATTCAAGGTGAGTTTGGATGGGGCTCTGAGAAACCTGATGTAGCTGAAGGCTCTTTGCAGGACATCTGGATTAGATGATCTTTGAAGGTCCCTTCAAACCCAAACTATTTTATGAGTCTATGATTCCATGACACTTGTGACTCACTCAAAATCTCCATATTACTGGGGACATGTTAGATGTGGGGCCTGGGGGTGAGAGATGGCTGATTACTGCAGGGAGGGTGACACATTTTTGGTTCTGCATATGGGCATGAAGCCGTGTCCTTGTCGCTGTGCCAGGCTGACAAACCTCAACAAAAAGTTTTGTATGTATTTTGTTGAGTGGTGGATTTCAGTCACTGTGAATGGTTTGGAAAGTTGAATGTTCACCAAAGCACCGAACAGAAAGAGCTCTCTCAATGCTCTGGGTTCTGGTTGTTGATGCTTGTCTGGAGTCCCTGCATCCAGGGAAACAAAATTTTCTACCCATGTGAGTCTGACAGTGAAAGGATTTTCTGTCTAAAAATGAAACATGTTTCACAGCAAATTGCATGACATGTGTGAGGTTCTGGAGAAGCAAGCCTTTCTCCAGAACTAAAGTGTGACATTTTAAAAATCTGAATTTTAAAATATTGCACCATGCATTCATTTTACCTCATGCAATAAAAAAAATGTTTCGCTTAAACAGTTTTATTCTTCCTAAACTTCCCTACAGAATACCAGTGAAAATGCAAGTAATTTAAGCATCAAATGCCAGATTTAGTGCCTCCTGAAGGATTTCTTCATGGCTTTAACAGGCCTCAGATCAGAGTCTGCAAGATCATCTACTGGGATGCCAGTGGCAGCTGCCCTTTCTAGGTAGGCTTGGAGCTTCACCTCCTGCAAAAACTCATCCACTCAGCAAAGGAGTACTTCAGACTTTACTGAGATGAGCTGAGTTTGTGCCAAGGAGTTCTCTAGTTTGTCATACCACTTTAATAGTTCTCATTTTCCTGTATTCCTCTTCTCAGGTCCTTGCAAGAGTACTTCTAAGTTATTTGTTCTCAAGGGCAGAGATCTATGAAGAGGCTTTTTTCATAGATATGCCCAAGAGCCTTTCCCATTTCTCGTCCTAGCTACTTAATTTTACCTCTATGGAGAAATATCCTTGGCTACTCAGAGCTTCTGTTTCCTGAAGTTTCCTTGTTTGCCAACTCAGAGGCTCAAGTGCCTCCGTTCTCAGTGCTTAGAGGTGATTTCAAAGCAGTTCACTGTGATTCTTCTTCTTATGTAAACACTTCAAAATTACTTCAGCAAACTGAAATACTTGTACATCAGCACAAGAGTTTTGATGATGATGATCTTGTGTTCTGTGCATCCAAGTACCTTTGACTCAGATGGTGTTCTTTTATATAACAAACTTTTCTCTTAATAACTTCCTGACTGCAAATTCAAGTTTTCTTTTGGGCAAATTTGGAGATATGAGCACAGTCCTGTTTTCTCTGTTAACACTTAAGTGTTTTAAAACAATTCTTTTCTTGTGAACTCCCATCTCAGGCCTAGTGAGTTTTTATATTGCTTTGGTTTGTAGCATTGTCCACTCATGGAAACAAAGCTAGTTCAGGTCTTGCTAGTCTAGCTTTTATTGTCACATACAGTTTTTGTTTTTTTATGTAATTTACCTTTCTTTAACTGTATTGATCTATCAGCCTAGGACTGAGGAAAATCAGTTCCAGGTTTGAAGCAAGAGGACTCTTTTGTGATGACATCCATAACTACATCCATTCTACTGGACTCCAAAAATGTGCAGTTCACCAGCTCGTTGCAATCCCAGTCTCACTCTTTATGCTGGTGACTTTCCTTGGTCACATTTCTGAGGTCAAATACCAGGAAAAGGTTAATATCAAAAGATACAAGGCAAGAAGGCTGACTCCATATCATTCAGCCTGAATCTGTATGTGCTCTTGCAATGAACAGATCATTAACTTTTGCAATGCAGCTGCTGAGAGATGTCTTGAAATACTTCAGCTCTCCAGTCAGGGAGATAGCAGCTCATTAAAGCACAATATCTGAGCCCTCTGTTCAAAGAGGGTTTGGAGATCACTGCTGTTTCTCCATTCTGTTACCACAGAACCAGGAAGGAAGCAGAGCTCGGCTGATATTTTATGTCTTTGTGCACAATGTGGTGACCTCAGAGTTGAGGCACTTGCACAGACATCCCTGTCCTGTAAAAAAGCAATCAAGGATTCATTACCCAGCACAGGAACCTCTCAGTGCCCGTTGGGTTAAACTGGAAATGGATTTTCTTCTGGGAGCTGCATTAGGAAGATAAATCTGAAAGAAATATTTGATATTCTGTAACAAACTGAGATTTACATTCAAACTAGTAAAATCCATCCTTTTTCTTCCTTCTGCCCCACCATTGCTGGATCTGAGGCACTTCTCCTGAACAAGACATTTTGCATCAGTCTCACATCCAGCAAAGCCACAAGAAGAGCTGATGAAAGTCCACTTTATGAGCTTGTTATGTTTTGTCATTCCTCTGAGCTGAAGGTGTTCACATTTGTGGCAAGTGTTTGATCCAAGAATCTTTACAGATGAGAGTTAGCTGCCCATGTCTGCGGTGCTTGTTCTGAGCTGCCCCATCGCTCTCGTCAGTGGTCCCACACTTGTGCATGCCGTGGCTTTTCCCTGTCACTGGGTATGAGCAACATGCAGATGGTGGTTTTAGAGGAGATTTGCCTAATGGCCATGATGAGTTCCTGGAGGCAAAACATAAGAGTAAAATCAGGCTATTCCATGGAGAAATATGTCAGAACTGTGTATGTGTCCAATGAGTCAAATAAAGACAAGTGCATGTGTTTCTCTGGGCAGGAGACGAGTTCAGCTTTCTTCCTTTTCAGGAGTGTGTGAATTATCTGCGATGTAGCAGGCACATCTTGGACATAGCTTCCAGTTGCCAGTACTCAGGGATTTGAGTGTGGTCCTTTGTCTCCAAGGTGTCCATGCTGCAGTTCCTGGAGAATGAACAGCTCAGGGAACCCTCACAGCCTGCAGCTGCCCTCTCCTTAAGCTGAATTTCACAGAGCTCTGTGATCAGCACAGCTGCCATTAGGTTTCTGGATGAAATTCCAGGTCTGGAGCAGAGCTTGCAAAGCTTTCACCATTTCATGACCTGGGTAATAAAGAGAGGGAGGGGAAGAGGGAGCTCTTCCCTCCAGGGACCTGCAGCAGCAGAGGGCATTGGAGGGGCTCAGGCCAAAATCTGTGGTGGCTCGGGGAGTAGGTGAAAGGGCATCCTGATCACAGCCCTGCTTTCTGAAACATGCTTCCTCTCATTTGGTCCACCAGGTTTATAAAACTCACAGGCAAGCTGCAAGGACCATCTGTTTTCCAGGAACTTCAGGGACGAGTGCAGCAGGGAGGAGGAGGAGGCTTAAGGGGTAATTGAAGGTCTTGCAAGTACGTCTGGTTTTCTTTGAGGGAAGAGTGGGTTTAGGGAGGCTCTTTGTCTACAGCTACAGAGTATAAGTGATGTGATATATTTTAATGCATTGTGGGGTGATTGGATGATTTGGTAAGACCTGATGAGGCTCTTTTCACAGACCATGCAAGGATGTGCTGCTGCTGCTGCAATACAGGTCTGTCAGAAACAGGGAAGGAGAGAATAGCCAGGAGAACAGCACAAGGCTTGGCTGGGCAGCAGGGAACTTGCCTTGAGCTGGACTTTTGCCTTAAACAGGATTTTTTTCTGACTTAGATTCCCTCCTTTTTATGCTCCCAGGCTAACAGAAGGAAGAAGAGCCAAAGCAGTCTAAAACAGAAAAGATGATGCAGCACTGAATCAGAGGGGCTGTAATGGATAGAGGGAACCTAAACCCCGAAGAAATTATTCCTTCAGAGGTTTTCTTTTTTCTATGTAGTCTGTTGTCTCCAAAGATGACAGAGGAGCAAAATCTCTGCTTGATGAGACTATTGCCTTAGAGAAGGTTGAGAACATATATTGCATTAATTTTCATTGCATTTTGTCTGAAGCGACTTGAAATATGTTTCTATAACCAACCAAGCTCATTCTTAACTCTCACTGTTGCACATTCAGCAAGAATTTATTGGCAGTGTTAGCAGTATTCATATCCTCACCAATTGTTTGTGCTGAAAGCCTCTGTCCTGGAAAAAGGATTGCACTTCCTAATGCTACCCACAGCACTGTGAATCAGGAGCTGGGATGAGCACCCATGCATCCTCTCCTGCACTGGCCATGAGGGTCTAGGAATGTTTATTTTTTATGGGAAAGAGCTACTTCTCCTATCTTGATCCCTCAGTCCACTGGAATAGATCTGCTTTGGTCCCTATGTGGAAGGACCTGCAGTGGAGCAGATGCTGTGGGATGTTCCCAGAGTGAGCAGCAGTCCTGGGCAGGAGCAGCAATCCTGAACACTGAATTGTGTCCCTGCCACAAACAGGCTGTGGCCACGTCAAAGGGCTCCCTGCAGACACCCTGCATCCTGCACGTGGTGCTGAGGGCTGGGGAGCAGCTGTGAATCTGCCCTTGGTGGGCCTTGCAGCCCTCCTGGCATCCTGCTGGAGCTGGGGAGAAGCTCTCAGTAGGGCCTGGAGTCTCCTCTGCAGCCCAACCTTGTGCTTGTGCTGCCTGTTCTTCATGTCCTGCAGTACCTCCCCTGTCTGGGACATGAAATGGAGCTGACAAGCTGATTGAAGGAGATCACAGCTAATGAAGAAAACTGGGGGACAGCTGAGGAGATCCAGCCTGCAAAGGGAACATCAAAGATTTGCTTCTCACCAGGTTTATTCAGTTGCACTGGGCAGAGAAAGGGCAAACCCAAGGAAGTTGGAGCAGCTGCTCTGAAGTCTACTCATTCCAAATTTACCTTGATGGATTTGAGAGCCAAAACTGGCCTGAATTATCTATAAAAATTTATTAAGTCTTTGGGACAGATTGTGCTTTTCTTGAATATGTGGAGGGGAGGGAGTAGGAATTTCCCTCCCTTAAAAAACTTAAACATAATATTGGGGAACAAAAAAACCCCAAGAAAGTGATAGAGATAACAAGTAATTCCTGTGAAGCTGCCTGGCCTTTTGACTGATCTTTGGCTATACCTGTCCTGACAGTGAAATCACAGCAGCTCTGCACTCCTTGTTCCCTGCTCCCAGTGGAGACACCCTGGGGACAAGAATGGCTTTCTCCAAACCAGTGTGTTAAATGGCTGTGCTCTCTGTGTTGTGTCTGGAGACTCCTGCATGGGGAGGTGTGGGGTGCCAGCCTGCAGCACCCATGGGTGCTGCACTGGGATGCACTTTGGCTCCACAGATGCTTCAGGCAGCAGGAGCTCCATTTCTGTGTGGAGAGCTGGGAAATCCCTGAGGATAAGCTGAGCTTAGACTGCAAGACTGCAAGACTGCAAGAAAGTAAGACTGCAAGAAAACATTATCTAGCCACACAGGAAAGCCACAGAGGGGTCTGCACACTCTGCTTAGAGCTGGGGTACACTGTTCGATTAAAAATAAGGACTGAGTTAGTTTTGCTAAGAGATTTAACATCTTCTGTACATTGCTGATTTAGTTCCTGAAGAGTAAGTAACATAACACATGCTACTCTCCTATTTCATAGTAATCCTCACCCTTTGTTGTCAGAATACAAGCCAAAGGTGCATATTTTTCAAGGAATTGTTTGAATTACTTTCCTCATCCTGATTACTTTTCTTCACTTTTTCCTTCATCAACCATCCTTTGGGTATTAACCTTGTATTTATGCTCACATTAACCAGGGTCAGCATCAGAAAATGCTCTTGCTCTTGCTTTTGCTCAGCCACCTGGAGAAACAGAGAAGGGAGACAGTACCAGACACACACTAATTTCTAACATGTGTTTCCTGCCAGTGCTGGCCTCGGCAGCTCAACCACATAAGTCACCCTGGGAATAATTGCTGTTTGAGTACAGTCTGTGGATGTGCACGAACCTGAGAAAGCTCTGTCAGGGAGTGAGTGTCCTGCTGAACCTCAGCAGGCTGAGGGCAAGGAGACAGACTTGTCACAGTAATTGGTGATGTGCAAAAGATTCAGTTTGGCTCCATCTGAGCTACTTACATAAGTTGATTGAATAATAAAAGGAAACAGCAGTAAATTGGGATGAACATTTCTATCTGGGATAACCTGCCCCCTCTGTTTGAATATTGAAGCTTGGCAGGCTGGGTTTCTGCTGTTCACACTATTTCCAAAAGATCCAGCAGCATCAGAAATGGTTTGGGTTGATTTTGTGGTTTTTCTGGACACATGAGGTTGAGCTTGTGGATTTTTGTCTCATGCTGTGCCCTGGGATGGGCTGGGGCTGTGGGGTGTCCCTGGCTTGGAGCAGACATGACTTTTGATGGCAGTGGCCTCATTCAGCTCAAATGGTGACTGTGGATCTGACCCTCAGTAGCTGCACAGGGTGTTAAGAGAATTTTAACACGGACTGTTAAAAGAGGCTGTTAAGGAATTAGATGATTTTGTCACTATTTATTTAACTTTTGTCTGCAAGTGGATAAGTGATATCTAAGAAAGCCGCTTGTGTCTGACACCTTCTCTGCATGTCTGTAATTTGCATTGCTCTATGGCATAACCCCAACACTTAAAGTGGGATTTTTCCCAAGTGTTTTGCTTTAGCCCATGTTTTTCCCTCACTGGAGCAGATGGGAATTTTGCTGTTGATTTCAGTGTGAAGAGAGTTTCAGTCTGGAAAACCCAGCAGTCTCCTGTGGCAATTTGGTCATGGCATGGGATGGGAGCTGGTTTGTGCCTGCTTAGGAAAGGACATATTTGAGGATAAGGCCAGTTCCAACTCACTGCAAGTCCCAATGACCTCAGGGCTGAACCTGGCCAGGAGCACTACTCCCAGCTGAGACCATATTCCTCATAATTTTGGAAAGGATAATGCTGTGGAAACTTTTTGCCATTTGGAAATTAAGACAGAGCAGCCCCAATCAGCCTCTGATTTCTCATGGAAGTGAGTTTCCTAATGCTTGTGCCTGCCTTCTCCTACTTCTCTTGCCCTCTTGTAACTTGTGAATCTATTGATCAATTTTATACAAATTGAACAAATAATAAGAAAGCTCTGAGATACTAAAATGTTAAAAGTTGGTGAGGTCTGTTTATAATGGCTGAGAAATATTACAGCACCAGCTTGAGCAGATGATACTCTGGAGTCCCCATATGGGATCAACTCCTGCTTCACCTTTAAAATCAATCACCAGAGAAAAAGTGGAGAGATCCAGGCTTTATTAGTTTTGCTGTTCACAGACTAAATCACCATGTTAAAGCTGAAGAAGTTAATATTCTCATTTCTAGCTTTCTACAAGGGCAGGGGGAAGGTGTTTAGCAGCAGGAATCTGGCTTTTTCTAAAGGCTCTGCCAGATTCCTGGTCTGTAATGCCAGGTCTGTAATACCTTTTCCTATGCCAGGCTAGGAAGTTGATGCTTTTGGATGCATCCTTTGCAGCATCAGCATCTCCCCATGCAAGGGATGCAGCTCCTGGTGAGCCCCTGCCTGCCCCCAGAGCTCTCTTCACTCCCACAGCTTCTTCTGGAAACTTACTGTGAGCACAGGGAAAGCCAAGGGCTGAACTTCTGGAGCTCTCTGGGGGGAACCAGCCTTGCCAGCTTTTCTATTATGCTGTTTGTTACATCGTCTCTTATTTCAGTAGATGTGAAACGTAAGAGGTAAAAGGATACTGTTGGAAATGTGGTGTTGGAGGGAAGCCCTTCCCCACCCAGCTCTGCTTACCAGGCCTGGGAGCAGAAGGGATCACAATTCACTTCTGTGTCTGTTTTTTCCATGCAGTAATTCCCAAAGAAGTGTCCCTTCTTTAAGCTGTCTTCCTTGCTTTTGGAATTTCTCTCCTCCTTGCCTCACTGCTGGGACTATGAAACCAGTTTGTGGCTTTTCATTTTCCTAAGCTGAGTTTCAGCCAGTGCTGCTCATGGGGCTTTCCAAAGATAGCCGAGGTGTGAGTTCTGCTGCGGCTCCATCCCAGCTGCCACAACACCATTCCTTCCCCTGTCACTCCCTTTTCCTGGAGCTGGGTGTTTGGAGGACTGAAGGAGCGAGAGACGTAGATTGGGAGGAGCCCTCAAGCCCATTGGGTCTGTTCACACTTTCCACCAGCTTGCTGGGCTTGCCCAGCCACTCTGGCTCCCAGAACAGCTTTTTCTCCCCCCATTTCAATAAGCTGGGAGCTGCAGCCATTTCCTTTGCTTTTTTTAGAATTATTGTATGTGCTGGGTGCCTCACAGATGTGTAACAATCCTTAAAGGCCAATTCTTGTGCAGTTGTCTCCACCAGCAGATCCAGGTGGTGTCCAAAGAGGGTTGACATCACTGCTCTGGTTCTCAGTGGGGAAGCTGAGGCACGGAGCAGGTCTGTGTTCAAAAAAACATGTAGGTGTGGCACGTGGGGACATGGTTTAGCAGTGGGCTTGGGAGTGCTGGTGAAAGGCTGGACTCAGCGATCTCAGAGGTCTCTTCCAACTGAGATGATTTTGTGATTCCAGGCAGAGGCTGACCTGGGAAGGGAAGCATGATCTCCTGCATGCTGATGGCAAACATATCTGAAGCCTGGAGTGTAAGAATGTTCCCTGCTGGAATTCACAAGCCTCTGCTGTGTGGGGACATGGAGCTGGCAAGGCTGGCTCTTGAGTCACCTTGTGCCCAGGACTTGCTGCCCCCTGAAATCCTCAGCCACTATTTAAATGCTGTGTGTCAGTTATTTGTGGACCACCAAGCAGGGGTTTCTCATCTTGGGTCAATCCTTAATTAACAAGGTTTAACAGGCCCTGGGTTATCAGCCAGAAATAAGGCTTTGCTTTGGCAGTAGCAGGTGTCCCATCCATGACTGCAGTGACAGGGACACACAGGACTGGCACAGGCTGGGGCTGGGGGTGGGAGGCTGGGGACAGACAGCAAAATACAGCCAAACTCCTTGCTCTTTTCACTTGCAGGGTTATTGAGGTGTACAGCCAGAGCTCAGGTTGTGCTGCTCACTGACGCAGGGAAGGGCTGATATCATCACACAGCTGCATGTTCCTCTCATGGGGTTAACTCAGGATTTTAAAACCCTCATTTCAATTCATATTCAAACCTACAGTTATTCTTTTATATCTCAGCCACTGTCTGTGGTGTGGAAACATCATTTATCACTTCCACAGTGCTCTGGTTCTGCATAAACCCCCAGTGCTTCAGTTGAGCCTGCTTCTGAGGAAAAAGTCACCAGTCCAGGCTGCCCCTGGGGCTGTGATGGCTCCTGGGGCAGCCCCAGCACTGCGTGTCTCCAGCTCTCCAGCACTGGGGTTTTATTCCATTTGCATTCCTCCTCTGACTCGGCCTTTAAAAATCTTCCTTGCTACTGCACTGTGAATGGGTGAGATTATTGCATTTTACTCTTGTTCTCTTTTCCTGTTGCAGCTTGTTTTCATAACCAAATAAAATGTTTGCTGACATGAGCATCTTCTTTGGGGACGCTGTGCTGTGCCTTTCTCTGGGTGTGGACATACAGCTTTATTGTCCTGGCTTTTGTCTCACCTCCTCAGGCTGACCCCAGTAATGAGAAGTTAATTATTCCCAGAGGCAAAGTGTGGGGTCAAAAGCTGCTGCTCCCCCCAGGTGTGACATGGCCGTGTCTGTCACCCCACAGCCACCATGGGACAATACCAGTGGGCAGACCTGTGCTCGTGCTTCTGGGGCTGCTGTCATCTGGATTTCCTAAAAGAAATATATATATATGTGTGTGTGTGTGTGTGTGTGTGTATAGATATCTATATTTATATTGCTCAGTGTTTACCCAGGAACAAGGAGATTTCCACCGCTGGAAATTCCGCTCACGCATTCCCCACTGCAGCAATCCACTGCTGGTCACAGAAGAGCTGGGAGAGCAATGCTTCTTGCTAAAAATAAACACAGGAAGGCTGGCTAGTGAGACCTTTTTCTGCCTTGCATTGCCAGCTTCAAAGGCTGCAGCTCTCCTGCCCCTTTCCCCCCGGGGCTGGCAGCAGAGGGATGCTGCCCTCGGGCTCAGGGCGCTGCTGCGGTGCCAGCCCTGCCATCCCTCTCTCTTTGGTGGTCCCTGACATCAGCTATGGATGCAAAGGGCACTCCCAGAGCTGCTGCTGGGTTCCCTGGAGCTGGGGCAGTGTGTGCCTGTGCTTTGTGCTGTGCTGCAGCCCCCAGGGTGAGCAGTGCTGAAGCGATGACACAAAACTGGCGGCTGGAACGTCCTCACTCCGGAGGATCTGTGCTGTCTTTCTGTGCAGCCCAGGGATTTCCGCTTCATTTTTTACTGTAACTACCTTCTATGGCCCATAAACTATATTGTTTTCATTTAATTCTGGGAACATAATGAATTTCTGCGGGCTTGTTTGCTGTTCAATGTAATATCTTTGCTAGATGTGAGGTTTATTCCACAAGCTAGTTATAAATTCGTTCAGACTCGCAATTGTTTCATCTTGGGAGCAATCAATAAAAAGAAACATGAGGGAGATTTTAGACCCTTCACATCCACTGAAATTCAGGGATGTAAATCTGTCGTCTGACTTTTTTTTTTTCCCCTGAGTTCTGAGTAATCTTGGAAAAATTTTAAACCTTGTTCTAGTACCTCAATGTGCCTGTGGAATGGCCAGTGCATGAAATTCTCCCTTCTTTATCCCCAAAAGAGCCTTCAGCATAAAAAAGCTCATTGGGTGTTGTGCAGAGGCAATGAAATCTGCCAAAAATGGAGGGTGTAACTGTGTCAGGGTCTGTTCCCAGGACATGCCCTTTCCTCAGCTCAGTCTACTCCTCCTTATCACACTATCAAGTGGATAATATCTATTTTTTCCTAGGTTTCCTGACAATTTAGGATAAAAGCTAACATCTTTGCAGCTAATCTGCAGCTGTGCCTCCTAGCAGAAATACCCAGACTAAAGCTGACATCTGGCTATCAGCAAATAGATTTAGAACAGCATATATATATTTAATTTTCTAGATTTATCCCCTTTATTTTTTTGCCAATAGCAACAACCTGAGGAGCTGCTGATGACTCTTTTGAAAAGCTTGCCAAAAAATGCCTAATTTCTCTTCTCACTTGTGCAGGCCAGTTGCAGATTGCTGGTGGTGTCAGTCTGGCATAAATAAAAGCAAAATCAGTCACAGGCTCCTGAGGTCACCAAGAGCCACCTGGGAGACTCCCCAGCATCCTGGTGTTTTTAGACTCAGCCTGAGGATGCTGCTTGTGCCATCAGGTGCTGCTCAAGAAGAAATAAAATTACAGTAATCCAGCCCACTTCTCTTATGGCCACGCATGTCACTGGTTTTTCTCCTCAGTGTGGATTTAAAGCAGTTCACAGCCCTTTTATCCATGCAAGTGTGTCTTATGTGCCAGTGAGCTGGGCCTGTGCTCGGGTACCACCAGCTGGAGGCATGCAGGAGCTCGGGGCAGGAGCTGGGGCAGCAGAAGCAGCCCCACAAGTTCCCTGCAGACTTGCAGCACCCACTCACTGCCCGTGGGCTCTCCTTGCTGCCATGGGATCCACTGTGGTGCTGAGAGCTCCATTTTTCTTCTTGCATTCACACAGAGATGATAATGAATCAGAATTGCATTAAGCCTGGGCTGAATTTTATTTTGTTTGAAGGCCAGACCGCAGAAATTGGTTTTTTTATCCTCTGGGGGTTGTTTTGCTCTGGATTTGAGAAAAGCATGGAGAGTGAAACAGCAACAACAGCTTGAGAATCCCCTGTTACCACTGTCTTGATCTGTTGTGGTGACTGAGTGCTCTTCATCCATTCCAGTGCAGGCTGAACTAAGCTCACATGGACCATTGTTGATCAGATGATTAAGTGGGTGATGAATTAATTTACAAGAGCAAATCCTACATCTAGTGTATTGCCAGCCCTGAGATGCTTTAATAATAAGCCAGATCTTGCTACTGAATTCAGGGATAATTTAGGACCTGGTGCCATTAATTAAAAGTAGAAAGTCTTTTAGCATCAGGTAAATGAATTAGTATTGATTTTGTATAATTTTCTGCCTACTTCTCAGCTCACTTTCAACCTCCCATCCTAAGATGTAGTGATGGAGCAGCAATCTAAAGTCACAAGCACAAGGTGAAATGTGGACATTCAGGGTTCAGTGTTTCCAAAATTTCCCAGCTTTATGTGGACAGCCTTAGGGGATTTAGCTGAAATACAAAAAGAAAGGCCAGAGATATCAAACCCCAACATTTAATATTGGTCTTCCACGTCCTCAAGATCTTGCCCCTCCATGCTCACTCCTTCAGTGAGGTGCTGGGAGGGCTGAGGCAGGACAGGCTCAGTGTGACCCCACTGCTGAGTGTGGGCTCTGAGAGGGTGGGATGGGTGCCAGGGGAAGGTGAATGTGGAGCTTCAGGCACAGGGTTTAATTCTGCTTTGCCTGCAGTGTGTGCTCTGCTCCCCTGCTGGAATGAGTGATGTCAGTGGGGCCAGGCTGCTCCTGTGTGTGCAAACACAAGGATTTACACCTCTTGTCTGGAGAGCTGTGGAGCAGACAGCCCCTCTGAATGGAGATCCAGAATAACTGGGAGTGAGCCTTGGTGTGAGCACAGATGTGGAATTTAATATTTTTTTTTTCTTTTTGTTTGAAGAATTTGTGATCTCAGGGGGGAGGGAAAACTGACAAGAAACACATTCCTGATTTTATTTGTGTTGAGATGTCCCAGCACACAAGCTGTCATGGAAACTCAGAGGAGCATGAAGCAGAGCTGGGTGCTGGGCTGCATCCCAGTGTCATCCCTGTGGTCACAAGGGGCTCCTGCTGGGGACCTGTCCTGCTGTGGATGGGCAGGTGAGGGGCTGCAGCTCCATCCATCCTACCCAGCTGGTGAAAAGGAGCCTGGAACAGCTGCACACCCTCCCTTGGTGCTGCTCCTGGATTTGCTGGTGTGCCTAAAAATCCCTGATTAACTGGAGGCAGTGAGAATCTCATGTGCCAGGTCCCCACAGGAGAATTTGTTCCATAGTCATTTGTGCTCAAATTGAAATCACCAAATACACAAACTTGTTCCTTATGGTTAATCCAAAGAAAGCAAAAAGTGCTAAGGAAGCACGTTTGGAGGACAATTCAAACCCACCTTTGTGCTCAGCCCTGGCTGTGCTGGCTCACCCTGCTCCATCTGCCAAAAAGGGTTAGAAATGAATACAGTGTGGATCCCAGGGCTTTGTTCTTCCCAGAAGTCAAGGAAAGTCCATGAAAAAGGTTTTCACCTGGTGTTTTTCTGCTTCCATTTCCAGATCTGTTCAAGACACACAGGAGGGAAGGTACATGACAAAATCACTGTGGAACAGGCCTGAGGCTCATTCAGTTGGATGTTTCAGTGGAAATTTGGACTTAAATCCTTGTTTCCCAGTCTGATGTAAGCTTGTCTTCTGGCTGAGTTTTCTTGAGCATTTGCAGCCTTTTTTTTTTTTTTTTTTTCTTTAATTTACTTTTGGCCTGTTTTGAGGGGGATTCTTTGTAAACCAAAATCCAAATCCCAGCCCTCTGCTCTGTGAAGAGGCTCACAATTTGCAGTCCAGGGGAGCTGCTGCTCTGCATCACATCTCCTGCCCAGGGCCACCCACAGGCTGCTCCTCCACGAGCATTTAGAAAGAGTTTACTCACAGAAAGAGTTTACTCTCTCTACTGGTCATAATTAGAGCTCAATTAATGCCCAGAAGTGCAACGAGGGCCACTTTGCCTTGCTATGCCAATGATGGGCCCTAGCCTGTCCCACACATCAGGGTCATGTCTGATCCTACGGACATGATGGCAAAATCCTCATCCCCTGGGTATATTTCACTCCCACTTTCATTTCTCACTATTTCTCATCCAATATATTAATTTATTAGTTTTATTTATTTCTACTCCTCTTCTGCCCTCTAGTATGTTTATTTAATGCATTGATGCCCCTGATCTGGTTGTGCAAATGACTCTATGACTCTTCTGTTTATGGCAGGTCCACAGTAAATCAAACCTGCAGGAGAGGACATGGAAGCTTTGAATGGGATCAGGGAATTCAGGTCCTTTCTCCCTCTCAGCATCTGCCTCATTTGTATCTCCAAATTTGTGATCTTGCCTTGAGAAAGCCTGTAATGACTCATTGCCTCTCCTGGATCTACTGTCAATAACACAGTTAGTTATAAACAGTTAATTAACTGTAAATTCTAATTACTTAAAATTCTGTCCTTTCCTGTGATTTTGCTGTTGCAGGAGAATGCCAAATAATAACTATGCTTTTCAATATACCCTCATTTTATTTTTCTTGGGGAACATACAAGAGTTATGTGTAAATATTTCTTTCTCCAGCAAGCTCACTTTATTATCCCTTTTCCTCTAGCTTTCATTAAAAACTGCTCCCGCCCCTTCTTTAGTTTGAACATATAAATAAATAATGCTTGATTCAAACAACCTCATAGCCATAAAAACCTGCTTGAAAAGAAACTCAGGCAACTACCACATCTGGAATAATAGTCAACATATTTTAGAAAGAGACTTCATTTTTCTCACACAGGATACTAAATCATGATGGCTGCATGTGCCAGAAATAACACAGTGGGATATGACTATGGGAGGACGTGAACCTATAATGAGGTTCAATAAAGTACTAATCTTATAGGGTAATGCAATCTGGTTTGCTTTTGGTTAAAGAAAAGCCTGTGTGAGTGTGTGTGCGTGTGTTCACACACACTGGTGTGCCCACAGCATTGCTGCCTCCACACCTTTCAGATTAGGGCCATGTATGGGGCTGGGCACTTCAGAGGCAGCCCCAAGCTTGCTGGAAGGTTGGTGTTGGGGTTTCAGGGAGCCCGGAGCTCCAGGGACAATGGAAGAGGCCTTGCAAGGGCACCATAGCAGGGCCTCAGCATTGTTGACACTGCCCTGTGTTAGTGGGGGCCATCTCTGGAAATGAGGGGCTCAGCAGTAGCACAAGATACCAGGAGGGTTAGGGTTGGGGTTGAGTCAAAGAGCCTACAGCTCCAGGGACAGTGGGACTGGAAAGAGCCTACAGCTCCAGGGACAGTGGGACTGGAAAGAGCCTACAGCTCCAGGGACAGTGGGACTGGAAAAGGTGTCCCAAGGTGATCCCAACAGGGCCCCAGCTTTGCAGCTCCTACATCTTTCTGATCTGCACCAGCCATGGTGTTGGGGACCTGAGCCCCACATCAAGCTGCCATTAGGCCTAAGGCTAGGGTTAGGTTTAATTGGTGTCTTCTTTCAAACTCTTTTGTTTTGCAATGCAAATAAATATTTCAAAGCTCATTAGCTCTTTCCAAAAAATAGCTTCATTCCAAGAAGGATGATGAATTCCACCTGCCCTATCATTTCAGTGGAAAGAAACCCAGTGGGACAATGTACTGCTGTGAGAGAGGAAGAGCTTTACCATCTACTGAGCATCTCCAGAGGTGCTCAGTAGTTCAGCACGTTTTCTTCAGGTCTGTCATTATCCCTTTTCCTCCAGTTCATCTCCAGTTAGAAGGGGATCCTGTAAATACAAGAGTGGATTTTAAAATCATCCCTGATTTTAGGGAGATAAAAGACCAGTCTCTTTTTACGCCTTGGAAATGGGACACAGATGAAGATGACAACAGGAATGAGAAATACGGGAAAAAAACTAACCAAAGAATAACTCTGAATTACAGAAAACTCTTTCTAATGCTGAAAACCCATAGCCTGAAGTTGTTAAAGGAAAATGGAAAAATTTCTATTCCTTCAGATGTTTTTTTTTCTCTCTGTAGAGGAGGAAGACTGGCAGGAGTGGTTGTGTGCCCACTAAGAGGAGACAGGGTTTTTCCTGTTTTTTCTGGAAACCCATTTTCCTGGTACTATCCTCCACCAGCTTCATCTCCATCCCCCAGGGTCCAGCTGTGCAGTGGGCAGCATCTCTGCCCTGGAAGGATGGTGCCAAGGTGGCTGCACACAAACCCAGGATGGAGGATCCCACCTTCCTCTTCCTCCCCTTCCCTTGCAGTTCTTGCAATCCCAGTGGAGGAGGCACTTTGCTTTTTACTTCCAGCTGATGTGAAAACCGTAAAATAGATTGGCCAGGGCCCCAAATCTCTGGAGCCTCATTTAATGCATTATTATGGGATTATAAATGGGACATTTTAATCCCACACCATTCTTCCTTCCCTTCTCTGACTTTATCTGCAGGAGACTGGTACAAATATCTTCAGCACTTGGGTTTCTTGTGACACACGAAAAGCATGACACATTGGCTCGGGGAATGCTGTCCCGAGTGGCTTTTATCAAACATAACTCAACCTTTCCCCAGACATCTTGATCACCAATACAGTACCAGCCCCTCTGAGCACACAATTTACTATGCTGTAAATAAATCTAACTTCAACCGATAGATTTTTTGCCATGTAATCAGTCTGCTTTCATAAAAATTCCCTACTCTTGGCATTCATTCACATGTGCCTTACAAATGTGCACACTCTGTTGAATCAGATGTGTGGGAAATATATATTTTTTCCATATGGATCACAATATGCCATAAAAGGTTTTCCCCTGCCCCTCTCCCCCCTTCTCGCAGTCTCTTGAGGGCATATATCATAACAATTGAAATCTGATGAGAAAATGAAAAAATGCTTGGTGTTCATATCTTCCAAGTAGTTTTCCAGAGTCCTGCTGCTGACAGGGACATAAACCATCATCAGCACTCAAACAATGTTGTGACCTGAATATACAAAACAAAGCACAACTTGTTTCTTGCTACTGGAAGGAGAAAAGTACTGCGGCCAAAAAAATGCCTTCAATTGTCAGTCAGGCTATATTTAGCTGGAGGAGTTTAGCTGGAGAAGTTATCTGTGCTAGAAGGAATATCAGCCAAAAATGGTGCAGCCCATTGCTGGCATGAGGAAGGAAAGCTGGAACATTCCTGTGCTTTTCTACCCTGGATGGTGTCCAAGCTGCTCACCCAAGCCAGCATCACTCAACCCTGATGCACGGGCAGCATCCCATGGGATAAAGCAGGGTGAGGCCCCTGCTGGCAGCTGCAAAGGGCACACAGGGTGCTCAGTCTGCCTCCTGCTGTCGGATTCTCTCCGAACACCGAGGAGAAGGGGACAGAGCAGCCGGCAGGACCCTTCTTCAGACTCATCAAACCTCCAAGGTGACAGCGCTGGAGTCTTCCTGCAAGATCCTCCTAGCACTGGTCTGGTCTAACCAGTCCTCTCTCCCAAATGAAACTAGTAAAATCAAAAGAAATAAACTAGTAAGAAGACTTGCACTAAGATGTCACTTTTTAAAAAATGTTATCGTTGTAATTGAAACATCTGAAAATGACAAAAAGTCTCTGGATAGCTCTGCAGGCAGAAAAAAAAAATAGGTGATAACTGTTATGAAAACATCATCCAGATCATTCACTTCCTGCCCCAAATTTTGAAGTTATGCTATGAGTCAAAAACCAAAATGCCTTGAAAATATCCATCAGGTTTACTGTTTGAGGATTACTTTCCCAGAAACTACACTCTGGTCCAGGATATGCCATCAGCTGGAAAAAGAGGATAAAACCTGGCACTGAGTTACAGTTTGTGAGTGACAGCAGTGTGCTCTGTGCAGCACCTCTGCTTCCCATCACAGGCAGGTTTAGCATCCCTTGCTCCTGAATCTGTCCCCTCAGCAAACACAGGGACAATGGTTCAGGGTATTGTTCTGATTTGGACAAAATCAGCCACAGGACTGCAAATAAAACTCATGTATCCTCATCCCATCCTAACTAGCTGCATGTTCCTCCTCTGACAGGGTGCAGAGGGCTGTGCAGCAGATAAGAGGAAAATCAGTCTCCTTCCAGCAACCCACTGGTACCCCATGGCACCCCCTCTCCCCACTGGGAGCCACCTCAGGGTGGCTCTTGAGAAGGAGCAGGGTTTGTGCACGAGCAGGAGGATAAGGTGGCTTTCCCAGGCTGCAGCAACTACTCCCAGCTTTCTGGCACCATCTTCTGGAAGTGAGACAAAGTAGAGATTTCTCAAAGCCTGAGTTTGTATAATGAGTTTATGACAGTGCCCCGCAAAAGTGGGTCCTGCAATATGTCTGGAACAAATAAATCCCTTTCATAATGTATGAAACTCATAATTAATCTCTGTAAGACACCTCTGCAAGAAAAAGAAAATATGAAAGGAAGACATAGCAGGGTTTAGATGAACCCAAGGTGCAGATAAGGAACATGAAATGAAGCATTTCAGGGCTAAATCATGCAGGTTGGCTGGTTTTGGGGGATGTATCTGACAACAAAGCCAACAGAGAAACAGCATTTTCTGTCTCATTTTTAAGTCATTCCCCAATTGGTTTGGGATGGAAAGGGATCCAAAGCATGAAAGCACTGTGGTCACTCAGTGGTCTTTCAGTTAGGAAAAAAAGAGAAGAGGAATAGCTAAGAGATTATTTCAGAGCTTTGATAAGTGGCCTCAGCATGCACAGGAGGGGCATCCCAAGTGCACAAATCAGCAGCCCAGGTGCTGACATTTCCCCACCCAGAGCGGGGATGCTGCCTGAGGGATACAGAGTGCTTCCATTTAAGATGCAGTGGATTTTCCACAGCATTATGCTCAGTGTCTGCCAAACAGACTCCCTCTCCACTAGCTGCATTTTGGTTTATGCTGCCAAATTTAGGTTCCTGTGCTTGGGCTCCCTTTGGCTGTGAGTGCTGCTGCTGTGGTTGTGCCTGGCAGATGCTTGCCCGGAATGCTGCAGGTCTGAAGCGCACTGAGGCAGTCAAGCACAGGCACCAGGAGCACAGGTCTAGAAATTTCATGTTGCTCATTAGTTCTGGGGGTGCATTTTGCCTGCAAACTCTAAACCCTGCAGCTTCTTGTAGAGGTACTAATTAATTTCCTGTAACTACTGTAATTGCACAAGAGCATCTTAGCCCCTCCCAGAGCTGCAGTGCCATACCCAACCTGCCTTAGCAAAAAGGAGTCTGTAGAGCCCCAGAATGCTTCAGGTTGGAAGGGACCTTAAAAATTATCTTGTTCCAACCCCCTGCCATGGACAGGGACACCTTCCACTATCCCAGGCTGCTCCAAGCCCCGTCCAAACTGGCCATGAACACTGCCAGGGATGAGGCAGCCACAGCTTCTCTGGGCAACCTGTGCCAGATGTGCCACCACCCTCACAAGGAAGAATTTCCTTCTAAAGTCCAATCTAAACCTACTCTCTGTTTAAAGGCATTCCCTCTTCTCCTATCACTACCTGCGTGTGTAAAAAGTCACTCTCCATCGTTTTGGTAAGCTTTCTTTAGGCACTGAAGGTCTCTCAGTCTTCTCCAGGTGAACACCCCCAGCTCTCTCAGTCTGTGTCCAGAGCAGAGGGGCTCCAGCCCTCGGAGCATCTCCAGGGCATCTCCAGGGCATCTCCAGAGCCTCCTCTGCACCTGCCCCAGGTCCTTCTCGAGCTGAGGAGCCCAGCCCTGGCTGACGTATTCGGGACTTCTGTTTATCCTCACGGACAGAAGTCCTTTCTCCTCTGGGCTCCAGTTTAGCTCTGTGCCAGAGGGTGGTGCTCGATACAAGCGCTGCCTCCGCTCCCGCTGCCGCGGCGCTCCCGGGAGGAGCCTCGGGCCGGGGCACCGGGGCGGCTCCGCGGGGCAGGGCAAACACCGCCCGATCCACCTGGGGCACCACAAACACCGCCCGATCCACCTGGGGCATCACAAACAAACACCGCCCGATCCACCTGGGGCATCACAAACACCGCCCGATCCACCTGGGGCATCACAAACACCGCCCGATCCACCTGGGGCATCACAAACAAACACCGCCCGATCCACCTGGGGCATCACAAACACCGCCCGATCCACCTGGGGCATCACAAACAAACACCGCCCGATCCACCTCGGGCACCGCAAACACCGCCCGATCCACCTGGGGCACCACAAACACCGCCCGATCCACCTGGGGCATCACAAACAAACACCGCCCGATCCACCTGGGGCACCGCAAACACCGCCCGATCCACCTGGGGCTGGGCAAACACCGCCCGATCCACCTGGGGCATCACAAACACCGCCCGATCCATCTGGGGCATCACAAACACCGCCCGATCCACCTGGGGCACCGCAAACACCGCCCGATCCACCTGGGGCATCACAAACACCGCCAGATCCACCTCGGGCTGGGCAAACACCGCCCGGGGTGAGCCACTTGGGGAATACTCCACCTGAACTCACGCTGAACGGACATCCCTGAGTTTGGCCTGTAAAGCGTTTCTAAAGATTTTTATTCAACTTTCTACAGGTTACTTGTCATCATCTTCTGCCTCATACTAATCAAATTTAAGGCTATATTAGGTGTTAAATATGTTTAGGATTGTTGTTTCAGGTTTGTAAACTTTTATGTGGTTAAAATAATAAATAACACAGAATCACAGAATGGTTTGGGTTGGAAAGGAACTTAAGCTCACCTCACTCCAACCCCTCTGTCATGGGCAGGGACACCTGTCACTAGACCAGGTAGCTCAAAGCCCCACCCTGCTTCTGCAGGATCCAAGTCTTGAGCAAACCAGAATAAACTCAAATGTAGAAACAATTTCCAAGATTTTTGCTGAGAGAAAATGGGCAGAGGGTCTGACATTTGGTGCCAGTAACCCTTTTTCCCCCCTTACCAGTGGTATTTCAGTGTCGGCAATGACATCCCCATCATGTTACAGCACAGGCAAAAGCTTCCTTATGGTCATGCATCTTCATTATACCCATCAATGTAATTAAGTAAATTAGTAGTGTTTATCCTATTTAAAAAGCAATTTTTACAATGAAAAGATTGATACCCTGAGCAAGCAGCAAAAGACTTCTTTAGCTTTACTGCTGTTGCTTTAACTAGACATCAATCCTGAGCCGCCAGAAGAGAGTGAAGCACATGAGCACTTATGCTCACTGGGAAAGCTGCAGAATTTAATTGTGAAATTCCCAGAGGTACACCAAAAATGTGCACAATGAATTCTCAACTATTTTAAAAGGCTGAGGATACCTAATCCCTCAGGCATCTTGTGTGTCTCACCTCCTTTCCCTACCTCATTGCCTCTCCACATATAAATCTGGGCTTCTGATGTGCAAGTTATGATTTTTAAATGCTTATTTTGGCAATGTGTGGTGGTGGGATGTTCCAGCTTTGCCTGGAGGCCAGAGGGGGACTCTCTCCTTGGAGATAGGTATGAACGTGAGAGATTTGGCCAAGAGCTTCCTGGTAGAAATCGCTGTTTTCTGAAGCAGAACTCTTTAAGGAAAAAGCCAGGAAGCCAATTTGGACATCTGTACGGTTTTTGACTGAGATAATTGTAACCACGGGATAGTGACCTGAGCAAACAGCAAAGCAAACCACAGATGATCTGATTAGTTTTCTGCTGTGGACATTTTATCTGTATGTTCAACATAGAATGAAAGACCATTCTTCAAAGCCCTCAGTGTCTTTGGGGAAATCTTCTGTCATTAGTCCCCATGGTGATGTCAGTCAAGCCCTACCCCAGCTCCCGGGCAGAGAAATCCATACCTTGTCCCAGCCAGCCTCCTGCACCGGCCAGGGTGAGTGGCTTTCTGCAGGATGCTTGCAGCAGATATGGTTGTAGTGCTAAGCAGCATTCTCTTGCTGCTGGAAGGATCTTTTGAAAGCCTCCCTATCTCATTCCTTCCTCAGGGATAGATAGGAGAGCTTCTTTCTTTTTCTAATGGCATACCTAGGCAGATTTGGGTGTCTTGTAGTCTTGGAGGGACATAACTTTGTTGCTATTAAAATACAAATAAATGTACACATATATTTTGGTTATTATGAATAATAAAAAGAGGTGATAAAGTATGAATACTGCATTTTTATGTCTTTTTAGGACTTCAAAATCTGAGTTTGATTATAACAAAGAGTTTTTAGCATCTCCTAGGCATGGCAATATAACCTGACCCAATGGGATGTGGCCAGGCTCCAGAAAAGGTTTTTATGTCCCATGGGTACAGAGATTGAAGGTTATGCTCTTCCTGCTCATCATGGGATGGTAATGACTGCATTTAGCATTTAGTAAATTTAAATAGCTATCTAAATTTCCATCAACCCTTTGGCCCAGTAATATATTTTATATTTAACATAGGCAGCAGTTGCAACATTTAAAGGTTTTCAACATACAGGATCTGAAAATGCTGTGGGATTATTTTGCTCCCCTGTCCTGCTTTTAATCTGCAAACTGTCAATGATGGACAAGAGAGAGGGAAAAGACTGGGTTTGACGGGCTGGCAGTCACAGACTAGCTGGTATTCCTGGAGAATTGGCAGGTCCTTCCCTACAGAGCCTTGCTGTCCCTTGAAGGTCATTATTTGGCTCTTTATCAACACCAGCTTCACCTTTTCCCCTCTAGTTTGCCTTTGGAGGCAGGTATTACCAAATATTCAGGTTGGTGCATTTACCAGCTTGTTGCACAGTATCAGCCTCAAGACAGCAGGTTGTTTCCAGCAATTTTCCACTTTAACTTTGCTCCCTTCGTGTCCTCCATCTTGAGCCACAGCTTTGGTCACCCATTTTTCCTATCCTAGGAAAAAGTTGGGTGAGAAATAAATTATAGGCTCAAATTTCATTGCCTTGAGAAGTCATTTGGTTCCGACTCATCTCCAAAAACGTGAGCCCATCTCCTTTGTGTGTGAGGGCAGCCTGGAGTTTGGTGTGGCCCCGGGAAGATCCCATTCTGACGGGCGCCATGACAATAAACATGTTAATTAAATTAATTAATTTAAAGGGGCAAAGGTTCAGTGGGCGGGTGGTGCTTTTGTATTTCCAAACCAGTTAACTCAGCTCAAATTCAAAGCTGACCAAGACAGATCTGCTTTGACTGGCAAAGCCCAGCGCTCTGCGGAGCCGCAGCCACGCTCTTTGTACGAGCCAAGCCTCTGTGGCTGGGATGAGGCATGGCCTTAGGTTAGCAGAAATGCAATAAGATATCAAATTAGTTGGGGCTCTGTGTCCTTTTTGAAATCACTGGGAGACTTGTGATGCGCCAGGGCGCAGGGTGCTATTCTTCCTATCTCTTAGCACCATTGTGCAGGGGTGAACAAAGCCAAGAGGTGTAATTTAAAGGTGCTGTGACCTCCCATGAGCAGCTCTCCCCATTGTGAGGCCGGTTTTGTTTTCTGTATGTGTTTTTTTTCTCCACTGAGATCTCCTGATCATAAATATGCATGAATAAAAGAGCCAGGGGAGAGGAGGGGAGGGGGAAGGGGGCTCATAACCAGCTTGGATAAAGTCCTTTTCTAAATTTTCCACTCTCGGCTTCCTGATGTCCAATGAAATAAGGGACCACACCGCCGGATTAGCTCAGCCGGAGTTCCTATTTCCAATTGTAAAAGCAGAACCCTGGCATCATAACAACCATTATAATTATCGCTTGCAGAGGGGTCTTATCATATAACAGCTTCTTTTTATTCGGGATGGAGTGGGACCAAAGGGGGCTGGGGGAGATAATTCCAACCACGGGGGTTTGCGTCTTCATTCATCACTTTCCAAACAAGCCAGTGGAAAATTGAGGTCCCTGAGCAATTTACAGATTACAGCTCTCTCCTGGTACAGGGACATGTGTGCACACACGCCCACTCCACACATCTGACACAGACCAGGTACGCTGTGGGTGACCATCGGAAAGAGGGATAAAAACCTCCCCCCGCCCCGCTTTTCTGCTCCAAACTCAGGCAGAAACGGACGTAACCTTCCCTTTTAAGCCTAGCAACTCCAGCCTGGCCGCACAGCTCCTCCTGGATTAATCTTTCTTTTTTTTGGCTCAGTGAATTGTGGTCAAGGCCATTGTAACGTGAGTGCTGCCGGGGCGCGGATTGGCTGGAGGAGGCTCAGAGAGGCCCCTTTTCACAGGGGACTAATTGCTTTAGACCACCAGTATTTGGGAGCTACAGATGTCTTCCTTAATTTGCCTAGAGAGCACAATCGGCCCCATCTGTTGCATTTTTTTCCCCCCTCTGTCTCTCAAGTCGCCTTCTTCCCCCTGTCTGCAAAGGCCTAAATTGAAAACTCATCAAAAAGTAATACAAGAGCAGTTTGGCTGGGAAGCTGCTGCCGTGGGGCTTTGCCTTTAATAAAGGCCCCCCTGCTACTTTTACACATGGGTTGGGGAGCAGAGAAAGGAGGAGGAGGAAAGCAGAAACAACGTAGAAAGAGGAAAAAAAAAAGCTAAAAACTAACAGCCAGATGGGATATTTGGAGGCTGGATAATTTGATGTGTCATGGCTGGAGGAGAACAAGGGGCAGCCCCTTGTTTTCTGTGTGTACACACAACAAAATAGATGACTTCTAGAGATGGGAAGGGAGAGGAGCTGGGGGCTGGCCGGGGAATCTGCACATGCCTGTGTCACTGGTGTGGGCAGCGGTCAGTGCTCTGCAGCCCAAGACATCCCCAGTGCACACCTCCAGGAACACAGGGAGATGGAGAAGGGGAGGGGGCAGAGGGGTGATGAGCCTTTGCCCTCCTCAGAAGCCTTTGCCTTTCTGCAGAGACAGAAAGTTGTCTTGGCCTGGAGTTATCTTGGAACCTTTGTAGGCTGTGGACTGGGGATGTTGCTCTGCACCTACCCATAACCAGGGAATCAGAAGAGGGTGTTGCTTTTTTCTTGCTTGGTCAGTGCTTCATCCCAAACTCAGCTCTGGGCAGAAAGAGAAAATAACTAAAAGCCTAAAAATAACTTAAAATATTAATTGGAAATGTTGTGGAGGAAAATATGCCTCATTTTTCTTTAAAATTCCCATCTTGGCCAGCTCAGGACGCACAGTTTATGACAACACCATACTGCTTAATGCAAGTAGAAATGGTGTTTCCTTCTGGCAAATTTGGAGTTGGTGCTCTGTGGGGACATGGTGAAGTCATCAGCCAGCCCTGACCTGGTGTGTGCTTGGTCTCTGCCCCTGCAAAAAGTGAATTTGCTCACAGCCTGTCTAGGAGAGAGTGTTACCCCATCAGTGACATGAGTCAGGTGGGAATTTAAATCTCCTAGTCCCAGCCTGATGGTAGCCACAGGGACACCTGAAAACACCTGCCTGGGCTTGAAGGAACAGCTCATTTCAGCTCTCCTGTGATTTATTTCACAGAATCATTGAACCACAGAATGGTTTGGGCTGGAAGGGATGGTAAAGATCATCTAGTCCCAACCCTAGACCTTTTAGCACTGAAAATTTTTCTCTAATTTCCTCTCTTCCCTTAAAATAATTTTTGGTGAAATAAGTCTAAGGGAAGGTGTCAGGCTGGTTGTTTGCTCACCTGTATGCTGAAAGAGAAGTCCCCCAGTGATGGAGAAAGCCCCACACCTCCTCCTTCCACCCAGCCAGAGCCTGTTTCAGCTGCCCCAGCGCCTGCTTTGCCAGGGCTGGTGCTGCAGGGGCAGCGAATGTTGTGGCCACCCTCTGCAGAGGAGGGCAGGGAGCTGCCCGTGCAGGCAGCCCGGTGTGTGGCAGCTGTGCAGGTGAGAGGTGCTTCCTTCTGGTCTCTGTCCTGAAACCTGAGCCCGGGTGCCAGTGCTGTGGCCATCAGCACTTGATCAATCATTCCCGTTTCCTGTCTGCTCATCGGGCATCTCCCCCTGAATCCCTGGAAAGGTTTTGTTTAGATGTCCAGCTAGGGAAAAAAAAACCTGTCCATTTATCTTGAAGGGCCCTCTGAAAACAATGTGAAAGAAATCACTGCAGAAGTTTAGTGCTGCTGCTGGGAGTCCTGCAAGGAGCAGCCTCTGGACTTGGGACCAGCAGGATGGAGCCAGCAGCTCCCATTCTGCAGAAGGACACTTCCAGCCAGTGCCACCACCTATTCCCAGTTTGCTTACACCATCAGCATCTCCTTTGTAGCAGAGTTTTCCTAAAAAGGAGGGAAAACAGTGCTAACATGCACCTGTGAGGTGGAGGCAAGGGAAAAGGTGCTTTCACTGCCGGACAGTGGAATCTGCAAAGCACCCCAGAGCCCCTGGGCTGGGCAGAGACAGGGAATGGAGAGCTACAAGGGCACTAATAGCTGGTTTCCATGTTCCATGCACATTCTGCATGCGAGTGAGGAAATTCTCCACCCTGGGGAATACTGAAGGTTCATCTGTCTCAGGCTGAATGAGGTCCCAGGTCTCCTTCAGTGCTGAGGAGGTCTTGGAGAAATGCCACCACAAGCAGCCTTTATTGCTGTCCTTGGGTTTTTTTGTTTTTTCCTTATTGCTTTGTTTATTGCTTTTTGCTTTTCCTTGGATAGCCCTGTTTAAAAACCATGTAATTATTTCTTCTCCTAAGGAAAAAAAAAAAAAAAAAAAAAAAAAAGGTCAGTTTATCAAACTGGGAAGGCCTTGAAGCATTGGTGAAGAACAAAGGCTGAAGCACTGGGGCTCCAGAGCCCAGGCTGTGTCCCAGGAATGGAACCTCAGATGAAAAACCCACAAGCAGTTCTCTGTGCCGGGGCTGATCACTTGGCAGGGCAGCCCTCTCCTTGGGGAGAAGGTGTGAATGGCTTCCTTGAATAAGTCACTGGATAGCCCTGGCCAGCCAGGGCTGGCTGCTGCTTCCCGAAGGTTTCTGTCTCACTGCTCAAAAACTGGATACTCTGTTGTGACATTTGTTTTTCCATTGATGCATGTCAGAAAGTAAAACAGCTGTGTGAGGCCAGCTGTGCCGGTGGGGAGCAGTGGTGCTGCAGGCTGTGGGGGAGAGGAGAGAGAGCCAGGCTGCTGGGCACCCCTCTTGTCTGTCTGTGTTTCCTGTAAGGCTTAACATAAGGATCAGCAGTTGAAAACTCTCACAAGGAATATGGCAATGATAAAAGGGAGCTCTGGTTCTTGTTGTCGAGGCAGCCCAGAAACTGTTGAAGAGGCACTGGAAAAGCCATTGAGCTTTTGTCTAATAACTCCTGTGATAATAATTAGCTCAGCCAAAGCAGATTTAAAGGGGCTTTAAAGTTCTTGTTCAGTGGCTTGAAAGAAAAAAGGCAACCAGAGTCTCTTCTCATCTGAACATCAATGTGAATCCCACAAAATCCCATTATTCCTCTTTTATATCAGCAGTTTGATCAGCTCAGCCTTTTCCCTCCCCAAGGCAACAACTTTCCCCCTTTGTGCATATTTTCCTCTCAAAATCTCACCATGTACACACACCATGCCCAAAGCCTGGTCCCCTTCTCCACTGAACCCTTGCAAGTGGCACTGGCTTGTCCCCATCATGCCAGAAAATGAACAGGTGGAGGTAGAGGAGGGAAATCTGCCTGCAAGAGCACCCACATTCACCAGGATATTTTTCTTAAGAGGAGAAAGAATTTGATGCATTTAAAAGTGAAATGCTCTCAGACTTTGCTTTAGCATCTGATGTTTAGAGACAAAACCAGATGGTCTAAAACTCACATCTTCATCCAGAACTAAGTGTTTGCAGTGGAAGGTAAAATTCTGCTAAAAATCAGTGGTTTGGGTGATTTTATAAGGGAGCCAGCTATGGAGGAGTGGAGGAAGAAATGCTGACACCAGTCCCGATCTGTCAGTGCTTTGCATCTGCTGGAGACCTCCTACACATCCCCCTTCCCAGGCTGACTGAAGTTTAGAGCCCCTCATGGGCATTTCTGACCTGTGCTCACCAGGATGAGGCAGGGGGCTCTGGCCACACGGCTCCTCCACCCTCGCAGCTGATGCTCTGGAGAAGGCTCCTCACTGGGACCTGATCTACTGGGAACCTGCCAGGCTGGATGCACTTAAACACAGGGACTTAGAGACAACCTGCTGCTCTTTGAACTCCCAGGGGACACTAAGGCACCTTCCTCAGGCAAAATCTGTAAATATGGAAAGATTCACAACCACCAAAAGCTCTACCTGTACAACCAGGGGTGTGGATATTTCAGCAAGATTTGATGCAGGAGAAAGGGTGAGGAGGGAGGCTGACCCCCAGCTGGGATATGGAAGCACATCCCCATGGCAGCTGTTTTCTCTTGTGACTGAATATGAGCTGAATATATCCCTCCCATGCAGGTTTTACACCAGACCCTCATTCCAGTTTGACACAGCTTTGGACAGAAATATGGAGGCTAAAGAGGTGATGAGAAGGGGTGACAGTCTTACATCACCTGCCATGGTGCCCAAAAAGTTTTGCCGGGCTGGGAGCTGCTGCTCTGTGTTCCCCAGTGGCTGTAGAGCCCCAGACAAGCTGAAGTCCTGATGGCCAAGGAGCCTTCCTAGGTTTAATACCAACGCAAAGCTCAACAGTTTGGAGCTGAGTAATAACCCCTCCAGCATGGAATATAAACTCTCCCCAGGCTGGAGCAGCTCAGGTTGCAACGCCTCAAGAAACAGCGAGTTCAAATACAAACAAACCCCATTTTCTTTGCAAAATTTTCTCTTTTGAGTGGGCTAGAAGTGGCATTGAACTGAAGGCAAGTTTTGCTTGTAAAATATACTAATAAACTGCTTTGGAGACTCGTAAACTCTGTCGTGTTTTTTAATGGCAAATAGTAAAGGAGTCTAATATAAAGTGTTGTTTTTTTAATGGCAATTTTTTAAGCAGCTGGAGCAGAGATCAGGAGTTCAGCCTCTTTCCTTGTTCTGTTTGTGGTATATTTATCTTCATGAAGAGAATGGTAGCAGGGGGATTTATTTTTCTGAATGAATGTCTCTAAGCCCCTCATACCTCCAGGGCTTATAGCAAGGTTGGATCCAATGACAGGAGAGTCAACATTATAAGCCCTCAGAGAGGGCTGAGTGCCTTGTAGATAGTCTCAAGTGGATGCGCTTTCAGCGTGCCGTTCCCCCGGCTTACATTAGCGGCTGAAGGGACTTTGTGTGTCCGCGATGCCCTCGGGTGACCCGCGACCCCTGCGACTCGGCTCCGCCGAGATCTGACGAGCGGGCGAGCCCCCGGCCGAGGAAATGGAGAGGAGCATTGTGCCGCGGAGAAAGAGCAACACAAACACAGGGTGCTCTCAAAGGAAACAAAAACCCGGCGGAAAAAAAAAAAAAAATCCTCCCCAAAACTGGCAGCGAGGGGCGGCCGTGGGGAAAGCGCAGGCACGCGTGCTCCGTGATTTTTTTTATTCCCCCGAAAGCTCGCTGCTGGGGGGAGCCAGGCTGGGACCTTCTGCCAGGGGTCTCTCCTGGGTTTAGGAGTGGCTGAGCAAGCTGAAGTGGGGTAATGGGAAATGGGTTTCCCTGTGGGTTCTGCATTTATAAATATATATTGAAAAATTAGGCTGGGTTTGCATTTGAGGAGTGCTTTGGGGAAAGAGATACAGTGTGGAAATGGTGTGCTATATCCAGATGTCCCAAAGGAAAACAGCAGAGCTCAGCCCTGTTTGTGTCTCAGCAAAACACCTGAAGCTTTATTTGGAGTTTCAAATGTCAAAAAGGGGCTGGAGCAGCCCAAGCCGTGTGCTGTGGAGGATGCCCAGCCCTGACCTGATCTCTTGGAGGGTGTGATCACCAACAGGTGGATCAGACGGCCAGCCTGGCACTGCCACTGGCTCTGGCACTGTCACTGGGTCTGACACTGTCACTGGCTCTGGCACTGTCACTGGGTCTGACACTGTCACTGGGTCTGACACTGTCATTGGCTCTGGCACTGTCACTGGGTCTGACACTCTCACTGGGTCTGACACTCTCACTGGGTCTGACACTCTCACTGGCTCTCGCACTCTCACTGGCTCTGGCACTGTCCCGGGGGCAGGGGATGGCGCTGGGGGCAGGTAGGACGGCTCAGGGGTCTGTAAGCTGTTATGCACAGCCAATGCTTCACTTTGAACAGTTCTTAATGCCCAAGAAAGGCCACCCTGCCCTGAGGAGTGGTTCCCTGCAGGGAGAAACGCTTGTGCAAACAGCCACATCCCTCAGGACCTTAGTGGCAGTTTGGGGTGTTGAGGGTCACCACCCTGCCTGGCCCCAAACCCATGCCCAGCTGCTGCTTTCTGTGTCACTGAGACAGCGACATCCTCATACAGCCTCTGGCTACTGCACAGAGAGTGTCAGATCTGTCATAAATCAGAAGCCACAGTGATGGCATGGTGTTCCTTTCTCCTCTCTTGAAAGCTGGGCTTCCTCTGCCTGTGCCGTCCACCCCCACTGGCTCCAGCCCCTGCTCAGATTCTGCCCTGTGCAGCACCTCTGAGAGGAGCAGGACGTGCTCCGTGTACTGCCTCTGTGGCACCCATAGGGACAGGGATGGGGAGGAGGTGACAGTGCAGCACCTTTTCATCACCTCAGGGAGGTGGGACATGCCCCCTCCCGGCCCACCCAGCGCATCTGAGCCTGGTCCATGCAGGAGAGCATTTTCCAGATGCCAGTGTGTGTTTAAAGTTTAAAAAGATGAGCGGAAAAGCCCATGTCATGGGTGCCCGAGCTAGAAGGAGAATTTCACCGTCAGGAGGGAGTGTATTGTCCCCAGAGCTGACCAAGTGGATTTGCATGCCTAATTCCCACTAAGCATTTTTGAGGGAGTAATCTGATAAAATCTTCAACCTGCTGATGCCATAAATTTAATCGGGTGTCCGTCAGAAAAGGGCAACGGGACTCGCAGCTCCCAAACGTGCAGACCAGGGGATGTGGTGGCCTGTGTGACCCGGCTGGGTCCATCCCGGGCCAGAAGCCAGCGCTCACCATGCGCCCGTGGGGAAAGATCAGCGCGGCCGGGCACAGACGGAGGAGAAGACGACTTTTATCCCATTGTTTTTCCCTGTGATTAATCCATCTAAAGTGCTCCTCTGAGCGCAGCCAGGGCAGTGTAAGAAAGAAGCAGTTTGAGCTTTGTGGGGCTTTTCTCTTCTCCTTTTCTCCCCCCTTTCCAAGTGTGCTTTACAAACATCCTCCCCGCTCGCCCTCTCTATTTGCAAAACCGTCTCCTTCTGCCCATGGCTCCTGATGAAGTCCTTGCAGAGCTCCTTGTCCACCTCCAGTCTTTTCAGCACGTATTCAAATTAACCCCTTTGTCCCATTCACACCCCCTTTCTTTGGCAGATATTGTGGCTTTGCCAGCAGCGATCCAGAAGCGGCTATTATAATGTAATTGCATTCTGGCAATGCCTTGAGAACCCGATCAAGATCATCCCGCAAGTTTAATCCCTCCAAATTACAAAATGTTTACTATCAATCACCTTTACGCAGCTTTATTTCGTGGGCTTTCTTCAAGGAGCGAGCGGGACGTGTGTGTTGCCAGAGATGCCCCTTCACGTCTCCAGCTGATCACCTCAATGGGACCAGAGTCAAATGGTCAAGGCCATATGCGTATGAAAGCCCGGGCTGTGCTGCCAGCTATTCTCTCTAGCTCTGCATGGATTTCACACTTTCTATCCTGTTAGGATGCCTACCATTTACTTTAGCGTTGATTTTTTTTTATTCCGTTTCTACGTCCTGTGTCATCTGGATTTAATCTAGTTAGCAGATTTTATGCCTAAAATTGCATTGTTAAAGGGAATTGTTTAAATGGGGACCGGTGGAGAACCCTCAAACCCTTGAAACCGGGGTGTCCCCCCGCCCAGCGCCGGCCACACATACCTCGACTGCTGCGGCCCTTGGCTTGGTGCGAGGGGCTCGGAGGTGGCTTTGCTTTCTTGAAAGCATCCATTGCTATTTTCAGAAGCACAAACAGATGCAAATGTCTCTGCAAACATTGCACAATGAGATGCAGGGAGAGGACAGCCTTTCAAAATCCTTGAATAGCCCTTCAAAGCAAGTCTAATTAGGGTAAGTAGAGGTAATAGGCCCACTTGCGTTTTTTACACTCGAATTTTTTCCTCCGTCAAAGCCTGCAAGGCTCTTTTTCCCCTGTGGCTGGGGGGTGGTGGTGGTATATACCCTCTCCCATTTGTTTGCGCTAACAAATGTAGAGATGAAAAGAAGGGGGAGAGGTAGGAAAAGGGGGGGGTTGTGTGTAGAAAAATCAATCATTTGAAAAGTCTCCTCTGTTAGTTTTTTTGGTGGCTTTTCCTGGTGAGATAGATAGCGGCAGAGCACGCAGCATCCTGGCTGGGGCCGGGTGTGGGGCAGGCACCAAAGCAGAGCCTGCAGCTCGTGTCATGTGGAACTTCAGTAAGTGAAAAAGAAAAGCAGAAGGTATGGGCTGAATACTTGGGTAAATCAGTAATAGAGCTAAAGGGCATATGCCTGTAGGGAATATGTTGGCATAAAAGAGCTTTAAGAGGGGCCATTCATACTGACAAAGGGAGATTTGAATTGCTGCCTTCACAATAGCATGAAAGGATGGGCTTGGGGTGTTCTGAAACAAAGTGGAAATCATACTGCCCTGAACGGCTCTAATAAGCTTTTAACTATTTTACATTATGGCATTACCTCTTTTTTTTTTTTTTTTTTTTTTTTTTCTCCTTCTTCTTGTGAGCCGAGTGCCAGCCCCACTTAGAAGTGTGATTTATACTTTTTTCTTCATGGTAACTTTGGAGGAAAATAGATGGGAACTGAAAGGCAGTAATTCAGCTTTTTCAAGACAAGGAGGGGGAAATGCCATCATTTCTGAATGTCCCAGAAATCACACCAGTGCGCTGAGCTCCCTGGCTGCCGCCGGCAGCACCCTCGCACGTCTGGGCCAGGGATGCCGGCTCATGGCACCAACCTCCCGTCTAATTGTGCTCATTAGCAGCCCTGCAATCAGGCAGATATCGCTGTGCACTAACCCTCGGCCACTGCACTGCGCAGCTTAGGTGGGCTTCAGAGAGCACTCCAAAAAACTCAGATTTTATTTAGCAACCGCCCCGACCTTCCCCATCAGCAGAGGCTCAGCAGCTCAGGCGATATTTGGGGGGACTCGGGGGCTGCAGCTCCCACCTCTGGCCTGGGAAGGAGGGAATTGCCCGGCCTGTGTGCCGGGAGCCGGGCTGGCTTTGTGTGCGCTGGGGCTCCCTCCCCGAGCTCCCCCCAGATGGTGCGATCGCACGACTGCACTGCTAAAATAGAGCTCGTAGAGACAATTAGCCAATTACTCACTCTGTCATTGCACTTTCTTCTTGTAACTGAGATGCAAACTGGACTATGTCTTCTTTGGTAGCTTCATTCATTGGCAGCATTATTTAATGACACTTTTGTCAGCTTTGGGTCTGCCCAAAGATTTCTGAACGTAGCTTTATGAACCCAGAAAGGGCGCCCTGCGGAGTGAAAGCGGACTTTGAACCCACAGACCATGCTAAAGACAATGAATTTCCCAAAGTCAGGGAAAGAAATCCAGAGCATGGCTACCACAGGGCATGTGGCTCAGTCCCTCATTGTCAGCAGCAGTGGCTCTGGGGAGAATAGCCCAGGAGCCAAAGGGGCTTGAGCATATGGATGCATGGGCCACTTTCTCAGCTTAGATATCTCAGCAAAAGTATCACTGCAAGTGCTGCTGGGTCTGTCTAAAGATGCGAAGGTTGGCCAGTTGGAACAGCTCTATTGGACCAGAGCACTCAAGATCCTCTCTAAGGCTGGCCAAAATTAAGGTTTTCTTGCTTTAACAGGTGTTTGTCTCAGCCCAGTTTAACTTCAGCATAGCTGTGCAGAACCCCACCCACAGAAATAACACAGTGGAAATGGTGCAGGAGAGAGGTTTGGTTTGGGCATTTTTCAGGGAAGAGCAAATACATGCCTGCTGCCTGATGAAGAAAACCCCATCATTCTACATATGATTCTTGAAATGGGATAATGCACTTATTACCCATAACTTTTTGCCAAGAAGCACAATTATTGTCTCTTACCTCTCAAGTTCAAGCCCATACAGATGCAGGGATGGATCCCGGGTTATCTTTAAAAAAGAAAGAAAGGAGAGAGAGAGTGGAAAGAAAGAAGAAAGAAATAAAGAAAGAAGGAAAGAAGGAAGGAAAGAAGGAAACAAGGAAAGAAAAGAAAGAAAGCACCCACCTATTTCCTTCTTGAGGGCAGAGTTTCTGTGAGATTTATCTGTGAATCTTCCAAGCTGGATTAGAGTGAGACATGTACTGGAATACACACTCCCACTCCAGTTCTGGGTGTACACAGTCACCAGCACCTTCCCTCAGCTGATAATTCCCTTCCAGTACCCCATGTGGCTCCCTGCATCTCCCGGCATCCCGGGAGAGCAGCGCAGGTGACAGCCGTGCTGGTGACAGGTAACCCAGACCTTCCTTCCCTGGGACCACAGACATCATTAGCTGCCACTTGATTTATCAAGAGGGCATTATGGCTTTGGAGGCTGACATCTTTGTGGATTGCAAATAGGAGAGGAGGAAACTGTACCCTGTGAAAAGATTGCTTAAATACTAATTAACCTCTTTTCTGAGATAATGAAAGCACTTCAGTGAGCTGGATAAACACGATGCGCATCAGTTGCTCTCCTGGTGGAGCAAGGGGTAATTGAGAGAGCAATATCCATTACTGGTGTTGTGACAGGAAGGGTTTTCCTTTCAGATTACAAAAGACTTGTTGCAGAAGAGATGGTACTCAAATAGGAAGGAAAAAAGTACCATATTCTTTTATCTTAGGAGTTAAACCCCTTCGGTTTGAATACTACTACCAGTGAAGTAGAGAAACTGCATTTATATCTAGGGATTGTCAAGTGAAAAAGTAAGAAAATAAAACAAGATCTTAGGCTTTGAAGGGAGGGATTGGCTTAGCTGCTTGTAGTTGCTGGTTTTTACTGGCAAGGTCTCTAGCTTTTCTAGGGTCTGAGCAAAATGATGTAGAGATAAATATTACCTATTTTCTGTGAGTCCAAGAGACCAAACTGGAAAGCTTAATGAGAAGAAGAATGCTTCTTCTGGCCCATGTTAAATTTACATCTGAAGGCCATGTCCCATTCTTCCACACAGATAACAGCCTTGCTTAGAAGGACATTGCTACCTCAGATGTGAATATTTTAAAGAGAAACCCAAGTGGGAGAGGACTGTTTAGGGTAGTTTGATCAACTTTCACCTGCAACTAGTGATTTTCATTATTTCTGACCCCATCTTTGAGACTCTCTCGTCTGTGCATTATGCTGAACGTCATCATGGGGAGTACAACAAGAAAATGACCACGCTGGGAATTTTGTCTTCCTCCATATAAGATATAACATTTCCCTTCTCTGTTTGACTTCATTTATCTAAACTGAAGTGTTCACTGAGGGCCCCCAGATCTCTTGGTCCTTACAACAGGGACAAAATTCTAATTCCACAGTGTCCCTTGGCTATGTGTCTTTTCTCCTGGCACCTCCAAAAGTGGACTAACACCACCTTAGGTTTGGGATTTTGTATATTCATGTTTGCAAATGTTATCTTTCTTCAGGCTTGTCATCTCAATGGAAACTGCAAGTTGGAAAAGCACAATGTTCTGCCAGGTTTGTGCTGGGCTGCAGGTGCCAGGTGCTGCCCTGGACTGTCCTGCCTGAGGTATTCCTGGGTATGATTTTATAAAGACTGCTGACATCTGCCATACAGAGAGGAGCAGAGCAAGTGGTTTGTTTGTAAAAATAAGTCAAATTAACTCCTACAGATGGAACTTAATCCATTATTTGTGCAACAAACCATTAAGGTCTGTAATCACCTTGGACTGCCATTAGACGGCTTTAAATGCTTTCCTAGAAGGCAATTCTGTGAAATCTTCGGGTTAAAGAAAAAGATTATCCTGGAATGTGCAGAATGTAATAATCCAAGAAAGAGACAGTGAAGTCCTGAGGACTCTGCCAAATCCCTGTTTGGGAAATAGAGGCATCAGTACCCTCACATGCTTCAATTTGTAATTAAGTACATCTCACAAACATGAGGGAAGAGTGTAAGGAAGGCCATGCACTGGCCCAGGCTGGTCCTTCCCTGAAGCACAATGAATCTCTTGGATTGAAAGCAAGGGATCAGGGGGCTGAATAGTGCAACTAAATGAATGAGATTGAGCAGGGATGTTAGTGAAACTCAAAGCATTTTCTTTCCAGTTTCTGTGTTGGGATGCCAAATTTCTGGACCTGATTTCAACACTTCCATTTGGCGGAGCCCATACAAGTCTGTGTCTGTGGAACCTTACTCATAATTACTCAAAGAGTAAAGTTAATCTCTTCTCTAAAAGCCTTGCTTCCACAAATTTTTACTCTGCAGAGCTATGCTGTGTGCTCCACCCTACTGACCTTTGCCAAAGTCCTGCTGGCAGTCAATGAGTAAAACAAATGGGGCAGGAGCAGAGTGAGAAGAGTTTCTTGTACTTGTGTAATCGTACACATGGCATGGAGAAGAGTGGCATCTCTCCCAGTCTCTCTAATGTAGTATTTAATTTTCCTTTTAAAACGATCAGAGTTTCATAAGATTTTCTAGCAGTAAGATGAGAGGTTCTAACAGATGCTTTGCACAGTCAAATAGAGGCAAAAAGTGGGAGACCTGAATAACAATGAGTGCTGTGCCATCAGCATTTCCACGCTGGCAGAGAAGAGCATTATCCATTGGGAAGAGTCTTTTCACTCTTGTCTTGTGGCTCTTAAACTGGAAGAGTGACAGGTGAAAAATAATGGTGATGATAATGGAGGAGCACTGCTGGTGTGGAGCCTTGGTCTGCTCCAGCAGGGCCTCAGGTGAACCCTTTGCCATCTCTCTTGAGAGAGCAGCAACCTCAGCATGGGGGAAGCCCCTGTTTCCAGGGCCATGGCTATTTCATCCTCTCAGCTCAGCCTCACACTCCTCTTTGCCCTGGGATTAATAACAGAGCTGGGCCCCACAGGGCTTTTAAAGGGATGTTCACCATGGCCCTGTGACTTCTGTGGGGTCTTCAGTATTTCTTCACCTTGACCATTGGGCCTCTTGGTTGAGGAGGAAGAGAGAACAGGGATTAATTGTTCATGGGCACTGCTACTGGGCTACTGGGCCTAAACCAAGTTCTAACAAGTCATTTAATTTGTTAATCTAGACTTTAAAAGCTTCTAGCAGTATTATTTGAAGACTATACAAGTAAGAGGCAAAGTATCAGCTGGAAGTATTTCTGATGTATTTTTGCATCTCTATTCTCTTCACATACAGTGCAGACAGTAAATCTGTTTGGTCCTTAGCAGCTCTGCGTCTCCAGATGACTTCTTTTAGTTGCATGTGCCATCAATAAAAAAAAGCTCCTGAAAATTAGCTCTCACCTGCTTCTGTTCTGATAATCTCTACCTACTATACAAATCAGTCTTAATGGAGCATTTGAGCCCCAGAGATCTGTAATTATAATATTAAGTTTCATGTGCTCAGAGGTGGTGGTGCAGACTGTATTTTACAGATCATGTACAGAGTAAAATCAAAATATATGACAGATTGAGGCCTAATAATGAAAATCCTTCTGAGGATGCTGTTGCTCATAACTAAATGCTAAGCATCATTTGAGCCTCAGCACAGCAAGGATGACACTAAAAAGGGCACCACGTGGCATTGAAACTACAGAAAACACTTGTTATCTAAAATCTGTACAGAATTTTGGATTTGCAGTTATTTGCTCACTTGTTGAGCACAGGTAATTCACAGAGAACCTCCAGAGCTTCAAACCATTTGGAAAAGGCTGAAACAGGGTAGTTCCAGCTGCTGTGGGCCCTTCTCATCACAGCACACAAGCATCTTGTAGTTGGCAGGGGACAGTTTCCCCACAGTAAACCCCAGCAGAGAGAAAGTGGGATAATCCCAGCTGTGTTTCCAGAAAGTCTGTGCTGGAAGTCTCCCAGCCAGCAGGGATTCCCTATCAATGGAGCCATCTCAGACTTTCTCTCCTAACTAAAGGGGAATTAAGAGAGACCTAAGGACTTGCAGAACCTCCTGGCAGAGGGTCCCTAATGCTTGCATGCCCTGGAGGAAGTTGAATGGATCCAACAGGGCTAAAGTGTTACCAACACCTATCAGCAGACGTGAAAAAATGCATACACACACATGCAACATGGCCAAGATTAAAATCCAAGATTCTCTTTCAGTTATTTCTGAAGTCAATAAGGATCTTGCCACTGGTGTCAGTGGGACTGAGACTGTTGACTGTTTATAGATATTTTTTACTACAGAACAACGTGGTATTTCCAAAAAAATTTGCTAATGCTTTCACCAGCCCTGATATTTAAGTTACATATTTTTTCACCCTGTACTTGTGCAAGGAGATGATTTTAGTGCAATTACAAGCAGCCGCCTGTCTCCAGCCAGGGAAGCCTGCTCCAATTCACCAAACTATTCTTTTGATAAAAATAAATACAAACCCCCTTGTTGTGAACAGGAGTGCAGGTTGGTCCTGCAGCCTCTGAATATGGGCATTCCATCTGTCCTGGCAGCAGATTTGTTCAACTATGTCTGAACCTATCACCGCTCCGGGGAAAAACTGTTCTCTGACTCATGTTAATGTATGAATCTAATTGTGTCCTCACGCAGTTTGCAGCTTTCATTGCCCATTAGGAACATTAACATCATACACTGAGTCCTGCTAGATGTATGGTCTTTATACACTGCATAATGTCCACAGATCTCTGCTGGCAGCTAAGAAAACACAAAAGAATAGAGGATATTTTGAAGTTTTGTGGAGGTTTTTTTTTTTTTTTCTTCTTTGAGACTGAAGTCCAGTGCCTTGGGACCCAGTGACTTTAGATGACCTTCCGCCTCCATGGACTGTACTAAATTTCAGCCCCTGGAGGCTCCTGCATACAAAACCTCCTGGCTTTCAAGGGCAGGTGCAAGCAAAGCTTCACGGCGTCACAGATCAAGACCTGTTACTGCCAGAATTAGATTTCACAAATCTCTTTTATTTGCCAGGACATCATTAAGGAACTGCCCTATACGAGTTGATGGTGTCTTTAATTAATTTAAGCATTATGCTGCTATGAAGATTTCAAAAAGGTAACATTTTTCAGCATTCATAGTTACTGAGAAGTAGAGGTGTGTCTGTATAGACATGCATATGAAAACTGTGTTAAAGAAATATTTATCTATATTGCAGGCTCAGGCACTCAAAAAGGAGGAAATGCTGACACTGAAGTATCTGTGCAAACTTAATTCAGCTCTTCTCCTTCTAATTTTTGTGACAATTATACATTTTGTACATTATAATGTACATTTTATGATGCCAAAATACATTTTTGATAATATCTGCACCTTCTTCCCACAGGAGAGTTAACTTTCAGGCAGAGTTTTTGCCTGTGTGAACAGCTTCTCAGTGTTCTGTCTGATACTTTCAGTGTTTGCCTTTTTCCCGGCACCATGTATGATCATATCCTAAAGAATTCCTTCCTGGGCTTTTACTGCAGCCCTGAGCATCTGAGTGCTCTGAAAGCTCTGCATAAATAAATCCTTAAATTCACTGATGAGGGGATGGTGGTACCCCAGGTTTACATGTGGGAAACTGAGGCACAGGAAAATGAAAGTCAAATAATTCCATAGCCCTTGGCAATCCCACCAGAGATCTGATTTATCTGGGCTTGTACAACTCGATCTCTCCATCTTTGCCCACAAACTCCCTGCTGACTGCACATACAGCTCCAACTCACCCAAGTTTTGGGGATGGCTGTAGACACATGGTCTGAGCTGCCTCATTTGCCCCATAAAACAAGGCAAGGAGGATAAAGCTTGTTTTTAAGGGTCTGTGTGCCCTGTGCAATATGGGAGGTTTGAGCAATGCTAAAGATAGGGAGGATGCAGTCAGGAAGAGTAGAAGGTAGAATTTCAGGGGTCAGAGGGCTCCCCATCACACACAATTGCAGGAGAAAGGAAAGTTTGGGTTTTGGAATGGTGGAGCAGATTTCCCGGAGACGAGGGTACTCTTGACACCCTCAGTCTCTATCTGAGAGCCAGAGCTGTGCCACAGCTGGTGCTGGGACCATGAGATGTCACCTTTGGGCCCGTTTTTTCCTCTCCCTGCCTGTGAGTGAACTGGGAGAGCCTCCGTCCCACTTTGTGACTTGAGGACAAGAGACAGCTCAAGCCAGTCATGTTCTGCCAGTGTTACGGGTTCAGGGACAGGTACCTGTACCCTGCTCAGGAGTGCAGCACCTTCTCCTTGCCCTGAAGCCCTGACACCTCGCAGCTCCTGCTGTGAACCACGGCAAGGACAGCCTGAAACACCAGCACTGCTGGCGTGTCCACTCTGCTGCTGTTCTCTGGCTGCACCTCCTGAACAGGGCTCTGGTGGCCTCCCCAGGAGACCTGGGGGCCAGCAGATCTTTGCAGGTAGCCACACGTGTCTGTGGCCAGTGGGGTGTCAGAAGTGCTGGCTGCTGCCTTGGGGTGATCCCTTCCCTTCCACCCCAGCCTCCTTTTGAGGAGTAAACCCCTCTAGTTCAAGAAACAGAACTCCAAAGGCACTGCCAGAAATTCAGTACAAACGTTAAAAATTTTATTTACATGGTAAAGTACGATTTCTTAAAAAAAAAAAAACAAAAAAACAAAACAAAAATCCAAACCAAAACAAAACCCCCACTTTGATAAGAGGTATAATAATAGAATAAAGCTCTTTATGTACAAAAATACAATTTTCATATGAATGAACATCTTGAATAAATTAAACCCTTCTCTGGTCCAGCCGCTGAATACCCGGTGTCTGCTCCCAGCTCTGAAGCAGGCCGGCCGTGCTGGGGGTCAGCATCTATAATGCATGAGCCTCTCCGCCGGGCGCGGGTCCCATCGGGCCGGTGCTGGGACCCCCGGGAGGGGCTGAGCCGCCCCGGGGCAAGCCCGGGGGGACGCGCTGAGCCCCGCGCCGCGCCCCGCGCCGCATCGGCCCATTAAGCCTTTTCATGGCATTGTCAGGGCGTTCAAACCAAATTTTCATGCTCGTTTTTCTTCGCTGGAGAGCTACAAATTGTAAAATTGACTTTTCACCTCGTCTGCGGCAGCAAATCTGTCGCTTTTCTTCTTCACAGTTTTTTCGGAGTGGCGCGGGAGGCGAGGTGGGGGTCGGGGGAAAGGGGCTTGGGGGGAAGGACGGTGATGAAAAGTGCAACGGGACGAGGCCCCCCTCACCCCCCACCCCTCGGCCGGCCCTGGGCCGAGCGCCGGGCGGGGCGCGGGGCGCGGGCGGGGCGCGCTAGCGGAGGGGCGCGCCCGGGCCGGCGGGCAGCCCGCGGAAGCCCCTCAGGCTCTCGGCGGGCGCATAAGCGCAGTCCTCGGAGGTGGCGGGGCTGCTGGGGCCGGAGGCGGAGGCGCAGAGCGAAGGGGCGGACGGGGAGGCGCTGGACAGCCAGGACCCCGCGTCGCTGCCGGGGCTGGGGGGCGCGGCGGCCCCGCGGAAGGCGGGGGGCGGCGGGAGGCACTGCTCGGCCAGGCGGAGGGTCTCGGACAGGGCCCAGATGTAGTTGTAGGCGAAGCGCAGGGTCTCGATCTTGGTGAGCTTGGTGTCGTCGGGGAAGGTGGGCAGGACGCTGCGGAGCTCGTCCAGGGCGGCGTTGAGGTGGTGCATGCGGTTCCGCTCGCGGTCGTTGGCCTTGACCCGCCGGCTGCGCTTCAGCGTGTGCAGCAGCGCCTCGGTCCGCGCCCGCGCTCGGCCGCGCCGCCTCCGCCGCTCCCGCGGAGCGCCGGGCTCCGCGCCGTCGCCGCTGCCGGGCGCCTCTGCGGGCATCCTGCGGGAGAGAAGCCGGAGCCCCGTCACTGCCACGGGAGGGTGGAGGGGGAAGCGAGGGGAAAGGTGCGAAGCGGCCGGGGAAGGGGTAGGGGGGAAGGAAAAAAAAAAATATAACGGAGAGGGTGGCGGTGCGGGTGCTTGGCAGGTGCCGGCGCTCCTGTACTCACATGGAAAGGCACTCCCGGGGATGCGGTTAAGCAATAACGGTATAAAAACACAGAGAGGAAAAAGCCGAGACGGCCGCTATAGGGAAAAGCAGGGGACTCGGCGCAGAAAAAAAAAAAAAAAAAAAAAAAGGCGGAAAAAAAAAAAAAAGCAGCCAAAGCCCGGGGAAAGGCGGGGCGGGGGGGACACGCGACCGCGCGTGGCTTTGAAGTGCTGCGGGCTGCGATCCGCTCGTGTGAGCGGCGGCTTTGGCACACGACGGCGCGGCCGCCCGCTCTTATAGCGGCGGGCGGACAATGGCCCCGTGGCCGCCCCGCGGGGCCGCGCCGAGGCGGCAGGTCGGCCCCGTGCGCCGCGCCCTCCGGAGCGTGCCCGCAATTACCGCGGGCGGCCGCGCATCTGCCGCGCCCCCGGGGGACGGGGGAGAGAGGGGGGGTCCCCCCGCTTTGTCCCCCCCGTGTGCGGCAGGACAAAGCGGGGCAGGGGGGGTCGCGGCTCGGGGCGGGGGTGGCGGGGTCACCGTCCCGCTCCGGCCGGAGGGGCTCCAGCGTGAGTTTAAACCGCTGCGAGCAGGGGGTTCGGGAAATAAAAAGGTTAATCTGGATTTCCAGAGGATGAGCCGTGGATTTTTTTTCCCCAGCCAGATGCGGGCGGAAGATTTTGTCAGGTTTTCGTTGCACCTTGCGGTTTTTCTACATCCACCCGTCAAAATGAAAATGCTCTAAAGTGCTAAAACTCAAAGCAGGTATTTCCCTCCTGCCTTTCTGAGGTGAATATCAACACGCGCTTTGCTTTGACGCGCTTTCCCGTGCTTTGCTTTGAGAAGGGTCTTGCAGGTGTTCAGAAAGTTAAAAGTTCCAAAGGACATTTATTTTATAAGCTTCGGTGGTTGTAATCACAATAGATAGACACTATATATACATATATACACAGTGTATACACAATATACAGATACAATTCTTCTTTGTCTGGATAAAAACAAAAATTTGTGCTGTTTTGGTTGTATAGTTCTTGCTGCTTCTGCTAGTCCCCATTCAGTGCCAGGGTATCACTGTCTCACATTTTGGGAATCCACAATTTTGTAAGTGGCTAAAAAGTTTCCTGATTCTGACATGTGGCTCTTTGCATCCTGCTCTCCCAGCTCGGAAGACGCGCCATTGTCAGCACTCAGGTACTTGTGTCCGTGGAAGGTTTTCAGTTTCACCGCCCATCAATAGCCATTTTCAGATCCTATGCCTAAACTCACAAGTATTTACCTGATTTCTCCTTACACAAAATGTAGATCGATTTCCCCCTCTGATTTTCTCCTATGGCTTTGATCTTTGATAAACAGGGAATTTGACAGCATAAATTATTGTATATCTCTGCATTTTAACTTCTTAGCAACCATTCTTCACTTGAACCTGAGCGAGGAGTTTGCTGTGAGTGTTATCCCTGCTTTCCACCCTCCTCGCCTTGCGATGACCCACGACACCAGCAAACTGCCGCAAACAACCTTCGTGGTGCCAAGACGATCCCAAGTGCACAGAAGTGAGCAATCCCAAAAGCCCTGGGTGATGAATATTAACGAGTCTCAAACTAAAAGTAGTTTGGCAGCGGCCGAGCTTGCGGGATCAGCTTTCTGCTTTTTTATATCTTTATACGCTTGCAGAGCAGGGCTGTGCGATATACGCAGGTACGGGGGAGCCCGGCTGTTCCCGGGAGGGGCTGGGCTCTCTCAATCACCCGACCTGCAATCAGGCTGATGTTTTTAGGGCCTCTGCATACATAAGTGACTTTCTGCACTAAGCAGTTCCACTTCACTGAGTCACTCATGTCCTCAAGTAATGGCACAATTAGAGGACTCTGTCAGCAGGCGCAGACCCACGGTGGAGTTTCCAGCACTAAGCAGAAAGCCAGAAGGGACCAAAATTTAAAGGTTATGGAAGCATATGGCAAAAAGCGTTCAACTTTTGTTACTGTGCATTTTATATATAGTGAGATAAACTCCAGTGTTGTCTGCAACACTTTTATTGTCTTTTGTTTAGTTGTCTTTGAGCAGTCAATAGTTTATTCATTAAAATGTTTATGATTCCCTAGAGTTCCACAGACTTTGGCACAACCGATCACTTGTCTGAAAGTTTGCAGTGAAAGCGCATTATTCATTAGTCCTTATCCATCATTTGCAGTTTGTCATTTGTTATTCTCTTGTTTTAAAAGTTTGTGCTCCAATCAAGGAGGGGAGAGAGCACCATGTGTCTCTGTGATCAGTCACAGCCATGAATAGCCAGGGCTGAAGTGAATGTTCCACAAACAACCCATAGGCTGAAATTTGTTTGCATAATCTATTCACTGCGTACTTATGAATACCGAATGCATTCACAGAACCAGAATTGTTTCAGGAAGCCTTCGCAAACAGAAAGAAGTGCTAAATATCTCGGATAATTTATTCCCGATGAATAATTCAACCCGGTCTATCACAGGCAGTCTACTAATTTTGCAGATAAATTATTCAGCCAACACAGATAATAGCTCTTACACCTTATGGGCCTGCTCTTATGGAAGTCGGCTGCTGAAGTTTTGTAAAGTTTTCTGGGATAGGAAAAGAAAAAAATTCCAAAATTAATCAGGACCAGTGATTTCAAGAAACACACAGTGTGTTGCTAACATCTCAGTGATGTGATGGCCTTATCCTGAGTTTTAGCCTTTGATATTAATGTTTCTACCTTAATGTAAATGTAGCTGGGCTCAGCTGCACTCATGGATGCTATTGATTTCATATTTTGAACTCTTAGGAAGTTTTCAAAAATACTTCATCATTTGCTTTGAGACAGCACTTAAAAAAAGTGAGAGGGAAAAAGATTCAAATGGTATTTTTTACTAAGAAAACTGCAAAAGCACAGCTGGATGGGCCCACTGTACCTTACAAGTGATGGCAAACTGCTCATCCAAAATTCAAATTTTCGTGGGTGCATTTCCATGCAGCATATTTATCACTTGTAAGGCCTTGAACATGAAGCTTGTTCCTCTGCCCTCGTGTTGAGACATCATGCGTGGTGTCTCACTCATGGCTGGACTCCAGAAAAAGCAGGAATTGATGAATAAAGGTGGAGGAAGGTTTTTGGAGAAAATGTGCCACAAGGCTCCCTTCAGCTCTTGGGATGCACTGTTTCCTTCAAGGAAAATGCCAGTCTGTGAGAAGATGCCATTCCCTGGGAAGTGTTTGTTGTACCTTGTAAAAGTAAATAAAACTCCATGTTATTCAACTTCACATTTCAGACCCAACCAGAGTTATGGTTATAAGAGCAGTGTTAGCATCACTCTTCAAGTATGAAAATGAACAGTTCACAGTAAAGCTGCTCCTACAATCGGAATGCTTCAGAGAAGTCAGAGGTACATAATTTTTTTTCAGGTCTTAAGATGCATACACCATTACAGCAACTCAGCAAACTCTGTCTTTTGTTACATTATTACAAGAGGGCTTGAACTAATGATGAGTTCTTGGGATGAGTGTCAAAATAACAAATCAGCCAGGAGAATGCTGCTTTTTTGCTCCCTCATTGTTTGAAAGCATGGCCAGAAAGAGAAGGCAGAGCTGCCTGTGGAGAATGCTTGAACTAAATTTGGAGAGCTGACATGGCTGACAGCAAAGCCATCACCCCCAGCAGAAAGCTGGACCCAGTGCCTTGCAGGAGTAGAGGAAGGACCTTGCCCCCTCACCCCTGGAGATGCCTGGGCAGATGCAGCAGGAATTTTAAAAGCAGGTAGAGAACCAGGAGATGGTGCAGTGGGGCAGGTTTTCTCCCTGTGCTTGTCTGGACACGGAGCAGAGCACAGTGGCTTCTGTCCAGCCTGCTCTGGGGACAGGCGTGTGCCGAGGGCTGTGAGGCAGGGATGGACAGACGGGGCTGTGCTCCTGGGACCCCTCCCCTGGCTGCAGTCACCTTACAGCCCCTGGCCCCAGGCTCACAGGGGGGTCAGGGACTGATGCTGTGGCTGCTGGCTAATGGACAACTCCAGAAGCCCAATATTTGAATATCTCAGCCTGCAGGGAGGCAGCATTAGCCCCTCTTGCAGCAGGAGCCAGTTCTCCTGCCAGGGAAACCTTGGGAGCAGCTCAGGGGCTTTGTCTGTCAGGATTTGGCCTCTTCTACCTGCCTGTGGCCAGTGTGAGCCTCAGGCTATGTGCCAGGGGCTGCCTGAGGTGGGGAGCATGGGGGCATCCCAGAGAGCATCCCCATGTACCCATGGGGTCCTGGCCCAGGAGGCAAATCCTCTATGAAATCCCGTGCAAGTGCCTGGGAGTTGCAGTCAGGGCTCAACCCCTCCTGGGGGATCTGCAGAAATAGTGGGAATGCTTTATTTTCTGGTTTTAAACACGTGATGTAACATTTTGCTTCTCTTTAGAAGGGGGGGTTGAGTTGGTAAACGATTGTTCCCTGCAAGCACAAATGTATTTTGTTTGTTGTAATTAAAATGTTTTAATGAGACAACCATAAAATCAACCATTAATTATTTTTTTTCAAACACTTCTGCTTCCTTTTGAGCTAGGTCTATTTAGAAATAGTTTAGAGAGTAGCCTGCAGTTTTATTCTTTCTGTGGTATTATACACAGGAGTGGAGAAGTCATTTATAAATAATTACACAATGTTTTGGGTCTTTGGGTTTGTATAATATATCAAAGCGATTAGTACATGCATTGTTCCATTGTAAATGGTTTTTTTCCCTTCCTTTCAGTTTCACTTGCCTTGTCTTCTATCTAAACCTTTTTCGTGAAATCCTTTGTCTTCCTCATTCTTTTAGCTTGTTACAGTGCAGGGACATTCTTCTTATTCAAACACTCACAGCATGAGCAAAGAAAGCTACTTCTGTCGCATCTTAAGTTTTACCATAACTTTCTGGCATTTTCTTTTCTTCCAATTTTCCCAGACTACTGATAGGGTAATGAAGAATTATAACATACATCAATTATTGGTGCTCACGGTGTATTATGCTTCTGAATTCAAGGGGAGATAAAGAGAGAAAAAAAGTGCCACTTTCTCTGGTTTTGAGGCACATGAGAGAGGACTCGGCTCAGATTATTTATAACATCTTTCTGAGCATCAATTATGTTTGACTCCTACAGCCACTTCCTTGTCCCACTGGTTTTATGGCCAGAAGGAGTCATTTTTGTGTGTGGTAGCTGCAGCATTTAACTTGTTTCTTTTATGAGGAGCCCAAACAATGCATCTTCAGGCCAAACAATCTATCTCCTCGAATAATAGCCCAAATGTCACTCAAGTGCTCAGGGCTGGGAAATGTATGATCATGGTAAAGGGCCAGGGGAAGAAAGCGTGGAGATGGAGAGGCATGTGGGGTCCCAGGGGGGCTCCCCAGCAGGGGAACCCCGGGGAGATGGGCTGGGCCCAGTGTGGGGTGCAGGTGCTGGGGATGCAAGTGGCTGCCCAAGGTTTCAGCAGCCCTAATCCAAGCTGTCCAAGGAAAAGGGCCAAGCCCTCCTGGTGCAGTCATGGTGTTGGGCACACTCCCTGCCTGGCCCTTCCCCAGCCTCCTGGCTACCACATAAACTGAGAAAAACGAGATTAGGATGTCACCTCTGAGAAACGAGCCTTTTCCCCCATACCTTTAGTGTGTGAGAGCTTTTTCTTGTGTTCTTTTTCCCCTTCCATCTTTTCCCTCCCACAATTCTCTCTCTTTTGTTCGTTTGTATTTCACCAATTGAAGCTAGAATACTTATCCTAAAAGAAAGGGACAAAATTCACTGACTGCCCTGCCGAAAAAATCCCCCAACAACATCCAAACCAGGAAGCTTAGCTACATGCTGAGTTACTCAGGTTTTCTTTTATACCTTTCGTATCAATAATTCTGCTTGGGGGGAGCAAAGAGAAACTGAAAGATTTAAGCAGCATAATGTGGGGGTGAAATTGAGCCTGAACCCTTGGGGGGCTTTGGGGGTGCCCCCAGCTCTGGGGATCCCGTTTGGCTGTGAGGATGGAGCCCTGCAGTGTGAGGATGCCGCAGCAGCACGGTCAGGCTGCGGGGCAGGGGGATTTGGTGTTATTTGCATAGCAGGTGTTGGGTCCCCGGGCCATTCTTCCCTAAGGGAGTTTTAATGCGGGATAAATTGCTGCGAATTAGGAGGAGGCAGGCGACAAGAAAAGCACTCATGGAGTCTTCTCCTGACCGTGGCAGGGGAATTGGAGAGAACGGCTAAAGAAAGGAAGGAACCCAAATTCAGACCCAGGGGGTTTGGGGTACGCAGGCACAGGGTGGGGAGCTCTCCCCAGCTTCTCCTGAAGCTGAGGTTTGGACTCAGGAACGTGGTAATCCCGGGACAGAAATATGATTACTGGCCTAAGGATCTTTGATTAAGTAGGTCTGGAAGGGGAGTTTAAAATGTTAATCCCTGGTATAATCCCTTCTCTGGCATTGTATGGACAAGGGTTGTACCCAAAGGGAATTGCCTGCTTCCTTCCCCAGGATTTGGGGTGGGAGGGCAAGGCTGGGGAGGAACCCCCCATGGATGTGGCACACAGACACGTGTCCCACATGTGCACCCAGGCAGGGACCCACGTCCCCTGCACACTCAGGTGTGTGCAGAAACAGCCACATCCATGCACACGTGCAGCTCCTGTGATGACACCCACGTTTACACACGAGTGTGTGCACTCTGCACACAGAACAGGAGAGCAAGGCTGGGTCACTGCTGTTCCCAGGGAGCCTCGATCAGAATTCCCTGTCTCACCTCAGAAGCTGCTCTGCCCTAGCAGTTAGAGCACAATGTACATAAAGGAAAATTGAGATGCTCCACGTGGTTTTAAGTGGGGAGTTATTTTGAAGTGCAGCCATTTCCAGGCTGTTGGGGCAGGTAGGAAAGGTTTTTCTCTAAAGGGACACCAGTATGAAACCATCCAGGTATCTTTCACATCAAAGGAAACTGGATGTATTACATACATAAATAAGGCAATCTATAGTAAAATATTATATCAGTGAGGAAGAAGCTGACAATTCTCCAATTAAAAAAAAACCAAAACAAAGCCAAAAAGAACAAAGGCAGGTGAATTCACCCCAAGTGAGATGTGAAGGCTAGGCAGGGACCTAACAGTGCTTGCAGGAGCCCCAGAGCCTGGGCAAAGTGGGCAAGTGGGAAAGGAGAGGAGACATCTCCAACCAACAGTCCTGGGCTCAGGGTCCTGACCCCAGGGATGGCCCTTTGGGGTGCAGGTCCTGCCACCCTGGCCATGAGAGGGATAAGGGTGACACCTCAACGTCCAGCACTGCAAATCTGGCCATGCAGGGACAAGGGTTTGCATCTCTCAGCGTGTGGTACATAATGTATAGATTTGCTCTGCTTTCTGGATTATAAAGGAACCCTTTACACTGACTTAAATGGCCTCTGTTTATTCATTTTACTTACCATTTACATTAGTATTATATGTGCAATATATCCCTTAAAGTTCCTATTTTTCAGAGACAAACCCACAGGTATGAACACCTGAAATTCCAGTCTGAATTCAACCCCTTTTGGTGAAAGCAGCTGTGAAGGTGAGGGAGTCCCTCTTGCTCTCCATCATGCTCACAGCCAGGGACCGTCTCCCTCAGTAGCTCTTTCTGGTAATGCCTCCAGGTATAAAGAGAAAAGAAGAGAAAAATAATAGTGTTAAACTACAGGTGTAACAGTCCTTGAAAACTCTCAGGCAGCACATGGTCCAAACTGCTGGGTTGGCTGGCACCAGTACAAAATGGTGCAGCTGAACTGGGCAGAGAGTGAGAGGGAAAAGTTCTCCAGGAAGACACTTCAGGTGCTGTGCTTTATGTCTGGAGTGGAGCTGTGGAGGATCAGGGGATAAGTCTGACCCACAGTTAAGTGGAAAGAATAGTTTTCAAGGGCTTTTTTAGCCCTTATAATCCCTGGACATTTGTCTGCTAGTGTAGCTCTGTTTTAGGGCTGCTAATACATATTTTGGAATGGCTGGAAAGGTTAAAATGCTAAGTAAATACAAAGTACTGGTTCTAGTATTCAGGAATCCAGTATTCAGGAAATTAGACAATGGAGCAGCATGATTAAGGGAAAGTAAATGTTGTCCTAGGTGAAGTTTTTTTTCCCTTGGGGCTGGCTGCACTTCCACAATAAGAAGCTCCTTTGAAACAAATACTTGGCTAATGAGGGGAGACAAGTTTGGCTGACATGTTTCTGCTGGGCCTCTGGTGAGGGGATGCCACTTTCTCTTCTAATTTAAGCATGTAGTAAATTGCCTTAAAATAGCTAATTATAAATGAAGAAGTGAATATACTTCTTAAACCCAAGGCATAAAACCCAAGGTATTTTTTCCTTCACCTCAGGTTTAACGCATGGCAGGTCTTGGACCTGTTTCTGTTTACTCCAGTGGGAATTAAAGATAATTTCTCTGGAGCTGGTGCAGCTTCACTTCTCCAAAGCAGTTGTTGGAGTTAGTCAGGGCTCTGCCCCTCTTACCCCACTGTGCAAACAGGAGGGGATCCAATGAGACTGAGAAATTGGTGAGAAACATCTTTCACTTTTTATTAGTGAATTTTTCACTTTTTATTACTTGTCTTATGGGCCTTGTGTATATACAGCTGGTGCTGTCCAAAGTAATAATTTTTTCCTTTTCTTTATTTTTCCCCCAGAAACAAATAGGATATGACTTGGATTTCTTTTTATATCCTTCTCAGTGTTTGGTATATTTTATCTTCATTAAACTGTTAGTGACCCCAGACCCTTACCCCACAGATGACATGCCAGGTGCTGGGAATTTAGCTCTGCCGCTATGATCTCCACCCACCATCTTCGCCAGAAAAAAAAAAAAAAAAAAAAAAAAGGAAAACCCCAGGTTTCCTGACTTGTAAGTGATGGGAATTGCCACAAGGTGTCAACCTCCACCAAGCTGCGGCTTGGAGCCGGTTCTGCTCTCCCGGCAGTGGCTGGGATGGATAACCCTGAGCAGAGGCTCTGCTGCAAAGCCCCGGCACCTGCTGCAAGTGGGGAAATACTTCCTATAATACAGAAAAATTATTGTTTCCCCTCCATTCTTTGCTTTATGACTAGTCTTCATTTATATTTAATTTTTTTTTTATTTTCCATAATGAGCTTTAGCCAAAGTCAGTGTTTCCCTTCATCCTTTTCCCCTGACCCCAAGAGAACGTTTCCCAAACATCCTGACAAACTTAAGAAATATTTTTTTTTTCCTATTAAAGCTGACATTTTCCCTTTGTAGAGCAGCATTTCAAGGCATCATTATCTGGGATGTTCTGTGCAGTTGAAGTGTTGGGATTTTACCTTCTGGACAACCCAAACGTGTTTCCTCACAGGACCATTCACTTGAGTGTTGCACTCAATGACTCTTGTGGGTCCCTTCCAACTCAGAATATTCTGTGTTTCTGTGTTCCCTTTGGCCATGCAGAGTGTGCTGGTCCTGTTTTCAGCCTGGGAGTGCCACACTTCTCCAGTGCCACTGCTTTCTGCAAAGGCACTGTCCCAAGTGCCTTCAGATTGAAAACAATCCCAAGGATTTCTTGCCTTTTTATTCCCTAACTTCCTGCAGCCTTGGCTGAGCATAATGTAACTCGTGGGCTGGTGGCATCGCTCAGAGCCAGACGTGATGATTTGACCCTGGTTGCTGTAATGAGGAACTGGATTTTCCTGGCAGAGCTGCTTCAGCTGTTGCACAGAAATGGAGCAGGAACACCCTGCCAGTCACACTTTGAATTGGAGAGGTAGCACTTGGCAAACTGGTTCTTGCTGGGGAGAAGTGGTACTTGACTGGGAATTGCTGGCCCAGGAAAGGAGCTGAGGAGCTCTGGGCTGGTTTGATTTTCATGGTGTGGTTGCAGAAGTGATAAGTCTGGAGAGATAAAAACGGAAGTTATAGCAAGCCACAAGGAAATATGTAAATAGTGGAATTATGAAGGTAATAGAAATGGAAAAGTGTTTCTTTACAACACAATTGAGTGGTCAATAATGAGGTAAAAATGCTGAGGGGTAAAGACAAAAGACATTTCTTCTGGGATTAGAAGTGAGCTCAAAATTGCCAAGGCCTACTGGAAGTGGGGGGGTGGTGGTGGAAAGAAGGCTGTTGTAGCATTTCTTTTCCTTTAATAAGCTTCTTTTTCTGGGTGTCCTGAGTGTTCAGATGTAGCACACTTAGTGCCTAGTAACCCAACAAAGCTTTGATTGGTGCCTCTGCAGAAAGATTTTCTTTTCCTTGCAGGTTTCTAACCATGAAAAAAAACCCCTGAGATCAGTTGCTTCAGAATCCTTAATTAAACACAACAAAGAAGGGCAATTAGAGCAGTGTTTTCCTTTTGTCATCCAGCAAATCTTGCAAACCTCAAAATCCTTTTCTTCCTCCGAGATTTATGATGGGAATAAATCATAATTATTCCTGTAATTGTCAGTCTTAAGTGAACATGAACAGGATTCTTTCTTTTTTTTTTCCTTTGAGGAGGTTCTGAGACCCATTCAAGAGGAATTCACTAACCTCTTTTATCGTGCAGGAGGAAAACCAAAAACACAGGCGTGGTAATTCTGCAGGCCTTGGCTGCCTGCCTCCTTTGCTGTCACTTCGTGTCACGTCCCTGCTCCCTCCCGTGTGCCCCTGGCAGGGAGCAGCTCCTGGTGGGCTGGATGCCCTCCACGTGTGTCGTCAGAGCAGCCCAGAGAGCTGGTGACACAAACAGGCAGAAGAAGAGACAAAAATCAAAGGGAATCTGAGGATTCAGAGGTCGGTGGAAGGACCAGAAACGCGACCTGTGGCTGGGTGTGCAGAGAATAAACTCCTGTGCCACTTACATCCCACCAGGCACTTCCTCCAGGGATCTTGGCTTTGCTGTGCTGGTACCCAGCAAAAGGGAGCTCTCCACTTCAGGCACCGAAGGTGACTTTGTGCATGTGTGGGTTTTGCTGCTGGGAGCTCAAAGGGACCTATCTGAGGACAGGAGGCCAGTGCAACACCAGGGTGGCAACCACACGGGCTCCTGGGCTGGCTGGAGAGCAGGTGGCAGGGGGGAGAACCTCTGTGTGAGAAAACTGTACTGATCAGAAATGCTTGGTGTTTTTAAAGGATTTGGGGCAGGTGTTTTGGGAATGAGTCTGCCTTGAGTTGTGCTGCAATCCAGTTTCCCATGCTGGTGATGGATGTGGCTCCTCTCAACAGAGCAGACAGGTGTTTTCTTTTCCCTTAGTGTACAAGCTCCAAATTGACAGGATAATATGACTGTGTGAGCCTCTGAGCAGGCTTCCCAAAACCACAGCTGCTTTGCCTTTTTTATTTATTTTCTTTTTTTTTTTTTTTTTTTTTTTTTTTTTTTTAATTTGTTTTGGAGGTGTTTCCCAAACCAAATGCAATAGCTGAGGCTTTTCTTGCAGAGCTGGGGAAGAGCACTCACAGCAACAGCAGCACCATGAGCAGGCTCCAAACTGATTTATAATGCAGACAGCCGGAGAGGTGTCCCTTGGCTGACTGAGAAGGTTTTTGGTTGCCACTAGATGTCCTTTCAGCCCTGCTTTCCCCACTGCTCCTTTAGAACAATCATCTGGGCTGGGGTTTGATGGCCCTGGCCAAGGAGCTGCTGGACACCAAAGTGCTGGTGAGAGAAAGGAAGAGGCCTGAGTCCCAGGCTGCTGGGGCCTCCCAACCATCCTTTTGATCTCAATGGGCTTTGCCTCAAGGAGTGCTGGCTCATAGAAATGCTCAAAATCCAACTTCTGTGTCTGTACTGTACTGGATATGAAATACTTTAATACTTCTGGCATGACTCAGGGGCTGTTGCTGGAGTGCTGGATAGCAGAGGTGGTGGCCCAAGGGAAAGCCTTGGAAGGTAAAAAGGATGGTGACCCCATTTAATGCAGATGTTCAGCATTCTCTCTATGAAATTGTAGTTCAAATATGCTTTGCAGGCATATTCCATGGAGATGCAGGTATGTGTTGTCAGAAAGCACAGCCAAAAGTTTTGTGAGGTTTTCCAAGTTGCCTGGATGCCCAGGATTTTGAAAACAATTCATATTTCTGTAAGGTGTGTATAGATATCTACAAGCACCAGTGGTCAGTCTGCAAATGCAGCTGCACCCACTGTCTCAGGCAATGGCAATCCCTGTTGCTATTCTGAGTAAAGGAATTAGAGGGGATCTTTGCCAGAAATGTGTGCTGCTTACAAGGATATCTGCAGGCTCATGGGGTGCAGCCTTTCTAGGCAAACCAAGGAATTTCCAAGAAACACTTGGCTCTTTGTGGTTTAGGATCAGAGGGAAATCAGTGACTAACAGACACAGAGTTTCTGGTGGAGCAAACACAGAGTTGGTGAGCACTACAAACAGCAATCCTCAAAAATACCTGTATTTCCAGTTGTGGTCATGCACACCCCAATCCACTGAAGGAAACAAACTCAACAACAAATCCCAGCACGAGTGCCAGGCATGGAAGATCTACAGAAGCCAGGACCTTGGAGCAGTCAGGACTTTCAAGAAGGACTGTCCATCCTCCTGGATCTCAAGCCCAAACTCAGCCCAAACCATTTTATCTTTCCCCAAAGGTGCTGAAACAACCAGGGATAATTGAGGTCTTCAGATGCTGGGCACATCTGGATTTCAGTGCTTCAGTTTTGAAAACTAGCTTTGGAGGAAAAATCCCCCAAATGTGACTGAAGCTTCATTTGACTTTAGGGGAAGTGTGTTTTGGAGAGTGCAAGAACCCTCTGTCTGTGCTCATATAAAACCTGTAGAGTGATGTCAGGGTGCACAGAGGCCCTTTACCCTTGAACAGGCACAGCTCCCTGGCTCTACATCCCAGTGGGATGGCAAATCCTGGGGAGAGAGGTTTTTTATTCACATTTGTTCCAAATATGGGCCTGGAAGGGACACAGCTCTGCTGTTGAATTAGCTCAGAGAACTTTTGTGTTGCTGTAACTCTGCCTTTGGCTTCCCACTCGGGTCTCAGGGGTGGCCAGTGCAAACCCCCAGCCCCAGCAATGACTTTACCATCGATCCCCACGCATGCTCCCACAGCCCTGATAAAACTTTGCTGCAGTGGAACCAGCACTTCCACCACATGGACGTGGTCAGGAGGGGTCCTCATGTGTGTAAAAATCTGGTGTGGCCTCGTGCCTTGATTTAGGGAGCCTGTGGGAGCTGGGGCACAGCAGGACCTGCTGAGAGCCATGTCACACAGAGCACCAAGCAGCCATCCTTTCTTAATAAACATTTTTGGCCATTGCTGACCTAGACCATATATGAACAAGTGAAAAGCAAGTGGTGAAAGGCTCTGTGTAACATTACTAATCCCACGTAGTGCTCTCACTGAAAAGGCAGGCAGGTCTCCCTGCTGTTGTGTCCTCTCAGTGCAGCTGCTTGGGTGAGCCCTGTGCCTTTATTAACATAAAATCTAATAGCTCTGGTTTGGAATGGGTGCAGCCTGTGGGTACCCAGTGCCCAGGGGAAGGGTGGGGTGTGTGGGCAGGTCTCCTGTGCAGGGCTTGGTGCTCCTGCAGAGTGCCAGGGAGCAGATTTGCAGCTGCCTGCTCTCCTCTTTGGAGGCTCTGGGATGGGTTCACACGCTTGTGGTGCAGCACTGGAAAGCTCCTGTGGGGTCTGTGTGTCCTGCTCCTGTACCCCAGGATGATGCAAGGCTGCTGCTTACCCTGCAAATGTTCAATCCCTTGGGAAGGTAAATTGGTAACTGGGGAGCAGACATGGCTGGCTGGTGTGTGCTCAGACCATACTTGAGAGGTTTAATTTTCAATCTCAGAGCACAAATGTACGGTCTGCGTGTGAGGGAGGCTGCACTGAAGGGTCTCCTGCTGCTTCACAACCTGAAATCTGCTGGGGAAAACAAACCCAAACCTTACAAATGCTGCCAAATCTCAGTGGAGAAAGTACCTACATATACATATGTATATTATATTTATTTAAATGTTTTAGCAGAGATGTTTCAGTCTGAGGGAAAGTGGCTGATGCTTTGTGTGTGATCCAGTATTTCCCTTTACAACTGCATGTCAGGGACAGCAAGGGGTTCTCCTCTTGTTCCTGGAAGATTAACAACCCTGCCTGGAGATGCAAGTTTACAGGCTTGAGAAAACCAGCTCAGAGTCAGTTTTCTTTAGGTTTTTAATTCTTGTTACTGAGGGTTGCTTTTTTCAAAAGATTTTAGCTTTAAGGAAATACAAGTATTGAAACAAGCAAATTTTTTAAGTGGTTTGTGATTTTTTTTTTGTCTCCCATTCTGGCAAGTGGAAAAAAATGCAATTGATTTCCTCTGTGCTTAGTTTTTGTTGATGCTGGTTTTTGTACATGCTCTGCCCTGTGAGATATGAGTCAGTGAGTCCTCTGCTTGGGCAGCCAGAGCTGTGCACACCATTCCCAGTGGAGTTTAACCACCTCTTATGAAACCATATCAACATTTTCCTAGGAAATATATCACCCAGTAGTTACTAAATAAAATGAAACCTTTTTGAAGTCTGCCAGCATGTTGAAATCAAATCTTTTCAAGGAAAAACTGCTGTTAGTTATTAGTTAGTATCAAAACTACATTTTGGTAAAATGTGACTCAAGAAAGGAGAGGGGCAGCAGAGTCACAGGTCTGGGTTTGTCCAGAGATTGAGTTCAGATGCTCAGCCAGAAACAGTGGTTGATATCCTCAGAGATTGAATTTCTTAAATACCCTGGGATATTTATCAAGATTTTTACTCATCGGTATCTGAAGCTGGATCTTCATCCTTCTGCAGAACAGTAAACTACTTTGAAATCCGCTTTCTCCTCCAGCTCTGCCAGGTGCTCATCCCAGTAATTTAGGTTATATATATATATATGTATAGTATGTTTATTTTTTATTTTTTCCTATTTTGTCTGTCTGAACTAAAGGAAACCCCTGAGCTGAGGCCAGGCACTGCCCTGGTTCTGCAGGGTCAGGTTGCTGTCCCTGAGTTTGTGCCGATCCCAGGAGCAGCTGGGAGCAGGCAGGAAGCACAGGGGTGCTGCTCAGGGAGCACCAGGAGCTTTGAATGCGTTTAAATTCTTGCCAACTTTACCATCCCAAGGTGTTTCTTTCCTTTTATCTGGGAGTGATGTAGGAGCCTTGTTGGGTGCAAAGTCCTTCCCCTGTGTGCAAGGGCAGAAATGGGGCAGGAGGAGGAGGTGGTGGCTCACAGGATTTTATTGTATGACCATCCCTAATCAAACCCAGATCTTGTCCAAATCACTTTTTACGTGGTTTTCTATGACCTGAAGTTGTTGATTTATGTTTACTTAACACAACACTAGGCTAGTGCTTATAGGCAAATGGCATCGCCCTTCTTTATGTCACACAATTCCTGTGTTTGGCTAAAGTCCAAATCCTAAATTGAGAAAGGAAAGTAAATTGTACTGGAATAATGTTTTCTAATTCCAGTGTAATCAAGATGCCCTGTCTCTAATCAGCTTCTCTGATCTACTGTTTTTCCCCTCCCCCAAACCAATTCAGCTACCAAGTGATTGAGAATGGCAGGAGTTCCCTGATGGCTTAAGGAAATTTATAAGCAATTGTAAATTTTTTTTAAATCCTTTTTTTTATTACTTTTTTTTCATTTGTCTTAGAAAGAAATATGAAATCTGCATGCAACTTTCTAAATATTTCAAACATTTAAATAGCATATGATAATTTAGCAGTACAGTACATTATACAGTGAGATAATACAGGGAGACTTCCTATAGCATATTTACAAATGAAAAGGTAGTTTTGTTATATTAAAAAGAGGAATGCACTGCTTAACATTGAAGTATTACATTCAAAATAATGAATATGTTGTATTGTGACTAAAACATACATAGGTATTTATACGTTTGCCCTATCATATTTTTCATAAAAAGGTACCTTTTAAAGGCTTTTTTTGTTGTTGCTACAAATCTAGGAAAACATACACAATAATCTTGAAGCTTAAGATGTCTCAGTACCGAAGTCACAAACTTTCTGTAAGTGCTTCAGGCGGAAAAAAAAAAAATAAACATTTTCTTAGTAATAAAAACGACCTAGAAATGCTTCCTAATGCATGGGAGGTTAAATGGGAGATACAGGAGGCTTCGCCTTGCAGCAAGACCCCGAGCCCATTAGAGAAGAGGTACACAAGTGATGCTCACGCTGCTTTGAGGAGGTGCTGAGGGACCTCACTTCTGCAGGTACAGCCACGGCATTTTAGTGGCATCTTCCCCAACAAACTCATCTGTGGTCCCTGCTCTGCCTGACTGAGGTGCAGGCTGCAAACACGAGCAACCCAAAGCATTCCCACTGCCAGGGGGTGAGGGCCCTGGCTGTACAACACTGTCACAAACAGTCCTGTGTGCCTAATGAGCTTATAAAGCTCGATTGCAATCATAGTGAAGTATGAATGAATAATAATTAAAACCAAAAAAACTCCCCAAAGAACTTCTTTAAAATGAAAAGCACGTGTTTTCCTAATTTCAGTACAGAGCAGACGGCTGTGAAATCAGAAGTGCAGCAGATGCTTGTGAAATCTGGAAGCCTTTTGCATACGGCTATAAAATGTAAAAACTGACCCTTGGTAAAAAGTGCTTTATAATAATATAGAATTTGTGTCTTATGTCTGCGAGAGAGAAATAATCTTCTGTAGAGCCCAGTCCTATGCCAGCCAAGGGAGTCCACTCCATTCCTTGTACCACTTTCTCTTATTCTTCATAAACCCTAAACAAAAGAAGAACCGAGAGCACGGTGTTTAAACTAGGAATTTAAAAACTCCATTTCAAATAACAATAATAATAAATAATAAACAACCCCATAATAGGAAAGCCCCAAACCCCAGATTTTTAGCTTGTGACTGAGTAATTTGGAAAGTAAGTTGACTTCAGCAGTCACTTATATCCAAAAAGCATCTGGGAGGAGTGTTGGACTTCAACACTGTCACATCTTAGAGGCATGTGGGGAGTGACACACTCTACCACAATTATCTGGGTAAATAACATGAGGAAATCCACATCTCCTAATTCGCTTTAAATGCTGGAAAATCTCATTTACAAATGTTGAAACTTATCGTAAGCTGTATATGGACAATACATTCACAATATCTGTTGTTTGCAATAATATTACTCCATTTCATTTTTCTAAATTATTTCCTGACAGCACAACTTGATGGGCTTGTCTGTCTGTGTGTTTCCTGAGGGCACAAGCCCAGGGCTGAGCATCCTTCATCGCGTTAATGACGGCCTTATGTAAAAAATACAAAAAGGAAAAAGGGGAAGAGTGTAAGGATGTGGTTATGCAACAGCCAGGGCTTCCCCACGTGCTGTGTTTGTGAAGCAGACGCAGGGAGCTGGCAGGAATTTGGGGAGATGTCCAGGGGCTTGCTGTGGCTGAGGCACCACCGGGGCTGTGCTGGGGATTGCTGTGCTGGCACCCTTGGGAGAGGAGCCTGCTGCTCCCTGGCCTTACTTGAGCTCACTCTGGGGGAGCAAATTCCCCACCAGATGAGGGAGATGAAGGTTTGATGGACCTGTGCTGTGCTTGGAGGCTCTTTCTTGGCCATAGATAGAGACATGGCAGGAGTTGGGCTGCTCCCCTTAATTACAGATGGGAACACCACCACTGGCCATCAGGAATTCATGTCTCGCTCTCTGTCGTCTGTCTATGACTTAGGGAAAAAACCAACCCTCTTTACAAGGGAGAAGCTGTCAGGGATTTTTATCAGAAAATTATCATTTTTCTGGGAATGATATGCTATTTAAAATTGGCAAATACCTGCATGATCAAGTATTGATGATGTTGAGGTGGTGTGATAGATGGTGTGGGACAGGACTCCCTCTTTCCATCTCTCCTGACTGCTTTTCTTGTGACTGTGTGAAAGTAATTTAGCTTTTCGTCTTGGATTTTTACCCGTAGAAGGGAGGTGAGTGTATGTAAATAACTGAGAACGTCAGCTGATGAATATTTTAACCAAAAATAATTACTATTTATAGTCAGAACAGCCTAATGCCAAAATAGAAGCGAGAATTGCATGCGGCAGGAAAAAATTAATATCAAGAACACCCATTTAAAATTGTAATTTTGGTGACGAAATACATCCTCTGTGCTGGATGGAGCATTTGCCAGCGTGTGCATTTTCCTGTTTTTGGTACTTCTGAACGCTGCTGGTTGCCTGACTTGCCTCCAAGGTCCTCCCCCCTTCAGCAAGCTGGGCTTACCTGCCTTTCTCCTTCCATACTCGGTACCACTTGAGCAGCCTCACGGTGTTCTGGCGCTTGGGGTTGAGGCAGTGCTGCTGCTCCCCCCTCACCTTTGTCCAGAGTGTCACACTGCAAGGCAAGGGACAGATCACAGGGACATGGGAAGACCCCCCTGCCCCCACTTCATGCCTGGGCTCACTCCCAGCAGGGTTTTCCAGCTCTGTGCTTTGTGGCACCAACTTTGGCTTCGCTGGGATAGGGTCAGAGCAGCTGTTCTCCCTCGGTGCAGGGCATTGAGGTTGTACCAGATGCAGACATGCCCACTGGTTTTAATCAGTGGGTTTGCTCTGCCTAGGTGTTACATATCTTTTGAGCCTAATTAATTTAATTAGTGCTCATTCAGGCAACCACAAGGATGTTGCATGAGGAGAGAGTTCCATTACACTCAACAGTACTTCATCCAAGAGAAGTGATCAGAACTGCTGCATTGATTATTTTATTTTTTTTCCTTAATTCTGTAATATTTTAAATACTTGCATGTGGCAGAGTGCTTGTGTACCCAACAGCCAAACTCTGAGCCTCTGCATCAGCCCTGGGGGCTTCAGCCTCCTCTGATCACCACGTGATCCTGCCCTCCTTGCTGCCTTGGTGTCCCCTTATTGTCAGGACCAAGCATGCTGAGAGGAAAACACATGGCAAAAGTCTTTTCATAATTTGAGGTTCCCTTCTGGAGAGCTCAGTGAGGCTGCCACACCTGAGGTGACATGAGGGATCTTTAGCTGGGTCCCAACAGGACAGCTTTCCAGAAACATCAAGATCACGTCACTTTTGGGGCTCACAGTTGAGCAGTTTTCTTTTTTTTATTAATTTTGTGATTTAAAAAACCCAGACAACATCCAAAACCCAACCCACAATGACAATTTGTATTAGAATTAATAATTTTCTGGAAATACCATAACAGGGAAACCCAGTCATTGGTTTAACTAAAACCCTATAGTGCAATTAATTAAATACTGCTAGAGACAAGAGTATAGTGATGGCAGAAACCCAGAAATACCTGTGTATACTGAAGGGCTTCTTTTATGGTTTGGTCCAGAAAGAAAGACAAAATATCTTGCAGACTTTCCCAGCTCACCCTCCTGGTGCCTCACAAATTAAAACGTGCTGCCTGCATGAACTGAACTGAGGGTCTCACCACAATTCCAATTTCAAGGTTTTACAAGGTGTTCAAGTAGGATTTCTATTCAATTAACCTTTTTCCCTGCTCCCCATTTTCTGCTCCATCTCCAGCTAAGGTGACAAAATGTTAGGGTGTGATTTCCAGGTTGTTTTCTGAGAGGATGTGGATTTTTTCCCCAATGCATGGGCAAGCAGTGGAAGAGCCTTTAATGGCTGCAGGCATCAGAAAGGGAAGGGTCAGTGCTAAAAACTATGGATTAACTCTGTTCTAAGGGTGTTCTCAGCCAACTCCTCTGAGAGCAGTGTGTGCTTCAGAAGGGAAGTTTTCCTGTGGCTTTGCATGATGAGAGTTTTAAGGGATTTGAGGGCAGAGCGAGGTTTCTCCATGCAGCAGCCACCTCCTCAGCTGTGCCATCTGCACTGGCTGATCCAGACCTTGGCTTGGGTTTCTCTTCTGACAGACCATAGAGGATATTTCCAGAAAGTGATGAACAAGCTGAATTGCAGGAGAAGAGGAGCAGGAACACCTCAGAAATGCTGCAAGCCCTACATTTTCACCAGAATCAGCGAAGGACACTCTGAATTTACCAGTCTGCAGTCTGAGCAGGAAGAGATCCAGGTTTGCATCCCAGGTGAACTGGCTCTTTCCTCAGGCTGAGAGCATTGCTTTGACATCACATGTAGGTTTTCTACTTTGGTTCTGGAGGATGGACAGCAGAAAAGTTCCCAAGGCAGCCCCACGGTCCTCTGCCATTCTCAGATAGTCCCTGATGGATGCAAGGTTGGGTGGCAGCGTGTTTGGGCACCCTGAGATGACCTGGACCTGCTTTTGGGGATGCTGCTCTGACAAATGTAAGGGAACGTGCCTAAGAGTGCTGTGGGAGCTTCTGCCTGAGGAAGGAGTTGCCTGGATTTGCTGCAAGAAGAGGATGAGAGAGATGGAGAAGGGATGAAGCACCAGAACTTACACCTCCAATAGGATTCCTCCAGTGGGATTTGTCCCTTTGCTGCCCAGGGCTCAGTGGCTGGAGCCTTCACCCTCATGTCTGGGAGTCCCTGTGCCAAAATTCTCCCCGGTATGTCCATGGCTCCAGGGCTGGGATAAACACCCTGGGTCAACCTGTGACCCCAGCACCCTGTGCCCCCACACATCTCATCTGCAGGGATGGAGGGGCTGCCCCTCTGCCTGCAAATACCCTGTTTCCATGACCTCAGGGATCCTGGCTCTGCTCCTTTCATCCCTGCCTGGTGTGGGAACTGCCCTCTGCCTTCACTGCCCCTGGAGAAAGGCACCACTGTGAGCCTATTTCCCATCAGCTCCTCTCAGCCTGATCTGCCCCCACACTCTGGGATGGGGCAAAACATGAGTGGGGTTGTTTCAGAACATCCCAGGCAGAAAGAGTTAAACTTCCCTCCTACTTTCTGCTGCTTCCCCTCATTCCAGGAGACAGATACACTCACAATTACTGCTAGATGTACCGTGAATCTTGATAGGTTTTGACTAAACCGAGGACTCAGTTTAACTCTCTCTTACCCTGTGGCACAGCTCTGCTGGGGGGTTATGGCCACAACCTCCCTAACTGCTGCCCCTATTCCCACAGCTTCTCTAGCCAACATAATTTCTATCATGTTTCTGCTATATGAGAGCTTTTAAGGAGGGCAGAAGGGGATGCAGCTTTGAGAACTCATTTTAGATGATCACTGCAGCAACAAAAACTCACTTGCAGGAATTTAGCTCCTCTGTGCCGTGTCCAGAGGCTCCCGGATAAATTGGTTCCCAGAATATTAATTTCAGTGCTTTCAGTGCTGAGTTCAGGCTGCATCAGGGTAGCTGGAGAGGCACTGATGGCAGCAGGTTTGCCCTGCCTGCCCCACAGACACCCCCAGTGATGAGACAGTGATGGGACAGCTCTGTCCCAGCAGCTGCTGCAAACCCTGGACATCCCTCAGCCTTGAATAGTACTGCTCAACATCTGCCCTGTGAGGCTGGAAAAGCAACTGTACACAGCATTCCAGCTTTCCCAGATTTCTGATTGGAAGTAAAAAGTCACATTAATGAGATTTATTTCATACCCCCTGGTCACCAGCTGCTTTTGGGCAAATAACTGGAGCGGGATGCCAAGAGTTGGTGTCCTTCTATGGCATCATTTTACTACTGAAGGGTCCAAGCAAACAGAGAAAAGCTGTGAGGAGCTGATTCAGGCAGGGCTGCTCTGCAAGAATTCTTCCATTCAGGTCACCATCAGCGGGTTTGAGCTCCAAAGACGTGGGTCTGATGTTCCATTGCTCACTGTGATGCTGCTCTGGCTCTGGGGAAGCCTAAGGATGCTTGACTCTCCATTCCTTCTCCACAAGCCCTCTGCTGAGCCTGGCGAGCCATTTCCACGAGGGAAGTCTGCGGTGTGTCCTGTGGTGTTTGTGCCAGGTGGGTGGGCAGGTTCAGCCCTGTGGGCATTGCAGGGTGCTGGAGGTGGTGTGCAGCCTGCACAGATCCCGGTGTGAGCCACTGCCAATGTTCCATGGGGAGCACAATCAAATCAGTCCTTGGTGTTCTGGGCTGTGGCTGGGCTTGGACCCTTTTCCCCCCTCTTAGGTGGGGCAGGGGAGCTTGGTGCAGTCTTTTTGGATTATCTGCTCTTCTGGTTCTAATCCAGCTGCCTCATCTGCTGGTTGGATTGTGCTTTGGTGGGGGGAATCTTAAGATATCCAAACAGGACAGGAAAAAAGCCAAACCCACCCATATTTAAAATCTACTTCCTTTTTTAGCCAGTAAAAAATCCCTGTGCCTGCCTCAGCCGGGTTGCCCACTACATCAGCTTGAGATTTCACAGCAGCATTGGTCCTGACTTGCAGGGACACTGGGACAAAAGCATTTTATCACAGGCTGAGTAACCCCATCAGGTGAAGGGGATTCCTCTGGTACAATGCAGGCTGGGGTAACTCTCCCTTGCAGAAACCACCACGGACCAAACTCTGTTTGGTCAAGCTCATGTTTATTCTGCATGCTGAAAATAACTTGAGTAAATAGTTCTGAGTTTTGTACCAGACACCTTGGAGTAAATTTGTCCCTATTTTCACTTAACTAATGATAATCTTTTTACTGCTACCTATTCTGGAAATACTTATTTGATTAAAAAAAAATTGTATCCAAAAATGATACCTGGGGTTTTGGTCAGAATTGCACCTTTTTTTTTTTTTTTTTTTTTTTTCTCATCTGCTGCAGCAAATTACTATTCCCAGGAATTAGCATGCCAGGGCATGGGGAAAACAAAGAACAAAGAAGGAACTTGCAGATAAGGTGAAGCAGTTCAGCTGACAGGAAAACGGAAAGCAATAAATGAAGGAAAACTTACATAATCATCTCTTCCACGCAAAATGGGTACCTCGGTTTTATTTCCAGCTTCCGTACATTAGAGAATCTTATTTTAGGACCTTTTCTTGAACATTTGCACTTCACGCCTACAAGAGAAAGCATTTTCTCATGCGCCTGCAAAGCCTCCTGCATACCAAGCGTCCCTTCCCCTCCAGCCTGTGTGCATCCAGGAAAACTTCTGTTTGCTCTTTTAAGCCTTGGTGGGAAGAGATGAATTTTTTAATGCCCTTGACCTTAAAGAGATTTTTTTTTTCCTTTGGTATATCCCAGAAAAAGGTAGTGACTCTCTAGGAATTATGTTTTAGAGCACTACATATGTTCCAGGAGTTTGTAAATAGCAGATTTTTTTTAAGTGCACCTGCTGTGATTAAATATAATTGTATTTAACAAAAGGAAATGAAAGAGTCAGAACTCTCTTTAAACTGAGCAAGCAAGTGCATGTCTGGGCTACTTTCTCATCCACTCGTGTCTCACTTGGACTTTGTAGGACTTTGAATCATCCCTCCTTGCATGGATGCCGTGGTGTGGTCGTAGCCAGGCAAAAGCTGAGCATTTTTTAACCATCGTTTTTGTGCACAGCAGAAAACTCAGACTGTGCCACCACCTCACATCCAGCTCTGCTCCATTTGCCCTGAAAACCAGCCTCAGTTTCAAAGGAGATGCTCGAGTCTATTCCTGAATATTGAAGAACATGGCATGACCTGCCTCACCGAGAGCTCTTTGCCTTGCAGTGAAGACAAAAATGAAGACACAACTTTATCCCTTGTATTTTACCTCTACTTCACCTTTAAATAACTTGCAGCTCCCTCACTCTCAGATTCCCTGCATCACACCTTTCCACTGTGCATGGGATAGCTCAACCCAAGCCAGACACAAACACACAAATTACTGGAAAAAAGATTTACATGGGAATAAGCAGAATAAGCCACTTTACCTTCCGCGCTGGCTAAGCACATGGCGATGAGGAGCAGGAGCAGAGCTGCTGTCAGGAGCTTCATGGTGGGGCAGCAGGGACCCGGGGAGACTCGGGGGGTCGGTGTGTGTGCTCGCCCGGGGTTGGCGCCCCCGATGCCGCTGTCCCGGGGCTGTGTCACCAGGGAGGGCACGGCGGAGCGGCTCCGGCGCTGCCTGCGCTCTGCCTCCCTTCTCCTCCTTTAAAGCGCTCCCCGCTGCCCTCGCTCCCGGCTCATTAATATGCAGAGCGACTCCGCGGCTCCCTGCGCTTCCTCAGCCCCGGCGGGGAGGGGAGGACCGGCACCCCGGGGGGAGCATCCCCCATCCCCGCCCCGAGCATCCCGGGGGAGCGCAGGCGATGGGGCGGCTGCTCCTGCCCAGCTGGGACTTTCTCCATCAGAGGAGGGCTGCTGGGAGGGCGATGTGCGTGTCTGTGTGAATGGGGCTGGTGGCTGGGAACCCATCCGCTTGTGAGCGCTCCAGGGATGTGCCCGCGCTCAGCGGAAATTCCCATGCACCTTGGAAATAAGAGCTGGAGAAGCCTCACCTGGGAAGGGGTGCCACCTTTTGTCACAGACTGACTTAAACATTAATTTTTCTAGCGGTAGCAGGCTTCTAAATCTAAACGAAAGTTTAGTGAATCGAATGGGGAAAATATTCTTAAAAGAGTTCTTAGGTGGGTTTAGCATGTGGAACGCTTCAGGCAATAAGCTCTGTTTATCGTTGTTTTAATGAACACCCGAACGATATTCTGCTCCATGAAGGACAGGGTAGCAACACGCAGGAACTTCATGGATGTAAATACATGTTCCTCCTCTCCCGCAGAATCTGTTTCTGATTTCAGAAACAACTAAAAGAGCATCTTTAAATCCAGATTTTTTTGTCTAAATGAAACGGGTGGAGATCGGAGCGGGGTCTAATCGCCTTCACAGCGGTGTATTCCAAACACGCTCAGCCAAACGCCTCTGCGGCTCCGCGCTTCATCCCAGCCCTCTCCCAGCCCTCTCCCAGCCCCGCTCCCAGCCCCGCTCCCAGCCCCGCTCCCAGCCCCGCTCCCATCCCGCTCCCATCCCGCTCCCAGCCCCGTTCCCAGCCCCGCTCCCAGCCCCGCTCCCATCCCGCTCCCATCCCGCTCCCAGCCCGCTCCCAGCCCGCTGCCAGCCCCGCTCCCAGCCCCGCTGCCAGTCCCGCTCCCAGCCCCGCTCCCAGCCCGCTCCCAGCCCGCTCCCAGCCCCGCTGCCAGCCCCGCTCCCATCCCGCTCCCAGCCCCGCTCCCATCCCGCTCCCAGCCCCGCTCCCATCCCGCTCCCATCCCGCTCCCATCCCGCTCCCAGCCCGCTCCCATCCCGCTCCCAGCCCCGCTCCCAGCCCCGCTCCCAGCCCCGCTGCCCGCTCGCACACCCATCCCCGTTATTGGAACCGGGCGAGACCGGCCGCCCTGCCAGCCCCGGCAGCGCCTGGGGAGGACTCGCCACGCACTCCCAGCTCCTCTTGCATTCTAAATTTCCCTCATGGCTCCGTTCCTGCCGGCTCCCCTGGCAGCGGCCATGGCGCTGCGATCCCGGCCCGGCTGTTGGCAGGCTGCGAGCACAGCGCTACCACACACAGGCTGCACGCAGGGGCTGCCGTGCTCCTGCTCCTGCTCCTGGCCCGGGCTCCCATGCGGGACGTGCCGACACGCCGGGAACAGCCTGCCCGACCTGCCTGCCCTGACAGCACTGCCCGCACTGCCTGCCCTGCCCGTACTGCCCTGCCCTGCCCTGCCCTGCCTGCTCTGCTCTGCCCTGCCGTGCCCTGCCGTGCCCTGCCCTGCCTGCCCTGTCCTTCCTGCTCTGCCCTGCCCTGCCCTGCCTGCCCTGCCTGCTCTGCCCTGCCCTGCCCGCCCTGCCCGTACTGCCCTGCCCTGCCCTGCCCTGCCTGCTCTGCTCTGCCCTGCCGTGCCCTGCCCTGCCTGCCCTGCCCTTCCTGCTCTGCCCTGCCCTGCCCGCTCTGCCCTGACAGCACTGCCTGCCCTGACAGCACTGCCCTGCCTGCCCGCTCTGCCCTGCCCTGCCCTGCCCGCTCTACCTTGCCCTGCCCTGCCCTGCCTGCTCTGCCCTGCCCTGCCCTGCCCTGCCCTGCCCGCACTCCTGCCCTGCCCTGCCCTGCCCTTCCTGCCATGGGAGAGCGCCAGGAGCTGCACATCAGGGAAAAGTCTGGGGGCACTGGCTGATGTGGCACAGAGCTTTTGGGACAAAAGTCCTGCTTCAGGGTTGTGAGGCTGCTGCTGGTGCAGTGGGGTGGAAGGGGAAGCTGTGATACAGTCTGTGCAGTGCTTTTGGTATATTTGCTGCACAGCTCTAAACCAGCTCCAGTGGCTCTCACTGTACCCTGCTAGGAATGGTTTGTGGTATTAAATGCCAACAGGACTCAAGAGAGGTTTGTTCCAGAGCCTGGGATGAAAACAGGCAGCTGAGGTATGGAAGGTCTCAGTTCAAACCTTTCAATTAAATTCCCAGTTTCTAACACACACACACACACACACACACAAAACCTCCCCAAACAAACAAACAAACCCCCCAAAACCACCAAAACCCCCAAGGAGAGTACAAAGGGCTTTTCTCAGAATTACTATCAGCTGGTGGTGAAGATGCTCATTGGCCATGGGGGTGAATTGGCTGAAAAGGATGCACGTTCAGAGCTGTAATCCTTCTGTGCTGCATTTTAGGGTAATTCCCTCCTTGCAGCTTTCTCTGCACTGTGTGCAGGAACAGCCTCAGGGAGAGTAGTGGTAAGGAAAAATATTTTTCCCTCCCCCTCTGCTAATAAGAATTTGGGTGCAGCTTTAGCTGACGGCAGTTTGAACTTTCCGCAAACCAGGGAACTCATGTACAGGCTGGAGAAAAATGAAAGGAAATTCTCGTGCTTTCCAAAAGTGAATCCCATCTTCTTGTATGACTCTTCTCATGCTGGAAGAGCCAAGTTTATTAAGTATGGAGTAAGCAAACTGCTGCTTTAGTTCCAAATTTCATGTGGAAATGAATGTATTTGAAGTGTGTGTACACATATGGTGACTCTCACTGTGTGCCTGAGCAGTTCAGTGTCTTTATGCCAGGCGCTGTTTTTGACAGTAATTATTTCTGAGAGCTCAAAGGTGCCTCTTGCCTGGTGTGACAGATTTTGGTGGCCATGTACAGCTGTCTCTGACACCTGCTCTGTCTTAAAATGACAATCACAGAAGAAGTTCTAGCAAGTGATTTGAGGAAAAGGAAACATATATAGAATTCACTGAATAGAATACAGTCCTGCCCTCCTGCCCCAAAAGAAACTCTGATAATTCAGATATATTTTCTTTGTGCAATCATATTCTGAGTTGCTCAGCATACACTGGTGTGCCCGGGCTATCTCCAGCAGATCTGCTAAGCCCTGCAATGTGTTTTGATGAGCAGCCAGTGCTCCACAGGCTGTGGAGGGCTGGCCAGGTGAGCACAGGGTAAGCAGCTGCAGCATCCCTTTCAGACCTCACAAAGCCAACCAGTTGCAGAGTAATTGATCAGGGCTTGGGTTTTGCCCCACACAAAAGAAGTGTTTCAGAGCAGCCACAGCCACCAGGGTCCTGCTGTTGTCCTTGGCTCTGCAGATGGGACATGCTCAGAGAGCCGTGGGTCCCCGGGGGAGCATCACTGTACCTGTGCACAGAGCGTGTCACCTGCTCTGCCGGGCTAATTAGGGGGCATTGTTGCTGCTGAAAGGACTCGCATTTCATCTCATCCTCTGATCTTTTCAGCTCTCTGCCCCAGCATAAGGCTCTCTAGAAAACCAAGGCTGGAGCCTGGCTCTGCCTCTGAGGGTGAGACCCAGAGGGACCAGGGGTGATTTGTCACCCTGGGAGGGCGATTGGTGACATGGAGGGTTTGGATGAGTGATTATCTCCTCTAAATAAGAAAGAAGAGTTTTAGCAAAGAGACTACCATTTGAAGCAAAATCCTCACTGTTTTTGTCCACCTGGAAGCTGAAATCATACTTTGTTGAACGCGATGTGTAGCTGAGCTGGAGCAAAACATTTGTGCTTGTACACACTGGGACAACCCCCAAATGCATGTTGCCCTTTGAAGGGGGAGCTACTGGAATAGGGCAGTACACTCCCAAAATAAATAGTTGTGGTGGCAAAATGGGAGGGCTCCAGAAGAGCTGTTAAATCTGCCAGGGCAAGGACGTTTGTGTCTTCATGCTCAAACAAGACTGAGGGGGGTCCATGCCCTGACCTGACCTCAGGTGAGGCTTTTCCTCCTGCTGTGAACGTCCACAACTTCCGCAGCCAGCACACAGTGTCCTTTAGGTGTTCATCTGCATCCCAGGGACCAGGACATACACTATCACAGTCATCTCCATTATTAGAAATATTTCAGTATTCAGCTGGCTTTGGATGTGCTGGTTATTTCCAGCACAGAGCAATCTATGATTTGGATTAACTGTCCTTCCAAACATCACAGTGTTTCACAGAGGGAAGATGAAGGTGCTCGTCATGGTGAGAAATCTTTGCAAAACTGAAGCTACTTATTGCTGTTGAGGCAAACTGTGAATGGCTCATCTGAGTTTAATGTTTAAGAATATCCCCATCAGCTCGTCAAGGAGAAGATTAAACATTAGACCTGAAGTGACAAAATCCCTGCGTTTCATGTCAGGAATTCGGAGGAGGAATGAAACTTAAATGCTCACTAGAAATTGTAGAATTAAGGTGGAGGTGTACAGGCGTGATGCACGTTGTATGCTTTTTTTTTTATCTGGGTGCTGCACTTCCTTTTTTATGCCTTTTTGGTGTTACAACTATTCTGTACGGGCCCTCAGCCCTTGCAACAGAGGAAATATAAAACCTGATTCCAAGCTTGAAGTTAGGGGTGAATTGCCTCAGATTTTGGGAGGCTGTTGCAAGCCTGCTCCCGCCGTGCTGAACTTGGTGGAGGATGTGCTGCAGCCTGTGGTCAAGCCCATGTTTTCACCTCTAGCTCTAAATGACCTTTCTCTTTCCTCAAGAGCCCTGAACAGTAGTTGTGTCACCCTTGCATGTATTTGTCTATCGTAAGTTGAAAGGCAAAGCTTTGGATTTCGCCTTTGGTCTCTGGAAACATGAAACATATTTCAGGGAAAACAGCTGTGTTCCCTTCTGTGGAGTTTCACAACGGATGAATTCTGCAAAATAAGGCTTGTATTGTTATTGCAGTCACTGTGTTCTTTTGATATTTTCTTTTTATTTTTATTTCCATATTGAGATTAAATTCTAGACGCTGCTTTTTCCCTTGGGAATAGTTTTAAGGCAGCTCTCTTCCTAAACCTAAATTATTCACCAAGGAGGGTTTTTTGCTGAGATGAGAACAAGGAGGTCAGATCTGGGACTGTTGTCATGGCTTGGAGCTCTTTGAAGCTCTTTGTCATGAATCATTAAAAAGGACTGCAATAAAATGGTAAAAAGGATAACTGGGTCTTTGTGTAGGTGATCTGAGAGTCACCTCTAGATACGCACAAAAGGATTAATCCCAACTGTGACCTTTTACATTGAGAAAATAGTAAGTTGTGTTTAATTTCCTACTGACTCATTTCCTTGCGTGTTACAACTTACCATTGGTTTTTATGTGCAAGCACAGCTTACACTTTACACAATTTTGTTAATAGGCATTTCAACTGTGAATGGCTGCAGGTATTTATTTTGTGCTTAATCACACGAGTTGGGTGGCTTTCTTCACCATCTCTCTGATGCTTGCTGTAGTGTAGAGGGAATAATGTGAAGGTAAGAAAGGCAACTTGTTGGATCTGACTGACTCACATTCCTGATAGTGCTGGCCAAAGCCTTGAGAAGTCTCCATGGTGTTGTATGGGATGAGAGAGGGTTGGGACAAGGATGAGGACAGCATGAGCCCTGTCCTTGTTTGTGTTTTCTCCCTTTCCCAATTATTTTTTACTTCCTGAGTCAGACTGAGAGAACTGGGGTGAGGACATGGTGTTAGTGCCCAGGTGTGCAGTTAGAACATCACAGCACTGAATAACAGATCAGCAATTGGATGGAAAATCTCTCTTTTTGCCCCAGGATTGGAAACACATTGTGCCATTCTGATTTGCTGATCACATCTCTGTTTGTGTGGGGGTAGTTTTGGGCCATCTGTGGGTGCTAGCTTTTCCAACAAAAGGCTTTAGGAGTAGAATAGGGTGCCACTGTATGTAATGAATTACAGGCAGCCTCTCTGTGTGCTATTAATGCCCATTCTCTCAAAAGGAGTGGCTCTGCTGCCAAGCCATCCATTTCAAAAGCACAGGGAATGTGGAAAACTGAACACAAGGTGTTTTTTGCAAGACAATAGGACCAAACGAGATCAGCACCCAGAAGTTTTCTAATCCAGTCCCAGGTGAGCACTTGCTCAGGTGGGGAGCTGTGACAGCAAGATCCACAAATGTTCAGGCATGAGAAAACCCATTCCTGAGACTTCTCCTTTCTGCAGCTTATTAGAACTGGGCATAATTTCAAACATTTCCGGGAATGGCAGGGACGTGCTTCAGCACATCTGCTTCCAGCACTGGCTCCATGGGATGAGAGTCCCTGAGGAGGGCTGGTGAGCAGGACCCTGCTGGAGTGTCCACGTTGCAATGGCTTTATGGGCCTTAATATATGGAAAGCTGGATTGTGGGGGAGAGGGCAGCAATGCCTGGTGTGTATGGGGCCATTTAACACGAGCTGCAGGGGCAGGAGCAGAGCCTGTGCCCTGCTGGTGCTCTGGGTGGGAGCTGTAGTGCCTGGAGGGTGATGGCCACTGCAGTAGTGACAGCAGATCTGGTGGCAGGGATGTGTTTGCAGCTCTTCAAGGCCTTTTGCAAAGCCCTGCAGAGAGGGGCTTTTCTGTTGTCTTTTAGGAGGGCTTTTGAAGCAAAAAGATGAAGACATCAAATGATACATATGAAAGTGCAGAGGCAGAGCCATGCAGGGTGTCAGATCCACCTTTCTGCTGCACCTCAAGTCCTGCTTCATAACCCAGGGGATGGCACCCAGGCACGGGGCTGCACATGGATCCCACACACAAGGAAATGTCTGGGAAGGGGTGACTGCCCCTCCGGAAAAACACAATAATTACCTTCATGTATTCTGTGGTTATTCTCTCTAGTGGCTTCTGGCATCTTTTTTTTGGACTTATGGCTTCATCTTTCCAAAAAACCGAACACCCAAAAGTCTGTGGGTGTGTGGATAGGGCACTCGATGGAAGATCTTCTCAGCAGCCTTTGAGAGGTTTGGTTCTGTGCTTGTTCCTGCTGACTGGGAGCTGTTCACATTTACCCACAGAGTAACCACAGCAACAAAAGTGCCCAGCACCAAGAATTAAAGCCATTAGATAAAAATGATCATACCACAGTGATTAGGTATGGAGGGACATCACAGCATGTCCCGTGGTGATGTGCAGGAGTGCCCAGGGTGCTGCTGGAGAGCTGTGCATGCAAGGATGGGAGTGCCAGGACCAAGCACTGCAGCACACTGAGACTGGCTTGGGCACAAAGCCACGACATCTGTAGGTGCCCATAAGGCTCTGCAGGGCTTCTTCCACCCCCTCAGTGCTCTTTGTAATGTGCAAAAATCCCTTCAAGTTTAATGAAGCCCACTCTCCTGCAGATAGGAAGGGTGCTTCCTATCTCTGTTCATTTTCTGCTGAGCTGTGTGTTAGTAATGATGGGAATTTTTCATACGCTGATTTCTTTCCTCCCCTTGGGATAGAAAACATATGTAGTGTCTTTAAAAATAAATAAAATTAATGGCTTAACAATACAGACTTTGAATATTTGATGGAACATTAGTAGGCTGCAATCAATCAAAAAAAGATCTTTTTCTTCTGAGTAATAAATATGTTAATTATTTTATCTACTCAAATAAAAGCTTAATTACCATAGCACTTGGGAAGAGGGAAGAGGGAGGTAGTTGTTATGCATAGTGTTCCTAAGAAAATCAGTTCATTCTGCAAATAAACCAGCATTTCTGCAAGCAAACCAAGAGACATCCTACTGCTACAGCCAAGCTGTGCAATTCTCCTGGCAGTGGTAAAACCAGTAGGGACTTGGTGGGGAGCCTTATTGCTCTGAACCCCCTCTCAGGCTGGATTTGCCCACTTTTCTCAAGTTTTCCACCTGGCTGCATGCTCAGGCGTGAGCACGCCTTGCTACCCATCTCTTCTCCATGTGTGGTCTGGGTGGGCTGCAACAGAGCTGGGCCAAGCACTTCACAAGCCCACTCTGCCAGCAAATATTCTGGAGCTCATCACTCCCTAGGAGCAGGGTGGTTTGGCCAGGCTTGCAGATCATCACAGGGAGAGACCAGCACGGGAACAGCAGGGACCACTGTGCAGCATCCCCGTCCCCTGTTGACCCCTCCCTGCCTGGCCATACTGATGGGGCCTGCATCAAGAAGAGCTAAAGCACAGAAAATTGATGCTGTGCTCGGGTGCACTGTCATATCCCTGAATAGGTGGAAGTGAATTTTTGGGTTCTTTATTAACAATCCGAAAAGAATCACATGAAGATGGCACATTGCAGAACTGATGTGAAGAAACAGTGGGGTTTTGTTGTGGAAATTAAATGAAAAATCAGCTAGATAGCAAGACAGGGCTGATAAAGTCTATAAATGCCAATGACAGGGATGGCGTGGGTCTGGGACTGGGGACTGGAGAACTGTTGGAGCAGCCCCTGCTCTTTGTAGGCTGCCTCAGGTGTCTTCTCCAAATCCTGGGTTTTGCTGCTCCCACTCTCGAGGACAAAAATATGTCTGGCTTGTGATTCCTTCCAAAGGCCTTTGGCAGCCTCCCCTGGCAGTTGGCTGTCTCTGAAAAGGCAGGCAGCTGTTGCTAAAGTGACTTGGAGGCAGAAGCTCTGGAACCCCAGTGCTGCAGGAGAGGAACAGCACCCAAGGCTGCTCCCATTGTGATGGGGCTGGCTTTGTGCTAGCAGCTCATCTTTGGAAGGAGAAGATGGGTGTGAAGTTCCCCTCTGTCCTTCTTCATCCTCTGTGTCAGATCAGTGCTGTGTCCCAAGGAAAATTTTGGAGAAACTCAGCAGCCAGCATTTCTTTTGATGCCTGCTAAGGATTATGCAGGTATCTGTCCCATTCCTGAGCACTCCCCAGAGCTCAGTAGCTTGGAAGAGAAGTCTCAGAGCAGCAGAATTTTCTAGACATGGATGTGGCTTTATGGATACTCTCAGAGATCAGGGTGCCTAAGAGTTAACATGAATTTCAATCAAGAAAACATTAAGAAGAGCAGAGGGAAAAGAGATTAGCTGTCTTCTTGCCTTGCTCTATAAGATGAGACAATGAGAGAATGTGATGAGATCAATGGAAAAAATAAAAGGAAATGAGAAATCAAAGGAATTGCTGCTTTACAACTTATTTCATATGGTGAATTGGGAAATTTGCCCTTCAGGGGATCAAATATTCTCTTATTTTTTTAACAGATTTGGGTAACTCATGACTGCAAAGATGAAACCCATGATAGAGACTGGTCCCCCGCAGGGATTTGAAAGGAAACAATCCATTTCAGGTACAAGTGGTGGATGTCCCCTCCCCTGGTGCTCTCAGAAACCACACAGAGCTGTAGCATCTGCCAGAGCGTGGCTTCCTGCAGGGCTGGAGGGCAGGGTTATTGGAGCTGTAAGTCCAGGGACATCGGAACAGCTACACCAGGGGATGGCTCTCTGCACCTCAGGGAGGCTGAGCTGCACACACCTCCCCTCTGGGCTGTTCATGGAGCAGCGTGGCAGATGCTCAAAACCAAGACAGAGAAAAGGATCTCCATCCTTCCCTTCCAACATTTCAGTGCTTCTGGAGTCACAGTCCTCATGCCCTAAAGCAGATCCAGCAGATCCTTTCTGGGACTTCAGCTTAGCTGTGGCCTTTGGCACTTTTTGTCCCAAGAGGCTTGCCCTCAGAGAAAGAAGTACTTTCTGTGAGTTTCATTCCAGCAGTAGCTCTGGTTCCCATATTTCCCCAGGGCAGTGATTTTGTTTCTTCTTCTTTTAAAGCATTTTCTGTGCCCACTCCATAGCTCCAGGTCATTGCTGAGCATATGGGTCATACACTCCCTGTCTTCTTCAGGTGTAAGTCAGTGGGAAAACTCTTGCACTGGAGGCTGGAAAGGAACTTCTCATGTTCTTGGGTAAACAAGTCCTTGGGGCACCAGGAGTTGGTGGTTGCTGATCAACACCAGCCAGCGCTTTGATGGCCAAAGGTTCAAGGTCTTTGATGAGCAAAGGTTGAAGGTTTTTGCAGCCATGCACTGCTGCCAAAGTCACCTCCTGTTTGGGAGTGCACAAACACTCCAGTTTTCCTCCTTCCCTGATGTATAAGCCCTTGGTGTGATGTCCCAACCAGCTGGCTGGTGACTGCTGCCAGAGGCTAAGATGAATGATTTCTCCTTGTGCTACTGTCAGAGTTCTTTGAGACTGGTGTCTCTCTAATGAACATCTTTACCTTCATAAATTCTTCATTAGCATTTGTATCTCTGGTACTTTGCATACATTTGCTGGTGATATCTGCTAGATTAGGCATGTTTCCCTTCCAGAGACACCCTTCCAGGTGTTGGAATGTGTTTTTCTTTCCCCCAGCAATGACTTTGGCTATGCCAGGCAGTGTCTCTTCTCCTTGGCACAGTAAACTTCCCACAGATACGGCACTTTGATGACAAAGGAACCACATTTTAGCAGTAAGAATACCTTGGCTTTAACAACAGGCAGTTAAACTCCAAAACCGAAACTCCCCACGGATAGGGAGAACAACAACAACAAAAGCTTTTAAACTGCACTGCTCTCTGTGTCTGCAAGCAGTGGGTGCCAGCAGAAAGGAGGCCAGCTCCAAACAATCCCCACACTCGGCTTCCAGACTTTGAACGTGTTTTGTTTTGATATCTTATACCTGAGATTTTCTGTTCTCTCTAATTGCATTTAGTGCCTGGCTTGGGAAAAAGGCTGTTCTGCTGCGAATGCAGCTGTGCCCCTGCTCCCTGCACAGCCCACCCCTCTGCTCCAGAGCTGTCAGGTGGGATGGCTGCCTTGTAGGGTCTGTTTTTTTGCCAAGGAGATGTTGAAATTATTGGCTGCTTCTTCAAAGGTCTGCAGTGGTTCTTGATGTTCCTCACCGGAGCGGGGCAGCGGAAGAAAGTCGCCTGGGAAATGCTGTCTGGAAGTGAAAATTGAATCCTTTAGTGCTCTTGAAGAGCAAATAAAGTTTCTAAGTATGAGAAGCAGCCCACGCAGCCTTTAGGCCGTTTGTACCCAAACAAACCCACGTTGTACCCAACGTATTAATTCCTTTAGCACGTAAATTGCTCCAGATAAGCTATTGGGTAAGGCTGGGTGCAGGAAGGAAAAATCCAGGACAGGTTTGCCTTTCCCACAACACTGGCCTGATCTTGTATCCATGCCTGTGCTAGCTGGTCAGGAGGGTTATATCAGATAAGAATGTTATTATTAATTTGACTTGTATGTGTAGGACAGGGTGGCCTTGTTTTTCTTAAAGAAAAGCTCTTAAAATGTTCCAGTTCAAGCTAAGGGACCATCTCCTCACCCTTCCATTCAAGCCTGTGATTAGATCCAAGAGTGTTTGAAGTTTCAGGGTATTTCTCAGAATTTTCTCTTTTGTTTGTTTTGTAAACTCTGGATGCAGAAGCAGCAGCCATTCACAGATGTAGCACACCTATGTCACTTTTAAAGGCTGTTATATTAACTTTCATCCCTCTGGGCTGACCTCTGTCCACTGAGTATAACACACACCAGAGGTTTTCATTACAGCCCTGTACTTCATCCCTGGCCTCGTGTAATTTGGTTGGATGTGACACTTGGAGTTGCAGGGAATCTGGCTGATGAGAGTAGATGGTGAAAAAGGTGCAGTAATTTCTTTCTCAATGCCAACCACCCCTGTTTCAAGCTGTAATTTGTACTTCTGTCTGCACAAATCCATCTAGAGCTAGAGCATGATAAAACAAGTTACCCTTTAGCATTCTTTAGCTTCTGTTCTTTGCTGCTAGGAGACAACTTTCAGGGCGAGGCAGCTGCATTTACACTTATGGAGAAAAGTTGGAGTGGGAAGAAGCAAAGTGACAACTGTGGTGCAAATTACAATAATCCTAATGACTGAGGCAGCAGCTGGGTCTGCTCCTGCATGCCCAGACCACGGTGGGGAGATCCTACCCCTGCACCAACCCAGGGAGCCCAACCCCTCAAGTCCACACAGGGCAGGACAGGGCAGGTGTGTTTTAGTGAGTTTGTGCTTCTAAAGGATCCTCCTCTGCTCTCCTGGCCTCCTAACAAGCCCAGCTCTTGCTCTGAATTGTTAGAACCATAAAATCATTTAGGTTGGAAAAGCCCTCTAAGATCATCAAGTCCAACCATATCCCTAGAACTGCCAAAGCCACCTAAACCCAAGTGATGTCCCCAAGTGATGCATCTACACAGTTTTTAAATTCCTTCAGGGATGGTGACTCCACCATTTCCCTGGACACCCTTTGTCAGGGCTTGATAACCATTCTGGTGAAGAAATTTTTCATTGTACCCAACCTAAGCCTCCCCTGGCACAACTTGAAGCTGTTTGCTCTTGTTCTGTCACTTGTTACCTGGGAGAAGAGGCTGATCCTCTGCTGGCTACAACCTCCTACAACAGGGAATTGTAGAGAGTAAAAAGGTCCTTCCCAAGTCACCTTTTTCTCCAGACTGAGCTTCCCCAGCTCCCTCAGCTGCTCCTCACCAGATCTGTGCTCCAGAGCCTGCCCCAGCTCTGTGGTCCTTCTCTGGACGTACAAAGATCACTTGGTACTGCTCCTTACTGGACTAAAAAAAGAGATGCAATAGAACCAATTTCTTGTTTGGATATCCATATTCACCTCTCTGATGTCACCATGATTTATGAAGCTTAATTGAAAGCTGACAGAAGCCAACCAAGAAAAAAAAAAAAAAAAGATAAGTAGAAATAACAATTTCCCCTCCCTAATTTTCATGGTGGAATTTGCTGGACATGGGGTTGATGGGATTGACAGGGTATTGCTCATTGTTTGGGGAATGTCTTGAACAGTATAAACCACATATGAGATCTTCAGGGCATATAAGCCAGCTTAACTCCATCAGCTGAAACTCTGCTATAGAATATTCTGGTTCTTTTCAATGCTTTTCAATGCTTCAATACTTTTAAGACTCACCAGCCAAATCTTGTGTCTTTCCCTAATTCATTCAAGATGCACACTATAAATCACCCTTGATTCTCACCCATGAAGGAAACCTAACTTGACAAATCCCTTTCTGTATTAATTTTTGTCAAAACATTGTTTATGACAATGGGTAGGTTGCTGATAGCTCTGGCTATTGTTGCCCAGGACCCTGTGGGTTTGATAAGCACTCAGCTGAAGTCCATGTGGATGTCTTTCCTCAGCTCTTTGTTTCTCATGTTAAGACTTGTGTCTTAGAGTGAGGAACCTGATTTATTAAAAAACACCAAATAATATAGTAAGACAGATGTCAGCAATGTTAAATACCTCCATACATTTTGCTTCTCTAGAGCAGATCAAATGTGCAATTATTTCAGGCATGATGAAGGCATCCTGCACTGAGACAACAGTTTAGTAACCTGATAATGTGAGCAGCTCTTGCCATGTGCTCACAGAAATGAGGTATTGTTGGATTGCACAGTCTCTCTCTCTTCTCCCACAATAAATATTTCAACTTTATAGATAATTTCAGCTTAACTCAACAGAGGGCTCATACCTGATGGTTTGCAGGGGACAGCACTGGGCACCTGCATCTGGCTGATTTTGTGTGTGACAGGTTGGAGATGTGAAGGTCTGATATTGGCTGTGCTGTGCTCGTGGCTATTCACCTCCACAAGAATCTGAAGTGGAGCCTGTGGCCCTGCCTGGAGCTTTCCTTTAGAGAGCTGGGGGATGCAGGCACTAAAAAGAGCCCTAAGGGATTTTTCTGCATATATTTGTGCTTTTCTGCCCCTACAGAAGAATTTTCTTCTTCTATTCCCAGCGTGTTGTCCACTGTACCTCTCTTTGCTTGTCTCCACCATGTCACTGCCAGGTTCTTGAAGCTCCTGGGGCTGTTTCCAGCCCACACTGGGCTGGCAGCAAAGAGCCTGGGGCAAAACCCAGCCTGGAGCACAGCCTGGGGCTGCAGCTTTCCATTCCCAGGTTGTGGCTCAATGTGGAAAATGTGTGCTGCTCACTTGTCTTGCTCTCTCTGCCTGTGAAATAGTAGTGCCAATTAGTGTCCAAAAATAGGTGAACTGTTAGGGACTTCAAAGACTGTAAACCATTATATATATAATTATTCAATATAATTCAATCAGAATTAACATGAACCATCCTTGTACAAGTAAGCACTTGTTTTCCAAGACATAGGCTCACAATATTCTAATATTAATATTATTAGATTATTTGGATTATATTACTAATATTTTGATTGACTAGGAGGAAAAATTTCTTCACCAAAAGGATTGGAATAGGATGCCCAGGGCAGTGGTGGCAGTTTTAAATCCCCCCCGAGGGATTTAAAACACAAGCAGATAGAGCCCTTGGGCACATGGTCTGGTGGGGAGTTGGCAGTGCTGGGTTAAGGGTTGGACTGAATGTTCTCAGAGGGCTTTCCTAATCTAAATGGTTCTATGGATATATGATTAAACATATATATATATATATATATATATATATATGAAGATATTGCAGCTGTGTTCCAAAGCACGTGTCTGGGTTTCTTTCCCAGGGAAAAACAAGGTATGTGGGGACAAGGAAGCAAAGGTGAAATGCTTATATTAGGGCTGGGAAGTGCTCCTCAGTTCTGTGCTATGAGTTTGTGGGGACAAAAATCACACTTTTCGATTCCTTAAAAACCCCCTCATTGTGGATTTCTAAGGTTTTGAAATTGTTTAAATGGTGAAATTTGCATAATCAATGTACTAGCCTCAATAAACCTTTTGGCATCAGTTACACTCACTGTGGGTTTGTGCCCAAGAAATGCAGTAGCTGCAGCTCCTCTGTGCAGCTCTGCGAGGAGGCACCAGCCAAGGAAAAACCTACAGAGGGTCAGCAGAGAGATGAGAGCCCCAGGGCTCAGTGGGTGCTGACAGCCGTGATTTATCTCCCTCTATTGTAGGGCAAGTGAAGCTGGCCCCACACCTCTGTTTTCATGTCTCTAACACAACCTCATCCAGCTTTCGCGTTTTGTCCCGCTGCCAAGCGCTGTGCGAGCCCCTGCCGTGCCTCCCTGCCATTAATCACCAGAGCCTTCCCCTGGGCTGCCCCGTGCTTCCTGAGAGACTAAACCCTCCTTATCATTCTAAATAATCTTGTTACAGCTTTATACCTGCTTGCGTGATCCACTTATCAGCCAATAAATCTGAGCAAGGCCAAACCGTGGGTAATGGTGGATTTGCTGGTTCCTGGTGTTGATCTCCTGGGCTTGGGCTGTGGCACTCAGGAAGGTTCTGAACAATTTGGTTTTGCACTGGTGCTTAAAGCAAACACCTTTCCCCAGCTCTCCCTGCCCTGAACCTGGGTAAGGTTTATTCTCCAGCCAGTGCCACTTGCTGTTGTCACCTTGAGATGTTTCCTGTGCTACCGCGCTTATTCACAGGCTGTCCCACGGGCACCAAACCACTCTGCCCCCTCCCTCAGCCATGGGCAGAGCAGTCAGGGCAGCCTGAACTCCAGATCTGCATTTCTGAGCAGAAAAAAGTAGGAAAAGCCTTCCCACTTTTCTTTGCCTTGATATCTTTATGCTGGCTTTCAGGACAAAAGTAGGATTTTTGGGAAAGTTGAGTTTTTTCTATGGTTAAAAAAATCCAGGTGAGGGGGGGTTTCCATGACCTCATGGAAACATGCTTATGCTGAGGCATCAAAAAACTCCCTCCAAAACAATCAAAGCAGGAAAATTCAAGTCTGACAGCTTTCTGTGAGTTGTAGGTGAGCCGGGAGCTAAGATTTAAGTGGCAGATGAAGGAGTTCATTGCAGTAGTTTTGAAATATGGACCTATAAATCTCCAATTTTCTCCATGCACAGCCCAGCATTTTCCTGTATATTTATTTTGTTGAATGTTAAGTGGTTCAGTTTTCCTGTGGCTGCCTTGATTTTTTTTTTCTCAGCGGAGTTTAATTCAACATAAGCCCTACTACTTAGTCATTTTGTTCATATTTCTTCATTTAAATGCTTGTGCAGGGAAAGGTTAGGAGCAATCAGAAAATATTGGAAGCAAAATAAATGTTCTCTAATCTCTCTTCAAGCCCAGACTGAAATGTTATTAGTACTTCTGAGCTTGTCTGGATTAGTTTCTTAAGAAGCTGAAGCTGAACAGATCTAACTAGATTATTAATTTAGTAAAACATGGCCTCTCCAGGGACTAAGCCAAACGAGTACTGTGTTGCTTTTTTTTTTCTCCAATACTCATGGCTACTGTGGTGGATTTTTCTTTCTTTAAAACAGGAAATGATGTGAGCAAAGGGACTGTGAACACCCATCCTGTGGGCACTACATGGCAGAAGTGGGTGCCTTTGCAGCAATGTCAGCTTGAATCTTAGCCTCTGGTGGTGGACGGTATCACCCTTTTCAATCAGAGTAATTCTTTCATTCCTGTGAAATCTTCTGCCTCATACTTTATCCAGTGAGCAGATTCTGATACAGAAATCAGGATGTTTTTCTGGAGTGTTTGAACATCACACACAGAGTTGCTCCTCTGGACAGGGGAGACATCTGTGAGCACATCCAGAGGTTTCATGGTTGGGCACCTGGGCTGGAGATGCTGAACCATTCCCAAATCACCTGGGAGGAAGAGGGCTGAGCCAGGAGCAGTACAGGAGGAGTTCAGTACAGAATTGCCTTTTGCAATAAGGGGCACAGAACACACAAAATCAAGTTTGTTTTAAATGAAAAGACTTATTTCAGCTTTGTACCTAGTGGATACAAAACAGAGAAGTCATGGGCACAGGGGTGTAAATGGGCTCGAAATGGAGGCATACTGACCTGTGAAAATGGGGTTATTGTTTATCAGTGATGTCAGTCCCAATTAAAGCTCCAGTAAGTGCCCAGGGAGGGATGTCTGGATGCTGGGACACTGTTGAACCGTGCTCTACCTGCTACTCCTCTCCCTTCCCAGGTCAGCACTGTGCCCTGCTGTGCTGATGCCCAGGGAGGGGGCAAAAGGCTGGAGTACTCCATGGGGTCATAGGCAGTGATGCAGCCCCTGAGCAGTACTTAAACCCCTGGGGTTTAAATGTATGCTGTAGCCTCAGCCATCACTTGAAAGAGGGCAGAGGAAACAGGGCATCACCCAGAGAAAGCAGGTGATGAGCAGTGTCCCATGATGCCAGCGTTTCCTGAACCTGAGCTGTGTTTAAATTTAAAAAAGTCCTTACAGTAGAGGCACTCAGAGCTAGTAGTCAAATATTTAGCGAACAAGGAAGGGATGGGAGTAAATGTGTTTGGCTGCTGGTGGAGTTCATAAATAAGAGCAAACTGGCTCAATGGGCTCCCTCTTTCTGCAGGAGACAGGAGGGCAGTTCCTTCTCTGGCATCCCTGGTGCTGCTCCAGCATGGCCAGTGTCACCCAGAGTGCAAAGTGGCTCTGGTGTCCTTGGTCTGAGGGAAGACAAACTGTGAGATGAGCTGGATCCTTCCCCCTATTCTGAGTGTGGACGATTGCAGCATCTGGTTGTGTGAGAGTAATTCCTTGTGGGCTTTAGTATTGGTGGTTGGAAAAAAATAAGTATTTTGTGAGGTTTCCATAAGTGACACCTGCACTTCAGCAGCTGAAGTGCCCTGAGGCAGCTCGTGTCTCATTACTTGAGGGGCTTTTTAACCCTTTCCACCAGGCTGGCTCCTGTGGCTGATGCATGATGGCAATGTTTGTAAATTAGGGCTGTCGCCAGGTGGGAATGAACAAGATAAGACTGAATTTACGTCTTGTTTCTCTCATTCCCTCCCAAATAACTCTTTTAGGGTGGATCAGTTTTTGGAGGTGTCTCTCCTCATTTCCTCTTTAAGGACTGTGCAGAGATAGCTCTGCTACCACCGTGCTCTTGTGTGAAAAGGCTTATGTTAGGTTCCTCACAGAGCCAGAGTCCCACTGAGCAACTACTCAGCACGTATAAACAGGTTAAAATCTCAGGGGTTTGGGTCACTTAGCAGAAAAGAAAGCCTGCTCACATCTAGCGACAAAATACTTTCACAATTGCAGTAGATCTGCCAAAGAAAATTGATTCAAGCTACTAAGGAAGAAATCAGGAATTTCTTGCTGAGATCCAAGTAGCAAAGCCTGGAAACATGAAGCAATTTGTCTCTTGTATGAGCCATATCCAGAATCAGCAGCAATAAGTCTAAGCAAGTTTAAGCAAACAGTGAATTTTTCTGGGTTCTTTTTCTGTTTCCACAATTTTGATAGGAAAATGGAGTTTACACATAACCCTGACACTGTAAGTTTTCTTCCAGCTGCTTTCTATTTGTGAAAGCGTGTGTGTCATATTTATCTTGTACTCTTTAAATAACCACAATTTTATTAGTTACTCCTTATAACCTCTCTAAACATAGCACTATATTGGGAGGAACATGACAATTTTACATAAGAAAACATGAAGTGTTATATAAAATGTGAAAGGAAGGGAAGGCAATGATAATAAGTAGAGCTGAGCAGAGTGTTTCTGGATAGTTTTGTGAAGGAGAATGTCCCTTTGCAAAATCAATATTTGCAATGGGCAAATTTCAGTGCTGTGAAATATTTTTAATTTCCTTTTGGAAAAATTAAATTGATTTCCTAACCTTACCGGAAAGGCACTTCTCAATTCTCTTTCTGGCAGGAAGCAATGTAGATAAAAGGCTTCTAAGCAAGCATGTAAAATTACTAAAAAAACCTCACCCTCAGTGCTCCTAAAATTGAATTGGATTATTACATATTCTTTTTATTCATGTTTTACTCCATGTCCTAGCGTAGGATGAATATTTTTTTAAACGCTACACATTTTTATGGGAAAGGACTTCCATGTTCTTGTGTTAAAATAAACAAATAAAGATGCACACGAATTTCCTATTTTTAATAATACTACCTCTGTGTGGTAACAGGGTTGGATTACACACTGGTCTGTCTAAGCATTTAATCATCTGTACAGATTTCAAAATACAAATGAACTCAAAGATCTTTCCGTGCTTAGAGCATCACAAATTGCTTGCACGGCTAATTTTGGTCCCAGTCAAATTCTTTTCTGGTTCAGACAAAAATTACCAACTTGATGTGTGGAAACAATGGTTTGGGTTTTGCCTCCCCCTAATATTTCTGGGCATGGTAATAGGGACATTGATACTATTTATGCAACAGAAAGATTATGGCCCAATTTGAGACTCTTTTGATTGTTTTTTTCCTTTGATTTCTGAGCATGCTTCCAGAAAAACACATCGACAATGCTGAAGGTATCCTGTGACTCATGACTTTTTCTTCATATTTTCCAGTAAAAAAGTGCTTACTCCACTTTAAGCCCCTTCAAAATTAATTGGCACGCTTAGCAGTTCCCAGTAACAAATATTACTCCACCTGTTCCATTGCTTCCTGCTGAAAAGTTGTTTTGATTTTAATTTGTTTCTGATGGTTCCCCCCAGCCTCTGTTTGGGGAAATGGTTCCCTTTTAGTTTGTTCTGTTCAGAGACCGAGCGCGCCGGCAGCGTTTCCCCGCTCTGGGGCTGTCAGGAAGTGCATCCACAGAAAAATGTCCTTGGTGTGGAAACAGGGTGGGATGTGATCACACGTGAAGGGTCTGGAGCACCTGTGGAATGTGGCTGAGGGAGATGGAGTTCTTCAGCCTTGAGAAAAGTTTCAAGGGAGATCCGATCGCGCTCGGAACTGCCGGAAAGGAGGTTGTGGGAATTGGTCTCTTCTGCCGGGCAACCAGAGACAGGACAAGGGGAAATGGCCTCAAGTCTCATCAGGGGAGGTTCAGGTTGGATATTAGGAAAGATCTCTTCAGTGAAAGAGTGGTTAAACACTGGAAGAGGGTTCCCAGAGTAGTGGTGAAATCACTGTCCCTGGAAGTGTTCAAAAAATGAGTAAATGTGGCACTTTGCAGTATGGTTTAGTGGGCATGGGGGGCATTAGGTCACAGGCTGGATTTAATGATCTTGGAGTTCTTTTCCAACCTTAATGATTCTATGATTCTTTGAGTTTCTGTAGGCAACAGCAGAGCTGAGTGCTGCCATCAAAACCTGGTGATTTTGGATCAAAGGAATTGTACTTGCACATGGTAATTTTCTGAACTTGTATGTGGCTCTGCTCGCCTTCCCTGCATTCCTAATATCTGAGTTGGAGTATGGCAAACATATGCAACCCTGCTTGTGAAATATTCACAACTTTTCATTAAATGAGAGCCACAAGGTGTTGCTGAGTGTTTTCCTTGTTAAAATATTGCATGGATGACAGTGGGATGTGCTGTCCCTCACTGGTGACTGCGGAGTTGCTGATGGCATGGAGGCATGCTCATAAATCCAGTAATTGGTGGGCACATTTGTAGTGTTGAGGATCACCACAAATCTCTTCCCAGAGAAAAACAAATCACTGCTTGGACACAGCTTTTAGTTCTGACACCTGGAGTTTGATTACCTGAAGCTATTCTTGAGCTGTATTTTTCTCATTCATATAAGCCTGGGGCAATAAGAAAGTGACTTTGTAAGCATCTTCCTCCATGTGAAAGTTCTGCTGCAAACTTGAGCAACATATTGATTAACTGTGGTTCTGACTGATTTTATTTTACTACTCAGGGCTTTTCTCAACTTGCCTCTGGAGAACTCAGAGCTGGAGTAAAACACGCACTTTATATGGACGGTTTCCTCCTTCTGTGTTAACATTTAATTGTATTTCCCATGAACACACCTTACTGTGGAGTTCATTTTCATCTCAGGGTTTCTGGTGAAATTGTGGATTGCTGAGAATGTGCTTGGGATGTTGCAGGCTGGGAAGGTCCCCTCACTTTGCCGGACATGGGGGGTTCAAGTACCAAATATTTGCTCCCTGAACCAAGAGGAATCAGATCTTCTTCCACCCACCCTGGGCTCTGAGTCTGAGCACTGCAGCTCTCACTGATGTTTTATTTTAAGCCAATTCCTGCTGGTGGTGACAGGTGACTTTGGGTGATCTGTGTGCTTAATATAACAAGCAGAATCCATAGGGAATGTTTTTTTCTTGAGTTATAGATTGATTAGTGACTCCTATGTCACATGGTGCACAACTGGTATACAGATCTGAGGTAAACCACACATACATGGATTGTCAGCAATCCATTTCTAAGAATTTGCTCATATTATCTTTTCCCTTTACAGCTTAAGCTATCAAAACGGCAAAAAAATTGAAGCATCTATTGAGTTGTTTTTGGGTTTTTTTTCTGGGATCCTTAAAGGAAATTAAAAGATAGCTATGGGAAAGTGAATTGTGAATTACAGACTCCTACTCACCTGGATGACTGTTCAGCCAAAGCTGTGTGGCTGTCAGGGCTGTGCAGATGATGTCCTTGTGCATCTCCACCCCAGGAGCAGCTGCACTGTCCCTGCTGGCTGCTCCTCATGCTCCCGTGGCCCAGGGCTGAGCCTTGGACATTGTGTTCAGAGCTGCAATGTGAATCTGCCCAGGGAACATCTGGTCCTGCTTGCTGTTCCTAACCTCCATCCAAATTTTGCAAATGTCCTTAAGTGTTTTGGAGAGCTGGTGGCTGTGCAGGAGGAGAAGCACCTTGATGAGTTACACCACGTGCAGTGGAGCAGAGGAAATGGCCAGAAGATGAGGCCAGTTCCAGTGGGGAGGACAGGAGCAATCCGGATGAGGGCTTGGAGTAGTGGGATGCCTGCAGATGGGCCAGCCCCTGCTGAACATCGGGATAGCCCACTGCCCATGGAGAGCTGGGAGAGGTTTCTAGGACAACTGATGGGCTTTGGGAACAGGGAAAGAATGGAGCCAAATCTTAAAGTCAGATGAGGAGAAAATGAGGAACATCTGCTGAGACGTGTGAAAGAGCCATTTGTGCTCAGTGCAACCTGAAGCCTTTCTCCAGCAGCCACGGCAGCGTGGGCCAGCTCGCTGTCCCCCACACAGGCTGGCTGGCTCAGGGGTCGTTAGGGATGATTTATGTGCTCATTACAGCCATAGCTCTGGACACTGCCCTGTGCCTCACTGCTGTGTCCCCCAAAGCTTCAGCACCCTCACAGGGACATCACCTCTGTGTATTCATAGAGAAAAGCCTCTGTCCTGTCCAGGGGCTGCAGAGGGGTGAGGTCCTGGGGATGCTGCTGCTGTACAATTATTAGTTATATTAATGGCTCATAAATAACAGGTTCCTGCCAATCTTTCACTGCTGGCACCGTGGATCCACAGAGCTGCACATCCTCTCCCTGGTCCCTGCTGATGTAAGGGTAAATTTCCCCTTGACTCTGATGGGGCAAACAACTCTCCCTGCTTCTCTAGCTGCTCTGCTATTTTAACAGCTCAGCTTTTTGCCTCTAATGAGGCTATTTTCTGCAGTGCAGAGTGTGGTTGGAGTGCTGGAGCTGGAGGTAGGGAGCGGTCCAGGATTGCACCTGTGGCTGCTCATCAGCGGCCGCTTCAGCGAGCTGAAATTAGGAAAGCACACAAAAGAGCCAGCAATTTGGAAAATGAGGATGAACATCCTGACATTTTTAAGAACAATTATGTTTTCACAGCTGTGCTGGTTGCCCCAAATGCATAGAAATCAAGTCAAAAACCAAACTCCTTTAGCTCAAAGAAAATTAACCTTCATAGTTAAACTCAATGAGAAGTAAACTTACTTTCCCTTCAAATGACTAACATAGTCTTGAAAAACCTTGCAGCAAGTTATGCTGTAATTACATTCTTTGAATTAAAGTTTGTCAGTCCAAGCAAAATAAATAGAAATACAGGCAGGGCAATAGATATATTATACTTGGAGTAAAACTTGGCCCTGGTATGTTGTTTTCATGCTAAAGCTATGCCAAAGTTAATCTACTGTAATTATGTCTATTACCAGATTCTAGTATAAATAAAGGAGACAACCTGAGAGTTGTTGATATAATTCTTTCATGAACATCTTGTTGCCACCATGGAAGGACTTGGCCAGATCTCATTTGTCAGGAATCAGGCCAAGAGTTACTGAAATACCCAGCAACTGTACATTCTGCTTTGAAGGCACACGCTGAATGTTTCCCTGTGGCTCCCACTCCCCACTGCTGCTGAAGGTCTGTGGGGAGGGGAACACAAGAACCCTTCCCTTTTTATCTGTGAGGAGCATTTGAGGTGGTCAGTGGGTGCTGATGGGCCACAGCCAGGTGGGATGGGATAAAGCTCTGAGGTTGCTCTGAGGGGATTACGGGGGGCTGGGGTGGTCCCCAGGAGTCAGGCTGAGCAGTGGCATCCAGTGGAGGCAGTCCCTCTGCACCAAGGTTGGGCTTAGGCTGGCAGCAAAGCTAATCTGAACTCTTTCCTTACTCTAAGGCCATCCTTTGGCTAGCAATATTGCAGATTAATGTGTATTTCTGATAAAAAAACACCCTACACTGTGATGCAGGGAGAGAGAGAGAGCTGTTATTACACAGGTGGGAATTAATCCTGTGGGTTTAACCTTCAAACATGCTTTTAAGGGACTCCCTTCCCTTCCAGCTCTGCCCTGCCTGCCTCTGACAGGAAGGAGGCAGCCTGTGGCTTGCTCCCATCCTGTCCAGTGCCTCCTTGGGTGCCTTTCCCTGGGATCCCCTCTGAAGACAGGCTTTTTGGTTGTCTTTAAGAAGCATCAGCTTCTTTTTCTCTTTTGCTACGTTTCTGTGGGTTCCTGCTGTTCCTTTCCTTCCCACATGCTGCTTTTGGATGCTCAAAGGTTTTCTCTGAACAAGTCTGCCAACTCCCACACTGGCAGCAGGGTTAGGAAGGCTGACTGTCTGGTGATGAGCTATTACTCTGAGGCTCTCAAGAGCTTTTCAAAGCATGACCTAATCCTGTGCCAGTCAGTATATGACACTGTTTTAGGGCTGTCTCAAAATGAAGCTTGCTTTAAGTTCATGCAGTTTAAAAAGATGCTGGGGAACAGGACAAATGGAGCTCTCTGCAGTCTACATGTGTCACTAATGTAACAGAAGTAGAGAAAGAAACAGTTTTACCCACATTCCTAAAGTTATTAAGCAGCAGAAGTGAAAAAAATCCTCTCCTATGTTTGATACAGTTTTCCCTAAGTGACTATTACTTGTTTCTTTGCATCCAAAATAGGAAATTATCAAGATTATGAAATCATGAAGGAAATAGAGAAAGCAAATAGGTAGGGCAGGGTACTGAGGAAAGGTTAAATCCTTTAGCAAACCTTGTCTCCTTACATATAATGTGAAATATTCCAGATTTGATCATCTGCTGCTTATTTTGTGTTCTTTACAGTTCATTGTTTCCTCTATTGGAAAAAAGTTTAATTTTTTCAGCCAGTCCCTATGTGAGATCAGATGTTCATCAGTGTTCTCCCCTCTCTTTCCAAGGGCTGAGTTCATTAAGCTGTTTCCTGGGAACTGTGTTCAGGGGAGAGCCATTCATTAAAGGACACTGTGCAGTCATGAATGAAGGGTTAAAAACATTCCCCTCCCCATTAATTTTGTATGTATTAAAGTCTATTTTCTTGGTTCAGCTCATTCTCCAGGGCACTGTCTGGGTCACCCTGGCTGTGACAGGAGGCACATCCCTGTGCCCCAAGGACAGGCTGTTCATCCCCTTAATGCATCCATGCTCTTTGCTTGGGAAGGTAAAGCTGGGACCTGCCAAAGCAGATCTGAAGGTGAAAAATGTTGCTGGTTCAAGCAACAATTTTCCATCTGTGGGATGATCACTAATCCTTAGCCTCCCTCAGTTGGTTGATGGATGGCAGGCCAATTATGTCTTCTGCCCAGTCTCTTCTCCTTCAGGATCCTGGAGAAAAATCCCAACACAAATTTACAAAGCTCTCTATCTCACCAGCAGACTGAGAAGAAGGGAGAGAAACCAACAGAGCCCGCAGATATCAGGAAGGGTTTGTTCTTGACTCTGTGTGGTTGGGGTGGTGCCCCTTTCCTGCCACCCCACTGACTGATCTCCTGCTCTGTTACAAATCTGGAATCAGAAGCTGGGTCCTCAGGCTTTTTCCTCCTGCCCTGCAGCAAAGGAAGGGAGGCAGCTTCAGCCAAAATGCCTTGGCCTGAGGGAGAACTCGTGGCACAAACCAGAGGGAACAGGATGCTGAGGAGCTGTGTTTACCCCAGAAGTTGGCTCCAGCAGCCAGGCCTTGCAATGCACATGGAAAATATGCAAGCTGGGAAGTGTCTGCTAGCTCTGGTTTCTTTTATGTTCTGGAGAATTATTTTCTGCATAAGCACCTCGTGAAAATATCAGAAAGGGTACAGTGCTGCCAATGAAGATCTTTGGGTCTGCTCTGAAGGGCTGTGAATTGTGATGTGAGTGTAAACCAAAGAATGACACTGGGTGAAGCTGGAGCTGTGCAGTCACGTTTTGACTTAATATATGTACTGAGAGGCTTCAGTGCATTTCCTTGGCCATCCCTGGGAGTGGACCATGAGAGCCTGTTTTTGCTGCTAGCAATGGTCTGGAATCCTTGAGTTCACTTCAGGAGAATCAAACTATCTGCCTGTAACTAAACCCAGGATCTGTCACTTCAAGAACAGATTTTCAGCTAACAAATGCTACACATGCACTTTAAAATTCCTTGATTTTGATTGTTTTGCTGTACATTAAACAAAGTTGTTGTGCCTATTTTCCTGTATAAATATTTATAACAAAGTTGGTGGCTACTGGTTGAATGCGAATGTTTGTTGTTCCCAGCATTTTTGGACATGATCTACCAAAGATGCACATGTGGTTCTAATGCACAGTAACTTTCTACTGCTGGAAGGCTTTAGATTAAGATCAGCTCCAGGAATTGCTTCTACAAGAAGAGAATTGGATGGACTTTTGTGTGCAAAAGGTTCTTAATCAGAGGCTACTTCGATAAAGATGCTTGTGATTAGGACTGTAGAATGGTTTGTGTTGGAAAGGACATTAAAGATCATCTAGTTCCAACCCCCTGGTTGCACATGGGGACATGGTTGTAATGATTTCAGATTGATTTTTGACTGTTCCCTTAGTGGGTGTAGCATATTTATATATAAATACACCAAATTTTCTGTAGATTTTGAAGAGGTTTGTGTCTCCCAGTGCCTCTCCATTCCCTGCCTGCCACAGCTTTGTGCATTTGTTTTTCCTTTATGCAAACTGGAGGAGCAGAAGTTATATGTGAAATGAATCATCAGTAGCCAGCAATGTGTGTGGGCTACGTGGCAAAATGCTGGATGCCAGATGAGGTAAAATAGAGACTCCCTGTTCTCCTCCAGAACCAAGGAGAAGGGAAGATGCCATCATCCTTCAGAAGTATGAGCAACCTCCCTTCGTAAAACCAGCTTACTTGAAATGCAAACAATTATAATTTAACAAACCATGTTCTGCCAGGAAACAAAGAATTTTCCTGGATTTGCTAGTGAGAAAATAAGTATAATTTATTTTAATCTTTACCAGATGTCCCAAATTCTGGAAGAAGAGAGTGGAACCTGCTGTGCAGAGGCTGATGAGGGCTTGGGGAGAGGATGGCATGTTGGCATCTCACTGCCAGGCTGCTGACACTGTGCCTCCAGTCCAGCCTGGTCTGTCCCTCTGCTGCTGTATGCAGGGCAGGAGATAACCTGGAGAGCATCTTCAGCCAGGCTTGAGTACTGGCAGCAAACAAAATGTTCAACTCTTTTTTTTCCCTCTGTTTAGTGGGAAAGTTACCGTCACAACTTTCCAACAGCATTAACCCTCCCTGGGTGTTTTGCAGGATGACAGTTTGGCAATGCTGGAGAATTTGTGTTTTCAGACTGTGTGGCCTCAGTTGAGGCATTTGAAGTCCTGGGAGCCTGGCAAAGCTGTCTGCTTGTGCCCTTAGCATTCAACTTCTGAGAAAGCCTGGAGAAGGGCAGAAGGCTGCAATATATAGAAGAGCAGTATTTGCATCACTGTCCAAAAAGAGGGTGGAAAGGGGCCATAACTCAAGGTAAAACATGGCCTTAATCGCACTGCTGTCACAGACAAAAACCCTTGTTATGTTCAAAGGAAACCAACTCATCTCTAGTGCATTTGTTCCTCCTTCCTCACACCTACACTCAGTTACTTTTTACAGCTGCAGCTTCAGGACACTGTAATGTGTGTGATATCCCACTCCTGTGGCACCTCCTCAGTCCTCCCTGCAGGCTGTGACAGACATAACCCTGCCACCAGCACAGTGCAACAGGTAATGAATTACCCTGTGTATAGAAGCAGCTCCTGCAGTTTCCATAACTTGTTTGGGCTTGTTCTGATTGTCCACAGCCTCTCCACTACATTGGCACGCATGGAAAATACCTGTTGTGTTTTAAAAGGAGTGTCTGGAACAAGAAATGAGCAGTGTGGAGATGGGAATGAATACATCCTGTGCAAACTGGTCTTTTTTGCTTTCTTCACAAGGTACCAAAAAAGTACCCTTGACAACAGATGGAAAACGAGTGCCAGTATTACCAGGGGCTCCAGTGAAGATCATGGCCCATTGAACAGGAAGGATGCATTCACTTCCAGAAGATCTTACAGTCTAATTTAAGCCAGAAAACAGAAGGAAGGTAGATGAGGAGGAGGAGTGTGGTAGAAGAAGAGATAATGCCTCCAGGAAAGTCATTAAGGAACACATGCCTTCCTGACTTCATGTCTTTTAAAAGTATATTTTCTCTCTCCTTTTGGGCTTTGAACCTTTACAAGTTTATTTAAGCTATTGCAAACTTGCTGACTTCAGGAGCAAATAAGCCTTAGGGATCAAAGCAGCTGGTATTGTTGGAGGTATTGAGGGTGAAATAACACATTAGCAGAAGGAGAGCTGAGAATAAAAAGAGAAAGAAAATCCAGCTTGATGATTTTGTTCTCTTTTGCTATTAGCCTCCATCCTAGCATGATCCTTTTCATTTGAACAGGTATTAATTTTCTTTGTGTTTATTCCAACAGCATAAATATTTAATGGTCCTAGATTACAGAGCTGAAACATGAGATTAGTCCCAACCTTAAAGATTTGTGCAGGGTCTCTTCCTCACATTTGGATGACTCCCACATGGCAGGGAGGAACATCTCCCATCTCTGCAGGAGGAGCATCTCAAGCTCTTTTTTGAGTTCACTTTCTTTTTTTGGTTTTGTCTGAGGCTCTGAAGACATAAACACCTCGCCCACTCCCAGTCTTTCCACTGCTATTTTATGGTGACAGAGCAACAGCTCTGGGTTATCAGGGGCTCTGGGGCATGCAGGTTCATGGGCCTGGATGCTCTCTCCTACCTGCAGCAAGCAGGCTCTGGGCTTGGGAGCTGTGCAGAGCTTTGGGCATGGAAAAATCCACACAAATGTGGTAAATGTGGATTATGTGGGCAAAACGAGAGGGTCAGTGCAGATATAGGGAAGTTACTTGCACTAGTTTTTGTTATGCAAGTAAACAGATATTTCCCTTCTCAATTGCTTTCAGTTTTAAATAAGAGAGAAATACAAAGTAAGGAGCTTTGGCCATTGATTTTCAGGGTACTAAAGTAAAAAGTAATGGAGATTGCAGTACTTAGATTCCTGAAAATCAGGCCATGCCTTTAAAAGCCCATTTATCAATTTAGGTGCCTAATTTCCAGCCCACAAAGAGGGAAAAAAAAAAAAGGAACTTAATTATGATGATGTCAAATGGCATAACAATTGGTAAAACTGGAGATTGAAGCCAAAGCCTGTGAAACATCAGATACAGTCTCTGCTCTGGGGACAGTACAGGTTTACCAAGGCAATCAGCAATGCTGTGGGAGAGGCCATTTCCAAGGTCTGCACAAGGCTCTCAGTGGATCAGGGGAACGATGAAAATCAGCCAAAATTCAGACACCCAGGCAGCCTCGTCCACTGCTCATGGACAGAGCAACACAGCTCAGGCACACCTCACAACAACAGAGCTCCACTCAATGTGAAGCTGACAGCACTTAAGTGGATTAATTAATTAAATACATCAAAACGTGGAACAACATAAAGCACTTCACACAAAATGCAAAGTGAGAGATGATCTAAAGAAGAGACTTACATTAACTCCTAAGCTCAACCCATGGAAACAGCAGGTTTTGCAGGACTTTAGAACTCATGTAATTAGATGGTTTTGCTGAGTATGACAGCTCAAGTGATGTCAGAGCCCGTCAGGATCCCCAGCTTGTCTTTTAAATCCATTTCTACCCTGGAAATGAGAGCTGCAAAAGGAGCTTAAAATATTCATTACCAAAACTCATAATTCTAGCCCTAAAATGTTCATGGTGATTTTCTCTGTTGGTTTCACTGGGGTTTGGAAAGTTGCCAGCTGAATTATGTGATAAGCCACAGCCAATCGCCATTGACAGAGGAGTCACAAATGAAAGTGTAAAGGGCTGTCCATTCTCCTTATCCTTCAGCCAAAAGAAAAAGTCTTCAAAACTTATGTGCTCTGCTCTAAAATCCTTTCAACCCAATAACATTTAAATCTGTGTCTCACAAGTGTGATTTCACAGCATTAATATGACACTGCCATTAGCAGTGTATATGACATTCCAGTGCACGTATTTATAGCAAAAATGGAACAGATTCACAGCTTCTGTAAACCACTGAGTGCCTTTTTATGGGTCTCCTCTGATTTATGCAACCTGAGATTTTGAGGCAAACTCAGTAGCCTGTTCTTCAGCCGCTTTTAAAAATTTTTATATAAAAGTATATTCTCTAGAGAGTCAGAGTGAAGATACAGCAACTTTTTCCTTTAGCTGAAAAAATCTAAAACATTGCTGAAAAAGTTATTTACAGGCATTTCGAATTATCAGGCTTTTTTTCCCTTTGCAAGGGAAGGAAAAGGAAGAATTTATTTCTTTTACTTAAACCCTCAAACTATTCATTCTAGGAAATGCTAAAAAAAATACATAGGCAAATTTGGAAATACTCATACTTTTTTTTAGAAGTACTGTTTAGTGAATATGGTGTTAATATTATTTAAATATATTAATCTATTTCTGAGAACTGTTTTAGAAAAGTCTGAGGAAAAATCCCCCCACTGCTAATGAGAAGCTACTCACTGGCTGTTTCAGATCATTTTGGGTTGAATTCTGTATATGTTTGTTGTTCAGATTTACTTGGTGTTTTGAATAATTCATCTCACCTCAAACAGGCCTAAAACGCAATTTCCAGCAAATTCATTTCATTGTGTTTCAACAGACAGGGCATTAATTACTTTCATAATCAGAAAAAGAAGTGTGAGGGGAGTAAATACGCCTTCACTTCTTTTGGGTGCTTAAAAATAGCTTTTTTAAAGGTGTTGGCAAAGCTCAGAGCTGTGAAGGACTGACTGAGGAGCTCCCTGCATCCCTGGGATCCCGACTGTGCACGAGCGGTGCTGCTGCATCTCACAGAGCTTCACCAGGGAGCAGCCTCAGCATCTGGGAATTGCAATTGGCTTTTTAAAAATCCAGGCATCCACAGCAGCATGAGGAAGCATTTTGAGGGCAAGATAGCCCAGTGGATTGATTTAGTCACATCAGGGTGTTCTGCAAATGTGTGTTTGCCTTAGTCTATGAATAAAGGCAGTAGGACCCAGTGATCCATGAATTTATTTCTCTTTTGTCCTGCTAGCAAAACAAATCATAAATATCAGAAATCGAGGAGTCTTGCCCTAACTGTCATGAGATAGGCTTAATAACTGTGAATGTAAATGGAGAGGTTGGTTGTCTGATTTTGAGCCATCAGGCTAAGGAAGTCTGGATTTCCACTGTAGGACCAAAAGGTTTTGAGAACACAGGATCTAGTGTAATCTCATTACTCCAGACTGAGAAATAAAAACCAACTGTAATCAATTGCAATTCCACCAGGATTCAGTTGAAGCAATGAAGCTTCCTATGAGTAAGGAGCATCTTCTGGGATTGCTTAAAGTGCTCATCATTGGACTCCTTTCCATCTCGCCTACAGGGGCAAATGTAAGAACAAACCAATGCCAGTTTTCATTTCTGTAATTTAAGATAAAAACATTACAGGCACATTACATGGCTTTGGTGGCAGGTCAAAACACCACGTCCCTACCAGGATGGTCCATCCAGGAGGTATCAGCAGAGGGATGATGGAACAGAGAGAGCTTGAACCTCTGAATTTGGACTCAGTCTTTCTAGACAAATGTGGTAGAAATTTCACCTTGAACCAATCCCAGCCTGAGCCACTCTGTCCTGTGAGAGGAAAGGAGCCTGCCCGATTCTTGGCTTCCTCCTTGCCTGAAGCATGGCCTGGGCATGACTAGAGGAGCTATTGGCAATTTCTATTCTGGTCATTTATTCCTTTTTTGCAGAGTCTGACTCCACAGTACAGATGCTAAGGCACAGCTGTTTACCATTTTTAACTGGTCAATCATGTGAATTGTCCCCTGGTAGGCTGCCTTTTTTTATTTGTTTGTTTTAGGTCTATCATCTGGCAAAATATGTGGGGGGTTTGGGGTTTGTGTTTTGGTTGTTTTTTTTTTTAATTTTCCCGATTAGTTACAGTGCCTGAAAAAAGCCACGGAGTGCTCCAGCAGAAAGATGTATTTGCCAGCTGTGGATTCCTCCCTGTCACCTTTGCAGCTAGGAGGGCTCTCAGCTGTGCTCCAGCATGGGCTGCTCTGCTGTGGGGTCCCTCTGCTCTGTCCCACCCTGGGCCCATCCTGCCCCTGCACAGGCGCTGAAGCTCAGCACCTCTGCTGCCCATGCTGCAGCCAGAGAGCACAATCAGAACACAAGAGGTGGGAGGGGGAGTTTCTCCAGGCTTTTGGGAGCATTTGGGAACCATCATTTTCCAGGAAATATGTTTCAAATGCGGCGCTTCCGCCCGTGCGCCTCCTCCGGCAGCTGCGGCTGCGGCTCCCCGGAGCCCCGGGGAGATCCTGGTGCCTCCTAGGCGGGACAGGGGAGCTGTGTTCTGGGCTATGGACTAAGCCAATTAACCCTGGTCATTTAGGAGACATCACAGTCCTGGCAGGGGCTCCTGTGCTACAGCTCCACGCGTTTCACAGATCCCTTTGGGACGGGCAGGCTGCAGGGTCCTCCCTTTCCTCAGCTTTCCTTGGCTTTTGGGATGCTCCCCCTGGGAATGGAGCTGCAGGAACAGCACTGCCTCTGCCCTACACTCAGCACTGCCTCTGTCCTACACCCAGCACTGCAGGGACACCTTCCACTAAACCATGCCCCAGCCTGGCCTTGGGCAGCTTCAGGGATGGGGCAGCCACAGCTTCTGTGCCTAACCTGGGCCAGAGCCTCTCCACCCTCAGAGGGAAGAATTTCCTCCTAATATCTAATCTAAATCTCCCCTCTTTTAGCTTAAAACTGTTCCCTCTTGTCCTATCACTATTTGCCTATGTAAATAAAGCCCATTCATGCAAAGAATTCTTTCTCCTACTTCTGTAGTTTAGCTACAGAAAATCAGATTTACATCAGCTTGACAGAGAGTAGAAATTTGGCTGCTGTTCTCCATAACATATCTGCATAATATAATATATGCCTGAGATTTCTGTGGAGGCTGATACAGTTTTATGTAAGCCTCTGATAGTAGCCACACCAAAAAAGGAGAAATGTTTTGAAAGGCTTTTTTTGGTGTCCTCTTTTCTTGCACCCCTTAAGTGAAAACGAGCAGATAAAATCAAACAGATGATGTTTGCAGACTTCCTGAAGCCGGGAGTGGGTCAGGGCAGTGAAGATTATCTCCAGATCCCAAGTGTTCTAATGGCTTGCAGGGATGTTGGCCATGGAAGCTGCTTCTGTGGCTGTACTGAGAGCTGCTGGCTTCAAAGCAGGGCTGAGAATTAGTTCCTATTCCATATAAATTAATTTCTGCCTCCACAGTGGGGCTCTGTGCAAGTGCAGAAGGGTTCATGACATGGTGAGGGTTCACTGAAATGGATGAAAGGAGACCATGAACAAATTTCTGGATTCTACTGAGGCATGTCTTCACGATTCCTCATTTCCTACTATTTTAACAGGTTCCCAAACATTTACTCATCTATAGAGTGTTAATCTCCTGTTTCCAGCTTTTCAAGTGTTTGTAACTGCAATGTGTTTGCAAACTGCCTCTTTTAAGCAATGACAGCCTTGACCAAAAAGTGATTTAAAAATAATTTCTTCATTAAAAAAATATTGTGTCAGACAGATGATGAACAGGTGGTAAGTGAAGTTTACTAAGTCTTTGGTAAACCAAAGTCTGATTTATCAGTAACAAATAAAATAGTTCCAGCAATCCAATGAAATCATGTTACAATGTTGGGGTTGACCACGGCACCAAGATAAGGGTTAAGATATTGGATTATTTTTACAAGAGTAAATGAGATTGTCCTTTCTGTTCCATGAGGCAGGTTGAGGATGGGATTTAGGGGAGTTAATTATTCCTTTTGAATGAAAGGAGACAAGTCCTGGCTGTTACATCAGGCTTCCCATATCTGCCTCTGCTTCTCTTGGTTGCTTTTGCTCCCCACAACTCTCATTTGTGAGGCTGAGGCAAATTTGGGCAACTTTACAGTGCCAACTATGGCACCACTGACACACACCTTGTAGTCACAGGGGTCAAACCCATCCAGGGTTGTCCAAGACATTTATCCTACATCTTATAACTTCTCTGTGGAACAGCTGGAAGTTCCTGTCCCTGCCTGGCTCAGCGTGCTGTAACCAGTGAGGGCACAGCCAGCTCCCCCTCACAGCAGCTCCTCTGTGTCCTTCCTCCTGCCTGAGCCGGCCTGGGTGGTGCTCAGCCCCTCTGTGTGTCCCCATGGTTACAGATCAGCCTCTTTGTTCACTCTTGGGTAATTTTCCACTCTCCAGACCCTCCTCCATGCAATAAATTAAGTCAGTGTGGCTTCCAAGCTCAGCCCTTGCTGGCGAAGGGACTGCATCCTGCTCCCTACCCAGGGCTGAGAGCCTTCTGCAATGTGGGGGAGCTGCATGCCCGCATCAGGAACATGCCACGTTTCCTTCTGTAAAAAAAAATCCCAGAAATCATTGTATGTTACCCCAGTTCAGTGATTTTCATACCAATTTGTCTTTTCCTTTTAAGTGAGGAACATCAGACATCCCAAATGTGGCACCTCCAAACCGCCAAGAAATTAAAAAGTCACTCTCTGTTATGAGCAGTGTCCTATAGCAAAGAAGTTGCCAATAGTATCAACCATTTAGCTCTTACTGCTTTGTTTTTCACATTATTTTAGTTCTAATCTCCAGTCTAAAATCCCCACCTAAGTTGCTTACTCCAACCTGTCTGGAAATTTCAGGAACTGCAGGAATCACCAAGTTGTCCCACTGAATATCAGGGCATGTTCCTGAGAAGAGCAAAACAGGGAAACACTGTGGACACACAAAGGAAGAAAAATCCTGGGAAAAATCATGTCAGTGAGCAAATCTTCTGGTATCCATTAAAAGGTAATAATTCTAACCAAAGGAAGGGGGATTTTCCTGATGTGAAATGAAATAAACATCCAGAAATGATTTATGCATGTGTTCAAATTTAAATTTAGAATTTTATTGAGCATGTTGTTCAAAGGTTCTTTTCTTCCCAGGGTAGTTTGGCTATAATCTCTTGAGAAAAAAAACCCCTGCACAGAACATGGCCTCACTTTTCTCAGCCCTCACCATGCAAAAACCACCATGCTGGGATAGGCAGCAGACTTTTCCCTTTTTAAATTACTGCTGTGGTCCTGGAAGATGCACAGCATCTTAGAGTTGAATTGGAGAATTTCTGTGCCAGGTTTGTGCTGAAATTAAATATGGATAGTCATGGGGTGGGTAAGAGGTGAGGGAGAACCCTGCCTGATGCCCTGCCATGGAGCTGGGGGATTTCCAGGTTGGAGGGTGCTCAGTATCCAGCTTCCAGAGCAGTTTTCCATTGGAAATGATGCTTCAGCTCTCCTGACTTTGTCATTTTGAGGCTGGTTTAAGACATCAGAGTGTGTGTAAGTCCCCAAACTACATCACAGCAGCAGCAGAGCTGGGCTGACACCAGCCTGCCCTGGCCTCTGGGGTGCTCAGGCTGTCGCTGTCCTTTGATGAGCTTGTCCCTGTCTAAACCACACTGTTGCAAATAAGTTGCCCAAGGGCTTTTCATTTAAGTCAAAATCCAAAATCTTCTGTGACCTACTCCTCTTAGGAGGTTGGGTTTCAGACAAAGCTCTTTGTATGGCAGCACTTAGGTTGGATACAGGTTTTTGAAATTGCTGCAGCATTTTTCGTGCAATTATAGTTAAGAAACTATTACAAAGCAGTTATTTATGAAAGGCAAGCTGGATCATTGTTGAGGCTTTTTATTTCACTCACTTCTTGATTAAAAAAGGGAGTTCTGTGCATCTTGAAATACTTTCCTGAGTAGAGAGGAGCTTAGACTGAAACGTGTATGCCGTGCTCCAAAGTAGTAAGGCTGAGGTCCCTGCAATTAAAAAAAAAAGACACTTTTTGTAAAATGCTTGTCTTTGCTGAGCACAATGAAGACTCTGTGCTCTTATTAAAGTCACAAAAATAACCATTAATTTTATCCTGGCCCCACTCCAAGAGTGAAAATCAGCTCAGGTCTGTGTCATTAACTCAGTGTGGCATCTGAGTCACTGCTGGGATCTCAGGTGTTTTTTTCCTATCCCACACAAGTTTGAATATTCACATACATTCAACTGCCCAATGTTGCTGTCTGTGGTTTCACATTACAGTGTGCCCACTGGAGACCTCCTCCACTGAACAACATGGTATTTTAATCGTGCATGAGCCTGCCTCTTATCATTTATCTCCATTAATAATGCAGTTTTTCTCTTTATTTCTTCCATTGATTCCCTGTGGTGGCCAGGAGGAGTCTAAGTTGCCTTTGCCTGTAAACCCCTTTGGCACGTGGGCACACATTGACTCCACTCGTGTGGAATTCCCATGGAAATTCCAGCTGGGAAGACAGGCAGCATGACTGTGGTTCCAGGCCTCTGCAGCAATCGTCTTGTGTTCTCTGAGATGCAACAGAACCTCAGAAATAGAAGTTTGGCCCCACTGATCATGATCCAGGTGGATAAATTCAAGCTGGCAGCCCAGGTTTGACCCATCTGATTTAAATGCAAAGTATTGTAAATCATTTTAACCATTCCTGGATGCATTTAGGCTCACCCATGCGAGCAGTCTCACTGGAGTCAATTATGAACAATGGCATTTCTTCTTTATTCACTGTTGATTTCTGATACTGGGTGTAAATGACTCTTTTATTGCCTTTGACACCAAAATTCCTTAGACACTTCAGGGACATCACACTAATTGATAAATGCTGCTTGATTGGGGTGGCTTTTAATTTTATAATCCTATTAAGAATAATATGTCAAATGCTTGTGCCTGCTGGACAGAACATATTATTCTGCTCTAAGGTTTCCAGTTTAATTTTTTTGAGCAATTGGGCAGAACCACTGCTGTAAGACAAACAGATGCTCTTCAGCTGTATTTTTCCATAAATTATTTTGTTCTGTGGATTTTTTGTTCCCCTACCAGGCATATCAAGTTCAAAAGAAAATGTTGCCTCTCATTAATGAGAAGATTAATCTCATTCACAAATGCAACAGACTTTGTCAACTCTGTTGAAAGTTTGATGACCTTTAAGAGACAAAGTTTTAGTGTGCCCAAAATAAATAATTCATCCTTCACAGATTTGCCCTGTGTATCCATCTGCTTAAATCCGAAGCATGCTGATTAAAGCTTCTGAGTGCAATTATCTTCCTACTTCATTCGATAAAAATCTCTATTTTCTCACTGCACTTCAAAGCGCCACTGCTCATTTAAGGATATCACCAATCTGATGTACATGGGGTCCATTTTTGCTCTGACTTATGCTCTCCACAGCCTTCTTCAAAACCTCACGAAGAGGACTGAAGTTCTCTTTTCCACACAATTTCCTTTTCCAGCATTGAAAGCTGAAATGTGTAACTAATCCTCCTGTAAAATCTTTGAAATCGTCATCTTTAAACACAACCAGAAAATTCATTTCTGTTCTCATGTACAGGGAGAAAAATGTCATGTAGGCAAGTGGCAGGATGTGATTTGGTTACTGCAATTACTGTCACTGCTGGGCTGTGAGGGCTGCAGGCAGCACAAGAGAACTCATTGGCCCCATCTCTCCCCTGGGCAATGCCCACTTGGCTGATTTCTTGCCCCACCTGCTGCCCTTTTGGCTTTCAGCTGCACTTTTGCACATAACAAAGTGTGTGACATCAGCCTGGAGTGCAGCCAAAGGGGGCACACTCTGGGGCAGCCCACAGAATCACAGGAGCACAGAACTGACCCACAAGGATCATCCAGCTCCTGACCCTGAACCCACCAAGTGCCTGGTCCCTGCCCCAAAGAACCTGCAGCTATCATGGCTTCCCTCCAGCATCGGCTTCAGGGCGCAGGTTTGAGGGCTCCTGCAGTGCCCACATGCAGATAAATAAGCTGATTATAAAATATCCAAGCAGATGGTCTCTTTTGTTGCTACCTGTGAGAATAAGCACAGTCCTCCCATATCCCTGGGAGGAAGGAAACAGCTCTGCAGACATCATGCAGCTCTCACTTTATTCAGGACACTCTCTGAAAGAAATGCTGAATGAATTTTGCAGTCATTTCAACGAATCCTTCCTGGCCCCAAATGAAATTAGAAGGAACTGGCACCATGTCACTTTGTTACTAGAGAGAACAAATATTCCCTCTGGCAAAAATCCTCCTTCAGCCTTGGAAAAATGTTGGGATTTTTTCATGCAGAAATTGAAATTGGTCTTAAATGCTTTCTGGACTGAATGTTGCTTGTCATAGATGAAACAATGAAAACGAAAGGGGAAAGAACAAGGGATTGCTGGGATTTTAAAGGTGATTTACAGAAGAAAGGAAATCCAAGAGATTAGGAAGTTGTTTAAATACCTGTGACAGTCAAATATGGAAACATTCCAAAGTCAGAGATTAGGGGGAAAAAAAGGAAAAGATAGGAACTGCAAAGAAAAAAGCTACAAGGAGGGGAAAGTATATTCAAAAAGAAAAGAGTATCCATGGAAAGAAAAACAAAAAGCCTCTTAAAAACAGAAACAAGGCACCTGCTTTTCTGGCAATTACCAGCAACAAGGAAGACTCCACCTGCCAACCCAAATTTTTAACATCAGTAAATCACCATGCAGGTAAAATAACAGGATGTTGGAAAGGAACCAATCAACACTAATTAGCGGATCAGATACCACTCCCACACACTTGCTGCTCTCAGCACTGAGCAAGAGCTCGGGGTTTGCTCCACTCAGGGGGGATAACCCTCTTCCCATCCCCATGTGCACATTCCTGGAGGGTGCAAGGTGAGGTTGGCTCCGTGGTGAGGGAGGGGGATGAAGCTGCCCATGAGCCAGTGGGATCCTCTGGGACCTTCCACCCCAGGTGCCAGCTGAGGAACCAGTGAAACAGGGAAAGTTGGGTGAGAAAAAGTATCCTGAGATGATGAAACCAATCTCTTCTTAGCAATGAAAAGGAAGTTTTAAATACTGGAGGAGGAGTAATCAAATCTGTTTAAAGAAGGAAGAGCAGGTTGGTTGTATGATCACCCCACTTGCATGTCACATTTGCTCATACTCCAAAATACTCAACAGCTAACCTAGAGTGAGTATGAAACAGACAAACAGCAGCATATGAAAGGAAATATGGGATGTGGAATATAAATCATAAATACATCACTTAAATTGAAAGCTGAATTTTGAGCCTCTGAAACAACATAAAGCCTGTGATGTATGTGGAGAATCAGTCTCATGCCTTTTGTTTGATTTAATGGGAATGTTATAGCTGGAATCCCTCACATTGCACTGCACGTGTCAAGGTTGCCCTTGGTAGAAACTATTGATGGCCAGTGATTTTGATTTTATCTTATGCTATTGTGACTTCACACTCTCATGAGCACTTCTGAGCCGTGGTGTTTGCTTGGCAAGGCATGGACTGAGCTGTGGGTAATATTAACATAGAGGAACTGCTCAGAGGCTGTGGCTGTGTTAGGATTTCAGAAGGAGGGTAGGAGACCACTTGGTTTTGCAATATTTGAGTATCTGAATTTTTTGCCAGCATTGAGTTCATTTGTGAAAATCAAGGAAAATCAAACCATTACGTAATCACAGTCACATACTAATGTTGATGCAAATTTGGTGGAGGTGCCTGGTGAGAATCATAACTGAAAATCTGTGGTTAAGTTGTTCTTCAAAAAAGTGTGTAAAAAATGAAGTAGATCTCAAAGGTATGAAGTAGATCTCAATGGTATTTTTAGACATTTTCTCTGCCAGTCCATATTGGGTTGAACCAGGCAGACAGCCAAGGGTTTTTGCTTTTAGTGATCAGTAATGGTCCTGTTCTAGTGAACTTGTGGCTTGATATTTTAATTGGCAGGTCAGAAAGAAGCCTGGGAAAGGTATCAAGGGCCCTCCATCTCTTTGATCAGTGATCAGGATTCCCTCAATGTATCTCATTCATCCCTATCATCAAAGGCACAGTAGAGACCATATGAAAATCACAGCCCTGTTGATACATATTGAACAGTGTTTCTTTAACAGATGGGAAACCATAAACAGTTTCCTAAGATGCATAAACAAATTAAAGAGAACTTCCAGCTTTGACATCTTAATAGGCTGTGATGAATAATTTGGCATCACGACAACATCTCTGCCAAGATAAGGAGCCTTGGGATGAAATTGCTCTTTGAAAGAGTTATTCAGTAGCTTTCCTATCTGAGCACAGATTATCTGGTTTATGGAGGACAGTGGAAGGTCTTGCTAGGGAAGTTTATCTGACCTGGCTCTTGGGGGTTTATCCTGTCACCAAGATAATTACCATGATACCTTTCATGTGAATCAGCTCAGCTCCTCTATTTTTCATAAAAAAACGTCTGACTCATATCCCACAAATAAGATTTGTACCACAGGGGAAGGGCTTAGTCGATTGTTGAAAGAAAAAACTATTAGCCTCTTTTATTATGGTTAGATTATTTTCTGTAATAACAATTTACCAAAGTAAATGTTACTACCTGGAAAAAAAAAGAAAAACAGTTGTAGTTGCCTACTGTTCACAATAACTAATTAAAAACAGTGGCAAGAATAAATCCTTGAAAACAAAGCTTCACATACGTACATGCTTCAGTTGCAGACTGTAACTGAAATAAGCTGTGATTCATGGCAAATGAAGTTGGAATTAATTAGAGGATCCCTGGTCTGTGACAGCCACCCTGTTTTCTCTGGACATTCGATGTTTTGGGGAAGATAATGGTTATTGCCTCACACAGGGGTGCAGTAGACCCATAAGCAGGTTTTCCCACTTTCTCCAGAGATGAGCCCTGTGTTGCAACAGCGCAGGGCATTGTGATGCAGAGAAGCCCCAGGCATGTGGATGGGATGTTTTTCATGATGCAGCTTCCATCCTGCCATCCCTTGGTTATTAATTGCAATTTTCAGTGCAAACAGGGCTATATCCACACCAAGGCTGGGCACAGCTTGGCTGCTCACCTCTTGTATCTCAGCAAACTGAAAATGCTCCAAGGCCCACCCAGCTCAGGGGGCTGCAGCTGAAGGAGAAGAGAAAGGGGAATCCAAACAGAGGCCATGTAGACATCTGTGTGTGGAGGTGGTGCTGGGGACATGGGGCAGTGCTGGGGGCAACAGTGGGACTTGATGATCTTTGAGGTCTTTTCCAACCACAGCTAAGCACAGCAAGGTCTCGTGACCAGAGCTCAGACCCTGCCCACACCCTGCTCCTCCAGGTGACATTAAGCAGATAAAGCCCCTTCTGGGAAAGGGAAAGCAGCAAACCTGAAATAGTTGTGCAGCTCAGCTTTCAGGTGCCATTTCCCTGTGCATCCCTAATAATCCCTGAAGCTGCTGTCTTGGTAATAATCTAGCAATTAAAGGAAAATATTGGTATTTAATTAAACTTGTCAAGCAACCAGGAATGAGTTTTCCTTATCAAGAGGAGCTGGATTTGATTTTGCCACTTAGAAGAGAATGTTAAAGACTCTTGTAGAATAAAACTTTAATTAGGAAAGGAGATTTGGATTAACATGTAAGGCAGAGAGAGAACGAAAGGTCCTCAAAAATCATCTGAGTATGATTCACAGGAAGAGAGGAACCTAAATATGGGAACAGATTTTTTTTTTTTTTAATAAAAGAGCAGCTATATGGTGCTAAAGCTCATGGGTAGAAGAGGCACAGGAGGGATTTTGATGAGGCTAGCATGTCTCTATTCAATCCACTTTCCTGCTCTTAATATTTAGTAATTTCAGATATTCAAAGTCTGGTCAGAAAGTACATACATACATTGTGGGCATTAGAAAATCCTCAGGATTTGAATGCCTGACTCTCATAAATTTAGATATCAGAGGAACAAATGTCTCTTCTGAGGGATTTGGAAAAAGGTTCAATTTTTTGTCACTTTCTGATGATGTTGGTAACATGGAGGATGCTGCCCACCTGCTCCTCACTCCTAAACCCAGAGAGCCCCAGTCCTGCCTGGCACATCCCCACCAGGATCTGCCCCAGCTGCCAGTGACTGTACCCTGATAAATCCCAATGTGCTAAACTCAGTGCTCAGCTCTATGTTTTTTCAGATTTGTTCCCAAGAAATATTGAATTTCATGGCATTGACTCCTGATCCTTGGATGGTGTCTTCACCCCTTCTCAGGTGTGTCTGCAAAGGTTGGTGCCTCAGGGATCAATAGGAAAATCACTTTCGTTTTTATTTTCTTTTGGGTACTTTTATTTTAGTTTGGGTTTCATGGGAAACAGGAAAACATTCAAAACACACTCAGAGAAATCAGAATTCATGAAAGTCTGCTCTGCTCTGCACATTGAATCAGAACAAGGCTGGATGCAGAAAGGTATTGCCTGGAGGATAGCAGTGCTGCTTACTGTGTAAAAAAAACCAAAACCAACCAGAAAAACAGCTCTGCTGTCACTCCAAGATTCTTCCAACTGGGGGATGTTGAAATCCATGTCCTGAATTCTTGGGTGTTGCTACAATGTGCCCAAAAATACAGTTTTCCACTGAGCACACTGGGAAATATCATAAAGCAAGATGAAATCTCATAAGAATGTACTGAATGGCCAATGTCAATGGAAATGTACTTCCTACACTGCCAGAGATAGTTTCAGGCAGGAGAAACCCCAAACCTCACCTCCCAAGCAAATGGCTTCCTGCCAGTTGTAGTTCTTTAGTGTTTCCCTCTGAAAAAAATGCAGGAATCAGACCCAAAAGATATAATTAATCCCACATTAGCAGTCTGGGAGGATGCTGCTGGAGCAGGCAGGGGTAGGTGTTCCACCAGCACTGACCAGTGTGAAACTGGGCTGGAAGGTTTCTGCCATGTTAAGGACTTGCTTTTAAACTTTCTTCTTGAAGTATTCTTCTGCTCAGTCATTGGTTTCTCCACTGAGTACATAACCCCACCAAAGATCATGATTTTCTAATCTGCCTGCCTGGACATATTTCTGGATATTTGTATTCTATCACCTGTGATCAGTATAAAATTTGCCTGTTAAAAAACGATGGGAAAAATATTCAGTTTTATAGCTGAGAAAAAAAATGTTTGTCACTTATGTGATCTAACCTGAAAGAAAGGATTTTGTCCTGCAGAAATTTTGCTTAATAGCCAGTCCAAATATTTTAATGGTATTAATGGTGACCTTATCCCAGGGCTGCCTCAGCCTTCACCGTAGGAGAAACAGGTTGCTCCTTGAATACCTCTGGACAGGGAGCTCTGGATTGAGGAATGGAGGATTTAGTTTTTTCTCATTTTAGTTGTGGTGTCCACAATTCACCTCTCTGCTAGGAGTTGCTCAGTGCACCAAGATGCAGGAGAGCTCTGGGGCTGGATGTTTGAAGGTTCAGACAATTCCCTGTGGTTCATCAGCCAAAAAAATGGGGATGGGGAGGAGTCCCCAGCCACAGGGAACAGAAACTCCTCTCTGTTTTCAGCTGGAAAAGTGACACCCAACGCTCCCTCCGTGGCCACTCTTATGTTCAGCTTACAGAACCACAGAATCATAAAGGTTGGAAAAGCCCTAAGATCATCAAGTCCAACCATTAACCCAGCACTGCCAAGGCCACCATTAACCATGTCCCCAGGTGCCATATTTACACAGTTTTTCAGCACTTCTATGGACAGTGATTCCACCACTTCCCTGATCAGTGCACTCCAATGCTTGATCACCCTTACCATGAAAATATTTTCCCTAATATCCAATCTAAATGTCCCCTGGCACAGCCTGAGTCCATTTTATCTTGTCCTATCATTACACAGGAGAAGAGCCCAATCCCCACCCGGCTACAACCTCTTGTCAGGGAGTTGTAGAGAGCAGGAAGGTCCCCCCTGAGCCTCCTTTTCTCCAGGCTGAGCCCCCCCCGTTCCCTCAGCTGCTCCCCATCAGACCTGTGCTCCAGCCCCTTTCCCATTGCCCTTCTCTGGACATGCTCCCATTGCTATTGCTACATCTTGCACCTCCATGTACAAAGCCTGGAATTTAACCCCACAGCCTGGATAAGACAGGCATTAATCTGCAGGCACATATAGGCTTTCCTTCTTGCCTCACATTTGTTTTCCTTTGATGGTTGTTTTAGATGCATCTGTGTTTGCTTTAGGACTCAGACCAGAGCTATGTACTCCTCAGCAGACACTGGGGCTTATCCTGAGGTCTTCCATGTGTTGTTTTCATTAGAATACTGGTTGCATCCTGGTTGCAGAAAAAAATTTCAGTATTGGAAATACCATTTGGCCAACAGGATCATACATTCATATTATACAACCCAGCAGTGGGGTTCCCTTTTTCTGGGAATTCTTTGTTCTGGAGAAGTAATGCCAAGGCAGATTGATTTATGTCACCAATAGAAACCAAACACTCATCACAACATTTCACAAACAGCAAACAGCTCCAAGGGCCTTGGTATGGAGGTGACTAATGCTGCTGTCCCTGAGCCCCACAGCTCCCTGCCTCTGCAGCCAGGCACAGGGAACACAGGCTGGACATGCCGTGCTGCCCTGCATGGGGGTAAGTGCCAGCTGGGCAGCTCATCCCGCCTGCAAGTCTCCCCTGTGACTGTGCTGGTGAATGAAATGACACAAGATATTTTTAGGAAGCTGAAGAACACAACAGTTTAAAGGATGTAGGGTTTTTAAATAAAACAGCTTTTAAGTGCCTATAACCTGGGAAAGTAAACTGGGGGCACACACTCACCTTCCTGCAGTGAGGTGTGTGGTCCTTAGACGTGGTCTTGGCTGCAGGTGACCACAGGCTCCCAGGGTAGTTAAACACTCAGTGCCTCACTATAGCCTTTCTCACATTTTTTTACATTAATTCATTTATCTTACTGCCAGGATAAAACATATTTCCCCCATCCTGATTATCCCTATCCTCCTGTTCCACCCTCAGACTGTTTGAATCCCCCTCCTAGTCCCTCTGTTCTTTATCTGTATGATGGGAACCATGGCAGGCTTTAGTGTTATTGCCTCCTACCCTCTACCCCAATCCACCTGCTGGGAGAAACCCTCTGCCAGTGCAGTGTGTCTGGACATGCAAAAGGCCAGATAAAAGAGGGGATCAGATCAAAGTGCACCTCCCTGCCCAGGGCTCCCTCCCAGCGTGCTGCTGTGAATTCGAGCACACGGACAGATTCTGAGCTTTGCCTGACCCGGTCCAGATGCGGTGCCTGCATCCCGCACCTCTGAGAACACCACGTGTGTTCGTTGTATTTAATACAATCACATCTTATAATATCAGGGGTCAAAGCATTCCAGGTGATGCCGGAGCAGCATGAGGAGGCTGTTTACTCCCGGCTTTCCGTTCCCTGTGTGTGTTGTGCGGCCAGGTCTGACATCCCGGAGGGGCCGCATCAAAGCGCATCTGCCGGGCGGGCAGAGCATCCCTCCCTCCCGCACCGCCCCTGCCCGCCGGGAAAGCAGCCACAGCCCAGCTGCGCCTCTCGGGCAGCAGGAGCTGCTCTTGGGATGGAAAACATACGGATTTAAGGAACAGGTGTTGACTGGGGAAGCGTTATACGAGCAAAGCTTCAGAGCACCTTTCCTCTGTGAGTGTTTATTGTTTGAGATCTGAGAGTCCTGAAAGGTTTCCTGCTTGAAACACAAAAAGGTAGAAGGACAGCACCTAAAAAATCATTTTGTTTGCTTTGCTTGTGCTGAGGCAGGGGTCAAAGAAGTGTCATTAAGTGATGTAATTCACTGCTGGCGTGACTTCCACAGCTATAATAAATATCATAAAATGCCAGAAGTGGATGTAAGCTATTAACCATGCTGAGGTAGGAAATCCAGGGATCAGGAGTTAAGTGACTATATTAAACATTTTATTTGAGATTCAGATGTCTCATGGAAGAACACAGAGCCTTGAAATGAGATCCAGACCAGCTGATGGCTTGGATGGGGCCGGGCTGGATGGAGCTCTGGGCAATCTGTTCTGGTGGGTGTCATCCCTGCCCATGGCAGGGGGTTGGATCTTTAAGATCCCTTCCAACCCAAATTGCTCTGTGATTCTATGAAGACACCTGTTTATATATCACTGGAACCACTCTGATTGCTCCAACAGGGAATGTGGCACTTACAGGAAAGGAAAACCTGTGTTTCAACAGATGCATATTCAGCATTTCTGATCAGAACAGAGTGAAAACAGCAGATTTCCTCTCACATACCAGCCTGAAGAGAACTAAGTGTCTTCTGCACAGTGCTCACCAAGAAGTCTGAGGGAGAAATCCAGCTCAAGAGAAATTCCAGAGGACAACCATGACCAGTAAAGGCAAAGGGATAGGTAAAGGAAGGACTGTTTTAGCAGTGTTCACAAGTAATGAGACTGACAACGTTGCACACTCATGTGCCAGAGGCTGTTCTTCCCTACTGAGGCAGCAAAAGAATAGTTTTAGCATATTCTGACATTAATTGAAAATGCATTAGTGGCTGAGAGCAAACATTAGCTCTTGGTCTTGAGAAATTTCCTTTGTCACAAGCATAATTGTAATAAAAACTGAAACACCAAAATAAATGTTAGAACATTTAAAAATCATAAAGCCTTCCCTGTTTCCACTTTTCTTCTGCAATAAATTAGAAGCATGAGAAATTTCCCCTGCAGACACAAACATTAAGAAATCATTCGGCAAATGACTTTTTTCAAGCCTGGCATCTCTAGCCTGGGGAGAGCTTTGGAAAGGTCACAAGAATTTGTCCCATGAATGGCCTCTCTTCAAGCCTGGGGGGGTAAATATGTGGATCTGGAGCACGGTGATGTTGCTCTGGCAAGGACAAGAGGGCAGATTGGGGAAATGCTGCCTGTTTTTTGCCACCTCTTCACCTCATCATGTGCATAAGAGGCACCTAAGCATGTGTTTAAGTCTCTTTTCAAAGGAATGTAAGTCCTTTCCTAGAGATCTTTCCTGAACAGCAGCCAGGAGCCATGACACAAGCTGTTGTGCTGCCTTGGGCAGAGACTGTGAGTGCCAGGATGTCTGATACTGCCAGCAAGTCTGGACCCACAGGCTCCTGTGCCCTGAGGAGGGACAGACTCTGCCCAGCAGGTCAGGAGGAGGCAGCAGGTTTCACACACTGCCTCCTCAGCACACAACCCACAGATCATAGCAGCAGCCTTGGCACATTCCCCTTCCCCGGGAAAAAATGGGAAATGCAGGACCAACAACAACAAAGACATTCAAAGCTCATGTTTGGCATCCTGAGCAGATCATGGCTCTCATCTTCAGGTGCCTGAGTTTAAAAAACCCAGTGTCTCCGTGTGTACAGTAATTTCCTCTGACAATAAAGTCCCATCTGTTTCAGTCTATGTGCTCTGTGTCAGAGAGATCTGTGCAGATTCTGCATCTTGGTGCCTCTAAACTTTTTCTTGCTCACAATAAACATGAGGATGTGCAGACACATTTTCATCTTCACTTTTTATGGATGCTAAGCTAACGATCCAAGAGTGTTGTGTTTCATGCAGGATCAAGTGTTGCAGTGTGAGAAACAAATACCCAGCCCTAAGACACTGCTCATTGCATCCTTCTTGTGGCTGGCTCTTTGTTATTGCTGCCAGACTTTAAAATGCTGCTGTGTTTCTACCCTATTTAGGATTGGTGTCCCTCAGAGTCCTAAAGGCATGTGGAGTTCCCTCTGTCAAGTGAATTTTAATGGGGAAAATATTAAGAAGAATTATTATGTGTATAGCCACCAGAAAGAATATTCCATGCTCAGAATGAAAAAGAAGGGCTGTTTCAAAGGAATAATTACCAAACTTTGTATTATCCATAAACCCACACATTCTTCATGGGATGTGGGTGGAACTGTAATCCCCCTGAGAGTGACAAGTGTGGCCTTCCCTTAGCCAGCAAATATGGGTCCAGGTTTCCTAAAAGTCATCTGGTTTATGACTTAGTGTGAGCTAGAAAAACTGCTGAACGAGCTGTTTTCATCCCTGGGGACAATGCTTTGCTCCTGCCCTGTGGTTACAGAGGGTGACCCCTGTCAGGCTGGGAGCCAGGGGGTGGCATCACAGCTCCCAGAGTGGCCACCAAGCAAAGCAGCAAGGTGGAATATCTCCCCAGAACCCTCAAGGTCTGGGTTTTTTTTCATTTACCTGCCAGGCAGCAGCTGTAATTTCAGCATGTCACACTGGGGTAACACATGGAACCCTCCTCCCCAGCAGATGAGGTCCAGGGGGATTCAGTCCAAGTGTGATGGGGACTTTGAAGACTCCTGGCTTAGGAGCATTTCCCTTCTTGCCTAAACAGAAGAACAAAATGGAGCAAAACTAAAAAAACCCACCAGTCCCAACTGCAGGAAGAAGGGAAGTGTCACAGACCCATGAGACAATGCAAAAACTAGATAAATAAATAAAAGGACCAAAGATGCCTTTTATTTTATGGTGGAGCAAGATAGAATCAAGTGTCTCTGTAACCAGAGTGAAATGACATTTGGGCAGAACTAGTTTTATATCCACTCATGCTAAAGAATGGATTTAAGTTCAGCCAAGGTCTTCTTTTGGCTCTCTAACTGTACTGACTTCCACTCAGGGAGAACAAATACATCTTTGCTCATGCAACAATAAGAATATCTTGGTCTTTTCCTGAGTGACTTTGATGCAAATTAGCCAGAGGGAGAGAGCTAAAGCTTGTGATAGAAATAACTCTCATCAGGAACAAGGGCTCAAGGGGCTTAGAAATGTGATTTTATTAACTTTCTGCCAGTTTCCAGTGGAGGATAAATGTCCACTTAAGAGCATTAGCAATGCATTCCCTCAGAAGAGACATCTGCAGGACCTTCCAAGATTCTTGCTTTGAAAGGGTGAAAGAACAAGCAGCTGGAAGGGTTGGAAGGATGGAAGTGGAGGCAACCTGCACCAGACATGTCCAAAGCTGCATTTCAGCTCCTTTGGCATCAAGTCCTCAGCCACTGATGCTCAGAGCAGGAAGGGGAGCAGCAGGCAGGGCAGGGAGGGGCTGTGACAAGTCCCAGTGACAAACAGGTACTCACTGGACAGTTCCATCTGTTTGTTTTGGGAAGGAAGCAGGAGCCTTGTTTGCACACGGGAGATGCAGCATCTCACAAACAGGAGTGCAGGCTTTGGCACAGCAAGGACAGAGGGGGCTCCCACCTGCAGGGACAGGAGTCAGGTGTCATGAAAAAACACTTTGAACAGGCTAAGCTTAACACTCTGAGTTAGAGTGTGTGTCAAAGCTCACTAAGAACACTGGTAAAGAGTCTGTTCATTTATTATGCACTTAATTGATTTGTTTCCTGGCTGAAGATAGCACAAAACAGGACCTGAACCTCACTTGGGGCTTCTGGGTGCTGGGACTGACCTCAATATTCAGGACTGTCAGCTCACAAACTGTGACATCAGTCTGTAAAATTTACATTTAATTAAGCTTAACTCTCCCCACTTTGGCCAGCCAAAATACTGATTGATCCCCCAGAAGCAAGGGTGAAATATTTCCTTACAGCATCTTTGGAAGCAGGAGCTGGAAGAAAATGTCAGTGCACCTGATGCCTCCCGTCCCACAGTCAGGAGATCTTCTCTTGGCACTGTCTCCCTCTACTCTCAACAGCAGAGGTTTTGTATTTCTGGATTCCCATGTAGGAAATCCACCTCGTTAAGTTTCCAGAGTATCCAGCAGACAACAAGGAATATCTCTGGTTCCTAATGCCAGAGCACAGAAATATGGGACAGTGCTGTGCCAAGCCATGGAATCTGTTGAGACCCCCCCCTAGAGATTTCAAAATATAGCAGAAGTGAATGTCCCTGAGCTCACTGTGATGGGAGCACCAGGGCTCTGGAGAAGGCAGAGTCCATCACACAGGGATCACTGAGGAGAGGGAGAGCTGAAACCCCCCAAATTCCCTTCTTCCATTAAAACACCCTGGTTTTGAAATACTCTTCTGACATTCAAACATCTTCATCTGTTTGTTTTTAACAGCTAACATTTTCTGAACTTAAATGTCACCTCAGCTGTATTCCCAGAGCTGAAATCATTCTGGTCCTATAACCACTTTTTTATGCTTATAGCATATATTTTGAATTAGCTAAATTAGATTTCACTCTGTTGTCAGTGACTGTCAGTTGTGATGCTTTTGACTTTCAGTTGCAAAATGTGTGGAGGTTCAAGAGGCAGCAGAGTAAGCAGATATTCAAAGCATGAATTAGACTTTTAATAGACAAAAAAGCTAGGAAGATGGAACTCAAATTTCTTTAGATATGCGGCCATAATTATTACATGCATTTGATTTCTGTATACATATACAGGATTTTTAGGAGGCTGGTTGCTATGGTAACTTCTTTACTGCATGGTCCATATGTTGCTTCTGAAATTCTTTTTCCTCAGTGGAAAATTACACCCATGGACACGGATGGCATTTGTAAATCTCCTAAAAAAGCGGTAATTTTCCTTTTCTTCCCAAATGTCATCGAGTGTGTAATGGCAGCCTTTGAAGTTCAGTTCTCCTCATTGTCAGTTCACCAAGCAAGAGACGTGAACTGCATCCAAACCTTCTCTCTCTACCTCCAAACCTTTGCATTGCCTTGCTGGGAGACTGCCTGATAGAAGGTACCCTGACCTTTTCATGGGGCAGTGTGAACTCAGTCCTGTGCATGTTTTTGGGTTTGGACTGGATCTCCTCTGCTCTGGAGCCAGGCTGGGAGAGCTGGGGGTGTCCGCCTGGAGAAGAGAAGGTTCCAGGGAGACCTGAGAGGCCCATCCTGCACCTAGAGCTCCAGAGAGCTGGAGATGGGCTTTGAGCAAGGGCCTGGAGTGAGAGGACAAGGGGGAATGGCTTCAAACTGACAGCAGGCAGGGTTAGATGGGATGTTAGGAAGAATTTCTTCCCTGTGAGAGTGGTGAGGCACTGGGATGGGGCTGTCCAGAGAAGCTGTGGCTGTCCCATCCCTGCACGTGTTCCAGGTTGGATGGGTCTCTGAGAAACCTGGGATAGTGGGAGGTGTCCCTGCCCCTGGTGGGGAGGTTGGAACAAGATGATTTTTAAAATGCCTTTCTACCCAAACCATTTTGTGATTCTGTAAAAGGAATATTTCAATATCAATATTTCTGGCTGCAGAATGAAAACTGATTCTAAAAATTCTTGTAGAGCAGAATATTGTCTTCCATGTGGCTCAGCCAAAAAAAAAGCTTTTGTAAAAAGCCAAAGAGCTGGAGATCAGAATCAGCTCAGCTCCAGGTGTGTGCACAGCTGGGAACACCAAGTGCCTTTGGAAGCTGCACTGTGCTCTGCTCTCAGGCTGGACCCAGCAGCAAATCAGAGCCATCCATAGGCACACCAGCACATTTTGGTGTGTTTTTGTTGGCTCTGAAGCCTCAAAGAGTTCTTCTGAAGTTGTAGCATTTCTCTATTCATCTGCTGGGGTTAGGGAAATACCCAAATACCTGCACTGTTGCAATAACTGCTTTGCCTGGTCTGTTTTTGAAGTTTAAATCAAGGAATTAGGAATCCACAATAGAAAAGTTCAGCACTTAGGCTGGAGGAGTAATTCCCTGAGCCAAGAGCCAAGACTGGCTTGTCTCATGTGTCCACACTCACCAGGCTGTGCCTCAGCATTTCATTGCTGCTATCAGCCATGAACACAAGCACATCTGTAAAATATGGATTTCAGTGAGATTGGATTAGGGGTGGATTTTACTTTTATCTGAAGTTTACCAAAAATCCAGAGACATTTAAATGTATTTTTAACCTTATTTTTTTGCAGCAATTCTGATTAATGACTGTGGCTTGGAAGCCACCACCTTTATCCACCTAAAGAGTCTGTGAATGTTGGCTTTGCAGAAACCTGTCTCAGTGCCTTACACAGCTGCACTTCTGTTTTACATTTGAAAGGTTTGACACCTCAGCAGGATAAAGTTATAGGTTTTATCCCTAAAACTTCCCAAATGCAGTTTTCATTAATAACACAATTGTGACAGCTAGAGTTTGTTTATATTGCTTCACCTGGGGCACATAAACTTAAAGGACTGAAAATATCTCCATGCAATAAAAGAATTTTATATAATTGCTACCTCTTGCTGTAAGGGACAGCTGGCCTTTGAAAGTTGGGAACTCATTTACATCATTGAAGTAAAATGTAAGCCTGGGGTTGAAATGACTGTAATTTATGTTTCTGAAGCTCAAAACAAAAATATGGCTGTCCAAAGGGCAAATACCTTTCCAAACAAACTAATACTCATAATTCATCTTGGAGAGTCTATATGTCTACAATCTCCTTCTAGAAGACTTTCAATAGCAGTTGCTGTTTTCTTTTGATACTTATTCTCTATTACCTCTGCTTTGCTATCCCCAGTGTTAAAATGTCTCTTGACACTTTCCTAATTCAGCTGTTTTTAATGTTTTGTAGTGTGCTGTGCAAGGCTGTGCCACATCCCCCCACAGCCACCAGGGACACATCCCAAAGTTGTCACGGGGGCTCTGACCAGTGCAGCCCAGGGTAGGTGTGGAGGAGGCTGGCTCACCAAAGCCTCTTGAAAGCACTGAAAATGATTTATTTCATGTGGCTGGACAAAAACAGTGCCCTGTGAGCAGGGTAGTTATAAATGACCCTGCAGTTCTTGTGCTGAGTATTTTCTTGTCACTGTCTCTCAGCATGTGTCTGAACATCATTTATATATTTTGGGTTTAGGGCCCCATTCCAAACAGCTGTTGCTTGTTTAGCTTTTCCATTTTTTCCCCCTTGTTTTTAATTTAGAATACTGAAAATCTCTCTGGCATGGGCTGACAGCAAAAATATTTGTTCTAGTCCTTGGATGAAAGCACCCACTCATGGTCTCTGCTTTTATCATTTACAAATTCACCAACATTTATTATGGCATTGCAAAACAACAGCGACAATAAGAAATTCAACCACAGCTCCCTCACAGCAAATTCCAGGCCCGGAGCTCCTCTGCAATCCTGCAAGCCCATCATCAAGGGGGAACCTGCATCCATTTAGATGGTTTATTTCCAAAATCTGGGTTGTGATCATGCTCTGCTTTGGCTCCATTCCACATTTGTCATTTGTTTTCAATATACGTTCAGATATACCCATGACTTACAAATGATTAATCTCATTTTCATATTTCTAAAGAGTTTGGTTGGGCTGCCCTGTATAGTTTAGCAGAGAAGCGCAAATGGCAGATTTTGTCAGTCTTGGGTTGTATAAGTGTGAACACTGAAATCAGATTTCTAGAGCAAGAAGATCATGACAGGTGAATCCAAATTCCACCTGAGCATTGTGTGGGTGATCTTGATTCCTTCTTTACAAACACCTTTTTGGGCAAAAGTGAGCATGACTGCAGGCAAAGTCTGTCCAGTTGGAATGAGGCTGGATATTGAGGGCCCGCTCTACCTGCCCTCATCACACAAGGGATGTGACCCTGAACCTGCTGAGAAGGAGAGGGCACAGCCAGTGGTGTCCAGCTGCTGCACATCTGCTCATTTACACCTCGTGTAAATTTACATTTACACCGCTGTGCCCATGGTGAGGCTGCACCAGGGAGCATCCTCCCTGCATGTCCCTGGAGCTTTATTTAATGTCCTAGCCTGGTGTTTGGGAATGCTGTGGCTCACTGGGGAGCCCCTGTTAGCTGCTGTGGGACAGAGTTCCCTTTTCCATAGAGGTTTTCCCCTGGCACGGGGAGGTGTGGGTGCACACACACACACACAGGTGAGGCAGGTGGGATCCTGGCCAGGACACAGGCACTCAGCAGTTTGCAGCCTGACCCTTGATGATGGATTATTTTCCCTTCAGAATCTCAGTAGAAGTATTGAGGCAGGAGATTGGGAAAAACACAGAAGCAGCTTTACAAAATGTGTTCAACTCCTGCTCCCAAGTGAGAAGGGGAGCCTGAATGCAAGCCCAGTCCCTCCCTCCCAGCACCAGTGCAGCCCCTGGCCCCGGGGATGTGCTGTCATGCCCCAGGAATGTGTTTCCTGGCCATGCTGCATCCATCTCCCTCAGCTCCTGCCCTGGCTCTGCCGGGACCACCCTCCCTCGCTCTGCTGGCTGAGCCTGCTCTGAGGGGACACCTCGTGCTGGGGATGGGGGGATTGCACAAGGACCAGGACCTGTGTTTTGGAGGAGCACAGCTGCCTGCAGCTGCTGCTGTGGTAAATAGTGAATGTGGAAGGGCCACCACAGTCAGAACCCCCAGGCTGACAGGTCTGAGACTGCCCCAAGGGCAGGAGTGGACCCAGTTCCCAGCTGCACCATCCAAACTTTGCCAGAGGCAGAGGAGTGAAGCTTGAGTGAAACTGCATTGCTGCTGCACCCATGGATTGTTGCTTGAGAGGAAACAGTCCCAGATGCCAAATCACAGAATCCCTGAAGGGTTTGGGTTGGAAGGAAGTTTAAGGCTCACCTTGTTCTAAACCCCTGCCATGGGTATGAACACCTTCCTCTGGGCTAGCTTGCTCAGTCAAGAATATATTCTTAAAATAAATTGAATAGTGAACAGAACCATCAAGTATGAACCACTGGTCACTGCCATGTGTGCATGGCAGCCCACCCAAAGAGAAATTTCCTTTCTTACTCCCTTTCTAGGGCTGGATGTCACAGGATGCAGTGGAAGTTCAATTTTTCTAAGAGGACACTACCTTCAGGAGGTTTGCTGCCAAGCAGGAGCTTGTCCCTTCCCAGGAACTAACTGATGGAGGTGATTGCCATGATCAGGGACTGCTATTCAGGTCTGGACAATTTTTTCCAGTTCTCCCTGTGTGTCACTGGTATCTTTTCTTCTCTACCTGCTCGGAAACAGCTGCAGATGCTGAGATTTTAAAGCATAGCCCTTAAGATGTAATGTAGTTGAAATGTCTATAAACACCTTGAGTCTCTTTAGAGAGCTCTGTGCCTGCCAAACTGTGCAGTTTAGTCGGATGTCTCATTATTCGTGGTGCTTCCCCCTCCTGCAGTCCATGATTATGTGAGAGCTGAGGGGAAAAGTACCTTTAAAGACTTCAGTACATCCTCAATGCCTGCACTGAAAAAGTAGTCAAGGAAACTAACTTAATTAAAAAGTTGAAAACTTTCAGTATTATTTAAGATGACCTCAAGACTTGGAGCATGTCTGCAGCTTTTTTCCAGCATTGGCAGGTAACAATATTGAAATATTATCAGAATATTTTTTCCTTACTTCTTTGTATTAATAACCCAAGAGCACAGATTGCTTAGATGAAATCTTGAACATTAGTCACCAGACTCTGTTTTATGGCTGAGATAAATCTGAATAGAAAACAGAAAAAACCTAGTAAAACCAGTGGCATGATTTACCATGATGGAAATTCACTGATGGAAATAGGTTGCTTATAGAAGTCAAATTTTGGTTTTGAGTAGAGATGTATTACACAGCTGACCAGGATCAACTAAAATGGCTCCAGGCTATTAATCAGCAGTTATCTTCCCTGCATATGTGTATGTTAGGAGGATTACAAGATAATTGATCTAGAAGAGCTCCAAGGATATACAAGAGGTTATATTTTCTTGGGCATTGATTAAAACAGACATTTCATTTTCTCTTCCTTCTCAGAGCTGGGTCTCCCCCAGTGTGGTTTGGGGGCTGCAGAGCATCATCCATCTCAGGAATGTCCTCCTAACAGGCAGGTGCTGTACCCAGGTATATCTATGTAAGGTTTGTCATTAGGATCAGAAATTGGAAGCAAATCTCCCAACCATCTGGGCAATTCAGTTTGAGCTGTGGTGTGGAGCTGCAGAACATGAACTGGATGGGTCCTGAAACCCCCTCAGTACTGGGACCAATCCCCTGAAACACCCAGCAGGGGCACTGGGGAGAGCAGTGCTGCTGCAAGCACCAACCCCTCTGCCCACAGATGTGTCAGGCAGCACAACCATCCCCCAACTCACGAGGGAGGTTATTGCTGTCAGTACCAAACCAGAATTAAGGGACTTTCCACCATTTATCTTCTCATTGCCTCTCTCCTCCCCACAGGTGTACACTTGATACAGACTTTTCTGCAGGGGAGGAACCCGTTTTCCTGGTGGACAGGAATGATGACCTGCTCGCCTTCTGCTTCAAGCATCCATCAAACCCAGCCTCTGTGTCCCCTGGAGTCTTAATTTTCCTCTTGACAGCAAAGACAAATTACTCCCCCAGGGCTATTTGCTCATGTCTACTCAAGGTTTCTGTGACATTTCTTGAAGATGACCTGTTTTTTAAACACACAATGAGTTTTCTTTCCACTGACACCTACCACTGTGAAGGTAGAGATAGATTTGCTTTGAGAAAACCTAATGGTGTCAATCTCTGACACATCCTCCCTCTCTGCTTTCTGCTTTAGGTTTCTTCTGGTTCTCAGATGTTGCAGCTGTAATTTTTTTCCTGTATTTGGGCTTGTCCTGCACAGATAAAGCAATATTTCATTGAGGTGCACCAACCAAAAGGAAATATATTTTAATTTTTTTTCAACCCAAGTTTTCCCAAACTCACCCTGAAATCTGCCTTTCGGCTCCCCTAACACCATACCCCCAGCTCCTAAATGGTGGGGAATATTCCTGTGGGGAATATTCTCCTGTCTCTAGGATTATCCTACCCTCTCTGACATCTTCTGAGACAACATGTGAAGCTGGGAGCTGTTGTTTGAGTCATCAAATGAAAGGAAAGGGGTATTTTGAGTTGTTTGGGATAATGGTTCAACTGAGGTGTTCCAGGTGATGCCAGCAAACATTACACTGGGAACATTTGTTGTTAAAACAGCACATAGGAATCACCAGCTTTGTCAAAAGACAGTTGGATGGTTAATCTCCCTCATATGTATTATTTTTAGGCTTTTAATAGATTTTAAGACTTTTTTTTTGGTTCCTTATTTCTCAGATATTTCTGGAAATGACAGCCACATTTGTGAGTGTCTCAAAGACAATTTCTTTCCCAGTAATGTCCCCTGGGACCAGAGTAAAGCAATGGCCCCTGGCACTCTCCTGCCAGCCCCTCACCTGCTCAGAGGTAGTTTGTTCTCTGCAAAGCTGTGCCTTGAACACAACTCTCCTTCTCTCCAGCCCCATGGAAGGAACCTGACCACTGCATGTCTCCCAGGGGAGGCAGGCAGGCAACACAAGGAATCAGGAGCTGGTTTTGTTATTGATATTTTCATGATGAGGCATGCAGACAAATAAGGAAAAAGCCTTCAATTCCCCCATTTTCTCATTTTGGAGAGCTTGTCTTTGCAATACAGCTCTTTAATGTCATTCTTGGTAAAAAATGTCCTTCCCCTAATTTTCCCCTTCTCAGAAAAACTGCCCTGCAGTATCATACACGGTATAGCCACGCCTTGCACTGGAAATACCAAACACCCAGATTTGCAAGGAGCACTGCCAGCCCTGTCTATGATTAAACCCCATAAAAAAGGAAGGGACACTCCGGCCAGATCCATCTGGATGTTGAAAGAGAGAGGAATGTGATTGCCACTTTCCAGTTTCCCTTGGCACAAGGATTTTCCATGCAGCACATCCTGAGGATGGGAAATGGTGCTGGACCACCTGCGTGCTGGCTGTGCTCAGCACATCCCTCCAAGGATCAGCATTTCCAAACACAGCCCTGGGGCTACACAAAGTCTTTGTGATCCCACCTCAGTGACCCCAAGGCTACAAGTGCTGCCATGAGACCTTCCTTGCATTGGAAGGAGCTCCTTGTTCCCATAAATCATAGAATCATAGAATAGTTTGGGTTGGAAGGGACCTTTAGAGGTCATCTAATCCAAACCCCAAATGGAAACATTGCAATTTGGGCACTCTACCATGCAAACTCTCCTTGGCTGCTGAATGCAATAATCACACTCTGGATGGCTGTGAGTTACTGTGCAAAGGGAAAAGGCCTCTCTCAAACCCCCTGCTTTGTCCTTTTACCATTTATGTATGTGGCTGCTTAATATATATTGAATAATTTAAACAATCCACATGCCATAACATGCCCCCAAACGTTAAGTTGAGTGTCCCCAAATTTGTTTTGCATGTTTATCCTTCCATTCATTAGAAAGGTAAATGTTCTTTGACTTCACCCTGTGCCTTTCGGCATTATTTTATGGAAATTCTGATTTCCTGCACTGAAAGAAACCCTGATGATAATGAGAGGCTTGAAGCGTTTCAAACAAAGAAAAAGCAGATTGAGTCAATTCTTCATTTTGTTCTTAATCAAAACTAGTTGTGTGCATTTGCATCGACAATGAGCTCAGCACACAATGCTCCATATGGGCTTGGCTGCTGGCATTCAGTGAATGGCAGGAGCCACTGAAAAAGCTCCCTGGTTTTCAAAGATTTAGAGATGACCTTGCAAAAGTGTCACTTGTCACTGACTTCCTTGTCCAGAATCACTAGGAAAATCCCTGGAAACAGGCTATGGAATTGCAGAGGCCAGTTCTCACAGGCCAAAGCAGCACAGCAGCACTTGCCTACGGGGAAACAGTGGGAAATGAGAAACTGGAAGCTTTTAATGGAGCCCCAAAACATTCCTTTTCATGATCCTTTATCTGGATATTGGTCTTCTACTTCAGGTGTTACTCATTTTTCAGTACTATACCAAGTCTACCATAAATATGAATGCAAACAAGCTATGGTCCATTAATCCAGACACCTATTTGCAATTCCAAAGTGTCTAAACCACTTGGAAACAACCCACAAACTTTTACTGTTCCCCAGTTCAGACCTGACCTCACAGAACCCCCTTCATGCTAATTCCAGTCCAGTTATACCCAGGAGGTATCCACATATGTGCCATTTTAGGACCAGGTCCTCATTTTTGAGCACATTAACAGCCCCCAGCAGGGCTGTGGTGCACAGACTTTGCAAATCAGTTCTGCAGAGCATGAACAATTAGAAGAGAGAGGGATGGTGAGACACAGGCATCCCTGGTTGTGCTGTCCTGAGTGGCTGGACAAGTTCTGCTCAGGAAGGATTTATTTTGACTCATTTTGGTCTGTGGCTGTGAGAGGCTTGCAAAACCTTTCACCTTCCTTCCCTGGAGTCATGTATATTTTATGAGAAATTTAAGAATTACCTCTTATTAAAATGGGGATAGCATAATTACCAATAAAAAGCAGATGTTATGGCATGACTAATGCTTGAAAATGTGTATGTAACAAATGCAACATACGAGTACATCCAGACTTTTCACTGAGATAATAAAAATTGTCTTTGTTGAAACAAACTGGCCAAGTCACAGAGGTCTGAAGTCACAGGGAAATCATTTCAGAAAACACTGAAAGGCTCCACAAAAGAGCAGCTTTGCTCCCACTGATCTCAGCAGCAAAATGTAACAGCAGGAGGCTGAGACAGAGAACTCCCATCACTGTTCACCTTGCCCATGTCAGGAGGTGTTCGGAGAGGTGTCCTGTAAAAGCACCAAAACTCACCGTGCTGAGAACATCCCTCCCCTCCGTGCTGTAATGAGCTGTAATTAGTGAGCTCCCTGACACCTCCAGCACCTCCCAAGGGTCCACAACCCACCTGCAGCACTCGAGATCCTTCCCTTGGATCACTCCCAAGGATTTTGGCAAGGCGTATCAGGAGCAATCCGCGTAGGCTGACTTTTGAAACAGGAATGTGCAAATAGCATGGAAATGGAGTTGTTCAACAAATCTGCTCAGGCAGTCCCAGGATTCGGAAATTTCTGCTGAACTCAAAACTTCCTCTCCCTTCCTTTCCTGAAAATTGCATTTATTGCTCTCTACAGGTACCTGAAGGGAGGTTGTGTCTAGGTGAGGGTTGCCTCTTTTCATGGGGAACTAGAGATAAGACAAGGGGAAATTACTCAAATTGCACCAGGGGAGGTTCATATTATGAGAAATTTGTTCACTGAAAGAGGGGTTAAACACTGGAAGGGGCTGCCCAAGGAAATGGAGGAGTCATCATCCCCAGAAGTGTTAAAAATGAGTAAACATGGTACTCATAGCATGGTTTTGTAGTTATGCAAAGGTTGGATTTTATGATCTTGAAGGTCTTTTCTGATATTAATGATTCAATAATTTTATTGCTTTTTGCCATAAAAGAATCTTTCAAGATGCACTCATTTTGCAAAAGAGCCTTTGCAGCTCACATCAAACACGTGTGGATGTCAGCCTGTGGGTATAAATTTGGGGGCACAGGAAGATCTGTGCCTTGGCCAGGGGAGGCTGCAAGGGCAGTGGGTGCTGGAGGGGGGGTTCAGCACCCAGGGTTGCAGGAGGGCCTGGAACACCACAGCAGCCATGGGCTGGTGCTCACCCCTGACCCTCATCTCCAACCCCTAGGTCTGAGTCTTTGAGTTGTTCTCTGTCCCAAAGCCCATGCCCTGCCCAAAGCCCAGTGCTTCAGGGTACACTGGAGGCAGCAGAGACCTCCCCACAATTCCCCTACATCCCTCCCATAATCATTCATTATTTTATCTGCACACAAATTCCATTTTTCAGTCTGAAGGGGAAAAAGCACATCCAAATCCTCAGACTATTCTTGGCCCTGCCAGTGTTAACTCACTGGGGGAAGCTCCAGCACCGTGCTGGGTGTGCTGCAGGCTGCAGGGGTTTGCTCCTGTTGGTTTGTACCAGCATTAGCTCTGGCACTCTGTGAAATGAAACTAAGACGTGCATAAGCAGCCTTGACAGCAATTAGTTCTGGCAGAACCTTTGTGGTAATGAATTTCAATGATGGTGGGGTTTTGGGTGCCTGAACACTTCATTAGCTGCCAGTATATCTGACTGTTGCAGCTGAGAAATCACATTATAATAAACCACTTTTTACTGCAGGCAGCAACCAGGACAATATATGAGATGAATAATAATAGTCCATTCAAAACTGTTCCTGTGCTTTAAAGCTTTGGAATTTCAGTAAATAGATCAAATACTACGCAGAAATGAATCTTATTTGGAATTTCTCCACTAGCCAGCCATTTAGGAGCATTTTTAATGCATTGTCAGAGAAGTTGCTCCACTCTATTACACTTGCCAGCTAAACTCTGAAATACATACATGTTGATGCAGTAATAAAAAAACCCATATCTAATGTAGCAAAATGTATTTTAAGTTTAAATGGAGGAAAATACATGATAACTATTTCAGTGTGAAATATCACCAAGTCTGTCTCTTTATTGACAGCATAAATTATTTCTTTAAACTATGGAAATACATGACTTAGAAATACATTAAAAGGCACAACTGAGGCATTCTCATACTTTCTTCTATGTTTATGAACCAGAAATACATTATTATAAGGGCAGATACTGAGAGAGCAGCTTTGTGCACAGGCCAGTAGCGATGGGACAAAGGGGAAAGGTTTTTAACTGAAATTTAGATTTAGATTTAGGTTAGAAGTTAAGAAGTTCTTTACTCAGAGGGGGGTGAGGCCCTGGCAGAGGGTGCCCAGAGAAGCTGTGGCTGCCCCATCCCTGGGAGTGTCCAAGGCCAGGTTGAAGGGGCTTGGAGCAGCCTGGGATAGAGCAAAGTGTCCCTGACCATGACAGGGGGTTGGACTGAGATGAGATTCAAGATTCCTTCCAACCCAAACCACTCTGTGATTTTGTGATTATGTTGCAATAAAATGGGACGTTACTTATCACTGTCTTTGCAATAATTAGCATGAAAATGAAAAAAAAATTGCATTAATCTGAAGCTATTTCTACTACAATTTATCCTTTTGAATGTGTCACTCTGGCTGCTGGTCACATTCTTGGAAGTCCATCAAACATTCTCTCCTACACCAGAGAAGAAGGAGGTGGAGGAAGGTCGTGTCTGGTTTATCAGGGCTTGTCTCAGCAGCTGCTTACCTCACTGGCAGAGATAAAAGCAACTGGTGCTTCTTCAGAAAGTAGCCAGGCCATCTGCAAGCATCCCAGTAAAGCCAGGATGCGCACAAGACTTTACTGGGGGGAGGAAAGGGACAGCTCTGCCAGCTTGGGTGGGTGTTGTCCCTCTGTGATGCTCCCCTGGAACCCCATCACCATGGCAGCCAGAGGTGCAGGATGCTGATTCTATCCCTGCTGGCTTTCCCCTTCCTGCATTCTTCTTGAGTACGTGGCAACCATAAAAACATCCTTGGTCCCACCCTGGTGGACAGGTGGTTGGCAGTTTCCTTACCCAATGGGTAGGTTCAGGCCCATCCCAATGAGATATTTGTAAGGTACCCTTAAAATGCAAATAACCTTGAAGATATGGCTTTAGGTAAGAAAAAAGCAGGAGAAAGTCAGTGTGGATGGGGAAATAACAGCACCAGAGTAGCAAATAGCCAAGAAGCAGACAAATTTTCTAGTACAAAAACACTTGTGTGTACTTACCTGTAACAGCAAGAGGACCTTTTATTTTTCCCCAATAAAATAGTACCATATAGAGCAAGGATCTGTTAAGTTAGCTTTTCAAATAAAGACAGAGATAGAAGAGTAATTGATTTGAAACTTCAAACTCTTTTAAAGACCTGAGCTGCATATGCCCATTTTGGTTGTACAGAAAACTCAAAAAGAATATATCTGGGGGATTCCACAGTATTTTTTTTCAGGCTCTACTCAAATTTCAATGTTCTTCCATTTCCAGAATCCTCATAATCACTGCTGATCTACAAAGATTTTCAGGAGACCATAAATCACCCTAAACAGCCCAAGGCTGTGGGAGTTCTTTTCTTTGGCTTGGAATCTTCCAAGGCAGCTCATGAAATCTGATGTAAGTTTAACCTCAAACAAGGTAAAAACACTCCCTCTGCCATGGTTTCATAGAGTGCTGAACAGTAGCTGTGAAAAATCAGATAGTGAGACTGGGGGTTGTTTTTTGAGCCCTGTTATTGCTGTTCTTAATCAACAAGGAGAAAACACCAAATTGCATATTTTTCCTGTGTGAACTACTAAAGACTGCTCGAGAGTATAGGAATTAACTTGATATCTAAATTTAACTGAAAACCCTGCATCAGAAAATATTTCAAGACTCAAGAAGAAAGAGCTGAAAGACAATGTGAAATCCTTGCAATCCTCAGTCTTCAACTGGCCTGATTCTCTCCCAGCAGTGGCCGAGGTGCCATGGCCTGGGTGCACAGCAGGACAGATCAGCACTGGGGACTGACTTTGCCACTGGTGGCATAATTTTATCATGTTTGATCAAATACCAATTTATTTCAGGATGTGGAGACAGAATAACACCGCAGCCCGGTCATCCTGCCCAGGAGGCTTGGAAAACGTCCTGCTGGCCAGAGACAGCCCTGGAGACTTGAATCCCAACCTCCTGCTCTGCAGTGAGCAGCCTGGCCCAGACTCCCGGGTGTTGGACCTTGAGTACCTGCCCTTCTACAGAACCTCCCACATCTGTGTCTGCCCAGCAGCTCACATCTGCACAGAAAGAGAAAAAAGCTCTGATGAAGGCCAGGCTAACACTAAGCAGGATGAGCAAGTGAGTTATTCAGCCACTCCACGGGAGATTTTCCACACTGTGGGACATCTGAAGAGCTTCTTGGCCAACCACTCACACACAGATTACATATATGGTTAAACTGATTTAAATACCTGCAAATTAGGTTCAGGTGGACTCACCTTGAATGTTTCTAGAAGGGGTAGGAAGGGACTAAGAGAGGCAGGCTGCGTTCCCAGGGGCTGTGTTGTTCCCCACACCCCATCCTCTGACACCTCAGCTCTTGGTCCTGTACACGTTGGTTTGGTTTTTTTCCCAGGGCATCCTGCCAAGTTTGGAGCTGAGAAACAGCACAATTTCTGCCACCAGCAAGGAGGAGCCCCCAGCAGAGGAGCTCCTGGGAGCCAGCAGCTCTGCCCTCTGCCCGCCCATGGCCTCCTTCCCCAGCGAGCTCCAAAACCTGAGCCAGCCCTGCCCCTGCTCTGAGTACCTTCCTTACTACAGGACAGAGGGAAGGATTTGCACTGGCACACTTCAAACAAAAGGGTCCTTCACCAGGACAGAAGGTCTGGAGACCAAAGAGGGAGGACAAAGGGAAGGATCAGGTGTTTGGAATGTCCGTGGCAGCTGCTTGGTGTGCTGAGAAGAAAGTAAAGTGGGTTTGTGAATGCAGATGTGGAGAGAAACTCTGGAAACCTGTGACAACATGAAAATCTGCATGAATTTAAATAAAATGAAAATATTCCTTCTCTCAAAAAACCTCCCAAGTGATATCCCAGACTGTGTAATGGAAGCAGAAAGAAGCAGAGCAGGAGCTTGGGAAATCCAATAAAATTTCTCTAGATGTGAGGAAGAGAACTGTGCTTCTCTGTAGCTAATCCCAAAGGCGAGATACTCACTCAAGGGATGTGCAGCTACGGGAAATGGCCAATGGGAAAAAAATAAGAATTATTTAAATCTAAGTTGCTTGGAGGAATTAAAAAGAGACATAATTTCCAGTTGGGATTGGGAAATACATTTCCTTTCCCCCTCACTACAATCCTTCCATTGTATTACTGGCATCTGTTAGACCTGTGCACAACAGGCATACACAGGAGAAAAAAAAATATTTTATTTAAATTCTTTGTCGATACGATTTTTTTAACACATTTCCATTATGTCTGTCTTCATTTCACTTGCACAGTCAGTAATGAAAATACTCTTGATTACTTTAATATGTGCAACTAGGAGCTTCTATAAACATCAGTTTTGATGCTGGAAAATTGGAAACAGCACCCAGAAACATTTTGGCATTGGTGAATCTTGACTGATTTACACCAGATGAGGATGTAACCAAAAAAGATCAGCTCAGTATTTTCTTTGCAGTTGTGAAATCTTGCAGGATCCTCTCCTTACTGCCAACTATGTCACCTCCTTGAGACACCACACGAGTTGATGAAACATTGCTCTTTCCCATCCCTGCACTGTGCACAGACAATTTCTGCTCAAAATAAGTGAGTTTGCTCCAACCAGGTAGTAAATCTTCCAGTGTTTCTATAATGATTACACACTGGTATGACAGTGCATTGACAGGCTGTGTCTAAATGTACCGATGTTACCTATTTTAAGGACTGAAGAAGAAAAACACATCACATTTCACTATTTCACATCTCCATAGGTAGAGTGGTTTTCCCTGTGGTGAGTGTGACACCAAGACCAGGAATGCTACAGCCATGCAAGGTACATGATGATTTTAATAATTATTTCTGCTTACACTGCACTTTACTGGTTTTTGAGCTTTTGTTGTTTCCCTTTTGTTGGAAAGGGGTTTTGGTTAGATGCTGTAAACCAGCAGAGATCCCAGACAGGAGATTTGATCCCAGCCCTTCTTTCAGGCACTGCTCAGGATGAAGTGGTGCCTCACACTCAGGTTTTTTTAAAATGTTAAAAAAACCTGGGGTCAGCTAGACTGGTGAAAATTCATCCCAATGTCCTCACACAGCTGCCCCAGCTGGAATCAGGAATGCAACTAGAGCACTAAGCATGCATTCTGCATCCTGCATTTCCATGGGCACCTCAGTACCTTCCTGCCACCTTCCCACTGAAAAACAAGATAAATCAGATTCCAGATGAACTAAGTAAGACTGTATGAAACAGCTTCTGGCTTTGAGCACAAAGAAGGCTGACATCTTGGGTACACTGAAGGAAAGCTATGCAAAATAGAGTGAGATTATCCAAACTCAAGGGATCAGGCAGAGGAGGAAAGGAATTCTGCCTGAACAGCACGTGTGGATTGTTCTGAGAATATTAAATTCAGCATTTCCATAAATTTGGCATTAAAATACTTTGAATGATGTAGTATCAAATCTACAAATCTGTCTGATTTTTACTAGATAGAAATTAGTTACTTTCTATTGGCTGTACTTGATAATTTATGGGAACAGTGAACATAAGAAACCAAGGGTTTGGGAGATGAGAATATTACAAGCTTTATGCTCATGGATCAGAGAAGCATAATTTTAATCAAAAGCTGGCAAATACCATATCATATGTTGCCATCTTGAAATGGGATTTGAGTGAATCTCATGATTCTAATGTATTTTCCATACAGTCTTGCTCAGAGGTAAAAAGGAAAGGATGAAGGGCAGTGCTGGAAGCTTCTGTGTTTCTCTCTAAGGTTTATACTACTTTATTACTTTTCCACATAGTTAACATCCTGTACACAGGCAGCAAATGATTTTTCTCAAACTGCTCCACGGATCAGATTCCTGCCTTAGCGAGGACATCATGTGCCTTCACCCCAAGAGTGATCCTAGTCACACAGTTTGGTTCATCTTGTGTACTGATAATGTATTTCCTTTCATCTCTCTATTTGAAAAATTCATAATCACTGCCCTAAACCTTCAGTTCTTCAACACCAGCAGTCCTCTGGAGTTTGAAAAACAATCTGCAATTGCTTTGATGCATGCTGTGCAGTCTTCATTGATCCTGTTTAAGCTTTTAATCTCATGAATTCACAAAGTTATTCACAAAACAAACCAAACAAACCATGGCAAAGTATGCCCTTTAATAACAAAAGTGGTGATGATCATAAATGTCTTTGGGGATTTCTGATAATGCAGGTTCTTCTTCCTCAACAGTTGATGTCAGATTTCATTTGGAAATGGGGGATAAGAGTCTAGCAACAATATTTGTTAGTCTGTGTATCCCTTGGGAAAAACCTACTTCAAAGTCAATGAAAAGACTCACAAGGACATGGCAGGGTATGGAATTTGTCTCTGAAGTCAGATACAAGGCTTGTTTTAGTAAAACACTGCAGGCCTTAAGATCTAGACCCAAAGATTACTAACATCAATGACAGAACTCCATCAGCCTCAGCAAGGTGGGGCTTGGGCCTCCAGTCTCCCCATGTGGAACTGAACAGCATATTGCCATATAAACCTGAACCCCACTAAATGCTATTTTAGGGAGAAAATCAGCTCCCCAACGTTTGAATGTATAGGTGTGCACCCTGCTCCAAGGGCTGGTGTTAGCAGGGCTCTCCTTTCTCTCCCAAATCTGGATTGTGTCAATGTATACGACTTAATAACTTCATTTTGAACTCTGCTAGAAGGGAAGCTTTTGGCAAGTAGCATTTATCACAGAAGAGCAGAACTCAGCATGAAACAAAGCAGCTTAAATAGGTCCCTGCCCAGCAACGTGAAGGGAAGGAATGAAAGTGAGTCATTAATAGGAAACAACTTGGCTTCCTTTCTGAACTGTATTTACGGTGAGTGACTAGAGAATACCTTGAGCATACACCTCCATGCAAATACCAGAACATGCACATCACTGGGTAAGCCCAGGGATGGGGGAAACAACACAGCTCTCCTGCTGGGACAGCCCAATCCAGGATTCGCTGTTTTGCCAATGCAATCCAGGAACAACATCAGAGGTGAGGGGCTGCTTTCTGCAGAGCAGGGAGAGGCTGAAGGTAATGCCTGAGGGCTGTGCTGAGTGCTGATCAGCAGCAGGAACACATGGAAATACAAAGGAATGAAGAAGCAAGGGTTGCAAGGTTCTGTTATCCGCAGGGAAGATGATGCAACAGGAGGGGAAGCAGCTGTGCTTCTGTCACACCTGGACCCTGGAATGGATTCCATTAGTCTGTCCTGACACACAGACATGTTTATCAGTCTAGGGTTATATCCTAAATCTCACAAGAATGAATATGCTTGGACTCAAGTGAGGTACCTGCCCAAAATAAACCTGTTCCCCAAAATAAGAAAAGGTGGGCTGGGGTGAAGGCACAGGCTGGCCCAGTCTGCAACCCTTTGTCAGTTAATGATGCAGGTGGGAAGGGATGGTGAAAAAGCAAACAGCCTGCTGACCTTCATAATCCCCCATAAATCTATCTGTCCCTACCCCAGTGCTACCAGTTCCCATTAACCCCTCCCAGACTCCTGGGGGCACTTTTGTCTTTCCCAGGAACTCAAGTTGATGGGATTTGCAGGTGTGGGCTAGGCAGAAATGCCAGCACCTGACCCAAATTACATAGTCCTTGACTTCTGCAGCAGCCATTAGAGTTTCACATGTGGAAAAATGCATGTGTTATGTATTTTAGTTTGCAGTCTTTTGTCAAGGCTGGTGTCCTTGGGCTAATTTCTGCTACTGGCAAATATACATGGAGAAATGCATCCCCAAGGACAGCTGAACATCAGGATCACCTGAGCTGTGGACTCCTCCAAACTCGTGTTTGAAATATATCCACTGTGCAGGGGAATGACTGTGCTCTGCTTGTCTGAGCATCTACCTCTGTGCATGAGGAAGAACTTCTGCACTGGGAGGGTGACTGGGCACTGGGACAGAGAGGCTCTGGAGCCTCCTTCCCTGGAGATATCAAAAGCCACCTGGACATAATCCTGAGTCATGCAGTCCAGGGCATCCTGCTTCAGCAGGGAGGTTGGACTAGATGAGTTCCAGTGGTCCTTTCCAATTTTAACCATTCCCTGACTCCTGTGGATCAGTAACCACGTGGGGCACAGCCTCCTGTCTGGCCATAGCCTGTGGTCTGGGGGGAAACTGGGCCACCTTCTCATGCTTTTAAGCTGAGAAAACATAATGCCCAAGCCTAGAGGTGGCACAGAGCTGCTCCTGTTGCAATTACACCAAAGAGCCACTCCATGATGGCTTGTACTGAGCAAAAGCATCAAAGGCAAACAGCTAAACTGGAAATTCTTGCAGGAGCAAGACCTGAAGGAAACTGGCAATACCAGCAATGCAAAGGGAGCATGTGGAGAGTGAGGAGTTAAGCTTGCCTGGCTGACCAGAGCTGTGAAAATAGACACCAACCTGCCTGGGAGGAGGCAGTGAACTCTTTCCCACTCCAAAGCTCTGCAATGGCTGAGACATCAAAACCCCAACACAATATAAACCTAACAACAGGGTCTGACAGCTGCAGGGTGTTTGAGCAACGCCTCGGATGGGGAAGCTTGTGAAATCCTCTATATCCCACCAGAGCATGGGAGCTGCAGCTTTTCCTGGTTTCTCTGGCTGTATTTTCCCTTAAACCAGAGATAGTGCCCCTGGTCCCACCACATCCCAACTCACACCCACAGCCACCAAAGTTTGGATTTACTCCCCAAATACTTCTCCTCTGGCAGCAGAGTGCTGTTCCCTTCCTTTGAAGAGCTCATTCTCTTACAGCATCCTCATGAAGGGGTGCTCTGGGTGAACGTGAGGGGGTCTCACTCCAAGCAGCTGCCCCGTTAGCGCCTGAGGATGGCTAATAATAATGATTAATGAATCTTAATCTTCCTGTCACAATTCTCTTTCATTAATATTTATATCTGGCAGATGTATCCCCAAGGGATAACTTGAGCTGTTAAGTATTAGTCTGCTATGTACAGCTGGTATTTTCTCCAGAAACTCTGAGGAAATTCTTTTTCTCCAGAAACTCTGAGGAAATTCTTTGAAAGAGCGTATTATGTGCAATTCCATTTTCAATTGTTAACGCTGTCACGTGTCAGCATAGAGAAGAATGTTTATTTTAGGCCTCCTCATCTGATGAAGTAAAGACACCAACATTTCATGAAAAAGGGATCTGATGTAAAGGAATGATTACACCCTTAAACAAGTGGCATTATCACAGAGGTCAAGCTCAGCTATGGATGCACCACTAAGCCTCCTAATTACAACAGGGTGTAATTTAAGGCATCTTTAGCTGTCAGTGGTTGAAACGTGTGCCATTTTCCAGCTAGATGTATGTGTTCAGCTGCTAAAAAGAAGTCTTGTGAATCATTTTTGGAAGCATAAACACTCAATTAAATGATCTAGTTGAGTCTTCATAATTGGACTGAAGTCTGTTTATAACTAATTCATGACACAACATAATTAGCCAAATGATTAATTAGTAATTACTCTCTGAAAACAAATTAATCATTGTGTTTCTCAAATTAAGATCCTCTCTCTACACCATCGCAGACCATTTGGCTCTGGTCTGTGACTGTCTTGATTTATTTTTAGCTATCCATCTATGTCCTGTCTATGAAATTTGGAGGGATCTCCTCCCGGCTCTCAGCAATGCACTGACAGCTGTAGCTACAGGCAGCATCAAAAACATTTTCTGGTTTTTTTAGAATTTTATTACCCTCCCTAGACATGCCTGAACTGTAGCTGGCTGGATATTACTCCTTTGATGGTCCTCTCACTTAAAAGTAGGAAGGAAAATCTTGCAATTATGTTCATATAAAGACTAAGAAAATGAGCAGATGAGGATGTGAAATACAGTCAGCCTTTGTGTCTGAACCACTCCTCAGCCCACAGGGGCTTCAACCTTACGGTTTCCAGAATGAATTGTTAAACCATGCTGGCACAGGGAAAGCACCAACAGGTTGTATAAAAAAATAAAAGCTGCTTGCACAGTTGTGAGTTTTCTCCAGGAACTCATGGGAATGCTCTAGCCTTTGGGAAGTGTGGCTCACCACGTCCAGAGCAGGGAGGGACAACAGAGCTCACCCATCAGGGGGTCTGGGGACAGCAGTGGCCATGGAAGGAGCTTCACAGTAAAAACAGCCTCAAAATAGAGTCACAGAGCACTTGAGGTCAGAACAGCCCTCTGAGATCACTGAGTCCATCCATTAACCCAGCACTGCCAAGCCCACCACTAACCCACATCCACATGTCTCCTAAACCCCTGCAGGGATAATTCCATCACTTCCCTAGGAAGCCTATTCCAGTACTCGACAACCCTTCTGGTGAAGAAATTTTCCTTAATAGCCAACCAAAACCTCCCCAGTGCAACATGTGGCTGTTTCCTCTTGCCCTAGAAGATTACCAAAATGTAAAACTAAATCTTCAAGTGGCTGCTAAACACTTTTATCTTTGCTTGTTCTCAGAAAGAGAAGGAAAATCTGAAATGCTTTAAGAGAAAGTACACTGGCAGAAAGGGGAGGTGAGCTCTCAGAGAACGTGCTGGTCATCAGGGGAGAAAAGAGACCACGCATAAGCAGGGAGCACAAAAATCCTAAAACTCACCAAAACTGAAGGTTGTTCAGAATTTCCAGAGGAAAGATTTCAAAGGACATGCTTAAACAAGCAGGGCAGGCAGACGGGGTGTAAAACCACCCATGGGAGGTGGCTGGGTCTCACGACTCGAGTGCGATGGAGACGTCTCCTGCTGGTCCCACACGGAGCTGGCAGCCCCTGCAAAGCCCTGTGCTGCCTTCAGATGTAGGGCCAAGACTCACCACAAAGCCCCTGCTGTCTGGTGGGCCACTTGCCAAACAGCCCCTGAGTAACCAAAATCAGATCTACCTGAAGCCCCATGAAAACAAATCTGATTCCCAGTCTCAGTTTGTTCCAGCTTTTGAGAAACTGTGGAGTGACGCTGATTTCTGTAGCAGCCACAAACTGGGTATGGTGGTGACTCTGGCTGGTGACTCCATGACACTCCACCAAGTGATTTTTATTGAAAAGGAAGCTGACATTGCTAGGTGACACAGAAGGCACCAGCTTCTTCATGCTCCAGGTGTGATTCACAGCAGTTTTAGTATTTTAGCAGGGTAAGTAGCTTCAGTGACTCTCTAGAAATGAGGGTTGAGCCTGTTTTTCAGCTTGGGTGCCCTAGGGACCTTGTGCTGATGCCAGATTGCTTCCTGGATGAGAGTGTAACTCAGCCATCAAACATTTTTTTACCCTTCGCATTCAGCTTTATGTACCCAAAGCTGTTCCTGATGGGGTGCAGATGTTTCTCAGACTGAACTGTCACACAGAATGGGCAGGTGCAGAAACTACTGAAAACTTCAGCAGAAATGAAGGGAAATCGTGGCACTCGTGAATCACCAGCAATGAAAGAGTTGGGGAGAAAAAACACAACCAACCTTTTTTTGTTTTTTCAGGAATAATTGCTGCTGTCTCGTGAGGGAAAGATGGGAGAGAGACAAGGATGGGACTCTCAAAGTTAATAAAACATGAAAACTCACAGAAGGAAAAGAAAAGGAGAAAACAGAAGCTGTGCATCTGTGCTGGGGTGAGCTGCAGTGAGAGCAGCAGCTTGGGTAGCTCAACCCTGGCCCCAGCGCTGCTAATTGCATTAATTGCACTGACTGTGAGGCTTTGGGGACAGCAGCAAACAGCCTCAGCACTACCTGCTGCAGCTTTTCTCTCTGGGCACCCCAGGATCTGGTGCTGAAGAACAGGATACCCCCTGAGAAAGGACAGGGAAGAAGTCACAGCACATCCAGGCGTGGCACCAACAGCTTTGAGATTTGGGTCATACCAACTCAAGAAAACTCCATGCAGCAGCAAGCAGCTGTGGGTAATAAAACAAGCTGAAAGTTTCTGCTTGCCTTCATGCACAGCAGGTCTGGACTAGTTTTATTTATATGATTTTTCCACTGAGCAGCAGCAGCAATGGATGGAACGGAATGATCTTGGGATAATTTGAGAACACGTCTTCTGACGCTTCTTCTAAATCACTGAGAACATTTTTCTCCCTTCTGTATTTTTTTTCTGTCTTTTTACAAGCAAAAGGCTGTGGTTTGAGAGGCAAGGCTGATGGGCTGGATACAACATGCCCTGTTGAGGGGGATGATGGGCTGGAAACAGGAGCTTTCTGCCTCCTCCCTGCACAGTCCCAGCCTGACCTTGGGAGGACCCTCACTCCCCAGTTCCTATTCCTCACCACATGCTCATACAGCAGTAGTAACAAAAATTCAATCAGCTTTGGACTCACTCCTATGATATTACTCCTCCTGATAGGTATGGCAGAAAGCTGGAAAATTATGCTGAAAGTATTATTAAAAAAAAAAAAAATCACAAGTTAAAACAAACACAGAAAACCTGTGCGGGTAGAAATATTGTATCTGTAAAAATGTCACAGCCACAACTCAAAAGGTCACCACTACCTTTGGCCCACTCAGACCACTCTGTTGGCTGCATCTGTTCCCAGCACCAGTGTGTACCCTCTGAATGGAAAATAATTGCAAGGTGATGAGCCAAATGATGAAAATCATGGTCCTCAAGGTGGTCTGGAGGAGTGGGGGAGCTGCAGCTGCCTTTGCTAGAGAGGCAGGGTTAGAGGAAACCCAAGAGCAACTGGGAACAAAACTGTGGCAGGAATTTCAAGGGAAGAAAACAGCTTTCAAAACCATTGGGTAGCTGATGATGAGGAAGGCAAATGCATTTAATGCTGAAATGAAATGGATATAAAAGCCACCATGAAAAAGTTGTCTCAGCTGCTGAATCCTATAAAAGTTCCTCAGGATGTCCCATGTTTGGAAAGGGCTCATGGTCCCCACCATCACCTGCAACCTGTCCTCATTCCTGCCCCATCCTGGTGTCCCCTGCAAGCACCACAGCGAAACCTGTGTCGTGCTCCTCTGAAACAGAGAAAATAAAAAAAAAAGGGCAGAAAGCAGCATTTGGTAGTAGGAGCACAGCCTGGTTTGATCATTATTTAGGGCAAGAAGCTGCCTTTGAAAAGAGAAGATGAAGTTTTGAATCATACCAAAGGAGGGAATTACTGACTCCTGGCGGGTGATGCTGCAGGAGAGCTCCATGGGTAGGACTGACAGCCTAGACGTGCCTGGACCATTCCTCAGGAACAAGGTGGTAAAACAAATACATTTTCAGGCTGGTAAAATAAATAACAGCTTGTGCCAAATTCTGGGAAGAGACAAAGATCCTTAAGACTGTGATAAAAGACTATTTTTATACTTCATCAGTGCAGGGAGGCCAAGTCATGGTTTCCTCATCATCAGATTAAAAAGAAATGGGGATATAGGTCCTTCCCCCACAGCAAGGAAAACGCAGCTTGCACAAAGCTCATTGACCCTTCCTGCTCTGCTCCAGGAGATTAGCCTGGACTCACTGAACCCCCTCCTCTGGCTTTTTCCCCAGTCTGGGGTGTGCTGACATGCAGCAAGAGCTGCAAATCCTGCTGTGCTAAATATCCAAACAGTGTTTTATCCAAGGTACCAAATCAGGGTGCCTGGGTGGGATGTGCTTTTCTCTCTCACTTTCAGTCAAAGCCTTCAGATGCAGCTGCAGCATTCAGGTCTGTGCAGAGCCTGAACTGACACCCTGGCAGGAAAATTCTTTAACATCCCCCTGAATTCCCGGGGTCTGTCCTGCTGTGCAGAGTCCATCTCAGCACTGGCATGTGCAGGTGAACAGCACCCTCTGCAGCCACCCCGGCTGGAGAGCCTGGGAAAGCCAGCCTCGGAGAAGCTTTTAAACCCATCTCCCTCTGTTAATGGAGACCGTGAATTCTCATTAAATTAAGACAAATTTGCAGTTGTGATCCCAGCTTAATGTAAAGCCCATCAGACAGGCTTACTTCAGCAAAGTCAGCTACAGCAATGGATGCTTTAAAGATCTGGGCAAGCTCTAATATGTTTAATTTCCTGTCATAGTGCCTGCTTGGAAACAAAATGATAAAATTATTCAAGTTAACCACAAGCAAATAAAATGTTATTTTGCAGGATATGGGTAATATGTTTTCCAAAACAAAGAATAAAATTTCTCCATGTGCTGCAGTTTAGCAGTCAAGCATTTTTATATGATTTTATAGATCTGGAAATATCTTTAGGTGCTAAAAGGAGACTCTCCCAGCTAAATCAATGATTTCCCTGGTGCCTCAAGAGAGCTGTGAGTGTTTCTTATGGAGACAGGTGTATGTAGGAAGGGGTAAAGCAGAGATCTGGAGGAAAGGCAGTCAGAGAAACTGCTCCAAAACACCATCAGGAGGTATTTCTAGGATGAGTGGTTTATCCCATTTCCTTTTGGTGGCACTGTCGGCCCAAATATTATTAAACATCAGGTCCAGGTCTTTGGGGTCTGGTGTTCTCAAGGTACCAAAATCTGGTTCTTGTTGCTGTGGGAAGTTCATTGCAGCAATTTGTTTCTGTTGCTTTCATAGGTTTTGGAGGAAAAGTAATGATATATGCATCAAGGTAATTATTCAGCATTGCATCTGTGACAAATACCCAGGCTGGGCCTGAAGTTTTTGTTCATAAGTTCCTTTGGGTAGTGGTCACACTGATGGTGTCTCTGGAATGACAGCAAGGATGCAGAGGAATGATCCACTGGCAAAATAATATATTTGAAGAATAATCATTTCCTTGAGCTTTGGACAGACACCACAAGAGCACAACTCAGACCAGATCTGGGCTCTGATCCACAGCCTTCCAGAGTGAAAAGAATTTGCACACAAGGACCCAGCTCCTGCTGTAAAGCCCAGCAGCCTGAGCTATGTGGGGACATGGTGCTGAGACATCCCTGAGTCCCACGGCAACACCAAAAGCAGTGGGAGATGCTGTCCTGCAGGGAGGTGACCCTTCACAGCACCCAGGCTGTGACAGCAGCTGCCTGGATGGAACAGGACCATGTGTGATCAGCAATTGCTTCTGCCAGAATTTCACTGACTGTGCTTTTCCTTTGCAATGCTTGTCACAGCCTCCCTCTGCTAAAGCCCAGCAGAAGGCCTGGCTCTTTGCTCCAGAGTATTTGCTTTCTCTGTTTGTCCAGGAGACAAACCACACAAGCTCTCAGTGAGCTCCAGGGCAGGTGACACACGTGTCTGAGGGAAAGGAGCCACGAGCAGGCATTTGTTCTTGAGGCATTCCTCATCTTCAGCAGCTCCAGGAGCCAAAACGCACAAGGACACATCCAGCCCCAGCTGAAGGTGCAGCATGCTTCCCTGCTTTACTGGACTTGGAGGAGTCTCCAGGGGAACCTTCCTGGAGTCCTGTTTGTAATGTCAGATAATTGCCATGGAGAGATTTGCAAAGGGTGAACAGGATTTCTCCAGCAGACCAAAGGATCTGCTCCCCATTTTCCCATCTTCACTCTGCTGACTTTTCCTACCTAAGCCCTTCTCAGCTTGATGCTGTCTTGATTTTTCCTTTCACTGCAAGACCTTCCAGAAGGGATGAGCACAAATTCTTCCTATAGAGTCCACAGTGAATTAATGGGGCTTAAATAGGACTTAGTGAGCAGGGAATCAATGAGACTGAATACAAACAAAGGATGCTTCTCCATTAACACAAATGAGAAACTGTCTCACTGTGCCCATTCAATCAAAGCATTGCCCACAAAGCAGTGGTTTCCTCTCTCATGTAAATTTTCCTGCAGCTTTAAAGCACCACGATTGCTATTTGCAACTTTCAACTTGCAACTTTCTGGTTAACTGTGTTGTTTGCAATTCCTCTTCCTGGTGTTATTGATTGCAGAGATGTTTCCAAACAAAAAGGGAGTTCACCCTGTAAAGTTAGCCTGCTCCTCTTCCCCCCATGACAAGTTTCTACCCCAGCCCAGCTGGGCCTGGCAACCTTCACAAAATCCCTTTCCTGCAACGGAATAGTAAAAAAGGTGGAAGTATGTTTGTAGGGGTAAACACAGAAGAAAGTTTTTCACTAAAGATAATCATACACACACCATTTAAATTTAATTTTAGAACTGAATATTTTAATTACTCACTGTTACTGAGATTTTCAAGGTGATTTACAAAAGCCAAGGTCCAATTCGCCATTTATTTTTCTAGAGAGTTAGAAAACCAGCTTACACAAGCTGAAAAGAAAGATTTATTCACATTCACAGTTGCCGGTGGGGATTGTGTGAGATACTGTGCATTCACCTGCTTGTATTCCAGATGTGGTATTTAACAAATGCATGTCAGCAGAAGGGGTTTCATCTCATGAAGCTGGAGCTCAAACCAAACACATCTCAGCTGAACAGTCTCTGCCTCGTGTGTGACTTGACACAAGACCTGGAAGAGTGGGGATTATTTTAAATGTGGATTATTTAATTATTTTAAATTATTCATTTAAGTTATTTAAATTCTTTTAAAAATGTGCATGTCTGCAGTGGGGCTGTGTACACCTTAGGTTCCCACTGGATGATGAGCCACAAGCTCATCTCAGGTGCCCAAGGGGGCTGCCACGACCAGCCCAGGCAGACAACTGAGAAGGGAAACATAAAGCTCAAAGGAATAAATCCTGTCCCAAGTGTTGAAAAGGTCCCTCCTGGCCACCAGCCCTTTTCCTGAGACCTTCTCTTTCGTTACTGTGATGTGGCAACAGGTTGCCCAGAGAAGGTGTGGATGCCCCATCGTTGGGAGTGTTCAAGGCCGGTTTGGATGGAGCCCTGAGCAATCTGATCTAGGGGAAGGTGTCCTGCCCACAGCAGGAGGGTGGAACGAGAGGATCCCTTCCAACCCAAACCATCCTGTGGTTCTGTGACATGACCATGAGGTATGGTGGGGCTGAGCTGAGCTCCATGAGCTGTTGATGGAACAGAAATTGAGAAATCTGTTCATGGCTTTGGGCAAAGTGCTCCACTCAGGCTCATGAGCAGTACAACCACATGTTGCCTGTCCAGCTGCTTCTGCCAGAGAAGCTTCCTGTTCTTTCCAGGTCTTATCAACAGCTGCTGTGCAGAAAATGAACCCAGGCAATGGGAGCAGGAGTCACAGCTGGCTGTCTCCTCCTGCCAGGACAGAGAAGAACACCTTTGCTGCCATACTGTAGCTGCCCTTTACAGCTGCTCTCAGCTTCAAGCATGTCCTGCTGAGCTGCCAAAACCTCCTGAGCTTGTGGGACAGCCAGCCTTGCCTGGGGGGGAGTGTGGCTGCAGCTCACCCAGCTCCAGATACTGCTGCTTCTCCTGCTCTCCAGAAATTGTGCCAGAGGAAGAGCTCGGTGCAGTGGACAGGGCTGCTCATGGCTCAAGGAATGGTGTTGGATGGTGTCTGTGAGCTGCTCGTGGAATGTCTGCCCTGACTGCTGGCTGCTGCTCAGCCAGGCTGGGATCTGGGGGGATGTGTTAAATATGTTACATATCTTAGATATGTTACATGCCTGGTGCTGGAGACTGAGGGCAGCCAGTCCCTGTGCAGCACCATGGAACTGCATCAGCTGGGTCTTGCCTGCAGGTCTGGAGAGAGATCTTCTCATGGGATATCAGCCGCTTCAGGCATTCATCAGAAGAGTTCCCCAAATAAAAATAAATAGAGAGAGATATATGATTATGATATGATATGATATGATATGATATGATATGATATGATATGATATGATATGATATGATATGGATGATATAGATACAGATGCTGAAAACACCAGAGGATTCCCTTCACTGCCTAGCTCCTCCTGGAATGCTTCTTCTCCAGTAAACCCTACCGAGGTCCTGGGTAAGGAAGGACAGAGAAGAGCTTTTCAGCTGTTCACAGTGGGGCCCTCCATGCCTGCTTCTGGTGTGTTTGTAGCCTCTAATTCATCTGCTATGCACATTCCTGCAGAGCAAACACTCATGTTTTGCTGCCTACAGAAACAGGCTTGTTTGGTAGCTCCTGGAGGGGAAAACTATTTCTGCTATGTGCCCCCTGACATGTCTTCCCACAGCCTGGATCTGTCTGGTTGCTCTAGCCATGAAGTTGTCCTCCTATCACCACTTATACATTGCTTCAGACTTTTTGTACATTGCTTTTTAATTTACTGGGCTCTGCTCATGAGACTCAGTCCCTCAAAGAGACACCAAGCATTAGAATCTGGTACCAGTGACTCTGGATGCAGCAGTGAGGTTTAATGTCATTTTACTTGCACCTTGTTCAGAAGCTTAAGCCATTATTTGTTACTAACCATTTCAAATTTTAAAGGAATTTAAAGAGAATATTTAAAGAGAATTAGAAAGTGAATTTACAGTGAAATAGCCTAGCCCAGAAATCATTTACAGATGGATACGAAATTAATAACTCCTTTCTGTCTCTAACATACTTTGTCCCTGCTGAGTTGATTCTTTAATTCTCAGAGCAGTTAATTGTGAATCTACCACAAGTTCCTGAGTCCACCCCAGTTCCTTCACTGCAATGCTCTCCCAGACAAAACACACAGCTCTAGGTATGACAAGGGGAAATTCCTTCCTTTTTATTGGTAGCATTGTAAACCTGCTGTGGAAACTATGCAAACTGGTCAAAAGAGAGTGGCACCGTAAAAAAAAAATTATGGTTGAAAAGGAGGCAGAATCCAGAGTATTCAGGATGACACAATCTCCCTGCTCCCTCTCTTGGCAGGGGGAAGAGAATTCCTCATCCCTAATCGAAACCACACATATCTATCTCCCTCTGACCAGCACTCTGAGTGGCTACAAGCCCAGGCTGGGACTCAGAGCAGCAGAAGGGATGGATCCCTTCCCAGTTTTCCATACGTCACTGCTGCCTGTTACCAGCAAAGGGAGATGTCCTGCCAGCTGGGAGGTGGAGGTGTGTGCACAGGTCTCAACAAACAGCACTGCACTTGACAGCAGCAGGTGGAGATAAGAGCCCCGAGCTCCCAGCCCATGGGCAGGATGTGGCAGCACGCTGGAAAGTTCTCCTGAGAGCAAAGATGCCCCTGCCAGTGCCACTGCCCAAAAGCAGCTTTGCTTTAGTGGTGTCAGCTCAGTCCAGTTTGGTAAAAATCACAGAATCGCAGAATTCTAGAACAGATTGGGTTGGATGGGACATTAAAACTCATCCAGTTCCAACCTGCCTGCCCTGGGCAGGGACACCTTTCACAGGCTGCTCAAAGCAGCAGCAGGAGCTGCAGCACAGCTTCACCCGTGCATAACCAGAGAGGTGCCTCAGCCTGGCTGGGAGTGACCCACCTGCCCCAGTCCATAGCTGGCACTAAGGACAGACCCTTTTTCAGTGGCAGCCACTGTGCTTCAGGGACAAATTCCCCCTCACAAACCCCAGAGGGGCAGGGCAGAGGGGCTGGGCAAACACTGACTGTCCAGGCTTGCACACAGGTCCTGCCCACGCTGGGATCATCATGGGTTTGTGGGCACTGCTGTCAGCAAGAGCCTCGAGCACGCTGCACCCCTGGCTGTGTCCACAGGGACAGCTGCAAGGCCATCTCATCATCATCATCATCATCATCACCATCATCATCATCATCATCATCATCATCATCATCATCATCATCATCATCATCATCATCATCATCATCATCCCTCTCTGTCCCAGCCTCCCTCCTCTAGGCCACAAGTTGTTTAGATTAAACTCTCCATAATGTGTGGTTTCAGCTCCAGGTTCAGTGTTGCACAAAGAGACCATGTCCAATATTCCCCCTGAGTTAGCAGATGTTCTGAATTTGGCATGGAAATCTGTTACTCCCAGTTAAAGAGAATTCATATGATTAATGATTAATGTTGCTATCTGAATAATTACCTCATTCAGCCAGCTTTTCTTCTGGTTTTGCAAGAAAACGTGCCTGAAAAATGAGGACAAAACACTTTTTCTTTGTTATTGTATATGTGGAATAATATTTCTACTAAAAAGAAGAAAGCAAGTTGGAGAAAAGAAATAACTGACAAGTTTCCACAGTGGTTGTGCACACATGTTCTCTCCAACATTTATCCAGGACCACAGTCCCTCTCAAAATCCATTAGAGACCTGGTGCTTAGGAAAACCTTCCTCATGAAGAATGAGCATTGTTACATGCATTGAAAAATCTAAAGTTTCAGGTGTAGATTATCTGAGCTGATAACCATGCACACAATATTAGATTTCTATAAGCAATTTCTAGACAAAAGCCCCTTTCAGCCAACTCGGTGACAAGGTTTCCTCTACATTTGTGCATGCACATAAGTGAACATTGTTTTAAGTCCTTTTTGTGGAATATATTAATTTAGCAGTGGAAATACAAATTTTTAAGGAAAAAAATTAAATATTTATATTTTCAGCCAGTATTTTGGCATTCGGGATTTCTTACTCATGAGCCATCAACATTTTCTGTAGTTACCAGAACATGTAGACAAAATACATTTCAAGAAAATCCAGTCTTGCATTTAAGGAAGGCAATGTGGCAAACCTGATGCTTATCTTGTCAGAAAGCCTCCAAAACTGACCCAAGGAACTGTCACTACAGAAATCTAGCCTAGACAGAAAAAAAAATTGTTCTGGGCTGTAGTATAAACCTCAGCCAGACATATCCGTACAGTGGCCAAGGGCCAAGACATCTTTTTCAGAGCAGTCATGCCCCTGACATCCAGGAGGACATTCTGATGGAGTTGGTGAGCACAGGGAGAGCTGGTTGAGGATCATGAAGAGGTCCTGCATTGAGTGGCCAGGTTCTGTTCAGGTGTAAGATGTCAGATTTACTATTTGGAAGTGCCACAGAGGAGGCACAACAGCCAGGTTGGGCTCAAGATCAGGTATTCGTGATTCAAGAGAGGGAGTTCAGCCTTCAGCCCGTCAGAAAGGCATGTTAGGAATTCCCAGAAAAGGGGCTGAGATCAAAACAGAAAATATCTTTTCTTCTGCTGAGTGGCTCTTTCCTATCACTTGTGGTTCTGGCTCACAGTTGAAAGACTTTAAACAAAAATGATTGAGGAGGGTGAAAAGGAGCATCTTGCAGGAGAGGAGAATAAACCAGATCTGGAATCTTGACTCTGGGAAAGACAGGGCAAATGGAGAAGCGTGTTACAGATGTATAAGAAAATTGTGGATACTATGTAGAAGGAATGGTTCTGGGGGGCAATTGTTCATTGCTTCTCAAAATACAGAAATTGGAGTTATCTTCTGGAAAGTTTATAAAGAAATTGGGGGTATCTCCTCAATCGATGACACAGTCATTTCAATGAAGGGAACAGAGATATTTCTCAGCTGATTACGGGTGTAACAATCTTTATCTCCGTACTTACATCTTCAATCTGCGAGTGTATACGATCTTCCCCCCCATCCCTAACTTCTCCCCCGCTCCGTGCCCGAGGAGCGATGCCGCTCCTGCCGCTGCCCGGTGCCGCATGCCCGGGGTGATGCGCAGCCCCCGAGCCCATCCCCGGCCGGAGACGAACCCGGCCCGCCCGGCCCGCGACCCTCCCCGCCCCGGGCGGGCGGTGTCTCCGCGGCCCCTGCGGCGCCTTTAAGCTGCCGCGCGTGATGTCACAGCGCTTGGAAGCCGCGGGCGCGGAACGCCGAGCGCTCGGAGCCCGCACGGCCGCGGGAGCGCCGCCCGCGGGGACCCCAGCCCGGCAGGGACCCCCAGCCTGGCAGGGACCCCAGCCCGGCGGTGACCCCAGCCCGGCGGTGACCCCAGCCCGGCAGGGACCCCAGCCCGGCGGGGACCCCCAGCCCGGCGGGGATCCCAGCCCGGCAGGGACCCCAGCCCGCAGCATGGGGAGCGTCCAGGTGCAGGAGTTCGTGGCGGGCTTGGTGGGCGGTGAGTGATGCGGTGAGCGCACTGGGCGGGGAGGCAGCGAAGGGCGCACGGCGGAGGTGCCCGGGGATAAAACCCTCAGTGTCACCCAGGGTCTGTGCCTCCGCCCGGCGTCCCCCACGGTTTGCTTCGCTTTGGCTCGCAGGCGCGGTGTAATCCCACTTCCATCTGCGGGACAGATAAAATTCAAGTTTGGAATGTGTGATGCTGCTGTGCGGGGCAGAATTCCAGAGGCCCCCGCATGCCCCCGGCTCCCGCCGGCTCTCCCGTCCTTGTCCCGTGGCTGGAAGCGCCGCCAGGCTCGGAGGGAGCTCCCCGTGTCCCCATCCCCGGGAGAGACACTGCCGGGCTCTCACCCCACCGCCGCCACCGGGCTAATGGCCAGGGCAGGCATTGATCCTGTCTGCTGGGAATTCCGATGGCAAACACCGGGAAACAGGTTAATAGAAAGCAAAAGAAGCCAAACGTCACAGAGAGGCGTCAGTAATGGGACAAGGTTTACGGAACTGAGAGATGTCCGCTGGGTCTGGCAGCTGAGGGGGTGAGCAGCTCTGCTGCCCCCCGGGCTGCGGCAGGACAGGGCCACTGTGGCACCAGCCACGGCAGAGCAAACCTGCTCAGGTGACCCTTCAGGCCCCACACAGGAGCAGGGTGTGAGGTGGCTCACACGTGTCCTGCCAGATGAGGTTAATAAGTTAGCAGACTAAAAAACCTCTCCCAAAAGTTTGTGTGAGCAGCTGATTTCTGGCTCTCTGCAGGCTGTGGTTGCTCTCTCTGCCCCGTTGCCCTGTGCTGTTGCAGCACACCCCCAGCAATGGGACAGGATGTCCTGGGAGGTGAACAGCCACCAGCGCTCAGCAGCAGTGGCAGCTGAAGGTTTTCATGCACAGCACTGGATCATGGGTGGTTCCAGGTCCAGGAAGGAAGGGGACATTTTTAACACATTTTTAGAAAAGCCATAATGTGTTGACCAAAGACATGATGCTCTTTTTAGTATTAACCCAGTATGCAGTCCCCAAACCACCTGTGGGCACTGGTTTTCACAGACATCTGCTGGTGAGGAAGCGTCACAATTTACCCACTCTCCACAAACCCTAAAACTTGCCAGTGGTGTTTGCAACAAACACACAAACCCATGTCCTGGCCATAGCACGCAGGTGTTCCATTCTCCTAGAGAAGAGGGAAACCAAACTGCTCTGTGCTGCCACGAGAGCTCCTGGCAGTGAGCAGTGGGAGTAGGTGGGTGAATGGGAAGAGAATATGGACCAATTTCTCCCCAGAGAACCAGGGAGGAAGGCAGGATGGCACTGGAGAGATCTATAGAGAGCAGGATCCTCTCTATCTGAATCCTCTCTGACAGATATCTCTATAAACTGCTCTTAAAACAGCAAAGGATGAGGAGCTCTCAGGTCCCATTAGCAGTCAGCCAGGACATCACTCTGAGCCAGGAGAAAGCATTGCCTTGTGTCAAACAGGACTCCCACCATTCTGAGGCTAAAAATTTGTGTGAGCTTACAGAAGAGCAAAAGGGGTTGGTCCTGCACAGGATACACAAACATGACCTCTTCTCTGTTGCCTTTGGGATATAAAGCTGAAGGAGTCCAGGAGAGTGTACACAGAAAAGTGTTTAAGCCCTTGCTAGGCCCCTTACAACTGTTCCTATGGCAATCTCTCCTCTAAACCCATTGCATCCTGTCCTGCTACAAAAGCTTCAATGTTTTGCATAATACTTTGCTTTCATCCCCAGGAGTTGCCAGTGTGGTTGTGGGCCATCCCCTGGACACGGTCAAGGTAAAACACTTTGAACTGTGTTCACATGTCACCACCCAAACCTCCAGCAGTTCAGACCTTCTCGCTAGCTGATGCATCCAAGGACCTTCACTTATCCCAAAGGGGAACTTGGAATGTTTTAACAGACTTTCTTCCTCTCCAATGCTCATTTTGGATGAGAAACTTAAAGAACAGACTGATACATGCAAGTTCCTCTGTGGAGACTTAAAGCTGAAAATTAACCTGGCCTTACTTAATGTGTGGTTCACTGAACAGTTCTGCCAATGTTTTATTGAACTTTGCCACAGACTAGTATTCAAAGGGCAATGAGGGAACTGTATTTGTTTTGCTGCAGGCACACTTTTATGTTTTCCTAGTGCTGGTAACGTTGGAAGGGCAGAGTGCTGAAATTGTTATCCCAGGGCTCTGACACAGTGTTTATGATTCCCACATGATAATTATTCCTCCAATGGAAGGATTTAGAGAAGTAAGAAGGTATTTGTCAGCATGATGCAGACAAGCCCTTGCTTGTGCATCCTGACTCAACCAAGCTGACCATCCTTACTGATGCAGAGATAGGGAGGAGGATCCTGATCCTTCCTTTTCTTGCCCAGGCATTTCTGGGCAGCTTTCATTACTTTAGCTTCTCTGCCCTTCTTGGGGTTGTTCAGCCTGAAGAATAGAAGGCTCCAAGGAAATCTTTTTGTGGCCTTCCTGTGTACTTGAAGGGGGCCTAAAATAAAGGCAGAGTTTTTAGCAGGGCTCATTGCAATAGGACAAGGGGTACTGGTTTTAAACAGAGAGGGAATAGGTTTAGATTGGATATAAATAAGTCATATACAAAAAAGGTGGTAAAACACAGGCACAGGCTGCCCAGAGAGGTGGGGGGATGCCCATCCCTGGAAACATTCAAGGACAGGATGGATGCTCTGACAGGTTGCTGCTCTGAGCAACCTGGTCTAGTTGGAAAAGTCCCTGCTTACTGCAGGCAGGTTGGACTAGATGACTTTAAAAGATCTCTTTCAACTCGAGCTAGTCTAAAGTTCTGTGATCTGTGTTCCCTGCTCTGGTTCAAGCCTGGCCCTGGCACCAGGCAGGGCTGCCAGGTGTGGCAAACCAACAGCCACTGGTTGTGTTGGCACCTTACAGACCTTTGGAGGGTGATGCCAAGGAGGCAGGGCCCAGCATGGCCCACACCCCTCCCCAGCCACCCCCTTGCACACACCAGGCTCTCCTGGGATCAGGAGATGCCCAGCCAGCCCTGTTCTTTCTGAGCTGCTAAAGTGGTGCCAGTCCCAAGGGCATCCCTGTGCAAAGGTGGGTACAGACCCACGCAGGAGGAGGCACAAGGCTGCCCACACCACCCAGCCATGGGCAGGGCACAGGCAGGCTCTGCCCAGCTCTGCCAGGGCAATCCCCATCTCAGGCTGGTCATGGCTGCATTGCCTGGCTTGGGGGAGTTTGGCTATGAGAATCCTGCTCAGAAACATCGAGTTCCTGGATGCCAAGAAAGAGCAAGCCCATCCTTCAGGGGTTATAAAGACAACTGTCAGGCTGCCCCCTCTGTGGCTCTGGGCAAGGCTTTGCCTCAGGAATACCAAGTAGGCAGACTTGTTATATTTCAAATTCAGGAGAGGAAAGTAGAAAAGAGAGTTTTTACACAGCACTAGGCCAGCAAAGGGGCTACTCAGCAGCATCTGCAGCCCCCAGGGGATCAGGGGGGATGAGGCAGAACTTAGTATAAGGCTCTGTGGGGTTAGTGGCATCTACACCACAGTTCCCATCCAGCCACCTCTTCCCTCTTCAGCCACCTCTTCCCATTGTTGCAGCTTCCATCAAACCCTAGCAGGTTTTTTTCCCCATCTCCTTGCAAAACTCTAAAAGTTGTGCCTTTATTCACTTTTCATCCTACCCATTGCATTCACTTCCCCAGAACTTTCTTGAGCTTCTGGGTGTCACCCAAGAGCCCTATCTAATCAAAACATAACAAAAAGGAGAACTTTCCAGAGGCATACCCATTCTGGTATAGCTGACCTTCTCACAGATGCCAGCAGGGATTTCAGTGCTGGGTGTTAACAGATTAGCTAAGGGACATGTGTGTGAGAACCAGATTGTGAGAACACTCAGTTGCCCCCAGTTACTCAAAAAATATATTAACTTGAACCTCTAAGTACCTGGTTACTGGGTAAGAGTTAAAAAAAACAAGCCCATGGAGGCAAAGTGGAAATGTCTAGGCTAAGATGAAGCCAGGAGGGAACTCAGGGCTGGGCACTGGGGTCACCTTGTCCTGGGTAGCTCAGAGTCCAGCCACCTTCCCCTGTCCTGTTACCCCAGTGTGAGCCACGGTGTGCCCAGTCTGCACCCATGGCCTGGACCTGCCCACACTGCACAAGATGTGTTGTGTGAGCCATGGCAGCATCTTCATGTACCAGCTTGTTCTGAGTGCTCAGGAAATATTCTGCTTTTGCTGCTACTTCTCTGTGGCCTCTGGCCAGGCCTGGAGCAGAGTGGGGATGCTCCATGTGTGCACACAGCTGCATGGAGCCACCCTGGGCTGAGGGGTGAACACACACTTTGGTCCCTCCTGCTCCTGCCAGGGTCCCACAGAGGCACTGGCAGCCTCTTGCAGGGCTCTGGGCCAAATGATTGTGCCATCCTCCCTGCTGTTTGCCATCCAAAAGCTTCCACCAGTCATGAACTCTGGCAGACACACATTCCTTTGGGCTTTAAATTCCCAAATAATTTCCTGCTTCACCCTGGTGTAAATCAGGGCTGAGCCAGTGGAGGGGATTGGACACCATCCCTCCAGTGCAGGTTGGCAGTGTCCCTTCAGACTTCACTGCTAGCAGCAGTGCCAATAAATATTGTCAGAAATGTTGTCTCTATTTGCTAAAAACATTCCTGATGGAGCATGTGTGTCTTTCTATAAAAAATGAGCTCTGGCCTCAGCCAAGATGAAGCCTGAGGCGTTGTGGAGTGTTTCCATTTCCTTGCACACCTCTAACATCCCTTGTTAGGATGATTCTAGTGTAACCTTGAGCAGCTTGAATGAAAGACAATCTAAATGTATACATATGAGAAGGGGAAATGCTTAATCCTGTAGGCTTTGTTGTTACTCACGTGCCATTTCTTACATCTGTTGGAAGATGTATAACCAATTCGCTTTCCAGAAATGTCTTTTTTTTTGAAATTTTATGAAACTGTGGTTTTGAGTGAAGCATGGAGAATTTCTGAGATGGTGCTGAATTGTTTTAGCTCCAATTAGTATCCCTGGGTCTTAAAATCCACCTTGGAGCAGAAGGGCCTCAGAAGTCTCCCAGAGGAGCTCACCTCTCCTCTCTTTGCAACACATCCCAGCCTTCTCTGAGAGTCTCCAAAGGGAGAAGACCACACCACTCTCCTAATTTCCACATAAATCAGGCCCTTGCTCATGACAGCACTGCTGTGCTGGGTCAGGGTGGCTGGTCCAGACTGGAGAGCAATTTGACAGTCATTGATTCCAGATGTTGCAGAGAGCTTCAGGCTGTGAGATCCTGCTTAGCCTTGCTTCTGGCAAAGTTCAAGAGGGTGGATGCACATAGATCTTATTTTATTGCTCAGCTCTCTTTACGACTAAGGAAGGACTTGCTCTCAAAGCAAAGTACACATTGTTTACGTAGCATGAGCCTCCATTGGGCTGGAAGCATAGGATTTTAATCACATTTTACAAATGTCTTTTGCAGACTCGTTTGCAAGCTGGACAAGGATATGGAAATACACTCAAGTGTATTCTCACTGTGTACAGAAATGAATCTGTAAGTACTTCATCCTACTTTAAATGTGCTGGTAGAAAGTGCAAGTCAATAAATAGATAAATACATAAAGCAATTGTACAAAATGCTGTTGACATCAGCGTTATATAAAGACCAATAAAGTTTATGTAATTGAGCCTGCAAATCCCTACAGCCTTCTCTTGCTTAACTCTAAGGTAATCTACTTGGTGACTCCTATAGGGAAAAGAGAGATCCCTGGCATGGAAGGATCAGTCTCCACATCAGTTGCATCCACAGTTTTGCCTGATCCCACTGGCAAAGGTCTCCCAGAGGGATTTTGCTGACTTTGGTGAAGCCAGAACAAATACTGTCTCAATGAGGCACTTCTATGTGTGTTCCTGTGCTTTTAACCATATCCTGTATTCTGCACAATCTTTATAAGTCTTTAGCAGCATGGACCAATTTCCTCTGCTCAGCATGTGCAAACAGTTGGTTCCAGGAGACATCTGCTACTTGGCTTTGCATTTCATCCCTGACTATGGCAGGGGATTGGAATGAGATGACTTTCCAAGTCCTTTCCAACCCACACCATTGTGTGATTCTGTGAACCTCCTAAAAGGTGGTTGTAGTCAGGTGGGGTTGGTCTCTTTCTCCAGGTAGCAACTGGCAGAATGAGAGGGCACGGTCTTAAGCTGTGCCAAGGGAAATATAGGTTGGATATTAGGAGAAAGTTTTTACAGAAAGAGTGATAAAATACTGGAGTGGCCTGCCTGGGGAGGTGGTGGAGTCACCATCTCTGGATGTGTTTAAAAAAAGACTGGATGTGGCACTCAGTGCCATGGTTTAGTTTGAGGTGTTTAGGGCTGGGTTGGACTCAATGATCCTGGAGGTCTCTTCCAACCCAGCGATTCTGTGAATTCCATGAATTTCTAACCCGATAGACAAGTCGGGGTTTACACTGCTCAGTCCTGCTCAGCCTCCTAAGCCCTGCTCCCTTTCCTGGGTAGCTGGCAGGCTTCTTCAAGGGCATGTCCTTCCCGCTGGCCAGCATCGGCATCTACAGCTCGGTGGTGTTCGGCGTCTTCAGCAACACGCAGCGCCTGCTGAGCCAGCTGCGCCACGGCGACCCGTGCGCCGCGCCCGCGCTCGCCGACATGGCCCTGGCCAGCGTCGTGGCTGGGGCCATCTCCGTGGGCATTGGCACCCCCGTGGAACTGGTCAAGATAAGGCTACAGATGCAAACACAGCCCAGCACCAAAGGTAGGAAGTGAGAGTTTCTTCTTCTTGTCTATGCCCGTCTTTGGTACATGCGCAAAGCTTTGGAATGACTTTGTTTGAGGCCAGGCTTTCTGCTGCCTTGTGCTGCTGCAGTTGGGCTAAAAATCCCCCCTTTTGCCGGAGGATGGACCCCATCCTGCCCAGCTCAAGGGTAGGGTTTTTATCAATGGCATTTCCAGCCAGTTGGGATCTATAAGGAACATGAGGCAGGTCTGCTCAAGACCAGAAGCTGCAGAAACTGAGTCCCTGGGCTGTGGGGTCCCCTGGAGATCCCAGCAGCAGCACCATGGCTGCCAGCTGCAATGCCAGCTCTCCCTCTCCTTCTGCATGCTCTCAGTCCCATATATATTTGCCCATAAACCTCTGTTATTCCACCCTTCTCTGTTCAAAATCAGAAGTTTCCCATTTACATTTAAAAAATGCTGACTTATTTCACACAGGGTGCCAGACAGCCCAGGTGTGAGCAGGATGGGTCAGGAAGGGACACAAGCAGGATGGCAGTGGGTGGCTGTTCCCTGTCCACAAGCTGCAGGCAGAAGGAGCTGCCTCAGCTCTTGGCAGCAGCTGAATTCCATTGCAGGCTGCCAGAACCCCACCAGAGCACATGCACAGCCAAATGAAGACATGGAGCAGCTTCAGAGCTGAACAGCTTGGAGTTCAGCATTTCAGCTTTCTCACAATTGCAGTCATGGTGTTTAACTGTGAAATGCTGGCATTTTTCTGTTGCTTTGATAAAACAGTATTATGTCCATTTTTAAAGCCTCCATGCATCTTAGCAACCTAATGCCTTCTAAAAAAACAACTTGGTCCAGATGGGAAGGGCCAGACTGAAGATGTTAAAGCTTTCAAAGATGTGACTTGGCATAAGTTGAAGTTAAAATCCATGAAAATTGGGTACATTGCCTTAAACTTATTTGGAAGTCTCACTGGGCATATACCTATTGGGAGGTATGCCACGCCTCTAAGAAAAGATTGTCTTGAAGTGTCTAAATTTTTTCTGAAAATAGACCTAAACACTCTCTCCTAAAACTTTTCCCCCATGCTATCTGTTGACCCCAGCAGAAGAAACTGGCTGAGAGTGACTTCTAATCAATGGTAATGGGCTTTGGAGAGGAGTTCTGTGGCAATATATTATTCTAACAGTTGTTTATATAATTTTTTTTTTTGTAGCAAACGTTAAACTAAATTCCACAGTTTCTAGATCTCCTGTGTACCGAGGCTCAATTCACTGCTTTAGGACAATCCTACAGAAAGAGGGGATAGCAGGAGTGTACCGAGGCAACGTAGCAATGCTGCTGAGGGATGTTCCCGGGTACTGCGCCTACTTCATCCCGTACACATGGTTCTGTGACTGGATAACTCCTGAGGGAAGCATTTCTCCTAACGCCTTCTCTATCTGGATGGCAGGGGGTGTAGCAGGTAAGCACCTTTACTTCCTCACAGCAGTGGCAAAAGAGGAGCAGGAAGTTTCTCAGGGCAGATTATGAGGGTGACTCAAAGGCCACCGCATCCTCCTGAACACCAGCAGAGGACACGGGACTGAACGACCTTCCCTCCCCAGGGCAGGTCTCCCTGGCACCACTGCTGCACTTTATGACTTGACAAACTTTATGGAAGTTGTGTTATCAGACCTTCATTGGGCTCATTGTCAGTGAAGAGGAGAACAGACAGTGCCTTCATCTCCCTGGATGCCTCAGGGCAGCCTGCCAATCACATTGCCAGGGATATGTGGAAGCCAAGATGCCTCCAGACAAGGACTTCAACCTGTTGGCTGCCCACCAGGAGGGTGTGCACCTACCCACACCTACCAGAAGCCCAGTTGACTGTTGGTGATCTTTTTTGCATGTGTACACGTGCCAGTAAAACTGGCATGTGCCTCTACCACCAGGTGAAAGGTCACCCCTACTCCCACTCCCCACTTCTTGGCCATTTCTAAATTGCAGATCCATAAAGGCAAGTCAATCCTTCACTCAGGTAATGATAATAAAATGCTTTCTCTGCTTCTCCTCAAATAAAGTGGCCCCGATGCCTCTGGATAGCTTTTCTAGTGTCCCCCAGCTCTCACATAGGTCCAGACAAACTCTTGTCTGTCCAGCTGGGCCAAGGATTGCAGTCATGTACTGATCTTTCCAGAGGCAAACCATCCCACTCAGCTGCTGATCAATGGAAATAGGCATTTCTTTAGAGGAATGACAGCATTTCTCACTGTGTGGAGCCTAATCCTGGCAGCCTGAGATGCACCTACCCGTTATTTGTATCCTCAGCTCAAACTTTATTTTACAATGGAATTGTCAGAAGACTCAGTTTTTTCTGAAATCGTCACAAGTGGCAGCTCAGGCTTTTCCCATGCCATGTCCATGTTCCACCAGAAGCACAGCAGAAAATGTGCATCTGATCTGCATCTGATCAGGAGCATAGCCTCCAAAATTGGAACACTTCTTCCAGAAACAGAGAACGCTGTCCCAGAAATATGTTTTCTGTGCCTGAGCAGGGTAAATGCCCTGACATGAAAATCACATGAATATGATGTGATAGATGTGAATTTCTGACTTCACGGACCTGCGGGCAAGGAAGTATAGTGAAGGAATTATTCAAATACCTCTGCATTTTTCCAGGAGCTGTTTCCTGGGCAGTATGTACTCCAATGGATGTTGTGAAAAGTCGACTTCAGGCAGATGGAGTTTATTTAAACCAGTACAAAGGGGTCCTTGACTGCATGTTGCAGAGCTACAAGAACGAGGGCTTAAAAGTAAGTGGCATTTGAAATTAAATCTGGTTATTAGGTATTTAATTGTCAATTGGAAAATACAGTGTCTGTTAAATCTGCAGTGTTGAGAGACAGCTAAAGCCAGTCAGTGCTAAATTATAGTAGGTAATTATAGTGTAGATTTCTTCTAAATCAAAATAGTGAGAGTAATAATGCATATTACATAATAAAGAAATGAATGACTGGGGGTCACACACTGCTGGTGTAATTAACTTCAAACAACATTTCATATTAGTGCACTTAATTATGGATGTAATTTGACTTACCATAAATCAGAGTCAGAAAGTCTTACCTCTGTGATTCTTCTGCAAAATTCAGAGGTCAAATGTTTCCCACTGACTTTGGTGTCAATGAACTGATTCCAATGGGACTATCCTGGCACTCTTGGGTGTGTCTGGTCACCTTGGGCAATGCTTTGGTGGAACTAATGCTGCGTTTGCACTCCTCACCCTCATTCTGCACCAAGACAGAGTCGATTGTCAGCGTTCTTAAATCAGAATTGCTTTAGTTTCGAACACCAAGAAGGGCTGCATGCCAAACAACTTATCTCCCTTTTCTGACTTTGTCTGTTAGTGTAATAAAAGATATTTGTTCTACCTGCAAACTTTGCCTCAGTTAAATGTGAATAGCAGAGAATAAGGGTTTGCAGCTTCATTGTGTTGCCAAGGCATGGTTGTGGAAGTAACGTCTTCTGATACTGAAATAAATCTGTATTTATAATCGGAACAGCACGTCGTCTCTTAGCCCCAAAGTGTTCATTTGCACATTCTGAAAGAAATGTAACAAGTTAAACAAGTTACAAACAGGAAAATAACCTGCAAAATCACAAGTCAATGTGATTTCAGTATTTGCCAACATGCCACTATGTTATGCCAGCTGTCACAGGAGCCTGTGGTCTGGTTCAGCTTTTGCTTCTGAGTGAGGAAAGTCACATTCACGTGAAGCACAAGCACCTGGAGAGATGCTGAGGAATGTGCTTGGACAGTCATATGGGGGGCAGAGTGCCCAGGCTCTATGGTACCTGCCTTGTGCATTCCAATCTGTGTGCCCTTCCACAGCAGGGTGGCTGAAATGGGAATTTACATGGGTTTTCCCTTCTCTCTCTGTCCTCATCCTCTGCCCTCCTTGTCCTGCCTGAATTACCAACTAAAAGAGCTTTCTTGATGGAGTTCTGTAGTTTTTCACATCTGTCACCTGTCCCAAAGCCATCAGTAGGACTGAGTAATTAGTTGATAGCAAGATTGGATTCTTCTCTCATAAGGAAAATTTTTTAAATTTTGGGAGACTCACAACTGACAAATAAATGGCAAACCCAGGGCTGGATGTTTTCATTTTGGGACAAAGGAACAGCATTCTCAGTGGTAGAAATAATTGCCTGATGTACACAAAGAAACACAACAATACTCTTGTCTTTCTCTATAGCCAGGTGTCTTCATTCTGATAAGAAAAAATGCTTGCCTCTGGACTTTTCATCCTAAATCTTCATTATTATTTAACTTGGGTCTCTTGTGTTAGTTTATGGATAATGCAAAAACATTGAATTTCCTCCCAGAAACTTCTCTTTCCTAACAAAATAAAACATCCCAGTAAATCAAATAATATCCTAAATGTCCCAACAATGCAGTTTCACATTGCAAGCTTTATCTAAACAATGTGAACATGTTTTGATTCTGTCTCAAACAAGTCAGCACTATGCTCGGGACTTATTGGACACAGGATATGATGATTACTAGAGTTCAGTAAGTTCAGGGGAAAAATTGGTTGTATGCTTAAATCTAAGGGCTTCTGATCTCAGGGGCAAGGTTTTTCATGGGTTTTTTGGGTGGTTTTTTCTTTTTATTGTAGCTGTGGGAAATTTGCTGTTATAAAGAGGTTTAATTGCTGATGTTCCTTTTCACATCTATTGTGAACTTGTGTGACTAGTGACTTGTGATCAGCCTTGGTGGTTAATGGAGTGATTTTGTGAGAAACAGGCCAGCAGAGATACCCCTTGGAACCATCATTCTGTGAGCAGACACAAAGGGAGCAGTTTGTGCACATCCTTGCACACACCAGGGTGTGGTGTTTGTGGTGAGGAGGGTTCAAAGGGAGACCAGTAAAGGCCAGAAGTCAGGAGTGACAGGGCTTTTTCAAAAGCACTCTACTCTTCAGGCATTTAAAAGCCACATAATCTTTCACTCTAGTACATGCCAGCATCTTTCAAAAAGAAATATGTTGACCAGAAAAAGGAAATCTTGAAGCTGGTATTTATTAACTTAATTAAAGAAAGTACTGAGTTACGTATCAGTGTTGAAGTTTGACCTTAGGAAGACACATGGCAAAATTTCAGCTTCTATCAAATATTTTTCCCAAAGGCAGTAGTGAGAGAGTTCTCAGCAAGGTACAGCAGAAGCCTGGTTTTCAGTTGATTGAGAAATTCTTTCTATGCTCAAAGGTGAAACCTGAAGAATTGTCCCTGCACGGCTGGGCTGGCTCGCAGCCACACCACGCCCTCTCCACTTGCCAAACATCTTCTGTGCCCACAGACCCAGCCCCGGGGGCCAGAGCACTTCCTGCATGAAAACAGAGCCTTCTTGTACCCTGGGCTTACATAAACATGTATGATCCCCACATGTTTATGTATGCCAGTGGAAGGAAGGCCAGGTTGGACAAGGCTTGGAGCAATGTGGTCTAGGAGAGGTGCCCCTGTCCATGGCAGGAGGTTAGAACAAGGTGAGCTTGAAGGTCCCTTCCAACCCAGAGCACTCTGTAGTTCTGTCACCCTAAGACTGTAGCGAGGTAGGACAACACTGGAAGACGTGTTAGATTTCTTGCTTTCTGTTTTATACCAGTTCTATGAGGCCATTTTTTACCCTTTACCTCTCTAACTCTGGCTGGCATCTACAGATGGGGGTCCATAGGGAGCACAGTGATGCCAAACCAGTGACTTCTGCCCCTGTGTGCCCCTTCCCCAGTGCAGACTTCAGCTATAACCAGCAGTTGGAACATATCTTCCAAGCAAACCCAAAAGATTTGGTTCTTCAGAATCCCACCATGACTTCATTCAATGTTTTCTTCCTCTTCTTAAAATAGTCAGTATATTCCTATGCTCTAACCTTGCTCCATTCCCAACAGGTCTTTTTTAGGGGCCTTTTGGTCAATACAGTGCGAGGATTCCCATCGAGTGCAGCCATGTTTCTTGTCTATGAACTTTCTCTCAAAGCAATGAAAAAGATGGCAAACTGAGACCAATCCCTAACTCTCAGGTCAGCACATAAAGACCCCCTAGATTTATTAAAATTCCAGAATTAATCTTTGAATCAAATAGAGTTGCAGTTGTATAGATCCTCTGAAAATCGTAAAACTTCCATGGGTACCTACACCTGAATTGCCAAACACAGTTTGGGGCTGTGGGATTCAGAGCAGATTGCAAATGTGCCAATGGATTTTAGTTTCAGTCCACATCTCCTGAAGTTCCACTGTAATCTGTTCTGATTATTGTGATTATTTTAATTACTATCAATCAGAAACAAGAATTTGAAAGGAAATTATTCTCTAATATTTTATAAGTTTTGAAATATAATTTTTATTATAGTCCCTGCACAGTATTTTTTCCTCACTTGTTCCACTCCCAAAGATATGAAATTAAGCTCTTTCAAAGTGCCTTGACTATCAAGTCACTGTTTCGCTCTTTCCCTCATTAACTTAGCATTGCATAAAGGAGCAGAATTATAAATACCTGATTAAAGAAACTTTTTTAGCAGCTAGATACTTTTTCTTGACTGTCTTTGCTGTTTTCTGCAGTACTTCATAAATCTCCTTTTTTCTTACTTCAAAAGGGTTGCCAGGAAGACCAGAAAGTCTTGTCCTTTCCTGAGCCAGACCAGCAGTGCAGTGTTGGTGAGGGCTCAGCTGCTCTGACCGAAGACTCCCGTCCTGCACCTGCAGCAGCAGCTGTGGACACGTGGTCAACAGAGGACTCTGAAAATCGCACCAGCTCCATCAAATCCAGGGACTATTTTATTATCAAATCTTCCACTATTGGCTAAGAACACCTTAATGATTCTGGTGGTGGTGGTGGGCTTCTTCACCAGTGACATTTTTGCTATTGAACCAGGAAGACAACTTACTTCCCTTTCCCAAGGGATGTACCCAAACACAGCCCACCTCGAATCACCAAGGGAGTGTCTTTTGTACAACATGGTGTTAAATCACTCATATTCTTTGGTGAACAAGGGAAGGAGGAAATGCAGTGGGTAAACAGGTGCTTTTTCTGTAGGAAAGTCTGGATTCCCACCAAATCCTAGCTCGCTTTCAGGTTCAAAGAAGTGGATGACTCCTCCCATACAAACACTTGTGTTCTACAACACGGTTTGGCAAATTTAACACATTATCATGAAAAATCTAAAGGCTTCAACAACTTCAGTCTGTTATCAAAAGTATAAATTAGATTGGGAAACAGGAGGATGTTAAATTCAGAGACTAAGCTGCTTTTTTTATACAGAAATCAATAAAACAAACCTGCATTTCATATAGAAGGCTGCCTGCTAATTTACACACCTTGCCTGGTGCAGCCCTCCAGGGACTGGCTTGAGGTATCTCATTAGAGCTTCTGAGCTCCCTGACATGACTTGCCAGCTGCCAAAACCTGCAGATAGCACTTTGTAGCCATGAGCAGACCATCACCAAAGGCAGTCTCTTTAGGATACAGTACACTTCAGACCTCTATCTCTTTGCTGGAATCCCACTGAGACCACTGGGGCAGGTCCAGTCTCTCTTTGGTCTACCTCAGCCTCTTAATTATTCCAAGATCTTTTACATCATGATTATTTCTCCTTATGCTGTTAAATATCCTTATGATCTATATTCTAACCATGGAGCTTTTGAAGCCAAAGCCCAAGAAGGACCAGCTTTGCTGTGACAAGAGGACTCTGGTGGCACTGGCAGGAGAGGCCAAGAGGGCTCACATGCAGATGGACACATGACAAGGGGCCATAATCTAGGACAACACTTCATCTGGGCAATGTTCTAGAGGAACATTTCTGGAGAAGAGCTCTGGGGGAAAAGCCCAGTGATTGCAGTTTCAGCAGATGCCTTCAAAAAAGGGTTTCTGAAGACAATGTGGATTAGCTGTCCAGCTTTCCTCTGCAAAATGAGGAGAAGAGAAACTCCTATGTCCTCTTCCCTGGAGGAAGGGGGGAATTGGTCACAACACTTGAAGATCTCAGCAGAAAGTGCCTAGAACTTTGGGTCTGGAGCAGTACTTGGAAATGGGGCCACCTTCTTTGGGGTCCTCATCACTGGGGCCCAGATTAAAAACAGAAGTGTGGGTGGCTCCCAGAACTGGCATTAAAATGGGGAAGAAACAGCTGGTGTTGCTTTATCTCAGGACTTCACTGTGAGAAGGCTCACAGTGCCTTTGACCTTTAGGATACATGGAACTATTTTTGATAAACAATATGGAAAAAATTGATGAGCCTTCACACAAGTATTTGTTGCTGGCTGCATTTAAGGATTCATCCTTTCCATGTTGCCTATTTTAATGCATGTATGTAAAACATGTTTTTTAAATTGATAATACCATGTGTCTCCAGGGATAATACTTGAGCAGACTTGTTTCTTAAATGCAAATAAATGGTGTGTTCATGTGCCTGCATAATGTAAAATGGACCATGAAGGAATCAAACTGATGAGTTCACAAAAAGCTGTGTATCTGCATGAGTCTACCGTCATGGTGCCCAGGTTTGATCCATTCAGTGCTCTCTGGGTGTATAACCCTGAGACCCAGGTTGGAGTTGCATGGTGATATTTCATGATATTATTCAGCCAATTAAACCGATTTTGAGATTGGAGCCCAGGATTTGCCTGGACAAAACTCTCATGTAGCACACACCTGCCAGAAGGAGCTGTCAGGGAGAGCCATGGGTAACTTAGTGTGGAAAGGGAACAGAGGGCAGAAAGCTACTCTAAATAATATAAATATATATGATATAAATATATATATAACATAAATATAAAATCATGAAGACCAAGTGGGAAGTGAATATAAAGCTTTGGCCACTTGATGGCATCCTCATCCATGGCAGGGCATGTGCTGCTCACTGGAGCTGCCAAGAAACCCCTCTGTGTCTTGTCCACTCAACCCCGAGCCCAGGTCTGCTGCCTGACCAGCACACATTCCCTTCCCCACGGGCAGCCCCACACTGGACAGCCTCTAGATGATTTTGGGGTGACTCTGCCCTGCCAAAGGCTGCCCTGGTCTGGCAGCACTGGAGGCAAGCCCTGGACAAACTGGTTAAGCAGTGCATCACCCATTAGCATTCACAGATAAACCACAAAAGAGGCAAAGCAACTCTAGAGCACGAGGGTTTCAAGGGTGGCAGCAGCACAGGCCACTGTGAAGGAGATTTGGCTGCCTCTGGGCCACTGCTGGTGACCAAGGACACCTTAGGGTTGGGAGAAGCAGCTTTTGAGGCACAGCACACTCAGTGATACCCCTGGGAAGTGCTCAAGGCCAGGATGGCCAGGGTCCTGGTTTAGTGGAAGGTGGCCCTGCCCATGGTAAGCTGGTTGGAAGGAGATGAGTTTTAAGGTCTTTTCCAACCCAAACACTTCTATGGCTCTATGATCCCTGCACATGGAGACTGAGAGACACTTTAGTCTTGCTTTTGCAGTACAGACTGTGTCACCAATGAAAGAGGTCAAGCGGTGCTGGGGTTGTGTGACACCACAGGGGGCCAGCCCCATGTCCCAAAGATAAGGGATGGCAATTAAAATTTATACACACAGAGACCTGACAAGTCTGTGTCTTGTGAATAATCTTCTATATGATATATCAAATGCATTAAATTTTGGAAATAATATCAGTATCATTATCATGGGTAGAAATTAGGATCTACAAAGAATTTTTCAGGGAGCTGGTGATGGGAGTTTAAAACAGCCTTTTCTGGGAGGCAGACAGACAGACACACAGCTGTATCAGTGGGGCACTGATTATATATGTTGGTGGTTTTGTCTCTGAATTACAAAAAAGAAAACCCCTGGGTCAACAGAATTCAGAATATGGACCCAGCTCCTTTGTCAGTGCTCTCTAGTGACCTGCCATCTGTGGCATGTTCCACACAGATGCTGAAGTGGTAGAAGCCATCTGCATGGTAGCTTGTTCAAGGTGTTTACAGAGCCCCTCATTTCAAAAATAAATGCAGTAAATCCTGAAATTGCTCAAAAATGAGAAGGGAGACCAGAAGAACCAGGGATACATACTTCTGTGTGTTTGTTGCCTGGATTATGAAAGCATATTCAGACCTGTCATCCCTCAAATAAGTCTGTAATTGCCCAACTTTCATGTCTCTGGTGGCATTCCAGCTCTTACAACAGCCCATATTACTTAATGAGATGCTGGCTGTTTTTCACACTTTATAAACTATTTAGTGCTATGAAAGGAAAAAGTGGTAACAACAGCTTATTTGCTTCATTGAAAAAAACCCAGTCAAACAGGAACCAATTTCCAGTGAAAATCTGTTTTTCTAAGAAACAGCCCTGACCTGGATGAAGGTCTTTGGGGCTGGGAGGAGTTTGGTGATGTCTATGGTGTATATAGTGGGAAGAGGCTGGTGCTGCCCAGTAGTTTTAACATCTACTGAAAGGTGCATGAAAAGGTCTTTTCCAACCTAAATTATTTTATGGTGGCTCTAGGCCAGGCTGAGATTTTCTCACGCCTTGGAGTCCCTGCCTGGTGTTTCCCCATCACAGGGGAAGGCAAGATCACAGTCCACATCTCAGTTTCTCTTTTTCTGAGACAGAGGTGCAGGTGCCATCTTTGCAGGCATTAAGATATATCTCTTTGGTTTATCTGAAGTTCTTTGTTTTGTCATAGAGGATGTTACTGTAGAGATTCTTCTCCTAGGCGTGGCATTCATGTCAGCCAAGAAGGCCAATGCCTGTCTTGTACTTGGGAAGAAAAAAGGTAAAGTGTAGGGCCAGAAAAATGATGAGATCCAAAGAGACAAGTGGGAAGAAGTTCAAGAGTTAAATTGAATGTGAACTGCACAAGAACAGCTTCCTCTCTCTAAAGCCATCTTCTTCCTATATATGCTCCTTCAGTAATGCACAGACCGATCACTGCCAGCTTAGATAAGCAGTATGTAGAGCATCCTTCCAGAGACAGGCTCCAAAAGGAAGGAAGCCATGAAGTGAGGGGAAATTTAACTAGTCACACTGATTTTCAAGGCAGTTTTCCTAAACTGTAGATCCTGTGATAGTTCCAGGATCAGACACAAGTGGAACAACCAATCTGTTAGGTGCCACTCGTGCAGCAGAAGTGTATTTTTAAAGGAGTTTTAATGGTCCCATGTGCAGTTTCACTGTAAGATATAAAGTATTGGATACATCAAGAAATCCTTGCTTAGGAAGGATGAAATTCTAAGGCTACTGGGCTGTACAACATCCAGTCTCTGCAGAGAATACAAAGGTCCTCTTTGAGTGATGGAGAAAACAATGGATAACCTTGAGTCACAAGGAGAAAGGTTTGGAGAAACCACAACCTTGCAAGTGGGAAAAAGCACATTGAGACTGCCCTGCCACCAACACCTGCTGCATCAAACTGGCACCTGCATGGCATCACCTCTGTGAAAGCACCAGGACTTAGCTCATCTTCATGGACTGCTCTATTATCCCATGTTTCAAAACATTTTAGCACTAATGTAGCCTACTTCAAACACAGAATAGAAACACATGGTATAGAAATCCTGCCAATTCTCATGGATAAGAGCCAGCTTGTTCTTACTTATGCAACCAGGTGGGAACCAATATTCATCCCTGCTTTGCTGTTAAATCACTATTGCTGTGTTTCCACCAAGCAGCCTGCAGGTGGATTTTCACTGCTTCCAGTGTGAAAAGTGAGCTGGATGTGGGGCTGGCTGGTGAAGAGCTCCAAGGCAGCCATGGAGTGAATGCCTTGTGCTGTCTGTCTGTCCTGCGCGTTCAGCCTCCCTCTGCACGCTGTGCTGAGCGGGAAATCCAGCACACAGGGTCATCACACAGGGGACAGGTAAGGAAAGGTGAGTGGACTTCTAATGTGAGAGCGCTCAATGCTTCTCTTTCCTGGTATGAAAGCAGTCAGGCCACAAAAGAAGACACTGGAAGAAGACACTAAGAAAAATCTTAAAATACAAGAGAACTGGTGATCTCTTCGGTCAATTCCTGCTGCCTTCTGCCTGCTTTTAGAGATGGTTTGCTTTGGGAAGCATTTTCAATATGCACAACACACAGCATGGCTGTTGCTGTCAGGGCTTTTTATCTTTTAGATGTTTTGGCTCTTGCTAATTATCATTGCAACATGGGATGCTTGGCTGAGCCCAGGCCAGCTCTGGTGACTGTACTGTTGGGTGAAACAAGGAGGACTTGCAGATCTAAAGGTCTCTCTCATGTGCTCTCCCCTCTCACAGCTCCTGAGTGCCACTAGTGTTTGTTAATAAGCTTAAATGAGTTCAAATTAATTAAAACTCTTCTGAAAGTAATGAGAGCTCCATTACCTACAGAAGCTAAGGTGAGTCCTGAGGACATCCTGTGGTCCATCTGTTAGGGCAGAGCACAGCATGTGGCTCTCAGAGGGTGCATTACCCTCTTGGATTGGATTGTATCTGAAATGTTGCCTGATCTGAAATGTTCATCAGGATTTGATGCCTTTCTGTTGTAAGTAATCTCACAATTACTATGCTATGGTTTACCCTTTCACAAAGGGATTTAGAATGCCCCTATTTTCCTTGATTTCTATACTAGCATATGTCATCTTTATCTAACAGAAAGGGTAAAAATACTCCAGGCCACCTTGTCTCTGGAAAATGAAACTATGAATAGCATCTCTTCATTTGTGGTCTTTGTATCTCTTCTATCTTGATCAGGGCACACAGCAAACGTAAAACAAACTGGTTTGTTATCTGGGTGTTTTTTCCTCTGCAGGGAATTGGTTTTTTTCTACATTAGAAAACCCAAATTGTGTAGAGATTCTTAGAAACTCTGTACTGGGATGCAAATTCTCCCATGAGAACTCATGAGAACTCATAAACTGTGGAGGTTTATACCAGGTTAAAATGTTGATCTGGAAAATGGGTGTTTTGTGCAGCATTTTTGGTCATTCAACCTAGCATCAAAGTAAAGGCATTATAAGAAAATATATATCCCAAAGTATTTACACATAAACCAAAAATGTGCAGGACATTAGAGTCTCCTGAAGAGCCAGAACAAACTGCCTGTAAGAGACCACAGAAATACACTGGAGAGTTTTATACATTCACCTTTTCCAAATAATCTGTTCAGGGTTGGAATCTTAATATCCCATCAGTTGAGAGCTGATGGGCTGCCCTGGTGCTGCAGTACCCGTGGGAATGGAGCTCTCTGCCCCCTCCTTACTCTGCTCCTCCACTGCACCCTGCCCTCTGCATCCCTCAGTGTGTAGGGAAGTGGCAGGACATGGGGATGCTCCATCTGCTGCTCCGTGGCTCTGCCCAGGCTGACCACAGAGAATTTCCCTGCTCAGGTGTCCCCACAGCAACATAGGGGATGTTTCTATGGGCTACTGTTCCAGTCTTTAAGATTGGTGGTCTTTATTTTATTTTTTTGAGCAATGGATGAAAAGCATTTATTTCCTCTTCACATTTTGGTCTGTGTTGCTGAAAAAGATATTGAAGGAGAAGAGTGGATGATCAGGCTACCTAGACATGAGGACAGAAAATTAACCAGCAAATGACAACCTATTTGTGAAAATACGTTGCTGCAGCTTGTCATCATAATGAATATTTTTGAAGTATCAAAGCTAAATGTTTGAAGGCTTTATTAAAAAGTTAGTCTTTTTGCTGGATGGCATCAGATAGTAATTTCTACAGCCTTGGAGCAGCTTCTAAATGCCAGAAAAGAACCTAAACTCTAAAGAGAAGCTGCAACTGGTGCCACTCACTCCTGCGCCTCATCCACCTCAGCTCTAACCAATACATGGAAAGATCTTTCCCTGCCACTTTGACTTCTGGTGATTTCTCTTTCATTGTCAATTGAATGCAGCTTCTCTGACGACTCATTTAGCCTGGAGCAACAACAGTATGAGATAGATCTCACTAAGCAATCAAATAGAAATGCAAAGATGTAGAGATATGCTGGCACTGCTGGCAGAGAGTGACCGTGGGCAAGGAGGAACCACGAGCGTGGGAGCAGCTTGGAAGCAGCTCTGGAAGCTCTGCCACTCTGAATTGCACTTAGGAACACAAATACAGACCTTGCCTTTTGGGCTGTAGGCCTGGGAAGCAGTTATCTGATCTGCTCCTTGCCCAATGTCCATTAATTACATCTCATGTACGGAAAGGTGCTAATTAAGTATCTTGCACATGATTTATACCAACATTGCCTTCATTTACAGAGCATGGCAGCTGCACTGAGATGTCATTCCTTAGGTGACAAGACCCCAGAGACCCTGCTAAGTACATCAGATTTTGTAAAATCCTTGCAAAGACAGCATAGCATTTGCTGGGAAAATGGGATTTCTAATGAACATGTTTGCCTTAAAAAGAGACACAGTAGAACTTCCTGGTGGTCACAAAGAGCCCCTTGCCCCTCTCTTTCCGGACTTGTTGCCATTTTCTTTGCACAACCCTGGCTAAATCAAAGATGTTTTTGAACTCTTTCCTTTAAAGAATGTAAAATCATTTTTTCAACCATCTGAGAAACCAAGTGTCCCACATATGTTACACACAATTTATTTCCCTCAGGGATTCATGCTTTAAACTAATTGGGACTTTACTGGCTGAACAAACAGAGAGCAGCACGCCCACAGCTTTGCTTGGGCAAAGAGCAGTTTCCTCGAAGGTGATGTACCCAGAGCAGAAGTCTCTTTAGTGCTTTTTAGGGAACCACAGGCTCTCAGTCACAAATCAGTGATTTTATTCCTTCTCTGACTGTCCAGTGCCCTGAAAGATGCCACTGCCTGGCTCATGGATGCCAGCCATCCCCAGGGTATTTTTGTGCACCTGTGGATCACTGCACAGCCTGCTGTCAGCTTTAGCCTGCCCAGGGAGGCTCCTGGCTTTTGCTAGCTGTTTCCTGTGTGCAAGCTGGACACGCCTAAAGGGCTCTATTCACCTTCCACACTGAATCACCTAAGAACAAATTTCAGTGGAAAGGCAGGAAGCATCCAGCCCAGCCCAGAGGGGATGCTGTGTGCAGGCAGGGAGGCAGGGGCAGCAGGCAGGTCCTCCTCTGCTCCCCTTGCAGCCACGCTCAGCCAGGTGAACCCATTGGTGGCTGGCAAATGCCAGAGAAAATCCAGCTAATTGCAGCTCACTGTTTTCTCTTTCCAGGAGAGTTTCCAGAGGGATCACAGCTTTATCCTTCAGCCAGACTGACCTGAAAAAGTCTCAGGCTTTTGGAGGAGACCTTTAAAGCATAATGGGACTTATGGCAAACAGAAGGGATGCTTAGACATCAACCCTGGGGATTTAAAGGAAATCTGAAGGGCTACCACTTGCTCTGCCAAGGTGTGCAACTTGCAAAAAGGAAACTTCTGTCACCAGGGAGAGCTCTCACCAACACTCAGCTGTATTTGGAGAGGCCACCTGAGGGAATTTCCAAGTTAACACCATTTGGGTTGGCTAGGACTACTTTTGCATCCAGTCCTTTCAGCTCAAAAGGCCATGGGTGGGATGCAAGGCTGTTGGCACTCTGAGGGCCCCACGCCCAGGCACACACTGCTGCACGGGCACCCAGCAGAGGGAACACCACGGTCAAGGACTATGGCATTGCTCTCTGGATGCAGCAGCTGTCATTCAGCGTGACAACTTGTCCAGGCACTGCTCCACGACTTCATCCATTTGTCTGTCTGCTCCACACACCCCTGCAGTGTCACCAGCTTTCTTTGAGCAAGATCCTGCTCTGAATCTGAGGGAAGCCACCCTGCAGCACATCAGCACATCTCAGGAAGTTTGGCAATGATGAAACATTATCATCTGTTTGCTTTCATGTAACTATAATTTACATAAGTATGGGAGGCAAACCTCACATCTGAAAAAAAAAAAGCTTTCATCAATTCTTTAACCATTGTTTCCTGCTGGGGTGTGATATCATAATGTTCAAATTAATCACTTCTGAGGAGCATTTGTGAATTTCCACAGTACTAAAGTAACTGAAGTAGGTGACTCAATTCCACGTTTGATTTCTTTAAAATGCTGTCCAAGCTATGGGAAAAATAGTGGGCACCTGGTATCAGTTTTATAATTGGGTTTTTCCATATTAGAATGGGAATTTCGTGAAGACTCAATTAAAAGGAGTGTGTCCTCCTGTTCTTCTGCCACCCATCAGACTGAGTTGACATGAATGCCAGCATGCTGTCATACATACTCTTCTCTTGTCTGCTGCTCTCTGTGCAAGCAGAGGAGTGTTATGTCCGGGAAATTATCCGCTATACACGGCTCCTGCTTGTAAGTGGCTGTTCAGCACCTTAATTCTGAAGAAATGCGTGCTTGTGCAGGAGATGATAGTAAATACTGACTTCTCACTTGCTCTTCTTCCAGGACGATCGTTCTGTGAGTTGCCCATGTAGGCAGACGGCTATCAGTGTGAGTACATGGCTTTTGAGAATATGAAACTAAAAAAATCTGTACTTGTACATTGAATGCTGGATGTTAACACTCACTCTTCTTGTTTTCAGTCATGTTCGTGTCTCCCCATTCCAGAGGTAAGTATATTTCTTTTCAAGCTCTTGTAGATGTTAAAGAAATTTGGTAATAACTGGGTTTAAGTTTGTTCACTTTGCTCCTTATATAACTTGTGCTTTCAGTTATAAGGAAGATTTTAATACACCTGTAACAGCAAAACTGAGCTTGATGAATAGTGGTGGGGAGGGAAGCAGAAGCCTTCCCACTACAGAGCAGTAAGAACCAAACCCAGATCCAGGCAAAAGTCCTCTGTAGGCTTGACTTGCATACATAGAGATACAGGCTCTTCCTTTGAAAAGTCTCTGCAAGGCTTTGTTTTATGGCTGGGTGCCAAAATACTAAGTGAACCTGGGCTAGAGCTATCAGGCCTCAGACAGCTCTAGTTGTATCCAGCACTTTTGCATTGTTTTAAGCCCCCTCAGATGCAGCAAAGCCCCAGCATTAGATGAAACTATGCCTCAAAGAGGTAACTTTTACAGTTCGAGGTTTTCTGAGAGATGCACAGTCATTTCTTATGGCATACATGAGAATTCAGTGTTTTACAGTCCCCCAAAGGTCTTTTACCAGTTTTAAATACATGGCAAAATACATTGCATTTGACTGTGACATGCTGCTGCATTTAGGAACACAAATTTTATCTTTCTGTAGACAAACACAAAATGCATTCTAGTTTTTTTTCTAATGCCTTCTTTGTTGAACAGGATGGCCACGAACTGGCGTGCTTTGTGGATGGAACCAAACACCTGATGGAAAACAACAAATCTTCCAATCTAGTTATTCCAAGGCTTTACCAGACCTTCCAGGCTCTACTGGATAGAAACCTCTGTAAAGTAAGTCTTATCTGTTCAACAGATCTTTCTTTGTCTTTTAAAAAAGAAAATATTTTTTTATGATTTAAACATTTGTAGATAAGTGTTTCATTAATTTCAGATGTGTTTTAAATATTGTGCAGGGGTCAGATAAAACTGCAACATGTGTGAGGCAGGGAAAAGCTTTTTAAGTTGGCAAAGGAGGAAGGGGAATGGGTTCTTCCCCACTGTGCCCCTTCTCTTCTCCAAACCCTTTGAACATAGATCTCTGGAAGAGGAGCTTTATTTAAATTGCTTCTCTAATCTCCTTTCTCAAAATGTGTTTTGGCATTAAATACCAATGACCTAACACTGTGGAATGGATGTGCAGGAGTTGCATGGCTGGAGCCAGGCGGGCAGAGCACCCTTCTCCTCTGCAGCTTTATCTCTCCCTAAGCAACAGTGTCTTCACTGATTCTTGGCTGTGAAATACAGCTGTGACCTGCAGAACCTTGTAACTCGTGATGATGCTTAGGAAGGCTCTCGGGTCCTCCCTCAGGTGCCTTTTGTGAGGCAGTGAAACATCCTTTACTGACAAGCTAAGCACAGCTCTTGTGTGATTCAGTGAGACGCAGAAGATGCTGACAGTGCAGTGTCTCCAGCTCCTCTAGGCTGCCTTCAAACTTGGAAGGAGCAATAGTGAGGGTGGCCTTGGGACACTGACCCCTTGTCCCAATCCTGCCCAGCTCCTCATGGTATCTGCATTGTTTTCTGGGTTGAAACAGGGTAGTTTAAATGGCTTTAGCTATAACTGAATATATGAACTAAACATATAGAATTATATGCCAATCCACCTGCCACCTTCTTAGTCACTATGAAAAGCCACTCTTACACTCACTGCTCAAGGAACAAGTCTCTAGGAAATGATATTTGAAATCCTTGTGTAGCTCCAAATAATGTATATTTTCACTGGTTCATCCAAATTCTTTATTTTATTATAAAATCTTTGCTAACCCAATCTTTGTTCTTTCTTTCACAGAGACTGCCACATAATGATCAATGCCAGTACCAGACCAAGGGAAATGTGAAGGAATTTCTGGAAAAAATCTTGACAACCTATCAAGAAATGGAAAAATTCAATGCTTAATTTTTCTTTTCATTTTAAAGATTTTTAGAAATCCAAAGACTTTGAAAAGAACAGGGAGCAGAAGAGTTATTTATTGTATTTATTGTCCACCTGGAATATAAAAGGTAGAAACAACCATTATTAAACCAATAAAATTATAATTTACCTGAGCACAAAAGGTATTTGAGTCTTCATTTTATGTTCTGTACTTGGTGAAAGTTTGAACATCCTGTTATCATATCAGTAGGTGTCAAAATACTTTTGCAAAGCTCCAGTCCAACAATTTCACCAATATGAGATGCACCAGCAAAATTCACCCTCTGTCCACTGAATAGCACAAGAAATATTTCTGGACTTGGGATGCAAACAAAAAAATCTGTGTTTTCTTTCTGCATCACTTATTTTTTGACAATACTACACACCATGATCAAGTCACTTAGCTTCTTCCTTGCAAGGCTGCAGGTTTTCCTGCCTATAACCACTTTTTTTTCTTCTAAATAGTCAGTAGTAGACAACTCATTCACATCTTAACTTACAAAAACAAGACCAAACCCAGGATTAATTACAAGCTCTTAATGGGGTTGTGCATTTGGAATGTGTTGTGGACAACTGTTTCTTTCTCAGTATTTAATGCTGGCTTTTTTTCTATCAGTTATTTTCAGTGCCATGAACTCAGAAATGCTTCTCTATCACTTCTCTACTCAGCTCAACAGAAGAATCAAAAATTGAGCTTTGTTGGAAAAAGAAACCAACCAATGTGTAAGAGAAGATGCTTATCTCAGCCACCTATTCCAGCCTTATCAACATCTTACATAGATCTCTTACAGCAGGGAAATTCCCAAATCCCAGATTTCATCTCTGTTGTGGCTCAGAGAGGAACAAAAGCATTGCAATGGGGCCTCTGAGATGGAATATCTTAAATATCTTGAAGGACTCATATCTTCACCACCTCCAATGGAGTGGGGTGGATTTTTCATAACCTCCAGAAAGTGACACAAAGCATATAATTTCCTTTCTTTATTCTATTGATGGGATGGACATGTTTCTAGGATCAAAAGCATGATGGAAATGCTCATCAACACTGTTGCTCTTAAGCTTCCCATTTGCATGGATTTGGGGAAAAGACAGAACTGGGTGATAGAAAATGCATCTGATATACAATATCATATATACAACTATATAAAAGGAGTTAAACTTATGTGACATATCAGAAGTATTTTCTCATTTGTTTCTGCCACTTGTTTAAAATATGATGAAGAAATAACAAATATTAAAATAGAAAAGACTATTCTCTGTTAACACCTACAAAGATGAAACCAAGAAATAAGACAACTATTTAATCTTTCTCATATTTTCACATCTTCCTACATTTTCTATACCGTTCAGCTCAGATACCTCTCCCCTAGAGAACCATTTGGCTTTTTGCATTCTAGTGCAAAGAAAAATCACCTGCATCTCTGATGAATTAGCACAATGCTTATGTATGCTCCTGGCCCTAAGCAGAAGAAAAAGGTTCATTAACACCCATATTGAATCTAGATGAATATTGATACTAGATCTCAAAATTCTAAGTATCATCTCCACCAAACTGATATTTGGTCTTGTTAATATTTCCCAAGTGCAAATCCAAGCTATTCCAGTCTTCCTGTGATGTTCTGCTTCGTGTGTCAGCTCACCAGCACTGTGTCTAGACATATTATGTGGCAAGAGGAAAATCTGCAAGAAACTGATTTATTTTTATAGGTGAGCAAAAGCCTTCCCAAGTCATAGGACTACAGACAGCAAGGAAAAATAAAATTCTTTGTCTAGTACTTTTTATTCCCAAATTTACTTCATTAAATTTATGAAATACAGGAATGGTGAAGTTGTGACGCAAGCAAAAGAACATAATAAATTCAGCTTTGTCCAGCATAAACTGACAGCAGTGGAATATAGTCAGTCAACTTCCAGTCAAGAGATAACAATAGGAAACTCTTGCGCAGAATTTGAAAAAAAAACCCCAACTTATAAACTGCAGAAGATACATCTGCAAACTATTATCTGATGCCTCAGTTTGTACCTGTGTGAGAGAAATGATCACTGTGTGCTTAAACCATTGAGTGCAGGATTGTGCAACCTGAAATAAAAGCTCCACTGCCGACTGCCACTGAGCCCCTGTGAGCTGGTGCAAAGTGCTTGCACTATGACCTCCCCAAGCTGCTGTGAGTCCAGGAATGGGACAGTCCCTCATCCTCAAGTATTTTCACCTTCTGCCTCCCCACAGGCATACTCAGATCTTCTCCCTAGGGACTCTTAAGCCCTGCAAGATTTTGCAAGCCCCAGGGCAGGCTATGGGCAGAGCTGGATGTGTCTTGGCAGGCCAGAACATCCCTTCAGCTGACCCTGGGCTCCTGAGAGATTTTGGGACCCAGCAGATGCCCATGGGCCTCTTCTCTTTCGTTTGGCTCTCAATAGAATTGGAAACTGTCAGATGAAAACAAAAGGCAACGAATCCATCGAGACATTTAATTACTGTAACAAGTACCGTACTCTGTTATCTCAGTTATCTTTCTGTTGCAGCTCTCTAGCGGGATGTGTCATATCATGCTCTGATAGAGAGGATGTGGCCTAGGGCAGGGGGGACAGGGGAGGTGAAGAAGGTCAGACATTCCGTATGCAAGGTAACTTGTCTGCACAAGTCAATTATTTTGTGGAACAGATTGACAATTATTAACTGATAATCAAAGTGACTTTGGGAAAGAGCCCCTCTTCCAGCAATTCAAACCTGCCCAGGGGCCCATGGCAGGTTGCATGCTTGTTTTCAAGTATGCACAGTTCCACACTTGCCTTGTTTCTACACCTCACATCAGATACAAGAAACTCAGAGACAAGGTGGATAATTTGCTTTATGATTTCAGAGACAGAAACACTTTGTAACTGAGGATGCAGGGCAGGAGTGGTTACTTTCTGCAGATTGGAAAGTAACACCATTATCTGTGCACAAAGCACTTCTCTCCAGGAATGTCTGTTCAAGACAGTGCAGAGTTGACATACACAGACCAGTTTTGAGAAGCTACTTTGTTCTTCAGCAAAGAGGAATTCTCCCAATGCTGCTACAGCAGCCAGCACACAACTCATTCTTTGAAGGATTTTGTTGCTGTCAACAGTCAGCCAGAAACCCATTCACAAAACCAGCAGTTCCACAATAGAATATTCCTAGTTCAGGCATCCCCACAGCAGCACGAATATTGCAAAACTTGTAATGCTGTCTCCAGAAACCTGGCTAGGACAGCTTTATGTGCTGGAGTCTCTGCTAGAACACTTACCAAGGCAAAAGTACAGCAGCAGAGTCAAAGCTCTCATGCTGCAGTCTGTTATCCCTGACTTTACCTAACTCCATGACCTGCTGCAGGATAAGCCCAAGCCCTAAGCAGTGTCAATGGCCTAATAAAAATGTTTCCAGTGACAAATAAATGAAAACTGGTTTTGAAGGTATTTCTGGAGGCACAAGAACTGCCCCAGTGCATCTGGCATGTTGTTGCCCTTCTCTTAATCTCTGGCATCCTTGTAAGAACAAGTCTGGTATATGCCATGCTATGGGAAGGAGAGGCATAGGCTGCTGTTCAAATGCTTCCCAGTCATAAATCATACTTGGTATATAAAAGCAGCTTTTCATTCTTGTAAAAGAAAGCTGATCTTATCTGGGTTATCCTCACAACACCCTCCTAAAGCATGTGAACAAGCCTCTCTCTTCTAGTTTTACAGAAAAGAAAGGAAAAGAGTTTGTTAAGATGGAGAACTCATTTCTCTGCATTTTACAATTTTCTGAAGACTGGTAGTGTTTGCTTGTAAAGCTCAACATACACTAGACTTTACCATTGCCAAGAATCAGTAATATCACAAAAGTTCTATCATATTAATGATATCAGGTGGTGCTACTGGGAAGACTAAAGCCAAAGGACCTACAGTTCCCAGTCCTAAATAAGCCTCTATCTGCCCATAGGTGGTTGCAGCTCCCTTCCCATCTTCTCTATTGTCTCCCACTTTTGATTCCATCAACTGAAAAATCTCCAAAAGTGAGAACAAAAGATTCTTCAGGACCTCTAGGTGCATCTGTCACGGAAGCAATCACAGTGATCTACAAATTGCAGCATCTTCACAGACACACTCCATAGCACAAGTTGCCCATGTTCAAAGAATAAATCTTTTGTCATCTTCCATGAGCTTCTGTAAATAATCCTGAATCTTTACACCATTGTTATGAGATACAAGATAAATGCTATCTTCTCCCTGTTGGTATACAGAATAGGTTAGAGCTCAGGTAACAAAGGAGTGAAAGAGCTCTAAAGAGAAGGCAAAAAGCTCCAGTAACATAATGTCATGATTGCAATTTTTTTTGTGAATCACATGCAAAAAGTAAAAGATGCTTATTGTGAATGAGCAATGTATCTAAATTGCTTCTGCTATCTTAAATCTAGTAGTGAAGTAATACATGATACAATCCTAAGCTTATATCAGGTTCTAATCTAGAAAAAATATTAATAAGTATGAAACTACCTTAAAGATAATTTTCTGTTTATAATACCAGTGATATTTGTTTACTCATGTTGGAAACAGCATCATCAAGAGACTTCACAAGAAAACTGATGCCCTTGATTTTTTCATTGTGCTCATATTGCTAATTTTTAATTTGATAAATTTCAGACTAAATAAGTATTTCCCAATATGTCAACAAAAAGCCCAGGAGTGAGGGGAGTTCCCCCTGACTCCCCACAAACTGGAATTGTAAAAGAGCAAAAGAAGAGGGAAATCATGACTTAAGAGACAAAGATAGTGATCAGCCTAGTTCTGACTTTGCAAGCAGCCTGTGGGAGAGAAGAGACATATTCTGTCTGTCATCGACATCGGGCAGGATATAAATCAGCCATTGAGATATAAGACTGTTCCACAGGGGCACAAAGTTTGTCACTCTCATTTTGCCATACTTCCAGATGCCTGATGTCATGCAGTTCAGTAAAATGGAACAGAAAGGAAATCATGAAGACCAAAGATCCCTACTGACCACAAGGGATTTTCAGCAATATAATGCACTCAGAAATAGAGGCTGTGGCATTCAAAGAGAAGGAAAAGTGCAAACATGCATTTAATTGTTGTCACCTACTCAGAAGCAAGTACCCCATAGATCATTTACTTTAACACATCTCACAAGAGTTTAAGGGAACAGGTATTTAAGACCCAACGAAGCCTTCACTGATGGCTGAGTGAGGCAGCAAAAGTTGTACAACAGTTTTGAGGAACAGGGAAGAGAAATTTATGTGTTTTAAAGTACAGTTTCCCTGCTCCTCACACACTCTGTGATACTGAGGGCAAGATGTGCAAGTGAAGGATAATTTAATTCAGCTTTCACCATTCCAGTAATTCTGTTACTGATCTCTGTGGAATTAGAAGAGGTCTGAGCACAGCACATATTCTGCATATTTCAATGTAATGCCCTCATTACCACAGAGCATAGAAATGAGAAAAAGAAAAAAAAAAAAAAAAAAAGGAGTGCCAAGAATCAGAGAATCTGTTGGTAGGGACCTGGAGCTCACCTTGTTCCAACTCCCTGCCATGGGCTGGGACACCTTCCATGAATCCAAGTTGCTCAGATCCCTGTCCAACCTGGCCCTGAACCCCTCCAGGGATGAATCAAACAGACTTCTTGGGTTAAGTGGGAGCTGCCCTTCCATGCTGCTGTTGGAACACTGCTGTTCTTGCCACTCTGCCCCAGCTTAGCTGTGCCAAACCCTGGGACAGACTGGAAGGACAGAACATCCCAGTGACTGCTGAAAACTTTATTCCTTGCTAATTACTTCCTACAGCAGTCCAGTAGGTAGAAAAAGCTTAGGCACTGGAACAAACTGATCATAGTGATCCAGAGATTCCAGGCACTGAGAATTCTCCTTGCATGAAGGGAAACCGCGAGTGAAGTGGAGCAGTGTGGATGAAGCAGAAGCAGGAGGTGCAGGAATGTTCTGCTGCAAATCCCATGACTGCTGGCAGCAAAGAAATATCAGCTACAGAAATGAACAGAGAATGTTGTATTGCTCTCATTTTATACTTATTTAACATAAGGAAGAGGGACTATGACAAAATTCATGAGGAAAACCTCTGTTTGGGTGTATGGATGAGAGATGCATCAAGCAGTAGCCAGTGGAGGCATACAGAAGCCTAATCTGGTATTGATTTGATCATGGAAATATTTATCAAATGATATGTCCTAGGAATGCTCATGCTCTTGAATACAAATACCTTCTGAAGTAATTTAGAATGTACTCAGTCAAAATGCAGACAGAATTCCTGCTATAAATGAAGTATCTGAAGTTATTGGCAACTAAGCAGACTATAATATCAAAACAGAAGCTCCAAAAATTCTCCAGGGAAGCAGTGATCAGAAGACATTGACCAGCAAGTGACACCTTTGCTACTACTGACCGCAGGAGGTGATGGGGTGACTACAAAGTTCCTGGGACTTTGGAACAAGGTGGTTGTACCTAAACAGTTTTGCATGCAGGAAACGTGGCTGGGTGGGATAGAAAACTGTCCCACCTAAAAATAATCATTCCTTTTCCATCCAGCTCTTCACATAGGAGGGAGAGGGCAAAGAAGAAGGAGACTGTATCCTCACTGGGTGCCCTCAGTTAAGTAAGTGTATTTTTGAAATCAGATTAGGCATATAATTAAATTATACTTGGACAAGTTGTCAGTTTTTCTGTTCACAAAGGCCAACTCCAAGTACATTCACTAAAGGTATCTTTTCAATCAACAACCAGGTAAGTACTTGTGGCAGCAAGTTTTATCCATTGAGATTTATCAGTAATGAAATGAAACCTGGCAGAATTATCACTCCTTACAAGTCTTGTCTGACAGTAAACATAATGGACGGTTCTATGATGAATCCTTTCATCCTAAGTGCCTATGTCTCAAAACAAAACTATTTTCAAGCAACACCTATCTGTTCTTACTGGAAAACTATATGCTTACTGGAAAACTTTCAGAAATGTTGTTCATTTTCAGCAACTGAAAATTAAGGAAAAATTACTGTTTTTTAATGAGGTGTTCAGAGAAAATCTTAGGAGAATTAAAAATGAAGAGTACACGCTTTTTGTTCCCATTCAATTTTTCCTGGAAATTTCTTAGAATCAAGCAAACCTGTCACATGGTTCTAGAGCTGGCACTCCTCTGACTCCATTCTGAAATGAAGCTCAGTTATCGTTGTGCTTTGGTTACACTCCACGCTTTGGTCACTACAAATTTGCAGTCATCCCTACCAGAATTCCTGATCAAGCTAGAAAACCAGTCATTGCAGATTAATCCACCAGGATTAGATTAGCTAGGGCCCAGACTCAAGAATAATACGCACTCTTTTCCAAGGAGGACCACCATCCAGACTTGTAATTTGTCTGTATTAGAAAAAGTCACACCAGTAAAGGGCATCTTAAAAGTATATCAAGACACAAACCAACTCTGGAATCAGCAGCACATATGGCAGTTAAAAGGTACAGCCTTGAGAGGGTCTTTCATCCCTTTCCTAGCAGTGTGTTTGTGCCCACATCCAGGCTGTGGTACCATAGATGGAATCACAGAATCCCAGAATCCCAGAATCCTGGAATCACTTAAGTTAGAAAAGGCCTCTGAAATCACTGAGCCCAACCTGTGACTGAACACCAGCATGTCATCAGACCATGGCACTGAGTGCCCCGCTCAGTCTTTCCTTTAACACATCCAGGGACAGTGACTCTGCAGCCTCCCTGGGCAGCCCATTCCAATGTCTAATTACACTTTCTGGGAAGAAATCCTTTCTAACATCCAACCTAAGCCTCCCCTGAAGCAACTTAGGACAATGTCCTCTCCTCAGCTGGTTGCCTGGGAAAAGAGGCTGACTCCCACCTGGCTACACCCTCTTTTCAGCCTTTGTAGAGAGTGATAAGGTCACCTCTGAGCCTCCTCCTCTTCAGGCTAAAGGATGTGGTAAGTTCTAACAGCATGAGACATGCTCTTGGCTGTTACACCTGGCTTGAGGTCCAACTTCATTACTTGTAGTTTTCCTGGACTAATCCCAGTCTTTCAAGATTTTGAAAATTAGATTGTGCAAACTTTGTTATTCCACAAAGTCAAACTAACAGGATAATGATATGCAGGTGCGGTGCACTTAATAATTAGACTGTTTAATAAATCAGATGTAGAGATTATAGATAATGGTTAGTTATGCATCATCTTCTCTTAGAAGTTTCAGGACCAGGAGCTGTATCATCTATCAAAACTGACAGATATCAATTGTGATTCATAGTTCAGTAAGCAAGTTCAGGTTAGGAAAGTTGACTTTTATCCTTAGTGGCTTTCATTGAATAAACAAGAATCAGTTGAACAGAATCAACTCTGGGCTTCTTGAATCCAAACATCTCCTCCCAGATCCCAAAATATGTAGCAGTTCTAGGAATCACCCAGGATACCTTTTTTCTCAAAGGGCCCCAAATCCATTGCAACACATCAGTGATGTGCAGCCCAACATCCCCTGCATCTGCAGCAGTGTCTCCAGCCATGGTGGGGATGTTCTCCACAAGGCTGCATTTGAAGGGCAGCACTTGTACAGAAATAACACTGGAAGGGAGCTAAGGAACTCCTGCTGTCAGAGGATAAAATGGAAAATGTGCAGAAAGGACATGATGCACCTGAGAGACAAACCAAGCAGGACTGAGTGCTGCAAGTGTCACCTGATGGTGTATATCCCCTGCTCCAGTGGGACTGCAGCACTGCACTGCCATGCAATAAGCCAAAGGGCCTCTACAATTTGACAGCAATGATTAACAAATATGTGTGAGGGACCAGACACACCCCAGGGGTGAGACAAGGAAGTTCATGTTCACAGGGGAAGCTGGCTCCTATTCCTAGGGAACCAACCACCCTGAGCATCTACAGCTCAAATATCAGCAAGCCCACATCCTCAGCTGCAAGCTGTGCATGGGCTGTCTTCTCCAGGAGCTGGACAGAAACAGCAGCAAGGTTCAAAGAAAAGAGTCCCTACTGTGCTCAGTTTATTAGGGAGATTTAACATGTTTTTTTTTGAGGAACCTGCAAATACAATAGCAGGATTACTGGGCAATTGGGTGATTGGGAACATCAGTGTAGCAAGGTGTGGACACCAAGTTCTGAGGACATTAGTTATCAGGTTAGAAAGCTCTGGATTTATAACTTTATTTATTTTAGAAATATGAACCTTGAGCAGACTGGATAACAATCCATGATGTTGCCACTGGCATCTAGCAGAAATTGGAAATTAATTAGTATTTCAGTCCTCTCCTTTTGAAAATGCATTTGACAATCAAATTACATTCATGTACATTACATATCATAAATTCTGGAACAGATCCCAAGTACTGCCATGCCTCCAGGGTTATTCTTCCTTATTTCTATGAGTGGTTTCCCTTTTCTGGTAACTAAAAGGCATGAATATATAAATAACTATAGATATATATACACACATTTGCACCCCTGACACGCATGCATATCATAGTATTCTTTATTAGTCTGCAGAGCCCTACAGGTTCTAATATAAAAATAAATCCTAGAGATTGATATGCGAGTTCCCTCTTGTGACCAAGTGATGTTATAGCAATACCTGGAAGTATACACAAAATATGTGTTTAACAAAACAGACATTTAGAGAAAAACAAAGCAATGCAAACAGCACAGAATCTGTCAGTTTTACATTTTTTTGTTTACCAGCCGTTCGTCTAACATTAAAAAGAAATTTTAAAAAAAATCATCTGTGCACAATACAGAAAAGAATGAAGATTAATATCTCTGAAGAAGACTGTCAGAAAATGGATTAAAAATCAAAATGAGATTGCTAAAGCTAAAATATTATTTTATCTATGCATAAATCCTAGGCCCCACAGATAAAATCCAAATAAGGTGAAGAAAAATGGTTGATACCCCTTCTATAACCTTTATTGTTGATAGAATTTCCCTTCCTGGCAGAGGAACTGCAACAAACCCACTTCCTCCTCCTGCCAACTGGGTGAACAGATTTTCTCAAATCTGTGAAAAAACCCCAGCACTTGGCAATGGCAGAAAAAGAAGATAAGGAGATAGAGAGCATGAATGATCACGATATAGGATTGAAGGGTAACTTGCACAGTTGTTGAATCACTTCCTCTGATCTGAAGCATGGTCTTGCATGTCTACACCATCCTTACCCAAAATTTTCTTACATGCTCTAAGATCTTCCAAAGAGGGTTTTAGATGCTTCATAAGCAGCTATAACTCAGCTATAAAACTACAAGGCTTTTTCTGGTATTAAAGCTCAAAATGTTTGCCGCTACCTCAGGTGCTGACTTATCAGGTATTTCTTTTATCAGCTATTTTTCTGATCACATCAAATCTTCAGCTGCCTGCTATGGGCAGCTGTAGTTCTCTACGGCCTGTGTTTTCTCAGAGTGAAGGCATCTATTTGTTAAAGAGGGTGATCAGAACCAAAAGTATTAAAGATGGCATCTTAAGGACAATTTGTTGTGTGCTCATCTCAAACATATTTATCAGAACCTCAGTGGATATGGCCATTTCAGAGGATTTCATTACTCAGGTCAGACACACTGTGACCTCTATACCAACACCAGTAAACAGAAGCTGAATTAGCTGGCAGGTTATTTTTAACTCTGCTTAGGTAATATTGAGTCAGAGGATCAAATAACCTGTGCTTTACAGATTAGTGGTCAGTTACCCATCGAAAGTGTCATGGCACTAATACATTAATAACCTAATAGGCACTAACAGCCCTGAGCAGCCCAGGCCTTACCCCCCAGCATTGCCCCAGGGCCCCAAGTGCCCATTTAAGCTCAGCCCTGGCCTGTCAATCCCTCCCTGAGCAAAGCAGGAGCTTGTGCTGGAGCCACTGCCACCCCTGAGCCTGGCCAGGAATCCTGACCTCACTTGACCGTGGGCCTGCCTCAGCCCCAGGGTCCTGCTCCATGATGTGGCTGAACCTGGTGTCACCCCTGGACCTGCCTTGCTGAGATGGGTGCTGACCCCTGCCCAGCTGCCTGCCAGACCCCTGGCTCCCACTGGAACCTTCCTCAAAAAATTAATGATTGAAAAAATGGGGGTTTTGATATATATATATGTATGTATTTAAATTAGAGAATAAAACACATTGACCTAATGAGGTTTGAACAGCGCGCCTACAGTACACCACAGGAATACAACAGTTTCTTCACACAGTTTATTTTCAGACAAATTATAAACTATTAATACACCTTTGTGGTGGCTCTTTCCACAGACAGGACAAACAGCACCACTACCAATAATTTTCTTACCTTGTTTTGCAATTTGATGGGCACTGTTAACTGTATCTATTAACAATTTTGTATAAAACGTGTATCTAGCATGCATATATATATGTAACAACTGTAATATAACATCTTATAGAATCACAGAATTAAACAATGGGATTGGATTGCAACATACTTAGAGTTACTCCCTTCAGTGATTCATGCTTATATTTGGAGAGATAATATTAGACTGCTGTTGCATTTCTAAAAGAGCATCTCATAAAGATCTGCTCATATAAACCCATGTTTTACTTCATAATTATAAACAAAGGCTTTTGCAAAGAGGAATATAGATAAGCCATTGTCTTCCTAATTGTATTTCAGGTTCAGTGTGTACACTAGAAACTTTTATAAAATAACTTGGGTGATTTCTATTCCCAAGACAGGCTGTTTCTTGCTGCCTGTGCAGCAGCTGGTGTCTAGCAGAGCCTCCAGCAAACACGACATACTAACCCACTTTCTGGGCACGAGTCTCATTCACTGCTCCAGTCTGCAGTGCCAGGTTTAAACTGTTAAAGCTGTAGAGTTTGATCACAAAGTTTAAGTGTTTGGGTTTTAAATTAAAAATTGTAATTGAACCTTTAAAAGGAATGGCTACAATAAAGGACTTATTTGGCTTAGCACCCTCATACAAATGCAACCGCTTTCAGAGAGAAGCTAAGATTGACCCTGAGTACTCTTCAGCATGGAAATGATGGGGCCTGTGTGAAATTCCAGCCAAAGCCCAGCACCATGGCCTTCTCTGTGATCTTCCCAGAGTTGAAGACAGCACTTAACCAAGTGTCATGTCCTTTGGTTATGTGGATTTGTTGGAATCATGATCGCAATGAAAATGAAGCAGAGCTTGCATTACAATGTCTAAGTCCTGCAAAGAATTCTGTTCAGCAATGCCAAAGTAAGGGTGTCAAAAAAGCTGGTGGTGAATTCATTTGACAGCTCTCTGTATGAACTGGCTTTGTACAGCACAATGTACTGTATGGCTTCCTACCTCATATTACAATAAACATCCTTATTTCCTTTATTGTTTTCTGTACTTTCTCCTCTCACTTTTGCAGTCTGTCTGTTAAAAACTAGTTAAGAAATGGCCAATAATTTCTAGACTTTTCAACAGTCCTTGTAAAGCTCTCAAGTTCATGGCATACTGATTCTGAATTGACACGTTTTTTCTTTGGTCTCGGGGAAATTTTGATTTCCTGAATGCTTTCTTATACTAATTAACTCATGGCTTTATTCAAACTGTTTTTCTTGATTACTACTTCAAAGCCCAGTGATAAAAAATTTGAATATCATTCTTGATCAAAGTACCGACAGAGTATGTATTATGAAACCTGTGGGAATTACTACACAAAACATTCCTGTAATCACCATAAACATGAGAAGTGTAGACTGTACCTTTCTGTAAATCTGGTTTGAGGAGAGACAACCATAGGAGTATCCAGTACACCTGCCTGCATCAGGGCCAGGCTGCATGGGGCTCTGAGCAAGCTGCTCTAGGGGAAGGTGTTGGAGCAACTTGACCTTTAAGGTCCTTTCCAAACCAAACCATTCTGTGGTCCTATGAACCACTGATGCAGTTTCCCTTCGTCTTTGCATCTTGTGTACGAGATGAAGGATTTGGAGACACCAGAAGAAGCTCTGTGCCAGGCCCCTGCAGTATTAGTAGAAGATAGAATCTCCTGGGTGGGCCCATCTTTGTGCTCATTTCCTTCCAGTACTGTGAAATCCACAGCTGATTTTTTTTTAAATACATATATACCTGTAAGCATTTGAGCAATAATAACTACAGCTATAAAATGCACAGAATTCTTCTATACTATTTTATACTTGTCCATTTTAAGTTAGGTATAAAATGTGCTTCTGCTAGACCAGATCAAAACAGGAAACTCTTCTACACAGAAAGCCTCAGAGATTAGCCTATATGAATCTTTCTAACGTACATTTGAACCTGTTCCTGCACAGCAGCCCAAAGGTTATTGGCAATGCACCAGAGAAACCCATGACTGGTGGATTTAGATAGTAGCTGCAAATCTGCACTAATCTCTGTTTACAATCTATCCTCTACTACTGCCTACAGAGAGTAACTACTAAGCTGAAGATGGTTTTCGTAGCAGTATTTCCTGAAAAAAATCAGTTTTAAACCATCTATTAAGGACAAAATACTTGAAAAATTTACTTGGAACCTAATCTCCTACTTCTCATAAACAGAATAAAGCAGTCAAGAACCATATAGGTAAGATTCATTTTGGCAGCTTTTCTAAACTATATTGATTTTAAGAGTGCGGTGCATTTTGTCTGTCTGTTTGAGGAAATTGAAGATGACTTTAAGAATTGAGGAATTTGAAAATGTCACAGTGTATGGCAAATATTCCTTTCAGTTTGTTTCACTAGCCTTTCAACATAATAATTTTCTAGGCTTCTAGATGTGTGAGAATAAACTGTATTTTGATGTCACACAAATAGTCAGTTAACTTTTGCCAGCTTTGGTTTTATGTAGGGCAGATATAATCATGGAAATGCTGCACATTTAGCATTACCTCTTCATAAAAAATTATATAAAGGCTTATTATTGGTAAATAATTGCTACATGCAAGAGCCAGGAAATCTACGGCTGCAAGTGTTTTGCAGTTGGTAATAAAAGCTCCATTGTTCAGATACAGCTACGTATAACTGCAATAATAAAGGTGCATTGATTAGTGATGAACTGTTATGCACTGTGTCTGCATAGATTAAATCTGCAAGGTTTTTAAAAATTATGCTTTAGATAACAAATTAAAAGGCATACTTTGGGCATTTGCAGTTTGGATGTGATGCAGTGCTCAGCCCCCTTTCAGTGGGATGTTTTGGAGAAGTCCCAGAGGGGATACACACAGCAAGCAGGGAAAGCCTTGCTGTTCAGAATGGGGCCCTTTCTGGCCAAAAGATTGCTAGAAATCAGTAAAAGCTGCTTGTATCCCATCCTTCTTTGATGGGGTTTATATAATCATATGATTGTACGCCTAACCCTCATAGGAAGAGTAGGGGATGGCTCGGCCTGGAAGCAGCAGCCTCTGGAAGAGGCTTGTGAGGCATTTTCCAAGGCCAGGGCTGCCCTGGCTCAAGGATGATGAGGGCTTACAGGCACTTCATGTCAGGAAATGATGGAAAAGATGTGGCAGGAAATGAGTGCGAGCCAGCGTGTGCCCAGGTGGCCAAGAAGGACAATGGGGCCCGGCCTGTACCAGCAACAGTGCGGCCATTGGGACCAGGGAAGGGATTTCCACTGCACTTGGCACTGCTGAGGCCACAGCTCCAGCGCCATGTCCAGTTCTGAGGCCCTCGCTTCACAAACACTGCAGGACTGGAGCGACTCCAGGGAATGGACATGGAGCTGGAGCACAAGTCTGTGAGGAGCAGCTGAGGGAGCTGGGGGGCTCAGCCAGGGATGAGGGGACTCAGGAGGGACCCTCTTGTTCTCTAAAGGTCCCTGACAGGAGGGTGCAGCCAGGGGGGAGTCAGAGACCACACAACCAGCAATAGGACAAGAGGACATGGCTGAACCTGGACCAGGGGAGGTTTAGCTTGGGCATTAAGAAAAATTTCTTCCCAGAAAATGTCATCAGATATTGGAATGGACTACCCAGGAAGGCAATGGAGTCACCATCCCTGAGTGTGTTAAAGGAATGTACAGAAAATCATGCTAGAAAGAGCCAGTGTTCATAAAGGAGACCGAAGAACCCTATAACTTTATTCTAACAGAGGGGGAGAGCCTACTGGATCTTTCCTCCCTCAGGGTTTTGGAGGGCGCAGCCTCCTGTTATCCTAAACTCCCAGCTGCATGTTGCCCTCTTCCTTTCCCCATCGGCTGAGGCACTGGGAAGGTACAACCTTCCCGAACTGCCTACCACGTATCCCCCTTGAACCTGTCATTTTAACCCTAAGTTCAGAAACTCAGGCTTCTGCCGACCCATTTGTCTGTTCAAGGAGTCAAACGGTCTGGGTTCTGTAACAAATATACGGCTTGAAGTGGGTAGAAACATTGCGACCTATTTCGAAGACGTTAACACCCATGGAATTGCTTGGAAAGACATGAGCACACACCCCTCCTATCAGCGTTTGACAAGTTGGTGCTCGGTCACAGGTTGGACTCGATGATCGCACAGGTCTTTTCTAAACTAAGCGATTGTGTGACTCTGAGATGAAGGCCTAGTGAGGGGGCAGCAAGCGCCTCCTGCCCAGCGGGGCCGGGCGAGAGCCAGCAGCAGAGCAGAGCCGGGCCCTGCCCGCCCCGGCCCCCCCATTTTACCCGCGGCCCGCGGGCGGCCGGCGCGAAATGGCGCCGCCGTCACGTGCCCGCCGCCCGCGGCCTCTCCCGGCGCCTGCGCTGGGGCGGCGGGGCCGCGGCTCCGCCCTCGGCGTGTCCCGGGCGCTGCGGGCTGAGCGCGGTGCTGGCCCTGCTCTGCCCCTGCGCTGCCCCTGCTCCGTGCACCGGCCCGGCCTCACGCTGCGAGGGAGCCGCGCACCGGCGGCGGTGAGCGGCGGGGCGGCCGCGGGGACCGGCCCTTGCGCGGCGGCCAGGGGGGTGTCGGGGGACAGGCCGCGGGGGCGGCCCGGGCTGCGGAGACACACGGGCAGGCGGACGGACAGACGGACAGACAGACAGACAGACGGGCAAGCAGACGGACTGACGGACAGACGGACAGACGGGCAGGCAGGCAGGCAGACCCACTCCGCGCCCTGAGGCTGATGTTCTCCCTGAGCGCCAAAGCTCATGAGGGGCTCCGTGTGCGCTACCCTGGGTTTGTGCCATCCCGGGAGCTCTCACCGAGCTGCGGGAGCGCGGTGCCTGGGAGCTGATTTTCCCCTGTAAGGAGCTTAAACGGCCTTTTAAAGTCGGGTAGGAAGGTTTCAAGAAAGCCTGTGGAAATAACAATTATTTTTAATTCCTGCCGTAGGCGTGTAGGTGAACCTGAAGAGAGCTTTTCTAAAAAGAGGTGTGCAGCTTCAGATGTGTCATGGAGTAAAACGAGAGGTCTTGGGTGTTGGACACAGGGGATGGCTTCCTTCTAAAAATAATGCATCAGTAGAAGTCCAGTATCTAAATTTCACCACCTAAAAGTGGCAATGCATTTGTATTTCTTCAGTTAAAATTAATGCAAGCATTAAGATGTTCAGCTGAGTGTGGTTATTTTTAGAACTCTGAGGGTTTGTCATGAACGTACTAAAAATGTGATAAATCCCTTGAGTCAGAGGCTCAGTTTTGAGAAAAAATGGGGACTGATTAAAAAAAATCCTCTTCAGACGCAAATATACCATGCATTAAAAGTCTAAAATGCCCTGGATGAAGAAAAATCTTAAATCTGTGAGCTCATAATCCTGAAGGACTAGATCCTCTGAGATTTAGGCTTAAAATGTGTGTTTTACCTATGTTTTGCACCCTGCTCGGTGGCTGAATTTGTGGTGGCAGCACTTTTCCAGGGCTGCCTTCCTTGTGCTGCTCTTGCTCCCCAGACGGACTCTGAATCCGAGCTCCTTAACGTGCTGAGGGGGTGGCCTCGGATGCTGTCACTGAAGTGACAATTTCTTTAAAGACTTTAAAAGACTAAGACTAATGTTCGTGGACCTGCCGTGTCAGGCAGGTCCACAAACATTAATTTCCAGGTGTTAAAAAGTTAAAGCTTAATTATCAAGATGCCTACTTTTTTCCCCAGAATATTTCCAAGCTTTGTTGTTTGGAAGGGTTTTTGTTTCTCAGGAACTCAGTTTTTACTGCTTTTGTGTTTGGTTGCTACTGTTTCTACTAGAAATCTGATTTTATGGTGTTTTATTAATTCCTGTTGAGTCCCGCTGTTGAGGACTGGAAGGGAAATCTAGAAATCAGAGGAAACAGTTACTTCTTTGTGGCTTGAATCTGTGATATGTTTTGTTATAGTAATAAAACCTTTTTTTGAATTTACATTGTAAACTGAGAAATAGTGAACAGCTACTGAAGGCTTGTTTAACAGACCCACTGCTGCCCACTTTTCAAATCCCCCACCAAGCCACCGTAGAGGTTTTAACGTCTTAATTTTAGCAGAAATTTACAGCTCTGTTGGCAGGATAAGTTGCAGAAACAGTTAATTAACTTGATTTTTTCTGAATGCTGTTGGCTTTAGTGGATTTGAAGTAGTTTAAGTAAGATAACGTGCACCTGTCAAAATACTCGATCACAGTTAGAGCTGTATGGGGGATATGCACCAATTTTTGATTCTTTGCTGTATACAAATGAGGATATGAATAGATTTTATGAACCTCAGCAGTTATCAAAGTGCTTCAATGACTGCATTGCTGTGGTTTATCTTTGATAATCATTTGGTTAACTACGTTAGATAACAATTTACTGTTGTTTGCATAACAAGTTTGTATTTGATTGCACCTCTGATAACTACAATATTTTATTATATACATTTCTGCTGACATAAGCTAACTTGATGTACATTGATTTGGATGCTCCTTGTGGCCTTAGACACTCAGATGTACACCTGATTATATTTTTATTGCAAACAGTCGCTTTCAGTAACATTTTTTTAATGTATTATCTAAAATTTTGCTAGTTCTTATATGCAGTGTAAAAGTATGAACTTCTTTCTCTACTGAGGGGTCTTGGGACAGGTCTGCTCAAGAGAAGCTCTGTTCCCAGGGGTAGTCTTGGTTATTTGGCTGTTACAGGTAACCAGCCCCATCTCTGTGAAATTCAGAAGCTGCTGAGCATTGTAGACAGTCTTTATTGACTACCTACTTTATTGACTTGTATTTGATACAGTTGTTACTATAAAAGGATATTACTATCCTTTTCTTAATTTTCGGATGTCAGTTTACTGTTACTAATTACTTTTGCCTGTGGCCACATGAGGAGTGGGAAGAATTCTGAAGTCCTGAGTTCATAACAGGTGGAAGGGTACTCATCCCCCACCCCCATGATGGGCTACGTAAAAGCAATGTAAAGTTTATCACAACAAAGATTTCAGGTTTCTGTTGTGTTTTTCTAACATAATTTTTTTCATTATATTCCTGGCGGTAAAGCTCTGAATGATTACATATATTGGAAGGCTCTGAAACGCAAACTTACCTCTAATGTCATATTAAAAGAAAATCGTTTGGAGGGAGGCAAGGGACTTCTAATCTGAGCTCCTTGATGCAGTGGCTTGTGATCCCTTCCCAGGTGGCGCAGGCTGTCACCTGGATTCTGGCAGCTCGTAAACAGGGAGGTGGCTGCGGGCTGGGTCTTTGTTGTTGTCAAGGCAGGGAGCAGCTCCTGCCCTGTGACTGCAGCCGGGCCTGGGCAGGCGCCGGGGAGGGCTGTGCACGTTTGTGGCAGGGAGCTGAGCCATGTGGCCTCTGTGTGTTCATCACACGGCTCCCCAGGCTATTAGACAGCCTTGCCACAGAAGGGAAAAAGGCAGGAAAAAACATCTGGGTGGGTTTCTTTCTGTTTTTCATGATTCCTAGATTACTTTAGTAGCTGGAGTGTTGTTTACCAAGATTCACTAGTAGTAGTAATGATAATGCAAATACTGAATAACTTGCTGTTTACATTGTACTGTTGACCAATAAATGTAAATGCAGTTGCAACATTTGTTTCCCATCACTTTTATACTTAATCTGGCCTCATGTTTCTCTCAGTGACAGTATTTGCATTGTGAGATAAGCTACCTTGTGTTAAGATGATCCCCTCAAGCTCCTTTAAAAAAGCAAGAAAATTTATAAATTAATGTCAGTGTGTTTCCTCATCATTTTTGCATTGGATGTAATATGAAGATTTATTTTTTTCAAAACTAACACAGGATTTTGTGGCATTTTATCTGTACAGGAGGGGAAAGCAGACAGATGCATGTGAGTGCCCCATGGCTGAAGCTGCCTCAGTTCATTCATTTATTGCCTATTGTAACTTGGAAGCATTCTTTAGGTAAGAAAGTTGCTTCAAAATATGTGGTTTATAAACTTAATGCACTTCTCTGTTGAATCTTTAAATTGTATCTCAGTGTTTTGTGCTCTCAGTTATAATGCTATTTAAGCATGCTGTTTATATGTGGCATTATAAACCTTTTATTTGTTGGACACTGACAGTACTTATGAAACTGAATTCTCTGTGCTGTACAGACTCTGCTCACAGGAGAGAGAACATGTGATACGTGTAGACTGTGGAATACAAGGCCACCATAAATGACAGATTTCTTCAGGTGCCACCCACAAACAGAGTTACTAATGGATATCAGCTTTCTCTTTATAGACAAGCGTGATGAGTCAGCTCGAAATTTGCTGGTGTGTGAGCTGAGCAGCAGCATTGCTTGCACAGATTGCAGCACTTGGGTTTGATTTTGTGTGGAAGACGGGGACTACTTCTCATGTATTCATAAATAATGTATACTACACCTTTGTTAAGCTTGGCATCTATAAAGCTGGTATTTACTGGGTAAATAGATGTTTTTCAAAAGATGATGATACAACCTGGAGAATCTAAAGTCTTGTCCCATTTTTAAAGAAAAATAGAGAGGTTCAGCATTGGAAGGTTTCTAAAGATGTTATTACGGGTGGAACATAATACCTGATAAACGTCTTCTGTTTCTAAAATCTGTCATGATTTAGTGAGGTGGGTGTTGCTGTTCCTGTAGCTTTCCATTAGAGCATCTTCAGATAATGTAAAATTGGTAACTGGATATGGCAGGTTTGGGTCTGTTTCCTCATAGTGCACCAAGATACTCTCATACTAAGACATGGGATAGGCTTTCATTAGTATGTGGGAGGATATTTGTACATTATTGGTATCTTTCTTCCAGGTACAGTTTAATTAGCCAAAATTGTTTGTTTACTGTCAAGATTATCATGGTGCGTTAAGCATACTTTTGGAGTAAAAGTGAGTAAAGTTTAAAACCAAGAGTCTTTAAATGTCAAAGTATTAGAGATCCTGCCTTAAAGTATAACTTTTGATTCACATGGTTTTGTTATAGAGTAGGCTGAAAAAAAATAAACATTTGTCATCAAGGTTTGTAGTTTTCTTTGGGTAATACTCAAGAATTCAGAGGTGTATCTGTTGCAAAAGAGTGCTCATGTGACTAAAACTGTAGATAAGGCAAAAGCTATTTTTTTGCCAACAGTTACACATTCCTTTTAGTTAAATGGTATTTTTCAGGTAACGTTTGGCAAAACCAACTTGCTTGTTACATTCTGTTGCACTGCATCTGCCCTGCAGAGCAGTGGGTACTCTTCGTCTCAGTCTTTGTTCCGAATTGATTTTAGTCCTTCCTGTGGGTTTCCCAGACACTGCAGAACAGCTTTTCTTTGGTTGGTGGCTTCACAGGTCGGTTCATCTTCTGGGACCCATCCCTGCCCTCTGGTTAAGGAATCCATGCACACATACAGGATGACTCCACAGTGGGATGGATGTTCAGATACCAGAAAGGTGCTGGTAACTTGACAGGAACCTCCACATTCTTTGGAGGTAGGGCTGTGTGTGTGTGTGTGTGTAAACCTCTCATTTGAATGCTACCTGCATTGTATCACATGGGACTGTAACTTAGCCAACTTCAGTTGTACTTTAACATGCATACTGTTGATAAAGTATTCAGAATGAAGTAAGGATTCTTATTTTTTTGCAGTAAACATTCAGGCTTCATATTTGTTAAAAGGGTTACGATGCATAACCAGTGGAACCTTTTTCTGGCTTTGCATCCCACACTTAATAATAGGAATTCATTTTGCTAGAGATAAAGAACTGTAGTGTAGAATACTAAACGTAGAAATTCTGAAGACAATAGTTTCTAAAGAAACTAGAACAAGAGCAACAAGAACAAGTTCTGGCCAAATTCCAGCAGGCAGAGCATAGATGCTGTGTATACCAGCATCTCTTCCTGCATCTGGAGTGCTGCTTCTGATCTGTAGCTCGACCCTGTTTAGGGAAATGCCCTTTCTGCTTGTTCTCAGATATCAGAACTTTGTGGGACCCAGATCAGCACCCATGAAGTTCAAGTAAGTTTCAAATAAGATAGGAGAAATTTCCATTTTTATCAGAAACCTTTCTTTAACCAAGATGTTGCAGAATTAGAATATGCATGAGAATAGCAAAAGCAGGGAGAAGCTTCTCAAACAACAGCATTTGTTCAATTTCATTTTTATGTCCTGGACTTTTGTTTTAGGAAACAGCCAAGTCTGTAATTCCTCTCAAGTAGGGAGGAGGGAAAACAAGCAACAGGTATATCTGACTCAAAAGGTATTTAGCCTTTGCTGAATTTAGCAAGGCTATGAGCAACTGTAAAAGAGAGTTTTGTAATGGTTAATTACTACATCCACACTTAATGGTTTGGAATGCCCATTTGTTGTGTGACTTAAAGTAGTCTGAAGTCATAAAGCATGGTTGTGTGGATGATAACTTGATGGTCTAATAGCAAAATGTTTATTCAGGCTGAGCCTGCATCTTCATTATATTAGTAACACTGTTAGTGTGAGCCATGTGTCTGCTCAGGGAAGAAAAACTGTTATTTAATATAATTTAAGGAGTGTTGCTGGCTTATCCTTCTGCATATATTGCTGATTCCAATCACTAATGGAAATTTAAATAGAAGAGTGAACATCTATAACAACTGCTAAAATAAATTCCTTGGTGATTGAGATAATTTGTCAGGAATTCAGGCAGTAGTAGAAGCTGGTCATGTGAACAGCCTTTAATAAATTGGCTAAATTGTTTTTTCCAGCTTCTCAAAGAATGCACATGCTTTCTTTTAATAAAAATGGAGTTTGTCAGACACTCATGAGCCAAACAGGTCAGGTTTTACAGGTTGGGGAAAATGCTAGGTAAATTTTTGATAGGATACTGTGCATTTTGGCAGCTATTTTTGCAATACAGGGGTTTGTAGGAGGTTTTTTTTTCTTTCTTTCGCCCTCCCCCCTCCCCCCAATAAATGAAGATACTATGGAAAATTTTCAGTCCAGAAAAAGCAAGCTGTGGGGGTTGCCATGGAAGTTTTTTCAGTAAAAGTAGATAAATTGCTCTGTTCTTTTTGAAAAATGCATGGTTGCTTTGAAAATACTGACTTCACACAGGGAAGAGAGAAGGTCAGGATGAACATCTGGTTAGTGTGATATTTGAGAAGGAGCCTCAACCTGTACTAAAATGAAGTGACAAAGACAATTGTTGAAAATTGACTGAACAGCAGAACTCTGTCTAGAATGGACTTGGTTAGATTGCACTGCTTCAGCCTGTGAAAGCAGAGCTTTTTTCTTGTGCTGCTCTTCTGAGCTCTGGCTCGTGAGGCAAATGTCCCTTGCTGAAGTAGATCTGTGCAGTTTGCTGATTTCCAAGGTCACTGTCCTTTTCCTGCTGAAAAACATCATGTGAACCTCACTTACTTTGCCCTGCTTTGATAAGTGGCCTCTGAAGTTTTTTATGGTTAGTTGTACAAACACATTCCTCTGCTTGGCATTATTTGGAAAAAAAAAACGGGAAAGGTGGGCAAAACTTTTCAGTTTGACTCTTCTGAAAATGTCTGTGCCAGGTTTATCTGTGTTTTAAAAAGGAGTTTATGAATTAAGTTTTTTATTTGATAAACCATTTTTAGAGATCATGAGTAGATTCCCTAGTTTGTCAACTGAGTTTATATTTAAGCAATCAGTTTTCTATTTCTGAATTCAATTGCTGTTAAATACTTCTTGTTCCCTACAAAATGCTTTATGTACCATGAAATACTACTACATGAAACTACACTTGGTAAATTAACAAGTCTAAGTTCTCCAGATTCAATCCAAGTTGTACAAAATAAAGGGTACTGAGAGAAAAGGCCCTTGCCAACATCTGTGCACTGGATATTGACATATGGATGTGCTTCTTTTCAAAATAATATGCTATATTTAACCCAAACTAACTTGTTATCTTTTACTGTGTTTCCACTGCCCTTTCTCCCTTCCTCTCCTAATCTTCTGTGTTTTTCTAGAGACCTATTGTACGTGAGACGTTTCAGGAACCTGTGCAGTTCGAATCCGTCGGATTGTTACATTCTGAAACTTCCACAATGAAGAGAGCTGGGCAGAACGTGGTGGCTGGAACTGAAGCTCCTGGAACATCACAGACAAGCAAAAAGCAGAAAACTAGTTTTTACAGCTCAGAGTTTGGGGAATCTGACCTGTGCACCTCAATGGACTGGGGCAGCCTTCCACACCACGTAATTCTGCGTGTTTTTCAGTTCCTGACTTTAGTGGATCGAGCCAGGGCATCTTCTGTTTGTCGAAGGTGGAATGAAGTTTTTCACATCCCAGATCTCTGGAGGAGATTTGAATTTGAACTTAGCCAGCCAGCCACTTCTTATTTAAAGTCGACACATCCGGATCTCATTCAGCAGATTATCAAGAGGCACGCTGACCATCTGCAGTACGTCAGCTTCAAGGTAAGCTGTGGCTGAGCGCTGGCTCAGTGTCACGTCACTGAGCACGAGGGATGCAGCTGCTCTGGGCCGCCTGCCTTAGGGGTTGGACCTGGCAGGTCTTATGTTTAGAAATGCAGCTACTGCAGCGTTTTATTTCTGCATGTGCAGATGGTTTCATCCAATTTTCTACACTCTAAACATTGCAGAGTAAAGAAACAGCAAATGTCTTGCAAAACACAGGTGGAAGGTGAGGCGAAATAAGAGATTTGTTCAAAGTTACTCTTCAGGTGTACGAATTTTGAATCAGTTAATTATTTTAAGATGCAAAGGTGCTGTCCATGTAGATAAAATGGATTAGTTCGCTGGAGCAAAGACTTTGTCAAGTCTTCTTTGGGCTCTAAAAATTGGCATTTTTTTAAAAAAAGTACACATATCACTGTGTAACATAGCACCAGTACTGTTACAGTATTACAATAAAATGAGGTTATCTGAAGACAAGACTTAGATTTAAGGTATGCATTCATACTAGAATTATCCAGCAGTCACACTCAGAGAAATTTTCTAACAGTAATTTCCCTGAACTCTTTCTGGTCTTGAAATTTCCAGTTAATGTTGCACTTTGTTCTGTGATGATTGCAGTCTGGAGCAGTACAGCTAGGTAAATGTGGAACCTGCAGTCTTGGGTATCCGTGGTGCTGTTTTCTAAGCAATACTGCAGAATGACTTCACTATTTTAAAATTACTTTTATAGGTTGATAGTAGTACTGAGTCAGCAGAAGCAGCCTGTGACATCCTTTCTCAGTTGGTGAACTGTTCTATCAAGACGCTGGGTTTGATCTCTACAGCAAAGCCAAGCTTCATGAATGTCTCTAAGGTAAGGTTCTACAAACTGTAACTAGCATATTTGAATTCACTCTTAAACCACTTTAGCTTTCTTAATGTTCTGTTCTTCAGTAGATGGTAATTTTTATGAAACAGTCTCTAGTTTCAAGTAACAGAAGAGTTACTTTCTGGAAAATAAAGGCCATTTCTTTTTTTCTGCAGAAAACTCCAGGTACTTCAGGCTCATCACTGTGTATCCCTGTAGTGATCAATGTGTTACAGTGAAATGATAAATCAGAGTAGATAAATAATGAGTGTAAAGTTAATTTTGTCACATGCAGCAGCATGTTTTTAAACAAAGATCATGTCTGTTCATGTTGAAATAATGCTTATGAAAAAGGACATCCATGGGAACTGTTTATTTTTGTACTTTCTGCTTGTGTAGAACATGAGGTTAAAGCACTGAAGTTGTGCCCATCTTTTCATAAGAATTTTTTCTCTCTTTCAATTTCTCCAAATAGGCTCATTTTGCATCAGCACTGACAGTAGTTTTTGTGAACTCCAAGTCATTATCATCAATCAAGATAGATGACACACCCCTTGATGATCCTTCCTTGAAGGTTCTTGTTGCTAACAACAGTGATACTCTAAAACTGCTAAAAATGAGCAGCTGTCCTCATGTTTCACCTGCTGGTGAGTACTGAATGTGTGTGAAAAATGGAGTCATAAAGCATCGTAGTTGACTTAGTCTTGAGTTTGGACAGTTGAAAGGTGAAGGTGGTTGTTAGTGAATGAGATGAGTTGATGAAGGTGGGGGTGCTACTCCCTTGGCTGCATCTTCTGGAATCCTGGGGATTTTTTTTTCTACCTTTCCAGCTGCCTTTCTACCTCTGATGCTATGCCTTGAGGAGGAAGCACCTCCAAAATTAGTGCAAGCCTTTCATACATGCTCAAAGGACATGGTGTTCATTGCTTTACTATATGAGGGTAACCAAATGGGTGCTCTTTAATATTTGGAGATTTGTAAACTTAACTGACTGATGTTCTGTGGGAACACCACATAATCCCTGATTCATGAATCAGCTAGTGCTTGATGGGATAAAGGTGATTATAACAGTTGTCAGTAATTGTTTTGCAGGGTGCTGTGAGTGTGTACACATTTCAGAAACCTGTAATGTAAGACTGTGAGTGTTTCCAGAGTGCCCTCATGTGTCCAGATCTGGGACTGATGACTTCCTCATTGGTGAAGGACTCCCTCTTTTCAAAATACAGCCTTGCTGGAAGTTCAGAGGGTTTCAGGGTCCCTTCTCACTTGTCTGTCTCCTGAAACCTTAGTGCAGGGAAAAGGTTCTGGTCTGTTCCTGTGTTCTATTCTGGAGTTCACAGAAGGTGACACAATCCATGTACTTCATATTGCAGCAGATTAGGAGGAGTTAACGTTATTTAGGTCTTAATTGAAGGTAGGCTGCAGCTGTTAAACTGGGTGGTGGTGATTTAAATAGTTTAGTTGAAAGTTGGAGGAATGAATATTAGGGAAGGGAATGGCTGCAACTTCAGCTGAATCTGACCTGATTTCAGTTGCTTCCTCAAAGTTGAGGAAATTCTGCATAGGGAGGGGCAAAGAGAAGGCTATGCAGGCCCAAGATGAATGTGACTTGTGTCTTTTACTGTGAATTGTTAATGACCAAAACCTAGTAAAAGATTGTGGATATCTAGAATTTGGGTATTTCATGGGGTTTGGATATAAGCATGAGAACTCAAGCCAACTTTTCAGAGAACAAGTGTGCTTATATTTGCTTTTCATTTTAGAGAGTAAATTTTTTTGTTCCTCAGGCATTCTTTGTGTGGCTGATCAGTGTCATGGACTTAAGGAGCTGGCTTTGAACTACTACATATTAAGTGATGAACTACTGCTGGCTCTTTCGAGTGAAAAACACGTTGATCTCGAACACCTTCGTATTGATGTCGTGAGTGAAAATCCCGGACAAGTTCAATTTCACACCATTAAAAAGCAAAGCTGGGATGCTCTGGTTAAACACTCCCCCAAAGTCAACATTGTGATGTATTTCTTCTTGTACGAAGATGAATTCGATGCGTTCTTCAGAGAGGAGACTCCCGTCACACACCTGTACTTCGGCCGCGCGGTGAGCAAGGCGATGCTGGGCCGCATCGGCATGAACTGCCCGCGCCTGATCGAGCTGGTGGTGTGCGCCAACGGGCTGCAGCCCCTGGACGATGAGCTCATCCAGATCGCCCAGCGCTGCAAGAACCTCACCGCCATGGGGCTGGGAGAGTGCGAGGTCACCTGCAGGGGCTTCATTGAGTTCGTGAAGATGTGTGGGGGCAGGCTGACTCAGCTTTCCATCATGGAGGAGGTGCTGATTCCAGACAGTGATTACAGCTTAGATCGGCTTCATCTGGAAGTCTCCAAACACCTTGGGAGGATGTGGTTTCCTGATATGATGCCAACGTGGTAAATTCACTGTGTGGGTAAAGTGGTAGAATCGGGGTGTCGCTTTCTATGCAAATAAAAAATTTGAAAATTAAATGTGAAAACTTTCTTCCAGATTTGAGTTTTTCTTCCTTGAGAAAACCTCTATTAGGCTAACAGTAAAACACTCTACAATATTAATTGTATATTGAAATAGAAAATAGATTTAAGTGTTCTTAACAGTTCTGAAAGTATGTCTGTGGTTTACAGGTGCTTCAAACTTCAGTGAATTTGGGCTTCTCTGAGCTTCAGTTTAAACATTCCATTTACTTTCAAGTGTGTTTAGGTTTTGGTTTTCTTTGTCTTTGTTTATTCTTTCTGATCTAGTCAGAAAAGGAATAGAGAAGCGATTTTCCTTTAGGAAATTTGTCTGTGGAAAGCTGGATAGAATTTTGAGTACAGTATTATTTGTCATGATGGTTTGTATAGCTATTTTTTAATCATTCATGTTCTAATTGTAAAAACTTGTATATTAAAACACACTGTCTTGGGTTAATGAGATATAATCTAGCTTAAATTCATGGCAGTATAATAAAATGTTAATAATCTTATGCTTACAAAAAACTTTCCAGTTTTAAATTGCACTTTAATTTTGTCAGATTACAGAAATTAGGGAATGCATTGTACAGTATGTTGTTTTTGTCTTATGTGTAAAAAGGATGGGAAAAAGATTTTGTTAAAACTACTGGCTTTAAGTTTGGTTCTAGATTGATTGCTGGAGTGAGTAATAAAGCACTTTGGAAACTGTCAGGACAATAAGGAATAGCTTTGGATTTGGGCTCAAGTCTGTAATCAAAGACTGATGTCTGAATGCTGTTCCATGCTTTCACTGCTAAGAAATAAGGATTTTATAAGTGTGGCTACTAAGAAGGAAAGATGAAATGCAATAAAGTTGTCTTTGATCCATTTCTATTTGGAATCAAGGATTTAGAGCACTTAAATTTGATGCCAAAATGACTAGTAATCTCACCTGTATCTTACAGAGCTTTGTGTAAGCCCTGATTTCTAGAGAAAGGCTTGCTGAAGGTAATCCTGAAATGTTTAATTCAGGACTGTTTAATACTTGTTGCTGTTAATTGTTTTTTGAGAAAGATTGTATTATATTTATTTTCTTAAAATGGGAAAGGCATGGTGAGTTGATGTAAATTAGAGAATGTATTTTTGTGTAAACATTTTGCACACTGTAAACTTAAATGCATTGTATATAAATTTTTGCTGTAATGATTTTGGTGCCACACTTGTTCCATCTTCCTATTGATAATGAGAAGTCTACAAGAATTTGCTGGTGGTAGTTGTCACTGTCGTGGCTTAACCCTGGTTGTCAGCTGAGCTCCTCACAGCCAGAGGAATGGGGGAGAGAACTGGAAGGTAAAAGTGAGAAAACTCATGGCTGGATACAAAGAGTTTAATAGCAAAGCAGGAAGCCACAAAGGCAGGCAACCCCCAGAAAGGGAATCCATTCACCACTTCCATCAGCCACCTCCAGGAAAGCAGGGCTCCATCACCCATGGACATTTCCCTTCTTCCTTCTTCCCCCAGCTTTGTGTGCTGAGCCTGGTGTCCTACAGCATGGAATGTCCCTTGGGTCAGCTGTGCTGTCCCTGTCACCTCCCAGGCTGTGCCCCCTCAGCCTCCTGCCTGCTGGGGCAGTTCAGGGAGCAGGGCTGGCCTCTGTGTAGGCACTGCTCAGCTACAGCAAAAACCATCCTCATGTTACCAGTGCTGTTTCCAGTACAAACCCACAGCTCCATTCTAGCTCCTGGGAAGCAGATGAACTACCCAGCCAGGCCCAATGCATTCACAGCAGAGAATAAATGAGTTTCTTCCCCACTACCACAAAACAACAGCTAAAGAGTTTAAGCACCCTTTTCTTGGACAGGGTTCCCAGCTGGAGGCCCAAGGGTTCAGGGTAACAGTCCTGAGTCAGTAATGCCTTACTGCCTGTGGCAGATAAGAAGCATCTATCTGACTCTGGTTAATACAGGCTGTGAGCTGAGCACTTCCACAATCCAGGGGATTGTAATTTAAACACAAAACTCAAATATTTCCAAACAGTATTTGGTTCAAGATGTGTGGTTTGTTTCAAATGGAAATTTAATAAAGTGGTTTAATCCATGCACTGATACTAGGCTCATCCATCTGTTGCACTGTGTCCTCCTGGGTTTTGCTCCTGCTAGAAGCCATGTATGTGACAAGACTGGAGAATAGCAAATTAGTCATTATAATTTCATGTTTGTGCCTGAAACCTGATTTCTGACAGGCAAACCATAAAATGGAATGTGGATAAAGCTTGTGAGTTGTTGGGAAGTTCTGGAGTCCTCTGTGTCTCTCCAGCCAACAGAACAGTGTTAGTGTATTTGTAAACACTGGTGACAGAGTTACAGTTCAGGGGAAACTCTTAAAAGGCTGCTCTGAACATTGTCCTTGTCACTAAGGCAGTGTTTCTGTGAAGCCATAGAATTGCTAAGGTTGGAAAAGGCCTTTAAGGTAATCAAACACAGCTCTGGAATGTCAGCTTGCTCCAGCTCAAAGCTTCCAGTTAAATAGGCCTGCACTGATTTTTTAGAGGATTTGTTCTTCTCCCTGATCTGAACAAGTGAGGCCAGCTGGTGCTTGGTGGAGAAGCTGACAGGAATGCTTCTCTGCCACAGGAGGGAGTGAGCACTTTACATTTTAGCTGATTTTTCAGACTGAGAGAAAGCTTATAGCTAGTCACTGCTAATTTCCTGATTCTCTGGTGAATGCAGATTCCAACAAAAACTTGAATCTTTTTTCATTTTGTGAGTTTTGTGAAGCTCAAAGTATTGAATGGGTGATAGTATAAACTGTTGTACATGGGAAGAAAAACAACTATTGCATGCTGAGACGGATTTATTTGGAATTTACTGCATTTCCATTTCAATCTCTTTGCCCTTTCCCCCTTTCAAGATTGCTTGTAGGGTCCGAGTGGTCGCAGTTCTCAATGTGAATATGCGATGTGATCCCAGGAAATACTCTTTGCATTGGCAGCATTCTCCCAAGGACTTGCCCCTTGGAAATTGCACCGTTGTATTTTACGGGGTGGATACAGAGTAGTTTTACACAGAATCCTGGTGAAAAACAAGAGGGAAACCATCAGATTAGGAATGAAGTGTTTGTTCTTCAATACTATAGTTCAGAAATATTGACAACGTCTGCCTTGTCCTTTCCACTGGGATAGCAATAGTGCAAATACCGAAAAAACAGAAATACTGTCATAATAAAAACTAGGTAGTGGTTGGAGTCATTGACTTAGAAGCGGGAAGATGGAAGGCAAGGAGAAGGTGGGAATTTGTGCTCTAGGAAAGGGAAAAGACATTCTTGAAGACATTCTGCAGAACTCAGTTACTTGCATTGTAGCAGGAGCAAAAGGTTCTGTATGTAAGTTGAATAGAAGAAAACATGGCTAAACTACTTGGCTAAGTGCAAGGTGATGCATCCTATATGAGCTAAAGGCGAAGAAATGTTAAATGAAAGACAGCTATTTACCTGATCCCCTGATTTGGACTCCATCATCAATGGCATTCCCATTGTGGAAGAATTTAACAGGCCCAGAGAGCTGGCCAGAGAAGGGGGCGTACACGGTCGCTCCGTCAGCACAGATGACATCCACTGCCCGGTGCTTCCCTTTGCCATTGCGTCTGAAAACAAGCCCAGCATCACAGAAACCTCAGGCCCAGTGCTACAGAGAGGTCAGGTAGCACATGGTGAGGTCTGGAAATGGGTTGTTAGGACAGAAACAGTGTCAGCAAACTGGCTGGAGGATCTGCAAGGGTGTAGGTGAGGTAATGTCACATAGGGTGGATGACCTGTTAGAGTTGGAGAAAAATGCCTTTCTTCCAGGTCTTTAAATAAAACCTTAGAGTCACAGAAAGTTTGGTTGTGTACAGGATGTCAAGTCCAACCTTCCACTTGAGTCCAGAGTATTCCCAACACTGGGTCAGGTCAGGCATGGCTTAGTCTAAAAGCTCCAAGCAAAGGTGTTGTGAACAATACGGGCAGCCTAAAAGTTTCCTCAGGTCCCATCTAAGCCTTCAAAGCTGTAATTTTTATGTGACCTAAATAAAGTTTAACCCTTACTTCAGTAGAAATACAACAAAACCCCTTTGTTTTACCCCTTTGTATTACCTTGGAGCTCCATAGTATCCACAGCCATACTTGTCACAGCCTCTTATCTCATTGGTAGGGTTCCCAGCACACACTGCAGCCCAGCGCCCGTCCTGTTGTGGCAATGGTGGAACATCTTTGAAATACAGGAACACAGCACATCAAAGTTAACTTCTAGATTGTTTTAACACTTGCATGTTTGCAACTTCTATGTTTGATTTACAGTTAGGTAAGAACATACAGACATTACATCCCTTGGTTGTAATTGGATTTTTCTCCATAAAATTTGTAATTCTTTAGGACATATAAGTGGAATGTAGACCTAAGCTGGATGGTCATGTTTCTAGATTAGGTTTATTTCATAGAATAAACAAGCTTTAAATACAAAAAATTTAGAAAGAGTATCACAGCTCCTAGAGTGTAAATCTACTCTTGATGTGAGTTGAATTTTCTGTTGTTAAGGGTGTTTTTACCAGGCGTGAGCAGATGAGTGGGATCGGAGTGGTCGCAGTTCTCAACGTGGATGTGAGAAGTAATGCCAGGATATACTTTTTGCATGGGCAGCATTTTCCCAAGCCTTTGTCCTCTGCGGATTTGGCCGTGGTAGCGGATGGGGTGAATGCAGACAAGCTTCACACAGTAACCTGGGAGAATGGGAGAGGAAGCGGGGTCAGGAAACATCAGCTGCATCTGCTCCTGGGGTGAGCAAGAGGCATTCCCTGCCAGCCTCTTACTGGAGACTGTCAGGATGAAGCAGAAATGCAGTCAAGGTACCAACAATGGTGAGATCAAAATTACTGTATCTGCCAGGGCAAAAAGGAAAAAAGGGAGTTGGAAAACAGAGACAGAAAAACATCCTCTCAGCAAAACTGAGGATATGTTTCCGGTGCTTTATTTTTACTGTATCCTATTTTTTGATTTGAGGTTGTTATTTTTCTGCTACCTGTTTTTCAACTCCTTTCTTCCCTCCTCTCCAAGAAAAGCATAGGGAAGGACTACATCCTGCTGGCACTGTCTTCCAATATTTCAGCCTACTAGAGAGGATGTAAGATTAATCAACACCGTGCTTGAATTGCAGAACCACAGAAACCTTGCTGAAGTAAATGAAGTGATTACTTGTGCACACCTCACGGGACACCTGCTGTTAATTACTTGCCTGATCCCCTGATCTGGACTCCATCATCGATGGCGTTTCCGTTGTGGAAGAAGCGGATGGGGCCCGAGAGCTGCCCGCTGAAAGGAGCGTACACCGTGGCTCCATCGGAACAGATGACATCCACACCTGCATGCTTCCCTTTGCCACTGTCCCTGGAGGCAGAAAGGCATAATTAGGGACATCTCTCAAGGTTAATGTCATTTACCAATTCGTCCCTTAATGCAGGATGATAGCTGAAGCTTGTCTAGCAGAAGCTTTTTTACCTGCAATGAAATTGGACAGAAGTAGCAGGTTTGAAGCATCTTTTTTTGTTGTTGTTGCAAATTGTTCACATTACTGTGACCTTCTTTAGAGTGGGATGAAATTTGAAATTTAAGCTTATTTTTTATTTTCCCAGATTCTTGGGGTATTTCAAACTGTTATAGAAAAGTACCTTTTTTTTTTTACCCCCCAAAACCTCTGTGCCATATAAAATAGAATCATAGCTGGCATTTTCTCACTTAGAAATATGGAAGTTGCATGATGGAGATGGAAACTTATAGAGCCTGGGGAGAGGAGACGACAAGAAAATGCAGGAGTCACTCTACATATAAAAGCATTTTTCAGAGAAATATAACCTGTTGTTGTATGAGGTCCCTACGTAACAACAGTGATGCTGACAGATTTTTAGTTGGTATAATTGAATCTACTCAGTTTCCTGTAAACTGCTGCTGAGTGTTAGTTAAATTTCTGGAGTATAAGCAACAAGTGTAAATGACACAAATCTTTGAAATACTTCCATTTCCTTTACTGTCTGTAATTCATGTCACAGCCCTGCTCCTACAGCCCTGCATCTGTTGTCAGCAGCGGTATCACTGTGCTTCTGAAAGATTGCCAAGGAATATCCCAAAAATCAGGAAGACATCCTGCAGACAGCAGTATTCTGTCATTCTGAGGGTCAGCTCTGTGTGGCTGTACTCTTTCTCCTGTCTGAACACTTAATTTAGGAAGGCAAAGTGCTCCCCTGTGCCCAGGCAGCAGCGTTACCTGTCAGCACCGAAGTTGCCGCAGCCGTATCTGTCGCAGCCGCGGATCCGGTTGGTGGGGTTCCCGCTGCAGATCTGTGCCCAGTGCTGGTGCTGCTGTTGGGGCGGGTGTGCATCCAGCTGCTTGATGAAAACTGCACGTGGAAAACAGGAAAAATGGGAAAAAATCAACCATGTTCTTAGCCCAGTACAACAGGAAGGGTTCAGGTACAAAGTGGGGTGTTTAAAGTGAAAGACATGAGCTTGAACAAGTTTGTCATATCAGAAACTGGAGGTAAAAGGACATTACACAACCTGCTGTACAGACTTGGTCCATTTTTTCCTTGATGTCTTAGTTTAAGGTATATACACCAAAAAGAAAGCAAAGCTATACATAAAGATGTTTAAAAATAGTTTGTGAAATAAACTACATAATCCTAGACGTCTTTTCAAACCTTAATGATTTTATGATTCTTTCTGAAACCCCCAACTACTTCAATATGTCTCTTAATGCACACCTAATTCCATATTTTCTAATAGTCCACATTACCATAATTCTTCATAAAACTAGAGGGAACCCCCCCCCAGCATTATTAATGTTCAAGTGAATTTCAATAACTCATTATTATCTCCCTAAACCCCGTCAAGCCCAGCTGCATTACAGCAATCTCGACTCACCAGTGGATACCAAGCTGACCAGAGTGACCAGACTGAGAGCTGGCATTTTGGGGCCGTGTCACCCGTGTTCTTTGATCCAGTCAAAGACGTCGAACTCCAGCTGCCACCTGGAGTATTTATCTGCTTTTGAAAGCCCCAGTGCATTGTCTTGGCCAATCAGTCTTGAGCAAAGTATTACAGCTCCAGGCAGGTGGTGTTGCCATCCTGGGCACTGTGGAGGTCTGCAGGGTCTAACAGTTGGTTGGGAAAGATGGATAAAATAATTGGGCTCTTAGCACACAGTAACAGATGGAAATGAACAACCCCACATTTCAGGAAACTCTGGTTGAGCTGTTTCTTAACACATTTTCTTCCCCATCCTGAAGTAGGGGCACATTTAGGCCAAAAATGGTAGGAACCACAAATATGGTTCAGAGGACTGAGCTGGAGGGAAAAGGTGGTCAGAGCTCCAAAGTGGATGTCACCAGTTTGTCCTTTGCTGCTCATTCCTCCCTGGTGTTTGTGCCAATTAGAGCTTTGTGATTGAGAACACAGGAAGTGTTTGGCATTCATGAGTATTCACTTATGCAAAGAAAAACAGATGCTTTTGCATAGAAACATTTATTTTTTCTGGTTCAGTTGAAATTGTCAATGATTTCATTTAAATCCATGAAGTCTGTTCACTGAAACCCTGTTTTTACCAGTGTAATACTTATTAAAATATCTTCAAGTTCTGAAACAACAGTTGCAAACCCACATTGCATAGGCAAAATTGACCTGGAGTTCTATAATTCTAGGTTTTAAATGCCTTTAGTATCTTCTTGGTTTCAGCTATTGTACTATAAAGCAGACTCCTTTGTATCTCTGGAAATCCTTCAGTTTGATTTTTCTGCACTACTACAAAAAAGTGTTAGATGTTCTTTACAGACATGTCTTGAATAATATGAAATTTAAATGAGTCATCATGCTTTCACATAAATTATTTGATATTTCAAGTAACAGAAAGATCTGGAAGTCCCACAGATTTTATTCAGAGAAGTAGATGTGTCTCTGCCCCACTTCTAGTTTGAAAAAGTATCTGTACATTGTGTTTTCCAAAATCCTCCATGGAACAAACAGTTGGTGACAAAATTTTCACTTGTGTTTCCAAGCTTTACAGCCAGTATTTAATCCCCAAACAATCTTTTGGCCCTCCCTGGGGTTACAACAAGTGGTTTGGCTAGTTTTATCCCTGCTGCTTTCTTCTCTATCCTGCCATGAAGAAATGCTGGTTTCCACACTCATAACCACCAAACAGATATTTATGTAAAAGTTGTGTGCCTTCAGTCCAGTTTGGATGGGGCTTTTGGTTGTAATTTGGTTAATATAATGGAGTCTTGGCTGAAAAATGACACAATGTCATTAATGTAAGGGTTTTCAGTGGAACCTCAGTGGAAGTGGAAGTATTTAGGGTTTGGGAATGCTGCTTATCCCTTTGGATAACTTTGGATGACTTTGGATGACTTTGTGTCATCCTTGCCAGAAAAAAACCTTCATTGCATATTCTCCTTCATTTGACACGAGCTCTCTGCAAGGCCCCTCGGCTCTCCTTAAGAGCAGGAGTCAGCAGGGGAGGTGCTGTGGGTGGCATTTTCAATGAAGATTTCATAACAGAGAGGTTGTAAAATGTTTCTGAGCTTGGCTAGCTCTGTACTGGCTGCTGGAAGCTTTTTTCCTACTATAATCAAAATCATTTAAAAATAAAGACTTTTTTTCAGGGGATAGCTGCCCATTCCCCGTTGAGGATGTCCAGTGGGATTTCTGCAATAATGATCTCTCTCAACCACATTTTATTTCTGATTTATTCCAGTTTGCAGTGGGAGAGTTTTAAATACCTCATTAGATGACTTTAGCCTGGGGCAGACCTGCCTTGAAAAGCTACTGATATTTATAGACTCCCGTGAACTCACATGCTCCAAATTTTACCAAGGAAAGAGTTGCAGCACTTCAATCTGCTCTACAAAGTCTTATGAAGGAAAGACTTAGTGTAAAGCCAGCCAAGCTGGTAGGCTCAGGAAGGGGAGGTGTTTTGGGTGCACAGACACTGGAGAAGCTTTTCCTTGAGTCCTGTTTTGCAGTCTGGTGCTTTGTAAAATGGCTCTAAGCTGCCTGCTCTTTGTAATTTTTTTCCCCATTTCTCCTGTATGCAGGCCTGACTCCAAACTGCTCATAACTGTGTACATTTATTTTTATTTCTTCTCTATAAGAGATCCTAGCAGCATTGTATCTTGCTCTGGTCTTTCAAAAACACATCAGAATGCCATTGCTACTGCAATATATCTAATGCACTTGTGGTAAAGTACTCTTAAAACACAGCTCTCAAGTGTAGGATGATGCATTTAAGATGTCTTAGTGCCTTCCCCATCTTTCCTGGGTGAGCTGTGAGGTGCAGACCTCTCCCCTTGGGCATGAGGAAGCTCAGGACAGAAGCTGGAGGGATTCTTGTGTTGGGCACCCAGGATGTTAATTTAACAGTTGGTGGGTGCAGTTGTGAAAGACATGAATTGGCCACTTGGCACCCAGTAACAGAAGGATCTGGAACCAGCCCTGGCATTGCACAGTCCTGGGAGCTGCAGTTGCTCATTTCCTTCCCTGTGGTAGCAAGCAGGAAAATGGAGGGGAGGCAGGTGAGTTAAATTGGGAAATGCTGATTCCTTTCTTTGCACGGGGTGTGAGGTCCCCATTTCCCCCCTTTAATGCCAGTGGTAACTTAAGTGCCTGTGTAAGAAAACCCTTCAGGGTCTTCTGATGGACAAAGCAATTGCTCAGCAGGCAAATGGGAGTGTTTGGGCTGGTATCACTGAATTACAGAATAACAGATTGGTTTGGGTCAGGAGGGAACTCAAAAATCATCTCATTCCAACCCCCTGCCAGGTACAGGGCCCCCTCCCACCAGACCACGTTGCTCCAAGCTCCATCCAGCCTGGCCTTGAACACTTCCAGGGATGGAGCAGCCACAGCTTCTCTGGGCACCCTGTGCCAGGACCTCACCACCCTCACGGGGAAGAATTTCTTCCTAATATCCCATCTAACCCTGCCCTCTGGCAGTGGAAGCCATTCTCCTTTGTCCTGTCACTCCAGGCCCCTGTCCTAAGTCCCTCTCCAATTCTCTCCCTCTCTCCCCTTTAGGAAGGGAGTCTCAGGTGTCTCCTGGAGCCTTCTCCAGGTGAGCTCCCAGCTCTCCCAGCCTGGCTCCAGCCCTCAGAGTATCTCCAGGGCCTTCTCTGGACTTGCTCCAACAGGTCCACATCCCTCTGATGTTGAGAACCCCCACAGGCAGAGCAGGAGTTAAGCCTGATGCTGTCCTGAAGAAATCCCTCCTTTGCTGTTCAGCCTTTCCGAGACACCCTGACTCTGCCATGTAAACGATGTCACATTTCAGGAGTGTAAACTGCCAGTTACCAGGACTTTTGGGGGGTACCTGCCAAGCATGTGTCCATAAACCTTGCAAACATTAGACTAGACCCCTTTAACTTATTAATTATCTTAACATTATCTCTTAATAGATAAAGTTGCATAGTAGAAGAATGGAATAAGATTTTTTGAGGGAAAAGCCCTAGAAAACTGAGATATGCCTGGGCAATCCAGTGGTGATTTTGGGCAGAAACATCAGCAAAGCCATGGCCAAACCATGAGCCAGAGCAAATCTACCCCCACACCAAACCCTGTGGCTTCCTTCCAGCTCCCTCCCACTTCTGCTTGCCCACAAGTGAGGGCTGGTTTCTCCACCGTTTCCTTTTCACTGTTGGATTCAACCAACGTCCAAAAATTGATAAAGTTCTTCCTCTTTTCTACCTCTGAAGGGCTGCTCACAAGTGATCTGGATAAATGAGTGCTGTGCATTTTATTTCTTGGTCATTTTACAATCTCACAAGTGTACCTTTGCCAGGTTTGTTGGCAGGTGATTGAAAAGGTAAATCCTCTTCCTAGGTCTTACCTTTGGCTTGGTCCTTCTTGGCTAGCCCAATGTTTCATGTGGTAACAGGTCAGTGCTGAGCACCCACCTTCCAGCTGAGCTGTGGACAACAGGTTATTAAAATTCCCTACAAGCTGTTTCTCTGAAAAATGAATCATGTTCTATGTGCTAATCATTATAAAATGAAATATACTTCAAGAATGACTGTAGAAGAATTTACTCGTGCCACTTGCAGTGCAGGCTTTTATGCTGAAAATCCAGTGGGCACAAGGTAAAACAAGCTAATGCACTAATGCTAATGCACTGGCTAATAATTCCAGCTGCTGGTCATTGGAATGACAGGAATTTTGCCCCTGTGCCTGAGCCCTGTGCACAGGCGGGGGCTGTGGTTCTGCTGGGACATCCGCAGGCTGCGCTCGCTGCCCAGCGAAGGGCAGGGCTGTGCCTGCCATGTTCAGCAGGCTGGGGAGAGGAGAGTGTCCTGCCCTTTTTGCTAAGTGTGAGCTGAAAACGAAGCTGAAGCTGTGCTACTGCACAATTCTGATTGAAAGCTCCCTCTCAAATTTATTTGCCTTAATTAACAAAAATACTTCAGCCTGACATAGGCTGGTTTCAGTAGGGTGGACTAAAGAACAGAAAATATCTTTTGGCTACCTATGTTCTACCTCCAGGGGAGGACAAAGCTTCAGATGAATCCTCCAAAAATCCTCTAAGGTTTGAGGAAAATAGGAGGGCATAGCATAGATTTGGGACCTTGTGATACAAATTTAGAAAACAAAAAGGAAATGAGTCTCTGCAGAAATGGTGCAGAAACAAAGTAAATCTGCATGGCTGAGTTTGCTAGCTCTCTACTCAAAAGCCTAATTGTCCCTGTATTTTCCTCCATCACTCCTTCCCCTCACCTTAAATATTTCTAGAACTATGTATTTTACCAGCTCTTTATTTCCCTCCCAGAGTCAGCTACAAAATGTATTTCCCCTTCCTCTACACCCAGTTAATTTTTAATAGACTGAGAAGACGAAACTGGATTTACTTTTACAGTTTGCTCCAACTGGTCTGTAACCTGAAACAGAAAGTGATATTTACTTTTTCTCCTCTGCTGCTGGGTGACAGCCCCTGCTAAAACTGGGAGGTTTTATGTAGGAGCATCCCTGTGCTGCTGGGAAAATTCTGATTAAATAATGGATCCCTGAAAATGCCTGGGACACAGTGGAAAAGTACTGAGCTGTGGTCATTATTGTACAGGGGGAAATGTTGCTCTTGGAGGAGCAAAGCTGGGATGTTGATGGGGGCTCAGAGCCCTGCTCAGTCACAAAAGTCATCTCAGGTCTCATTAGGGTTTGCAGGGAGAGGTGGGGGTTTGAGTGGGTTCTTCTCTTTTCAAATATAAGTTGATAACTGTGCTAGAACATGGAATTTTAAACAAGTGGATCGTAGGTGGGAGTCTTTCTTTCATGAGGGCAACCAACTTCATGATAAAAATTTAAAAACATTTACCAGCCTGGATAACATTGGAGTCTTTTGCTGAAATATAAGCAAAAGAAGGAGAAGAGGGAAAGTGTTGGGATTCTTTTTCACAACAAATTTTCACAAATCAATTGTATTGACTTGTCTTCAATATCTGGTCACTATCTGCCTCTGCAGGTGGGGCTGAATATTTAAGTGGACATGTTGATTTTTCATTCATAGCAAAATTAAAGTGGTTCCTGGGCAGGGTGAATAAGACACAGCAGGTTAAGCACCTCTCACAGGTGCAGCAAATACCCCTGTGTAGTTAGAAGAAATAAACGTGCTGCCAGGACATGCACAGCCCCAGCTTCCCTGCTTCTCCAGGGCAGGAGCTGTGCTAGGAAATACGTGAGCCTGCAGCACTTGCAGAGCACTTTAGCCCGTGACACTCCCAGTAGCATGTTGGCAGCCTTGGCCTGAGAAGCCCTGTCCTGTTAACAAGAGCTTGTTGTCCCAGGAAAGTCTTCAGCTGATTTACTAATGGAAAGAAATGCCTCACTTGGACAAAAAGAAACCTGCGTGTGCCAAGGCAATCCTGAGGCAGGAGTCTGGGGAAAAGGAATGAGTTACTTCATCAGTGTTGTTTTATGGCTTTGGTGATGGGCCCCAGGGAAGATTTGGGTTTCAGTTTTATACAGGTTTTTTCTCCCCAGCTGCCTTAAAAAAGCAGAACCTAGTCCAAACTCTATGACAGCACCAAAGAAATTCAAAGCAATTTGTAGTGAAGCAGCCTTTTAATAATGTGATTTTCCATGTTTAAGCACAAATGAAATTTCTGGCTTATTAAAGAAATCTTCATTTTTGGCTGAAAGAAAGCAGCAAAATCCAAGAGGAGTGAGCTGCAGCAGGGCTCAGGCTGCTGAACATTGAGGATCCATCTCCTCCCACCATCCTGTCCCCACTGCATCAGCCCCCACCCAAAAGAACAGTGATGGACAGGATACAGTAACAGCTTTAAAGCAGGTGTTGTACCTTACTCTGAGTCTGGTCTGCTCAGATAACCCCAGTGTTTTGTTTATGGGTACTTTGGAGGTGGAAGAGCTGCTTGAGGCTCAGTGGTTTCCACTCCACTGGAAACCCAAACCTATTCCCAAACAATGCCCCACAGGTGGGGGCTGGAGGTTTGACCCTGACCTGCAGCCTCCTGTTGCAGGTTGGGACAGGATCTCTTAAAGCATATTTCTGGAGATAGACATGGGATAAAACTCCTCAGTCACCCTCTGCAGGGCACCAGGACCCTGATCTTCACTCCCTTCTCATGGGGCCACTGTAGTCAATGGGGTCTTTTAATAAACTTCTGTCTGTCTGCCACTAGTGTGGGAGAGGGGAAGGTGGTGAGGGTCTGCAAGGCATGGCTCCTGGCACCCTCTGGGAGAATTGTTGGCTTCTCTTCGATTCTGACAACAGATATAAGAGGTTTTTACAGTGGGTGAATTAAACATGGAGAAGACCAAATTACTTACTGTCGTTTTGCAGTATACCCTGAGATAAAGATCAGGGAGTTAAGAGTAGCTCATGAAGGTTTTGTGTGAGCTGTGCAAGAGCAGTGGATGCTTTACTCACCTCTGCCCCCACCACGCTGCATTTCCTGGGGGTTACAGCCTTATTGTGTATCTGAACAACATCCCAAGGCTTGGAGCAATGCAGATAATCAACCAATCCCTTCACATCTTGCTTATTCCTAACTGGATCCAAAGGTGGGATTTTTTTAAATTTGCAGAAAAATTGTTGGCAGACAGGTGGCAGTGATTGGCAATTACTTAATTTTGCACTAATGGCAGGAGTGTGGAAGAGATAAAGCAGCACAAGGGGAACAAAGCAAGGGCAGTGTGATGGAGGAGGTGAAGGGTTGCTCACTTGGAAGGGGATGGGGAATTGTGTGGGGGAAAAGTGAGGCAGGATGGGGTTTTTCCTCATCTCAGATAGTGCTGGGAGACACTGAGCAAAAGGGAAGATGTGTGTGAGGCACAGGCAGTTCTCTTTAGATGCAAAGCCTACATAGAGTGTGTGTCTGAAGGGGAAGAAAAAAAATCATAAAAAACACCCCCAAACACTGCAGCTCTGTGGGCTTTGCAGGCCACCCTGTGGGGCAGGAATGCTCACTGCTCTGTCCTTGGGGGTTGCACCAGGGAGGGAGGGTGCCCTGCTTGCACCAGGGTGGATAAGGAGCAAAATGGGGAAGTGCTCATGTGCAAGGAAGCACCACAGAGCAAACAAATTAAATGTAATTCAAGTAAGATTAAATTTAAAAGACAATGGCATTAAATTCTAGCTCCAGAACTCATAAAACTCTCTAAAAGCAATTTCCAAAATTGTAACCATGCTGAGATCTAATAAAGTTTTCACTGAAGAGGAAGTGCTTGACTCAGCCTGTCACATAGCAATAGAGTTGTTTTCCCTGTTATGGAGGGGATGCAAATAGCTGTAATAGTTTCCTTTCTGTTTTACCAAGTACCAAGGCATGACTAAAATGGTTGGCAATGCTCTAAGGGCTGTGAACCCCCAATTTATGCTAAAAATGCTCTTTTGGGAAGACAGGTGTCTGAAAACTCACAGTCTGTTCTGGCCTTTGACCCAACAGACCAGATCCTTCTTGTTTTCTTCTATTCACCACTCAGGACAGCCTGATAGAGCTCGATGTGCTTAAACAGAGACCCAAACAGAGTGAAATCCATGGTGTGGGTAGATTGCAGTGAGGGAGAGAAGGTAATCTGCTTTCCTGAATGTCAGGTTTTGGAAATATCCAGGTTTTGCAAGATTCAAGTTTAATTTCTCTCAGGAAATGAACCCTGGGGCACAGCACTGCAGATGCTTATCAGCAATGTCTTATTTTTCCTCCTTTTTTTTTTCTTGCTGGTGGCAAGTGCCATATGAACCGTGTGAGATGACAAGCCCATGTGCCAGCACACTTTTCCTCTGACTTGTGTTGCTTCTATTTCCTAGAGGCTGCAGACTGCATAAAGGAGGGCCTGAACTAGTGTTTAAAAAAAAAAAAAAAAAAAAAAAAAAAAAAAAAAAAAAAGCAGCTGTCTATGGGGATAATAACTTATGGTTTCTTTTAATTATGCTTATAAAAATAATAATTTGGATTAACAAGAGGGACATTCTAGAGGGCACTGTGATGTCCAAAGGCAGCTTTTGCCTGTCCTTCTCTGATAACATCTTGGACCTTAAAAAAAATACGACACAGTTTAACATCAAGAGGTCTTTAAAAATGATTTTCAAAGGAGATGTTGTTAGCATGTAATGGATTCCTGAAATGCAGCATCCAACTTGTGTAATGGGCTCTGAGGGAAGGGATGGTAATGAAACCCAATTTAACTAATGAGTGTAATTTAGAAAGAGACTTTACTGCAGACTTTCACAGGAAATAGTTTAGAAACATTCTGCCTGTGGAGAAGAAGGGGTTTGTGGTTCTTCAACAAGCCTTGCTTGAATCTGCAGAAACACAGAGTGGTTTTTCCTTAGTTTTGGTGAGTAACGGAATTGCCGTGTGCAATCCTGACGTTGCAATTGTCCCTGCAGTGCTGCCCTGGCTGAGGCACATCTGCCTCTGGCTGCCCCAGGAGATGCCCAGGAAAGGGGACTGCACCACATTGATGATTCAGTCCATCATCAGTTTAAAGTCCTGCAGTTTTCTGTGCACAGCTGGCTGGTGGTTCTTGCAGAAGGAAATTTCTTTGGGGTGCTGGGTGCCCATGAGGGTGGCAGGGATGAGCTGCACAGCCCCGTGTCCTGCTGGGGTTCATCAGCCCCATGATGTCCCTCATGTCCCACCAGGTTAAGGTCATTCTTTGTGTTCCTAGTCTCTGCTTTTGTCCTGTTGCTGGCTTTGGGATTATTTTTGGGTGCTTTTTTCTCTTAAAGTACTTGTTGAGCAAGAGCTCACCTTGGCACATTAGGGCTCATCCAGGACAAGCCTGTGGAAAGCTGGTCCCAGGCAGGTCTTGGCTTTGGGCACTGGAGAGCCAGGGGTGGGCAGCACTCGTGCTCCAGAGCAGGAGGGTGTTGGTGAGATGAACTGGGCTGTGTAGGGGACAGTGAGAGTGGCAGGGCTGCCACTGCTTTGATGGAAGGCAGCTCCACTCTGCAGCCTGTCCCAACCTCCCTGGATCCCCATGTCTGTGTAGAGGTAGAGATAAAATGTCTCTGTTGTATATGTGTGTGTATATATATATTTTTGGTTTTTTGACACCTATTCTTCCCTGGATAAGGGGAGCTCAGCCCCAGTGTTGGGTTTATGGGGATGTTTTGTGTGTGCTGAAGAAGGGCTGTGTAGTGCAGAATAAGTCCCTTTGTCTCCTCTGCTTTTTATCTGACATTCAATGATGACCTGGTGACTGCTTATAGCAGATGTTTTTGGGAAAAGTTGCTTTTTTTTTCCCCTTTATTTTGACCTCTGTTTATCCCTGCACCTCCTGGTATCCAACGTTGTGTTCTAGCACCTTTGCTTTCATCTGGAAGAAGGAAGAGATATTTATCTCACCTCGAGCAGTTTAAATCAAAATCCTCAAACACTTCTTGTGTTGCTCAGGATCCCAAATCTCCCCTGTCTGGGTGCCTCAGCTTCTGGGATCAGTCCACAAACAACTTCTCAGTGCTTTGGCATTAACAGGGTGGAGAGCTGCAGTATACTGGATATCTAATTATGAAAACACATAAAGAAGGCTATAAAAATAATTCATACAGCTATTGTGGCGACTGCTGCTCTTTTGTGTTCAGCAGATTTCTTTAACCCTGTAAGAGGAGCTGCTGATGGATTTAGAAAAGCTGCAGACAGAAATGTGGCGCTGCAGTGGGGCTGGTTTTGCTGATAGACAAAGGCAGGTAGCACCTCTCCCCTCACCTTCAGGCTGGCAGAGCCCTGTCCTCACTAAAATACAAACTGTGTGGGAATGGCCTCTTGGCAGGTCTCTGAACGGAAACCATATAATTATAAACCACTGTCTAGCCTGAAGTACTGCTAAATGTTTAAGCTATCACATTTCCACAGCTCATTCAAGGGGTATTTTTAGTGCTGGTGGAGAAAGTTGCTGACTCCAGGTCAAGTAATCCCTCCCAAGGTCTATGGTCCAGATTCAGGGAAGATAAACCATGTGTTGAAATGTTTGTTATAGTGAGGCTGCTCTCCCTGCCTCTGCCCAAGCATTCCCATGGCAGAGGACTGGGCCTGGATTGCAGGCATGAAGAAAAAAGACCAGCTTGCACTGGCATTCAAAGCAGAGAAGTCTGATGCTGCTAAAATGTAGACATCTGTCTAAATGTCATTTCTCTTACCCATTTCCATTGCTTGTGCCTGATTTTCCCAGAGTGGAGACAGGCACCATGAGCTGCCCCCACACGGAGTGCCTTGCTGTTTGGGGCTCATGCATCCAGCTGTGCAGCACAGCTGGCTGAAGAGCTTGCATTTGTTTGTCTCACACAGAAGTCTCTCGGTAAGATAATGAGGGGAAGGCATCATTAAGCTGTCACACAACAAAGACAAGAGCCAGCAGTTGGAATTTTGTGTGGCGTTTGTGGCTCCCTTGGTGTCCCCAGTGACTCCCTGCTCCATGGGTGATGGTGCCACCAAGCCCCTCTGGTCCCCCGTGGGCAGGGATGGGTGAGAGCCACACTGAGGGAGGGGACACACAGGGCTGAACCCGCAGGAGGGAGAGGGCAGCAGGGACAGCACCAGGGGGAGGGCTCAGCTGGCTTTTCATGGAGGAACAAACTTGCAGGGCATGACCCAGGAGGGTTTGTGGCTGGTGGAGAAGAGCTCCTGGGCATGAGGAGGATGTCTGGGTGATGGAAAGGAGCTCTCCTGCAGGCAGCCAGGCAGGGGCTGGCTGGAGTCTGCCTTTGGCAGTGGAGGTGAGCGGGGCTGGCAGATTGCAGGTGGGTGTTGATGGTTTGACAGCACGTGGGAGAAGACCAGTGCTGGGATGAGCTGAGGAGCCTTGAGATGAAGATGAATTGACACATTTGACATAACAGGGGGGAGCCATGGAGAGAGAGGAGTGAGATGGTTATGCTGACAAGCCAGAAAATGAGCCCAGGTTCCTCTGAGTGAGATGTTCTACAGCAGAGCCACAAATGCTAGGGCCAGAGTGCATTATTGAAGTCACCCAAATTCTAGTTTAATTAAAAATTAATTCTAGAAAACACATCCCATTTAATTTTAACCTGCCAGCAAGTATCTAGCAGCAAGTATTTCTTGTGGGCAACAATCCTTCAGAGCTGAGGACATGAGCAGGGTCTCCCTGGATATATTTTGGGGGTCACAGATGCTTTGTGATACCTTAAATGCCACTTCCAGTGGTGTCAGCACCCTGCTGCTGAACATACACTCCAGGTTTGATAGCTACATTTCACAATTAAGAGAGGGGTTGGAAATAACTCCTTCTTGTGCCATTAAATTAATTGATCATTCCCTGTGGTTTTATTACTTTTGTGCTGATAACTTTCCTGTATGAGTTCTCTCTGAAAAGAGTCTTTCCTGCTAAGAGTTTCCTTTCACTGGTGGGTGAGGATTAATTAAAATATCCCTAGGATTTGGTGCTTTGCTGCAATGAGGGATAGGGCAGGGCTTTTTTTTCCCCTTTTTGAGAAACAACCAATTGTCTGCAGGTAGTTTGAATGCTCCTGCACCTCTCATAAGAAATTCCTGCTTGTTTGCAAGGCCCTTCTTGGACACACAAGTTTGGGTTAGTTCATATTGTGAAATGGGGGAGACCTGTGGCTCTAGAAAACCTCCTGGACTAATGGTTTGTTGGAGAAGCTAAGAGTGCTCCATCTCAGGCCATGGTTGTCCAGCTCTGGAGCTGGATGATGTCCCTCTTTTGTTCTGTTTCCCCTCAGAAGTTGGCCCTGTCATTCCAAGAGCAGTGGGATGTGATCAGGGGCTCACACAGGGCTGAGGATCCCCAAAATCTGCTCGGGTCTGGAGTATGCCCTGGGCTGTTTCAGCTGATTTGTGGGTGCTCTTCAGCAGAAAGGGGTGCCTGGCCCTTCTCCAGCATTTCTGACCCAGATGTTCCCAAACCAGAAGTGTTGGATCTCCCTCATTTGCTCCTGGATGCTGCTGCAAGTCTGTCCCTGAGCCACTTTGGATACTTAGGCTAAAAAAGATGTTTAATTTTAATTATTGCTGGAAGAAAACTTGTCTGCTGCCCTATTAACTTGTAGGTGTGGCTGACACTGAATTTATAATTCCTGCTATCTAGAGCACAATTTGCACCACTGTTCATCCCTAATGGGGATGAGAGCTGCTGTGAGCCATGTTGTGCTTTCATTTGTGCTGTACAACTGGAAAGACATAGTCAGGAAAAATTAATTTCTCTTGTCCAGGACAACACAAAATGTGTGCAGCTGGCCTGAAGTCAGTGTTGGGTAGTCCCTTCAGCAGGCTCCAGCAGAGGGTGCAGTGGCTTTTTCTTTTATCTCCAGAGACAGCTTTCAGGAAAGGTTGTCTTCCCTCACTTCTCTTTATCCTTTTTTGTTTGATTGCAAGGCCCTTTTGCTCCCTGAAAACTGAAGCTGTTTAATGCCCGTAACAAAAATAATCTTTACTTGATCTTAGAGAAAAATATAGCAGTATTATAGTCCATTCAGCAAACACTCTGAAATCCAGCTGTCCGAAACCTTTGTCAATAGGCAACAGATGGGAGGTTTATAAGAGTCCTTTTATATTTAATCTTTTTTTTTTTTTTTTATGAAGCCCTTATATATCATTTTTTTTGGTGCTGTAACAATTTTGTAATATTTTTTGGGGTGTGCTGGTTCCAGTGTCTGAAGTGAGGGCAGGATATTTCTTTCCTCATGTCACCAGTTGTCAGGATCAGAGATGCCAGAGGAGAGCATTATCCAGAGGATCACCTGAACCTTTAGACTCTTGCTTCCAAAATGCAAATACTGTGCAAAAATAGCTCTCCTTTACAGCAAGTCCAAAACCTCTCCCAGTGCTCAAAGGCTGCTCCTTCCAGTGTCTCTATAGACAGATGTGAGCTTTTTCCCTCGGAGTAACAAGTTTTAAAAAGTGTCCATGCAATGTGCACAGTTGGGCAGAAGGAGCCTGATACCACAGTGATGAGCCACCCTTGTGGTACCAGGCTCAGAAGTCACTTTGATGCCTTTAGATTTTAACCTTTATAAGTTTCCAATCCTGCACTGCATTAGTGCATAACTCTAAACTCCATATAAAGTGTTAGTTAACTCTCTTCACGTTGTGGTCAGACAGAACAATCCCTCTCTAGGCCTGGGACTCAAGGACACCCTACAGCCTCAGGCCCCAAAAAGTATAAACACAAGGAATTAGAAGGGAGTGAACTGGGGGAATATGACTTCATTACCTGGAGCTGGAATTAGAGGATGAACCCCTGATATGCAAATAAACCAAACTTAGATTTGTCTGAAAAACTCATGAGCATTGTCCAGCTTGGGTGCAGCCTCTGGGAGGCTCCTGACTGCCCAAGGTGAATCTATTGAAGGGCTTTAACAAATACCCACTTTATTCTGTTAACCTTGGCTAGCCTCTGTTCTAGGTAGCCACTCCAAGGCAACAACTTTGTTATGATCCTTATATCAACCAGCTGTGAATAATTCCTCTGCCAACAGGAGTCAGCCAAACTGTGCTAGAGAACTGCTGGGAGTTAAGTTTTGGTCAGCAAACTCTGGTTTCATGCTTTTTTTATATTAAAAAAACAGAAAGAAGAAGAACAAAAGAACAAAAAACTCCAAACACTGGTCCTACAAAGAGCCTGAAGGCCTTTTGGCCCTGGTCAGGCAGGAACAGACGTGGTATGAGCTGGGCAGCATCACCACACTCTTGCCCAGGCAGCCTGTGTCCTCTGTGTGCCAGACCCTGGTGAGAGGGGGCAGAGGATAATTTCCCTAGATTACAGACCAGGGTTTCATGCTGCAGCCTGTGTTGATCAGGGCCTTGATATTCTCATAGCAAGGAGCTTCTGTGCCAAGTTCCCCCACTGGCGAGCAGTGTGACACGAGTGCCAAGTCCCCAGAAGGTTCCCAACCTCTTTGCAGCGGTCTGGGGGCTTATTTATTTCACAATGCCAGTTATGATTGGCAGGAATTGGCATGGGGATAATGAGGACTGCTGCAGAAATGATCAGTGGGTTTGCAAAATCTGCTCTTTGAACACCCAGCACGTCAACTGTACATCTCCAGTGGGTGGGGCTTTTGTGTTCTCTCTAAGACTTGGAACATGGCAACTACATGCAGCCTAATTGGATCCAGCCTCCTAATTTAAGTCTATATTCTCTTCATAATGAGCTACAGATCTTACAAAGATTATTGATGGGATATCAGTGTGTGTGTTGGGAGCAATGCACCAAATTCATTCTTCCTGCAAAGGAAGAGAGAGCCAAGACCTCGACAATGCTGCGTGTGCTGGTGCAGCAGGGCAGAGCCCCCTCACTGCCTGGCTGCTGTAGCAGCCGTGTGCACTGATCTAATGAGGGCCAAAGAGTGATCTAATTCCTGCAGGAGCCACACTGAGCAATGCAGCCTCCACACCCACACCTGCTGCTCCCACTGACATCCACGGGCTGTGCCAAGGACATCAGCTCAGCTCTGGGTACAGCCTGGGACCACGAGCTCTCCTGCTTGTGGCTGTTTGATTGATCTCTTTATTCTGAGCTGTCTCTAGACATCACTAAAAGGCTTGCTAATTTGTTTCAAAAGCCTGTTATTTCTCTAAATTCCCTCATTTAAATGTGACATTTCTTTGAGTTTGTATGTGCCAAAATGATCTTTGTTTTTACACCAGGCTTGGAAAGTTGCCACTGAACCTGCTCAGATTTGGTGGGGTCAGATGATTTGGCTGCAAGTAAGAGGCACAAATTCAGCAGCTCCTTGTCACTGTTCTCCTGGTAGAAGGAGAAAATGAGTAATTCCTCTTCCCAATGAATGGTCTGAGAAATTGGGTAAACTTCCCATATCTCTCAAAGAGGAAACCAGCCCAATGCTGGTCAGTATTCCAGTTTCCCCTTTACTTGTGCTGTGGGTCAAAGCTGACCTGTGTGAAGGGGCAGCATTTTCATCTCTGGAGGTAATTTCTCTGTGGAAGGGCTGAGACACCCCATTTGCTGTTGAGGATGGCCTGGAGTGCAGTAGCAGAACAGAACAGATCTCTGCAGGACAGTTGTGTCAGGGCAGGTTGGGATGAATTGACTTGGAGGGCAAGATGAGATCCTTTTACATATTTCTCAAATTAAATCATTAAATAGTTGGAGTTAGAAGAGACCTTGAAGCTCATCTTGTTCCACCGTTCACTGTCCTAGGTTGCTCCAACCCATCCAACCTGGCCTTGAACACTTCCAGGGATGGGGCAGCCACAGCTTCTCTGAGAAACCTGTGCCAGTGCCTCACCACCCTCACAGGGAACAATTTCTTGCTAATATCTGATCTACCCCTCCCCTCTGGCAGTTTAAAGCTATTCCTCCTTGTCTTCCTTCTTGCTTGTCTCCAGTGGCCCCTCGGTTCAGGGTGGAGACATGATGGGTGGGGGACTCAGCAACTCTGCTTCAGCAAATTTCCAATTGGAAAAAAAGGAACAAAAAAGAATTTGAAGTCTCCTGAGACACCTTCCTGTGGCATTTTTAAACTCTTGAGTAAAGTCAAAGTCTCACTTGGAGATGGTGGGAAGAGAAGGGGAGTTGCTCAGGCTCTTCTGCAATGAACACGACCTGTGAGCTTGCCCTGGGCAAACGTCTTCCCACTTCCCTGCTCTGGTGATGGACACTCCTGGAAACCATTCAGCCAGCTCTTGCTGGCAATTAAGAGGTGACCAATTAATATGATTCTGTAGTGGATGTTTCCAGCAGGGGATTGAGTCCACTGCTCCATTAGGGCATTTCCCTAATGACCAAAGCAAGCTGAAGCCATGGTGTGCAAGCTGAGCTGCATCCTGTGCTCTGCATCCCTTCAGGGGAGGAAACTTTGTTCCCCCAGCTTGACATGCTTCCTAGCAAAAAGTTCAGATCCTAACCCAGTTGTATATATGTTCTTCAGAACTGATGAAGCAATATTTTCCTACTGAAAAGTTATTCCACCTCCCCTCCCCCTTCAAGTGAGCCTTCGTTTTCACTCTCCTTAAAAAAAAGTACATCTTGTTTCAGCTTTGTCCTGGTCTCAATTTTTTTTGCATTTGCAGTTAATTTCCTACTTCAAAGAGAAACAGAAAAGTCTTTGATTTACTAGATTGGCTAAATTCAATATCTTTTCCAGAAACAGTGGCTCAGTGTTTCCTCAAAATAAGTCCAAACATTTGAGTGATATAATTTCCTCACTTCTGACACTCGTCAAAATCAGCATATTGCATCCAGTTTGGGCTCCTTCATCTCCCTGTGGCAAGCTTAGCATAAATTTTATCCACTTTAAACAATAGCTGTGTTTGCCACACAGTGTCCTAAAGCTGCACGGTCTGATTCGTGATACGAATACCATGCACAGTTGGATACCTACATTAAGTATGTATGATGAGATCACTTCCAGTAAAATCTTGAAATGCAGTAATGTGAAAAACATCTGGTTGTTGTGTGTTTGATTTAAAGTTGGAAGTCTTGGACAAAGAGACTATACATTTATTAATGAGTTCTCTGCTTTATGGAGGTTTCCATGCAATTTACTCATTAGACTTCAAAAGCAGGAAATTATGCCACCTCTTGATTGAAATTAGCTTACTGGACATCAAAAGTAGGAAAATATATGATCTCTTGGTGGAAAATAATTATTGCATTGGTTTGGGGGTTTTAAAAATGTTTAAATTTAGCATAGCAATTCCTTCCTATGAATCCTCCACTGATGCAATATGTCTGTGTTTGTTTATGTATGAATGTGCCAAAAAAAAAAAAAAAAAGAGGACAGGGAAAAATATTTGGATGCTGGCAGTTGGCCACCCTGAGCCATGCTAAGGCCTTAGCTGGAGATGCTGGTGCATGTGCAAGGGGTAATCCCAGAGCAGGGACCTAGAACTCAACCCTGTGGCCTTGCCAAATGTTTAAAGCCACAGGAGGTGGCCACATTGTGTCTCTAGCCCAGAGCAAGGAGAAGCAAGGCCAGAGCACCTTCTCTCCATCACCTCTCTCCTGGGTCAGTGCCTGCCATCCCCCCTGTGCCCTCAGCTGCACCCACTGCTCCCCCAGCAAAAATGCACTGTGTGTTTGAGCCCTGTTAGTACCAAGCTGTGGTAACCAGGGGAATCCTGCTGTTTAGCAAATTGTAGGGAGGAAAACTCAACAGAGATGGCCAAGGGGATGAATTAGAGCTGCCCCTTGGCAAGCATGGCAGAGAAACTGGTGGGTTTGGGATTTAAAAAAAAAAAAAACCAAACATGTAGGCATGTGACATTTCTAATTTTTCATTCATGCTGACTTTCTGCTCTGAGAAGTGGAAAATCTGCAGGGGCATTGCAAATTCTGCCACGTTTCTCCTGTGGTGCTGCCTCCCCTTGCTGGATTGGCCTCTCCCTGTGCCGTGAGTGCTGCTGTGGTGGGTGTCCCTCTGTCCCCTCACCTCACAGGAGTGTGCTCTTGACATCCCCAGGTTCACATGTCCTGAGGGAAGGGCCTCAGATGGGTGGGAAACATTCTGAAATGTTGCCAAGAGCCAAACTGGCAAGCAGAGGGGCTGGTCCTGTGTGACCCGTTCATTTCCCCATCACCTCTTTTTCTGTACATAAATCTTTGTGCTGGACCTCTCTGCTGGTCTCCTGTTGTGCCCACTTCCTCATAAATGCCCAGTTGTGGTGGTATTTTGAGAGTTTTTCAGACATGGAAGCTGTGATGGCAGATTAGACTGGAAAAATCTAGGAAATGAGTGTTATAAGGTGTTGATTTTTCTGGAATTGCCTGGTCCAATTGTGTGTCTTTCTGATGCTGCTTAAGGGTGCATTTGTTTCTATATTTTGTTTGCTGCTGCTGAGGATTTTGCTGCATTAATCCTCAGTTTCTAATAAATTGCTATGTATCTATAGAGAGAATTATTATTTTAGTCCCTGTAACCTCTGGTGTAGGGAAGCACGGATGGATGCAAAGCAGTACATCTCTGCAGCAGTCACTGTGCTGCCCTTAGAAATATGGGCAGTGAGCCAAGCAGAATTTAAACAGTTTATTCAGGAAAACAGTTATTTAGATCTTGCCTCAGGCTGCATATTTTGGATGTGGATACACAAATCCTTTGGCTTGGGCACAGTGGGGATAAATATGACCAGTTTCTACCCAATGTGCAGTTCCCCATGAGAAAGAAAGATGGAAACCTCAAGACTTTACGATCTGTAAACAGTTTTTCTGACCAGTCATTTTTAACTCTGGCTACTCATCTTTTGGGTCCAGCAGTGTTTCAAACACTACCACAGTTTGCTGCATCCCCTTTCATGGGCCAGGAAATGTCTGGTTAAACCTGTCCTCTGGATGTACAGACCATTACAAATGACCAATTAGTGGAAAATACTCTTCTAATGAAACCATCTGCGCACAGTCTGACTCATCTAAGAGCTGACGAAGCAGACAAGTCACCTCTTGTGTTTAACAAACCAGGTTAGCCCCATGTTTAAATGTTCTTTTCCAGTAGCACCATGACTTTATCCACCAGGCATGTTCTGCTGAGCCTGCTGTGGGTCGGCTCCCAGGAAAGCTCTACCAAGGCACCACAGCCCCACCAGCACAGGACATCTGCTCTGTGTTTTCACATGATTTATGGCAAAATACATACATGTACATATATATATACATGTACATGTACAAATACATGTTGAAAATATATGTGCAGATGCGTGTGTGTATATATGAACAAATAATACCTTATCACTGATAAAAAAAGCTTCCTTACTACTCTAATGCAAACAAATGTATTTTTTAGGCTTCTCAGATGACTTGCTGCCAAAATTCCCACATGGCATGCTTGCATAATAAAATAAGATGAAAACAGAAACTCCACTGATCTTCAAAACCAACTGCACTTCATTGTTTTTACATGAAAAGATGATGGAGAGATTTACATGTGATATTCCTGTATTCCTACAGTTAAGACTAAGGTGCTTAGCAGGAGCACAGTTCAGCTTTGGACTGTATGGAATCATTTATCTTCATGTAGTACCAGTGAAGGTCTCTAATTATTTAAATGCTTACAGGGTTTATAACATTAGCTCAAATTCCTCACATTAGGCTCCTTATTTGCTTTTTGTTTTGGAAAAAATTTCTTTGGAAAGAAGATAAAGAGAAATCGGAAACATGACTTGGCAGGAAAAATTTTTTGATTACTTTTTTACAGACTAAATTTCACTATTTCAATGCTTTTGAGTTTTCTTCTTCCCACTCTGCCTTTCTCTCCTTCTTTTCCTTTAAATGGGAAGGATGGTTTCTTCCTTCTTTTCTGCTTTTCAGAGACTGAGCAAAACATGAGTCAGTAGAACTGGGGCTTAATGTTAGTCCCAGTGGGTAGACAAAGGAGGAAAGTCAAGTTCTAACCTGAAAAATATGAAAAAGCCTCGGTGAAGATGCCCAGGGGGCTAAGGCAGTGCATGGGCCAGGACTCAGCTGTCCTTAGTGTGTGTGGATGTGTGAGCACCAGCGAGGCATCCCCGGCTCGTTAGTGCTGGGATTACTCTGGGATTTACACTCTGGGAACACGGAGAGCTCGGGCCTGGCTGGGGCTTGCAGGTGACAATCTGATGGGATAGGTTAATTCCAGATGTGGCACAGCAATAAGCAGCTGTGCTGTTTTCCCCTGGATCCTGTCACTGCTCTTGCTGGTGATTTTATCCTCCCACGGGTGACTCCCACAGCAGCAGCCTCTGTTCCCCCCACGGCAGCTCCCACAGGGAGCACGGTGGCAAAAGTCATGGCCTGGATTATGTCAGACTCTGCAAACTCTTTCTCATTTGCTGAGCTAAGGCTTTCATGGGACACAGTGCAATGTGTGCTCTGTAAAAGGCAAGGGAGTGAAGAGTGGCAGGGAAGCCAGAGCAATGAGAAACAGCCCATGGTGGGTATGGAGCCTACTTCCTTCTCTGAATTTTGGTTTACATCCAGTACTTAGATAGGATAGGACTTATCCTCCTGCTAAAATCTGTATTGCCCCATATCCTCCTTTCTTCCTTTAGGTTACTTAGAGCCTTCCAAACATTAGGGAGAAAAATCACTTGATTAATCATTGTTGGAAAATAATAATTGGCAATTATTTAATGCAGTTGTTCATTAATCCATTAATCAGGATATATAGGAACATCAGGCTCTTCTTACTACAACCAAGCAATCCAAAACCTTTGCCTGGAGGTTACCAGCCCTGTTTTCAGTGTTAAGGTGTGGTGCAAATCAGGGGGGCTGTGGTCAGGGCCCCCCAGGGCTGCCATTCCTGGTGACAGTGTCCCCATTTGCAGGCTGTCCCCAGGGCACGGAGCAATCACAGCAGGACTCCCCACACATGAGTGCTCTGACATAAACACTTCATGTAAATCCTCCAGGGCTCAGAATGCCATTTTTCTGCAATGACTATTTTGGCTGAGAGCAGTATAAACTTACTGGAAAATGAATAGCCACTGTTACATGTGTCAAAACTAAACATTTGCTCTGCTCCCCGGTTTCACCCACCTCCTTTTGCCCTCAAGGTCTCTGTTTCCATCCCACCTTGCTCCTGAGGCTGGAGCTGGTCCCTGGGGGTTCCTGGATATTCTGGACCAACGATACCATGTTATGGAAAAGAATGGCAAGGTTTTCTCCTTCGTGGAGGAGGAATAAGGTGACACTTGTGCTTTCCACCGTACTTGTCTGCCTCTCAGGAGAGCTGCAGTCAGGCTCCAAAGCCTCCATCACCAAGATGAGCTGTGGGAGGAGGTGGAGGCAGCCTGAGGTGGACTGGAGGGAGGTACTGGGAGGCATTAGGTGGTGGGTGTGGTGGGTGCAGGCTTGGGGATGCACAGGGCTCAAGGGAAAGGAGACATGCTGCTAAATAGGCACAGGGGACCCCAATTTTGCAAGTTTCTGGAGTTTTGGTGAGATTTCCTTGATTTCCATTTACTTAAAGAAAGAGCAATTTCTGTGAGGCAACTCCCAAGGGCACTGGGGAAGGGAACAGGGAGGATGGGAAAGGGTGGGGGGATGGAAAGCAAACCCTCCTTCCAGGCTGGGAGAGAAGGGACAGGGCTCTGGGAGACAGGTTTCTCCAAATTTCCTCAGAAAGGAAAAACCTGAAGCACCCAACTTCTGAGATCTTCTTTACAAGAGAGCCAGCAGTCTTCTCCTAGGGCCAAGGATCTGATAGCAGTGGAGGAAAAGGGAAATAAATCATCCCTGGGAACTGTGTGAGAGGCAATGAGCTGAGTCAGCACTTGTGGGCTCACTGTCACACAGACACATCTTCTAGTGGTTTTATCTCAGGAAATTTGGAGGACTGGCTCCAAGCAGTGTTGGCCATGCTGGGCTCCCCTGGCTGACGTGAATCTGGAAAGGGTTCAGCTTCCAGCTGCTTTTCAAATGGATGTGATGTGAGCTATCCTCTGCAAAATTAGTGGATTTGAGTTAAAATGAGGCACTGGTGTCTCTGAGGAGATATCTTTGTTCCTTTGGCTGTGCTGTTTTGCAGCCAAACTTCACTGTTTGGGAGTTTTGCTGAGTTGCTCTGTTTTCTGCTTCACCCATTTGTGGTGCATTGCTGTGGAAGTGTTGCTGATGGTGAAGCTGGTTTTACACCAGGCAGAACACCTCAACCCATGGCATGTCTGCAGCACAAGGAGGTGAGTAAGGGCTGACTGTTTGGTTTATCCAGTGAATGTCTGGTGCCTGTTCTGAGGCTGCACTCAGGAGCAGTTTCACACACTCAGAGGTGTTTCCCACCCTTCCCTGGTGCTTTGGGTGTCCACATTTGGGCACCTTGTACCCCGTCACTGAGGGTCCTGTTGAGCTCCAGCACAGGCTGTGGGCTGGGTCCTGCACAGGTCAGAGCTGAAGCCCATAAACAAGGAATAAATCTCCAGAAGCTGAACATTTCATCCTGTCAACCTGGGAGAGATTTGCTCAGATGACTTACATTAATTTTAATGGAAACTCTGTGCAGAAACCACAAGCTTAAATCAAGAAGATTATGTCAAAAGAGCAGACTTCATAAATCCAAATGACAGACTCCAAGTGGGTTTTTCTGTTCACTGCAAAGAACCCATCACTATTTTCAGCTTCTTAGAGCTGACACAATGCCCAGCCTTCATGGGGATCAACTTTTGGAATGGTTTTTGTAATTCAAAGGATAAAGGAAGAAATCTCCCCAAGTAGGGTCATGTTAATAAGCAGCTGCACTAAAGGAACAGTTCTCAGAGATTTCAGCACAAGTTCTGGCTTGGCATCTCACTGCAGTCTCTGTGCCAAGGTGGGATGAGCTCCTGAATTACATTTCCCTGTGGTGCTGTGGTTGGGAGCATGGCAAAGGATGTTGCATCAGTCCATCCTGCCTGCCCATCCCAGGAGGGAGACTGGCACTTTCCATGGAAGAAACAGTCCCTCCTGTCCAGCTGTACTTTTAAAATTATATCCATTAACTTCAATGAAAGCAGGAAAAAGTGTAACTTCAGAAATCTCCAAAGTGGAAAGTATTGATTTTTTTGAGGATAATTCAGCTGGACAAAGTACCTCCTGAGCTTGTGTGGAGATGGAAGTGTAAGACAAATCCAACAGAGCAATCACAAACTGATCAAAATGCAATTAAAGAAAGTGATGAAATCTGATGTATGGCAACAGAAAGAAAGAAAACAGAACAGAAAGAAAACTATGATGTCTTTGGGTAAAGAAAAGGACCTGGCAGCCAGGAGCCAGGCTTGGAACCAAAATCCTGTTGCATTCTGTCCCTAAGAGAGCCCCTTGTCACAGAGTCACAGCCTTCTCCATGAGCAAGACAGGAGCACCAGCACAGGGCTCTCCTTGCTTGTGTGGAAGGAACAGCCAGAAGATTTCCTTCTATCCTGAACTGCTCCCAGCCAGCCCTCCCACTGCTCCTTTTCTCCAAAGCCATCCTGACCTCAGGACCTGCCTGAGTTCCTACCTGGCTCCCTGGGGCTGGCATTGCCAACACAGAAGTCTATTTCCACCAAACCTTTGGAGAACCTGACAGCCTGGGGCTGTCAAACCCCACTGGCTGGAGACAGATCTGCTGCTTGATCCTAAAATGCCTGTGCAATGTGGTGCCCTGTGCCAGTGCTCCAGCAGCAGCTCTAGGGCAGGTCTCAAGACCAGCTGGGATGGGGATCTCCTCATGACCCCTCAGACAGCAGCCCTGTTCCTGAGGAAGGAAGAAAACACCCTCCCTAAAAACCTGCCTTTGGAGGCAGGGCAGAAAACCTTCCTGCCAGGAAACAGTAGCTGTCACTAATGAACAGGGAGCCACTTGTCATTAGGCTCTTGTCAGTGACTGACATGTTTGTGCCTCTGGACATCTGGAAGGGATTTAGCAGAAAGGTCTGGTTCTTGTGACACTGCTAATCTCCCTGGCTGATGGATTTGAAGGGAATGAGGTAGAAGGAGAAAACTGAAGGGCTGATTCTTCCCACATGTGAAATAAATAAAGGACCTGCTCAGGAAAGAGGGTAAACAACTCCATTCTGCAGCATCAACCACTTTCTCTTGCTTTTCCCTTCTCCAGTTATTTATTGGGGTTAACTACAAATGTACCAAAAGCAAAACACGCCCAGACCCCCAGGGTGTGCATTTCTGCAGGGCAGTGGAGGCTCAGGGACTCTCCCCTCTCTGACTCCCCAGCCACCTTCCCCTCTTGGACAAAGTGTTTGGGGCTCAGTGATGTACAGAGGTGGTGAGCAGAGCTTGAACTACACCCCAGACCACCTCCTGCTACAAACTCTCACCCAGATTTTGGGAGTGCTTTTGAGGCTCAGAATGTGACCCTGCCTTTGGACCTTGTGCTGCATGACCCCAGCAGACCCCACTGCTGACCTGAGGCAAACGTGGGAGTCCTCCCACTGCTGCACACCTGGGGGAGAGCCACGGGGACCCAGAGGTTTTAACTGTTGGTTTCTTCTTCCTGGGACATAAGAAAGAAGAGTTGTGGCAAAAACCGGCAGAGAGATTTCCCAAAGTCAGATCTGGTGGTTGGGACACACCTCGTCTGTGGGAGACCCAGGCTTGGCTGCAGGTAAAGGGTGAGCATGACTCTGGGTGTCATGCACAGAGATCACTCAGTCTGACAGAAAATTGCACAGCTAAAGTCTGATTCAAAATAAGGGACATGGTCTGCCTTTACAATTTCCTTGACTACTTGGTTGTCAGGTTCTTCTGAGTGACTCAAATTTCATCTTGAGTGAGGTTTGGGAACCCTTCCAGCTGCAAATGCCACCCACAATAAGGTGGTTTTGTCCTTTCCCTTGGTTCAGTTCTGCTCAAGATAACCTCATGCCTAGACATGGTGCTGCTATACATTGTGTACTGATGAGCAACATATTTAAAGTTGTTTCTATGAGTATGACACATTATTTGGGCTATTATCTTAAGCGTGGCATTCCTAAAATATACCATTGGATGTCTCATGTGTTTGAGATGGTCTTTTTTTAGTACCATCTGGGCTAAAATAATAAGGGTCTGTCCAGGACCCATGAGCTCAGACTCAGTAGGATTCACATACAATTCCTAATTTGGACAATTTCAGATTCAGTCACTGGAGGAAAATGGTCAGGGAATTCCCTGGTTCCTCACTTTAAAGTGTAAATCACCAAAGGCCAGTGAAAGCTAATGAGCAAGCCAAAGATACCTCAGCCAGCTAAACAAGTATTCCCAGCAGTAATCAGCTCAGAGAGCCTTTAAATGACCTTTAAAAAATGTTTTATCATATTCTTTTCTTCACTTATGAGAAGGATTTTTACTTAGAAGAGCTTTCAGGGAGCGTGACAATTGGATTTTGCCAAGTTCTGGAAAGTTAGAGTGACAGGTGCCCAGAGTTGGTGATGGAAATTCAATGCTGGCAGCCCTGACGTGCTCTGGAGTAAATCTCTATGCGTGTTCATAGGTGTGTATTTGCACATCATGTCCCTAAAGCCCTGTGGTTTTTTCCTGGCCAGCCCCAGGCAGGGATGAGTGTGCTCCATCATCCACCTACCTGACCTGGCCTCTAGGAAAAAAGGAGAGTCTGGGATTCAACAACCATGACCTCATCCAGGGAGTTTCACGTTACTGCGAGGATTAGGACCATATGACTGGCAAGCCCATCTGATAAATATTTGTTCCTGCTCGTGGATGAAACCTCTCTCCTGCAGCAGCTGGAGGAGGGGATGTTGTCTTCCCGCTTCTCCTGGCTCTGCCGGCACGCTGGGCTCCTGGTGTAAATCAGCCCATCCCTGTGCTGTAATAAAAGAAGCAAATGTGTCCACTTGCCAGCCTTGGAGCTGGAGAGTGATGAGTGTGGACAGTGCCAAACCATTGTGAAAAGCAGACTCAGAAGAATCAAAAACTAATAATGAAGAAATTAGTCAGTCTTGATTGTGTTAGGACTCCCAGACTAATCCTACTGGAAGCCTCCCAGGCCAGAGCACCAGTTACTCACTTTCTCAGTAGCTGGCAACTCTGCTTTTAAAAAGTAGTGGTGGAAACTACTTTGGTTTTAAGAAAATCTTTATTTGTAGTGAGGTTTTGCTTCATTTGAATTCCAGATTTTATTTGAATTCCAGAATTTCCAGGCACTTGGGGCTAATGGGAATGCAAACTCCTGTTGCATCACACCAAAGAAATCACTTGTCTGATTCTTCCCGTCAATGCCCAAAGCTGCGTTTGTTGACCCTTTCTGAGTGAGAAGCCCCACTGAAATCAAGAGCTCAGTTTGCCTAAAGAAGAGGAACTGGATTTTAGCCCAAGATGTCTTGCTTTACAATGTGCTATGTCTCCTATAAAATCCATGTCTCCAGTTTCTCACTTCTTTGGGTATGCCAAAGTCCCCGTGCATGTTCAGGCATCCTCTACAAGACCTATTCCCACACCTGCATCTCTTGTAAAAAGCCATAAACCTACATGCATGTGAGCTCAGAAATGTGCCTGTGCTTTGCAGGACAAATTAGCGCGTGCCTGCTTCAAATACTTGACTGAAACCTGTAGAAAATGCTGCTCCTCATATTTTATGGAAAATAAGCGACATGGCCCTGGCTGGCTGTAAAAGTGTTTTATCCAGGAACATATGTCTGTACATGGAACTTGCATAATGAAGGCAATTATTTTCCATTCAACCCTCCTGACACATATTGCAGCGTTCATTCTCAGCAGTGGTGAGGAAATGGATCCAAACCACTCCAGCTCTGCCTGGCCCTTTATCAGGGAGCCTCTGTGAGCACTGCAGATGATATTATTAAATCATTCCCTCCCAGAAACCATCACATGACAGCCTTGTCATGTTATCTACTCAGCTGTAACAAGAAAACTACCACAACTTAATTAAGGCACATGTCCCCCAAAATTCCTCGTGGTGATGATGGATTTGCAATATCTAATTGAGAAGTGTGTGTCCATATGGTTTGGGGGTTTCTACGTGCGTGTGCATCATGTACAGGGAAAGCTCTGCTTTTTGGGCAAGCAGCCCAAAGCAGACAGTGGTGAGTGGCATGTCTCTGTCTGAGGAAGCAGAAGGAAAAGGTGAAATCCACACATGAAGGATTTGATGGGATATAGAATCACCTTCAGAGTGTGATGTCAAAGCTGAAGGAATACCTGAAGAGGTTTTGCTGCCAAGGGTGTGATGCCAGGCAGGAGAGCACAAGAGGTTGTTTTGCTCTTGTACCTGCACATTCCAGGGCTGTGGGGATCAGTGTGGAGGTGGCCCGTGACATCTTTCCAAGCTGTTACAGAAACCAGGAGGGGAGATCTGTTGGTTTTCTCCCTCCCAGATGTTCAGGGCCTCTCCAGTGTCAGGTCTGCATCAAACAAAATCATTAAGGTTGGAAACCACCTTTAAGATCATCACTTCCAAATATTAACCCAAGCCCACCACTAAACCATGTCCCTAAGTGCCACAGGGTCACATTGACACATTTATTGAACACTTGTATAACTCAACAGAACTGGGATATCAGGGATATACAAATACTACATGTAATAGATCCAAATCAGTTTTTAAATTTTATTATTATTCCAAGCCCTATGTCTTCTCTTAGATGCAGCATCTCTTCTTAAGGTGTGACTCAAACAAGGCAAGGCAGCCCTGAGAAACATTCTGTTGTTCTCCAGTTTCTTACCTTCCCAGAACTTAATGATTCCAAATATTTTTAATATGCTCTGCTCCTAACTGCAAGAACCCAAAGGGCTTGGATAAACCTTTAGGATTACTTCAGAAGTATGGATAGTATGTTGGAAAATGAACAGTAGGGAACATGCTGGCACTTTTGTGCTTTAATGGCTCTTTTTCTTTTCTTCCATAACACATGCAATGCATGGAGAGATTCTTGTGCAGATCTGATCCTGATCTGTGAGCAATGCCCACCTTCCATGTTGAGTGTAGCATAGTAAAATGTGAAAATCTGAAATTGCTGTTCTGAGCCACATAGGCACTTTTTGAGGCTGGCCTTGAAGTCAGAGTTCTGTTGTGTTTTCAGGGAGCTGAACTTCATCCAGAGTCTGCAGGCCAACAGGAGCAGCCTTCTGGCTATGCACCTCTGGTTATGAGATGGTCTATTGACATAATGGGGCTTGTGTATCTTTTTGGCAGGCAATGCCTTCTTCTGCTTGTTCTATTTAACCAGAATTAATGAGTATCTTGGGTTTTGTTCCGTTTTTTCCTTTCTTTTTTTTTTTTTTTTTTTTAAGGAAGCTTCAGTATATCATAATAAACTAAATGAATTCAGATTTCAAAGCTCAGTGTCCCAAAATAACAGTCAGTTGTAATTTGGCTCAGGATGCTCCAACGTTTGCTCTCTTCCTGCATTACAACATGGCCTGGGGCCAACCTCAGCAGATTACTGTGCTGATGCTGGGCATCTATCAGACCTTTAAATCAGAGGGAGCAGGCCAGAAAAAACTTGCTTTTATCCGTTTTAAGGTCTCTGCTCGTAAAGTGGTTTGCTCTCCAGTGATGCTGCAGACTTCTCCATGGCTTATGCAGCTATGCATGGAAATGAATATTCCCCAGAAAGATATGTCAGAATAAGATTTCTTAGGGGTTTTCTACTTCACTGCTGGCTTGCTGAAAGTAAGAAGACAAATTGCAGGATAAGGAACAAAATGAGAACATGCGAGAGCTAGACTGTTCCCTTGTGGGAGTGGTTTTCTCCCTCTCTTTTTTATTTTTCACGTACATGGACGATATGAATAAATGACACTGAATTATTCCCTGAAAGTTGAATTGCTACTTCTTGTGACTTTCTGCTCTGTAAATCTACTGTATCATGTATCTACAATATTGGGCAATGGGAAGGAGGGGAAAATAGAAAACAGATGAGAAGATATCAGCTTGGCCCATGGCTCTACTCCTGAGATTCAGTGGGATTGTTTTGTGTGTGTGCCTGTCAGCAGATGCCAGAGCAACAGCAACAGAGAGGTGTTCTTAAAAAGACTTTTCTCAAAGTATCTAATGTGGGAAGATATTTGCAAGTTTATACGATGAAGTAAGAGAATTGTTTTGTTTATATAAGAGAAGATAAAGCACATATTTCTTCCATCACAATGATATATTAAAAGGAAGCAGAATATTGTGTGTAATTGCCTTTTTGGCCAGCGCTCCCAAGGCCCCTGGGGACAGGACATGGGATGGCTGTCCCATCTCACTCAGGGCAACAATCCTGCCTAAATGCTTGGGGGAGGGACTTTAGCACTGCTCAGTGTAGATTAATTGGGCCAGACCTAACAAGACCTACAATAGTATCTTTGCCTTTAATCAGAGAAGAGAGACCCAACAAAGAGTAACTGTACGTGGGCATGTAGTGACAGGACAGAGGGGAGTGGTTTTAAACTGACAGAGGGCAGGGTTGGATGAAATATTTGGGTGAAATTCTTCCATGTGGGGGTAGTGAGGCCCTGGCACAGGTTGCCAGTGGCTGTGGCAGGGTCAGGTTGGATGGGACTTTGAGCAACCTGGTGTCAGAGACCAAAATGTTACAATTTATGGCTAAACCACCTTCATGAAAGACTTTTGCCTATTATAGCAAAATAGTATAAAAGCTGCAGAGAAGACCATCACGCCCTACACACCCAAAAGGGTGATATGTTTCTACCAAACCCTTGTCATTCTCTTCCTGCCCTCACTGGCCTGGCACACTTCTATTTCTTTCTTTTTTCTATTTTCTCTTTCTTTCTCCTTGCCTCTTTTTGTATTAAATAAAATAAATTACTTTCTTTGGAACCAACATCTAGCCTCATTTGGTTTTAATCAAGTTTTGGGCTATATTTTGAATCTTTCTGTGTTCAATCCATTCTATTCACAGAGACATACTTTTCTTTGCTGTTCTGTGTTTAAACCAGTTTGTAACACATGGTCTAGGACTTTCTTGTTCTAACCAACCTGCCATGGGCAGGGACACCTTCCACTAGGCCAGGTTGCTCAGAGCCCCCTCCAACCTGGCCTGTCATGTATGTTACTGCATGTTCCTGTACACATAGATACATTTTATTATTTTATTGGTATGTTACTGTACATAATAATAAACTTCAAACATACAGAGGGCCTTTTGGACACAGTTTGGAGTGGAGCTGGAACATAAATCCCACGAATTCCCTGCTGTGTGTGGTAGAGGCAGTGGGATTAGCTCTCTTCCTTTTCCAACATGCTCTGGATGCATCAAATGGAGCTGTCTGCAAAGGGAAACGAAGAGGATTATGTGATCTTTATCGGGATCTTTTTCCAAGACTGATGTGTGAAAGCAAGAGCATGATGTGAAGGACCTTCTGCCACATCGTTAACACATTGGACATGGAAAGCAGACACAAAAGGTAAATGCGGGAGCATTTGGGGTAAAGAAGTTGTTTCAAAAGTGCCAGAAAGACACAGAAGGGAAATATCCCTGATGTTAGTAGGGATAGTGAAAACAGGGGACAGAGTGCGAGAGTGGGATGAGATGGGATGTGTTTCACACCAGGGTATGGACAGGCTGTGGTTGCTGTCACTTCTCAGCAGTAACTCCTCTGCACTCCCAGCCCAAGCCAGGCACGAGCTGTCAGCGCTGCAGTCACCAGGGAATATTGCTCTGTATATCCTGAATCCACCTCTCTGGGCCAGTTGTTGTTTGCTGCAGCCCCGTTTGTGCTGGAGCTGCTCTGATCCTGCTGTGTCCCATGCAGGACAGTGCCTCCAGCTGTGGCAGCAATCTCTGCCTGGCATTCCAGAAACACACAGGAGTGAACTGAATGAAGCATCACCCTTTTATTCTTCCAAAGACATTCTGCTGAGTTGCAAACAGAAGCACAACAAAGATGCTCAGAGCTGTTTTCTGTGCTTTTTCTCAATGTCTATGAAAACAAGAGCTGAAGCTACTCTGGGGGAAAAGTAATTCAACCTGAAATCATCATTAAGTAGAGTGAATGAAATGGAGATTCAGCCTGTGCAGGAATGTGAGGGTTACCAAACATCACTATGACTTTTTATTTTGGGAATTAAAGATTATACTATTATGAGGATAGCAGAAATTTAATACAGCAGATAAATACAAAGAAACCACTTTTAGTTCTATGTTGTTAATTATTTGCCTTGAAACTTTTACTGGAAAGGTAGAGAGGTGGTTTTCCTTCTGGTCTTTCTGTGCAGCTCACAGAAGAAAGTGAAAAATATTTATGGTCTTAATGATTCAGTAATTTCAACCTTCAGTTTTGTTTATACAGGAAGAGCTTTTTAAATAATAGATGTTTATTATTGCAGAAGATTTGTTCGTTTGACTTCGGGTATGGCTTTCAGTTCCTCCCTTTTGGTGGAGCAGCTGTTATGTCTGAAATGTGTACTGAAGGGTCTATTTGTGTAAGTGCAATTTTCTACGTGATTGATTTTAAAGTATTTGTGTGAGTGTGCAGAGAGTCCACTGCCCGTGGATTTCATTTCAAACTAAACATCCGTCTGGAAGCAGAGGTTAAAACAAGTGCAAATCAAAGCACTGGTTGTTCACAAATAGGTTTGTCACAGTCTGATAACCCAGTATATTTAAATATTTCTTTGCAACACTTGAATTGCTCTCAAACAGATTCTAGAAGCTAATTGAAAGCTTTAGTCAGTACAGAAAGTCCTGTTGGAGAGGAATAATGAATAAAGATGCACTGAAGAAGAACGAGGAGGCAGCTGGACCGGGAGGGAGGGATGGGGAAGAAGTAAACCAGCAGTGGTTGATAAAACCAGTGAATTTGCCTGTATGTGACTCGGGGGCCCAGGATGTGACAGTGCTGGGCACAGCGTGGCAGTGGGGCTGTCCCATCCCTCCTGACACTCACCCTGACCCCTCACAGCTGGCTCTCCCTCCTCACTCCCTGTTGGCTTAATCTCCATGGAAACATCTCACTGGGGAAAAAAATCTTTGTCAAGTTAATTTCCAACATTTTGGGTTCAATAAACTTCTGCTGGATACAGTGCGGGGTTTGGTGTCTCAAGGACATCAACCCTCGTTCTGGAAGGTTTGAATAGGGGCACAGTGGTCCTGGTGAGCTCATCCCAGGACAGGCAGCCCTGTGCTCCTGGGGAAAGGAGGATCTGCAGCTCCTGCTCCTTGGGGCATCCGGGAGAGAAGCTCATACATCTATAAACCAGCTTTGTGAGTGAAAGGGACCTTGTGATTCCCAAAACAGCAGTCTAGCACGTGGGAGCAAGGCAGGAGCCTACACTCAGGGGCTTGGCTCTGCCACCATGTGGGATCTTTGATGTTCTTTTTCACAGAGAAATTGCAATTGGCTGCTGTTTTCAGAGGACTCAGCAGTTGGCAATGCCTTTGCTTGATTTGCCTCTGCTTTTCACTCTATTTTTTAAGAGTTTTAAGCCTTCCCCTGGCAAAAAAATGCAATAGCTGGTAGAGGAGGAGTTAAACCAAGGGGTCTAACTCTGGCCTGGAAAAATGCACAACCATCAATCAGGCTTCAGAGCTGAAAATCTTTGCCCAGAGCCAAGGAACCAAGTCACCCCTTTCTGGGCAGAGCATAGGTCACTCCTCTCTTTTAAACAGAGAACTGGAGGCTCATAAAATTGCCTCCATTTTATAGAGGTGCAGCTGAGGCTCTCAGGCAATACTCGAGAGGGTTTAAAACATCACCTTTTCCTCAGAAAGACCTGAGACCTCTGTTTCTTATCTTTTACGCTGGAGTTATGAGCCTGTGCAGGTAAGATTTCATGATTTACCTACTTAGATGGAGGAAATAATGAAACACTCCCTGGGGAGAGGAAACCTGACTGAGGAATGGTTTAATGTATTTTATCCAATAAGCATTAATGGGTTTTATGCAGATTGGATTTATTTACTGTGGGGAAAAAATCTTTGTAAATTTAAAGTGCTTAATATTGCTGAAGATTTTTTCTCTTTGGCTCAGTGGCTGCTGGCTGGACACGTTTCAATTCCCATCCTTTGCTGAGCAGCTGCCCTTGCTGGCCCCTGCCCAGTCTGCAAAGCCACAGGAGGATTTTACACAGATCTGTCCCTTAGGGCAAGTGGCCCCAAAGGACCCCTTTTGCTTCCCAGGCAGATTTAGGGAGGAAAGAGCCCTTCAACTTTGATGTCAGTCCAGTCAGAGCAAATCCTTTACAAACACTGGGATGTTGCAGTGAATCTTAGAATCACACAAAGGTTTGGTTTGGAAGGAACTTACAAACTCATCTTGTTCCAACCCCCTGCCATGGGCAGGGACACCTTCCACTATCCCAGGGTGCTCCAAGCCCCGTTCAGCCTGGCCTTGGGCACTTCCAGGGATGGGGCAGCCACAGCTTCTCTGGGCACCCTGTGCCAGGGCTTCACCACCCTCACAGAGAAGAATTGCTTCCTAATATCAAATCTAAATCTCTCCCCTTTTAGCTTAAAACCATTCTTCTTTGTCCTAACACTACCTATCCATATAAAAAGTTGCTCTCTTTCCTTTTGTCAGCCCCATTCAGGTACTGTTTAGGGTATCTAAAGATGATCTCCCTGAATTGCTCTTCTCCAGACTGAACACCCCCAACCTTCTCAGCCTAAGAGCTCCTGCTCTCATCTGGTTTGGTATAAAAGCAACAAGAAACCTCTTGTCAAGGGCGACCCCTGCCAGTGCTGGAAGTGGCTGAGGAGACACTGAGGGGACCTGGAGGGGCAGCGTGGGTGACATTCCCGCGGTGACATTCCCGCGGCTGGGCTGGCACCAGGAGAGCCCGGGCAGGGGGAGCGCGGAGGGGCCGGGGCCGGTGGGACACCGGAGCGGGGCAGTGCAAGCACCGCTCTGAGTCCCGACCGGGGGAGGATGGAGGGAAACAGTCCGGATGAAGAGGAAATGGAAGATGAACCGCTGCTCTGGGAAGGGGGACACAGCACATCCCTGTGTCCCTCCCTCCTCGCCGCGCCGGCTCTCCGCGGCACGCATGGAGCGAAGTGGGGAAAGACGGAGGGATGGAAGGGCGGGTGGGCGGAGGAGGGACGGATGGATGCCCTTCGAGGGAGGTGGCCCCCCCTCCCCTCTCCTCCCCTCCCCTCCGCCGGGCCGGGCCGGGCGGCTCCGCTCCCCCCGCGGGGCCGCTCCCGCCCCCGCCCCGTTCCGCCGCCGCATTTAACGGGGCTCTGCCGCCGGCCCGGCCCGTCCCGCCGGTCCCGTGCTGTGCCGAGCCGTGCCGAGCCGTGCCGAGCCGTGCCGTGCCGAGCCGTGCCGTGCCGTGCCGTGCCGAGCCGTGCCGTGCCGTGCCGAGCCGTGCCGAGCCGTGCCGAGCCGTGCCGAGCCGTGCCGAGCCGTGCCGTGCCGAGCCGTGCCGTGCCGAGCCGTGCCGAGCCGTGCCGTGCCGTGCAGTGCCGTGCCGTGCCGAGCCGTGCCGTGCCGTGCCGAGCCGTGCCGTGCCGAGCCGTGCCGAGCCGAGCCGAGCCGTGCCGTGCCCGGCCATGGCGCGCCCGCTGCCGCTGCTGCTGCTGGCGCTCGGGCTCGCCGCCGCCGCCAAGTCCCCGTACCAGCAGGTCCTGCAGCACAGCCGGCTCCGCGGCCGGCAGCACGGGTAAGCGCCGGGGGGCAGGGAGGGGAAAACCTCTTTTAAAGCCTTTTCTCCCCTGCGTTTGCCCGCGGGGGATGCGCCCGGGGCGGCCCCGCGGGCAGCTCTCGGTAGTCACTGCTCCATCTCTTTCTCTTTCATCCCCCCGGAACTTTCTTTCTTTCGGTAACTTTTCTGCCTTTCCGTCAAGAAACTTAGTGTTGCAGATGTCAGTTCAGACTCTTCAATGCTTCTTTATCCCTGTCAAGGAAAAAGGGGATAAAAATTCCTGGATTTTGAGCTGTTAAAGATTTTGTGTAAAGAATTCTCATTTTCATGAATTTGTAGGGGGAAAAAAAGGCAAATCCCTTCCCTGTCTCTGTGGAGTGAGCACCAACTTATTCTTTGACTGGAAACCCCAGTTAGTCTTGGAAGATTTCTCAACAACAAAAAAAAAAAAAAATCATTTATTTATGCATAAACCTTACAAGATAAGGCCTATGGAAAAATGCATGTAGACCTCTCTTGCTTGATACACAGCCTGTTATAGAGTGAGTACTTTGAGTCTTCATTAATAGACAGAACACTAACCCAATGTTAACCCAATGCTGTTCCCATTGTTTTTAAAATATATTAGGAATTAGGAATCGTGAAAGGAGGACAGATTATTCAGCTGGCTTCCATCTCTCAGGATGGTGACAGTGATGGAGTTGAAGCTTCTGTTTAAGTGTGTTGCTGGAAGCAGGGTCATGAAATGCTTTAAATAAAAAAAACTCCCAAGATTTAAATATTGCAATTTGATATATTCTCTGGCAAGGATCCAGGTCTGAATCTATGACAAGGGATGTGCTGTTTGTATGTCTGATCAGGGGCACAATCCAAGAGGCAAATTCTGAGCTGGTATCTATTTGTAATAGGTCAATAGTGCCAGAATTGCAGTGATTTATGTAGAAATACAGTGAATCCTGTTCACCATCTCTGTGTGATGTGAAACAAAATAGTTCTGCTGATAGCCCTGAGATTGAAGTTTGCACAGGCTGAATAAGTTAGAGCAGTCCTGGTGTAAAGCACTTATCTCTGCAGAGAGAATCTTGTTGCATTACTCCCTGCACAATTAACAGAGGATCTGGGTAAGATGTGGCTGTGATCTTTGCAAGACACAAGGAACTGGAATGCCAGAACTTCCATCTGAGTTGAGATAAAGCCAGTGTAGCTGACCACAGCTCTTTGCTCACTGCTCCCATTCTGATGGAAAGAGTGATTTATGCCAAGCTAACTTTTGAACCTACATGGAATTTTGAGCATTGATTAATGATGTGCCAAAGAGATAAAGCAACACAAAACCAGCCAAAAACATCCTGGATGTTGGGCATGTCGTGTTGCTTGCAGGAGCCAGCTCCAGAGGGATGTGCAACCAGGACTGCCACCCTTTGCTGTGAGCATCCCCCACACCATCAATGCCCCTATTGAGCTGAGACGAGTTGGGAGGCAGAGCTTGGCTCTACAGCAAAACTTGTACGTCTTAATTAACTTTTTTTTTTTAAATGAACCAGCTCAAGTCAGTGAGAGGAGCTGAAAAGTGCATAAGGAACATAAACATTTAAAGGTGAAAATGTAGGAGTGCTCTTTCCAAACCCACCCAGCTTTGTGGGCCCAACGTGGTGCTGGGGAGCCCATGGCCACAGCCATTGCAGGTATCTGGGGCTGCACATCAAATCCTGCTTTTCTCAGCCTCTTCTCAAGAGCAGCCCCTGTCCCAGCAGCTCCCAGCTGCTGCTGCCAAGCAAAAGGCTTTGGCTGAAGGGGAACAATAGGCAGTTTTATCCTGGAGTCAGCACGGCTGGCTGGGAACGGCATGGCAGAGGTGATGAACTCCAACGAGGAGAGGGAAGAGTGTTGACAAATTCATTTTAAGCCAGACTGGGCAAGGAACCAGAACATGCAATGCAGGGAGCCGCTACTACAGCGTGCCTGCGGGGATCATTGATAACACAGTCCTGAGCAGGGGTTTTTGCACACTGAGGAAAAACTGGAAAGAAGTTTTCCCCCATAAGTCAGGGAGGGAGGAGCAGCCCCAGAGAGCTGCAGACCCAGGCAGGGAGGAGGGAGCGAGGCAGTTCAATACTGTCCGGGAGGCACAAGGGTTTTCTTGGCAGGCTGCTCCTGGGGATGTGGGGGAAGTGATCAAACAAGTCCTTCAGTAGCCAGGCTTGTCAAGATGAATATTAGAGGGATTGTCCACTGCCGTCAGCCAGATGCTAAAATTGAGGCAAGGCTTGGAATTTCGATGTAATTGGAACCGTATTTCTGCACGGCGGGGCAGGGTGGCCAAGGTGGGCTGAGTCAGAGAGCACAGAGGTCTCTCTAAATGATGATCTGGCTTGGAAGTTGCTGAGTCTGGGCCAGTTTGCACCAGCTGAAAGTTGGGTTTTGTGATTTCTAACTTTTTTGTCAGTACATCCTTGCTCCTTGTTCCCTGCCTTATACACAGAAACAGAACGAAATCCTTTCATGAAGAAACAAACTAACACTACTGGACGTGGCAGTAATGAGGGAAACGATGAGCTGGGTGTCCCCGGGTCTCGCAGGTCCTGTCTTTCCCCCGGGGCAGGGTGGAGGTGCCTGGGACACGCAGGGTCGATGCTGCCTCGGCAGGGCCCTGCAGCAGCAGCACCAACAAAGGCTCATTGAAGGCAAGCCAGGCTCCCGCGGAGGCTGGCACCGGAGCCAGCCGCGTATCGGAGACCCTCAGGTTAATTCATGCTAATGATGGCAGGCTGGCCCGCTCTGGGATGCCGCTGAAAAGCAAAGCACGGCCACAGGAGGACTTGGTGGCTGTGCTGCAAACTCTGCTTTTGTTCATTTTGGGGGGCAGGCGGGCAGGGCCCCGGTCAAACGCAGCGGGACACAGGCTGCTGCCTGTTCTCCTGAGCACAGCAACACGGCCTTCCCAAGAGCATCTCCAGACCCCATTCTGAGTTTCGTTTGTGCAGATGAAAAATCTGCCTTGGACAGCACACAGCACTTCTGACAGGCTGAAGTGATGATTTATGTGTTTTGCTTAATTATTTGTTTTCTTGTCAAGTATTGGCAGCCAATACTGTGCATACTTTTGCTGGTGCTGCTGCAGCTGGGACATGGTGGTGGTGTTGGCAATCCAGCCTCAGCTGCACTAAGCATCCTCAGCTTGCCTGAGCATTTGCTGCACCTCTGGTCAAGGCCAGAGGCAGCTGATGGCCTTGCAACCCAGCTCCATAAATCCTATCTTTTGTGCTGACCATGTTTTGCCTACACATGTGGCCAGGGCTGCTGGCCACAAACCACAGAGAGGGTGAGCCAGGCAGAGCAGGGAAATGCTGTGCTGGCCAAACCAGCAGCAAGGAAACTCCCAGCTCCAGTTTGACCACATCTCTGCTCATGCTGATACCACTTCTTCGAAAGCTGCAGGGCTGCATTCTGCCCTCAGCAGGGTTACTCACACATGGAACACCAGCCACCAGGTTTTTTGGCTGAGCAGGAGCTCTTGGTGCCTTCTGGGCTGATACAGCCCCTCTTGATCTGTGTTGTCATATCTGGTGTGTTGAAACAGGGGAGGGCAGTGCCACTGCTCCTTTTCCCCTCATTCAGCTCAGCATTCATGTTCAGAAATTGCTGAGTCTATCATGCAGCCAAAGTTGTGGGTTTGGTGCAAGTCTGTAGGCTGATAAGTATCTGTCTTATCTTTTTTATGTCCTAGACAATAGAATAATCGTTTCTTTTGCAAGGAATCGTTGCATAACTTTCTCGGGTTTCAGCTGAGTTTTGACTTTTAAGTAGCTGTTCACCATGGAAATTCTGACCAAAGTATTTTTACTTGATTTCTTTATATTTTGGTGAGAGGTGGAACATGGAAAAAAGTCCAGTATTTGCACTCAGTGAAAAAAGAGATGCTCTGGCAGAGTAAAGAGAGATCTCTTTCACTGCTTCCTCCACTTCATGATAGTCACTGTAGGCCTAAAATGAGCAAGCTGACTTGCAGCTCTCAAGGTTTCCTCCCTTGCCATCCCAGCAGGGCTTTTCAGGCACTGTTGGGTGGGCTCTGGCTCCGTGCTGGGGGTCAGCACTGCAAGGAGGGAGGCTTACAGGACCCTCTCTGCTCTGTCATTCCCTGCAGCCCCAACGTGTGCGCGGTGCAGAAGCTGATCGGCACCAACAGGAAATATTTCACCAACTGCAAGCAGTGGTACCAGAGGAAGATCTGTGGGAAGTCCACGTAAGTCCCTGAGTGCCAGACAGGGTCTCCCCAAAGACCCCCTTGTGGAGGTGGGTGCTGGGTGGCAGATGTGGGGTGTCAGAGCACATGGTGTGCGGGTCATGTGTGTCTGTGTTAAAAATCGTTTTAGCTTTTTACCCCCTAAGAAATACTTGTTTTTCTGAAACACTTTGATGTTAAGAATGAAAAGTGCCATGTAAATATAAACCCTGATAGTTTATTCTAATTGCATTTCTATATATGCTTATATAGCTCTCTGTGCTGGAATGAAGTGTGTGCCAGATGTTTTCTAGTACTGTCTCCATGATAGGCTCCATGATGCCTGGATTTAAGAAATAAAAAAAGGGGAAAAAAAAGGCAGTCCAGAGCTGATGGATATTGGAGAGAATGTAAAATTCATCTCCATCTGTTTGCTTTGGAAAGGAAAACAAATAAAAGGAAAGAGGTGTCAGCTTTAGCCAACACTCTCTGACTCCACCAGGAAAGTTAATCAGACTTGCAGGCCAATTCCACGTCTAAAATTGCAAACAATAATATTCAAGTAGCTGTTGCATGAAGAATCTGTGTGAGCAGCCTCGGGCCAGTCTTTTGAAAGATGCAGTCAGCAGATAATTAAGGCTATGCATGCTTGACTATCTGCCAGGCCGTAGAGCAGGAGCAGAGAATCTTTTTCCTTGCTGTTGTCCAGGCTGGGCTTTTGGACACCCTTGCTGGCCCCCAGCATCACAACCATGGCAGCACCCAGGGTCAGTGCAAAGATTCCCTGAGCAGCCCTGGCTGTGGGATCAGAGCTGTGGGCCAGGTCTCATTCTGGATCTGCAGGGTCAAGAATGGAGAGAAAAAAGTCATCTCATTTGTTTCCCTTATGGCTCGGTGTAAATTGCAATTAGACCCACAGCAACATGCTGTTTTTCATGCAGATTTGGGTTGCCATCATGTGCTTAGCTGTGACACCTCCCTGGCTGTTGGGATTCATGTTGGTGTGGGGAGGAGGGAAGCAAACAAGGAGCCATGCCTGTGCATAGCTTTTGGGTTTTCATTGTGCTTCACATGAATTTGCCCTAAGGAGGAAAATTCTGCACTTCAGGAGGATGTATTGCTGACTGTACCATGTAGTGTGCAGGTACCATTGTTTTCCTAATGTCCAGTTGCCTTTACAGAAAAAAAAAAAAAAAAAGGGAGAGGCAATATTACAAAAACAAACAATCAGAGCACCTCCCCTTAATTCTACAAACAAAATTTTGGGAAGGCTTAACTTGAGTGATTAGAGTTCAGGCTGTCATCTTGGCTGAATAAAGGCACTTCTTGACATAAAATGCACCAGTTTATGGCACAGCAATATGGTCTCATGATTGCCTCTTCTGATAACAGAGTAGCTTAGTATGTCTCCAAAGAAAACACGACTCAGCTGTGGATGTGGGAGAGTTTTGCTGCTGTGGTCACTGAAAGGCAAAGCAGTCCAGCCATGGATTTCTTTAGCTCTGAAGCAAGTGAGAAACTAACCTTAAGTAAACCAAGTGTGCAGCTGTATTTGGCACAGACAAACTCATCCACTTATCTCGAGGAGGAGGTGGAATAACCAGCATCTGGCAGTATTTCATTATTTCATTTGAGGAGATGGGTTGATCTCTTCTACCTCATTTTCTCTGCTTTTACCCAAGTGTTTCACCCAGTGATGCATTACTGAGAGAAAAGCACACAGACCATTAACCTGCCTGTTAACCTATGAGGTAATCTTTCCATTATCCACAGAATTTGCTCACTATTCTTTGCTTTACATCATCTCCTCAATGGGTGTTATTGTCTTCTCTCCTCCCAGTCATTCCTGAGCCTGGGCCGTGTTTCCCCTCTGTCAGTGCTGCTGCAGAACAAAAGACACGTGCCTTGACTCACATTTTCCGGGGGACCCTGGGACAGCTCTGATTACAAATGTTTGCTTGTGATGGCTCCCACTGGACATGGTGTGCCTGGCATATGGAAGCAATCAGGAGTCCTTTGGGCTATAAAGGACATGATGCTGTAGCAGTCAAATTCTTACTGCAGTGTCAGGAGTCTGGTGCTGTGCCGTGCTTGGGTGTCAAAGCCCAGGAGATCAGGTGGGCACAGCTGATGGTGCTCAGCATAAACCTCCAAACTGACCCCTCCTGTTGGACTGAGCTGGTCCATGAGAGGTTTTGAGAATACCCCTAAATCCTAGAAAAAAAACAGGATTTGGCACATTCATCATAACTGGGTGGATCCAGCCTTTGCTTGGGACCTGTAGTCAGCAGTGTAAAGCTGTGTGAATGGTCCTCTTCCATGCAGGGGGATCCTCTCCACCAGCCCCAGGGGGATGGTGGAGCTGCACAAGCATGGCCATTTTCTCCTCCTCATGAAAGGTTTTTCCCACCTGAGAGCTGCAGTCCTGGGGAGGAGACACCTGACCCATCTCATCTGCTTCACATTTGACCTGGCTGTTTTCCTCTCTGTTTGCTTAAAGGGTCAGTGGTGCCACAAGCTGTTTGTGTGTGGCAGGTAAAAATGCCTGGCTCCAGGAGAGTTTTGAGGGCTTTGGTTTCTTTCTTTTTCCTGCTCTGAGCACTGTTTCAAACAGGTAGTGGGGAGGGAGGTCAGAGAGGGAGCAGGGACTGCTGAGGAGCAAAGCTGAGCTCCTGCAGAGCTGGCTCAGAGCAGAGAAATTCATCCCTCAGCAAGGAAGGCAGAAAAGCTGCTGCAAGCCTGTGGCAAAACTTCACTCGTGGAATGCTCACGTCCTGCATCAGGAGGCTCAGGGTGACTGGAGCAGCAGGGAAAGGCAGCCTGGAAGCACAGATGTGCAGGGTCTGCAGCCTTGGCTCTGCGTGCCTCTCCTTGGGTCAGTGCTCCAGGCTGGGGGCTCAGTGCCCTGGGGAGCTGCAGGTCCCTGCTGAGCTCCTCCGGGGCTGTTGGCACAAACAAAGAGGTTCCACCTCGCTGGGGAGACTCTGGGGACTTTGTGGATTTGATGCTTGGGAGGCATTTTCCAGCCCACAGGGGTGGAGTTGCTCCACTGGGACTGTTTGTGCACGATGGAAATTTTAGCTCATGCATCAGAAGACGACTCCTACCTCTTTATCTGCCTTTTTTTTTTTTTAACTTGTTTTTCTCTGCTGAAGTACTGGCTCACACAGATACAGAGAAATTAGGTAGAGGATTAATGCAGAGTTTTTATCACTGCTGATGAAATGAGATAAGATAGTTGGCAAGAAGTCTGACAGTGCTTTGATTTCAAGGAGCACTGAGACAAAAGTGTGTTGGTAATTAGGTAACTTTCCACTGCTGGTTATTCCCAAGTCCAAGAAAGAGTTTATTCAGAGTATATTTTCATCATTTTGCCTGTGTGTTTTATATTTTTCTCCTTCCCTTGTGCACTGAACTCATTCTTCCAGAACTGGGGATTTCTGGAATGGAACACATCCCCACACACTGTTTTGTCTTGAGAATGAAAAGACAACTCATAAATTTTGATTTTGATTATTTTTTGAGGAATGACCCATTAATAGATTTCTTTTCTCCCCCTCGTTTAAATTAACTTCCCTTTTTTCATGGGTGATGTACTTTCCTCAGTTTAGAAAAAAAATACTGGCACTTATTTTACAAAAACAAAACATATGGGCTTTATTACAGGAAATTATTACAAATGGATCTTTTTTCACTAATATATGCCTAAGCTTATTTTTATTACCTTGAAAAATGCACTTAAAATTTAATTTCAGCTCCTAAGAATGCACCAGCAGTGGAACAATGACTAATAAGAGCCTAAACTAAAGGAACTTGCTTCTGCAAGATACAGATAGACATTTAAGAAGTAGTGTTTTAAAACCAGATGCTAAAAAACTATAGATTTGACTTGAAATTACTGAATGAGGAGGTCAGGAAGTTGTGGTCAAGGCATTGCAGAGTGGCTGACAAATGCTGTTTGTGTGAGGGCAGTGCTAATCCAGCCCACATCACTGACATCCACTGTGTCCCTTGGATGGGCTGAGGCCGTGAGCAGAGAGCAGGAACAGGGATGGACGGGGCAGTTCCAGAGGCTCCTGTGCAGCAGCACCAGTGAGGAGCAGTGGCTGGAGGGGCTCAGGGGAGTGCTCCTCCCTGAGCAGCAGCCTGTGGCTCTGACCCAGCGGGAGCAGGAGGTGCCAAGAGCAGCCTCCCCTCCTCATGGGTGTGCAGGGCACAGCAGTACTGAGATGCAGAGCATCCTCCAGCCACGGCTCTGCTGCTCCTCTCCCAGGGCTGCAGGTGCTGCAGGAGCAGTTGGGGACATGCCCTGGTGCCACCCCTGAGCGTGGTGCCTTTGGGTGGCCCGGGTGGTCTTTTGTTTCCACTTGGTCCGCCAGCCATGGGAGGCCAAATGCCTGAAGCTGAGGCTGTGTTTTATAACCCTCATCTCTGGCTCCTTGTAGGTGCCAGCCCTTGGCTGAGCACCTCTGTGCTCACCTGGTCCTCTGCAGTTTGCAGTGCCCGGGATGGGGATGTGCCAGGCACGTACCAGGGGATGCTGAGGGCACCTGCAGTGGGAGAGTGAGACAGGGAACTCGAGGGAGTCCCTGCCCAAGTGGAGCTGGCCCTGTTTCTGCCTCAGTGCTTGCTGCCATGAGCTTCCCTTTCTGCTGGAGATGCCCACAAACCCAGTGAAAAGCAGGAGGTGCAGTCATGGAATCTCAGAATGGTTTGGCTGGGAAGGGACTTGAAGCAACATCCAGTTCCATCCCCCTGCCATGGGCAGGGACATCTTCCACTTCACCAGGTGTCTGCATCCCTTCCCAGTGCCCTCCCGTCCTGGCAGGCACCTGAGGGGTGCAGGGCAGCTCTGAGGCAGTGTGCCACAGGCTGTGTGCATCCACGTCCTGCCCCTTTGGAGCAGCTCATTAATCTCCAGTTGATCTATATGGAAGGCTTTTAAAGCCTTCATCAGCACTTTGGAATGATTTCTCTTTAATCAGCTCTTCATCTTTGATTACAGGTCTGAACCAAGGGAACTGTCTAGACTGGATTTAGTTTCTAGGGTGAAAAAAAGAAAAATTGGAGGTAGGGGAGGGAAGTGGTGGGGGAAGAAAGTGTATGTTTCCAATGAAGACGAGACAGGGGGTCTGGGAAAGTGGAGCAGCAGGGTGTTAAGATCTCCAGTAGTCAAAGGAAGGGATTGCTTTAGGCAAACTCTTTCCCACATGGAATATATAATGTCTAGACAATCAGTCTGGGTTTGCTTTGTAATTCTTTTAGGAAACTGTGACATAGAATTTATTTGCTTCTGTCACAGAAAAGCAGGTATTTGTTTCACTTTCTGGCTCTTAATTGCCCTGAATAATTCCCTATTAAACCCCAGGCATTTCCACTGTTTGTTAACAGTTTTTAAATTATGACAAATATCTGAAGCTGGAGGACTTTCCTCTCTCTGTGAGTGAGTGTGCTGACCCTTAGCAATACAGCATCCTACTTGCCTCAAATACAACTGGGAGCAGAGGAAATGCTTGTCCTTGGGAGGAGTACCCATTCTCTGGCTCTCTCAGCCCATCAATCAGGTGGCCTTGTTACCTTCACACCAAGCATAGAGCAATGGGTGAAGTAACCCCCTGGGAAAATAAACAAGTAACTTCTGGATTATTTTTTTCCTTTCCTTTTTTCTTTTTTTTTTTCTTCTCCCTCATAAGACCAAGCCATGCTCTCTCAAATGGCCAACCTTTGAGAATCAGATGATTGTTTCCCATTGAGCTTCAGATGATGGATGCAGTTTTCAGGCAGCTCTTGCTTATTTAGGGTCTGCAAACCAGCAGGACAGCCCGGGGTGGTGCCTCCGACCCCTTTACCAGGGAAAGTGCTGCAGTCAGAAGGAAGTGCTGCTCTGAGGGTGCTCACATGGACACAGCTGTGCTGTGGTGCTGCCTGTGGATGCACATCCCACCACTGGTGATATTTCTCCTTGCAGGGCTTTTCCCAATGTAAATATCTGAGAACAGGGTTCTCCTTTCCCTCCACGTCTGCCTTGTGGGTTTTACCATAGGTGAGCAAATAATTTCTGGTGATGGACAAATCAGGGTGGGATGAGAGGGAAACCCTTCACTGGTGTGGTCAAACAGCCACGGTGGAGCTGTGGGTGTTGCCTGAGCAGTGATGAGATGTGACAGCAGCACTCAGCCGAGGAGATCCCCAAATCCCATGGGAAACCTGCCCAGATGAACCAGCACTGGCAGTCCTGTTGGACTGTGGAATCAGTTTCCATCCACTGTTTGTATAAAGTCTCCTGGAAAGTGTGGTTTTGAAAAGAAATCGTGTCTGCTTTTGTTCTGTAGAGAAATTGGCAACACGCAGCCCTGAAGGAGATAAAAGTGTGGTTAGTCTTTTGTTGAAGTCTGTATTTCTAATGAAGAGTCTGCTTGGAATCATCCCCAAATCTGGATGGACCCCGAACCGTAGCAAATAGAGAAAAAGCTGTGAGACACTGTTGGTTAATCTGCTGTATCCATCTCTTATTCCAGAGTAATCAGTTACGAGTGCTGTCCTGGATATGAAAAAGTTCCTGGAGAAAAAGGCTGCCCAGCTGGTAAAAATATGTTTGACATTTCTTAGGCTTCTTAAAATTATACAGCTGCCTAGTAAAGGGAAATGTTAGAAAATTGCTCAAAGTGGATTTCATTTTTGCAATTTATGCACAATATTGCCATGAACAAGTCAAAATGGGCTCTGTGGAGCACCAGCCAAGGGTCAGATCAGCTCCAAAGCATGCTAAATGTTCCAGACAGCTCAGAACCTTGGATGTAACTGAACTTAATCGAGCATGGGAAGGCCATAAGGAACTTCTTATTCCAGCAACTAATCTATCTGTATTGGGAATTCAATGCAAAGGAATGATAGAGTAATAGACAGCTCTGCCAATCTTTTCTCATTTTTATTTGGAATTTTTTGGATTGGAAGGAACCTTAAAGATCATCCGGTTCCAACCCACTTCCACTAGACCAGGTTACTCCAAGGCCTGTCCATGTCCAACCTGGCCTTGAACATTTTGGCAAGCATGGGGTTAGCAAAGTTTTATTTAGGAGAAAATACAGTTGATATTGGGGGGGAATAAATTGGGTTTATTGAAGAAAGCCATTTTCTGCTCTTGCTTTCAGAACACTTCCTTTCACAAAAGTCTGATGCCTCCAAGTTAACCACATGGGCTGGTGCACATGGTCAGTGGACACTGAGAGCAGCAGTGTCCAACACCAAATCCCAAAAGCCTGAATACAAGCAGGACTGGTTGAAAGCAATCAGTATCTTTGCTTGCCTAAATCACATTCGTGTGAATCCGGAATGAATCCATTCAAACTTGCAAGAATACACTAGATCTGGATTGCACTGCTGTAATTGAAGGAGAGTCTGTCAGGCTATGATTATTTATTATCTAATTATTGAGCAGACACCAATCCCCTGATGTGCTTCATTTCCCCAGGTGTTCTCACCAGCTATGCTTTAATTCAGCCAGAAGGAGGAATGATGTTTTTGGGAACTTAACCTTCTCTTCTTTCAGCTCTGCCACTTTCCAACATCTATGAAACCCTGGGAGTGGTTGGCTCTTCCACCACACAGCTCTACTCCGACCGCTCCAACCTCAGGCCAGAAATTGAAGGACCTGGAAGTTTTACAATTTTTGCTCCCAGTAATGAGGCCTGGGCATCCTTGTCTGCTGTAAGAAAATTCCTCTGCTTTCTCCTCTTGCTCTGTTTTTCCCTGATGCAGATCCAGCTCTGCAGGGGTCTGTCAGGATGCACATAGTACTGATAGAGCAAGGACTGTGGATTTCCAGGATGGTAATTGCTGCAGTGGTCCATCAGCTCTGGAGCTTTGCTTCTGAAGGGTCCCATCACCAGAAAGATGTGGATGTAGAAATCGCCTCATTCAGTTTTCCCTGCCTGTTACCATTAGAGATTGAATTGAGACTTGCAGCAAGAAGCTTCCCACCCCTTACCAGTTTTCTTGTTGACCCTTACATCACCATTCTGGTTGTTCTTAATTTGTGCAAATAGCCAGTCCCAACTGGAGACTCAGTAATTCCCACATGAGTGTGTCCCATGCTCAGTTAGATTTACATTTCCTTTACATTCATTTTGATTTTCTCTTTCCATGTCTTGTGATATCTCCACTCCTGAAGTGGTCACTGCTGTCCTGCTGGTGCTCCCATCCCAGTTCAGCATCCTCGTGAACAAGAACATCTACTAGGGCAGGGAGGGGGGATATTTATGGGTCTCCCCACTGCCAAGCCTCTGCCCCAAATGCCCCAGCAGAGCCCCTTGGGCAGGGATGCTGCTATTGGGAAAGTCTTTTAGTATTTGTCAGTGGCCCTTTTGCCTTCCTGCTCATTTCCATGCAATAATCCCACCCTGGAGCTGCAATCAGCCCTTTGTATGCCAAGGACAGGGTGTCAGAGCTCTTGGCTGCTTTTGTAAGGTAAAAGATAAAGATTTGAGAAAGATGAGCTCTTAATTTACACAAATGGCATGAGGCTGAATGAATCACTTAATATTCATGCCCACACCCCCACCTTGGGATCACCCTGGCTACTCTCTAACAGATGCCCAATTGCACTCAGTGCTGAAACATTGATTTTTCTGATTTTCAGGAAACCCTGGATTCCTTAGTGAGTAACGTTAACATTGAGCTGCTCAACGCCCTCCGCTACCACATGGTGGACAAGCGGGTCCTGACGGATGACCTGAGGCACGGCACCACGCTGAACTCCATGTACCAGAACCTGCCCATCCAGATCCACCACTACCCCAACGGGGTGAGGCGTGCACGGGGCACAGCGAGGCTGGGAGGGACCACAGTGCCTCACCTGGCCCAGCCTCCCTGCTCAGGCAGAGCACGTGGAACAGGATTGTGTCCCCGTGGTTCTGGATATTTCCAGTGAGGGACACCCTACATCCTCTCAGGGCAACTTGTTCCAGTGCATGGTCACCTGCAGTAAAGAAATTCTTCCTCTTATTAAACCTACCCACAGCAGGTTTGCTTTTCAGCTGCCTTGCAGCTCCTGCACTGTCCTGGGCCCTCCAGGACTCTGTAATGCTTGGGTTGACAGCTATTGGTTTAAGCTACATTATAAAGGAGTCTGAAAAGAATATTTTTAAGCAGATGGTTTCCTCAATGCTGTTGCAGGGCAGTTGCCCGCACTGCTGTGCAACTCTGCTTGCCCAAGTATTAGTTATGGCGTATTTTCTTAGTCTTGAGGGTAGATAAAATCACTGATGATTTTCAAAGCTCTTTAAACCTGAAATGTTTCAAACATTCTTGATAGTACATTCTGAATTTTGGTGTGTCTTTTAAGGAAATCAGATTTCTGTTCTCGCTGATTCAATAAAGTGCTCGCTGCATTCAAAATAGGAATATAAAAGCAGCAGAGGCTGCTTTACCTTCTGGTTTTCGTGCATGTAACACCCCCTGGGCCTTTCCCTCTGCAGATTGTGACTGTGAACTGTGCCAGGCTGCTCAAGGCTGACCACCATGCCACCAACGGAGTGGTGCATGTCATCGACAAAGTCATTGCCACCACCACCAACACCATCCAGCAGATCATTGAGACTGAGGACAGCCTGGAGACCCTCCGGGTGAGTCAGCACACGCTGCTCCAGGTCTCTGAAAGATGCTCCCACTCCCAGTGAATGGTCCTGAGGAGCTTTGCCAGTGTCTTGGGCTGTGACCCTGGAGCTGCTGATGAAACCCTTGTACCAATGTAGCTCCTGTTGATTTAGGAAGAGAAGTGTTTGCTATCAGTGCAAGTAGGGGTTTGTGACAATAATTGTCACCCTTCTGTGGCTGCTCAGAAAAGAGAGAGACTGAGTCTGTCTCCTCATTCTTGTAGGGGAGTCTTAGCCTTAGGAGACATTAACTGTTCCAGTTTGATGTGTCCTGATTTATTTGCCTGGATATTTGCCAAATTAAGGAAGATGCACAGGGGGTTTGCATTTAGCCAGCTGTGGTTTGTGATCTGAATTATTCACTGAAAGCACTGTGAGCCTTTCCAGGCATATCTGGGTATTTGAAGTAACTCTCAGTCTTGCCAAAAAAAAAAGGGCTCTTGTACTCAAATTTCTGAAACAGCAGAGAACCATGGGGCTGGGTCAAATTTATAAGGGGACCAAAGTGCTGAATGAAGCTATTCAGGATTTTTTTGTAAGTCCTCTGAAATTATAAAAGCCTTAATAAGTCTGGCCCTTAGTGTGTCCTTGGACAAAGTTTCTGACCTTTGTATCCTGGCTGAATATGTTTTTCCCTGAAGACTGCTGTGGCTGCATCTGACCTCAGCAGCTTGCTGGAAAGCGAGGGCCAGTACACACTGCTGGCCCCCACCAATGAAGCCTTTGAGAAGATCCCACGAGAAACACTGAACAGGATCCTGGGAGACCCAGAAGCCCTGAGGGGTAAATGCTTCTTTACTGAGTATTTTTCAGTTCTAAATCTTTTCTCAAGCACAAGTCAACAGCTCCTCCATACCCTCTGGCAGCAGCTGCTGTAAACAGATGTGACACAATCCATCTTTTTTAACTGGGCAGCCCAGCTCCCTTTGGTTGTAGATGTGTACACATGGCAGGAGTGGACTCCAGATATGGATGAGGGAGCTGAAGCAGTCCCTTTTCTGTGTTTTGTTTTAGTACTTTCTGCAGTGGTGATTTCTATTGATTCAGCAAAATGCAAGAAAAGTAATATCTAATCAATGAAACTTCCCCTGACAAGTGAGTTGAGTACCCACATGAAGCCTCTTGAAGTTGGCAGAAGTGTATAAAAAGGGACTCTTTTTAGGCATTTTATTTCACAGGCTGTGGAATTAAAATCAGCTCAGTTTAAAATAACTGCATTTTATGGAGTTCACCCTGGCCATTGAACAGGACCCCTGGAAGCTGCAGTACTTTCATAGCTGGGTTTTGCAGCTCACTAAGACACTCTCCTCTCTCACAGACCTGCTGAACCATCACATCCTGAAGTCAGCCATGTGTGCTGAGGCCATCATTGCTGGCCTGACCATGGAGACTCTGGAAGGAACCACTTTGGATGTGGGCTGCAGTGGGGAAGAGCTGACCCTCAACGGGAAGCCCATCATTGCCAACAAGGATGTCCTGGCAACCAACGGCGTTGTACATTTTGTTAATGAGCTGCTGATCCCAGACTCAGGTACTGGTGCCTCTCTGCAGCCTTCTTTCTGTTGCTTTCCTTTTGTCTATTTTGCCAAGGAAATCCTGGATTTATAGGGGATAGTGATGAGTGGATGACCTTTAATGCAAGGTTACTATGTGTTGCTTTTCTTTTCAGCTAAGACTGTGTTTGAGTTGGCACAAGAATCTGAAGTTTCCAAGTCTACAGACCTTTTCAGACAAGCTGGTCTCAGTTCTCATCTAACTGGCACTGAGCAAGTGACCCTCCTTGCCCCAGTGAATAATGTGTTCAAAGGTAAACCAAAGATTAAATCCTTTTTTTTCATCAGTTTGGGCCACAGATCTCCTTCAAACAGACTTCAGCCAAATTTCAGTGCACAAGGATGCAAATCCTCTCTCAAATTCCTCGAGGCAGTGGCATCTAAGTTTACAATTTAAAACTGATGTGGGTAATGCTCTGTATTTGAATGGTTTATAGTGTCTCAATAGCCATTTTAAGTGAATCACTGTTTTTTTCCATACTTTGTGCTGCAGATGGACTCCCTGTTATTGACAGCAACATGAGAAATTTGCTTCTGAACCACATCGTTAAAGAGCAGCTCTCCTCTAAATATCTGTATCATGGGCAGAAACTGCAGACTCTGGGGGACAAGGAGCTGAGAGTTTTTGTGTACCGCAATGTGAGTCCCTCCCGTGTGTGCTCCCTGGGGCACAGCCATGCTCAGTGCTCTAATGCTACACTGCTGTGTGAAAAGTGGAAATGAGCATTGTGAAAGTATCAGCATCTCTCTTCTGAAGCATATTCCAATGAAATCTTCTTTTTTGCCATTATGTTTGCAGAACCTTTGCATTGAAAATGCCTGCATTGCTGCCCATGACAAGAGGGGAAGGTTTGGGACCCTCTTCAGTGTGGACAAGATGCTGACTCCCCCGACGGGCTCTGTGATGGATGTTCTCAAGGCAGACCATCGCTTCAGGTGACCTTTCTGCTCTTCCCAAGTGCCAGTTAGAGCAGGAGAGCTGCCAAAGCAGTTTCTATTCATTATGGGCTGTAGTCATGACAATGGATATGTTATTTTAGCCTAGAAAGATCATCCAAAACCGTGGTCTCTCTAAATCATAGGGAGTGAAACTTCAAATAACCCTCAGCCAACTGTGAGCCAAGAGTAAGTGGCTCCCTTAATACCATAAGAATCTGGCTCTGAATCCATCTTTGCCCCTCAGATCCACTGTAGCCAGACCTCTCTGACTCCCCATACCGTCTGGTCCCCATGGAATGAGCACTCCCAGCTTGCTTTGCCATTTCTCAGATGTTCTGGTTGGACCTCACAGGCTCATTTCCTCCCTAGTCAGCATTTTGGTTATTTGATTTGCTGGACCCCAGCAGGGTCTCACAATTGTAACTCCCCAGCTCTCCCTTGAGCCCAGCACGCAGGGAAGGGGTTTGCAGGGAAGCATTTGATGCATGTTTGCTTTGCAGCACGCTGGTGGCTGCAATCCAATCTGCAGGTCTGACAGAGAACCTGAACAGGCCGGGAACCTTCACGGTGTTCGCTCCCACCAACGAAGCTTTCCAAGGCATGCCCCAGGGGGAGTTCAACAAACTGCTGGGTGAGCATCTGCAGAACCTCTGCGTGATGAGCTGCTGTGTGTGACTGCTGGGAGGCTGGGAGGAATGGCCAAGGTCCTCTGCTGTATCTCATTCTTTGGCTCTGTTTGTTGGAACATGAGCTTCCTACCCAATGAATTTGTATGAGCAGAAAGCTGAGGCTGCACAGAGTGGCACTGAATTCCCCAAGTGGGGTTTATACTGCCTTGTGTTCTTGGAAAACATGTTTGTAGTGTGTGTCAGAAACTCACTGTGACTTTTAATTTGGCTGTGCTGGTGGTGTAAGTGAGATAACTCCCAGATATTTCTAAAAGAACCAGTGAGGCCTCTGCCTTTTTCCAGGATGAAAGAAGTGAGAATGTGACTCTTGACCACACAGGATCAGGGTGTCTGCAGGAAGTTTTGCAAAGAGAAGACATGATCCACATACAGCCTCAAGTTACACTGCATAAAATTTAAGTAATAAAAGGCTGGAGCTGTGTCTCCTTCTCCATGTACATGGGCAAAGCAGGAGGTCCAGTCTAATCCTAGGAAGCCAACAATGTCCCATTCTAGCTCAGATGAAGACCAGTATCCTGAAGAGCAAAGGCATGTAGGCTGGGTGTGGAAAAATCATGGGAATGTTTAATAACTCCCTTCTGGATAAGCAGCATGATCTTTTATTTTGTTCATGTTGAAAATTGGTTGTGGTTGGAAACAATGTCAGGTATTTGAATGTAATGTCTTCTTGTCATTAAAACCCAGCCAAACATTGACATCATAATTTCGGAAGCATCTGCCCATGGTTGCTGGTTATCCTTTTAAGTGCAGGGATTAGGAACCAGTAGTATCAGTCCAGTCCTACCATTAATATATAAATATTTCAGAAATGTTTTGCAACCATTGTAAATGGCTGCAGGAATGAAGATTCCCAGATGCAGACACTTGAGATGCTCTTTTCTCACACACATGTTTAGCTTATGCCTCTGACGAAGAAGTGGATTGTGCTGGTGAGGGTGTGCAGAGTGAACTGTGGCCACCCTAGGAAAACCATAATGGAAAAAACTTGCACACAACCTTTGAAAGCACTGAAAGAAAAAGTCCCCCTTTCTGAGGGAGCTGCTCTGTGGGTGGAGGCCACCTTTGCACCTTAGCTGTCTGAAGGGCTTGTCAATGACCCTGTCTGTCTGTGGGGCTTGTCAGTGGCCCTGTGTCCTCTGAAGAAGATGAAGTGCTACTGGCCCAGGCTGTGCACATCAACACCTCTTCTGGAAAACAGATGGTGCAGGGGAAAGCACCTTATCTTCCTAAAATCTGTTTCAAAGCACAGCTGTATGAGAAGAGACTCAGTGGGCTGGAATCAGGGCATCAGTCCATGAGACATTAGTGTCACTTCTCCTGCACTTTTCCCCCTCCTACCCAGCTGTGAGGATTGTTGCCAAGGGACACTGGCCTTGGTGACATTTGCAAACACCAGAATGCCCTGTCTGCTTCCTTATTTCACATGGGTCTTTCCCCACCCCATCCCAGACTTCCTTGGGAAGTGAAAGCAGCAAGAGAAGCAGGTTCTCACTTGGCACAGTGAGAGAATGAGGGATGAAAACCCAAGAGAGAATTCATGTGTAGGGCAGGCTTGGTAGGTACCAAGGTGGGACATTGGGAGAGTGTCCTCCTGGACTTGGGAACCTGACCTGCCTGGGCAGGAATGGCCTCAATGCCCTAACCAGGTCCTTCTGCCTGGTTTTTGGTTTTGGTTGGTTTTTAAAATCTTACATTAGTTCTTTGCATCTCCGGAAATTATGGTGTTTACCAAGTAATTCCATTCCAGCATGTGAAATATGGGAGGCAAGTGCTGCTGCTGGTTTGCATATGTAAAGGTTTCCTTCCCCCAGGTAATGCCAAGGAGCTTGCCAACATCCTCAAGTTCCACGTGGCCGACGAGATCCTGGTGAGCGGCGCCGTCAACGCCCTGGTGAGGCTGAAATCCATGCAGGGAGACAAACTGGAAGTCAGCATGGTGAGTCACCTCAGAGGGGTTTTTGTGGTCAGCAGGGCTGTCCAGTGTTTGGCTGGCCATGTCACAGACCCTGAACCATGTCTGTGCTCATGTGGATGGTGTGGGAACCTCTCCTGAGTGTGTGCACAGTCCCACCAGTGTTTTCTGGGCTGTGCTGGAGGGGCTTTTGCCCTTGCTCAATTCAACAAGCTGGAAGAATGAAGTGTGGTTTGCTTCAGCTTTCTCCCCAGACGACCAGTTGTAAATGATTTCCAGGGGCTGCCATAAATTTAACCCTGAGTCATGGGGGGAAAAACATAAATAAATGAAATGAATAGCTTGTTCAGCTAACATATCTTTTTGTGTAATGAAAACGATCTCTGCATGGGCTCCCCTAGCGCAGCAGAGTTTATTTAGACATATAATTTCCTTTCACAAACTCTACACTACATTAAGGGAATGTAGGATCCTCTACTGAGGAAAAAATCATTTCAGAAAATAAGCAATCACAGCCCACTCTATGTATAAGAAAACACAGGACAAAGTTGGAAGGGTCTGTGTTTCCAGGTGCATTGATCTGACCCTTCTCATGTCCAGTCCTGCCCTCTCCTGATCCCATCTCCACAGCCATGCCCTGGCAGGGTGCTGTTGATGTGCTCTGCTGCCATGGGATGCATTCCCAGCCAGCTGCACTGAGGAACTCCAAAGCCTGCCAGCCATTCCAGGACAAACTGCTCAGGCCATAATTTGTCTTTATATTCCCCTTGATTGGCAAGAGGAATGAAAATGCCTTCAGCCATCCAGTAAATGAATGGATGCAAAGCGAGGGGGTTTCTTAATAACAATGGAAATGATGGAAGAGTCTCATCTACTTTTTTTTTCTTTTACCGAACAGAAAAACCATGTAATACATGTCAACAAGGAGCCTGTTGCTGAAAGTGATATCATGGCCACAAATGGTGTCATTTATGCTGTGAATTCCGTCTTACAGCCACAGGGTAGGTCCATGGTGAGAAATGTCCAGAGCAACCTTGTTACATCAAAACTGCTTTGGGAGGGGCTGGGGACGTGGGGCAATTGCTCCAGTTTGGTGAGTAGAGATTAGTCTGTTGTGGGATTTTCAGCAGAAAAGAGTGGAAGGAAGCAGCCTGCATGCTCTGACAAGTATTTCAGTGCTCTCAATGTCCTACCTTTAGCTTCAAGGCCACAAGAAAGAGGTGATGAGCCTGCAGATCCCGCATTAGAAATCTTCAAACAGGCATCTGCATTATCCAAGGTAAAAGGGAAAACTCTCTCACTGTAAAACTGCCAAAATGACATTTTGGTAATAATAATTGGAAGATCATGTCACATTCATATGCTGACTTCCAAGGAAAGGAGTGCATGTGTTTCATGGAATGAACCATCCTCTCTTCTTGCATAATTTAGTAATATAAGAAATAATAATACATTTTGCAACACAAAGCTTCAGTTTGCAGCACACTGTGAATGTAACCTTGGCATAGTACTACTATATATCAGCTTCCAATAATGAAGAGTCACTCATCCATAGTTTTTGGAGACTAAGGATAAATATATTGACATACAAACTGTTCTTATGGCTGTTGGATATTTGCTGCATGTATGCAAACCCTGTGTTTTCTTTCCATGCAGGTTTCTCAGAGGAATCCTCGATTAGGTAAAACAACTTCTCCACTCATTTCTAAATCCCATTGTGTCCCCCCATCCCTTAAAGAGAGGTTTCTCCTCTCTCTTGCTCTAAGCAAGGTGTAGCAGGACTGGAGGAGAGGGGCAGGGGCTGGTTTGTGCCTGCCCCACCCAACCTGCTCCTCTCCTTGGCAGCACCCGTGTACTCCCGGATACTGGCGAGGATGAAGGAGAACTCAGGGGGACTCTGAGCCCATCGTCAGTGCCACAAGTCAGTGCCTCCATCCCATCCACTCCAGCTGACAGCTGAAGAGAAGGACAGAACCTTTTTTTAAAACCAAATACCACCCTTAAATTTATTTTTGTTTGCAATGAAACGGATAGGCAAAATGAAAAGCCATATATATGTATATATTTTAAGACCGTTTTTATTTGGTTTTGACTTTAAAGTTCCCAGACCAAGGAAATGTTTTGGGGTGTTTGTTTTGTTTCATTCTTGTTTTGTTTCTTTTTTTAATAAAATTATTCACCAACTTTTAATTTTAAACATACCCTGTTTTGGGCTTGACAAGTACATCCAAGGGCCTTTGATTTTTTTAATAAGCACATCCTTCCTTCTTCCCTTGGATTTTAAAAGTCTTCCATGACATTCTGAATTGCAGGCTTTTAACAAAATTCTCCCTATTGGTATTGAGAAAATTGCATAGTTATAAGCTATGGTTTGAAGTACCCTCTTTTTTTTTTTTTTAACTGGGGTCTTTTTTTATGCCTATGGGGTTATAACTGTGCTGCGTTTTGTTAATGAGATTTGAAATGAGAGTTCTCCCTGGCTGAAGCCTTCCAGTAAATGATTCATTTTTAATAATGGTTGTTTTTTAATAAAAATTAAAAATAAAATCAAAAATATAAATATGAAAAACGATGACAGTGCTTGGTTGGGTTTTGGTTTGGTTTGGATTGCCTGACCAGGTGGGAACCTGAGCACTGGGAAGGAGGGAAATCAGATTAGGCTGGATCAACATTAATAGGTCTAATAGTTACTTGAGTGGAATGGCAAAGCATTTCTCCTCTCTGATCCTGGCCTGGCATCATTTTTTGCTGGTACTTTCATGAGCAGTCACTGTCACTCCCTAAGGAGCACAGGGCAGCCGTGCACATCCTTCCTGCTGGATGCTCAGCCGCCTTTGCTGGCAGCTGGAGCTCAGTGCCACATTCCACAAACAACATTTACTCTCCATCATGGATTTAGATTCACTCCCTGGTGGTTAATACCTTGGTGAAACCCAGGAGTGTGAGGGAAAAAAGAGAAAGAGGACGTCAAGTGCAGAACACAAAAGACTCAGATTGTTGTGGTTGCTCTGGCAGAGAAATACCCTGATAGTTCTCCTTTTATTAAAAGCCCAAACTGAAATCCCACATGCTCAGGGTCTTCTGCATAACTCAAATATGTGAAAAGTATCCTGCTCTTCTTTTATCTCTTCTTTTATTTCTCTTCTCCACTATCCCCCACCCCCTGCTCATTTTTCTTTGTTATTTTTCTGGCATGATACAGTCCTGGTGTTTAAGGCGAGGAGGGGAAGGGGAACACTTTCAGCCCCCTAATCCCAGCAGCCCAAGGCAGAATAGTTGTATCAGGGGATTGGATTCTGGGGGAGGCTCAGCTTCTTGCTGTCAATGAATTACTATTCCTTCCAAACCCTGAGAAAGAGGGAAAGCCATGTCAAATCTGCTCTGTGGGGTTTCTTTTGGGTTTATTTCTTCCCTTCTTTTTTTTTTTCCTTCCTTGATGTTTCATAATTAAAAGATAAAGTCTTCACAACTTGGAAGGGTGGAAAGTAGGTCTGCTCATCTAGGTGACTGCCCCTTGCTTAAACCTTCTTGGCATCTGGCATTATGACTAATTAATTGTTTCGTTGTAAAACGAAGCCACTTGAATAGACAGGAGTAGGGGAAACTACTTTGATGAGCTTAATGACCATGAGCAGTCCCATCTGCTGAGACAAGTTTTCATTTCCTGGGAATACAGCCCTGGCTTTTCAGTCCATGGTTCCTGGGCAGGTATTAGGGTGTGTGGTGACAGAGTGATGGTCTCCTTTTGTGCTTTTTGTATGGCCTGGCTTTGCTAGGCTTGCCTAGGGGGTCACCAGGTTTATGAGTCTTGGCAGTCTCCAGTAGACAGAGGTGCATTATCCTTTCAGTCCAATTCCCTTTTTGCTCTCTCCTGTTGCTCATTCTCCCTGGTCCTTTGGCACTGCTCCCTCCCTCCCTTCTGCTGCCTGCTCCATCCTCTGAGCTGCTGTGGGGTGCTGTGGATGGAGGGCTGCTCTCCCTGTTGTGTTTATTCTTCCATTTCCCTGGGATCCTACACCCTGGGAAGCTGTCACAATGCCTTACCACAGCCTCTCTGCTTGGCAGCTCCCCAGGATCGTGGTGTCTCCAGATTACAGCTCAGGGTGGAAACTCTTAAGAGTTAATGCCCTCCCTTTCCCTGCTCCAAACTGATATCTCACCCCTCTGTGTTCAGGGAGGGGTGCACAGATGGATTTGATCAGTGGCTGAGCTGCCTGAGTTGATCAGTAGGGACTGCATCCCTTGCTTTGATTCAGTGACTCTCTGGGGACATTTTTCCCCGTGGATTTGTCACTGTGCCTTGCCCAGTGATGTGAGGGTGAGTGCTGCCAACCATTCCACCAAGGGGAGCGAGATGTTAACGCTTCAGCCTTCAAGGGGTGCCCAGGGATGAAGCAAGAGGAGAGCAGCTGAAAGATGGGGAAATAACGAGTGCTGAGATGATGGGAATAAAGACTTAACTGTCATTTTCTAAAGAAATACTTTTAATATTTTTTAAATATGATAAAAGGTGGAAGTGAAAGGAAGAAGGAAGTTGCTGGTGCTGAGGCAAAACATAACTTCCCTGGGGAAGTGCTGGCCGAGGGCAGAGAGCTCCCACGGGCCCAGCAGGGTGTGGGAACCTGAGGGATGTCCCAGCCAAGGGTGTGAAGGAGGGGTTGGAAGCCCCTGGGTACCTGTCCCATCCCAGAGCTGCAGGAGCCTCCAGGTAACAACACCCAGGGAAGGGCAGAAGCAAAGCCCTTTCAGAAACTGCTGAGTGAGGGTTGGGGCTGCCCTGGGATGAGCAGCACTCAGGATCAGTCCTCAGTGACAAACAGCTCTGGGGAGCTCACACAGAGCCACATTGCACCAGTGGGTTTGGTTTCTCAGTGTTGTCAGAGTATTTCCACATGAAACCCAGCACGTGGTTGAACCTCACCATGACCTTGAACCACGTCTGTGCTCCACGGGAACTCCCTTCAGGACTGGGGCAAAAACAGTAAACTGAGGCCAGATAAGAGACTTTTGGAGGAGAACCTTGCTTTTCCCTCCTTAAGAGTGAAGAGTGTTTTTCTATTGAAAATCTGCAGGGATGTGCAGCCGCTCTTGTTTATTTTTTCAGAATAATGATTCCTTCATTTGCAGCAGTCCCAGTTAAGCAAAGTAATTAAATGCATGCAGAAATCCATTTAGGAAAAATACAGCTTTTAAGTGTGTGCTCTGTGTCCCAAAATGATGCCATCATGGCTGGGCTGCTGCTCGTGGGTCGCTCCTGTGCCAGCAGAGCCCCAGTGCTCTCCAGGGTTGGAGCAGTGAGCAGAAAGTGGTGCCTCTGAAGGGCTGGAAAAGCAAATGTTGACTGCAAAATGCTGTGTTTTGGGAAGCTTCATGTTGTGGTTTTGCTCATTTACATCTTGAGATAGGAACAAGAGGTGCTTTTCTCCTAGAAAATTCTTTTACTATCTGGCAGCCTTCTGCAAAAATATTTAAGGCAAGAGGAAAAGCAGCAGTGAGCTTTGTCCTGAGGGAGATCTCACATGCAGGGCTGTAGTGGAAAACACGTGTTCCTGCAGTGCCAGGGGCTCTGTGTGCTTGGCTGACCAGGGGCTTTGGAGCTGACCTCCCCCAGTGCTGGTGGGGGAGCCAGGCTGGGAGGGCTGCAGGGTGGGCAGGGGCAGCTCCTGTGCCTCGGCGTGGGAGCAGGGGAAAGGCAAAAGCCTTCCCCTGTGTCAAAGGCCAGGCAGGGAATTGAGGGAAGCCGAGGCAGCACAGCCAGATGTGCTGCAGGAGCCTGACCCCACGGGGGAAGCCACCCACAGGCCCTCCCTGGAAAACTGTACTGCTGCTTTTCTGCTGGCGGGAAATTCTTGCTTCTACTTGTGATTTATTGGAAGGTTAGCTGCTGTCCCAGGAGGAGCAAAGAGAAAAACCAGTGGTAATAGTAGTGCTGGTGAAAGACAGGCTCAAAGGAGCAGCTGGGGTCAGAGGCATTCAGCTGTGGCTCAGGCAACTCTTGCATTGTTTTGTTTTTCTTTTGAGTCCTTTTTGGAGACACATTTGAAAGGTTTTTCAGAAACTTGTAAATTCTCCAAAGAAAAGTATTTAGGGGGACTTTCTTTCCAACAATGGATTTCCCCTACTGTTTTGTAAGGTTTTTATGATCACTTTGCAAAAGCTCAGCACTTTTCCTAGGAGAAGTCAGCTGGTGCAGGAGCAGAGGGTATCAGTGTCTGGTGAGCCATGCACTGTGCCATGTGGAGGCATCTCCTGCTAAGGGAGAATATCCTAAGGATTTGTTTTCACCTCCTGGAAAGGAAGGTGACAGGAAGGGTTGGTTTGCTGGATGATGCCATTCACGATACTGGAAAGTTCTTTACAGGATTGCCATGGGCTGACCCATGCACATCTGTCCTGCCACACTCACCCTTGGCATTTCTGCAGCTTTTCAGAGGGCTTGGCTGCCTCTGGCTTTTGACCTGTCTGCTCTTTCTCTGTTCAGCATTTCCAAGGGGATTTCATCTGACTTCGGAAGTCACACATTTCTTTCACATGCAGCTTGTGCATCAAGCCCTATTAGCTGGCAAATGCAAAACTCATTCTATTTTAATTGCTGCTTCTGGGAGAAGAATCAAGATCTGTTTGGAAAATAATTGTGCAGAAGCTGGAGGCTTTCTCGGGACATTTGTTAAATTTTGCAGAGGCAGGAGGACAAGTTCCTGGATTTCAGGATTTCTACCAGTGTTGCTGGGTAGTCTTCCAGCTTTCTACCTTTGTTTCAAAGTTTGCAATTGGGATAAATGACCTTTCTCAGGAACCTTTAGGTAGAAATCTCAGATAACCCCCTAGTATTACCATACTATCTTTGTGCATGTAGCACTTGGGAAGTTTTCGACCTCCTCAAGGGAAGAGCCAGAGGACTGCTCTGAAGGAAGGTCAAGTATCATGATGACCATGACAGCAGTCATGAATTTATAATTAAGGCTGGTTTTATAACAGTGACCTGAAGATACATCCATTTGCTGTAAGCTGTAGACATCCTAATGCTGTGCCCAGCACAAGTGTGTGCTCCCCTACCAATGTGTTTGGGTACCACAAATGCTCATGTGGTGATGTGGCTGCCAGCTTGGAGCTGGCATCTCAAAGTTCAGGATGTGTGACTGGACCAAGCCTGGCTAAACCTGGTCCTCCTCACAGCCAGGCAACAGACCATCACCCTTCTTATCACCCAGAACACAAAGTTCCCAGACAGAAATACTGACAGCCTTGTCCCTGGCGATGGCAGATCCATCGTGGCCTACTGGAGGTGCTCCTGCCCATCCAGGGGGTTTGGAACTACATGATCTTTAAGGTCCTTTCCACCCCAAACCATCATGTCATGCTGTGATGCCTGCCCTCGGAGCTGCAGGGACCTGATTTTGCAATGTGGCAGTGCCACACCCCAGCACTGCCCGCGGACGTGCCTGGCACCGGCGGGGTTACAGCAACAAAAGTGGCTGGTTCCTCTCCATGGCTCGTAACTAAAGGGCAGGAAAAAGTGGAATAAACAAAGCCAAGCTGCAGAGGAGTCACGCAAGGCAAGGGGAACTGAGGAGCATCAGCAGAAAGTGCTCCAGGACAGCCCCATCTGCGAGCACTTGAGGCTCAGGAAATGCTGCTCGTTGAGGAGTTGGTGGTGCTCTTGCGTAGGGCCGGAAACAGGCTGGGGGTGAGGCTCTGCCACTCTGCCTTTTATTTGCTCAGCATATTTTTCCTCTTTTTACGTAAAACCAGCAAATGAGGAACTTAAAGTCACTTCTCCCACAGAAGTTTTTTACTGCAGAATTATTTTATGGACTTTCTTCTTCTGGGCTGCCTCTACCTTACATTCCTGCTGGTGTTAACTCTGAAATAAGCTATAGGTAAACTGTAACAAAATGACCTGTGCTCCAAAGTTTTCTGAAGCTACAGAGGCTTTGAGTTAAGAACCCAAAAGATGGGACACTGAGCAGGATCAGCACTGAACTATGAGCCACAGTAGGATGGCTTGGACCACTTCCTGTGCTGCAGAGCTCCTGGTGCAGATTTGGGAGATGCCCAGGAGTGCAGACAGGGCAGGAATGGGGCTCATTCACATCTGACTGCCTGGGCTTGGCCACTCTGCTTGCCATGAGGCTCCAGCTGCCCCTGGCTGTGTGACTGGTGTCACTGGGGCACAGAGGAGAGACTCTGGGTGCCCTGGCTTTACACAGAGTATGTGCAGCATCAGGGAGGCAACAACCAGAGCAGAGGGGAAGGCAACTCACTGGCACATGTGTCCTCTCCAGCAGCCACTCCTCTGAGTAATCTCTCCCTTGCTCAGCACCTTTGCAGGAAAAAGGGCAGCTGTTCTTTCAGGTTAGTGTTTTCTGAGGCAACACCACTGCCTGACTGTTTATTGGGTTTGCTGACCCCTCAGAGTGAGCTGGCTCCCTGGGAAGCCTCCTTCTCCCTCTCCTCTGCCCAGCACAGAGCGATGGGGCACTGAGGGTTGAAGGTGTGTCCATGCAGGATGATGAATCCATCAATTGCACAGAAATCTTTCTGAGTCCAAGCTGATGTTGAGATGTTTGTAGGCTTTATTTTGTTAGGGACAAGATCAGGTCATATTGGAGGCTATTTTAAAAAGATGAGAAGAAATTTGCCCTGGGAAGCTCTGAAGTGAGGGGTAGCTGCCTGAGGGGCAGTAACCTGCCTTTGGTTCTGCAGAGGTGAATGCTTCAGAAAGCTGTGGACAGACCTGCCTGGGAAATCAAAGCCTTGTCTTCATCTAGGCTTTTCCTTCTGCCCTTCACTCTTGCTGATCTCTAGCTCATGTTAATGAAAATCGGGGGGGAACTGAGGTTGGTGTATCCAGGGAGAGGATGAGACACTGGGATCTAAGGAGCTGACAGGCTGGGAGGGTTTCTTTGCTTGGAGAAGTTTCTGCACTGCCCAGCCCGGGGGTGTCTGAGGGCACTGAGGGGCACAGAGAGCAGTGCTCAGGGTAGGTGGTCCCAGGCCTGCTGACCAAATGTTCCTCCCGAGCTGCAATATTTGGATACCTCAGGCAAGTGATTTCACTTTCCTGTTTGAAAACAGACCCCCTGAAGTGGGGCTGCTGGCTGCTAACACTCTCCTTGCAGCACACACAGCTCACCCAGCAGCCCCTCTCCTCCCAGGGGTCACCTCCATCCTGCCTGGGAGTGAGGGACTGCACAGCCCCATCACTCACTGCTTAATTGGAACCAGATTTCCCTAGAAATGTCTGCTGAAATATTTATAAATATTATAGCCAGCAGCTGCTGATGCCAAACAGGAAATTTTAAGCTGAACAAACTTTTCCACGTTTCTAAGTGGGGAAAGTAAACTGTAGCTAAGATCAGTATTAAAAAAAAAAAAATCTAAATAGCAACAGGCTTCCAGTGTTCCATATCCTGAGGGAAGTTCATGATTTCTTGAAGTCTTGGTTCTTTCAGCCAGGCCATTTTCTATGTGCATATAAGCAGTGTGTCTGCACAGTGATATAGGAGGTGGCTTTAAAGAAGAAAATTAGGTTATATCTCAACATAGACATGGTTAACGTAATTTCAGGGGGAAAAAAAAAAGAATACACAACTTAAAACCAATGGGCCAGGGATCAGGCTGGTGGGGGCAGTGGCCACCTGAGGGAATGGAGCTCTGTTTTATCTTGCACCTCATGTTTTGGACTTGCTCCTCTCTACCACCTTCCCCCCCCTTCAAGTTCTTTTCTAGGACTTTTTTATTCCTGCTCATTCAGTGCTTGGTATTGAAACAATATTTTTGAGCCCTAAACATGGAAAAAATGTAACAATAAATCTTTGTGGAATTAGCTGTTTTAAACAACTTCTGCCATTCATGAATTCATTAAACACAACTTCAGGCAAAAAGCATTACTGGGCTTTTAGAAACTGATTCATGTCATTTCCTAGTCAATTATATTGAAGTAGAGATGGAATAAAGCAAATGTCCTCTGTGTGCATATAAAATCTGAAACTGTATTCTTCAAGCATCTTCAAAATGAGGTGCAGATCAAAAACTTTGAGTCTTTTGAAGAACACATTATCAAAATAACTCAGCTGCTGCCATCCCCACTATTACCTCCATATACAGATATTTTTCATCTCTTTTTTTTCAATTAAATTCTGTTCACTGTAGTACCTGAGTGGAAAGAGAAGAGCTCTCTGATGCTGAGAATTTGTTTGGCTTTAACTTCTGGCTGTTGGTAGCAAATCCTTATCCCCTTTCTCTTTGTGAGTTAATTTTCTTTGAAGCAGGTCAATGGTGCATGGTGAGCTGTAGAGTGCTTAGATTGAATTGCACTGCACCCTCTGGGTGGGTTTTGATGAGCAGAATCCATCTTAAGAGGCAAAAAGATTGTTCAAGAAAATGAAGTTTTGAGAATTCTTGTAAAATTTAGAAACTAATAGTAGTAAAATCTCAGGAAGCCTTTATTGCTGTTTAAAGTGTGGAGTTTAGCAGCAAATTTATTCATAGCTTTTCTACTTGAATGGATCTGTTTTAATTCTGGGTGGGAGATAAAGCACCCAGGTGGGCAGCCCTGTGAGTAGTTGAGTTTACTGTGAAACTGAGATAAAGGGGGGTCTCAGTGTGGGGTGAAAGGGAGCGTCCCTGGCTGAGCAGTCAGAGACACTGGTCCCTGCCAGCTTCCTTGGGAATGTGGTGTGCTACATTGCCAGCTGACTATCCAGAAATTCATGACATGGGAAAACTGCAGGAGTATCATCTCTAAAATCCCACTTTCCTTTCAGCTTTTAGGTTTGGTCTTGGTACCCAAGCACCCCGGGAGGATGCACATGGGGCCAAAGGCAGGGCCCAGTCTCCATCTTTGCAGACAGGTGGTACTGGCAGAAATCCTGTCTGTTCTTTCCCTGTGCATGGCAGAAAACATCCCCCTGCCATTATTTTTCATGCTGTCACTCCAGATACTGTGTAGAAAACAAAGTGGAATTTTTCATCTGCTGGGAAAGCGGGGACCTTTGGATCTTATCCCCACAAATGTTCTCAGTCACAAGGCTTTTTAACAGGATACCTTGCTAGTTCTTTGTCACCACAGAGTCAATCCTCAAGCTCCCTTGAATGCTGCATCTTTCTCAGTGCACAGGTTTGCCAAGCTATGGTCTGTCATGCCTGAGTGACTTTTCCCTCAGGAATTGCTCAGAAGAGTGTTTGTCCTGTTGTGGAATGTATCCATCTTAGCCCTTAAATCACTGCAGCAGGGGCTTAGCTTCTGTTCTCAAATCCTGGCTGAGATTTTGTGATGTACAGATTCCCCAGCAGCTCCCTGTATCTGCAGCACACCCTGCCATACCTTTTAAAGTACCACTGGGTTTTCCTTTCCCTCCTTGACAGGAGGGACCAGGCTCCTCAAGGCCAGGATAGGCATGACAGAGCATGAGTCACGAGTTCTCCATGTTTTGGCATTTGGAACAAGTTCCTAAGTCTAATTCAAACCAGACAGTGCAGAAGAAATGTGGCTTTGAGCCTCTGCAGATGTGTAGGCAGTCAGGAGGGGCATCTCTTAGCAAAGGGAAATGTTTTGTCTCATTCCTAGTTAATACTTAACTAGGGATTAAGCAGCAGTTAACTGGGAGTTAAGCATTAGGAACCCCAAAGAAACCAGGAGCCCCAAGTGTCACCAAATGAGGCTTGGAAAAGCAGTTAAGGCATTTCCCTGCCTCGGATAAGTTTTAAGCCCCTGAGCTCTTTGATGCACCCCTACAGATCTGATAGTGTCAGTCTGGGGTACTCATCTGGCTGCTCTTCCACACGCACCTTCCCTCCAGGTATGGCTTTTCAGAATCCTTGGCAATGGCTTTGCCCAAGGGCCTTGATGTGGATGTTGCCTATGAAAACAAGGAAACACAGACCTGAGGCTGGCTCTGTGCCATTGTGCATCAGCACTGCTGGAACAGCCTCAGCTCTTCCCTGTATGCTGTCCTGTGACTCCTGTTTAGATTCCCCATGGGCAGTGTATTCCTGTGGCCTCAGGGACTCAGCAGCACCCCAAACATGCAATGCAAAACAACCGAGCCGTGGTTGGATGCCATGGCTGTGACAAGGAGCTCTATTTACAATTCCAGTTTGGAAAGGCCAGCAATTAAATCCATTTTCTGCATAATTGATGAGAAAACTCTGTCTACCTACCACTAAGTCCTAAATAAGAACCTGGTTTAGAAAGGACTTTTCCCAGAACAGGGTGCTCTATGGCTTTGGGCTGTAGTTACTCCTCAGTCTGTGCCCATTAGCTTGGATGGGCACTACCTGCTTCCTACCCCTTTTTTGTAATTCTAACATAAATAAGTACAAAGGTTCTATTCTGACTTTCTCCTCCCGGGCTCCATGGGATTCACAGGGAATGGCAGGAGCAGAGCAATGCCAAGAGTCTCTTTTGTGGGATTTTGTGGAGAACACCACACAGGAGCAGGATGCCATGTCCTGGAAGGCAAAGCTGACTCACTGCAGACCACGGCAGACACTGAATCATGAGCACGCTGGTCTGCACCAGCCACAGCCAAACACAGGATTACAGACAGCTCAGAGCCAGAGATCACCACAACAGCTGGAACAGCAGGGCTGGGGGAAAAGGAGCGAGTTACAGACCTAACTGCAGCTGCCCACTGCAGATTGGGTTATTTAAGGTGAACTGGGGAGTCCCTGAAGAGCAAAAGGAAAACAGCTGGCCAAAGTACTGTGTGCCAAGTCACTGCTGAGGTGGCATCATTCCTCCTTGCCTCGGGCACTGGAGCTGCAGCACTTGAGGACCTGGTCTGGAATTTTTATTACATTTAGGAGCAAATTACATCTGGTTTAGGAACTTTCCAATGAAATCCTTCTTTGCTGGGAATTGTTGATTCACTGAATATAAAACTTGGGCACAATGAAAGCTTTCTTGTTCTGACCTGTGTGGGACTTCTGGTAAGAGATAGATAGAGACAATCCCAGCATAGCTCACGCTTGGACTGGGGAAACTGAGGTTGGTCTTTTGGGCTGGATTTAGGCAAGAGGAAACTCTTCCCATCCCTCAGGTGCAGCTTGGTGCTTTTCCCCACCTGAGAGATCCAGGAGATCATACAAGGCTCTGGGAGGACTCAGGCAGTGCCGTGAACTAATGTTTGGTGGTTCTGGAGCTGGCTCCTCACAAAGCTCATGGGGGTTCTGGAGTTTGGAGGAGAGGATGTACCCTAAGCTGCCACCCAGTGCTCTATGGGCCTGCTATGAGGCATCCCTTGAGCACACAGAACTTGCCGGGTATTTAGGAGGAAGTTCACATCTGTTATTGGCTCCACAATGTAGAGAATTAACTTGTCAGGTTTAAGCAGGTTTTGACTTTTCCTGGCTGCAATAGTGGAATAGCTTGATTAAATCCTCCCATGCATTAAGATTTACCTTGCCTGTTTATAGCCTGCTTCTAGTTTTTCATCACAAAAGCAATGATTATAACTTCAAAATTTCCATTAGACACTTAAAACTGGATCTTTTAGAAGGACTGAGGCTCTGCTGTTTTGGAAGCTGTGGTTGAACCTGCTCACATGCATGGAACCACACACAGCTCAGGCTGTAGCACCATGCCAGGCTCAGAGACAAGAGCACAGTGACCAGCAGCCTGGGCACCCACCTCTGAGCAATCCTGGCCTTGTTCACCCTGTGGATTGGAGCACACACGTCTTGCTGGGCTGACTTATCCCTTACAGTCCTGCCCTTTGGTGACTTGTATGTGCCACACACTGATCCAAAAGCAAAGACTTGTATTAGTGTTCTAAAAAAGCATCACCCACCAGGGATCTATTCACAGATGGGTTATCTCCTTCAGCCCACACCTTTCTGGAAACCTTCTGTTTCCCTTGCTATTTTCAACCATGTCCAGAATTTAAATGTGCAGTGTGCAGCACCAGCTCACAGCCCTTTCTGTGATGGCCCCAGACACCAGCCTGCCTTGTGAGGGTGTGAGACAGCTCCTGGTTTGGCTCCTCCCTACTCCCACGGTGCTGGGAGGATCACAGAAGGGTTTGAGTTGGAAGGGACCTTTCAGGATCACCTAGTGCAAGCCCCATGCTGCTGCAGCTCAGCCCTAAAAGTGCTTTGGCTCCTGCTGTAGACCAGCAAATCACAGAGTGGTTTGTTTTGGAAGGATCACCTGGTTGCAAGTTCCCTGGGCATCTTCCACTGCAGCAGGTTGCTCACAGCCCTGTCCAACCTGCCCTTGAATGCCTCCAGGGATGGGGCATCCACAGCTTCCCTGGGCAATCTGCTTCTCCACTCCAATAGACTCCAAGAAAACAGACACATAATCGATGAGCCTCAGTACATAATGCAGAACTGTAACACCACTCTATTATTAATGTACAAAGTGCATGTTCACATTAATGTGGCCTTTCCAAGCATGGCACAAGATCAATTTGGGAATGATTGCCCATCCTTCTGTAACCATGTGCTGATGGGATGCAGACATCTATAAAGGTTTATTCTCCAGTGGCTGCAGTTGCTGCTAGCTCAATCTGGCAAAGACTCTGGAATTTGTTCTGTGTTTCATCTGTTGGATTTTAATGAGGATTTTTTTTTTCTCCATCACTCTACATTTTGCACAGGCAGATGCCTTGCATTTTATGAGCCTTATGTAGAAAACCTACCACTGGTGTAAATTTGTAGTGTAATGATGTTTACTATAAACTCCATCCACATTCTTCTGGTCCTAGTAATTTGTTTCTGGAGAATAGATATCCATGTCTCTGGCAGTCAGATATGTCCTAACTGTGTCACACCATTACTGTAGGAGCAGAATCACTGTCACTTGCAGCAAGCCTGTGCTTTTATTTGTTCAAGGGTGGCTATAATTGGAACCTCCTGCAGCCACTGAAGCCAGGAGCCTTTTGGCTTTAACAGAGTTTGCTGAAAAGGCTAATGCAATTACTTACGTGAACTAATCTGTAAAGGATGTTTTTCTGTTGTCTCTGCCTTAATTGTTTCCAGCTTATGGCATGAAAATGTTATTGGCCCTGGGAGGCCAAGGGAGAAGGGGGAGAAGGAATATCAGAAGCAAATGGAAAGTTTGGATGAATATAGGAGCTACTTGGAGTTTTTCCTGCTGCTCCTGAATTCATTAAATCATGGGAATAAAGGTAAAGCTATTTAAGTCACACTGAGTAGAATAGGCCTTGGTCTGCCAAAGGGCATCTGAGAATTGCTCTGTAGCTACAAAACTTTCTTAAAACAGGTCGTGCTGGTCTCCAGGTGTCTCTTGCTGCTTTGGAGCAGGTCCTCAGCCTCTCTTCTGTTGCTGGTGCAAAGACCTGGCTCTAGTAAAGGTGTCTGGGATTCCTCTCCCTCAAGAGCCCACAAACAGGCATGTCCAGGTGGCTCCTCTGGGGCTCTGTGGAGTCCCTCAAGCTGATCTGCTGCTCTGCATCTCTGGGTGTGTTTCAGGAGAAAAAACTTATGCAGAAGATGTGTCCATTCTCAGCACTTGTACTGCCTGAGCAGGCAGGGTCTGTAAGGGGAGCCTGGAGCATTTGAAGCCCCTGTTTTGCAAGGGGGTGTCGGGAACAGGGTCTGACTCCCCCGTGTCTCCAGAGACTTCAGCCATGCATGTCAGCCCTCAGATCTGAGGGCAGCTGTGCTGGGGAAACGTTCCCAGATCAGAATGACTCATGAGCAGGGGCTGGGCTGAGGCCACAAGGTTTTGAGTCAAGCTCCTCTTGTCTGTCTCCAGCAGCCAGGCTGTTCCAGAGGCTGTAAGGCCTGGACGACCTTTGCTCATTAACTACCACACGAACATCTCTTCCCAGCAGTAGCCTTCCACATGCTGAATTACTCACTTGACATCTAAATTTTAATGGAAAATGTCTTTTTCATACTGAAAGCTTCTTGCATTCACGTCCAAACTGTAGCCTTTTGGATTAGCTTCTGGCTGGTTTCTCCAAAGCAATCACCTCCTGCAAAGGGTAAGCAGCTAAGGGAAAGAGAATGAAAGTTCTTTTGAAACTCTTGGGAAAAGAGGTCAGGAAGGTGCTGCACACAAAAGTGAAAATTTTAATGACAGGTAAAGAAACTAGAATTTCTCATTGGAAATGCCTGTTGCTGTGCACTGGCTGGTCTTTCCAGACATTGAAGTTTCTCCTACAGAAGCAGGGCAGGAGAGGCAGCTGTTGCAGAACATTGCTTGTCAGAGTGCTTTGCACATTTTTGTGTTGTTTTTCTGGGATGCTTTCTCACACTACCTGTTCCTCTTTTCTGTTCCATTTTGAAAATGAGAACAACTTGCTGTGTCAATGCTCACAGCCCAGTCCCATGAAAAGTGGCAGATTTGCTAAAGAAAATAGAAGCAAGTTATTTGCCTATTTACATAGGGTTCCTGAAAGCGTGTCAAGTATTTCAGTTGTGGAAAAAGCACAGCAATTTTAATATAATCAGAGTGTACCTAGACAGCCTAGAGATTTCAGAAATCATTTCCTTAAATTTATTGCTGTTTCAAGCTTTCATTCTGTCTACAATATTTTGTGTCCAGGGTTTTCCTTTGCTGCCAACTCACCATCCACAAAGTGGTTTTAGATATGCTACTGTATTGTGATCCACTTTAACCAATTATTAACCAATGTTTCATAGTAAGTAGAAATGCCTTTGCTTTGCCCTGTAGAATCAGGAGTGATTTCACTGAGCCTAAACCCAAGAGGTCTCAGTTCCCTCCCTTCAGATGTGGCTAATTTTTAAATTAAAAAAAAAAAAAAAAATTAGAAAAGAAAAGAAAAAAAGAAAAAAAAAAGATGGCACACTACTTGAATAGTAATTCATGGTCAAAACCAAAACCATAGGGCCATTAGGTACCAAACCCTCTAGGGTTCCTGGCTATTGCTCTGCCATGTGCCATTTTTTTTCCTTGGTTGTAGTCAACATATTAATTTCTAAGTGTGACCCTAAGGTCTTGAAGGAGGCATTCAACTCTGATTTTATTCACAAAATATTTTGTTTCTATTGCAACCAAAAAGCTCAGGTCTTTGGCTGGGCCCTGTGGTTTTCAAAGACTGTGGCTCTCTGTGTGGTTGTGTTATTCCACTATGCAATCTGGAATGCTGATGCAGATGGAGAGACAGGCATGGGCCATGCACCCACCAGCTGGCTCCTGATTTAACATTTCTACCAACCACTGGTAGTGATGTTAAGGCACCCTGGAGCCTTGGTCTCTCTGGGACTGAACTGTTCTGGAGTCAGCACTGATGGTCTCATCATGAAATCCTTCAAAAATCAACTACAAATCTCAAGTTTCAATTTCTTTATCATCTGTTAAACATCAGCACAAATATGTGTCTGTTGCCATGTAATTAAGATCATTTCGATTTATTTAACAGTGTCAGGACTTAGTGGACTTTCTGTTACTCCACTGAAAAGTGGAACAACCTGGGTGTGGGCTAGAAAATGGAAAAAGTATTCTTTTAAATCCTTTAAATCCTTCCTTTGTCACAGTTCAGCAGCACCATGTACATAAACTGTGGGGAAGAAATGGAGCTCCAACGTGGACAGATGTAGGTCTCTGGGGATCACTCTCTCTGTCTCTTCTTGTGGAAAACAGCCCAAAGGTATGAGGCTCCTCAGGTTTTGGGGGGTTTATTCTGGGCTTCTGTTTCTCCTCTGGACCCTTTCACCTTTTAACAATGGGCTCTTAGCTTTCAAGGCTGTTCTTGAACTTGTCTGTCCTGCCATCACAGATTTGAAGTGCCTCTGTTCTTGTGTGATGCTAAAAGACTTATTTCTGTGTTCTCCTCTGTGTACTTGGCTTCTCCTATAACCTCTGGGTCCTGCAGATCCTCCAAATCCCAACATGTTTCAGGGTTAAAGAAAGAGGGACTCTTGACATTTGCTATGCCTTTGTTGTAATCTTCCACTCAGACTGAGGAACTGTCTGTGGGCACAACCTGACCTTTCAAACAGGAGATTATAGAAGGACAAAGTGAGGGGAGAGAGACAAATGAGGCTTCCTCAAAAATAAAAATAAAATTAATGGGGTGCTGAGAGGATGTAAAGATAAATGTCTAATCTCCCAGCACTCTTGGCATTCCTGGGGCTGCACAAGGTGAACAGAGAATTAAAGATGAATTTAGACACTGGCCTCCAGGATGGATTTGTCTCTCAAAGACAAATCTGGCTTCTTTCTCAGTTTAACAAACCTCCTTGCAGATCTGCTCCATGCAGCAATAGTCTGTCCAGCTAAAAGTGATGCCAAAACCTTATGTAAGAGCTGAAAGAGATGCAAAATAAGGTTATTTCTGCATACCTGTGCTGGTCAAAATTCTGCTGAAATTAAAAGTATTTTACCATGTTTCAGTATTTTGTTTCTATGTATTTCTATATTTCTGTTCTCTGCCTTGTGGGAGGAATTAGAACTGTTAAAATATCAAGGGACTGGGATCCTCCAGTCTTCTCCTCTAGTAAAATGATTCTGCCTTTTATATGACATTTGAATTGTCCCACCTTTTCCTATGATGTGAAAAACACATTGACAATAATGAAATCTGCTCAGTTTCTGTAGGAATTATTGCTTTAGTTTGGTGCCACTGTAAATTCTGGCATGCTTTTACAAGGAAGAGGTCTGGAGTTTCGTTTGTAGAAGAAAATTAACAATAACCATGTAAGACTGATAAGAAAAGCTCTGCTTGCTTTTGAGCCAAGCAATTAAAAAAGCGGAAGAATTGTAAATGAAAGGAAATCTCTCTAGCTATCTAGATTCTAGTTTTGTTGCTATAAATTAATTTAATTTAATTTAATGGAATTTTTCAAAGCTGAAAATTACATTCAAGGTGGAAGAGTGAACTGTCATTCAACTATTCTTTTGGAGGTAATATTACATTAATATTTACATTTTAACATGTTTTGTTCCTCAGAGAAATCTGAGCTCTCATCTTTCAAGGTGAGGACAATTTAACTTGTAACACCAAGAACTGAGGTGTGGAAGAAAAGCACTGAGGTGTGTAGGGAAGGGGATCCAGGAGGGTGACAGGGGGCAGCCATTCCACACCCAGTTTCCATAGACTGAAAAAAGTCACTTTGACCATCTCTGACATTACTATTGAGCCTCTGGCTGCAGCCTGTGAAAAATGTGGGAGTTCAACACCTCCTAGGATTACACTTGGGCAATCATGATGTTAAGTGGAATGGCAGAGTCACCATCCCCAGAAGTGTTCAAGAAACAAATGGACGTGGCACTTCGTGGCACGGCTCTGCAGGCAGAGGGCAATTAGGGCTTGGTGATCTTGGAGGTCTTGTCCAACCTGAACAATTCCAGGATTCTAAGCCAAGTAATGCGGGAATGCAGTGAAGTCAGTGAAGTCTGGGCAGGTCCAAATGGACAGGGGATGTGTTCCAGGCAGCCAGCCAAGCACATCTATCCTGGCTCCTGCAGGAAAAACACCCTAAGGAGATGGAGCTTTCTCATTTCTTCTGCTTTCTGAATGTGATCCTGTCACACTCTCTGGAGGTGTCACTGGTCATCCCCTGACAACATCCCATTCTGCAATCTGTGAGTCTTTGAGGCCAGGGGTCCTCGTGGAAGGAAGGATGAGGCTGGTGAAAGCCTTGGCTTTGAAGTGATGTGCTTGAGGTGCAGGTCAGCAGTACACAGGCTGGCAAATGAGCTGATCGTATTTTCAGGGCACAAATTGTTTGCCCAGCAGAATCCCTCAAAGTAGAGGTTGTCTTTGTCTTTCCAGAAAGGCAAATTTCTGGCACAAAATGTTGTTTATAGAGGGCCAATCTGGGAATATGAAGTTGTTGCTTGTCCTCAGGCTCGTCCTGTATTTATCTGCCTTTATTTTAATTGGATAATTCTTGGCTCTGGAAATGTTTCCTTCGAGTAATAACAGCTTTCGTTTCTTCCTCTGCCTCAAACACATGATCTGAGGGAGGTCTCATCACTTTTCAAGGGCTTCTCTCTCTACTGCATTACTTCACTCTGCCTGTCTCTTCAGCAATCCCTTCTCAAAACACATCAAGTGCTTCTAAATTCCTTTAAATTGACTTGAGTGGTAGTTTGAGGAAGCAAAGATTTACTTCCCATGTTTGATTGTTTTTCTGGGTGTTCCTCAAGAGCTGTCTTGGTATCACTTTGCCTGAACCCTTTTAACAGATAAGGCTGCTTATTTCTTTCAAACATTTTGAAGCTTTGCAGCCACAGAATTTACTGGCTTATTTCTGGTGTCAGGATGTACAAAGCTGGGAGTATAGCTCCTTCCCTGCTGCCTTGCTGCTCATCAGATTTCAGGTAATGGCTGGGTGCTGTGTTCCAACATTGAAAGCCATTTCTCAGCATGATTTCCAGGCATCCTTTTCCAGACTCCGTGCTCTTACCTTGTTGGTCAGACAAAGTTATCAGTGAGGGAGGATGCAATAGCTGGCTGGCACCTGCTGCAACCACAGCACTGCTGAGATGCCAGGGAGCCCCACTCCTCCTGAGAGTGCTCCCTGAGCCCCAAGTGTGGGCAAGCACTTGTTTTGGTGCAATAGCAAAATGCCTTTACAAACCAGTGTGGTCTTTTGAAACCCTTTTTCTTCTGCATGGCAATGTGCAATCTCAGAATGGAGAGAACACATTTTTATTGCAGAAGGTGATGCTCATAAGGAAATTATGACATCAGGGTGAACCCTATTGCCCTCTACAACTCCCTGAAAGGAAGCTGTAGTCAGGTGGGGGTTGGTCTCTTCTCCCAGGTAACAAGTGGAAGAATGAGAGAAAATGGTGTCAAGTTGTGCTAGCAGAGTATTAGATTGGATATTAGGAAAAAAATTCTTCACTGAAAGTGCTGTCAAGCATTGGAACAGCCTGTCCAGGGCAGTGGTGCAGTCATCCCTGCAGGGCTTTAAAAGATATGTGGCATTTGGGGATGTGGTTTAGTGGTGAACTTGGCAGTGTTGGGTTAGACTTGATTAACTTAAATTTTCCAACCAAAACAATTCTACAATTCTACGAAGAAATAAATTCGTGTTCAAGCAGAAAGTTGGGAGGTGATGCTTCATGTTCTGCAGCCTACAGTCACCAGCTGGTGTGTGATGCCAAGTGTCTGGTCATTAAAGTGTTGAGGTGACAGAAGGACAGAGCTCCTTACATAAACAGCAATGACAAGACAAAAGACGTAGTGGAGAAAGGAGCTAAATTTGCCTGTACATATAGAATGACTCACACAGAAATATCATCCATTTATAGGCTGCCTCCCGGATAGCAACTGGCCCTGGAGTGAATTCACCCTGGAGTCAGTGGAAACACTTACAGGGAATTCAGTGGGAGTTCAGCTTGGCCGTAGGGAACATTTTCCCTTTTGTAGCTCTTTGGTTTTTGTTGAATTGTTTCTTTCAAGCCTGCGGAGTGCTAATGGGCAGCACTCAGCCTGATGAGGCAGACACGTTATTCTGAGAGCATCCTGCCTCAGCTACTGATGAAACATGACTTAGTGCTGAAATCACATCTGGGGCACTGAGGGAACAGGGTTTGAAGCAGATGTTGGTGTGGTGCTGCCTGGAGATGGCTGCAGGGAGAGGTTGCTCAATCACCCATCAGAACAGCATCTGTGCCACCGAGTGAAAGCTGTGGGGCTGGAGAGGGACTGGAGGGTGCCAAGGAGGAAAGGTAAAAGGCTGGAACAGGCAACAACTGGTGGATCACAGAATCATAGAATGGTTTGGCTTGGAAGGAACCTTGTAAAAGTCATCTTGTCCAGCATCCCTGTAATGACCCAGGACACCTTTTAGACCAAACTGCTCAGAGCCTCCTCCAATCTCACCTTGAATGTTTCAGGGATGGGGCATCCACCACCTGTCTGGAGAACCTGTGCCAGTGTTTTACCACCCTCACTGTAAAAATATTCCTTACATCTAACTTAAATTGACCTTTTTAGGACAAAGGTTTTAAACTACCAAAGGGCCAGGAAAGGATGGGGTGTTTTGAGGACATCAGGCACTACTGATGAGGAGGCACCCTCTGCCCAAAAAAGAGAAAACTAAGACTAAACAGCACCTGAGCTTTTTAGTGGCATGTCCAGCAGCTGGCATGGGGCTGGTGTGCTCACAGAGCAGCAGCCCCCTCAGAGACACCCTGTGTGGGCAGCAAACCAAGGAGGGCTTGGGGGTTTGCCTCCTCTGCCAGGCAGCAGAGCGTGGCTGGAGCATCTCTCTGCTGAAGTTTGTGGGATGACTCCCCCTGACACCACGCTATGAAACTTGGGGAGAAGAGAGCTGGGAGCAGCCCCCTCACTCCAAAAATACCATCCCCATGTACAGTGCAGCCCTGCCCAGCTGCACATGGCTCCCTTCCAAGGTCAGCAGTTAAAGGAAATTGTCATATCAGGAAAGGAAACCCCCTTAACATCAACACAAGAATTAATCTGTGCATAATGCAGGGCCCTGGTGATTCTTGCTTGCAGTCATTATTTCTCACTCATGGAAAGGCTGCTCATTTTGGACCTTATCATTCAGGCAAGAAATCACAAGATGTTTGCAAAGGCTGGGGGCAATTTTGAGATTGGAGTTTTGCCATCTCACTATTAAACAGTTTATTATTAAACAGGTGGAATCGTGCATATGGGTGATTAACACTTTTTTGAGGTGCCATTTAGAACTATCCTTCCTATCAGAACTGAAAATTGTTCCACAGCCAAATTATCTTTATATTTAAAAATCTAGATCTGATTCGTGGTACATTCAGAGCATGTTTGAACTGTGGTGCCATCAGATGTGAGCAAAAGACTCCCAACAACTGGTGGATATTTTAACAGCACAAATGAAATTTGAAACTGCCTTTGGTGATGATGTGAGGCAGAAGAGGCTTTTTAAGCCAAATTCTGTAAAATTTAGCGATGTGATTGGGAGAGGCAGCTTGGATGGAGGCTCCAGGTGGTGCTGGGAATGTGGGTCTGGAAGGAAACCTCTGTACTTTGAGCATTTCCAGAGAAAGGTTTTAAAGTAGCATTCCTGGTAGCACCACACATGCTGCGACAGAGCAGCAATCCCAGAGCCCTTCCAAGGAAGCCATCTGGAAACTGGGCCTAATCCCAGCCTTGTACTCATAAATGTTTGTGTGTGTTTGCTCGCCCCTGAACCTCTCTGGAAATATCGTCAGCAGTTAAAGCCCATCCCTGCCTTCCTGCTCTGAGGCTGCCTCTGCTGACCCGGGATGTGGGGCAAGGGGAGGCAGTGCCTGCTGTGGGTGCTGCTGGGTCACCCCTTCCCTGTTACCTGACCCGCTGGGTCACCCCTTCCCTGTTACCTGACCCGCTGGGTCACCCCTTCCCTGTTACCTGACCCACTGGGTCTCACCTTCCCTGTTACCTGACCCACTGGGTCTCACCTTCCCTGTTACCTGACCCACTGGGTCTCACCTTCCCTGTTACCTGACCTGCTGGGTGCTCTTTGTGAGGCTGCTCGGGGTTTTCTGCAGGTGTGTGCTGGCACAAACTGCAGCTCCGTATCCTCTCCTTGTTCTTGCAGCTCACCTGCGGATTTGGGGAGGCAATCTAACCTCTAATCCAGTTGTTGTGGGAGCTTAACTATACTTAGATTCATGCTAGAGGGAAAAAAATTTCCCGGCTCTGTGATGGCCGGAGCCCGGCTTTGGGATGGCCGGAGCCCGACATTCCCGGCTCTGGGATGGCCGGAGCTGCTCTGGGATGGCCGGAGCTGCTCTGGGATGGCCGGAGCCCGACATTCCCGGCTCTGGGATGGCCGGAGCCCCGCGCTCCCAGCCCTGAGCAAGAGGTCCCTCTGGTGGGGATCTCCTCCGCACAGCCAGCCCGGAGCTGCAGCCATCCCTCTGCGGCCCCGGGCTCCCACGGGCAGGTCCGGACACGGCGGGTTTGTCCATCTGACCTCACCTCTGCTCCGGGAAGGATTCTTGATACCCTTTCCCTTTCCCTTCCCTTTCCCTTCCCTTTCCTTTCCCTTCCCTTTCCCTTCCCTTTCCCTTCCCTTTCCCTTCCCTTTCCCTTCCCTTTCCCTTCCCTTTCCCTTCCCTTTCCCTTCCCTTTCCCTTCCCTTTCCCTTCCCTTTCCCTTCCCTTTCCCTTCCCTTTCCCTTCCCTTTCCCTTCCCTTTCCCTTCCCTTTCCCTTCCCTTTCCCTTCCCTTTCCCTTCCCTTTCCCTTCCCTTCCCTTTCCCTTCCCTTTCCCTTCCCTTTCCCTTCCCTTCCCTTCCCTTCCCTTCCCTTCCCTTCCCTTCCCTTCCCTTCCCTTCCCTTCCCTTCCCTTCCCTTCCCTTCCCTTCCCTTCCCTTCCCTTCCCTTCCCTTCCCTTCCCTTCCCTTCCCTTCCCTTCCCTTCCCTTCCCTTCCCTTCCCTTCCCTTCCCTTCCCTTCCCTTCCCTTCCCTTCCCTTCCCTTCCCTTCCCTTCCCTTTCCCTTCCCGGGTCCTTGACCCGCTCGCTGCCCTTGGCATCGCGGCTCTGCTTTCACGGGCGCGCCGGGGATGTGCCCAGGAGCCCTGCCACCCTCCTGGAATATCCCTGGGAGGTTGTGGGACTGTGCCGGGCTCTGTCCGAGGGCGGTGGGGGCTGGCAGCGTCCCCTGCCCTGCAGCACAGGAGCAGGGCACGGCCCCGCAGGGTGCGGGCAGCGGGGTTCGCCCGCACCGCTCCATCTGCAGGTCACAAACAGCCCGGAGGAAAACCGGGACACCCGGCCTGTTTGCCAGGAAGAAAGGAAGAAACCCACCGGGGAGAGGTTTGCTTGCACTGGAAGAAGCAGCTGTTGGTAGCACAGAAACAATCCCCGACAGAGGTCAGCAGGGAAGTTTATCCCTGTTTGCCGTGGAGGCAGAAATCACCTCTCCCCGCCTTGCGGTGGAGCCTTGAGCGCCGAGGCTCGCCCGGCTTTGTTTGTGGTTTCTGTGATGTCCCCACCCGGTGCGAGGGCTCGGCAGGCTCGGGAGGGCAGGGAGCGCCGCGGACAATGCAGGCACGGGCAGCGCGGGTGCCGGGCCAAGGTCACCCATTGTTCCAGCGGGTATAAATAGCTGTGCCGCAACCCAGACCCCAGCCTGGAAACCAAAACTGGATTTCTTCTTCAGCTCCGCAGTGAGGAAAGTGGAACAAGTCACCGGCAGAGCCGGGAGTGTCTCCAGGAATGCCCTGCCCACAAAGCAGATCTGTAAAACATTGTTATAAAGTTATGCCTCAATTTCCTGTTTGTACCAGTAATAAGATGTTTTTTACCCCTGAAAACTACGAAAGGTAAATCGTTTCTGAGCAGAAATGGAAAATAATTAGTGTGTTTTCCCCTGTTATAAGTAAATGTGATATTTACATGTCACAAATACAAATGACAACGTTACTTCAAAATACAAATGACAATGTTACTTCAAAATCAGGTTAAGAAAAAAAAATCAAGTTTCTATTTGACAAATTTTCAGATACAAGAATTGTATAGTGATTTAATTTTTTTTTCAATAGTATGGCTAAACCTCTGCAAAATCCTCACTGTATTCATCCCTTGAGTGAAGTTTTGCTGCTTTGGAGAAGGGCTGGCTCTGCAGGGCAGCTATCTTCACCAGTGCAGGTTCAAGGACATTAAAAATGAAAATATTCTTGTTCAGTGGCTCCTGTGCCCACTTGCAGCCTGTTCAATGAGGTCTGTGGTTTCAATCTCATCCCCAGTGATCTTGTCTAACAGGTTTAATCCCTCTCTAAACCTTTATGTGATACTGTCTGGCTCTGGACTGTCCATGTTGCCCAACATGAGGGGTTGGCTTTGGGACAGCAGAGTAGGATATACCTTTTGATTAGTGGGATTCTCATTTAAGAGAACAGACCTGAAATCAGTTTAACTGAAACAAAAGGAGTTGTAAATCCAGTCATCCCCTACCCCAACCCTCATTTCTCCATTTGGGAATTTCACTTGAAAATTAGTATCACCCTAAAACCCATCTGTGCTTTGTAAATTGTGTATGCATTGAAGAAAAAGGCACCACAGGTAAATTCTCAGTTAGTAAAGGGCAGACTGTATGTGCAGGCCCTAAACTGGCTGAGAAAAAGGCAGTTTTAGAAAAGCTGTGTAAAATTAATGTCTGTTGTTGTGACAGTGTGAAATAATTTCATACGTCTCAGAGTCCTTATCTCCTTTCATTGTGCAGTTTTCTTCCACTAAAGCATTTATTGTTTCTGGAAATTGACTGAAAGGCTGGACTTGCATGTCCATTCTTTTGGTGAACCCAAATTGTCACGGTTATTTAACTGTTTGTGTCTGCCTGACTGGATTGTGGAGTGATGAGGCAAAATGCTCTGTGCCATTTAGCATTGATGCTGCTGGGATCACGTGTGTGACCAAATAGAAAGCTGTGCACTTTGGCTTCAAAACTCTGTTTGCAAGAAAAGTGCTCTGAATTGTGCTCTGGAGTGCTTTGATTGTATTAATGACAGCATTACTGCACCTTATAGCTCCAGTGCATGTGTTAGTTTATATCTCGTCTTCCTCTGTCTTGCGAGCCCAGAACAAATATAATTACAGCACATCTTTCCTTTTTAAGTTTCCTGCTGGGATATTTTCTGCTTGAAATCAATGCCTGCCAGTGTGGCTGTGAAATTTCCTGAGGAAGTCGTTTAAATGGTGCTGTAAAAACCAGGACTGATTTAGTAAGCAGGAGCAATCCAACATTGTTTCCAGAAACCCACTGCACTGAGGGCAGAGGGCCTGGGGAGTTTGTGCCCATCAGCTCCTGGCTGCACTGCTCTACAAATACCTACATGGGAAGAAAAATAAGCGGAGAAAAAGGAACATGGATATGGAGCAAAGCAGATGCAGGACATCAGGAAGGATTGTGCTCTTCAGAGCAACACAGGAAAATCTAATGAAACAAGGGAAACAGCATAATTGTTTTGAACGGCTCTGCTTGCAGAAGGTGTCCTCATCTTTCATTAGCACAATCTAGAGTTCCTCTGTGGGAAGCAGCAGAATAATTCCCTTTTTATCTCCTCCAACTGTCTCCTGTCTCGTGTTGGGATGCTCCCAGCCCAGTAGCAATTGTTTGCAATCCTGATCTTCGCTGCCACACACTTGGCACCAGCAGCAAGTGGGAGAGTGAGCACTGGCCAGCTGGGGGAGGTCCCCAGCACTGCTCTCCCCAGGGAGCACAAAGCCAAGCAATAAAGATCTGTCTCTTCCTCTCCTGTCTCCTTCTTCCCTTGCTGCTATATTCCCAGGAGCAAAGGATGTCCCTTTGGCAAGTCTGGGGGTGGTACTGCTCTCTGCACACTCACCACCAGCATCTCTGATGGGGCCAGGCTGCATCTGGGAGCAGTGCCGGGCTTGGGGAGGAGGGGTACACATCACCTCACTTTAAACTCTCACACAGGTGCCAGGCTGCTGCCCTGGGGATGTTGGACTGGAGCTGGTGGTCTGGAGGGTCCCTTCCACGGCAGCTGTGCTTGGCACTTCCATCCCATCCCTCTCCTGAGCATCTGAGCCTCTGTGCTAAGAGGTGTTTGAGTAGCTCGGTGCGGGCATTGTCACCCTGCTGCGAGGCTGCCTCAGGAGCCGTGTTTGGGGTGGAAGATTAGAGCAAAGGGCATTTCCAGGGTTATGGATGTGTTTTACAACAATTCACCATCAGGTGGAGCAGTTTTGGAAGCAAAGACCAGAACTGTTCCACTCTGCCTGAGGCCGGGATAAGCAGTGTTATAGCATCCCGCTTTCAGATCAGTGAACCTTCAATTATTTGAGAGCCTTTACCTGTGGGGTAAAACAGTGGGCTCTCAAGTCACTGTCAGTGCTCACTCTCTTGGCAAGAGGCAGCTTTCAGTCTCTTCTTGCAAAGAAATAGGAATTCAGCGTGGAGCACTGAGTGCTGCCTGAGTGTGGGGCTGGCAGTGACTGCACCTCGTGGGGAGCTGGGTGTGCAGGGAGGAACATGGGGAGGCTGTGCTGGGTCATGGGAACTGCAGCAGCCTGGGGCAAGTACAGAAACAGCGTGGGGGTGATTCAGGTGAGGTGTTAAAGCAGTTCTCCAGGTGAGTGAGCAGGACAGTGAGGGATTTCCGTGCCTCAAACACGGATCTGCCCTGTCTCACCTGAGACACCTGATTTTATTGCTGTGGACATTGGTTCACTTGAGCCAGGCTGTGCTGCTTTGCTCCAACAGCAATAATCAGCTGTTTAGGGCAGATATTCAAGCTGTGTTCCAGAAAATCACTTAGTATTTACTTTGACACTGCAAGAGTAGTACATAAATAAGTGCCTCTATATTTAGGCATTAGTCCATCAAGGGAAGTTTGCTGGAATGGGGTATCTGAACTGTGTGAAGTACACAGTGAGGTGGGGATAAACTCTGGCTGAAGCAGTGGAGAGGAATAAAAAGCCTACATCCTGAGAGACTAAAAAAATCCTTTTGCCTCTGGAGACCTCTGGGGAGAAGAGAAAAAGAGTATTTTTCCTTCCAGCTGTGTAACTCCAGTTCTAGCCAGGCACAGGCTGTTGACTGCCCGCTGTCTCCATTAGCATCTACAGTGCTTTACAGAAACACACCTGCTGACTCCTCTGAAAAACAGGAGTTAAATGAGGTACATTAAAGCCACCTTTCCTTGCCATGAATTTCCAGGAGCTCAATAATGCTGTTTTGGCAAGTTAATCTGGCAGTCCTTGTAGTGATGTCTTTAAAGGGTCATTAAAACCTCATTTTTTTTTTTTCTAAACAAAAGACTGAACCAAATACTTTTGTGAGTAATGACCGGAGTTAAAAGATTGGTAAACCTGCTGTTGCATCAGGTGGTACCTCATCATCCTTGTGGTGCTGGAATAAACATCCTGATGATGCCTCAGTGGGGGACAGCACCTAATTGTTGGAGCTTCCCCAGGCATTCACTGCCCTTAGCAGCTCTCCTGGGCAAGGTGTGCCCCACCACCGCAGGCATTTCATATTTGATATCACTTCTTGGTGGCAGTTGTAGGTGTGAGGGGTTAAATCCTACCCAGCTCTGAGCACTCATCAGGAATGAGGACTTTTTAAAGTCAGATTCCTCTCCCTCCTCCTTGCAAAGGCTGCTACAGCTGGGATGCAGACAGGAAAACATGAACCAGCCCAGCCAACACAAGATGACAACCTCCCTCGCATTGCCCAGCCCTGCCCCCCCTGGAAATCCACTCCGTTGTTTTTGGCCAGTAAATGAAAGCCAAGCTGAGGCCTTGATCCAAAACTTGGTCCCAGGCTGTGTGGGAGAGTTTGTATACGAACCTACAAAGGACAGACTGTTTTGTTTGCGAGGTTTTTTTGGTGGGTGGTTGATTCCACTCCTTCCCCCAATCAATTCATTTTTAGGTTTCACAAACAATATTAAGCCAATAAAGTCTGTGCCAACAAATTGTGATTCTAATCCTGCTTCCTGATACTTGCAATCCTGACTGTTTGTCTGGGTGAACAATTTGTGTCAGTTGGCTTCTTCCCCGCCTCCCAAATAACTCTCCCAGTGTTGGGAAGCCCTCTGCCCAGGCAGGCTGGGAACAGCTCCTCTGCTGCAGCTGCCCCAGCTCCTCTGTGGAATGAGCAATCACCCTGCAGGGACACCCATCTCTGCTGGGGAGAGGGGCTAAGGACACACTGACATGGACACTGGGGTGAGAGTTTGGGTTAACATGAGGGGAAATAATAGGAGGGCCACTGCATATGACAACTGGTTAATTTTCGAGAAGCCTGTAGCTATTTTAGTTACAGTCTCTTTTAAGGAGATCAACACTGAGGGCAAATTCCTTCCCAGATAAATCATGCTCATTCCACATGCACGAGAAAGTGGGGAATTTTGTTTTTCAAGTGGCTGCTTTGCATGTTTCCCTGGCTGGCAGCTGGTGTGCCAGTGCCAGGGCTGGGCTCACTGGGAGCCAGGGTTTTCGCTCCTGGTGCAGAGGGGAGTTTTAGCCTCATGTGATGCTCATGGGATAACACTCCCTAAGATAACACTCTGAAAAATCACAGGATTTTTTAAAAAATCCTTTTAGAGAAGGTGTCACCCCTGTGCTCTTAATAATCTTTTCAGTCTTGGAATAAGTTGGTTTTTTGTTTCAAAGGAAGGGGAAGAACAGCTTTAGGGCACAAGCTGCTTTTCTTTTGTCATGACTGGCTCGTTCACATCCTAAACCTTGGGCAGCTGCAGCCCCTGCACTCCCTGCATGCCCTTTGGATGCCCCAGCCCTCCAGATGCCCCGGGCAGGGCGGGCAGCCAACAGCAACACCGGTGCTGTGGCCACCTCCCTGCACAGGACCCAGCTGTTTCCCAGGTCACTTCTGGCCTCAGCTTTGCTGTTCACCTGACCCCGCTCACAAGGCACAGCAGTGGCCCCACAAGATCCCACAGGAGATCCACGGAGTGCTGCAGTGGTGAGCACTGAGGATGCAGATGCCTGCACCTCCTCCTTGTGCCTGGTAATGACAGACGAGGAAAAGCTTTAGTCTTTGCACCTCCTTAGAGCCCAAAGATTTCACTGTGGGAGAAGAATGAAGGACCTGAAATGTGGTGACCTGACCTTTCCTATTCCTGCAGGCAGCTGTAGCTGAGGGTGGAGGTTTCTTTCTCTCCCATCTGTAAGCTGTATGCACAGAAAACCATGAATTCCCAACTGCACACACAAAGGAAGTTCGATGCCTTCCACCAGGACCATTCATGGGGATAATTCCTCCAGAGATACTCATGAACACCATGAACATAAACACCATCAATATTTGCCTGTTTATCTAGTGAGATTTATCTGCCTTTTTTTCCTGGTTGAGCTGTGTCTTAGCTCTAACTCAGTTGTAAACATTAAATTTTCCACATCTGTTAATCTGAATGAGGAAGAAGGAAGATGTTTTTGCAAACTCCTTTTAATGCTAAAAGAATTAAGATGTTTTAGTTGTCAGAAACAATGCTGGTAACTTCCATTCAGTCTGCACAGCTTTGTACTGTAAGAGGAGGCCAATATTGCCTTTGGATGCTTCTAAAATTCTTTGCATCTTGTATTTGGTTTATAAAATCATGGCAGGCACTGTGAAGGTGACTTCAGTAAATCACTTAATCTGTTACACTGGCTCAAAGCTAATCTGAGTCTCTAGCCAAAGCAATGGATTTGGCACATAATCTAGAGGTTTTCTTACATTTGCATAAACAGCTCTGGATTTGAGGGTTAAACTGAATTTGTCTTTGGAGGAGTCAAAAACATGTGGCTTGGGGGGAATTTTCCCCCTCCCCATGTGTCTCAGGGACCCTTGTTCTTTGTGTGAGTTTTTAATTTTACATGAAGGAGCACCAGCTGAAATGTTCTGCTCCTTGCTGTGGATAACAGCATCCCTAAGAGGAAATGCTGCAGAATTGTTCCCACATTTTTCAGTAGCTCCTGACCTTAAGCCAGGCCTTGACTCTGTAGTTGGCTCCTTTCTTACCAAGAAGCTGAACATACAGGCAAACTCAACCAGACCAGGTGAACTTAGGGCTCCTGTGCTGAATTCTGCCTCTTGGCTCTGTCATTTGGTTCATTTTTGCCTGCTGGAAATGCACTTTCCATGAGCTCTTCTGCTCTTATGAAAGGGCTCTGATTTCCTGATGTGTGCTGTGCATGTTAAACTCCCCAAGCAGATCCCACTTTGAGCAGCATCTGCTTTTCCCAGTCCCAGCCCTGCTGCAGCCCTGGTATTGTTGACACGAATCTGAAGGCCATGTGTGTTTGTCCCTTCCACGGATAATGTCATTTCTGTTAAGAACCATCACGTGCTTTTTGTTTTGATCCTTTTTCCATGTGCTTGGGATGTACTAGGGGTCATCCTCACTGCAGGCTGAAGATCACATACAAGGCAGTGAATATTTGTGTGCTGGATTTACAAAAAAGGTGTTGACTGCAGTTGCAATGAGTAGTTGCTAGTCTATGTCACTGGATTTGATGATAAACTATTTTCTTGGCTAGCTCTTATTGCTGTGAATTTCCTTTGTCCAGAGCAATAGGATGTCCTGAGATAAATATAGGGAATCTGTTTCACTTAGCAAGCCTGAAAATTTTATTTCCACATGTTCATAGACTGGCCTTTTATTTTCTTTTGGGTTGTGGTTTTGTTGTTGTTGTTGGTTGCTTTTGTTGTTTTTTTTTTCTCCTTGAGTTTCAGCCTGAAGGTTTCCCTTTCCTCATGTTTCAAATACCTGTATGGATTTGAGACCTTGCATTGCCAATAATGCTCTTTTCCCATATATATTTGCTCAAAAATAAGGATTTGGTACATATTCTTTTTCACTGTGCATAGATGGGGAGGCACAGACTAAACCTACTGAGAATATTGAAGTGGGCTGGTTATGGGGAGCAGCTTTTAGGGTAACTATGCTTCCCACATCCCACCCATGCACATGATGTCTGTCAAAAAAGCTGCATGAAAAATGTTCCCAGTGACAGGTCACACATGACCAGAGATGTAGCTGGTGTCAGCTGAGCTCTCAAGAGAAGCCAGAAATGCTGTGGTCTATCAGAAGTACAGAGACACTCAGTGAAAATCTTCTTTATCTGAGTTTCTAATTGGAATTGCTGTGGTGCCCTTCTCTGAACAAATTGCTGCATGGGCCTGTGGGAGGCAAAGCCAGGGTCACACTTTCAGTATGTGTTTCTGAAAGTCTCCTTGGACCCTATTTTTTGCTTTAAAAACCCTTAAAAATCAAACTCTAGAAAACCAGCTCTTACTGTTTGAACTTTTCTGTGCTCTTGAAAATCTCCCTGTGTATCATGGAGCCAAATGCTCGGTTGAAGTGCAAGTCTGATCAGAATTCAGTTCAAAGGGGCTGGAAGGAATTCCTGGTTTTGCAAAAGAGGCAGTGCAGGAGGCCAGTCACTGCCCCTCCATTGCTGCACGGGGCTGGCCAGAGCCCAGGGATGGCAAATTGGTGACTCAAAGCCTTGGGTTAGTCACAGCCTGGTGGGGAATCCAGCGAGATGTCCTGGAAGAGTGCACCAGATAGGATGTTCTCCAAACATGGCAAGGAAAGAACAGCTAAAACAACAGAGAATTCAATGCATGCCTTTAATTTAGCCATGCCTTAGCAACCCTAGCTATGTATTTTCATGACAGCTCCATCCATATTTTGAGAACAATCACTCCCAGCCATTAAACTATCAACTATGTGCTCAGTGTAACAAAATAATTCATAAACTGATGGACTAAGTGCCAGGAAAAGATGTGATCAAGCAGTCTCATGATACTCCAGAGAAATACTGTCTTGCTCCAATGTGCATTTGAGTTTATTTCCTGTTAAAAATAGATGGAGATGAACATAAACTGAACACAGTGAATGTCTGAGATAACTTACAATGAAATGTTGGGGGGGGTCGAAATTGCAGCACCAAAGGAAAAACATAATAAGATATTTGTATTACTTTGTATCACTGTATGTCTCAGTATCACTTTGATAGTAAGATACAACTTGTGGGCTCAGCATTATTCTAGGCTTTACTCTCATTTTAGTGACCTTGGCTAAATGAGAGCTGACCCTGGGAGTTCTCCGTCCCACTGCCCCTCAGGAGCACTCTGCAGGGGTGCAGCACTCTCACAATGTTTCTTCCTTACAGGAGTAGAATGAAGCAGCAGTGCCTGGGGCTCCTTATGGAAAGACCTACAAGTGGGAGGATGGTTTGTCACTGGCTTCTGTGCCCAGAAAGTTTTGGGACCACCCAGTGAGGGCACACAGGTCTCTGTGATCCTGTGTCCTGGGCATTTTCAAGGCTAACAATTCCCTAAATATTTCCTTGGTAGTCTTTACGCCAACTTAATCGCCTAAATTTTTCCAGGGCATTAACTTCTCCTTGCTGATGGTTAGGAGTTTGGCTATGCAGAATGAGCTCACTGTGTGCTCTGCACCCCCAAACAAAAGAGGTCTGGTGCAAATGGGGGGCACATGGGGGCACCCCCGTGTCCCATTGACCACCAACCCCTTTGCCACGGTGGCCAGCCCAGCCCCACCTCTGCGGCCAAGCCTTCCTGCCTGTAATCCAGGGTGAGACTAAGCACCAGATGTCTGACCTCCTCACCCTCCTGGCAACACTAAATGTCCTTTCCTGTAAAGTCCTGCAGGGTTTTATTTCCCTTTCTTTTCCCAGTCTCCAACTGCTGGTTATTATCATTATTAAGCATAAATGGCCTCTTTCACACTCGGCAAGGCGAGTGCTCCTGTGAATGCAGCCTAACGAGCGTGAAAGGGTTTGCATGGTGATCCTGAACAGGATTCAGAGAGCGCCTTGTAACTAAATTAATAAGAGAAAGGAACATTATGAACACATCCCCTTTCATAACCGAGGGGATTTTCCCATAGGCTTGGATCAAGAATGTATCCCATACTTTTGCAAATGAAAAAAAAAGACCAAAGTGAAGCCATTTCCTTAGGATAAGGAAGCCATGTGAAGTGCAGCTAGGAAGGTTTCAAATACTGAGTAGTGGGGAAGTATTAAGGTAATACTCCAAATGAACAGTTGTTTTTCAGTTGTGAGTGCAATTGCCTAAAAAGAAATCTGACAAAAGACATCCATCTACAGAACCTGGCAAGGAAAAAAATAAACTATCTCTTTGCTGTGGAACAAATGAGTATTGTCCTTGCACTGTACTTTTAATTTATCATCCATCACATCTATGCACTAAGGGCAAACTGAATGCAAATGTTGCTTTTATTTGCATGAAGGGCTGAAAATAGCTGGATGCAGGTTACAGTTACGGGCATGTAGATATCCAACCTCCCCTACCCGCATCCTGTTACAATTAATGGGCTGTGTTCCTACCACCTCATGCTGCAATGCCCTCAAATATCACAAACTAAGCAGAGTCAAGCAGGATCATTACAAGGAAAGAAGAGCTCTGAAGAATCCTCCTGTGTTGGCAGCATGGGTCACTGAGCTCTGTTGTCCTGATTCCCAGCACAGCCCTGTGACAGTCTGCTGCACAGAAAAAGCAGAAAATACACAACCTGAGACTGAAATTCAGCAGTTTTACGTATTATATAGAGAGATTTTTGTCTGTTCCCTAAATTATTATTTGGCGCACAGCTCCTACATCATGGTATTTCCTTGGTCAGGCCAGGCTGATTCATTTCTACACCAAAATCCTTTCAGTCCATCCCTGAAAGAGCTGATTAGCTCCTCTCTGGAGGGAGCTCCTTCTAGGCAAACATACAACCACCCCTTCCTCCCTGAAGAGAGAGGGAAGCTGAGCTGTGACCCCCGCAGGTGAAGAGGAAGGAGAACACATTTTTCCAAGAGGAACTGAGAACATAAATACTGTTTTAGAAAATGCATCCCGTGGAAATATCAAATACAGCATTCCATGATCAGAGGTAGGTTCAAACAAACCTCACAGATCTTTAAGACCCACAAAACTCAGACCCAGAAAGCCCCAGCCTGAGCTGCTTCACTTTGCAGAGTGCAGGGATTTCCCTGGGGCTGCCAGAAGTCCCAGTCTCTGGGTGTGCTCCATCCACCGTTTCAAAACCATTTTGCAGAGGTATCAGGACATGTCTAATCCTTGAAAAAAAAGAAAAAGTAGACATCACAGTGATTTAGCGAGATTCCCCCTCTTTCCCTTTCCTTTGTTGGAGTAGAATGAGGCTGGACGGACTGTTGTTTACAGTCCCTTACAGTGGGCTCTTTTACTGCCAATGCCACAAATGATGTCATTTGTTTAGCGGGAGACTGACTATTAGAAATGCCAAATGTAATTAGGATCTTTCCTTTCGGTTGGGTTTCACAAACACTGATAGTGAGAAATGGCTCCTACCTTTTGAACTTTCACACTAGCGGTGGGATCCTTGCCCTGAGAGGGCTCTTGGCAAAGGTTTCAACCTCGGATGAGGAAAGGTTTCACACTGTATTTGCAATTCTCCTCTGAATTTGGAAAGTTCATAAGCTTTCAGCTGGGAAAGAACTCCTCTCCTGGGTGAAAAAAAACCCTCATTAACCCCTGGAGATTGTAGAGCTGAGGCTCTGCCTGCTTCAGGTCCTCCAGGGCTGGGAGAAATGGGGCTGAGCTTGGCCAGATGCTGCCAGCTGGTTTGGAGCCAGCGTGCTGGGATCCTACTCCACCCATGACACTTAGAGAGAAACAAAGGGTGTAAAGGGTGTGTTAGGGACAGGAAGAGGCGTGATGCTTGTGACTGTACTCCAGCTATTCTCTACTGTCAGAAGCCCCCTGAGGGAGGAGGTGGGAGGAGGCCAGGGGAGAAAGGCCAGGAGCAGATGGCATTAATTTAGCACAGCCCAAGGCTGCGGCACAATATGCAGAAGCTTGGTCCTTGTGTAGAACCAGCCTAAAAACCTGCAGCCCTGTCCTTGCAGGCTGCCCTTTTATCTGTCATGACATGAGAGGAAGCTGGGCATCTGAGCCAGTGAAATTCACCCAGTGAAGCCCCAGCTGACATCAGTCCTGATGTCTGAGCGTGCAGTGAAGCTCCAGGGGCTCATCCAGCACTTGCTGACGTCAATGGAAACCTTTCAGTGGACTTCAATATATGGTGGATCAGGCCCCTGGTTCACAATTGTTATACTTTACATGGGCATACATGGTTCTTCTCCTTGCTTCTTCTGACCAGAGATGATAAAAGTGTGTGCGAGACATCTCTTTACTGGCTCTGGTTGTCCAGTACCTTTCTTCCCCTGACAAGAGGAGTGTGTGACCAGAGTAACACGACACAGACACTTCCAGGCTTACAGCATCTGCTGCATTGTGATTTAGTTTCAGCACACTCAGCAGGAAGAATGCCACTCGCTACGGCAGCTGCCACTGCTGAGCTCTGTGGTGTCCAGCCCTGCCCTCTCCTCTCCCTTTCTTCAGCAAGAGTCTGCTTCTCAACCTGATGTTGACTTAACTGTAAAATTTACAAACAAGAAAACCTTAAAGGTCCATTTACTTTATTAGGTCCTGTCTGTTCTTCTGGCAAGATAAAAGCAGGTCACCCAGCAGAGAGCCCAGCCCGTGACTGGGCAGTTTTGTACTAATGTGAAGAAGTTTAACCCAAAAAGGTTTTTGCTGCCTGTGATCCTTCAGTGCCAGCTCCACGCTCTCCTCAGACTGTTTCCTTCATCCTCCAGAGTCCTCCCACCACCTCTTCCAGAGATTTTTGAGCAGGTTTTTTGAGGATAGGAGTACTTGAGTGAAAATATGGTGATGAAGCACCTGTGTTTTGACTGTACACTATCTTTTGCTGCTGGTTTTAATGTTCTGTGCATTCCGGTGTGATTACTTTTTCTGCGTTACCTCTCTTTTATTGAGCTTGCAAATGCAAATCAGTTCTGGGTTTTTATTCATTTTCTTCCAACTGATAAAACGTCTGTGAGGCAGGAGGGAGCCTGAAGTCTGGTCTGTGTCCTTTAAGCACACACTGCATGCAGCCAGCAAATTTATCCTGCTGTTCACAGTTACATCCATAACAAATGGATAAGAAAAGAAAAGCTGATTTTATTTTGAAAAAGTGGAAAACAGATTTTTCTCAAAATTCTCACAAAACTGAAAAAAAAGAAAAGGGATTTGTTACAACACTGTGGAACTGAAAAAATCTCCAAGTTCCTCTTACCTTCCTGCTGCTAAATTTAGTGACTAGCTTTTGCAAACCTTAGCCACTAAGTGGACTACTTAAAAGAGCAGCTTGGTTACATGGTGAAGAACTTCCCCCAAATTTGTCCTTATTTTATGCAAATTTGCCATTATATTTTAGGGACCTCGTTATTGCTTCCTTTGGGTTTTGAGGGTAAAGCTTCCTTTCAGCTCTTCCCATTATAGTAAATCAATGGCAATGCAGCTTGAGGACAGATCCAAAATGTTTCACTGCTTTTCTAAAGCTTTCTGGTATTATTTTGGTGCTACCCTTTAGCTTGCACATCTGTGCCACTGAATTCACACAGCCATCTATTTTAATCAGTTCTGAATCTTTTCCTACTGCATCAATGGGATAATATCGTGTTACCATCCTTAGGTTAAATTCCTAGCCAAGGGTGCAAAAGAATTTTCCCAGTTCAGGTCATAAGGGGAATATTGTTAATGAACTTTGTCTTTAGGACTTGTAAATCAGCACAGAACTACAGAGATTTAGGAAGAGGATTCTCAGTCTTCTGTTTCTGTGCAGGATGCCTAAGTCCAGTTCACTGCCATCTTTTCCAAAGAGTAATGGAATGATTTAAAAACCACTCCTCCTCCTTTGTTTTTTACTTCAGGAGCAGAAGATGAGATGGGAAGCTTGTCATTGCATGTAGGTACCTTGGGGTCCACTACCCCAGCCAGACTGTTGTGCATCTGCAGGGAAGCAGAGCTCTGGTTTCAGCGTGGGGGTTGATATGAAGCCACTGATTTCTGGAGGTCCATCACAATGTCCCTGTGACTTTGGGCAAGGCACAGCCAGCACAGTCTGCAGTCTCTGCATGCCATCACCCTGCTTTCCACAGCTGCTGGCTACCGGCATCCTGGGCCTGTGGATGCCAAGTGAAATGAATGTACTCACACAGAGTGCTCAAACCTGGCCACGTCTGGATTTGCTAAGCACATCCCTGTACAAGCCCCATGCTCTTGATGCTCCTGACACTAACACCAGGGGTAGCACCAAAGTGAGCAGTCTCAGCAGGGCAGCCCTGTCCCTCCCCTGGATGTCACAGGAACTGATGGGGTTGTGTGTGCAGTGAACTCCTTTCCTTTGCCAGAGGTTAGCTCGAGATGCCACCGTGGGGCCACGCTTTGTTCCAGGCAGAAAGCTGGAGCAGGACCCACTTCCTGGACACAGGGAGGAAGGAAACCCAAAGGAAGGAAGATGAGCAGCACTCTGAGTCATGACCTAAGCCTCGGCCTGCCTCTGGGCAGCATGTGTCACGCTCACCATCAGTGGGGTTTAGGGCAAAGTGACAGCAGATGTTCCAGACTCAAGTATAGTGAAGATATTGCTCTTAGGTTTTCAACTTAGCATTCATTAATTTATATCTAGACTGTTTTAAAAGGTGAACACCTGGAGGAACACATAATGTTGTGGCTTAATTAAGCAATGTTAACAGCAAGCACAGGTCAGTGCATAAGGCAAGACAATGAAGGCTGCAGTGCTGATTGTGTGCCATCCTGGTTTGATGCACCATCAGTGTTGGTGGCTTTGGCCAACCCCTGAGAATTTCCAAAAGCAAAAGCAAAATGGAGCTGGGTAAGCCAGAAGGAAACTATCAGATGGAGAAGACCTTGCAAACTTTTTCTGACTTGACTTCAGCTTGTGCTTATACAAAACCCTTCTGTTGTTGATGTACTTGTTTTAAAGAGGCGAGGTAGAGTCAGAAACACTCAGTAACTTCAGGCTTGAACCGCACTGTGGAAAGCTCTGAGAGGAGGAAAATGCCCTTTCCTCTTCTCCCTGATGATCCATTCTCACAGTCACAGTCACAGTCACAGTCCCTTCCAGGCAGGGCCACCCACTGAGGCTAAACGACCTTCACACATTTGATATCCTCAAAGGAGGTTTGGGTATTTCACTCATCAGAGATGTCCATTAATACAAGGCTTGGTTAAGTTATTTAGCTGGATGTGGTAATGAGATGGAATCCTTGCAACGGAGTAAAAATGTTGAAGCTGACATTTTCTTGTGCTGGAAACAGAATTTTGTGACAAAAATTGAAGATTTTCAGTAAAATGGTACCCAATGGGGTTTTGACACTGGTTTGCCCATTGTTCTCTCCATCTAAACTGACACATTCAGCCTTCAAAGAAATTATAAAAGACATAAAATTGTCACAGTTTGAGAAGAAATCAACACCCAGGTGAAAACAATGAAAATTTTTGAAAACAAGGGTAGCAAAACCTTGAACATAGGTAAAAAATTCTTTGCAAACATTTGGATCTCCAGCCTCAGATCCCTGCAAAAAGTTTGATAACTTAACACAGAGATATTCTTGTTTATTGCTTCTCTCCAATTTTTCATGGTCATTTGAAAGTTAAAATAGATCCTCCTCCTCTGGACAGTCTAGTACAGTGAAAGCAGCTTGTTACAAAACATGGCTAGGAATGTCTAAATAAAAATATGTAGAATAAAGGAAGAAACTATTCATGATGCATCACTCTTCTGACAGGCTGTGAAGTTATTTCACCCTTCAACACAAGTGCTAAAACATAATGGAATCCCCACTGAGTGTTTTCATGCTTACCAGAACATAAGAAAAAAAGCATAACAAAATGCCCAGTGTGCCCCTAACTATTAGTTTGGATGAGTAAGGAGGCCAAGGGAAAACAGTGGCACTGTGGGAAATATTTGTGGCAAGGGAAAGAAACAATAACTGAAAGTGATAAAAATGGATGATTCCCGCAGAACCACGCATTGGCCAGGCAGCTCTTTGTGCCCCGTGCAAGGAGGACAATCTGTGAGTACAGCATCAACAAAGATTATGGGGTTTTGCTCTCTGCTGCCATAAAGAATTTTAAAAGCCAGATTCAGATTTAGAAAAGGCCTCCAGTCAGGAAAGGAGGCCATTTCTTCATTTCAAAAAAAGCCATTCAGCTTACGAGCAATACTATGTGTGAGATACTTGTAATGCACTTTTTCAATCTATTCTATCTGGCTTTTAACTTAGCTAAGAACATGAAATGGGCACAGATGCAGCAGTGCAGTGTGTAAAATTGGGGCACTAAATGGTGCATTAACATAGAGCTGAATTCTGCTGTTGTTAATCAGGCCCTATTCAGAAAGAAACAGTGAAGCTTTTCCCTGCATAAAAAACACATATGCCTTGGTCTTTAATATACAACAGTTCATTTACATTTACTGAATCCACTGAACTTTATGAACTCAGAGTGGTTGCTCAGGTACACATTAATGGTGAACCAGCTGTAAATTATGATTTGCTGCAAAGAAGTTATTAACTTTTACTGCTTTCTTTTCCTCTGATTCGCAGCACAGCTTCTGAAACCTTATGTGTCATTTGATGTCTAAATGCAAAGAACCTATGAAGAATTGTCCTGAATTATTATCATTTACAACAAGGAAGTGAAGTTTTATGGAGATTCCAAAGCCTTTCTGTAGTCAGAAGATGGGATGCTTTAACTTTGTTCTCCCTTTGCATTGATGCAGCTTCAAAACTACCCAATGGGAAGTGATGGTTACAGTGTTGTAAAACTGGTGGAAATAACAGGATTACTTTTGATTAACCCGGGGCTTTCCATGTCAGGAATTTGAACAGCCTGGAATCATTCCGTCCTCAGACTTTGCTACCTTTTAGAAGAAAGGACCAAACAATATTTTCAGGGCTTATACACAGATTATGCAAAGGCTGTGAAAGTAAGTGGAAAGGACAAAAGGCAGGCAATGGGGAGCAGTCAGCCTGAGGGACCTCTTCAAACCAAACCCAGTACTTCTTCAACTTAGAAAAATATGTTTATCAGTCAGATGAAGGGCAGGATGTGAGGAAGCCATCCTACTTAGCATTACGCTGTCTGTAAATTTTTGAGCCACCAGCAGCACCAATATGTGTAATTTGAGAGAAAACCCCTAAGTGCTCATGCAAACTTCTCGAAGTCTCACTCCATTCTCATGCATATGAACCTCCTGCACCAATACTGGCCTGGAGGAGGGCAAGCCCACTCTCCTGCCACCTCTCTGGGCTGGGACATCTCACTGGGGTACATCATGGATATGCTCAAGTGTGTGTGGCAGCTCAGCTGCTGGTTGTGCCCACAGCCACCTGCCAGCTCTTGCAGAGGTGAGCTGCTCTAAACTGGCTGTGAATCACTCAAAACTCTTGGTTTTGAGGGCACCAAGTTTCCTGTCTGATGTTCTCCCAATACCCGTTCGGTATTGTTGTTCTTCAGCCAGGAATACGTTTTCCTGTGTGTGAAAGTAATTGCAGTAATGTCCACAATATAGAAATGGAACTTCAAGGTATTTTTTCATACTAACTTTTTTGCTGATATTATTCATAGAAGTAATTGTACGAAAACCAGAAATTCCAATTTTGCTGGGCTTGCTTTTGGCCTGGTTCCATAAATACTAACTGAGTTAGAAAATACTGAAAGTCTTTCGTTTTACATTAATTGAAGTAACTATGACAACATAACACAATTTATTTCCTTTAACATTGAATGGTGGTAAAATTGGCATTGTTTTAGGCCAGTTCACAATTTGCATCAAAAATAGCTTTGCCAGTTCTGTAAGCTGGTTTATGCTCAAATTTTTCAATTATTCTTTTACTTGTTTTTAAAATGATTACTTCTCTGGTGAACAGATCAAGTGTTAATAACATTTGAAAGGCCTCCTTTTGAGCCACATAAGATTTAATAAAACCATATTTTTTCATTTTATTGCTTCAGTGGGGAAAAGCTGTTAATTAGGAGTGCCATGGCAATGAAAACTGCTTTTTGGCTCTGCCTACCAACTGGTTTATTCTGCTTATAAACAATTGGTCCCACTTAATGACTAGACCATACTGTATTTACTAGCTACTGTCAAGCATTCCCAGACCTCGAAGTTTTATGTCTGTGAAACACTTGCATATTATGATCTCACCTCATGATACAGAATCTCTCTATTCAAGTTCAAACATGACGTGGAAATCTCCGAGATGTACTCTGAGGTGTAAAATTAGTGTAATTCCCCTGGAATGAAAGAGACGTGCCAATTTATATCAAGTGGAGCTATGGCCCACAATGTCTCAAAGACATTTGCTTTTGTCTAGAAAACAAGCAAACAAATGTTTTTCATTTCAATGGAAAACAACACCTATGTCTCTCCTTGCTCAAGTACAGAAGGAGATCAAAGATGGCACAAAGTCTCCTTGCAAGGCAGTGTTTCACTTCCAGACAATTAATACGATAGTATCAGGGAAATGAAAATCTATTCCTTGCCTAGGTGTTTCCCCTCATGGACTGGAAAACTACTTGGTTTATCATTTTCGGTCTTCAGGCAAAAAGGTAACTCATATTTGCATGTTTGTCAGTTTGTGCTTGAGAGTACAAAATTTACTTAAAAACAAGCTCAGCCAGCTAAATGAAATGCCAATGGTCTTATTATCCTGAGAGAGCAAAGCACTTAAGTCCATTATTAAAATGAAGTTAATTGAATTTAAACATGTGCTTAAAGTAAAGCACAGCCATAAATACTTCACTGAATAAATGGGAGATTATTCTTATGCTTAAATGTAAGCACTAATCAGTATTTTCCTAAAACTGAAGTTTATAGCCTTCTATCAGCAGTTCCAACTATCCTACTAATAATACCTGGCACTAAAACCTGATTTTTTCCAAGAAATCTGTTCAACAACATGAAATTAAGACATCATTCATACAATAAATTAGAAGAGTAGGTTTGAAACAAGAACACATATATTAAAATCTGGGTGTGATGAGTTATGTATAAGAAAGGCAGGAAAGAGCTTATTTCAAGTTGAATTGTGTGGCTTTCTCAGAAAGAGCACTTTGGCAATCTAGAATGGAAAAACCTCCCTGCTCTACAAAACCCCAAACTGTCGGGGTTAGTAGGGGTAGTGGGAGCTGCAGAGCAACTACAACTGCTCTGTGTTTATACACCCAAGATCCCCTGCACAGAAGCAGCCTTTGGAATCAAAAGTGGGGATTGAATTAAAAGCTTGAGCCCTGAAATTGCCACGGATATATCTGAGTGATTTTGGACATGTGGCATTTTGTAGCTGAACCTAATTTTCTTCAAATTTCTAACAGCAATGCAAAGGCTTTCCTCTTAGAAAGTGTAATAACCAAATATTCCTCAAGTATGTTGTCATCCTTTTGAGCTGAACCAAAGAATCTCTGGCCTACATCTCTTCCACTGGTCTACATAAATTTGTTAAAGTACCTCATGAAATACATTCTATTTTACTGCTAATTTAGCGGAGGAGAATGGACAAAAGGAGAAGTTCAGCTGCAATCCCATTTCATCAATGTCAAACTCAAGTTTTGGAAGCTGCTTTTCCATTAGATGTTCCTCACTGGCACTACTGTTTCAAAAGGATTTTTTTTTCCCATCAAACAAAACTTTTCAAATGCCAAATGATTGTTCTGCCTGCTACCATTTTCTCTTCACAGAAAATGCAAAAAAGTTGTTTTTTTTTTTCTTGTTTGGCATGAAAGGAAGTTTCCCATTATAACACAGCCTTGGTATCACTGGAAGAGACCAGATGCCTGTTTCAAAACATAACTTTCATTATTGTACAACAGTGATTCAAAAACGAGGATAAAAAGATGCAACAGGGTTTGCTCACTCAGTATCTGCACTGGGCCATGAGCTCACATTGTCATGCTCTACCATGCTGAAGCTTCACTAATTTGAGGTTTCTATTTAAATTATCTTTAATGTGGAATTCTTAATAATAGTTTCTTAATGTAGATTAGAATAATTGATGCATTTTTGAGTTGTAAACTCAAAATTCAGAGTGTAAACTCATTACCAATGTTTTGGAATCTTTGCTTCTGAGCCTATTGAGAAAGCCAGAGTGATATATAAAGGAAAACAATTTTTGAATAGAAGACTTTTATTCCTATTAATAGATATCTTTATATGTGTAATTTATGTAGATGTAAAATATTTGTAGAACGGTGGAGAATTGGGGTATCATACAATTAGAAAAATGCAGACCAGAATTTGTGATATTATAGACAATAAAATATGATTGCAGTGAGAGATGAGCTCCAGAGTGAAAAACAGTTCTGCCAGCATGAACATGAGGATGACCCTTGCAGGCAGGATCAAAGGCCTGTCTAGCTCAGTCTCTTGTCCAGCAGCCACAACAGGGATGCCCAGAGGAAGAATGCAAGTGCTGGGAAAACAGTGATGGCATGGAATACTCACCCACGGGATTTCCAGAGCCAGAGACCAGTGTCTTGTATTTATTGACTTTTAATGGGTTTTTCTTTTGTGAATTAGCTCTTTCACCAGTTTTGATTTTTGAATTCATGTAAACTTCTAGTATCCACAATGTTTGGTGGCAGAAATTTGAACTCGTTATTGTACCTTGAGTGAAGAACTACCTTTTTGTACTCAAAAGCCTGCAGCGAAGCTTTCTTCCTCCAGAACTTGAAGGCAAAGGCTTTTCTTTCACCTTTTCAATTTGGTCTTTGTGCAGAAGTCTTTAATATCCCTTTTCAGCTGTTTCTTTTCCAGATGGAAGAGAATAAATAGTCATGCTCTGCATGGGACCCATCTGATCTTCACATCACTCCTTTCGACCTTGTCTGTACCTCTATCAGATGTTCCTTCCTTGAGATGGAGAACTGGCCCTCTGTCTGGAATCTGTGATGCAGGTGCTCCAGGAATTCCCAGCATGGAATCGATCTTTGCTTTGTTTGCTATTGTTTTTGTAGCAATTCCTGATGTTCAGTGCACTCCCTGGTGATCAAAAATTCATCCAACACCTGCACTGAACTATTAGAAGACATAGCTAATATGTGATAATATGATAGATCATGCAATCTTGGATGTTACTTCACCCCCATGTGTGCTACTTTACATTTATATCTAGACTGGATTCCATCTACCTTTTATTTCCCACTCAGCACGGGAAACTCATCCTTCACACCAAGTCCTCAGCTTCACTTTCGTACATGACTTTGTTATCCACAGCTCATCTAAGTGCCTTTTCCAGCTCACCCAGTGACACTGAGCAGCACCAGTGGGCACTTTCCCTGCAATGGGCACTTTCCTTTGCTGTGAAAAGGAAATGCCCACTCTTTGCTGCCTTTCTTTCGAGCTACCTTTTAGGAGACCATTACCTCCTCTTCCCTGGTAGACAATCTTCCCTAAGGCAAGTGGGAGATGTTTCCAAGAGCCTTTTAGAAATCCAGGTTGAATACATCAAGAAGAATATTATCTTCCTCACACTCTGGCTGAATCCTTCAAAGAAAACCAACAGTAATCTGCAAAGTCTGGCTTTCCTTTGACAAGCCAACACCTCACAGAGGGTCTTAACCTTTCTTTCCACTGCTGGCTCAAATCCTGTCAGAACGTTGATGTTCTGGCATGGGAACTCAGGCTTGCAGTGTGAGGGAGACACAAAGCTTCTCCCAAACTGGGGTCTGAGAGGGTTGAGCTGGTCATTCATGCACAGCTCTAGTCATATTCATGAAGAGCAAGGGTTAATGATTAGCCATAATCATCTTAATTTCATTATTTTAATAATAAATATTTTGATTCTGCAAGCATCTAATTGCATGAATTTTATTTTCTGTTTTATGTGGTTCTTCTAGGGGGTGCAGCTGTTAAACTGTTCCTGTTAACTGGACTTTGGAACCTCTGTGAGCTCTGTTGTCAACAAGACCAATCAGTTTTTATTGTGTTTAGCTCAGTAGATACACAGAGAGCCATCTTTTGCAGACCTGCATTCTCATTTATAAATGTTACTCTCCATTTCTACCATCTTGGTTATACATACAGAGCAGTAAAATGCAAACATAGGCTTGGTATAAAGATCATTCATACTTTGTAATTTTTACATGAAAAGCACCATTATCCTAATTAAACTTCCTAATTTTAAGATGTGTGTTGATGTGAGCGTAGACATAGCATGTGAATACCTTAAATATGTATATATATGTATTTATATGTATTATACATGCATATACACATTTATATCCATTAAAAAGTCAGATTGTGCCTATTCTTTTCGTGCAGAGAAACTTAATGCAAAGAATCAATACAGCGTGGTTGTAATTCCCGTTTTGCAAACTAGATAAATTAATCACCGAAAGGGATCAGCGTGCCCTGGCAAAGCCAGGATTTACACCGGCAAAACCCAGGGACTGTAGGAGAGGCACAGCACAAAAGATGGCTGCGTTGCATCGGAGCGAAGGGCGATATTACAGCATGAAAGAAGGGAGCACAAATAGACCCGACACACGAGTTTTACAGAAAGTTTCCCGAGCGGGGATGCGGATTCCCCGCCGGCAGCTCGGGGCTGTCACCGCCCCGTCCGCGCTCCCGGCCGGGACCCCCGGCAGGGCTCCTCCCCCGGGACACGGGAACCGCGATCCCTCGGAGGGGAGAGGGACAAAGTACAGGGTGAGAAAATGGAGCTGCAGTAAGTGCTGGAAGGTAATGCCGTGTTCATTCCTTACTGCTTTTTTTTTTGTTGGGTTTTTTGTTTGGTTTTTTTTCACGCGAGCCTGCCGGCCACTGCATTTGTTAGGCTTTGAAGTACGTGGTGCAGCAGGGAAGGAGATCCGCGGAGATGGCGTCACTTCATACAAGTTTCCAGATTTTACCGAGCTTCTTGGTTTTTCTTGGGGGTTTTTTGTTGGCCTTTTTTTTCCTTTTCTTTTCTTTTTTTTTTCCTTTCTTTTTTTTTTTTTTTTTTTTTAAGAGAGGGGGTTGTACTTTTCGTAATGCAAGTGGGCGATGTGGCCGAGATCTAAATATACCCCTGTGAAAACAGAACCCCTGAGATAGCGACACCGATAGCACAGGCTATTGTTAACTTTCGGGATTCCAATTACATCCCGCGATGTTAAATACTTATTTAATTACTGGAGAGAGAGCAGGAATTCTCGCTGACTTCACTAATGGAGTCGGAATAGTGCAGGAGGGGAGAGATTTTTCTCCTGCCTCCCCCATCGCCCCCACTTCCAAATCTAAATAGCTGTGGACAAGCTCAGGCTGGAATATGAACATTAAGGGGAAAAAATGTTTCAGCTTTGTTTTAGGAGTTAAATTTCAGTCGGGTAAGCAAACTATATTGCATGTATTTTTCCATATCTTCTGCTCACTCCAAACTTAACATTCCAAAGGATAAAATCTGTTACAAAATAAAACTGACTTTGTGACAGCTGAACTTCTAGGCAGTCTAAAAATTATCTAAAAGCACCTCGAGAATCCTAAATATCATTCCCAAGATGTGGCGAATCATAATTACAGTTGTGAACTATTTTAGTGGCAGTGCCTTACATGGGGCCCAGCTAAGCAGCTGGAGCATTTATGAATTTATTTTTTGCCCTTTACAGTGTTACACATGAAGGTATTTAGACAACAACAATACTAATTTGTTTCAGATTAGAAAAAAATGTAACCAAACTGAAAATGTGTTGTTTGCTTTTTGATTTTCCTTCCTGTACTTCCTTTTAAAACATATGTCATAGGGCAGTGCTTAAAGAGTTCAAGAAGACTCATCAACAATAAGACAGTGAGGGAGAAATAACATTATCATTACTATATTGCTGTTTTATGATTTTCTCATCTTACTGGCTTTTCCAAAATCTTTTGGGTTTAGAAGATGGTCCAGTTCGCTCTTCTCCTAAACAAATAAACACAAACAAAAAAAACCCAGTGTAAATTTTGGTAAGAGAAAGCAAATAGCTTGCAACACTCTGTCCAAAACCTGTACTATACCATGCCCAAAAGCACTTTAATTTACAATAGACATTATTATGTTTGTATATGCAGATCTTGATATGGCAGAGGAAATTATTAAACCCAACTATTTGGTCATGAGGCTGGCAAAAAGAAATTGTGTCCCTGAGTGTGCCACAAAATTTAAATGCAAGTTACAGAGGTTCAGCACCCTGTAACTTGGTGACTCCGTTGGAATTACACCCAGAAGGAGAAAGTCAGGTCCTGTCAGTTTGTACCTGGGAAAAAGCCTGAGTGCTCTGCTCTGCCATCACTAATTGGTTTGTGTTGGGAAATCCTGAGGTGATAAAACGGCTGTTAGAAAGTTGGCTTGTGAGTAATTAAGTGTAGGTCTAGCTATTAAAACCTGATTTGTTACTCATAGGTTACATTCATCTGTGTCGCTTTCTCTCCAGATACAGATAAAGTCAGTGTTCTTTTCACTGGTCTAGGCCAGAGTGGCTGTGTAATGAATGGAGAGATAGATGTCAGCTCTGGGTATGGTTCACACATATACAGTGGGAAGAATTACCTTTATCATAACAGACAGAGTTACTGTAACAGAGAGCTTCTGTTTCAAACTGTTCCTTTCTCCTTTCATTTATTTTCAGAGGAAGTGCTGGAGGATGCATACCCTTCTTCATTTAAAGTTTAAAATACTTATTTTGCTCATAATCAAGACTCCACTTCTAAAAAAAATTAATTTCTGTTTCAGAGTGTCTCTGTTTACTATACTCCAGCCTCTCCATAGAGTGGGTGTAACCAGGAGAAGAATTTGGCCCATGATGTGAGCTAAATTTTCAGTGCTTCCACTATTTAGAGCTCTGTTGTGCTAAAAATAGTTCTCCTGTGGTTTTGGCCATGGAGCCACAAATGCAAGTTTTCAGTGCTCAGTTATTGTGGATGCTGGTTCCTTCTATTGCTGCAAGGAATAGATGACACAGCTCATGACTGTGTCAGCAGATGATTGAGTGTGAGGCTGCATGTCTGATCTCCTCACTGTCCTGGAGTGAGCACGTGTCCCACCCAAATGCCAGGGACCACCAAGAGGGACCATGCTTGGCAAGCAGTGCTTGGGCTGGGCACTGAAAAACCCTAAGAAAAACTGGAACCATGCAGGAGATAACATTGAAGAATGCACCCAGAAATCTCCATGTATGGCTAATGGTATGGGATGTAAAACAAATGGAGGGAAGGGTGTAAACCTTTAGGAAAGGAAGACACAATTTCATTCATGGCTAATTTGAAGCCCAGTTTTCATCAAAGACAAAAGCTCATAGTGATCACAGGGTTATGGTACGTGCAAGGAGTTCACTGTGATGTCAGATTCGTTCTTTTCTGTACTACATATTCTGTCCCAATTCCATGGTCCAGCTTCTCCGTTGTGAATAAGAAAAGTGGTTTGGTTGTTGCTGACAGCTTTGAGCAGGCAAGGGCCAACTCTTTTCTGAGCTTAGTAGTGGGTGTCAGACTCCAGAAAGTGTTCTTGTAATGCGAGGTCATATTCTGGGAATAGTTGAAAATCACTGATTAAGAAGAGTGAGAGCACTGCATGTTTCTGTACTGCTGATGTGATGGTGAGGGCAAGCTGGGAATGGTCCAGAAAAATAACACCAGAGGAATATTCAAAGGAATCAAGCTGTTTAAAACTATCTTTAACATTTTTCTCTAAAAGCACTATATTGTGTTCATCAGCTGGGACATTTTTTCCATTTCTCTGGGAAGGTTTTCACCCCATCCCAAGAAGAAGATTTGATTCAGGAATACTCTGCCCTGACTGAACTCTGTCCACAGATGTCAATGGATGGTTCCCACTCTGATGTAGACTTTGTGACAGTTCTCAAGCAAATGCTCTTATTCATTCCTTCATACACATCTTACTCTTCCTTCAGTGTCCTTTTTCCTTTCTTAGGATTTTGCCTTTTTAATATGTTTCTCAGACTTCTTTTTCTTGAATTATATGTTCAATTTTGCATCCTAAGTGACTCTCAGGTCTGTTGAACTGGATATACTATTCCCAATATATTCACAATTTTATTTTATGGTGTGAAGCTGAACTTACAAAACTTTTACATAATTGTATCTTTGTTTCTATCATCCCCATAGATGTTCCATGGCATTGTTTAGCTGTATGTCTCAGCCCATTTTTTCTTCCAGTGTAGGAAGAAAAGTTTGCAGCTTTAAACTTGCTGGGAAGAATACTTCAGGCTTCCCTTCCCTCTCTCCCTTGGTCTACAATTTCATGTTAATGTCTTCTATCTGTAGCTTCAGGAAACAAGACTAATTCTTCTCTCCCTTTCTCTGTGTGAGTTATCACACAGACGTACCCAGAAGCGTGGCTCTAACAATAACAGGGTACTTAATTTGAGAATTAGCTCTGGGGATTCAAGGGCTGTGAGCCAGTGAGTGTAACTTCGCAGGAGCCTACACCTCTGAGGGCCTTGGAGATAAACACTTTAGTATCTTTCCTCCAGACACTAAAGGCTATTTCCATTTTCTTACATATGTGATACAAGGTACACAGCATTTGTATTGTCTTCTTGGGAGGCAGCCTCTTAGCACCTCCTGTGCCTGTTCTCAGCCTGCTGTCAATTGTGGGCTTATTTAAGAGAACCAAATGGCCAGAGTGAATGTCGCCTCCCTCTCCACTGGCTGAACTCTGCTTAAACACAACACTGTTTTTCTGCCTCAAAAATATACATAAAGGTATGTATAGTATGCTAGCCCCTCCTTAGCCTTTCCCACCCTGAAACTTTTCAAACAGGGATGGCATGTTCCTCTCTTCACTGCCAAAAAAAAAAAAAATAAATTCCTTTCTCAGCACTTCCCCCTTCCCCCATTTCTTTTCAGCTGACAGCTGTGAGAATGGAACTTTCTTGAGCTATCCTATCCATTTCCCTCAATTCTGTTTTTAAGCTAGATTTGGTTTAAATATTCAAGCCATCTTTCACACTACAAGATTTTTTTAACATAAAGTGGCTTTGCAAATGCTTAATGTGGGTAGAGACATGGCGACTGTTTACATAAATTTATTTTTCTTTTTTATATAACATTCCACCTTCTTCCCCCAGCAATTTAGAAAGTTGATAGAGAATGAAATTGAACAATACAGCCATTTAAGAAGTTACAGGAAGGCCAAAGTTTTGTAATAAAGCAGCTGTTTTTCAAGACTATTTCCTTATAATTCAAACAAGCTATGATTTTCATACTAATTCACTTCTAACCAAATAAAAAATTCATTAAGAAATATAGGAATTGTATTCAAAATCTGGAGAGTAAAATGAAAATAATGGAATTTAAGATAGTTCTTAAACTTCACACTTTTAAACCATTGAAGGCCTGATAGCTGTAGGTGGTTTTCTGTTGGCTGTTTTGTACTTTGATCAGACTTTGAGGTTATCTCTCACTCTGACATAAACACCTACAGTAACTCAGTTTTATGGGAAGGTGTTTTCCCACCCTCATTGCCATTAGCCTGTGCATAAAGGAGTCAGAAAGGTACTTGTACTTCATCTGCCTTTACAAGGCAGGCCCCAAACTATAAACATGTGCAGTTGTCTCTGCAGAATCTAACATAATTTAGTAATTAAAACAATCAGGTAAGGGGGAGGTTAGCTAATTGTTTTTCCTTGGGTTAACACAGCTGCATGTATGTGTGCTGGAAAATCTGGGTTTGACAGTGATAAAAAAGGATCGGTGGTTCCATGAGTTGTGAAATTCAGGAATTTGGGAAATCACATGATTTCTGGAAAATGTGTTCAGGGTGCTTTGAATCTCCGTGTTGTCCTTCTGTTGAACTTGGTATGCTATTAGGGTGGACCCACTGGAATGTGGCCCTAGAGATCCAAATGATGGAGACCATGTATGAATAGGCAATGGTGAAAGTGGTGTTAATTTTCCTGAGGCCTTAAGGGCATACATCTGAATCATCAGATAGCCAATGTCATTTATTTTGTATTTTATCAGGCTCATTGACTACAAAGAGATAATTTGACTTCAGACATTTGAGGTTTGCCCATTCAACATTAGTCTATGACAAAATGGCATGGGAAAAAAAAAAGGAAACCTACTTTTCAGCCCGATTATCATATTCCCTGCTAGCACACTCCAAAATAGCCTCTGCATTGTGATTAAAAATCACTATTTTCTGAGGAGGGTGTGCCGCAGGCAGACATGCCTCAATTGCCTGTAGTTTTAAATCAAAAATTTTTAGGAAAACCTAATCTTGGAAATCTTAGAGTTTTCCTTGTCTTCCCATACTCTTGTATGCACACCTTCAGCTTTCCTCATCACAGAACTCTGAAACCTCGGCAGCAGGAAGTGCCTCGGAGCTCTGTGATGTAGATTCACCCAGCAGCATACAACTGTTTTGTAACTCCTCAACAGAGGAGAACATTTTGTTTTCTAGAGACATGATGGTTGGCACATGAACAACACCTAAAATGCCTGCTGCCAATTTGTTGTTTGTTACTTGGTTTATTAATTAAGTTACACAAAAGATTTGGAAAAAGGCCAACAGTTATTGTTGGGTGTTTTTTTTGTCCCGTATTTTGGACTGCCTGGCCAATGCAGAACAATTGCTGGTGCAGAGATACAGAGGAGTCTCCAAAGGTTAGCTCTGTTCTGGGACTAAATTACACCAAAGCCTTGCTCCTCCACTGCTGCCATGAACTTTAGTAGAGATATCCTGTGGGGCTATTAATTGACTTCTTAAGAACTTCTGTTTACGTCCAAAATGATCAAGAGCCATGTAGTTTTGAATCAGAATAAATTTTCTTTAAAGCTTAAATATATTTGAAATTGAAATTTCAGCTTAGCTCATTTGGCATTTTTCCCTATGTCTATCAATTTTACTTTTTTTTTTCTTTTTGGTAGAAGTTTTACCTTTAGGTTACACAAATAAAATATAGTTTCATGGGGCTTCTTTTTAGCTTAATTATATATGTATTTTTATATATATATAGAATCACTTTTCACTACATTTGCATGCTTCTGGTTTTTTTTCCAGAAGGAATCCAATAGCAAGATTCAGTTGGCATACGAGATAAAATTGGCATGCCAGATTTCTAACTGGACTTATATGTTCTACAACAGAGACAAAAATTTATGTACAAATGATGGGTTTGCCCCATATATCTGTTCCTACACAATTTTTTTTTTTTTTGACCAGAGGAAGAAACCCTTCTGTAGGAATTTCTGTAGTTATCAGACTAGGGTTTAGCTTAGTTCAGAAGTGTCTTGAAGCTGGCCATGATCACTCTCCTCAGAGGAAAGCAGCATTTGGGTTATGAAGTAATTGTCCTGTAGGAAAAGTTTCCTCTTAAAATCACTTTGTGAGCTGAAGTGTGAAATACTTTCCTCTAATTGTGGAAGTTCCTGTTGCCCATATAAAGTTAAAATTTTCAAAGTCATTGGAATTCAGATTTCAACAATAGTTTGTGGTGAGTGGTTCCACCTGGTCCTGAGGAGCAGTGTGGAGTGTGGGTCAGCCTTGCATGCCTTGGTCTACAGCACCTCATCTCCTGTAAGGCAAACAAGACCTGGCCAGTCCTTCCCTGACATGAGAGGCTCCTGCATGGACAACTGATTTTTATAACTGATTTCAGTGGAAGAAAGCACTTTTTTTAGCTTTAGTGGAAATCGAGGTGCTTGGAGTTCCAAAAGTCAGTTCTGTATTGAGAGAAATTTTAAAAATGAAAACTTTCATCCAATCATGGCACGGAATCCAATTCTTCTTTAATATATCCTCATATCTAATAATTCACTCAGTTAAAAATGACAAGAAACACTTGTGCCTGCAGTATGCTTAACCAAGGTCAGACATTGCTGTGGCACGCTGGACATGTTTTTGACCCAATATCTCGGAAGTTTTCTTCTGTGCAGTCCAAAAGCAGCTTTGAGGCAACAGTGCTCACTTCCACATCACACAATGAGGACAGGGAGAGTTTGTCCTTTAGTGCCTTTATACGCAGTAGGAAAATCTTTATCTGTGCAATCCTTTCTAGAGTCATTCCTAACAACGCTGACACATTCTCTTGAAGCTTTACTGGGTATTTTAGTAACTTACTCAGAGATGCAGCCCCTGAAGGACTTCAAATGCCCCAACACATGGTGGCTAACACCCCCCAGAGATGAGGCCCAGGGGGGCCATCCTACTCTGCACAACTGTGAAAGGAGGTTGTAGCCAGGTAGGAATCGGGCTCTGCTCCTGGGCACTAAGTGACAAAACAAGAGGACATGGTCTTAAACTGCACCAGGAGAGGTTCAGGTTGGGCATCAGGAGGAATTTCTTCCCAGAAACGGTGCTCGGACATTTGGAGGGGCTGCCCAGGGAGGCGGCAGAGCCAGTGTTCTAGAAGTGTTTAAGACTGAGCGTGTTCCTCAGTGCTATACTCTGGTTTACACGGTTGGTTGTAGGTTGGGCTCAGTGATCTCCGGGTCTTTTCTAACCCAAGTGGGGCTGTGACTGAGCACAGCCGCGGTGCCCCGGGCCGGTGCCCGCCGCTGCACGGCAGCAGCACACGGCACTGAGGGAGCGCGCCGGCCTCGGCCCCAGCAGCGCCCGCCATCGCCGCGGCACCTTCGCGGCCTTTTCTATTCCTCCGGTACGTGCTACGTTACTTTCCGGCCACCGAACCCCGCACACTCATTTACTGATTTATTATTTGCGCTTATTTCGCTCCCTTTCACGGCGCGGGGCCGATTCCCCACAGGGCCCCTTGCCCACACGGCCGGGCCCGGCCCTTTTCCCGCTTCCTCCCGCCGCCGCCGTGGCGCGCGCGCGGCCCCGCCCCTCGCGCACATCCGGGTCCCGGCGCTGGCCCCGCCGGCCCCGCCGCCGCCGCTCCCGTCCCGCCGCCTCCCCGGCAAAGTTTCGCTGCAGCAGCAGCGGCGGCCGCGGCCCAGCCGGCCCCTCACGGACACCCGCCCCGGGGAGGCCGCCCGCTCCGCGCCGGGTGGGTCGGGTCGGGGCGGCGGGATGGCGGCTCGGGGGTTGCGGGCCGCGGGGTCGCGGCGCTGCGGGTCGGGTTCCGGGCGGCGGTGGGGGAGACGGGCCCGAGGCCTGGAGCGGGCCCGCGGTGACGTGGGGGTCCCGGCGGGGCGGGAGGGGTCGGGGAGCGGCCTGTGGGGGAAGGAGCAGCCCCGGGAGGGAGAGGGGAGCGCGGGGCCGCCCGCGGGGCCGCTCGGACACGCGTGGTGCCGGTACAGGAGCGAACATCGCAGTGCTCAGCAGAGACTCGAGGGGCTTGTCTCTTAGTTTTTGTTGTTTGGGTTTTTTCGGCTTTTTTGTTTTTGTTTTTTTTTTTAAGACGAGAACTCTCTTAGCTGGAGTCAGGCCTGACCGAGCGAGGGGAGAGTAACAAACACATTTGCAGACGAGCGTGAAGAGGCGGGAGGCGATGTGAGGGCTCACACACACACACACACACACACACACACACACACACTCTGCTCTCACAAACACACACTTCACGCTTGTCCACCTTGGCCTTTCTCGCGTGCCCCCAGCCCTGACAGCTGCCGGACAACAGATGCACAGCTTCGGTGATTTAGAATGGCAATTTTTGCCTTCTGCGGGTTGTAAATTTAATAGAGGAAATATGGTCTTGCGGTTAAAAGCACAAGACTGGAAATCAAGTGATCTGTGCTCTGTTCCAGTTGTGGGGTTTCTTGTGTGACCTTAAGGTAATTGAGTGATATTTTGCAGGAAAATGATAGGGAGGAACTGATTCAGCAGTAGTGTTGAATGTATTATTGAATAGGTTCAGTAATAGTTCTTGAGTCTTTTGGTAGAATAGGTAGGGATTTAAAAATTCCGTGCAGTGAATCACTTGGTCTCGCTGCTTTAGCAAAACCTCCAAGGAATAACTGTCAGAATTTGCATCAGCAAAGTTTTGTCTGTCATGGGAAATTAGATTGTCAGTATATGATGGTTTTAGATGAAATCTCTTGCTGGTTTTCATTCCTTCGTTAATTTTAGATAATTAGCCTTCCATGGGTGGCTTTAAAATGCTGAATACTGAAATGAGCATAGTTCATTGAGTGTGTCTGTTACAGAAGTTCTGCACTGAATATCCCCCTGGTGTTCTGAGGAATCACAGTTTGACTGGAGTAAAGAAAAAAGTGCAAACACTTGCAGTCATGTGCCTGTGCTCATCAAAACCTGTAATGCTGTATGAAGTTGGCAGCTAGTGGTAGTGGAAGTTAATAGAAGCAGCAAATAACTTAATTGAAGATGTTTCATAATTAGCGTGTTGTAACTTTTGAGAGTGCCCTGTCTGTGTTGGATTTAATGTCTTAATCCCTACCGTTTGATAGTGGTTTACTCTTACCTCTGATATTAAAATTTTGTTCACTTGGCCTTGAAATTGCTGCTAAGTGCCTGATGCCATTTATTTCTGTAAAATAAAATCCCAAGAAACCACGTGCTTACTGGGATACCTATATTTTTCAAACTTTTCTTTTCCTTTCAAATGTGGAGGATGTACACTTGAGATAGGAATTTTCTCTTTTTCTGAAGAGGGCTTTCCTAGTGGAAGCCCAGGGGGACAGTCATGATGGGGCTGAGAAATGGAAGAGAAGGAAGAGAGGCTTCCTCTGCATTTCTTCCTCTTGATGACTAAAGATCTTTGAATACAACATGGTATGCTGCTGTGTTCAGCTGTGGTGGGTGGGTTTTGGGGGGTTTTTTTTTAGGTTTGTAGTTTTAACCTCTGATGGAACTGGAATTGTTGACCCTGTACTATTTTGTACTTGTTAGGAACTCAGATTTTTAATCTTGCACCTGGGTGGGTGATCTGTGCAGAGTTTTAATGATCACAGAATATTATTTGAGCTGGAAAAAAATGTCTCCCAAGGTGGAGTGCTCATGCTCGATTAAGGAACTTTTTGGATTTATTTGAATGTTCTTTGCAAATTATGTTGTGATCTTTAATGCTTTGGAGGACACTTCTAATTGCAGAAAACTGTCCTCTCTATTTTCTTTATAGAAAAAGAAAATAGTTTATAGTTTAAGGAAAATGCTAGGAACTCTATTGCTCTTGGCTGAATTACATACCTGCAGAAATACTCCTGTGGCAATTCTGTGCAAGTCCGTGTCTTCCCTTCCTTCCAGTGAAGGCCTTGTTGGTTATATTCATGTTTGTTTTTTTTTTAATTAAGGTACAAGTTTCTTCAAATGTCTCTGTTAAATTTGGTGAAATGAATTTTATTTTAATCAGTTAATGTTTCTTTAAAGATCTTATTGATTTTTTTTTTAATAACAGGTAAGCTGGTGTTCAGAACGAGATTTGTTCTTGTGTGAGCTGAGCGCACTTGAGATATCTTCCCGGCTAACGATAAACAGCTCATTAAAAGCAAGTTGAGCAGTAATTTAACGCTTTTGCCGTTATCATTAGTCACAGTGCCAGCTCCTGCACTGTTTTCTGGAGGCCTTTTTAGCCGTGCTCCTGTGACCACGTAGAAAAGTTTGGCTGGCACTGGAGCGCGCTTGACCAGCGTGGGTTGGCAAGGTGCAGGACGCTGCCTGCCAAGTCTGTATCCCTGCTGACCTCCCACCAAGGCCGAGCCTGCCAGCACTGTCATCCCTGACAGAGGATCTTTGTCACAGCCCTGCCACTGATACACCAGCTATGAAGTAGTGTCTCTGAATTCTGGGTCAGTGCATGTCACAAACTGACAAATTTAGAATACTTCGCCATTCATTCATTCTGTGCAAGGGGAAAAAAAAAAAAACTTGCTGAATTACTATTGTCAGTGTTCCCTCCAATCCTGGTGCTTTTGTAAACTTGTCACAGACTTAATGCAATTCAGTTGGAGTGGAAGTGTATACACACACACATATACATCTTTATTTTTCTTCTTCTTTTAAAGCTTTTTGTGTATCTCAATTTCCAGGTTATACTTTTTGTTGCCAACTCAAAAGTATTTAGAATCTTTGTCTTTAATGAAGGTCTTGCACATGAACATCTAAATTTTTAGAAGGCTTTGTCCAGCTTGTTAATTTTTTTGCATACTTTAGGGTTTGTGAAAAGTACAAGATGCCCTTTATTTTCCCATTTTTGTCTCCAAGTGTAGTACTGAGGTCATTCCTAATCACCCACTTGCTTGTCCATGTCCACCAACCTACCAATGGAGGCACAGGCCTTTGTTTTCATGTTTAGTGAAATGTAGCAGTGCTTTTCCCTGGAATTTTAATTAAGAAATGGGTTCTAAGTTGTAGTTATCAGCTTTGGTTAGAGTAGATCTTAAATAACCTTAAAAATAGGAGGCAGTTTCAGGGCTGTCCACTGTTGATGGTGGCATTTTCCAGCATAATGCTTCTGCTGGAAAGTGCCAGTTAGCTGAAACAGGAGTGTGAGAAAATGTACAGTTCTGACAAAACAGTTAAGGGAGACAGGTCGTGGTTCTGAGATGGAATGTATAGTTTTGAGAATTTCTACAAAAGCGAATTGCTCAGTAATTAGAGCAGCTGCAGAGACCAGGGCCATGGGAGCATTGGATTTTTTTTGTTGTAAATATGGATGCTTTAAGAAATAGATAGTACTTTTTAGGCATGGCAAGTTTTGGTATTTTCTCCCTCCCTCTCCCTTCCCCTGTATGAGAGTTAAACTCAAGATTTGCCATGGTGCATAACAAATTCAAAACTGTTCTTTGATGATAATTTTTCTGAGCTTTTATTGACATCAGATGAAATTGAGGATGCTTTAGAGGTGCAGTGGAGCTCTTGTAGTGATCTCTTTGCCTGGACCTCTTTTGTGGTATAAATTATTATCACTGGTATTATTTTTGACAGTAGTTTTTGAGAAAACTTTAGAAAGAAGCAGAGCATCACTTTGCTATCTGAGGTATATCTCCCATGTACATGATATTACTTGCTGCTTGTGCTTGGCCTCAGAGTTTGTTAGGGTTCCTGTAAGAGAGTGCTGGTTAAATACTCAGCTGACAGAGCTAAATGCTTCAGTGTTTTTTAAGCTGTTAGATGGTGTACAGATGTGGAAATTAAAAGCAAAAGTATTCTGTGAGAAAGCCCTGTCAGCAATTGTCAGTAGATTTTTCTGTTTGGAGGGCAGTCGTGCTTAGTAAAAGTTTTGAAGACACCAGACAGTTCTTTTCTGTTCTTGTTTACATATATTATCAGTTAGATTATATTGCCTTACAAGGCATGTTTGAAGCAAGAAATCCAGTGCTAGGGTAAAAGCACTTACCATATGTTTTGGTCAGCTGGATTTACATTTGTACTGCAAGCCCAGTTCTGATGAAAATACCATGAGTTCCTTTTTGATATAATTTATAACATCTCCTTCATCTTTTACTTAAATTTGAGAGGAGAAGGAGGAAAAGAAGTCATTTTCATTGGTGGTATTCATTGTGGCTGAGATTTTGCATAGGGTAATTGAAGAAAAATCTTTGGTGGAGAGGCTGTGGCAGTGGTTTGAAGGATGCAGGCCCTTCAAGTGTATTGAACAGTTTTTTTAACCACAGTGATCAAGGATTTGTTCTATACTTGATGTGTATGGAGAAACTGTGGAGTTATGAAACATTTCCCCTGTGATTGTTCTCAAGAAAAAGCTTTAATATGTGCCATTGCATGGGACTGTGTGCAGGGCTGCAATGTAAGCTGTAGACTTGGGAAAATGATAATAAAACCCAAGCACAATCCTGCACAGTTCCTTCAGGAAATTTATAAGGAAAGAAGGATTTTAATAAAACCTGGTGAAATTGATGTGTGAGGTTGTAGTTTTAAAGAAAGTATTGATCTATATATATAGCATAGCACACTGTAATATACTGCAGTAGAGTTTCTGAGCTTTCTGTGTGAATATGTATGTTAATGTGTATATGGAGTCAAAATACCTGAGCATTTCTGAGTTTGAAAGGCAATAAAGTTAAGCACAAGAGCTGACTGCAGAACAGCTTTAACTGCAGAGCTGCAGCAGCTCTAATGAACTCCCAGTTGTGCTGCTGGTTATAAGTGGTGCTTTGTTTATTGTATGGAGTGGAGTCTCAAAACAGCTTCTAATCATCAGCAGTGAAGTTCCTTGTTTCAGATGGGGTATGATGCTACAGGAGGCTCCCTGAATTTGCAAACAAGTAAATTAGTGGGAAGAGAATAGTCCTTGTACATTTGAACACAGGCTTAGTACTGGCAGTAGGAAGGGATGAAGGCTGTTGGTTTTACCCATTTTCAAATGATTTTACCCATTTTATTCTTGTGCTTGTGAAAGCATCATTCATTGCCCTGCTGCTTGGGATGATGGTTTGCTTGGTTAATGGTACTTCAAACCTAGATTTTGCAGGTGGGAAATAGTTTGGAATCAGTGAGAGAACACATTACATACAAAATGCATCTAATGAAAATAGGTACACCATATGTAATGTTAGATTTCTGTTCTGCAGTGACTCTTGCTCTGGTCCTTTTAGCCAGAAAGAGATTCCTTGGTATGGCATCAAATGAGCCTGCTGAACTTGCCAATGTAGTAAGCTAAGAAAATTTCACAAGAACTGCTAAAAGGAAGTCAAGTTGCTCAGTATATGTTGATGGCAGATGGAAGGTGGTGTTCTCCCATCTGCATAAATGAAATATAAGTTCTGTTGGCCAACTTTGTTTATATCTGGCTGGCTGGCTGAAGTATTAAGGAGGGGGTTCAAACAATGGACCTGTTCACCTAACTAGTTTTCTTCCATTTGCTGTAGTCATTAACAAGAACTTTAAAAGTATAAATAATGCATGCCCCAAAGTCTAATTTTGATACAGCAATTACTTCCTTTTATACTTGCCCTTTAAAAGCCCCCTCATGCTACTCCATGTAATTCATTACACTCACTCCTTAAAGAGTGTTTGTAACTGGGTTTTTTTTAATAGTGTGGTTTTCAGTTGATGTTCTCTCGTAGCTCAGCTGAAAAGTTATTTAATAAAAGAAGGTAATGCATAATAGACCTTCTGCTGCTTAAAGAAATTTAAGTAAGCTTTTCTCCCCATGAAAGTTGTTGCCAGCTGTGTCTAGAGGTGCAGCAATACGAGTAATTTGTGCACCACTGAATGAAAATGTGACTCTTTAAAGCATTTGTTTCTGTATTCAGAGCTCAGTGATGCTCTGTGGTACTGCAATCGCAGCTCATAACTTGTGCTTTTAAGCCTCAGAAGAAATTGATTGTAAGTACAGATGATCTGGAGAAGCTGTTCCTGGCAGATGTCAGAATTGCTTAAAAACCTTTCACAAATTAGATGCTGAAATTACAGCAAATGGAAGTAAATGTTCTAAATGTGGTTTATGCCACACATTCAGAAATCTAAAAACCCTACATGAATTGCAGTTTCTACATGGAAATGTTTGGTTTCTACATAAATACCTGAACCTGCTGCTTTGTGGCCTTAAATAGCTCATGAAGCAGCTCATGATTCATGAAGCTTTTTAATTCTGCCTTGTTTTCTTAAGAAAAGGCAAAAGCTGTAAACCTTCAGTGTTTTGCCTTCCAGAATGAACTTTTGGAAGGTGTGCAATGGGATAAATTCGGTGTCATTTTGTACTTCTCAAAGCCTATTAGTATTTTGTTGCATTTTCTTTCTTTCCCTTGGTTTTCTTGAACAGGTTCAAATACACTTCTGCTGAAGTCTTGAAGGCCTCATAAGTGGCCAGAATGGAGTTACAGTGAATGGTATTAAGGTTTTAAACTTCAGCAGTCTCATTTTTCAGATTTACAAAGATGTATGTGGAAACTTTTTTTGAATAAGTTGAAGCAGTTTTGATAAAATCTGTTCTGATGCTTCTGAAGTGCTTGTTTTACCAGGCTTTGCTTTTGTTGATGGGCCCTCAGACAAATGTGAAGTTTTTAGAGTTAATTGTGTTACTTACTGCAAGCAGATTGTTTCTAAAATGATAGTTTGTAGGACAGTCATTTATCATAATTCCCTTGACACTTGCCCTACAAATACTAGTTACTGCAAAATATCATCTTAGGAGAACTGTTCCAACTTCCTTTCCTTTTAGTGAGCTTGTTTATTCCATGAGCATACTTGTGGATAAGTGATGTTGAAATTATATAAAACCAATAAAATGTCTTTCCTAGTTGATGTATTATATTCAAAATACTAAAAAACAAAATAAATTTTTATGTGGTCATGGCATAGAATCCTAGATGTTTTTTCCCATTATCCTGTAATGGAATAGATCAGGGGATGTTTGTTAAGATCTCCTTTGAGCTCAACTTAACTAGAGGAATTTCTAGTGTATCTTCTGCCTTGATGATGCTTAAGGTTCTTTGAAAGCATAGCTGAAAGCAAAAATAGAACATTTTAATTGTCTTCTGGTCTGAGATTCTAGGTGGGTTCATTTCCTTTTCTAGGGGTGTGAGCAGTTGCTCATCTTGCAGCTATTGAATGTATGCAAGGCTTGAAAGTAAGTTAGTTGCAACTATAAACAGCTTTTACTTTTTCAAACAGTAAACTTTTATCCTCAGTAAAAGAAAAAAATCAGTCTGAGTTCCTGGCCAAGTTCATCTCCCTTTATATATTTCCTGTTACTTTGAAGGGTGCAAAGGTTCTGATGTGTAACAGTCTGGGGGAACTAAATTACTCTGAAAGTGCAGACATGGTGATATTTCTGAACAAAACAGGTGATAGGTAAATAAAGTTTTTTCCTTTATTTTTTTTCTCAATACCGTCTTCTAGGAAGTTACTGAAGCAGTGGGAGACTTCTCTTAATTTCTTTTTTCCATTTTGTTTTTTTAAGAGAGCTCTAGGAAGAAAGACCTTCAAACAGCTTTTCAGTTTGTTTTGCTTTCCCAATTTTTTTTGCCATATTACTGAAACAAAGGTGAATAATCAAAGAAGTACCAATGGGATTAAGCTACTGCATGAAATAAATGGAGTTTTTCCAGTAAAGGAACACCAAGTGTCCTTGGGTTTGTTCCCTGCTTTCCTCACCCTCTAAGTCCATAACAAAAATACAGGATGGTTTCACGCAGGACATAAATGCCTTGCCTGGGGATGTTTGCTGTAGCTTTGGCTGATGGTTCTTAGTGCAGGGTTCTGCTCTATGAAAGGATCTATCCAAGTGCCTGAGTGAGCCTGTAAATGTGCCCAGACACTTAAAAAGCCTTATCAGATGACATAGTTTATCAAAGATGGGAGGAAAAGAAGATCTTCTTGATTAAAGGTTTCAATCTAAAAGAACCAGCACAGAGATATTTAACATTTTGCTCCCCCCCTTTTCTCTTATGTGCAGATTTGGTTTCGGGCTAGGTAGGTGTTCTAATTCACCGTGGTTTATCAAAAGTGGAGAGACAATGTTGTTTGGCAGTCTCTGTAGCAGGAGAGGAAGCATCTTTTGTTATTGACATCCTTTCTCTTAGCTCTGCTCTTGCTTTTTGCCAGCTGCTCATTGTCTATACTTGCTTATTTAGTATTCACAAGGGATTTTACAAGTTCTTATCAGTTCGTTGCCACAGCACATCATTTCCTCTTGTCATCGGTACTCCCTAAATTGCTGGGGGGAGGATTTGCATTAGGGCTGGTGAGTGGTAAAACACCATTCATGAGCCAGTTGTTCTGCTTCTCTCCTTTGGAGGCACTTTGTAGTAAAGGTCACATTTCTAGTGCTTACTCCTCCATGTCTTTTCTCCCCTTCTTTTTTCTGGGGAGAAGAAAACAATTTTTTATTGCCAAGGCTAAAAATATCCAGCTCTTCAAATACTCTTCTTAAAAGATATAAGGAAGTGCAGCATAAAATTAGCTACAGCTAAAAAAAGGTTGACCACCTCTCTGGGTAGCTGGAGAAGGTTTGATTTGTGTTTTTTACTGGGTTTTCCTTTTAACTGTGCTTTGCTTTTTTCGTCTACAGTTTCTTCCTAATTTCTTTTAATGCTGTCAGAAACATGGGTTAACTAATTAGAGCTCAAGAAAAAGCAGATGCTTTAGGATTTTTTCTGTTTTTGGAAATAAAGATCCATTTGAGAAGTTGAGTTATTTCCGTGCAGTATTGGCCTTGGGACTGGTGCTTCCACCCTGCCTCTTTCTTCATAGCAACTTTAGTCTTCTAATGCAGCACTGTAACAGGGTTATATTGTTAGTTTTAAACCATATCCCTCAAGCCTATCTGCTGAGAAAAAGTAATCAATTTAAGGAATATTGACAGAAACTGTGCTGTCCCTGTCATCCCTTGATGGTCCCTTGTCCCACTAATCAGTAGTGCAAGCTTTGGGGACAGATGACTTTTTTGAAGTGTGATCATAGGACTTCTGGGATTCTGTTTTGAAACAAAATCAGGTGTTAATGCTAGGGTTGAAACAGGAATTCTTTTTATATCTGCCTTTCTGTTTTACTGCAACCCTTACTTGTTTACTAATTCCTTGTTAAATTATCTTTTTACTAGTACTAAATTGGAGGAATCGGTCATCGTTTTTGGTGTGAAGACTTCATCACTGACATCTCTATGTTCATTTGTCATCCTCCAGGAAATAATACAGCTCATCAGTTGCAAGAACTGCTTTGGGTATCCACTGACATTTATTTGGAAAAAAACAACTAAATAAACAAAAAAAACCCCAACAGACAAAACCCAACAAACTTTTTGAAGACTTGTGTCAAATGACGTCAATGGCCAGTTTGTTCTCCTTTACTAGCCCAGCTGTAAAGCGTCTGTTGGGCTGGAAACAAGGAGATGAAGAGGAAAAATGGGCAGAAAAAGCTGTTGATGCTTTGGTAAAAAAGCTGAAAAAGAAAAAGGGTGCTATGGAAGAGCTGGAGAAAGCCTTGAGCAGTCCAGGGCAGCCCAGCAAGTGCGTTACTATCCCCCGCTCCTTGGATGGACGGCTGCAGGTCTCTCACAGGAAAGGCCTTCCCCACGTGATTTACTGTCGTGTGTGGCGCTGGCCGGATCTGCAGAGCCACCATGAGCTGAAGCCATTGGATATTTGTGAATTTCCTTTTGGATCCAAACAAAAGGAAGTCTGCATCAATCCATACCACTACAAGAGGGTGGAGAGCCCAGGTAAAAGCTGAACGGAATCTTTAATAACCATTTAATTATTCACTCCATCTTCCTCCTCCTCTGGTACTGTGCAGCAAATTAAAAGGGGCAGTTTGGGAGAGGAATGTTCAAAGTTTACGTTACTGGTGGGGCTTTAGGGAGGTTTGTGGTCCATTTTGTCCTAGCTGTTTTCTTTGGGATAAATGACAGTTTTCCCACAGACCTCTTAAGCCTGCTGCCCTTGAAGCTAGTAGCAAAGTTCTCCTTTGTTGTAAAATAGAAAGCAGTGATGTGTTTTTTCAGGTTCAGTTTCTTTGAGAAACTTGTTTCAAAATCTCAGTCCTTGCAAGGAAGTTGGTGGCTGCCTTTCAGAGGCTCGCTGTTTAACCGATGTGTGACATGAACTGAGGAGAGGAAAAATAAAATTAATAGAATTCTAGGGTGGTAGAGTTCCCCACATGACTTGGAATTCCCCACATGTTAGGAGACAGCAGAGATGAATAGAACCAAGAAATGTGATCATGTAGGAAGGTATGTGTCAGATGTGTGTCAGGTAAGGAGCTGCCGTGGGAAAGGTGAGGAGGATTGGGATTGCTGTGGGAGAGATGAAGAATGTTGCTCTGGACAGTGTGGTGAGAAGTTGCTTCCCTTGCTCCCCAAAGTGGTTGTAACTCTACTTGACTGTAGTGGTCAAGTGCACTGCTGCAGCACTGGAATTCCAGAGTCCACCAGTCCTGAAGTTAAAATGTCTGGCAGTACAGATTTTGTTTCTCCTCAGTGGAAAGGACAATATGTAACTATATAGTATGACTGTAGCAACAGAGACTGTATTTCCATTTTCTCTGATTTGCTAATGTATGCAGATGTGAATCTTAGTTTGGTTTATTATTTTTTTAAAGAAAAATTTATCTTTGAGTTGTGTGAAATATGTGTGTTTTCTTGCAAGAGTAAAGTTTGAATCTTCCATCAAGCATGATGTAAAAAAATAAAGGAAAGAGGATGGGGTAAAGTCATGCCAGATTCATCCCCTGCTCCTCTTTCCACCCCAGCTCGAGTTGAAATTACCACGATGAGCAGAACAACACATTATTTGTATCTCTTACATCTCAGGTTTTAATCTAAACATCTCTGGGTTTTGTTTGTTTCTTGCAGTTCTACCTCCAGTGTTAGTGCCTAGACATAGCGAATTCAACCCGCAGCACAGTCTGCTGGTTCAGTTCAGGAACCTGAGCCACAACGAGCCCCACATGCCTCACAACGCCACCTTCCCGGACTCCTTCCAGCAGCCCAACAGCACTCCCTTCTCCATCTCACCCAACAGCCCCTACCCCCCTTCTCCAGCCAGCAGCACTTACCCGAGCTCCCCAGCCAGCTCCGGGCCCTCCAGCCCCTTCCAGCTGCCGGGTGAGTACAGCCTGAGTGGCAGGCTAACAAAAATCATTGAAATGTCACACCTTCTTGGGACTGTGACCTCAGGAATTCCTGATATTTGCCATAAATGGCTTTTTCTTTTGCATTTGTGGGATTTTCTTCCTAGTTTTGTCACTGGTCAGGATTAATTGTTACAGTTGTATTTTTCCAACTGTTTTTTGTCATGGATGTAATATTGGTAAGCTATTTTGCACAGCTTCACTATAGAATAACTAATCTATACTTTAGAAGAATATTTAGCAATGAAAAGAAAGCAAATGCAGGATGCTGAACAGGAAGTTTACTGATGTCTTTCACTGAATAAAAACACTTAAAATATGGTGTTTAACTGGACAAAAGTAACATTTTTTGGGGGGAACAGATTGAATTAAACTGTTTCTGTTTAACTGAATTGGGAAATACAGAAGAAACAATTGATAGGGACAAAGGAAAGTCAAGTATTAGTGATTCTGTCTGATTATTGGTGTGGTTTGTAAAACCAGGAATTTAATGGAGTAAAGAGTTTATTTTTCCGCTAGCTCAGTGGCCTAATCTTTGTTCTGTCTGATTGCTCAGTCCCCAGAAGTGTCCCAGTCAGGGGTGTCTGTGTTGGCCGAGTACTGGGATCATCTGTGGGCCATAGTGGGTGTTTCCACACTCAGTGCTGTGCTGATGGAAGAAAACAGATCCACACTTTTGTAATGAACTCAGCCTGCAGGAACACCAAAAAACCCCAAACTGTTCTAGGCCTTTGTTATACTAAGCAAATAGTATAACATAGTGCTTTATTTTTGAACACTGAGAGGAGGGTAGGCAAGAAAGCTCATGTTTGTTTCACAAAAAGGGAGAAGCAGTCATCTTGCCCAAATGCAGGAGTGCAGGTAATAAAGAAAAAAAAATGCAGAAAGAAAAAAGTGCATCTCTTAATGTTTTCAAATTTCCAATCTTGTTATTGGTCCCATAGATAAAATTTCAGCTATTGAAGGAGTTTACTGTAAGGACAGCTGGCTGTGTTCAGATTTCTTTGAAAATGAGGCCAGATTTTTTAACATCTTGTTCAGGAATATTTTGGTGTGTTTACAGCTGTAGAATGTATAAATACTCTAAATTGTTGAAGTTTATTCTTATTTTTTTCATGTTTGTAGCTGATACTCCACCTCCTGCATATATGCCCCCTGATGAGCAAATGGGGCAGGATAATTCACAGTCCATGGACACAAGCAATACAATGATCCCTCAAATCATGCCAAATATATCTACCAGAGGTAAGTTGTATAGTCTGGTGTAAAATTACATAGTTTGGCTTCTTGGAACTCATGACCAAACTGAATGAATAACTTCAAATGGACCAGTAAATCTTGCTGGTAGGTAGGAACAGTCCTCCTAGGCAAACTGGGGCTGAAAGAGACATAATAGAGCATAAAACTTGCCTTGCTTATTTTTATTTTCATCTTTTCCTTTTAAAGCCTCAGGTGCATAATGTGGCTTACAGTGAGTTGAACTCCTTTCATTTCTTTTCTGCTACCATTGTCTGTTGCTGGAATAACATTTGCACAAAGGCTCTGAAAATTGAGTCCCTAGTTATAACAGATTTTTTAGAAGTGGGCAGAAGAGTTATGTTTTACCTGCTATCACATAGTCTTGTGTGTGTGTGTGTGTGTGTGTAAGGTTGTTTTTGTTCAATATCGAGCTTAAAATTGGAAAATAATCTTAAAATCAACAGGCCAGCTAAAATGCATGAAGGTCAAAAACAATGAGATTATAATCAGGACACTTCTTGCCCATCATAATTGTTCATTAAGATTTTACGTAGCTGTTGGTGTTTTGGAAGGTCTGCTTGACAGTTGTAGCTTACGTAAACTGTGACTTCCATTTGCTTTTCAGATGTTCAGCCCGTTGCCTATGAGGAGCCCAAACACTGGTGTTCCATTGTGTATTATGAGTTAAATAACCGTGTTGGGGAGGCTTTCCATGCATCTTCCACAAGTGTCTTAGTAGATGGGTTTACAGATCCCTCCAATAACAAGAACAGGTTCTGCTTAGGTTTGCTCTCCAACGTTAATCGCAACTCAACGATCGAGAACACTCGGCGGCACATTGGCAAAGGTAAAACTGAGTTGTCTTACTCATGAATAAGAAACCAAGTCCCTGGTTTTATTTCAGCTTCTTTATACTGCAGGGGTGGTTTTTCTCAGATGAGAATGCTGGAGGTAATCTGAGATGTGATACATTATCTATCTCTGCAGTACCAGAAAACAACTTAAGTTAGGCATGGTTGGATTCTAATTAGTCAGGAATTGCATGCATTTTTCTTTGTCACTAATTAAAAAGACTAAATATTACCCCTTCCTTACCAAACTAGATTGCCATTGGGGCTTGCTTGTTAGGGTAAATGATGTGTAGTGGTCTGTGTTTCAGCAGCAAGAAACATTACAGGATATGCCATTCTACATTATATCTACTTCTTAAATCAAATTCTCCATATACCTTTACAGTATGTCAGGGATTTTTTTGTTTTGTTTTGTTGTTGTAAGGTATTACCTGCTGTCTACAGTACGTTCAAATATCTCGGTGAGTTGGCAGCAGGACTTTGAAGTGCTAATGCAAAACTGCAAGGGCTTATTTGTCTGAGTGAATCCATGGGGCGTGGATGTGTGTGGGAGGGATTCCTGGAGACAGCAGGTTTTGCAAGATCTTCTAGTTTTCCTGTGCTGTTTTGGCTGATAGTACATAGAGATGCACAGTTTTCATCTTTGATGGAATGTGCCTGGATTATCTTAAATTGTAGAACACTTTTTTGGAATTTTTTTTTTGTGATTAACTCAGTCCTGAGAAGAGAACCCGGTTTCTCTTGCACATGTTTGAAGCTTTTTTTCCACCTAAGAGCATTTGGTAAAGTTGATCTTGAGTTTTGATTGATGAAAATTCACCCTGTCCCATAACATTCTTTCAATGAGAAACTACTATAAATATGACAAAATTTTACAGATAATTTGCTGACCAGAGGTTTTATATGTATCTGTTGGAAACTTGGCTCTGCAATGCAGGTGTCCAAAAAAATTTCTAAGTAATATTACCAAGGGGAACAAGTGATTTGTGGAGCGTGGGTGGTTTGTCAGGCTCTTTTGTTTTGGCTCACCCCTTTTGATGGTATTGGCAGAGAAATCTTGTGCATCTGCCTAAGGTCAGAAGTGCAATCAGAACCCATCATCATGCTGTAGAATAGTAATGAGCTTTAAAAGTCTGCATCTCTAATTGTAATTATTGAACTTACACTTTGCTTTATGGTAACTGTTCTGCCTACAATTAAGGTTGTTTAGGGATAAAATACTGTTTATTTATGCCTTTTGCTTGAAAGGTTTTGAGGTTTTGCCTCCTTAGAATGACCCAATCCTACATGCTAAGGTTTTTTACTGTAGCTAGCAAGTGGTGGTCACTGTCTTTTTAAATAAACAGAGTTGTGTTGTGAAAATGCCTTCTTGCCCACCCCAGATTCTCTGACAGCTGCTTGTAGTTGTTGAAGCCAACAGTTCCTCTGTAACCTCCATCCTACCTTAGTCCCAAGTGGGTCTAGCAATGTTCACAGCAGTTGCTGCTGTCTGAAAGATTAACTTGCATCTGCTGACTTGCTGCAGCCTCCTGTGGCTCACCACAGGACAGTCCATAGTGGATTCCCAGGGTATTGCAGGGAAGACTTAAACAGAGCTATATCCCAACCATGTATAAACTGGGATAGGGAAAGGGGTGCAGGTGTCTCAGTGAAGCAGCAGTGAGCACCTGAGTTTGGGTGCTGAAGGGATGGGCAGCTTTTGTATATTAATTTTTAGTCAGTAATAATGTTGTATAGACTTCAAAACATGCACAGCTGAACGCAGACAGTTGTGATAAATCCAAGGGCTTTGTTGATGTTAAGGTTTGTAAAGCCTGATGGTAATTAAGTGGAGCAACTAGTTGGACTTACCTGTCCTTAGCTTGATAAAATGTACTGAAAATCAGAGCAGACTGTGGATATACCTTGTCATTCATGTCCATCACCAACCCTTCTCCCAGGACACACCTATTTCTATTCTACTTGGCATAGGCAGAAGTTGCCAGGTGTACAAAACTGGAGTTTTAAAATCCACATAAATTCTCTAGAAAAATAGCTTGAAATAGCAGTTGAAATGTGGCAGTAATTTTCTCATTCTCTTCTGTAATTGATTGGAGAAGGACATCTAGTGGCTGATGTATCATGAGCCTGCTGTGCTGAAATGAGACAGTGCATTATAGTGCAAGCAAAAGCTTTTCTGAAAACCTCCTCAGGCAGAAATTTACTTTTTTTCCCACTAAAGTAGAATTTACGATAACTACCGAAATCGGAGACAACAAAGTAATTTGAAATGTTCTTATCTTTGTTTTTAAGGAGTTCATCTCTACTATGTTGGTGGAGAAGTCTATGCTGAGTGTTTAAGCGATAGCAGCATCTTTGTACAGAGCAGGAACTGCAACTACCACCATGGCTTTCATCCAACAACTGTTTGCAAGATTCCCAGTGGATGCAGTCTGAAAATTTTTAACAATCAGGAGTTTGCTCAGCTTTTAGCTCAGTCTGTCAACCATGGATTTGAAGCAGTATATGAGCTCACCAAAATGTGCACCATTCGCATGAGTTTTGTAAAGGTGAGTTATCCTGAGGCTGTTTAAGTTCATTGTGGGTTTGGGTATTTAGTAGTAATTCCATTAGCACTGTAGCAAAGCTTTTCTGGCCTGATGTGGTTCCTTTCAATGATAAGTATATTTAAAGTGATTAATTAGGGAGAAGGAAATCAGTGCAAGGAAGGAAAAGCACAGATTGCTGTATTGAATGTTGGCTGTGTATTCAGTTACTTCAGTATTCAGGACAGGAATTTATTCATTATGTTTGCAGTAATTTTGTTAAAGGAGATTTAAGTTCATGCTCTGAATTTGAAGGAGTAAAGTGAATAACAAGTCCACTAAAAGAATGTGAGTAGAGAAAGGAGCATAATTATTGAAGAAAATTTTCAGCTTCTTCAAACTGGTTATTAGTTTAAAACAGTCCCTGGTGATGGAAAAAAGACATGATTTGAGTTTCTGAAGTCAAGCTGTGCTGTTATTCTCCCAGGAGTGTTTTGTGAGCGTTGTTTAACCAGGATATTGTCTTTCTCAGGTTTAGTGTGGAGCCCAAACTTGGGCTTTCCAGGCATTTTGTTTGCATCTTGTCCAAAAGATGTCTCATTAGTTGTGTCAGTTATGACAAATATTGCTCAGTTTGAGAGTGTGGAGGAGAGGGGAGCAGGAGGTTCAAAGAGCAGAGAGATGTGGCCGTGACCAGCAATCCTCCTCAGGTCAGCAGGGGCTCCACAGCAGCCTGTACACGCATGACTTGATTCAAGCTTCCAGGTGCAGCTTCCCTCCTGCTCCTTCCCAGCCTTGGGTTTGTTCCTTTACATCAGTGTTACTAGACTGAATTACCTTCAGATACATATCTTGAGATAATGATTTCCTGCTCTTGTTAGTAGTTCTTTTAAAAGACAAGCATGTCCTCAAATTGATCAGCACCACTTTGTTCATTTTCTAGGGCTGGGGAGCTGAGTATCACCGGCAGGATGTCACGAGCACCCCGTGCTGGATAGAAATTCATCTTCATGGACCCCTCCAGTGGCTGGATAAAGTACTTACACAAATGGGTTCTCCTCTTAATCCCATCTCATCTGTTTCATAGTGCTGAAATCCCATCTTCAGCCTTATTTTTAGAGAACTTACTCTAACTCTAGAGAAACTTCCAGTGGATACTGTGAGCTGTATGGAGAATGGATCTTATGATTTAACTTTTTTTTTTTTTTAGATCCCTTTGTGACCAATTCCATTGTGTATAGCTAATCAGTTTTACATTTCAAATTGTTCTTTTGATGCTTAAGTGACAGTTGAGCCCTAAGGGAAAAAATAGTCTATTGAAAAATTCAGAACACTTTTCCCCTTCTTCCCCTTAAAACTTAAACAGACAAATGTCTTAACTGGAAAACCTTTTTGTCCTGTAGGGACAAGGATTAATGAAGACTGACTTCAGAAAATAAATACATACCATAATTTGGGATTTTTTAATGTTTATGAAACTGTTTGAACATGTGCAGCTCCAGCTTGCAAGCTATATTTTTAGCACAGTGTTTTAATATCTTAAGGTTGACATCTGTCATAAGCAAAATTAGACTTTATTATGGCTAATTTGCCTCAGATTGAACAATGTGATTTTTTTTTTAAGTGTACACAGGAAATATACTTTTTACAAATATTGGAGTGCTGTAAAAACACTTGTATTTTCTATTGGAAAATGCTGTCATAAACACATTGTATATTAATGCAGAATAGCAGTTCTTAGCCTTTTCCCACTTTGGTTTTGTAATATCTCTTTTAACCACCATTTAAAATAGTAATTGATCCAAGGTAAACATCCTACACGTTTCTGGAGTAGTGATTCTTGTTTTGCTTTGATTTACACTCATGCCGTTTGGATTTGGTTGCCAAGGCTATTTCTTTTTAGGTACCTTTCTCTATTTTAACATAAACACTACTATTTGTAAATGGCAATGCTTACTACTTTTTGGAAGGAATAAGTGTTTTGTTTTCTTTTTGGTGTTCTAGCTGTTTATTTTACCTGTCTGGAATTGATCTGTGTTAGGCCTTTTTAGTCTCGCAATAGACATCATGCAGTATTAGTGATTACACTGTATTTAATTCACTTTCAAGTATGAGTTTGAGTCTCTTTGAGGACTGTGAGTGGCTTAGCAAATGAGTAAGTGAATGCAGAAGCTTTTACTTCCAGATCATGTAATTTAATTCAAACCTGTTGGTAATGACCAAAAGTAATCACTTCTTCGCAGCCTGCATGAAACAGTGCTCTTGATCCTGTCCCTGATGGCAGGGGTTCAATCAGAAGACTTGTAACTGTGGTTGGCATCTTTATGGGATTGAAGGACTGTGTTAATATGATGATGGAATTTCTCTCTCACATCTAAAGAATCACAGAACGTTAAGGGTTGGAAGGGACCTTAAAGATCTCCCAGTCCCAATCCCCCCCTTCTATGGGCAGGGACACCTCCCACCAGACCAGGTTGCTCCAGGCCTTCTCCAACCTGGCTTTGAGCACTGCCAGGGTTGGGGCATCCACAGCCTCTCTGGGCAACCTGTGCCAGTGCTTTACCAGCCTCACGGTAAGGAATTTCCTCTGTGTGTCTAAGCTGAATTTGGCTTCCTTCAATTTGGACCTGTTACTCCTTGTCCTATCACTACAGTTCCAGACAAAGAGTCGTCCTCCAGCTTCCCTGTAGCCCCTTCAGATACTGGAAAGTTCCCATGAGGTCTCCACTTAATCTTCCTTCTCCAGGCTGAACAGCCCCAACTTTTCAGCCTCTCTTTGCAGGGGATGTGCTCCAGTCCTCTTACAGCACTGTAACCTCTGGGCTTGCTCCTGAAGTTCCATGTCCTTCTGACACTGCAGAGCCCCGAGCTGTGCTCAGCACTGGGGTCAAACAAGAGCAGAGCAGAGGGGGCAATTCCTCCCTGGCCCTGCTGCCCCCGTTCTGGGGATGCAGCCCAGGACTCTGTTGGCTTTCTGGGCTGTGAGTGCTCAGTGCCAGTTCATGGGGAGCTTTTCACCAGCTCAGGTGAGCTGGTCCCCCCCAGGTCTTTCTCTGCAGGGCTGCTCTCAGGCACTTCTCTGCCCAGCCTGTAGGTGTGCCTGGGATTGCTGGGACCCAGGTGTAGGACGTGGCTCTGTTGAGCTTCATGATGTTTGCATTTGGCAAACTTGGCTAGAGAATTTAAACACTATACTAAACACTAAAATCAGTTACATAACATATGCATATTTCCCTCCTTTATATCATAAAAAAGAAATGGAAAGAAACATGTTAAGAGATTTAGAAGTGAACTATATACAAAATTTTGCATGCAGAAAGACCCTATTGTATTTTTTAACCTCACCTTGCTTTTTTCTCTTTCCTGAACACCTTATCAGAAAAGGGTTCAGTGTTTGAGGGAGAGGCTGAAAACTAATATGCAAATATGTATTAAAAGATGTGTTGCGGTTAATTACTGCAATCCTGAGAAAATGATTTTTTAAACAAGTTCTTGTGTCTTCTGTTGAATGACAGTTTCTCCTCAAATATGGAAATGATGCATCATATGGTACCTAAGTAACAAATGATCTTAAAGGATTAAAATTGTTTACGTGTCATTAAAATGTTTTTTATAAATTGCCTTAAAGGAATAAACTGTAACACTTCTGCAGAACCCTAATGTTCTCTTGTACAGGAATTTCTGTATTGCTGTTTTAGTTTTTTGTGTTTTGTTTTGCTTTTTTAAACAGTTTCTCAAGTATGTTTGAAAACAGATGAGTGCATCTTCAGGAGAAGGGGAGTAACATCATTTACCACTTAGCTTTGGTTTCTTCCCTTTCATTCCTTGGAGCTGCAACCCACAGACAGTTCTTTTGATTGAATAAGATGCCAAGTCAGTTGGCCACAGGATCCAGCTTCTATTTTCTTCTTGAGGCCTGACATTTGTCAAGCTGCTGAATATGTATATTTGACACTACAGAATATTATATTTCTTGACTAGCTTATGTAATAAAGAACATGGCACATTGAATTAAGGAAAGATTGCAGTTGTAGGTACAAGATTTTTTCTTTATCCAAAATGTTTTGCACCTGGCTTCATCTCTGTTCACTTGTATGCTTATATGTGGCCATCTGGATGACTCAAGGACGGGTGCTGCAGTGGGTGTTGTGAGCCAGAGCTGGTGCTTAGTGCTGGTATTGTGGTTACATTGGCTACCCATGCACTGAACCATAATTTCTGCAATAATACCCAGTTAACCCACTTCTGATGCTGTCATTAAGTACTGAAGTGTTCTGGCATTTTTCTGCTTGTGTACATATTCTGGAACTGTAATAGCTGCAGTGCTGGGATATCCTTGTGTCTGCTGGTTTTGGCAGGGCAGGCTTGCAGGAGCAAACCCCGTCAGATTTGTCTGCATTCTACTTCTCTGTTGCTTCCTAGTAGGGCTTTTTAGAAGCTTTCTGGTTAGCAGATTTTGTGAGCTACTGGTTCATGGTGTTGCTAATCCTGTTTTGTTCGTCTTTGCTGCTGATACAAAACTCAGATATGGGTGAATGGATTGGATGGAAAGTTGCTTGGTGCCAAGGATGTGCAAAGTGTAGCAAGAGCAGGGAGTGCTGCTCCTGGTACAGCACATTGTGCAGAAATCACGCCTTGGTCTAGATAGAGGGACGGGGAAATTGGCTCAGCCAGTGGTGTGGTAGTGGCAGATGGAGCCTTTCCAGTGTAGCCCAGCTTAGACTGAATGTTACTCCTCAGTAAAAACTGATTTGGTTTTTGTAGTGTGTTTTCCTCTTTCTGCTTTGCACCAACCCCAGCCCTGACTGGCAGCTTTGGCACTACCAGCAGAGAGCTGGAGCAGACCTGGGCTTTCCTGGGAGTGCTTTTACAGTCCCTGGGGTCACACAGCAGCTTGGCTGCTGCTCCTTGGACACCTGGGCCTTGCTGGCAGTCAGGCAGTGCCTTGTATCACACTCAATAAATGCATTAGGCATGAAGTAGTTGTCCATAAAGGGCTGACACTCGCTTATAGAATCTACAGGACCAAAATAAAACCACCTAGCACAACTGACTGGTGAAAGACAAACCTGACAGAACAGCCCAGCAGGCTAAAGAGTGATGAAACAGCCCAGGTGTTACCATTCAGGATGGAATTGTTTAAAATGTTGGAATTCTTTTAGTTTTGCATGAAATTATGATTTTTTTTCCCCCACAGTGTTACAGTGTGAAAGTTGATTCTTGGGTGTAAGATTGACTTGGATTCTTGCAGTATAACTGTAGAGGACATTAAAATGTGTCAGGCTTCCTCACTAGTCTGAAATAATAACTTTTTCAGGATATTGTTTTTCTTACTCCAAGTGTTGCTGGTGATGGTTTCTGGAAAAGCAAGCAAACAAACAAAAACCAAAAATGAAACCAAACCATTTTCTAAATGTTTTGCTTCAAATCACAAACACCTCACTAAGTTTCTTCTGTAGTTGTGAAGTTTCTGTTGAGGAGGGTTTCCCATTCTGAATTCAAATCAATAGACCAAACCATCAGATTACAACATAATGTTGCTTTCTTGTGCTGCTCCATAAACCTGCTTCTGTGTTTGTTGCAAGCATAACCTTTATGCTTTTGTTTACATTGTAGGAAACACAGTTCTAGCAATGAGGTTTTTTTCATTTAACTCTAAACATCTTTTTATTTTGTTAATTTTAAGATTACTAGGTTTTGCTATGTTATGTTTTTAAAGATATTTTTTGCATACTGCTGCTCATATTTCAATAAACAAAACAAAAACCCCACAGATTCTTCTGATTTCCTTTATCTGTAACTCTGTCTCGAGTATTTGTTTGCAAGGGTTAATTTATCACGTGTAACTTGCTTCTGATGTCTCTCCATGTCCGTATTCCTCCTCACACAAAGGTGATCCTATCATTTTTTAAGTACTTTTCTGTAGCTTTTTGGTGACGTAAAAGCTGCTGTGCTCTCAGAAGCAGAGACTTAAATTATTTCATTATTTCAGGAAATGTGAGAAGAAAGATGGGTCCCCAAAATGTCAACAAACGCAGTGTTCAGGCAGAGCAACGGGATGGGCAAGCTCCCAGTTGTGGGATGCTCTCAGAGGAGGATGGAGCTGGTGGCTTCTCCCTGCGAACTCCGCATGGGCACAGCTGCATTCAGAACCATCCACAACTAAGAGGGTGAAGCCAACAGAATGAAATGTCACAATGATAATAATCCATTGAAAGGGTGACATTGGCTTCAGAGCATCTCACTGCTTTCAGGTGGAAGTGAAAAGTTGCTCTGACCCAGGGGGAGAGTTAGAACCTTCTTCAACAGTTCGCTGCTCCTGATTCAGCAGAGCCCTTAGCCATGGATGTGAAGAGTACAGATGCTCCTCGAAGTGTTACAGGAGCTGCTCATCTTTAGAAAGCAAAGCCAATAATTAAGAATTTCTCTGAATGAGGATCACTGTGCTCCTCACAGCCTCGTGCCCCGGATTCCTGGTGTTCCACTCATCCTTCGTGCTGCAGTGCATTGACTTCCAGGCTGCCTGGAGGGAAAGCCATCAGGAGGGGGAGGCTGCTGCAGGGCTGTGTTCAGAGGCTTTTAAAAGGCACTTTGAGAAAGTGGGATTTGGTTAAAGGTGCAGGGAATGGTGTTTGTGTCAGGGGCAGGATTGTGACTGGCAGAGGGTGAGGGAAAGGGTTGGAGAATCCAGGTGGGACCCCACACACGTCATACATTTAATAAAACAGTTCCAGCAAGTGAAGCAATGCCTGTCAATCCCTCCCTGGTGTGCTTGTGGTTGGGAAGTGGATTTTTTGGTCAGCTTGAATTCTGAGCCTGGTGAAACAATGTTTTCTACACATAGGTTTTGTACTTCAGCTAAAATTGTGGTGGTGCCTCACCTTTGAAAGTGCTCAAAGCCAGATTGGAAGGGGCTTGGAGCGCCTGGCATTGGAAAAGGACCCTGCCCATGGCAGGGGTGTTGGTACTGGATGATCTTTAAGGTCCTTTCCAACCCCAACTGTCCAGGGATTCTACAATTCTGAATATCACTAATAGAACTTTCTTCTGCAATAGAAATCTCGGATATTGATGAGGGCAACAGAGGGCATGGATAAAAGCATTCCCAGAAAATCAGTTAACACTCTCAGCATGACAGGTTCTTCTCTAGTATTACTCCATCCAGGCTGTGGAGGAAAAAGATTATTCTGGAGCTATGCTCAAGTGTTTAAATAAAGAGAGCAAAGCTACAACGTGTGCTCTGTCAGGTTCCGAGGCTTTTGCCAGCAGAAATTCTAGACCAAACTCATGGCTGGTAGCTGAAAACAAGCTGTCATTACTTAAAAATAAATAAGATGCCTGGTTTGATAAAACTTGATTTATTCAAAAAGGGCTGAGAGAAGTACACTTGCATTTATTGTTGCTTTCTGCATTAGAGTAACTACTTGAAATTACACCAGTTAAATTTGGTTCAGAGGAAATATTGGCCACATATCAAGGAATAAAATATTGAAATCTGTTATGTAGTAGTTCAGCTTATTTGAGCAAAATAAAACATGGTAACAAAGACAATGACATGGAAGTGTTATGAACTGTGCAATTTTTGGGTAAAAAAAAGAAAAAGCTTGCAAACAGACTTCCATATATACACATTTTGTCTGTGTTCTCGAGTGCAAGCCTGCGTGTGTAATGGCATTGTAAAATCTCCTCATTTGGATGGAATAAGTTATGTACACATATATACACACAGCTGCTCTGGTGTACTCTGCAGGTCAAGAACAAGGTTAGGAGCAGCATCTGACACCACTTTGAACCCCATTTCAGATGATCCAATACCCAAAACTGCAGCAAAAATAGGATTTAGGACTGTGTTTCTGGATAGCTGCAATTCTCCTGTATGTTGAGCTAGTTGATTAAGAAAGAAAGAAAGAAAGAAAGCCTTTTGCCCACTTTTTGTGGGAATTATGGACACTCTTTCATGCAGCTTGATCTGGCATTGTGCTGTAACTGCAAATTTACAAGAAATCAGCATCTACAAAATAGCTTGTCAGCTACCAGTGTTAAGCAGAAGGGTTTTTTGTTTTAATTTTAGAACAAAATCAGATAGTCAGTAATTTGAAATGATGGGGGTTACCAGTGACCAGTGTTGAATCAAGCTGTTGCCATATTGATAATTCATGCTTCTAATTGGGCTAGGTTTAGATGAAGAGCAGAGAGTGGGGATACTGTACAGTAAAGAAACTGCTCCTATAAAGCTGTTTTTTATGGCTTTCAGAACTTACCCACTTTGTGTGGCAAACTTGGAGCACTCTGCTCACCCTTTTCACTAGTTTGCATAATATTAAATATATTCATTTCCTTTCCCCACTTCTCCCCATCCTGATTATTTTGGTTTCATGCTGTGGCAAATAATTTCCTTTGCAGCTATGAAAGTTGAAAATAAATTCAGTAGGTAATAAGTGTTTCACATAAGTAGTAACTTAAGACTTGATCGATGACGCATTCAAACATCAAAAACACCCTTAAGAGAATGACAATCAAAAGCCTAAATAAACATTTTTCATTTTCTCCTCCTGCCTGGCAGGCCTCCCACGGCATCACCATGCAGTTCCCGCAGCAGTTGGGAGGAACAGGTCTGGAAAGTAAACTCATCTCAGTGTGGAGCTGCTAGGTAAATACACTGGGTTTTTTTACATTTGATGCTTGGTTTTATAAGCATGGGGGAACAAGCTCCACCAGATGCCTGAATCAGAGATTGTTGTTAATACAATTATCCTGGACACTCAATGAGTGGATGATGACATTTGCATACACACAGAGCTTAATCTGGAATCATGGGGCAATTTTTTGCAGAAACTGTATAAATGTGCTAAAGCATTCTCTTCAGTTCAGAACAGAGCTTTTTATTTACAGCTACTCAAGTTGGCATACAGCATAATTTTCAGCAATCTCCTCCTGCCCATGACTCTAAAGGGGGTCACATCCATGCACTGGCACATGGCACTAACTCCTTATTGCACGGGGTTTGTGGTGCCTGCTCCTGCTGGAATGAGAAGTGTCAGACAGCTTGTGTCCTCCACGGGTTCCTCGCCTCCCTGAGCGATCTGTCGTAAGGAAGAGTAGCAAAAAAAGAGTTTTTCAGCTGGCAGTTTATGAAGAACACAATGAATGTCACAGTCAAGAACAGAAAGAAAAACAGAATGATGTAAGTCACCAGGTCTGGCTTATTTATTTCCCCTTCTTTTAACACCCTGGCTGTCGACATGTAGAGAGCGGAGGAGCTCACGGGTCTCGGGGTGCTGCTCAGGTAGGGCGTGTTGGTCTGAATCATTAGGTGAGCTTCAGTGGCACTGGTTGAATTGAGCAATTCACTATACATGTTCTTGCTTAAATTTCCCCCACAGCAGAAGTAAAAACAGGAGGGCAAATGCAGTCAGTCTTTGGCATAGGAAAGAAATAACGTTCCTGCTTGTAAAAGGCTGCAACCCGGCCGCATGTTGTCTAAAACAAATTAATTCACTCGCATGGCTCAATGACTTTCTTTTAAATCTTCTTGGCTCATATTTACAGCATTTATCCACAAATATTAGTCAAAAGTGATACAGGTACCTCGTGTCCTGGCCCTTGTTACCCCAGCACGCCTCGCTGGGGGAGATGCGCTGGCTCATCTGCTGCTCGGCCGGGATGCGCCGGGAGCTCCGGGGATGCGCCGGGAGCTCCGGGGATGTGCCGGGAGCTCCGGGGATGTGCCGGGAGCTCTGGGATGTGCCGGGAGCTCCGGGGATGTGCCGGGAGCTCCGGGGATGTGCCGGGAGCTCTGGGGATGCGCCGGGAGCTCCGGGGATGTGCCGGGAGCTCCGGGGATGCGCCGGGAGCTCCGGGGATGTGCCGGGAGCTCTGGGATGTGCCGGGAGCTCCGGGGATGTGCCGGGAGCTCCGGGGATGTGCCGGGAGCTCCGGGATGTGCCGGGAGCTCCGGGGATGTGCCGGGAGCTCTGGGGATGTGCCGGGAGCTCCGGGATGTGCCGGGAGCTCTGGGGATGTGCCGGGAGCTCTGGGGATGCGCCGGGAGCTCTCGGGATGCTCCGGGAGCCCCGAGAAGTGCCGGGAGCCCCGGGGATGTGCCGGTAGCCCCGTGCCACCGCTCCACCTGCACGGGCTGAGGAAAAGCTCCTCCAGCGCTGGCCCCGGGCAGGGAGCGGCCGCGGCTCGGGCTGGCAGCGCTCAGTGTCCGTCAAGGAGGGGCACCGTGGGTTTCCAGCTGGCTTTCAGAAGTGGGATGCGCACAAAGCCGGGGTTAAAGGCATCCGCGTGGAGAGGCAGGCGCTGCCTGGAGATCGTGCCGGGTTTGCCGTCGCGGCTCTCTGCCTCGGGAGGCTCCGCGCTGCTGAAATCCCGGGGAAGCATTAGTTGACTTTTTTAATCCCACTTACCGGCGCTCTCTGGAGCCGGTGTTAAAACGCTGAGCTTTCTGCTTGAGATTTCCTGGCACTCCTTTCATCGGTCTGAGAAAAATAAATTAAAAAAAAAAAAATTAAAAAAGAGCAATGTCCCTTTGTTCGAGAAAGAAACACCAAAAAAGCTTCCCTGGAAGGGGCTCGGGGCAGTTTTTGGGAGCCTCCTCCTGCGCTGGGCTGAGCCGGGCCGGGGCTGTGCGGGCTCTGTGGCCCCGCGGGAAGGGCAGAGCTGCGCGGAGCTGCCACAGCCCCGCCGCCCGCCTGGCACTGACACCGCGCCAAAGAGGAAAAACAGGGAGAGATCTTCGGAGAAATTCCCGTGAGTGCCTGAGGCTCCGGCTGGAGGTTTTGAGCTGGGGGAGGGTAGCAGAGAATGGGACAAAAAAGAAGAAAATTGCCTCAAAACCTTTCTTTCTTCCTCAGTCCTTTATTGTTTAAATCTAGAGCAATCAATATCTTTTCTTTTTTTCTTTTTTTTTTTTTTCTTCTTTTTACTTCTCTGTGATCCCCAGCACCCTCTCCAGCCTGACAATTAGCATGTTAATTCTTTTTTATTTTTTCAGCAAATTGCTTTATGCTGCTATTAGCTCCTGGCTGCTTGCCAGCTTGCTTTCACAATCTCCCATGCATCAGATAAGCGCTGTTAATACTTTTATTTTAACGCCTTGCAACTTGAAAAACGGGCAGGGGACAGAGCTGGAGGCAAGAGGAGCCAGGAAGAGTAACTGGGCAGAGGAGAGCACCATCTCCAGCCCCAGGGTGCTGATCCCAGCAAATGCCAAAGCTGCTTATGATGAGCTGTTGCAGCCAACAGTGCCAGTGGTTAAACATTTCACTTAGCATAATAAATGTTTCTGCTGAGACAGAGTGAATGAAGAGAAGAGAAATCTTCTGGTCAGCTGGATTTGAATAAAATCAAATCAACACCCTCTGAGGCCCTGGTCAGCATGTCCCTTATGTCCTGCCAAGCTCCAGGTGCTCCAGTTAAACCTCTTGTGCCTCCAGCAGCTTTGCTGGGGTGGTAGAAAGCTGACACAACTCTGCCACATTCTTGTTCACATCCTCCTGCACCCATCCTCAGAAAAGCCATTACTTGTGTGTTTACTTACGAGCCCTGGGGACCCTTTCATCCAGGAGGAGATCTTCCTCTGTGGAAGGTTTTCTTGATTTTTGTTCCTCTCTCTCTCTCTTTCCCCCCTTTTTCAGCCCAAGTGCTCTGACTGCCTCGTGCTGCCCTCCAGGGTGGTGGTGGGGACTTTTCCTGCTGCCCCCAGCTCCTCCTGGAGCCCGTGGAGCCACTGGAGTCACACCTGTTTGCTCTGCGGGTTCAAAGACACCGAGAGACGGGGCTGGGAAAATCACCAGAGCCACTGAGTTTGCAAGAGTCGTGTTGCAATGTCTCCTTTCATGTCTGCTTCAAAGAGGGCAGTCTGTGAGCAGCAGCACGGCGAGGCTGAATCTTCCCAGCACCATCCCATCTCCAGCTCTCTCCTCTCTGAACCGTTTTTGAGTTTAACAAAGCTTTATATCCTTTTTTATTTACTTCCTTTATTGTTTTTGTTAACATATAGGAAAAACAAGAAGGCTTCTGGGGCTGAATCCTACTAATAGTGTGCACAGCCTTAATGTTTTACACACAGGTTCTCTGCCAGTGTTACCAGCTCTGTAATAGGGGGAGATACTCCAAAGGTGCATAGGGATGTTATGGTCACTGATGCATTTCCTCCCTGCACAGAGGTGTGGTGCAGAGGAAAGGGCTCTGCCAGGGGCTCTGCACACACAGGGAGCCCCTCTGAGCATCCTCTTTGCGCCCCTCTTCACAGGCATGCATGCACAACCAGAATCTTCATTTCTTCCCTTTTGCTCCTCCAAGATGCTCTCTCCCATTTTTGGGAGATCCCTGCCTCGGGGGTGCTGTGGTCCAGCTCCAGGGCTGGGGCTGAGGATTGTTCCCAGTGGTCACAGTGCAGCTGTGGGGATAAATCCTTGGGGTGTTTTACAGGCGCTTTGTGAGCACACAGGGAGTTCAGAACTCCTCCTGCTTTTTGGCTGGTGCTCATACAGAAGATGATGAGAAGCCTTGCAATACATCAGATATATTTTCTGTGACACTGTATCCAGGCTTAATCTTAAAACAGCTAAATTACCATAAATAACACCTTAATTGCAAAAATAAGAGTTGATCCTTTCCCTTTGTTCTCCTTAATTTGGAAGAGCATTTAAAGTCCTCAGCTCCTTGTAATTTTTCCTCATTAACTGATTCCTTATTTAGTAGTTTCACTGGATCTGTTTCTTGGTTTTTCAGATTTTTTTAATTCTTTCCCGAGGCTGCCAGCATTTAATGGCTTATTTTGTTAGTTTTTATGTGCACTGGCAGTAGCACTGCAAGGACAAACACAGAGCCTCTGACACTGGCTAGAGTTTAATGATAATAAACCTTGGAATGTTGCAACTTCCTGTCCCATTTAGAAACTGGGTCAGCATCACTGGCCCTGGTGGGGACAATCCTGGGGCTGGAAATGCTTCTGCCTCCTCCTGTGCCCCCCCATCTCTGGGTTTGTCTGCCTCAGCTACATCCAAGAGCAAGAAATTTTGTTCAGATGTGTTGGAGACCCAGCAGAACTTAAGGAATTGGTTGATGGTTGTGGTGACTGTGTGGCAGTTCTGGTCCAAGGTGTGAAATAAATAATGGCATAAACTGTCCAGAGCTGGCAGGAGGGAGAACAGAGCCTGTGACCCTCAGTCCCATCCACTGCTGCTCTCCAGGCTGGCAGGACAAAATCCCTTTTGCTTTAACAACCCTCCAGGGGAGCTCCCACCAAGCACAGCACAGATCTTAGCAGGTGGGATTTGCTGGGCGTTCATCCACACTCTGGGAGGCTGGAGCCTCTCCCCAGCTCCAGCCTGGTAAATAATGCATGATCTCTCTCTCATGTGCTTACGCAACCCCTGCCACGATAAATACCAACCCAGGGAAATGAAAGTGGAAAGAAACATTATCTTTCTCTGTAATGCAACCATTTACAATCTGTGTTATGATCCTTCTGCTCTGCAGAGTGAGCAGCAGTCAGGGGGATGTTTCTATTAGCAGACCAGAATGCAACAAATCACAGGCTGTAACTTTCCAGTGCTGCATAAAAGCAACTTAAAACCACATAAAGGACAGAAAATAAAAATAATATACAAGGATTATTTCCTTTTCTGTTCACTCTAAAGGCAAATACTTATTTCCAGGTGCCTGAGATTCAGATATTTAGGAACATATTTTCAAGTGCAGGGTCATAAAACATAGCACTAAACACCTAATGAGGACATCTTGCCTTTGGTTCTTAAATATGGGGCAGGATGCCTAAAGAAATTGGCTTAAGTGCAGAGAAGCCTTGAAAATGTTTTGTTTCAGAAGAGCTTGTGTGTGTTATTTCAAATTAACTTCTTCCTTTAGGTTTCTCAGGACACGTTTGCACCAGCTAAAGGAGGAGCATTTAGGAAGTTTCCAGAGAAGTCTGAGGCAGTGGGGCTGGAACTGGGTGATCTTAAGGTGGCTTCTAACCCAAACCATTCTGTGATTCTATAAAAGGGAGCCTGTGTGCATTTGGTCAGTGCTGCATACAGATCCTTTGTTCTTCTCCAGGCTGGGAGGAGCCTTGTGGTTCATCCAGGCCCTGGGTGGGCAGTGAGCACCACACACCCCCTGCCATCCCTGTAAGCTTTGCCCCTGCTCCAGTGGAGGTAGGGAAAGGACTCTGGCTGTCGCTGGAGTGGTGGGAGCATCCCAGCCCCCTGCCCTGCCTTCACTGGTCCAGCACTGCAGGAGCTCCACGCAGCTTCCAGGGGGCTCTGCAGGGTGAAAAGCTTCACCCTTGGTGAAAGGTTGTGTGTGGTCATGCATGGATTCCCTGGGTCCTGACAAAAATTGTAATCTCCTCTGTGCAGTCACCTTCTCGGTGCGTTCAGAGGCAAAGCAGAGCTTGAGAGTTTCATACAGCCAGGAGATGTGGGTGGGCATCCAGTGACACTCCTGGGGATGCAGCTTCCACACACGTAGAACACGAGCAGAAGGGTGCTCTGGAAGGAAAAGCAAAAGGTTTAATTGTAGAGGAAGGTTGTCTTTGGTGTCTCCTTTACACTTGAACTGATCTCGAGTGGAACAGCGCTGGTTTGTCAGCTGAGCTGGAACAAAGGGGGCCATGGATGCTGTGCTGGGCCCTGCAGAGAACAGCTCTGGCAGCAGAAAAGCTTCACCAGGGTCAGGGTGGCAGCTCCGTGCTCAGATGGACACAGCAGTGCTGCTCTGGCTGCCTGCATGTGCTGCCTCAGGACCACGACAGCACAAGGACACTCCCGGGGCTGCTCCTGCCCCAGCCTGGGGCTCTCCTGGACAGGGAGGCACATCCAAGCACAGGGGGTGCAGTAACAAGGCTGTGTGCTGTTCACTGGGGCTGTATTCCCAGCGTTTAACCCCACTCACTGGGGGCTGAATTTTAGCCAAGAAAAGAAGGGATGAAGGGTTACAACTCACTACAAGGTTTCACTTTTGAACACGGTTTGCTTCTGGTGTTAGCAGTCTCTCACCAACTTGCAACATGGATAAAAGGCAGTGTCAGTCCCAGCCTGAACAGATACTCTGGGGATCAGAAGGAGATTTGAGCAAGCTGTGGAAAATTGTGCTTCTCATCTCTCTCCTATTCATGTCTCTTCTCAAAAGGATTAGAAGCAGGCTGCTGTACAAAACACATCCCACCTGTGTGTGTGACCCTGCTCCTGCCTGTTCCACTGGAATGCTGCAAAACTTCCTATTTAACTGTAATGTTAACTTCACTGTAGGGAATTCAGATCAGGAGTGGCTGGGGGTCTCAGCATCTCTTGAAAAAGTGCTGAACTCTCAGGTAGAAATCCTCTGGTATCACCCTCCTCCCTACACTAATTTTGCCAGTATCAGGTATTTGGGATGAGCCAAGGATTGTTTGTGAAGCTTCACAGATCATCACAGGGTTGTAATTACCAGAATCTCTCTTTATTTATGGCCTCTTGATGGTACAACTCACCAGTCTGGGGTCAGGAACGTTTCCTCCTCTCTTCCCAAGCCCTGGGCAGGCTCTGTCAGTGGTGGGCAGCTGTGGCTGTGTCTGTCAGGCAGCAGGGATCAGCCTGAGGGGATGGGGTCCCTCTTCCTCTCTGGGTATTGATTTTTGCTCTGTTTTTCTTAGGGTTGATATTAATTGTAAATTCTGAGGGGAGTCAACACCAAGTAATAAGGTGAGTTATTAAACTGGGGTGATCCTAGACATACAGATGGAAGGATTTTTTACAGACCAGGGGTGTTCCTGCCTCCCTGCATGCATGCCAAGCCTGGATATCTCTGGTCATCTTCTGTGCAACAAGATGCCTATTTTGCAATATTTTAGTTTTCAAACTCCTTCTTAGTTTGAAAAACAGACTTAGTAATACTTCCTTACTCTGCAGGGATCCAGGGATTAATCAATAAAGGTGGCAAGGTGCTCTGATGTGGTTAAAACATTAAAAAAAAAAAAAAAAAAAAAAAAAAAAGACTAAAGAACATCTAAAAGAGGGTGGAAGATGAAGCTGAACCCTGGGGGTGATGAAGCTGAAACAAGGTATTGACATTCTCTGGAAAGTTAAACCATCATCCCACTGGAGTATCAGTCTCTCAGTGTGGCTGCCTACTGCTTTCAGACATATTTCTATCTATGACTGTGAAAAAATTAAAGGAAAATTGAACACATCGTTCCCCAGCAGGCCAGGGATTGGGGAGTTTAATTGGTTGTGTGCTGCTTGATAAAGAAAAACAGTTTGGTGATTTCTAATTTGTCATTCAGAAGAGTCTGACTGAAGAAATCACACTGCTTGTTTTTAACTCCGAGGTCTCTTTGGTGTTATGATAGAAACTTCCTCTAAAACAGAGAGAGCACCTGTGAAAACAGAGCCTGCCCATGGCAGGGGATGGTCAGCAGAGACAAGCAGTCTTTCCATGTGCTGAAATCTTGTTTGTGTCCCAAACCAAAGTAAATTGTCTGTAGGATGGCAGAACAAAAACTTTGTTTCAATTTCTTTTTATTAAATTCTTGATTGAGAAAAGCAACCCCTTCCCTCTTTTTCTCCTCTCTAAAAACACCTGCAGATGTACAGGGAATAGGTAAATTCACCATTTCCATTCCTACAGAAGGGCTGATCTGAAAGATTTGTGCTGTTCACTGAAGATATTCTCCAAAAAGGAGACAAAAGGCTCTTGGAGCTGTACATCGGGTTTCTGTCTGTTTATTCCTTGTTCTGTGGTGGAGTCTGAATCCCAGGGAAGGATTTGATACATATTGTCAGCACTTCCTATTTCAGATACATTTTATTATAGAAGTGACAAGGCATTGCCCCTGCCTGAGCAGACCCAGCCTTGAATCAGATGAAATTTTCCCGGTGATGCAGATTTCTGAGTCTCTCCACAAACCTTGGAGCAGCCTCTCCTTCTTCTGTGAGAGCCAGAAGAGAGGGAAGCCCAGCAGGCAGGAGAGGAGGAAAAGGAGCTCTGTGAGAGGGAAGCACTGCCAGCAATGCCTGCAGGAGGGAACCCACCCTTCTTCTTGGCACAGCTCATCCCTGTGAGCCCTCTGCGCCCTCTCCCCGGCTGTGACAGCTCCGTGCCTCTGGCTCTCCCTCCTGAGCCTGTAATTAGCAGTAATCAAGGCAAGGTGCCTGCCCACGCTGTCAGAGGGGATGGCAGCGAGCGTGCTGGAGCAGCCTGAGCTTTGGGAAGCCTTGAGAGATGCTCCATGCCAGGGCCACGCTCATCCACCAGCCTCAGAAGTCATCATTTCCCGAGCTGGGAAATGCCCTTGGCCAAGCTGGTCTGCAGCTTGTGCTTGTCCAATAAATAAAATAAAATTAAAAAAAAAAAAATCTAGAAATAAAATCTATCAGTGTGACAGGGGTTGCTTTAATAACCTAAAATCTTATTGCTTCTAGAGCATCTGCTCCTTCACGGTGCAAGAAAATTGGTTTTAATTTCATTGCCCTCATTTCATGGAAATAAATTTGAAAAACTCAGGCTCTGCTATCAGTTAGGAAACAATATTTTCTTTTTCTCACCTGTAATGGTGCTCATAAAGCTGCATGAAATATAAAGCAAATAGAAATATTTGCAACCAATTTCCCCCATCAGTAAATGAAAAACTTCCCCCAATTTTTCATTTTGCAGAGGAAAGCAGTGTTAACGAGAGATGGTTCTTTTGAGGTGATGGAAGATGTTGTTGCTCAGTCATGTTCCTTGTCTAGGTAGAAGCAGATACATTCCTGTTGTGTTTTAATTAGTTCTAATCCTGTGCAGGTGAGGAGTTGAGTACAGTATTGTTATTAAAATTCATGCTTTATAATCAGAACAGTTAGTACAGACTCTGAGCAAACTAAAGAGCTTTTAACTTTGGTTAATAGTGGAATTACCTAACTCCTGCTATCATTTAACTTACTGCTAAGTTTTTCAGTAGAGAGAAAGGTTGTGATCATGAAGTGAAATTGTTGCATTGAGATCATAAGGAAAAAAGCTGTGATCCTTCTCAAAGGCTACATCAGGCCAGTCATTAATTATTAATGCTCATTAATTATAATAGATTTTCTGCCACAAAATCTCTTTAACTGATCTCTTGAACAGAACTTCAGTAGGGCAGCTGTGACAAATGTAGGAGGATTGCCCCTTTTAAAAGGCTGGGGGTTTCTCTCTTGTGTCATCCATACTGAAACCGAAGCAAAATGACTAATGAAGTTAAGAACCTCATTCTTTAGAAGATCAAAGTCATAAAGCTTTGTTCATTCCCTTTGAGACAAAACTATCAAGTATAGCAAAAAGATTTTTCCCTGTAACTTTTTGTTGCATTTTTAAAACTCCCTAATTGTTCCCCAAGACCATTTTCCTTTGTATTTTGCTATAAACTAATTTGCTGAAGTATCAGGAATCTAAAAAAAGTATCTCTAGCACAAAACATCATATATTCTTAATATATATTCTTCTTAAGAGCAGAAGTAATGCCCTATTCCTCTTCAGCAGAACCCAGCACAGGCTGTTTGGTTTGCAGAGAGCTCTGCTGGCATTCAGCTGCACAAGATCCGTGTTCCTAGAAAAGGAGCAGTAAATTTGGTATTTTTGTTTAGTGTTTATACTTCTCATCTTCTCCTCTGTGAGCTGCTTCCATCTTCTCTTTTTGGGGTTCAGGACTCTTTGCTGAGTTTTTGTAGGGTCAATATCATCTGGACTTCTTTAAATCACCCCTCCCAAGTGTATTTTTGTGTCACCATTGAGTTTTGGGTAATCCTGGAAGGTAGGAAAGGACAGAGATGTTTGACTGCATGGTCACAACACAACTAAATTTGGCTGTGGTTTTTAATCTCTCTTTGACTGCAGTTTTTAACTCCTTCAGTGCCAGGTTGTTCCTAGAGCTGCTGCCATCACTTCCCACTGTCCAGATTTGCATTTGACAGAAATATCCCAGATCTGTGTGGTCCCCACTCTGTAGCCTGGGCGTGCTCATCTCTTCGGTTACAAATTTCTACAGAAGTATTTTTTTCCTTTGATAATTTAGAAAAAAAATCATAGAATGAAAATGTTGCATCAATATTTTTAATGGTTATTTGGAGAATGAAGTGTTTGGACATGTTGAAAATACTGCTGGGCATCTATTTGCATGTGTAGGTGCCTAAATATCTGAGAAAAAACAACCATCTGGTGTCTCTGGACTCAGAGCCTCAGAAAATATGTAGTCTACTCAAACAAAGAGAATTTAGGCACATATATTTCTTTTGATGATTTGCTCAACTCTTTGTATCTCCCTCTCTAATGTGCAGAGGAAGAATCCACAAAAGGCTTTGAAAGGCTCTGATGCCTTTGTACTGTCTGTATGTGTTTTACAGATATTATGGAAAACTAGCAGGAAACCCCATATATTTTATACAAGTATTCTGCTCTCCAATTTCAACATCCCTTAGAACTCTTACTTTATAAAATAAATCATTGCCTACCTGGTACCTAGATAGCATTGCCAATTATTTCGAAGTCAATTAATTTCTGAAATGACTTTGAGCTGCCTCGAATTGCTTCTCCTCCTTAAAGGCTCATTTTCTTCCATCCTGTTCAAGCAGAATTTCAGATTTCATATTTTAACTTCTGTAGAGCTCCTGGGTTGTCTATGAGAGAGAATTTGGCCTCAGCGTGCCAGAACACAAAATACAAACCATTCTGCTGCTCGGAATCAGCCCTGCTTTGTGCACACCTTACCTGGGCAGAAGACAGGAGTATTAGCACCTGAATGCAGATTATTTTCTGATCTGTGCATGGTGTCACTGCTGCAAAGCAACACAAAATCCTGTAATTCTGAGCAGAAGACCATATTTTGCCAGATTTGGGTGGAAGTTCTTGCTGACATCAAGGTAACTCCCAGTGGGTGACTGCCACCAGAAATTGGGGATTTTTTTATGTTTGGTCACAAGATTAAATGGACACTGAGAAACACTGGTTTAAAAAATGCCCCATTCTTAAACATGAGAATTGTTCCAGCTTCCACAGGGCAAAGCCTGGGACAGGAAATTAGTAAAATTATATTAATTTCAATGCTGATTCTTCAAATATAGGGCAACGTCTTGATTCTGAACCTGTTACATGACTTTCTTCCCTCAGTGTTGACAGTATTTAATGCCAAAATTAATGAGATATTCATTGATGCTGGGCCAATTCCCTGACTTGCACATTGTCAATCAGGTAGAAATCCAAATGTTCACCCACTCTCTAAACCATTTGATGTCTCTGACTCCATCAGAGGCACATGACACCTCTTGTGGATCATGTGGAATAAAATCAGGTATTCTTTCCTTTTCACTCTGATGGAAAAGAAAGCACCCCACGATTCTCAACTGTATAATCGTTTCCTATAAAATAAATTACTTTATCTGTCTTAATACTGTCACACTTCTGTTCTCCAGTGATCTACTTCTTCCATCTGTGTGCATAACTGTAATCTTCTCTACACCTACTCTATGTATGCTCAAGTGTCAAAATCCAGCCTCAGTCATTCCTGTCATCAGTCTCTTGTTCCTGATGGGATAGAGGGGAAAACATCACTGCTCCTCAGATTCTTTGGGAGATTTCTGGTCTCACTTTGCAAAGTTTATGTCCGAAATACAGTGTGGCTGAGTTTTGCTTTGGCTTTTGTCACCTGAAATTTTCCACTTACAGAATGATGCTGTATTTTCACTGCTGTGTGTCTTGTTTCCATCCTGACTGATGCTGCAGTGAAGCACAATTTCAGCAGATACCCACATCACCCAAATCTTAGGAAAGTTGACTTGCTGTTTCTTATTGAGTAATTCTGTGTGACTCATCCTTTGTTCTCTGATACAATTTTTTTTCCACTCATTTGCAGAATATTGTTCTGACAATTGAGCTGACTTACTCAAATCACCATCATTTCTGGTGAGGCAGAGCAATCACTTTCCCCTTTCACAAAGCCCTTGTGAGAGAATGAGGTGACCCAAAAGTTGCCACCATCTTGTTTGCCTTAAAATACAGATTACACTTGGTTAAACAAAACAACTGCTGGAAAAATGAAACCCTTGTGGAAGCTGTGCATCTCCATAGCCTGACGTGACAACGCGCCTCTCCCGCTGAGCCATGACCTACTTTGCTCACAGAATGCTCTCATTGCCTTCCCCCCAACACCAGGCTGCAGGAGCCTCAGGAATTCTGCACCTCCAGGTCCCAAGTGTCAGTCACTGACAGCCCTGCACTGTGGATTTCCTTGGGAATCCCTGTATCAGGGCCATGCTGCTTATCTTGTCTCTTGTAAATAAAATAACCCCTCTTCTCGTCCAGCTGTTTGTATCATTTCCTGTCTCTGCTCCAGATTCCAGGTTCCCCTCAGCATCCACCTCTCAAATTCACAGCTGGATAAATTTTGCCATCTCATGAAAGATTCTGATACTTTTTTGGACTGATTTATTTATCAGCCTAATTAAAATGTTTTGCTCTGGTAGTTCAAATTTTTATTTTCCTTTTCCTTTTCTGTTAATGGAAAGGATATTTTTTTCTCTACCCAGTCTATTGTGTGCATCAAAACTTGGTAGGATGCCTGCTCATGGAGAAACAGGAGGCAAGAGTGTAAGCTTTAACAGCTGTGGGAATGACCCACAACATATGGGACATTTGGTAATTATCCAGTCTGTATTATGTAAGACATAATATCTCACAGTTCTGCTAAAACTTGAAAGTAGAGAGAAGGAAAATGATGGCAAATGACTGATTGCAAAGACAAAGATTCTTAACTGTACATTCATATTGTTTGGATCTTAAAAAAACCCTAAAATTTGCTTGTTGAATTCAAGTTTGTTACAGAGCTTTTGAAGAATGTTTATTGATAAAAGAAGAGATCATGAATCACAAATATCCACAGCTGAGAACGATTTACAAATGTATGACTGCAGCAACTGGTTGTGAAATAAAGCCTGTGCTGGGATTTCTCTGCTCCAGTTGGAGCAGGGAAAATTTCTGATGTGTGTCAGAAGACAGAGGGGTAAGCTGTGGACTTTTCAAACCCTCCCACCCCCAGAGCGTGGTATTTGATGTCCAAATGAGGCAGGCATTTATACTTCCAGAGGGTGAAATCATCAGAGCAGAACCAACTTAGAGCAGGGGGAACTGTGAAGTGCTGAATAGATCTCAGTAATGAAAAATTCAGTCTGTCCTGCCAATTATGGATGTTGGGTTGGACACTTGAGGGAAAGACTCTGTGTTGGAAAGGCTATCCAGTCCTGGGATTTCTTCAAGGAATTTCTTTCCCCAAAATGATTCAGTGTTGTCAAGCCTGGTAACATATTGGAAAAGCAGCTCACATGCACAGTGTTTAGGGACCCCAAATGAATTTACAAACTCTCTGGGAACTGGTCCAGTCTGTAATTTCCTCCCTGACACTGGAACTCTGAGTAACATTAAGGAGTCTCACTGCACATTTATCAGCTTGAAATTTGGATATCACTATACTGTTGGGAAGAAGAACTGTTTTATAATAATATATACCATAATTTTTGAAAACATGTGTCTTTGTAATTAAGATGTGTACAGAAGAGGCAGAGTGAAGGCCAAGGTATTTAGAGATCCTGTGTTTGACACTACAGCCCAAATGATGAGTCTTGAAAATTTCCAGTAAGGCATAATCTTCCAAATTTTAAATGCTCAGAAGTTGCCATTTGCAGTAGTTCTCAAACTCTTTGCTTAGTACTTACAAATTTATTTCATATTGTATTTTGCTTACTTATGGTATTGCTTTACTTGGATTTGCTCCCTTGCATATAGAAGAAGCTCTTTGTGCTGTATCTTGTAATCTGTGTACTTGGGTTAATACATCTTTTATTATCCACAGTTCCAGACATTCTCCTGGTGGAGATCAGCAGCTGTGCTTTCTGCAAGCAATGCCTGAATCAAGGATGAAAATTGTCCTCTGAGTTATGAGCAACACACACTGCCCAGCACTGCCCTTCCCCAAGAAACTCCCAGACAGCTGCTGAGAGAACTTTGTAAGAAATAAGTGACAAACACTAAACAACTACTCTGAACTTGCAGGAGCCTCAGGATCTTCCATGGCAGCAGAGCCAAAACTTGATGTTCTGTGCTGTTCTTACCAGTTGGCTGAGGTAAAAATCTGCTGTGATGTGCAAAAATTAAAAAAAGTAGAGGATTCTGGTTTATAGCTGGAACCACAGTCTGCCACTGGAGTGGCTCAGACACTGATTGCCCTCCTCATTTTGAGATGTCCCTTTCTCTGCAGTGGAGTTCATTGATTTCATCAGGGCTACTCACATTCTTAAATACAAACAGTTATAATTGAGGAAGAGAGAATTGTACCTTAATCTCTAGGCTGTTTCAAACCTCTTTGTCCATTGTCTAAAATTTTTATGCCACAAAAGTAAAAAAATTATTTGCATCAAAAATCTTCACCTTAGATAAAAGATTTTAGTTGCTGTTTAAAAAAAGTAATTGACACTACCTCTCAAAATGCTGCAGATTCACTTTTCAGATGTGCAATTTTCATTTTATTGGATTTTTTGACATATGGTTATATAAAAAAATCTAATAGCAAATTCTATCCATTTACACCTTCCAGAAAGCAGTGACTGCAGGAGTTAATGTGGGATTATTTTTAGCATGTATTCAAGTTTATTCATGCTGAAAGGTAGTACTTATCTTTTGTAATTTTAGAGTAGTTATTTGAATAAAAACATGAGTATAGTTCTATTTTAACTGTCATGTGACATCTGGGAACTGGTTCAAACCTCTCTCTCTTGGAGAGGTGGAAATCTCAGCAGTTTTTCTTTCCAACACCTCAGTGGTACACACAATACCTGTGTGTGTATTGAGACCTATGTCTGTAAATAATATGAGTAACAAAATATGAGTAATCTTTTATATGCTGAGAGAACATTATACCAGAAACAATGGAAGCATCTATCGACCAGAGAAAGTGCAATTTTCAGTGTTCTTTGTAGGAAAAGCTTGTTGAAGTTAAATTACCCCTTTGAGTACAAATTCCATGTTAAGCTGTCACTAGAGACACTGTTAGATAAAAATCTGTGGCTGAGTATTTTCCCTCTAGCTGGGTAAATATTTCTGTTAGCCAACTAACTGAGCCCTTTTTCAAGTTCAAGGATGATCTGTGCAGAGGTTACAAGTTTCTCATGTTTTGGGGTCACTCTTTATATAAGTCTTAACTGTTCCTACTCTCTAATGGAATAGTGAAAAACAAGGGGTCTGCAAGTTTGGTGTGTGATTTTGGTGGAAGGATTTGAACAGTTCGTCCAAGAGGACACACAGGGATTTGGCTGGGGCAGGCTAATGCCAAGGCAACAGCAGGGGGTCAGCAAAATTTCACAAGATTTTGTTTGTTCCAAGTTTGATTTACAGGAAGAGGACTATAAACCTCTTACACAGAGATGATTGTGGGTCTGACACTGGGAAAAGCTTTGCAGTAAAAATAATAATTAAGTTAAAATGATAATGAGGTTGTAGTTACTCAATGCCAAATGATCTTTTTGCCTTTGCAGGCCATGCATGATTGTACATTTTGATACTCAAGATAATCTGGGTTGCTCTAACTGTAGGGCCTGCATTGATGGGTCTGTGATGTATCATCCTGCAGAAGAAAATATATCAATATTCACAGAATAATGCCTTTCACAGTCTCTTTCTCAAGCAAACACGCTGTAAAAGCATTTGTGATACTGGGTCTGTTGACAGGGATATTTGAAGAGTAATTTTATGATGTCTTTCTTCTGCTGATCTATATTTCTATTCAGTGCATTTTTAAAATGTTTTCCAGCTCTGAGTGCCAGTGAACCAGCCCTGAATGTGCAGCTTCCCTGGATGATAACCCTGAGGCAGTGTTTGGCACTGCACCCACCCAGCCCAGCCCCTCAGAGGAGAGCAGGTTCATGGCAGTGCTTTTGACATGAGCAATGCACAGAACGAGAGGGGGCTCAGCTCTCATTCCTCTCTTCCCCTCACAGCAGCAGAGAAACACAACAGAGCCATTGCTGTTTCCTCAGGCCATGAGCTGTGTGTGGGGTTGGGGCAGGCACAGCAGAGCTCTGCTCTCACAGGGGATGTTGGATCTCAGCTCCTTCCCAAGGGCTGGACCCATCCCCTGCAGGGATCCCAGCCTCTACAGGTGCTGTGAGATCTTCTCAGCATCTGATCCCCAAGAGATGATGGGGCAGAGTGGGTGACTCCTTCAGCTCCCATAAAATGTGAAACAGCCCTTAATTTCAGCTGGTTGAGCCCACTACTGGCTGCAGATTTGGAGGCAGGGTGGAGAGGAAATAATAATTTCGTTCTTATAAGCTGGTAATTTTCATACCAAGTGTGTGTATCTTCTAATCCTTTGCCTGAATGGAATATTTCCATCACTTGTTATTGGAACTAATTCCAGAAGACTGTAAAGAGTTCCTGAGCTGAGTGATCTATTGTAACTCACTGAGAAAAGACTCAGCAACCTACATGGATACAAAAAGAGCTGAAGTAAAACCTCTTTGTCTCAGTTACAGGTCTTTTCTCTTGAGTTGGGAATTTCTTAGTGAGAGGAAGCTCCAAGAGCTGTTCCCTCCCTCTCAGCATTGCTGCTGCATAAGGAATAAACGTTGGTAAAAGAGTTGTTTAAATGGAGTTATTTTGCATTGGTCCCATCAGTTTTGTTACCATTTCTGGTGAAATTGGTCTGGTGGGAGGTGTCCCTGCCTGAGCAGGGGGTTGGAACAGGATGATCTGTAAGATCCCTTCCAGCCCAAACCATTCTATGATTGTGTTCTTTATCACTTCTCTGGCCTACCCCTCATTTGGAGAGTGGCCCCTTGGGCAGATTGTCCCTGGGAGTGTCAGGATCCAGCCCTCCAAGCTTTGCAGAGGTGGGATTTGCCAAGGAGCCTTGGGCAAGCAGAAGAAACACCTCTGTGCCCAGCTCTCACCCCTGCTGCCAAGTCAGGACCAGCACTGCCCTGGCTGTGGAGAGAAATCACACCAAGATTTCTCCCCTTGCTTTGGGAATACCCACTGGTACAATAATGTGATGGAGTCTAACAATTCTTTGGTGTGAGAAACAGTTGTTCTGTGTTGTGTCTGTCTTCCTTGGGAGGTGTCAGTGCCACCCCTCCTGCCCCTTCAGTGTCCAAAAATGCCCTTTCATCCTGACCAAAAGCATAAAACAAGGGGTCTGTCACTGGTCCACCCTCACCAAGAGCCAGAGAAACACCCCAGTTATCTGAGGAGCTGCATTTTTGATCCTTCCATCTCTTCTCCTGTTCAACCATCCCTCCCCATCACCACCTTGCTGAGAACCCAGCACCCCTCCACGACCTCTGTGGCTGCCCCTTGATCCCAGAGGGAACAGCAGAGCTCAGACACAGCCTGAACATTATTTCTTTACCCCCAGGCCTTCCCCATTTTGTTAATCTCAATTGCATTACTGACTGATAAACTGAGGCTATCTCCTTCCTTGTCTTTCCACCTGCATCCTTTGTGTCCCTCAAGGGCTTCAGCACTGCTCCTGCATCACTTCTCACAGAAATTGCTCTGCATTCAGTTTTTCTGCATTTCTGCAGCAGAGTTTTGGGTGGAATTGCCTAAATCTGGAGAAACACCCCCATGAATCAGAGCCATTATTTCCCTGATGTTTTATTCTTTTGTTTGACTTCCTTTATATATATATTTGGTGGGAAGTGACATGGTGAGACAGATCCAAAAGCCAGTATTGACATGTCCCCGGGGGAAGCCCTGCTGCAGCATGTGACTCAACACACACTGGGCCCTGTCAACCCCTCCACTCCTTGCTGCTGACAATTTTATGTCTGTCAGTGGTGAAAGCAAGGCAGGAGCTTGTCCCTGACCCTGTTACAGAAGTCTTAATACAAAAATTCATCCCAGGTGGGCTCCAAGCACATGGCAATTGGCAGGAGCTGCTGGCAGCTCTGGGGCTTTGGAAACCTGTGTTACACATGCTTGGGGTTTTAGCTTCAAGGAAGCAACAGCCCAACATCTGCTTTTGCAGTGAAAATTATAGTAAGCTGCTGGCAGTGCCAGGGTGTTTCTAAATTGATTCTTGCTCCCTCTGCCTTCTTGTGTGAAATAAATTGGTATAATTTGCTTGTGAATTAACACAAGGTGGCTTTAGAGATACAAAAGGTCTTTGCCAGGCTTAATCCATTTACAGCTCGTGAGCAAATTGTTTAATTAGTGGGAAATATTTATGCTAAGTGCATCTGGAAACTTCAGCCAGGATCTTATTCCAAGCTATGTGGCAGCCCTGGGGAGCCCAGAGTGAGCCCAGGATAAAGGGCCACGGTGGGATGTGGTAGGGAGGACCCCAGAGCAGCAAAGCAGATCTGCAGTGACCTTGCAGGTAGTGCCTTTTCTCACCTCTACAAGAGACCCAAACACCTGAGAAGTTTTAGGGAAAATAGAACTGTTCTCTGTATTCACTTGCCTCTTTGGTAAACTATGGGGAATATGGGGAAAAAGAAATATGGGGAAAAAACTAGCTCTTGTTTTTTTGTAATCTCTGCGTCTGGCTTTATTTATACAATCCATCAAGAGGTATCTCATCAACAACATTATTTAAGCTGAAATAACAGGCTCACTATTAGTCTTAAAAATTCATAAAATAAACAGGTTTTGACATTTAATTTGTTGTAGCCAGTAAAAGAAAAAATTACCGAGCAAACATTACGCAGAAAATATTTAAGCGAAGTAGAAATCAGTGTTCTTTATATGGGAACTTAAACCAGAACCATATATTTTGTGTGTTCTGTTTACTTTTGTGCTGGCTAAGATGAAGTGTGCAGTTTGTATTGTTTGCTTGGGGAATAATTTAAGCATGGCAAAGAATGGAGCATCTGTCGAACAACTCTTTGGTCAGTAAACAGAGTAAGACATTTTTTATTAAACACAGCCCAGCCCTCCCCCTTTCCAGGGGTGGATGAGAACAGTAGGCACAAGAATTATCTCCAGCAGAAGGACCAGGCTGAGCAGGGCAGGAAGAAATGGCTGCTTTGTATCAGACCTATGCAGGCATCAAAATGATTTGCACTGTGAAGAAAAGAAATGAAGGCTAGGGCCAATGCAGCTGAGCTCCAGAAAATGTAATGAATGTCAAATGAGTGAATGCCTGAGGTACCATCCTCCAAAAGAGAGCAGAAGTGGAACTGGGCTGGTGGATAATAGGTTTTCCATTAGTTTACCCAGGCTCATCATTTCACTGGGCTGATTTTGGTACAAAAAGCACAATCATGTCTCGTTTAGAGATCTGCTGTGCACCACTGCCTGCTGAAATCCATGAATGGCCAATGCAGAGAGAGGCCATGCAGGACAAGGTGTTCCTCAGGGGAAACACAAGAACAGACTCAGGAAAGAGCTGGCTGTGGTACCAAAGGGCAGCTTGGGGCTGGTGGGGCTTCACCCTCTCCATCAGACACTGCTTGGAACTGCCTGGCTCCAGTGCTGCCTCCTCCTGCACTGACTCTTGTGCCAGAAAACACCCTGGCCTCAGTATCTGTGATAAATCAAACATCATGGTTATGATTTTAAAAGCATCTTCTTTAAAACTAATGAACTGTTGAGAAATTCCGTTATAAAAACCAGCTAAGACTGATGGAGGTAAAAACACTGCTCTGATTATTTACTTCTGTTTAAATTTCACTAGCTTTTAAAAAATGTTACTCGTGAAAACCACACTCATATAAGTGCTATTCAAAGGAACACTTGGTATAAGCCATGGAATTTTCTATCTTCTCCTGTTTTGCTTTCCCATCCCTCCATTTATTCACCTGCATCTCTCTCTTGCTTCTGACCTGCAGAGATGAGCTCCCAGGGTGAGCTGGGGCTCCTTCCTTTGCTGCCCTGCAAGCAATGAGAAGACATAGTCAAAAGGTGTTTCCACACAGAACAGATACAAAATAATATTTTGGTTATTTCTAACAATGGGTGTGAAACTTCCAAGTTAGGAACAAATTAATTAATGTATTCTTCATTTAGTCTAATGGGAGCTGTGGTACAAACAAGAGAGGTGAGGCTGGGGCGGAGCAGCCTGTGCTGGGAGCCCAGTGTGGAAGAGCAGATGCTGCAGGTTGTGCTGAGAGATTGGATTCAATTTGCTCTTCTGCACTGAGTGCTACAAAACTGGGAGCTGGGTGAGCCAGACCAAAGCAAAGGGGTGGCAGATGGGATGAGGGCAAGGTGATTAATAGAAATCTTCCAAGCAGCCTTGTACTAGCTCTTGCTGCGTGTTCTGGAGTGTGTGATTGTGAGGACCATCTCTGCTTTAGGGGCAAATCTGCCTCTCTGTGGTGGCAGTCCCACTGTGGCCTGCAGAAGCACTTCACTGTCCATATTGCTTACCAAGCTGGAAGGTGAAACTGGAAAAGAAAGGAAAAGAAATTAAAAGAAAGGAAAAGAAAGAGAAAAGGATACACAGGAAAAGAGTCTCCAGCTCCCTGAAGCAGGCTGAGAAAGAGGGACAGGAAAAGAGGAGCTGCAGCAGGAAAACATTAGAGACCCAGACAGGCATAGTGATAGAGACAGACTTTTAGATCAGTAAGAAACTGTGAAGAAAAGCCTGTTCAATAAAAAACCTGCCAACAGGGAACCACGGGGATAGTATCCACTAAATGACATCATTTACCACTCTGCTTGTTAGCACTCATTATGCTTTAGATCCTATTATGTGCTGCTTAATGTGAATCTGGCCCCTGCTGTGTCAGGCATAACACACAAAAAGAGGGCAAAAAATCATTTCTTGCCCCAAGGAGTTCATGGTGGAGTGTAAAGACTATTTCAGTGAAAGGTTGCACTATCAGTTCAGTGCTGGAGGTTCTGGAAGACAGTGAAAGGTGGGCAATATGTTTCTCAGAGTTTTATAATAAAAGCAAATTATATATATGTAAAGTAGAACTTCAAGTTAGCTGAGTGCACTGCAAGAAAACCTTGGAGGTATGGAAGTTTCATTTTGTTGAAGGAAAGTGATTCATTTTAGTGGCATAGGGATGCTGGAGATTTCATTAGATCTTAGATTTTAGTAGGCTACAAATCTCCACTGTTCTAACTCCTGTGGGATTTGGGCTTTCATTTGGAACCCGACAATCCTTGGTAACCACCCTTGCTTTGATATGCTTGCTGCTTCTAAATGAAGAATCTAAAATATCAGCAAGTGATAAGTGCCAGAGAAGAGAAGACTTCAGGCAAAGTCTTGTCATCCAACACGATCTCTTTTTAAACAGTTCCAGGGGGGGTTTACAACACCACTGCAGTCCAAGGGAGCTACAGGAGTCAGCGAGAGGGATGGGCCAGGAGGAGGCTGAAGTCAGCCAAGCCCAGCCCAGCAGTACCCACAGGCTGGCTGAATTTAGGATAAATAAGACTTGTCTTGTCTTTGGTAGGAGGGAGTTTGAGGGTATGATGTTTGTTTTAAGGAAAATTTGTTTGTTTCTATTGTTGTTTTGCAAGGAGCATCATTTCCAGTTAATGGGGATATATTTGATGATAGCAGGGAAGTGAATTTGTGGAGGAATGATTGGCAGCAGATGGTTTGTAGCTACAGAAGGATGCATCCCAAGCCTGAGGTGTCCTTAACTACCCCAAATGACAAAATTATCCTGAGACCCAAGGGAGAGGGGCTTTCTTCTAAATTCATCTGCTGGGATAAATGGGGTTGAGTGTTCTTTGCAAGAATGGCAGGGAAAGAGACAAAGTTCAACAAATTTCAGGGCATGAATTAAACTCCACAAAGCTTTGTCAGGTTTCTCCACATGTAAATGTATGTTTAATTCATATATTTAAATGAACAAATTCAGGAATGTGTAACAACACAGGACTAGGCTCTCCTGGACTCTGCTACCAACTGCTGAAAGGAAATCCAAGCCTTAGGCTCTTCCATTTGCATATCAAATGTATTTTGGAATCGACCTCTGAATGGGTGTGAAAAAGGTGCAAATATTTCAGAGCAGAGGACTTCAATGGGAAATTCACAGAGCACCCTCTGCCTGGTCAGAGGAAAATACCTGCCCAGGCTGAGGCCAGACTAAACCCCAGTGCTTCCCTTAGTCACAGGGATATTGCTGTGACTCAGTTTCCTCAATTTAGGATTAATTGGATTTATTTTGAAGAATGCACCTTTATTCCATAGAACTTACCATATTCCATTTATTTCCAGAAGTCCCCCCTCAGCTGCAGAAATTTCCTTCTTTGTTCCACAGCATTTGACAATAGAAGAGAATTTTCCTCTCTCAACTGGCAGATTAACCATTATAGTTAATGAAAAATACTGTCCAACAAGGTTAAGTCATCCCACTCAGATGGCTTTGACTTTGCCATGCCAATTACTAATTTCCATTAAATTCAAAATATGTTTTATGCTGATAAAGCTTCTTAAAGCATTTTCTCTAAAGCTGTATTAAAGAAAGTGACGCTTACATAAGTCCTTAGGAATACCTAATGTGCCGTGACTTTTGCTATAAATATGTGCCAGTTCATTATTTTCACTGAAGTTCACAAGTGGGTAGGTATTGATTACTTTACAGTTAAAAGGGAAAAATCTTGGTACTTGCACATGGTCTGGATAAGCTTGCAAAGCAATCTGCTGTTTTCAGTCTGGCCAAGTGGGTGGTTATTTTCCTGGATTTCCTACCTTCTGTTTCCTCCTGGGTTTTCATATTTTTTATGCTGGACAGTAATTTGCTGCCTGTAAAAGGAGATTTATTGATAGGATTCAACTAGAAAACTCTTTCCCCCAAGTCTAAATAGGTTTTTCACACCAGGGAAGACCCTTGAAAAATGTGAGGATGAGAGGAACTTTGCAAAAAAAGTGAAGATGGGGTGGGGAGGGAATTTGTGTCCTGGCAGCAGGCCATGGGTAGAGCTGCCCCACAGCAATCCCTCCTCTGTGGGATAGACTGGATTTAATGGATCTATCTGCACAATGGAGCAGCATCTCACACAATTTGTCCAAATTTGTCCTTGTTTGTCTCTGACTTCTCCCTTAAAGCTCCTGCAGCCTCAGGGTGATGGGATGCTGGCTGAGGGTCGCTTTGGGATGTTTGTCCACACAGTTGCACACAACTTAATTAGCCTGTCTGCTAATTGATTCGCTGCTCCTTTCCCTAACAGGCCCAATAGAGCGAGTGCAGGGCTGTCAGTCTGGTGTATTTTGGGCACCTTGGAGCCAGTGCAGCGTGCCTGGCTGCTAATGAAAGTGCTGTCAGCTGAAGGACACCGTGCACGCTGCTCTGGGGATGAGCCATCAGCTCTGGGGCACTTGGGTTTGCTGCTTTGCTTTTCCCTGTCATTTTCTCAAACAGAAATAATTTCCAAGGTCTTGTGCTCTATTTTAAAAGTCTATAAAATCATCTTTCTCTGACAAAAATGATTCAAAAATGTCTACGGTCTTCTCACCTCTTCCATGATTCAAGAGGTTTAGAGCCATGCTGGGTGTGACCTCCAGTTAATCCTGAAATTTCAGAGTGTAATATGTCCTTTATTTCTGAATATCAGAAAGGAAATTGCTAATTAGGGGGAGATCAAGGTCTCTCACACGGGGAACATTTTAAGAAATCAGAAGTGTCATTCCTCTATGACAAATGACACTTAACAACGATGAAATAACATTTCATAGCAGCAGAGGTTATTTGCTGCAAATATTGGAGAAGTCTGGAACTTTGAAGGACTTGAAAATAGGGAAAAGTAAAACATGACTCCTTATTAAAATAAGAGAAGGGTAGGAAGTGAAGAAGATAACTCTGCCACCTCCAAAGTGAAAGATGTCCAAAGACCCACCTGGAACGTCTGAAGGAGCAGCAGAGCTGATGCTGCAGAGCTGCAATTTTTTTACAATAATTTCCATCACCACACATTCCCTCCACTCTGAAATTACCTTCAGGTCACTGAGCCCAGTTCTCTGTGGTAGCTGGGTTAGGCTGAACAGGGAGATGTTAATTTTGGTGAGGAGAAGGAGGACTTAAGGCAAACACTTGTGACACTGATAATTCACATCCTGTTAATTCACATCCTGGCTGTTTCATATAGATTTCTCAGTGGAGACAAGCCCTGGGGATGTGACTTTGATTATCTGAATCAGGCAGCTCCAGATTACCTTAATGTGGTGCTGACTTCATCTGGAGTGCTGGTGCAGGAAGGGTGATTAACCAGGGAGCCGAGATGGGATCAGCTCCAGGTGCTGGGTGAAATGCTGGGGCATTACTTAGTCTGCTTTGAAACTGCACCAGAGCAGACTGGAACAGCAGCATTTGCTCTTGATGGATGAGCCCTAATTTATTTCCACTGCAAGAGGCTTTGGTGATAAGGTTACCCTATAAATAATGTTTCAATTGTAATTTTGTTAAATACCCTTCTCCCGTAGGGAAAAAAAAATAGTTGTTGCCTTCTTTATTATTCCAGGTATTCAGTAACCCATCCTCATGTCCAATGCTATCAGTTATTTAATACAGTATGTCTGTATTTTTGTATAATGTATGAATCTATGTATATATGTATTTATATATATACACGTATATATCTGTGTATATAGATATGTTTATCAGGAGAAAGATAATTCATGGAGGGAGGCTTGATCCAGCCAAGATCTGCACAGGTCCCTCAGAGACAGGGACAGCCACCACAGCTGTACCTGCTGCAAGGTGACATGTGGCACTGTCCCTGTGGGACAGTGTGTGCCATCCTCAGGAATGTGTCATCACAGCGTTTGCTTCTAAGAGGATTTCCTCGGGCTCACAAGGAAGGAGGAGGTGCTTTCTTCCTGACAAGCCATGGGCAAGAAGGGACTGAAATCAGACACCAGAGACAGCAGTGTGGGGAGGGGAAGGCAGAGCCCTGTGTGTGTCCCAGTTTCCAGGGCAGGGTGAAAGCTCAGTGGCTTCAGGCTGTGATCCCTGTCTGAACCTTTTCCTAGAGAGCCTCACATGTGGTTTGGTTTGATGTGGAACAGAAGAAACATGGACAGATGACTTCCCACCCTGACTCCCTGATTTATTCTGCTTCTCTTCACTGGGGCATGGGGGAGTTAAACTCCAGGGCTGCTGCTGACAGCTCCAGTGGCATGGGCAGCAGTGGCTGCTGCTTCCCAGCACTGTCACTCGAGTTCTGTGGGTGCTGGTGCTGGCTGTGGCTTCATGAACAAGGCTCTGACCTTTTCCCAGAGCCTGTCAGCAGCAGGGGCTTCAGCCTGACAGTTCCTGGCTCCCAAACGTTACCTGGTGCCTGGCTGGGGAAAGGCAAGCTGCAAACACAGCCTTGGAAACCCTCCTCCTTCTTTGGGGCAGTGTGGCAGAGTGGCTGCAGGCTTTTCTCTGTTGATTCTTGAGAGTGATGGTTTCCCCAGCAAGTGGCTGGGACCTGACTGGCGTTTGGTTTAAGGTTTATTTTTTAATAGAAATTTGGTACTTGATTTTGAGAGCAACTCATTGTGAAAAACCTGCCTAAATTTTAAAATAATTTTTCTATTACAGAGATTTGTTCTTTTGTAGCTTCACTAGGGATGTGTCAGCAATGATGTCTCAGATCCAGGCTTTTTGTCTTAAAAAAGGAGAAATATTACCATTAAATCGGGATGTAAAAAGTGTGTAATTTAAACAAACTTGGCATGGGGGAAGGATATTTGTTTAAGTCTGTCTTCAACACTTTCTAGACAGGTTAGAAACTTTTCTGCCTGGGAGCAGGTCTGCTGCAGCGTGATGTGAGCTTGCAGCAATTCCTGCCCAAAGCAGCACTGCCTGTTTTACAAGTGGATGTATTACAAACACCGTCTAGAAAAACAGTTTGGAGGGGGGTCACTGGAGGGGTTTCAGCCAGGGTGACACCTGGGGTGGCACGGGGCAGATTTGGTGACACGGGACAGGTTTGGTGACACGGGGCAGGTTTGGTGGCACAGGGCAGGTTTGGTGGCAGAACCCTGCTCATTTCCTGGGCTGGTCCCAGCTCTGGCTGCCCCAGGGCTTGGCCCCATCACAGGGGCTCACACAGCACCTCCCCAGGCCCCAGCTCTGCCAGGCTTGAGGGTAAATCTGGGCAGTCATCTCCCCCATCTCCCCCATCTCCCCATCTCCCCCATCTCCCCCATCTCCCCCATCTCCCCCGGGGGATTTTGGCAGCTGCAGCCCACGGTGCCTTGCAGTGAAGCAAGTCTGTCTGCGTTTCCCAGCTCAGGGCTGTGTCTCCTCTCAGATCAGACTCAGGCAATGAATCCTGGTTCCCCTCAGAGACAAGCACGAAGGGCTGGATGGAGATTTCCACAGGAACACAGGAATGGGCAGCAGCAATTGCTCAGCACCTCAACCAGAAGCCTGCCCACTGCTCAGAGGATGTGGAGATGCACGTGGCATGACAAAGGTCACCAGTGGGAATGTGACAGGGGATGGGAAAAGTGAGGCACTCCAGATACCTGCCCACCACTGGGAACTTACATTAGTGTGTTTATCCAGGCAGAGGGAGAAACAGTATGCTGGCATTAACAGTATTTACTCAATTCTCAGTGTAGAATATTATTTTTATATTTACCTCAAAATGTCCCCTTCCAAACAGTCAAAAAACCTTCATAGGGAAACCAAGGCTATTTTAAGGTCATGTAGCCATAGGACAGGGGGGAGTGACTTCAAACAGAAAGGGAATAGTATTAGGAAGAAATTCTTGCTTGTGAAGATGGTGACAGCCTGGCACAGGGTGCCCAGAGAAGCTGTGGCTGCCCCATCCCTGGAAGTGTCCAAGGCCAGGTTGGATGGGACTTGGAGCAGCCTGGGATGTGGAAGGTGTCCCTGCCCATGCAGGGATTGGAACAAGATGATCTTTGAGGTTCTTTCCTACCCAAACCACTCTGTGCTTCTGCAGTTCTATGAAGTACTGGTACTAAGAGAAGATGCTTGCAGAGGTTAAACAAGTGAGTTGTCCAGCCCTAGAGAGTCAAAGCCAATTCAGTTGGGTCATAATTGATTTTTGTCCATGGAAGAAGTCTGAGACAGACCCTGACAGAGACATTCTGTCCACCCAGACATCAGGGAAGGACATCTTTCAGTCTCAGAGATGTGACTGCACAGGACTCACAGGACTGAGGGCTTGGGCTCCCTGATTCACTGCAGTTATCTAATGGGAAGACTAACGTGAATGTCAGGAAGGGTTCTCAATTATCAGTTTATTTAGGTTAAAAGTGCACTCCTGCCTCTCTGGAGCACTGCTGCAATGAGACACTCACGGAGGAGCAACGTGCACAAATTTTGGTTCAGCAGGTCCCATCATTGCTTAGTTAGAAGCCTGGAAAATCACAGGTTGCAGCAGCAGAATTTCTTAACCTTAACTACAGATGTGCTCAGTAATTACAGTGCTGTTTATGTGCAGAGCCAAGTCTGCTGTGGGACACTTTTCTCGGCTGGAATTAATGAAAGAATCCAGCAGCCCCATTGACTGAGCAAATCAAGAGTCAGTTAAGTGCATTCTGTCAGCAGAAGGTGATTTTAATACTAGGCTGTGGCCTATTATTAATTAAAATAAACATCTATTATTTGGTTTTAAGATTCTTTCCAAGAAGGGAAAATACAGTTTGGAAAGGTTTTCAAAGCTGATTACCTTGCACAGCCCGGACTGTGCTTGAGACAGGCATGAAGAGGATCTGGGAAAGGCAGACAAGGATGAGGAGGAACAAAAGGTGTTGAAATCAATGTCAGAAATTAGAGAAAGAACAGGCAGGGAGGGAACAGAAAAAGAAGCAGAACAAAACCAAAGAAGACAGACAAAATGTGATTGATTGGGAGGGAGGGTGGCAGAAGATGGCTGAGTGACTGGTGGGGGTGACAGCACAGATGTGAGGCTGGGGAGGTGGGTTTGGAGACATTGTCCCTGGGGTCTCTAGGGACGGGCTGGGGAAGCATTTTCCAGGCATGATGTTGGTGTGGTTGCTGCTCTCTGAGGTGCAGGTGGATGAGAGGACCCTGGAGGTCCTCTGGTTGTGCTCAGGCATCCCATGGCCCCCTGTGCCTGCCTGGGGTGGGTGGACATGTCCCCTCACCCAGAGGGACAGCAGGTGGAGATTTTACAGGTCAGATCTTCTCCTGGGTCTCCTGCCAGCTCACACAGGAGGCAGCCAGATGCAGGAAGAGCTTGGAGACTCCTGCCTGACCAACACCATCTCCATCCTGAGCACACAGAGAGCCCAGGGCCAGCTGCAGCATGTGGTGCCAGTGTTCTGCTGTGGTTGTCTGGCAGCAGGTAACAGGTAAGCACATTTCTGCTGGGAGTGGAGTAGAAATCCCTGGCACCTTCATAAAACATATTCATAAAGCATCTGTGTGTGCAGGGCCTGTCAGGGGAGTGCTCCAAACCCTCATCCCTCAGAGGCTTCCTTCACTGAGCAAATGAGCTTTTGTGGTGGCTGCTGTGGTCCTGCAGGGACCTTGTGTCCTCTCCTGTGGCTACAGGAGAGACAAGCCTGCACTCAGCCATAGTTTCTGCTCTCTGTTTAGCTCCCAGCAGAATAAAGAGCTGCTCTTTTATGAGAGGCATAAGGCAGATTTGAGGGCAGAATGGGGAAAATTTAATAGAGCTTCACATCATCTCTGTAGACAAAAAACCAAAACCCAACCCAACAAACAAACAAACAAACAAACAAAACCCAACTCTAAAATCAGACTTTTTCTTATGGCTTGATGCTACACCTATAGAAATCAGAGGTGAATCTACCACTGAAACCATGTTAAATGCTGTTATTGTAATTTTGGATTTTATACTATAATACTTTATAATATATTTTATTATATCAATAATCAAGAGTAGACCATATGTAGAGAGTGCAAGGTCTGTAGGCAAAGAACAATTGTTTTTTCAGTTGATCTGGTATGACCAGAAAATTGTGAGGACTTTTCACCATCTAAGTGCTTGTAAGTAGGAACAGAAGCCTTCAAAATTAAATAGGAATAGAGAACAGCTGTTGAGAGCTTACCTGGATGTGTGTCTTAGACCATGATGGGAGGGAAAGAAGCAGGTATAGTACTGGAGAGCAGTGAGAACAACATCTCCTCATCAAGGATTCCATGTCTTGGGGGTTTTTCTGAAGGTGTCTCAGGCTCCTGGAAACTTTGTGCCTGTTGGCTGGGAGAGACAGGCAAGGAGGGCAATGGGAAGTTCAGGCTTGGCCTTGGCCACCTCTGGACAGTTGAGGTAACCCAGAGGAGGATGCTCTATTTGATGGGATGGGTGTGGGATGGTGCATTGCATGACTCAGGCACAGTCTGGATAGCTGCCTATGCCTGGAGCTGGGCACAAGGTGTCCTGAGAGAGTGAAGGGCTTGGGATGCTCAGGTGGATGCAAGATTGGAGATGCTGTAGCCAGGTGCAGATTTCAAGGACCCACAACCCCAGAATGACAGGATATTTCATGGCTTTCAGCTTCCACCTGCTCACTCTCATTCCTCAACCCCCTGGGACATTTGAGCCCAGGGAATCCCCTGCTGTGTGTGCATCCATGTCACAACTGAGCAAGTTTCCATCATTTTGCACTGCTACACAAAAGCCCTCAGGGATGGATGCCTTGAGATTCCCAGGTGAGTATAGACACAGCCTGAGCCGTGTGGCTCTCGTGTCATTTGATAGATAAATTCCTTAAAAGTATTTAACTTCCATGGGGTTTCTAGTTTTTGGTGTTGAAGCTGATGGGCAACAGTAGCAAAGAGTCACCACAATATCAAATGTGAGATCAGAGATGTGGCATTGCTTATGTGTTCTAAATGAGAGACTACTTTCAGAGCATTTGCTCAGATGTCCTGTTGATGGGGGAATGTTTTCCTTCCTCCTGTTCACTATTTCACACCATAGGGAAATCAATATCTGCTTTCCAAACTGCTGCAGACACTGCCTGCTTTCAAGAAGGTGTTTATGAAAAGATGCTCAGCACCTCCTCCGTGGTTCTCTGCTCTCCTTGAGCAGCAGCACCGTGCAGGATGAGGCCCCATGTTTGCATCAATTTCTGAGTAAACTGCCTCTATAGAAATGGAGCATCTGTTTCTATTAGCAACAGCTGCTTCTACATGTAAGACTGTGTTGGTGCATTTAAACACCTCATTATTAAATTGAGTTTGTGGGTTTGGGAAGTTTGGGGTCTGTATGGAGAGGAAGGGGCTGGCACAGGAGAGAAGGTTACCATCAGTGGGAGAGATGGGAGAGCACAATTCCTACATTCACCTGGGAAAGAGCCAGGCATCCTCTGCAAGCCTGCAATAAAACCTGTTGTGAAACAGAGCATTCTGTCAGCCAGGGATGGAGCAGAGCCGAGCATGGCCGATCCCTGTGCCCTGCCCTTTGTCTTGATCCTCCCAGGCAGCCAGGACAGACTGACACCATGGACAGCAAAGGGGAGAGGCCACGTGGGGAAGCACTCGTGGGGCAGTTCTCGTTCAGCACACCAGGATGCTGCCAGCGTGTCCCTGCAGCTGTCCCCGGCAGGCACAGGGGGATGGAAATGCTCTCTGCCACGGTGACTAGCACAGCATGGGAGGAGCCACAGCCTTCACCTCCCCCTGTCCCAGGTGCTGGCTCAGCACGGACAGGCTGGGATGGGGCTGGAGCTGGGCTGCTCCTTCACTCAGTGAGCTGGGGAGGGAGCCCAGCCCTGCTCTGCCTCCCCAGATCTGCCCCTCTGCCTCCTGCATCCATCAGGAGAGGAAACACCACAGAGGGGCTGGGGTGGAGCGTGCTGGTTGAAAGCAAAACCAGAGAGGGTCTCCAAGTCAGAAATACAATTTAATGGGAGAGGAAAAAATTAAAATAAAATAAAGTAAAAGCAATAGTACAAAAGGCCACTGACAGAGTCAGAACACAGCCTGACACCCTTTTAGTCAGGGTGGTGGTAGCGGTCCAGATGAAGCAGTCTTGTTGAAGCAGTGATCCTGTAGAAAGGTCTGGTAGCTCTTGTCCTCTGGGAATCCAGTGGGTAAGGGCCCCTGTGCTGCCCCAAATCCCAGATTATATCCAGGTGGGAATGCCTGGCTCCTACCCCTGGGCAGAGCATCCCACAATGGACTGATCTCATTCCATGAGTCCTGCAGGGGGTCCTGGATTGCCATTAAACAGAGAGAGCTCCCAGAGGGAGTTACCTGTGAGTCAGGGCAAGGCCTTGATGACTCATTAACAGGAGATATTCCAGATGGAGGGGGCGAGGGAAACACTGCCCCACCTGGTTCCCACAGCTCCTGAAGATGTGGATAGAATAAAAACTTGGGGAAAACATCTTACAGTGTAACCCAGGACAGAGAGGCTGGGACACTGCACAGCAGGAGCAGCTTCAGCAAAGGGCAGCTCTCGTTCACAGAGCGACCAGCCCAGCTACAGGAAAGGCTGGAGAGCAGCCACAAAGCAGCCGGGGAAGTTTTTTTCCTATTTCACTGCAGGGATTTTGTTGCACGTCTCAAGGAGGCTTTTTCATTTCCTTTGGAAAATAGGCTGCAATCACCCGGAGAAACAGCGTGTGACAAGATTAGGGCAGGAATCACCAGTGAGATGAGCATCCAAAGTGAGCCACAGGGTACATGAGCATGTTTCATTAAAGCTGTGAATATTTTGTTCTGCTGTGCTACAGCATTTGTTGAAGTATCAGTATTTTCTCATTGAAGAAAACAAACCCATGAAATTAGAGAATGCACAAGGTGAAAATTACATTGAGGTTCTGAACTTCCTTGTACACAAGCTTTGTCCAATTGGAAATTATCATTTTCTGCCATAGAAACACTAAATTCTTCTGACTCAGAAAGCTGTACTGGGATGACTAAAACTAATCACAGGGTTGTTTGGTGGCTTATAGCAAACCTGAAAACCTGGGCCAAGCTTATAGCAAATTCAGCTAAGTAGATTAACATGTATGAGTGTTGCAAGCTGTCAGTCCCTTGCAGAGGATTTGTATCGGGCACTTTGGACGAGTCCCTCCCGGCTGGCACTGCCTGCTCACTCCAGATTCACTGAGCAGGCAAACTTTCCCCTTCTTCTGGGGCTTTTGTACTTCAGCTGGCTTCCCTGAGAAGGGGGAAGGGAAACACATTTACTATTGCCATGGTTGCAAAATCTGGCATTCCAAAGGCAAATCAGCTCCCTTTGTGTGTTATTGGGTCAGCTGTGATGAAATGAGGGGCAAAGAATGTGTCTGAGCCCTTCAGCTTTTGAATGTTCAATGAAAGAAGCATTTAAATGGCACCAGGAGGTCGCCTGTGATCTTGCTGAAGCAGCTGCAGAAAACGTCTCCACTTGATGCTCACAACTCCTCAGCTGATAACAGCCACTGTCACAGCCAAAGTTGACAAAAATTACATAAAGGCTACGATTTCTGCACAAAATCAGCTGGCTTATTTTAACAACCTTCATTGGTACAATTAGTGACCAAACCCTGCGAGCTGAGCTAGGATGGAAGGGGTGGGATGGGGGAAGGTGTGCAGGCAGTGTCTGCAGCTCCAGCTAACAGCAAACAGCCCTGGGGTTGGGTGGAAGGAGGGCACTCACATAACTTCTTAAATTCCTCCTGGCAAGTCTCCTCTAGAGAAATCTGGCATAACATGGAAGCTTTTAAGGTGTTTTAGTCGTCTTTTAAACAGCACTGTGGTGAATGCCTGAAGAGAGCAGCACCTCTGCTGTTTGGGAAGCAGTGGCAGCTGACTCCTGTGGGTTTCCTGGGTCTCTGAGGTTTGCTCAGCAGGCAGCTTAGGGAATACTTTCTGGTAGGGTTGCTGAAAGATCTTGCTTTTGCATGATGTTAAAAAAATAAGAAAAATTGCACCTCTCATGTACTCTGGCCTTGCTGCTGTTTAAAACTGAATATTTGCTGGTTTTCTCTTCCAGTGCCAATCCTGTGCCTTATTGCTGATTTTTATCAACAGCCCCTCTGATGGATGCTGTTGATGATCTGCCCAGTACAGCAGATGGCAGCCAGGAATACACACTCCTGTGAGCCCCCGATCCAGAAAAACACATCCCGTGGCTGTAGGAGCTCCCAAGGTCAGCAGTGGAGGTGCTGCCCTCCCTGCTGGCTGCCCACACCTTCACCCAGGCTGGGAGCACAGCTAGGATGGTTCCTCCCAGGTATCCATCTCTAATCACCCTCACCTTCCACACTGAGAAGGAACTAATGCTGAAACCTATTTGCCTGGAAATGAGCTTTTCCTGAGCAGCCTAATGCTCTGCTTCTAGGTGAGCTACTATAAATGTGTTTATAATTATTTACCTGATTGCAAGTACTTTCGTAAATGATTTTGTTAGCACTTCACTGGGGCTAAAGGAACATCTGAGGTCACAGCAATGAAAATGTAATGCCACATGGTAATATGATAACACCACCAAAAGGACTGAGCTGAGAGGGATAAACATTGAGATCCCAGTTGTGGGTGTGCAGGTAGGAGCTCTCAGTGCAAGGAACTGCTCGAAAGTGTGGACAAGGGAGGGGCATGGGGAGAAGGGAGATGGTGGGGATGTAGAAAAGAGGAGAATGCAGGACACCAGGAGACCAGGGCCTGTTTTTAGAAGCACTGTCAGGCTATAGGAGTCATGGGCACCCACAGAAAGAAAACATTTTTCTGTAAGTGACTGAATAAGGCTTCCTGGTTTTCCCTTTTTCTCCTAAAATGACATGAGAGTTGCAGGGTAGTTATTGCTGAATAAAGACAGTTTCAGTCTAAGTCTAACTAAGTGAATAAAGACAGTTTCAAATAACCTTGAGTAGACACAATTTTAGCTCACTTTCTTGACTTTTTAGACAGAGCTGACATCTCGTGAGTTTGTAATAGATAAGGATAATAAATTTCAGAGTGAGACTTCAAAAACAACATCTCCTGAGTTTTATTCACCCTGACCTTGGAGCAGGAAAGAGGCAGGGATTCCAACAGAACACAGAGCCCATAGAGGGGAGTTCTGTGCAGCAGGTACAGATATTCAGGGTCACTGGGGGAGGCACAGCCTCTGCAGATGCCTCTCCCAGGTAAGACTGGAGGTTTATCCTCTGTGGGACAATTCAGAGGGACCATGGAAGGTGCAGAGGTGACTTTAACCAGGCAGTGAGGACACTTGGCCTCTGCCCAGGAGTACTTTTGTTTATAAGTCAGTATCCACTTCCCAGGAAAATATTTTTGATGTTGACTTCAGACATCCTCTCTGGGAGACGGCCCATCCTCCTGGCTTGCCCAAGAGACAATAGAAGGAAAACAAGCACAATAGGTGCATGTGCTAAACACTTTAATGAGCACTTCCACACCATTCTCCTGCATTTCCCCACATCCCCATGAGTCAATAAGCACCTCATGCAGCTCTCTAGATAGTGTGCAATAAACTGATGCAGCCACGGACCAGCCCTAACATCAGCTCTCATTCGCTGAATAATTGATGGAGATGTGAACTGATTTTGTGCCGTGTGTATTGTCTCAGTGACTATTCCCACTAATCCTTGTGCCTGTGTAAGCTTCCTAAAACGAGATCATGCCTAAAATATTTCAGATGCAATTATACCCATTTGTACAAGAGGCACTGTGGCAATTTTTGCACATGTGCAAATGCCCAGTTGACTGATCTGCACCTGCAAACAGAAAAGGACCCTTGAATTTGTTGCCCTGTGGCTCTGGAGGATGTGTGTCTCTTGTTTTCTCTGGTTCATGTTGAATAGTAAGTTAATGACAGAGCACAAATCCCCAGTGATTATGCTCTGGTCTCCATTGTCACCCAACAAAATGTCCTCCTGTAGCTCTTTGTGATGGTGCTCTGTGATGTACAGAGCATTCAGTAAGAAGTGCTGTAAGTTCTGTATTAGAAAATGAGCATTTATAGTAGTTACTTGGGACAATTTTATCTCCTGGAGACAGGGCTTTTAAATTATGACTAATACATGGTATCTGGGAGCCTTTCATCTCCAGCTCTCTCTCAGATATTTAGCCCAGATATACTTATATTACTCCCAAACCACTCAGCCTTTCTCTTCCAAAGCACACAGAGAAAATTTTATGATTTATATAAATGGAAAATTATCAGGCTTCAGAAAAATTGTTTATTTTTTAATATTGTTTATATACAACCAGTAAAAGGATCTAGACTGAGGGATGTGGATACCAGAGCCTCATAAAAAGAAAAGACATGAGCAGAGAGGACTTACTTCCCATTCATTTAGACATTAATAAATAATAAATATGGGGCTTTTTTGGGATGAAATTCTGCCTCCATGTCCACAGAGACCAGCTATTTCTATAAAGTTGGTCTGACTCTGAGCTCTGTGTTGGTTGCACCAGCTCAGGACCTGTTCTGATCATTCCTGCCTCTCTGCTGGCTCTGTCTGAAGTTTACCAAGAGCTTTTCAGTTACCTGAGCCTGTAAAATCTCATCTAAGTATCTGATTTCATTTAGTGTTTTCCATCATGCTCTAGGTTATACTCAGTGCTCATTACCTTTGCATGTTTTGGAAGCATGTGACTACAAATATGACTTAGTGTGAGTATTCAGAATGGGGGATTGTTGGGAGTTTTTCAATGAAGTAGCTTTGCAGAAGAAAAAGAGTTCTCAAGCTGTCAATGCAGCACTAAATCCACCAATTGTACTGGGAAAGGGATGCTCAGGGTACTGGAGAGCAGGATACATTTTTCAAACTGTCTCCAGTAAACACTAACTCAACCTTTGCACCTCTGGGTTGGTATCAGAATCAGCTGAACCTATTGGAACAATTTTATTATTAAACCAGGGATTTTAGCCTTAATCTCTCAGACTATACCCGTGCTAATATAATCAGCAATGCTTCTTTGCTCTGGGCACTGCACTCTAGCAATATCCTTTCTCCTCTCCTCTGGGTATTTGTCTTCTTGCAAAGGCAACCCAAGACTGAGGCAAGAGTTTTCTGTCCTCAGTGAGTGCTGTGATGTGCTTGGTGCACTCAGCCCTGCCTGGCCTTGTTGCTTCTGATGCAGGGACCTTCCATTGATTTCTGTTGGGGAAAAAGAAAAAAAATAATTTAAAGGAAGTTCTTCATTTCATCCCTCTGCCAAATTAGACCTTTCTGAATGCTTTTATGGTCAGAAGACTTTGGCAGAATGAGGCTGCTCCTCACTGCACTTTGTAGCTTTAATCACTGTTGTCCCTGTTGTTCATATGATGAACTCCAAACCATAGCTTGGTTGGCAGCTCAGTATCTCTTTAAATCACTACTGATTTCTCCCATGTCATTAATATTTTATTTATGTTGTATTAAATTTCACATCAGTCTCCATGCCAACAGTTCATGCCAGCAGCAATGTCTGACAGAATAATTTAAACCCTCAGACATATGAGCAATTCCTGTTTGGAAAGCACCACAAAGATGGATTAATTTTGTCCTTGTTTTGTAGTGTCAAAGAATCAGGACTGGACATGGAATCAGAGTGGTTTGGGTTGGAAGGGACTTTAAAGATGTCTCATTCCAGCCCTCTGCCATGGGCAGGGACACCTTCCACTATCTCAGTTTGATCTAAGCCCCATCCAACCTGGCCATGAACACTTCCAGGGATGGGGCAGCCACAGCTCCTCTGGGCAGGTTGTGCCAAGGCCTCCCCACCCTCACAGGGAAGAATTTCCTCGTGATATCCAATCTAAACCTGCTCTCCTTCAGTTTGAAGCCATTCCCCCTTGTCCTAGCACTACAAACCCTTGTGAGCAGCCTCTCTCCAGATTTCTTGTAGCACTTTCAGAGACTCAAAGGCCACAAAAAGGCCACCCCAGAGTCCTTCTTCACACTGAACAATCCCAATTCTCTCAGCCTTACGTGTTCCTCCTCTGGCCCATCTCTGTGGAGACACCAACAGGGGCATCCTTCTACACAGGGAGAGTTGAGCACTAACACTCAACCTGGCATCAAATGTCATCTACTACTGACAACAAACCTTAGGGAGAGGCAGAGCCTTTTGCTAGACCAGCTGATAATTCTGGAAAAACAGGTTTTGAATAGAAAATCCTTTCCTCAGGACACTTACAAACTCTTGCTTGTTGAGTTGCTCCATTCTGGCTACACCCCTGTTACTGCTCTCATTCCTGTGTAAATGCAATCCATGGAATTATTGTATTCTTTCCCTGTTTATATAATTTATCTGAACTATAGGTTCCTATTTGCTGGGCTGCTGTCAAGGAAATCTCTTTGATACTGGTCTGGAGATAAAGCCACTGAAAGGGAAAACCAGCAGCCAGCTTCACTCCCCCTTAAACATGTACAGTATAATCTCAGTTTGGATTGATTTATTTATTTGTTGCCATTTCAGCCTTTAGCAGATCTCCAGTAAAGGGCAAGGAATGATTCTCGGTCCCAGAGGTTCAGCAAGAGTGGACAACTCTGTTGGGATGACGTGGCATCCATCCTGTCCTCTCTGGGATGTCACACCAGCACCAAAGAAATGCAAAAACCAATAATAAGAGAGTGAAAAGTTGAGTAGAAATAAAAGAGTACAGAGTAAACTATTCATGTTTGAATAAGAGAAGAGTATGCAAGAGAGTACAGCCAAAAATGGATGGAGTCTCAAGGGAAAGAGCAGCAAAAAAACCAGAGTGTGTTTCTTCATCTTTAACAAAAAATGGATTCAAGGCACCCCTGAAGAATTGCTATTTGAAATGCAAAGTCTGGATAAAATAATGTGTAAATGGGGATAATCTAATGCCACACAGGAAAGATTTGACACAAAACACTTTAGACTCCTGGGGCCTGACAAATTCAAATTTTCTCCCACCATATTCTCAAAATCCCAGATCTGTAAGACTTGGGGAATGCCATTAATCACAGGTGTAGCCAAAGGCAGAGATCCAGCAATCACAACTGCTTTCATGAGCCTCTGCACCAGAGGGGACCAGAGAGAAATGAGTTTACTGGAGGAACTGTGGAGCTAGCACACAGCATCCCAAGGAGCAATTTGTCAATACACAGCACATCTCTGGGAGTGCAGGGGAAGGGAAGAAAGACTCAGGCAATGACTGCAGTTTATGCACATGGCTGTATTGATTTTCTGTGCCAATTAATGCCAGCAAATAATACATCCCTGGAGACCACACAGCACGGACTGTAGGCAAAATTGCCTCTCCTGGGACTGCAGCTGCCTTTGCAGCCTCATGGTATCAACTCCCCTTGTTTGCTTCTGCTTCTTTTATTAAAAATCCATAGTGGGAAAGAGACTGGTGCATCCTCCTGCTCTTGAAATGCAGTTGAGGGAATATCCATCTGTTTCAACAAGCCAAATCTATCCTCTGTCTTGTTATTTCTCTGTTCTGTTCTTTGTGAAATATAATGATTGGTCTTGCTTATTTCTCCCAACTAGCAATTACTTTCGAGATCAAACCACAAGCAGCTCTATAACCTTCTGACAGGGCAGGATTATGAAAGACCTGCACAAGTGTCATGCAGACTCTGCTGTGAAACCTGACAGTTTAAGAGGTTCCATCCTGGTCCAGACAGTGATGATTTTTGATACCCTTTGAAAATATCCTTCCTTTTTTTCTGCTCTGAGAGGTATTGGAGAAACAAATGAAATCTGCCATCCTTTCTGCAGATGGGACAGCATTTGAAGATTCACTGGCTTGGAGGGTGCTAACAGCCATCCTTTACATGTCTTGTCTTGGTTTGATAGGTGCTTGCAGCTGTGGGATCATTGCTATATTTCAGTTTTGTTCTATTATTAGCTATTGGAGGAATATGAGAACACGGCTAGCTTTGTGTTTAACTACTGGTTCCTGCATTTATTGGCACCACCTGGGAGATTAAAGCAGCTGCTGTCACTCTGCAGAGTTATCTTCAAAGCAGGGGAGATATCATGAATACGTGATCAAAGCACCCTCACTTTGTCCCATTGTGCAGTAATTACAGATGGAAACGTTCTCTGAAAAGGCAATTCTCTGGTGAAATAGCAGACAGAAGCTTTGCCCTGATGTGGGAAAGCAAAGCCAGTCATGGAATGACAGAATATCCTCAGCTGGGAGGGAGCCACAAGGATCACTGAGTCCAGTCCTGCCCTGCACAGGACAACCCCAAAGACCTCACCTGTCCCCAGGAGGGCTGTGCAGGCACTCAGAGCTCTGCCAGGCTTGGTGCTGTGGCCCCTGCCCAGCCTGTTCCAGGGCCCAGCCACCCCCTGGGTGAGGATACCCAGCCTAAACCTCCCCTGACAGAGCTCCATGCCAGTCCCTGACACCTCCAGAGGTTCAAACATGGGAAATGCTCCGTGGCTGTGATGGATCCTGGAAGAGGAAACCTCAGCAGGAGAGTCAGCAGTGCTCTCCAGGGCATGGAATACCTGGGGGTAGAAAGATGGTTCCTTATTCACAGTGACCAGAACCACATTTATAGAAAGGCTCTTTCTGTGATCTTTTGGGATAATTTCAGCTCATTCTGGCACAGCTGCTGAGCAAGATCCTGCCTCTCCAGAGGCTGGTTGGGATCTTTTCACCCAAGGAGAACTCTGCACCCAAGGGAAAACATATTTACCTTGAAAACAGCATGGTAATCTGTCCTTTGGAGGAGAATGGGGAGGAACTGCTGGAGTTAGGACTGGGTATGAAATCTGTGGCAGAGCCACTGGCTCATGTTCCTTGCATGTATGGGCAGAAGGGACTCCATAAATAATGCAACAAATGCACAATAAATAATTCAGGCACCACGAGGCTTGGATGAGATACACAAGGACCCCTCCTAGATTTGAAGTGCCTCTCCCTTTCTGCATGGCAGGGTGGCATCAGCCCCTGTGACCTGTGTTGGTGGCATCCTGGACCTGCCACAGCCCATCATGGCTCCAGTGCAGCAAGTGACACACACTGAAAGGCAGCAATGCCAGCAAGGGCCTGAGTGAGCAGTTTGCACTTTAATTTGCATTTCTGTGAAGTGCAGCTCTGTCACGTGGCTGCAGCCCAGTGCAAGGGGACCAGTGCTAGAGGTGTGTGGTGGCTCTGGGTCAGTGAGTTTATGGTGGGTCACCTCTGGGACCTGCATGGGGTTGCAGTTCAAAGTCTGATGATAAGAGGGTGTTGTGGTTAGTGATAAATGTGATCTTCCTCCTTCAGAACTGTGGGAAATACTGAGGGGGATGTGAAGCTGGAGGCCAGGGAGAGAAAAGCAAGACACAGGCAGGAGCTGGATCCCCACCGCCCCTGTGTTCTAACGGAGCCCTCGGAATAATTATGAATAAAGCACTGTTTTCCAAATCACTTTCTAAAATAAACCATCCAGATGGCTGTAAGGGAAGACCTAGTCATCAGTCTGAGTAATGCTTATTTTGAGTACATTAACCATGAAATGTGTACAGTTGTGCTGGATTGTGCACAGTGAGGCTCAAACGGATGCAGGAGCAGGAATGTCACAGTGACAGAGTGGTGGTCCCCACTGTCATTCTGGGCTTGGCCTGTGGGACAGTCCTGAGAGCTGCTTCAGAGTGTCTCACATGTAATGTGTAGAGAGGAAGAATGTTTTTTCTTTCCTACAGCTTTATAGGTTCCTGGATCACTCAGAAATATGTATGAGTGCTAAGAAAAAGTAAATGTTCTCTTTGTCTTTTCTGGGTGAGGTGGACAGGATAGAGACATTTTCTGATAGTCTGTGTGAACAATGTTATTTGGCTTTTCAGCCAGCACTGGGATTCTTGCCCCTCCTTTTCCCCAGGGTGTCCAATTCAAACTTGATAAAAATGAAATCTGAAAAGCAACACTCACACAGAAGGGCAGAACTCTGGTGCTCTGCTAGGGCTGCCTGTGTCTGCTGTAGCACAACAGAGTGAACTCCACATTCACAGAGGCATTTTCCAGCTGTGTGCCCAGGCTAACACCTTGTTTAGTGTTTGTGCTGCAGTGCCTGTAGGTGCAGAGCTGTGCTCGATTGCTTTTGATGTGTGCACCCAGCAGGATGGCTTCCAGCAGCATCTCTGCCTAAGTGGGGAGGAATTGTCACTGGCTCTGCTGGAATTGTCACTGAGTGAGGAACTCTGTAGGGTCTTTTTGGCTTCTGCTGTTCCTCAAACCTCGAGTGAAAAGCTCTCCCCAGGGAACACCCCCATCACGTTCTGGGGGCTGCTGGAAAGTGCCCCCAGTGCCAGGGCAGTGGAGGGGCCCTTTCATGGGCCCACCTGCACATGGCAGAGCTTCAACTGAGAAAAAAAACACCTGAAACTCAGTTTGGCCACTGCACACTAATTTGCATCACCAGACCTTGTGCTGAAACACAACCTGACTAATAGCAACTGCTTTATTTATTTAATTTTCCTGAATGCAATTTTTATCAGCTGTGAAATCAAGCCCTTTCTGGAAGTATGTCAGCAACATTCAGGTATAGGAAGATTATAATGGTATAGCAGAAAAACCAAACCATTGGAAGCTCTTGAGGCATAAATTCAAACCCTCATTAATCTCTGTGGGCTGCATCTCAAATCTGAATTTTTACAGAACGTGGGTGGTGTTTTCAAAGAGGGTTGCTGGAATTGGTTGGCTGGGAGGATTGACTTAGATAACAATATGTTTCTGAACCACAGCCCTGTGCCTGAACAAGATGCAGGCTGTGGTTCAGGCTGAGCACGTCACACTCAGGGGGTGCCCGTGGGTGGGGTGGCGCCAGGTCCTGGCAGCTCAGGGCTGTGGGAAGCACAGGGCAGTGCACAGACAGAGCAGTGGCACTGGCACACAGAGCTCTTGATGGACTCGTTTGATTTTTCTGATCTTCACTAATTCAGTTACAGCATGCTTATATTTTATGTCTGATTTATTCCTTTTTTCAAGAAACATTTGAACTTCTTTATCTGGGCCAGCTCAGCTTTTTTACTGTGAATACCCAATTTAAATTGGATGTGCTACCCCCATAATTCTGTATCACCCCTGCCTTTCAGCCCAGCCCCAGAGGAGTCCCTTCCTACTGACAGAGCATCCCAGGTTTCACTGGAGACCTGAACACCAGGAATAGGTTTATGCTGGTTTTGGAGAGCTGCACTTGGCTCCTGAGCCTTCACCTGGTTCTTGTGCCTCTGGGAGCACCAAAGTCCTTGGTTTAAGCTGTTATAACACAGAGATTTCTGAGTCACTGCTGCAAGAAGACTAGCAAGAAACAATCTACTGCACTTATGGAATTCAGGTTATGACTGAAGTGCTGTCTTTAACAAGGAAAGGCTTTGTGCCTAGAAAGGGGAACAAGAAAGAGGCTTAATGCTCAATTCCAGCTCCAAGAAGGATGGATGCTGGAGGGATTCCCTATCAGATTTTGGAAAAAACTGTCAGTCTTTCTGCTGTCACAAACATAGTGGTAACTCAGATGTAAGAAATGTCCACATTTTGTTAGAAATACTACTAAAATTGGAAGAATGGATTAAGGCAACACTGCATGTGAGATGATAGCAGAAACTTGTTTCTATTTTCTAATTTAAATGAGTTTGGTGCTGGCTTATGTAGGTACAGATTGGAAGAGAACTTAACCTTTGTATTTTTAAATAAGTTTAAATAGCAGAACTCCTACATTAGGGGAGCAGCAGTTCTGGCCACAGTAGGTCCTACACACAAAATTCAGCTGAAGAAGGAATTTCCTTCTGGAGCTCTATATCTCTATTTTGTGCAGGTACAAATGAGAGATACTGAAAGGTGTTGTCCCCTGGGAGCCAGCAGACCTTTAAAAAACCAAAGAGTAAGACAGCAAAAAGCAGAAAACTTCTCTGAGTGCATCAAAGTCAGCTGAAGAAATACTGAAGAAATATTGGCTTTCTAATAAGAAATCACCAACAATTCTATTTTTTAATAACAGAGTTTAATAAGTGCCAGACCCTTGTGGCTTTATGGGCTGTTAAAACATGTAGGCAGGCTGCAATAAAGAGCTGGAGAAAAACCCTGCAGAAAGAGGAATTATTATTTCCCATTAGCTTTGCTTTTACTGCGGAGCATCCCGGAGGCAGAGCCGTGGATTTCTTGTTCATGAGCACAACCTGCTGGCTCCCAGTGCAACCAGCAGCGAGAGACACGGCTCCATCCCCCTTCTCCTCCATCCAGAGCAGTTTGCGTTTGGGAGGGCTCTGGATTGTGTTTTCCCCTGGTCAATGCCCGCTGAAACCCCTGTGAGACATCCACAGCTTATTCTGAAGCATGGGGATGATATAAGGAAACTCCTCACAGCTCTCTGCAGCTACAGGAGCTTTCAAACAGTTAAAAGCCAGGGAAAAACTCCTGAAAAAAACAATCAAACAAGGAAACAGCAAACAGTTTCTCTCCTCTCAGAGCACCAGGTACCTGGGGGTTTTAGGGGCTGAGGATTTGCTGCAGGCTGTGGCATCAAGTGCTATTACCAGGCACAATTATTCCTATCACCTTGTGGTGCTGTCTCTGGGCCATAGCCAGTGTCTGGAGTGGCTTTTGGCAGACTCTGCAGGTGTGTCTGTGCTTTGTTTGCCCCCAGAGCTCAGCTGTGAGCCAGCACAGCTTGGGTGAACGTGTTCACAGGCAGAAGTTCGTGCTGGTGGCTGTAATTCCAGTTGAGAAAGGGCTATGATTTTCTCTTATGCCTGCTGATGCCCATTTTCCCCTCTCCTTTAATTATATTTTTAGTTGCACCTTTCCCTCCTCATCATTTTCACTTTAGGATGGATGCAGAACATGAGCCCCACCCCTCCTCCCCACATTTTTCTAAATATTTGAAGAAACCCAGCAGTAAAACTCAGAGAGCATGGACTGTAATTCACCCTAAAGGGCAATGAGGCACAAAACCAGTCAGTGCTGCTTCTAAAACACCAGTCCAACAAGCTTCTTTTTAGGATGAGCTCAATTTTTAAATTGTGTTTAGGAATCATGATGAAGATTTGACCCAAAGCCTATAGATGAACAAAGAGCACTTTTGCACCAAACCAGCTTTTTAATTTCAGAAAGTTTTCATCTTCAGATGAAAATCTTGAGGTGAGTTACTGCCATCCCTGCTCCAGAGTCCCTGTCACCAGAAGGGATGCTGGCTGCCCTGCAGTGACCTGAGAGCCCTGCACAGTGCAGGATGCTCTCAGCTCAGGTTTCTATCAGCTTGTTTCCAAAAGCAGCTCTCTATGGAGCCTGTGAGCACCCAAGGGTGCCAAGGGAGGAACCCTCCTCCCCTCCCCGTGGCCACAGGACGTGCTGTGCTGCCAAAGCTGTGCCCAGCACAGGGGCAGCTGCTGGAGAGGAGCCTGGAGTCAGGGCAGTGGCTTCACACAGAAATTCATCTCCTCCCCAGATCCCCCATGCTCCTGCTGTGTAAGCCTGATTAAAACCTCACAGCACAATAATTGATCATTAGGAAGGGAATTAAATATTACTCCGTATCATGGTAAACATTAGTTGTATATTAACAGGATTGTCAGCTGTTCATTAACTGTTTAAGCTCTTCAAAGTTCCCTTTGTCACACTGCAGGTTTGTGTTAAATGGCTGTCTCAAATGACCTGAAGTGAGTGTCCTTTTACCTGTTGTAAAAGGCATCACAAATTCCACAACCAGTTTAGTTATTTTTCTCCTGTGGTTATAATCTCTATTTGACTTTATTTAAATTCAACAATAGTGAAGACATAGATATAGAGCCACTAAAATCTCCCAGGGATTGAAGGGAATGACTTCCCAAAATTATATATGATCACTGAGGCAATCATTCTTTTTTTTTCCTGTTGCTCTTGTGCCGCTGGCATCAGGCAGATCTTATCCCTCACTGAGGAGTATATGCCCTACAAAGATGCAGAACAGGGACTGAGAGGGCAAAGCTAATGAGTATATTTTCATTCTAATAAGATTCAGAACCACAGATCCATTTTTGGTCTCTTCCTTTCAGGTCATTAAGGCAAATCACTGAATTTCTCTGCATCTACCTTCCTCACTGGAAGCTAAGGCTATTTCATTTCCCCTGTGCAATCTTCATCCTTTCTCAATAAAATGTAAGTCCCTGAAGGCTGTAGTTTGTGCAGGTGTGGTACCTGCAGGGTTTACAGCCCAGTCACAGCCAAGGTGAAATGGGGGCAATGGGACCTGCTGCCTGCAGCATCTAACTCTGGAGTGGTGAGAGATTTGTGGCCAAAGCAAGGGCAGAACTGTTTTTCAGGTCACAAAGAAAGCATTAACAGTGTCTGGATAAAGGAAATGTCTATCCTGCCAGCCTTGCCTGTGAAGCTGTGGCTTTTCTTTCCCTGCCTGTTGGTTAGTCAGGGAACTGAGGAAAGAAATGCCCTGTTTGTCGGGCTCCTGCTTGTCCTGGCAGGCAGCAGAGGTGTTGTGTGGCAGGGAGATGCAGCCCTGCTCCTGTCCCCTCCCTCCCCACCTGCAGCCCAGGGCTGCAGCAGCAGAGATTGCTCTGAGCTGGAGATGTGTTTGGAACCCATCCACACTGCTCAGCTCCCTGCCTTTGTGTGATGGACTGTGTCCTGGCTCGTCCTTACTGAGTGATCATTCATTTCTTGTATCTTTTAATTAGGGCAATTTCTTTTGGCCTGCTGGAAATGCTTTCCTCATGTAGATTAATTAAAAATAAAGCCTAGCTCTGACAATTTAATATGAGCTCTGGTCAGGATGCAGGCAGCCTTGTAAGCCACTATCCATTACATCATTCATATTATTCTTAATATTTACTTTTAAGCCATGTTCTTCGGGAACTGAGGACAGTATTTGTTAGTCACTCTCCACAAAGTTACAGGCAGAATTAATCCAGCTGGAGAGCAAAGATGTGCATGAAGCTGCACAGCCCACCCCTTGCTGCTGAGAGCAGCAGGTGCCCTTGGGCAGCTCCTTGTGTTGGGGATTGCACCTCTGGGCAGCAGAGTTCCCTGGCTTAACACCAGGCAGTTCAGCCCCATCAAATATCAAGTCCTGTAAATGCTTCCTGCTGGTTTTTTCTGCTCTGTTAGCAGCAGCTGACTGGTTTGGCCTTTGCAAGGTGTGAAACAACTGTCTGGAGATTTGGGCAGTCAATAAATCAGTACCGGTTAGTGAATGACATTGTTCTGATCTTCCTCAGGGTGTCTGCTCAAGTTCCAGTTTGGTTGGCCTGTGGTGTTTGCAGAATTATGACAATCTCTTGGAGAATATTCACCTCTGTGTGGATGACTTCAGATTAGTTCTATTTTTATGTGACCTCTCTTATTTCCCATATAAAGTTATAATTCTGTATTTGGGTAAAGTTCCATCCCTTCACAGTATGAATTTGTCCAAGGAATACTGAAACCTACATTACAAAGCCCAAGGTCAGAGGTGTTGCAGACCAGACCCAATTCAGTGAGGTGGTTGCTGTGGCACTGCTCTGCCAGGACCTCCCCCTGCTGATGGGGAGTGGGACAGGGGACCCACAGGTCTAATCCAGTCTGGGACTCACCTGCCTTGAATTTTCCTCTTCAAACTCTTTAAGTTCTCTCAGAAAACTCTGTCAGTGAAGCTTCTTAATTTTAACTTCTTATAAACTGACCTTGGAGAACAAACCCTGCTTCTGCCAACAGCCCATTAATACACAGTGAGCAACTTCCTTGGGTGTGTTACTGGGGCCAGATGAGAAAAGTGCTCTGAGGTAGTGGGATTTGCTTGTCATGAATATTTATATAAAGTATCTGTACTTCCATACTCTCAAGAATATAAATGCAAAAAGGAAGGAAGCAGATTTTTTTAAGCAGTATTTTTAATACTTTTTTAGTCTATTTTTGAAGTCCTAGAAGATATTGTGCTCTTTCTTGGCAGGTTCCTGGGTGAGAGCACTGAGGCAGGACTGCACTGCTTCCCCTGTGCAGAGCCTGGAAGGGCAGGAGCTGATGGGCACAGCTGCCCCTCCACCTGGGACCCCAAAATTCAGCAGAGTTAGCCACAGTATGCTGTTCTTTGTGCTGGCCAGAGCAAGCATTGACTGAAATGTTTAGCAGTAAAAGAATATTCCTGTAGGTGTTGCTGTACTGTAGATCAGGCATTTTGCTGAGCTGCATTTAAATATACAAAATATAAGGGCATTGTAACAGTTCAACTAAACTCTTTTGCTGGACTTGCATTCAATATAATGAGAAATTTGAATTATGGTGGTCCTTGTAAGTTTGACCTAGAACGATTTTCCTTAAATTTCTGTAACACTAAATGGGAGGGGTGAAGGAATGCTTTGATCAGGAGCCAGGTGTAGAGCTGTAATCAGATTAAATTTTAAGACAGTGCTGTGACAACAGGGCTGGTTTTTCAAATGGAAAAAAAAATTACACAGTGGCTGGAAGGGTGGGGAGGGGGCAAGTAGTATTGCCATTAAATATATTCCTTCTTCTTCTGGGGAAAATTGAATAATATAACAACAATACCTGCTGTGGGGTGATCAGAGCAGATGCCCCCTCACTTGTCCTACCACCTAAAGCCTACAAAGCTTTCCTTACTCATTTGACTTTGATTTGCTCACTCAACACCACCAATAGGTTTGTCTGAAGCCAGCAGAGCTGAATTTCTCTTTTTAGGTGTTAATTTTACAAATGACACAATAATTTCAAATTAAGCGTAAATGAGGAGTCATTTTTGTGGACTGTTGTTGGAGCCTTTAATTCCCTAGTTTTATTAATTTTAGTTTAAGTGTTGCATTTTGTCTCTTTCAGGCTTCAGAATCCCTATGGTAAAATTGCTTCATATAGTGATGTCATTATTCACATATTGCAGAAACTAAAAAATAAAAAAAAAAAGTAAAATAATAATAATAATAAAAAAGGCTCTCTAGTAGGTAGTCAAAAGATCAAGCAAATATTTCACTCAGTGTACAACAAAATATTATGAGGTAATTTTATTTTTTTTCCCATTTTTAGGTAAAAATATTACAGTATACAAGATAATTTTATTAAAGGTAAAAATACAGGTCTTTTTTTTCTCTAAACAGATCTACGTACAGTACACTTTTTTATTTTGTTTTCTTTTATTTTTGTACAAATATATCTATTATTCTAATAGGCTATATGTATTCTCATCTGGCACTTAAGAACTGATCACAGGTCACCTTCTGGCTCTGCTTGTTTGTCTCAGCTGAAACCTAGATGTGATGTTCATTTTGTAGGTGTCTCATGTAAACAAACAGTCCAGTTCCGTGGTTCCCAAGTAGTAAGGTGTGCTTTAAGTAGTTGAAATCACATAGCCAACCATGAAAACCCAAACCATCCATACTTGCAGTTGTGGTGCACAGACTTACAACTCTCATGTTGAAAAAGTGATCCCTGTATTACCACAGCCTTAGAGCAGTTTGAATCCCTTTCTCATCCTCTGTAGGAGCCAAAAACATGACAACAGTTTCTACAATGATTTTTCCTTTATTTCCTTTTTTTTTTTTTTTGGTCAGAATGTTCAATTGAAGCCTTTTTGTGTTAATTTCAAGGCTGGAAACTACTGGGCAATGTTCTTCGTGATTGATCTCTCCCTATGGCTTGCAGTTTGACCTCTGGAATCTGAAAGCTGAGCTCAGTTGCATCTCTGTCTCTGGATTAATGCTGTTCTTTGAACTGGACACATTAGCACAAGGTATTTTATCTCTGGGTATTCCTGGGAAGTGAGTTTCACATCATTACGGAGATTTCAGTACACTGTTTCCGGAGATGGGATCAGCTAAGGATAAAAGAGAGGCTAAGTGCATACAAAGAGACCATATCCATCAGAAAACTAGCTAATACAGCTGGAAAAAGGTGGACAGGAGTGTTTGGCTGGAAATCCTTTCATCAGATTAAAGGGTAATTTACCCCACAAGCTTAATTTCATTTTTCCAATGCTGTCCATGTCTACTTGTAATTCACTGCCTTGGTCACTTCAACAGATGATTTCTCATTAGTTTTTCATTAGCCACAGTGCTGATCAGAGTTATATTCAGGGTTGCCAATGTAAACATAAAAGGAGAGAACACACCCAAGAATAGGAATTTTTAAAAATTTGCAGGGAATATGCTTGGCACATTTTTTCTTCAGACTTCATCCGTTTCTGGTCAGTACAGTCTCTGTTGGTGTTAATGAGCACAGTTACACTCTCTTCTCTGGAGTCAGATGAATGAAGATCTGGGGTTTTTTTGCCTTTAATTGGAGTTGCCTTCTCTATGGTGCATCTGTTTCTGATGTCAAGGGGCATAGATTTTTACCCCTAAGTCACTTTTGTATCAGAAAAGATTTATCTGGTCACTCATCAAGTGCAGGAGAAATGCAAAGTGCTCCAACCAACACTTGCTTGTCAGCAGAAGCTGAGTGTGCAGTACCCACTGTTCACAGGTTTTTTGCCCTCCTAAGATGCTGGTTGAGAATGAACAATGTTTAGAAAACAAGCTGTTTTTCTCAGTATTCACCATCAAATGTCCTTATTTAAGGTCTTCCCAAACTTGTCACTCAGCTGCTGTATAAGTTTTGCCAGCTCACCAGTAGCTTGGGACTTTTCCTCTAAGAGCTCATAGCGGAGACTGGAAATATCTTGTTTGATTTCTTTAAGTTCTCCTGAAAGAGGAAAATGTTCTAGTTAGCTATACTGAACCAAGTCAGTAATCCCTATGGTTCCCAGACCTGAAAGAGCAATTATTTCAGTGTGTTTGGTCAGGAATGTGTGTGGAGCTGCATTTGATCTCCCTGCATTACACACTTAATATCTGTAGTTACAGGTAATAACCTATACCTGCAGTAGTAGTACCAACAGCAAATATGTGTGGAGAGTTCATGTTTCTTTCTCAAATTTGTTCTCTCTTCTCAAACTGATCTCCACCTACACAGGGTATTTGCAGGAGGGTAGCAGTTAAGAGGTGTTAGAGGTTCTTTTCCATCTGCACACAAATCCCACGTGCCACCCCAACAATCTGAATCTGGAGCCCATTCAAAACTGTGTCCTTGGGGCAGGCTTGGGCAGTGCAGTCAGAAAATGCTTTATGCAGACCAAGGTAATGTTGGGTGTTGGCAATACCTGGTAGTTGTAGAGGAAGGAGAGTCAGAGCTACAGGGGTGAGCAGACCCTGTGAGATGTGTGTTCTGCTAAGAAAAAACAAGGACCTGGAATCTGAAGGGCACAAGGTGGCTCAGAGTCAGCTGAGTGTGAGCACAAGCAAGATCTCCCTCCACAGATGATCTTAACTAAACTCAACCCTCTTGCTGGCCAGATCAGCAGCAAAAACCAGCACATGCTCATTAGTGGATCAATTAGAAAATTCCACTTGCCTTCATTGACCTCGTCATTCTCCCGGTCAACCTGAGCCTTCAGCACATAGCGCTTAATCAGACGCTTCATTATCTTCTGAAAGGAGAGCAGAAACACTGTCTTAGTGGAGACTGCCCACATGCCAGGCTCATTATCAGCTATTCAAACATCTGGTTTCACTAGGGACAATTTATGAATATTATTTCCCATTTATTCTACATTTTATATTGTGAGCATTGTACTACAGTACTACAGTGGTTGATTGACAGCCACTCAAGCCCACCCCACACATGAAGCACTTTGGGGTACTTTGTGGGATGCATGTGAATGCAGGGCATGTCCCACAGACAGACAGAAAACACAGATGGTCCAATAGGAAGCTGAGAAAATGTGTTCCAGAGCTTCCTTTTAGCATGTTGCTGTCTAATAGTACTTCACAGGAAGAAATAAGTGGTTAATTAATGATGTTAGCAAACTCACAATGCAGCTGACCTGAGGTTCACAGACAGACTCTATTATCTTTGTCATTGGGTTTTTAAGAGAAAATAAATTTGGAGAAGGACAGAGAAAAGAGAGTCTGAACAAAGGTGGGGAACTTGGCTTAAGTGAGAAAAGTTTCTTATGGAAATGGTGGATTTTAATAAGAGACATATATGGTGAAAAATATAGAACCATGTAAACTTACAAAATGGAAGGTGATTGTTAGTAAGGAAGAGTAGGTATGGAAATAGATAATGGTCATGGATATGAGCCTGCAATGTGCTATTGTGCCAAGAATGTCTAAGTTCCATTTATCTACAAGGAAAATAACTCAGGCAGTTGTGGGCTGCACGCTGGGGTACAGCTGACAGCCTCGTCCTCACTGCACAAAAGACACCCCAGTGGGGGAAAAAATCTCGTGATAAAAACATTTAAACTATAAAAGGAATAAAAATATATAAACAAAAGTAACTGGTTTTTCAGAGACAGAAATTTAGATAAATCCTCTGCAAACACCAGAGAGCTCAGTGTCTTTGATTGACCAGATGTCCAATGTTAAGGGAGCAGCCTTTGCCAGCATGGACTCACTTCTTCACAGAACAACCACATCTCTGCTTGGAACACCACTGAAAAACGCTACAAAGAGTCTGAAATACTGATTAAGAACACAGTACACCTGCTCTTTTTTTCTGAGTAGCCAAATAAGGATTACAGCAGTGCAAAAGGCTTGTGAAGATCAAAGAAAGATCCAGTCATTTGTACATGCCATGCAGCCATGGAACATGGGGTGACTAAGACTGTCCTTGCATGTCAGAGGCGTGTGGCTAAGCAGGTGAGTCACTAAGGCAACAGAGGAGGCACAGAGCACGTACGGTGTGTTGGAGATGGCCAAGGTAGCAGAATCCAGAGGGAAGTAGGGCTGTCACCTGAGAAAACATAAATGAAGTAATGTTTGGGGAAAGTAGGGAAATCCTGGATCCAAAAATAAGTAATTTTTTCCAGAGCAGAAGTCAGAGGAATTTTAGACTAAAATAAGGAGTCAGAACACAGGCTCTTAATACCTGGAAAAAAATGATACATCACCTCTCTTTACACCAGTTCCCATATTCTCTTTGATAAAGGTATACTTTTTCTTAGACTAGTTATTCCCAGATGTGTTGACTTGTTCCTCATGCATTTCAAAATGTTGCATGTTTAAATTCTGTGTATTTTTGTTATCCCCCTAGAGCACTGTCCATATGTATTTTTAAGGACACAGACTGCACAGGCTGCAGATACATCACTCGATAAACACTGCTGGAGAAAATAGTTCAGCAAGAAGCAACTCCTTCAGAGGCTTTCTCAGATGTAGAAGAAAAGCTTGCCAGCCAGATTATCACACTGTTCCTTCTTCTTTATGTTCAGATAATCAAGACTATTACACTCTCCTTATACTATTTGGGCAATTTCCTCCTGCAGCAACCAAAATGTTCTAAGGCAGTTTGAAAACAAATCCGGCACTATTGAAACCAAGTAACAAGTACTTATCTTTTTCTATCTATTTTTCACAGTCACCTTTGGCTTTTTCAGTGTTGGAAATAAGGTTTCTAATCTACTACAAACACTAGGTGGTCTCATTGTGAAATAATAGCTACAGGAAAAGATCCAGTCAGCAGAGGCTGACACATCACCTGTGGGTCTGAACGGGTGGGAACGTGTCAGAAGAGCTGAAATGCTGCTTTGAGCAGGAGACAGTCTCTCATCCCTTTTCCTTTGATGGAATCAAGCCAGCTAACTCCAGATGCCAGAGTGATTGTATCCCATTTCTAACTTAGATTTTTAGACACACCTCCTATTGTGGCACTAAAGCATGAAAAGATTCTAAAACCAGGAGGAATTTCTTATTGTTCTGCTGAACAGCTTGGGACCCAGTTATGCTGGAAGCTGTACCAACACTAGACAAACCACTTCTAGAATTGCCATTGCACATTTTAGCCAATTTAAATATTATTTTCCTCATCTGTCTTTAATGTCTGTCCCTTCAGACACAGCACAGGCCATCAGATTCCTTTTCACTTTATGTTAAAAAAGAAGGCAAAACTCCTGCTGGGCACAGTCTGTTCACTGTATAGCCTTGGGACATATTTGCACAAGAAATAACACCTCTGCTGGCACAACACCCACGCTGGACAGACAGCTGTGGTTCCTGTGCCACCTCTGCAGGCACAGGAGGTTCTGAACCGTAGCACATTGCAGGATCAGCTTGGCAGGACAGCCACTGCCAGGGGAAGCACATGCAGATGGTGATGCAGCAGCTGGAGGGATGGCTGGGAGATGAAATGCTGTCAGTACAAGATGGGAGGAGAAAAGGTTGGATGATGTCTCGTGTATTAAGTTAAACACCCTCGAGTGGAATTAATTAGCATGATAAATGCTATCACAGTGCTTCTTTCCAGGGGTGACAGGCTGCCTTTGTCTCTGAAATTCCCCAGCCCAGCCCTGTGCCTGTGGCCCAGCCTGGCACATCCCAGCACGACTGGGAGAAGGCAAAGAGACCCTGGCAGGAGGGAGCTGGGCATGGCCAGAGCTCTCCCCTGGCTCTTGCTCTCATGCTGTGGTTACCTGGTATCTTGTGGGCTTGTTATAAGCGTTCTTCCCAGAAAAACTCTCTGTGTTTTGAATGCTAGAGTGAAAACGAACTTTCTGAAATTATAAAACATCATGATATGATTAAATCAATGATAGCTTCTCATACCCACACAGCCCCAATCTAAGCTTTAGAAAAACAGTAGGAAATGGTTCTATGTACAGTGGAGTAAAAGCCAAAACATTCAGGCCAAAAAAGGAAATTTTTGGGAGACAGAAAAGAACAAAAAATACACAAATGAATGGAAAAATCTAGATTCTAAATTATCTAGACAGAAATGGTATTCACGCACGAGGTTTAGACAACAAGGTGTTAAGAGGCACAAAATACTTTTATCTTAATGAGGTTGATGCTTATCAATTTAGAACACTACTTAAGAAATTTAACTACTTGTGTTTGGAAAGAACAAGATTGTGGTACAAAAGCAAATTCTGAAACACAATCGATTTTCACTGGTCCTTTTGAAACTAGAGGTATCCCTTGCTACTTCTGGCTCAAGAAAAAAATGTATTTTTAAACAGACCATTTTATTTTTATCAGAGGCATCACAGCTCTAGAAGCTTCCAAGGAGACTTTCTGGACACTACACACAATATTTGTTGGAGGTTTCTTTGACTGTCATTCACCTCTGAATTTTTGGTCCAACACTAACAAAAAAACAAAAAAACCAAAAAAATAAAAAACACCAAAAAACCCAAAAAAACCAACAAAAAAATCACTTTTTCAGAGGAACAAATATCATAGACTACTGCACTCATATGCAATAGTATGTAGAGGGAAGGCCCTGGATAAGGGCTTTTCTTCCCTGGTTGAACCAGAGATCCTGATTATTTTTTTTTCTTTCAAATCAGGATGTCTATAATCATTAGATTAAAAGTCTGAAGTAATAATGTAATTTAAAAAAAATTCTTTCTTACTCATCAGGTGTGTCATGAGCTTACAGAGACTCCTGAAGATGATATGTGAACAAAATCAATAGGCAAGCAAGAAATGACTGATACTCTTAATTGTTTATGCTAAAGCCATGGAAAATATGAATTTTGCATGAGTTCTATGAAAAAGGTCAAGCCAGACACTTTCACTCATCTGGCTTGGGGAAGGAGAGGCTTAGAGAAAATTTTATTACTTTGTTTTAGGCTTTGAAGCAGAAATTAAATTTCAAACAAAGGAAGCTTAGTGCGGTCTGATTCAAATAACATTTTAAAAACATTTTAAAACCATTACTTGAGGTAGTTGAAGGAGAAACACTCCTTTCATTTCAATACTCCACTGTTCTAGTGGTTCTTCCAGAAATCAATAGCAGTGTTAAATCAATTTGTAGACATGCTTGTCTATCTTGGCAGTGCTCCCCACGTTGGTAGTTAAATTATTTGATAATACAGAGTAAACCCCATGGACAGACTTCTCCCTTCAATTTAGGTGCTGGCAGAACACCAGCCCGAGCAGTTCTCTCACACTCCTGCTGGGATGATCTCTTTGAGGCCAGGGCTTTGCCTGGAGCTGCATGGCTCACCCTGGGCTGGATGGCTCACCATGAACTGGAGGCTCAGCTCTTTGCTCCTCCAGGAGATCCAGGCAGAGCTCAAAGCAGCCCACACATCCCAAAGGCAAATTCTGCAAAGCCTCCTCCAGCTTCCCTTCCCTGCTCCTCAGTCTCTCTTCCAAGGCTGCAGCTGAGGGTGGGCTGCTCCCATCTCAGTCTCTCTGTGTCACACAGAGTGTCACACATCTCTTCTGGGACAGCCTGGAACAAGGGACCTGAGCCAGACAAGCTGGGAGCCTGCTTGTGCCTCTGCCCCTCTCTTTCACCTTGCTCATATGGCCCTGGAGTGCCCTCATTCACAAAAGTTTAAAAAGTGTATGATTTATAAAATTGCCCTGGTGCCTGGTGCAGTGAGGCCACACCTTTGGCAGGACCCAAAGATTGCCCTGGTGCCACACCTTTGGCAGGACCCTCTGCTTGCAATGTGACAGGAACAGTGACAGGACCACTGACGAGGTCCTGGAGAGGCTGTGCTGTCCCTGGGTACCCCCTCCAGGAGCTCCCTGGCATGAACCCTTCCCACAAAGAAGCTGAAGAGTGCAGATAAAACATACCCGTTTTTTGGAATTCAGCATCCCCATCTCAAGGTCATTTTCACAGTTTTTGGCCTTAGATTTGCAGAGTTTTATGAGGCACATTTTTATTCTCAGTATGAGATAATAAAATGATTTAGGGCTTGGCACTAGATTAAAAGGAGCAGGTAAAGTCCTTCCTTCATCAAAGTAGGAGAGCCAGAGCTTGGCACGTGCAAACTTCCACTCCACATCCGCATCCTCCTTGGGAAGGGAGAAGGAAAAACAAATCAACACCCAAATTAGAAAATAAGAAGGAATTTAGTTGTGACCAGGACAAATATACAGGTAGGAATTAACTACAACCAGATAGGATGACACAGCATTTTGCCAAAAAAAGGCCATCACGAAGTTTAAACTGGAAAGTCAATATAGGCCTTCTATTGAGATATTTTCAGAGATCTTTTTTCTTCAAGAGCATCTCTGTCTACCACAATAAACTAGAAAATGCAGTGAGGCTGAGACTCCTTCTGAAATAAAGCTTGTTTCAGGTGATATTCAGGGAATTGCTTGATCCTAAGTGATTAGAAACCTTTGGAGAAAGGACTCTGATTTCTGCAGTCCTGAAAGATTCTGGGGCAGAGAACATATGTAAGGTCCCTCTGACATTTAGACTCAGTTACAGCACGCACAGGAGAGAGTTATATTTGTGCTACAGTTCATGGATGAATCAGACATTACAGTGAGAAAATATTTTCAGCCCTGGCCTTTTTCAATGTCAGGTTCTGAGGGGAGATTAGGACAAGTAATTAATACAAACCCAACTGCAGAAGTTTGACATTTAACAAATCAGAAGGAAAAGGTGACTCAACACGAACATTATCCAAATAATGTATTTTTTTCTGCCTTTATTTAAATTAGCAGGGAGTTGTTTATGTCCTAAGCATTTAGCAAATCCACTCTGCTAATAGGCCCCACTACTGGGCAGGGCTGGGTAAACCCTGCAAATGCCTTTCTGCAGAAACATATTCATTCCTTGAGGGCTCTGTTTATATGCCTTAAAAGATGGGGTTTGTAAATGTCCATGAAGTCATGTTTTGCAGACCCTAGAGACTCCTCAAAAAAATTGTATCAAGCTTTAGGCCTGGTAATTGGAAAATATGGAATTTCTAAACATTTTCATGAATGCACATGAGCTTCAGATCTACATGGGTTTAAGCAGTAGAGAACAGGGCAAAAAATCAGCAGAAATATTATTCTGTCATAAGCAAACAATGCAGCTAAGGCAACACACAGGGATAAATTATCATAATCAACAAAGGAAATAAAAACTATTCACAAACTACTTTCATCAAATACATGTGAAGGAAATTGAGTTTACTCACAGAGGATCATTAAGAACAAGGAAGCTGAAACAGTTATAGAAATTATGCATTGTTGAATATTAATTCAATATAATTTGGGGACAGACTCAGCCTTAACTCTTATGCTGTGTAACAAGTTTTCAGGATTCTAACTTTGGCTGTAGAGTAAGCTACAGCCTCCTTGGGTGTTCAGCATTTTCATTATCAGAAATAATTAAATACATTGAGTTTGTAATCTGATTTATCTTACCTCAATTTCCTGATAGGAGTTGTTGATCATGGCTATTAGCATATTAAGCAGCACAACCACCATAGTCACATTATATACTCCATAGAGTACATATCCAATATTCTCAATGAATTTATGGTCGTACTTCAGCACCACAGATATCACTTCAGATAAGCCAAATATTGACCAGAATAAGGTTTTAAAACTTTCTTCTACCCTAAAAATAAAGCAAACAATCAGTTTATAGAGTTGACACTGGGTTAGCCAAGCCACATGCTAATAATAAAAGCAGCAATGCACAAATATAAATATATCTTGGCACAGTTATTGTAACCCATTATCCATCACTTAGGGATGTGCCAAATCATATTTCCTGATTTGATAAAGAAAGATGATTTCTGATTAATTCTACAAAGTTACAGTGTGCCCTGATTTGCTCCATCTGTTCTTATCAGGGACACTTGGAGTTTGTGTCCCTAATAGGGATGACAAATCCATGGGCAACTTGCAGTTTGAAACTTTTTTTGTAGTTTTGGCTTTTTGCTGGCTTTTGCTTCTACTCACTCACTCTTTTCTCATCCCGAGAAGACAGAACCAAGTCTGACCTCTTTCTATGCAGTTTCCAGGGCAGAAGAGAAGCATGTCTTTTACCCAGGAGAAGGGATTGAAAAGTTCTGCTTTGTGGCATTAATATAAAGAACAGAGTGCAAATATAGCCAGATCATAGTCTGATTTTTTTTTTCCCATCCCGTTTTGGGACTGCAAACATGTCAGGCACCCAAGCATTTGTAGGAAAAAATTTGATTTAAGGTGTGGTAGAAGATGTTGTAGTGAGGCATTTTGATTTGATTATTATCCTTGCTTGAAAGCAGAAAGGAACAAGCAGAAAATTAAAAGGTTGAAAGATAGGAAAAAGGGCAATAAGCCAATGACAAAAAGAAGTGGGGCTGGAAAGAATGTGGCCAGACTAACAGGTCAAAAGGAGAGTCTGATCCAAGGAATCAGGGCTGTGACAGGGGAGGGGAGCAGCCGCAGCTGAAAAGGACAAAAGGAGGAGGAGAAGGAAGAGGAGGGATGCTGGCACATTCTGAAAGCATTTTGCCTAGTATTTAATTTAAAAGGCATTTTGCCTTTGCCCAGCAATCCTTAACCTGTTAACAGTTAATTGCCTCCTTTCTCCTCCTGCCTGCCAGGAGGTAACACCTTCAAATGAAACAATGCCATATAAAAATTATTTTGATGAAATGATTTTTAGTAGGGTGGCAGACTAATCCAGCTAAATCTGTTTATAAAAACAGCTTATAGACACAAACCACGGCATATTCAACAGAAAAAAGAAACTTTACATCAATTCCAGCATCCAGTACACCATTCATAAAAGCAAGAGAAATCAATTTCAACCCTTTGAAAGGCTGGTGCAGATTCCTGGGCATTTCCTTTCTGCTGCAGCAAGCTGGTGTTTAATTCCCATCATAATTTGTGGTACTCCATATTTCATTTACAATATTTGTAAAACTGTGGTAAAGAGTATAATGTTTACTCTGTATATTGTGGGGAGTAACCTTGAGTGATGTTTCAAATAAATATTGCACAACCTCATTGATCCCAGAGTCACTGGTACCACAGTCCCTGACCCTGTTGCTCTGTGTGGCTGCAAAGAGACCCTTGGGGGATGATCTCTGCCCGTGCCACGCTCAGGTGCCCTCACTTTTCCACCTGCTGCTCCTTCCCTCTCCTGCTTTCTCTGCTGTTTTCTCCTGCCCTCATCTGCAGCCAGGATGAGCTGCCATCAATGTGTCACATTCCCTCCACGTGCAGCAGCAATCTGGCCACTGCTTCTTCCATAGGTGTTGTACTTTCCAATAAGGAACACATATTGCACCCATGATCTCTGGCACTGAAATTCACCACCAAAGAGATTTCCCCAACCAATAAAAACCATAAACCCCAGCCTTGAGCCCAGCTGCACCCTGCTATTAACCTTCCTTTCAATTTAGAAAGTTTCCCTCAGTTTTCCACCCTGCAGGCAGATTTTAATGCAATGTGTCAGCTCTGCACCTTTTCTGCAGCTCAAACACTAACAGAGGTTAGTGCCAGCAGTGCCTGATTCTCCTTGAATGTTAATTGAGAGCTGCAAGCAGCCTTGACCCCCCTGAGACCCAGAGGTAAGGGCAGGGGTGCCAGGTTCCTCTGCAAGTCCATAAACCTTATTTCCAGTGTCACACACCAGTGCCCGTGGTGGTGGGGCTGGTGGAGAGGTTGGCCTAACCTGTAGCACCAAAACGATTCAGCAGTGCCCCCAGGCAGGTGCAGGTCTCCCTCTGTCAGAGGAAATGATTTAAGGAGACCTTGTACTGGTCCATCCCTACCCTTCAAAAAGGCTGGATGACTCTTTTCTTCTCCCTGTTAAATCACTGCCAGATTGCACGAGATTTGGCACAGGTTGCAGTTAACATCAGCTGGGTTTGTTTTTTTGTGGTTTTTTTTTTTTTTTTTTTCAAGAACATCTCACTAAAACATGAGAGGAGGACGTTGGGAGCCAAGTTCTCAAAAGCTCCAAGATGCCTCTGTGTCTCCTTGTTGCCAGATAAGCAATTTACCCCCTTCCTGCAAGGTCAGCAGGTGTTTTATCCTTCTCAAAGGCAAACAAGGGAAGGATTTAGGAATTCAGGAGTCCTGCCCAGACTGACAGCTCCTGGCAGCAGGAGGGGCTGGCAGTGACAGATTGGCTGATGCTCCTTGTGGAGGTGGGCAGGCAGCAATCACCCTCTACTGTGGTAGAACTGACTGCTGCACTGGGGAGACCACAGACGTTGTTTGTTTGTTTCATGACATTTATTTCAGTAAAACTGAAAGGGTTTGCCTCGAGGAAGGTGATGCTTCCTAACAGACCATAACTATTTATCTATTTGCAGATTTTCCTCGCTTTTTTAAACAGCAGTGTGCTGTTCATCAGGAAGGATCATGGCAAAGCTCTCATTTCATATCAGTCTTGTGCCCTCCTCTTTAAGAAAGCTTAAGGCATCCTTTCAGATTTATCTCCTTAAATGAATTGGAGAACTAACTCTGCCAAAAAAGCAACACAGTCAATGTAATCTACAAAACGATCACATTTTGACAAAACAAAACAAGTAGAAAAAAGCCTTCAAGCCTTGAAGTACTTTGGCACTGAACAGTGAGTCACTCTCTCCTTTGGGGAGAGTGAGACAGAAAACCTTGCCTTGTAGCCTTCAGCCTGATTTCTGATGCAGAAAGCAAGATGAGCACAATCAGCCTTGCCTCCATTTCGATTTTGTTTGCATAGCATGTTCTTAATTACAGGCTGTTTCAAGAGCTGTGTGCTGTACACAGCATCTGATAAACACATAAACATAGCTGGCGTGGTGGCAACTGCTGTGGAAATGATCTGCTCTTCAGCACTGAAGAACTTCCAAAAAATTTTGAAAGTATGGTTAGTTAAATAATTTCTATATTTAACTGTATGGAGTAAAGACAACTGCATCCTTATTTTCTATGCATCCAGAACATCAAAATGAAAGAAATGACGGAAACTTTGTATAATAACTCAAATCAGAGGCCACTGGGGGGCTGTGTGCTTGCTCTGTAGATGACAACAGAGGAGAAATTGAGTACACAATTTCAAAGTACAGTAGCAAGGGAGGGGGAAAGTTAAACCAAACACTCACTGTTATCATTAGAACTAAGCAAGCAATTCCCTCAGTGTACACTCTTTTTTTCTGCTTACGCACTGCCCTGGGAAGGTGTGCTTTTCTTAAATGTGGAGTTATTTTAGTGAGCAGCTGTTTGTCTAAGGTTTCCCACTGAGGCCATCCAGGGAGCTGTCAATGCTCTTTGGAACTGGCCACTGTTAATTATGTGCCCAAATCCAATGGGTGCTTTTCTGTCCCAGCTGTCCAAGTGACCTCTGAGAATCAGGTCCCACAGTTAGACAGTCACATTTCTGACTACAAAACTCACTGTAAAATTTCACCCATCCTCATCAGAATTCACAAACGTGCTCACAGGAAATGCCTTTTATGATGTTGCTGAAGTCACAGGAGGGTTATAAGGACATCAAAGCAAGCATTATCCCTTTTTGCCCCAGTGATTTTTCAGTGAATGAACAGCTGGGTTTCTTATCCAGCTCTAACACTGAAACCTTCCTCCTTTCCGTGAGTAAATTAATGGAGAAGGAGACCACCACCTTCAGTAAGACAAACAAGCAGCCACAAAAATAGAGCAGGAAGCATTTCTATTACTGGTATCTGCCCATCTGCCAAAATAACCTTGCAATTAGCCTCCTAAAATTGTTTGAGACTGTCTACCTCAGGGCTTCTAGTTTGGTGCATGGAATGTCCAACAAGGATTTTCAGAATGAATGTAAATCTATTCTCTTTGTTTCCCATCATGAAGGGACTCCTTTTCACTGATCATCATTTGCTACTCCTGTGTGTTTAAATAATCAGAATAAAGTATTTTTAAAGTCTCTTCCAAATTCTTAAAAGGAAAATTTATGCTCATGGAAAATTCACTTTATAATAACATGAAGTCCCTCCAGGGTAAGTAGTCAGCAGGCTGAAGTTAAGGAGGATCTCTCCCCAGTCCAAATATCCCTTGGACATTTAAAGCAATCTTTAGTCCAGTGAGTAGTCATCATTTTAGTGACTATTTGATCATTATTTCAATCAAAAGACAGTAACTACTGGAAGATGCACTTAGATAATGAGTGCTAATAAGAGAGCTCCTGTGCTGAATTGCACCAGCCACTGGAATTTGTCAGAGCTGCTCTCCAGGGATGTGCCTGGGGGATGCCATAAGTGAGGGCTGCTGTGCCACCAGGCAGTCAGGGATGGTTCTGACTTGATTCTCATTAAGTCTTGTGCTTCAAGGGCATCTTCTTCTTTTCGGCTCTGAAGCAAGTCACATCCCACACACTCAGTTCTCCCTAACTACTGAGCACAGAGAGATGTAAATGCATCTGGTCTCACAAATCCTTCCATTAAAATACACCCTGAGGCTCTAGGAGAGGTCTAGAAGGCAAATTTGGCTCAACGAGGGAAAATAAACATTGTGTTACAGGTTACATGTCACACAAGAGGGTGGTGTGGAAAAACTGGAAGGCAACAGCCACTTGCAGGACAGAAATTATGCTGGAAAGGTCATTTCTCCAAGAGGAGTGATGAGCTTAGCCCCAGGCTCACTGTGTAACATGTTCCAGAATTGACACATCAAATGCAGCATCAAATGTGCACACAGTAACCACTGTGGGCTCAGGCACTGTAGCTTGGGAGTTGTTTCCTGGAAGTCAGCTCACAGCAAGGGGAAAACCTCCTGCCAAGTTTCCACAGCCAGGTGTGTGGGAAGGAAGGACCTCATTGTGTCCCTAAGGCAAGTCAAGGTGGATTTGTGAGACACAAAACTGTCCCGGTGCTGTGCTGGTGCCACATTGCACTGCAAGGGAGGAGGCTTCACCTGGATGCAGGGGACACATCCCTCATACTCAGCAGGACTGTCCCCTGCTCTGGAAACTCCTTCAGGACCTCAGCTCTCCCCCACAGGACTGGGATTTGTGTTCCTGGGGTCCTGGAGAATCCAGACTGCATTTTGTCCTGCCACCAAAGGGCTGTAAGCTCAGAAACAGCCTCACTCCAAACCTCATTCCATTGGCATTTGCCAATCTCTTCCCAACATTCCTGACATTGTGAAGGAGGGACACCCAGCACAGACAGCTCTGCAGGGCTGTGAGTGCTGCCAGGTGAGCATAGCCCAGGTAGACCCAGTGGAGAGGAGCCTGGTGTGATGCTCTCTGCAATTTTCACACGGGAGAAGTTCCCAGTCAGGACTTAAACCCCACATCCCAGGCACCCAATAATCACAGCTGCACTCAGATGATGTCCTAAAACTGATCACACAATCACAGAATATTCTGAGTTGGAAGGGACCCCACAAGGACTGTCGAGTCCAGCTCTTAAACAAATGGCCCCTACAGGAACTGAACCCATGAGGCTGGCTCTTGGAGAAGCAAAAGCCTTCCTTATTTTACATACATTTCATCTTACAGATTTAAGAACTTAGGTTTAACTTTTCCACTGCTCCTCTTGACACATTTAACTGAATGTCTCACAAAGCATTTCCCTGAACTGCTATTTTGATTTCCAGAGATAACCAGTTCTGAGCTGCTCCTCTCCCTACACTCAGGTGAGAGCTGGCTGCCAGGGCTGCAGTACAAGTTTCCCTGTCAAAACCTGGGTGTGATTTCCCCACAGAGCTGCAGCAGGAACTGCCTGAGCAGCCCTTGCACCATGGGAAGGGTTGGAGCCCTGAGAGCAGCCCCTTCCCCAGGGCTACTCACGTTGTAAACGCGGGGTTGTACTTTGCACCAAGGTAGTAGGAGTAAAGGTTGAACATCCCAATCATGAAGGCTAGGAACACCATGATGAAGATGACCATGAACTTGAAGATATCCTTCACAGTCCTGCCCAGGGAGATCTGCAGGGGGCCGAAGCTTTCGTTGGCTGGAAGAATGTAAGCAATGCGGGAGAAGCTGAGTACCACAGCTATGGCATACAGGCCTTCTGAAATGATCTGAGGATCCGAGGGGAGCCACTTGTTCCTGGCTAAAACAACACAGGTACACTCGGTGTTAGTGACAAAAAGGGTTAGATGGAGGCTGCTGTGATAAATGACCCCTCCTCCAGACTCAATCTTGCATTTGGGTGGGAGTTGAAGAGAAAAAAAAAGAACTTTGGGGCAATTGTTCACTGGATCACAATGAGTTGTGCAAATGTGGTGAATTAGTTGTATTTTTAACATGGAAAAGGCAGGAAATTACCAAGTCACTGGGATTTACTGGAGCCAGTGAAAAAACCAGCAAGGCTTTAAACAACCTTGGTATTTTCTGTTTCCTAATTGAGTATCAGCTGTGCTGTGCCTTCTCCATTTGAAGCTCTTGAGATGGAGAACCAAAACCACAACAGAGTGGAGTGTAGCTGCATATTTGAATACTGTGTCAGTATTTAGAAAGGAAGCATTAGGGAGACCAAGATCTCTATCCCCACCATTAGATTAGGATTCGTTCAGATAAAGCAGGTATAAACATTGTGTACCATTTCATGTTATCTCTAAATTAAAACCAGTTTCTGAAGTCTAGTTACTCCAATATTTTTACTTTAGAAAGCTCCAGATATGCATAATTTACCTAATCTGCTCAAAATGTAAACATTCATATTAATATGGCTTGTAAGTGTCCTAGCATCAGCTGAGGTCCCTAAGACTGTGACTCACAGTTAAAACATGTGACATCTTCAGGGCCACAGAAGTAAACTTAGGCATTATTTGCAGTAATCTGAACCAAAGGAAAAGCAGCAGATGGAAGAATTCACAGGATCTCATTGGGATATTTTGTTCTGGACCCTTTGCACCTTTGTATCATGAACTCACTTTAAATGAGTGACCCTTGGTGCCCAGCTCTGGAGCTCCTGCAGCCCCCCTGGAGCAGAAATCCCCATGGGTTTTGCCCAGGGTGTCACCTAGAGCTTGCAGGGGTGTGCAAGGTCTCCAGTTCCCACACAAGTGGGAAGCTCTGTTCATTTCTGTATGGCAAAGGAAAACCATTTCAGCCATCCAAAATAACAAAATTTTCAAAGCACTGCTGCAGTTTGCATTTCCCAATGTCAGCATTTATAGATGATACAGGCTCTACAAAAATGTAGGTTCTGGCAAGCAGCAGCTTTCTGTATTGCTATTTTTATTTATTTTTATAGAGGTGTTGGATGTAACAGAAACGCAGAGTTACTGCAGCCTCAGATTCTGTGTTTGTTCACACATCTCCCTCCCCTCTCATTTGGAAAAACAAGCAGATTAATTCATCTGTAATTCTGCTCACTCTGAGTTCCTGTATCTGTTGCTCAAGCTACATTTTCAGGATGTAGCTGTAGCACAAGAGCAGAGGCTGAATGAAGTTCAGATCCTTTCTGACTGGTAAGGAAGATGGCTGGAATGGATAGATCTAGGGAAAATAATTTGGTTCATTTAGAAAAAACTATATAAATATCACAAAAAGAAAGCTGCTTTCACTAGTGCCACACATTAACCTAAAAGAACAGGAAGTATTAGACAGCAAAAAGCATCTTACCATAGGTAAAATAAGCAACTTCAGGGGGAAGGGTGACATTATTGAGGTCATCATCTTGAACGTACTGGTCTACGTACTGTTGTGCCTCAGATGCCTTAAGAAAAGCCATGAACCTGGCAGTGAAGGATGCCACGAAGATGGACAACATCCCAAAGTCCAGCAGGTTCCAGAGATGCACCACATATTCACGTGGACCCTCTTCCCAGATCTCCTTGCACTCCGACCATATCATACCTGCAGAGGGACCAGAGCATCTTTAACTGGCAAACACAGGAAATATTTTTGTACTCACACAGATCTGTTTCCTGTTTGCAGTGGCTTCTAAGACTGAAGCAAAAGACTCTTTAATTAAACAAATTTATTGAGAATGGCTTATGTCATCTTTTCTTAAAAACTGATACAGCCTTTTAGTTTGTATGTCCTTTTGTGCTTATGAAGCAGAAATCTGAAAATGCCACTATGTAAGTCAATGGAAAAGCTGATTTCTGATGATGACAGAAAAAGCACTGTTCAGAAATTCTGATGACTCTAGAAAATTCTAGTGCTGATGTAGCTGGAAAAAAGGTAGATTTCCTCTCTTGTCCCCAAAATGACCTTTCTACACCATGGCACTGAAGATGGCATTGCCCGCTCTGCTAATCTTTTCCTCCTTCCCTAAAATACTGCGAGTGTTCATTTTGAGAATGCAAACAGAACTCTTCGAAAGTAAATCCAGTATGGTTAAAAAAGTGTAAGACAGAAGTTCTGTTCTTCCAATTTCATAAAGCTTTCTGTATAAAATAATGAATTTCCATATATTAAAGTCCAATCTAGCACTTTAAAAACACTGAGTTTAGCCCTGATTTATGATTTCTGACAACAGACTTACAAATAAACGTAAATGCCAAACCCAGTGAATTCAAATATTTAACATCCATTTCCTGCTGGGAAGAGCTGGGGTGGACAAGTGAATTCAATCAAAGAGCTCAGGTCAGATTGACCAATTTGCCCAATTTTCAATCCCAGCAGGGCTCCAGGGCCGAAATCTCACTCCTGAAGAGCTAAAGAGTTGGAATATTTAACCCACTGATAAATATTTCCTGCGCTCTACCCAGTCCTGTTTCCATAGCAGCAGCAAAATTCACATTTAATCAAGACGGAGCAGCGCCTGCCAATTTCCATGTGACCTCCTGCAATCTCCTTTCTGTGCACTCCTTTCATCCTCTCTGCTGGAAGCTCTGGTGGTGTGGGGTGTAAATGCGTGTGCTGGGCTCCCTCTGAAGCTCCTGGCAGCACTGGGTGTCCCAGGGGTGCACTGGGAGCTGGATTGCAGGGAGGGAAGCAGGTCAGTGGGAATTTAGCCCGAGGCTGGAGCAGTGGAGAAGTGCTGCTGTCAGTCTTTGTGTGTGGGGAAGGATTTCAAGAGAAAAAAGGAAAGCTGAGCTATCCATAGCACCATCAGCCAAGGGCACAGCGAGCTCATGACCTCCACAGCCCTGGAATCTCCCTGGAGATATACTCTGACATAAATTATATAAATTATGCTGAGTGTAGGGCAGAGACCTGCAGAATGCTGAGCAGAGGCAGAGGCAGGGCAGGAGAGGAGCCTCCCAGCTCTCCTCCTCCACGGTGCTTGGCTGTGTAAAAGCAGGAACTTCATTCCACCCTGACACACACCATGAGTGAGATTTAATAATAAATAGCCTAAGGGAGAAGGTGGAAGAATTGGTTTCTCAGGAATTTTCCTGGAGCGAGGATGAAATATTAAAGAAACATTTCTACCTTGAAAAAAAACCATTGCAGAAATGGTGGATAGGAGCCATTAGCCCTGTGCATTACACATGTGTGCTTTATAAAGGTACTAAAGCACTTATGGAAATATCACAGTGGTAGCATTGCCCTACAAAGCACAAAGCACATAAAATTCTCAGTTTCCAGGGTTCCAACACTTGTTCACTGATGACTAGAAATGACTCCCATCCAAATTTATTTCTAATCTTGCTCACTTAATATACCTAAATCACAGATTAATGAAGTAAGAAATGTTTAAAACTGAGGAGTCTGACTAAAATTAGAATCCTTCTGTGAAAGTAATGTTCTATTGGCCTATAATTTCCACCATTCTTTTCCTCAACTTTGTGGCAATCATTTTTTAAAAATATCTATTCACGACAAGTAGAAAAGTTGCAGTAATTACTTGGTCAGTACTGCTGGGTGATTGTATATACATTGTGAGAGAGGAATTCAAAGCTTCTCCTTAGTAAAAGTATTGAGAAGAGAAAAATCAGGTAAAATTCAGGGAATGGGACATAAGATGAGATGTAAGAAATAAGGAGAAGCAGTTAGACAAAGCAGCTCTGCCAGGATGTGATTGCATTCCAGTCTGGTGTTTCTGAGGTCCCCAATGGCTCTGGCAGGGGGCATTTCCCTGAGTTTGATGCTCAGAGATGAGGGATATGAGCAGCTCCTTGGCTCCAGATTGTCTCTTGTTCCCACAGCAGGGATAATCAGAAATGTCACCTTGATGGGCAGTTCTGGTGTCAGCAGGGGCAGGAGAGTCAAGATACAAGCACAGCCCATCTGGAAGAAAAATGGGAGTGTGCAAGAAATGCTGTGCACAAAAAGGAGCAGTTTGTCAGATTTTCATCTCTTCTGGCCTGGTACATAAATCAGGAGCAGCTGATGTTGCAGAGCTGCCTTTGGGCCTTCCTGGGCCACCAAAGGCTGTTGGATTAAGAGATTAAGAGTGCACAGATTGCATCTACCCAGAGTTTAACTGCTACCCTGGCTGCTTCTGCAGCAGGGATTTAAAATAAACCCCCTTCTTTCAGTGCACATTCTGTCCAGACTGCTCACAAGGAAAATGCCAGCATTCCTCATTTGAAGGCAAGACATGGGAAGACCTGTCCACAGGGAAGGGGCAGCCAAGGTATGTAAAGAGCCCTGGATGCATGAGCCAAAATTGCTGTGCACCTGTACAAAGGGGATGCTGGTCTTGTTTAACCTCATGAAACCCCTATGACTCCTTTAAATTGTCTGGGTGATGCATCCCATCCTTCAGGTGTGTCAGCATCAGCATTTGACATCTGCCATCTCACTAAGGGTGCACTTGAACCCTCTGTCTGTGTCATTTATGCTGGTATTAAATAACGCTGGTGCCAGCACACAGAGACACCGCTGGTCACTGATGTCCATCAGTGGACTTTGAGCCACTACCCACATGACCCTCCAACAGCTTTCTTATCCATCTATCAGTCCTATCAAATCCACCTCTCTCTGATTTAGAGAGGGTGTTGTGGGGATCCATGGAAAAAGGTTTACAGAATTCCAGTTAAATGACATCTGCAGCTTGTCCTTGTGCCCTTGCACAGTCACTCCATCAGAGAAGGCCACTAGGCAGGTCTATGTTGGCCACTCTAATTATATTTCTACTTGTGTATAGGTATTTATAATACCTATAAGATTTTAGCATCAAAAGTCGTTACCCTTAGTGCTTTTACAGTCCTTAAAATTCAGAGTCACATATGGGGCTCAACAGGTGCAGATGTCTGCAGGCCAGGTGCACCAAACTTTCACCCCAGTATTGCTGAAACATTACTTGAAGCTTTATGGAGGCAGGCAGGTAAAATGGCCAGAGAAGACTGTCTGTGCAGATGTAGGCAGTCATTAGAAAATCTCATTATATTCAGGAGTCTGTACAATGAATCACCTTTCCTCTCCCAGAAAAGTGAAAACCTTCGCTTTAAATGAAATGTTTTCTTCTTCATCTCTAACTCAACAAGCAGACAGATACCTACTGCCTATCAGAAAAGAATACCTAGTTTAAAATCTAATCATCTTGTCCAACTGCTTTAATATAATTTTAAAAATATATCTTACAGTCTTATTCCATCCAGTCTGGCATCTATTCAGTATTTTCTAGCCTAATATCCTGTATGGGATTCTGATTATCTTGAGGACAGGGAACAAAGAAACACTGGCCAGGAAGTCATCAGATAGAGCAGCCATATCCTCTTTTTCAGGGGAATTTAATGCCATCAGTACTATGGAACAGTGGAATTTTTTGCTGCAAGAAAAGAATCAAAATCGTGGTGGTGAGTTAAAATAGCAACAGAAGAGGGAGACAAAGATTCTACAGAGTTGATAAGCTCAATTTCCCAATAAAATCTCCTGAGCTTGTTTAGATTAGTTGGTTCAACCTAAGTGACCTGCAAGGAGTAAATGATACCTGTAGGAAAAGTGAGATATATGAATTTGTCTGAAACTCCTTAGAAATTTAACTTGGGCGTGTGACATACTTTTGCACTCAAAGGGTTCACCCACATAAATCCTTTCTTTGTAATTGTTGAATAACTTAATTTCTTTTCTAAGATTTGAGCACTGCACTGTCCTCTCACCAGTAAAAATTTCTTACTACGAATTTCGTGAAGTCCAGTTCTTACTTGCCTAGTAGGTTTCATTACTAGATCTTGGAGTGCATTACAAAAAAAACAAATGACATTATACTCATTTTGCAGACAAAGACACAGAGGTTCAGTGAATTACAGTAGGATCCCATGGCAGGGTAATAAATCAGAGAGACTCACCACACTTCTTTCTGCTCACTTTGTCCCAGAGTGAAGCCACAAGTTTCTATTAAATTACCCTCTTTATGATGCAATGATTAAATCAACATAGGTAAATAGGCAACATCCATCATTTACAATGGAAAGTGGAAAAATCAGGTCAATGAGTATTTACAAAGCATCATTCAATGTCTTTGAACATGGTGACCAAGATCAAAGTCTTCTTTGCATCCTCTTTTAATCAAAACTCTTGACATCAACCTCTAGACTCATAGTGGGTTTTTTCAGTTTGGGGAATTTTCTTGGTTTGGGTTGTTTGTTTAGCTAGAGTTTTTGTTTGTTTGGGTTTTTTTGGTTGGGGTTTGGCTTTTTGTTGTTGTTTGTTTGTCTTAATTTTTCTTTTTGTCTTTGTCTTGTCACTATGTATCATGCTATTGAGGCTGAATTTCCACAGAGGACTTGTACATTTTGGATTTACTTACCCAATACCCACTTCATGATCAGCAGTTCTGTCCATGAGAACTGCGTTGTTTTGACTCTGAATATTTGTTTTGGATGATCTGTGATGGTCTCGTTGGGGAGATTCTTGACTCCTTCAAACCGATCCGAAGCGTTCACTACTAACAGTCCAAGGAAGATTGTGAAAGAAACTGCATGAGCCACAAACTTCATGAAAGGACTTCGGAGGGTACGTCCCAGCTGCAATGGAACAGACACAGTCAGGAGGTTTTTATTCACACACCTCCTAGGAGTTATTTCACTATAAAAATTTGAAACCTTTTGCCCGCCGTGAAAAGGATTCGGTAATTGATTCTGGATCATTAACAGAATTCCAACAAATAGGGTTCAGATTTGTTCAAGTTGTTTTTTGCTGTTACTAGACATTATGCATTGGGTGATTTTCTATGCATGGCGATGTCTTACAGTACCCCTTTAAACCCACATGTAATATTTAATTGTCCTGGCCATATGGTGAGTGGAAAATGAAGAGATAGGACATTTATATGAGAAACATATTTGTTTGTGTACGTGTTATATGAATATCAATATAAATCCTAATAATGGACACAATTCTCATCCTTAAATCATTAGGATATGTTAGAATCTTTTATTAATGGTGAATTCTTGGTTCATTATCAACATATAAGAAATAGCCTTCTGTTTAAATATTCTTTAGTAATGCTTTTCATATGCTTTGCTCTGATAGTCTTCTCTCATAATTAGTACAAAAGCTGGAGAATTACTCCCTGAACACAAGGATTTATTTCAAGTCACTAAGCCAAGAACAAGAGCAGCAGGTCTCTTCACTACAGATAATTGTTTCTCTCTTCTTGAACAGCTTTCTTTGTTAATGAATTTAAATATCACTCTTTTAATTTTATGTTTTCTGTGAACCACAAAAACATTACTCCAGAAAGATAGAAAAGAAGCATTTTAGGAACCACTAGAGCCAAAGCCTCTAGTGCTGGACACAACAGGGAGCAATGGAAGAGCTGGCCTGGATAGGGTCTTTCCAAACTCCCCTCAAAGACTGGATTTTTTTTCTGTATATTATTTATTGATTCATTACCCTTGATAACAAAGTATCATCCATTTTTTCTTAATATCCACTGATTTGATAATAAAACTTAATAAGAAAAGGGACATAAAAGGAAATTACTTGTTTTGATATTTATCTCCAATAGCAGATTAATTCCAAGGAGCCCTGGTCTCTGCTTATGGCAGAACAGGAAATATTTCAAAATCAGAGGTCCTTGTGTCTAGGGAAATTCAAAGGAAGTCCTAGGATTCTGCAGTTTATTTCCTTTATCATACCAGAGTTTTTAAAATGTCAATAAAATATTTTATAAAGTTGACAGAATAGGAACTCCTACTGGAAAATATGCATGTTTCTAAACACTGGAGATACTTGCCATTAAAGAAAATGAAAATATCTGCTCCTTCCTGAGGTCCTTATTAACATTCTCTGAGGTCAATAAGGACGTGCTTAATTGGGTAGATCTTGCACTGATTTGAAACCCAAGTTTATTTAATCTTGTCTGAGAATAATAATATGGCAGACTTTGGAGTGGATGAAGTGTGTTAAAAGCAGTCTCAACACTTGCAGTTCTGGTTCGCCTCCAGTGCTGTCACCATTGGTGTAGTTCTCAGCAGTTTTTATGGTAGATGTTCTGTAGATTTATGCTTTGTAATAGAATCTGTAATTCCAGTACTGAGCTGGTGGGGTGATGGGATAGGCCTGAAATCACACAGTAATAATCTCAGAGGTTTTCCTCCTATGACCTGAGAGAGTTCAGATTCCAAGAGTAAAGTATAAGAACAGCCGTGGATCTGTAGCAAGGAGTTTTTAAGAAAGTGCATTTGTAATCTGTATGAGACTCATTTCTACCCTGAATTCACTGAAAGAGAAAAAGCATTACCTATTGAATCACGAATCCTCTCCACATAATTAGACTTTTTCTGCTGTCTATAGAAATGTAAAAAGTAAAGACCTTAGATTAAAGTAGCATAGTCTCAGTTATCAGAGAAATAATCCTGAGTATTACAGAAGCAAATGAATTCCATGGGTAATTTCCCTTCCTTCTCTCATGATTTAACAGAAATTTTTATTTAGTTAGCATTACATCAGCCATTTGTCCCATTTATTATTGCAGAAAGCTTACCATTATTTTCTTGAGCTGATGTTTTTTATATCTTCTCAGAAATCTGACTTTTAGCTAAGAGCTACAGAAGGTGTTGACTAAAATATTCTATAAAAAGTTAATGACGTGTCCATTCCTCCAGCCAGTCTAACACTTTATGACAATAAGATTTTTCAAGCAATGTGATACAGCTAAACTCCAGGTGTGTAACTGCATGAATGTATCAATTTCTTGATTTTTTAGAAAATCAAAGTACCACCTTTCATCAAACCAAGATTGCAGGGTAATGTCTGGCTGTTACTGCTAAGATAGAAACAGTGACAGTGTGTGAATACAAAGCTTCATTCTTAAGAGAGTAGATAATTTCATGACTTGGTATCCTATCTCTATGATAGGAAAATAATGAAGCATACATTCATGTCAAAACAAAAATATATAATGTGATATCATCACAAAATTTTCCAAATGCTCGAAGAGATGGAAACAAAAATGGATAGAGTCATAAAGAAAAAATCCATTACTATGCTCAGTACTATGCACATAGCAGAAGCCTAAAGGACACCATTGTAGTGATCTCATGTGTTTTAGGGGTAAAAAGGTACAGATATGGCTCAGGCAGGGGGAACCATTAAATTCCAGTGCTTAAACAATGCAGAGTCTGTTGCAGTGGGAGCTGCAGTTCACAAATCCTCAGCACGGCTTCAGGAAAATGGGAAAGCAGCCCAGACAATGAGGGCTGTGTGTGAGTGACCTCTCAGTGCTGCAGTGTTTGAACATGCACTCCAACCAACCCAAGAAAAAAGAGAACACATCTTGAAGCTCTGCAGACAATCCAAACAGCCCCTCTTGCTATTGTCTTTACATTTTTGGGCAACAGGCAGTGCAATTTTTGTATCCATTCTCTTTTTGTCACCAATGAAAAAAATTTGGAGATCAACATATAAAGTTTATTTCAGAGTCACGGCCTCCAGGATATGGATGAGTCAGCAAGGATATTTCAGGATAGGATAGGCTTAAACTTCATGGGTCATGTCAACAGTCTGTGCATCCAGAACTGGATGAATGGCTGACTGACACTAAAACTGGTTTTAATAAAGTCAGCTCTGTGCAACAGAAGGAAAAAAAAAGTAAGGTTGAGGTACAGTCTCCAGTCAACACTATGTACCAAATTTTTGTAGGTAGTATTTGGTATGGTACATTCTAACCCCTCAGAGCTTTATTAGAGAAAATTTTCTCTTGGGGAGGACAGGCTTTAAAGTATGTTCCTAGCTAAGATACATCAGTGAAGGAATTTTGAATATGAGATCTTCTATTACCCAAAGGGAAGCTGCAGAATTTGATCATCATAAGGATGTGACACACAGTAGTGTTGCTCAGGACAGCTCCTGTTGCAGTGTTCCACTTTGGAGATTTCCTCCATTTCCTCACTGCCTTGGTCCATAAAAGAGCCCCTGACTCACGCCTGGGCACCTCTGTGTCTCTGCAGACAGGCCTGATTTAAGTTAAATATCTTAATTGATTACTACTATGGAAAAATGATTTCTTTGCCCAGTTGTGTTACATCAAGACTGCTTCCATCAGTAAAAAACAAATAGAACACCTGTAAAGCTGACCAGGACAAAACTGGGCTGCTCAGAGGGGAGATGCTGCCCGTGTAGATTTTTCTGTAAAATCCTGTGAGAGGTTACCAGGCTCTTGGATCAACCTTGAAATTAACAGTGATGATTTTGGGTGAGGTACCAATTCTTAGGGGAAAAATTGCGTTTGTTATTCAGTTATTTCTATCACAGGCCCCAATCAAAAATCAAGACTACATTGTTCTGATCAAGGCAAATCCATGCATTAAAAGACAATACCCATTTGAAAGAAATTTCAATTGGACTTTGTGCTAGAAGGTTACATGTGGTTTTTCACAGTCTAGTGGGGTGAAAAGGAAGGAGCATTTAAAAATGAGAATGCTTGAAAAGTTTAGGATAATGAAATCAAAGTTGATGAAAAGTTAAGTATCCCCCCCTTATATTTTTAAATTTTAATACACCTACCTCAAGAAATTAAAACCAAGTAACTTTCTCAATAAATTCTCACTTCTGCTGTAAAACTGTTTTAGTTTTAGGGGTGTTTTACCTCAGTTCCTTTCCCCTTAGTTTTTATGTTTTTCTTTTACATTCTCCACTTATTTCTGGTATAATTGTTCTTCCCACCTATTGCTTTATTCAAATGTGGCCTCTGTAATTCTGAGACTACACCACCAATGTTGCCATTGGCTGGTGTGCCAACTCCCAACACATTCAACAGAGGTGAAGGAAATTAAACAGCTTCATAAATCCCTGCTAGACTGGGGTCTGACGTGAGAGAATCAAGGTGGTAATTCCACACAACAATTCCCTCAGCCAAAACCACCTGCAGCAAGCCTGGCTTTCACAGGCACTTCCCTGTGGGCACCTCTGGAGTCCTGTCTGGCACCCAGGAAAAATGAGGGGCTTTGTGTTGATACAGACCTCGAGGAGATGGAGTCACATCCTCATATACTCTAACACAAAATTAACACAACTCCTCTTGGAGCTGTTTTGGAGGAGACCAAGGCTTAAACATGGAGGAGACCAAGGATTTTCTTATCTCAGACGTGCTGAAGGACTGTTTTTCTGATTGCACTAATATGTTTCAAATAATAGTCTTTCCTCAATACCAATTGATGGATCTATAATTGAGTTTGATAAATTTAGAAAGGATTCCTCACCAGTTTTTAGAGGAAATGGGAGAAGATACTTTCAAGAGTGAATACAATACCAGTGCCGGGGGTCATTTTGGACAAATTTAAGTACCTGTGACAAGCCTCCTGCAGAAGACCTTGTAAGGGATGATGCTGCTGGCTATTGCTGAATGTGAAATGATCTTCTCCCCTGCCACTGCTTTTTCTGTGGCAAGAGCAGTGACAAAGCTATTTATCACTCAGCCACACACCTATTTATCTCCACTTGTTTGAGCAGACTCTTTCAGGATGAAACCTCTACAGATTTCATACCACAAACAACTTGAGATTGTACTTAAGACAAAGATTGGCTCTGGTCCTTTGATCTCTAAGTCTCAACAAACTCTCCTCCTCCATCTGATCTGTATTTAGGTATACAGCAGGATTCCAAATTTCATAATTTTTTTGTCAAAACCATAATGATTTTATGATTAGGTCTATTCTTTGCTACAACATTAAGAAGTTTCCTGGGGCTTTCCAGAGTTTCAGACCCATGTGTCATAATAATGCTCCACTAACTAAACCCACAATAATGCTGCATTTAGTAAAACCACAATAATGTTCCTTAATTAAAACCACAAACTCAGAAAGAAGGAGAAAAGGTAACAAAGGAGCCCTGAAGAAGGGAGGAACCCACAAAGAAAAGTGCATAAAAGAACAAGAATTTAAACATCACAGTTAACTAAAACAAGAATCTTTTCCGAGTTATTTCCAGTTTTGGTGGCTCTTCTATTTTTGCTTCACTCCCATGTTGTTATCTCCTATACATTTCTTTTTCCTTTTGTTTTCTTGTCACCCACTCCTCACCCTCTTTGCCCACCACCCCACTTTTCTCCCTCTGAAGATGAATCTCAAACCACGTCAGTTCCATTTGTGTCCTTCAAGCAACACCTCAAGCTTTCTCTCCCCTGGGGCAATCTTAGAGGATACCATGGATCACTTCCCAACAGCCCCATGGAAAAACCTCGGGTTTCACTCCAGGCCCCAGGTGGGAATCCCTGTGAACCCCAGGCAGCACCAGGAGCTTGTACCTTGCTGCAGGGAGCAATCCAGTAGGCAATGGCCAGGAAGGGCAGCCCGATGGAGACCCCAAAGACAGCCAGGAACTTCACAGCGATGGATTGCTGCCGCAGCCCCGAGAGGTTCTCGTACCACATGGTGAGCAGCTGCTGCTGGCAGTTGGGGTGAGCAACAAACTGCAAGAAAAAAACCACAAACAGAGACATCAGGAGCACTGTGAGGAGGGTGAGATTTCAGGGAATAACCTTGTGAACTTGCCCGTGGAACAGGACAGGTCATGTCTTTGCTGTCCAACAAACAGAGAACTGCAAACCAGGCACACAGGACCCCCAGGTTCTGGCACAGTGTGCATTGCTTCTGCTCCTCGTCTTCTCTAGAGAAAAGCCATTTTTATGTGACTAAAAAGCAAAATGTCTGAGCCAAAATCCATTAGTGGTGAGCACTGACAACATGCCTCTGAGCAAGTTACATCGTGGGGTAAGACAGGGTACCCTGAGGTTCAGAAAAGACACAAAGGTGCTTGGAGGTCAAGCTGAAAAACACTGTGATGACTTTGCTAAGGATAGAGGACATTGACACAGCAGCCTAACACAGTGCTAATATTATATTGTTCTATTCACTTTGTAAAGACCCAGAGGGAGACATTCTGCAAGGCTCTCCTGCAAATTATGAGAGCTGGCTGGTATTTTGGTACTTTAAATGCTTCATCCCAGAGTACCTTTCAAAATATGACAGCTCATTCTTTACTGATAGGACAAAAAGACAAATTCAAAAGCAGAAGGAAAAACTGTGGTGCTCTGGTACAGAAAGTACCTGATTTGTACCCTGTAACTGAGACTCTTCTTCAGTTTACTGTTCAGAATTAAAAAAAAAAAAAAGAGGTAAAAGAAAAGGTGAGCAGCAGAAAAGTGAAAAGGGCAATTTCTTAATGGCCAAATTACAGCAACACCAGATCCTACCTAACAGTTTTATAATAAAAGATTAAACTTCTGTAGTTCTTACTGTTCTTTGAGGTGATTGAATTTAGAATGTGGCTATATTTAACCACGAAGAAGGATAATTAAAATTCAAAGTAACAGAGAGAAAAAAATGAAAAATAAATATGTTGCTGATGCAGAAATTGCATTAGTAGAACCTAGGGTTTCATTTATTAGCAAGGTGGCTGAATAAATGTTCCTAGGAAGGAAATGAAAAATGCTCTAATCTTTCAAAGAGCAGAACTTTCTGGAGGTGAAGGGGAGGATGAAGGGGGTCAAGAAAAAAAGAGAGTAGGAAAGCAGAGGCTGCTGAGGGCTTGGCAGGCACAGGTAAGGGACAGGGACCATGCCTGGCAGCTGCCCCTTGCCCTGGATCAGCCTTTAAGCCTCACCCAGCTGGAGGATTTCAGCTGTCATCTGTAGTTTTCTTGGGACTGAAAAGCAGAGAAAAATTCTAACTGTGCTTTCATCTTCACTCTGTGTGAACAGTGATCGATTTGGGAACTTAATGGACTCTTTTCGAGATGTTTGCATAACAAAACTGTTACTCTTCAGGTGGAAATACAGTTGCACAGTAATTAGGATTGCTCTGGAGCAACACTTTTCCTTCATTAATAGCACATTAGAACAAAGAAAATTGATTGGTACTTTTAACCTCCTTTGTCTTTAGAATTTTTTCCTGGAAACATTATCATTTTAATATGCTTTCTTTTAAGCTGCTTTCATGAAAAAGAAAGCTTTCATAAAAGAAGATAATTATAAATCATGAGTCCTAGACCTTCTGAGCATTTAAAGTTGAGGTGATGACAGCAGTATTACAAGGAAACAATTCCTAATGCCTGGTGTTTATGTTTGTCCTAATGCTGCTTGGGCTTGTTATCTTCCTGGCAAATGGACAGAAAAATGAAGTGGAAAGAAGCTCAGTAGAGAATTAATCCCTTTTGCAAATTTTATTTTCAGATATCATGAGTTCAACAACATTTCTAATGTCCCTGGAAAGGGAAATGACACTGGTGAATGTGCAGACTTCTGGGGTGAAGGGCCTGAGCAATCTCCAGACTTCCTCCTCCTCTTGCAATTGTTCACTACATTATGAGAATTGATTCAAACAAGGAAATTCAGTTGTCCTTGGCAATGAGACAGTCAAAGATTTCTGGTTGGCATTTCAGAGACTTCATCAGACATTTTAATCTGTCCATTTTTCCACTTTGTCTGGAAACAGTTACAACAAAAATACAAATACAGGAAAATTGAGAAGGAATTGCCATAAAACCCAGTTCAGTGGAACAATTCATTTTGTACAAGGCAATAAAGACAGGCAGAGTGCCATAGAGCCTAGATGGTGTCCATCTGTCATCTGCTTGGCCCATACCCTCCCACTCCCCACACCAGTCAGGATTTTCCATGCCTGGGTCCACTCCTGGGTCAGGGGCCTCATCAGCCCCTCTGGACACACCAGCCCTCACTCCAGACACACTGCAGACCATGTAGAGGAAGCTTACAAGGTGAAATATGAGGAAGGGGGTCACTTAAACATTCAGAGCTCTTATCTCTGTGGTTTTGAACACAGCCGCAAAAACATTCCACCACTTCTCCCCCCTTTGCTCTCAGCTCCAGGTTTAAAGGCACAAAACTTATTTCTGGGCTAAACAGACGATGGGGATACAACTCAGCATCATAAAGTCACCCCAGGGCATCATCTTACTCTATTACAAAAATGAGGGAAAAATAAGTTAAGGATGAGGAAGATCAGAGCCTGAATGAGTTTTGATCTGTTATTTGCTTACAGCAAGCAGTACAGCTTTCCTTGTTTTCTCTATCAGACATTAGTGAAACACACTGGGACCCTTTGGGCATTGCCAGCCCTCCCTCTATCAACATTTCAGAGACTGATCTTAGAGCTCCCCAGAGATGTTACAGAGCCATTTAACTTTCTCTCTTCCCTGGGAATGGGCAGTGACACCAAGTTAAAGATTACACTAATGCTTTGGTTAGTGACTTAGGCACGGAGAAGAGCAGAGCTTGAGACAAAGGCTTCAAGGCAGAATGCCTCAAAGCATAATGACAAATGGTGATGTGTGATACTGAATTTCAGAGCACTGAATGCTGCAGTGCTTTTTCAATGTTCCCATTAAACGCTATTTTGCTTTCCTCAGTGCTGGAAAATGAGGCGAGGAGCTTTTAGGGACAAGCTGTGGATGCTCCTGTGCTGCAGACAGGAAAGAGCAGTGTGACCAGGGCTGTGCAGAAGGGCAGCATGGCTCTGATTGAAATGCAAGCACTGGCAGTGCAGGGGATTTCCTGGCTCCAAAACCAACCACTTAAAAGCATTGAGTGCTTTGTCTCCTGGGCACAGGCTGTAAGGTAATGCATCAGGATCTGCGAGCTCAAGCAAAATGTTTTCCAGTGCTTCTGCCTTCAGAAAGCACAGTGGGTGGGAGCCTTGCTGCTCCCACGGCCCTGGGATCCCAGCAGATGGCAGCGGGTTTTCCTGGTACTTATTGATGTAGGAAGGAAATTGTTCTTCCCTCCAGCCTGTCAGTCACACAGATTTTTAAGTTAAAAAAGGCTAAACAAGCCCATAATAAAATCACATATCAATCGGCTCAAAAAATGGAGCCACTATTTCTGAGAGGAGGTGAAAGACTCAGGAAAATATTGACACCTCCAAAAGCCCCTGTCCTGTGCTACAGGGGATTAAATGAGAGACATGAATATTTATCTGGAATATGGAAAAAAGTTTCTTGAAGACTTCAGTGGGAATTGAATAGACCCAAAAGAAGAGTTTTACATATAGGAATAAAGAGGGTGTTTCAGAGACCACTGTGAATAACACACTGAGTGATCACTTTTCCACATTTCTATCTAACTTGACAGCTCTTTCTAGTAGCTCTACATGTTGTATGCATTGTGGGGAAACTCTGAGAGCTCTTACAACAGAATGAGAGCTTTTCCTCAGTACAGTTGTTCATAAAAGCAGGAGTTTCACTCCAGATGATAAAGTACCTTTATATTTTTTAAACATATAGAAAGTTACTTCTGATAGAAAACACTGTAATAGACTTCTATTTTTTATTTTCTATTATATTGAACAGAGAAAGAGCCTGGGAGAGGAGAGGAGAGGAGAGGAGAGGAGAGGAGAGGAGAGGAGAGGAGAGGAGAGGAGAGGAGAGGAGAGGAGAGGAGAGGAGAGGAGAGGAGAGGAGAGGAGAGGAGAGGAGAGGAGAGGAGAGGAGAGGAGAGGAGAGGAGAGGAGAGGAGAGGAGAGGAGAGGAGAGGAGAGGAGAGGAGAGGAGAGGAGAGGAGAGGAGAGGAGAGGAGAGGAGAGGAGAGGAGAGGAGAGGAGAGGAGAGGAGAGGAGAGGAGAGGATCTTGGATAGAAAAATGGTATCAGCAGAAATAAAACTCACAGCAAGGCAGCTGAGAGACAGAGGTCAACCTCAGATGATTGGAATTAATGGTGCAGAAAGAAACCAGTATCTCTTTTATTACTGAAATAATTCCATTTCCCTCAAAACTACAGAAATCTACCACTGAGGCAAAAGAATTACCCACTCAGACAGGATCATCTCACTTTGCTAATGTACCCTACACTGAATAGCCAGGGGCTGTGGTAGGAAGGCAAAACTCATCAGTGGAGCAGTGAAAGCAGATAAAACCCTGCATATCAGAGCAAACACCATGAACCTGTGACTACAAAGTCCTGAGGTCCTCTCAGCTTGTGCCTTCCCTGCCAGCCTTATGGCAAACTCGAGTGTTTTTAATCACTGAGTGTGAGCTGAAAAGGAGCTGCATAAATAGACTTTCAGGAGAACATTGGAGGTGTCAAGAGACACTGGCAGGGATGAGCAATTTCTCTTTCCATCATGTAGCTGCATTCATGTCCTTGGAACAACCTTTCTGGGTTCATTATGAAGCATTTACCTTTTGATGTAGCTCTTTGCTTCTGCACACCTACATTTATTAACACATTTTAGGCTGCAGCACCTGCTCACAGGAACCCTGGGCTGGGTGTGTAATGCTTCAAATGCCAGGAATCTGAGGGAAAATGCTGACTCAAATGAGTCATCCAAAGGTTTCAATTGTCCCCTTGTGCCCCTGAATTACAAGTGAAAAAGAAAGGGGCAGCAAATGGGTTGCATACGTGGCTTTTCCCATTTTGCCAGCCCTGCCCATGGCAGGAGGGTTGGACCTGGGTGATCTTTAAGGTCTCTTTCCAACCTGAACCATTCTTGATTGTGTGTTGTGAGGACCAGAGGAGCAGTGCTCCTGCAGGGATGCACACATTGGAAAAAGCAGGTGGGATCTGAACCACACACACTGTGTGCTCTGGAAAGTTAAAAGTACATCAGAATTATAATGAAGATTTCCTGACACCTCACAGAAAAACACAGCCTGAGCTGAGCTTGCCATGCTCATGTTCCCAGCAGGACCAAAGCCAGGGCTGGTCTGGAAGGGGAATTGAGGTTTCCTTGGCAGCTTTGCTGTGCTTGAGCAAAACCAGAGGGAGGGGGGGAGGGAGGGAGAGCTGGGCTTGCTGCACAGGCAGCGCTGTGTTTCTCCAGGCAAAGCCTCCACCAAAGGAGGAATGAAATCACCCCTTTTCAGCAGGTCACTGAAGACTGTGGGAGAATCAGCAAACATTGGCAGGGGTGGAAAAGCTCCGGGAAAGGTCAAAGCAGGATATTGCTGCTCTTGCCCTGAAGGGTGAAAAATACACTGCCATTTCACCAAAGGGGATCAGGTGAATTAAGAGGTAAACATGTGCCCACATGCAAATGACAGGGAAAAAAAAAAATCAATGAATGTATTAAAACAAAATATAGTTTCTCTGCTTTTATAACACTTTTTCCTTTTGAAGATTCCTTTTGTATTTTAGGCATTTTTAAGACTTGAAGGCTAAATAAAGGGTCTGCATTTACACTGAATAAAATACTTTTCTTGAACTGAAACATACATTTTTGGGGGCGGGATAAAAAGGTGGAAAATGTGTCAAAACATTTTTTTTTTTATCCAGTAAAAGACCCATTAAGGAGCCGTTTCACTTGATGCAGAGCAGAAGATTACAGAGCTCAGTGAGAATTACTGAAGTTTGCTGAAAACACACAATGCAGGGAAAGACCAGCACAGGCAGAAGCCTTTCCTTATCTCCACGGTGTACTCTGCTCTGGGAACCTCCAAGTGAACAAAGAGCCCTTTGTTTTGTAGAAACTATTCTGAGACCTTAGCAGAAGCAGGTGGGATATTCTAGATTATATTATGCATTTATTTTGTGCTCTGGAATGTGAAAAAATTTGCTTTTAGCAAATGCATGTGCTGTTGAATTCTGAAAGCTGAAAATGCGGGAGGGTAAACATGGCTGGAACTTGGTTCACTCTTTGCTGTTATGGTTGCAAGAGAGGCAAATAAAACTGCAAAAGTTTAAGAAAGAAACAGAAAAGTACATGTTCTACTGCAAATTAATTAAAAATAATAAAGCTCCGTTCTGAAGATCCATGTTGTGACACTGGGACCTTTTCTCAAAAACAGACCTGCTCTGATTCTAGTTAAATTCCGTCCATGGCTACTGGCCCTGTTCTAAAAACACTTTGCACCAAACTACCTTACAAGAGAGATAAAACCAGGTCCAAATTCCATTGTCCATATGCAAAAGAAAGATTTTCATGGATGAAAGAAAATTCAGCTGATCAAGCCTGGTTTCAATGGGATCTGACCACAGCATAAAAGGAAATACTACGTGACAAAAGCTCCTCTGAGATATTGCTGCAGACACCCAGAGAACAGGGAAATGTCCCTGCCCTGAGGATTGCTGCAGCTTTCCCAATGTCCCTGGGGTTCATTTGACTCTCTAATGGCATCACACAAATATTCATGAGGTTCTTGCTCATCCTGCAGATGGGCCTTGCGACAGGCTTGGTGAATATTCAGGCCTGCTATCTGGAGTCTAACTTCAGTGTTTTCAATCCTGTAGCAAAGGGAAAAGATTTGTATTTGTAAGCAAGGCCCAGATGAGCCAGGATTATCAATAAAAAAACCATCCCAAACCAACTAATTGTGCAGCTTCAGTCTCTGAGTTACTTTTATGGCATAAACCCACAAGTACGTAGTAAGAAATTGCACCTTTCACAAAACCTTTCACATAGTTTCCTTTTGAACTAAAATATCTTTCTTATTAGAGCCATTTGGCAGAGGGCAAACCCATCAAACCCCAGGATACTCTCACATTCCCCAGTTTTATTGAAATCCAATCTTTGGATCCACTTGCTGGTTGACCCGTGTTATCCAGTACAAAATGATAATTTTGAGCACTCAAAACCTTCCCATAGCTCCAGTTTACATCTCCTTGCTGTGACCCGTTCTGCTCTGTGAAAGCAGGAGTGTTTGGGGCAGACCTGCTCCCTGTTCTTCAGTGAGTGCATGAACAGGGCTGGGATCTCCCTTTGCAGAGGGGACAGGGGACACAACGGGGCAGTTCAGGTCATCCCAGTGCTGCTGTGACTGCCCCAAAGCCCCGTGGGCTCAGCTCTGCACAGGGCATGGCACGATCCTGCCAGGATGAGGGACGTGGGTGGAAACAGGCTTTGACCAGGCACAGCTTAAAACCCAGTAAAAACAAATTAGTCTACTAGAAAACAAAAATAATGGCGTAAACAAAACTGCCAAGACCACTGCAAATGCAGCTTGCCCATTGACACTAATGTTCTTCAGTGCTGACTGGAAAAATTACTATTAATGGTGGAAGGGTCTCCTGTTGTTCTCCTGTTAATTTTATACCTTTTGAAATGAAAAGGCAAGTCTGATATGTTTGATATGTGTAACTGCAAAATGTAGAGTTTACACAAATTCTTTGATTAGTTCAGTTTAAACCTTGCTTTGGCTTAAGTTTCTTTATAATCTGACTTTCCTGGGACAAAGATAGGGCTTTTTTGGGCTCAGCATTCTTCTCTAGGGTAGGGAATAATGTGGTTGAATGTTTGGAAAACTTCAGTTTCTTCTTCTAGTGTGCTGCATGTTTTCTGAAGAGATTTATTGTCACTGTCTGATTTCTCCTTTTTTTTACATATATGAATAAATCTTATCCCTGAATTATTTATCTGAAAACATGAAACTTTAACATTCCAGGATTTTCATATCTGTGCAAAATCAAAACCACTTGAAAATCCTTATTGCTGAATTATTCATCTGAAAACATGCCACAATAGAAAGCTGCCAAACAACAATGTCCCTTTGGTATGTAAAAAAGCAGCCACAGAGGGCACAGAAGGAGACATTAACAGTGCCATAGCCTCTTCCTCCCCCAGGAGAGCCAGGAGCTATTTTCCCTTGGCCAGATAGTGAAGAAACTGGGCTGGTGCTCGAGCTCAGCTGTCTCTAGTGCAGATGGATTTATTCCCAGCAGGGCTGAGGGGAGACAGACTTGCCCATAGCATGAGACTTCTCTCTGCATCACGTATGGAGTCCCAAAAATGTGTCCTAGTCCAGACATCTACAGGTGTGTGACAAGGAGCTCACACAGGAGAGCCTCACCCTGGGACAGCATCCGTGCACATCCACATCTGAATAGCACTGGGGAAAAGACCCTCAGCAACTTGAAATACTGATTTATTTATATTTATTTTAAGGGTTCTACTCATCCATATCTGACTTTCCACCCCAAATGCACCTTTACAGGTTTATTGCCTATGGAGAATTAAGCAAAGTTAAAATTCGACTCAGGTGAGGTCAGGTTTTCAGCAAACCATATTAATTGCTTTTTTCCATGGGAATTTTATTATTAATTATTAATAAAGGTAATTTTAAGCCCTTCCATCTGGGCTGTACATCCATACAATTATTTTGATGTGTTCCTGTGCTTACTTGTCTGTATCTTGATGGGCATTTAAGACCCTGTGACACTTTGCAAATGAAAATAATTAAGTCTGCATATTACAGTAAACTGGGAATACTGCAGACAATATTCAGGATGGAGAAATGATTCATTGAAACCTTAAGAGGATGGATGGATGTGCAGGAAATAACAAAATGAGATTCATCAAGGAAAAGAAAAGAAATTAAAACATCTGGGAAAAAGGAAATAATCAGAGTCACAGATTTTAGTGGGAGGAAGGATCCTTGCTAATGAAATACTCAGATATAGAAATGCATTTTGTGAGGAAGGGAAGTACCTCCTTTCCTTTCCAACCTCTATCAAAACATCTGCAATATGTAATTAAAAATGTAAAAAGAACGATCACATGGATAAGCTTTAGAGTCCAGAATGACCACAGTGTTTCCACTGATATTAAATTACATTTTACAGTATTCACTGTCTCTCCCTTGACAGAAACAAGAGATACTTTTCTTCCCACCACCACTCTCCAAGCTATCAATGACTTTGCAAGACCTCAGTTAAATATTCCTGAAACCAAGAAGTGGGGAAAAAAATGAGATATTGCAGAAACAAAAATGCAACTTTCTGAAATCTCTTTTGATTGAGGAGTTCTTCTCCTTGAGGCTTCTCATGAGATGGTAAAAGATAACCTATCCTGTTCCTGTGTGTGTTCCAGCCATGGGGGCACTGAAAGATCAGTGTTTGTCCTATGAGAAATCCCTGAACTAAAGTTGTGGATGTGAATAATTTCATTTGGGCTACCCAAATGTGGTTTTCCATTGGTGTTAGGGTTGGTGTGCAGGGTCTGGTGTGTCCTCTCCCCTTTCCCCTGCAGCAGTCCCTCCCAGCACTCTGCAGGACACCTGCAAGTGGAGATCACACAGATCTCACCCACCAAGGCACGTGGCACAGATACACTCCTTGCTCTCCTAGGGGCAGAACTTCTTCTCACTTCTGGGTTTCTCCTGCCCTCTGTTCTCCAGCTGATTTTCCTGTGCGTCCTGGGCAGAACCCAAGCTGTCCCAGGTAACCTTCCTAAGGATGCTCTGGTGGAGCTCTGCTTGGGGCAGTGTCTGTTACTGCACATTTTGGGGGGCAAAACTCTCTTCAGCACAGGCAGGGCTGCTTCTCTTGCCCATCCAGGCACTGAACTTCTCCAGCTCCCATTCAGGCTGCTGCAGCAGTTAATGAGAGCTGGGACTTCCCATGCCCTCAAGTATCTGAGTTGTGTGACCAAGGCAGTGAAAAGTTATAATCTAATGCAGCCAGGAGTATTCTGTTCAGAGCATCCTCCATATGTTAATTATTAATAATACAGTTATGAAAAAAGTTCCTGTTCCAGCTCTCTCTTAAATAGAATTTACACAGCCATCTGGTGTTCTGTTTAATTCTTTTTTTTTCCCCCAAGCCAATTTATGTGTCTTACTGTTAATTAAGTTAAACTCGTGAAAGAGAAAGGTGCTCTTGCTTTGTGGTGGTTATGAACAGAGCTGCTGAGAAGACAGAGATGGGCACTCAATGTTTGCAATTAAAAGAATAGAGCAACAATAATTTTGCCATTGGGAGAGAAGGGAAATGAATGTCACCTCCTACAAGAAGAGCAACAGCTTTACTCCTACAGAGAAGCCACAGCTTTACACCTAAAGGTAAATGTTGACACAAGTCCTCTGCCAACATTAAAGAGAAACAAGAAATGAGCGTATCACAGACTAAATGAGAACATAAAATATCTGTGCAGCTGATACACAGCAGCAAAGGGGTTTTGTTGTGAGACATCAAAACTCTAATTTCCTCACCATTGGCTGTCCAGGGGTAGTTCCAACCTCTGCACCTCTGGCTTAGTCAGAAATGAGCTCACACACAGAAAAAATGTGTGCAACCCTTACATTTCAAGCACCTGTGTGAAAACAAATCTATTTGAATTTATGGGATTGTTGCAAATTTGCCATTGTCTCCCCTGGTTTATTTAGTGATGCTTTGCACTTGCACCCTTCAGCCAATAAGAGATTTCCCTCTCTTCCAGCAGTGCAGGGTGTGGGGCACAGGGGTGGGGAGGGCTGGGTGCAGGAGGAGCAGCCAAGCACCCTGGTGATGCTGCAGCCAGACTGTGCAGGTCCACCTGGGCACTGGAGCAGAGGCTGGGAACCCTCTCAGTGAGAGCAGACTCTGGTGGGGTCTCAACAAGAAGAGACAAAAATATTACCATAAAATTTTCAGTCAAGAACACAGTGAGCTTTCAGAAGTTGTAAACCTGCACGAGGAGCAGTTGAGGTATCCATGGCCCACAGAGCTCATGGTCCTTGGGCTCAGAGCTTAGCAACTCAAGCCACTTTTAGTTATAACCCACCAAAACCACCTGTTCCACCTTCATGCTGCTTTTTATTTTATTTTTCACCTCTGTGAGTAGCTACTGGACCCACCAGGGTTTGCTCTCACTGAGAGAGACAATGGCAAATTTGCAACAATCCCATAAGTTGGCTAGAAGTTCAGTTCTTGGAAAGAATCCAGGACTCAGTAAATGTTTAAGTGTTTGAAAATTGTTTGTTTTGCTCTTGACAAACTGTTTCCATTTTAATAATTTTCAAGGCATCATTAAGACAGATGATCTAAATGGAAAATTGCCTCTGGAAAACTTGGGCAGAGGACATTTAATTGTAAATTAGTTGTTTCTGTGAAAATAAGTGTAGAAATGGGCTGGGTGGGAAACCCTTAAGAGATGGATTTCAGGACAGAGAGAAGTAAACATCAGAGTACCTGTGAATGTTTGCAGGTCTTATGCAGTGATATTCTCCTATAGTGGAGGCAGCTCAAGTTGAAAAAATATATAACCTTAATTAAGTGCTCTGTCATTTTTGTATATCCCACTTAAAAGCTCAAAATTGAGAACCAGTTCACATTTTTCTCTCTCCTTCTGGTTTTAATTAACTGTGTGAAGACAATGAAGTAACAAAGAAATTTGGAAGAGCAAGGAAGATTTTAAAAGATTTTGTGAAGACCTGATGAAACTCTGAAGATGCAATTTCTCTTCTGTCTGAGGGTGGGAGTCCCTGACATCTTTCCCAGACTCTAGAAATAAAAATGTGATGAAATACTGACTGCATCATCAGCTGTAAAAGTAAAATAATGGATATTAAATAATAATTTTCAATGTATTTCATGGATCTCTGCAGTTTTTCATCAAAGAAAGCCTATTGTAGGTACTTGGTATTAATATGGAAATGTGAATTAAGAAGCTAAGGGTAGAAACAGATTTTTGAAACATCAAATATTTCTTAAAATTTCCTGTGCAAGTGCAAATATTTAGTCTGGATATGAACTTAATGAAAAAATAACTCATAACCACTAACACCTTTTTTTTTTTTTCTTTTTCAGACTATTTTGAAGTTCTTGAAGTCATTTTGTATAAAACTCCTGCGCAAGCAGGGTCATCCCAGAGCACAGGGGGCAGGATTATGTTTGGACAGCTCTTAAATATCCCCAGTGAGGGAGACTCCACATTCTCTGGGCAATCTGTCCCAGTGCTTGGTCACATGAACAATAAAGAAATTCTTCCTCATATGCAGGGGGAACTTCCTGGGCATCAGCTCCTGTCTGATGTCTCCTGTGCTGTTACCTGGAGCACTGAGCAGAGGCTGCTCCATCCTCCCTGCAGACACTGATGAGGAATCCTCTCAGGTCTCTTCTCATGTTTGAACAGGCCCAGCTCCCTCAGCCTTTCCTCATAGGAAAGATGCTCCAGTCCCCAAATTATCTGTGCTCCCTCCTGGACCTGTTACAGGAGCTGCACATCTCTCTCGAACTGAGGAGCCCAGAAGTGGGCAAGGTCTAGTCAGGATGAGTCACTACCTTTGAAAAAGTGACTTGAAATCTGAAGAATCTGTCCAAGAAGCAGTTTATTAAATATGCATAATACTTCACCCTCCCTCTGACCCCTCTCTATTATAGGATTTCCTTAAAATGAGAGTGGATTTCAAAGCACAGCATTTGTAGACATAAACCTAAATATCTCTCAACTGAATAGAAAGCTTGCACCTGAAATGCACTGACTCTTAAGGAATTAATTACCCTGTTACCATAACACACTTTGTTCAGCAAGTGTGACCAATGTCAGTCTATTATCACATCACCACCAAAAGCCCAAAGCCATTTATCTGAGTGCGCCTCTGTCCCCCACTGATTGAAGTGCCTTCTTTTTGAGTTAGCAGTTAAATACTCATCTTACACACAGACACACCCCGGCTGGTGAAGAGAGTGTGCTCAAAAGTGCTGGCCTGAGAGTCACCACGAGCCTGCTGAATGCTCCTGTCCATATCCTGTAATTAGTTTAACAGTAATTAGCAGTGTGCAACAAGTTGCTGTGATCCAGAAAGGATTCTCAGCTTTCCTGGGCTTAGGAAGATATTTATACATGAGAAGATCAACTGTACACGACCCCCCACGGGGGCTTTAGGTCAATGTTCATGCATTGTGAAAAGCTGCACTTATGGACAGGGTAAGAGGTGGGGAATGTCCCTCTGGAGCCAGGTAAGCCAGGGTGGAAGTGCTCAGAGGGGCACAGCCACTCCAGCTCGAGGTCTTGGCACCAAAAGGATGACACTAATTTTTAGAGGGATAAGTGAGCAAAGTAACACAGGAGAATTCACACATTGAAAAGACTCGAGGTTCTGACAAAGGTCCCTGCCACTCCCAATGTTCTGTGTTTCTGTGACTGATGGCTGTCAGACCATGGATCACAGGGCACCGCTCCATGATGAGGCACTATTGATGTCTTTTAGATTAATTCCTTTTCAGAAAGAGCACCAGAGCAAGTTTGGCCTCCTGTGACTAAAGCAACAGCTTCAACAACTAAACTTGACCCAGCTTGTTGAACATCTGACTGAGAGTGAACTGAGATGTCCAGCTTGGTTTTGGTGATGGAACAGAGCAGAGACACAACATCCTAGGAGGAAATATTTGGCTCCATACTATGTGCTCCTGCATGAAAGCATTTAATTTCAAATATGTTTTAAGATTCTCTTTAATTAATGGCTTTCATAACAGGAAAAGACTTTCTCCAGCCAGCACAGTAGCACAGTCAAGAGGCAAAATGAAGCAGGTGGTGGGCTTGGGAGGGGAAAGAGAGAGCAGATGTTGGCTTTAAAATTTGGAACACTCTTCAAGTCCTGTAGCAGGAGCCCAGTTTCCATCAATGCATATTGTAGGAGCAATTAATTGGGACCACCCAGGCCTAGAATTTGCCAGAATAACATTTTTTATTCACATAACACACTTCTGTAAGGCTGAATCGTTGTTTCAAATACTGCTGGAAGAATTTATTTTTCACTTTGCAGATAACCTCAGTATTAAAGGATGTGAGAAACTGCAAATCAAACCACAAGTTGCTAAAATTCTAGAGAAGTCCTGGTTCCACTGAAATCTACCTTTTGTTTATTTTTCAGCTGGCATCAAGGAAGCACAATTAAATGTGAAGATGTGTTTCCCAGGGGCCCAAAGGAAGAGCTTACCTTCTTGACCTCGTATTTAATCGCGAGTTTAATCCTGCTGAGGCTGGGCCGGTGGTGCTCAGGGCACAGGTGGATGTTCACATCTCCATTCAGAATAGCTTCCACCTCCTCAGTGTCTCTGCACAGGTCCAACACCCCCACCACAAAGTCCTTGCATTGCATAGATAACTTCCTATAGTCGTTCTGAGGGAAAACAGGAAAAAAAAGGGATTTAATTATGCAAGGGAAGCTGGGCTGCAAACAGGCAAATAAAAAAAACCAAGAAAGAACAACTCTGAGCGAGGTTACTTCTGCAAAACTACTGTCTGGAAGGGTAAGAAAGCATTTGATTTACACAGTGTATTGATGGCTTTTCACAGAAGTACAGGAACTCCTCCAGACTTCATTAGCAATGTCTCTATCAGCAGTAGAGTTTTCATGACAATAGAACGAGTTTTAGAGAACAAGTAAATAATTTCTAGGGAAATCTTGATTTTAAGCAGCCAGTTGGTCTCTGCTCTCTGTGTGGCATATGTCTAGGAATGTAAAAATATGACCAAAAAAAAAATGTCCTGCTAACTGGTTAAATATGCAGCAAATTTTTCAGTTTAGGTTCTTTCCTAGTAACTCTTTCTTTTGTAACTTTCAAGAAGTTTCAGACTGGTACAACAGGCTGGAGCATCACACATAGATATGTTCAGATGAATTATATAGTAATATTATATTGTAATTATAATTATTATATTGTAATACCAACTTCAGCCTCAAACATCAGAATTTAGTTAAACATTCCTGAATCAGCATCCAGAGGATCATTGTCTCAATACCTCTCCAAGAAATGGAACTTCAGAAACTCAGCATGATATCCTGTGATATAGTTTCACTTTGCAAACCCAAATTACACTTGTGGGGAAAGAGATAAACTGTACTTGACTTGACAGAGGGTTAGAAGAGCAATTTCCCTGCCTTAAATTAAATTGTGATTGATTTTCACATACTTGACACTTAAAAAATGAGGAAAGTGCCATCATCTGAGTAAATGTAAATTAGAACACAATTAAGGCTATCATTAATATCATAACAAAATGGTGATATTAAAGGCTTGATGCAACAAATAGGAATAATAAGCATAAGACAAGCTCTAACTGACTTGGGAGACCTTCTCAAATTAGGTTTGATAAATTAATTAAACTTAATACCTTATCTAATTAGGCTAGCAGCCAAAAGAAGATAGTTAAACCTGGCTTTGATGAAATGATAAGGGTAACCTGGCTTTGTGCTTCTGTATTTTCTAAATTATCAATTCTATCATTTACACACAGCAATGATAGCCTTCCTTGTTACACAAAGATCTCAAAGCACTGTACAAACATTCACTAATTAGTTAGAACAGCATTGTCTAAAATATGTAATTAGAGGTGGCTTAACTCCTTTGGTCAGTTTTTCCCCTTCAGAATTGAGATGTTACCCTTCAGAATTGAGCTGTTAATGAGTTTTAAATCAGTTGGTTTAATGATTTTGTCATAGGTTTGAGGTTACTTCTACCGTGAATGTGTGTGCATGTCCCAACTCTGCTTTTCATGCATGAGGAGCTGGGCAGAGCACAGAATAACTGAATAATCACAGAGAGCCAGAAAGCCCCTCAGGGCTGCATTTTCACAGGAGAGGGAAGGACCCATTTCTGATCCGTGTTAAGGAGAAGGGGCTGAAGACAGCTGGGGAATAGCAGGGATTTTACTGCTGACACCTCCTGCAAGGGGAAACCTCTATGTTTACATCCTCTTATGTTCAAAAAAGGTTTAGATCTCAGTTCCTCTTTTTGTCCTTGAGTGCTGTAATCAGACCAGGTGTTCTAATTGTGTTGTTAATGGAGAGGAGCAAAAACTCCAAATCTTCATTAAGAGGAGGCATGAGAGAACAACAAGCAGATCTTTGTCTGGGTAAGTGCCCCATTACAGAAGCTGGGGCACCAAGACTTCCATAAATGTGCCAAGCTAGAGCACTAAGATTTAAGATGTCTTTATGTCTTGGGCAGAAAATGATGGTCCACTTACATCTAAATCTAGTACCTGAGCATTTTGTGGAGATAGATAGGATTTGTGGAGTAAATGTTTTCAAATACAGGGTGAGGTAAGGTCTGAAATGTAAATGAAAGACAGATTGTACTTTATGGCTTCAAAGCACTCCTCTCAAATCAATTCCACGCTTTAATCTTCCCCACAACGAGATGAATTTCAATAAATTGAAAGGTTGCCTCTTCGCTGAGAGAATAGATGGCCAAACAAAAATATCAGCCTCAAAATAACTACAGAAATAGTGAAGGACAGCAAATATAGATAGATCTGAAAACATGTGTAGGGTGGGAATGAAATGCCTTGCTCCCACAGGTAATGGAGATGCTTAATTAGCTCACCAGTTTTTAAAAAAAACAAGGGTGAGAACTCTGTTGAGCTTTAATACCATTCTCTGTGTACTGTTTGCAAAGTTCTCAAGCTTATCCCTTAACCAGCACATTTTAGATAATTCTCATCACCACTTCCACATCATCTGAACAACTAGTTTGTATTAAATTAGATTCTTTTCCTTCTTCTCCTTTCTTTAAGGAAAGATGTTTAGTAGCTACCAGGAAAATGCTTCCAAAGCCTCTGCAAATGGCAGGTTCCCAGCTGGCAAACTCTGTCAAGACCCAACTTTGTGCACATCTCCAAGCTTAATGTTTTTTACTGGTTCTGTACATTTGTAGAAGCTATGGATGATTTCCTCATTCAAAGTGTTTTACTCTGATTTTTAAGTAGGCAGAAGCAGCCATACATCCTATCCAAGATACAGGCTGTAGAAAGAATAAATAAAATAAAATAAAATAAAATAAAATAAAATAAAATAAAATAAAATAAAATAAAATAAAATAAAATAAAATAAAATAAAATAAAATAAAATAAAATAAAATAAAATAAATAAACTCCCTCCCAGCAATTCTGCAGCCAGGCAGGAGGGCAGATTACATCTCTCAGGAGACTGCTCATCTGTTAAGACAAGTCTCAAAGATCACTGAACCTGCTGTGTCTTCTGATGATCCCTTTTACAAAACCATTTTTCATCTTTGTTCTGCCTTCCTTAATGCTCAGTCATCACAGAAAATCCTGATCACCCTGATGGTGAGAACACACTCAATGACTCTCCTCATGTCAGGGTATTTCTCTCAAGCACACATTATTCCTGACTTAAAAACTGAGATTAACAGAGGTCTGACAGCCAAACCTCTCCTGATCCTGGCTTGCAAAGCAGAGTTCTGGTGACGCAAGCAGAATTCTGTACCTGCCTCTAAAATCCTGATTGTGAGTTCTGACGCACGGGAAAAATCCCAAGGAAGCCAAGAAGATTTATTTACAAGCTCAGTGGGTGTTTGTGCCAGCACAGTGTGTTTCACACATTTGCCTGTGTTTCCCACATTTGGAAGCAAATCCTGCTGCTTTCCCTGCAGGAGGGAGTGCTGGGACAGTGGATGGGAGGCTGCAGCCCCAGGCAGAGATTAGTGAGGGGTGGGAGGAAGAGGTGAAGGAGAACAAGGAGGCACTTCCAGATACTTCCAGATACTTCCAGACACTGGTGAGCAGTCACAGAGCTTGAGGAAACGGCCTGAAGCTGTGTCAGGAGAGGTTTGGGTTGGGTATTAGCAAAATATTCTTCACCCACAGAGTGGCTGGGCACTGGAAAAGGCTCCCCAGGGCAGTGGTCACAGCACCAAACCTGACAGAGCTCAAGGAGCTCAACACTCTCAGGAACTTGATGGGATTATTTGGGCTCCTCTGTGCAGGGCCAGGAGCTGGACTTTGGTGATCTGTGTGGGTCCCTCCAAACTCAGAGTGTTCTGTGATTCTTTGAGATTCTTGTTACTCCAAGGTTTTTGAAGATCATAGCCCTGAGGGCTCCTGTGACTCTGCCAGGACACAGAGGGGCAGATGGCCACTGCGTCTTGGGGTGCAAAGGGTCAGCCCTCACCTCACCACTGCCCTGCCCGCCAGGTTCAGCCCCTAAACCAGGCACTTTGTGGCCCTCCTGTCTAAATAAACATTGTGCAGAACCATCCTGGCTGCAAGCCTGGACAGGCAGTGGGCAGCAGGTGGGGTCAGGCTTGTACCACAACAAGAAACTCAGGGTGAGACACAAAATGCAGCTCAGTTGTCCTGGCAGTGCAGCAGAGGCAGACCCAGACAATGACAATAACCCAAACCCTCCCAAGCACCCCAGTTAGGTGCTGTGTTATGGATGTCTGAGGATTATGAGGCTCATGGACCAGATGGATTTTCACAGTAATGAAAATTGCAAATCACACATGAGAGATGTTGAGGCCTCATCCTGACAGGCTGAGTGCTGTCAAGCCTCAGGGAGGAAGATGAGGGATACAACTAAGTAGGCAAGAGAGCCAGTCTGTTTCAAATAACACATGGAAGAGAATTTTATTTCCAATAGCAGCAGCGAGCAGAGAAGGATCAGGATAATGCCTGAGAATGTTACAATATCATTTTTTAAAAACTAGAATGTAATAGAAGGATTCCAAATTAGTCATTTCCTGCTTCTTCTAACACTGTTGTGCATGTGGAGTTAAAAATGTCTAATTTTGCTGTTTTGAAAAGGCTGATGGTACTTGTCATTCACTGCAATTTCTCTGAGTACCCTGTCATTATCTGTTGATTATGTTCGAAATGAACTCTGTCATGTCTCCACATCTGTTCAAAACCAACCAGATTTTTTTCAGAAAAGAGCTGTTTCAGGTCAGAGGGGTGGAGTTTGAGTAAAAATTAAGTGAAATGAGAAAAACTAAGACTAGGAACCTATCTGGCATTTCTAGGTAGCATTAAATTTTCTGTGCACATGAAAGCTGTAGGCACATTGCACAGAGTCTCTTTTTATGTTTCTTTCAGCTCTTGGCTCTTTGTATTTAATCTACATCACACATACACATATATCAAGGAGAGAAATATTGCATTGCTTAGATTAGCATTTTGAGAAGAGACAGCAGAAAAAAATGGAGAGGTAATTCTGTAAATATGAGCAGAAAACTCCCTCAAGTAAAAATCATTGTAGAAAGAACACAAAGCTGAGAGAAAAGAGGGGGACAAAAAGCAGAAATACTTCATGCAAGATTTGAAATGAAATTGTTAAATAAACCATCATGTCAAATATTCAAAATGCTTATAAATATTTACCAATTAGGTGGCACATGAAATATGCACAAGCTTGCATAGAAAAGCTGTGGGGCAGATTTCCTTCTGGGTATTTACAGTGTCTTTGGCTGGCCATATGTTTGGGAGTGAAAAGAGGCACAAGGCCTGTGGGATGGAAGGGGATGAGAGAAGGTGCTGAGGAGGGCCCTGCACTCATCCTGACCATGTAACTTTGTTATCCTCTAAAGGCACTGAGCACCCCTCCCAAAGAGCTTTGCCAGCTGCTGACACTTTTGAATACAGTTGAGTGCACTCTTATTGTTTCCAGTCTAAATGCCTACATGCACAGCCTGTGCCAAGGCTGTACAGTTAATTTTCCAGAAAGCACATCCAGTTGGTTTATGTTCTCTTGCTGCTTAAGTGGCAGCACATCAGAGAATTATTGGAGCTCTGGGTGTATTTTGCCATACCCATGGGCATGTCTCTGAATTTAAAGCTCACTGCTCGTTTGCTCTAGGCTTTCCTTACTCAGGGCACAGGTTCCCTACTCAGTTGCAGGTTGCTAAATGTTTCTAGAGGTAGGAACAGATGTCCCAGTTCATTTTTAAAATGATCCAGACCTTGACTTCTTAATCTCCAGTGAGCATAATATAATATGCAATCTGTTCATACACATGAGTATGACATTTCAGAAGTGTGACTCTGTTGCTTTCCAAGCAGTTTGGACCCTTCTAAATGGAGCAGACAAACAGGGCTGTGGTTTTTCCTCTGAGCAGAGCCAGGCTGCAGCGTGGAAGAGCAGAGGGGCCTCCAGGCAAAGGGGGATTTTAGATTCACACTGAGAGATGTGGCCAGTATAAGAGCCCAAGGACAAACCAGAGTGCTGTCTGTTGGCATTATTCTTCTCCAAAGAAACCCAGAAAGCAAAAGGATCAGTTGACTGAGGACCGAAACTTTTCTGACTTCCAACAATCCATGGAAATACTATCCCTTGCATCATTACAAGGATTTCAATGGCAGTCACACTGACTGATTTACAATCAGACCATTTTTTTTCTGTGTCTCTTTATTCTCCTCAGTTTTCTAGCTGCAATTCATCTCTTCATATGCACTGCAGAAGCTCATCTCTAAGGGAGCATACACCTCCACCAAGGGGATAGAGCAGTAAGGAATCAGTCAAACCACTTTGGATTTCACCTTATACCTATTGATTGGTAAATACATCAAATCCTTTAAAGAACCTCAACAAGATGGTGGTAATGATTCGAGGTGTGGAGTTGAAAATCCCTTAGAATTTGTTACCATGCTTTTGCAGCACCATTTACAGGTCCAGGTATATGTTTAATCTTCAACAATAACATTCCAAGAACTTTAAAATGTAAACTGTCAAAAGCAGCAGAAAGGACAGGTTTGCACCTCCCTGTTTTGTTTCCACTCTTTTGCACTTTAGCTCTTTTCTGCTCTAGGTCTTATGAATTTACCAACTCTACCAATAATTTCTTCTGGGAAATTATTCATATTTTTGATAAATGTACCTTATGTGGGACCAGAACTAATGAATAAATTTTGGAAGCGGTTTCTCCATCAATAAAAACATTAAAGAAGGAATAATATTTTACTTTGACTTCCCCTTGGAACAATTCCTTTAAAAGGTGTCTGGGTTTTTTTTTTTAATCTAAAATTAGTGGATGGATTATTTGGGGAAGCAAAGGTAGGAATTGAACTTAATCCTTAAAGAAAGTTAAGGACTGAGACTGAGCACGATTCCTGAGTCTTCAACCAAAGTTTTATATTCCCTAGCATAAGAAATTTCAGAATCAGTCCACTCTCAGCCTTTTTTATTAATTCTATTGATTTTCTTTACTATACGAAACTTAAAATAAGTTTCCTATACATGTGAACTCCCTCTACACTGAACTTAATGGATGGCTTGACTTATCCAAAGTTCTCACCCTGAGCAGAATACAGTCTTTCTTTTCATGCCTAATGACTTGCCAGAAGAACACCTCCATCTCCTCTACTCCTTTTTCCCAAAGTCACCTTCAGCCTGACAGGTAGCATTAGTGAGCATCCCTGTGCAGGAACATCAGTGCTGTTCAGCAGAGAGCTGCCACCCCATTCCAAATCTCTGAAAATATTTAATTAACCCAGAACAGAAATGACATTGGTTTATAATTTTTTTTAATGAGAACATTTAAAGTCTCAAGGTTGGCATAGCAACTTTTCAACATAAGATAGCATTTGATGCTTGATGTACTTCTCTTTCCTATCACCTCAGCTCATTTTCAAACTCATGTCACAAATAAGCCACAGCTTTTCATTCCTCAACTAAGGGAAAGGTGTTTTTTTTTTTCTTGCAGATTTTCCCTAGCTCATTTGAATGTTTATGCTGAAACACCTGTTTCCAGAAGATAAACTACCAAGTCCCTGGATGTCACATAAACAGGACAAGCTAGACAGAGGTATTAATGAAAAGTGCATGCCAAATGTGGGGAATACACAAATTCAGCCAAGGAGAGGGTCTGTCTCCTGTGTCCTGTCAACAGCTTCTCTTCAAATGCAAGCTATGCATTTCAAATTTATACTCTGATAATTTTCTGGTTGAAGAGGAGTTTAGGATCTGTTCACATCAGCAGTAAAATCAAGGTCATGATGATGCAGTGCAATGCTCCAAATCCCTCTCCATGACATTCAAATATTTATTTGTTTGCTCCTTGTGGGGATATGACACTGAGAATCACTGTTTACCTGGGAGAAAAGGCCAACCCCACCTCACCACAACCTCCTTTCAAGTCATTCTGCAGCTCTGGTGTGACAGATTTACCAAAGCACAAAGTTACCTCTGGGCCAAGCTTCTCATTCCTCATGCCATCCACACTTTTCCTCTCTGACATTTTCCCATGTATATTACATTCCTGATCTCCTTGTTGCAAGCTTCATTGGGGAAGATTTCTATTTCCTATACAATTTGAGATGGAATAAATTCCTTGCACTGAGAGAATTCGATGCTCTCCCTCAACTGTGTCTCTTTTCAGCTCAGCTGCTTAAAATCTCTGTGTTTCCCCAAAATCAGATGGGAAAAAATCCAGGAGAAAATAGTGGATTTAAATTCAAAGTAATTGTTTGCTCAAGACAGTTTCATTTATCCCTCATGCTGAGGTAAATTGTCACCTTCAACTTACTTAAGGAACACACATGTTCAAAGGTGCTATGAGTCCCTCCTCTCACAGGAATTTTGGCTACAAGCAGCACATGCATATCAGAAAAAATACTCCTCTGAATCCATCCTTCAAGTGAATGTTGGCTTAACTGTGAGCCACGATGCAAGTGATATTAGTAATTAAAATAACCTGGTGTTTCCCAGGTCTCAAACAGCCAACAACCACTGTTATAAATGTCAGTAAGGAGAGCTTCTCATAAAACTGGTCACAAGCATCAGTGGATGAAATTCTGGTTCCCACAGCACATAAGCAGCAAGCAAACTTTGATAAAATGTGATCCCAGCTGCTGAGTCCTGGCACAGAGGACTCTTGACCATATGGAAATTGTCCTCTCTCCAAGAAGAGCAGACTTAGAAGTCATACTGCACAACCTTCTTGAGCAGAAATATGAATATAAGAAGTGCATAAATATATCTCCTTGTTCTGAAATGAGTTCAGCTCCTGGGGTTTGGACAGAATGAAATGACACCCAGTGGACAAGGAGCTGTTTCCATGCTGCGCTGGTGACAATTTGCCTGCAACAAATTATATTCCAGAAAATTGCCATTTTTGATCATGTAAATGCCAAAACCCCACAGTTACTACAGTACCTAGCACCATGTTAAAGCACTGTGAAATTGTTTGTATACCATTACTGTTTATCCACAATTCTCTGAATAGTCTGCCTGGACTCAGTGAGGATAAGTTCATCATAATTATCTACAATAACCACAATTAACAACATAATGAGGGATAAACTAAACCACTTCCCATCTGCATTCTATTTGATGTCGGACTGGAAATCCTCAGAATGTGTTACTTAGTTTATATTCATTAATATGATATTGATTCCCCACAGTGCCGTGGATAAACGTACCTGACTCCATTCTCCCATCTGCTGATCTAACATCATTATTCTATTCGGAGCAATCATCCTAATTATGCTCATTTGTAGTTCCAGTAGATATCCCTTCCCAACGTGAATAATGAGCAGCACTCTTTGGAAAGCAGTCATCTCCTCATAATAAACCTCCCTGCTCCTAACTATTCCCAAACCCCCAGTGCTGATGCCAGCTGAATGGCTGGCCATTTGGTGGTACTAATTAAATGCAAAGCTTACCAGTGTTATATTGGACTGATATTACAGTGGTGATCACAGCCTTTTCTGTTTTCCTCAACAAGAACTAGATTTTGGCTTTCTGAAAAACATCTCCACCTTTGGTGCTCTAAGCTGGGCCCCTCTTGGTACCAGTCACTGCTGAGGGGAGGAAGAAGGGAATTGTGTTGCTGTGTCATTTTATATCAGTAGATGCAGTAAACTCTCTTAGATGGATGGTGAGTGTGTAAGGGCAAATTCAAAGCCAGATGAGCTCCTGCAGAGGACCCAGTGACTGGGATGGGCAGGCCCAGTGAGCCTTTCCTTTCCAGCAGCCAGCCCAGGGCTGCAGGAGCCCTCCTTGCTGCTCTGCCATCGAGCGCAGGCACTAATTTGGGCACCACGACTCATTTTGTCTTCCACGCTTGGTGGGCAAGAAAGGCAAACACTCTGTCACTGTTAACTAAACACAGGCAAGTGGCCAAAACGTTCTCCCTACTGAGCAGAGCTCTCTGAGCAGCTGGCAGCAGGGCTGGCAGGGAAAGGCGGGATGCTCCGCTCTGGAACAGCAGCGAGGACCACGGCACTGGGACAGGGCAGCCAAGGGAGCAGCAGGAGGTGGCACAGAGGAGTTTGTCTCACCTTTATTGCTTAGAGACTGGGGAGACAAATGTCCATTCTGTGGGAGAATCCAGATCACTGGGAGAGGTTGTGGTAGGGATAAATCCCGCCTGCTGATGCCCAGCCAATCGCACCGTGCTGTGATGGACCTGAGATTTGTCTAAATCTCTAAATGTCACACTGGCAGTCCCAGTCCAACCCTTTTATTGGAAGGCTGAAGTTTCAGAAGTTTAACCTCAGATGTTTCTGGCAGGGGAGAAACAAACACACTTATATTGCTGGATTTCTCTCCCCTTTTTTTTTACACTTTTATCTCTGGATTATTTATGTGTAAGGGACTTGACTCTGCTCACCACCCTTACCAGCTGCTGCTTTTCAGGTCCCTTAAAAATATATCCATTAATAGGGATTTTCAAGCTCCTCAGAAACTTACTCATGATGGAGGATGGGTTGATAATTTGTAGGAAAACACTGAAACCCTAGGAGGAAAATTACCCTAAAGCAATATCAACTGGTTCCAGACTATACACTTATCTCTCTACCTGGTTAAAGCATCACAGTGATTGGCTTAAAAGTTTTATATATAAAAATGCTTCTAAATTGCTCAGCAGTGGTGAGGCAACTGCTGTGCTACTTCCTTATGTGACACTTTTCTAGTGCTCTCTACTTCCCAGATGTTTTCTGCCATTAATGATTATAAGAGGATTCCCTGTTATTTTATATTTTTATGATCATGTCTGCTGCTCACCTAAACTACAATCCTGCTCCAGGGACGTGTTCAATCAAGCTGGAAGCAGTAAGATGTAAGTGCAATGTTGCAGTGTTGCTCATCCTTAACTGAGTAGGACTAAAAATGACTTCCCAGGGAGCTGTAAAGGACAATAAACATTGCACTGATGGTGTGCACACTGACATTGCCAAGAATCTCACTTGCAGTAGCATCCCAGGAAACAAAAGTATCCCAGCTATACTCTCTGGGAGAGTCAAATATTTCCAGGGTTGCATCTGTCTTGTCATCCTCAAATGTTGAAAGTTTCCTTCAATTTTTGGAGTTTTTTAGAGGAACAAAACCACTGAGGCATTACTTCAAATATTACATTTTCTTGCACTGGTGCATTGTCTATGCTTTGATGTGTAGAAAGAGTCTTTTTTCCCCTTTCCAAAAGGGAGAATGGGCTGGTTGCTCAGGAGAGTGAAGAAACCATTTTTCTCCATATAAAGTATTTTGATAACTTTAAAGAGGTTTTCTTTCAGCTGGGAGATCTTAACAACAATGTCACTCCTAAGGAAGGTGAAATAGCCTTGTGGGCAGGGGACATTATCCAATTTTATGTGACTGCTCAGTGGCTTGGGTTGCCAACAGAGTTACAACTTCCATGAAAAATGGTCTTAATTTTTCCAGGTACAGGTGTGGGTTGTAGATGACTGTGTTATACCCTTCACTGTGAATCACAGCACCTACTACTCTGCTTGACTGTGAGCAGACATAGACAGATGCTAACACACCTTCACACACAGAGATATAAATCTGGATTTCTCAAGACAGCTCCAGATATTACAGCTTTGGCAGAGGTTCTACACCCCTACGAAAAGCTTTGGAGGTTTTCTTCTCATGCAACATTTTAAAACCATTTTTCTTGGGCAATGTGCCAGACAGAAAATTATTTCATCACAGAACCTAAAACGAGCACTTACCATAACAGCTCTCAAAATATAAAGGATATTTCTTAATTTGTAATTATTTAAAGAAAGCAACACGAGTCACAAATTTGGTGGGTTTTAAAGGCAGAAAGACTATAGATATTCTTTTGCCACAGTGTCTGCTACATATCCATGGAAAAATGTGACCACGATTAATTAATTTAGCTCTCAAGACAAAGCTGGTGTAGCATCTATTATTAGTGAGTTTGTCTCTGAAAAAGAACTGCATAGGGAATGAGTTCCTTCTGCACAGAACAAGTCTCATTCAGTGAGCCAAACTCTAATTTTACTACCAGGCTTAAATATATTCTCCTTCTCCCAGGCTATTTCCATTATTGCTTTTGCTTTCCTCTCTTATTTTAATACCTAATTTGTTCCAACAAGAAGTTAAACTTCTAACAATAGGAAATTTGTTTTCCTGCTTTACTGGGACTTGATTCTTTCCTGTATTATGAGTTGGGTAATTGGTTGTACCTGTTTATGCATTTGCTTTGCACAAGTGAAAATAAAAATAAAAAAATGACAGGTTCTAATTGTGCATGTTTGCATGGCATTGGGGAAAATTGGCTTATAGGTGAGAGGGGGAAAAAAGGATCAGTTCTTTTTAAAGGTTAAAAACCACCAAACCACATCCTTGACCCCATCCCTAAGAAGAAATAATATTCTCACTAAATATTGACCTGGAAAAATTAATATCCAAAAAACAATCACTTGGGAGTAGTGACTGTTCATATACTCATAAGTATTTGTTTGGGTGATGCTTAATGTTCAGGCACTAGGTAGGATTGAAAGCTGTGCAAGAGTAAATAAAAACAGTAGTAAAAGGCAATGAGTACATTCTGCCTACCAGACCAAATTTCTGAAGTTCCCGTCTGCCTTCTCTTCTTAAATGCAGCAAAGTGAAACATAAGGAAAAAAATGAAAGCTGCTTGAGTAAAAAGTACATCTCTTTAAAATATGCAAATCCTGTCTGGGAGAAAAATAAAGAAAAGAACAGAATGTCTGAAAAATTAAATGAAAACTTAAATAAGTGCCATATAAACACATTAATCCTTTAAGAGCAGCTTGCTGAAATAATAAATATGAGTCATAAAAAGTATTCCCAAACAACAGAAGCAAGATGTCTGCCAGAGAATATGATGAGGGCAGAGATTAAAAAAAGATTAAAAGATCACTCAAGGAAGAATGGGTCAGAGAGGAAATATTAAATGATGGATTTATGAGAATGTTCATGAGGCTAATTAGGGAGGTTCCCATGCCAGTTTCTGGTTTCAGTGAGAGATGAGTTGCAGGCACCAGCTCCCATCAGTCCTGAGAGCAAACAAATCCAAAAGTCTGTTCAGTCTGGGTAGGAAATAGAGAATTTAAGTGCAGCCTTGCTGGTTTACAGTCTGAAGGCTTTCAAGTATTTTTCTTTTTCCAAGTTCACTGCTATCCTCCAGTCTCTCAAAGTATTTCCCCTTCCTACTATTTTAATCTTCCTTTTATGCTATTTTCTGTTTTTTTATTACTCATTTTGAAAGACCAAGAGTTTAATAAGGATTTTTTTATCTCCCTGCAGCACGGAGCCAGAAATACCAAGAAAATGGACAAAGTAATTTCTCTTAAGAAATTTAAGTTGAGCATATCCTGTGAAGTTGACAATTTATAGTTAGGTAGAACAAAAGCTGGAGCTGACTTCCTGAGGCAAGAGGAATGCCAGATCATCCCTAACAGCCACAAGTCATTGAGCCTCAAGGGCTGTTTTGTTTCTCTTTGAGCATCATTAGAGTGGAGGGATTTGATCCTCAGCTGCTTTGCCTCCCTGCATCCCCAGTGGGACAAGAGGCAGTTCCAGCAGCTCGTCCCTGCAGGATCCACACTCCTGACTTGCTGCCCCAGCAGCCACCCATCCCACAGCCAGCTGAGCCTGGGCGTGATGCTCACCTGCACAGGAGAGCAGCTCACTGCCAGCACCTGCTTTTGGAACCTAACAGCTTTTAGAGAGAGTGTTTTAGAGGAAAACAGCCAGCAAGAAACATATAAGTGAGAAACAAACATAGTATGCTGTAGTAAATGCACTGACAGTGTTGGTGGGAGCAGTAAACAAAGACCAACCACCATATGTCTTCCAGGTGGTGATTTTGATCTTGCTTTTAGTAACATTTTAATCAAGAGGAGCTGAGATCTGATTTACTGCTTGTGGTTGGTGAGATATTTTCTAAGCCTCCTTTGTGAGTCTCTAATTTGATTTGTCTGGATTGCTAAATGGAATGATTTGCCTGATTTACTTCATTGCAAGGATGCTTCCTGACATACACAAGCAGGTGGTCTAATTGGAGAGCATGCAAGGCTGTAAAACAGTCCTGGCTGTGGAGTGGGATCTCACCAGAAAAAGGAGTACACAGTCCCTGCTTTAGGAAAAATAAACAGAGCAATTACTCTGGTTCCACTCAGTTTCCACAATGTGGACAGTAATATTAAACTGATGCTGCTATTAAAGACAGCTGCAAAGGCATTTCCTGCAGGCTGTTTGCTGGAAATTCAATCTCCTAAGGCTTTTGATGGACATATAAAAACGATTCTGTTGACTCTGCTTTTAATATTCCAGTCTTAGAAATGAGTCACCTGGCTGTGAACAGCTGGTAACTGTGCAGATATCTGCATATGCCTTCACACCAAGCTGCCACCAGGGAGATTGATTTCTCTGGACCAAAGAGGAGAGAAACTCTCATCAGCCCCCAGTCTGTACTGCCTTTGCTCCAGTGGATGTTGGTTTGGTTTTTAAAACACAAAATTAAAACCAGAAAAAGAGAGAAAATCATGAACTGGTTCTCAATTTTGAGATTTCATTTTTGTATACAAAAATGACAGAGCACTTAATCAAGGCTATTTTTTTTTCAACTTGGGCTGCCTCCACTAGAGGAGAATATCACTGCATAAAGACCTGCAAACATTCACAGGGACTCTGATGTTTACTTCTCTTTTTCCTGAAATCCATCTCTTAAAAGTTTCCCACCCAGCCCATTTCTACATGTATTTTCACAGAAACAACTGGTTCCATATTTTTCATTTTACTTTGGGGAAGAGGTCTTATTTATTTCTAGACTAATGGACTACAAATTTCATAACATTTTTTCCTACATTAATAAGAAAACTTTCTTTTTGGCACCATTTTTCAAAGCTGTTTCACCAGATTTGCAGCATATTACTGAATCTTAGCAATTTAAAGTGATAAAAAAATCTATTCAGCTTCTGCCACAGTAAAAACCACCTGAAAGAATGGATAAACTGGCCTAGCACAGGTAACACAAGTTTTCTTCTTTGAAGTGGTCCATGTGGCTTTTTTGTTTCACATTTCTCTGCACAAAGAGGCAACTTCCTTAAAAAATGTTCCCTAAAAAAATAACACCTGTATTGGCTTCTCATTTTGATGTGCTGAAAGCTGCTGTTGCATAAGAGATTTGGGGCAGCAAGCAGCAGGCAAGAGGCACTGCATTTATATTTTAATTAGCTCATGCTAGCAGTTTTTTCAGAGGTTACTAAATTACTATTTGTCCACCTACATTATTAAAATTTCTGTCTTTCCATTTCAAGGATTCTTTGTACCTCCTTAAACCTGTATTTCTGCAATTGTGCATAACTTTTAAATAATGTTCTTAAATAATCTCAACTGATAATTTTATAAATCTCTTGAGTGCCAATTTTAATTATAGAACTTTAGGAATCTGATTGTGGGAAAAGTCTTAATTTAGTGACAAAAAACCCTCTCCAGAACTTGTCTAATTTCATAAATTTTCTTCATTTGTGGACTTCTTAAATATCTTTTCAGCAATTGTGTTCATTTCTCAAAATAAGTTCTTAAATTGTCATGTTCTGTGAAAACCCCCCCACTGTTTTATTAATACCCTATTTCACATCACACTGATTATGTTAATAAGAATAAATATTTTTACATAAATACATACCTCTGGGTTTTTTTATTGCTACAGTGAGAATACATTAGACTCTTGAGAAGTTTCTTATTTCTGGAAGAATTAATATACCAAAGGAATGTGAAATCTTTGAAGCAAACTAATGGTATGGGTAGGCACTTCACTAACACATACGGATGTGTGCTGTACTGTCTCTTCCAATAAGACAATGAACTTGGAAAACCTGGAAATGCAGTCATTTGGCAAATGGTTTCTAATGTTTTGGGGTTTTCCTGGTATTGATTTACTCCCATTCATTTGCCAGTGCAGAGATATAACCACCATGAAACTCTTCAATATTTGGGTGTTGGTTTGCTCCTGGAGGATTGCTGTACCTGCCAGTGCCAGCATAGACCCTGCTGGCAGCTCCAGGAGCAAAAGGAAGGGTTCTGTATAAATATATTTACTCTTCTGCAGCAAGATACTTATCAGGACTGACAGGCATGCAGTGCTGAGGCTGCTCATGCTCCTCTCAATATACAGTTTTCTATGAAAAGAAGCTGGAGCATTAATAAGATATTAATGTTAGGTGTGGGCAAGAGCCTCCAGTGCATTCACACTGGAGCAACCCTCACTCCAGCAGTCTGATTCACTGACCCCAAGGAGGTTGTTTCAGTCAGACTGAATCCAGATAAAACTTCCCCTTCAAATTATTGTGTCCTTGAATTCTGATGCATATGGGGAGAAAGCGTTTGCAAAATTTTGTGCTGAGTTTATTGCCCAAAAGATCTCAGCAGTTTGGGATTTTTCTCCTGTTAGAGTTACTAAAGGGTTGCAAAGCCTGAGAATATATTTTCTTCTTATTTTTAAATTGGAGAGCATAGATTCATAGAACCATTAGGTCAGAAAAGGCCTCTAAGATCCAGCTTTAAACCCAGCACTGCCAAGGCCACCACTAAACCATGTCCCCAAGTGACACATCTACACATCTCTTAAATCCCTTCAGGGGTGGTGGCACAGTCACTTCTCTGGGGAACCTCTTCCAGGGCTTGACCCCCTTCTCTGTGAAGAGATTTTTCCTAATATCCTACCTAAACCTCCCCTGGCACATCTTGTGTTTCCTGTTGCTTGTCATCTGGGAGAAAAGATCAACCCACACCTGGCTACAAGCCCCCCTCAGGGACCTGGAGAGAGTGAGAAGGTTCCCCCTGGGCATCCTTTCCTCAAGGTCCAGCCCCATCATCTGCCTCAGCTGCTCCTCATCACACTGCCATCCCAGACCCTTCCCAGCTCTGTTGCCCTTCTCTGGACCTGCTCTAGAACCTCAATGTCTGTCTTGGAGTGAGGGACTCAAAACTGAACCTGGACTTCAAGGCAGCCTCACCAGTGCCCGGTGCAGAGGGATGATTTCCTCCCTAGTCCTTTGCAGCACAGAGCTACAAATCCTGAAAGAGATGCTTTAACGCATGAATAGTTTTCTAAATTAGAAATAATGGATTCCAGGTGAGCATCCTACCCCAGTGTACTCACAACTTGGACTTTATTACCCCAGAGTCACTGACCATGGTTGTAGCTGTACAATAGCCATAAGTCAGAAAAAAGTCTTATGTTGATGGCTGAGCCACTGAAAATGAGGGGTTCAATGACTAATTTATGTTAGAAAGGGAGACAATGCTCTTTATGTCATGTAAATGACTTTGAGAAATACTGCAAATGGCGTTGGACATTTACAAACTCATTATGATAATGGAAATCTCAAATAACTTGTAAGAGAGTTCCACAAGTTCTATTCTTACATTTGGCATGATGATAAACTTCATAACAATTTATTGATTGTCTCTCTTTTCCTTTTTCATGAAATTCATCATGTATAGATGCAGCACCAAACCATTAAGATGCAATGCAGTTTAAATTATTTTGCAGAGAACCAAAATTTCTTGATTTATACCTTTTCTCATTGTAGCAGAACTAGATGTACTGGATTCTTAAAACAGCCTCTAGAATTCTGCCTCTAAAATAGATGGCTCAATTAAAAGACTTACCTTTCTTACAAAAAATGAGTCTCCATTTTTGAATAATCTAATTTTTATTCCTGCTGCAAACTAGAGATTCTAAGCAATCACAGTGTGCAACACAGAAACTTAAGCTTCTGCTGTAATATGCAATGTTCAGTTGCAAGCTTTTATTAATTGGAGTATGACAGTGATCTGAATCTATGCACACCTAACACATCTGGCAGTCTCTGCCAGTCTTTCTCCTCCACCCCTCAAACAGCAACCCAAAATTTGATCAAACATGTAAGCTACACAATAACATTCTCAGCCCAAGGAAAAAGGCACAATGTGAGTTACCTTAAATTCAGTTTCAATGTTGGCTAGCCTGGCCAATTCATTGCTAAGCTCTAGAGCAGTAAGGACAGGGTCTTCACTGGACAGAGACAAATAAGCAGCACTGGCTAATCCTTTGTAGGCGTTCATTCTTGAGCGAGAGTGGCTAAAGGAGTCCTTCCTCTGCTTTTCCATACATTCATTGCACTTGCAAAAATAGTCATGTGGCCTTTCAATCCGTGCCCCTTTTAGAAGTAAGATGTGAACAATTTCATACTCCTGGCAGTGGGCAGCAAGTATGATGGGGGTAATGTCATGGGAGAACCGAGTTCCATCTTCGTCATAAGCATAAAAATCATCATCCCTCAGTTCCTGCTCGAGAGGGCTGAGTGTGAGACGCTGCCCTTGTGCGAAGGCCGGGTGGTTCAATATTGCTTCCACAATGCGCACGTATCCTTTGCTGATGGCTAACAAAAGAGCATCCCCAACTCGAGCGAGATTCTCCTTCTTGAGGAGCAGCTCTGTCACTTCCAGGTGCTCGTTCCCCACCGCCAGCTGGAGAGCGTTTTGTCCCATGTAATCGACACAATTGAAGTTCAAGGTTTTGGACTCCTCCAGCATTTTTCGCACCACAGGGATGTTTCCATATTCTGCAGAGTCGAGGAAGTGCTCCTCCTCTGCAGTGAGGCTGGTGCCCTTCTCGTTGAACATGTAGGCAGGGCCGCGGATGGCCTGGCGCCGGCCCTTCTCCCGAAGGGTGGCGTGCCTCCGATGCATGTCTTTAGAATTGCTGTGTCTCAACCTGCAGAAAACCAGAAAGGAACGTTGGTTATATCCCAGCAGAGCCATCATTTCACAGAACCTGAAATAAGGTTGAAAGTGTGTCATTATGACCAGATCTGGCTAGCTTTTTATGGCCTGAGCCAGTTACTTAAAATCATTTGGAGTAAAGATTAGCTTCTGAACAAAAGACAAGCTCTCCTGTGATTTGTTCACCCTTCCTCATTGCAGCAAGGATGCTCAGCACATTCTTGACTTGACAAATAGAAAAAGTAATGCACGTACACATAATTTTCCATTTGTTTTGTTTAGAAGATCATTACATTGTATTTAGAATTAAAATACACAAGACAATATTTCTCTCAGCTACTTTTCTTGACATTTGTTCTCGAGGGCAGGAGCCCTAAAGAAAGTTAGCAGGACTCTCCCTTGTCAATAGACCTTGGACCAGGCCAATAAGCAACGTTCCATAAGGTTGAAAACTATGTTTAAAATTTTAAACACATGATAACAAGGATAATTATATTGCATATTCTACTAAGATTAAGCTGGTATAAGCAAACCACCTATTAATTCCCTGCTTTTTTTCAAGGTACATAATACCATTTTTCTGCTTACTGATCCAGAGCAGTTTAATAGTGAACTAACTCCTTACTGAAACACAATTGGTGGTTACTCCAAATTCAAGTATCCAAGTCCAGAGGAGAGTTTAGAAAAACACAGGAATAACTCCTGATACAGTGTCATGTCAGTCCCCAGGAAACATCTTTTAGAGAGGTAATGCAGAAAGACAAGACGCAGGTCTCTCACCACAAAGAGAGAGCAGGAAAAAAAGGGTCATAAATTTCCCCACTGATTATGTGTCTGAAAAGTCCTTCACTTGGACCTGATGAGATGAAGATAAGCTATTCTTATTCCACCTTCTCTGTGAGCCCCAAAGCAAGCTATGCTGTGTGCAGTTGGTCTCATGGGTAAGAAAATGCACTGTTGTATGAAATAAATGGAAGTCCTAAATGTATCTGCCCTTAAAACATTCACATATTCCATTCAGAGCTGTCTCAATTTTGCTCTTTTAAAAATTTTTATTGCAGCAGCATTTCAACACATTCATAGTGCCTTTTAGAGTCTAAGCATGTGGAGTTAATTGCCATCCAAATCTCACAGAATATGCAGCCTGAGTAAAAAGATGAAAACAACACCTCTTTCACAGGCAGCATTTGCACTCAGCCCAACAGCAAGTCCTAAATCACTTGAGTAAATCCTTCAGGAGGGTCTGAGCTGCAGTGGACAGATGTAAGGAATAAGCAGGTGTTAATGCTCTGTGGGTGGCAAAGGTTCATCCTTCCACACTCCATCTGTTCTCCAAGTGGGTTATGACCTTCAGTCAATGAGAAGTTCATGTGTTCTCTGAAAAATACTACAGAAGTTGGAAAGGGCTGGAGTGAGTGATGAGAGGGAACTGTGCCAGGAGACAAAGTGGAGTAGGCACGCTGCCTTCAAGAATAGGTAACAAAGGAGTAAAGGAATCAGCAAGAACCCAGTAAAACAGAGGGTTAACAGAAACCCAAAATACCTAAAGATCCAGGGCACCAAAATTCTCAAGCTAGTTGTTCTTATGGAACTAACATATATGTATGTCTCTACAATTTTAATTCATCACTTTTGTGCTGATCTGCACTGAAGAGTTTCAAACAATTTTTACAGCAATTTTTTAAAAGCTCCATTAAAATTTAAACAAATTCTATGAAACCAATTTTGTGACCACACAAGGTTGAAACAAAGGTTCATAATAGAGAACATCTCCCCCTAAGCTTTGATGCATCACTGTAACAACTCAATAAAAGCTAGTAGGAACTAAACATATCATCCCAAGCTCCACTGAGAGATAAAGTGCTGTATGAATCTTAAAACTATTTCCTTCCAGCATGGTTTGAAGTTGAAGAAGTAAACAGAGATGAGGGATACAAGAATAATGAAGGAGATATGGTTAAGTGAATTATTTGTCTAGACTGCATGAAGTTTACTATAAAAGAAAACAATAACAACTAAATAAATAAAAAATGCAATTAACATATCTGACAAGCATATAGAGGTCTCTAAAGCTGAAAAATGCCTGGGGTAAAATTGGGGGCTCTTTGAAGACAACATCATAAATTTCATTGATTTCAGTGGAGTCCAAATTTTGGAAACATATATGCATACACACATATATTTTCCTCAGCAATTAGCTTTCATCTCCGAAGCAGTTCCAGCGAGGCCAGGATGAGTAACATGTGGTTAAAATGAAGTGATTAACCATGTGCCCAAATACTTTTCTAAACTAGAGCTCCTCTCCTTAGCTATTCAGGACAGCATTTATGTCTTAAACATGTAGTGAAACCTTACTGAGTTCAAGCAAGGACTACACAGGCAAATGAACTCTTCTGAACTGTGACTTCGTTAAGTGGGAAGTTATAGAACAAGAAAGCACTCTAAAAATTTACAGCCTTGGGAGTTCCTGAGTGGTGAATTAAATCTCTTAAAATGTTAAGCAACTTGAAAGGACAAGCTGGTGATGACTTAAGCCATCATTGCTGGGATCAGGTGGAAAACAGTGCAGCTCAGGGAGGTGCTCAGCAATCATCCATGAGTGCAGCAGGATTGCACATGCCTGGATATTTTAGGACAATTAATTTTATTGGCTGCTTCAAGCTGAACAAATTCCACTGGGCTCTTTTGATATTTAAACCCCATGTATGGTAAGACATTTGGCAACCTTATATTTGTTGTTATATTAAACTGTCAGCACTGGAAGGAACTCAGAAATATCTATAATTCCCAACAGCAAGGAATCTATTAGATATTTTTCCTGATGTAGAAGTACAGTTCTTGATATTTTACTTTTTTTTGTTAGAAAAACTTTTCTCTTCAGGTATATTATTACCTCTAGAGGATAACCCAGATAGATGGGACAGATAACCTTATAATCACACCCAAAGTAAACATAAACCCACATAAAATATTACTGTTGGCCTAGTTAAGAATTTCACCTGAAAAAGAGGTTAGAGTTTGGCCTAGAGCTAATTCACACCTGTTTGTTGTATATGTAATAACATGCCAGAAAAAAAGGACCTTCATTTCACTTTCTTCAATTCGGAGAGAACACTGCTTTCATACACAATTTCTAACAGCAGAAATTGCATCAGAAAAAGAGGAAACAGGAAAGAACACCTGCTCTCCAAAGAGATAATGACTATCCAATATTTCTCTTGCAATAAATGTTCTGCAGGATGTTCCTACAGCACAGAGCTGATCTCCACTCCCTGCAGATATGGGCAAGAACACCATCATTCAGAGGGCTTCACCTCAAATGAATTATGACTCCCCCTGCCCCCTTGGTCATCAGCAGAGAAGATCAATATCTCAGTTATCACACTTTATCATTTTTACAGAGAAGTAGAGATGAATAAAAATTACACTTTTAACTTTAAATAATTTCATTAGACATGCTTAGCTGTCAAACCCCCTTCTGAAAAAAAAAAAAAGATTATAATTATGCTTGACCTGAGCACTGAATCATGACAAGAGAAGCAGTAGTGCAAGGAGGAATGTATGCAGTAGCTGGAGCTCTTGGAAGCTGAACCCTACTGCAATGTCACGACTGTACTTGACACCTTGTTCTATTCTGCTTTTCAGTTATGTGCAGACAGATTTAGAACTAATCATATTTACTTAGTGTGTGTGATGTGCTTGCTTAATAAAAGTAATTGTGACTTGATTGCATTTATCTTACCATCTTTCAAATGCTTTGGATTGAAATGACTCTGTATTTGCATAGTTTATTGAGACAGCTAGTGATCAAAGTCATCAGGCACCGCAGTTAAATACTGTGTTTTTCTAGGAAAGGATGTCCATGCATGCAGTGCTCTTGGAGAAAAAAAGGTCCAGGAAAAGAAAATTAAAAATTTCAGGGCCTGGGTACTGCTTGCAGCAAAGCAGATCCAGCTTTTCATGGCTGAGGGAGCCACAAGATGTCTGGACTCCTGTGGGGAGTGAAGAAGAATAGCTTTCTCTGAAAGGTGATTTAGCTCATAACAAATCTTCCTCTGGGAGCATTTCAGTTTCTAATTAAAGTGACTAAGAGCAGGTCCTTGCAATTGGCTCTGACGGTGCTGAGACACTCAGTGTCTGAGAGTGGAACATGGCATAACATGAGATTTGTTCTCAATTTGGTGGCATTAGAAACACACTGAAGCTGAAACTCTCATTTTATTTCACACCACACTCTCTTAACTGATCTGAGTGCTGAAATGTAGGACAGAATGGACATAAGAAAGAAGCTGAGCTGCTTCACATTGAGCTTATTCCAGCAAATGGCCTCTCCTTGACCTTCCTTTCCACAGTGCTCCAGACTCTGCCATTCAAGACCTGCTGCCTCTCTAGTCCACACAAAAACCTATGGAAGGGCAGGGCTACCACCTGGAGCTGGGGCTTGGAGAAAATATTCAAAGAGACCCAAGTGCCTTAAAAGGTTGAGTTGGAGTTTTCACCCGTGACTTTGAACCAGAGCTCTAAAACTGTGTAGGAGAGGCTGAATAGTACCTGCTTGAGGTTTTAAAACATCTGAAGTCTATAAAAGGTATTGAAATCAATAGGCATTAGGAACTGCAGCAATTCTGGAATTCTCAGGTGATGTCAGCCTTTACCTGTCTTTAAGCCTAAAAATTGAGCAGAACATTTACAAAGGCAGCTTTAGGAACACACGGTCTCTGAGTGCACTTTGGGTTTGCTTTCACTGAGTGGGGAGAGGTTGGCAGGAGTCTCCCTGTGCCCTTTCAATGGCCCCCTTTGTCCAGAAACTACAGAAGAGACTTTGGATATGTAACTATTTCTATGCTCTATAAGCTCTATAAGCACCCATCAGAGCAGGTTTTGATGAGACGTTGACTCTGCCTTGTTGAAAAGAAAATTTCAGTTTCTGAAAGCCATTTTGAAAGCACTGCCCTCAATTCCTGCAGAGCCTCAGAAACTGTCAAATTGGCACTTTACTTATTATTTTTCTTTCTACCTACATCAATACTTCTGAAAAGAATCAGGGCACATAAAGGCTGCAGACTCCCTGAGGCCTCTTTGGAATTGACACAGCTCTTATATATCAAAGGACCATTTTTCTCTGTTAACCCTTGGTTCCACACAGAAAACCTGCCCCGCCAAGACATGCTATAAACATGAACAAAAAAGAAGGAAATTGGGTTCTAAAAGCAAACACAAACTGATATAGAAATCAATCAACTTAAAAGAATAATTCAAATTGTTTGGAGTAAAAATAGTAGGATGTTTAATATTTTAATTAAAAATTGCAACTTATTTTGAAGTATACTCCAGACTTCAGGCAAGGAGCACAAACTGAACGCAACTGCATACATCTATTATCCTGTATACAATAGGCTGCTTTGGCATTCCAAATGCTGCACAGTCTCCTATTGCCAGAGTCCTCTGATATCCTCTTTTTTCCTGGAATTTATCTTAATCGGGCTTCTAAATCTCACCTTAAGTCAAGCTTTTTTCCCTGTAGGACAAGACTTTTAAGTATCCCTTTACACATATTGCTGATTTATTATGTAAACAGACTCAGTATAATTTGGGATGGCTGTCTTGACTGACAGTAGCTTATTCTGAAGTTTTCTGTGCTTTGAAAAGCTGAAGTGCCACTTCATTTATTCTTGGATTGTGACCAACATTAAAACCCCAATTCAATACTGTCAGTAGTGTGGTCATTTTCGTACATGAAAAGTTGAGTACATGACTAGGATGTATTATTAGATTTTTTTATTAATAGATTTTCAGATGTAATTAATAGAAATCTTCAGCCTATGAAGGCAGATATTCAGTAGCCCTACAAACCAGATGCAGGAAGTAATATCCCCTCCCCATCATTTCCACTGCTCATACAGATAAAAGAAACATTTGGAATGAGCTCTCTCTCCTTGTGAAATTACAGGAACAGCCAACAAAACCACACCTTTTCAAATCTTTTTAGGGAATGGCATCATGAGAATGTTCAGGAAGACAAACCAGGCCTCTGGTGCCATTAAAAAATGCTGATCAATGGCACACATGAACACTTAACATCTTCATGACGTGAAGGATAAAGGCTGAGGACAATAGCCTAGAAACATTTAGGACAGACCACCAAATCTTTAATACCATCTACATTTTCAAATCCTCCCTGGTCTCTGTTAGAAAGGAGGCAGCTCTGTCTTGTGGTTAAAAAAAATTAAAAAATGGAAATGGAATTTGGCTTTCTACCAGCTATCTTGCAGAAAAAAATCCACTGCTTTTCAGCTGTCTCACTCTCCTATTTCTTATAAACTAATCATCAGCACTTTCTTTCCCATCCCATAGAAATGTCACGCACCAGTACAAGACTTTTACAGCAGGAGACACTGACAAATAATCACCTTTGTTCTTTTATTCAAATTCATCTTATGTTATAAAATAAGTACTAGGTTACTTTTTTACCCCTTCCTTTCCTTGTTTCACCTTAATCTCTGGTTGTGAAGTTGGCTAATTATTACAAATTTATCACAGAACACATGAGATAGACATACCAAAATTAAGGCTATTTTTGCATTTTCTCCTGTTGTTCATTCATTAATATGTTTGACCACGAAATGAACTCTCACAAGAAGAATGAGTTCTACTTTCCTTTTTTTTTTTTTTTTTTGGCTTTGGTAACTAGGAATAATTCACCCTCACTGTTGAAGCACTTCAAAACTCAGGCTTGGATCATACTAGAGAACACAACAGAGAAATACCTGTTCATTCATAAATTTTTACTAGAGATGAGAGCAACGAAAAATCTCTAATTGTTCAAGCAGGGGGCAGTGTAACGCTGATTTTCAACAAGCAGTTCTATTAAAAAGAGAAAGAAAAGCTTTGAAAAGAACTAGTAATCTCTGTTCTGGCTGTATTTAATTTTCGTCTGCTGATGCACCCTTTTCATGCTCACTTCATAGTTATCTCAAGACAGGAAACAACGTGGAGAGAAGGACTCCTGACAACCATTAGTCCTTGCAAGCTGTAACAGGCACTATACAGTGTCCCCTTTCACTTTTTAATTTTTTTTTTTAATTTTTTTTTCATTTCACCTTGCCCACACTGCTATCATGAAAAAGAAACCCTTAAACATTTCACCCAGCTACGAAAGAAGACAGCAGCGTGGCTCCAAGCCATGTGGCTGGTAACAAACAATAAGCCCTCTGCATCACACTAAAACCAAGCCCAAATTCCAAGGGTAAAAAGCCAAACCACTTTCACCCGCAGCCAACCCGCCTCACTCTCACCAGCCCATCCCAGGCTTGCAGGAGACCGTGTAGCCCAAGACCTCTCCAACCCCCACAAAACTTCCCAATGCCTAAGACAGGAGCGGCATTACAGCCAGGGCGCTTCTCAGAGGAGCTGAGAGGAGCAGAGGCACCATCCCCGGGTCAGCATCTTACATGTGCGCGTCGGGGCCGGCTCCGCTTCAGTGCCGGGGCGCGGGGAGGGCGCGGCAGCGCATGGCCGCGGTGCTGGACGGGCCGGGCGGGCCGGGCGCTGTCCCCGGGGCTGGACGGGCCGGGCGCTGTCCCCGGGGCAGGACGGGCCGGGCGCTGTCCCCGGGGCAGGACGGGCCGGGCGCTGTCCCCGGTGCTGGACGGGCCGGGCGCTGTCCGCGGTGCTGGAGGCGCTCAGCGCGGCAGGACGGGCCGGGCGCTGTCCGCGGTGCTGGAGGCGCTCAGCGCGGCAGGACGGGCCGGGCGCTGTCCGCGGTGCTGCAGCCGCCGCCGGCGCGGCTGAGGAGGAGTCTCATCCTTATCCCCTCGGCGCTGCCGGGGCAGAGCTCCCCGGGAGCGCCCGGGATTCGCTTCCTGGAGGCAGAGCCGGCTGCGAGGTTGGCATGAGAGTTGCGCTGTCCTCCTCGTCTTCCCTCCCCCTCTTCCCACGCCGTTGTCCTCCCGTAGGTGTGGATTCGATGCTGTTTTGGGCGCGCCCCCTTCTCAGCCGGAGGTGGGCGAGTACCCCGGAGCCCTCCCAAGGGCTGCCCCGGAGCAGGCGTGGCGAGAGAACCTTCCCGGAGAGGGCAGGGCTGCCTGCGGGCTGCCCAGCGGGCGGGGGGCTCCGTCGGGGGCTTTTCCCCTCACATGCCACACTCCTGCCTCAGCCAGCTGTGCCACCCCGCTGCTGGGAGTGGTTGGAGTCGCTTCTCCCTGTCTGCCATGCCCAGGTTGAGATTGTTTGATCCCTTACCTAGGAAATCTTCTCTTTTAGGAAGTAGCAGAGAAGGGCTGTGTGTATGTGTGTGCTAGGAGTGGAGGGAAAGGGAGAGTGAAACCAACATGCAAAATGATCAGTCAGTTCAATCAATCCCCTCCCTTTTGTGGCAGACGAGAGCTGCCAGAACAACTTCAAGCTCTATCCAAGAGCCCTGGGGCGTCATTCTGCACCCCATTCCAAATGATAAGAGCAGGTGCTCTTCCCCACATCACCCCCCAGGATGCTCCCCCCACCTCCCACACAGCCCCAGTCACACAGGGTTCTCCAAGTCCTTGACCTTCCATGTCCTTCCCCACGGGTGCAAGTTCCCTGCCCACCTGCTTTGCCTTACCTGCATGCAGGGATCCCCACCTAATCATGCCCCCCATTGCAATCACCGAATAATGCCACCGCACCTCACATGCCGTGTCTCTGGGAGTTTAAGCCTGGAGGAACCCCTCTGCCTGGAGAGATGATGGTGGGATGCAGTCCAGGGCTCTCCAAACAGCACACATGGGAGGATGGCATAATGACGATTTGCCCCAAGTTCTCTTTCTGCATCTCTTTCCCCAGCACTGCATGAAGAGAGAGCACTGATTAGGAAGAGATTTTTCACCATCTTTCAGTCTCAGATCTATGTAATCAGCTGAGGATGTTATTTGATTGAAACACCGGAGGGCACTGACCATTTTGGCAAGGACCACGGAGAGCTCGGTGTGGCTTCTGCAATGGCACTAGAAAAGCATCCCTTTCAGAAACCTTAAAGGTGGCTGGTGCAGGACTTTCATCTCACATCTTTGGGCAATGAAGTTATTTCACCAGCCTGAGCTGTACTGACTGTGAGGAGGGGAAATTTTCTCTTACTGAGAGGTCTTGTCTTGAATAAGGGGAGAGAGTATTAACCTGTAGTGATCATGGGCAGCAGCCAGACCTGCAGGATTCACTGCACTCTGTTTTGACACTGTCAGCACCTCCTGTTCTGTAAAAATGCACCAATTGCTCTGGCCTTGCCCCATTTAGGGCTTCTTGAAGTTCACTTAGATATTAATGAGGGCCCATATTGGCAAACACATGAGAAGGATGTGGATGTTACCAGGCTCATGAGAGAACAGCATTGTGTGGGAAGAGACAACCTGTGCAGATTGGAAAATAAAATGAAAGAAAACAAAAGAAAGACTCCACTGCTCCATGTGTATGGTTGCAATTACATCTCCTGATCCTTTCGAGTTGTAACTTTACTGGAAAACATTCACCATTTCTATTTTTGTGCTCATATCTTTTTTTCTCCCTTTATTTAAAAAACCCAAAACCCAACCATAAACCCCTAAAGCCCCAGCAGTATCTAGTACTCAGATATCAGGAGGACCTTTTTCATAATCTTAATAATCAACAGCTTATCCACTCCATACATCTGCAGCTGATAAAATACTGACAGCACTCCCAATTGCAATTAATTATGCCAGCTTAACATGCAAAGCAAAAAAAGTGAGAGGGGAAAAAGGGTACTGAGGATGTCTATAGTTTGTTATTATCAATGGACATTAAAAGTGTACAAAGTACTGTTGTAGGTTTCTGGTAAGCCCAGCTCAGAATCAGTGGAAATCCACAGCTTCAGAACCAAGAAATCTTACACTTGGTTCTTTTAAAAGGCATTTAGCAGAAGGTTTTGAACTTCTGCAAGTTGCCTTTCATCATGATTAACTTTGCATTTTGCTATTGCAACAGTTTCATATGAAAAGAGCGTGCTGAGAAATCTATTTCTAATATTATACAAAACTCTTTTGACTAAAGTTGTATTGACTAAAGAATCATAGAAAACATGAGGGTTTTTTCCTGCAGATCATCAAATATTTGCACTCTTGTAGAGTGCACCAAAAATGCTCTTGCCTCACTGGGGCGAGAACAAAGCTTTTATGAAAGAATCAAGTTGTTGGTTTTTTCATCTCACCTGTGCCTTTAACTAAGGAAAATCCGTGGTAAGTGCTGAATCCTACAAAAACCAAACAAGTGTATTCTCTGCAGAATCAAAAACATGGAAACAATTAAACAATTTTAGAAGTCATGGAATTGTATAATTATGTCATGACATTGAACGAATATTGAGACTTCAAATTTTCTCTCAAGATCTGTAGTTTTGAAATTTTTTTCAGTTTTTATTGGGTTCAGTATTCTTTACCCTTAAATATTTATTGTATTCCCAGACATATTGAAGAAAGAGAACTGCAACTTCTTAACATATTCATGTTAAACAAAACTCTACTTTTGTTTGCTTATGTCTGTTGTTTCAAGCAGCTATTTGTCCACCACCACAAAAAGACTGAAGGATGTTTTCTGGGGAGAAAGTTTAAATTAAAGGAAAAAAACCACAAAGTTTAGAAATCGTGATATTAAACTTTTTATTGATTTAGGAGTAGTTAATTGCCCAGTTACTCATCAGAGCAATTTCTCCTATCTCTTAATAATTTCCACCCCTTAATTGCTGTCACAACCAGACAAAACAAGATGACAAATGGAAGTTCAATGATTTGTTGGGAGAACTTTTGCTTCTGCTGATAAACATTTTGTCATTACCATTGATAAACCATTTTGTCCAGACACCGCTGTATTGTTTAGTCACTGGCAAACTTGATTTGGTCCTTCCTTCAAACACATGCATGTATTAAGCACCAACATTTCAAACCACTTCAGCTAAAATATAAACAATAAAGAAAAAAACCTCAAGAGTAAGAACAAGGTTGGTAGGATTCCATCTCTTCCCCCCCCTTTTTTACACTGTTCCCTGCTCCAGTTCCCCAGACCTGAAAAAACAACCAAAGGACCAGGGGAGAAGCCGCAGGGTTCTGCTGAGCTTTTGGAGAAGCCAATGAAGAAAGGAGGAAGAGGAGGAAGGGCTCAAAGTCATCGGTACTTTTAACACATTAAAAGCACAGGCAAGCAAAAGCACATTGAATTTTCTACCAAGCCCACACACAACCAGCTGTACCAGCATCCTACTACTAATACTCCTCTAGATATTAGTACATAGACCCATCTTGCATAATTTTTTTAAAATTCAAGAAGATAATTCCAACCTAAAGGTACTCCTAATTATTTCTGAAATGGTACCCACTGAAATCCAGCTTTGACCCAGGATTGAGGGGCAAAATATTGCTTTACATCTTTAGATTACTTCCACCATCTCATGAATTTTTTGTTCTCCAGAGCTATTGGCTGTGATGACTGGCAGCTTACAAGGGTGTCTATGAATAGTAACCCCGTTGGAAGTACAATCTCATCTAATATCCTTCCACATTAAAAAAAATGAAATAAATGCCAAAGTCTCCTCACATTAGAAAACATAATAAGCAGAATGCATTTTTATTACTCACTCTCTGTATAGCTGTGAACATTTATATTGAAGACAGTTTTATTCACTTCCGTGCCTTTTTTTCTCTTGGAACTCTTTTTACTGACCTAACAGCTTCAGGATAACTTTACTAAGACTAACAGCAGTCTACCCCCAACAACAAAACAATTGATCATAAAAAAGTGATAACCCCCAGATAAAAGAAGCAGCAGGAGAACAAATGTGATGAGTTCATTAAAGATACTAACAGATATTTGATTGGTCTGGCAAGAACTTATTTCTTTTAACCCATTTTATTTCAAGAACAATTTATATGGTAATCAGACCTGGTGCAATTTTTTGTCATTATAAGGGCATGATCCTTACATATATAAAAAATTCTTCTGTTAATAAATTGGACAGTTAACACTTGAACCAGAAGAATACAAGTAAATGTTTAATTTCCTATAGAACCTCATTGGCATTATAAAGTTACAAAAAAAAAAAAAAAAAAAAAAAAAAAAAAAAAAAAAAAAAAAAAAAAGAGTATTTATAAGTTAAAAAGCTGGAGAAGTTTAAACTGGAAAGAGAAATTCTGCTCCTTTCTTTTAATAAACATAGCCATTTCCTTCCTTATATTAAAGACTGCTTTCCTTCTAAAAGCTATGAGTAGGTTTTGTCAGGGCCAAAGACCCTGAAACCCTGGGCCAAATACAATGATGTTTCTAATCCTGTCTTCTGTACATATGTTGGATGCAGAGGCCATTGTAAATGTATTTTTTGATGCCATTTTAACAACAGTGACAGTTCTTTATTTTCTGTGTGAGACCTTACTGGCTGTGTTTTCTTTGCTGTTTATAGGAGTGTATGTGCAGGTTTTTGAGGTTTTGCTGCTGTTTCCCACCAAACGGTTGGATGGTGAACAGTTGCCAACCTCAGATATTTATTTTTAAAAAATGCTTTAGGTAGCCTTTCTGCTCACCTCAGGTTTTACTGCTTTTTCACAACCCTTGCCAATGATTTCTAGAGCTTTTATAATTTTCTTTATCCCATTTCTCTCTTTCAAGTGTTTAATTATTTTTGCTCATCTTTTCTACTCATCGTAGTTTCCTTTCTCCTGAGGGCACAGGTTAGGGATGAGTTGCCAGATGGCCACTCTTACACTTGAGCATATATTAATTAGCCCTAAACTCTTCCTATTTCCCTTCTGAATCCTTTCCCTCTGCTGTCTTTTGTAATCAGATTTTATGCAACACTTCCTGCACACTTCCCAAACACATTTGGTTGCAGACCCCATGGTCATTTCCCCCCATGATACTTTCAATTTCTGAATCCCACTCTAATTGCATTTAAATGTCAGAGCATATGTATTGCTCTCATGATGTTGTCCATCCACTCTCAACATTTCTACTGATGCGGTTTGAATTACTTATGTTTGAAATAAATATTACTGCCTCCAGAAGTACCATAGAACAGAACAGATCTGGAAGGATTTAGTCAAGTGAAGTTTTTCTGGAAGAAGGAAGATAGAGAAACTGAGGAGCAACATATCTCTCACCAGTATTAAATAAAATATTCTGTGTACAGGTAGAGCTTATTATGTGTTTCATCATTTTTTTTTCTCTCAGACCTTCTCAGGATTTTTTATAATGTTCAGCTCATTCTTTTCTTCCTCTGTTCACAATATTGTAAATTGGCAGAATTTCAAGGAAAAAGGATTTTATTCTAATTGCATAGCACAGAACATTTACATCTGTTAATGCCAAATCTTCCTCCATGCTGAAATGAAATAACTGCTTAAGGGAAAAGAAACCCACAAGGCACAAAATTGCATACAATTGTGTGATTACTAGAGAGAATTCACAGAATTGTGATTCTTCAATATTTTCATTTTTTTAAAAGTATTCCCAGGGCAAAATTATTGATAAAATTCTTCACTAAAATATTATACATACAGAAAAAAACAAGGCTTATTGCTAATTCATTTTCATGGGAATCAATGCACATGAACACCTGAAACAAGAGACTCCCAAAAGATGAGTATGTTTTTTGTTGTTTGGAATAAAAAAATCTCTATGTAATAAATACTTACAATGAGAATGTGGAAAGACATAAAATAAACCAAAATATTCCATTTAAGGATCAGAACACAATGGGAAATTCTCTTTTCAGATTTTTTTTTGGGGGGGGGGGGGCAGCAAAACAAACCTGGAAAATTACAAAATCACAAATTATTTTTACATTACATTAATTATAAGTCAAAGAGATATTTTTGCTTTTTCCATGTAAAGCGTTTGATACCTATTTTCACTATCTGATTCTAGAGTATAATCTGTAAACATGGCATCATTTTAAAGTCGAAAAATGCAAAATATTGATATTTTCTTATGTTTTTAAAGCAAATGTTTAATTACATACTGAGAAATGGCCTCTTCATGGAAAATGTTATGTTAACACTAAGTTCTCAGTTCTAGTACAAATTTTAAGCACAAAAACCTTTCTCACCCTTCACTCCCCAGAAATACACACTGTTCCTGCCCTCTCAAAACTGTTCTTTTGTTATGTCTTAGGGAATGAACACAGACTCTACCAATGGCAGTCCAAACCTCAGCTGTCCCGTGTTTATGCTGTTTCTGAAACAATCAAATTAATAATATTATCAGACATAATATCAAAGCTGGTTTTCTCTCACCCATTTTTCATCAGGGATAATTTGAACAGTTTTGTCCTCTAGGATACTCGAGATTTGCTCTGAAGCCCCATGGGGACCTTCACCAAGGCCTTCTGGCCCGTGTGGTCCTGATGAGAGTTGTGCATCAACAATGTCCCAGGAGCCCAGCTACACTTCCCAATTCCTCTCCTTCACAGCTGAAAACTCCTCTGTTTCACAGCAGAAATTAGATAACACTTTAGGATAACTTTTCCATTTCTTCAAGCATTTGAAGAAGCTGAGAAGCAGAAACCAGATTAACTGTTTGTGTCTAAAAGGTTTTCCACCTAAATGTTTGTGCACAGGAAACCATAAATAACATGGGACAGATGATTATCTGCTTCATTCAAGTTTACTCTAGGTGAGAAGACCATGACGTACAAGCTACAAAATTAAAACCTTGTCCTTTGAAACCAGGGTTTCCATTAAATTTGCACTTCAGTCCTTGCAAACACTGAGAGCTCAGACTGTGCTGGTGGCAGCGACATTGGCACATCACCAATGCTGTGAATTTTTGTAGTCAGTAACCTGTCTGTCCTAAAGCATCCTGCTATGTGTCCTGGGCCTGAAAGTCAGCATCTCAAAACCTTGTTCTGAATCTGGCTTGGTTTTGGCCTTCCTTCCTCTCTGAAGCATTATTGTAAACAGTGTTATCACCAGACCAAGTTTGTCTAAAACTCACGGGTGCTGATGTGATGCCAGCGCTCCTGGAGTTATCAGCTAAAGCAAACTGGCTCAAGGTGAACTCTCCAGCAGTACTTAAAAAACTTTAAATCTCAAAACAAACAAACAAACAAACAAACAAACAAACAAACAAACAAACAAATCAGAACTAACCATTTGAGATATTTCAGAACCAAGGAAGTTTTTTGAAACCACTCACAAGCAGTTGCTTTTAGAAATAGCACAGTGTGACCAGCAGTATTTGAGAGTAAGGCCACACAATTGCCTTTTTTTGTCTTTGAGACGGTGACAGGGATGAAGATTTGGCCAAGCACAGATCAATCTCTCTATCTGAAGGAAACAGATTTTGAAATAACTTACAATTTCATACAGGAGAATAAAGTCCCTCTCAGCAGCCTCTAGAGTCAACAAGAGAAGGTAAAACAATCCAGATTAACCACTGAAAGCTGATGAGTGAAAGGTTTATTAACTGCATCAAACTAAGCCTGGAGGAATCCCATGCATTTGTTTGATATAATATGTCCACACATTGATTGAACAAAAGAGAAAATTAGCAGAGATGACAGCTTAGTTCATAAAACCACTACTGAATTTCTTTTCCACAGGATATTGAATGAAATCAACCGACTCCAGACAGTGTATTTATTTAATTTGTTCCTTTTTTGATCTTCCATCCTAAATACTTTAATCCCTAACAGTTTTTCTTTCCTTAAATGAATCCACAAGAAAAAGGCTATTCTGTATAACATTGGACTGTGTCCATCTTGAGGCTTAGATGTGTGGGTACCTCAAATTCTTCTGTGCATTTTTGGCACAGAAGAAAAGAGGAAGAAGAAACCTCTGAAACAACCAAATATCTTTGTGTGTGTGTGACTTAGTGCCATTTAGCAAAATCTGTGTTAATGTCATCTTTGTTGTGCTGTGAAATGTGATTGGCACAGTAGAATTAAAAACAAAACACCCAAGAAACTAAAACTAGATCTCAACAGCATTTAAAAGAGTGCCCCAGTTTGATACTTGCTTAAAATGAACTTAATAATAGAAAACAAATGGCAAAGTGGAACCTGCCTGTGGATGAACCCAAATAAAGTCTTTTGAGTGTCTTCCAAGTAACCAGTGGTGAGAAATTGTTCCCAGAAAATAGACAATTTCTAAGCCTTCAGAAATACTTTAATAAAGAATATCCATGTCACGCCAGCCAGACTGTGAGCTTCAGATGTGCCTAAAAAAGTTTCTACTTTCAGTGATAAAAAATCATGAGCAACACATTACATAGATAAGGATCTTTCTGGGCATATTTTCTAATTCAGTAAAGTCTGGTTTTCTTCCAAGGACAAGTTTATTTGTTCAGCAAGATAACCTCATATCTGTTCAAAAAAGTACCCACAGAATGAAGGTATTACATAAACATTCACCTGGAGACTAATTGAAATAGTTATCAGTATTGGATACATGATACCTCTCTTCCAACATTAAACTCTATTATATGCTGTAAGTAGAATATGACAGATAATAAAGCCACATCAGATCCTCTTTGAAGGCTAGCAGTCAATTACTTGCTTAAAATGCCTATTACCAGTTTGGCCACTGCCTTTGCTTCCTCTTGGATAAGAAAAAATCAAGAAAAAAAATGGAGCTTTTATTCCTTTACCTCATCTTTCATAATGTACACCAATACTTCAATTATTTGAGGTTTCTCTTATCACTCTCAGTGCAGTCCCTGACATATGAAGTGAGCTCAGAGACAGGAGTTTTAAGCTGACAGTGAGTTTTGATATTTGGATTAAGATGTTGCAGTCCTAATCAGAACATCTTTTCTCCGGCCTTTGCAAACCAGGCCTGCACCCAGCGATGCCATGGCCTGCAGTATTGATATTTCCATCTCCTTTTCTCATCACTGGTGCATTCAGCACAGGCAACAGGCAGGATGAACTTGGAGCACAAATCCCAGTCTGGCTCAGGAGATGGGAAGTGGCAGACCCAGCACGGGGAGTTATTTAACTCGACCTTAACACAACAGTTCAGACACTGTGTGGAACTTCTCGAGTCAGGAATATTAGATGTGGCATTTTACAATTCTAAAGAGTCAGGATCAGCTACACACTGGTATTTTCGCTGGGATTGTTGCATGGTACCCGAGCAAATCAAAGACATAACAGCCTCTCAGCATCTATTTAGCAACTTTGCAACTGAGAGGTTCAACTCTGCAGATTCCTTCACCCTCAGTTCAAAAGGGGACAGATGTAACCCCAGTACTATTGCAGTAAATCAGTGTGTGCCAACTGTCTTCAAATACATTTCTATTGCATTAAACTACCCCAAACTACTTTGTTTTCTTCATGTACCAAGAGTGTGTATTTCTTGCTCTTTACTATACTGAAAAATTAGGTTTTTTTTGGTTACTCCCTCAGAGCATTTGATATGCACTTCATTTTAAAGGCAGCAGCATTTGAGCATTCTTGAAACCATGTACTTGTTTCATGATGAAAACAAAATGTCAGTAGTGTCATTGAAAGGCAGGGAAACAGATCTTTTATTCCACCTTGTTGAGTACATCTGTAAGTCATTTAAAGTTACACTTGACATGCTCCTATTTTGCAAGAAAACAGGATTTATGAACAATAGATACATGATACATTATCACAAGAAAGCAGTAAAAACTTCACATATCTTTCAAACAATGTTGAAAGGCTTGGAAATCTCTCCTGCCTTTTACATTCTGAATTTCATGCCAAATCTTTTTGAATCTAACTAGTATGATAAACACCTCATGTTTATATTCTGATTTTAATCTATGTAATAATCAATAGTGACATTTAAGACTTTTGCATGAGGTGGCTGAGTTTTGAGTAATTTAGACTCCATTATTGAGAGATAAAAAAAATACAAATATTTGAGCAGAAGAGGATCAACTAAGACAATAAAATTTTTTTCAAACATTATTACTAAACCCTATTGCATTCTGCATATAAGGCAATATAAAATAGTACACACTGAACCTGCAGAGCCAGTTTCTTTCTGGAACACATCTGTGGTTATTTAATCTTTGCTCCACATAACCTTCCCTGCCCTTCAGAAAGGGGTGGGACCAGCTAAGGGACACTGGTAGGAGAACATTCTCCTCTTTTTTTGATTGGAAATTCACTTGGGAGGAAAAAATATGATCAATGAAAATGTGGTGAAAAGTAGGTTACTCTTTTCTCCTTTCTCATACTGCTCAGCTTTGACTCAGGGATCAGATAACTATTTATTCCTCAAACAGAGCCACAACTACCCAGGTAGGTTAGAGGATGGAACCACACGTCGTAAGAGCAGGAAAAATGAAAGAAGATTCTTTTTACTCAAACACAGGTTGGGCAAATGACAGTCTGACAAAGTATGCACTGGTTTTTCAGGGAAAACTTGAAATTATGCTTTTTTAAAAAATGCCAGTCATTGTTTTTAGCCAGTTTGGCTTATATTCCTCTAACCTTCTTTGTTTTAATTATATTAAAGGATTTAATTTTGCCCCAAATTAAAGCAAAGCTCAAGGAGTGGAATAAATGGCATCACACATACTTCATCTGCACAGTACTCTTTCCAAACCTCAACATGACAGCCTGGGAGCATTCTTATGCTGTATATTATTTTCAAAACCCTTCAGATCACATTTTAGGCATAATTTTTATCTTCTCTTTGTGCTTAAAAACAAAAGGTCTCCTGAGCAAGCCTTTCCTAATCGTTGTGGGGAACAGTGGTGGTAAGAATCCCCTTTCCTCCCCAGCCTGGTGCCACTGCTGGCTGCAGTTCCTGCACAATTCACACTCATTAATGTGAACAGCCTACTTACCTGGCAAAGTTTGTACTATTTGCCTCCCTCCTCTATTTACTGTTCAAGAGAAGCAATCAAGGGAAGCTATGAATGATGAGGTTTAATTAAGCTGCAACTCCATTAACTGAGATCCCCCAGGAATTACCCAGCAATTATTCACCTGCAGCAGGTCATCCTTCCTTCTGTCATTTCACCCAGTGGAGGGAGCTTCCACTGATCCCCCACAGCTCAGCCTCAGCTTTGCCTTTCCACAGGTTTCCTTCTCCATGAGAAGCTTGTTTCTGCAGCAAATCTCTGCCTCCTTTCTGTACCTCCTGGGGGTGGGATCCATCTTACCTGACCTTAGGGGTTTATGGAGAGAGGAGGTAATGGCAGTCTGAGCTGGATATACAATCTCCCTTTGCTGTCAGAGGAAATGGGCTTTGTTTAGATGCCTTAAGTCTATTCCCAGCATACCTCTTCTCCCCCTGAAAAGACATTAATGTACACAATGATTTAAGGTATAGTTACAGACATCTGAGTCGAAAAGGACAAATCTCACTTCTAAAGAATCAAGTTACTGTTTATGAAACACCTAAACCGTAGTAGGTGAGGCTCAGACTGAACACTTGCCACAAGAGGATTGTCCTGTGTGCATTCATCCAGCAAAGGAAAGTAATCCTGAATTTGGAAAGTTAACTGACTAATTAAAGTTAATTGACTAATTTTAGAAATGAATTTATTCACCAGATAAGGACTTCTTTCATCTTCCTTAACTTCAGAACACAATATTTAGGGGTTTTGCATAATTTATATATTTCTTTCAAAAAAAGGGCTAGATAATTTACAGTCTGCCTAGCCTATTGACCCAAATCAAGCCTGACAGCTCATTTTTGCCTTGGCTTTTGTTCCAAAACTGTATATTTGTTTAGAAGCCTTTCCCTGAAATATTATCACCCTAACTCCTCTGCCCTGATACTGCACTTCAAACCTCAAACTGATTTCAGTCCTTCTTGTTGGAGCCAGCAGTCAATGACCCATCACTTTTAAATTCTTCTTTCAAGCTCAGCCAAAAAAATTGCTGTCTCAGCTCTAGAAAAGTGAGACCAAACTGCATGAGCATAAACCCTGATTGTTCTAACTCTCCTTTTATGCCAATCAGCAACAAGTCAGTATTTTGCAAATAAATTGTCTGGATAGATGTCTGCTGTGCAAAATATTTCCTGAAAAAATTACCCAAATGTAATTATTGTGGATTTTGCACTTGCAGTTGAGCTTGCTCAGCTTAATGAATGACATATGGTGGCTGATGCTTTATTTATTATCATGATTTCACAGTGGTGATTGGAATAAAGGTTATTTAATGAAAATCCTTTTTATAATGATCATTTAAACAAATAGGTCAGATCTTCTTGATCTTTACAAGTCTTGTTTGTGCTTTGTCTGGAATCAGCAGGAGTTTTGTGACAAAATTCCTGAGACTTAGCAAAGGTTCAAATGAAGGCAGATTAGGATTTTGTTATCTTCTGATAGTCACACACCAGCTGGGCATTATTGGGGTGGCACCCATAGCCTGATGGTGGAGCACATCCTCCAGCCTGGCACACACTAACACTCCACTGTACAGACAAGGGCCAATGCTTCCTGGAGGAAACAAAATGACTCTGTGATGCTCTTGGAGTCATCTCCACAGACCTGGACTGACCATCCCTGGAAAACAGTGCCAACCATGTCAGCAACACCACCACAAAATGCTGATTTCATCAGTGGTGTAACTTTCAACTCACCTCAGCCTTTAGGAGGTGTTTCATTGTACTAAGACAAGTTTGTGGTCAAGACTCATAAAATGTATTTTATTTAATAAATCATCTTTCTATGATCAGTTTTATTTGTTAGCATCTGTGCATCTTAAAGCAGTGGAAAAAGAATGTTCTGTAAACTTTTGCCATATGCATTCTGTCCACAACCAGCTTTGATAGCCAGATAAAGAGCCCTTATCTCCCCAAAACACAAGTGGACAGTCTTGTCAATAAAAGTTGATTCATGAAAGCCATTTGCCTTATGCTGTTCTTCAGAGAAACTTGGAAGGGTGAGAAGGTGCATCTTACAGAGATTTATCAGGGTGATAACAGGAGAGAAGTCTTTCTTTTTCAAAGTTTTAATGGAAATCCAGCACCATTTCCTCCACCAGTTCAGAATTTTAAGAGAATACTCCAGGGAAGACTGGTGGGTTTATCCATCTGTGCAGTGCACACTGTAAATAGGAACCCGGGGGTCTATTTACAGAATCTCTGGCTCAGTGGCACCAGTAAATGACCAAGGGTCTAAAACAAAACTAAACCCAGTAAGCAGAAAGAGCACTGAGTTTGCCAGGCTGCCCTTGAGGCTGATTACCCACAGCACATCCAGATGTTCTGAATTATGCTCCTCCTGAAGCTTTCCTGTCCATCTTTTTCTCATAAATAAAGATGCTGAGGTGATAACTGGAGACAGATTTATGTATTTTGGTTCACAATTATGACAAGTGCAAAAATGTTTTTAATGTTTTTTCGTGTTTATTTTGAAAAAGCCTAACCATGGTCAGAGCCTAATTCTTCCTCTGCTGAGAGGTTTCCATGGAAAGATTTAGAAGGTAGCACTGAAGGTCCTGTTCAGGCTCACATCAAGGAAATGCCTTTTCAAAACTCTTTTCTAAAGGGTTTTCTTCCAGGAAATGAGAGTGTTTTTAGCTAAACCAACCTGAGTAATTTGTACAGACAGAGGTCACTGTGGCCACTTTATGCTTTCAGATTTATTTCAGTTTTGAGAAACTGTGCACACCACCTGCTTCTCCAGTCTGCAGCTTTAATGATGAGAAGGTGATCATCTTTTATCTTTACTCATTTCAAACTTTGAATTAAACAAGGAAAATCTACCTGCTTCATGCACAATTTGTCTCAAATATTACCTTTTGAACTGCAGAAATAAAGAACAGAAATTATTCCTTACAAAAATGCAGAGACTATAAAATTGTTTTAGTCTGTCCAAACCTAAATTTAAAATTTCAAAGAGAAATGTTTTTGCAGCATAGGCAAAACCCTTGTTACATCAGAGTCCATTGGCTGTGAGGTGGCTGCCAAGCCAGTTCCTGTCTTTAAGCAGAAATCCTGAGCAAACACCCCAAGCAGGTCGTGTGTGTGTGCTTCATCTTCTTACACAGAACAGGGAATCCAACAGATCAATTCTGCAGCCTCGTTATTCCTGGGGCCAAGATCAGAGCACTGCAGTGCTCACCATGCTGGGTACAGAACCTTCTGTTCCACTAAAGCAAGTGATGCTTTGGAGAGACTAACTAGAACAGAGGCTAGCCAAGGTTAAGAGAATAAAGTGGGTATTTGTTAAAGCCCTTCAATAGATTCACCTTGGGCAGTCAGGAGCCTCCCAGAGGCTGCACCCAAGCTGGACAATGCTCACGAGTTTTTCAGACAGATCTAAGTTTGGTCTATTTGCATATCAGGGGTTCATCCTCCAATTCCAGCTCCAGGTAATGAAGTCATATTCCCCCAGTTCACTCCCCCCTAATTCCCTTGTGTTTCTAATTTTTGGGGCCTGAGGCTGTAGGGTGTCCTTGAGTCCCAGGCCTAGAGAGGGATTGTTCTGTCTGACCAAAATGTGAAGAAAGTTAACTAACACTCAATATGGAGCTTAGAGTTATGCACTAATGCAGTGCAGGATTGGAAACATATAAAGGCTAAAATCTAAAGGCATCACAAGAACAGCAGAGTATTTGCCACAAGACTGGAGCCAACCCTGTGCAGGCACATAAACATCAGAATGCCGTTTTCAGATATGGCAACTTGGTGATATTTTGCTTTGAACTGATTTTCTAAAATGACCAGAAAGCAAATCCAACAGGAGGGTTGGTTTGCTGGTGGTTTTTTAAATTTTTTATTTTATTTTTGTGAGATTGAAGGGAAAGATACAGCTGCAGCCCCTTTTAAGCCTAATGGGAAAACAAGTTCCATATGAACTGAAAAGTGGATAATTATGTGTTGCCTAAGAAAAAGAAAACTGCTCCCTCCTAGAGCTTATTTTGTTTTGAACTTAAGTACTGCTGGTGGATTTCTATTGAGGCTAAGTGATGGGAACAGGAGGAAACTGGGCAGGAGAAGCTACACAGGGCTTTGTATATAAGAACAAGAAAATGCCAAATTAATTTCATAGAATCATAAAATGTTTTGAGTTAGAAGGGACCTTACAGATCCCCTAGTTCCAGCCTCCCTGCTATGGGCAGTAAATCTGTCTTTTTTGTGTTAAAGCAGATATTTTGGAGATGATGATGTAGTTATTTAACGAAAGAAAAAGTAATATTCCTATTAAAGAGGGATTTAGAGTGATACAGGAGAGTTGATGGATTTCTTAAGGGGAAAAATCTAAGTGCTTTAGGAGAAAAAACAGTTTCCTAATCATGTTTCAGTAGATAAATACATGGATCATAGAAGGCCACAGTTGTTCCCATAAACCAACAGTAGCAGACACAGAGAGATGAGGCAAAACTGCAGGGGGCTCCTTAATGGTGCTTGAAACTAAGAAAAAGAAAAAAAAACCCAGCAAAACAAAAAGAAAAAAAAATCTATTTGAAAGCATGCAGAGACTGGAAAGAATATGAAAATCAGATTCCTCTTGAGCTGTGATTACAGTGATGAGAGGGTTTTCCAGGACACGCTCCTCTGCTCTGGAGGCAGCCAGGAGCACACGAGGCAGGCAGAGTCACGCTGAGGACAAAACCAAGCTGCCTTCAGGTCTGAAAACAGCTCAGGGCAGACGACTCACAGAAAGAGTTCAGCACCAGCCTGGGTGGAAGGTAAAGGAATTTCTTGGCTGAACAAAAAGTGAGGCAAGACACAAACCCAAGGGAGTCTGGTCATGATGGCGATGCGATTAATGAAAGAAATTTTAACGAGGACTGCTGTGCTCGTTTGAGGTCACACATTTTGAATTCATAGAATAAAGGGCTGGCTGAGGTTAGAAGGGACATCTGGAGCTCAGATGGTCCAAGTCCCTACTTGAACAGGGCCACCCAGAGCCAGCTGTGCCCAGGACTGTGTCCAGACAGCCTCCCAGGATCTCTAAGGGCGCAGAGCCCCCGATTCTCTGTGAAACCTGTGCCAGTGCTCAGTCACCTTCACAGCAAAATTCATTTCCTTGTGCATTACAGCCCTTCTAGATGGTTTAGCACTGGACATGTCTTTAATTCCAGTGGTGTGAAATATTACCTTCAATCAACTCACCATGCCTTTTCCTTCCAGAGCTGAGTTGTTTTTACACCTGTAAATCTCAGCAGTGAGATCCTACACACAGCTTTAGAATTGAGTAGTGAGTATACTGCTTTTAATTCTCTTTTAGCCTTTGCTGAACTGCTTCCTTTAAACTGGTGCCAGGTTCACTTAATTTTCCTCTCCAGCATTACCATTTGGTGGGACTTTATTTTGCTTGCATGTTTTGGCTTTTTTTGTTTGTTTGTTTGTTTAGGAGTTAGTGTTTGGGGGTTTATTGTAACTGAATTGTTCTCTTTTGAATGGTGGAAGGAAACACCCACACCACAGTGATGCAGCACAAATGATGGGCACTGGCCTTGAGGATCTCCTGGGCCAGGACAGACATAAGGAAGTTGGTAGCACAGCTAATGGCACAAAATCAGCTCTCTGCCCCAGAAAAATGAGCTTTCTCACAGGACAGGCAAATGCAGCACGCTGGGAAGTTGCGTGTGAGGACTTGTGCTTTACAGATAAGGAGCAGAGCCACGGCAGAGCTGACCTACATTTCCAGCTGAAGAGGTAGAGCTGACCCACAGGGAGCTGCAGCTAACCTGCCAACACAGAGGGAGTGCTGCTCAAATGGACTGTGCCTCTCAAAGGGCCAAAGGAGGCTGGGGCAGCTGCATGGGGACAGCCTTTGTTCCTCCTGCCATACTTAAAAACCAAACGAGATCAATACTTAATTAGCAAGCATTATCTGTAGTTGACAATACCCTTTATGTAAGAGGAAATTTGCACAGTTTCCAGTGCAACACACACTCCTCAGCTACTAATGAAGTTTTTTTCCTTTCCCAATCTCATTTAAGCAATGCCAGCTCCACTTCTGTCCTGGTTCCCAGCAAATGGATCAGCTGCTCCAAGGTAAAAATTCTGTTCAGAACAAAAAAAGCTCTGCTCTATTCACAATTCAAGGCAAGACTGTTTTCATAAACACCAGGCTTGTCTGTTTAGAGGTTTGATGTGTTATTGACAGCCATACAAGTCAGGTTATGCAGATGGAAGAGATGTTGCCTTTTTTAGGTACAATTAGCATTTCATTTCCTATCAAACAATTTCCCCATCATATTGAGCACCACCAGAGCAATGGGAATATTCAAAAGAATGCTTCATTGCAGATTTTTGCTATTAAAACCCCCTAACCAACAAACAGAAACACCTATGCAATTTCTGAACTAAGGGGTGTTTGAGGTCTTTTGTTGTTGTTTTTGTTGTTATTGTGGGTTTTTTGTGTGCAGTAATTAATTCAGTAATTCCTGAATTAATGCCAGGTACCACATCTAAAGCTTTAGGAAAGTTTGAACTCTTTATATTTTCTAGTGTTATTTAATTTCTCTCATGGACTTAAAAACTTCTCCTTATAAAACTCTTCTTGCAGAAGGGAAGTTTGTAGTGAATAACATAACAGAAAGGAGACCAGCAATCTCCTTGGCTTTTCCCAAACCACTAGGGATGATTTCCCTTTCTCCCCAGCTCCTTGCTGCGTGTGTGCAGCTGCACTGTTGAGTTTCTGAGGGGCAAGAAGGGGAGAGGAGCCTCCTGTTAGACCCATGCCAGGCTGTGTTGGGATTTGGGTGGGCTGCTGAGGAAAGGGCTGAGGGTCAGCAGCTCATCAGGTCATAAATCCAACCCCGAGAGTCTGAATCTCTCACACATCTCTTGTAGGGAACTGTGAGCCACATCTCCTTCTTTTGAGAAAATTTCCAAGGGAATTCCTGTCAAAATTGATGCATCTCTGTAAGAAGTTTGGGATTTTGTAGGAGGTTTTCTCCCAGCTGATCCCTCCTCTGTGAGCTGAGGCCCTGCAGGCTCTGGGTGATAACAGACAGAAGGTGACACCTTCCTGTCACAAGGCTGTGTGATCATTTTGGTGCTTTTCTGATTCCTGGGGGGCTCCCTGAGGATGTAAAAGGACAAACAGCCTGATGCCTGCTGAATCCCAGCCCAAAATTCATGATCCATGGGATGTTTTAGCATGATAAAAGAGACCAACACCTGGCATTGTCATTTACAACGCTTCTTCCTGACAGGATTTAACCACAGTTTACCACTGACATCAGCTACTGCTTTAATAGACTTGATGTGCCATTTGTGCTGCTCTTGCCTCCCACACGATTTCTGCAAATCATGAGCAGTGCTCATTTTGCAGTTCAGTGGCAGCAGAATGCCCCAGCCTCACTGTGTGCCGTGTGTCAGCCCAGCCAGGGTGGGAAATACACCCAGAAAAGCAGGCTGGAGGTGTGCAGTCTGTACTGGGGACATTTGGTGCTTGGCAGAGGTGGGTCAGCATGCAGGGGAATTACAGGATCCTCACTGTCATGGCAACTGAAATAGTAAACTGTAAAACACAGTGGTGCTTCCTGTGCTAAAGCAAAAGTTTCTAAAAAGTTATCATGCAACCTTGACTGTCCTATGCAGAGGGAATCCAGGATAAAAAGAACAAATATCTATTGCCTCTAAGCATAGTATTTCTACTTTTTAAATGCATTAACCCCTTTGCAGTTTAGGTTTTCTGGTCATGCCTTGATTAGAATAGAGGGGCAGCTGTCCCCTGGCAAACAGAAATGTCCACACCCGATGTCCACCACAGGGCAGTTTTAATACCCTGTACAGAGTGGATGAGAATCTGCAAGAAATGAGCTATAATTACTGTCCTGTAGTTGAAAATGGCTTTAGAAGGTTTGCAGAGTGACTAGGTACTTTCTGCTTTAGTAATATTACTGACTTTGTACTACTGTGGGCTCTCAGGCCATGGTGTGATTCCTGGGCTGGTCCTGTCCAGGAGCTGGGTTTCAGTGGTCCTTGGGGGTTCCTTCCAGCTCAGGATATTCTGTCATTCTGTGTTTGTGTGTGAGCACTGCAAAGAAGTTTTAAAGAGACAATTTAATAATACTTGAAGAACAAGAGTTCATAGTGTATTAAGTTGAAAAATGAGCTGTGAAAGCTTCTAACAGCATGGGTTTGATTTCCATGGTAATTGGAGGTACACAATAGGATTGAACTTCTTTAAGAAATTATCTGTAAGATTGTGGTTTCTGCGTTAGCTACATCCCTGAGACTCATGTAACCATCCTTAAGAAAAAGAACAAAAAAACCTCAGAGGATTTTCAGTCTTATTTGCCACCTTGAGATAAATACCAAAACTCAAGTAATTTCAAAGGGAGCTTGAAAAATACAGCAATAAAATGGGAAGTATTGGGCATTCATATTTATTGAAAGCATAAAAAGATTTACTTTCTGTATAATCAAATCCACACTTAAATATCTGTTTCTACTATTGTATTCCAATAAAAGTAAATTAAATGATATCAGAATTGATGGCTTTTCCTTGTGAAACAGATAACAGCCACAAATAAGTCTATGGAAAGGAATCAAACTATGGGTTGAATTCCTATTGTTTAAAGAGAATAGGAAAATCAAGCAGCCATGTAAGGACAGACTGTGATGGTAACTTTCGTTTATTCCTTTTACACTAAAAATTCTTTAATTACCTTCTTTAGGGGTTTTTTTCTGAGTCTTGTAAGATTAGGAGTGATAATGTAAGCCAGTGGCAGCCAAAGAAAAGAGAGGAAAAAAACCTCTTGTGGAGGGAAAGTTTCAGACATTGACAAATCTCCATCAGCTCCACATATGAAAGCATTTTTAATCTGGGCTGTTTCTTTGTGCTGCCCTGCCAGATGAGTCACGGATAGATGGAAGAGTTTGTGGTGCAGCAGACATCAGAACGGTTCCTTATAAACCAATATAGGAAATTGCACACAGAAATACTTTATTTAAAAGCAGACACAAAAGAGTTGCAAGAAGCTGTTCCTGCAATCTCACTTCAGCCTCCACAGGCTCAGACACTCCTGCACTCCTGGCAGCACCCCAGTGCTGCCCTGACACAGCCAGCACAGGGACCTCCTTGGGGTTCTGCTCCCAGTGACTGAATCCAGAGAAAAGGCTTTGTTTTCCCTTTTTAAACATTTCTGCCTCATTACTATTCAGCTTGTGCATGAAAGGAGACAGTGGCATCCCTCAGATGTCTCTGGGCTTGCACAGAATATGGCTTTGTCTTCTGGCATTTACTAAACTTGTTGCTTGACTTTGCAACCAAATGTTCTCAGACTGGAAGTTAAGCATTCCTGCATCTTTTTTTTTCTTTTTTCAAAGAGAAAAAGGTTTCCCCTTCTTAGCATGTGTGGCCCAGTCAGGTTCCCAATCATTGGCTTCATAAGATGAGGTTCAAGCTCTAATCAAGTCAGCAACAGACCTCTCTTGACTCAGCAAAGTCAGGTTTTACTTTGGACCCCAGTTCAAGGTCCATCACTGCATGAGGGTTGAAGGAGCAGGTGGCAACAATGATTTGGAACTTGGGACTCCAGACCACAGTGATCCAGAAGATTCTGTTCCAAGCACCTGTCCTTGATATTTGGCTCAATAGAGTGTCCTGCAAAGGGCACAGAAGGAGAAGTTGTCTGGAAGAACCAGGGTGGGATGGAAGCCCTGGGAGAGGGATGAGAGACAAGAGCTGCCACTGGCTGCCTCTGTCACTGCTGGACCCCAGCAGGAAGAGGGAAAACAAGACCACTGAGACAAATATTTGACAAGTTAGAATAAGTTAAAAGATCATCATTATTGCTGTTATTTTCAGAAGGACTTGGCCCTTGTGCAAAATGAGTTGACTTAATGTAAAGCAGGAGGTTATGTTGTATTTCTGTTCTCCTGCTTGGTGCTGGGAATTAGAGGCAGGAAAGGCACAGGGGATCTCTCAGTTCTCCCAAGGTGGCTCAAATGACCTCAGAGTTCTGCTACAAGGACACTGCTTATATTTTGATCAGATTAGGCCTGCATGATTACCCTTTTTAAACAAATTTTTTAATTTAGAAATACATCAGCATTTGTTTACCCTGTCCATGACCTCTAATACAGAAGAAATTCTGACAATTCTGTTCTAGCTGTCAGACAGCAGCAACAGCAAAAGCTGAAATTGAAGTTAGAAGCCAAGCAAAACCCAGTATTTTTATGCAATGCCAAAATGTCTCCTGAAATTTTTAAATCTTTCCATTGTCATGTTGGAAGCTAACGCTGAATACAATAAAACAAACCAACCTACAGTAAATTACTGCAAATGAAAGTTCCAAAGTATTTTTTCTCCCCAGCAAAAGCTAATAAATGGAGCAGCTGCACTAAGTAATAAATAAAAAATATTTCTAATTTATGGAATGTTAAAAAAGCTATATTCATCCAGTACTCTGGGGAAATGGATTGTAGTAATAAATATTCTTTAAATATAGCCAGGAAGGAAATAGAAACTGACTTAAAATAGAAAACCTCACTATATAAACATTGCTGAATGACAGTGTCTAGATCCAAAACAAAAGGTTCCAGTCCCCATGAGACAAATGTGAGACTGACTCATCCAAGCCACTGATGTAAGAACAGCTCCATGCCACACATGGGAGAACACCACAGCATTGTGCAGTCCCCACCTATAATGCATTTCTGAATGTTTAAGATGTCACACACGTCTCTCTTCCTTTAGTACTTTTATTAATACAAAATGTTACTTGAAGTATTTTTGACATTTGACTAACAAGACAAAGAGACATTGCCCAAGTCACAACCCAACTCTGGCAGAGGTAGAAATAAAAAAGTCACACTTTACACATAATCCCCACATCAGCAGAGCTTTCTGACTGAGCTGGTCCTTCTCAAGGACACCAAAGCTTTCAGCTCCTGAACAATTTGAAGTGCATGGCTTGAGTCCTCAGCAAGAGCTGCTTCACTGAGAGATGTGTCCTTGTAGACCTCTTAATGCAGGATCACAGAATCTCTTCCTAAGCTGGAGACAAGGAGTTCATTCTATGAAAAACAAAACTAGAGTGAATAAGTTACTATTCATTTCTCATCCCTTCTCTGACCATGAGAACCCTTCTGCAAAGCCTGGTGATGTTTTGAGACAGAGACACACACACATTGTTTTACACTGTAAGAGAAAACCCATTGGGATAGCTTGTAGGCAGTAACCTTAAATAACCTAGAGGCTTTGAATAGTTTTGGAAATTATTCTGCATAGGTAAATGTAGGGAGAGAAAGGACCATGGAATTAAAGAAGAGAGAGCAGTGGAATAGAGGAATGAAAGGACAAGGAAGTAGAATTTATCCATAGGTTTGCCATTTATATACACAAACAAAATTTGACTTTTAATAATAACAGAAATTTAATATAACTTTAGGTCCTTAAACAGTAACACAAATGGATTTTCCTGTTCATCAAGCAAGGCAGCACATTGTACATATGAAATAGGAACTTGTAGACAGAAAGTTGATTCAGTTCCCAAAAATGAGAAAATTCAGCTGTTTAACTAATTGTCATTTCCCTAAATAAACATAATGACCTTTATAGAGTCTTCCTTTGATGGCTTTTACCCACTGTTTCAAGTATAGCTAAATCCAGGAATTTCCATAATCTTCCCAAATCTTCTCTCACTGTAGACAACAGTCATCCAGTCCTACTTCCCAGGCAATACCTTCATTTCCCCTTCTAGGTCACAGAGATTCTTATGCACCCTAATTTCAAAACTAAAAGTTTTTCAGAAAATAGGGCTTTTCCTAGATTTCCTGAGACAAAAAGCCCTTTTTCAAGTTTTCATCTCTTTTCTACCATTTTTTCCCCTTTCTTCACTCTGACATCTGCTGCAAGATCATTTTCCTTGCATGGACTGTTGGTGTGACATCTCTACTCCCAAATGTTTCTCTGCCTTCCCCACTACAATCTCTGCTGGCATGAACTGAGTGTCCAGCCTTTCCTGGTCCTTCCCAAGCCAGCTCACCCCCAGCACGGAGCACTTGGCACAGCTCTGACCCATCCACAAGCCCTCCCTCCACCTGCAGGTCAGATTTCCAAACACACATCACCGTCTTGCCTACCATCCTTCTGCCTTACTGAGCTCCCCAAGACTTTTCTAGGTCACCTCATTGTTTATTTTCAACCCCCCCATTTTTACCACTCATAGAGATCCAAGATTTTTTGCTCTTGATAGGAGTCTGCCTTGGGCATGAGAAGATCAGCCCCTGTCATACTGACAAATGTTTTTCTATTACCTTGTTTACTCTCATCTATCTGTCAACATCCATCATATCCAGCACTCATATTCTTGGAATATTATATTTTTCAGCAGGCATTGTCTTTTTCTGTTCAAGAGACCAGTGCAGCTGAGAATTTTAGGTGTTCCTCCTCTTCCCAAAAGAGCTGGGTGAGTTCACAGTAGGTCACATAAGTTGAATTTAATTTCTCTCATTAGGAAAGAGACCAAGGAGCTTTAATGCAGGATTTTATCAACTGAGGACACAGAAACAGGGATAAGAAAAATGTAAGAGAAATTGAAAAACTATTTATGTTAACTATTGATTTATTTTATCATCTGAAAGCAAAATGCATTTGTTTAGGTCAAAAAAAAAGATGGCCAGGCTGGACAGGCTTGGAGCAAACTGGTGTAGAGGAAGATGTCCCTTCCTATGGCACGGGGGTGGAACTGGATGAGCTGTCAGTCCATTCCAACCAAAACCATTCTGTGATCCCGTGGAAGGAGGAGGAACATGGTTTAGTTCAGAGCAGAGGGGCATGGACTGCTCTTGTACCAGGAAATCTCATGTCAGCCCAGTGCCACTTCCAGCAGGGAAACACAGACCAGGCATAACCTGCACCTTCATGTGCATGGCTTCCCTTGAACCTTTACCCATAGTATGCAATTAACATTTCAAGCTAGACAAAGCATTGTCATTTTGATAAGAAGGCTAGATAAAAGGGATAGAATATGTATTTTAATTCTGGGTTTTCTTCAAGTTCTGTTTTTATTCGTGACTTGTGTTTTTTAATTACTTTGGATTACTATGTCAAGCAAATGTCATACATCAATCCCTAGAGTCTTCCAGCTAGAAATCCGAGGGTGTATCTCTAAAGGCAAAGAACTGAAATACACATTTGCTGTACTATGCTCTGTTCAAGATTCACACTGAAGAAAAACAGTCAAACAAAGACCCTGCTCGTAAAGGGGCAGAAAATCATGTATTCCCAAAAGAACAGGAATAGTAACTCAAAACTGAGCTTCCTCTGGCAGCAATTTCCTAGGAGGTATTTCCTAAAACATCCTAGAACTCTCCATCTCTGTAAACTCACGGGAGGTCACCATCAGGTACAGGCTGCAGAACTAAACCTGTGCATTGTAGTCTTAAGGAGTACAAAACCACAGTGAGATGCCAGTTCTTTCCAAATGCAATCCCTCCATACAGCCAGCTGTGTGAGAAACCCTCACTTTATGGAATTTAGAGTGCTCTTTGTGCTCTTCATGAAGATCCAGCAGAGAAAGGCACACTCAGGACTAAATTACTGAAACCAAGTGCTGAAAATACATATTTTTCAGTAGATGAGAATTAAGAACAACTGTATTTGTTGCACAATAATATTTGTCCAGGAGACCTCTAACACCTATATTTAATCTTTTTCATGTATGTATAAAGCTATAAAGCTCCTTAGTAGTTATAGTCAAAACTACACACAAAATACTAACCATGGAAATCACTTTCATTTTCCAACTAGATATTATTTCCATACTTCACTATGAGATGTTTTAACTGAATAGAAATTCTTCATCTCCTCTCCAGGTCTAAGTAGTAGATATGAATCCCCTCACAAAGCTCCAGGGACATAATTCATTTTATAAGAAAGGAAGCAATAATACAAGTAATAGAACCATTAGTGAGAGAAAAGGAACATTGTAATTATCGTTTGCAATATAGGTGTTCTTCACACACTGGAGTCCCCTCAACTTCTCTACAAAGAGAGCTACTTTTTATTCTTTGCTTTTGAGAAAATATTGACTTGATTGCATAAATGTAATGTTCAGGTTTTGCAAGTACTTGTTTGGATTTTGAAGAGATGGGAAGCAAAAAAAGACAGGAACTCCTGGGAAAAAGCACAGCTTGAGACCTGATTTTTTAAACATATCAAAAACATTGTGGTAACAAAATGTGTGGGGAAAGAGACCCGCGACTAGCAGCAAATGCTGTCCACAAATCCTGACTTGCTCAAAACTTATCTAGAATTTTAAGAGACCTATTAATATGTTTGGTAAAACACTCATATGACTTTTCCAAGCACTTTGTTACCAGATAGTTTCACTGAATATTGAAGATGTTCTGTGCACTTACCAGTTGAATCTCTTGGTAACATGATGCTCAATTACTCCTACCAGTGATCTTCTGTCTCCCACTTCTACATCAGGCCTCCCACACAGACATTCCCAAAACAAGCTAATAATGCAACAAAGAAGATCACATTATGCCTTTGTATTTGTGTGTTACTTTGATTGCACACAGCAGAATGTTTAGCCCCAGATCTTAGGGATTTTATATCCACTAAAGGCATTCTATTCAGTGCAGATGGAACTTCTCACCTGAACCAGACAGGTCCTGCACAACGTTACAGAACTGAACCCTTGCACAGTGTGTGTGTGTGGGAACAACACTGAAAACCATTTTTCCTGCAAGGGCTCTCTCCCAGCCCTTTCCTGCACTCTCTGGAGAAGGCACAGCCACTGCAATAAGGCTGCCCTGACAGCTCCTGCCAGGTGAGAGAACACTTAGGAAGGAAAGAGTTCATATTCAAACACCTTCTACAGATTTCATCTGGAAATATACCATCCAGCCCAAACAACTGGATTGTTCATTAAAATCATCTGATTGCAAGCACTTATCTTTGTGTTCCCAACAAAAGAGAGAGAAAGGAAGAAGAGCTGGTTTTTTTCAGTCCTTTGTACCATCATCTCTTTCTATTAGAGTCTGCCTATTGCACAGAGGTTTTACCATGATTGGTTTCTTTGACATGTATTTCTATTGCTTTTCATTTGAAAGGAGAAGGTGACTAAAAATTAAATGAATTGTTCATTTAATAGTTGCCCCTGCTTTGATCCTTTCTTTGGATTCTCTGATGCTATGTTAACGATGCCTTTTCTTCTACAGGTTTTGTGATAAAAGGCAAGCTCTCAGAGAAAAAATTGGAAAATAAACCTTCTCCAGTCCACCCCTCCCATGATGGTAATTTAAGAGATAACTGTTTTCCAGATAAAGCTGATTTCTGATAACAAAAGACCCACTGTTTAAAATTGGAGTCTGAAACTCTTAGCGGATGATTGACAAGAAAAATGGTCCAGTAGAAGGATTGGTCATATTGGCTGATGAGGACATACAACAATGAAAAATAAAGTAGCAATCACAAATGAAAATTACTCCACTAAACTCTTTCTGGGCTAGAACCATGTTTTCTTTGTTTGTATTTCATTTTAACTGTTGGTGCATTTAGAAACAGGAGGAATGTAGGTCATCTCATATGAAATTGCATCCTAAAGAGAGAAAAAAAAAAATCAGCCAGCTCCAGCTTCCATCCTCTGTCTGTTTGTAGTGCAGATATTGAGTTCTGGTGTGTGAGTTATGTGGGTTGTGGGTGGTTTTCCCCTCTCTTATCTTCCATCTATTACAGCTAATAGAATCAAGTTTACTTGTTCTTAAAAGAAAAGAAATGAGAGAAATGTAAAAAGGACCACAAAAATAAAGATATGTTTGGGATTAGCATTTAGTATTTCTTGAATATTTCCTTGTTCAGGAATATGTTTATAAGAATTTGTAGGTCAAAGTCCAAGAACAATGTTTTAGATTCTTCTTTTCTTTTGCTAAGGGATGCTTTTATACTCAACAAATTACAGAGTAATTGCAAATTACAAATTTGTAATTTTTTGTAATTAAAAATTACAAAAAATTATCTAACAACTCAAAGGTTTCAGCACCTACAACCTCCTGGCAGATGTAGGAAAATGATGCACAATTAAGTCCCTTGCCTAGAGAGAAAGGACATATGCTAGTTGCTTTTTTAATTATTCTGCAGCATTGTTCACCAACTATGAATATATTGATCAGAAAAGAGGCAATAAATGTCACCCAAAGTCCCCCATTAGTTATCATTGTTCTTTCTCTACTCTGCTGCTATTATCCTCAAAACATTTATATCCTGCATGCATACCCTACCAGAGTATGGTGGGTGGAAGGGTACTGAGTAAAGGAGATTGGAAATAGGTGAAAAATCAACCAAAGAAGTCAGACATGGCCAGGAGGTGTTAATACCAACAGGCAAGAGGCTCTGGAAAAGTCTCTTCAAGTGGAGTTTGTGTGCAGAGCAGCAGCAGCACACTCAGAATTACACATCAGATAAGGGGCCTCCAATCTGCTGCCTGGGGAGAAACCCTTGCATCAACTCCATTCCAACTATGTTTGCTTTTCTGCTAATAAATGAATGTTTGGATGGATTCACCACAGATTTCGAAAGGAAAGGAATATCTTCATTTTAGGAGGTAAAATCACCGTTTTATAGTTCTGTATATGATTAACCCCTAGAAAATTTCCCTCAAAAATGCTTATGGGTGGAAATCAACAAGGATTGAAGAATGATGTGGTGTTCAGTCACTGTCCCATCAGCCCACAACTGAATATATAACTATATATAGCTATATAACCAGCTCTCAGTTCTGAGACCTCTACTTGCTCAGTGGTGATCAGTGTGTACCTTGTGTTCAGGCTCTTAAGGACACTCAGAGAAATGTCTCTCCTTTGGCAGGACCTTCCAGAGTGTCCCAATGACAGCAGGAGAACAATGACTTCAAGCCAGCACCAGGTCAAACTCCGGGGCACATTTTTCTTTTTATCAACTCCCTCTTCCCCAGGAGCTGAGCAAAGCTGGGTGCTGCTCCACACGTACTTCTGAGTCTCAGGGACATCTGCAGAGCACATCTGTTGCAGAAGACAGGAACAGCTGGGTCTCTGCAGCACACTGGAGTGAGGAGTGCCCCAGAGGTCTCCAATCAGTGTTGAAAAGCAGACCAGAAACTCCAGTTCTCAGGGGGTCCATATGCCAGGGTCACAGGGGACAGGAGCAGCAGATGTTTCTCATGCTCCTTTGGGACCTCCCTGTCCTTCTTTCTCTCCTCTATTCCAAACTACTGGCACTGCTGGAGCGACAGGAATCTGCAGCTGGATGCTGTCCTGGAATTTGTGTTTGGACAATCAACACTCTCTGACTTTTTCCTCCCATCTCAGTTGGTCACCCCGTTCTGATCATCCTTTCCTCCACCCTGCCAAGGGTGCTGACACTGTCAGGATTGCCTGGAAGGTGCTGGTCCTTCCTGGGCCAGCTGGAGCCCTTACAGTTTTCAGAAGGGCTGGACACACTTCCAGTGCCTGTCCTGAGCTGTGAGCCCAGACACCTCACACACGCTCCTGTAGGATTATTGAATTCTAGATAGGTCTGGAAGGCTATAGCTTCAACAGAAACCTGACATTTAATTCTGAGAGCTGTTCACAGAAATAATCAACAAATGTAACAACTTTTTTCCATAGCAGAAGAAGGAAATAAGCATTCCATTTCACCCAGTTTTAACAAAGAGTTAAAGTCGCAATTGTTTGAAAATTATTGTTTCATCTTTCTCAGTTCTTTAAAATTAAAATGAAAAGGGTGGATGACTGTAGGAGCAGAAAACATGACCTACAGCAGATCTGAAGTAATTGAAATCATCTAGCCTTGAATATAAGAGACTTGAAGGAAAACAATAATAGCTCTAAGATAAAAAAAGCAAATTATACACCATGACATGCTCCACAGCCATAATATATGTGTTGTTTTGACAAAGATTTTTTTCTCTGTGATTACAGTGACTTTTATTAAAATGAAAAAAACTACCATTTGGGAGGGAAGAAGGGAAGAAATTGATTAACTGTATCTCATTTTCTCCCAAATATCTGGATTTAAGAATCAGAAGCTGCATATAGCGCAATGCAGACACATTTGTTTGGAAGTTTTTTCATAATGGCTTATCTCACCTCAGGTGGAGAAGGGATAGATTTTGTCATAGTTGTATGTATGAAACATCACTCAAAACACACCTGTTCTAGTGGTTTACAGTGGTACCTCTTTAGAAGTGAATAAAATCTCACTAACACAAGTAGGGTGTTCCATGGGACTATTACTCAACGTGTCACTACTTTTTTTTCTATTCAATTGCCATCATTTTTAGAAAAGCCTTGAAGAGGGAAGCAAAAAAAAAAGAAAAAAAAAAAAGAAGAAAAAAAGAAGACTAAAATTCAATATATTCACTGTTAATCTGTATGTCATGCACATCTAGGCACCTTCACCTCCCTATAAAGGTACATTTTTATTACATTGTTTGCCATTCTAAGGAATCATAGAGAAATATGATCATTAATCAACTGAGGATACACCTTCCATTTGAGACAGACATACAACAATCCTTCTTCAAGCCAAGCCGTGATATTTTATCACTTTATCAATAAAGTACTTCCTTATTCCCACAAAGTTTTTAAACAATTCTATTTCTTAGCACTTTTCCCCAAGTATTCTTTCAATGGATAAATTTAACTGCAAAACTTAAATAAGAAGACAGCTTACTGCTAGGAAATCTGTGAGCTTGGTTTTGTTGTTTAAAAACCAATCCTCAATTAGTATTTGAAAACCAAGAGAAGCTGAGTTAATATCACCACTGCAACTACAGAAATATTTAGTAGTTTTATACTTCCACCTGTAAAAAAACTGAAGGAACAAAGAAAGTGAGAGTGAACCAGTCTTTTGAGATCCAAAATGGAAAATTTAGGAATAAAATCTGCACCCTTGTACATGTCAATCAAGCTCCAGCACCTGGAAGAAAAAAGGCCACAGTGTGGCCTTTCTCAAAACACTTGCAAAGAAAAGTAAGGATAATATTCATTGCTATAAAACCAGCAGCTTTTCAGCTACTTAGAAAATACTAGCACAGGTAAAGGCAGCTAAATAACAATTAGTGAGAACCAGAGAAGTAGCTGGGTTCCACACCCCTCTTTTGTTCACTAAGGTGAAGTTCAATTAAAGTAGGGGAGAATTAATTTTCCTGAAGCCAAGAATCCATGGGAGGAGTAACCAGGCTTCTCCTTGACTTCCATCAGCCCTGGCAAAGCACAAAACCAGCATTTTAGGAGGGACATGTTGCCTCATTGTCTCTGAAGCATCAATAAGAAAGGCAGAAGATTTCTCTGCTCTAAAAATCCAAAAAAACCCCAAAGAAACAAAACACACAAAGCTGAACATCCCTAAATATAAGAAGGTGATGGTGTCTGCTGTATTTGAGGCAGGAACCAAGGCTGAATGCCCCAGCTGGCATTCCTGGAGCTCCCCTGGTGATTGTCCTGCCTGCAGCTGCAGAGTGATGCCTGCAGGATCCCAACATTTCTGTCCTTACCTGGCAGCTGTCAGCGTGTGACAGACATAAATTGGCTCACAGGGCACTTTATCTTATTTTTCCATACATGGAAAGCTCAATCACCTCCTGTTCTCAGCAACAGCAATATTTTCATGCAGCATTTGCCAAAGGACATTGCCACAGACATTTGCACGTGAGCACAAAGCCTCTCAGCTGCTCTCTCAAATGCACCAGCCCTTCCCCTCGCTCTGGGTGACAGATGCAGTGCAATCTTTGTTCCCCCCAGTGTGTTGCACAGGGCAGGGAAAATGCAGGAAAGGGGATGATACTCACTCAGCAGCCCAAGGTGGATTGTATTTTTATAACTGATTAGTATTGCTGTGCCATTGCACTTCTCATTAAAATCCCTTTCTTGAAACTAAGTACAATTTGCACCATGTTTTCCACTTGTTTGAGCTTTGAGCTGTCGCTCAAAAAATTAATTTTAGCTGGGTTCATCTTTCCATCACAATTTTTTTGTCACAGTGGTTGATTAATTCTATGTCATTGTTTGCTCTTTTGCAAGATTAATTGCAGGATGAGAGAATAGATGACTTTCTGGTGAGGCAATATATGAAGTTATTGTAATACCATAATGCTGGAAAGCAACTTTTTTCTCCATCTGACTTCAGGCAGCAAGCAAATGATGTAATGAAACTGGTTTGGTCTGCTATGGATCAATAAGTGAAACAAGGAAAGACTTTGTTGAGTTTTTTGGTTAAGTTCCATTAAAGTCTCCAAGCCCTAAAAATCTGAAAAATAAATCCTGAGCCTGGAAGGAGACAAGTCATATTCCCAGCCCAGACAGACTGACCAAAGATGGGCAGGTTTAGCATTTCAACAAGTATTTCCTCTGGAATTGTGTAACAATTTATGGTAGGAAACACTCTGACAGAAGTTTTTCCCAGAATGGGGCTTGTGCCACTCCAGCCCAGGTGAGCTGGCACCTCCAGTTGAAATACACTTAGGACACAGTAGATTTATCTGAAGTAAGGACAGGAAGGGAGCTTTGGGATGCTTTTTTCAGTCTGTAAGGACATTATTTTGTCCTTACATTGTTTTGTATTCAGTCAACCTTTCATTGGCTCCCTTTAGTATACATTTATTTCCCCACAGAGCTGCTTGGCAGAGCACATCTTCAATGCTGTATGATACCCTCACGGTGTTCTTTTCTATACAAACCTCATTTATTCAGCTCTTACTCCATTTATTCTGCTTACTGATCCTTTGCAAAAAATACTACCCACTTCTTAGACAAATGAATTGATATTTCTCTACTGCTTTTTCATTTAAGTTTGAACATAGTCTTTCTGGTCCTCATTTACCCCATTGTATAGAGCAATAAAAGGTTTTCCAGAAATGTCTTTGCTCCCCAGATGTATAACATTGCAATTTTTTGTCCTCTCCTGCTCTGAAGGCAAGGAGAATATTCCTGCAGTTTCTATGAGAGTAAGTTTAGGCACTGCTTGTATAAATTAATTTCATGAATAACGAAGAATGAATTGCTTTGCATCATAAGACATCCGACCCAAAAATTCATGGTGCTGCATAAATGCAATAACATTGTCCATAATCTGTCAGATTTTTACTATTTGAATTAAATCTATAAATACAGATTGAAAGTGGGTTTTCAGTGTTCAGCACAACTGTGTAAAAAAGGAAAATGCTTGATATTTTAAATTTTTGTTGATTTTCCCCAATCAGCTCTAGTTTTTTGCATGCACAAAGTTGGGTGTGCATTGGCAGGAATTTTACTCTTTTTTGTCCCATGACACTTGTGAGCAAATACTGGGTACAATTCTGGTAAGAGAAGGAATAAAGTGCATCACTTCACTGGTGTTAAACCCTCTAACAGAAGTTACAAACCACCTGGAAACAGCATCTACTCAAAACTGCCTTGAGCTGCACGAATATATGAATATAACCTGAATGTTAATCTGAATTTTGCAACTCTCATCAAAACAGATCATGAACATTAAAAATTCTAACCCCTCTGCAAGGAGATAACTACAGCTTTGTTTATATTAATTCTCCTTTTTTTCTGAATCTAACCAGAAAAAAATTAAAGTTTTTTTTAAAAATGCATTTCAATGGAATATTTTCAATTTTTAGTCTTTGAATGCTGAGCTGAACATTTTATCCTGAAAAAGACCCTCACTCTAGTTTATCCAAGAAAAATACTCTTCAATGTTGGAAGCATGTACTAGTCTATCGTAGTAAAAGCTGACTGTAAACAAAATCCACCTCTCCCCAGAGTACAAACACAATAAAATATTTAGAGTTTCTGTAAACAGCATCAAGCTACTCATGCAGCAATGAGGGAAAAGCACTGGGGTGACTGGATTGAGCTGCTGGAACAAGTGTTCTGGTGGCTGCTTGTATTGGCTGTGTCAAAAGTCTTCCCTCCATGAATCCTGCTGGGGAGGAGCCCTGTGCACAGAGGAATGAGATTTGAAAGACTTGTGTGCCTGGAACACAGGGGGGAAATAAAATCCTAGAAATAAATATTGCAAAAGTGTTTTCACCTCCAGAGCATGCAACTGTTTTTGATTTCTGTGTTGGGATTGCTTTAGGAATGGGGAGTGCGAGCCCCAGACCAAAACCCAGCAGCCTGTCCAGTTTATTTGGTTTACTGTTTTCCATATTCAAACTTTTCCAGTGTGTCCTGTCATATCTTGTGAGACAAATCTGCCTCCTAAAATGCAGCCCATAGAGGAAAGTAAACCTGATTTGACTTTTCCAGGTAATAAAAATCTGTGTTCTGTGGGGAACTGAGGTACCCAATGGAGTGAAATCTTGACCATTACAGCATCAAGCCTGTGGTTATGAAAGCCTGGCTCTGGGGACTTACTTCAGAATTTAAAAGGAGCTACATGACTCAATCCCATCAGGAAAATCCTATGAGTAACTGGAAACTGTATTAAAATTGAAATTCAATGAAATACTGTGGGAGAAATCTCTATGTCCATTATGTCCAGGTAGCAATGGTGAAATCACGTCCTGTGGGAAGAGGCCAAAGAATTATGTGAGATGTTGTAACTCACAAAGAATACTCTTTTTAAAGCTGTTTTACCCACAGGAATATTTAATACATCCCTCTCCACCATGAGCACTCCAGTGCCACACTGTGAGTTCAAGGAGGCTGAGTAATTTCTGCAGCTCCTCTTCAGTCTCAGCTCTTTCAGCTTTCCACACCACAGCATCATGTTTGGGGGAGAATTCGCAATTTCTTGTCAAAGGCAGCATCTGATAATCAAAATGTCATCAGTGCTGTAGCCAGCAAGTCAGGAGATGAATTAATGGGCCACAACATATACATAAACAAGAATGCACAGTTTTAAAAAACTCAGGATTTTCTCTTTCAATGAAAAGTTTTAAGTGTTTATCAAGGCATCAGGATTTCAAGAGAATTACTCAGAAGTTTAAAACTTGTTATTTGTTTAAATGTCTCATAGCACAACGAAACTAAACTTAATGAGCAAATTTTGCTTGTTCACAATATGCAATTTTTTTCTAGTCTTGGGAGTCTTGGGCATTATAGTGAACAGTGTTAGAAAGCAGTAATAATTGGGTAGAATTGCATCCAGAAAGTAAATCTGGATATATATAGCAGTGTAGGATTTTACAGGACTTTCCCCCTCCCTCTAGGCTGTGGTACTCATTTAGTAAAAATGCAAAAGAAAAATATCCATCAGTAAATGAACAAAGTCTCAAAACAATTTACATTTTTACATACCTCTGAGGAAGTAGGACAGCTTTATTAGCTACTGTAAGATAGCACAAATAACTGCAGATTCAACTGCCTGGTTTTCTGAAACTTGTCAAAGAGCTTAATAGAAAGATAAATGAGAACTTCAAGCTTTCGCCTTCAAATCCTTGGGATATGTCAAACTACAGCTTTAATACTAAACTTCATCCCTAATACAGTCTCCAAATTCAAAATGAAGCTATAAAATGAGATTAAAGGCTTTTATTTTGCATCCTAAATTCAATTCTGGTGTTCTGCTCAACATACTTGATTTTTGGGAAGTCCTTTGGGCTTTGAAATAATATTGCACCTCATATCAGACCAACCTACCTTACTTCTCCCAAAAATGTTTCTAATTTTTTTTTGCAGCAGAATGGTGCTGACATTTCATAGTTTTCTTTCATGCCAGGAATTGGGATGACCAGATTATTTTCCTTCTTCTGAAAAGGGCTGTTTGGAGATTTTAATTCCTCCCTTGGCTCATTTATCACGGGAGGCTTCACCTTCTTCAGCCTGCAGGACTGTGATCTCACACCAGAACTGAGGATGGGAGGTACCTGATTTGTTTGCAGACCCCAAATTCTTGTCCCTGCAGCTAACACTGGAATGACATAAACAACATGGATATATTAGTTTTCCCTCAAGAAGGCAGTGTGTACACTAATACACCCACCCACACACACATTTATCCCCGTGTTATCCGAACTTGCTGCTAGAATGAGAATTTTGCATCTGTGTAATTGAATTTTCAAAAAGACCAATGTCTAAGCAAGAAAGCAGAGATCTGCAGCAACCCAGCTCTTGCTCTGCATGACCACAATATTTGAAGCCACTGCAGCATACATTTTCAAATATCCCATTATCCAGGAAATTGCTCTTTGACTTATAAGCTTTTAATCACAGCATTTTTTCCATCAGAAAAAGCCACCACAGTTTGCTGCTTAAAAGAAAAAGATTCCCAAGCTGAGTTGAACACCTTAAAAATAACCATGAACCCCTGGCATTTCAGGGAAAGAAAAGAAGACAGGTCTGAGACAGAATATCAAGATTTCAAGTTTTAAAAATAATTTTGAAATACTCTCTCCATAATTTATTTTTGAAATGCCAAAAATCCCAAGTAAAAACTGGTTTACATGTATTAGTAGATACATACATATTTGTGTCAACTTTTTAGTGCTATATTTTGGTTCATCCAGAATATATCCTTTCCTTACAGCCTTCATTTCCCTGTTAAGATCATATTCAGTGCACACCTTCTTTTTGTGGAAGAAATGAGGACTCCAGACTTCTCTAATCCTGCATGTGTGATCCAGGAGTTGTTTTTCCCCTGCAGGTAGCAATAATTGGTAGCTGTGATTTGGTTTTCTTGGAAAAATAACAACTCAAACAGCTCTTTATCAAGGCTGTTAAGAGCAAGGCTTTTTTTCTCCAAACCTTTTGCTTTTTCCTACCTGTGTATAATTATCCACACACTCAGATCAATTTATTACCCCATGCATGAGCACGTTCACTCTCATTTTCCTTGCCCTTGGGACCTTTACATTAAGATGAGGACTCAGGCTGCTCAAACAGCCCAGTTGCAAATGCCCTTTGATCAAATGGTGACTCAAGGAGACTCACAGATTGCTCCTGCAGGGAAAGTCAAGGCAAATTGATCAGGGCTGTCACTGGAAAGCAACAGCTCCTGAAGGACTAGATTTAAAATGCATTATCTTTAATGTAATCAAAGGAGCATTTAATTCAATTTTAAAATGCCTTGCAATATTTGTTAGTGCTATCATTTCAGGGTGTTGCAGGGACAAAAGTTAATCACGCTGACTAGACAAACATCAATTTGTTTAATTAAGGCTATCCTGCTTTCTTTGTGTATTATTTTTCCAACTTGGTCTGCCCATACATTATTTTTGAAATAATTGGAGCAATTGTAAATAAGCAAAAGATGTAAATAATCTTTCCTGGTAGAGCTGCTGAGCCTAATGAGATATGAGGGAGAAACTAATGGAAAGTAAAGAAAGTAAAGAATAGAAAGATCTTTTTCTTACCACCTCATGAAACATTTTAGATTTAAATGAGAGGATACTAAACATGTCCATGGCATGGATTTTCCAGAAGTAGATCCTAATTCCACCATGGATTTTCCCAGAAGAGAAAGAGATGGAGTCTGGAGAGCTTCTGTACTGTCCAGAAATCACAAACATTAGACATAAATCAGGAACCAACCACAACCTGGAGAAAAGATCAGAATAATGATAAACCAGGATTCTCCTCTATAATTTCCTCACCTAAGAAAATATGAATCAAACAGGAGGGAGCCCTGACTGATGAAGCCAGGCCAGCTGGCTGCAAACCAGGTGAGGACACACCTTCCCTGCCCATCTGTGGGGTACTAGAAAAATCATTTGCCCCTGTATTCTGCCTTTCAGTGCAAGAACATGGTGTCCCCTGTGCACAAGTAAAACCAGAATGAGCACAGGGAGCTTTGCAGGGTGGTTTTAGTTTTACAGTTGTTACATAAAAGAAAAATCTGTGTGATTTTTCTCCACCCGTATTTTTCAGATGCAATTTTTTGTTCAAGAAGCTTCATTGTCAGAAATTTCTTTGTACTACTCTGACTTAAAACAAGTTCTACAGCAAGAAAATTTTGTTTAGAGCCAGCCTTTACTCTTTTATTTACTTTCTGTGAAATCTACACTGCAGACTTAAACACAGTAAATTTTAGTGAAAAAAATGGCTGTCAAGTAAAGCATTTATTCACTAGCATAGCATTATCAAACCATTGGCAAGACCCAAGATTTAAGAGACCACTGTAAACATTTTCTGATATTCATCTGTCTGCTTCCCTACCACAATATTGTGTTTGAAAGTTTTCTCTCCAGTAGCATGGACACAGAAGCAGCTCTTTTTCCAGGATGTCAGTCCTTGTTCCACCACTGCTCACCTTCACACCAGTCATCTTCTCAGTCAAGCAGAAAAGTGAAAATGGAAGCAACACTTTGAGTCAAGAAAATAATAAAAAAAGTTATCTGAACATGACAATTTGGATAAAAGCATTTCTGTGCATCCTCCCTCTTTGTTGCAGAAACAAGAAAAGAGGACGTGTTTGCTCTTCATTCAGAGCTCCAGCTGTGGGTACAGCTGCCAGAGCTGCTCCCAGAAAAAGCACTGGCACAGGATGAAGAGTTCATAAATTCCTAAAAATGCAGAATCAGACTCTGGGATATGTGGAGTACTAGTGCCCCAGGTATGGTTGACTTCCAAGAAATATTTATTCCACTCCCAGAATCTGTTACAGAGAAATGTTGGGTTTTTTCTCTGATTCACCTAAATTTAGCTCTAAATTTTTCTCAGGAATTTCAGCTATAATGGATCTCTTCTGTCAAAAAGCACTAAAAAGGTTCAACCTGAACTGGCTCTTTGGGTCACTGAGGTGGAAAAAGCACAGACTACCCCAATTTGTTTGGGTTTTATTATGGGTTTGTAGCTGGTCATGTCACTCACTTGACTTGCAATGCTGTTTCCTTTCACCACACAGAGTCTGAGTAATGAAAAAGGATTCAATCTCCCTATTTCAAACAATTGCATAATACTATGAGAAAATCTGGTTTGTACAAAAAAAAAAAAAAAAAAAAAAAAAAAAAAAGAAGGCAGGTTTTCACTAATTTTCCTTCAAGATTTCATTAAATTAGACAACAGCAGCTGCATTTCCAAACTCCCTTTGCCAGGACAGTCACTCCAGACCAGTCTATGGACTTACAGCTCAGCATCACAATCATTTTGAATAAAATGATTTTAAGGCTCCTCTCCTTGGCTTGGAAGGAAAATAAAAAGAAATAACTTATATAAACAGCCATTTTTTTTCTCCCTTTTATATTCAATAAAACATCTTAACTCTTACCCTGATATTTGTGAATATCTTGTATATGATGTCACAAAAAAAAAAGTGAAAAAAGATTCACTCTGTACAGGCAAGTAATACACAACAAAGTTGCAGGATTTATTTGCAATAATCCTGGTTCCACACCATTAACCACCAAAAAAACCCTCTCCACAAAAAACCCTAACAACCCAAAATGCTATCTGAAGTCTGTATTTCATGTACTCAAAGCAAGGACATTGCAGCTGATAAGCTGAGAGGAGCAGAGGAAATGATTTCTGGAGGCTGGTGATTTACAGGTGAGCAGCAGCAGGGCCATTCAGGGAGTGGAAACGAGAAATGTGGAGAGGACTTTGAGGCAGAGAAATGAAAAGGTTAGAAGAGGAAAACAGAATATATCCTCAGTGGGAACAGAGTCTCAGCCAAAGTGGTCTCCTGTGTGCCAGTGGGAAAAGACCTTGTCAGAGTGAAGCAACAAGACCTCAAGGCATATAAATTTCTGGCCTCAATTTGATGGCAAACTCCCTCCACAGCCTGGAGCAAGTCACTCCAGAGGAGGAGAGGTTCAAATGACACCTTGGCAGAAAGCCTAAAAACTGTGCAGGCTCCCACTGGATCATTTCTCCTGCTTCTTATGGAAAGTTTTCAGCCCAGCCCACAACCAGATTTAATGTTCAAGTTAGCTGATTGTGACTTATTGTCCCCATCACAGAGCAGGTCCCCCCAGCTGGCAGTGCCATGAGATGCTTTGGAAAAATGAGATGGATGGCAGCAGCAGGAGCAGGAGAGCAAGCTCTGAGCCAGGAGTAAAAGCAGAGCTCATTTAAGTCTCTCTTGCACTGTGCTGCAAAAGTTTGGGAGGGAAGAACAGAAGGGGTAATGGTTTAAAGCAATATCAATTTATATTGAACAGAAGGAAGAATTTTTCACAGTGGGGATGGTAAAACACTGGCACCTGGAGAGGTGGTGGGTGCTGCATCCCTGGAAACATTCAAGGTCAGGTTGGACATGGATCTGACAACCTGACTGAGCTGGAAATGTCCCTGCTCTTTGCAGGGGGATTGGTCCAGGTGAGGACACTTCCAAACCAAGCTATTCTGTGATTGCATGATCAACTTTCCCTCAGAAGAATTTACAGAGGTCAGATTGAAGGAACTTAGAACTCTCCCTAAATAAAGGTATGTTATGGTTTAAAAAAACCCCAGTCAAACAGAAAATCATGGGACAAAGGGAACGGTGGAAAAGGAGTTTAAGAATATCCCAGGCAAGCAAAATATTACTTCTGTATTGGACCATACCCTTTTTTTTTGTACTACACTCTTTTGGGCTGTACTAAAGATCCCTGGCTGTGCTAATTAGAAGAGCCTCTAAAAGTCCAGAAAATTTGCCTCTATATGCAATGTAGAATAGAAACCTTCCTTTGGATAGGTAAATATTTTTCCATTTAATGTAACTGATAATCTTCCAGCAGCCCTCATGGAAGAACATTTCTATCACAAACAAATCATTGAAACAAGGGATTATTTCCATATGGACTGGTCCCTTTTGCATGGGACCAGTTCCAGTTTAGGGTTAAAAGCAGAACATCTGTTGAAGCTTTTTCCTCTTGCTTTACAAACATTTTCTACCACAACAGCGTGAAGATTTAGGATGCTTGATGTTTATTCCAGCTTTAATTTTCTTCACAAATTCTTCATCTCTGTGGCAAATTAAAGGAGCAGATGCATCCCTGGGAAGGTTTCCAGACTGATTTTGAAGAAAGTGAGACATCCAATACTTGCTGAGCTGAGCTGGGGTTTCTGATCAATGGTAATTCCACACACAGGATCAAAGAAGAGCTTGCAGTAAATAACTGATGTGTAGAGTTGTATTACATGCTTAGGGTGCAGATGGTTTCTGTACCTCCCCATGGACTGCTGCTGAAGATATAAACTGCTGATCCCCATCTTTGATTATCACTCAGATCATCTATATTGCCTTATCTTTTGATGCAGCTGAATACTCTCTTTTATTAGATGGGTAAATGATGAAAGCCCTTCCAAAAAATAAATACACCTGTAAATGTTGCTTGTACAATATTATTAAAATACTGTGTTATAATGCAAAGTCTTTTCTACAAAGAAATGATTTTTATTTCAGATTTATGGCATGCAAATAACAAATCCCAGTAATTCCATTCTGCTTCCCTGGGCACTGCAAATAAAAAGGAAAATATCAGCTGTTTATTTTGCTTTTAGTGCAGGTCCAAACTAAGTGTTGCAGAGCATTTTAAACACTGTAATATTCATCTATTCAGCTTATTGTAGGTGAACTCCCACTGATTTTCACGAGGTAATGAGCATAAATAATGCATTTGAGAAAATTCAGTTAGAAAACTAAACTGATCATTGTTCATCTGATGAAATAAATTCTATCCCTTAAGCACAGGCAAACGAGGTTTGGGAGTGTGGTTTAATCTCAGAGGGGCCATGTGAGAGCTGATGGAGATGGCACAGTTTTTCTGCATAATCATGGTTTTCAGAACAAAGCTGAGTTTTATTGGGTGCATCAGGTAGAACTACAAATAGATGCTTCAAATGCTATTAAATGACCATTTAACTAACACAAACAAGCTTCTTTGTAATAAGAAGCCAAAAAGCCTGTTATATCTAATACCAACAGAAATGTCTTACTTCGGTGGCCAATTGCCCTTCTCATCACATGAATCCTTGCTATTTTTTGTAAAAAGAATTTCTTGAGGAGACGGTTTTGGTTTTAATCATGTGGGCAAAGCCTGAGGGGAAATCGTAATATAAGTCATAATTCAGTCATTTTCTTTCAGCTCTAGAATTTGTTCTGGTGTGAGATTGGCCAAGAGAGCTTTTGTTTCATCCTCTTAACTTTATATTTCCTTTAGTTGGAGTAAAGAGACATTTATTTTGTTGCTCTTGTTGAAGTTATTATTCCCATGTTAAGATCAAAATTGCAAATATGAAGAGAATGGTTTCATTTATAATAAATGAAACATAAAAAATTTCTATGAATTATTATGTTTGAAATGTGTATTTGTTCTCTCAGAAATACAGTTCATTACACAATATGAAGCAGGAATACTGAATTGCATAGCTAGGGCCATCAGCAGAACCCTAAAGGCCAGAATTTGCAGTTCTACCGTGTGTTGCTGTATTAAAAAAAATGAAAGGAAAAGAAAAAAGAAAAAAACCATAACCTGCAATGTTATTAGGAAAAAGGAGAAGGGATTGCCAGACTCCTGTGCACTACACTTACACCCAGAAAGTGCAATTCACACCCAGGGAAACACTTTCAGTGGTGGCTTTCAGAAAGAACTGGCTGATAAATTCAATGTGCAGAGGTGAGAGCTCTCATACCTTCTGAGGAGAGCTCTGCTGATCATGGAATTGGAGATCCATAATTTAATGTGAAAAGGAATTTCAACATAACCAGGTTTCCCAATTAACAAAATAGATTGTCATTTTTTATTTTTATTTTATTTTTATCTACCAAACTCAAGTGGTTTTTTCAGTTTTATTTCCTCTTGCACCCATTTTTCATTTGGCATCTGAACTGACACATTTGTGTCAGGAGAGAGTACAGGGAGAGAGTAAAAGGTGGGGATGGATGAGGAGCAGAAGGACACAGCACAGCCAAGAAATCCCATCACTTTTTTGACACACACTGATGCCAAGGTGGAAAAGAATCTATCCAGCAATAAATCTCTGTCTGTCTTGTCAGCTGTAAAATACTTCTTAAAACATTATCACTGCCACTGCCACACTGTACTGCAGGGCTTGGGATAATCAAGGGAATGTGAGTGTTAAAGGAGAGTGAAATTATGGCATCCTCACGCAGCTCATTTTATGCATTATTTGAGGGAAAACTTAATGAAGGGCTTTCTATCAACTCAGAAGACCAGGAGGTACTTTCAGAAGTGCACTTCATTCCTGAATGTGCTGAGCCCCAGGATCAGATATTTCACAAGATTAGCACTAAGTGGCTACACCTACCTTCATCTTCGTGGCATTCCTAATGGGACTGGAGCTATTTGTCAAGCCCTGGTGCAGCAGCACTCCCGTGTGTGTCACCCCAAGGGATTCTGGCTCTGGGGACTCTGTCTCACGCTGCCTCTCCCTTGCTCACCAGGGAGTCACTGCCTTTCCCAGAGCTCAGCCATCTGCTCTCCCACTGCTCCAGCAGCAGTGGAAAATTCCTTTCTGTCTGAAAGGGGAGCTGCGTGGTAAATCTCAGTGACAGGATCAGGAAACGTCTAAACCAAATTAGCAAGAAGCAAAGCAGAGTGAACAAGTTATAAATTGTATTACCCATCCTAAGTGTCCCTCTGGTCTCAGCTCTTGCTCTTTGCTTTTAATCTTACAAAGGAATAGTTTGTGCTATTGGTTTCCTAAGGCTTCTTCTGCTCCTTTTAGGAGGAGAAATTTAGAAGGAGTGGAATTGTAAGGAGTGGTGTCTCCAACCAGACACAATGGCATGACCTATTCCAAACTGCAGTACAACCCTCAGCATTGAAATTATTAGCAGAAATAAATCAATTAAATACCGTCACCAACCCTGGGTAGCAATTTCTTCCAGAAAACACATGCCCACCTGCCAGGAGATAGATATCAAGCCCTTTGCAAACCTAGAGGAACAAGAACATGAGCCCACTAAGGAGCTACAGCTCTTTCAAACACGTGTGTGATTTTGCTCCTACTTGCTGCAGGATCTCTTCCTTTCTTCCCTTCCCCTAACTACTTTTCCTCCTTAATTTGTTAGACACAAACCTCCTTCCCAATATATTTTAAATACTGAAAGACCCACCACAGATTGAATGATGTATCCAATACAGTGTGATGACACAAAGGCAAGAACTACATTTACAATCACTGCTCAGCACCCAACCATCAAGACAACAGCAGGACAGTGCAACACAATGAAATCCGTGATAATTAACTGGAATCTGGTAGTTTGATCTTTCACTGCCATCCTGAACACAAGACAGGATGATTTTTTGAGATTCTCCCTGTCCTGGGACTGCTGAGGCACTTTTGGATTCTCTCCTCCCTGTCCAACTCAAGCATTACTGAAACAAGAATAATTTTGAAAAGGTTGAAAGATACTTCTTGTCACTTGAGCTTAACTTGTACTTTCTCAGCAGCCATATAAAGGCATCAAAGACACTTTGTTCATGAAAAACGTCATCCCAAACTGCATCTATCAGTGTATTTGAAATTTTCTGTTGTTCAGCCTGAAATCCTATTTTCAACTAACTTTTAAAGGGTGTTCTCCCTAATGTTCTCCAAGCTATAAAGTCTTGATAACTCAAAGAGAAGATTCTTGGCAATCTGAGGAACACAAAAATGGTGCTACACAGACAAAACTTTCCATGTTAAATCGATGATGGAAAATGCTCACCTCCTGCTCCTATCCTAATTGTCAGCTGTGAATAGTGGTGGGAATAACAAACAAGAGGCACAATTGGCTGGATTTTCTTTTTAAGGATCAACCTGTTCCTTCCCCAAAAGGCATCCAAGCATTTCTGCTTGCAGTGCAGAATTATTCCAAGTTTGGGAGTAAACATTATAAGTAGGGACAGCTCAGAAGGACTTTGAAATAATTTTAAACACTTTACAACTAATATGAGATGGAAGATGCAGCAAGAGCAGCATTGAGAAAGGGGAAGCTTTTGGTGTGGATCAGAGGAACGAGTTAGGGAGTGCCAGGTCACACTTAAAGTCCACAAAAACAGGGGCTCCAAAATGCACAATCTGACACTGCTCAGGATTGTTAATGAGAAATTTTGTCCATAAGAAACACATTATTAGTTTAACTTCCCTACACCCACAGTTCAGCTGAGCCCAATTACTGAGGCAGTGAATTAATCTCCTTATGGACTATTTGCCTTACTCCTGTAAAAACTGGCTTAGAATTTAATGTTTAAGACAAAATTTCTCTTTTCAGAAACACCCACCCACCACACACTAAGTCTGTCAACTATTAACCAGGCAATCTGTCTGTAAAATAGCTAAATATGTTCTAAAGAGAAAATAAATCTTTCTATTTAAATAAAAAAATTACAGAACTAAACAGCATGATTTTTTTCCATGAGCCATTTTTTGTCTTGTGTGTACCAATTATGTGAAAGTTGTGGCTAAGACTCAACAGCAAAGAGCTTGATCTCACAGTTTCTCTGATATCTTGCTCAAATTAATATTCTTTTCAAAAATTGCTCAGCAAGGCTGAACAGCCTCATGCTTCTGTGGACAGCAACCTGAAATGTGAGCTTTCAAGTTTGGATCTGTGGCTTTTTAATCCTGTCCATTCACTTTGGTGTCAATCTCCCAAATACTTAATTTCAAGAGTTGATTAAAATTAATTCATAAAATTAAAATTAAATTCCATCTCGCTCATCAGCTATCATGCAAACAGAGCCAAGACAATTCCCTCAGTAGTTTCTGCATTACACATTTCATCTGCAGCACAGCTACAGAGAAAGCAGCTGATGGATCCACACCACATTTCAGGAGGTAATGCCACACAGGACGTTGTTTGCAGAATACAAATATCTTTACATCTTACTGTAAACTTGTCACCATGGCTGCTCTATTTTGGGTTGTTCTTGAATTGAATTTCTTCAACTTCTTTTTTTGACATTTTCACTTCTTAAAACTATGCCTGAATAAATCTTCGTGCCCTTTCCACTTGCTGCAATTAATCACCTTCCCGAAAAACCGTGGAAGAGAGCTTGAAAGTGTTGAAAAATCTTCCAAACATTTTGTGAATACCAAAGTTTGAAAGAAGAAGCAACAAACCAAAAAAAGCCCCAGCTGAACATGTTTGCAATTCTGTGCTGTAGATATCCTGGGATGAAGGGCTGGGTCCCTGGAGGTGCTGAGTGTGTTGGCCATAAATCAGCATTTCACAGCCTCAGGGTTCAGCAGATAAACAGCCAGAGTTCAGTCTCACTCGTCCCCAAACAGGTTGCTCAGGAAGTGAGGTGGATTGGAATGAGATTACAGAATTGTTATGCACTTCAGCAAAACTGGCTCAAATTATGGTTAAAAAGAGCATAAAGCAGAGATCATAATTTTTTAGCAGCTCTCAGATTTGTAATGGTGTAAAAATCAGCCTAAACTTTCTAGCATACAAATTGTATCTTTTTTCATCTTGGACACCTCAGAATTTCTTCAATTAAAATGCATTTCTATGTTTATTTAAATTCCTGAATTATTGACAGGTGTTGTATTCAAAGAATTTTTTATTTCTGCAGCAGCACAGCATATGTGCACAAATCTGCAAGACAGATGATGCCTGAAACATTGCCAAGCAGAATTTTGCCTGGTACAGCACATTTTATTTTTGAAGAGTGAAATGTACTGGTCTAAGAGAAGATCAGTTCCAAAATTTAGAATAACACCACATTGTATATTAATGATCCATCATAACATATCATGGATGCTTCATTTTTCATCTTTCTCCCTCTACATATCTATCTGGTTAAAAAAAAACTGAAAGAAGAAAAAAATGCAAGCTGAGAGTTGTGTGGTTTGACAAGATGTCATGACCACTCCCACTGAAATTTACATACAAATGTTTCCAAGACTTTTTTATTAATTGACAAAATGAGTTAATGTTTTCCCAGGAAATATAATTTTTCTGGGGAGCATGACCCCAAAGAAAGGAAAAAAAAAAGAAAACCCCACTGTTAAAATTATATTATGAAAATTACATTTGGAATGCAATTTTCATTTCTGTAGTTTAGCCTATCTGAAAGGAAGACCTTACATAAACACAGACAACACAAGCAACAAGACAAAGAGATGTAAATTCATGTACAGCAGAGGTTTCCATTAAGGCATCTAAATTCTGAATTAAGCCAACCTGCACATCCTAGGAGCAGGGAAATATTGTACAAATCTCAGAGTGAAATGATGGAAAAGCAGTGAGGCAAAGGCTGTCCAGCCCCAGTTTGATCTATCTCTCAGAAAACTTAAATGCTTTAGGTAATTCAGATACCGTTTAATATCACATAACATTTTTTTGCCTCGAGGGCTTGGGTTTCCTTTCAAGCCACGTTGATATCACATTTAAACATTTTAAACCTCATCCAGGTGTGAAAGCTTTTCCATTGTTGTTGCAAACCATTTCAAACGAGGCAGCCTGAGCCAGCAGCACTGCCTGCTCAGGTAGGCACAGTGAGCCCCCTGCTCACTCTGCAGCCCAGCAAAGGGGCTGGGGGCTGCCCAGGGACCCACCCTGGGCTGATCCAGGATTCCTGCTCCCAGGGGGAACAGAGCTGTGGTAACTCTGTGTGGCTCCCACCAAATCCACTCAGGGTTCTCATTTCCAGCACCCCGCTCCTCCCCAGGCACTGCTGGGATCACACGCCAGAAGAATTTGCTTTCCACCAGTGCCTGCTTCCCCGTATCCCCACCAAAACAGCCTCCAGTAAAAGGCACAGTGGTCTCATTCTTGGTGAAAGAAGTGGTGTTCTTAGTGTAACAGGCTCCCAGTTGTTACAAACCAGAGCAATCCTCTGGAGCCAGGGGAGATGAGTGTCCTCACACCACCTGCACTGCTGCTGAGGCACTGCAGATCCACACTGAGCACTGCCAGCACTGCCCTGCCGCCCCACAGCTGGAGCATCCCTGCTGGGCCTTTTCCTGTTTCTGTTTGGATCTGGTTTGGTTTTGTAAAGACAGTGTTCTTTAAATCTCTACATCCTCATGCCTGAAGAGATTAAAAATTTCTCAGCTAGGTGCAAAAAACACTGATCTGCTTCATGTTTGTGCCAGCTCCATCCTACCAAGAGCCATGCAAAGCATGTGGGAAGGAGAAAGCTCTAGTGGAGAAATGAGCAACTTCCATATTGATTGAATGTGTCTCACAATAGTTATCAAAGAGATTGCTCATCACTTTGCTTTTCCTGGAACACCCAGATCCTTTAAATCCTCCACAATCTAGATTTATGTGTGTCCTGATTACCTTCTCAAGTTCTAAGAAAAAAAATCTACAGTTTGATGAATTTTAGCTCAGCCTGAGGATTTTCAAGAGGTTTGGTGAATTATCAGTGCCTTGATTTCCTCTGTCTCTGATGCCAATAGGAGGCAAGAGGGTTTAAGCAGCCAGAGGTACTTGATTTCTGCAGAGCACACGCCACTAATGTGCCCCTCTCACAGGCAGTGCAGTGAAACTCGATTACCATCCATGCACATTGCTTTAGGAGCACGAGGTGCAAGTGCCTTTGATCAAAAATGCAGTCAGAGTAGGATTTTCAAAATATTCAACTCCCTCTGAAATCCAAACTCTACCCACTAGCTTTAAAGAAAACAGATTTAGGCCAGAACTGAACACCTTTGAAAATCCAAACCTGAAGTAGAAGAACTCCATGTGGTCACCACTCCCTAAAGCAAAGAGATGCAGGTAAACCAGGTCTGAGTAAATGTGGAACTGGTGGAATTTACCTAAAACCATGCTTGAATCTTTGCTGAGTTTCGAACAGTTTGTTTGCAATTAATTTGTGATCTTTCCTTACTTCCCAAATGATGATTTCTGGAAGCAGCTGGGAGTTGGACTGTCATAAGTGTTGTTTCCATAGCATTTCCAGTCTGAATGGAAGCCAAAAACATTAGAAAGCTCATGAGACAGCCTTGTTTTCAAGAGTTCTCAAGCAAATTTTGGCTGAGCCACTATGTTTTGATGACTTCAGAAAAGCATCCAAACTGAGGCATATCTCACAGCCAAGCTAAGACCAACTCTGGAGAAATTTGACTGCAACAAGATGTGATTTGAGAAAGAAAAGGATGGCCAAATGTTTTCTGTGGTTTATCAGAAGCATTTAAAGGCAGGCAGAAGAGAAATAAATAACAAAGAGAGATCATGAAATATAAGGTTGACCAACTGTTTTCCAGTTCAAGCATTCAAACATTACCAAAATCCAGCCCCCTTGCCACATAACAACACTTCTTTGGGCAAAATTAATTTAGGTAGGGTTTGAAGATGGGGAACTGTGTGCTGGGATCTCTGCTCTGGACAGGACATGCTAAAGAATATACAACAGAAGAAAAAATGCTGTTTTCCCCATTTTACCCCAGGAAAGAGTGGACTCCAAGTTCCTGACACAATACCAATAGCATAGAAAAGGCTTTTCCAGCCATGTGCTAGCAAGAGCAAAGTTGGAAATCTGTACTCTGGCTTTGTATCAGTAATTCTCATTTTCATTCCAGTGACTGAGCCTTTCCTTCAGCAAGTTGGATATTAGCTTGTTATCAGGATTTCCTTGAGTGCCAAATTGAAACCACACAAAAATAATAGTTCATTCCTGCAGAACCCTCCTAGCCAAGGTGTCAAGTGAAGAGATATTTGTGAGGGTGAGAGCTTGCAGCTTGAGCAGTCAGGGAAGGAATGGATTTTCCTGCAGCTGTAATGATACCAAAGACCTGACCAGAGAGATGAGCTGAGAGAAAATGACAAGTTCAGCCTATCTTTGGTGTTTGTGAAGCCCTTCTGCTTTTTGGAAACAGTTAAAAGCCCCAGCTCTTTCTCTGCCAGCCAGAGGAGAATATGGAAACTGCTCCTTTCTTTCCTCACCTCTGTCATGGTCAGACTCACAGAGCCCTCCTTCAGCAGCACCTGCTGAGAGCCCAGGTCCATCAGAGGGGTCAGAGGACACTCCTGGACAGGAGCTGCCTCCAGCTTTATCTCCCTGCTCTCCCTGGTGCCCGGCCAGGACACGTGGAGGGCTGGCAAGAGCCTCCAGCTCCTGCCCAAATCCCCAAAACACCTGGCCTGCAGTGGGATGTGTGCCCTCCTTTCCAGACCCCCAAGACGGCTTCCTCTCCTTGTGGAAGATGAGCAGAAAGGACACGGCTTCCAAGAGAGACCTTGCTGCATGTTCTTGGTGGAAGCAGAGCTGCCTGCTATAGCTGGTGCCTCAATAAACAGAGGGGGAAAAGCTACAAACAAATGACAAACTAAATGCATTAATTAACCACGCTCTGCATGAAGTACTGAGTGCATCATTTTCTGTAAATCAAAGAGAAGATGAATGCTAAGTGTGATTCCAACTTCTCAGCGCAGATATAACAAACTATTTCCTGGCTCCAAACCTCAACCAGCCACCATGCAAGAAAATACATATGCATGTCAGTATTTCTTGTTTGATCAGTGTCAAGATTGCTTCCATTTTTTTTTATATCTAAAGAAAATAAGAAAATTCATTTTTAAAATTCACTGCCAAGCATAGATTCAGTTAGAAGATCAAACTCCCAATTGATTGCATCCTTCACGGTCACTGCAGCAAATTCAGGGTACCAGCTGTGTTCATCACCCTCTCAGAAAGCAGCCACGGTGTATTAGCACATCTTTAGTTTTATTAGCTGCACCACAGGTCCCAAAGAGACCTCAGCTCAGTTTGTTTTTCTTTCTGCCTCTGGCTTCTGCTGTATGTGCTACTTCACTGTGCATTTGAATTCCTTATTTTAAGTTCAGAAATGTGACACTCATTCCCCCAAATGGACTTCAAAGCTCGCAAAACAGGCCAATCCTTGCACATAAACATATTGATTTAAGAGCACACTTGCATTTAGGAAGAACATTTTGGCTTTGCAGCAACATTCCCTGCTAATGTCTCACAATCCAAGTAGTGACAGGAATTTTTCTCAGCCGAGTGTGTGGTTACTCATCACAAGGTGTAGCTGCAAATTTCACACAGCAGGACTCCTTTGTCAAAACAATCCTCTGCTGCAGAAGTCTCTTCTGTGGGAACTCCACGGGGCTCTGAGTACTCTGACATTTCAATCAAATTCTCTCAGCTCACAACTCATTTTCAGCTCTCTGTGCTGAGCAGATTTGCCCTGGAATGGCACAAGGAGAAGGCTCCTCACTGCTCCAGCAGCTCTCACGGACTGCTGCTCTCAATTCCCCATCAATACACTCCATGGAAAGCAGCAAGGAGATCAGTACACATCCAAAGGCAGCTTGGAAAATATTTCAAAGAAATAATTCAACGTTTTGCCTGAGCCTACTTGCTTTTCTTCGAATATAAAATAAATACATAAAGTGCATTCAGTGATTTGTAACCTGTGTGCAAGAATTACTGAGAAAACACATTTTCAGCCTGAAATCAAGGTAATTCCTCAGTTTCACAGAGTTTCATTGCTATTTATACTTTCTTTGCTCCCTTCTGTTATCAAGTCCTAAACTGGATGAACTAACGACATGTTTCTTAATTTTATTTAAAGCTATATTTAATACCATGTCAAACTAGAGTCTGGCTGCCACCAGACTGGTTAAAACCCTGGAAAATCCTCTCTCAATCTATTTAATTGAGTCTTCCTTTTCTTGTCCCTGCAGACCAGAGGTATTTCTAGCACAGTTTTTTGACTTTGCAAACTGATTGAAGCAGCATAAAAAATGAGAGTGCAGTTGCCAGTTCTGTGACTTGCTACAGAGCCATGGTTGTGGAAACAAGCCACAATCAAAAACTGAGACTGGGGCTACTGACTGAATTTAGTCCTGAACACTGAATTTTTGCTTTTAGTTTTTAGATACAGAAGGAACTATAACAAGTTATTTTTACAAGGAAAAGAGAAAAGTCTTTAATCTCATAGGTATACACAGGAGTGTAGCAGAATAAGGCTAGAAACAAAGATTAATACCTGGAAAATGTAACCCAACAAGTTTCTTTTGGGGAGGAGAGATTACTGGAAGTGACAGTGAGATGTTGTATTATTTCAACAGAAAAATGTGGGGAATAATGAAGAGGAAAGGAACCCAAACTTTGCCCATGAAAACAACCTGTTATGTGGTTTTTAACAAAAAGAACAGCTGAGCCAAATACCAGAAGGTCACATACCATGTTTTAAGGGAAAATAAAATTCAATTTCATTTTTCAAAGCTTAAAAAAAAAAAAAAAAGTGTTACCACAAAATGGATGAAAGTTACATCAGACCCAGAGATTTTCTTGTAATCACTGGAGATTTTGTATGAGAAAGCAATACAGCAACAGTAGCATGGATTTGGGTGGAGAAAATCCCAATGAAAATTGACCATGAGCAAGGGACTTGAGATGAAAACACCTGATTATTTTAGAAGAAATGGCTCATTACAAATATAATTTCTGAAAGCTCATTGAGTTATCCAATTGCTTCAATGGATATTTCTTTATTCGAAAACATTAAGCACTTGAGAGGCATAATAATTAAACAACAACCAGCACAAATTAATCTAATTATCAGGTTGTCTAGCAACATAGTGACACGTGGAGGTAAAATGGATGAACAATATTTTTTTTTGAGATGAATTTACAAGATGAGTGGAAAGGTCACTGCAAAAGTAAGAGTTCTTTAAATATATAAAGTGCAGCACTTCACCTGAGGTCACAGTTTATAACTGAAGGCTGAAAATCATATAATATTAAATACTTTGGAGTCTTCTATCAGTATCTTGCCTTTCTTTGTTACTACTTTGGTCAAGCTGGATTCTTAATGTAGTATTTTACAATAGCTGAGCAAATACAGACAGGTAATAAAGTAAATTAATTTGGTAATAAGGTTTTTTCGATTTTCAGCATTGATTATTCAGCACTATCATTAGCAAGCACTTGTTTTTCCTCACTAAAACGATCATGCAACTCACTGTGTTAAACATAATTTTGTTCCAGTTATTCAATTAATGTCTGCACATATGCAAGGATTAGAACTTCAGACTAATCCACTTTACTGTAAGATTTTCCTCTTTTCATCCATCACTAGCAAAATAAGAATCCATACATATCCCATGCCTTCTAAGTAAAATAAATGTACTTGAAAGTTAATTCAGTTACTAGAGCTGAGTCTTCACTCACACTTAGTGATAACACCAGACCAAACAGCTCTGTACTTGAAGCCACTTGTGTTTCCCTTCCAGACCCTCATCATCCTCAGACACAGCTCCTGGAACCCTCAAATAAACATTTGGAGGTGGGGTCACTCCTTACCTGAGCCAGCACAGGCTCCTGTGCAGTGCAGGGCGTTTATTGCTCAGCACTTGGTGGTTGGAGGGGGAACCAGGTGCCAAGGAACAGGGATGGATGGACCCTCAAGGGCATCCACAGGTCTTGGAAGATCAAAGCTCGTCCAGGCTTGCTGCACCACAGCTGTCAGTCACTCCACACCTTCCAGGGGCATTCAGATTTGCATTCTAGGATAATGTAGTAAGAATTTGTTTTAAGGTTCAAACACATGTCTACTTGAAATCTGAAGATAGGGGAGCTTGCCCAAAATCTACTGGGTTTTTTTTTTCCTGGATGAAAAACAGAGCAAAACTCACAGCAGTCTCTCTGTTAAAATTAAATTAACCAAACTCACATTCCAAAAACTGATACTGAAAGCTTTAATTTGAATTTCTCCTTAAGAAATTATCCTTTTCTGATAATGGAAGCCCATTTGTGAATAAATAACTCCTTTTCAGTTTCTTCTGTAGAACTCAAGCATTAACGGTTCTTGAGCATATCTTTTAAATAATGGGGATATATATTTTGTATATATAAGTTCTAGATTTATTTATATGAACAGACACGTATGAAATGAGATTGAGAAACAAATGAAAGATGGAGAAAAGGAGCTATTGGTACAAAGCCTCCTGCAGCCTTCATTTCCTTTTAATTTTCTGTGGGTACAATAGCTGCATCCTCTGTTTGTGTTTTTCTCTGCTTTCTACTCCCACTTTATCACATTCTGCACAATAATGTGAGAGTTTTTGTCTTAACTGTGCTCTGAGAGAGCTGACAGCATGGCAAGAAGATTCCAAAATGCAATGAGTTTGAATATTGGAACATGAGATGATTTCAAAAGAAAGAAATAGGATTATTTTTCTTCTCCCCTCTGACCATTGCTTGTTTTTCACTGCCAGCCTTGGGGTGAGGCTTCTGAATGGAAAATCCCTAGCTCATGTGACGATCCATTTTCCACTCTTTGCCTTGTTTGTCAAAGTCCTGAGTGTTTTGCAGTGTAATGTCTCTTTCATTTAAGATCTGGGATGTCCTTAAGTAAGACAGATAGTCTGTTTTCAGTGCTGTGGCATGTGTCTGTTTATGAATAATGAGTATGACAGACAGACTGATTAATAGGCATTTTCTATGTGGGAAGAGGCTGGAAAGGAGGACATTGTGTGGAATAATTATTAATGAATTACAATCAGCACCATGCAATGGATAAGGGTTGTGTGGGGGAGAAAGGGGGGAACATAAAGGGAAAACTGCCCAAAACCTCCAGGAAGACTGGAAAGTAGGAGAACAGCACAGAAGAGGAATAACATGAATGGAAGGCAGTGAAAAGTGAGCCAGAGTCACAGAAACTTAATTCATGAACACAAAGAGCCTCTGTTTGATTCTCTAATGCAGGTAAACGACAGAGATAATCACAGCAGTACCTCACTGGCAAAATTGTAATTTCTGTTTTATCCTGACTGAATTAATGAGCACAGAGTGTATCAGTGTCAGCAGAGCCACAGCCTGAGTCTCATTCCATCACTTAAGTCTGCCACTCAAACTCTAAATTGCAGTTCTCAGATTAAAGATCTGCCCAAATGAGCACCTGCTGGCATTTCCCCACTGCTGGTATCAGCATCTCCCAGAACCTGCCAAAAAGTGCCAGCCTGAACTACCCTGTCTCAGACACACCAGACAGGAACTCCAATAACTGTAGCTGGAGAAGATAAATTTGCAGCTTACCAGCAGGAACATTTCTGTCAATATAACCATTCTTGACAAAGAAAATGGAAGAAGTTTTAAAGATTCAAAATATCCCTAAGTCGGGTTTGCATCACCTGACTCTTGTTTTTTCATGTTTAAGAAGCAGAGCAGGCAGTAGTTCACCTCCAGGGACAAACACTTGTCATGGTCATGTTTTAGTCATTCATTAACAGCTTCTAAAATTGTCAGTAAAGCAAAGAGGGGAGGGGAGGGGAAGGGGAAGGGGAAGAGGGAAGGGGAAGGGGAAGGGGGAAGGGGAAGGGGAAGGGGAAGGGGAAGGGGAAGGGGAAGGGGAAGGGGAAGGGGAAGAGAAGAGAAGAGAAGAGAAGAGAAGAGAAGAGAAGAGAAGAGAAGAGAAGAGAAGAGAAGAGAAGAGAAGAGAAGAGAAGAGAAGAGAAGAGAAGAGAAGAGAAGAGAAGAGAAGAGAAGAGAAGAGAAGAGAAGAGAAGAGAAGAGAAGAGAAGAGAAGAGAAGAGAAGAGAAGAGAAGAGAAGAGAAGAGAAGAGAAGAGAAGAGAAGAGAAGAGAAGAGCATGCATATTTTAAAGCAAGTTTGAGAGTAATTATAACAGAGAGGAGGAAAAGACTCAAAACATACCTATTATGCTCACAAAATAAACCCTGTCACCTGTATAGCTTGTGCAGTGGTCCTTCACCAAAGCAAGTAAACAAAAAAATTGTTACATAATTAAAATAAGTAAAATCTGCTTTTATTTTTCCCACTAGTTTCCTACTAGTTATTATTCCCACTGTAGTTTTCCAGAAATAGAAGAAATAACATTGGTATGTTTTTATTTTAAAAATGAGAAGTTGCTCTGTATGTCCATGTCCATGGACAATCATCCATGGCTAATATTTTTCATTACTGATCTTTATTAACAAGTAGCACTTTCACCCTCTAAAGAGGCTGCAAATTAATCTGAAAATAAGGTTATGTAATGCCTCATTTTTAACAATTTTCAATTTTTATTCTCCTGAAATAATAACTTTTCAGTGAAACACTAGAATCCCCTGTGAATGCCCACTGTGTTAAGCAGAGACTCAGAACCACCATGAGACCTCCAGCTCCTATTCCCAGTCATAGGGAATTTTAAAGTCCCTTTTCTATCATCTCTTAGGAAAACTGCAGCTTTTTCTCCCCTGTTACCCCACTTAGTCATAAAAAATGAGTATATTTGCAATCCTGCTTTATTATTTTTTTTCTCCAAACCCTCCTCTTCCTCACTGAAGATACAATAGAGAAATATTGTTATTATGGCTAATTGTGGTGGCTATTGTGACCACGAGACCCCCAGAGCTCTGTGAGGGGCTTTGAGCCCCCACTGCCCTGGCACCCTGAGCCCCCTGGCACAGCCAGCCCAGGTCAGTCCAGCAGTGCCAGGACACCCAGGGTGTTTGATGGCAGCTGCTAAAAGGGCATCTTTTTATTCAAAATGCATGAATACCTGAAAAGAACCTGTAGGCAGGTTTACTCGATGTAACATCAGGGTCATAAATAAAAGATGGCTGGAGAATGGGATTTTTTAGAGAGCAGGGAGCTAAGTGCCCTGCCACTAACCTCTTTCAGCATTTCTCTGTAATTTCCAGTTCCTTCGGTTATCAGAAACCCTCTTTGTTTTCATGTTGAAGAGGAGATTTCAGTGCCCAGTGCAGTTTGATCCTTTGAGATCTGATTTGGTTTGAATTTTCTTTATCTGGTTGGATGCAGTTGGAACTGGTTTGAAGTGGTTTGCTCTGGTTTTATCCAGTTTGAGCCAGCTGGAATGTGTTGCCTGTATATTGATCCTCACTCTAAGGAGATCTGCAGAGCTCAGCTGGAAAGAGCTGCAATGGATTTTACCCATCTGTTTTCAAAGTTATTTGTTGTGCTGCTTACATTGCTCACAGGTTTTTCTGTTCCATTTCCTCTTGGTCTCCATGCCCAAACTCTAGGATTATTTTGTTTAATTCAATGAATACCTGCCTCAGTGATATGTGGAGCCAGGCAAAAACTTCATTTGCAGGATGTAATTTCTGTTTCCAGTGCCCAGTCCTGTCAATCAGCTGGTCTCAGAATTCCATGAAACTGTGCCAGATGATACATTTTTCATGCTATCCTCTCTGATCAATGTGAAAGGAAAAAGAATTTTATTTCATCCCCAGTAGCTCCATATTAAATAAAAAGTTTATTAAACTTCGCTGAGATTCAGCAGGCACAGATAAGACAAAGCCTTAATTAATTTTTCAGCATCAAGTCTTTCTACATCAGATTTATTTTAACCCTTTAGCAGTTGGAAACTACCAAGGCAGATGATGAACGAGGCCATAATGCAGTGACTGGCCCTACAAGCAGGTGAAATATGATGGGAGCAAAGGAAAATATTCTCCCTCCTTCTCCTGTCCCTCCTTCTCCAGACCAAGCTGTTTGGTCCTTTATGCAATAAAGGATGCTCTTCCTGAGAAATTTCTCACATTCAGCCCCTGATTCTTGTGAAGACTTTTCCTTTCCCAGGTAAGGAACTTCCCTCCTGCAATGCAGAACACTTAATACGATTTTTGGAAGATGCCCTGATTTAGTCAATTACAGCTCAAGTTTTCTTTGTTAGATACAGAAAGTTGCCCAATTTAGGGTACCCTTAGGAAGGCCCATGTGACCCCAGAGTGGGAATGGGAAAGGAATGAAATAGAATCAACAAAGAGCCATAAAATGCTCCCTCCTGGAGTCATTCCCCAGGACCTGGATGTGCTGCTTGAGCACATGAGGCCCCAGTGCTTGTGAGGTATGAACCAAACCTGCTCTTGATGTTTCTGCCCCTTTCTTCCTCTTTTTTTTTTTTTTTTTTTTTTTTTTTTTTGCATTTATTTCATCGTGTATATAAAGTGAAACAATGAAATTCAGTTGTTTAAAGGGCAAAAAGCTGGAAACCCCATTGATTTGGGGTTGTTTATTTTAGTTTATTTGTGAGAACAAATTCCTGTCTGTGAGAAGGGGGTATGTGGATAAGGATGATGGCATGTTCTTTGGAATAACACAGCCTGCTCAGAAACATGGAGTATTCACTGTTTGTATTTCATGTGTATATCAAAGTCATACAGTAACTCCCTTCTAGACTTTCTTACCATTTCTTATCATTCTGCCCATTTCAATTTATATCTTTGTCCTATAATATGTAAAAGCTCCTGAAAATTGCTTGGAAAGGGACCCTATTACAAATAAAAACATCACAACACAAGATGAGCTGTATTTCTTATTAACAGCTCATCATCAGTTCTCTCTAGAGAATACTTGTGTCTCCGGAAAGAAAAATACTTTAGCTGAAATAATTCCTTAGATTTTTAATTAGTACATTTGTCTTCAGGAGTCATCTTTTAATTGCTAATTCCTTCACCTGCCTCTCTTTCTTAATTCTTGAAAACAATCCCCTCAGAAGTTCCAGCAGTGATGTGTTTTTCTCAATGACATTTAAAGATAAATCATAAAAGAAATAATAAAACTGACCAGCTCAGAGATTGATTTCAGAATTAATATCAAATAAATCCCAGCTACTTTTTAGCTCTAAATGTATTTATGTTAATGCAAGCAGAAAAGAATAGACAAAATATTTCCCTGCAACATAGAATCCCAAGGGACTTTGAAGGGACTTCATTTTAAGTCATCATTCGGGAAACCTGAGAAAATTGAGTTAGAACAATATTAATATTTTATGTCATATAATGATTCCAGTTCAACACTGGAGATGTCTCAACCCCTCTTCACACTGTGCCTTCAAATCTACAAGCAAAACAGTAAAGAGCTCTTACACACAAACATACATGTGGTGTTTGAGTAAATATTCTGTTTTGAAGGTATGAGAACTGTAAGTAGCAGGAAAAATAAATTACTTGGAGAAAATGCATGTTCCTCTTTTAAACTCCTATATAGGCAGTGTCCAAGGCCAGGCTGGATGAGGTTTGGAGCAGCCTGGGACAGTGGAAGGTGTCCCTGGCCATGGCAGGGGTTGGATCTGGATGACTTTTTAAGGTTTCTTCTCACTTAAACCACTCTGATTGTGTGATTCTAGAGAAGAGCACATTGTCAGGCTTCAGCTCCAGGACACAGCTTTGTTTTTAGGACCAGGACAACTTCACTGACTTCACCAATTTTCATCTGAGGCACAGAATCTCACATCAGGAAATCTGGATCATCAGCCTCATTTAATGGTATAGAAGGACTTTCAAGCAGAGTGATTCATCACAGGGACTGATTCCCAGGGCTCTGCTATGTGAAAGGCTTGGCTGGATATGTGCCAGAAGAGAGCAGGAGACAAAAAATAGTAGGCAAATTCAGCCAGCAACCTTTTCTTTTTTAAGTCACCAATAAACACAATATTTATGCTAAAATGATGTTTTAACAGCTTCTGAAAAATGAGAAAATCCCAGTGTTGGGTAACAGCTGACTGCTTCAAATTTACCACAGCTGATCAAGTAGATGAAATTGAAGAACACCGTGAAAATTGGTCTCAAAGTCACACACATTAAAAAAAAAAAAAAAAAAAAAAAAAAAAAAAAAAAAAAAAAAAAGACTGTGGAGGAGAATTTCTGACAAAGAACTTTTGATTTTGAGAGGATAGAAAAAGAAATAGCTTCTTAAAACACCCCTTTCCTGCAAAGAGGTGACAGCAAATCAAGTGCCTGGTTGATGAAAAATTTGCTGTAGATGGAAGGGGTGAGTGGAAGGTGTGGATTTGTCTGTAACTGCTGATGGAATTTGGTCACAGGAGCCTTTGGTGGTTCAGGGTGGGCAGGAAGGGATCAGTGAGGATCAGAGACACGACCAAGGGCAGGGGATCAGTGAGGCTGCAGGGTGGTGGATGTGGGTGAGATTGGATCTCAGGGCACAGATCTTCAAGGGTGGCTGCAACAGTGAAACAGCTCCTCACATCCTGAAAACTAAATTTTTAACTTTTCTTCAGGCTCTGTGCTCCCAAAGAGCCAGCAACACTGGTAACATCCAAGACATTTCCATATACCACAACTAAGGAATTAACCCTACTCAGTAAAAGTTATTTTTTTGAAAACTACCTTTATTTTTCTACTTCTGCTTGACATGGAGCCAAATAGCTCAGTGTCTAATAAAATAGAAGCTCTGTAACTTCATATAGTTGAAAGACTTAAAAAAAATAGTTTAAAAATGTATCAGTAGAGATTTTTAGCTCTGCTTTTGGAAGTAAAGCTTTTACATTAATTAGTACATGCTTACAGATTTGGAGGTGTCCCAGAAAAGAGTTTCTAGGGATTGGAAGCCTCTGGCAGACTTCAGCAAAATACAATAGGTCAGAGTAGAAAATTCCATTAATACTCTGCCCATCCCATTGTGAAAAGAAAAATGGCTTCTGTAAATGAATATTAAATCAAGACCCTAAGCAAGGGAAAAATTGCATTACTTTCTGATTTCAAGTCTTTGTAAACAACATAGAAAGAAGGATGACCAACCTCTTTGGCTCAGAGGCATCTCACTCCCTTTCAAACCTTCAAATTTGCATTTTCTAGGCAGGAACCCTTGCACTTCAGTGGCTTCCACAGAGCAAGTGAACCTGGGAGCTGACATACAGTAAGTTACATCTGATTACGAGGAAAAACTTCTTTACAGTGAGGTGACAGAGCACTGGAAGAGGCTGAGCAGAAGGACTGTGGTTTCCTTCCATGGAGATATTCAGGAGCCATGTGGGGATGATCCTGGGCACCCTGTGAAGGTGAACCTGCCTCAGCAGTGGGGTTGGGCTGGAGGGTCTCCAGAGGTCCCTTCCAGCTCCAGCTCTCCTGTGATTAAGGGATTTAAGAAGCTGGCAGGATCAGGACACCTTGGGGCAGTGGGTTCAGCTTATTACTGTTTTCCAAGTATTTCTTTTCAAAGCCTGTGGTGACCATTCTGCTATAGCAGAGGTTTTGAAGAGATTAATGTTTCCTCTTCACACTGGAAGGAATATATTTTTCCATTTCTGAAACCACACTGATTGCATATTAAAGCCTCTAGTATTTAATACTTCATCTGAAAATTTCTTAGCTTTAAAAATCACCTTGCAAGTGTCCTCTTATATTCAAGACATGCCTCTACTAAAAAAATTAAAAATAAAAAAAATGGTGTTAGTCCAGAGGGAATTTTGGACCTTTGATTCAAATGAAATAGATTTTTTGCCATATTTTTTATGAAGACATAAAATACTGGCTTGCTACCCTCCACTGTACCTCAGGTGGAAATGAAATTCAGAAAATAATCAAGTACATGGAGACTAATCATCAAGTAAAAGGAAAAGGATAACTAGACAAACCAAAGTGCTCTGGGGCAGGACAAGATAAACATTTGTTCCCAGGGAGATGACAAGTTGTACTTTGCTTGGCAGCCCGGAAAAATTCCCAATATACACCAGAGGAAAGAGCCCAATTAAAGCAATTAAGGAAACACTGATCAGGAGTTGACTAAGTTGAAAGCTTTTCAAAATGCAAACAGTTTTGTTCATGATTGATGACATTCCTGTGTGCTGGGTATTTCATACATTTTCTGTCTTGATACAGCTCCTCTTTGATCAGTCAGGGAATGGTATTTAAGCATAAATGTTGCTGTAATATACTTCATACTCCATTACAAGTTAGACAAGAATTTCGACAGTGAATTTGGGTTAAGAGAATAAGTTAGAATCATATTTCTGTGTCTTGTACCTTTCTTGGTAACAATTTGACGGTTTTGTGACTAAAACTATAAATCTGGTTGAGTTTGTCATAAAGGCAATGTGAGAAAAGCAAAACTAACTGCTCTCTCAGCTTTGAATTATTTTTAATTTAGGAGAAAGAATTACTCCCCTGCCCAGAAACAGGGCTGGGTGGATTACCTGTGCTTGCCTCGGGGTGACAGCCTAGGTGCAGTCACAACGAGAAAACTCTCGAAAACTCCGCGAACGAGCCCGATTTTGCAACATTCCAGTTTTCCCTTTTGCTTCTGCAGGCAGAAGCAAAACTTAGCTTGGATGGAAGTTGTTTACATCTTATCCCAGCACATTTTCCGTGGCACAGCCATCTGTTCCCAGCCTGCTGGCTCTGATGGTGCACCAGGCCAGCCTGGCCCGTGTGCTCCCTGTGCTGCTGGAGCTTTACTGCCCTGCCAGAGCTGGAGGGACACACTGTGAAAAAGCACAGAACTGAACATCCTGCCTTGCTTCAATAAGTAAGGAAAGAGAAGTCAGTATTAAAGACTCTAAACATGCCATAAACGCAGCGGGAAAAACCTTTTGGATGATTTCCCAGGAGGTACGGAAAGGTTAATGCAATTATTCTCTTATATGCCTTTATGGCAGCTTCCCATTCACCTCCTGACTCCACCAAACCTTTCTCTAGCCCAGCAAGAGCCAGCCCCAAACCTATAACAAATTCTTTAACCTATAACAAATTCTTTAACCTATAAAAAATTCTTTACATCACACCACTGTTTTTAGAGAGACAGAGTCAGGCATCCCAAATTAGACAACAGAATCCTTGAGCACATGCTTAATTAAAACACTGAGTACTGGGAGTTAAATATGTCTTTAAATGCTTTGTTCAGTTGTGCCATAAAGCAGAATGTCACTTTCCAGACCAAATTTCAGCTATCATTTTCTTCCCTCCAGCCTTGTGAGCAGTCTCCAGCCAAGCTGCTACACGGGTTCCTTAAAGCACATCAGGGCTTGATTCCCTGCCAGCTGCAGCTGCTGCAGCTTGGAAAATGCCTCTGACTCACATGGCAGCCCCAGACAGCTTTTCCTGCCCCAGGGCCCTCTTCCACTAATAAACAGAAATTGCCTTTATGTTTAAATTTTCCTTATCAGCCTTAAGGAATCGTAGAAACAATATCTAAAATTTCAGTTTTGGATAGTCCTTGTCAAGGTGGAGGTGTTTCTCTATCAAACATTGTGCCATGGAGTTTTCAAAGTTAAACAGTGCCAGTTTTTGTTACAAATTTATATGCTTGAATGTTTTAGTGTAAATTTCCCTTAAAGCACCAGCCCACCTGCAGATTACTTGGGTTTTAACCATCTCTCAGAGTACCAGTGGATAGTTCTGTTCTTCTTAACCCTACTGCAGCTCCAGTACCAGGGAAAGGAGGAGTAAACTGTCCAATATTTGACAGTTTGGGGGTTTCTTTTTCCCTTGAAAGAGCAAGGGGAAAAGGTTATTTTTTAAAATAGCCACTCTGCCCTATCCTTGTGCTTGACAAACCCTCTGCAGCCTCAGCGTGAGCAGACTGAGAAGCACAGCTGTGTCCTCTCCCCTGCACACATGGCACAGGCACTGCCAAGTTTTGTTTCAATAACAATGCACAAGGCAAATTCCAGTATTTCTCTGAATATGCTACACACAGCCCTCAAGGATTTCCATTAAGACCATCTAGCAAGAAACAATCTACAAAAAAACAGTCACCCACAGGAAAAAAACCCACCAAAATCAACATAAATACATTGCAGAAAGCATAATACTGCAATATGCTTTTTAATATTCTGAATCAGAAGTTTTAAAAAGGAAAAAAAAAAAACCAAAACAAAAACAAACCACTAAATGAACAACAGAAAAAAAGAAAAGCCACACAAAAATGAGTCAGAAAATGTCCTTTAGCTGTTAAGAACAACCTGTGTTAATTCTGGCAAGGCAGGTGTCCTGGGGAGGGCTTGGGGGATTTTTCTGGTTGCTGGCAGCTCTGTGATGGTGCTTTAGGTGGTTCAGGATGGGATTGGGCTCAGCACCCCCTTGGGTGCTCAGCATGGCACAAAGCCTGCAGGCACTGCCCTGGATGAGGTGAGCAGGCTGAAGTTGGTTGGGAGCCCTTTTACTTCTGATTTAGACACTCTTGAGTTTCCTCTACTTCAAAAGTGAATTATCCTGATTTGTATTCTAATAAAGCCTTGGTTTATTCTGAGAGAATGTTGATCTTTGCAGGGAGCTGCTGCTGCACAGGGCAGAGTGCTGGCCTGGGGTCTGCTCCCATCAGGGAGCAGTGATTGAGTGAGGGTTGCTTTTACACAAATGTTGTACTAAACCTGATTTAAAATGTTGTGGGAGGACAGTAAGTAATGTGATCCTGTAATATGACAAATTTTCAAACTAAATACAGAATTCTTAGCTCTGCGGGTTTTCTTGGGTGTTTATGTATTTTATGTTCTAGAACTGCAATGTTTCTGAATTATTGCAAGTGCCAACAGGAGAACAAAAGTAATTTTCATGCAAAAAAAAATTACTTTGTTTGGTCAGCACTTTGCTCCTTTTCCTGTCATTTGGAAATGATAGTCATGCTGAAAACTGCCACAAATTAATGCATATTTCCAAGGTGGATGCGTGTTTTTAACCATAACAAGAGATGCTGATTAGTTATTAAAAAGGAGGTTTAGCAAACTTTATTATATTCAGTATATTTAGTCTGTGTGAATGTTTGAGTTTCTTAAGGGAGTGAATGAAGAAACTGGAAGGGGACCTAATTTTAGTGTTTTACTCTGTTTCCTTTACTAAAAATGTAACTTTAAAAAAGCAAAGAGTAGTGTTAGGGAAGAACGTGGCAGCAAAGGCATCTGCAGAGCTGCACCTCTGTGCCTGAGCCCTTGGAAGCTGCTGCTGAACAAGCAGAGGTTGGATGGCTCCAGATCAGCTCCAGCTTTGACCTGAGGGAAGGGCTGGAAGGAGGAGGAGGATGCTGCCTTCCTCCTCTGAGCCATGGCAGGAACCTTCCTTGGAGCTCACAGCAGATTGTCCAGCACTTAAAGGGAATTTGGGGTTTTTGAAGAAAACCTCAAAGAAAGAAGAAATATGTTTTGGGGAATGAGGTTCTGGAATTATGCTCTCCAACTGAAATTTTAATGTCAGTTTAATTTACAGAAGCAGTAACACAAGTTGGCTGCTGAGGCTTGGATTCCAGGACCTTGGAGGTACCACTTGGTCCTGTGTTCCCATCTTGCTTTTCCAGGTGCAGGGGAAAGAAAGATCCTGGCTACAGCAAAATAGGGAAAAAATTAAATGGAATAGTATTCCTGTACTTGCTTATTTTAACTGGCTCATGTAAAACGAGAGTTACAAAAGCCATTGTTTGCTTTTTTTCTTACAAACTTTCTGGGATCAGAGTGGGAATTATTCATAATCAAAGATTAATTTATTAAATCCTCGAAGTAATATATTGCAGCATTCATTGATGATGCTCAGATGAGTAAGTAAATCAGAGGGTTAACAGCCTGAGAAGAGTTACAGCGTTTGCAATGCATAGCTGGTTCTAAAAGCTACTTCACAAAGCAGCTGGTGATGATACAATGATGCTGCACAAGGAAAAGATTGTTATCCAGCTGTCAACTGCCTTGCATGTTTTCATCCATCAAGTGCTTTAAAGGGGCACCTTCCTACACTGCTGTAATTTAAGCCTCATGGCTGTGACACCCTAGGTCCATTTTATGCAAATATGAATTATCTGTATGCCAAAAACCCCTCTTGATCTCCCTGGTGTGATCTTGAAAATTGAAAATTTCAATAGATCTTTCCACCCCAGCTACACAGATGTATACAGGAGAGCATTTCCTGGCTAAGGGTTTCCCCTGAGTAGTAAATATCTATCCTTCTTTTCTTGAGTTTTGTTCCTTGCTTTTGCTGTTATGGATTTTATCACAGTTCTTACAATAAATCTTGTGTGCATTTGCAACAATAGCTCTGTAGACAGATTGGTTGTTCCCTCCTTTCCAGCTATTCCAATACTCATGATTAAATTGTTCACATTAAAGAATAAGACCACAGACACATAAAATATTATTTCTTATTTTTCCTACTGTTGCTGTCATTAAAAATTCTTCCTGTTTTATCTTCTCGAAGCTTATCTCTGAAAGGAGTACTTTTAAGAGTATGTATCTACTTTCATTAAAACATTGCAGTTAAACATAAATCTGGAAGTCTGAAAAGATCAGACTCTAAAGATTCACAGAGCTTGTTTTATCTCCCATGGCTTGTGATGTTCAGTTAACCTGCAAATGCTTCAATAGCAACCAGGGAATAGTCCTAAGCCAGTTTTTGACTACTCTTGTAAGTGTTTTTAGCTATATTTAAGTATTTGGATGATTTAATATGTGAAGTCTAACAGCTATAATATCTGACTGAGGCCTGCCAAATATCCATTGAACTTACTGACTTCTTTGATAGTAAATATTCATGAAGTAGTGGTAACTTGGATTCATGTTCTAAGATGAAAATGAGTTTTAAAAGCCAGATGTTGCCTTGCACTGAGCTGTTCTCTGCACCTTCCATGGAGAGCAGTGGAGCAGAGCCAAGGCAGCAGGAGCAGGGCTGATCTCTGCTCTGGCATTTTGAAGCTCCTGTCATGAGTCTGGATGGCATTTTCAAACATGAATTAGCTGCAGGAACACGAGCTGGATTGGGAATAAGTGTGTAACGCAAGTTAAATGCCATTGCCACTGCATTCCTAGCCTTTCTGCTGAGGCTTTTCTGGGATGTGCTGGATCTCTGCCACTCTTGGGTTTATTGGGGCCCTTGGCTGGAAAGGAAGGAGCAGGAGGTGCTCCCAGCCCATCCTGGCTTGTTGGGGTGGTGATGTCCATGCCAGTGTGCACAGGGGCTCCACCCAGCCTCTCAGTCTTCTGTGGCTTAGCCTGATGTCCACAGGAGCTGGAATGCTGAGATAAGCACTGAACTCTGGCTTCTGGTCAGCCCTGATAATTGACTTCATTCTGAAGGGCTGTGGTAAATACTAGTGAGTGTATTAGTATTGACCTGGCTGCAGGATCAGTGCCTCATTCAGCTGGGAATGGATTTGAACAAATCTGTGTGGTGGCCCTGCATGTATTTTATAATACTGTGTTTAATGAGCTGTTCATTCTGTTTGTTGCAACTGTATAAAACAGATAAAACAAAACCTATCCTCTGCTCCCAGAACAGATAAATCCTGGTGCTGTTTCTCTACTTAGTTGACACTGCCTAATAGCAACACTCTGCCCTTGCTGTCAGGGTGTGTGTAGGAGTCTTTCAGCCTCATTTTGCATTCTGTTAACACCATGTTTTTTTCTATATTTCCTCTCATTTTTGCAGCTAATGTTTTGTAGACTTGTGTCCATGTTGGTACACTCGGTGCAAGGAACACCAATTTACCTCTGCTTTGCTGTTCATTATTTTCTAGCTCTCTACTGCAATTCACAAACCCATGCCAGTGCCACTTTTCCACAGCCTGTACTTCCCAGGATCTCCTGCCACTTAATTGGAAGCACTCTTGACAGGAGTGACAGAAATGCCTGAGGAAGAAGCAGTGTCTAGGGGAGAGTGTTCAGATAAAGCTGAAATTAATAAGCAGATGAGTTTATGATGATGCTCTTGAATAAAGTGGCTAATCAATAAAGCACACTTTAACAAAAACACTCATCCTTTATAAGTGCAGGGACTTGTCTGGAAGAGAGAAAATGTGAAAAACTTGCTTTTGTGGTTTTAACAGTGCTCTTACAGTTAAACTCAAGGTTTTAAAGCAATCTCTGAGTTGTATTTTGCAGAAATGTGTTGTAAATATTTTGTAGTTAGAACAAGAAAAATAAGTAGGGATGGTTATAGGATGTGTTGTTGGAAGAATGATTCTTTTCCACTACTGGTGTGGTGTATTTTTATGCTTTGTTTTTTTTTTGTTTTATGCAAAACAGCCTAAAGGGCCACAGCTGCTACCAATTTACCAATTGGACAGGCTGGCATTAGGAAGGGTACAATGCTACAATAACTTTCCTTTTTCTTTTTTTCTCTCTCCTTTTTAAAATAAATATATTTTTCTGATTCTACATTCAATACCATTTCTGAGACCCCCAAGCAGTCTCTTTCTCCATGCAGAGGCTTCCTTACAGCTGTCCTATCAAAGAAAAATGTGACTTCTTCAGTGTTCATCAAGTGCAGTGGATGTGAGTCCACACAGGCTGGGCCATAACTCTTAAATTCCATTTTGCAGTCTTTTTCTCTCCTGGTATTTATATTCTAATGGTTTTATTCCTTGCAGCCAAGCGGGGCAGGTTACTTGTTATTCCAAAGTTATGAAGAAACTAACTCCTTCTGTGTATCTATCCTTCATTCTGTCTGTCCCGGGTTTTTCTTTGCAATGAGGCAGATTCTGTTCCCTTTTTACATTCTTGGCTTTGTTACTGGCTGTGAGATTCAACCCCAAACTGCAGATAGCCACTGTAAAATAATCTCCTTAAGCAGCTGTAAACAAAGTGGGATTTTCATTGCTTGCCTGTGGTGCATGCTGCTCTCCCCATGGGGTTTTCCTGCTATTGAGGGAAAGTTCTCTCACAGAAATGAATTTCCTTGGGAATTTCCTTGACCATTCACTCACAGCCATGGACTGTTCAGGTTGGAAGAGATCTCTGAGATCCTCAAGTCCAACCATTAACCCAGCACTGCTAGGTGCAGCACTAACCCATGTCCCTGACACAAAATTCACTTGTTTTTTAAGTCCCTCCAGGAATGGTGACCCCAGCACTGCCCTGGGCAGCCTGTTGAAATGCTTGACCTCACTTGCAGTGAAGAAATGTTTCCTAATATCCAATCTAAACCTCCCCTGCTGCAACATGAGGCTGTGTCCTCTTGTCCTATGAATACCCAGTCGTTCAAACCCCAGTTTTTATTAAACTACAAGGGTAAACCATGCAGAGTCAATTGCATGTGTTGTTCAGTGATAACTTCTGCCAGGAGACATATTCTCCATTATTTATTGGTTTTAATTTCCATATATTCCTGAAGTGGGCTCTTTTTCAAGTGTGGAGGTTCTGTGTCAACAGCTCCAAAGTGGGATTCATGGTAGCAAGGACAGAGTTTTTAAACTGCATACTGGACATGCTCTTAGCAGAGTGGCCATGGCAAGCAGGATGTTTGGGATTTGGACAAGCAGTGCTGTGAGTTTTCCACTTGCCTTTCACTTCTGATCTTCCTGTCTAATCAATATCATGGCCTGCAACTCTGAAATCAACATTCCCAGGAAGGAGTTCTCTTCACTGAGGCATCTGGTGGTTTTTATCTGCAAGCAGGAACCTGGCCAAACTCATAAAGCATCTGCCTTGTTAGTCCTGCTCCCCTGCCTCCATGGTTAGATTTATAGCTGCCTGATGCCTTTCCAGATTGGTTTAAATCTAAAATATTACACGGAACACGTTTCAAAACAGGATTAAAATGACAGTATGGTTTGGACTCCATTCTAAAAATACTTGTTTTCCCTGCTCCTTTAGGACACAGGCTCTGCTCTGATTTGTTTGCTGCCCTGGCTTTCAGATCCAACCTGGGCATGAGAACACCTCATGGATACAACCCAGCATAGGAAATCCCTCTAGGCTGAGACAATTTGGCCCCAAAGTAACATGAGGCAATGCAGAACCAAAGCTGGAACACAGTTTTTGTCACAATATGTGTATTTTGCTGTACCCTTTGTTTATTCTTTCAACAATAAACCAGCAATAACAGCCAGATGGGGGAAGCTGCTGAGCCTTCTGGACCTGTTTTCCTCTCCCACTTTCCTGATCATAATGAACATTATCCAAGGAGTTTTTAATCCTGTGGGAAATATTTAATTTCTCATTTATGACTTGGGGACATAGTCAAAGTGGAAAGAAGTGGAAAAACTTCCCCAGTGCCTCCCCAAACTACATAGGTGTTCATTTGTGCCTCAGTGGAATAGTGTAAATATTTGAGTGACCTTGTTTTTTCTTTATATTGTTAAGGGAGTGGATCCCTGCAACAGTATGAGTGTTGTTCCACAAACCCTGCCTGTGGGAAAGACCCATTAGAAAAATCTGTGTAAACCTAGGAAATTTTGAAGCAAGGGAATAAAAGTGACTGCAGTAGTGTCAGATGGGAAAACTCCCATTGTTTCAGTAGGATCAGTATTTCAGTAATTGATCCTGCTTCCCCATACAATGAGAAAGGAGGGAAAACATGCCCATGTGAGAGAAGTGGTATATATACATAATATAAGTGGCACTTATCAAATTTATTTAAAATTTCTGATGAGCATCTTCTTATTCCCAAAATTGTTGTCCTGATGAAAGTGGGAGTTTTTGCAGGAATTTTCTCATTTTTATTATGTGTTTTAACTTGACATTATCAAAACATGTAATTTCTAGTATTTTTCAAGTTGTGTGGGAGCATAAGCTCAGCAAATCTGCATGATGTTAACATTTTATACACATAATTTTTATATGCTGAAAGATGGAGATTTAAATTTATTGCTGCTATTTCAGTGTTTGAGATTTTATTTTTTATTAAGTGCAGCCAATCTGAGGTTCCCTTGGACGGACTAAACTAATTCCACTTGTTTTGCTGCTGGGACTGAGAGGGAGACCCATGGGGCTGGTGCAGTCAAGCCTGTCTCTGTGCACTTGCCTCCCCAGCCCCTGCTGACAAAGGGAACATTTTTTCCTGTGCTGCAACGTCTAAAATGGCTTTTCTCAGCCTCTTGTAAAAGGAGCAGGCTTTTATCACATCTCCCCTTGACCCTGCACATTGCCACAGGGGTGCAGCTTCTTCTCATGGATGGATAAAATCACACGTGGCCACGCTCTGCCACCACAGCAATCTGTGTCTCCACCATGGGATGCCCTCACATGAGACTGGCAAATTTCTACTAAATCACCTCCTCTGCTTAAACCCAGCCTGTTTCCAATTCCAGTAATTAATGTGTGTGCACTGAGCTGAGCAATCCAGGGGGCTGTAAATGAATGTAAGTAGTTTGCAGGGCACCCACTCCAGCAGGTTAAATGGAATGTGTGTAGGAAATATTCCCTTACACCTGCTGCATGGGAATGAGGTGTTCAGGCAGATAAAGCAGGCAGGCTGCAATCACCCCTGGGACTGCCAGGAGCATGTTATGGATGGATTCTGTCTCGGGGGTTTAATTGCAAAAATGAGCCCGAGTTTTGTGGCTATTGATTTTGCTATTTGCTCCACCAGTCATTTAAATGAGTGTGGAAGGGAACTCTTGGGTGTTACGCTGCTGAGAAATAATTTCCATAAAGTAATTGTGGTTTGTGTCTTTACTAGGGATCCTGACTGCATTTCCTGCATGGGAATTCAGGACAGGGAGAGATACAGGATCAGTTTGCTTATTAACCTTCTGGCTTTCTAGTCTATTATTTCCTGAACACTGTTTTATAACATACTTTATGTAATTAGTGCAAATCCTCTTACAAAGGCAGCTCTCCTTGCAACAAGATAATCTGAGCCTGGAAGAAGCAGTCTGGGTTTCGGTTTCTCAAAATGTCACTCCTTGCATAAAGAAATTGCTGGAATTTGACAGGTCCAACTGCAGCTGATGACAAACATCCCTTGGAGTGCATCAACAGGGCCTTCAATTCTCTTCCTTTTTTCCCCTCTTCATAAGAATTATTTTACTTTACCACCTGAGCAGGGTTTGAGATATTTGATCACACCTGGCTTTTCTGAAGCTTGTGTCAGGAAAAAGGTCTGCCACTGTAAAAAACATGAATTTTCAGGATCTGTGCTAAGGCTAAATCTTTCACAAAGAAAAACCTCTCTCCCTGCCTGATGATGTGCAGCAAAGAAAACAGAAATGACACAGATGAGACTCTGAAGAACAAACCTGCTGAGAAATAGAAGTACTGAGAACTTTGGCAGAAATCTTCTCTGTCCCTGTAGGTCACAGTGCACTTGTGGAGCTTGTAGTGTGCAGAAACAAACAAAAACAACAAAAACCCTGAAACTTCTTAATCTTCCCACTCCCTCAAAAAAAATCCTCCTCAACCAAAACTTTCTACAACTCTGAGGCAACTGGAGAATATTTTCACCTATTCAGTAAAAGACTAATTTAATTATTTTCGTAAGTGGGTGTTTTCTTCATATCTGTGTAGAATGAAAGGATACCTTGGCTCAGGTTGGTATGGCAACAGCAAAAAAGCATGTGTTTATTTACTCTTTAAAAATGCTGGCAGGGATTTTAAGTTCAAAGATTCTGTCCCTTGTGCCTCCATCTTTAAAAGAGCATTAAATTAAATTGTCTTGAAAACATGTAATTGCAGTTTCTGGACTAGTTTTCAGGTCTTTTTAAGATCAGAAGGATTCAAAGAAGTACCTAGAATGTTAATTTTCCTATTACCTGGGGAGCTGCAACAAGGCCACATTGGGAGATGGATAATTTAAGTGCATCAGAGGCTCTTTATGAACATTTTTCATTGATTTTTAGCTACATATTCAAATATATTAAAATTACTATCCTGGACTGCCTTGCTGTATTTTATTGGCTTAATTCTACATAGTCTTAAAGGAGACTTCTTGCTACCTCTACATCTTTTCCCTTGTAATTACAGGAGAGAGTATTGATGCTTTTCCTACTTTTCAAAAAACATACAGGGTATGATCTTGCATTTATTTTGTGAACAAAATGTATTTGAGTGTTAGAGGAAAGCCAAGTCTTGTTTCTTTAATCACGTTGTGTAAATGGATTTCAGAAAAGCTGAATGAGTATCTGTGTAAGTAGCATAAGCTTTATTATCAAAGTTTCATCCACCTCATGGGACTAACTTATCTATTCATCCAGGTTTTTGCCTGAGGAGGGAAGATTAGAAGAAAAGAAAATTCTGTGGGAGCTAGTCTCCTTTGATCACACATTTTATGATACATCATATGTGCTATGGCATTTTAATGCCCAAGGTTTGCTAAAAGCTCAATAAATGGTTTCAATTTATAGGTGGCAAAGCAGGCAACCTTCCTGTGGAACAGATCAGTGAACTGAGTGTATGGTCATGTTCTTAAATATATCAGATGCAGTAAAAGTGCACCCCTGATTATGGCAGTCTTTCCATGAATCTGAGATAACTTCCAAAGGCTGACTTCTTGTAATCACTTCAGAATCATTTGCCTGAGATTTTAATGTGAAAACGGAGGTGTCCTGACCTGCAGGGTAAAGAGCAACAGGTAAATGTCTGTGGCAGTCACTCCAGGTTGTTATATTAGATATAAATATAACTTATATTAGGTTATAGTCTCACCCAAGCTCACCAAGCAACACAAGCCTCTCCTTTTCCTCAAAACCTTTGCATATTGCACAGGAAATTCTTGGAATGGAGCCAGCTAAAATTTATTTGGGTTTCTCATTTTTTTAATGGTCAGCTCAGTCCCTGAAATAAAAAGAGGCAGACAGGAAGGCACCAAACCAAACTTTGGGTGTGAGGTAAAGCGTTGGGTCTGCCAGGAAACCAGAAATTTCTTTAGGATGGATGCCCAGTGATATATATATATATACAATACTGTTTTCTTTGCCTGGAAAAAAGATCTGTATTTCCACATTCAGCTCCTATTTTAATAATTAAGAAAAAACCCATGTTTTTTATGCATGTTAAAATTGTCCTTCATTGTAGCTTTTCTGAAGGCCAAATTCATGAGTGTACTGGGATGTAATTGCCAAAAAATATCTATAGTAGATGCAAACCTTGTTTTGCACAAAGTAACTCAAACTGATAAAGCAATTTCTTGAGTGTCTGTTTTTCCCCTCTATTAGGTCCAGTTCCACACATTCTTCTTAGGGTCTAAAGTGCACTTCTAATTTTTATGCTCTAGAAGTTTTTATAGTCCCTGTCTGTCACTGGACTCAGCTACACAGATTTAGCTCCTTTAATTTTCTCTAATAAGTCATTCCACCCCACTCTGCTCCTGTTAATGAGGTGAACAGGAGCACCAAAACTTTTGGGAATGAGAGTAATTCTCCCCTGACTGCAGACATGACTTTTTGTGTTGTGTTGTACTGGGACACAAAAGGATTGTGGGGACCTCACAGACAGCAAAATGTCTGTTAGTTGTGGTAGATCTGAGATGGGAGAACTGATAATTCTGACTGACTGAAAATCAAGTGTCTATTGAAGTGTTAGACAGTCTTATTTAATGTACTCTAGAGCCCAGTCCTAGAGGTACCTGCAAGATAGAGAGGATCAACATATTATGTTTAACTTAATAATTAATTAGGAAGCCAGCTACAAGAGAAGAGTAGTCCTTGGTGCTCAGGAGATCTTTGATTGTGCCTGAACCTACACAAATTTCCTAAGGAAGGAAATGAAATTTCAGTAACTGAAGAAGAGTCGTTTCAAATTTTCCGCTGGCAAAATTTTAGATACTATTTAAAACTACTTCCTTGTTTGTCTGGCATTTGGGGTTTGGTAGACTACTCACCAGTAGTTTGTTAAAGTGTCCTTTATGTTGTATGTGTTAATGTCCATTGTATTTTCCATAGCATGTTTTGAGTGTTTACTTTGAAGAGTAGGGGTTCAAGGGCAGGCTGGATGTGGCTTTGAGCAGCCTGGTCTGGGGGAAGGGGTCCCTGCTCATGACAGGGAGTTGGGAGGAGAGAGTCTTTAAGGTCCCTTTCCACCCAAGGCACTCTATGACTCCATGCCAGGGTTATATTTAGATGTTAAATGTGCCTGTTCTTGTTTGGTGGCAGTTTAGCTGGACCCCTTCTCTTTGCTGGGACAGTTCAGTCTCAGGGTACATTTGGCTGGTGGCCACAGAGTTCCCTGCCCTGGCACATGCTGGGTGCCTGGGCTGTGCTGGGTCCATCAGCATGCCAGCCCTGGTGGGAGAGTGAGACAGCAGTGCTCTGCAACCCACAAAATTCAGAAAAAATCCTAAGAGAGAATGAAACCACCCAGATGTGAAAAATCCTGACACCGCCCTCTGAACTCTCACAACTCACACTGAAGTCCTGGGGATTTGTCCATATATAAATACAAATATTAAATATATACATATATTTAATAAAGGGGACAGGAAAACCCAAAATAATCTGGAGCTCCTCTGGCAGGCTGGCCCAGTGTTGTCCTGTGTTAGCACAGCCCTTAGGGTGCCTGGAAGGAGCAGGCAGTGCCTCTGGATCCCTGCACAGGCTGGGCAGGGGCCCTGCCTGCAGCACAGCCCCAGCTGCTCTGGCACCACAGCACAGCAGCTGAAGCAGAGCTCGTGTTTAAAAAATATTTTACTGTTGAATTATAGTTAATTTAAATAAAGTCTAGCTGATTTTCTGTCCCTGCCAGTCTGGGGAAGGCAGATCATGAGCCTTTGAGTGCTGCTCTGCACAGCAGAGATGGGCTCAGGATAAAGGTTGTGGAATCTGTCTCTTTTCCTGCAGTTTGGATCATGCTATAACCTTTTTTTTTACCCATGTTATTTTGGAGATTTACTTCTAAATCAGTGCAATTTTGCTGTATGAAGGCACAGCACATGGGTATTTAATTTTCATTATCTGAATCCCTAGCACTACTACTCTCAAGACATTTTGGCTAGACAAAACAGTGATTTAAAACATAAAGCAGCATTTATGGCCTATTTTCCAGTATTTATAAAATTTGGTAAGCATACATGCTCGATGAATCATGGTAGTGTCTTCTGCAGACAAAATTCCCTGGAATAAATACTTGATGCATAGTCAAGCAGAGCTCTGTTTATGCAAAGCAGAAAATACAGATACAAGCATTTCTGTCTTAAAAGGTAATCCTGAGGTAAGACATTTTAGTTGGCTGTTTGTTTTTAATAACAGCAGGGAGCACAGAGGTAGGGTTTTTCAGGAACACAAAGCAGTGTTTGTGTTTACATTCAATAACACTGATTTTATATTTTGGGGTTGGGAAAAGGCTTGTCTTACAACATCAACCCAAGTAAACATTGCCTACAAAGCTGTAATAACACCTGAAATAACACTTGATGTGGCTCACACCAGGCTGGCTTGAAGGGTACATGCTCCATTGATTTTCAGAGTTTACTGCTTGTAATATTTCTGCAGCACACTCATTACAACTCTGGCTGTTATCGGGCTGGGAGCAGGCAGCTGTGAGCTGACAATAACATCTGATGCTGCAAACCCCAGCCTGGGAGAGATTTACCCTTTTCAAAGTGATTATGTAGATCAAACCTGCACTTTTTTCCGTTTGGAATACTCTTGCAGTGCTCTCATATAACATTTATCCAGTATCTTATAGCTCATCTGAAAGGCAGCTTGTTCCAGGCATAAAGGTTCACATCTGTGCTGCTTCTGTAAGAAAAGAGTTGTGGGGAGGTTGATAATAAAATTAGTGCTGCCAAGAACATTTTAGAGTATAATCTGCAACCTAAACCAGGTACCTGGATGTTTGTTTGTCCTGCACCCAGGTAAAATCAGCAGGGTCTGGGTTTTTTTCATGCTGGACAGTGATTGACTTATTTTTCTACAGCAACAGGATTTGGATTATGATCTACTTGGAAATTGAGTTGAACTTCCTCTTTTCTATAAGAAAAAAGTTTCCCTGAAAGTACAGCTACCCCTTCAATCAGCAGACTGGAGGAGTGAACTGAATTCTTGTGACCTAATTAATAAGAGAATGTATGTTAAGATAGGGATAGCCCCATAAATCAAAACAGTTTGTGCCCTAGAAATCTATGTTGGTCTGGTGCAGTGAGTTGTCTGGCCTTTGAAGATACATATTTAAAACTCTATCATAAGTAATATATATTTTTATAATACCTACATAATTATAATATGTAACATATACTACGTATGTATGTATAAATACATAAAAAGTATCTGGACTCTGTTATTTCTGAAGCATAGGTGTAATTCCTGTTTGTACTGGTTGAGGCTCTGGTGTTATTCAGCTTGGAAAATTAAGTCAGGTTGGTTTAGACTGCCTTGAATCAATATAATAGAGGGCTATGTATTCTAATGGTGACAAAGGAAAAAATCAGTCAAAAATTACTCTGCTCCTTTTTTCCTACTATCGCAGGTACAATTTTTTCCATTAAATTAAAATTGTCACTAACAAATTGCTACTTAGATTTAGGATGCCAGAGAATGTATCTGACACAAACAGCAAGAAGGAAAACAGTGCCCACACCAGGAAATCTTTGTTGAAGTGGAAACTCCTGAAGGGCTCTCACAGGCAGGCTCAGTCCTGAGCACATTTCTGCACATCCACCAGGATAAGTCCTTTGAGCTTGGTAAAGCAAGTGGCACCTTTATGCTGAGAGACTCGTGCAGGACAACACCCCGAGGTGCCAGTCCCAGGCTGGGCTGTCTGCATGAAAGGGAAAGGATTTTTAGCCCTGGATAGAAATCTCTGATGCCTCCTCTCACGAAAATGCTTCTCTCATTCACCGTGCCTTGCAGTGGTGAGAGGCAGCAGTAATTCATCAGGACAGGAGCTGCCTGTGGGACACAGCACTGAGTTGTCATTGCTTCCTCAGGTCTTAAAAACAGGTTTTGGTTTTTTAAAAAAGTGATGAAGAATGATACCAGCTGTCAAACCAAGGTGATGTAAAGGCAGGTATTTTGCCTAATTCTCTCACGTTGTTCAGTTACTGAATTTCAATCCTAGTCCTTTCCTTTCCTGTTCATGAATTCTCTTACAGCAGCACAGAGTTCTTTGGCACTGCCAGCTCATACCTGTGCTGGGCTCTACTGACACAGCCCTGCCTTCTCACCTCGTTGTTTGGCAGTGATTGCAGATTTGAGATGACACCTCAGGGGTGACAGCCACAAGCTGACTGGGTTAATACTCTGCTGCCAAGGTCTTGCCAAAGCCCTCTTTACACAGGGATTTCTGGCTGCAGCCATCAGTGAGGACTCACCTCAGTGATGGGCAGGCATCGAGTGGGTGGCACCTTCCCAGTTCTGCACTGGTTGGGATTTGACAGGGCCTCTTGGATGCTTCAAACGTCCTCATTTCCATAAGCTTCTTGGAGGGAAGGTGTACATACAGCTTATCCTGTATGTACATCACTGTGCCAGAGAAGTTTGAGCAAATTTTAAGTGTTTTTTTGCAGCTTAGCTGTATGAGATAAAGGGTTTGTTTGCACCCTCACAAATATTTACATATCTCTGTTTATACATGTGCAAATGTATAGCATGCATGCTTTGAAAGTGTAGTGTTCAGGACATACCCACTTATGCTGGAAGCCTTTTCCTATTAAACTTGATTTCTTTAAGAGAGAGGGGAACTGAAATATGATCGACACGGTTACTAAATATAACTGCATCTCAGAGGGCACAGTTGTGCCTCTTGTTGGTAATACCAAGGAAAATCTCTATATCAGAGTCCAGAGCAGCAAATTATTGCTATCATTTAAGTAAATAGCCTGGTTCTTTCATTATAGAAAGTTTCCTTGCTGAGCTAGATGTACAATATATTTATTTTTTCATGAATATAAATATCTGCTACTGATGGAAACAGTCAGCTGTCACTACACTACAAATGCAAATTGCAAACTGATGGTTGAACAATTAAGATCTAGTGCACAGAGCTCATTGCCACTGGAGGACTGTAATTGAATTCCTATTGCTGTCAGACAGGTTGAAAATTGCTGTAATGAAGAGCACCAGTTTCCTACTTTACATCTCGTTGTTTCCCAGCCAAGGAGCATTGGTGTTACAGAGGTTCCCACAAATAGATAATTGAACAGAGGGCAACAAATGACAGAGGAATGCTACCTGTCATTACAGAGGAAAGTAATTAATGCTCTTTAGATTGATTCCCACGAAATCCAGGGATCTAAAATCACCGTGCTTCCCTCAGTGATCCTGGCTGTGTTGGGGTGTGTGCACAGTGCAATCAGTGATCACACAGCTGTGTACCTAAATACTGGGTGATACTGTAAATAACTGGATAACTTGATAGGGTTCCTCTTAATACAGAGGAAAGTCATGGTTGTGTGATATATGAAAGAGGTTTTGAAGTAATCTTTGGTTATGTGTGTAAAGGTAGAGATTTTGTACTGGTACCTCCTTTAAAATATTCAAGGTGTGCACATGCACATGTTCATGGCATCTTAATAATAAAAACTCTGAATAATCTCTGGAATAAGCAAATAAGGAAAGATGAAATCATTACTTACAATGTTTGCATCAGCTGGGCTGCTCCCTGTGCCAGGAGCTGGAAAGGGATGGGCTTCTGCAAGGCCTCCAAAAACTTGTGCAGTGCACAAGAACTCACTGCAAGCTGTAGCTCATGTATTGGACAGCTAAGGTTAGGCTGTGGAGAGTTTTCTGTGCTGAATGTTTGGAGCTCAAGCCCTGTGACAACAGTGCATCTCACAATCAGAAATGCCCAGGAGGTGCTGCACCCTGTAAGAAAAAAGGGAAATTTGGTCTGACAGGGTCACTCATGCCATGTCTTCTCGATCTGTCTTGACCTAAAGCTTAAACAGATGCATGTATGAAGATCTTGTCAGCTGCTATAATTTCAGAGAACAATTGGTTTTGGAGATGTCAACTTTTTTGTAAAAAGGGACTTTGAAATTTTTCAGCATCTAAGATGGATTGGAGTCTCTATCAAGGGGATAGGGCTATTACTGAAGCATTTGGCTGTGAAATCTCTTTGGCCAGGCCTGTCTCTGGTGTGGCAGCAGCCTGGAGCTGTGCCTCAGACAATACAGGTGTGGATCCAGCAGTACAAAAAGAAAGCACCTGCTTCATCTAAGCAGCTACAAAATTTTTGTTAGACTGTGTTGTAAAGGCCATATGTTGTGGAACTTATTTGAATTTAAAATATTGCTGCTGTGAGTAATTCTCTGTTTAATTTTCAATTACCCCGCTCAGCATGATTGTGCACATATTCCAGTATATTAAATGTGAAAAGAAAATGAACATTCTGGAATATGAGCAAGCAACATGTTGCAATCATCTGAATGGGCATTTTATAATTTAAAATAGTGCAGTAGAAAAATAAAATTGAGGGTTCTGCACAGCTTTTATATCTATTTTATGATTTTCAGAGTCCTGCATGTATTCCATATGTGACTGTATATACCCCACCATAAAAATGAAGACAAAATGGCAATTGTTCTGCTTACTCTGTAAGCTGCATAGCTCAGGTGAAGGAAAAGGACTCTCAGCCAGTCCCACAGATATTATTCCTGAGTTTGTTATTTTTAGTCTCATGTTACACGAATTTCTTGCTCTTGTGATCATCATTGCCCAGAGCTCATTAGTACCCTGGCTGTGGCTGAATTCACTTACTTTGTACCAGCAGTGAATCCTGAACAGAAAATTGCCTGATGTTGACTTTAGTTTCCATAGAGGAGGTGTAAATCCATCTGGAGGTTGTAGGGGAATTCTATTGTCACACTGAATATTTAGTACTCCTTAATAGAATGCAATCCAGTATTTATTGCTTCTCTGGATATTAGCAGTTGGTGGGACCACGCAGCTCTTATTGCTTCAAGAGCCATTAAATCAAAGCAGAACAGCAGTTCAAGACAGATGTAGTTTTCTTTAAGGCATTCCAGTGCCATAAACGTTGTGCTGATGCAGAGATGGTGACAAACAGCTTCCTTTTGGCAAAACCAAACCAATTACAATCTAATAAGTGTTACACCCCAGCAGCTAAATAATTCAAGGTATTGGCAGAAAGTTGCTGTTCTATAAGTCTTTTCAGTCCAGTGGAGTGAGATGTAAATAGATCTGAGGAGCAAGATCCATCTTCTCCCTTATTAAGAGGGTATTGTACATTAATAGAAAAATGTTCCCACATGCAGGGTTTCCAGTGTATTGTAAGATGTGCTTGAAAACCACATAATCTAATGCTTCAGAATTAAAATGCTCTTTCTTTCATGGAATGGTTTCATCTCTGATGAATACTAAAAGTCTAAGCTTTGCTTCAAGTAACAAAGACCATTTTCAGTGGGATGATGAATGGTGTACTCAGAGTGGGCCATTTAACAACAAGTCACACACAGACTGCACACTTTTCCAGGCAGATAGTTTTATAACCAGTAATTGCTTGATTTTGGTGCCTGACACCTCTCATTGAAAAAGATCTTTGCTCATGCTGAAAGAACACCAGGCTATCTGGAAAGCTCAGCTCTTTCTGGGCTCCTGTCAGCTGTGCAGTGTGTTCCAGGCTGGTGACACCTACCTTGGCAGCAGTGGTTGGGGAATTTAAAGCATGTACCTCCCTTGGGAGGACTCAGCCTTTTGATAAAGTAAATTAGAGTAGTCCTCATAGAGTAGGAAAGAGCTATCAAGTAAGAAGCCCACTTATCCCCAAAAGACTCATTTTTGCTTGGACTGATGATTTTTCATTAAAAATCAGAACAGATAAATTGTGCTTGCTTTCTCTCTGAGCATCTGCACTCACCTATAACCTTCTGCTTCCCTGGACTTTCTTATTTTCTGGTGTCTTCCCTTTTTCTGATTCCTGAGTGGTCCAGTGATGCACATAGGGGATACATGGGTGAAACTGGTGATGCCAGAGGGAAGGTTTGGCATGGAAAGTATTGAAAATGGCTGATTGTTGTGCTCTTCATTCTGCTTTTAGCACTAAAAGCTGTTCTGGCCAGACAGCCTCCCTGCTTTACTCTCCTGTGCTTTTTTTTTTTTTTTTTTTTTTTTTTTTTTTTTTTTTTTTTTTTTTTTTTTTTTCTTTTTTTCTGGAGAACACCAGAAAACCAAAGCAGTAGCAACTGGGGGTTAACTGGTGTAACCTGAAGAGTGTCCAGTTCCCAAGCTGTGGCCCAATCTCTGTGAATAAGAGAAGCAAATAATCCCCATTATTAAAGGATTTGTTATATCTTCCAGTTCATGGGATTTGTTCCACATTGAAATGACATTTTATGTGGCCAATTTCCAGGAACACCAAAAGGCTTCAGACTCAAGGGTTTTTTTCTCTTGAATATATATAGATGCCTCTAAGAGGGGGGAAGAACCTCTGTAAAAAGGAAGACAAAATCTTGTGGATTATCTTTAATTCAGCTAGAAAAAAAAGCCATTAATACTTCCAATTCTCTTTCCACCCCTTCAAATCTTTTTTTTCTAAAGGGAACTCCATCACTGTTTAAAACAAGAACAACAGTAGTTTACAGCTTCCATGGGTGCAATTCTTCTATAAACCCAAAAAATAAAAATTCCTGAGATGTTTTTGTTTTTGACTCTGCAGCAAGAGCCACGTTTACAAGATAAAGCTGGCAGATCAAACAAGGAGATGCAGCTATTGGTGCTGGATGAGCTCAAATGCTTATTGACATAACTTGATATTGACCCCAGGAGAACAATTAATTAAATGGCCTCAGCAGTGAGTGCTGAAAACATTATCTGCAACGAGGGTGTCCTTGTTCTGTGTTGGGTCTAATCAGCACAGAGAGCAGCTAAGTAAATATTGTTATATTCACCACCTTTGTCTCAGTTTAAAAACATGTGAAAAGCTCTGCTGTGGCTTTCCCCATCACCGATTTTTCTGAGAAAGGTTTTTAATTCATATTCAGAGCTAAATTTGCTTTTCCCATATGTGCAAAACCACTGATCACTGCAAGCACTGATATGAAGGAAGGAGTGAGATCCCTGCTTGTAGTAGATTTGTCTGTTGGTTTTGTGATCAGGAAAAATGACATCCAGCTTGACTGCCATGATGAATTTATACCACAATGCTCTTTATGTTTTACCAGATACTTTAGTTCTAATTCTTCCTGCTGTAATTTGACTGACAGGCTCAGGCAGGCTCACAGTTTCTGAATCTATTGCATGCAGGTAATGCTTTTTGCTGAGATGAAAAATGCTGTTATCCCATGGAACTTTTTCTCCTGAACAGTCAAAGGTGCTTCCCAGAGAGACTCAGGGTGCACTGGGCTCCTATGGATGGAAGCATGAAACGTTAAATATTTCCTCAGCTGTGGTGACATTAATGCTGCAGCTGTTGAATGAAGCATGCAGAAGGTACTAGACCTTATTTTGAACCATTTTTAACTACAAAACGTTTAAAAACAATCTCTGCAGAGTTTCTAGTTACCTGTCTGCTCATTTTCTCATTTTTCAAGGTTTCTGGATATTTTAGAGCCTTTTCCAGCAGTGACAGCAATGGAAGCACATCAGGGACCTCAGGCAGGTTCAGAAGTGGGAGGGCACAAGTTCCTAAAATTCACTAAAAAAAATAAAGACAACAAACAAAACCCAACCCTAGATGTGTTACCTGGGAGGGAAATGAGAACTCTGTTCATTGTAAGACAGCCTGGCATGTCCTGTTCCATGTCCTGAGTGCCTGTGCTGTGCCTGCAGTGTCTGCAGGAGCATTTCTGAAGGGAGCTGTGCCCCTGCCCAGGCACGAGGTGTCTGAGACCTTCACCAGCCCCTGGGTGCTGCAGGGCCAGGGATGCTGCCAGTGCTGCTGGGAGCACTCAGGGTTATTGGGATGCCCCTGTCACTGTAATTATCCCAGAAATCAGAGGCTGTTGGTAAAGGCAGTGACTTGTCCTGGCACTGAGCTGCCCAAGAGTTTGAGAGGCAAGAAAGAATTTGTGCTGCAGGTCCTTACAGCAGTCCTGCATCTCCATCCTTCCCTGGAGGGAGGCAGGGCTGGAGTGTGTGCAGTGCTTTGGCTCCTGTGCACCAGGGGTGACACTGAAGTGTCCTGTGCCAGCAGCACTGACATCCTTTGAGGGGGGTAATGGAGGGGGCTGTGTTTTTTCCAGCTAATCTCTCTCTGCCCTGCCAGTCTCTGTTCTTTGCTGCCTCTGCCATCAGGCAGTCCTATTTCTTTGCCCCAGCAATAGCTGTAAAATTAACTTTCACATATCCAAAACAGCTCGCAGAGATTTAGCCATGTAATTTCTTCTGACATCAGCGGGAGATACATGATTAAAACTTAGCTCAGTGGCCTGAAATTGTCCCTGTGGTGTTTTCACCTTACCCTGGCGCCAGTGGTGCCTCAGCACAGCCTGGGCTCTCGGAGGCAGATGGGTTTGAGGGCAGGGAGGTGACCTGCTGCTTCTGCTCGTGGCAGAGATCCCTCATCCTGCTTGCTCTGGACACACTGAACATGAGAACCTCTTTGCAAAATGATAATTAATGACCAGGAGGAGGTGTGAGAAGGAAGATGGATGAAAGGGAAGGTAGAGGAGGAAGGACTGGCAGAGTTTGAACTGTGTTTCCTTGATATTATTCTGTCCCAGATTAGTTCTGTCTTTTCCAGTATGAATTTGCAGTGTGGCCACTGCTCCAAACAGCTGTGGCCAGAGAAAAGCTGCATAATTTCTAATGCTTTAACCTTTCATCTGTATTTTTTGTAAGTATAGAGTGAGCAGTCAACAGGGAATTCAGAAGCACCAGGACAACACTTAAGATAAAATAATTGTCCCAAAACAACTCAGCTCCTCTTCCCACTCACATGAAAAGTGCTTGTATACTTCTTTGGGGGAAAATAAGATTCTTTCAGCTACCTCCTCTGCCTGGGAAATATGTGCTGCTGCTGCCCCAGGGGCTGTTCACAGCAGTTTCCTGTCATTACAAAGAACAGGCAACACAACTCTGAGGAAATCTCAGAGAGGATGGATAATCTTTGCTGTCTTGAAAGAAAAAAAAATCCAGGACTTTGAAACACCTCATTCCCAAGAAGCATTTTCTTTTAAAATTTGGCCTTTTGATGTAATTCAGATTTCAGGAAGAAATGTTTTCCCAAAAAGAACATTGGACAAAAAAAAAATGTCCAAGTTATTTCTTTCTCTTTGCTCAGTTATAAAAATGAGTGATTTTATTGTTTCTAATTTTGAAGCTGAATTATCAATCTGTAGTTATATGACTGTTGCAAGCACTGTGTAGATTAACTGTCTGCAATAGAGCCAGTTCTAGTTTATATTTTTGTAAGGCAATCCCTTTGCTCCCATCACATCATCATAGCAAAAGTAATTTCAGAGTTGATATTTGCAATTGTAGAATGAGAAACAGGAGGGCTTCCCTGGTGGCTTTTAACCCTATACCACATCTTCCTGAAAAAAGGCACTTTGTGCTTGGAGCAGCTCAGGTTAGCTAAAATGAATTCAAGAATTGTTTTGGGGTTTCTCCCATCCTGAGGAGCATTCAGCTGCTCCCTGTCTTCAAGGGTTTCCATGCTACCTGCCTGGTGACAAATACCTGTCACCTCTAAGTGACAAATTTCCATATGTCCATTTCCATGTGAGGACACAGAGGTGCCCTTGTCCTCCCCACCTGCAGTGCAGGTGTCACCTCCAGCTCCCTCCTGCCACCATCCAGGGCTGTCCCCTTCCTGTCTGTTCTGGCTGGCTCCTGTGACATTTTGGCTGAAATGGGAGCAGGTGGAGTGCAGTTTGTGAGGCAAAGCCAGGCATTCATTTTTAGAATAAAGCTTTGGAATATTTGCAGTCAGTGAATTGTTCTATTCTTCCTCTATGAACTCTTTCACTGTAACCATGTTGATTTATCAGGAAACCAAGGAAAAGTAGTGAAAATGCATGAAAAAAGGAGACAAAACACAAAGTACTGAATCATAACATTAATCTAAGGACACAATAGATTCTGTAAGTTAGAGGCAAACTTCTTGTCAGAATATCTTGCTGCTATTTTTCTCTTAATACAACAGAATATTTGTGTTTAATTATCTGTGATGATAAGTGATATCTGTGAGAGCTATTAGAGAAACATTATTCAATTTTGCATTTACCCAGAAAGGAGATAATGATACCAATTTCATGTACATGTTCCAGTTTTGTAGCCCTTTCTCAATAGAACAATAATCCAGGAGCATTTCAGAATCTTCCTTTGGCTTTACACCAGCCACTGTAACATGCTAAAAGAGCAATCATTTCCAGAGATAACAAATTATCAAGCATAAAGCACTGGAGCAGAACAAGACAGTGGCAGTGGTGTTCTGGCTGGTTAAACAAAGAACAAGTTAAGATGTTGGAGTGGAAGAATATATTTAAAATGTATTCCCAGCTTCATAGGCCTCATGGACTGATAAGTGTTCATGGTAACTTCACTTCCAGAAGTCACTTCTTGTTTCTCTCATGGCATAACACTTGAATTTTTTTTACTCTGTGGTGGTTCTCTGGGCAGCACTCTGGCAGCTCTGGGATACAGCTGGTTCCCTCACTTGGAAGTAAAAAAAACCCCTGATTATTTTTGGGTCTGCATAGGCTCAAATGGAAACTTTAAAGAGTTTGGCATGTTCCAAAGCAGAGGATGAGGTGTGCAGTGCTGCAGGGGCCTGGCAGCTCTTGGAGGTGGGGGTCTCACTGGTGCTGTGGTGTTTTAGCACAGGTAAAAACGTGTTTGGGGTGAGGCAGGCCAGGGGTCACAGCTCTGCTCCAAAGTGCTCAGACTGGGTTGTTTCACTGGCTCAGACACATCCAGCTCTGTGACAGCCACTCCTTGGAATACAGCACAGCCTCATTTTCTAAACTGTGAAGCAAACTGTCACAGTTTGGGTTCCTCCTACCCTTCCAATCACAACACATATTGTATTAGCTCAGGCGTGATTCACACACTGAATGTTTATGAGCTCCCTCTGAGTGTGTTTTACTGAAACAAGCTTTGACAGCTGCTAAAGATTTTTAGTGGTAAAAATACATTCTTTGTGATTCAGGCTGTCCCCAGGCTTATTAGAACAGCAGAGCAATATGTGTGTCTTGAGATATCCTGGGCAAGAGGTGCTTTCCTCTGAAGAAACAACTCAATCTGCTAAAGCTTCTTTGGAGAAATACCCAAACAATTAATATGTTTGTTTATTACCATAATTCCCACAGGTAACAGTACCAAGAGGTTTTATTTGACTTAGTTAGTGCTCTGGAAATGCTAAATGAAAGTAAAAATCTGACTCAGACCTGAAGGTTGAGGTTAAACCTCTCTGAATCCTGGGAGCCCAGAGCTCTTTTTTGCTCTTTTTGGGGGAACTGTCCAGGCAGAAGGGTTTTAGCCTAATAGAAGGACTAGTTTTCATGTTCCCATTTTCTTTTGCTCCTTCTGTCAGGAACTCCTGTATTTGCTCACACTGTATTATGTCTGCCCCAGGAGGAACTGCCCAGGCCATCTGGAAAGCAGCTTCAGTTCCACATTTCATTGTAACAGCAAAATGTGAAGGTATTGCATTCACATAATTCTTGTGCCTGAGCTCTGTTTGTGAATATCTCTGTATGTAAAATCTACAGCAGTACATAAACCACTTCTACTCTTACCTTTAGGGCCAACACCCTTTCTGGAGAACTTGTGTCTATCTCCTTCTCTTCTTATTTTAAACTAGGAGATTTTGGGGCAGTGATTTTTCTCAATCTGGCATCTTGTGTTCCCAAGTATAACACAGGAACCAGAGTTTATTTCCTATCAAAATTTATAGGTAATGAAGAAAACAGCCTTAGAAGAATAACAACATTTCTTCTCATCCTTTTTTCATGATCTTGTGAAGTTATTATTACCACCCATTACTCTGATTTTCCTGTGAGTTTTGCTGGCAGAAGTGACCTTGCTTAACTGTTCTGCCCCAAGCAGCTCCTCTGGCTTTGCAGATCCCCTGCAGGGTAGTGAGATGTGGATCCAAGCAGGATCAGTTTTTTGTAGACAATGGCTCAGGCCTGAATTTGAAGGAAAATGTGCACAAGCATAAGCTCAGATATCTGTAAAAGTCTCCCACAGTCTGACTGTCAGCTCAGTGGAGCTTTTTACAGATTAATCAGTATCAGAGGAGATGCTTTCCTGGTCTCAGGAGGGTGAATGCAAGTGTGAAATGCAGTGATGCCCTCTCAACACATTACAGAATATTGTACAGAATATGGGTAAGAAATTAATTTGGCATAAATTAAAAAGCTAATCAACTGGTCTTGTGATTTTGTACTGTGAATTTCCCCTTGTGGCACTACAGGCCATTTACTTAAGAGTTGGACTCAATGATCCTTGTGGAACCTTCCAGCTCAGAATATTCTGTGAATCTGTGAACTGTGTCCCCCAAAATAATAAAACCTGCAGGGCTGTGAGGTTACAGAGTCCATGCTGGAACAGTAATGCTCCTCTTGCTATGCACAAAGCACCCACAGCTCCTTATCTCAGTGGCCAACCCTAATCCTGGCTTCTGTAATGGGATAAGCTTTCACAGAAAGAGGTTTTCATGTCAAAATCAATTTTTTGACTCTGTACATCTATCTGTTATAAACTATCACTCTGACAAGAATAAAATCCCCTTAAATCCCAAATGCTGTTGGATTACTGACAGCTTGAACTCCTAATTCACCTGTCACCCAAGAAGAATTTTTTCAAGATGAATCTGCCACTCCTGTGTATTATGTATGAAAATCAGTGCAAAAATTCAAAAATAGCTATTAAATCACAGATCAATAGATTTCCACTTCTCTCTGCAGTGTTAAAATTAATGCTCTTTCTGGACTTGTGAGAGGCTGAGCTCTGCATGTTTCTGTAGAAAGGGGCACATCCAGGTGATCAAGGTTTAATTTTAACTAACATGATGCTAATGAGCTGTTACCCCTGAATGGGGAATAGGAACTAGAAGAGAGAACAGAGACACAGGATCCTCCAGCTAAATGCAGTGTGGACTCAGTCCATTGAACTGAAGTGTGCAAACAATTAGTGCAGACATCCAAAAGATGTGACAGCTTCTTTTCTGTGCAGTATTAACACCAACAGCTTTATCTCAGCAACATATGAAATTTAGTGTTCATAGCAAATGAGTCACTGAAGTAATGTATTATAGAACGAAAGAAATTTAAAAATGTAGATTTTCAGCTGAGGGCTAACACAATAGAAGATGTGTCAGGGAAGCACAGTGAAATGGTGCTGCACACATCCTATATCCTGAAATCACATGTGCTAGATAATACAGTTTTATTTTCATTCATTTCTCTAAAAACAAGCAAAAGAAAACACACTTCTGGATACATGGGGGTAAAAGGGGCATAAGGTTCAAGCACCAGTTTGGGTCTGTAAATCCTGCCTTGTACCGCTTCAAATATTTTTAAAAAATGTTCATGTTGAGACTGAAAGATCTACAACTTGAATACTTTCCTCAGTAAAAATCCCACGTCATGACATATAGGCCACTAGAGAATGAATAAAGACAGGATCACTGGGCCTGTTTCAGACCAGAAGATCTTGCTACCAGATAACACTATCATTAGCAAGCAGATAATTATTAGTAATTAATTTCAATAGGATTTATTCTGTTGTTAACATCTTAGCTGCAGTCCTAAAGATGAGATTGTGCATATGATCTGCTGAACTCACCAGTCTCTTGTAAAGCTGACAAGTCCTCTGTGCTTGCAGAAGACAATTGTTAATGTTCAAATCACAGGGCTGGGCTTCTCACACCAACAATATCCTTGTCAGATCTGCTATAAACCTCTTTGGCCCAGGGAGCTGCTGTGAGTTTCTGATCTGTACCACCCTTACCAAATAAGAAAGTGCCTGGGACAGAAAAGCAGACCTTTCCTACTCTTTCCATGATAAGATGGAAGCAGGGTAACTAAGGTGGGGGAAGGAAATAACGTTTGCTGGCACCTTCCTGTGTATGTTTGAACCTGCTTTGGTCAGAAATCATTTGTGAGATGGTGTTGGCTGCATAAACACTGCACGGGCAGCTCTGCTCAGAGGCTTTCACAAGCAGCTCCTGTGGCTCTGCCCTTCCCTTCAGAGCTGAGTCACCCTGTCCCTCCCCTGAAGGAAGGTGTTCACTGTTCAGGACAGCAGAGGCTCTGCTGGAGGGATGATGCAGATCTTTATCTTACCTTTGAGCTCTGCAGAGTCTGGGCTGTGTCTGGAGACTGCAGTAGCTGCTCTTTCTCTGACAGAGCTGTAAGCACCAGTGCCTGTGTTGCCCTGAAGATGTGGGTGTTATGAAGCAGAGAGCTTTGCATTTGCACCTTCTTTTGGGGTGTGATGGAGAGTGAGGAGGAATCTTCTGTTCTTTCATTTCAGTGCATCTTCTTTTCCTTGTGGGAACTTACAGAATAGCCTGTACTGACTTATAAGCCTTGTCCTTGCTTGGCTTTCTTCTGCTGGAAATGTCCTTAGTCATAAAAGATAAAAGCTTCTCTGAAAGATATTAAACTCTTCAAACCTTGTTACGTGTTTTTATCCCTCTAGCAGGAGATTTTTAGTACTGAATATACAAAGCATCACTGCATATAGATCTGTAGACTCTCGCTGGTGGTGAGAAAGAGTTGAATTGTCCTTCCTTGGGAAAGTGAGAGAAAAACAGAACATCTAAAGGCCCAGCTCAGAGTATGCTGTGCTGATAGACTCACTGATTTCTGTGAAAACAAGAATTACTCTGTGTATATAACAAAAACTGCTCAATGTGAAAGGAGATTCTGCCCTTCTCAGTGCTAATGTCTCCACTGAGAGGTCTGTGTGCTTTGCTGGCTATTCCCTGGGTGATTACAAGCCTTGAGACAAGTGTACCCTGGTGAAAAGCCCGTGTCTTTCAGGGCCAGCTCTTAGTGCAGCACAGGAGGGGTCCCATGTGCTTCCCACACAGGCAGGGTGCCCACAAGGACGAGGCCACACAGCAAAAAACACCACTGGGAATCTGTCTGATGAGTCCTTCTGGTCTTCTGCTGGACTGAAAAGTAATGGTGCCAAAAGAGTGGTACAGGCAGGAGAATCCTGGGTGGAAGAACATGTTGTTCAATACAAATGTTCCTGCATGAGAAAGCAGAGGGAAGAAATGAGCCCAGTGTGTACAAAGGGTTGGAAGGAGCTCCCTGCTAATGAACAGTGCAGAGGAGGCAGGGAGAGCAATTCCTTTCTGCCCAGGTGGAAAAGCACAAGTGCATGCTACCCTGAGCAGCTCAAAAGCAAATAAACATCCCACCCCCCAAAAAAACCCGAGCCAACACCCCCCAAAACCAAAAAACCCAACAACTGTTCAGCTTTGAGCCTTACTCACACTGCTCAGGAGTGTGAGCAAAGGGAGAAGCAATCTGCCAGACCACAGGCTGGTTTCATCCCTTGCCATCCCATGTTAGCCTGCTCCCCTGGAAGGCTCACACCCATCCTGGGTAATGGTTCTTATTAAATAAAATGTAATTTTTGCTGAGTTTCTTCTTTATGCCCTAGTTTCCACTTAAGAGTACCAGCCATTCAGAAGGAAAAGCCTCTGTATTTTCCCCCCTTGAAGATCACATCATTATATCCAGATATTTTGTGCTCTTTGACATTTATAATGAGTAATGCTTGAAAAAGCTGCTGGCTCTGCCTATTGTGTGAAGCAGTATCTGAGACTGACATTAGGAAAAAAGCTCTCAGTCCAAGTCAGGAGTGATATTGCTGATGTGCCTTTCACATAAGGTGTTTTATCCCTTATTCTTACACTCGGATTGATGGATTTGCTGGGATTATTCCTTCTGGGCTAATAGCTGCAATTTCTTTGTACATAGAAAATTTAAAAGGAGTAGTAAATTTGATTGATTTGTTCAGGAACTAGGTGATTTTTGGGAATACATTTGAAGTGTCAGATGTTGAAAGCTAATTTTGTATTTAACTGCTGAGCTGCACTGAGCTTTAACTTTAGGACGGAGGGCCAGATGAGTCACTAGGTTCTCATGACTGGTAAATGCTAACAAAGCAATTCAGCCCTGTTCAACTTCCACCTGATTTTGTTCATGGCTGCATTTTTCCCTTCTTCCTGCCACCAGACATTCCTCCCTGTGGACAACCTTGCTAACAGCTCAAAGTGAACTTGGAGGTGAACCAAGCTGTCTTGAGAAAATGTGCCTGCCCCATCTCTGGAAGTGTTCAAGGTCAGGCTGGATGGGGCTTTGAGCAAACCTGGTCTAGTGGAAGGTGTCCCTGCCCATGGTCAGAAGGGATGGAAAAGGTGATCCTTGAAAATCCTTAACAAACCAATCTCTGAGTCCATATAATTTAGGATTTTAAAGAAAAGCAGTCATGTGCCCCAAAACCTGGTCTCCTTGTTAACATGGTACCCATGACAGCCACTCTCCTGCCTTTACAAAACCTTGGTGAGAACTTTGTTTTGGAAGATATTTAGTTTTGGCAGGCTTATGAGTTGTGATGGCAGGTAAATCATCAGCCTTGAGGGGGACTGCATAGCTTCTGTCCCACAGGGGTGTGGGGGCAGTGGACTCAAGGTTTAATCCTGGCCTTGGATTATTTACTCACCTGTCTCCCCATCTCTTCATGACTTCTGTCTGTTCCCTGCTCGGTTTTCTCTCTAATTTTTCCCTGGGTCATTTTTCACTCTTGTTTTTCTCACTTAACCTGAATGTTAAAGGAAAGACTTTCAAGGAATGATACAGTATACTTGACTGTGTCTTGGGACAGAAGAATAGGTAAATATAGTTTTAGAAATACTTTCTCACCCCATGTTTCATCATTCCATCAGTTTAAGACAAAACAATAATTTCAGTGAGACCCTTCATGGGTGAATGAAAAATGAATTGAATTCCCCATGTCCCCTGCAAGAATAAGTACTAAGCTGTGAAATGTCACATCCTTATTAGAATGCCAAGACCACTACTGTCTGTTTCAATATTTTCATGAAAGACACGGAGTAATTATTTTTCAGAACAAATACTTGTTACAAAAACATCCCCAACCCTTAAACCCAAGACACCCTGCAGCAAGTCACTCAGTTACCAGTGGATTTATGTTAAATAATTCTCAATTATATTCCAATATCACCAAATGTGACAGACTCTTTCATATGTGAGGAAAGTGAGGGAAGCATTGCAAGAGAAGCAGGGATATTTTCCAGTCTATGTTCCAGTAAATCCATACCTGAGGACATAATGTTGCTGTGTGCCTACACACGTCATGTCATTAAAGGATTACATTATTCAGTATATCTGGTATTGCTATATAAATCTGCAATTTATCACTTTCTATTTCATGCAGTTACTTGTTTGTCCTTTGTTACAGGCACATTATGCCTGTATCCCATATTTTTAGCTTTTATATGGCCCATTTTATGTATGTAATGCCAGAACAGATTAGGAGCTGCAGAGCCGTGCAGAAAGGCCAAGTGCAGAGCAAACACCACAGCAGTTTTCTGTCTCTGCCATGTTTCTGTCCTGACACTTCTCTTTCAGGGTTGTGCCAGATCAGCCTGTCTTGAGGAATCTGTTTTCTTCTTACTGCTGTCCATAGTTGCTATAACTTGAGCCGAATGTGATCAGTACTTTCAGGCATTGGGCTACAATAGATTTTTAGTGTTCTTTCTAGATTTTTTTCTTTGATATGCTTTCTGAATTAAAGCCACTTTAAATACCTGAGCCTCAACTAGTTGTGATTTAACAGTAAGACTCACTCTAACTTTTGCAAATCTTTTTACTTCTCCTTTGAATCACTTACCTTCAATTCTAGGCCCTACAGTATCAGTCTTTCACACAAGGCAGTGCCTCTCTCCCTGAGAGGAATGTCTGTTTTCACTCCAAGAATCCAGCTAGGGACACCAGAAAAGGATTTGGCCCTTTTTGGCAAGGAGCCTTGAGAGCATCCAGCTAAGAACCCCTGTGCTGTTGCAGAAGGGGGAAGGCAAATTCATCTGACAGTGCTGTGGGGAGCTGAGCAGGAGAGGGGACAGGAGGAATCTCCTCCTCCAGGCTGGCTGCTGCTCCAGCTGCTCACACACAGAGGTGTCTGGGTTGCAGATAATCAAGCACATTCACATTCACAGCACTGGTTAACATGAAGAAAAGGATGCTTCAAGAATCACTCCTGTCTGCCACCTACATTTGCTCTCTCCAAATTCCAGGAAATAGATTAATGCAAACTTTGCTGATAGATAGCAAGAGCCAAGTCTGTGTTATGAGACATGGAACAGGGGGAGGAGATGCCATTTATAGCAAGGAGAAGAATAAAAGATGTGGAAGAAAGGCCACACCAAACAAAAGCTCCTCTGATCCTGGACAAGCCCAGAGCACAAGAGCTGTGGGTAGAGAGGTTTGTCCTCTTGCTGAGGATCCCCATGGCCAGAGGGACAAGAGCAGGAGCAGGGAGGGAGCTGCAGGGTTGTCTGCAGGTGATATTCCCCAGGGATCAGGAGTTGCCAAGAGTGATAGCACCAGAGCACTCCCTTTGTGAGTTGCATCCCATCCCCTCTATGCAAGGAGTAACCTTTCAGTTCTGGGTTGAGGAATTTTTCCCTCTTCTTATGTGAGAAAAACTGGACCCAAAAGTTTTTCTGGTCAGGCAGTCACTTTCCTCAGCCCATCTTCCATCAGGGGCACCCTGGCCATGGAAAACTGAATTGATGCTGAGCCCACAGTAAGGAACTGTGATTGTTGCTGCTTCTTCTCTTGCCTTGTGCTGGCTCTTCAGCTCACTGTGTATCTTGCCTGTCATTCATTAACTTTGCTTCTGTTTTCTTGGCAATCATCATGATAATTATTCACACTGCACACATTCCTAAACTCCCAAAATAAGACACCTCAGTGAAATTAATAGGAGGCACGTAGGTAGGTCCTGTTCTGCATCATGCTCCTGAATATTTACAAGGTAATTTCAAAATTAAAAATAAGTGCAGATCACTAATGAGTTATAACTCAATGTTTCTTCATGGATGTATACTTATATGCATATTCTGCCTGTTGATCACTAAGGAAATACTTCATGTGCATGGAGGATCAGCACAGGGAGACTGAAATGTAAATAACAAAGGCCACTTTGTTATTATCTTTGTTTATTTATAAACAAATACAAGCAAAGCTTCTCATTAGAAAAAAACCCAAAACTAAGACACACCAAAAGTTCTTTTCCCTACTGATCAGATTTCTTTTTTGTTTCAAGCTTTTCTGATAGAAAAATAAAAGAGGGAAGATTTTGTAGCCATTACTCTCTCCAGGGGAGAGTGGTGCACAGCAGTTTTACCAGAATGATCTACTAATGAGACTTTTGCCTCAAATTCCCTTCCTCCTCACCTGATGAGACTTCCTACTCCTACCCTGAGTCCTATGAAATAGGACAAAACACAGTCACAAATAAAAGATAAAAATCACAGCATTAATAATCCAGGAAGTGCCTCAGCCCAGGATTTGCAGGATGGCAAAACTCCTGCTGGCAGCTGCAGAGTGACTTCAGTGACCCCTGGAGCCGTGTGTGCATTGAAGGTGTGTGGGAGCTGCTCCTGCATTGTGGAGCAGATCAGAGAGGTGATATGAAAACCTCCCCAGCAGCAGCTGTCTCCTGAAAGAGTAAGAGCTGTCTGGCCTGTATCTTCCCTTTTAGACTTCTTAATGGTGCTGAACTCAGTGTTCTGGAAAACCTCTAGGCACCCTTCACTCTGCATTACGTTTCTTGTCACTGACACAGCTCCTTGGTGGTGAGAGTACCCTGGGCTCTGCCAGCTGCCCCCTGAGGCCACCCTGCCATGCAGGGTGAGGTGACACACCTCGGGGCACAAACCTGTGCTCCCTGACCTTGGCATTGCCATGGAGCAGCACTAGGGGCTGATATTCCTGGTCATCTACCCAACTTTGTGCCAAGAATGACTTTCAAGGGTGTGTGGGCTGGTTTTGGTAAAGAAGCAGAGAGGAGGGGTCCAAGCTAAAGGTGAGCTCAAGGCCACCCAGTCCTCTCCCCACAGCAGCCCAACACTGAGTGGGCTGAGCCTGTCTGAGGCTGCTCTGCCTGTCCGTGGGCTCTGCTGCAGCTCCCTCTGCCAAGGCAGCACATCCCTCCTGGGCAGAGATGTGCTTTGGGCACAGATGGGCTTTGGACAGAGGTGGGCTTTGGGCAGAGATGGGCTTTGGGCAGAGATGTGCTTTGGGTACAGATGTGCTTTGGGTACAGATTTGCTTTGGGCAGAGATGGGCTTTGGGCACAGATGTGCTTTGGGTACAGATGGGCTTTGGCAGAGATGGGCTTTGGGCACAGATGTGCTTTGGGTACAGATGTGCTTTGGGCAGAGATGTGCTTTGGGTACAGATGTGCTTTGGGCAGAGATGGGCTTTGGCAGAGGTGGGCTTTGGGCACAGATGTGCTTTGGCAGAGATGGGCTTTGGGCAGAGATGGGCTTTGGGCAGAGATGATGGGTTTTGGGTACAGACGTGCTTTGGCAGAGATGGGCTTTGGGCAGAGATGTGCTTTGGGCACAGAAGTGCTTTGGGGAGTGCACAGACACCCCTGCAAACCAACCCTTCCCTGCCTGTGAGAGGGTGTGAAATCAGCCTTGTGAAGCATTGTCCACAGCAGGCTCCTGCCAAGGGCCCAGTGGAAATCCTTTGAGTCTGCAAACAGCCATCTCTGCTGTCCAGGACCAATTTGTTTCAAGTACCAGGGGTTTGTCCTTGCCAGTGACTCAGCCTCTCCCTCCCTCTTAGGTACTCTTCTATTTTTACATTACTCCCTTCTTTCCCTCTAATAGCCAAGTGGACCACCTTCTTGAGATGATAAATAAATAAATTTCTTGTGCACTCTACCTGTGTAGCAGCAGCAGCACTGTGGGAGATGTTATTTACATGAACTTCATTAATATTTATAATCACATTTATAGAGTTGTTCAGCAGGAGACTTGATCAAGTCAGTAGTATGTCTGGAGAGCAGTCTTTGGTATACTACTTTTAATGAGAATAATTTGCATTTAATAAAGTGCCTGAGGTAGCAAGTTTCAATGCAGATTTGATTTTTCTTGGTGTTTGGGGAAATACTTGGATTAGTGGTTTGATTCCATTTTCTCTTGCAGTGATGGAATGAAAACAGACATCCAAATCCAAAGAATCAGGCTGACATGAACAACATGAGACTATGCCAAAAAAAAAAAAAAAAAAAAATAAAAGGGGCATTTCCTGTAATCTCTGTGACATAGGTAATGCAAAATTAGAGTTGGACCCTGATTGCTTTGAGTGTCTGCCTTTCTCTTTGTCGTAATCCCTGGAGATAACTAGGAGGGAGAGTTGGAGAAACCTGGGGTCTTCCTCTGGTGCTTTTTAAACAAGTTTTGCCTGTTAAATCTACTTTTCCCTCCCCAAAAATGTTCATGCTGAGGCTGCTTTGGTCTCTACATGTTCTAATTTCATCTGCCTCTGTTTGTGTGACTTCATGGAGACACAGTTCAGAACCAGGCAGTTTTCAGGACCAGCCCTTCAAAGGCATCCTTCTGCCACTGCAAAAAGCACCACCTTCACTTGGCTGCAGTTATTTATAGGCCCAGGCCTCTCCACAAAAAGTTGAAAGGCCAAGGAGCTAATAGATGCAGAGTGACTTCAGATGGAGATGGTGAACAGAAATAGATCCAGGAAAAAGCACATCAGAACCCTCTCTCTCTCATCCTGACCTCAGGGTAGTTTGAGCGAAGGGATTTATAATCTTTTTGTTCTCTTCTATTGGCAAAGACATAGAAATATGCTATATCTAGTTATATGCCCCACTGTTTCTCATTATTTCGTAGCTCTGTGACTTATTTTAGCCTCAAAATACTTTTTCCCCAAAAGAATTATCATTCTACCAGCACCAGTTTTTACCTGGGCAGGTGGCTTGGCCAGGCCATGTCTGCAGTGGGATTACCCTGATGGTGGTGGTGATTTCCTGGGAGCATCAGTGTGACCTTTGTAAGTGGTGTTGCTGAGGAATTATCAACTGTGTGTCTCCAGCAGCACCAAATCCCTGCTCAGCCAGAGCCCTTGGTGCCCCTGTGGCTCCTGTGCATCACCTGGGTGTTGTGTGGCTCATTTCACAGAGCAGCCTGGCACAGGGGATGCCCAGGTTCCAGCTCTTGATTTGGCTACTTCATTTCATGTTTTGAGTTCTCAGCCAGCTGCTTTGCCACCAAGTGGGATATGACAAGGGCTTGCATGTTTTCTTATCCTGCACGTGAGCCATCAATTTTTGGATGCACAGTTACCTCCAGCCATTCTCAGGTGGTTGCTGAGCTTCCATCTCATAGCAAAAATGATACAATAACTTTATCAACAAAATTACAGCCAAATTCATGGTGTATGCTTGTGATTTTAATGTTCTTGACCAGAAAATCATGGAGATAGAGATTACCTTATATTGTTGCTTATACATCCTGGTCTTTTGGAATGTGTGTCAGCCTATGGCAGGGACATTGGAATTAAAAGATCTTTAACTTCCTTCCCAGCCAAGCCATCCTAGGATTCTGTGATATTGTGGAGACTAGAGTTGTTTTAAGCAGCCGTTACAATAATTCTTTTCTGGATTGGCATATTCTGTTCACTTTATTTTTACATTTTGCAGTCATTTCAACAATTGTTCAGCAAACAATAAATGAAGGACTCATTGAGGGCTGACCTTGGAGAGATGAAAGGAGGAGGAATAAACAGAGGATCTGTGCCTGTAGGTGCTTGCAAACACTGAAACCTTGACCAGGGATGATTTAGAGTCTGAGCAGGGTTTATGTAAATGCTATAATTCTTTTGCATTCATACCCCAGTGCTTCTTCACTTCCTCAGGAAGATATTTTTGTGTCCGAGGTCATTAATCTCCCCACACAGTGTACCCTAATGCTCGAGATTTGTTAATTCATTTGACAGTCTTGCTGGTTGTTCGTAAGCATATATTGAATTTTTACACAGCAGCTATTTGTACAATTCCTGTAACATGCCAGAACAGCTTCCAGTTAATGTCCAGAATTTTCTGACTGGAAGATTTTTTTTTAAAAAGAAGGAAAGATTTGAAAGATCTTGCCAAAACATTATCTACAAGGCATGGTGGAAAATCATAGATGCACCTCATTAGGACAAAACATTTAGTTATAAATGTGAATTAAGATTTAGAGTGTGAAAATGACATTAACTAAGGTAGATTTTGACTGCAGTGGATTACAGTGCTGTTGTCCACATTGTAAATAGGAGGATTGAACAGTGGTCACTGGAAAGAGTTTCAAGGTCAAGGTTTTTTGGACAAAACTTCAACAAAGGCTCTTTCCATTAATACAGCAAGAGGAGAGAGGACATGATCACCACACAAAGTTGCTTCTGCACTAGTGCTCCTTAATCTAGGAGAAAAGGGTGAGAGCCAGTGACTGAAACAGAACAAACCCAAGGTAGAAATGTGGTGGATGTTTTTATCAGTGTGTACCATCAGCTGCTGAAACAATAGGCTGAGGTTGTTAATACCATCTTCTTTTTAGCAGGGTTTTGTCTAAATCATTTCAACTCTTACCAAACCATTACATGAGAATAGGTAAATATTTTGGTAGCTAATTTATTAATGCCATTTACTATGACCAAAGTGAAGGGAAATGAGAATCTTCACTACTCAGACTTGAAGGAGGGTAAATATGTTGTGAAGGGGGTGAAAGGTCTAAGATTCATCTGGGAGAAAAAAAAGGGGAGATACCCATTAATATTGTCATCTGCTGTTTGGCAATATGGGGTTTTTTGTTCCTTTAATCATGAAACTGTAAATTCAAAACTGGCAATGAGAAACAACATCAGTGCAATTTGAAAGTAACGCCAATGGAGTCAGCAGTGCTAAACTTGTTTTCATAAATGCTGAGGAAATGTGGCCCCTGGGGCAGGGGTGAGAAGAGCTCAGGGTTTTCACTATCAGAGTGGGTGTTTTGTGCCTGCCTTGCATGGAGAGGTCACAGCAGAAATGCAGCATGATACAGCACCATAAGTTAAGGAACACTGAAAGGTGTCTGAAAATGAAAACAGCAAAGCTGCAGAGAGATTTGGGTGAATGTGTCAATTGATTCTCATCACACTGAACTAGTTAGCACAAATGAGTATTTTTATAATCAGGGTTCAAAGGTGACAAAAGAGAAGCAAACTGCCATCAAAATGGGATCATTTCACCAGTGACACACACAAAACCTTGAAATGCTGCTTGACTTTTATAGGAAGCTGTAAATCAGGCCTGCATTACTTGAAAAGTTCAAGAGCCCTAGAAAATGTTTTAGCTAAATGCAGCTGAGTTTTATGATTTGTGCTTTTATGCACTGAAAATGAGCAGTGCCATGCAGTTATTTCAGAATCTTCCTAAAGAAGAATGCTGTACCTGCCAAAAAGAGAAGTTGGAACTGATGATGTTTCGTTTGTCATCCTTGTAGATGCAGCTGTACTGTTTACCAGGGTGAATGCATTCAAAAAGACACAGCATTGTGAGGGCTGTATAGGGGTTCCTGATGAGATTAAAAAAAAAAAAAATCACAGAATGGATATTTGTAACAAATTTGTCACAGGTTTTATCACAACTGTAGAACTTTTAAGGGCATTGTGTACTTGGTCCTGTACAGGAAAGTAAAAGAAGTAACAATATCCTTGAAATTACCTTTTTGTAGTTTAAGAATATAATATTAACAATTCTGATATAAAAAAGAGGTCAGGGGGCCTAGGAACTTAGCCTATAACACAAATGTGCTGCAGTGGCTCCTGGCTGCTTTTTCTACTTTCTATAGCATAGGAAAAAGGGGAGTGTTACATCATTAATAAAAAGGCCTGCCATAAGGAAATGCAGGTTATATTTTACAGAGAAACAAACATTGTTACTGAACCACAAATAAAATCCCTATAGGGATGCTCTGATTAACCTTTAATAGTTTTTAAGCAAACCAGCCTGGTTTGGAGCAAAGGGCATTTTCCTTTTGCTGCTGTCCTATTTACAGAGTTTAAAGGCTTGCAAAACAACTGGTGAGCAGAGATGAGAATCTGAAATGTGCCCATTACAACCTGGCAATGTTCTTTCTTAGGTTTTAGGAAATTTGAACAGGAATCAATTTTAAGTGCTGAAACATTTTGTGAATTGATACACAGCAGTGGTGTGCTGCTGGTAAAGAATGCAGAGGAAGGGAGAAGAGGTTTCCATGCCAGCAAATGTGTCTTTGACTGTACTAGAGAACAAAGTGTACAGACCCTGACTATAATTTATATTTGCTATGAGACCTAGAGATGTCAGAAGACATCATGTTAGTCAGAACAATTCAAATTGGAGGATTTGTACTATGCTGCTTTAGCCAGAATGTCTCAAATGGGAAAAGACATGTTGAACACTTCAAAAAGGAGTAAAATTTGGTTTTATTTCACTGGCAGCTGTACATATCATTTGCAGGAAAATCAGCAGCAAAGTCTTTGTTAGCTTTCTGCATTATTTGCAAGCAGCAATTCCTTCAAAAATCCTTTATCTTTTCTAGACCATAATTTATGCCAACAATATTCCCCCTTGGTTTAAATACATGCTCAGTCTGGAGGAGAGCAGTCTCAGGGGAGAACCTTCTTGCTGTCTACAACTCCTTGCAAGCCAGGTGGGGGTTGGTCTCTCTTCTCCCAAGACATACGACAGGAGGAAATTGCCTCAGGCTGTGCCAGGAGAAGTTTAGATTAGATAATTCAAAAGATTTCTTTGCTGAAAGGGTCATTAAGCCTTGGCACAGAGTGCCCAGGGCAGTGCTGGAATCAGCATCCCTGGAGGGGATCTGCACAGCAGATGTGTGACTGTGGCTCCTGGTGACAGGGTTTAGTGCTGGCTGTGGCAGAGCTCAGGGAACAGCTGGACTCAATGGTCTCAAAGGGCTTTTCCAACCTAAACAATCCTGATCACACAGTCAGGATATCTCTGATATCCTCAGCTGCACACAAGCATCTGGTCAAGAGCTCTGTAATGACCCTGGTGCATCAAGGCACAGAACCAGGGTGGAGATGAGTTCAGTGATGGGTTGGAAGGCAACAGAAAACTGTGCAGCCTCCAGCACAGGGACTGACAAAGCCAAGCTTTGGTGTGACAGGTTATAGCTGCAATTACTTCTCTGGTAGGGAATGTCAGGGGCCAGTAGAGAGCTAATCAAATAAACAGCACGTGCATTTCACAGCAATAACTGATTTGATTTACAGTCGTGTTTCAGGAAACTGAACTGAAAGGCTGAAATTATGGTGGCAGTCATTATTGACTTTGGCATTAACTTGCTGGGATGCAAAAAATCACTCTGTAGGAAGTAAATTAAAACCCATGAATGAAATTAATTTAATTTGTACTACCTGACCAGTAGACTTTATATTCCATCAAGATGTGATACAGTGTGTACTTAGAGGTCATTTTCCTCATGGTCATTTGAAGGAAGGGGAGCAGCAAGCAGAGACTGAAGAGCATTCATGTGAAATTAATTTGACCCACAGTGCTTTGGCTTTAAACAGTTACAGCCACAGGTCAGTTCCAGCTATAGGAACTTCTGCTGAGCCATGAAAATCCCAGGTATGGAAATGAGGAGTTTGAATAACAGCAGGTGTGATTCTGTCATGAAAGTGTTCATGGCTGAGCAGAGCCCAGTGCCAGGATCCTGTGCCTGGGGGCTGCAGCCCCTCCATCCCCAGGGGCTCCCCCAGGGTGGCTCAGCAGAGCTGACCCTTGGACAGGGTGTGTCAGAGGTCACTTCCACCCCTTTCTTTCTGGGATTTTAAAAGGAACTTGCCTTTTTAAAGGAAAACTAGCCACTTTATTCTAGGAGACAGACATCCATATGCTGGGGTGGGGATGAAATGTGATGTCAGATTTGCTGTTTCTCTTGGTGCATATTCTGCCTGTGTGTCTGCTACAGCAGACAGTGAGGCTTCTCATGAAAATCCAATACCATCAGCTTTGTGACAATTTCCCTTTTTCCTCCTCACTCCTTGCATGTCTCTCTGTCTCCTTTCAATACTCTGGCAGCTCTCCAGACTAGAAATTTGATGAAAGAGCAGGGATGTGTTATGAGCATTGGCAAGGTTTCTCATCTCTGCTTCCTTGCTCTCTGCTTGCTTACCTTCACACGAGCACTGTTAAACCATGATTGGGGTAACGAGGACGTGGTATCCTGTCAGAGAAAACAGATGCTATTCAAAGCTTCAAACCATAAGAGTAATGAACAAAGAGCAGTAATAACTGTGTCATCAGACATCTCTGAGCCTGTCACAGGAGGAAAACTCTGGATATAATTGTCAGTTGCCAGCACTGAAGTAAATGGAATTATTGGACATGTCCCTGGTTCCTCATTATAGGTTATGTCCTTTTATTTCTCAGGAATTAAAACATCCCTTGGAATCTGACATCTTCTCTGAAAGTTGACTGCTTAGTGCTGTCAGACCTAGTCAAAGCCAAGACAGGTTTGTAAAGCTCTTTTTGCCCTGGGATTTATGGAAGGTAGACATGAGTAAGTCAAGTGCACTTGCTCCTCAGGGCAAGTGTATCAAATTCTTTCAGGTCTTGGCCTCTTATCCTCTGTTTCTGACATCTTACCCTTGACAGTTTTCTCTGCCAGATATGAGTTTGAGAAATAACTCAGGTGTGCAGAGAAGCAGAAATGTGCTGCTCCTGCTTCCAGGGAGTGAGGCAGCTCTTGTGAGGCAGTTCCAGGCAGTGAAATACAAGAAAAAGCCCAGCTTTGCAGTGCTCTTCCCAAAAGAGAACAGAACTCATAGGCCACCCTCCCCTCTGAAAATCAGCTGGAGAGTGAGTTCCTCCAGATTAATCCTTCACCTCTGCAGATTCAGATTTCTTACAGAGCTTACTCAGATTTCTTTCTTATAGAATTTAAACCTGAGCTGTGTGGAATAACTACTCACCACTGCCAACACTGAAACACTTCACATAGGGGAACATTTTTAGTTGCAGCTCACTGCTGTCTGTGCAGGTGCAGGCAAATGGGTCTGCTGGACTTGTGGCTGTACAGGTGGGCAGATCCAGAGAGTGGTGAGGGGCTGAGAGAAGACCTGGGGGATGATTACTGGGTTTTGAAAAGCTGTAATTTCCTTCCTGAAGCTCAGAAGTGGATGCTGCCTTTCTTTAGCAGTGATGGATGTCACAGCTGTGCCAGAGACAGCCCTGGGTGATCAGAGCATGGGGAAAGTCTGTGCTAAGGAACTTTCCCTCAGGTGAGCTATTGACTGCTGAGCGGGGAGGGCTCCAGCACCCTGCCAGGCTGACACAGGCAGAGCAAGTCTTTGCTTCTTAGCACAATTTAAATAAAGCTTCAACATCATTTCAGCCCCTCTTTAGGTATCAGAGACACTGTCCAGCTGAAAATAAAAGCTGCCCATGCCTGAGCAGTGATCTCCCTCACATAAACTCCAACAGGGATGACTGACTGTCTCAGTGTTTGGGTGTTTTCTGCTCTCTCATTTGGCCTTTCTCATCCTCAAGAGGAGTTGTCCCTGCTGCAGCCATGCCATAGCAGAAGTATTAAAAGTCTCTTCTCTTCTGGGCTGTCCATTTGCACAAAGCTTCAGAGACTTTTTCTCCCTGGAATAGCAACATCTTTGTCACACATCATTCATTTGAGGAAGAGGAAGCGAAGCATAAAGGCTAAAAGGCATAAAAAAGTGAATTATGGGCAGGATTTCATTTAGTGATAAGACAGCTATTTGGATTTTGTTTTGTGGGCTTATTAAAAAATGTTCATGGTTAATTAATGCCAGTGACAACAAAAAATTGGTCCAAGCATCACCATGACAGAAATTACAGATGAGCTTTCTAAGAATATAGAGCTTCAATTTTATTAATAGAAGACAAGATTGATTTTTTGATAAATGACAGAGAAATTAGGATAGACTTAAAGACTAGTTGTACTCTCTAGGTATTATTCCTGTTAAAAGAGAACAAAAAAACCCGCAAATTACTCTTTTTTTCACATTTCTCGTGATCTTCTTTTCCCTTAAATACCCTTTTCCTCCAAACCTGGGCAGCTTTAACCTTTCTAATACACAATCTCAACAAGCCTTGTCCTCAAAAGTTACCAAGTGAAATGTCACATGATGTATCTGAGAAGATTTGGGGATTCAAAGCTTGCATGAGCTTTGGGAACCTTGGAGAAGAAGGAAAATCTCATCAAGAAGTAAACAACATATGTAAAACCAGAAAGTTTTATGGTTTAAAATTTATAATTTAAATATTATTATTATATTGTATAGTATTATATTGTATTATTATTATAACCAGTATGGTGATCTCTGTCCAGAAGTTTATGTGTAACTTTCTGACACCCCAGAAAAGGCAAGCTGGCTGAATATTATAAATTTAAAAGTTTAGTGTCATCTGTGCAAGTTTCTGTACATTTTCCCTTTAATAGGGACCATCCCTTTGGAAGTGTTGCTCATCTTCCCCAGATCTTCCATGCAATGTTGTACAGTATCAGGTTATAAGGTTAATATTTTGCTCTGGTACTCTGTTAAACCTAAAATTCACCTGAGTGAGACCTCCCCCCAGTGTGGCTTATAAAGAACCTATTTGCCCCTTTTCAGTGTGGCTGACACACAGTAGAGCCACCTGCACTAAAAATACAGGAAAGGCAATAATTATAACTGAGCAAAAGCAAATATCCTTGACAATCCTTTAAATCTGAGAAGTCTCATGAGGATAACAGAAGGCAATGAAATGAAAGGGTAGCTCAAAGCTGGAAGGGAATTTGGAAGATTCTGAAAATGTGTATAGGCAGGCTCAGAGCTGGGGTATAAATAGATTTGCTGTGCCTTTCTAGAAACCCAAGGGAAGGTGCAGCTATGCTTTCCCTTAGTGCCAACTCCAGAGTTTCTGCAAAGATGGAGAGATTTCTGTGTGACATTCCCAGGTAAAATATTGCAGAAATAAAGCAGGACTGTAGATTTCCAGGCTGGAACACACATGTGAGATCCTGAGGCCCTCATGAGCACACAAAGGCAGTATCCTCCACCTTGCTGGATGCCAGTCCTGCATCTCAAGGCATTATTGCTCCTTCAGAAAAATAGGGATTTTCCTTATCACACTGCTCCCCATCTCCCAAGCAGCTCTGTCTCAGAAAGCTCTGGAGAACTTGGCAGGAGAGAAACCTTTCCAGCTGATCCCTGTCTGAGGGACCTGCCCCAAAGGCAAATGCAGAGTTCATCTGTGCTGCAGAAATTGCTGTCCCCAAACTGCTGCAGTTTGACCCAAAACCCTTCTGGCCCTGGAGTCCCTGCTCTTGGCATGGTGGTGCTCTCCCTGTGCAGTCTCAGAGAGGCCTCAGATCAGTCCTGGCTTCCCACAGCAGAACTGGGGAGTCTGAATAAAAATTATCTGTTCCAGACTTGAAACCACAAAGGTTTTATTTCCTGAATAACAGGGCCCTTACGCAACACGGCAGAGGGCATTTTGTTACTGTGGAATCTAGAAGAGAGAGGGAAAAATACTATAGTCCAACTTCTCCTGAAAACGGAGCAAGGGGTAGAAAAAGCCAAGCAGAACATGTTGTCTTTCCTTTATGATCTTTACCAACAACTGTGGGATCACCAGTTTCATATTCACTGGCAAGAGGAAGCAATTAGCTAAAGCATCTCACACTGTTCTGTCACTGCCCCTTCCAGGCCTGAGACAGGAGTGACATTTATATCCAAAACCTGAAAGATTCACCTGATAGCAGTGTTAGTGTGTGCCAAAAACTATGAGATACAGAAAAATTGATTCAGGGATATTCTGCCAGGAACCCACTTATTCAGGGTTCAAAACCAGTTTAAAGTTTAGTCTCAGGCATAACTGTGGAAACCAAAATCATTATCAGTGATACATACTCAATACATACTCACAGGATTTTGCTTAACTGCAGTATGGTCATGGGCATTCAAAGAGGGGTTTTTGTTATTAAACAATTTTTATTTGTATGGCTTGAAGGGTGGTTTTTGTATGAAATTGAGTTCAGACAACAGGGTAACAGAGGGCCCAGGGACACATGCCCAGTTGTGCTGCCCAGTCACCCCTCCCATCATACCTGGATCCTTTATAAAAGGAAAGAGAGAGCATTTTTGTAGACATATTCTTTGCAATAAGGAATTAATTTTTCCAAACATGTATCCAGCACTTTAAAGAGTCATTTTGATTGCACCCAGGGAAGAGGCTCCAGACAGATCTGCTCTGCCCACTGCAATTAGGATCACAGTGTGACTGCTGGCCATGGAATGCAAAAATTTAATTTGTAAAGATGCAAAGGGTGTCAGTCAGACACTTCCTGGGTCACCGACCTGCTGCTTTGTGTTTATAAGCACTGAAGAAAACCATTGTGTATGCTATGGAGCCTCAGTGAACCCCAAGGAATAATTTAATGCATTATTAAAAATCCTCAAATTCAGAGGGAGAATATTAACTGTGTTTGGTGCTGAAGTTGAATATTTAATGAATAGAAGGAAGCAGAACAGTTTTGATAATAATGGAATTCCTTATCTCTTCGTTTCACATACTTCAAACTAATTTAAATAATTAGGTAAAGGTCACTGTCTCTGACCTTTGTTCCAGGTGGCAGCAGCATCTCATTTCAGCTGATTCTGTGTAAACTGACAGCAAGTTGTTGACTGAAACACATTTAAATTATTTCTTTAGTTTAATGGAAGTTCATCAATTAATTTGATTTTTAATGAAATAACTGAAATCAATTTGTCATCTATTTGTGCAATCTCAAATCTGTGTAATTAATATAACTCTACTTTTTTCTCCCTTAAGATAGTTGTTCTAACTGTAATGTGACCAGCACACCTGGGTTATCTCCTCTCTGAGGAATCAATTCCTGCTCTCACTGGCACACGAGGAGTTCTTGCCTGGAGGAGAATAGGAGAGGGGCACGGCTTGGGAGTGATTACTGCTCACCTTTACCCTGAGAAAACGACTGCACCCCGGGCTAGAACAGCTCGCTGAGAGAACTGGATATCTGGAAATCATCAGGGACAGCATCCTGCTCTGAGATCTGCCATGCTCCAGGAGCTGGGGCTGTGCAGAGCTGGGGGTGAGCCCTGGGGAGGATCCCAGCAGCTCTTCTGCTGCCCAGGGCACCATCCTCTGCTGCTCAGAGAGCTCTCAGAGGAGCAAAGGGCAGGGGCTGGCTGCTTTCCATCTCCAGGGAATGCTCTGCTCTGCTCTGGAAGGTCACTCATTAATAAGATCACTGCCACTGTGACACTGTTAACAGCCTTGGCTCTCGCTGGACTCATCAGGTTTTCTCCTGCCCATTACTTGATTCAGTGCAAGAGTCATTTCTGGTACTTGCAGAGCACCTTGAACCCCCCCAGGTGCCCCCTGAGTGCCCAGCAAGGGGACAGTCCCCTCAGTGTGGGCTGCACAGCCAGAGGCAGAGAGCAGCTGGGCCCAGGGAAAGGACAAGGAAGCACCAAGTGCCAGCAGCAGCCTGGCTGTGCTTTCCCATTTATCTCTGGTGCAGGAAAGGGTCAGGTCTGAGGAATAATTTTTTGGGTGGAAGAAGCTCAGGAGATGGCAGAACTGGGTGTTTGAGTGATGAAGGAAATGTCACATAGCAGGGAAGCACAGCATTTCCCAAACTTGTTATGTCTGGTAAGGAACAGAAGGAAGCAGTGAGAGATTCCCTGCAGGCCCATTCCTCGGGTGCTGAAAGATGATCAAATACACATTTCTGCCCCACCTCCTGCTGACACTTCTGTGTTTGTTATGAAGGCCTCTCAGAACTGAGGAAATTATTGCCTGCTCAAAACCCCAAAGCACACACAGAAGGGTCTGTGGGCAGCCCCCCTAAACACCTGGAATATCTGAGGATTTGTGAATCTCTACCTGCCAACCCTCTGACACAAGGTGCATCCCAGGCCACGGGCTATGGGTTAGGCATGTGTAAATCAAGAGGCATTCCTGCCAGTTGAACTGGAATCTCAATTTTTAATATCACTGTTCATTTTGCAATACCTTTTCTTTGCATACTGAAAAACACCTCGGGAGGGATTTCTGCTGCTCTGTTCTGTCTGGCAGGATGCTGGTGCCATCTACTGCTCTGCTCACCACTACTGTGTCTGAATTCTGAGACGTTTGCCTGGAGGCTCCTCTCCCCTGCTAAACCTCATGGGGCAGAAACACTATCCTGGCAAGGAGAGCCTTAGTAGCTGAGAAAAATTCAGCAAAATTTAGCTCCTCCGAATTTTTCTAACAAGCAGTTTTTAAGTTTATTGGAGAAAAAAAATATCCCCAGTAAATTAAATGTCTTACTGACTGATATGTAGGGGTATGGACATGGCTGGGACCCTACAGTCACTACTGTACTCCCAAAACCACCACATCACAGAATCACAGAGCTGCTGAGGTTGGAAAAGCCTTCTAAGGTCATTAAGTCCAACCATTACCCCAGCACTTCCAGGGCCACCACCACACCATGTCCCCAAGCTCCACATCCACACACCTTTTAAATCTCTCCAGGGGCAGTGACTCAGCCTCTGACCTGAGCAGCCTTTCCCAATGCTTCACAACCCTTTCAGTGAAGACATTTTCCCCCGTATCCAACCTAAACCTCCCTTGCCATAACTTGAGGCTGTTTCCTCTCATCCTGTCACTTGTAATCTGTGAGAAGAGCCCAATCCCCACCTGGCTACAGCCTCCTGTTGGGGAGTTTTAGAGGGTGAGAAAGTTCCCCCTGAGCCTCCTTTTCTCCAGGCTAGACCCCCTCATCTCCCCCAGTCCCTCCTCATCACCTTTGTGCTCTGCTGCCCCAGCCCTCAGTGCCACGCTGTGTCAGCCCCAGCAGCTGGGCAGGATCAGTGTCTGTGCAAACAGAACAGTCTGGGCTTGGTCCTGTCCAGCCGTGTCTTGGTCATGCTCATTGCCACAGGCCACAGAGAACCCTGTTGGGAGTAGTCAAGCTAAAAGCAGCTGGTTCCCAGTAAAAGTCCTGGAGCTGTAATGCCACCCTGCCCTCCCTGTCCAGAGAGTTCAAGCCACCTCTGAGAGCTCTGCTGAGGGAATGATCCTTGATTGTCTGATTAAGGGAATTCTGTGCTGCTGTAGAAAGGTGCCAGTGTCTCACCATATTTTTGGGCTGTTCCATTAGCTCTGTAATTTTTGCAGGGAGTATTTTTAGCCCATTGCTGTGTATTTTTAGCCATGCTTCCTTTTGCAAGTGACACTCAGTACGATAGCTGTCATTACAGAACACTCCTGTCTGGCTTTCAGCTAATCATGCCCTGTCCCCTCTAACATCAGCATTTAATGTCTCACATTGATACCTGGGGATAAAAATAACTCCCCCTCCCACCTGCAATGTGAAAGCTGCTTAGTGCAGGAGCAGCAGCACGTTCAGCTTTTGCAGTCAGCAGATCTAATGTCACATTGTCAGGTCTGTCACCAGTGCTTCCCTCATCCTGCAGGCTGCTCCCCAGTGATGCTCAGGAGATTGGCTACACTGGCCACCCTACAGGCTGCTGACTTTGATGGATGGTTTAGTCTTGTAGCTCTTTACAAGAGTCCAAAACAAAACATGGAAACAAAAGATATCTATATATATAGCTATATATTTTAAAGGTACTTCATTACCTAGCTTCTATTGATAGGGTCTGTGTTTACATGGCAGAAAGCAGAGTTTATGTGTAACCTTTGTACTACAACTAGTAGAAAAATAAAAGAAGTGCAGTATCACATGAAAGTATTAGTGACAGTGGAAGAAATGTTTTTTGTCATTAAGCCTAAGCTAAACATATTTTTCCTTTTGTCTAGTCCATGCCAGGGGTACCTTGGATGCATTTGCAGTCGGACAGACTTCCAGGAGATAACACAGGAAAGGATTTACACAATACTGGAAAATTCAGAAGCATTTGTAGTTGTAAAACTTCTTTACCACTGAACTTTTCTTCCTTATGCTTTCATAAAGTGAGACAAAGGCTGGGCCTCAGTGGAGCTGACAGCCCACCCTGGGACTGGGTGATGTCTCCTTCCTTGCTGAAGAGAGATTGGATTCATTCCTCTAAAGCAAAGTCAACTGCAAGAGATCTCCATAACCTGTAATTTGGTCTGACTGCACCACTTGCTGTTATAGTGAGTGTTCAAACACGTCATCAGTTTTTGCTAGAGAAGGGCTTTATTTGTTTTTGACAGAAAACAACTGTTCTGTGAGAACAGTCATTTGTGCTTTTTCACAAAACTTAGGAAACAAGAATGTGAACAGATTACCAGCACAGATCAGTGCCTCTGCCAGCACATGAACCTTCAGCTGTTTGCTTGTCAGGCTCCTCAGGAGCCAGAGCAGTCTCCAGGCATGGTGCCTCTGCACAGGCAGCCTTGGAGAAGAAAAAAAGGCAATTAACCCTCTGGTCTGAAGCAGGGAATTGAAGGAGATGTGCAGAATGCTGGAAAAAAGGCAAGTCAGAATGTAACCAAACACAGCAGTGCAGTGCAGAGCAGCAAGTGCTCCTTCCACCTCCTCAGGCACCCCCAGCACACAGGCAGTGACTCCTCTGCCACACTGCATTTCTGTGGCTGTCTCCAGCCTGCTTGAGCTACAGCATCACAGCCTCAGTAGTAAAAAAGCCTTTATTCTGATTCTTTGTAGATTAAATACTCTGCTGTGTTTCATGTTTCCTTGTTTTCTAGACCATCTGAGCACCCATCACAATCTGCATTTTTACAGAAAGATCAATAATCCTTCGTGCTGCAGTAGTTCTGTTTGCTTTTCTTATTTCTCTTCACACAAAGCAAAAATCCTGAGTTTCCATTTCATTTTGATCTTCAGAACCTGAAGGAAAACCAACCAAGCCCATTAATTCTTTTATCTCCAGCAATCTTACCTGTTCAGAGGTTCCCTTGCTTTTCCTTCCTTTCCTTATTAGCCTCTGCCTTCCTCAGATTGATTCCTGCACAGTTGTCTGTAGTCATGGGTAAAGCATCGTTCCTATTGCTCCAGGGGTTTTGTATTTGAAACTAGATGTGTGAATTTGTGATTATTTCCCCCTAGATTTCAGTTGTTCCCATCTAACTTTATTTTATCTTTCATAACTCTGCATTATCTATTTATTGCTGGTTATAATTTGTTGGTAGTAGCTGTTTGTCACTGGCCATAAATTATTTTGCTGGTGTTCCAGTGATGCTGAGAACACATGTAGGATCAATACAGCTGCTGGGCAGTTGCTGAAAAGGCTCTCTGTTCCTGTTGTGATTAATTAAGCATTGAAAACTTTTAGAACTAAGTCTGATTTACAAACTTGAGAATTTATAGTTGCTTTAACATAACCTGAAGGGGAACCTCAAAGGAATTTTGTAGAGCTGCTCAGAAAGGCCTAAGGAAACTCTCTCTAGACTTCCCACTCTAAAGAAGAATTGGGATAGCACAGGCTCAAGTGGAAAAGGGCCAGACCAGGTAATTTAAACTGCAGTTCAAGTGAGGGCAAAAGAGAGTTTTCAGACTTTCAGCTAACTCTGAGTACTTTCTGGTTTATGCTAGTGCACCTGGACCCAAGTCCTGAGTATTTTGGCACCTAAACTGGCATCTGGTGAGTTGATTTTGTAATTTATTTTCAGATGGAAACTTTTCTTTGTCTTCATATGGGCTAAAAGTAAGTATAAGCATGCTGGACCATGGTCTAGAGAGCAAGTAGTCTGCCTGACACCTGTCAGTGTCTAACACTGAAAATAACAATTAGAGAAACTATTTTAGAATGGCTTTGTTTTCCACTGGTGCTTAGTGTTGCACACATCACGTGTGTAGCATACAAAGATGAGTAAAGTAAAGGCAAGACACACGTTTTACAGCCAGCAGTTTGTAAATACCTGATTTACTGAAGGAATTCAGCAAGAATCCCGAAGAGGGCACTGTTGGCTTCCTTAAGGCTTCAAGTTGCAAAGCTCATTCTATTCAATTCTATTCGTTCCAAGTCTGCCCTTGCAAGAAGACCCCGTTACATCTGCCCAGGTAACTAAAGGTGGTGCTGGGATGCCCAACAGCATTTACACGTGGCTGTAACAATTAATAAAAGTGGTCCTAGTTAAGTCACTTCTAGTCAGTGATAAACTTACCTACCCCCTAAACTCTGAGCTGTTCTGTTCCCAAACTCTGCAAGCAGGAGCCCAGCCAATGCTCTGCCTGTTAGAAATCCCTAAAGCAGGGGGTCATGTAAACCCTTGGTCCCAGTTTCAGGAGCTTTTTCACAGCAAGTTTTGTGCTACAAAACTCAGGGGTGGATGTTGATGGTCACAAGTTACTGAGGCCCCAGGAGCTCCCCCTTGACCTCGGAGTGCTGCCCACAGCTGCCCCAAACACAGGGGTTTCCACACTTGGTATTCCTAATTAAATTCTTCCTTGTGTGTAAAGGAATCAACAGCCAGATACCAAACACAAAGCCGAACTCTTCTTCTCACAGGAAGTTTGTAAGCAAAGATGAAGTTTGGTCTCAGATTAATCACTGAAACACAGGATGAACACACAAGAAAACTCTAAGAATATGAATTGAATTCAAAGGCTTGGCTGGATATGTGTCCCAGGAGATGCCTGTGTGTAGGAGGAAAGGTCAGGAGAAGCCTTTGCAAAAGATCCAGATCAAAGAGCTCTCCCTTGCTGACAAATCTGGTTGCATAAAGGACAGCCCCTCTCTCCGAAGTTCAGGCTTCTGAAGTTATCTTTAGATCTGTGAAATCAAAGGCAGTTTATTGATCATATGCCTTTAGATCACAGTGACTTCCAGGTCATCACCATAATTTTGAGCAGGTAGAAGTGAATGGGAGAATTTCCTTAGGTTTGCAGGGGGATGGGTTGTGCATCTGTCTGGGTAGGGCAGTCAGTGCCATAGCTGATGCCTTTTTGGGACTACCTAAAAACAGAGGCTAGACAAAACTAAGGGAATAAAAAGTGATTATACTTATTGAAGGGCCTTCAGCTACATTTCAGGCAGATGAAGGCTCTCCAGGGGCTACATCCAAAATGAACAATGGGTCATGGGGCTCTCATACATTTATAAGTTTGATTTATTTGCATATTAGGAGTTAATCTTCCAATTACAACTTCAGGTAATGAAGTAATTTACCCCAAGTTTGTTCACCACCAACTCACTTTTGTTTGCATTTCTTGGGGCCTGAGGCAGTGAGGGGTCCTTGATTCCCAGGCCTGAAGAGGAATTGTTTTGTCTGACCAAAATGGGAGAACAGTAGCTGACACTGTATATGGAGTTTAGAGTTACACACCAAAGAATTGCAGGATTACAAATATATGAAAAATATAAAAGCTAAAATCATGAAGCATCATAGACAGAACCCTGCTGAAATGTTCCTGTAATGAGCTGGCCAAGCCACAGACCTTTCTTTTGCAAACATTACCTTAGAAGGGTGATTTACTGGAGGCTGTACCTTTATCTTCAGATAAAAACCCCAACACCTGTTGGAGATTACAAAGAGTGCCAGATTTCAGCTATTCCAAAAGCTGTGACTTTCCTGCTGCTGGTGTTTCCTTTGCCAGCCTGCCCGTGGTGGGACTGACAGAAACACCCTCAGCACCCCAGGCACCCCCAGGTTCAGGGTCCTGCCATCCCTCTGAGGATGCCACAGCAGGAGCTCCCCATGCAGCACCTGCAGCTCCCCACACACAGCCAAGGGCTCCTTCCCAGGGCCACTCACACATACCAGAGCTTCTTCCACATGGCAGCATCTCCTCATGCAGGTTAAATGTTCTACTTTTCTTCTGTTTGTTGTTTTTCCGCCTATTTAAGAGGAAGGAAGAGAAATGGTAAAAACAATTCAGTGCTCACAAGACCCTCACCCGTCCCTCTCTTGCCCTCTGATGGTGCTGTATGAATCTGTGAGTGCTAAAGGACATTCATGTGTGACTTGATCCATGATTTTTGCCTGTATATACACTTTCAGCTTTGCAGGGCACCTTGTCCAGAGGAAACTTCATGTAAATATTTGTCCTTCCACTATACCTTTGCTCCCGGGAGATAGATTACTTTTGCTCACCTTCCCTTCAGAAGTGAGCAATTTCTGCTCCTGCATTTTAAAAACATGCAGAAAGAAAACAAAATAAATGATATCTTTGCCTAGGACATGAATAATATGCTCGCAGCCTAATTTAGACAGGAAAGCAGTGAAGTGTGTGAAGAAATGACTCGTAAGAGAAAAGTGGAGGACACAAGGAGTTTTGAAAGCTAGAGAGCAGCAGTGTTCCAGGGAGAGAAAACCAGCAGGAAAGAGGAACATTACAGAGGGCAGTGTTAAATGGAAACCTGGCGGGGTCACAGAATCAAGTGAGCATCTGAGATTAACAACAGGCGAAGAATTAATGAGCCAGCAGAGCTGTCCTGGGTGAGCAGCAGCAGTGCCTTGTGCCTCATGCACTGCCTCTTGTGCTCTCCTGCTCACCACACCTCACCTCCCATCGATGCAGAATCAATTTGCAAATCTATATTAAATCCAGGGAGAGAGCACTTCATGGGCAATGTGTTAGGTCATTCTGGCATTAAAGCCATAAAAGCCAAATTTCACCGTCCTGAAGTCTGATGGTTCCCAGATAGGATCTTGGGATCCATTCAACCCAAGCAAAAATCTAAAGAAATAGCTGATATCTGTCAAGATGAGTATTTGGCATATTTGCATCCTCCTGTCCTGTGGCTCTTTGGTCACTGTTACTGTTTGCAGAGGACAAAGGAAGGCCTGAAGCCATTTCAGCCTGCTGTGATATTCTATAGGGATCAGTTTGAGAAACTGCAGATTTGCTGGACTGAAAAACAGAATTACAGCTGTACTCATCACATGGGGTGTTTTAGATTTGAACATTTTTATATCACAAAAAAGTTAAATACAATTTAAATCAAATATTTCTTTAAAAAATAAATTGAATATGCCTGACACAATGAACCTGAACACTTAAATGTATCCAGCTTTAAAAATAAAAAAAAATACTAAAACCAACTGTGGGCTTGCTTACATGGGGATAACTGATATACAGGTTGCTATGATGCCTTGGTTACTGGTAAAATGTGTGCAGACTGATTACAGTGTCTTGTGTGAGCTTCAGTGGGAAAGTTTATCCATGCTGATTTAACACAGTCCATCCCTTGCATTTCTCCCTCCCCAGTGCTTCTTTTTGTGCTACATTCCCCTTTGCATTAGAACTTTTCAAGAAAAATTTTCCAGGCTTTTTATATTATTTTGCTCTATCTTCTTCCTGCTCTTAAAAAACCTGGCAATTCTGGCTTGTAAAGAATGTAATTCGAAGTTGATGCAACCGGGGTTCAACCCAGGCACCACAGGGTGGATCTAAAAGAGATGCAGAGGTAAAAGGTATCTCTGAAACAGAGAGAGACAAACACTTTTATTCCAGGAGCTCTCTCAGCAGGCACAGGTTGTGACAGTTCTCTGTATCTATAATCAAGGGCTCATTCATGTTGCTTTCTAAATCTACCATACATTCCTAGTGACTTGAGTAGGATAAATATCAAGACCTTCTTGTATAATCGTGCTATTTAAACAAACAAACAAACAAACAAAAAAAAGAGAATTCTGTTGTAGACTGCTGTCAACAACACACCAGAAAATAGCTCATAGTGCTAAAAATAGCACCCCCAATTCAATTTCTGAAAATTCATGGTTTAAGAGTGATTTGAGTTGAGTTTTCTGTAGATCTGTACCTTCCTCTGCTTCTACAATACAGGAAGAAGGAACACACTTCAAACCAACCCTCTGCTCCACACCAGCTGCTCCCCAGTCCTTTCCCTCCTGCCTCTCTCCCCAGCTCAGGTCAGAGATGTTCTGTAACTCATACTCTGAAGTCATGGAAACTTTTAACCAAAGGCAGGCAATTCCAGACTGCTGCCAACAACAGAATAATTTACTAAGAATTATCAAAGTTATCACCAAAGCCTGCTTGATCAAAGCCTCTATTGAGAAGTGCCCTTTGGAGGGAACGAAAACACAGATCAGAAAGAGGTTTCAAAGCAGATATTTGCATATTATTTGTTCTGCTGTTACACAATACCTCTTGCAGTCTCACCCTCTGGGACTGGGAGATGAGTGGATTCCTCTGTTCATGGGCTACTGGAAACCCAGCAGAGCCATGGTGATAATCTGCTCTGATCTGTGGCACAGCTCAGCACAGGAGCCTTCCCCTGCTCCTGTTTTAGCTCTCACCTCCTCTCTGAGATGGATCAATTTAATTTCCATGTGTGGGTCCAGCTTGTTTGGTGGTGTCATAACTCCAGGCTGCTTATTGGGGGAAGTTAAACAGGAGTGCAGCCTCAAGAGATGAAACAATAGACTTCAAGGAGCTAAGATGTTGTTTCCAACCTTAGAAAACCTCCCAAATTAATCGCCCTTCACATTTGCTCTTGTTAAAGGTTAGAATAATCCATTCCCTTCCATTGCTGTAACCTAGCACACTGTTATCACTCCTAAAGCCTTATTAAATTTCAAAATATGATTAAGTGGATTCTTGAGGGAAGCTGGTGTGGGGGGAACTGGGGTGGTTTTTTTTCCTCCTGAAAGGTTAAAATATTCATTTGGGTATCAAGCACACAGCTTATAAGAATTCCTCTATTTTATGGTGGTATGTGATACCCAGAGGCATTGCATATAAAGAAAACCTATTGATCTCTAGGTTTTAATAAACACTAAACTACTGCACTTGTGAAAAGAGTGGTTTTTTAATCAGGAATGATTCCATTATGATGAGAGAAGTATCACAGTGTTTCAACCTGCCTTTTTCCCAAACTGCTGCCATCACACACAGTGATGTGTTGAGTCAGCTGCAGGGAGCTGTGAAGGGGACAGCAGTTCCTTCTCATTAGGGATGGCAACCATATGAAATGGGATTTTACTCTGGATCCAAAGAAGAGCAGAAAAGGTCAACATTTCTGAAGGAATACTCATGCATTTGTATATTTTTCTCTAGCAAAAAAAAAGGAAGTGTTGTACTTCTTGGCTTTGTTTTGAATTTTTTGATTTTATTTTTAAAGGAAACCCAGGATAAAAGGCCCAGCTGTGGTGAGAGTGATGAGAGCAGTGGGTGGGACAAGGTGCTGGCACCTGGCACGGAGTGCTGTGGGAACAATCAGGGAATGCTCACCTTGCTTCACCAGCTGATGTGAGAGCAGAAAGCTGCTCACTACACCTGGTTCCTAAATTCCTACAAGCTTTTTGCCCCTTTTTTTTGTACTAAAGCAGTGTTTAGATGATATGGGTACTCTGAGAATGTGATATCTGTAGAATCCAAGGCTAAAACCTTTGATTGATGTTGATGTTGTTGGGTGGCTCTTTGAACTGCTTTAAAAATCTGAGTGGGGGCTATTGAGATGGGGAAAAAAGGAGAATCTGTTCAACCAGCACCTCTGCTACATTCACGAGCTGCAGGCAGCTCCCAGATAATCATTTTGTGTCGGGGACACCAGATGAAAGGACAAGATCAGGAACATTGCTTAGGATAGCCAATGCCTTCCTTAATAGCCAGCTGGCCTCCTTCCAAGGAAACTCAGGCAGCTGCTTCCTCTCAAGGCCAATTTAATGCTCAGAACAAACTTGGATTTGGAGTATTCTCAGAACAAGGGTAATGTGAGAGGACTGAGGGCATCACCAGCACCATTTCCACTCTGAGGATCACCTGCATGCTGCTCACAGCACAGGTGCATTTGGGGGCACAGGGGACAGGCTGTGTGGCCTCTCTAAGATTCCCTCTAAGATGTTTGTGCAGGAAAACCCTACACTGTGGTATAAGGGAAACAAAAGGGAGAAGAGAAAGCAGTTCCTGTCATCTCTGCTGTTCGAGTGCTGCCCTGGTGCTTCAGCTAAATCTCTCTTTTGGAAAACACTTGACTTCAAAGTGACATATAAGGCAAAATTTCAACAATTAAATATTACATATATAATATTATTATTATTCATGATTAAATAAACATTACATAAAAGTACATAACTTCTGTTTCCAGTACCCTATCTGTTCTTGCTGATAAGCATGTCTGTGTGCTGCCTTTCCACCAAGCCACATATTTCATTTCTTAAAATCTTCAGAGTTTGGGGCTATTCTGTTACTTACTAAGTTATTTATTTTGATGTAGATTATGCATCTTCAGAGGGTGTCTTTCATCACTGCTTCAGAACTTGTTTGACACTTTTCTTCTGGCATATCTGTCTCCTGAATAAGACATCTGTGACACAGGCTGCTATAAATCATGGATGGAAAAAACAGCATCAGGGACAATTTCTCTAAGGGCAGTAACACTGAAACCCTCTATGTGCAGGTTTTGGATAAAGATGTATTTTTAAATGGTAAAATTGTATTACTTCAAAAATGCAATGAGATCACTTGATGGGAATTCAGTCAACATTTATTCCATATCATTAGTCCCTGAGCATTTTATAAATGCATAATGGTTTAGGACATCCATGTGCTCATGAGCCAAAAGCTGTGCTGAATTAGAAATCAAAAAAGCTCTATCTGGTATATCATTATTAATCTCTAATTCCCCATATGCAAGGTGTAACAGATAAAAAATCCTGTGTCCTGAAATTGTATTTGACAAGCAGAAGAAAAATGCATGTCAGCAGTGGTAAAGAGAAAGAGAGGCTGAAGGGTCTTGCACATGAAGCACGTGAAAAATATTTTAACAGAGTAGATGTGCATGAAAAGTCCTATTACACCACTATTGGAGACAGAGGCCTCTACATTTCACAGACTTAATGAAGTGATTTGGATGTCAAAAAAGAAGTGACATTTAATGTCCACTTTGCATAAGTGTTAACAACTGTACAAGATTCAAAAAATGGGAAGCGTGGTTTATTTATTTCATCTGGCACAGTATGTTATAGTGCAGTAATTTGCACAGTAAACTGTACTCCAAGCATATCAAATTTATCATCTTGTCACCAGGATGTTACTGTCCACCAATCTGAGACCCAAAAGGCATAATCAGAGCTGTATCCAAGGAGAGAAGATTCAAAATTTTTTAGTCAATACCTGTCAAGTAAATAGGGTTTGAGAAGTGGGACTCTGTCATTTAATCCACTCTTCAAAGTATAAACACAGCTAATAGAACAGAAGACACTCTGCAGAGAGCTTCACAGGGCTCCCCTTCCTTTTAGGAACAGCTCTGGAAAGGGCTGAAGGGTGCTGGTTGTGCAGCTATCAGTGTAACCCCTGTGGAGGAGAACAAGCTTTAAATTCAAGCTGGATTTGGGAAAATTAGCACAAATGAACATACAAATCACTGCTTGGACAACTCTGGAAAGGAGAGGATGTGTGTGCAGATGTTCTTGCCCTCCTCCCGTGTCTGCCATTTCACTCCTGTGGTGGTGCTGACCCTGGATGCTGCACCAAGCCCCAGGCAGGACCCTCCTGATGTGCTTCCTCTTTGGGAATGTGAGGATCTCACCTTGAAACCAGCCTTGAAGCCCCTCAGAGTTACAAATGTGACAGTCAGTGTAATGGCAAACTTCCCATGGAGTGATTTCCTGGGCTGCCCTGCCATTTTTTTTGTCTCTGTAATTAGTCTTGGGTTTAGCTGCTGTAGCTCAAACAGCAATTGTCCTTTACAAGATTACACTGAAAAATGATTTAACACTGTATTACACTGAGCAAAGGGTGATACTAAATACAGGCAAGTATGCAAACATTTCAGTAGGCAGGTAATCACTGTAGCCAGAAGAGTATATTTGCTAGAAGTTCTGCAAATATTTAGCATTTAAAGGTTGCTGCTGTTATTTCACAGCCCTATAATGTCTTACCAAATTATACTCTCCTAGCCTGAAAACTAATTTTTTCTTCAACAGAAGTCATGGATGCAAAAATTTAGTCAGCTTGGAAAGCTGGGTCCTCTGCAGGTATGTGTGGCCTTTTCTGTAAGGGAGCACTTCAAAGCACTTCATGAATGATGCAGGGTAATGGAGCCCAAGCTGAAAAGGACTTCAGAAGTTGTAGAAAACTCTGTCAATACAAATCCTCCACACTGCAGGATTTATATCATGACTTTTTCTAAGGAAACTAATTCTAACCATTGAAACATCACCTCTTCTAATACATAATCTTATACTTTTGTGTGACAAAGAAAGAAAAAATATTATTTTCCTCACTGTTTTGGTTTCTGACTGCTTATAATGACCAATTCCTACTTACATCTGCAATAACACCAGTGTGCCTTCTCATACAGAGAATCAGACATGCAGAATTCTGATTCAGCATGGTAGAAAGAAAACTGATTATTTAATTCAAATGTATAAGTAAGCCTTGGAGTTCCTAGCCCTACATCCCCAAATCCTTTTCAAAACAAGGAGATAAATCTGTTGAGACAGATCCCCTGTGTTGAAATTCCCTGCAGCCACATCTTCCCTGAAATGTTAACAATTTCAAACCCATTTGTCTCAAATAGAGTTTGACTCTCCTAGAAAGTCCTTGTAATACTTAAACTGAAAGTACATCAATTACTTGTCCCATTAGTTTTCATTTTTTTTTTTCTTTTTAGTGTTGATTTTTGACAATGCAGGCTCCTCAGCTGCCTTCAGTAAAACACCTGAAGAGTTGTCAGCTGGAGGCATCACTAGGCTTTCTCAGGTTTAATTTCATTATAATGACCAAAGGCAATCTCCACCCAGAAGTTCTACGGGGATGGAGTTTTAAGGAGGGAGTTTTAGCTGAGCTGCAGTGGAGCAAACCAGGAGTAGCAAACCAGGAGTAGCTCCATTAGTGTTAATGTACCTGCATCAATTGGGAACTGATGTAAGGAGAAAAGAAACATGTGGGTTATCTCTCTACCACTGCCCTTTAATTTGTAATGCCAGAATTATCAACAAGTTCTTCTAAACATTTGTTTTCCACTTAAGATTAATGCTAAGTAATAGGGTTCAAGAGAACAGATTTTTATCCTGTAAGGCCCTGCGTGCTATTGGAATATTTTTCTGTACTCTAGAGGAGGCAGAGTGGATGATCAGAAAGGGCACCAGATTTGGGAACTACGTTAATGAGGCTGACATTAGTCTCTTGCACAGCAGAAAGGTCATTTCTGTTCCCTGCCCCAGCCTTCTCCTCCAGGCTGTCATAAGAATGCTCCTTGGCTTCCTTCAGTCCAGCATCTGTCCCTTTTATTCTGAATATCTCTCTCCCCTTGTCCTTGTCATGGTTTAAGCCATACAAAGGATAGTTTCCAAAATAATTTGAGAATCAAGAACAGCAAGATATTTGGGGGTTTTAAAAACCATTAAAATTAGATTCAATTGGAATGCCTTTTGGTTTTCTGAGGTATTAGAAGTTACTGGTATGGGGTTCAGGGAATCTAAGTAGTTTAGAAGATAAAAATTTGCATTTAAAAATAATGACAGCTAAGATTCTCAGGGGAGCTGAGAATCTTTAAAGGAAAGTACTTTGAAGCATAAGAAATGTTACAAGAACTGAGAATTTGAAAACTACACCATGTTTTTCTGAGAGACTGTGCAAAGTTGTTTTTCTTTTCTAAAGATATTTGTGTCTTACTCTCAGAGGCTAAACTGTGCTTTAGATTAACACCTGAGTGTTCCTAAACAGGTGGTTGCAAATGCAGAGTCCTCTTCTACCTGCCCCCACATCCCACAGCTTCTCAGGAGGCTGCATTTACCTGGAGGCCACCCCGTCCAGCAGCACAGAGACATTAAACAGAGGCAGCCAGAGACAAGGGCATGGACAAGGGCTTGGAGTGACAGAAAATAAAATGGCTTCAGACTGACAGAAGGCAGGGTTAGATTAGATATTGGGAAGAAATTCTTCCCTGTGAGGGTGGGCAGGCCCTGGCACAGGGTGACCAGAGGAACTGCCCCATCTCTGGAAGCATTCATGGCCAGTTGATGGAGCTTGGAGCAACCTTACCTGGGGAAAGTTTCCCCTGCCCAGGGCAGGGGCTTGGATCTAAATGATCTCCAAGGTCCCTTCCCTTCACATATTATTCTATGATTTAAGAAATCAGCCTAAGGGCTAACTGGAACCTTAGCAACCAGCGGCTGCTCATGCTGATAATTTCCAAGAAAGGTTTTTTGTGCTCCCAAAGCTCTCTTCCCACTGAGAAGTCTGCTGGGCTTTTATTCTGTGTTGTTTTCCAGGTGTCCTTTACAAGACTCTGAAGTCTTTAGCTGCAGGTCAGCAGTGTCATTGACTCATCACTCTCCTTCACATCCCTTCCATGGGCACATGTATGCCTGTGGATGCCCAGCATCAACAGCAGTTCATATTAAAGACAGGAAAATATTCCTTGAAAAGGGACCAACCTCTGGTCATTTGGATAAGGTCTGTACTTTTCAATAACATTAAGGATTTGGACAAAAAGTCAGTGCTGAATAGATGGCCACAGAAGCTGTTGCATGCTGAGACAAAATAACTTCCCATACTGTTCTATTTGAAATGTGAGTTGGATTTCTTCTGTAAGTAACAAAAATAAGCATTGTAACTATTCTTATGTGTAGGGAAAGAAGGAAGCAATGTGGTTACTGAGCAAAGTGGACTTCAGCAGCACCAGGTAGATTAAATGCTAAAATACTTCTTTGCATCCTAAATTACCATGTAGGTAAATAATAAATCCAGAAAGGTTAATGCAATTTCACATCCAATAGTGGCAGATGGAATCAAAGGTTTTGATGAGGCATCAGAATTCCAGCTGTGCCAAGAGGGGTTAAGGACGGTGTTAAATTTGATTCCTTTTTTAAAAAACTGAGGGAATTTGAAGGCTGAGAGACCTGGTTATTCTTTAGGATGTAAGGAAACCAAACGTTGCAGAGCAGCAGTTGAAGACATTAATTTGGGTTTGTGCAATTCTTGCAAAATCAAGGAGATTCCTCAGTCTCCCTCCTCCATGCAGAGGGATCTGTGGATGTGTTACGTGCAAAATCCATCAGTTTAATAGGATGGGCTTTTAGTAAAACAATGTGGTGACCTGAAGAGAGGAAAGCTCCTGGGAAGCAGCAAAGTGCTGAGCAGCCTCACTCACAGTTTTCTGTTTGGCCATCCCACAGGAAGCTCTCAGCACTTTTTATCTGAATCTCTGCTGTGAATCCCTGAAGACTTCATCAGAAGGAAAAAAAGAAAAAAAAGTTCTGCTGCTTGTCACATTCATTTTTTTTTCCTGAGAGTCTCTGAGGGATAGTGTCTTTGCAAAGACAAAAGTAGAACTCCTCCTTTGTCAAAAAAATAGTCCAGAAAGTTAATACCTTTATCTCCACACACAGAGTATTAGATATCTCTAAGAGCTTTTTTTAAATTTATTTTTGAATGGAGCTGTACATTTCCAAAGACTGGCTCCTTTTGTGTGTGCAAAGTGCTCTTTCTCTGCTGGTGGAATTTACCATGCATAACCTTTCTTTCACATAATAAACTCCCCCAGGAGAACAGGTCTCTGCTTTTGGAACCTTCAGCTCCACCAGCCAATTGAAGGGTCACCCTGTTCTTAAGGGACAGGTTTCTTGGTCTGTTCAGCTGTCCCTGTGTGACAAAAGAAGAAAGGACTGAGCAGGCAGGTTCAACAGCTTGAACTGTAATGTCAGAGAACACACCACCTTGTCCATGGGAAAACCCTAGCAGCATAAACTGTGCAGATTTAAAAAAAAATAAATAAAAAGGTATTGCTCTAAATTATTAGGGTGAAATAAATTAGCGATTTTCTGCAGCCAGCTGTGTTATTTCAATGACTGGGTTAGAGGAAAGGTCTTCACCCAGGTCGTGAGACACTGCACATAAGAACCGTGTCTAAATGTGGATTTCAACTTTGCAAAATGTATTTCCCCTTTTTAAATAGATCACTAAAATCTGACATTAAACAACTCTGGCACATTAAGGGCTTGCTACTACTTAGAGGTAGAAGACCCAAGGGTCAAGTTATTCTACACATGTTGCAGTCTACAGAGATTTCCCTCTGGGTTTTCAGCAGGGACAGCTTCACTTGTGAGTTCAGAATAAGAGGGTGGCTCAGTGACAAGGATGTAGAGAACATCTCCCAAATACAGAAAAGACCCAAATACAACTGCTCCAAACCACCATAATGAGGTGTCTGGCAGAGCCAGACTGGAGGTTGATCCTGAGCAGGTCCATCATGACTCTCAGCAGGAGCACAGTGCTCTGCTCAGAGAACTGCCTCACCTCCAGCAACCTCAGACCCTGCTGGCCCGAGGGAAGAAAGGGCTCAGATCACTCCCTGCAGAAATGTCCCCAGAGAAATGGATTCTAAATCCACTGGGAATGAAAAGTCTTTGCTAAGTACTTGTGAAAATCCCTGCTAGGCTCCCCTCTTTGCAGATGCAAACACTTTCACAGTGACTCCTAGGGTCTTGCTCTCAATCCTACTTTGCCTTTAAAGTGGGGAAGTCCTGCCCTTCTCAAACATATTAAAAAATAAGGAGCTCAGGCAATGTAATAAACCAGGGATTGCAGAGAATTTCATAAGGGACAGCATGCTGATACAAATATCATAGTCTGGCTAGGCTCTGATTCAAATAGAATTTCGAATTACAATATAATATTCAAAAGCAGTAGATGAAGACATAGAGTTTTCACACAGAATAGATATGACAGTGTTGCACAAGGCTGCCATGCCTTTATTTATAAAACTCTCTAGCATGTAGAACTTGGGATTTGCTCCCACAAACAGTGAGATTTTAGTTCATATAGCTGCTTCTAGGAAGACAAGTGACAAGATGTGAGTGAACTCAAGGCATATTTAGAATGTTGTGGTTGCCTGCTTGTGTACCAAACTTAAAGAAATGTATTTTATTTAACATGGGCTTTTCTTGATTCCAGTGCACTATCAGATTAGATTTTTTCTCTGCTCTCTTGCTTTAGGTAGTTAATCAATGTGGATGTTTGGATGCTGGACCTCATTGGAAAGTGTCTCCATTTGTTGTTGTTGCTGGCAAAAAGGGGAACTAAAGCCCTGACAGTGAAGGAGTGGAGAGGGCTGGGTTTGGGACTGTCCAGCTCTACAAACACTAGTCCAGGACCACGTCTCTAATCAGGATAAAAACGTAAATATACAAGATAAGTATTTGTGAATGACTAAAAGTTTGTTTTGCCCCTGGGCACTGCTCCAGTTCTGTATGTCCCTGGCTGAAGCTGGCTCCAGGGCATCCCTGCAGGGCAGAGCTGTGTGAGGGCAAAGAGCCAGGGTGGGAAAGGAGCCGATGTGATTTCTACTCCAGGCTTCATGGTGGCAGAGAAAATATGTTCTTTCTACAGCTCCCCAGCTCAAGATTGTTCATACAAATAGCTGTGCCTATTTTATCTTCCTCTAGCTCCCCAACAGGATACCTCTTTCAGTCGGAAGCAGAAATGAGCATTTCTAAACTGCAGAGGGCTTATCCCTGGAAGGAGGTCTGTGTGATGACCTCCCTCTAACTGGATCATTTTTTGTGGTATTTTCTGCAGATTGCAGCAGGTAGCAAATAGTTTTAGTCAAAGCTTTCAAATACAGTAATTTGATGTTCCAGATGGTGCTGTATGATGTTATTTTGACTTCGCTGCTATATTATTTGATGCTCTTTTCGAAAACTAAGTACATCATGTGAAAAAAGTCTCATTAAATTATTCAAATATTTTCTTATGAGTCTATAATAGAGGTGAAATGTGGAACGAAAAGAATTGCTGGAGGTGTTCATTTTTACCCAAGAACTATGGTTTTCTAATAAACATAACATTCCTTGCTGAAGAAGATATCTATTTATTAAAAAGAGCCATTGTTTGCTTTTCAAGGTAATGTCCTGGACTTTTGTTTGCTTCTTAAGACTGAAAGAATAATGTGTATTTACAGTCACTGTGTATAAAGCTGCATTATCTTTCATTACTCTTGCAGCCTTTCTAGGGTGTTAGGTTGGGAAATGTATTGTAATTAAAAACGAGGAGATGGCTTTAAAAAATAGTTATCCGTGGCTGTGCCTGGGAAAGAAACATTATTTCCTTTGTGACAAAAGAATAATAACCCTGGCAGATGGGTTGCTGCAGAGCTGGAAGAAAAGCTCTGTTAGAGTGGGGCTGACAAAGCCATCTGTGCCGAGCAGGAAGTCCTGTCGTGGAGGTAATAAAAAGATATGGTTTCAGTTCAACTGGTTCCAGATAATCCCCACTTTAAGCTCCCCTTCTGACTTGCTAGAGAACTATCATAGTGCCAGGATATTACTGGCTCTTCTAGATTGTTGAAATGACCTTGTTGTAGTTACTTCAGCAAAGGTTATTTGAGAATTGAGTGTCCTGCCCTCTTGTCTCTGCTGGATTCTACCAGCACCCGAATTCCTTGGCATTAACACTGAGCAGGTCCAAGGAAGTTCTGTTGCAGTTCTGTTCTATGACAGCTGCAGATGCATCCCACTGTTCAGGAGCAGAGAAAACGTCCCTGTATTTGCAGAGTGAGATGAGTCTTTGAGGAGGATTATCCTGAGCAAACTTCTCAATAGAACCTCAAGCAGATCGTTTCAATTTGACTTTTGTTTTGTTGACTATTCAATGTTACCCAGTCTTTTCCTCTCTTAAAACAGATTAATGGATTTCCTACCAATCATTCCCTTTTTTTCCCCTTTCTTCTTGTGCTTTTCAGCTGATTTTGTCAGAGGAAGTGGTACAGCTGTAAGTATTATGGCCTCCTCTGGCCTGTTTTTCAAATGAGACAGACTGGATCCCCACTATTTGCTCTCTTAATTTTTATATGATTTTTTTTTCCAATAAAGGCCATTTAGAGGAGGTGAAGCAGAAAAGCTTCTTTCAAATATAATTACTTAGAGGCTTTCCAACCATGTCAAAACAAACAAAATCTAAACCCCTAAATCTTTAACAGGAAAATGCAAAACCATTGGTAATAAGCCTTACCTTGAAAAGACAGAAAGGTGCAAATACCATGGTTTCTTCTTGAGGAGGAAGTTGACACTAAATTCCAGACCTAATCAGGATGCTGCTCTTTCAGGGTTGGTACAGTCTGATTCAAGCAAACTGGAGCTTTGTTCTGATCTGAGCTGTAGATCCAATATTTGGTTGAAAGCCAAGATATCAGCAGGGCCATTGATGTCGTGATCAATGCTGTGTTTGAGAGTAGCAAGAATCTTACAAGAACCAGCAGGGATTGTTTTCCCATTTCTGTGGAGACTGTAAGAGCTTGCAGACATTTTCATTATGAAACTTGACATGTCCTGGCATTCCAGTCTGAAACCTGCTAAAGGTGTAAACCTGGGCATCCTCCTGAGCTTGCACCCAAGGATTCTCTTTGGAAAGCTTTGGTTCACAGCGTGTGGGCTTGAGCATTTCTTTTGTCTGAGGCTGTGTATTTAAAGGGAAAACCATCCTCCTTGTTTGATTCCCACCAGGAGATTCTGGTACCTAAGAAATCACTTCTAGGGGAGCAATTATTCATAAAAATAATAATGGGTTCTGGGTAAAAAAGCTGGTACCTGATAAATTATGCCTTTTTTGGGGGGGGTGTTTAAGAAGGAGTTGGACAGGGAAGGAAGAGCAATATTTCACAATTTAGTGTTTTCATATGTTGTTGAAAACAAAAGGGCTCACAAGAGTACTTGAGTCTCACTAAGCTAGGTTCAAACTTTTATAAAGGGAACAAATGTTTCAAGAGCACAAGGAGGTTTAGCTCTTTGTTTTCCTAATCTGTTTTCTGAGTCCAGGCTCAAGTTTCTTTGCTTTGCTTTATTGACCTCGAAATTAGCAATGGTAAACAGACCAATATAAATCACCTTGCTAAGATTAAGCTCTTTCACGGTCCCTCTCATAAAACAGCTCTGGGGAGTGATTGCAGGAGTCTTTGTAGTCAAATAAGTACCAAGCAGCCTTGGCTCCATGGATGAACAGAAACCACATTGTTATTTAATGGTACTAGCAAGGTTAATTAACAAAGTGAGATGATTAATTCACTGAGACATCTCAAGTAAACACAAGAGTTTGAGTTTAATCTCTTTGTGCCTCCACTGCTGAAGCTATTTTATTTTTATTTTAATAGGGAAGAGAAGGTAGAGTTGATGTTTCTGTCAAGAATGTGCTTGACTCAGCCAAAGACATCACAGTGGCTGTTAAGGTGCTTTAGATGTTCTGTCCATGTTGTAGCATTCACAACTACTGTTTGCAGAGTTTGGATTTACAAAGGGCATGAAAACAAATTTATAGAATATTAGATCTCCAGCCTTCTGTTTACGTTCCTATCATGGCACCATTTCAGTGAGGAATGTAAAAACTCATTTCAAATCAGTGCAGATGATGCCCCCTCGGGCAGGTAACAGGTCCAGCTGCCAAGTTCCAGCTGCCTCTGTGCCACAAATGCCTGCTGTGAGTCCACAAAGACCCCTCAGCCCTCCCAGGTCACACAAACAGAAACACAGGCTGGGGTTCAGAGGACACATGGCATGACACTGTGCCAAGGGAAAAGTAGTTTTGTTGAAAATGATAAAAAAGACTGAAATGTCACAAAAATAAGTTTTTAGTTTGTTAACTCGTCTCTCTCAACAAGGTGGGTCATTGAAGAAGATGAGATCCTTTTCTCTTCACATTTAACTGTAATTCCCCCACTGGTATAGAGCTGATGTGTTGAAACAGATATTAGTGTTTCAGCTGCTTAATTATTTGCTGCTTTGGGGCCTGACCTTTCAATGCATCCAACACAAAATTAATGGCACATGAAATACTCACTGCTAAATGTCAGGCCTTAGGTACTGACCTAAAGCCCAGTGATGCTGAGCCTGGTTTTGAGACCCTCATCACCCAGTGACCAAACTGGCACTCTGCACATACTCCTCCTGCTGCAGTAACCAGGGATTATTCTGAGAATAGCAAGCAAAATTTCATGAAGTTTTACAAAATTTTGTTATTTTAGAGCACAATAGGAGCTGATTATCGATATATAAGTAATGAAAGTTTTCATTTGTATGGAAAACATAAAACAAAACTCACTGTTAATGATTGCCTCTAACTGAGGATTTATTAGTCATTATTGAAGCCTTAAGACTAAATTGGACTCTTTAAATACAAATGTCTATTTTAGCTCAGTCTCAATTAATTTTTTTTATTCTTCTTGAAGGGCAGCTGAGTAACTATTAAGTTTCTTCTATTCCTAGAAGATAAACCAACATATGAAATTCTGTGTCAGGGAGTCAAAAACAGGAGGCTGAAGTGAATCTTACTACTGGGGAAATGAAAAGCAATCTTTATGTTCACTGTTAATAGTCCCTCTTTGCCTCTTTAAGAGACCTTCTGTAGTAAAACCCATTAAACAGGTGATAACAGCTTTTCAAAACAGGTCGAATTAAATGTTGAAATTTCAAACTGTGTTGAGCTTCTGTTTCTGACAGAACAAAATTAAGTGGAAGATGAACAGAAACGTTAAGGAACTACTTCTTATGCCTGTTAAAGTGCTAGGATGGGAAAATTACTTTCCTTTGTTAGTAATCAGTCCATGGTTCAGCTACTCAGAAAGGGGATATTTCATCCACAGTAGAGAGTGGGCAGAAATATCCCAGCACTGGAAGAGCTATTCTTGAGGGAAAGTTTTTAATTGTCTTTGGCTGAACACCCATCACTGTCTTTTGGACCAGGGAAATTATTTTTTTAGTGCCTTCACCTTTGCTTACAGAGAATATAACACCCTCCTTCTGTTCTACCGAGCTCTCTCCATTACAGCAATGTGAATGAAATTTATAACATTCTGAGCATCATAAAGTTAGGCAGGCTGCACTCAAGCCAGTTGTCATCATTCTTTCAGAAATAATACAATTTGAAATAAATGCAGTCCCAAGTGTTCCCTTTAGTTATCACCACAAAACAATGCAGGGAATTGTTGCTTGCTGCAGCTGACATGAAGACTGATGGTGGCCCATTGAAGAGACCACTCACTTTCTTAAAATGCAAATACCTGCAGACCACATCTGAAAACAGCTAATGAGCAATTGCCCTTGGAAACGTATGAGACAGAAGACGTTCCATCCTGATCTTTTATATATTCAGAGGCATGGCTGGGTAATTCACCAGAGCCATAACTCACTATATGATTCATTACATGTTAAAAAAAATGTTCAAAGTTGTCATAAATAAGATGACAAATGTGCAAACTATATGTGCAACTCTGATGAATCTGCAGAAGATGAACAAAGCAGACTTTCATGCTCTTTAGAAAGTTCCAAAAATTATTTAAAAAATCCCAAACCACAACACTCCAGCACAGGGGTGTCCCAGTTTAGCAAAAGCTTTCATAAACTGTTTGTCACCACAAATGTATCTGTTTAATTCTCAAGTAAATCTTATATAATAAGTTGTCAGATCTTGTGACTAAAGACTAAAATAAAAGCAAAACTTCTGAATAATCATACCATACATCTTAGCTATTCTTCCCAAAATGTTTTGCTTGACCAAGCATGAAGAGTTTTTCTGACAAGATTCAGAAAAACTTCAATATATTATTAAACTACATTTAAAAAGACAATAATCGTGCTCTAGTTCTGAGTAGCCATACAATTAACTTTCAGACACTGCACAGCAGTGGAAGATTACCCAAAGATCAGACTGCATCACACTTTGCTTTTTGAAGTCCACATCACTACAATCATGTGCAGTCTCTATGTAAAGCCACTGCAGCCTGTGCCTAGAAAAATGCAACGTTCTGAGTGTCCAGTACCTTCTTCTTCTGAAGAGCTTTCACTTTAGAAAGATCAGTGTTTTGATGGTGAAAATCCTGTTCCTAGTCTATGGGTTGAATTTGAAAAATAAGACAGAAGCTTACAAAGGTGTATGAGGAGGAGGAAAATATTTAAAAACACAAACCAAGTTGACCTAAAGTCCTACCAATCTGGTACAAATCAGAATAAATGAAGGACTGTAAGTTTACTTCTGGGAACATTTCTCTGATTCCTGATCATAGAAAACCAAATGTTCTGGGTCGATATTCTTTATTGTTTGCTACATTTTTTATACGTGATTTGGACTGAGATCAAATAATGATCAAAAGGGTGCACTTTTAATGATAACCATCAGCCTTCAGCTGTACATTTACTCAGGGCTATAATTTTGGAATTATATCAAGGGATTACAGATAATAAACTCAAGTTTTTATTTTGTCTAACAAAGGTTGAAGTCATATTTCTGTTTGTGTAACACCACTGTCTAGAAATGGAGACAAAATAGTAATGAAACAAAGAAAATGGTCAAAGGAGTGAAGAGTTCTAAACCAGTCTATCTCTTTCTTCTTCTTATGTGCACATCATCACAGATATATACTTTTTCCAGGCAGTGTTTCTGCAGAGCTAAAAGGCTTCTAGATTCAACTGAGGTCCACATCACGCCATGAGATTAAAGGAATGGGGTATAAAGATAAAACATAGGAATGACTTTTAGGCTCCATGAAAGCATTTTGTTTCATATCATTGTAAAAAATCTTTTGATTATGGAGAAAGGATCTAATTTCACAAGCCTTTCATGTAAATAATTCAGCTCTAAGAAACCATGCCAGGCCACTTTCTTTTTGATGCTTTGCAATATGTGTGCAACAGCAGTCCTAACAAAGCAAAACTTCTTGTGCTTTTGAAAGATGCTGACGACACTCCAAGAATATTTATAACTTGCCAAGTAGCCTGAGCCTGTTAACTTTGGGTGCATTACTTAAGTTTTTATTTTCCTGATCAAGATTTCCACATTTCTGAGGAATCAGCTGTGCTGCTGGCATTGCTGAGACTTTGTAATTCCCTCCTTTGCTCCAAAGTGGACACAAAAACACTTCAAGGTTTCCAGCAGGTAAGAGGTCAAATCCCCCTGTGAGCCTGTGGGTGTGATTCCCATTTCAAAGCACAGTTGTTGCCCCATGGACAGGAATATTCTGCCTGCTGCACCAACTGCCAGACACAGAGAAAATGGAGAAGTAAATGCACACGGGTGCTGAGTAACCTGTCCTGTGTCAATCCAGGCTCTGTTCAGAGACTCATACAAATAACATCATCTAAACATGACAGAAACCCTGAACAGTACACAGTGGAAAGAAACCTGTGCTATGGGGAAGGGAAAACAGCTCAAAGAAGAACTTGTTAGGTCACCATGGGATGCCAAGAAAACGATTTGGGTTTCTTTTCTGACAGATTGTGGTACACTATTAAAAAAAATAGCTTTACTATGAATAAAGAGGCCAGGAATTCAATTCTCAGGCTCCTACAGGAAAAGTAAGCCCTACAGGAAGACTGCATTTTTACATGGTCCAGAGCTGAAATGTTCAGGTTTTGATCAGCAGCTGAATGCTTTGACACTGCTTTTTTCATGATAGGTCTCACAGGGCTTTGGTCCCTTTCCTGCTGTGAAATAAAACTGTCAAATCTTGAAAGCTGCCATGGAACAGAATGTGCATCCTCCCAGCAGCTTTGCCTGTCACTGACGTGATTGTTTCCATGCTACATACAGGGTGAAACAAAGCAGAGAAATGAAAGGATAAACCTTCCCTCTACATTTTCCTTCAGGTTTTTGTCCTCACTTATCCTCACCTTTATTCCCTTTCACCCTTTGGTTATCAGATCATTTCATATCATATTGTTTAAATAGGTGGCTTTTAGAGTCAGAGCCTTTGGATAAGTTGGAGGCTGAGTGCCTGTGTAGCTGCAAGCTCCCTCCTGGCACTACCCCTCACTCAGACTTGTGGGTGGCTTGCAGTAACCTTAAGTGGGAAAGGGCTGCTTAAGTGATGGGTGATTTAAGCTTTCTGAATTGACCTTGAGCTCAAAGAGACAAAAAGAATAACTCTATAGTGTGACACCAGTCATGATTGGGAGGGAAGTCCAAAGTCTGCTGCTGGCACGTTCAGCTGGCTCTGAATTGTTGTACCTGGGAAAGGTGAGTCAGGCAAGCCAGGAAAGAAAAATTAGAGGCTCTAAAAACTTCTATTTCCTTCCTGATGTTAATTCCTGCTAATCACACCAGCTTTTCCTTTGAACCATCTTGCTTGTGTGTGCCCTGTGTGAGGTAGAAACCAAATGATGCTTTGAATCAATGATTTCCCTGCGTGGCATTTGGAAGATTTATATCCTCTCTTTTGTCTTCTCCCTCTAGCTGGGAGGGTCCAATCCAGCCTTCCCAACTCCTCTCACTGTGCTGCTGCATTTTGCTTGTAATTGAGTCCAGTCTCCTGCCTGCCTCTTGGGGATTTGAATTCCCCCACCTTCATGTCATTATCTCGTGCCCTTGCATTTCTGCTTTAAGAGACAGTTGTGTATTGGCATCTAAGCTGTTCCTTAATATTCAGAGTGAAACGTGGTGACTCCAGTAACAGGCTGCTCCTGGGCTGGAGACAGAATTATCTTACTAAATATTCCTACTCTTTTGTGCCACTTGTTTTCTCAGGAAGGAGCTTTATTCTAGCCTCACAACTGATTTTTTCTAGCAGAATCCTAATACAGGGATCTTTTGATTTGAGATTCTCAGAATTTGAATTTTTTTCCCTTAATGATACATAGTTTCGACTTCCACAAGTTAACTTTGTGAATGCAGTACTTAAAATTCCAGCAACTGCATTAATTCTCTTGGTTATACATATATTGAGAGAGAAACTCAGTACAATTTCATGCATAAAAAGACACAAGTACCAAATTTAAGAGTCTTTTTCTTGATCTAAACATTGAGGTGTACCTGCCTTACAGAAAATATCTTCAGGCATGTTAACTCTGAGATGGGTGTGTGCTCAGAAGTGTAACAGAATGCCACAGTGTAATATGGCCATTGCAGGGAACTGTTTTAATGATCATGAAATGCCACTACCTTGTAATGACACGGCATTCTCTACACAGCTAACAAAAATACTCACGAGCTGCTGTGTGACTTATGTGCACAGTTTGTCTCACACACTGCAGTCAGTTTGGGCTGTGTTTTATGGGACTTGGCACTAAACAAAGCCATCAAAAGAGCGAGCTAGAGAGCCCACAGGGGAAAGGATCTCTGCTCTGCCTAGAGAGGAACAGAGCTGGCTCTCACCATCGTTGGAGCAGCACATACAGGTCTCAGCTCCTACACTGAGATGTTGATCCTTGTTGACTCCAGCTGTTGTGTTGTGCTCTTCAGGGCTCGTTCCAACTGTTTTATATAATTGGACAGGAGTATTTGGTCAAGGTAAGGGCTGGAGAACATTGCCCAGTAGCCCCAAAGTGAGAGGCAGGCTCAGGAGTGGCACTGGGGCTGGACCTGCAGGCTGAACAGTTCTGTACTCCTGATTTCCCACATGGTCACTCCCTGCTCACTTAGAGACCTCTGGAATTCTGACACACAACCAGGAAGGAAAATATCAGCTCTGTAACAGCCTGGCTGCAGCAGCAATCCTCCAGTGAGTGCACATGCAGGAGCTCTGATTATACAGACACTGATTTAAAAGCAATGAATTTTGGGGAGAACTGTCTCAAGCCACTTATTTGACTATAACAAGAGTTGATGAGAATTTGTGCCTGAGGTGAACAAGAGACTGTACTCTCCAGACCCCACTGGTCTAAGTAAATAATAACCAGAGTTGTGAGATGAGCTAACAGCTTCAGACTATCTTTTGCTGCCTGGTTAGGTGAACTGTGTCCATCTTTCTCTTTACACTTTCTGGCAAATGAAAGATACAATCAGTCTTCTGAGAGTTGCTGTATGGGAGCAGAGGACTGAACACTGTTGAAAATATTTGGAAGTAGGAATAAGAAATCTGAGTGGCAAAAATATTTAAGCAACTCAATTTTACTTTTACTTTTACTTTTTCTTTTTTTTTTTTTTTTAGCAGGGTGTTTCAGATAATACCAAAGCTGCTCTTTGCTTTGCCAATGGCAGCCTGCCTAAAGATAGGAGCATATTTTAAATCCCACAGTGTTTCTTATGGGGTGTCTCATGCATTGGGCCCAGAGAAGACAACCTGCTCTGTCTGCCCTGTCTTGGTTGAAATGATGCCAGGAATGATGGTCTCAGAACTTGTCTGTGGGGCAGAGGTTTGAACTGGGGCAAGGGTATCACTAGATACTGTTAGATTGTGCTGACCATATCGTAGCATTTCAATAAACATTCTCTTTAGTCTCTAGTTCCTGAATAATTTGCACATAAGCCAATAGAACAGGTTTATCTCCTGACAAAGAATTGTGTACAAATGCTGTAGGCACAAATACTTGGGGAGGAGAGATGATAGGTCTTTTTGCAAAATGTCTTATTCCATTCAATTGTGCCATGGATCCAGATAATGATGGGTTCAGGCTTTTTTTTTTTTTTTTTCCTCTTTAGAAAAATGAAATATATTTCTGTGGATCCAAACAATGAAATTTACATTACAATGCATGGCCTTTCTAACCTTCTGCTGCAGTGTTCCAACTTTCCTTGTTCATAGTAATGATTAAAAATCTCCCGAGCATACAGTATTTTTGGATGTTAAAAGATTTTATAAGAGGAAAATCTTAGATTAAAATCTGAAGTTAAGCAGCATATAAGGACAATTAAATACACAATTCTCACTTCCTTACATTTTCCTGTTTGGTGTATTGCCTCAGGTTTCATTGCTTGTGATCAAAAGATGAATACAAAGTTCAGACAGACACAAATAGGTCATCCTCTCTTGCCTGGCCATATCAGTATTGTGCAGCTGTAGTTGAGGTTTGCAAGATCTTTAACAAAAGTTCATTTCTCATTCAGAACACAGAGAGATTTGTGTTGCTGAATCCTTTTCACATCCACTCACCACACAAAAAAGCATGTGCTAAATTGAGTTCAGCCCATAGCAACAGTTCTTCTGATAACCTTGGAATGCAGACTGCATGGACAGAGGACACTTCAAGTCTTTAGGAGGAATACTTATTAAATAAGCCTCTGCTTTTATAATAAAAGCCCAATTTTAAGTAAACACTCACAGGCATTCTCTTTCAAGTAACTACTGCGCTTATAGAGCCAGGTGCTCCTCTTGCTTTTATCTCACCCCTTCTAGCACAATCTCAATTTATGGTTTTAAAATTTTTGCTTTCTGGCTTTTGTCCATCTCTCTTTATAATTGGGCTTTTATGTTTAACTCCATGCTTGTCATGATGAAATAATGAAAATTCAGTTGCTATTGCTGTTCAGATGTTGCTGTTTCAGTTGTTTAATTACAGTGCTCCTGGGACTTTCTATCCTACTCTTTATCAATTTAATCCAGATTTGATTCTGAGGAGAAGTAACAGTGAGGAGCGACAGAACTGAGGTGAGATTTTGCACTTCTCTCTCTGTTTTCTGGCCCTGAATGGTAGGGTGCTGTGGGAGGCACACAGACACTTTTTTTCTACTTTTCCTTCCCTTTCCTCAGCATTTGCACCACACAGTAAAAGTCAGACTATTGTTTTTCTGATCAAGCTTTCTAACTAAATAGTTAGAAAGCTCTAAATAGAGCTCAGCATTATGGATCCTGGAGTGGACTTACACTCTTTCCTTTTGTTCTATACCGTGTGCCCTGCTCACCTTCTAAGTATTTTTCTTTGTCTAACAATGATGATGAAGCAGCTCCACAAAGGGAGATTAATGGGCAGTAGGTGATACTTGTCTGTGTGTCCTCTCTGGAGCTCACCCACAGGGCTGGCCTGAAAAAGAATCCAAGAAAAAACAGATAAATGATCTTTCAGCAGATTATCATCTGCTCTTACTGGATAGAATAAAACAATATAAATAAAATGCTGTATCACACAAAACTTTCAGATGATAAAAGGTGAAAAAAATCCCACTACAGTTGAGTGTAAATGGAATATTTTTAGAGACTTATCTGCCTCTAGTTTCATGGTATCATAGCTGCAAATCTTTATCATTAGCCTTAACAAAGGATATGTGCAATGTTCAATTACCAAAGCCACTGAAGGCATTTGCTCTTATTCATTTTCATTTTACCCTTCTGAATTTTGTCCATCACTAAGTTTCGTCCTGTTCTTCCCTTTGGATGCAATTCCTTTTCAGCAAAACACATTCCTATAAGCAATAAGGCCTTCCTATCATCCTGCACCTTAATATGTTGTGATCCATTCTTTAGGAATGCTCTGCATGCCTTTGCTCAGAAATCAGTGTTGTTGGCTCTTAGTGAAGTTGCTGCATCTTATCTAAATTGCCCCCAAGTTCCCTTTGAGGTTTGGATGCTTGAAGTAGAGAACTAGATCTCCAGCAGGAGTAAATCAACACATCACTATTGATTTTAATTATACATGGTGTCTGCTATACTGGCAGATGATCCAGCCTGGAATTACTGTACAATAGATACCTTGTGCATTTCAAGGAAGGAGGCACACTGTTTTCTCCCTGGAAGCATCCAGCTGTGTTCCTTGTACCATTTTCTCTAACAGCAACATTGACAGGGCTAACGAGAGGCTTCTAAATCTCATCCTTTAGTGGAAGAGGTGTTTTTGTGATACAGGAGAGATTCTTCCAGAATTACCCTTCCCTGGTTCACGATACTGCCATAAGCTGCCAAATCTGTATTCACACAGTCTGAGCTTCCCAGGTAAGGTAAAAGCCTTTCTGCTCCCCAGTGTCTCTGGGATTTAGCTTGGTCCCTTCTCTTCAAGCCATGATGATGTGAGGATTTAACGAAGAATTGCTTAATATTTCTTCCTTAATGGTAAAGAAACACTGTGGATTTGGGCATGATTGAATAAAAGGCTGGTTCTAAATCCCTGTTCTGACAGAAGACAAGCATGCCAGTATATTTTATGAGATTTATGTGTTAATTAGACACTCTTCATCAGCCAGCCTGAGACAGGAATTGTGTTCTCCAGAAAAGAGTCAAAATCTTTCTGAGTTGCTGTGCAAAATATACCTGATTTGGTTGCTAAATCTGATGTTTACACAAAGGAACAGACTCTCAAAAGCATAAAAGTACAGAAAACTTAAAAACTACTAACTACAAAAAAATTGGTGTAGTTCTCCATCTGAAAAGATAAAAAGGGGGAAAAAACCCAAAAATCCAGTTAAGTTTGATGCTTTTATGCTAGAGGAATGACATTTGATACAGAAACATAACTGATAGCAAAATTCATCAGCTAAAATTGTTTTTACAGTTTGAGATGGCAATTACAAACAACTTATAGTCCTGATTAAAATAAACAAAACTAAAGAAACAAATGAAAATGAAACTCTCTTCTTCAAACACAGTTCATAGACAGAATGAATAAAAGAGAACTTTGTTTCTCTCCCATGAAAGCAAAACAGAGTTGAACTGTCAGTTTCTTAAGCCAGTTCTTAAAGCAGTTTCTGACTGAAAAGTGATGAAAAGAGAGAGTAAGATGAGGGAGTTAGATTGGCACCTCTCTATGATGAAGTGAAAACTGTGTTCTGTTCTCTCTGGTCAATGCCTGCCATGAAATATGTGTACCCCATATACTGGGATCAAATTCTGAGCCTAATTGTTATAGACTATAGACTGAATAATAAGTTAAATTCTGCAATCCAGCCTGATTATGTGCAAATTCAATGTGACACAGTCCTAATTTGAAATGTATAATTAAAGGTCATAGCAACATTTCCTAGTTTCAGAGATTGATTTTTTTTTTCCACCCTAATTCAGCTACTCAGATAAATTTTAAGGCAAATTTTATCTAGGAGAACAATCACATCATTTTAAAACTGCTTTTCATATTCATATTTGAGAGCAATGTTGACCAAAAGGAGTATAAAAGATGACTTCAGGGATGCTGTTTTCACGAGTAAGATTGCACCCTGTAAGTATGGATTCTGGAATTAGACCTGACTGGCAATTTTTGTAAATGCACAGTCCTGTCCATAATGATATTCAGCACTTGCTTTGACCCAGGTTTATTAAATTTATCATACATAGCTGCATCGCAGCAATTACTGCTGGGGCTGAAGGTAGGAGAGGGTGAATGCTCAAGTGTGCAGCAGAGCTGAGTTTTGAAGACAGGAACTGTGTTTAGGCAGATGTTGATTCACAGAGCAGCTTTGCCACTCACCAGTGTGTGTGTGGGGAGCGATTTTTGTGCACAGCTGGATGATGTGGCAGGAGCCTGCTGAGCACTGCAAGGATGTGCAGATGTGTGCTGGGAATGAATGCAGTGAGGTGTGGTACAGAAAGTCACAGGATACTCTGAGGTGAAAACTCCTGCTCTTCACATGTGGTAGTGAGAACTCAAAATCATGAAACCTGGGCTCCTGTTGCAGACAACTGGTTCTGTAGACGATGCTTCCTGAGGCAGACCCTTCCATAAAAGAATTATTCATTTCCTACCTTGGCAAGCCCTGGACACAGCTGAGTACACCCAACTCGATCAGTAGAGGACCCTGAACAGACCCACTGGAGATCCTCAGCTCTTACCCTCACATTACAGACTGACACTGAGTCCCGCTTCCTTCCCATGGGATGAGACACAAGGAAAATGTCACCTAACCAAGAACTGCAATGCAAGACAAATGTGCAAAGTAACAGGCAATTAATGCAGCTTTCTGAAAGCAAAACTAAGAAAATAAAAAAGCTCCGTATGTTATCTCATGAGAGTGGAAGAGTAAATAAATGCTATCTAGGGTTTACTAATCAAGAAAAGGGCATGAAAAAAACAGGCCATCAGCATTTCTGCTGCTTATCTGAGCCCTGAGCAGTCAGGTTATCCAATTCAAGCAGTAAGGTTTCTCTGAAGATATCTCTGAAAGTCTTTACTGAATTTCTGAGACTGAATTACCTAAAATTTTAGCTGTGCAGCAGAATCTGGAAGAAGGAAGTCACTAATGGTTGGGCTGAGATACTGTATCATGCTTCTTTGATATTCAACTTTAGCATAACATTTTCAAAATAAAAAGGCAAGTAATTCTCCCTCCTGCTAAGGAACAAAGTTGCTATGAAGATGGAAGATGGTTGTGTCTCCCGAGTTTATTTTACTGCTCTGCTTCTCTTAAATACTCTGCCACAGTGGGAGGGGAAGAAGGAAAAAAAAATGGGAAAGAAAAAACAGAAGCAAGAGAAAATCCCTGAAGTTGCCTTTAAGTTTACCCACAAGGTCACATCTATGTTTAAGTGCTTTGCTGAAATAACTTCTGCTATTAGGGCTCTAGCAAGGACTGTCTCATATTTTATGCATGAATTCTGAAACCCCTGGTTGATGTTATAATATAAACACTAGTAATTATTTTTAATATTAAGGCTGAAGATAACAGTCAGCTACTGGATGCACACTATGAGGCTGCCCTTGTCCTGAAAAGTTTACAATCTAATTAGGAGTTGAAAGCAATCTGAGGATCAGCAGTCACACCTCTGCATGCATATATATTGTTCCCCTGAGTTCCCCAAAGAAATGCATAAAACCAAATCCACAGTTCATTTAAATCTACATTTAAAGAAAATTAGATCTCATAAATAAAGATGAGTCTGAGGGGAGAAAAACACACAAGTAGGATTTCCCAAATTGCATGGAAAGTGGAGAATTAGGAACAAATACCCTCAAAAAGTTATTCTTTTATTAGACAGGACCTGTTCACACAAATTAGACAATAATCAATGAGAGGCAAAGATAGACTTAGTAAATTAACATCAAAGTCCCAAAAGACTCATGTAGACAGATGCTAGGAAGTCTTCTAGAACAATGATCTTTGTGTGCTTCAGACTTCACCCTGTATGATGAAACTTGTGAAATTACAGAAAAAATTTAGCTAGAAAGAGCAATGTAGAGTATACATGTAGGAGCATTCAATGATGGCATAGGACCAAAATCTGTGCTTTGTTTCAGTTTAAAAAAAAATTAAGAAATACACATAATGAATGCCATAAAACCAATGGAGAATGTGTGCCATGTAAAATGTCAAAATTACATTCTGCCATCTTTAGGGTTTCTCAAAGCTGTGCTTAGATGTTGCAATCCTCATGATCAACTCTACTGCAACCTTGAACATGGAGAGGTCTATATTTAGAGCAAGGCCATTGTTGAAAAGTGTTGTCAGAGCAGTCTGTGTGCAGATGGGTGAGGCAGGCACAGTTTATGTGAGGAATCTCAATCAAAGTAAACTCACCTCGGAACTTCCATCTCAGATGCAACTCCTGCATTGTGGCTTTGTGGCTCCCATTCCCCCAGGAGTCTTTCATTCTCCCAGAACAGCATGGCCCACATGTTCTCTCTTCTACAGACCATATAAAAATAAAGCACAGGATAAAATAGGGGTTTTTTTCTGTCTGAGGTGATGGGCACTTTCTTTTATACCAAAACCAAAAGTAGCTAAATGTCAAAGATCTTTGCTCTGATTTATAAGTGAGAACTCCATCACCACTGTCCATGAGAAGTCTTACATATATATAATGAAACAACTCAATGTATTGGATTGCAGATATAAAATATCAAAAGAGAACTATGACCCAGGCTTGACCCCATTGCTTTGACCTAATCCTGTGCCATTGTAAAGTTTGGCTCTGCCTCAGAATCTGGAAGCAGACTTTCAGCATTTTGGGTACATACCTGAAAAACAACAAATATCATCAAAAGGTTTCTGCTATTTGGCTTAGTGGCCAATAAATGATGCAAGAGGTGAAGAAGATGTGACCTCCTTTGGTGTAGGGAAGTCTGGAGGTATTTATTTATCTGTTTATAGTTCACCGGGAAAATGATTTCCTTTTAAAGTGTACTTTCACAGAAATTGCTGCCATACCCATCCTACATTAATATTCAGGATTTGCACTCATAATCCATTGCTAAGCAACACTTAACAAAATTGATCTTGCATTAAGCAAGCTCTGGAGCTTGAATAATACATTATTTCCTCTTTCTACTTAAAATCAGAGAAAACCTTTGGTTGCTTTTTGAATGTCACAATATTAAAACTGCATTTTAAATACAGATTTTAATTGCTGCCAAAGTCCATTTGGATTAAGGATTGGATGCAAATTCACTTTTTGTAGTTTTTAATGCTAAGAGTAAATAAATTGCAAAAAATTGTTCAACCCTTGAAGAATATAGGAAAACTCAAAAATGGAATGCAGTGTAATACAGAACAGCCACATCCCATTTTGCATTCTGACACATCCAGGGTAATACCTTGTCAGTTTTTGTGTGTATATCTTAAGCATCTCTGTCACTGTTTATTTATATTCTGTATTAAGATTACACAACTGTGTGCATTTATATGCTGAATAGAGGAGTTTGTGATTCCCATACATGAATTTTATGTACATAGGAAATAACCTTGCCTCTCTGGAGTTGTCTGAATGGCTGCTGGGGATAGAATTCCATGCCTTGAAGTTGCTAGAAACTACCTGTTTTGTCTACTAGCCCATTTCTCTGCCACTGCAGGAAAGTTCCCCAGAGTGTATTCACCAATGCCTTAATCATCCTCTTCTTAAGAGTCTCAAGCAATGTCTCCTTTGGGAGTTCCCTGCACAGCCTATTAGTGCTAGACAGTGCTTATTTATATCCATCCTGCATTTATTAAGCCAGAGTCCTCCCTGTCTCTATCCTTCCAAGCCCCTGCTACACCAGTGCAAGAGAGAGTGCAAGAAGTGATTACTGAAGGTGTAGGGGTTGGGATAAATATGTATGACTCCATTTCCATGGAATTATTAGCTATCTTCAAACTCTAAAAGTTGAGCTCTTAGAGAATACGAATTGATTTTATTTTAATTATCTCACTCTTCATTCAATAGGAACTAAATGTGAAATATAATCCCCAACAGGATCCAGACAAAGGGTTAATTTACTGACATCTCCTATTATTTTTGCTTATGCTCTATCAGTGTTTGTCCAGTATCCATGCTGTAACACCTGGGACTGATGTGAGGAACTTTAATCAAAGGCTCTTCCAAGAATCTGTACTTTGCATTTAGGATGTGTATGAGTTGTTTAAATGAATAGAGAATATAAGTTACATATGATTTGCCCAAGAGAATTTTTTGGTAAAATTAACCAAAACACTCCATGTTCTTATCTGGAGGTTAGGGTTTTTTATCTTATTTGTCTTCATCAGTGTAAAACTTTATGCTGTGACTTAAAGAGGGAGGGAGTTACATTTTTGCTGTGCAGTTGAGAACAATTCATTACTCAGTGCTTTCCCATAAGATCTTAAACACCATTTTGCTTTTGCTGAATTGCACCCCATATGCTTCCCTGTCACTGTGTATGTATTAGGCATAAACCAGGATTTGTAGAGTCCTTGTACTTTGCAGGGAGCACAAGAGTTTGCATCTAACCCTAGGAAGGAAGAGGAAAGCTGTCACAGTAAGCCAGCAAGGGTCAGGTGTGGGTGTCCTTCTGTCCTTCTGTCCTTCTGTCTGGGTTTCAGAGAGCTGTGAGATGTTTCTGGGACTCAAACCATGGTGCTGGTTTTCCATCTTCTTGTGTAGCTCTGTGTCCCTAATGAGTGCAGCTTTAGATTTTGAACATCCAACGGGTTTTCCATCTTCTGTTGAATAAAATATCAGCAACTGATTAAACTAATTATTTTTTATTATTATTATTTTAATATGAAGTCTGGAAACAAGTCCAGGCTGTCTGGGCAGGCGCTTTGTTCTTTTGACAGTTTCTTACAGCAACCCTTTGGACTATGAATGATGAGAAATACTGGGCAGGAATCTTAAGCCTCATTTCAAATTAAGGGCTTAATCTGAAACCACATATACCAAACTACCAAAGAGCTTGTTGGTATTTACATATGTAGAAAAATACACTGAGACATAGGATTACCTGTTTAATTGTATTTTCTTGCAAGAATACTGCTGAGGGGAACACAGTAATGTAACTGTTATATACTTGTTTCTAGACATTGTTAAATTCTCCTGTTGGAGAGGACAGCAGAGGACAGGCAGTTCTTTTTATGTGGCATCAGTGTGCTGGTGATTGTCTCCTAATATGCACTTTCACTCAGTGTGGTCTCTCTTGCTGGCCTAGGTGACAATATTTAATAACACATGCTTCATTTGAGGCAAGACTTCAGACCTTTTCTTAGAGTTTTTAATGTCTAAAGTCACCTTTGTGTATATCTTCATACATTTTTCTATGAAGCCTTGGGGAGTCACTATCTTTGCCTCTTTAACAATTTAATAATCTCATTTTTAAAAGTATATGGGCCAGGAACATGCAGAGCTGGCTTGTGCTAATAGTATTAATTTTTTTCTTCAGGGGGATGTCAGCTGTATATTTGGAATTTGCAGTTTTTACTTCATCTGAGGTCAGACAGGCTGGTTTTATGAACTGGATTCAGAAAACCGTATCTAATCAAGTGGTATATTTTGTTCTGTTGCATTTCTCTCCAATATTCTCAAGTGTGTGTATGCAACCAAGAGCCCTGCACTTGTAGATGAGGAAAAACAATCTCAAAAGATTATTTTTCAGGTCCTCTGGCAATGGTAATGAATTTTCTATCTTCAGTTTGAGCTAGCAAAGTACTTCAGAAAAGTGTTTACTCTGATTGAGATAAAAAAATTACTTTTCTATTGGAAAAATTATGTTAGGGTTCTGCAGACATAATGGTCTCCAGAGCAAGAGAAATGACCAATCTCTTTTTCCTTTTTCTCCTTTTCCTTTTCCTACCCCAAGGCCTGAAGCTGCCTCTGAGAATTTCAGATTTTCAGAACCTGGGACATCAGGTCCACAATCCTCAAATTTCTTAGAGCTCCCCTGGCTCCCAGCAGACACTGAGGTCGATCCTACCTGCATCTCTTCACCCCTTCAGCTGGTGCCACACCCAGTGCCTCTCTTCCCTCCCTCCCCAAACTCCTCATCTCAAGAACTTGGGCTTCAACAGATTTGATGGTTGTGTAAAACACTATTTGGTTTTCCATAACGGTTTGCCAAGTTATTGGCAAAGAGAATTGTCAGCTTCCCTAGAGAATTTAAGTTTCACACCTAAAGTGTAGTGACAGGCAGAAAGAAAATTGTTTCCCTGTGTTATCTGAGAGTATTTCAGTCAAGCTCATCTTCACATTATCCCCCCACAGGAAAGCACTGAAGCCACAGAAACTGAGGAGGGTTTATGAGTGTGCAAAGCATTATGGTTCAGCTGTGGCTCATCTTTATTGTCCTCCTCTGTAGACATCAATACTTCTCTTTTATTTTCTTTAATGAAAAGAAGGTTTAGCGAGAGCCAGAATATTTGGTGCAATAAATCCCAAGTTCCAGTTGTTTCCACATTACTCAGCAGACTCAAATCTGATGATAACCATATGCAGCTGGGCTGGTGCCAAGCCTGGCCTCTGAGCTGCAAGATGTTCTGGGACTCCTTGTCCATCAAGCAGCACTGGCTCCACGAGCTGCAGGAAAGCTGCTGCTTTTGTGAGGATTTTAGTATGTGGTTATATGAACAAGGGAAAAGGGGGAATGGAAGAGTGAAGTAAACAAAAGGAGAAAAGGGAGAATGGAAGAAATTATTGTAAAGAACCCAAAAAAAGCTCAAAATGCGAAGGTTGTATAAGGTTGTGTTAAAGATCTAAGAATAATTGCACCAAAAATGGGGAAATACGAGAAAGTTTAAGGAGGAGAAAAGAAAGTACGAGCACACTTGAGTCTTCTTTAACCTTTACATGAATGCAAATTTAATGTATGTAGTTCTGCCATTAATGGTGCTCCATCTTCCATGCAAATTTAATTTCTGAAAGCTGACTGTTAATGTAAGTGGTGTTATTTATTATTGTTTTCTGCTGTGGTGCCTGGCAGATGTTCAAAACAGACCTTACTGTGGTAAATATTGAACAAACCCATTTTATATTCCACATGTTAATCTCCAAATCTCTGTTTCTGTTCATATATTATAGAAAGGCTTAAGGCAACCATGTAAGACAGCTTGACAGTGGCAGATCATAGCATGATATTTTCCAGGTTGAAGAGAACTACAAAACTTCATACCAGTGTTTCATCCCAGCTAAGTAAAAAGTCTGATGACAAATTTAATTCTAATGACCTTTTCCATCTGAAAGTGAAGGCTGCACTGGCAGAGTTAACTCTGGCATTAAATGGTGAAACCTCCTCACTGCAATATTTATGTTAACCGATTTTTGTGATGTAATTCCTTGTAAAAGTTCCAGTAGCAATAAAAGCCACTATAAAATACAGTTGCCATTTTACAAGAGACTTAGTGAAATACTATAAAATTACTTTTGTCATGATCACCATACCCACTAGAAAGATAAAAATTGAAACCATTTGTCAAATATGCAGGGATTATCTTCCCATTAAATACTTAGTCTTTAAATTGATGAATGGTCTGATGTGACCCAAAAAGACTGATTCATGTCAGCTAAGTTATTTTTTATGTTAGTCTGTGGGTCCTGAGGACAGCAATCACAAGGCAGCCTTGTGACACACCTTACACCTAGTGTGGCTCTGGTTTTTAGGCTCTTTCTGGAGTTGATAACATCTTCATCCTAACAAAACAATCTGCAGTGGCTAGGACAGACTTCAGCTCTAAGGCATCATTCAGAAAGACTTGTTTCTTTTTCCTTATGACAGAGGAAATTGAGGATTAGCCTCAGAAGACACAAGTTAAACATTGTGAATACCTGCCTCAATCTCATTTTTCAGTTTAAGTGTAACGTTGTATTTGATTATACATTTTATGCGAACAGGAGTCTTTTCAATTTTAAACTTATTTTCTCTTCTCACTTCTCAACAAATGTGGGCAAGACAGCTTTGCAACATGAGAAAGTCTTGCCTACAAAATCACCTGCCACTTTTTTATGTGATAAATAATTTTATTTTTTTAACTGTTCTTTTACTTGAATTATTTTGTTTCATATACTCTTTACCATAAACTGTGTTCAGTTTTTACTTTGTCCAGGACTTGCAATTATTTCGATTCACTTTAATCTGGGTTATTACAACTAATACACACTAGCAAATAGATTGCAGAACATGATGATCTTTCCAGGTCATTGGATGTTTTCCAGTGAAATCACTGACATTGGGGTTAAGTGCTTTAGAAGATTGAGAACACTGGGGATTGCACCAACTGCAATGTTGCCAAAGTAACTGGGGACACCTTGTCTGCTAGAAATCCACAACTCTCCTGCCATGGGGCATTCTCGCAGCACCTCTGGTGGCAAGCATTTAGCAAATTCTTGCAAAATTCCAGGCACTGTTGCAATAAAACATGGCTGTCACAGGGAGCAGAGGCCAAGAGCAGAGGCAGATAAAGAGATCAAATCAGAACCTGTATTTGTAGTATTTTTGAAGAAGAATTATGGCCTGTTGTAAAATGAACAAATGTCTCAGGAACTTTGTGTAAGCCAACAATCACTTATTGCACAGGTTAAACTCAGGGTTTTTTCTGCACAATTGCCCAGCAGAGCTAACAAAGCTGAATCTGCAGTTCTGAGACTCACAGGAGGAAATAAAACTCCTGTTTATTAAAAGGATGTGGCAGTATATGGAAGATACAAAGGGTTGTTAAATAAAAGTCTGTCCCATTGCATGCACCTTTGTAGTGATATATTTTTAAATCTGTTTAAATTACTGAAGCTGAATTTTCCTAATTCAGTCAGGAAGGACTCTGGTACAGGAAAGAAATACACTTTAAACATTTGTCACTGTAAAGATTTCCTTTCCTTAGTGAATGTTTAAAAAAAAAATTAAGTGAGTGAAATTGTGGCACACAAGAGAAGGGGAAAAACCATGAATAAAAGTCCATAGAAGCTTTTAGATGCTACTACAAAGGCTGCAGCCTCTCCCTCGAGAACTATGGAAGCAATCAAAGTGGTGAAAAAGTGAACCTTGCTGCCAAATAATAAATGGGGGAAGTAAAATCCTGCACATGCTAAGGCTTCTGTGCTATTGCTATGGACTTTACCTTGCTGGGTACAGAGCTGCTGGCTATGAAGAGCTCCAGGAAAAGCAGAAGTACCTGACTTGGTTTTCCAGTCATCCTTGGTTTGTGTTTCTGCTGCCAGCAAGGCTGGTGCTCGAGGCTCAGTTTGTTAACTGAGAGTTCCAAATGCCCTGTTTAGACAACGAACACATTCCTCTGCATAGGAGGAAGCTTAGTCTTAGTTGAGATCTGTCCCTTGATTCTTGTGTGTGTGAAATGTTTTCTGCAGCAGAGGGCTCTGCTTCCAGAACAAACCTGGAAAAGCCACAACGTGGAGAAGCTGGCAGGGAATGGTTGTTAATACAACTTCTGATCAAAAGATTTATACAGTTGAATTATCAAATAATATCCAAAATCAATACTGTGGTACTTTTTACAACTGTAAGAAAAAAAGAGAAAAAACAAGAAAAGAAAAAAAAGGCTTTATCTCTTCAGTATTTCTTCTAACTTGGAACAAAGGAGCTGTTTACATGCAAAATACCAAATACTTGAGTCATGCACAACATGGAGATCTGCAATATTCTAATTCTGGATGAGAATTAGAGGCAATTATAGCACTGTACCAAGTTAAAAACCAGCTGACAAGGGTGTTTCAATTCTAGTCATGGATGATAAACAGTGTGGAGGTGAAATGCTGCAGCTGCTGAGTGATAGAGATTGCTATCAGGATTAAACAGGAAGGCTGTGTTTTACAGGATCAAGAAAGATTAGCCATGTGTTGAATATGGGATTATGAACTAATTAAATAAATGAAGACACATTTCTGACACAAATTCTACACATAAGAAAGTAATTACTCACTTTATATACAATGTTTCTGTAATTTATCATTCGGGTCTTTGACTGGCAAGCAGAGCAGCCTATTTCCCCTCACTCAGTCAAGTCAACAGTACTGAGGTCACCAAAGGATTGATTCTGGCTCACTGTGCTAATGAGTGTGTTTTCCAGGGGTGAACTAACTGCTCCTATGAATATACAATGGGTAGAACTCCTGCAAGTTTTGGGGGAAAACAATGTTCATCTGCTTTTTACCAGCCAAGCCTAGGAATTCATGAGTTGAAGAATTGGTCAAGGGGGAATTGAGTTGGTTGGATCTCCGGTGGGATCAAGAAAGCAGTAATTAGTGCACCTATGCAAAATTGTTACGGTGCATAAAAGTCCTCAAACATTTAGCAGGTAATGGGGTTTGTGCCTGGTGGTGCTGAAATGCAGGGGTATCTGGGGTGAAACACAAGTCAGATGGAACTGTGGGAAGCTGAATGGCCATGGATGTCTGTAAGGTCACAGGGGAAATCTCTTAACTATCAGATTTAAAATGGTGAAAGATCTTTAATGTCTGTGCAGAAGAGACAAATTCTCTGTTGTTAAAAGCCTTACAGAAAAGGCCTATACAGAATAAACTGAACAGCACCCCTTTAATCTAAGTAAGAAGGGAGGAAGCTTGTGTTGACCCTACCAGGTGGAAGTTATATAAAACTTATCTCCCACTAAAATGAACAGTTTATAGGATGGCTAGTGCACAACAGAGAGAGATTTGAGAGGAATATGTGCCCTGGGCCACCTTCAGCAAAACAGTACTGTCCATTGTAGAAGGCAGGACAGAGCAAAGCTTTTAGGTAAGGATTTACATCCAAATCTGCAGGGCTTTGGTTTGGATTTCTTCTATTTGTTGCTTTTATTGGGTTATATTTTGCCATCCTGCAGGCATGTAGTTTTCATTAGATTCTATGTGCACCAAGGGGAGGATTCAATGCGGGGTACTTATGTGCTGGTGTTTGTTCTCTGCTGTTAAAATTAATAAAACTTCATAGTTTTTTTTAAATCCCAGAGGATTTTATTGAGGTAACATCATATTTGGGAACTGTATTTAAAATCAGATTTAGGAATAGATCTGTATCCTGAAATTCAGTGCTCAGATGCAGCAGTAAAAAAAAAAAGAAAAAAAAAAAAAAAAGAAAAAAAAGAAAAGATCCATTTCTGTATTACTAAAGAAATGCCAGGAATATGGAATTAACCTTGTTGACAGGTTTTTTGGAGAGAAAAGGCATTATTTACAAGACAGCTTAATTAATTGCATTTGAAAAATATCTATGGAACAGTAGTCACAGCTGTATTTAAAATGGCCATCAAAAGTATATGTCCTCATTTTTGGGCATCATATGATACATAAGGGATGAGTTCTCTGATGTAGGAAACCAGGCACTTCCTCCACTGACAATGGAGAACTTTCTTTTCTATCCCTGGAGAAGGTCTCATCCTTTCACCCAGTTCCCAGACTGATGGAGCTCCCCCTGAATGTTTCCTCCTCCTCTGTAACACCAGGAGTTGGTTCTCCCTACATCCTTCTGATGACCCGGGCAGTGTCCCATGGCATTCTCCAGTGCAGCATCCAAACCTCTTCAGAAGAATCCCATCTTCCCTGGGATGTGCTGACCCAGGGAGGGAGCTCCTTCCCTGGAGAAACCCGGGACGACCTCTGAGCTCTGGAAATGCCACTGCTTCTGTACATTGTAAAACCACTGACTCAAAACAGTCATACCCTCCCCAGGGCTTATGAAAGCTGGTGTTTGATGGGTTTTTTGTGTTTTTAAGGCCACTTTTATGTCTCTTCAGAGTGTAGTGGTAGTGAAGACTTCACTGATGATTTCTCCCCAGAGATCGTCCCCAGGTGTGACCACAGGCAGCCTCTCCAGGTATCCTCACAGACCTCCTCGCCAAGATTCCTCACAGATTTTCTTGCCAGGATTTCTCACAGCCCTCCTCTCCAGTATCCTCACAGACACCCTCCCCACGTTTCACTGAATCACCGAACTGTTTGGATTGCAAGTGACCTCTGGAGATCACCCAGTCCAACTCCAGTGCCGGGTCACCTGGAGCAAGTGACACAGGAACGTGTCCAGATGAGATTTAAATGTCTCCATACAGGGACACTCCACGCAGCCCGTTCCAGGTACCCTCCACGTGTAGCTCTTCCTCACGTTCAGGTGAAACTTGCGTTTAATTTACGGCCATTGCACCACCGAAAAGAGCCCACCAGCCGCCTCTGGGCAGCCGCCTTTGCGATATTTAGACGATTTTCAAGCGCTTTCTCTCCCGTTTGTGTCCCGGCTCCGTTCCCTCACGGCTCCGGCCCGGCCCTGCGGCGGCGCTGCGCGCGCTCCGCCCCGCGCCGCAGCGCGCCGCGCGCCCGCCAGGGGGCGCCGGACCGCGGCCGCGCCCGCCCCGCGCGCACCCGCCACACGGACACGGCGGGCTGGGGACAGCCACGGCAGCGGCTCCCACACGGACAGACACACGGACACACGGACTGACACACGGACAGACACACGGACAGACAGCGGCACCGCCACAGCACCGGCACAGCGCTCCCCGGCACCGCCACAGCGCAGACACAGGGCGCAGTGGCACCGCACGCATCCCCGCGGCACCGCACAGCGCAGCGCGGCATCGGCAGCAGCGGAGGACGAGCAGCGCACGGCGCAGGGAGCCCCGGCCGGCGGCACTGCCCGGAGGTAGGAGCATCCTCTCCGCCCCGGCAGCCAAACTTCGCGGAGCCAGCGCTGGCTGCGCCCGCGGGGGCTTGGCTGTGGTTCTGTACCGCCGGCTGTTGTCCCCTGGCTGGTGTCCGCCCGGCCCCGGTGGCCCGGTTTGTTTTTATTGCTGTTATTATTATTGTTGTTATTGATGCTGTTCCCCGCCCCTCCGGGCTGGGCGGGGGGCGGCGGGTCTCGGCAGAGCCGGCAGCTCCGCAGCCAGAAGTTGCCCAGGGCTGTGGGGGGCGAGTGGCCCCAACTTGGGTCCCCTCAAAACTTCCGTGCCCGGGGAGCCGCTGCTGCCCCTCGCCTCTCTCCGCTCCTCTCTCCGCTCCTCTCCGCTCCTCTCTCCGCTCCTCTCTCCGCTCCTCTCTCCTCTCCTCTCGTTGCAGATGTCGGGGATGCTGGTGCTCGCTGCCTGGTGCTTCCTGCAAGTGGAGAGCCGGCATCCTGAAATCATCACGAGTAACAGCAATCATGGCAATTTCCTGGACAACGACAAATGGCTGAGCACCGTTTCGCAGTACGATAAAGACAAGTACTGGAACAAATTCCGGGATGTGAGTACTTCTCCCTTTAACGGGTGTTTCTCGTTCCATTGACAGGAGCATCCTTTCAGGGGGCTGCTGGCTGCCAAGGGCTGTGGGTAGAAGAGAAATGCGGCTTGGGCAACGGGTTGCTGCCTGTGTGAAGGATGCTCAGAGCTGTTTGGGAGCTGGACAGACAGTCCTGGCATCCTTGATTTACCCTATCGATTGGGACAGCCTGGGCTCCGTGTCAGTCTCTCTGTCCTTACGGTTTTCGATTTTCCTCTGGGGAGGAACTTTTGAATGAAGTTTCAGTGCTTGCTGTTTAAGAGTCTGGTTAACTGAAAAACGATGGAATGGTGTGTGTGTGAGAAGGAATACTTACCAGTTCAAGCCACAAGGTGGTAAACAGTGAAGCTTTTTGTGCCTGCAGTTTTTGTGGGAAGGATTTTATTGTCAATTCTGCTTGTAGAGGTCCTTGAGGGTGGTATAGTGTTAGAGAAGGCAGTGCTTTTGCTCTTTTTTAGTTTTTCAGCAGTCTGGGAAAAATCTTCAAGATGTGTTATGATGTGTTATCTGTATAAAACAAATTAATTTCTTAAGCTCAAAATTAATTCTAGACTTCCCCTAGCTTGAGTACAATCGTGTATTAAGTCAATGACAGCACAAAGGGAAATGAAACTTTTTTAAAATAAAAGTAATATTTAAGTAGTTCATTTTACTTCTGCTGTCTGTACACTGAAAAAGCGTTTTTGGAGCACACACAGAAAACCTTGCTTCAGTGTGCCCAAGACTGTGTGATGGAAGCTTTACTGTTCATGTTGATCATGAGCACAGTGAGGTTAAATGTTCCTCATTGTCTGGATTTGTGCACCATGGGCACAGTGAGACTCTAGGAAAGAGAAGACTAGAGCTGGCTAGCAGTTCTGGTAGTACCCTACTGTAAGAATTTGTTTGTTTATTTATGAATCTGGCCTTTTATAGGATATTAACAGGTCAGACTTTTACGCTCTGCTTTTGTCTCTGTGATCCTAAAATTGAACCTGACTTTGTAAAGGGGAAGTACAAGTATTGCAGCTAAATGTGCTGTGTTCCTTCTCAGCTTATTCTCCCTGTGTTTTTCTGTAGTTTTGGTCATCTCTGTGTGAGAAATGGTGCTCAGAATCTCAGCATAACAAAGTGTGGCCTTAGCAGTGGTATCAATTAGCAGCTATCTTGGAGTGTGTCTTCACTTGCAGTCACCGATCCCGTCCACCCGCTGGGACTGCTGAGTTCTCATACAGGAAAGGGCATTCCACAGCAAACACGGATTCTTAGCTTTACCAGGCTTCAGGGGAATCTTTGTTAGTACCTGGTTGAGTCTTCTGGGAAACAGAAGTTAAGGATTTCAGTTGTTAATTTCTACATCTCACTTGACATGAGAACTGAGCAGCATTTGAAGATGGTAAATTGAATGAAGGACTGACACATTAATCTGAAAACACTTCTAACTAGAGACAGATTTGTAGCAAGCAATCTTTCAACAGTCTCCTTCAAAATGGGGGCCTCATGTTAATCACAAGGCTTAAAGTTTTTATTTAAATTTATGTAATTTTTAAGTTTTCTGCTTCCATCTTTTTGTAATTTTTATATTTTCCATATGTTCCTCTTACTTTTCTCTTTAAAACTAGAGTCCTTGCAACTTTTCTTTTCATCCCGGTTCCCAAGACATAGTCTCACTAGTCCAGAGAAACTATTCCTCCTCTTGTGGAAAATATTCTTGAAGGATATCTTTCATATTTCAAGATTTCACAGCTACGAATGCTTTTGTAGACCTTCTGAAAAATGCTAAAAACCCCCATAAAGCCTCAAAATCTTTTATACAGGAAGAATCAGTCTATGGAAAAGTAAAACCAACCTTAACCAGTGGTCTACCAAGCAAAAGCAAATAGTATCAAGTTCATGCAAAGCTTAGGTATCTTTCTATCTGGCCATCTTAATGGTTCTATTTAATTACTTGAAAACTAGCTTTACATATGATTATTCGTGAAAACTGTTGTGGAGCAAATTAACAGAGACTACTAATCATCTCCTACTAAACCTTTTTCAAAAAGAAAATATAAAAAAGCTTACATATGTAATTAAGCTCGTAATTACTGGTTTTCAACCAAATTGATTTACTGGATCATAACCTTCCATGAGAGGTTCTGTGTCCACAGATGAAGACATGCATAGGTAGAGTTGCTGCCAGCATTGCAGGTAGAGCAGTGCCAGCACACTCCTTGCATTCAGAGATGTGGTCAGAAGAAATATGGTGCTTGCTTTGTGGCTGTGCTGTTGGGGATAGATTGTTAAAATATTTGTTGAAACATTCCTTAAAAGACTGCCTGATGAGATGTATCCTAAACAGTATTGATTGCTGTGGATGGACTAGACCAGCATTTCGTGGATAAGTGTCGATTTCTAGGAAAATTATCTTCCCTCTTCCCCTCATTGCCAAACGAATAAACTAATTTTATAGACATGTCTACATGAGGTAGCCTACAGTGTAGGCTTTGCACAGGAGGCTGGAGTACAGAAGTGGTGTTACAGTTAAAACTTTCTTGGATTTGACACTGCAGTTACTCCAGGGCAGAAGCCCTGCTTCATACCTCGTAAATCAGCAGAGGCAAGGTTGCAGTGATTAGCACAATTACCCTTAGCTGCTCTCTGGAATTTATGTCGTGTTATACAAACATTTGTGCAAATATTTACATGACTGTGCCCTTCTTTATGGTGGGGGGAAACCCTGAAGGTGTGGAGCTGAGATTTGATGCGTTTGGGTGTGGCCACTTTATGTGCATCAGCACAAACACCTGCACACACAGATGTGCACATAAATCTGTCATAAGGTTGCAGTACTGGGTGGGTTGTTTACCCAGGTCATGTGTAATTGAATATAAAAAATTAAAATCAAGCTTTTCTCAAGTTTTTCAGTTGCTCTTTTCAAAATCAATTGGTTGGTCAGCCTGATTGAGCTATGGGCCAATATGGCCTAATTTGAGGACAAGCTATTGATTGATTTTTTTTTTAGTATGATTCATATTTCTTTTGGGCAAAGACAGCATGGTAGCTGCACTTATTGTCCCAGCAATCACTACTTTTCTGTAAGTAAAAGAGAGCACGGAAGTACACCTCATTTGAAATCTGCATTATGGCCACAGAATCATGTTTTCAAATGTGACTGAATTCAATAGTGTGAAATGTGTCATCATTTTCCAAAGGCCTCAAGGGATGTGTCTAAAACAACAGTTTACAGCGCAATCTTTTCATGAGATTTGAACACAATTTGTTTATTAAGTTCTCCATTTTAAAAACAAACAGCTGTAAATAAATAGTAAGACCAATGTGACTGATCTATTGTGAAAATTTGCTGTTGAAAATCTTGTATATTTTACATCTGCCCAGCATCAATAACGATGTAATGTCTGTGGTATTAGTCAGGTTTTAGTGCAATCTGAACCTGTTATTCCAATCTGTCTTTCACCCCTTTTTCCTTGTCTGCTATGGACTTTGTGCAATACGTGACAAAATCTTAGCTGTGTCTTAAATGGCATTTTTTAGCTGGGGATAATAGTATTTTTCTTCCTCATAAATGTATGTTGAAACTGTAAATAAGAAAGGACGGAGCTCAGAATCTGTGGTAATATGGAATTTATTATTCACCTAATCCATATATTGAATGTGTCTTCATACATACTTAAGTAACTGACTAGTAAGTTTCTAAAAAATAAAAACTAAATCAATGTGATTATTACTGGAAAAAGAAAAAAGTTAGCAAGGTGTACTCTCTAGGGAGGACCTCCAGCTATTTCCCTTGTGCAGGTCTGAGGCTTGGAAAAGCAGACATCAAGATTATGAAAGTCAAATTAGACCTTCTGATACCATGGACCCTAATATGAAGGCCTCAGTCTTTTGATCAAACCTGTTGAGAGGGATCCTTTGGCTTGAGAGGAGCTCCAGAATAGATTTGATAGCTGAATGTGAAGTGAATTCTTATGAGCCCTAGGAAGCATTTATTGTTATGGGAATAGGCATACATGTTATTGTAACAGGTCACACTGCAGCATCTCATTGTGTTCGTAGAGGCTTGGCACAGAAGGCACAGCATAAATGTCATTTTAGTGTTAGATCTGCCTTTAATCAAAATTATACGAATGGACTAATTCTAATACTTCTACTTGGAGTTATGTCTATTAAATTATTAATGCTTATATATAAAAAGGTAATAAGTTCAACTAGCCATGGATTAAACTGCAAAAAGGAAAAAAAAAGTTAAATGAACTAGGAAGATCTAGTATAAAGCACACAAGGAATTTCTATGAAGTTGAAAGCTAAGAATCTTGGCATGAACTGTGGTTTCAGTGCATGTTTATGCATGGCAGGCTGCCAGACCACATTCTGAGCATTAACTAAGCTGTTTCTCTAAATTTTATTGCTTACAGAGTTTCAGTTCAGGCTATCATGTTAAAACCCCCATGCATTTTGTGCCTGGAGATGCCTTGAGTCTGTGCAAGCCTAAGAAGCAAGGCATGAAATGTCATCATCTGTGTGTGTATATTGCACAGACTTACTGGGGATAAATAGTTACACATAACTGTTCATGCTGAGGATGGTTATCAATAGATTAGATAGATATTAGACTTCTGACACAAACCCTGAAGGGACAATTTTATCAGCTGTTAATGTACATCACCTTTCTGAGCCTGCAAATTCCTCCTCACACCTGATCAGAAGTGCAGAGTTAGGTCACAAAACAAATACAGAATTAAGACACGGGGGATTTGTATTGTTCCAGCTCTGCCACTGATGATTTTTGTCATTGGAGCTGGCTCTTCACACTTCTTCACTGCATTTCACCTTGTTGGCACTTACCTTTCTCTGAGATTTTAGCCCCAAATTAGAAGAGTGGTAGTGAAACTTGATGGCGGGGAGTTGGAAAACATGACCAGTACTGAGAAGGATTGGAATACCAAGCAGGCAGAATTGGAAGACCTTGGGAACTCAGGTAATAGAAATGAAATGAAATTTAAAAGTACAAAGTGGAAGGTCGTGGAATTGAGAGCTAACACAAATTTATTCTGGGTCCTGGCAGCTCAGCTTGAAATAGATGAGAGGGAAAACCTGTGTACTTTCATTGATTTGCAGAGTTATTCTAAGTTACAAAAGTAATGCTACTCTGAGGAGAGCAAATATATTGTAGGAATGCAGAAAATGAAAGATTTCTGCTTCTGCTGAAGAAGTAAAAATGTACAATGTATAGAAGGAACCACTTAATTCTGAATATTGTGAGCACTTCTAATCAGTAAAATTCATTAAAGGTTTTTATGGAATTGGTGAGGCAAAGACCTTCCAACATCATAGGAGAAAAGACTTTGTCTTAAAATAATATAATATATTAATTTACTCACACAAAAGTCATTACAAAGGAGTGGATTTTCTTCAGAATGTTTCTTAAGAAAAGGACACCAAATCCAGCATTGTGTCAAGACGAGATAAATCAATAGATAATTGGTGACAAAAATAACTGCACTGATAAATTTAGGGCTAAGGTTATTCCTTCACCCACAGTTATGTTTTAAAAAGTTATCTAAATTAGCACTTCATTTTCAACATGTAGCTTGTATCTTAACAAAAAAGATTATGATGTAGGGAAGAGCAATAAAAGAACATGGATTTGGGGATTCTAAAGGCATTGGGTTTTTATATCATTGTTTATGAGATTTAAAGCCCCTTGCTGGATGTTGTCTTGCTCCTTATCCATACAGTGTGGTGGAACTTGGTCTGTGACACCCAAATATCTCCTGCTCTGGTGGGATTTTTAAGGTAAAATGTCTTTTCTGTAGACTGGGTTCTTTCTGCTGTCCCTTCCCTGGCAGACACCTGCCTTCAGTCGGTCTAACTACCAGGGATTTGTTACCACTTTTTTTTTTTTTTCTACATTGTATTTAGGTCTACAGGGAGATTGAAGTATTTTTTCTGCCAACATTTTTTTAACAGAACATTTCTTTTTCTTTCTTTGCCACAAAAGTAAGCACAAGTTTTTCTGTGATGCAGTTATTGGTACATTCAGTACATCTGGAGAAACCAATCAGGTCCTGCTAATTATTTGTAGTGAATTTAGTCATAAGGAAGGTTACAGTGCACTTGAAAAATATCTGCTGGCTGGGTAATGGATGTACCAAGTGGCTGGGTTGTGACAGGACACAGGCACCTCAGGCTGGCTTCCCAGGAGATTATCATTCCAAGCCCACCTTGAGATTTAATTGAAGGTGAACACACTCAGTGTGTGTGTATTCCAGTGGATCTGCCGTACAACAGAGTTGAAATGTGATTTATAAGTCTACCCAGGCACTCCTGGCATAGGTTGTCTCTTAGAGCAATTCTTACTCAACACAGGGACAAGGCTGGAATATAAATGTGATCAAAAAGTACAGCTGAGATGTACTTGCATGAAATTTAAAAGAATAGGAAAACATGAGACTGAATCTATGCAAGTGTAATGCATAATCATCTTCTTACAACAGAGGAGATATGCTTTCTAAAAAAGCCCTTTTTAAACTTGGCACTTTCCTTTTGCAGTGGACAAGGGGAAAAATAATGGCATTTATGTCAGAATAATTAACTTGGAAGGTCCAGAGAGCCAGCTTTTTCTAATTAACTGACACTTATCCAGCTTCCCTAGGAATTACCTAAGACTCTAAAGTTAAGTAGGTCAGTACAAAACTATGGTGTTAGTTTCTGTATTATGTTTCGAATTATAACTTTAATACTTTCCTCACTTACAGAAGGGTTCTGCAGACTGCAGTCACAAATCATATCCTTACCGTAAAATTCAGGAGATTTAAAGTTTTCTCCAACATGTATTATGCATTTTTAGAGTAACCATTCCTGTATTCTGCTGCTTGTCCCTCTCCTGTCCTCCCCCCACCCAGGTGGATTTCTTTTCCATAGGGGGTTGTTTAGTTTTGTCAGATTCCTGAGAAAATCACAAAAAAAAAAAAAAAAAAGAAAAAAAAAGAAAAAATGCGGCACAATGAGCCATGTGTCAGTGTAATATAAAATGGGTGGATTGAAAATCATTATGGGAGGCTGAGTTCTGATGTCTGTTAGTGTAAGAGCTGCTACCAAGCTCAGATATCTATGGGTAAATGATAACAGTTTTATTTTAGGGAAGTTCTCCAGGGTTAGTGTTGAGAAAAACAGGTCCATTATATTCTCAAGGGCCAAAAGTTACAATTAAAGCCTATTTATGATACCCTGTTTTGACCATCACATCAGGGAGATTATAACTTTCTTTTTTTTTTTTTTTTTTTTTTTTTTTTTTTTTTTTTTTTTTTGGGGGGGGGGAGGTGGAGTTGGAATGAAGTTTCTCAGAAATTTTAACTATTTGCTTTATACTTACAGTTTTAATCATGGTGCTAGACATATGTAATTCCAGTCAGTGTGTCTTTATCAATGTGTTTTGAGGATAAAATGCAAGCCTTTCTTAATTTGGGGTGGAGCAGCTGAGCTGCCTTTACAAGAAGTAGGACTTCATAAGGAAAGTGGAGCTCAAATATTACATTACATGAAAACCTTTTTCTTTTAGATAACATCTTATGCAAGGACTGCTTGGTTATTCCTTTCCCTATGTAACCAAAACTAAGATTTGTCCAAAGGAGCTGTAGTGAAGTCTTGGTTATGTTGAAGCTGATGGCCAAATTGTCAAAGACTTTAGTGAGGGTTGAGTTTGATTCTTGTATTGCTTATCTTCCTTTTCTCTTAGACAAAGAACCAGAGTACATGACAGACAAGTTAGATTAAACAGGTTCTTTTTGCCTTTTGGAGGACACTGTGAAATTGGAAAAGCCTCAAAGATCAGGTATCTGGCCAGCATAAATAGAAGAAGCTCTCTCAAAGTCCCTGGAAGAATGAAACTATCTGAAAATCAAACATCTGTAGTCTACAAAGTACACATTTTATAGATTTCAACCAAAACAAGAATGCAGAGTTGACACAGTAAAATTAAGGTGATGCTGCTGCCACCAGTGTGATTTTTCTGTACTTGCACCACTTAACTCTTCCAGCTTTAGAAAGGGCCTTATTGCTGTGGAGATACCAAGTCCTAACTCTGAGTAAGCAGTCTGTCATCAGCTAGATAACTCCAGCAGTTATCATTGGAGGATTTGCTATAGCAGGTTGGCAGCTAAAATTGAATTACATGTTTGGACTGAACAGCTAATGTCTAATGACTTTCAAGGCTAAGATATGATTCAAAATTCAGTTTACAGATAAATTGCTAAGCTACTCAATAGTGGCTTTGGCAGGGAGTAGATTGGTCTTTATCTGTCACTTCTGTGACTTGGCTTGTAATCCTGGGTAACAGAAAATCATTCTCATTAAATAGGTACACGGGGACATCAATTAATTCTGTGATCTTAGCTGTCCTCTTAATGAACTTTGTGTCATAAATTTACTTCACTGATTGCTTTCTCCCAGGTAGATGGAAAAATATTCTATTAAAAATTACTGTAAGAGTAAGTATTTTCAGATTAGTTTTTAAAAAAGGTTTCAATATATCACAGCTTACAGTTGAGTTCTGACTAACAGGGGATTGATAGAGGTAAGTGATACTTGTCTGTCTCTGCAGGTTGCTTTGAAACTGTCTAATCAGGAAATTCAGCTGTGTACACAATTTCATCTGAAATTGTGCACCATAAATTTTATGGATTTTTTAGCTTGGAGATCTGTCTTCATCCGTCCTTCCCTGAGTTCCATTGTCCATACAGAAGTTTATTCCAGCACTGTCTTCTAGCGTTTGTGTGTTGGCCTTTCTGGCTTTCTCTTTAACTGATAGCAGTTAGAGAACTTGAACCTGGACAAGAGATTGAGGTAGAAAGATAGAGACAGCTGCAGTCACTGGAACTCAGTGGGGGGTGGTTACATTTTAGAGAATGGGAGAGAGGCAGAAAATTATACTTGTAGGATTAAGAAGAAATTAAGATAAGCTGTTTCTTCAAGGGACTAGAAAGTGTTACTTTTAGAATAGTGTTTCTGTGTGTACTAGGGATGTTGACGTTCTTGGTAGAATTTGATCACAATTAGTAAATATTTATAAAAATCAGTTTGAGAGAATTCCGAATTCCCTGGAATTTCTTGGTGAATAAGAAGAGTGTTTTACTTTGAACACTTGATTTCTAGAGCAACTCTGTCAGTCCTTCTGTCCACGTGTGTGCACCAGTGCCCGCTCTGCTGCCAGATCAGAGTGTATCCCTGGCCCCTGCAGGATTTGTTGAGTGTCCATCGCAGGCGGCGGGGCCAGCCGTGCTGCCCGGAGCTGGAGAATCTCAGGGGCCTGGCCGTGCTGCTCGTAGCTGTCCGGAGCTGGAGCATCTCAAATGATCGGCTGTGCCTGTCCGGAGCTGTCCGGAGCTGAAGCTTCTCAGTGAACCGGCTGTGCCTGTCCGGAGCTGTCCGGAGCTGAAGCTTCTCAGTGAACCGGCTGTGCCTGTCCGGAGCTGTCCGGAGCTGAAGCTTCTCAGTGAACCGGCTGTGCCTGTCCGGAGCTGTCCGGAGCTGAAGCTTCTCAGTGAACCGGCTGTGCCTGTCCGGAGCTGTCCGGAGCTGTCCGGAGCTGAAGCTTCTCAGTGAACCGGCTGTGCCTGTCCGGAGCTGTCCGGAACTGAAGCAACTCAGTGAACCGGCTGTGCCTATCTGGATCTGTCCGGTGCTGAAGCTTCTCAGTGAACCGGCTGTGCCTGTCCGGAGCTGTCCGGTGCTGAAGCTTCTCAGTGAACCGGCTGTGCCTATCTGGATCTGTCCGGTGCTGAAGTTTCTCAGTGAACCGGCTGTGCCTGTCCGGTGCTGAAGCTTCTCGGGGGCCCGGCTGTGCCTGTCCGGGGCTGGAGCCGCTCAGGGGACAGGGCTGCACAGCGCCAGTGAGGATCCTTCCTCTCGCTTGAGAGTCCTGAAGCTTTTTGTGGCATCCTGTACTACGTGGGAAAGCACTGTTCTGACATGGTTAGGCACATGGGGATGTATATCTAGATTAGACAGATGTGAAAGCAGAGGATAAAGCTGGTTCAGAGTTATCCATCAAGCTAATGCCAGATATAACAACAGAATTTATGTCGTGCAAGTCCCAGGACAGTGCTCTTCTGCAGAGCGATGAACTGTGCTGGAATACAAAGACAAAGCTTAACAGGTCTGTGTGGATATATGTGCCACTATCTGACAGCAATGTTTATTGGCCCAGATTCATTTCTTGTTTGATAACATTAACTTCACTCCAGGTATTTAAGGGATAAATTTTGTTCCTTTTTTTTAATTTTTTTTTTTTTTTTTTTTTTTTTTTAAGTAAAGTCAGGGTAAGCAATTTTTAGTGCTAGCTAAGTGTTATTTATTATTTATTTAATACTAGGTGAATAGTATATTGGAGGAGGATGAGGTATTTCCTGTTAAAGCAGAGATATTAGGCAGAGTGGATTTTCTGTATTTATTTTTATGTTAAACAACATCTAGTGAAACTCGTGAGGCTCAGGTTTTTTACATCTACCAATCTTTTTAAAACTTGTCTAAACCCCACTTTTTCAATAAAAGTACACCAGAGTGCTGCATTCAGCAAGGATATCTATAAACATATGATAATTAGTGGTTTGAATACAGAATTGTCTGCAGTATTCCTTAAGCATAACCATGAATCTCTACATTATGGTTCACTCAGGACAGCAGCATCAAAAAGGAAATTGTGCTACTTTTAATTAAAATAAATATAAACACTTAAAATACTGCATACTGTCAATTATGCATAGAACTGCAGTTATGCAGCATGAAGGAAGCTGATAAACCAGATATATTTGCTCATAAGGAAGCAGATAGTGATTCAGATCAGTGACCACAGATTTATTAGTCTCTTCATGCTTATATAACAAAGTTAAGTTGGATATAACAAGACACTTAAGGGTTTATTTTCATTGGAATATGAGGCAAGATGGACTGAAATGAGGATCCTTATGTGACACAAATGTCTGTTTTCATATTTAGTTTCCTTTTTATAAAGCCTTTGTCTCTTCTGTTGAAGAAGTGCTTTCTTTCCTATGCATGTGTCTTATCTTAATAAGTTAAAATGCTCAGCAGAGCAAAGGTTTTGTGACTTGTAATGAACTTACAACCTGAGATGAAATGTAATCTTTTTCCCCTGGAGATTGTGCTGTTGGAGATTGTGAGAGAGTATTTCCTGTCCATGTGTAGTGCCTGTAAAAGAGAAAAGAAAACTGAACACAAGTACTAGAAACTTTAATGGGTATGGATCAACAATTTTGGAGCATTCATGAAAAGCGACAATAAACAATTTTAGAACCATGGTAAAATATATTGAAACTTCCCCCTGTAAAGTAACATATGGCATCACAAATAGTCCTATCTCAGTATCTAAAAGAAAAAGAAATCCAAGCAACTTCTTATGGGCCACATTTTGCTATCAGTATTTTTTTAAGTAACTGCACAACCTTAGCATCAGTTCCTGTTGAGATATTGCATCCCCTCTTTAATGGTAGAATGTGTCCCTGTGTAATCAAGAACGAGCAATATTCTGTTACAGCAGGGCAATGTACAAATACAGACAGATGTGGCATGTGCTGCAGTTTCCATTAGCAAAAAAAGAAGCTGCAAATAGGAAGCAATTTTGAGACCTGCCACCATAATTGCAAACCCATTACTGATATATCAGGGATGGTGCAGTTGATGTGTTCCCTTCAGAATGACGCAAAGTTGTCTATAAAATTTGAACTCACTAAGGGGAGATGTGGATATAAAATAAGATGCTGTAAGATCCTTAAGGCATGGCTGATTTTAAAGCTGAAGCTCCCTGAAATTAGGAGTTACTGAAATAGCAATGGTGGAATAAATGTGTTTTTTTCAGTTATTTTTATAAGTACAAGGAAATAAAATAAAACTAAAAAAAAAAAAGAAACCAAACCAAACAAAAGGCTCCTTAATAGCAAAAAATTCCTAAGCCCCAAAGCATACAATCTGTGTCAGAGGCAAATGAATCCTGGATAATTTAGTGGCTCCAGATAGAGGAGTCATGACTGAAATAGAGACATGCTCCATTAGGTGAGAAATCATATCTGGAACAATCTTTACCAAAGCCCAGTGGTTTCTCCTCATGGAAAATACCTGGCAGAAGGAGGAAATGAGAACATGACATGTGTCTGCATGTATAGCAGTAATGAATCAATAAACACAGAGAAGAAAGGAAACGTAGATGGAAAAAAAAGTAGATGAGGAAAACCATGTTTCACTTCAGTAGAGGGAATTCCAAAATGACAGTGATGGTGGTAGGGTTAGAAGGAGAGGAAAACAGGAAGGGATTTAGGAAGGATGCAGCTGAAAATTATTTACCTGCTGAGCAGCATCCTGGGTGACTCTTGACTTGGGCAGCAAAGAGTTCTTGTGAGCAAAGCTGCTGACAAGCCCCAATTCAGACGTGTGTGTGATTCTGCACAGCTTTAAGCCTGTCTTGCTGAGTATACACAATACATTTTGGACTCTGAACAATCACCAGTGGCCCATTGCCAGATGAGAAGCTCTAAACATCTGCCCTTCTGTAGTCTTCCTACTGTGGGACTTGTGCGGTGGGTGGTATTGCTTTTCATTTGAGACAAACACGAAGATGCATGGCAGAAAGAATATATGCACTTTAATTATGTTTTTTCCTTACAATGTAGTTGTGGATATTTGTAGCATTCATAATTAGCAAAGAAACAGATGGCAAAAGCTTGGTTTAAAACAGAGCATCCATCGAGTGATCATGTGGTGCTGCAAGCTTATTTGGGAAGGAGTTTGTTCCCTTGGATGATGCCCCAACACAGTGGTGCAGGAGTAAAGTAGGAAGATAATTTTTAGCCGTGGGTGTAATTCAGTGTGTAGGACATATATAAAGCATGGAAAACATTTAAACATACAAAATATCTCCTGGATTCTCATGCCTTGTGATGCAAAAGGATGAATTTCAACTTTACTGTTCTGCAAAGCTAAAACCTGTTATGTATGAATTTACATATAGGGGAAGTACAACAAAATATCCCTAAGATTTCCCCATTCCCCTGTACTATATCTGCACAGCAGGAAACAATTTAGTTGTTCTGTGCTCAAATTTCAGTAACTATTGTACTGTAGCTTAATAAAAAAAACACCCCAAAACAAATCAAAAAACCCCGGATATATATTTCACTTGTGTGCTTCCAACATTAACATGGTGCTGCAATTTTTCAAAGCTGGAAAACATGAGATGATTTTGTCAGCATTTCACCATGACACTTGTTTCACTTAGAAAGCCAGAGGGCAAAACAAAGTGGTTTCTTTTGGTCCATGTAATGTATTTAGAAGGCAGTGGTAGCCCGGCAGGCACAATCACTGAGATGTGTATGAGGTAATGTTCAAAACTGTGAGATTCTGGGTGTAAAGGCTCATTGATTAGTTGTGTGATTCCATGTTCCAAATTCAAAACTTAGAAATATTTGATTTTAAGGAGAGGCAGGAGGAAGGAGAAGGTTGCTGAAGAGAAAAAGAAGCTAAATCTGTTTTTCATCGATAAAGCAGAAATATGGTATTCTCCATCCCAAAGGAGCTGAATGGATTATTGCAACCATCCAATCTAGTTGAGATCACGTTTTCTTTTTTGCTTTTATCTCTTTTAAAAAAAAGATAAATGAACCCATGTTGAGATATTTATCTCTGTGATTATGACCTGCATTTACCTTCAAGTCACAATAAACTGGATATTCTCTTTCTCTGTGAAACCATATCACTCTTTCTCCCTGCAGACTCTGTGGATGCGGACAAAAAATATTTCTGTGAGAACAGTGGTGCCATTCCCTCTATGTATGTAATATTTTGGAGGATATCTGTAAAAGCCAATGAAATGATCTTTGATAGCTCCTATTTTTCTCCAGATGGTGAACTATAAGTTTAAATATATTGTGAGTTGTGTTTTCTTTTTCTTTCATGAACTCCCTATATCTCCTCACAGTATATAGTTCACAGAATATAGTAGTTTTGTGTTTGCCAAAACATATTTCTAAAATTTTCATCTTCACTTTCCATGCAAAACTGAGTCAAAATTCTTTCACTTTGAAAATTAAAGTTTCCAACTGCACCAGTTTCTGCATTGACAAGATTGAATGAATTTTTAGTGCTCATTCAGTTCAGCTGATGGTTTTTTTCCTTTTAGTTCTTGAATATATTTAGATCATAAAACTCTTGGGATGGAAACACTTCTGCGTTGATTGTACAAAAGCTGAGAGTTCACTGGGGCCTGTCATCTTTGCAAGGACTGCTGACCAGTATGAATTTTATAATACAAATAATTAATCTTTATCTCCAATTCATGTGGTCAGTAGTAGAACTGAATTAAAGCAGCCATATCAGTATGGGGTCTTTTTTGTGTTGACAACCTCTGCCTTTTCAGTGTGCTGCTCTTGTTAAGAGTAGTTTGCTCAGACTACAGACAAACTTTAGCTAAGTTTATTGAAAGACCAGCACTTGCACAGGGTTTGACTTTTCCTGAGTCCCCTGTACCTCCCTTTCCTTTCACAGGTTCAGAAATAGCCTTTTCTAAGTTAGTTAAAATATTTTCACTTTAGGGATTATCAAAACACTCACAACCATCTTAGTATTCAGTTACAAGAGCTACAAAAGCAATATAATTTCAGTTGCCCCATAGCAGAATTAAGCCCAAGCTGTTTGAAACTTTAGTCAGAAATGCTCCCTTCACCAAGAATTTCCAGACACTATTAGCTTTTTACAAACACTTGAGCCAACAGACCCATGAGTCATAGGAACTTGGTGCAATAGAGTTCCACTTTCTCCCTTGTTTTTGAAGCTTTCAGTGGATTTTTAAGATGTCTTTCCTCATAGTGATTGCTGAACACCACCTCAATGGCTTTTAGTTGCATGTTCATGGCTTCAGAAGATGCTTCTTAGTTGCTGAAAGTATGGAATAGACAAAATGCCATATCTATCACCCAGGGTCTGAAGTTGCTGCAGCTGTGCTGCTCGAAACTCCAGCTGCCTTCAGGAGCTGAAGAATTACATGGTGTTCCCCATAATGACAGGGCTTACAGCTACCTGCTGGGTTGGGGATTGTTCCTCCCAGCTTAGACTGTAACTTGCACTAACGACTGTGTTAAAAGATGAGGAAGAAATTAAGGCCACCTAATCCCTTTTGCTAGTGCCACCAGCAGCCCAGTGCTTAGAGCTGTGTGTTGAGTGGCTGTGGATGGTTTGAGAAAGCGTGGGGATGTACCTCAGGAACGTACAGAGACTGGGAGAGCTGACTTTTGTTTTGAAAAAGGTCATTAAGCGACTGCTCAGCAACACAGCATGAAAAATGTGGTTCTTATGGTGCTAGAGAATACCAGTGAAATCCAACAACAGGGAGTAAACAGCATATTGTTAACAACTGGGAGGAGTGACAAGAGGGAAAATTAAAAGGAATTCCATAAAGCAAATTTATGGAATTTTCATATTGCTGCCTATTTGTGTTTCTTTCTGGGGAAAGGCAGAATGCAAACTGTTGCTCAGTTTTGCCTAAAACACTGTTTACAGACCGAATTCCTGTTTTAGGGGCATTGCTGCCTTTCTGAACTTTCTAACGAGTGCAGTGTTAAATCAAACCGTGGAAGATTTGCACCCTGCTGTGATCATGCAGCTTTCTCCTCCCACCTCCTTTCCATATGTCAGCAGCACTGCTCAGGCTTTGCCTGCTCACCCTTCCTGAGCTCTGCAAATCCTTTTTACTGGGCTGTACACAGAGACCACAGAGGCAGGGGATGGTTGGTGACTTCCTTTGTATTCCTGCAGAGAACACAGCAACTACCCAGCCTTCCCTCCGTGTCTTCCAGTTCATCACTCCTTGTAAATCTGACACTGATTTCACTTCTGTGCTTAGTTAAGAGCACTTCTTTTATCTTTTGCTTTCACATGAACACAGTACACAAATAGCAAATGCCAGAGTGCTGTGGGAATAGCTCCTCCTTCATTTCAGACTCATCATTTCTGTTACATAAATGGTTTTATTTTTATTTTCAGCTTCCACTTTCTGAAAAGCAAAGCAAAAATATATGGATTTTTAATCTCTACAGTCTTGTTTTTACCCTACTGAATATGAGCAAAAGAAGTCTGTTTTTCAGAGATAGACCTTAGATCATGTTTCACAATTTCATGACAAATTCCCAAAAGTGAAGCAGTAGGAGCTGTCACTGTAATTTGGATAATAAAAACAGTAAGAAAATGCCAAACTAAAAGTCATGTCCAACCTCACTTAACAAATGAAATAACAAACTACCAGCTGGAGTTGAAAAGAATATCCAGTATCCACAGACTCTGCTTTTATCCCTGAACCACTGGCAAGGCTCCTGGATTGGTGCCTGGGAGAGCGCTGATAATTGGCCACATCAGTGGGAGAGGCCACTAAATCATTTGCCACTTCTGGCAATTTTATGCCAAGAGAGCACTGGGATTTCTGTGAGTCTGCAGCAAGCAGGATGAGTGCTCTGGAAGAGGAATCCTAATGTGCTTGAGACCTCTGTGGAAAGGATCCAGAGAGCATTTTGAGATGTTCTGGCAGCATGAAGCACTAATGCCCCTATTACTGAGATTCTGAGGGTTAAAAAAGCCTGAGTTTAAAAAAAAGCAAAAACCAACCAACCCAAATTAAAACTGTCTTTGGCAGTTTGTTTCTGTGAACATTATTCACACACTTGATTACAAAAAGTATTGTTTAAGATTCAGAGTTTTGTGCCTAAATATAAACCTGTTTAGATAAGTTTTACTGTTTATTCTCAGAGAAAAATCTATAGCATTTCCTGCCCAACCTGTATGAACATTTTATAAATAAGTCATGTCTAGAATGAATTTACCATGTTTTCTAAGAGTTTCTTTGTCAACAAAGATATATTCAGAAGCAAAACAGGCAGCTTTTTTTTACTGTTCTCCTTGGTATCAACTAGAGTAGACATGTTCTATGATTCTATGATGTTGTTATAGTTTCTGTTCAGAAATAACTGATATTCCATCTGCTCCTCTTCTGTATTTTGGAGTGAGTTAAGCTGTGTAGGATTCCCTTATAACATGTTGAATTCTCCCATGGAAATAATAGACTGTGATAACAGAGGCCAAACTTTCATGATTTCTGCAGTTATGAATTTTAATGTGATACTAGAGCTGAAAAGAATCTTTGAGAATGAAAAATTGATGTTTCCTTATCTTCATTTTGAAATGCAGTGTAGAGAAGGTAAAAATAATTAAGTGCCCTTCATTTTTCCTTCTGGTGACCAGTTTTCTGACTTTTACCCATTTGGTGACTATTTCAGCCTCAAGCTAAGTCCCTGAAACCCAGATAGAATATCATCCCGCCTCACACAAAGTTAAGTCAGTATTTCTGAAAGGGCTGTTACTAGTATAGATTATCCTTCAGGCAGTGCTCTCTCCCTTTGGAAACTCTGCACTGACATTTAAAATCCTGTATTTGACATATTCATCAACAATATAGGGATAGGTGATGTGCTTTCTGAAAGAGATTTAGCTATAAAATATTTTGGTTCATGTCCTAGATAAAGAGATCTTAGAATTAAAGCATCTCAGATTTTCAAAATAGGTTCTCTCTGCTCTTTAAGGCTTCCTGCTTTGTTTCCAGGTTCCCAGGAACCTTTCTAATCTTGTTTATCTCTGAAGCTGATTTTAAGCGAGAACTCAGCTCTCAAGGAATGAAAACATTTTAATGGGTTTCTTATAATAATCTTGCTAGTAAGGCATACTTAAAAATAAACTGCTTCTCTCCTTCCCTCCCTTCTGGAGTCAGCTGAGAGGACAACAGCTGAATCATCTGTCTGAGTCATGCAAACTGCTGTCATTGTTTGATGTAAAGATGAACTAAAAAGCTGTCATTTGCTTGGGAATATTTTTGTACTTGACTCACTTGTCCAGTGACGGGGAGAGTTTTTGTCAGTTGTTATTTTTTTTATATTTTTTGCCTCCTTTCACATGGAAAATGACAATGGAGCTGTGTGTCATTTTTACAGCTATAAACTCTGCAACTAAAAAAGCTTTACAGAAATCTTCCACCTCAGAGCATCTGTCAGCCCGAAAGTCTGGCTTGTTTGCAATTGCACACCAGCTCTGTGAGGCCCTGTGCGAACCTTTCCTTCAAATGTCTGGGCTTGTGCAGACACCTTCTCCTGCCCAGCTGTGAAATGATTCACTCCTCTCTGGCTGTCCATGCTCTCACCCTGAGGTCTAACAGTTGATCCTCATTCATGTGGTTTTGCTTTCACTTTCCTTCCCCTCCTCCAGCTCTCATTCTCTCTTGGTTTGTCTGTCTCTTGTAGTTGACTCTGCAGCACCTTCCGCTCTGTCTTCACTCTGTCATCTCTGTTGTCCATTCTCTTTTTATTTTCCTAGTGTTAATCTTTCTCCCTTCCTTTTATAACAGATATCTTTAATATTTTCTTACATTAACTCCAGGTTCTTCCAAGTCCTGTGAGTTTCCTACCAAATATTGCTAGCCAGTAAGTCATAGCAGAACAGAGCTATTTTATCCAAAATGATATGATGTGATCAGTCTGATTTTCGTCTTAAGCCTGGCACACTGAAAACTGGGATCTGTACCTGCACTCTGGGACTACAGTACTTGAAAGGGTGAACCAGTGCTGAAAAATGATATAAACTTGGCGTCTTGGAGTCTTAATTTCTCTAGCAGTCTGTCCAACTTGTAATTGTAAACTTTCATTTAAGCTCCCTAATCACAGCTTAACAAAAAAAACAAAACAAAAAAACAAAACAAAAAAAAACAAAAAAAAAACAAAAAAAAACCAAAAAAAAAAAAAAAACAAAAAAACCCATGGAGTTTTTCAAAACTGCCTAGCTGAAGGAAAATCTCTATTTCCAGTTCAAGAGACTAGACAGGAGATGAAGATGCAGCTTCTCTTCATGGTTGTGTCTACCATAAATCTTAACATTACTGACTAAATGACCATTATTATTATTATTTTAATACCTCTGAAACAAGTAATGGATTTAATACATTTCTTACCTAAGGAATCTAATAATACAAATCTCACATGAGCTGGAAGCCTTAGCTATCCAGTTTTTGGGCACTTAAAGTTTTTTTTTAGGACCCATATTAAAGCAAAGTGCCATAGTCTCTTTGAAGTGTAGTAATTTTGAAATCTATTACAGTTGATCTCAAAGTATTAAAGGAAGAGAACAGTGGTATTTCTGCTTCTATGAGCATACAGGATCATTTCTTTACACTCTGGAAGGTGGAATTTATGTCACTTAAGCTTTGAGGCTAAGCCCAAGTACAACATTCTCCACTGTGACTTGCAGGCTGCACTACCTCAGTACCTGCACTACCTGATATTTTTCCTCATTTTTCCCTAATCAACAGGGCAAGCTTCTTTTCTGAGATGTATCTCTCTCCAAATGGTATATTTTGAATGCTTCTTGTGATTTGGAATGTGTTGGATTCCAAGGGAAGCTATTTAGAGATACCAGATTAGAAAGAGTTTGAATTCCTGAGAAATGCTGTATAGCTACCAGATCAGTACAATCTTTCCAGTGAGTTTAAAGCCTAGCTAAAAACATTAATTTTCCTGTTAGACAGGAGATCATTAACAAGTGTAATTTTGTCTGTCCTGCAAATAAATTGAACAGATCCTCTTGGAACACCACATAAGGGATAAACACTAATGTAAAGCAGATATAGTCATTTAACTCAGGAAATAAAGGTATTGTATAAAGCAAGTTGTATTATGTGAAAGATCCATTTGAAACCCGAGGTTAATGTTTTATATTGAGTATTTACCATTTTATAGGTGCTACAAAAATTAATTTAGTTTGTAAATGTCGTGCTCTCTTTCAGGAAAACAGTAGCCTGACCATTATTATGTAAAATACCATGGAATTAAATTGCATTATTTTGATTAAGTCAATATAATGTTATCTAATTTCTCTACCCAGAAGTACTAAGCAGACAGCTTAGCCATGCTATGGTTTTGATACCTTGCTGGAAGCTTCAAACAAATTGTTGTTATAATGAAGTTGTGAAGTCCTCACCCTGATAAAGCTTTATCATGTTCAGATTGAAGATACTGCTTCAGCATACTTCAGAAATGCAGAATAACTCCCCCACCTGCTTCTCTTATCTTCATGGCAAACCACAATTTCTACTTATCTGATCCCTTGTGTGTGTCCCAGCAGTTTCCTGGAGAACCTGAGAAAATTAAGTGTGAGGCAAATCACTGCCTCTCTGAGTCCCACTCCATTTTTCTGACAGATCTGCTGAAATTGGTGGCTTCCTTCCACTTTCCCTATATGCACATTGTGTAACCACAGGGACAGAAGTCTGTCATATTTCCAATAATTTCAATGAATCCTTATTTTCACATTTGTGCTTAGCCCCAGTGCAACCAGCAGAGATTTTGTAAGTTTTTGTGTTCAAGCAATTGGCCTCCTCACACTTCGAAATAAAAGAGATACATAACCTTTCCCTTTCTTTTCTACTGGTTTTATCAGCCAGCTGAGTATAAGTTATCTTTCTATTCAATTGCCTTCTGACAATTTTGTGTATGATATAATAAGGTATAGCAATCTGTGACATCAACTGAAGTTTTATAACCAGATTCCTTGCAGCAGTCTCTTCAAAATGTCTACTTATCCATATTTCTTTCTGCATGGTGCTTTTCCTGATGTGAGTAAATAGGAAAACCAGAGGGAAAAATGCTAGCTTTAGGAAGGAGGAGAGGAGAATGCCTTCCTTTCAAATAAGTTTAAAATAAAGAAAACTGATTATTCATAAATTCAGTATGAATTCTGGTAGCTGTAACAAATATGTTAACTATCAGTTCTGTTAAACGTGCAGACATAATGCTTAGAGTTGCCAAATCTGCAAATATTTAAGTAGGTGTTCAATTTTAAAGAATAATGATGAATTCAGTGGGCTGGTTTGCCATCTCCAAATTAGGGTCTTCTATAGCTGTTTGCAGGATTTATGTTTAGTGATGCATTTCATTAGCTTATGGTTGAATTTTGAGCCCAAATGTGTAGCTGCATAGTTACAAGTTTCAAAATCTGTTTGCCTTCACTGGAAAGCTATTTCTTTTGCAAAATAGTTTAATCACTCAGTCCTGATAAGAAGACTTTGATAATAAGGAATCAGAAATGCTGTGTTTAGTGTGGTGGCCATATATTGTTGCCATTAAGTCACAAATACATTATACAAAAGAATAGGTGTGAATCCTGCAAAGAGTATTGAGGAAAATCTAGTGACTGACTTACTCCTGAGACTTCATAAAATTGTGAAATGCTTTACCTGCCTTTGAAGGCAGGGTAAAATGTAGCAGCTGGTCTTACACACCAGACTTAACCCAGGCTGACCCTGCTAGGCTTGGAATCTGCCAAAATCACAGTGGGAGGCTGTAAGGCTGCAGGCAGGCCTGCAAATAAGCAGTATAAATTACTGACAATTCCAAATAAATGGCTAAGTGTTGTAGGAGATATGGAATGTGCCATTTTGTATTTTGTGAGATCACAAAATGTATTTTATTCTTTTCAAGCTGAGCTTGCCTTCTGTTTTAGTGGGGTTGGTGCTTCTCTATGAACCCACTTCAATGGTTTGATTATAGGTCCATTTCAGAATGACAAGGTGACATTATTTTCTTTCCCCATTTCAGTATTGTTAAATTCTGAGTGCTGGCAGGGCTCAAAGATTAGTCACTGGGACAGATTTGCCATTATTTTCAAGCAGTCTGGTGACATATTGGTGCTCTGAAGCTTTCACTTTAAACAAAACTGTACCCACCTTAGTGGCTGTCTCAGCTCTTGTTTCGTGGTTGAACACTTCTGTAGCTGATGTGCAGCTCCCTGTCCTCAGCTGCTCATCAAAATCAAATCAAAAGCTTATTCCTGAACTTGAACCTCTCTCAGCGTTTTTCAATTTTTACCCACTTATAGATGTTAGTTATTTGTAATTTTCAAGTGCCTGTTGTTTAAAGTTGAAATTGTGGTCCCACTCAAGTCAGTTAAATTCACCTCTGGTGGGGTCGTGTTTTCCACATGAAAATATTAAACATTACACATTAATTTAAAGATTCTTTCCCTTGAAAGAAAACAATCCTATCAGAAGAACTCAATTTTTCTGAAACGTGTCTGTACTTTGCTTTCCAAGTCAGTAGCCTCAAGCAAAAAATAAAGAGGTATAGGCCAAAAACAATATCATTTCAAGTCAGAACACAAGAAAGCTGTTTCAAACGGCCTTTAGAATTTGTTCACTAGGACAATTCAGGTAATAGAAGAGTCCCAAGGTACACACTCATATATGTCATGTCCAATACTGTTACAATATAAACCAAAAAATCATGGAAATTGTAACAGCTTCAAAATAGAAGAGGGGGAGAAAAAAAATTCAAAGCCTGAGCTAGCTTACTGTCTCGCTTTGTTTACAGTTTGTAATGTGTGCTAACTGTATAAAGGGATATGAGGATTATGATTTAGAAGTTTAAATCTATTTAAATTTTCAGGTCTGATCAAAAGGATTTCTGGTATTTCTACTCGATCAATCTGTGTGTCTGTTCTGTCTGTTCAGTCATTTCAGATACAGGCAGTCTTCTCTATTGATTTTACTCCCTGTGATATTGCATTTGATATGGCAATTTTTCCTGCTAGCATTTCATCTGATAACCCACGGAATGTGCCCCAAATAAAGTACATTGCCCTGCTTCAGTTTGCATACTAACTGGATTGGAATATTAAAGCCAGAGTTTGATTGAACTATTGGTATTCCTCATAGTCCGCTCCCAAACTTCCCTTGGAAAACCTTGGTATGGGAAACTTGAAGCTTTACATCCAGGCTTCCTTAATTGTGTTATACTCAGATATATACAAGTTTATCTTTCTAATCTTCTTAAAAATAAATGTATATACATTCAGATGTGTAGGGCATATTGACAAAAATAGTCTTGTAATGTCAGTGATTCATACAAAGAATCATTCTCTTGAACTTTAACTGTGAGAAATGTGAAAATACACTGTTTTGTTTTTATCTTGTCGGAGGTATGACTAGAAAGTAACATAAAAAAGAACTATAAAGTGAAAAGCTTTTCATTCTTGTATCTTCTGGAAATTTTTTGTGTTGTGTTTGGTTCATTTGTGAGGACTTAAAATCCCTTGCTCAGGTTTCCTTCTTCCACTCTGTACGAATTCTTATCCACAAGAGCAAGATGTTGCCAGTGACAGGAGTGTTGCCAGTGTGACTGAAATTGTTACAGTGGGAGCTGTATTTGATTCAACATTTGAGCAAAATAATGTGGTGGTGAGAGGTTTATGGTCAGAAAACATGAGTTCAGTCACTTGTACTTTACTGGACATCAGCATCAAGGAAGGATGATAAAAAAAGAAATAGCTGCATTTTCCTCCCTCCTTACTCAGTGTGGCACTACCCCTGTGGATTCAATGCACTCAGGTTTTGGGTTGTGTAGCACTATCTGGTGGATGGCTCCAAATAGCAGCACTTGGATTTCCCTGAGAGATTGGGAGCTCTAGGGAAGGAGGGGATCATGTTAAGAAAATGGACAGAGTGGCTGTTCCTCATTTATTGATCTTAACTAGATCTATCTCCATAGGCCATATCACACTTGTGGTAGATTAGATTTTTATTTGAAGTAGTTAGTTAGTAATTTATGAAAGAAGATTTTTATTTTCCAATTAAATATTAGCATTGATGTTAATGAATAATGCTACAGTATTTTGAAACACCTAACTTCTTAATTTTTTCCCTTTTTTCTTTCCTTTCCATGAAATTACTCTTTGATTTAAGGTGGCTATTGATTTGTTATACACTTGTCCTTGGTGTAAATAGATAACCCTTAAACATCAGATAAGAAGGCATGAGTGACACTTCCCATTATACAGCTACTGCTGCCAGTTACCAGGAAACGTTTCCTGCATTGGAAAAGATCCTCCAATGGATTTTCTTTTGTTATAGGAACTCTTTTGTGGTATTTGTTGACAATACTAATGACAATTAGCATGCTTCTCCATATCAATCGAGAGTGAGGAGCCTGTCCCCAGGGCAGCTGGCATGTTTGTCAGTCCTGGAGATGACGGTGTGAAGTGAATCCTGGCAGGAGGCTGGACCTCGAAGGAGTGCAGCTCGAGAAAGAGGTAATGGAAGGGAAATGCCTCATTATTGCAAAGCAAAATCAGATTCTTGCCACTTTGAAGTTCTTCTGGAAAGCCACAGAGGTTTGCAAGGAGAAATCCCTGATGACCTAAGACAGAAGGAACTGGTTCTCTTTCCCATAGGACATTCTTGTCAAAAGTGATCAGTGTTCTCTGGCATTTCCAGGGGACAGTAAGTCTCCCAGCATGTTCCCCTGTTGCAGTTAGGGCTGCTGCTGGAGGTAAGATTTTGTTATATGTGAGTGGAAAGCTGGAGTGGGAGTTGCTGTCCAAGTCAGTGAATTACTGACTGGTTACCTGAGAGAATCACTGCTGCTGCAGCTGGCACAGAAACGCTTCCCAGAAAAAAAGGAGAAGGGATGTGGAGCTTTCTCACTGCTTTCAGTGAGAGCTCATTGCAAAGTTTGTCACTTTTAGTCTGACATACTGAGTACTTGCTGACCTTCAGAGGAAATAGCAGAGTTCTTTCTTTCACACAGATTCTTGCTGAAAAACTTTTCCCTGGGAGGGATTTTTCATACGCATTTTGCTTCTGCTTTGAGGCCTGATCTGATTGTCATATCATGCATGGATGCTGCTGCTTTAGGTGGCTGATTGTGTCCTTGGCAAGGCTTTCCACGCTCAGAAGAGATGCCCTTTCATGTCTGTCCTTGTGAGTGTCCTGCAACAACAAATGGAACACATCAGTAAAATTTAACTCTTACTGTCCATAGTCCAAGGAATGCTACCTCTGATAAAATAGTAAACCCTAGGGAAAAATCCAGCCTCATCTGCTAAACGTTTTCTAATGTTCAGGAATCTTAACATAATGCTGATTAATTCACTACTTATTTTCTAGTTTTGCAGAGCATGTCACAAGTAATTGATCTAGGATCATATTTCGCCTTTATTGCCATGCAGCTAGAAATATATACCAGGCACTTAATTAGAGCCAGCTTTTAATGAAGATAATGAAAAGAGCAGCAGTAAATGGAGCAGAAGCAAGTTCCAAGTATTGCTTAGTGGAAGTTACAGGATAAAGGCTTAAAAAGTCCTTTCTAGGTCCTTGATTGGGAGGCAATTTGTGCAAGGTCAGCAAGGTTGAGGTTTCTGCCCCCTGTAATGTCCTGTTCTTGTCCAGTAGAGAATTGAATCAGTCTGGAGATGTGTGGGGTGTAAGGAGAGTCTCACTGTATCCCTTCTCCTGAATATGTCTCTGGCTGAAGACTCTGACATGGCAAAAGAATTTATCCAAGAGATTTGGTCCTGGGCAACAAACTTTTGTCCAGGCAAGAATCTAGCCATGCTCAAGGCATACGGTGTTTTTATATTAGAGGCACCAAATGAAGAAAATATTAAATCAGTTAAAATAAATACATCACCTAGGAATCACTAGAGAGGCTCCAAACTGCTACCAACAGACTGTTTGTGGCATAATGTATTATGGCAGAAAATCAGATGTATCAAAAATGCAGATTCAAAGCATAAGAAGAAACATTTAAAATCATTTGCAACAACCGATAGCTGAAGAGAAATATAACTATGATTGCTACAGCAGCAAGTGTTTTGCAAGGTTATGGAGCTCCAAGAGGAGAGCAGTAAAGCTGTAATCTTTTTTTTTAATCAGAGGCAGATTGGCAAGACACAACTCTGAGCCCAAGGGCTCAATAAATGAAACTGCAAGGACCCACAAAGTTACTTTAATTTTGCAAGGAGTTTGGGTAAGTGGCAAAATTTTACACATGCATTCAGAAGTGAGAGGATGAATATTCAGTTTGCATTCAACCCTGAATGCTCTGATGTTGTTTCTAACTGTTCAGGCAATGACCCCTGTAATTTAAGGGCTGAAATCTGCAAGCCATCACCATTGGCCTATCTTTCCTTCCTTTCTTGTTTTGCTGTTTTGTTTGTTCTTTTGGGTTGTATTGTGGAATTGTTTTTTTGTTTCTTAAGGCTCCTTTAAATTGTGATTGGGCTGGGGGAGTGCCAAATAGAACATAACAGGTTGCAGGTGTATTTTTTCTTGGTAAGTGACTTGCACTATCCCTGGGTGCATCCAGGGGAAAGGTGCAAAGTTAGTCCATTGGATCTACTAGAGATCACATTGAGTGCAAGCATTTAGAAGATTATAGAGGCTCTAATTCAGAGTTAATACAGAGTATTGTTTGTTCATCAATCTATCTGCACAGAGAAGAACCCCTCGGAAAATTCTGATAGACTGGGAATTCTTTAGAAAGTGAATCTGGGAAATATAGTAAGCCTTTTTTCCTAAGCTGTGCTCTTCACTGCAACAATGACAATTTTCTAAATCTTACAAGAAGGCACCTCCCTGATACCTTTTGACTTTCATGTGAAATTCTGTTTCATCACAGTGTACTGATTTTTGCAAGGTTGATGTGAATTTCTGTTCATTCATTACAATTGTAGAGTGTGAATAACGATGTATTTGGGAAGTTCAAAATGCAGAGGAAGTCACAGAGGAATCTATGGACTTCTCTAAAGCCTGTGGCCCCCTTGCACTGGATTATTTGAAAAACTTAAGAATATGAGATGTGGGTGAAAGGAAAGCTAAGAGGGAAGTTTCATAAAAAGAACCTTCCCTTTTTTTTTTTTTCCTGGGAAAACTCCTAAGGCAAGAAACAACCTTTTGTAGTCAAGTTTGTAACATATGCACCACAGAAGTGAAAGTGTTTTGGCAGAGATATTCTGAGACTAAGGAAAATATCCCATTTTTCATCCTGATAGATTTAAATACGTTGAAACAAGGTGTAAATATTTTCATGATTTGCAATGTATTTTCACACTGTAACACATTAAAATAAAGATTGATTCCCATTTTATTCAGAGGTCATTATGAATTCCTTTTAAAACAATGCATGGATCAGCAAATTCCCTACTTGCAGGCTACCATCTGTAAGTCTTACTGGATCTGTTTAATTAGATTTCCATGAGGCATCTGTAGCAGTGGAAAATGCAAATAATTAAGCCTTCATGATTTCTTGTGTATTATAAATGTCACACAACTAGTTGCTGCAGAGCAGATAATTCCTTTTGTAATTGGAATTTCTGCCATGAGTTGCTCCCTCATTTATAGCAATTATAACTTTTAAAATAATTTTATATAATTGGGTTCAGTTTGAATTACCTTTTCCTATAGGTTAACATTTTTTATTTTTCTTGTGTATCTTACTTTTTTTTCTTTTCAGTTATATTTTACGTTTTCTCTAAACTGACTTATTATTCCTTTATCAAAGGAGAAGAAAGAGCAGGAACAGATCTGTTGTGACCCAGATGTAAGCTGAGTCAGGTTCACCCCAAAGCATTCCACGCTCGTGCAAATACTGGAGTTTCTAAAGGCATGGCACTGGATAACAATCTCTGTTTCATTAAAAAAAATAAATCCAAAATTCAAACAGCAGTATAGGCAATATCTGGGAGGGTGGTATCTGTATATCAATCTCTGGTTCAAGGGTTGGTTTTATAATTGTTGAGTTTTACAGTGTTTATAGATGAAGTCCTTTAAATATTCAAATGTGACCTTCTGGGGGTCTCACTGTATGGCAGCTGCTGCCAGAATCTGAGCATCAGTGCCTGGCAGATTTCATCTACATTTCATTTTGGTTTCTGCCTTCAAAATTTTGGAAATAACTGAAAATATAAGTAAGAAGTAATGTAAATATTCTAAAGCTAAAAGGCAAACAACTCCCTGCAGATAAAATCTGTGCATCATTTTGAAGTCCCTTAGATGACAGTTTGATCTCCATATTTCTGTGACTTCCTGGCTTATGGAATTTAAATTCATATAATTGAAAATAATAAGGTTAAAACACAGAAGTCTGTGGAAGATATCAGTTGACTGTGTTGTTTATTTGGTCAAGCACTGAAATTTGAGTGTTAGCATTTTTTTTCCAAGAGTGATCTTTTTAATAAAGCCACTACATGAAATTTAAACACTGGGACCAGATTTTCCTTTACACTGACACTGAGCTTCAGGTGTTGCCCCTGCTCTTAAAAAGAGTCATTGGAAGATCAGGCACTTTGATCCCATTCTTGGAGAGGACCACAAAGCTTTCTCACTGTTCTTGAGATGTCTTAACATGTCCACAGAACTGAAAATGTACTCAGCACCCCTAATGAAGTTGGAGTACTGGAAGGAATTGCTCTTACACCTTGTGCTTTCTCTGCAGTCACAAAGGGTGTTTCTACTTTGGGAATGTGAAGCAGAGAGGTGATGTAACTTTTGCGTTTGACATTTTACTGGGTGAAGGGCAGAGCCACGAATAGAATTCAGGTCTCTGCAGTGTGATCCTGCTCTCTACTTGAGCCTGCTGCTACAGAGGCTTTGCTGACCCAGCTGCAAGCAAATTTGGGGACAGACAAATTTTACTTTACTTGTATGTGCTCTTCATGCAACTGCAATTAATGCATTTTTCTTTCACTTAATGAAAGCCTCTGCACTTGCATCCTGCTGTTATGTAGATTATGTACAATTCTGTCAAGCAATGGAAGATGTGCAGTGATATTTGTGGGAAATGTTGCATTTATGGAGTGTTATTACAAATTCCTTGCTGTAATGGAGAATTAGGAAGCATGGGGAACATGCTGAATAGGTATAAAAGAAGGAGTCAGCCAAGCTGAGAAACACTGTGGGTAAGGAAACGCTGAGCAGCTCTTGGGAATTGCTGCTACAGCGCTTGGAAGTCACTCCCGGTGTGTGGGGGAGACTGTGAGTGTCCAACTGATCAAAGCTGATAAAACACTGCTACCTTGGCAAGATACTGATTATAGTATAGAAACTTGGCACTGGCTTCTGCAGTTTCGTGAGTTGTGAGCAAAACAAAGGTGCAGTGGGATCAAAAGCCCCAATGTGCTCAATAGCTTTGATTTCCAGGGCAGGCGGTTGAATAAAAAGGTTATGACAGACAGTTTTATAAATGGCAATATCACTGGCTTGGTTCTTTTTGTATAGGCCACACATTAATCTCACACCATGGGGAGCATTAGTGCAACAGTCCCAACACGGTTCTTTTGTAACAGTTCTGTCTTTTCCAGTGATTAATGAATTTAGCATTAATCTATTATTACCACTGGGAATTGAGTGGAATCAGGCATATCCAAGTTATCAGTTTCCAAAACATTTCTGAACTAGGGATTATTTGTCTTTTGAGGGGTCATTTTATTCTTTCATTGTTTATTTTAAATATGTTGCATATGATTTATTGTGATTTATGAAGCTGACAAAGACTGGATCATTTGGAATACAAGAAGTTTATCTATCCATTGAATAGTAGCTTTTGTTGGAAATAAACTATTATGTTTTGGGATGCTTCTTAAGAAGTGTAATTTTCCTTCTTTCCTCTTGTGGCATTTGCTTAATGATTTACAGATTTATTTTTGTTGGGTTTTTTTTTTATTCTTTATGTAAGCAACTTAACTTCTCTCTCTTTTTCTGTTGCTCACAATTCTATACAACACAGAATGAATACAGAATGAATTAAAATACTCTCAGCCTAACTCACTCTCATTGTTTTTAAGGCAGTGTAACTTTACTGAAATAACAAGATTAATAAAATTCCAGAGCATAATACAAAAATGCTGTTCTGTTGAATTAGACTTGGCTATTAGCCAAAAATCTGCTGATAAAATTCCAATAATCCTGCATTTGCTGAATGAAGTAAACCAGGTATTTTTCAGGGGCTCAAAACACCCAGAGAGTGGATTTTCCTGAAATTGTAATATGCTTTATTATTGTTGCATATGTTGAATTTTCTGGAATCACATAGATTTTTCGTGGTTAATATGGGTTCTCTGTTATCATAGAACATCATGAAAACTCATGTGAATGTCACCTGTTAAGTAGGAAAGCCTTTGAATGCACAGAAAAAGCTGATGTTCATTGGCATGAAAACATCCGTAATAGTTAATCCTATATCTCTAAATCCTAATGAATTATTACAGAAATTACTGAAAGGTAACTGCATGTTTTTCCAGTAGTGGCTTAAAGGAAAATATCGATCAGCATGGATGATGTAATGTTGTATATTAAGACTTTTGGCATGTTCTAAGCTTTAGGCTCCTTTGCTTATACCATGGTTTTAGCAGCATTCAGGCAAATAACAAAAATGAAGATCAATAAAAGCATTAGAAATAAATGTTATTCTCTTGGGTGAAGTAATTCGTTGTGCTGCACCTGAACAAAGCCCAGGCTTGCAATGCAGTTAATTTATAGGCATGATGGGCTGATTGATAGAGGAGTCGTCTCAGATATCCTGTCTTTAATATTAGAAAATCAATTATATGGATGGGCTTGCATAGAAAAGAAGCTTATGATATGGAAATTCCCAGTAGTGCTGTAGAAGCACGGTGCTGTCTTCTGACCAGCCACTGCCATTTTACTGTGTATTTCAGAAGATGTTTGGTTTATGTGCAGTTCAGCAATAACACCTTTGTACCTAAGGAGCCAGGAGAGATTCAGTTCTTTGGAACTGGGGCAAACATCTCTTTAAGAAGTGGCAGCTCCTGAGTCCTGCAGGGAGCAGTTGCTGAGGTGATTGAGCCCAGATGTCCAGGCAAATGGCTGCAAGGAATATTCTTGGAAGTAATGGGCCATGAGGGCAGCCTCAGAAATTTGTTGCACATCACAGACTCATCTGACAAATGTCTGTTGTCTGTTTCTGTATATATTGGGCATTAATAATTCACATATCTGAAGAGTTGTGTGTCTGTGCTTTGCCTGGGAGGTTGGAACCTTCCTACCTGAAGGATGTGGTGATTCTATGATTCGTGTCCTGATCCAGATGTGATCAACCAAAAGGATTTGGAGTGGGTTTTATATATTGTTTGTTTGTTTGTCTGTTTGTTTGTTTGTTTGCTCTTTTTACTGTGTTTTACAACTACCATATTGAGATCAGATAGTGTTGAGAATTTTAGTGGTTTATGTACTGGCAATTTATGACTAATGAAAACTTAGGTTTTCTCTTACAAAAGGTGGCACTGGAAAATCCAGAGGACCCTCAGAATTTCTTCTTGTTTCTGGTGAGGTGGGAGAGGAGAGAGACAAGAGGCAGAGGCTTCATGAACTATTGATGATTCCTTTTAGCTGAAATTTGTTGTCAGTGCTGAGTAGTTGCATGAACAGTTGTGATGCCTGTGACTCCTGCTGAGCTGTGCTCTGTGGGAGCTGAACGTGGTGTTCTTTTTCAGTGCATGTGGCTGTCAATTTCTAAGCTTGATGCTTATGTAAAGTATGGCTTTTAAATATTAGGGTAGGTTTTTATTCTTTTTTTTCCTCTTTGTATGATAGTAGTGCAGTTCTTCCAGGTTGATGGTTTGTCATCTTAATGTAACCATTTCCAGCTGGTTGAGGCTTTGCTTTGTAGTTATTTCTTTGAGAGGAGTAGGAGTATTCCTGGATGGGAAGACGGGATTGTCTGCCAGTGGTCAGCTCTGGTGTCACTGACAGGTCCAGAGTTTCCTGTGCTGGGATGCTGAAGAGGCTGTGTCAGGCTGTCAGGGCAGGCAGGTGGGGGCTATGCTCTAACACCCCAATCAAAAGTCCCGTGGCTTTGCTGAGTTTAGCCATCAAACAGCAGCATTCTCGTGGAAGAGAGCTCCCATGGGCTGTTTGGGTGATTGATGGGACTGAAGGGGAGAGGAAGGCAGAACGATGCTTTCAGCACGGTTCGTTGGGCAAAGGTAATGGTGTGAACCCTGACAGACAAGAGATACTCTCTCTCTGAGAAGTCTGCCTCAGCAGCACTGAATTTCCTAAAAGACTATAGATTAAAATTGTTCTGTAGCTTTGCGGGGTAACAGAGAAGCCTAAAATTAGATGAACTACATTGTGTTATTCTGAAATAATGCTCTGTAATGTTTTGTTTTATTTAGTGGGAAATGCACCTGTTTAAGATAACAGTAACTTCAAATCCTGATCACAGGCTCCTTGAAGGAGTACAGCTTCTGTTATGTGTGGTTGCAGTAAAATAAATGGCCCCACTGAGGATATTTCTCTCAAATCTCTGAATTAGGAGTATGAGAACTGCTAAATGTTTTTGCAAACCAGGAAAATGGAACAGTTGTAACATTTCAGATAGGCAGGACAGAGAGCCCAGAAAAGGACAGAGGTACAAGTTGCCACATTACCACGTGTGTGTACAGAGACATGAGAGCCTCATCTGTTTTCAGATTTGAATCAGTGCAGGAATCAAACCTGCTCAGCATCCACTCAACAATAGTGTTCTATATTGTTTCTCTATCACTGTTTCAGAATTCTGATGCAGTAAAAGACCTTAAAAATAAACAGTAAATATTTTAATTGAAATGAGGAAATGCTTGAATTCATTGGAATTCTGGACTTTCAGTTCTTCTGTCTCTCAGATTATAGTGCACTGCTTTTTGTTCTGAATACCTTATAGCATTTAAAATAACAAATAAATGTAAGTAGCTCATTATAATATTAGTCAGATCATTGGATGACTTGGTTTGACTTATATAATGCAAGCTAAAGTGTTGCTCTCCTGTGCCCATAGATGAATTTCTAGTCATGCTATTTGATGTACAACACAGCTGCTACTGTGTTACTGAGTTTTCCATATAAGTGAAATCAGTCTCCCACGTACAGCCTGATTAATCAGCCTGTACACAAAACTGAAACCAGGCTGCAACTAAAATGTGCCATCCTAACCCATGACTGGACTGAAGAATATCCTAATTTTTATCTAAGGACTGGAGTAGCAACTGCAGGTTTTAAGTGTGACTTGTGCTGTGTTAAAGCCATCCATCACATCTGTAAGATACAAGTTTTATTCCACCGTCTTGGCTGGTTTGGATCTGTTGTGGGGGTGATTCCCAAAGAAGGCAAACATGCAGATATTTCAGTCATGACACTGAGCAGCTCACAGGGGAGGTGTGGCTCCATCAAGAAGGTACAAGTCAGGGATTTAGAAAGCTTGTTTTCATTTTACATCCCTTCAGGCTTTCTGTGTAACAAAAGCCACAAAATTGCAGTATATCCCAGCTGCCTGGCCAAACCCTTGGAGTGGGAACTTGCCTGTAAGGGTGCAGAGTGGCATTTGTGCAGCTTGCAATGGTCACCATGCTGTGGCCCCATAAATACCTCAGATAGACTTAGGATGTTCTTTGTACTTAGAGTACTTTAAGAAATGCTTTCCTCAGGCCATAATTGACTCTAATTCTCTGAAGAATTCGGTTTTCCATAAGCTAAAATATCAGATGTTAAAAGTGCTAGGACTTTTCCCTGACCTTTCCTTTCCATACTTGCTTCTCATTATTCCAGCGTTCCCTGTTTATCATTCCATGGTTAGCTGAAACAATTGTGGTTCCAGCAGGAACACCTGCAGTGATTAACTGAAGAGCCATATGTTGGCTCAGCAGGGCAAAGTCACCTATAAACTATTTTAATTTTTTTTTTGGATGGGGAGGACAGATCTTACTTTCAGGAAGTAACTTGTATGAAAGGGAGGTGCAAATCCCTCTCCAAGGGAAGTGGCATCAGTGTCCGTACTGCAAGACAAGTAGTGCCATCATCTTTCATTCTTGCTATTTCATTACAGAATTCTGCAAGGCTGGTGATCTTTCAGGCTTTAATAGAGCAAAATATACACTTTAAGTGCAATTCATCTGCTCTAACCTGAGCAGGCTGCACTACAGTTGTACTTCAGCCAACTGGTTACACTTGTTTTGCAGCCACTGGAGTGAAACGGACAATTAATTTCGGATGTGGTTCATCTGACCTAATTTAGATAGCTGTGTTAGCATAAGATGAATGGGGCCTGCTCCAGCTTACTGGCTAAAGGAAACCTAGACACCAGCTCAGAGGGATCCTGCCTTTCAGGTCAATATTCAGATCTCTTCTGATACATAATCTTTCTATACTTTAAGCTCAATCAACACATAGTCCTGAACAGAACAAGAGTTTTCTTATGAAAATGGCACTAAATCTTAGCAAGTCAGTATCTTTGGGCTGCAGAGTTTTTAACTTTCCTATAGATATTATGGAATATAAATGAGTGCAGCTGGGGTACTCAAGGCAATTGGCAGCATGGAAAAGACTGGTGCCAGGTTATAATTCTAATAAATCTTGTATTAAATATGCTGTAGCAATCTTCTCTCTGAAACATAAATAATTTACTTATTTTGCAAAAGGAGACAAAGAAATGTACAACTCCAGTGGGAAAAGTGAAAGAATGTTGCCTTCCCTTTACAGTAATAGGATATTCTTAACAAGTAGGCCACAGAAGGAAATATATATTAGGAAGGGAATAGAAATAAAACATTTTCTCCTCTGTTATGCCCTGGTGACCCATGGGTTTTCTGATACAGATATACACAGGAGCTTGGCATGTAAAAATGGACTTAATTTTCCACTCTAGAGCACAGAGGGAAATGACATTCTATGAGGTGTGGGGTTCACCTGTTGATGAGCTGCTGTGAGTACTGCCAGTGATAACCTTATCTGCAGCTCAGAGGGGCTGCATTCACCCTTTCCATGGCCAGGCTTTATCTGCAGCTCAGAGGGGCTGCATTCACCCTTTCCATGGCCAGGCTTTATCTGCAGCTCAGAGGGGCTGCATTCACCCTTTCCATGGCCAGGCTTTATCTGCAGCTCAGAGGGGCTGCATTCACCCTTTCCATGGCCAGGCTTTATCTGCAGCTCAGAGGGGCTGCATTCGCCCTTTCCATGGCCAGGCTGAAGCAAAGAAGAATCTGAGACTGCCCAAGAATTGCAAAGTTAAAGACACTGCAGGTGTGGGGAAGGCAGTGGTGACATGAAGCTCTTAAGTGAGGCTCAAAGTCCAGAGCTGGGCTGGCAGGGCAAGGGAACAGTGCTGCTCTAAGAACATGGACACAGCCCTACCCTCTAGGGGGAAGATTATCCAGGCAGGATCTGAATATGAAACTTCAGGCCTGCATCTTTTTCACTGTCAGTTCCCCCCTGTTCTGCTCATTTGAAGGTGTTGTCCATGGTCAAGCGACTTCCTGGACACACTGGGTAACAGTTCTGTTCAGATAATACTGTACTTCATTCTAAAAACAAAGTAGTTCTAAAATTAAAGACTGTTCCTGCTGGCTTTTCCTTATTTATATGATAATGACATTTGGGGAAAAAATAATCTTTGGTACTTTTACGGATTTTTGCAGAATTAAAAGAATAGATTAGAAATGAGAATCTGGGTTAGAAAAATAAAGTTTAAAAAGCAAAAGATGGTGAGAAGTAGAATTCATTAATGTTATAATCTTTCTGTTCACGTGCTTTGTAAACATGAAATTTTATGGTTATGTTCCATATTTCTGCACCATCTGGAGAGTAAGACTTTCAGAGTAAAAGTTTTTTTCTTATTTTCATCAGTGCATCAGAAGTTTGCTTTAAATGCTTCAGGAAGAGCAGTTTGCTGACATAATGAACTTCAAAATGAGTTTTGACAGAGGCCCCTATTTGTCCAATAAGTACAGTTCTATAATACATATATTCAATTGCTACTGAGAATTTCAGAAATTTGGGGTTCTAACATGCAGGAGGGCATCTAAAAAGTAACTAACTTCTGCTTAGGACATTACATGTTCTTTAAAAAATTATTTTACTATTTCAAATTCCACCTGAAAAAACCAACATATTTTAGCAGTACTAGATTATAGAACATTACTAGAATAGAATATTTTTGACTAGAATCCTTGTTCTAGTATATTCCACTCTCCATTTTTCTGAATGTCTGGTTATATGTTTGTATTAAAAATATATTAAATGCAAATATAATTTGCTAATGTTCTAATGTAAATTAGATTGAACAATTAATCAGAAACAGCCATTGAGAAGTTGTTCTTCTGAAGAAGGCCAGCAAAGAATTAGCACGGAGCAGTGTTATGGAGTGAGAACGCTCAATTGAACACGTTCCACCATGCAACCGAGGACACTTAGAGATTCCAAAGTTATATCTAACCAAATCAGTGGGTATACAGGTCAGCTGGTTTGTCTTTGACACTTGTTTAGTGCCTCAGAATTAGTATGACTATCTAAAAGTATTTTTAGAGGTGAGTTATTTGCACAGAGTCAGCTTGAGTGCCTGAAGACTCACCATGTATGTAAAAGCACCAGACACTTGCAGAAGGGATCCTGCCTTTCAGGTCAGTATTTTCCTTTCCTAGTCCTAGAGTTAGTTACATTTGGCTCTCATCTTTTATGTGTTTCAAAACTGCGTGGAAAAAGTTAAGAAGCCACAAGTTGGAAGCTGCTAGGCTCACACATTTATTTTTCTTAATGCCATAATCTGTAATTTTAAATTTTTTTTTGTGATTCTTTGTGAATCACTTTTTTATTTGGTAGCAGCTACTCTCTTATTCTCTGAATGTTTGGACTTATTAATGATTAAAGTACTCTTTGCTGGCACATACAATATTTTTCACGAGATAGTGGGACTTCTTTATCTGTTATATTGCATATAGCATCGGGAAGCAAAGCAATTAAAAATTTGGAGGTCTTTGCAAAAGTCTTGGTGGATACTCCTTGTACGGGCAATCAGAGCATGTTTGGGGCAAGACTGCTTTGAAAAAGTTTGTTATACTCTCCGTAATATCAAATGCAAAGGGAGACACGTAGGGAGTAATGTCATATTGCAGTTAAAAATTTAAACCCACAGCCCAGAAGTTGAGAGGGAGAACTGGAAATCACATAATCTGAAAGAAATTTCAGTAGGACCATTAACAGACTGAGGCTGCTATACCAGGTCAGAAGAGAATTCCCTGGAGACAAAGGGCATTTTTTTGGATGTCTAGGAGTTTTCTACTTATCTCATAATACGTGTTTCCGAACTCTGTTATTCTGACAGGAAAACCTCATTTTAAATGGACAGAATGACTCGGAGGAAAATTTGAGGAGGAGGCTTCCCTACTTAGGGAACCATCTGGTTCTCAGTTGGAAGCTTCCTGCCCTACTCTCTTTTGTCTTTAGCTGCACTGCCTGTTCTATATGTGTCCCAACACTGTACATCTGATAGCTACTGTAAACCAAACAGAATATAGATGTGTGAAACTTCTCTCAGAATTTTGATTATTTGATCAAAATATTTATTTTTAAAGTAGTTTGAAAGAGTACATTAGATGACATTAATTTAATGATCCTGCATTTTGGATTATTTTTTAACTGTATCATACCACACTCAAGTGTTCCTGTGGATTATTTTCTCCTCTCTGTTTTGGAGATCTGCTTCAACAGACTCTTTAAGTCACAAAAGTAGCATCCTTACCCCTGTGAGCAGTTTCACTAAAGCTGGCAGCTGATTACTTACTGCTGAATGTAATGGATAAAAAAACCCAGAAAGTACTTGTGAAAAACATTCCCATTGCTTCTGTGCAGCTATTCAACATCTTAAATAGCCTTTGAATGTCTCCAAAAACTGTGTGTGATTTCCTATTTTCTTGCCTGCTGCAATTGTATGAATTTAATTTTTTTGAAAAGTGCTGTATGTAATGACAAGTGAATTATAACCAGTGAGTGAGGGGAGTCCACCACAACCTAGCTTATTTTAGCATCCCAGATGCAAACCTTTGTTGGTGTGGTCAACAAATAGAGCTGTTTGCCTCTCTTACTCTCTCTCGCTCTGTTTAAATAAAATTGAATTGTGGCCAAGAGAATCAATAGTTTAAATACTTTACTTAAAAGCTATGTGGAGATCAAAAAGCAGCTTTATAACAGGTCAGACACATTGAGAGTTCTGTTTTTGGTGCTCAATCACTCCCAGAGAGAGCTGTGGTGGAATTCCTACAGCACCCAGGTACATCAGGACAAGAATGATGTCTGCAAAGGGCTTTCAACAAGATTTAGAAACCTTACAGTTCTGAGGATATTACAGCTGGAATCAAATTCCTCCAAGGCAGAAACCCCAAACTTACTGGGGAGCTGAACAGAGTGATGTGGGTATGATGATAATGAGAAGGGAGTGAAGTGTTTGCTGGCAGCTGATAACCCTGGTTTGAAGATTTTTAGAAGACTTTTTTCTTGTGTTCTATTTTTGTTGCACCATCTGAACAGCTGTAAATTACAGATTTCTGTTTTGAGTTACAAAATCATCAATCCTAGTTCACAATTAAGGGTTTAGACACCAGATACCCTCTAGATTTTGTTCAGGTATTGTTCAGAAGAGTTTACTGAATCTGTAACTGACCCCACTTCCTTCATGAACAGTTATTGCCCTTACATTTTCCATAATGATTTCTCTATGGATCACTTGCTGCAGTTGCCCTAGACTTAAATAATTTCAATCTAGAAAAAGCAGAATCATTGTAAATACTTCTCAGGGTTAGTTTACTGAGTAAAAGTGAATTTCTTAGTTCAGTTTCTGAATTTGAAGAGGTGAAATCAGTTACAGTTAACCCAAAATTTGGTAGGGGGCATTGTTTTATTTTTTAGAAAATCTATACACACCATAAATTAAAAACCTCTCATACTGACAGAACACTTTTTTTTTCTGTGGGAAGCTGCTTTGGTTTGGTTGTGGGGGTTTTTTGTGTGGCAGTTTGGGTTTTTTTGTTTGTTTGTTGGTTTGGTTTTGGTGGGGTTTTTTTTGTTTGTTTGTTTGTTTTTGTCTTGCCTTCTGTCTAAACTTTTCCACTTCTGTCGATGAGTCTTGTAGAGTTTGTAGTGGTTGCTCCAAGAGCACAAGGGCTGTTAGCAGTGCCCAGCAGTGAAGTGAAATAATAAGAAACCTCAGATTATTACAGTTTAATCTTTTTTTTTTTTCCCTCCATTCATTGCTTCTGGCCTATATTTGGCTGGTACGATATGATAAATTCTCAATTTTTTCATATTTATCCCTAATTTTATGCTGATCATATTAATATCACAATAAGTGCTAAAGGGGGTTTTGGGTTATGCTTTTTTAAAAATTATCTTACCTGCATGTAAATTCTGCCTGGAACTGCTGGAATATTGTCTAAGAGCACAAAGGTTAGATGAAAATATTCAAGAATTTGTGATTTGGTTAAAATGGGATAAAATAGGACTGTTTTGTGTGATGTTAAAATTGTGTGAAGCAAAAATACATTTTAAAGTAACATGCAAAAATAATATTTAGAAACCACAAGAAGCACATCATAAATTCAGTGCATAACATTCCTGCTAACTTGACTGTTGACTGAAGATGAATGACCTCTACCAAAGCAATTTGTTAGAATGGTTCCTGGAAAAACAAAATTAGATCATTTATGAGCAAATAAACATCTTTCATAACAGATGAACAGTATTAACATAGAATTATAGAGTAATATAATTAACTGTATTTTTTACTGTGTTTGGAAGTGGCCAGTAGCCATTTGTAAGTCAAATCTGTTTGGGTTTTTTTCTGCAATTAATATGTTAAGTGCAGAATTTAGCTGATGCAGTAAAATGGACAAGCTGTTCAGTCTCCCTGTGTGTATTTCAATGGGGCTAGAGGCAATTCAGAGATCTGTTCTCAACTAATTTCCAGAATTCAGTGGCAGCTCTTGAAAAGTGACTTAGCAGTCCAGTCTCATTCCTGCAGATCATCATTACAGTCCCTCTTAAATCTTCCTCTGGTGGAACTGAGAATAGAAGCTGCAGCTGAATAATTAAGAAGTCGCTGTAAAAATACCTAGGAGGGGTGTATATATATAAAGTAGCTTTTAAAAAGTAAAATCTTGTTAGAGCCCATCAAGAAAGCTGAAATAATTTGCATGTTTTTCCAGTAGAATGTGTCACATAACTTCTAAGCAGTATTTCTAAAAGTGTATTTATGTTTGCTTGCAATTAAACTTGAAATGTTGATGTAGCTGCAGCCTGTGCTACATACAAACCATAAAACAACCTTGGTGTGTGTTGTTCAAGAGGGAATTTAGCAAACTGCTAGTTGAGTATCAGCATATTGCTGCAAGCTCCATGGGATGTTCCCATAACAGGGCAGGACAGTAAATCTTAGGATGCTTCAGAAATCCTGAGAAGAGAGCAGCCCCTGCTCATCAGCAGTTACCATATCCAGAGTTAGTGCTTCTGGGCTAAATCTTCTAAGGGTTTTTTAGATTTCCCTCTCTTGCAGTACTTCAAGAGTTTCTTTGCCATGCACCTTTTCACTCAGGAAATTGCCACATGAGCAGTAAAACTGATTTCTTCTTTGTGTGCACCTATACAAACAGAGGAAGGAAGGAAAGCAGGCTCCATGTCTCATATCCATATCTGTACCTAGATGTGGCAATGTGCAGTGTCAGGGTATGTCAGTGTTAAACTTACAACTTCAGCTCCCAGTGAAGTTAAGAGTTTTCCTACGTGAATTTCTTACCTCCTGTTGGGATGTACCTTTGATCTATGGTTTCACTGAGTTTCAGGAAGAAAGGATCTCCGAGTCAGCACTTGCAATTTTTTCCTAATGAGGGCCATATGTCATTTACCCTTTTATACTTGCAAAACACTTGGTTTCCCTGAACCTTGACTTCATGCTGGCTTTCCTGGAGGAGCTGAGCCATGCCTCATTCTCTGTTATTTACAGCACTGAGATCTTCTTACTTCCTTTTGACATAAACAAAAGTAAATTCAATTTGTGCATAAGTGCCAGGTCTTGAATATGGCAAAGTCTTCCTGGACATGTGTGGGTGTTTGGAGGCACAAGTGACTGCTACATGATGGATAATATGTTTTTTTAGCAGTAATGATTTGCTTCTTGAAAGTGATTTAACATGAAAACTTGTATAGGTATCAAAATTGTATGCAAATTATGAAAGAACAAATAAAATTATGCACAACAGTAGGTGATTAAGATGATAGCATTTGTTTTGGCTCATTCAAGTACTGTTAAAAATCTCCAAATAGTTTTTGAAAACATGCTCATTTGCTAAATCCTCTGCAGGAGCAAAATTGAAAGAAACCAAGCCATTTGAAATGTGTCAGGCATAAATGACTGATAGCTCTTTGTGCTTAAATTATTTGGCTTCATTTGACTTTCTGAAATGGGGCTTCTGCAGCAGTGTCTTACATAAGAGACGATTAATAGAATGAGGAAAATAAGGAGCTGAAAAAAAAATCAAAAATATTTTCCTTCCCTTGTGTCATTACAGGGTTAAAAAATTCAGAGGCATCCTACAACTGTTAGAAACCATTTCAAAGAGAGCTTTTTGCCCTGCAAACAGCTTCATGAAAAGTCAGCATAAAAAGACATTGCCATTTTAGCAGCATCTTTTGAACAATAAGTCTCTCTTCTTGTACATTAAAACCTCAGAATCACTTTCCCTTATAGTCTGGGAATTCTCTGTCTTTGAGGTAAGGATGAATCTATGCTTTTTTGATCTATTTCATGTTTAAGGATATTAACATATATTCAGGATAATGAAAACCATTTCAAATGCACAGAGCATCTTTGTTGTCATGAAAGGCTGATGTTAGCTTCCTGCTGAGGTCTGCAAAACCAGAGCTCTTGAATTTAACAGAGCTCAGAGAAGTGCTTCTGGACTTAAAAATAAGAAGTTTCTTCCTAGCCATGTGGGGCTGCAGACATTTGTGGTATTTCTTGGTTTTTTTGGAGGATGGAGTTTACTTAGACATAATACTTATTTATTTTCTTTTGCTGCACAGGGACTCAAAATGTGATTCTGTGATATAAATTGTAAAGTTCTGAGGTCAAGGTTCTGTGCTACCTACATATTTATTTATTTATTTATTTTCAACTGCTGGAGTCTGCATTTTTGTTTCTCCCTGTCCTGTTAGAGTTACATAAAGGGTTTTGTGTTTAAATCTCTGAATATAACTTTTATTACAGACTGCTGAAAAAAATCCAAGGTATACCGTAGCTATGAAATCCCTTTTTTGAGCTCTGGTAAATGAAATACCTGGAAATCTTCTCCTTGTATGATAAGGACCTCTTGGTTTTGGTAAAGTTTCAATAGAATATCCACCTTCTTCTGATCTTTCCAACCATTAAATTTTCTTTTCATTAATGTTTAGAACCAAGTGGAATATACTCTTCCCTTTCTTTGTGGAAAGACTAAAGCTTTTTTCTTAATCAAGTCCTCTCTAACTGTGAATACAAAGACTTCTTCCAAGTGTTCTGGCACACCAAAAAATTCACATTTTTTTAAGGACTGCAGATGTCATCTCTGAGAAATGGCGTTTTATAAAAAGTGTTACTTTCAATCAAAGTGTGTTTTTATAGAAAATTTTCAGCCAGTCTAACAATGCATCACCTCAAGCATGTCACTGACTGCAGTTTGGATTTGAGGGGAAAGAGCTTACCCAAACTTTGAGGCAGCTTATTATATTCTTTCCATGTTTCCTGAGGACTGAATACATTTGACAACTGTTTATCCTTAATAATTGAATCAAAAATTCCTTCCGAGGAAATTACCAGGGTAAAAACACTGACAAAGGCAACTAAGGCAAAAGTCTATTAGCTTTGTTTCTTCAGGGAAACATTTCATAGACAGAAATTATGCTCTCAAGAGTGAGGAAAAATCATTATAAGAGGAATTTCATTATTACTGAAAAGAACATAACGGGTGTGTGTATGATGGAGAAGGATGGGATCACTCATTTGAAGCCTCTCAATGCACTGGTGACTTTACCATTTCAGCAAAATGCCAAAAAAGATGCATGATCTGAACCCTGGTGTCTTTATTACTGCAGCATATTATCCTAGCATATTCTGTACTAAGTGCCATTGAGCAGAGGCAACATTTTGGAGTAGAATTCTTCTTTCTCAGGTTTTTGTTTTTTTTTTTTTTTAACATTTTCTTATCACTTGGTTCATTCTTCCTCACCTTGATTTTTGCTTTGAAGTTGTCATTCTTAGCCCTCATTTTGCTTTCCTGTTTCTTTTATAGCCTTGTTAGCATTAGTTAAGCAATGCTAATTGTCATTTAAGCAACTTGGGGAAAACTTCAGGACTTGCACCTGATTATCAAATTGTCTTAAAAGTGAAAATTCAGTACCATTCAGGCCTTGTTCCATTACTCTTGGGCAGTTTGCCTTGATGTTTTAGGTAAAAATAAAATGATTTATGAAGCTGTGCATCATTCTCCTAGTTTGCAAAAAGAGCTACATATCGCATTATGTAAGTCAAAGAAGTGTGAGAATGTTAATAACTCTGTCAATCAACCTAATGTTTCATTTTAAGCCATGTTTTACCTCTAATCTTAAAGCAGAGTAGTAATCCATAGTTTTAAAATACTATTGCTCACCAATCCATTCCAAAGTGCTTTTCACTGTATTATTCCTATTTTTTAAATCAGGAGAAAATGAAGCAAAAGTAAAATTAACTGTCTCAGCCCTATTCAGCTTCCTCCCCGATGCCATTAGACTTTACTTGTGATTATAGCTCTTTGTTTAAAAGTGTCTTTATGAAGACAGTCATCTTCTCTTGGACTCACACCGCAGTCATGGTCATCTCTCATTCTGTCCTTCCTGACTGCAGAGATGTGGGATAAGTGGTTTTTTCCTCAGAACCACAAATGAGCCACAGGGCTAGTGAATATATGCAGGGGGCCTTATTCTATCTGCAAGCAACTTGAGCCTGAAATAGTTCCAGAAGCCTTTCTGGCCTTGCCCTTGAATTGTGCAGGATTCTGTGAAGAAAGCTGGTGCTGAGGAGATGAATAAACCCCTGTGGGAGAAAAGAAGACATTGACACCTTACACGAGTGTGCAGCCATGCTGATGGCAGCTGTGACATGTGCCAGCTCTACAGGGTTTGGCACCAAAGAAAGGACCTTTTCTAAAGTGGAGGTAAATTATACCTCTGAGGAAGAGCTGAGGCTGGGATGGGCTCTTGAAGGGAATAATAGCTGGGTTAAGTATTTCAAATTTAATATCCTAATCACCATCTTACAGTTTCAGCCCCCAAAGAGATGCAAGTTCATCCTGCCTCTGGTCCTGTCCTCATGTATCTGCAATGGTTTGGTGCCCAGTCCAGCTCAGGTGTGTGTGACTGGTACAGGGAATACAAGTAGTTCAAATATGCTGCATAAACACACTCACAATTTTGATTTCTTTCAGTTCATTGTACACTGTAAAGCCATGAAGATTTCCATGGAGAGACCTGCGGCACTGTAGGCAGCCTGTCATGATAATTTGGGGTGTCACTTTTTTTTTTTTTTAATTAGCCCCTTGTCAAAGGAAGGGGGTAGTACCTTAGACATCCCCTCTGTCTTCCCAAGCTCTCATACAAGTCCTTTAGTTTTGTCCAAACCTAACAGGTTGTCTCCATCATGGAAGAGGGAGAGGGTTTTTTCACTGTGGGGATGTGATTAGTCCAAGCACTTCTGCTCCTGGGTGCCACTCAATGGGAAAAGGAGTAGCAGGGGCCCCATCTTGCTCAAACCAAGGTCTTTGCACATCACACTGATGTCCACACGTTGGTTTCCTCAGATTTGTGTACAGCCTCCAGGCAGAAATAGCCTGTCTCTGTGGTCCTATGTGCTCTGAAAGGTTATGTCTAGAATGGTTATTATTTATTTCTGTTTTCTTTCCAGCTTTTAACTCTGTGGTGTTTCTGCACGTCTTGATTCCCAAAGTGTAACTGTTGATTATGTGCTCAAGCAAATGTACCCAAGTTGCCAAGCATTCATTTCATAAGTAATACTCAAGTGCTCTATGAATGCTGATAAAAAAAAATCCAAGTTCACAACTGTGCATCAGATCTTTTCCTGATGTAAACTGATGTCACTCAGAAAATGTATAATTCAGAATATTTCTGCTGGGAGTCAACATGGGGTGAACTTAATAGCTAGAGGTTGGGAGACACAATTACATGGAACCACTAGACACTTTTGTAAAGGCACTTTTAAAGCACTCTCCCGTTGAATTTGAAGGATGTTTGTGGCAAATCTTTTGAAAGGGTCATTGACTGTACAAGGATGAAAGTTGTGGGCAATCAAGTTCTGTAATTTGTTTCTGCCTACTGAAGAAAAAGGGCATATGTTTCTACAGAAGTTTTTGACTTCTCACTGTTTTGATTTTTATTTAACATACAAACTTTAAAGGAATAATTTTATTTTGGAACAAACACACATAAAAACATCAGAAGACTATTTGGCATAAAATAAATTAACAAGAATGCACACAGTCTCAGAATATCTGCTTGTGAAGTACATGGCACTGTTTAGAACCTGAGCTTCAGTGTTCATCATAAACCAACGATTTCATTTTACTGCATTTGATAGAATATTTATAAATTTAGAGTAGACATTCATAGGTAATGAAAAATAACATATTCTCTCAGATTATTTGTCTGAAGATGGTGTTAAAAAACAAGTCTGGGGTGAAGGGGGAGCAAATAACTTGCTTAGCAAGTTGTTGCCAAGCTGTGACCTACACAGCTGTTTGTTTGAGAACTTTTGCCCATACTCTAATTTCAGAGATGATAAATGTGAAGCAATTAGCACTGATTCATGCTTGTAAGTGCTACTTGAGAGTTCAGTTGAGGAACTGTGCCTTTGTATGATTTTGTGTAAGTGGTGCTTCAGCATATTTAATAAGGTCAGTTATAATACATGTTTGAAAACTGCATAAATGCAATCAGGAAAACATTTCTGATTGCATGAATAACAGTTGTTGCTTATGCTTAAAATGCAGTAAATTATAATGGGATATAAATTGAGCTCTGGAGACATTTTTACATTAATAAACCTAAAATCTCATGTATTTTGACTAAGTGTTCTGATTAAGCAGGCATTTGAAGAGAGTGAGGAGGGAATACCCCATTGCTGAAGAAAAGGCAGTTGCAGATGTTGTTGCAGCCAATTTCTAACCTGAGCTGGTGACACAGACTAGGATGGATGGGTTTTGTGCAGCTAAAATGTAGGCTGTACTTAGATAAACTATTTTATGAAGAGGTTTTAAATCAAAGTACAATAGGGCTGGCAAGACCTTAAAGTTATTTGGCCGACCCTTTTGCTCCAGTGCCTGTGCTTTCCCGGCAAATATTTATCGAGTCTGTTAAAACACTGAATATTCCTTCTGTCTGTTGTTCCACAGCTTGCACATGAGCTTTGTTCTTCTTGACTTAAATAAGTTTTTCTTGCCTTTAGTCAGAATATTTCTGCAGGAATTTGATGTGATTGTTTCTTGTCCTATTTAGAAGAATACAAAGAATAGATACTTCTCTCTGCATTAATCTTTTGGGGAATGTTTCTTATCTCACCTGCAGACTGCATGTGTTACAGGTTGAGAGGGCACAGTATCCAATTTTCTCCATTTCCAAAGTCACTGTGAGTTTCTCTGGCTGCTGTTCCTTTAGTGGCTGTTTCCATGATACTGTTATATTCCTCAGCTTTCACTCCTGAGGCAATTTCAAAGGGCCATTGAAGAATTCAGTGTCCATGAACAAGTTAGTATTTCTGGTTTCTGGTTCACTTACATTTCCTTCCACTTAAAGCTAGCTGGTAATTGTGTTCCCCACATCCTTTTGATGTGTAGATAAATAGGAAATTTATGTAAAAACTGTTTCTAGGTGTTCTGCTGCATTAAAAATATTGAAAGAAAAGACTCTACTGAAGTTTCTTGCATCTCAATGAATTTTGGGGAAAAAAATCTGTAGGACTGGAAGGACCAGTGTGTTAGGGGAGAAGAATGTAGGGATGAAGATGATGAATGTGGTTTCATAGATGGATGAGAGTTTAAGGAACTCTGGAGAGCAATTGGTTTGTGCTTAGCCTCTAAAGAGAGGAAAATTACATTGACTGAGACTGAAACCCTCTTGGGTTTCTCATTCAATTCCACCCTTGTACTCCCTGGGCCAATAAACAGATAAAGAACTAATAAAAAAAAGAATCAGGTTAAAGAGAGAATCTGTAGCTGCTAGTGCAGCTGCAGTTAAATCCTTTCCTTGCATCATAGATTGCTCCCAAATAAAATCATTCACTCTAAGGCTATTGAAAAGAAAAAGCTTCTGTTTTTAATCGTTGCCTGCTGAAGGCATTGACCTTTGGCTGTGCTGAGGCAGGAGGACAGTGAAGAAAAATGCAGATTGGAGGTAAGTCTGCCTTCATTTTGAAGTGTGTTCCCTTCCTCAGTGCAGGAAGGAACTGCCTGCAGGTTTCTCAGAGCCACTCAGGTGGCTCCAGGTCTCCTTACAACCACCACAGGTTGCAGGTGGTGTTGGCAATTCTTTGGGTGCTGGTTCTCTTCCTAAAGGCCTCCTCTGCCCTCTGTTAGCAGAACTGTACCTTCTCTGCCTGCTCTGTAAAACATGAAGAGATCTGAGTTAATTTCTGGTTGTTTGCATTTACCCAATTATGACTCTGACCCACTTTCTGCCCTTTCCTGAGTTAAAAATATACATTGTCCTAAAAAAAAAAAAGCAAAACAAAAAACCCAAACCAACAAAACCACAAAAAAATCCCTTATTGCAAACAGTCCATTGTACACATATATCTAAGGGCAAATAAAGCTTTGTATCTTGCTGGGTTTTTTTAATTCTTGCATTAAATTGCATGACTACACACCTTTGCTTAGATCCCTGTATTTTCCCATGCTATGGTATGATGGCAAAGCAAAATATAACAGAAGACAGTTAATTAAAATGAAAACCTTTTCGTTGGAAGGGTTTTGAGTCAGGCTTCTAAATGTTGCAGTGTGTGTTTCGTACACCAGCTCCCGGGGGCACGTGCAGCTCACTTCATTCTGTGGACAGCTTAAATGTTATGAGGTCTGGCAGTTCTTTATTTCACTGCTGATTAGATGACCTATGAGCAGTGTAGCATGTCACCCTTGCATTGGAGAAGAATTGGCACTGCCTGTGGAGTTGGATTCAATTGTTGGGATGTATGAATGTCTGCTTCCAAATGCTTGACAGAGATTAATAAAGTGCAGAGTTTCTTAAAGAGAATCAATGGTGAGATGGCAGATGCTATTTTCTTTGTCTTTTTTTTTTTTTTTTCCTGGGGGTAGTGTGGGGGTAGTTGCTTTTTCAAAGTAACAAGCATCATAAAGGCTTGGGGACAGCTGATGTGGAATTCTGAGAATCAGGTTCATCTCGTGGGCCTACTGTTATATATAAAGTTGCACTTGCTAAACAGTAGGAAGGTGTTTAGTTTGGGGTTTTTTTTAATTTCCCATTGGCATTTCAATGTAAGTTTAGGTGTGATGTTTTTGGGAAGGTTTGTACTTGTGCAAATGTGTCCTCAGATTGAAAACCCTGTGAAGAAGAAATGAGAGACCCAGCACCTTCAAAAAATAGTCCTCAAAGCCCCTCTGAAAACCCAACTCGCTTTTCAAACCCTGTTCCAGCTGTTCTAAATTTTTAAACCTACAAGACAGTCATGCTATTCCATGCTTTTATAGAATAAAAAGAAAATCCCACCACTACCAAAAATAGAAGCTACTGATATGTCAAAAAGTGTTAATGTAAACCACCTACATGTACTTCATTAGGTCTGCTTTAATTCTTCTCTCTTTTCCCCCACTCCCCCACCATTTTTAAAGAGTTACAGGGTATGTGTCTCTTCCTTTGCAACCCAAGTCCTGATGTGGCTGAGAAAAGCAGGATGGACAGCCCATCCTTCTGAAATGGACCTAGTGGGCTAATTTCCTATCGAGTTATGTGCTTACCTGATAATGAAAGTGTTCATTTTAAACACCATTTCCCCAACAAGTATTTCTTATATATATCTTACTGAGGACTCCTGAGTGAGTTGGATTTCTGTAACCTTCCTTTGAGACCAACTGGCTTGTGAGAGAATTTTTTCTGACTACAGTTCCAGAATCAATACCTGAAAAAGCAGTCCTGTATTTTCCTGTTCTGTGGACTTTGAGGTCACTTAGTTCTTTCTGGGGTATCACTGAGTGCCTATTAAATTGGAGTTCAAGGTAGCTAGATAGGAGGCAGGAGATAAAGGAAAAATATGTTTTAAATGCTTGATCTACCCTGGCAAATTTTCGTGAAACAGATCTTCAGAGGCATAACACATTCTGATTGGTGGGTGTCTGTAGGAAGCAAATGGAAGGAAACCCTTTTCATCACTTGCAGATAAATTTAGCTACAACATAAAAACATGTTGTAGAGGGGGGAAGAGAGAATGTATGTTGAGAAGTCAAAAGACTATTAGGGAAAAAACTCATTCTAATCTAAACAGTACAAAGGAAAGTCAGTTTTGTGAAGGTTTCCAACATTAGGTTACACATTTCATTTCTCTTATAGGTATAGCATGTAGGGAGTGTATTAAATAAAACATTTTTTATTCTGGATTTTAACTGTTGGGTAAGAAAAAATATTATTTTCATATGGGTCAGCATACAAAATTATTTTGGCATTTGCTAATAGCTCAAATGTCTTCTGTAAAAATTTTGCCACCAAAATTTGCTGTATATATAAATTGAAAAGGCTTATATGGAAGACTGAATCCAAGTGATTAAATGGCAAATTGTCCTGCCTTTTTCTAGTAATGGAATAAGTTAGAGGCTTCAGAAAAAGGAGGGGAAAAATCAGGTTTTAACTCCTTTTACAAGTAATTGCCTTTCTAAACTTTATCTTAGCTTTTTACATTTCCCTCTTGAAAACCAGAAGTCCATTTAACCCAAAATCTTCTCGTGGGAAGGTATCTGTTCCACAGCACTGTTCACAGAACAGGTTGGGATTTCATCTCAGGCTGTATTGAGGAGGAGAGGTGAGAGAAGAGCAATGACTGGGATCAGCTCAGATGTCTCGTGTCTAGCTGCAGTCCTTCCTCTGATTCACTGGGTAAAGGATTCAGGCTGTTCCACCAGAACCTTCCCAGTGGAAGTTCAAGTCTAGACAGTTCCATGCCTTTTATTTGGAGTGAGTAAATCTGCTTCTCTGCAGCCCCCCAGGCTGTGGTGATGCTCCAGTCAGGGTGTTTGTCTTTCCCACACCAACAGCTGCCTCTGGTTGAGGGGAGAGAACAGGGGCTGGAGGAGCTGAGCTGCCCAAGCAAACACGGCCATAGAAAGAAACCTCTCTCAAGTTGGGCCCTAAATGCCAAATATATTTCTTCTTGTGAAGAGCTGAACCCAGTGCTGCTTCCTGAACTTGGTCCCCTTTGTCTCTGAGCTTCTCAAGGGAGAATGGCTCTCAGAGATGGACTGATGAATTTTCACCTGTGACAAAATGCAGTCCTCCTCTGGAGCCATTTTATTCTAGTGAATTTTATTGTGAATATAAAAATAAATTTTTTCTCTTCTCATTTTGTCAAAATCCTATGTAATGTGGGCTTTTGGTGGAAATAAAAACTATTGAGTTATTAAATAGAAATGTCAAAGGAAGAAAATCACAAAGTGTTGAAAAAACCGGGTCAGCTTTGGACCTTTAGGGATAAAAACAGGCTTTAAAGTTCTGAAATGCTGTCACAAGGTTTTGCAGCCATTTTTGCTCTTCAGAAAATTCTTAATACCCTCCTTTTATCACTTGCTACAGTTTTTTCAGCTCCATTATGAAGGCTCATGGAGGCCAAGTGATGAGTGATTTCACAAGAAGGTCGTCCATCAGCTTGTTCTTCACTCTCTGTAATTAAACTTAGAGCACAGTGGGAGGCTCATCTTCATACTCTGACCTTCTTGCAAGAAGGGAGGTTATGAAATAGCAAAGCAAAGTTTCTTCCCCAGTGTAATCAGATCTCTGAGATGAAGTTTATGTACCTGCAGCTTCTTACCAGGACACAAGACAGAGCCCTAAACTGGCAGGTTCTTGTCCTTGTACACAGGATGAATACAGAAAAAGTCACCTTTCAGCAGACAGATACATTTCAATGACAATTTTTATTTAGGATTTTGCTGTCTCTCATTAGAAAAACCCATTAAGTTGGGCAAGAAAGTTTCTCCAAGATGGACCTGGGGAGATTCCCCAGAGAATGGGACTAAACCCAGATTAGTAAAATACCAACAAATAGGTAAAGAACATATTATTGAAGTGCATAGACAACACTGAGCAGGAGAAAATGGGTATACAACTATAGCTGTCAACAGTGGATAGAAATGGAGAAAGTAAAACCCATACAGAAAATAACAAATGGAGAACCTTCTACAAACATCCAGCCAATATGTGTGGAAAAAGCAATTCAAGAAACACAGGCAGGTTATTAGATAAGACACAGTGGTGGCAGTGGGAAGCAAGTGAAGCAGAAGAAATGCAGAGTAACAGATTTAGAATTTCAAGGTTAGATATAACTCCATAATTACAGTGTAGATTAGGTTGCTCTGACTAAGTTGGTCTCTGGTTTACCCATCTTCCACAGTGAATTAAATTCTACTTCTTAAACATTTTCACATCTAAGGGTGTATTATATGGTCCTTCCTTGACCTGTGTGCACTGAACCACACAGTGCATTGTCCTTCAGGATTTTAAAAGTAATCAGAACCAAATCCTCATGACTGAAACCTAATGATGACAAGTTTCTGAAGGAGTGAAGAAGCAGATACTGTTGGGGTGGCAGCCACATGACTCAGTGGATGCATGAGAAATCCTGTTCTCCCAGCAGAGAGGATGTGTGCTGGGCTGATGTCCCTCCCTGGGCACTGTGTGTTCTCTGGCTCTGTGTTTCAGCTGTGTCTGGGGTCCCTGACCCTCATCTTAGTCATGCTGCAGTGAGGTACAGGAGTCTCGCTCTGCCTTGGTTGTCTGCATTCTGAAATGTAGTTGTCTGATGTTTGACTCCTTTATGCTTTGCAGAGATGGAAATCTACTGCTAACAATTACCTTTCCTTGTTAAGATTTAGGGATACTGAGCTGTGGAGGATTTTTGTACAAGGTTATTTTTTGTGAGGTTATAACACACTTTAATAGGTTGCAATTGTTTTAACCAGAGGCTGTAAATATTAGAGAGAATTACATACGCTGTAACTTTCGCAGGCTGTTAAACAAAATTATAGGAGGAACAGGGTGTAGGAGAATGCCTCCATGGGAAATGCATATTCTGGGTAAACAGCCTAATGGGAGGACAGGACTGGGTTGTGTGGGTTGTCTCCTCAGCTGTGGTGTTGGGCCTGCTGGGTGACCTTGTCAAATGTGTTCCCAACTTTGTACTTTGGTTTCCTTTTCTGTGCAGCTATAACAGCTTCACTTGCCCTGCAGTTCCTATCTAGGGCTGGAACACTCTGTCCTGCTGCTGTCCACTCAGCTGAGTGTCCCTGGGTCCTTGACATGTAACATCCTGCTAGCATTCTCTTGGCCCAACAGTTGCTGGTGAGGAAAAGGTATCTGGAAATCAGATTTTTTTTTTCTTTTTTTTTAAGACAAATGATGCTAGATGTGTCCCAGTTTGCAAATTGGCTAGACAACAGTTACTGCTTATTTTTAGTAAAGGTCTGGATCTGCAACTTAGGTGCCAACATACATAGACAAACACCTATCAGGATTTCAAAACTCAACCTATATTCCCAAACAGTCCCAGAAGCTTTCTCCATCTGTTTCCAGTTTCCTACCCATTTATTAACTCCATGAATTTAGTTTTATTTGAGAAATTAATACAAATTTGGCAGTGGTGTTCTCTTTTTGGATTGTAATAATTAAATGTTTGCATCTCTTAGCACCTAACAATTATTTTAAAAATCAGGCCCAAATAAAACAGACTTCTGATACAATATTTAGGGGCAAGAAATTGAGGGGACAGAACAGAAAACAAAGCAGTCTGAGGCCATAAAATGGAACAAAAAGAAATTATATAAAAATACATATTAGCATGTTCGTTCTGAAATATTTTATTGAATAAATGTCAAGAAAGCAGATAGTAGATAAATTCCAGAATCCATTGTCTTCCTTCCCATTATTTTCCTACCCTTTTTTTTTTTTTTTTGCCTTTTTATTTGGAAGAAAAAGCCATGTCCTGTATATAAATATCTGAAACAGCTTTTATAACAAGAGTGGACAGAATGATAGAAGGTGCATTCCTTGGGGAATATCTGCCTGGTTTTCCCTTGCAGCTGTTAGCAATATTTGTCACTCAGAGGATAAAGCTGTTCACTGGCAGTTGGTCGAGAATGCTTGATACTATTTTAATAAACATTGCATATTTCCCCTGTGTTGAAGTGGACTGCTCTTATCTGATGGGAGAGGTATTTGTTCCAGGCACAGGAAGGGCCCCTGACAGTGGTGGCAATGTGCCACTTAGAGTAATTTAGTGATGGACTACTGAGCCAGTCTGATCCACTTTGAAGAAGCCAAAGCACTTATTTCTCTGAGGATTGGCTGCTTATTCATATTGATGAAGCATAAACAAAATACAAATGAAAAAAAAAGAAGTGAAAAAATTATCATACTAATTTTGTTTTTAGATTTCTCGTAGGATTTCAGAAGAAAAGGAAAAGAAAATGAAAATTGGCATGGCTTTTATACCAAGTGGAATATTAATAAAAGGAGGTGAATAGTATTGAAATCAAGTCTTCATCTTTAAATCTAACCTCTGGAAATGGCATGTCCTTTATTTTGTGTATTACACTTACTGTGAAGCCTAATTAATAAATATAAACCCTTATGTTTCTGTAGGCTCTGTCTAGGAACCAGGCTTACTGAAAAAAAGAGATGAGTTTTCAGTTTAATACAGGCATAAAATCCCTGTTTTCTATTTCTGTGGCAACAGAGATTCATGTTGAATTAAAGTGACCAAGTAAACATAGCTTGAGCAAGGAATTTAGCCTAATCTGTGGTATTTACTTGGCATAAGGGAATAGCTGATATCCTGATGACATAAGCAGGGCAAAGCCAGCAATCTGAGCTCTATTTTACCCGTGTAATAACACATACCATTAAATTTGGTGGCTTTACTTGGGATTTAGTGTAGAATGAGATTGTAAATCTTCTAAAGAAGTGCAAATAGACACAATGTTTTATCTGGAGCCTGCAGAGCTAAACTTGTTCTAGGGAACATCGATACCCACACCCCTCAGTACAGATGAGGAGAAATGAATAGATGATGGGAGGTTGAATGTGGAAGGGAGCAGGACTGGAATACTTCAGTGAAAAGAGGACAAGCTGGGAAAGGAGCCCCTTGGGATATGCAGGGTGAGAGGGGATTTTTGCTGAAAGTTGAGGCTTTGATAGCAGCTTCTCACCAGCTCCATGGTGTGTGTGCTCTGTATGGGGGAGAGCAGTGCTGGAATATCTGGTACCAAATTTGATGTACTGAGTCTTCCCTCCTTGGAGCAGTGCATAAAGCTTGTCTGCTCACTGCAGCTTCTCCAGTGGTGTTTTGCTTCTTGTCTCATAAAACAGTGATCAGATAAGTGAGCATTTCACTTTTCTGACCTGGTGGTGTGGCCTTACCTTGGGTTTGCTCTTAGTGGTGTGTGAAACAAGTAACTGGGTAAAAAAAGTGACAGTTTCAGAGCAGTGATTGATGCAGAGAGTGTAATGTGGCACCAACAGGAGGTATGCCTGGCTCCTAAGCAGATAAGGAGGAAGAAAGGCTGGCTAGGAATTACTGCTGCTTTTTAAATTTTTATATTTTTTTTAAGTTGCAAGATGTTCTCTGCTTTTCTTGATACTGTTTCCACAAGTAACAGATAAAAGTAAGGTACTGTATGTCTTAGATCTACCCGTTTCTGTTCTGCCAAGAAAGTCCAGGCTTGTCTATCATGCAGTCACCATGGCTTCAAGTCACTGTAGCTGAATCCTCCCAGCTAAAACTCCTTGACAAGCCTCTCATGCTGTGTTTAATCCTAGCTTTGTTTTAATCGTGATTGTGTATTCTACATTTCGGAGCCATGATTATAAATCTGCAGAAAGCTTGTGAAGAGGTCACTTCAAGGCTTTATGGGTTTTGGCCACTGATACACAGGACAAATAACTTGGTGGAGAAGAACACAGTGCCTGTGTCCAAGCCTGGGGAGTGCTCTGGCATCATGGGGTGAATCCCACACTGGTGTTGCTTCAAGGGACCCTCAAATCCACGCTGACAGCTCCCCTTGTGTGTGATCCCAGCACAGGCACAGCAGGCTGCAGTCTGCACCCTGGTGTGACACCCAGCTCACTGAGACTGGAGCTCAGGCCAGTGTGCTGGAGCAGAAACACCTTGCATAGGTGTGGCCTGGCATCCTCACAACATCACCTTGAGGAGGAAAAGCAAGCTGGCTTTCAGTTACCTGAGTTACCAGATTTTTTTTCCCTGGTTTTTTGGATGAAAGGTTGGCTTTTCTTCCTTGAGATTTCTTACAATTTAATGTTCTATTCAAAAATTATTTCTTTCCCTACAACATGAATGGAGGTGAGGGCAGGCAGAGACTTAGGATGCTGTAGAGAGAATAACTTGATTGGCCAGAAGCTGAAAAATACAGCTATGACACAATAATGAAAAAACAAATCTGTATTTCCATACTACACAAACTATGGAGTGATGAAACCTACCTACTGCACTTGATGACTCATTGAATTATGATATAATAATAATAATAGAAGCAAATGGATTTCCAGACCACTGCAGTAAATGCAGAGATTTGGGTAGGGCAGGTACCTTAAGATGAGCCTACAAGTGTTTATCTGAAGTGCATTATGTTACTAATTCTTTTGGGATTAAAATTAGGAACACAAATCTAATACATTCCCAGCAAGTAGTTAATTCCAGAGATCAAGGATTGCTGGAGAGGCTGAAAGTTAATTGTAATGTTTACTTAGTATATAACTCCTACTAAGTGCCACCATCTGATGCTGAAGGATGTGACATCACCTCTATTTTAAACGCTTTGGGACAGGGAGATGCTGCTTTGGAACACAACCTTTAAAAGGCCATGTGATGTGCAAAGAAGTTACCTGAAAGTCAACTTTAAGAGTAATTGCTGAGGTGACTCTGAGAGCTGCCATTAAACAAAAGGATGAGCACAAAGCAATAAACTATTTGGATTCAATAGCTTCCATGAATCTGTCTCCTTTTAAAGCAAGTATTGATCTTCACCACGAGAGGAGGCAATCAGTCACTCTCTCACCATCACACATATGCATACAAGCAGTAATCATGTGGGGCATCCAGTTCCCCAGAGAAACATCTGGTTTTGCGCGTGGGGATTTTGGTGATTTTGTCAAATTTATTTAGACTATTTCTCAAATATGATGTCTTTAAAAAAATTTCACCTCACAGGTGTTTTATGGGCACTCTTTGTTCTTTAAAGCTGTGAAAGCTAAGGTGTGGCTGGGAGGCTAGTTTAAAAGAAAGATTGATTTTTAGGAAGGTTATTGAAGTCTTAAATGCTTAACTGCTTTATTTCAATTCGATTATATTGAAATCACTGGTCTTATCAGTTGGTCAAGTCAGAGTTATTTGCTTTTAAGAAAGATTGAAACATTTGCTTTGTTGTCCTTCAAAATACATCTATATTCAATGTTGATGCATTCTCACTTTGTGGGAGCAAGAGACTATTAATTATCCACCCAAATAATTTAAGCTAAAGACATTTTGGTTTCCAAGCATCCATTAAAAAAAAATCCACCAGAAAATCTCAAACACTGGGGTTAAGGGTTGTGATTGTGCTCTGACTCAAGGGTAATCCCTTTAGCTGGGAGTGTGTTCTCTGACTATGCAGACAAACTGGAACAGGATGTATCTAACAATTACCTGAAAACCTTGTTATATCCATAATGTAATTATAAATCTATATAACCATATATCCACGTGGTTATTCCATAGCTCCCTACTACTGTGCTTGTGGTGGAATAGGCCTCCATTTACTATTATTTTTAATTGGTAAAATGAAGACTTTTTGGGATTGGAATGCTTGCATATATCTTGGGAGCATTGATAGCCTGTTATAGATTTACTACAGTATATTTAATATGAGAATTGTTCTCTACAAGTGATGTTTCAGGCAGGAGTCTGATTTTTCATTTCTGTCATTAAGAGTAGCTGACTTGACTCAGAGAAAAGTTTTGGGATGAAAGAGGGATCAGGAACCTTTGAGAACAGCACTGTGTTTCTGAAAACTGTTTTGCATTTTGAGGAAAAATTATTTTGAGGCTATTTTGTTTTCCATGGGCAATAAATTATGGAGTCATAATACATTGAAAAGTTTCTTGCTTAGTTATTTGCACTGAAATCTTGACTTCCTGTAAATCAAAGCTAAAGTCAAATTTTACAAATGGATATCTAATAAAGCTATGGCTTTGCTCCAAATCATAGAATCATGGGATGGTTTGGGTTGAAAGGGACCTTAAAGCTCATCTGGTTCCAACCCCCTGTCATGGGTAGGGACACCTTCCACTGAATAAATTATTCCATGTTTTCCAAGAGATGTCTGAGTAAAAATATTTCTTTTTATAAAATGATTTCTGAGACCATAAAGTAAACTTTTCATTTGGATAGGAATTTATTTTTTTTTTCTTTGTGTGAATGAGATTTTGAGGTTTTCCTTAGATCTAGAATTGCTTTAGAAGCACACGGCATTTGTAATGTGTTGCATTGTCACTCTGAGGCTTCTGAATAGATCACTGATCTTAAAATTCACAAGAGCTCTCAATATATTTGTATTCCTTATGTGTAAGAAACACATCAGACAGACAGACTCAAGAAAACTATAATTAATTTTGTTGTGCTGTTAATATTAAAGCAGCACAATTTTAAAGCAATTCTTCCGGTATTGGAATCTGTAGACAAACATTTGAAACCTTTGGAAGCTTTAAGAGAGCAAAGGATGTACAGTCTCTAAACCTTAGGTGGCATAAATGTAGAATTTGATCATCAGACACTGTTTTTGGGAGAGATTCCAAGCCCCAATAGCATCCTGTGAGGGGGTGAGGTATGATAAGTAATTGCTCATTTTGCAGCACTTTTAGAGGTTATTCTCAAAGCTCAGTTTTGTATTTTCATGTTTCTCTAAACAACTGTCAAGGTAGGGATCCACATCAATAAAATATACAATCAATGCTGCCCTCAGGTCCCCTGGCTTCAATAAGACAGGCAGCTACAAACTGTTCTAATTGAACTCTCGACACCCAAAGTATGCTGATAAGATTCGTGTTGCCTTCTGCTGAAGGATGATAAATCATCCAGGTGAAATCAGTTCATTTAAATAAACTCATATTCAGGACTGAATTCTGTTTTCTGGGAGAAAAGGGGTGTATCAGTAGGAGCGGACTTCAAGCCAGAAGGATTGTTATTTGGGCTGTAAAATAACTTTTCAAAGTAAGAGCCTTGGAGAATTTAAAATATAGGGTGAGAGTTTATGGGAGGCTCTGGTGGGGCAGGTTACTTTCTCTAATAATTGCTTCCTGTGCAGGACACTTGTACTCCCAGGAATGCAGCAAACACATTATAGAGGGGACTTTCAGAATGCAGTTCAAGGCTTTTCATTTTACATTTTTCCCATAGGAATTAATTTCTTTTAAATAATTTAAATAAAATTTATTAGGGTTTTGTCTTGGGGAATTCCATTTAATGTGCCAGACCCTTTAACATAGAATCGTTAAAATCTGGGCCCTTGGAAAAGTGCTGTGTTGGAGCTGATCTTCAAATTTGAGATCCAACATGGGAAAAAAATGCACTGTGGGATATCCTCAGTCTGAGCTCCCAAGAGACAGCTACAAGGCTGGAGTTTGGGAAGTACATGAGGCAAATCCACTGTAATCTGCAACAGAGAGGGCCAGAGGTCCCCGTGTGTAATTCCTGATGGGGAAAAATCTGTTCAACCCTTTAATCCCATTTCACAGGATTACAAGTAATTATTTTAAATAACTTAATTTTACATTTAATTTTAAAGCTCTTGAAAAGAAGATGTAGCCACAGAATTGGATAAGGTGCTCTATATTCATGTCTGAATTCTAGAAACATCCAGGAAGAGGGTGAAGCATTCCTTCCTGTGCTGACCTAACAAAGGGGCTCAAACCCATCCCTGTATTTACTGTCTGGTTGGTGTTGGGAGTTGTTCTTCTCTTGGAGCTTTCTTGCTGTATAATTCAGAATTGATTGATGCAAAAATAGTGGGCAGGAGAGGAAATCTAACCCTCTGTAGGAGAAGATGAGCATATTCTCCAGAAAGACAATCAAGGAAATGCAATGAACGTGCCCAGTGCAGAATGAGAAATCAAATATTTTCTGGGCTAGTGTTTAAAAGCAGAGAATGCACTTAAGCAAAGATTTGCTGTGCCCTGCCAAAATCTTTCACCTAATTATGGACATTTAACCTTCATATCCCCAGATGGTGAGGAGATGTCTTGTGATGTATTTTATGTCGTGTGCTCTCTGACTCCTTGGTTAACATTCTTAAACTTCCAACTAAAATGTGTAAATATTAATGAAAGCCCATTTTACAGTCCATTTGGGCTGTCTGCCAACTTTTCCATCTACCTGGCAATAGAAAAAGTATCTGCCTGGCCTTTTGGATTAATCAATATTTAAGTATCTTATGCAAACTGAAAAATTTTCAACGGGAAAATAAAATTCTAAGGCAAAGCAGGGATCTGCAACCAGTCAGAAAGTGCCTTGAACCTCCAGTGGGAATAGACCTGCTCTTGTGTGCTGACCCCTTATCTTTGCTTCAGCTACCCAGCCAAACCACCAGGAAAGCTCAAGCCTCCTGCAGTCTTAGTTACTGACATAAATATCGTAATGTAATTTGGGAGTTTGTTTTGGTTTGATTTTTTAACCATAATTTTGCTCAAGGTTAATTATGTTTTGCTTTTTGAGGAGTTCTGGGATATGGAAAGGTGGGAAAATCCATCCCTTAGTGGCTGCTTTGAAATGTTGTCTCTTTTTTTAATTTTTATAATCCTTAAAAAAACCCTAAAACACCCAAAACATCATGTTTATAGTTTCTTCTATCTTCAAGAATTTCTAAATCACACAGCTTCTTGACTGATTGATAGCAAGAATTGAGTCATATACTCAGGTAAGACAATTTTTAGATCACATCTTCTATTCCTATAATGAAATAACTTTTCAGACCAGTTTGGTACTGCTGCTCTGTGCTGCTGTCACTGTCTGCAGCAGTTCACTGGCAGTGTCTGGAGCTGATGCAGTATTTCCATGTCATCCCAGCCATTCCTCACTTACCACCGTGGCAGCATGAATGAGAAATAGGCACACAATAACAGGCCTGTCAAGTGATAACCTTTGCCTTCAGTGAAATCTTAGCATCAGCTGGTCAAGATTCTTCCCTGGCTGAGTGTTTTGAGTCCTGACCTCTGGAACACTCCTTCATGGGGTGTGAGACATTCATTACCATGTGGCAGGGCAGCACAGGAGACTCAGGCTGGCTTTTCCCCACCTGTGATAATCGTGTTTTCTTCAGAGAATATCTACAGAGTAAATTAACTTCTTCCTGAAGTGTAACAAAAATGCTGCGTTAACTCCAGTGAGGGCCATGTGAGTAGTTAAAATTAAATCCTAAAATACTTTGTATAGTTTATTTAAGTACTTTTAAGATATTTGGGCATCCTGGAAGCTTGCTACTTTTTTGTCTTTTTGTTGTTGTTTGTTTGTGGGTTTTTGTTTGTTTGTGATTTTTGTGGGGGTTTTTGTTGTTATTTTTTGTTTTTTGTTTTTGGGGGGTTTTTTGTTTGTTTTGTTTTGTTGGGTTTTTTTGTTTGGTTAGTTTTTTGTTGTTGTTGTTGTTGTTGTTGTTTGGTTGGTTTGGTTTGGGTTTTTTTGCTGTGTCAAGTGAACTAATTGGTTCACAGAGTGAGGAATACTCCTACAATTCTATCAGGCTTGTTCATCTTGCTTGTATCCCTTGTCAGCTGTGGGCCAAATGCCAAAACCTCAGACTCACAGGTTTGGAATTGGAGAAAATAAATAAGTCTACAGTGTCTGCACTGATAGCTAGCTTGGAATAAGCAAATATTCACTGAGCAGCAAATTAATGAGGCTTGATTTCCTACAGATTTGTGCCATGTGAAAGCTTTTCCAGCTTTCATAGAGCATCAGGCACATGAATAATATATGTGTTCATACCACGGCCTCTCCCTTAGTATTCTAAGTAGAAACAGTATTCTAAGTATTCTTAGTAGAGACAGTTAGAAAAGCTCTCTTCTCATCCATCTCTCCTGTTGGGATATAGTTGCATGTGAAACCCCCTGCTCTTTCACCACCCTGAATTAAAATCAGTCTGTGTATTCACAGCTTGGTGGCTTGTGCACAAACCCCAGCACAGAGGAATGTTTAAACACCATGTCCTTAGGAAAATACACTAAAAACTTAGTATAGCTATGAAAAATGAGGGAAGTTTAGATTGGGTATTAGGGAAAAGTCTTCACTGAAGTGACTCTCAAACATTGGAACAAGCTTCCCAGGGCAGTGCTGGAGTCACCAGCCCTGGAGGGATTTAAAGGATGTGTAGATGTAACATTTCTGTCATGTTGGGGACATGGTTTGGTGGTGGCCTTGTCAGTGCTGGGTTAACAGTTGGACTTTATGATTTTTGAGGGCTTTGATTCCCTGATTCTGTTCTGTGCTGAAGTGTTCTGGAATGGGACATGTGCAGTCCCAGCAGTGGCTGCACGTGGTCTCTGGAGCTCAGATCACAGGATGTTAAGCTGTGATAGGTAGACTGAAGAGCTGCAACAAGGTGCTCAAGTAAAACCAAGGTTTTCAACTCCTTCCTGTGTTTCCCCTGAAATAGTGGCCCTACCTACAAGTTTCTCTTCCTTTTTTGTTAGTTCATGGCAATGAAATTCTCCCTTTCTTACCCATGCATTTGCTATCTTAGCATCCTGCAGAATAACTTCCAGAAGCAGCCACTTTCTGCAAATTGTATCTTACAGCTATCTGAGCTGTTGAGTGGACTGAGAACAGCTTCAGTTCCAGTAACTGAGGAATAAGAACCTGCAGAAGCACCTTTATATATGCAGCTGACAATGCATATTGTTAACTATATCATGTTTGTACCACTATTACTTTGGTACCATAATTGCATTGCATGAGTCTTCACTCTGGTGTTATTAATGGCTATCATATTGGCAAGTTAATTTGGATACAGTTATTTCCTTCTTCTAATACAAACAAGATTTGATTAATGAGAAACATTAGTAATATACAATGGGCTCATTATTGCAGTTGTGTGTTTGCCAGCATGTATTGATGGCTGGAAGAGGCATTGTGGTTTTTTTTTGCTCATGCATGCATTTATTTCACTTGCATTCAGTGTTTTAAATAAAAGACAATTGCTAAAGTAGGGAAGCAGCAGTAGAAAAAAGAGTTTAGACTTGGTGATGTGAGTCTGTTGCACTCCAAGGTGTGTGCAGTGAATACAGGCACCATTAGAAAGCCTGGTTATTTCCGTGGTGTTTTAGAAGTTCATTGTTGTTCCTTTTCTGAATTGGTGCCAGTGTCAGTGATGGAATATTGACGTTCTAATGGTGACACTCACTGGTACCTCCTGGCTTGAGAAGGTATCAATGACAACATTAATATAAATACAGAAATAGTTGTCCTGCCTGTTTATGTAAAGGCTGAATTATGAGAAATAAATGGATTGTTTATATCAAGGAGGGTATCTGTAAAGCTGTAATCTTTCCAGTTCAGCCCACTACTCTGCTTTCACAGCTTTCTGACAGTTAAATCAAACTGCACTGCCTTTATGCTTGGTCTCTGCCCAGCCTTCCTCCCACCCCCAGATATCTGAGTTTGATTTGTAAGAGAAGGTGAAATATGCAGAAATCCTCATGTGGAAATATTTCAAGCTTCTTTTTTTTTTTTTCCCCTTATTTTTTTTCCAGGGAAGAGAAGATGAGAATAAGAATAGGCACTCTTGATGATATCCCTTTCCAGTATTCCTGGTTGGAACCTTCAGTAATTGTAGACTAATGAGGGCTTGACCCATTACAGCATCATTACATGCTTGCTCTCAGCCAGCACTGAACAAACCATTATAAACACTAAGCAAAATAAAAGGTTGTGAATGTGAAAAGTGGCAGTGATTCAAGGAATGCCACATCTCTGTGAATTTTATGTACACCCCATCGCCTTAAAGGTAGAACAATGATATTGTGTCCCTTTCTATCATGAATATAAAGATATTCTCTACTGCTCAATAGCCAGAGTGAGAACATGAGGATCAAAAAATTTTAATCAGTGCAGTTACTTATCCAGGAGTGCTCAGTTGTGTCAGTGCTTGTGCTGAGACTGTGGAGAGCTGGTACAGGAAAAAATAATTACAAAGAGGGTGGGGCTGGTCTTTTCCAGCCTATGTCAGGTTCAGGCAGCTGTGAAAGTGTGTTCCTGCCAGTAAGGAGGCAAGAATTGTGGTCAGCCCCATTCCTTGGACATTAGATGGGAGCCCCAGGTCTGAGGGAAGTAAACAGAATACAGCAGCAAGGGTCTGGCTTACAGTTTTTAGAAGCACAAAGCATCTTGAATAAAGAAGATGGAGGATTTATTCCAGAAGTCACAGCATATGGTTAATCCATTTCACCTCTGATGTTATCCAGAAATTAGGCTGTCAGTTTTTGCTAATCTAGGGAGGTATTGATATTATGAGCATCATTCTGCTGTCTCAGTGCTTACATATCTGTTGTATGTTGGGGAAGAAACATCTCTAATTTAATTAGTTCAATTTATGGCATGAATGAGTTTAGGAATTATTTTACAATGGATGTTTACTTAAGAGGGACTTAATTTTTCATTTCTACATTTGGGTAACAGTAACATTGCCTCACCAGAAACACATTCCTGTTAAGCTTACAATTATTAATTTCTTCCAATAAGCTGTATAAAAGTCTGATGAAAGAAAAATCTGATGCAGACACAGTAAATTACCCTGCTCCCACCTCACACTGAGATTGAGTTTAGGCATGATTAATGTGCTATAGATTTCTATAGCAGGTCAGAAGTTGCAAAGAAAATGATCCCCTCATTCTCACCAGGACGCTACAGCTCTGGTGTTTAATATATTCATCCATGCTTTGTCTGTCTCAAGGGTACGAATTTGGAAGCCAAAAAGGCATTTATCTTTTTCTGTGTAGAGAAGGGAGAGGATGACAATTAAATTACATAATGGAAAGGCTAAGCCTCTGCAATTTGTATTTGATCTAAAAACAACTATTATCTAAGAAAAATGGATCAAATTCTACTTTTGGGCATGTCGTTACTACCCTGCAGTGTTAACTAGACAGCATGAGTGTGACTGAAGAACCTTTTTCTGGGTTTGTTTCATTGGGTGTCTACAACTTAATGTTACTGATTAAGAGAAAATCCTGAGAATTAAATGGGTGGTTATTGGGATGAAGAGACTGTTTTCCCCAGACTTTAATTCATGATTTCTCTCTCCTGTTGTGTTGTGTGTCTTGTGACAAGTTTCCATAAGAAGTTGCTTAGATAGGCTAGGTTTTGTAGCAGAATTAACTTTTCACTTCTAGATTAATGTGCTTCACTTCAGGAGGTGTCCTGTCCTGGGAGAACTGGAAATGTTCTTGAGCCTGTGTGGCAGTGCTTCCACAGCAAACTGACACTTCTGTTCCTGTTGGGGCTTTTCTTTCTTTTACACAGTGATTGTCTGTAGGGGAATTTGACGTTCTGTAAGAAGATCACAAAACCTCTCAGTCAGGCTATTCTAGTAAGAGCAGCTGGGTGGGTTTTCCTGAACAATTAATTGGATTGTATGCAGGCAGGACTTCAAGTCAATTGACAGACAGCTGCAAAAGGTGTTTTTGTCAATAGCAGATGAAACAATAACTGTTTTTTTCTCAAATTACCAAAGTTTTGTGTCTCAAGCCAAAATATACTGGGTTATCCAGGTGGTTGTTATTTGTGCAGTTTTGTTGGAATGGTTTAAATTATATGGAACAGGATCATCCCTCTATTAGCAATGATCCCACTCCTCATGCCCAGCTTGAATCAGGCATGAGCAAAAGTCTGAAAGCAAAATAAAGATGTGTATGAAACATAACAGAACTCAAATAACAAGGAAAACTGAAGTGGGCTCAGCTTGAAAACCATTTCAAAGGGAATGGAGGAGCCATTTGGAAAAGCTTTTTGCAGGCAGCTGAATTGCTCACACATTCAGGCCCAGTCAGCAGCTCCAGCAGAGCAGTGAATCTCCAGAGCTCCTGAGCTGTGTTCATGTCCGTGCTCGAGAGAGCTCCCACATCAATATTGATTGAAATATCCTGCTCCAAAACACCCTGGGTATGGCACAGGGCTGTGCCAGCCCTGTCAGCCAGCAGTGCATACAGGGAGAGTCCAGAGCTCAGGGAGAACTGTTAGTTTCTCTCCAATCTCTTCTAGAAAAGAAAGACATTTTCCTTGGCCAATACATGCTGTAGATACGTTTTCATTTTATCAAAAAACACCCCTTTGTTATCTTTTTTTTCCAAAAAAAACCAAAACCCACAGACCCAGATTTTTATCTGCTCCATTTCACATGTGTAGTTTTACTCAAACAATAAATATGTTTCGAAAAACAAAGCTAAGACAAATGCAGAACATATCAAAGGTACATACCTGGGAAGTATAATCTGCTAGCCTATTTTTTCTTCTTTTTTTTTTTTTTCCTTTTTTCTAAAGGAAAAGATTTGTTCCTGAAAAATGTTTTTGCTCTGCTTCATGGTGAACTCAGACACCTCAGAGTCAGTACATAGCAGCCTCAATTCACCTGCTTTCAAGGTTTAGTCACCTCTCCTCATCTGGGTGTCAGAATTTCAGCACATCTGTTCTGCAGGAATATTTAGTTGCTTCTTGAGCACTGCAGTGCAATATATTCACTGTTCTGTCCTGATTTATTTATTTTAAACAAATTCTCTTTTCTTGCTTATGATAGACTAGTCATCATCAGAAATTATCTCTGATGTTTGTTGATCAAGAGTGGATGCTCCAGAGGAAAGGCAACATGATGCTGTCACATTATTTTTGTTGGGAAATATGTCTTAGTTGTTATCAGATGTGATACTCAGGGTTGTGTTAGGATCCAGTCATTCACGTTGCCACACCAGATGATAAAGGCAAATTAATACCTTTAAAAAATAAAAATAAATTGCCTTTTTCTTTCCCTTTGTCCAATGTTCCTCTCAGTAGCAGACAGCAAGCAATCGAAATGAGTGGAGTTTATGGATGGCTGCAGAGGCTGTCTCCATTCCCACCCTGTGCATATCCATCAGTCCCTCTGCAGCATTTTCCTGCAGCAGCAGGGGAACAATCAGCCCATTCCCACTGGAGTGCTCGGATGGGATGGAGAGGCTGGACTGTGCCTTTGTGTAAGCTTGGAAATGCACTGGAATGAGAAGTCTTTTTGGAGCTTAAGCAGTCAGAGGCATTTTAGGGGAGTAACCACACCCAGCAAACACACATATAAAAACTCTTGGAGGTTTTAGAGTGAAAGGAGATGTACTATCTAATTTTTGGTTGTTCTTTAAGGCAAAAATTGCATATTGCAAAAAATTAATTACCCATTAAAAAAATTGCAGACTTTACCTTACCTAATCAGACTTCCTTACATCACAGCAATACAACTTAGAATACAGTTTAACATTAAATTTTTTTTTCATCTGTAAATCACTTTCAAGAGTAGAATCAATCATCATGCCACTCCACAGCTCCAGTTGCTAAAGGGAATATTGCAGTAAACAAGCAATGTTACGAGCTTATTTAGCATACAAAAGTGTAGGTCATCACATTTCAAATGGAAGAAAATGGTTTTAAGTAGAACTGGGTATTTTGTGTGTTTATATGAATTTGACACTGGAGATGAAAGGTCCCCAGAACTTCCCCCAGATTCTCTCTGAAAGTACTTTGTTTTGAGTGATGAGCTAAAATAAATAACATTGATATATAAGGCAGAAAGTATAGCGTGATCCTTGCTTTGGAAGGATTTTTCTGTTGGTTGTACATCCAGCCCTGTTCTATCCATCTTCCATCTCAGGATTTTTTATTTTGCTATGCATTCCAGAAAAGCTAAGCCTACCCTATGGGAGCCAGGAGAATATATATGATGTATATAAATAAAGCAAATACTTTAGCTTTCAATCTGCTGAGCTGCAGAGATACCTGTAGTAGCTCAGTGCTCAGAGGTGGCTCAGAGCACTGCACTCCAAAGAGCCAAGCACATTTTGACATTTTTAAGAGATATACTGAGAAAAAACCAAGGGTCATCTCAGGGATTTGAAGGGTATTTGGGGGTGTTATGTTTTATCAGCATCTGGATTTGATAATCTTAGCTGCTAAAACTTGACTAGGTCAGTTTTGGAGGGGATTAGCTGCTCCTGTTTCCCAAGTGCCAGCCTGGAAAAGAGGAAGTATTTTTATCTGCTTGAGGAGAGAGCTGGGAAAGTGACTGTCAGAAGCAAGAAAATTGTTCATGTGGGAAGGAAGGGTCTGGTCAGCCACGTGTGGAGAACAGTCAAGCAAATCAGGCAGAGGAGGAGCAGACAGAGCACAGGCCATGTAGAGTTAGGGAATAAACAAAGGCCAGCTGCTGCATTTCAGGGAAAATTATCAATTATAACTGTGGCCAAGCTATCTTTGAATATCACCAAGCTGTCCGTGGAAAAGTAAGTCTCGAGATCAGAGCTGTATGAGCAGCCTGTAAAACTGTGTGGCCAAAAATCTGGGATAGGCTATCAGAGACCTTTCTCCTTCATTGCATTCCTCAGTGGTCCCACCTCACCTGCCCTTGGGGCCAGCAGAGCCCAGCCCAAGGTGCCCAGGAGAGCTGGGGATGTGCCCTGGGGCAGGGCTGTGTGTGTGCCCACATCTGAACTGCTTTCTGCACAGCAGCAATGGAGCAAAGCACTTCTGAAACCTTCACCACCAAACAAGGGGAACATGACTGTTTAAATAACACATGGTAAGTGATGGTGGGTTAGAAGAACTTGGAGGGTTTCTTCTTAGTGAAGTAGAGTTTTAACCCATTTAATGAAAAATATACAATGTTAGTGCCTGGCTAGAATGGACTGAAAGTAGATTCAGATATAATCAGTGTGGAAATGCTGGAATTGTAATAAATTGAGAAGGTTATTATGTTTTGAGCTTACTGACAATAAGTTGTTTAGGCAGGTCCAGGAGATGTACTGTAGCAAATGTCCAGCTTTCTAGGGATAAATTCTCTGGCTCAGTTTTCACAGAACCACTGGATGATTAAAACTTCAAACCAAAAAACTAAAATCTAGCTGGGCTTTCTCTAGAAAAGGATGTTGTCTGGCTTTGAAATATAAAGTAGGAAGCAATCCATTGTCTAGCTGAGGAGTACTATAGGTACCAATAAGTAGCGTTCATCAGAATACCAAAAAATATGGGAAGAACCTGGAAGAGGCAGGACGGTGAGCAAAGGCAAGTTTTGTGTGAGCACTCCCTAAATAATAATTTTTCAGGAAATTCCTTCAAATTTTTTTTTATTATAGAGATAGATAAGAAATAGACATGTAACTTTGTTTTAGTCTAGAGCATAAGCAAGCCATGAGTCGCTGTTTGTGCCAGTGCTGTTGCTGCAGATGACAGAAAGGAATCTGTTATGCTTAAGCAGAGGAAGAAGTGTTGTAAATTCTCAGCCATAGTTTTCCATTATATATATATAAAGAAATTAGGTGCTATTTCTTTAGTCTGTATTCTGCTCTCATTTCTGTCTCTTTTACATTTGTACAATCTGTTAATTTCAGTTCACGTACTCCTGATTTATATAATCTGTCCCACTGAGTGCAAAGTAAACAGGGAGAAATAGGTAATTAAAGATATCAAGGACATTTAGGAGAGAGAAACTCTAGTGACAATCCATCAAATGCATTGGGACAGACGGTGAAAAATCATGGTATCTCCATGACAGCCAGAAGTGAAATAGAAGGCAGAATAGGAGTTGTTTTTCTGACATAAAGAATTGCCAGAGTGAAAGATAGTGAGAATACATTGGAGATGCAGATTGCAGAAAGCCAAACAGCCAGGCTAAGCTCATAATAAGAGGAAATAAAGATGTTGGGTGCAGAGCCTGAAGAACAAGTTAAAGATATTTGAGTGAAAAAAGGAAAGAGACAGAGGAGGGTTAACTGTAAACTGTCTTTTACAAAGAAATGTAACATGGGTGGCTGAAAGTAAGTATGAAGTTAGGAGAAATTTAACAGATCAGTGACAACAAAGGAGGTTTAGCCTGATTGAATGCAAACCTAAGAAGAAAATCTGAACCAAGGTGAAGAAATGCAAGTAATAAGAAATCTTTTAGGTAGCTGCATACTAAAGTTGAAGCAATAAGCTCAGAACAAAAACAACTGCTAACAATCTTCAGTGAATGCTCCTTTTGTTGCTGGAGTTGTCAGCAGTCACAGAGAAATCTTTGCAGTGTTTGTAAACCACAGAACCACTGAACCTTGCAGAAAGAATAAAAGATGTACAGGTAGTTGTGCAGTTCTCTTTATTGTCACTGCAATCCTTCAGGAGAGAAGCTGTACAACTGAAGGGGCACTCAGAAGATCCTGAAGGTCTTCAAATCCAGAATTACAAAAGTTTTTAATTAATGAGTTTTTGATTCCCCACCTTATTTGAAATGTTGATGATTTTTTTTAGGCAAGAATGTGAAATTAAGTATACATAACTAGATACAATAAGCTGTAAACCAGTCAGTGGAGGCAGTTTTAAGGGAGGCAAAGGGCTGCATTTGAGAGTGTAATTGCACAGATTTGGTAGCCAGAAAAGCACACTACAGGGTCACACCTCCCAGTCACAAAGAGTCACAAAGAATATTGAATATGGTTATTTTAAGTTCTGAGTATATTGATTTTTTACCCCTTTTATAGATATTGAGAAGAGGGGTTTCTACTGAGCCAAAACACAGGCAAATAAAGCAGTGCTGTTTCCTGCAGGGACATTGGTGTGGGGTCTATGTTTATTCATCCTTCTGAGCAAAGGTGAGATTCATTGTGGCCCTTTTCTTCAAGCTCTTCATGGCTCTTGTCATGATTAATGACACTTGATTTTTGAAAGGATACTTGCTGATGTATAATGGTGCCTTCCAGCAAATTTCAGGATCTACCAGCCTGTCTCAGAGGTGAACTTTAGATGTAATCTCAGAAGAGGGTCTGCTATAAGGAAAAGAAAGATTAAAAAGTGCAAGATATGGTCTGTTGGCAGATGGCTCGTGGTTCCTGCTTGCCCTTTTGCTACTGCATTGTACTTCTCCTTCTGGATTCATCTCTCACTGGGTCAGACTTTCCCCTCACTTTCTCTTCAGACAGTATTATTGCTCATCCCACAGCAGTTCAGCTCACATGATCTACATTTAACCATCCTCTGTTTAATCAGGATCTGTTTTAGTCCTCAGAGGTCTTGAAGTAACGTGCAGTAAGCACAGGGCATTTCTTCATTAGTTTTAGATTTTAGATTTTAGTTTCCATCCCAGTCTACCCCAGAAACAAACCTCCCACTTGTTTCCAGTCACTGCACTCCTTGCATTGCTGAGCACCTGAAATAGATTCTTTATTAATGAAAGGAGAAACCAAGATATGTTTGGAGATGTGTGACCCCAATAGCCAAGAGATCAGTGCAGGGAATCAGGCTGGAGCTTGTCTGCTGCAAAGTGTGAACTTAATGAGCAGAGTAGAAGTTGGATCCTCAGTGTGAATTATCCCATCCTGCAAATGCAGTTCCCAGGCCCCCTGCTCCTGTTGATGCAGGATCTGCACTGGAGGAGCCTGAGCTCTGTATCTGCTTTCCTTCCATAATACAGCAAACCTGCCTGTGCACATTGTCACTGCTGAGGGGTCTGGTCCTTCCTCTGTCTCATAAGTGCTTTTCAGCCATCAGATGTTCTCAATCCTCTCTTAAGTGATACACTAAACCATAATTTGCATTTTATTAACTGGTTGCAGGATTCTAACATGAAAACAAGTGCATGCTGTTTCCTTTAAACATCCCCTGTGACAGACTCAGTATCTCAGTGTGGTTAAACCATCATTTTCTGAGGACTAGAAACTGGGAGATCTACAAGAGTGTTATACAGGGCAGATTTTTCCAGTCCTCCAGTTAATATTGAAATTCTCTAGGATATTTTTCATTCATCTGGATTTTTTTCTCTTGAATTCAGGTTGCAATTTCCCTCACAAACTTGGGTGAAAAAAATACTTGGGTGAAAATGAGTTCACCTCTGTAGAAATATTCCTTCAGCTCATATTATGTTTGACTGAGCTGACAAATGGCTTGACAGCCTTCTTGAAATCTGCCAAAATACAGTGTCAGAAATGACAATGCCATGCAAGGTAATAATCTAAATGAATGTTGCTGCAGCTGAGCAGTCACATTCCTGACTCTCTATAATTCAGTTAGAACGAGGCAAGTCCCCAGATGTTTGGTTCTTAGCAATGGGAAGAGTTTGGGTTATGTTTCCCTATTAACAAATGATTATAATTCACATTTCATGGTTAGCTTGCAACAAATTTAACACATTTCAACTTATTCCTTAAGTAATGGTGCTTTATTTATCTGTTCAAACTCCATTGGAGCAAGAGCTGCGGTTATTTAGTTTCTCAGAAATCCCAAACATACATGAACTAGAAATTTCATAGTGTTGAATTTATTCTTGTGGAGTATAGAACATTAGTGTCTTTGAAGTGTAACTTCCAATTTGAGCTGTCTGAGAGAACCTACAAATAGACACTGCAGCTTTAATGTTGAAAATTATCTTCTCTGCCTTACTAATATGTATGTTAATTCAATTAATATTTTAATGGCACTATTATCACAGAATCACGGAATGATTTGTGTTGGAAGAGACCTTAGAGATCATCTCATTCCAGCCCCTGGAATGGGCAGGGACACCTTCCACCAGAACAGATTGTTCAAAGCCCCATCCAGCCTGGCCTTGAACACTTCTAGGGATGGGGCAGCCACAGTTTCTCTAAATTGCCAGGTAATTTAGTGTTTTATATCTTGCAGTACATGTTTTCAGAGATCCTCAGCGCATTTCTTTAATTCCATACCCTGTAGTTTCAGCTGCTCTCTAAAGTACTCATTTCCTTTGATTTTATATCTCTAAGGTTTGGAGATTAGTTACACTGCAAGTTTGAACTATCTTCTCAGTTGTTAGAATTAAATCGCTAGTTGTACTAGACCTCAGGTGTAAAATTACAGCTGATCAAAATGCAAATGTTCTCTTTTCTTAAAGAATTCTCTATGACCTTCTTTACTCTTCAGATGTCTGTCAATGTGTTTTTCAGGTTCTATTCTTTGCTGAAATGATTTTTTGAGCCATTTCATGATTTAGTCCCTTCAAGAGTGAGCAACTATAATGTCTAGAGATCAGGAGCAGACTTCTATTTACAGCTGAAAGTTCAAAAACTTTGAGATCTGGGAGCTCTATATTCTCTTGAGCCACAGGCACTTGGTTAGGAGGTTCCTCAGATGGGAAAATAAAGTTTTTCTACATCTTTCTTTCTCGTGTCATTGTTCCCTCCATGCCACGGTACACGCTGCCCTTGTGTCACTGATGCAGAGGCTCCTGTTCTGCAGCCTCAGGGGTGCATTATATCCTCCTGCAGGGGACTCCTTCAGATGTGTGTCCTTGATCCCAGTGCATGCTGCTGGAAGAAATGAAAGGTCACTGAGTTTTCTCAGTTTTATCTGAGCTTAGCTTGAATGTTACTTTATCATCGTGATCACAGCTGTGGAAGCCTGATACAATATGTATTTCCTATTTATAATTTATCCTTTTCTAAGGCCGCTCTGAACGTGTGTCAGTAATTAATACTGAATGTTGTTTTTGGAATGCTTACTGTGTGAAATTCCATATGTACACAATTACAAATCTTAGATGATGAATCAAGTGCCAGTACAAGCATAAATAAAATTATCAAAGTTTCTGAAAACATGTAACACCAGTGAATTTTCTTTGAACCTTTCTGCTCCCTTGTTTGACATGATTCTGAAACAAAAAGTCCAAGCATAGCAACATAGTGGGGTTTGTTATTGACTTCCAGCTAAGATTATTATGTAGGATTTGCAGCAGTACTTTTGGGGTGAGCAGTTCTGGGATTAGTGCTTAGGGTATGAGGGGTCACTGTCTCCCTCCCTCCCCCCTTGAGGGGGAGATACTGAGGTGCAGTAAAATATCCAGTAATGCTGGAGTTCCCTTGCTGTGGAGGAGTCCTCCTAGCAAAGAGAGGAGGGTAAATTAGAGCATTTTCTTCATGCAAGTGCAAGATTTCGGTGGCTTAAAGTGCTCAGCATGGATCTGAAGTTGCCTTTGGACAGTATTCTGTGGACATCTTAAAAACAAGTTATGCACAAATTGAGCAGTCAGGTGCTCTCTTCTGCTAAAACAAAATAGGCTCAAAGGTAGTGGAGATCTGTGCTGTGGGCACCAACAGCATTGGCATTTGAATCCCACTGGAAACACTACTGCAGTTTAGCTATCTGATGCCTGAATCAGAGTATTTTGTTTCTTTGGCCTTTTTAGCTTACTTTTTTTTATTATTGTTATTGATTACTTGAGTTAAATCCTTTGAAATACCATTCCAAAAAAGCCTGTTTCTCTACAAAATACTATTGCTTCAGCAAGATAGCAAGTAGGAGGCACTGAGGAAAGGTAACTTGTCATTGTTACTTTAAAACTTGACACAGAAAATGAATTTCTTAATATTCATAAAAATCTTATTTAGTCAGAGTAATAAACTAATGAGGAACTGTCAGTTAAAAAATTATGTTCTTGTATCTCCAGTGATTTTTTAGGAAATGGGTAGAGGTAACACAAGTCTGTCAGTAACAAAAGAGGGTCATGAAGGACTTTCCTGAGTGAAGGGACATCACTTGTGGATGCCCCATCCCTGGAAGTGTTCAAAGCCAGGTTGGATGGGCAGCCTGGTCCAGGGGGTATCACCATGTCTGGAACTGGATGACCCTTAAGGGCCCTCCCAACCCAAATATTCTGTGACTCTGATGACTGAATCACCCAGCCCCAACTGTTATGGACATTTTTATCATGTCATAGCTTTTATAAACTGAGCAAGGTACTTAAAATAACCTGCTGGGTGTTCAAGTTGTTGGTGACAATCAAGGTGAGGAGCCTTTACCTGGGAGGGAACAGCATTTCTGTTTGCAGCAACTGCTGCATATTTTCCACTGGTTTGCTCCCATTAACCCACCCTCAGTTTTGCATAATGATTTTTGATGTAGTGTTCTTTTTTTTTTTTTTTTCCTTAGAATGGATAAAATGTCAGAGACAATTAAGAAAACGATGTTATAAACTGGAATGAGAACTGCACATTTGTAATGGCTCACGGGGTTTCTGATCTGAAATGTGTACAACCCTCTCCCACACTCAGCAGCTGCTTGTCTCATGGGCTGGTTGCCCACGACTGCTTCTTCTTGATGCAGTTCTGAAAAATTTCAAATATTGGCTAAAACTGACTAAAAGGCTGCAAAGTTTGTCCTTTTCAACAGCAAAATGTTTTATTTCACCTTTTGCAAATGTTTCTTCAAAAATACTTGGAACTAGATTTTCCTTGAAGCTGCAAATGAAGTACAAATAAATGCATGTGTGCTCCCAGGAACAGAGCATTGCTCATAATCCAGTATAATTCATACAGTCTCTTTCCAGTCATTAGTTATGCATTTAAATAAGTATTTGAAAGACTGGGGACATTGTAACTAATTTAATTGTCTCTACAGAAAATTGTATCCCTAAAGATCAAAGTTAGATAAGTTGATTTTATTCAATTGCTGTTTGTTGCCTTGTATGTTTTGACCACTGGGATTTGTATATCTAAGTGGAACATCAGTATTTTATGCATAACTTTTATTTTATAACTTTGATATTAGGAAAATTATCACTTTATTTCATAATGAGATAATTCCCATTATGGTAAAATTTTTAAAAGATCACATGACTCAGAACAAATTTCTGAAAACTTGTAAAATAAACCAAGAACTAGCAATGTATTTAGTCATCATACAAATTGTTATTTGCTGTAAAGCAGTTCCCATTTGGAAAAGCAGTGGTAGCATTAGATTTTTTTTTTATGTGGGTGTTGTTTGCCAGATACAACCCCCAAATGATCAACTAAAAAGAATCAGTGATTGTGTCAAAAAACAGCTACTGCAGATGTACTGTCAAAGCAACAAGGGTAATGAAAGTGAAGTCACATTGCCAATGGCTTTATAACCTTCAGGCTAATGTGTTTGGCTTTCAAGCTGCCTAAAAACAATTACTTTCTGAGAATGTAATTTGAATTTTTGACTGAAAATTAAGATGTAGAAAGAATTTAGCAGCTCTCCTTTCAAGGTTTGTTTTCAGTATTACACCTATTGAGAAGAAGATTTATTAACAATACTATTCTCTCTATAGGGAACCTGCAGGGGCCATTCCCCAATAATATTTGCAATTATAAACTGAGATAAAGGCACGGTGGCTTTGGCAAGTGGAAAACAAGGAAATTATCAACATTAGGCCAGGTTGTGACACGTGAATCTTCATTTCACATGGAGGGCACTTCTGTTATTTTTGTGCATTAGTTGGGACCGTGTAAGGCTCACCAGGGGCAGTGAGTTAACCTGGCTGTCCAGCTGGGAGTTCCTGCCTGGTGTTAGTTCAGAGATCAGGAGTACTGCTTTGAGCAATTGCACCTGCAAGGAGAGGGAATACATTTTTGGTGTCTCTGGCTCTGCTTCTTCCTTCCTGTCTGACTGGGAGCTGCTCATTGGGGGAATTGGGGGTTGACAGTCCCATTGCAGTGTTCAGTGTGGCCTTGGCACTGTGGCACCGATGCCAGCACACACATCCAGCCCAGGAGGGATCAGGGAGGGCACTCACGGATCCATCCCTTGGGAGTTTTGCCTTTCTGGCCTTGCGAGAGCTGTCCATAACCCTCTGTGACCAGCGGGACACGCTGAAGTGTGAAAAGCTTTATTAACGTGAAGTTAGAGAGAATTATTTAATTTGAGCAGGGGTAACAGGCTCTTTAGCACATGCTAATGAGCACAGGAGTTCAGGCAGAAGTGCCTTGTAGTTCTGAAGTTAGTCTGCCAAAAGGGAGAGCAAAGAATAATAAAATCCAGGCACTTTTTCCCTGCCACCCCCCAGCTTTAGATATTTCAGCACAGGCCAGCACAGACAGTTGTGTGATTGTCCCAGCCACCCAAATATATCATCTGTGTCAGCCGTGTGTGCTGGCACAGGGCTGTGCCACAGCAGTTCTGCTGGCCCTCATTCATCCTGCTTGGAGCACAAGCAGAGAAAATGAGCATCTGTTTGCCCTCAACATTGCAGATGTACACTCTGGCTTCATTCTTTTGGATGAACAAAGAGTGGTTTGGGGTTTTTTAAGAAAAGTTGATTCTTACTATATTTGTCTTTTTACAAAAAAATCCTAAAAAACTAAAAAGAAACCCCCCCCCAACCCCCCAAAGCCCCAAAAACAACCAAATAAAAAACCAAAATGAAAACAACCAACAGCAAAACCCAAGAGAGCAACAGGAAGATTTTATATAAAAGCCCATGTGATTGAGTTGTCAAGAATGACAATTCTTATTCTATCTGAGCTGGGCTCAGGGGTAAGGAATGTATTTCATTTTTTTCCAAGTATTTTAATTTAATTTTTAAAATTGTTGCCACCCCAATGAATGATTGTGAGTGTGGGTAAGAAAAGTCTATGCTGAAAGTTTCACCTGCCACTTTCACAGTATTGCTCATGGAAACTTCTGGAAAAGTCTTTCAGCAGAACAGGAGTAGCAAATCTTTCCTAATATAGCTGAATAAAACCTCAACTAATCAAAAACAACTTTTAATTTTTGAAAATAAGAAACCCAGTAACATTCTGGGCCAATAATATGGCCAGAAGAAGTTGGTTTTGCACGAGTGGCAGCTGAGCAAAAGTCTGTGTACTGAGAGCTTGAGTCTTATGGGAAAGCTGAGATTTTAAGATATGGTCAAGGATCTTTTCAATGCCATACACATCTGAGGACTCACTAGGATATTTATTTATGAATTTTATACTGTTATTAAGCAACCACTGTTAATATACTTGGTATTATATAAGAATCTAATTGGATTTTAGTGAATGGTTATACTTTTATCAAGTCATTCTATTTTATTAATGATTTAGCATTCTAGGCAGGTCCTGACACCTACAGATTTTTCATTACATGTGACACTGCTTCCTTCTGCCATGGATTCTCTCAGTGTCACCACTTAATGTTGGGAGCCCTTTCAGTGAACCCAGATATTCCTGGCCTTTCTGGGACATTTCTCACTAAACTTAAAGCTTTCCCATATAAAATTTGAAACCAAATATCTCCAGCAGCAGCATTACTGATTCACTAAGCCAAAGCATCCTGTTTGGATGCAGTTCTCTGATTCCTAGGAGAGAGAGAGCACACAATTGGTTAGAGACATCTTAACGTAGAGGTTTCATTGGGGAGCTTTGTTCACTGAAGCACTCAGTGGGTAAAATACATTCTCTTCCTCTTAAGCAAAAACAAAATAGATAAATAATGTGTAATTTGCTGACACAAACTATTTGCTTAAAACAGGCAATAGGCCTTGGGGAGATATTTATGATGGGCTGGATTGACTTTAGCAAGCAGCAGCTGGTGTTTAACACTGCTTGGTGTTGGAATGATCTTCTGCACTGCAAGGTACAGAGGCAGAAAATGCAGCTGCATCTTTCTGGAGCTAATTTTAACAAAAGCCATGAGCTGGTAATTACCACTTTTTCCAGCTGGTCCTTATGAGGGTAAATGGTTTATTCATAGATGGAAGGTGAAAGAGGGAAAGAGTAAGCAGGCTGCAAAGCAGGGTTAATAAATGCCCCTCCTGGAGACACTTAGAAATTTAAACTCGTGTTGGCTTGGAGGGGCTGGGAATGAAGATTGCTTCCTCTGGGGTCTCTGTGAGTCCTGGGGTTACTCCTTTGTGTGGGATGTTCCTCAGGAGGGGCCTGACGAGGCTTTCCTGATGATTCTGCACCAGTTCTGAGGAATCCTCCCAGGCCTTGGGGGAATCAACTGAGCTGAGCTGCTTCTGAAAGGGACAAAATCAGGGGAATGTTTTCAGTCAGCATCTCGTTTCTGCTTGAGTCATACAAATAAGTTATAAGCTCAATTAATGCAACAAATATAAATATTTATGAACCCATTTAGTTAATGTTTGGCTGTATTTATAAATAAGAGCATCTTGCAAGAGCTTCTTTTTGACAAGTAAATAAAGTGTAGAGAGTGTTTGTGTGTTAAATTATCCATGGTTCATTAACTCTTCCAAAATATCAAGTCTTAGGTAGTAACTAAATTCAAAGTGACAGTAGAGTAGGATTAGTGGGAATAACTTTAATACTTAGACTTCACAAGAACAAGAAGTTGTTGTTTACTTTCTTAGTTGGTAGAGGAAAAGAGGATAAATGTGTTTGCCATTAATTTAATTTTTTTTAAAACAGTATTGTTATTGTAGTGATAGGAGGGGTAATATGAGATGAGAGCAGTCTTGTATTAATGTCCTGGTCTTAGGGACAATTTCTATTTGCTGACTTTTCTGAGGTGACTAATAGGAAATTGTACTAGACCCAAGTCTACTTCAAGGCTTGATTTTTTTGTAAATCAGAACACAATCTATGAATTCTGATAAATCTAAGTGTTCCAATGAATGAGGTTTTTGACTGTTCTGACTTTTTGTGAACGGTTAAACTAGTGTTTTTAACATGCCCTTCGCATACTTAGTTTAAGATATGAATATTCTCTTGATTGACTCTGTTGATAGCACATCAATCTAAGTTGGCTGGATTTGACACCCACATATTGAATGATAAAGGATCATTTTGGTCTTCTTAAGAAACAACAATTTATTATGCATGATGTGGTGAAATGGATTTTAGAACATGGTGCTGGTGATGCCAAGGTCACCGTTTCAATCCCCGTGTGGGTCATTAGCTTAAGAGTTGAACTTCATGATCCTTGTCAGTCCCTTCCAGCTCTGTGATTCTGATAAAATGTGTTTGTTCTAATCTCTTGGTTGCTCAGATCAAAGTAATAAAAATACAATGAAGAACTGACGCCCAAGTCTAGCAATTTATATTTGCTTTTATAATTTTTTTTTCATTTGTTATGTTCACAACTGATTCTGAAGTTAAATGTCCTGAGGGTAAAATGTAGAAGAAGGGTTACATGATGCTAAGTGGTGAACAGATGCAGAGCAGGAAAGGCAGCTCCTGTCCCAAGTCTTGCAATGTAGTTAGGGTGGGGAAGTCACTGGTGAGTTCTTTCTGTGTGAGGGGCCCCTGGGCTCCCTGCCTTGCTCTCCCAGGCTGTGTCCACCTCAGGCAGGCAAATGAGATTTTATAAAGGGGGCAGAAAAGAATCTTGCCAAAGTGAGAAGAGAACAGAACTCTAAATTTCCTCAAGAATTGCACTGGGCCTGCTTTGACAGGAGCTGAATTTCTTTTCCCAAAATTGGCAGTGGAATATTTAAGCTGTGATGTCAGACTTGGAGTCCATAAGGAGCCAGTTTCAGAGGCCAAGCCAACACATCACTTTCCTGTAACACTGAGTTGAGCTAAGGGACTCTCATACAGCCTTGGCTTGCAGTATCAGCTCTTCTCCTTTCATGCATGATTTTAGGTGTGCAGAGTCCCTTCAGTTAATTAAAAGATTGACTTAGTCCTGTGCAATCACTGAGCCATAGGCAAAACCTTCAAAGTGTGAATTCTATGCAAGAAAGATATTTTCAAATATTTGTTCATCAAAAATATTTCTCAGTTGCTGTCACCTGCTGCATTAAAGTGGCCCTGTGCCTGGTTTTGCATTCCCTTCAAAGTCCATCCAATAGTCTTTAAAGTCACTACGAAAAAAATTACTTCTCTCTTATACCAGATATGTACAGATGAGTGTGTGGAAAAACACTTTATGGTGGTTTTGTCTGCCCAAAGAGAATGAAAGAGCCTTTTTTGATGACCTACAAGAAAGACGCATGATAGTAAAATGGCATTTGGCTAATAGGGCAGCAGATAAAAACTGGGTCATGGCAGCAAAGAAAGAGAAAATTGTTTCATTTGGGGGTGAAGGTCATCTGAAATAAGGGATTTCACATTTAAAAGGCCACTAAGGAGAAAACTGATGAATGTTAACCTAATTTTATATTGCTTTATTTCATTCTTTTTTCTTTTCTCATTTGTAATGCTTACGTGTTCAGGAAGTTGAGGTAGGTTTCTCAATTTTAACTTGTAAATATCCATAGAGTGAATAAAAAGATTTACAAAATTCAATGTTTTAAACTCTTATGATCACCTGTTAATATTGTTACAAATGAAAGACATGGATGCTTGTTAATTATAAATGTGTTAGTATTGATTAATTAACATATTAATATGAAAATTGCGTAAGTTTCATTTGTTACAGAAGACATAAGGGGGTTTTAGCACATTAGTATCAATCCTAGTAGAACACTCAGAAATGCATAGACTTTTCTGACAAGATGGTATTTTACTGAATGGGAAATTTAAATCTCTTAAATCAAGTTAATTGTGTTATATATATGTATGTGTGTGTGTGTGTGCTGCTTCTCTGTTGGAAGAAGTTACAGTGAAATGATGATATTCCTTCAGAGACAGAGTTCCACCTTCTAACAAAAGTCATTTGAGGATATTGTTATAAATCTCAGCCCCTTCCCGAGTTCTGGCACAAAGCCCTGTCTGCTCCTGAGTCAGAGCTTGAGGTGTGTATTTAAATGTGACACAGATTTCCTGCCCACCATACCCACAGGGTGAGTTTCACCTTTATGGTGCCATATCCCTTCAGTCTCAGTTCCTGCTGGTATGGGTGCTGCAGTGGAGCCCTGGTGCTGTATTTTGTCATTGTGGTTTAATCTAGGTTCCACCCAGCTCACACCATCATCCTCCCCATTACCTGGGTGGCACAGGGAGGAGAACCGGGGGAGAAAAAAGGTAAACCCCATGAGATGTGATAAGAACAGCATTATTATTATTATTATTATTATTATTATTATTATTATTATTATTATTATTATTATTATTATTATTGCTATTATTACTATTATTGCTATTATTACTATTAGTATTATTATTATTACAAATAGAGAGATGAATAAACCATAAGAAAGACTAGTAGTGCCCAGTACAATTTCCACACCTGCTGAGCAGTGCCCAGCTGTCCCCAGTACTGACCACCTCACCCCAGTCCATATTCTGGGCTTTAAGGTGTGGAAGATCCCTTTGGCCAGTTTGGGTCACTTGTCCTGGCTGTTCTTCCTCCTGGCTCCTCTCTGAAGAAACCTGGGGAATTGGAAATTCTTTGGCTTGGAGTAAACACTCCTCAGCAACAACTAAAATATCAGTGTGTTATCAACATTATTCTCCTCCCAAATCAACACTGTACCAGCTGCTAAGAGGAAAATTAATTCTATCCCAGCTGAAACCAGGACAGTTGTCCAACTGCCATAAGTTATTTTGGACTGCTATTGACTGTATTGCTCTAATGTATGTATAGACATTATTTACTCCTATAAATAATAATGGGGTTTATATATTGAAAATCTCAAAGGTTTTCTCTATGCCACCTTTTGGAGGTTTCTTCCCATGTATTTTTTCTTGTGTATTTTCTATGTTATCACACTGTGGTTTCGGGCACATTCTAAAATAAACATAATTTCAATTTTCAAAATGGAATACTAAACAGGTCTGCATGAAGGAGAAGAGGAGGAATAATAGATCTACAGAAGAGATGACTGTGTTGTATATATTTTTGTGAGGAAGGTGCATTTTTTGTTAAGTATTCCTTTGACACTGAAATTGAGATAAACCCCCTTTCCAATCCTTATTTCAAAACTGGTTCCATATGCCACCAGCATAAGAAATCCTTGTTGGGAGTTGAATTATTTAATAGTTTCTGATGCTGAAAACCCAGCAGCAAAGCAACACCTTGGAAAAAAATGTAAGCAGGCACAAAAAGAATATTTTGTTGCTGAAAAAAATTTCTGCTATAAATGCTGAAAACCCATCACATTCTGAAAAGTGATTAATGCTTGGTGAATTTAGCAGTACATCATCATCAGTTACAAAGCATTGTATAACCATGAGGGGGTTTTTGTATTAGCAAAGCTGTGAAATTCAAAGGCAAGTCTGTGATTCTATTTCTGGTGCCAAACCCTGTACTTGTGAAGAAAAAAAATATGGATACATTTGATGTATCTGAAATAAATGATGGGTAATAGTCTTTGCTGTTATTGTGGAATATTTTCACTGCCCATGAAGTCAGTATGACATTGAGCATGAACATATTGGTTAAAAATATGCATTTCCTCCTGCTAGTCATGCAGAATAATTTGACTTAACCCAGCATTTCTCTGTGCTTGCCTGCTCCAGAGTGGGCAGAGGAGAGCAGCAGAACAATCTGTGGTTCTCCAGGCTGTCCACAGTGTTCTGAAAGGAACATGAAGTGCATCTCCTGGTGTTCACTGAGACTGTGGAGCCCTCACTCCTGTAAAAGCCTGTTCTGAACCCATAAAGTCATGCTGACTTCCAAGTCTCCAAAATATTCCAGTTTAGGGTGACTGGACTGCATGAGAGCATGTGAAATTCAGTGTACTGGAGATAAATGGTAAACAAAGCCTTATAGGACAAATAATTTAGATGTCTTATTCACACAGATGGCTTTTTAGTTACCATCCTGGCAAGAAAAAGAAATCTTGGTGTCATTCTGGACAGCTTGATGAATACATCTCTTTAGTGGCATCCCTCAGGAAATGAATATAGAATACTAGATATATTAAAAAGGAAACAAAGAATAATATGCAGAAAAATATGACAGTGCTGTAGAAATTTTCTATGCTTCCTTACCTCAAATAGATAATTCTGTTGTTATCACATCCTCTCAGAGAGGACACAAGTGAGATACACAGAGTAAGCTCAAACTGATAAATCAGTTGGGCTTAACTCTCAGTTCTTCAGCAGAAGGGTTGATGGCACTCTGAAGCAGAAAAAACTTTGCCTTCAGATAAATACTTGCTAATACATAGAATACAGATTGATCCAACACATGGAAGAGTTTTCCATTCCTTCTGCAGAGAGACAAGTTTGCAACAGTCATTATTTGGCCAGGCACTCTGACAGTCCCTGCTTTCTCCAGTGTAAAATCCAGTGAGAATTGTGGAGAACAGAACCACAACAGTCACAGCGTAATGATCTCTTTCCATCAGATTTCAAAAAATGTTTGAAGTTTAATAGTGGGAACAGTGACAAAAATATTCACTGCAAGTGCTCCTGGAAGTTTTTGTACTATTTAAGTGTAACGTTTGCAATATTACTCCTGTATTCTATACGTTCACAAAGGTGTGATTTACACATGTCCTAATGGATGCATCTTTGAATTTACTTTGCTCACCTTTCACCAGACCAGGATGGCGTGGATCACGTTACACTACCTGAACAATATGTTATTTCTTGTCAAAGACTGTAGACTAACATGAAATAATACAGAGTTATTAAAAAGATTTTATAATGGATGTGCTTTCAGAAACAATCCAGAAGAAAAATTCAAGGTGCTGAATTCTAGGAGTTTTTTATTCTTTAATTTCTAACCTGCATAAACTACTCTTTAGGACACAACTTGTTGATAGTCTTATCTGATTGGAGCTGAATCTGTTAAAATCAAAACAGAAGTTGATTCATTTAGTTGTGTAAAATAGTACTGAAAATATTGATTGTATTTTCCCTGAGATTTCTTTTTTTTTTATCCCCATTTAGGATGATTATTTCAGAAACTGGAATCCAAACAAGCCGTTTGATCAAGGTAAACTTAGTACACATTTTGTGGTTGTCTTCTTCTATTTTGTGATATTCCCATATGCTTTATGCCTCTCTTCCTCTGTCTGTCCCATGCATTAGTGGAGAGCTATATTCATACTTACATCTTGTTCCCAATTTAGTCACAGCTTGAGGTGGTTTATGTAGAACAGTTTGACTCATCTCGATGTTTTTTCACCATGTTTTTTAATCCCCAACCATTCCACTTTATATTCAATGATGAAATGTGTGCTCAGAGAGATTCTCTGTAACCATGAATCTTGGTTTAACATGCAATTTAAAACAGGGATCTTCAAGTTCATTTTCTTTCATGTTAGAGGCTTTGCTAAATTAATGTTATAAATGTAACCACTGCATTTTCTAACACCCAAGGGGCCAATTCTTTGAAACCAGCTGTAATGCATGAATTTCAGGGCTGATTTTAAAAGGGAAATGGTGTTTTGTATGTGCTGCTGTTTCAGATGCAGGCTCTCTAAAGGATGTTTTGCACTTGGTCTTGATGAGTGCTTCAGTTATGGCAGTACTTCAAATATTTCCAGGCCAGCCACTAATGGATAGAAAAATACCCAAAAACCCCCATTTTAATTGTGTCCAGGATAGCACTGGATACAACAGCCATACCAAGAAAAAGAAATTCAAAATCACTCAAGTGTTTAAGAAGAAAATACTTACTGGAAGTCTCTGAAGGTGCTTCTGAAAATTTCACTTTACATCTATTTCTGTATTTCATTGCCAGGCATGTTCCTTGCATTGTCTGTAGCTCACAGGAATATCATTGGGGTTAGAGCTTAAGAGTGTAGATTCTCTGTCTTTAGGGAAATGGAACTTCAGTGTCAAAGGAAAGGCAAAGTTGATGCTTTTGTCAAGACACATATCCACAGAGGTTTTCAAAGGCATTTGGGGGATTTAGAATTACAAATCCTATTGACTTCAAATGGAACTTATGCTCCTACCACTTTCGGAGGCCTTGTGACACTCTGTCTTCCCAAGAGGAAAAACAAAAAGGTAAATCCTGGCAAGTATTGCAGAGAGATTTTGAACTGACATGGTTTAAAACTGTCCTGTTTATTGTGTTACTGAGATGTCTGACTCTGGGCAAAACCAGGAATGCTTGTAGAGAATCTAAAGTCACACATGGATACCTTGAAGGGATGTGTCAGATGTCTGTTGAAGATTTCTGTCTCTTTGTAAAGAAAAGGATCATTTTTTTTCAACACAGAGTTTCTCTGACACTGGGTATCTCTGGTTGGGAAGCAGAATGCAGACTGAGGGATGCAGTCTGCTCTGCCTTGCACAAAGATGCACTGCTGGGCATGTGCTGTGCACTGGCTTTTTCTCACTTAAATCTTACAAATGGATTTTATTTGACCAGCAGATCATTCTTTTTGACAGAGGTCACTACTCTTGGCTGTGGCAAATTTTGCCCTGACCAGAACATTAAAAATAGCCAAACATTTCTGAAGAGATTTATTGCACCAAAAAAAAAATCATTTGAAAACTCTTGATTAGTTTAGTTACATATACACAGAGCGTGAGTCTTTAGTCATTGTTGTCACCCAAAAACTGAAGAGAAATCATTTGTTGCTGCTTCAGGCCCTATGAGTCAGATGCTGACAAGACTAATCCTCAGTTTATATATGCATATAGGTATGTATATGTGTGTAAATGTATACATGATATATTTATGTGTATATAGAGGGAGTGGCACTAAAATAGAAACTGCTGAGATGACAGAAGGAAGGAAGGGAAGATTTCTTGTTCTCAGATGTTGCCACCAGAGCTTTAATTTCTGTAATTTTCCACAGAGAGGAAAAAGAATAGTCAGAAGAATTTGTCCCAGCTCTTTTACACAGCATGAGCTGCAAGACAATTGTCTAATCTGTTTTTTCCTTTTCCACTCTCCTCTCTCTGGTGTTTTTCCCATATTGTTCTGTTTGACTTTGGGGAGTTTAATGCCCCTTATGCTCATGTATGGTTTTGAAGACAGAAAATCTTTCATTTTATATTCTTTGGGATTCTGATATCCAGAGAGCTTGTGCAGATCCTGTGGTGAGGAGCCCTAGCTTGCTCCTGTGAATTGAGTAGCAGCTCTGTTTTCTCACTACACAATTGTTATTTTGAGAGATTTTGAGAGATAGCCCAAAAGCTTATTTTAACCTCATGACCAAGATTCTTCCTAGTTACTGAACAGAAAATAACTTCTCCAGTGGATGAATGAAAACAGATTTGGGGTTTTATAGAAAATCTAAGTCTGGTGTCACCAAACTAAAGCTTATTTGTGCAAATACTAACTTTTTGGGATGGGTTTACAAGCTTTTAATATGAAAAATCTCTTTCTCAATTCTAAACCTAAAATCCTGCTTGAATATTCTAGTTGTGAAGTCTTCATGTGGAGCCAGGCTGAAAGATCTGGGAGGGCAGGGCTGGAAGTAACTGAAGGCAGGAAGTTCCCGCCAGAGGGACCTCACAAAGGCAGCTGGAGGATTCCATATGTTTAACAGATTTAAAAACCAACAGTAATCAGAGGTTCTGAAAATTTGAAAATCAGCAGAGTTCTGCTTCCAGGCTTGTACTTCATTTGCATCTTTTAAAGAAGTTTGCTGCATCCAACCAACTCTGTATTCTTTTCTAACAAAAAGCTGGCTTTATTCAGCAGGATAAATTATTTAATTGTGCATTGAAAAACAATAGCAGTGTAATCAAGCTGTCTGCTTTCTGCTTGCAGTGTGGAGAGAAATACCTGACTGTTTGTCTCAAATAAAAAAAATACTTTGTTTTGTAAAAAAAGCATTCACAGCTTTCACTGAAACCACCTCTAGGGAGTGACACGAGGTATCTTTGGATAACAGGCCTGTTCAAGGGAAGTCAACTTGAATGGTTCAACTGCAGCTCAGAGGGCACTTGAGTGATCAGAATTTATTTTTAGCCGAGCTACCAGCCCAGATTTCTATTCATCTTTAACCTAGGAGAAAGCAATACAGAAGTGAGCATCTTCCTGACAGAGCTGAGCTAACGAGGCACTTGGACTGCAGAAGGCAGCAGAGTTTGTAGCCTGGAAATGATTGCTGGTCATTAATATTGAACTCGATTCTGTCACAGGTACAGACGCAAGAAAGCAGAAGAGCAGAAGGTGCAGGTTAGTCAGGATTTTGAAATATGAATCAAAGAGTTGGGTTTTTTTCCTGACAGGTCATTTGAGAGTTCTTAAGGACACCTAACTTGGCGTACTTTCCTAGTCTTCTTCATCCACTTTGGAGAAAGAAAAGAGGGAATAGGAGAAAACTTTAGCATAACTCAAGTGAGAGATTTTGATACATATCTTGTATTCAGTACCTATTCAGACTTGCCAGAAAATGAACTCATTAAGACTTTATGGATTATGTTAATTGAAAAATGTTAAATAAAAAGAAAGTTTAAGTTACTGAAAATTTCTGCTAGTAGGCACCCCTAAAATTGCTGAAGCAGTTTGGAATGGTGTCCAATTTGCCACATGACTTTTTAAAAGCATTGTTACCCAGAATATAGGAACTGTGGAAGTGCACTTTGTATTGCAGATGCATGAGCTCTGAATCAAAAGATGTTTGAAATATCGAGTTGTCATTATTATTAACAACACAGCTGTAGAAGGATGCAATAAGAGGGGTAAAAATTTGATTCTGTGGAAATGTGGATTTTTTTCCCAAATACGTGCTTTTTCCCAAATACGTGCATCCACTGAACTATGGAATTTTCTGTTCAAGAAGGTGCAAGTTTCCCCCTTTCTATTTGGCGTGTGACATTGTCAGGTGATTTCAGTGGATGGAGCTGATGTGAGTCCCCTCCCTCAGCTCTGCCTTCAGCACTGAGGCACAAGGACTGGCTAGAAACAGGGTATTTTACCCATTGCTGGTGGTAGCAATACCAAATGTTTCAAGCTGCAGGGAGAAAAGCTCCTGATTAGAATTAGTCTGACCTTTCCCCCTTGTCTTCCAGCCTTTGTCTTTCTTTTCACTTTCTATTCCCAATCCTCTTTCCCAGTAACTGAGAAATCTGGACAGGGATGTTCCTTCTCAGGGCTTTCAGTATCTGCCCTTAGAGAGGAGGGAATACAAAAAATTAGAAAGATTCAAACTCCCTATTCCACTGTATTGTGTGAAAATCTTTATCTGCCTGAATTGGACCTATCAATGACTGATTCTAATGTCAGACACACTCATTTAGACTTGACTATCATTATTAATTACAGACATGTACTCGTTTCAAAGAGCTCCCCTTGAGCACTAATGAAAGGCTGAACTAGCAAAATACCCTCATTTTGAAGAGGAAACACTGCTTTTGAGTGAATTGAGGCCTCCAGTGTTGCATAGCCTATGACTTTCACAGCCCAGCAGCCCTGTGAAGTGAATTTTCCAAATTTAGAGCATTACATTTCAAGATGAATGTGTTGGTGTCAATGCTTCCTTTCCTTGTGCATCACATCCTACCTGTGTCTTGCCAGTGTTTAAATCACAAATCCAAACTCCAGAAATGGGCTTCTGCAGCTGTGCAGAAAAAAAAGTTTGCCTCAAATTCATAAGCCTTCCAAAACAAAAGGAGTGAAAATGGGAAGCCTGTGATGCGGGATGAAAATCATAGAACCTGCAATTATTTTTGAACATGTAATTTTCTGTTAGCCCAGTTAAGATGTTCTTTCAGAAAAGCCTGAATAAATTCCTCACAAAGAGATGTTTAGTACTGAACACATCTCTAGTCACAAATATATGTTAGTTTTATAATAAATGTTTTCTGTTACGGTGCCTCAGATGGCAGATTTCAATTGAATAACTTATTTTGCAATTTATTTTTTGACTGTGCTTGAATTAGTTTTAGAGGCTTATTCATAGTGCAAGTGCACATGAATTATGTTTGCAAATCTTCAGTAAATCAGTCCAATTTTGGAACATGTTAACTGAATCAACCAAAAACAATAGCTGAGATGCAGCACATGAAATATACTGTCTCCCATCAAACGCATTTCAAGCACATATGGCTGCTTATCTCTAGGCAGATGCACGTGGCTCTTTTTGCATGCTAGAAGCGTAATATTAAATTCCTTATAAGCTTGTAAGCAGCCAATTTTGTCATTAAATATGGCACGAGAAGTGCCAGTGCTGGGGTCCTTGTGTGTGATTGCATTATGGCTGATGTGCTCTGAACAGAGACAGTGATCGATTGGCTGCTTGGCTGGAATTTTATTAGCACTTGGGGAGCACTTGTTAGTTTTGTCAATAATGGTGCTGGCTTGCTTTTAATATCTTACTTCATTGACTGTGAAGCAGACATGATTTTCAAAGGGGATTTCGTGCCCTCCCCATGCTCATCGAGCTTCCATTGAAATAAGAGCATTTTTGGAGAGTATCACAGAACCCAACCCTGCTCTCTTTGGCACCTCTCAGGGAGCAGAGGTTTCCCACACTGTGATTCAGTTTTGTATACAGGAATTCATGCTTGGTAACCTACCAGACCTTTGAGGATGAAGTGTGTATAAATACAGGCCTGCAAATCTTCCTTCCTTATTTGCTGCAAGAGAAACTCCAGCACATTATCCAAACAGCTTTGGTTTGTATTCTGATTTAAGAGGGCCAAACCAACGAGAGGCAAAGTCTCCAGCTTTGAAATGTTATGTGACTTAAATATTGGATAGTATAGCATCTGCAAGCCAGAGTGACCCTTGAATCACCATCCAGTCAGAAGAGGAGTTTGAACAGTATTTAAACATATTTATATGCTTGTCACTTAATGGATAATTACTGTCATTTGGTTCTAGATGAAAAACAGGTGGAGAATAGAAGTAGAAGGCAGAGTGGCAATGACCATAAAAATGCATAACAGAGAATTTTTAGAAAGAGCAAAACACCAAAATAAAGACAAGTGGTTTCAAATATAGATTTAGGTAAATTAGAAATTAGAGGAAGAAAAATAGGGATAATTAGCATTTACTCAATGTAGAAAGCACAAGCATGAATTATCCAAAGGCAGGAGCTTGGCTAATGGCAGGACTCCTAATGACTGCAGTGACAAGAGGTTCCTACAGGAAACAGAGCTAAGTGGACTCTTAAGGGTGCACAGATGGCAGCCCCAACCCAGAAAGCCAAGTACAAAACAAGATATTTGGGCAAGAATTTAGAAACAGCAATTTCTTAAGTGTATTAGAAGAAAGACAAAGAAATCAAGGAAAATGATGGCTCGGTGGAGAGAGATGCTCATGTAAAGGCACTGCTGAGAAGGCCAAAGCTTTGGCACCTGGCTTTGCTTTGGATTTCACATAAAAGGACTGCTAAGACCAGGTGGTGACTGTAGTTGATGTCTTCAGCTAAAATGTGAAATTCTGCATGAGGGAATGGACAGGCTTGGGTAAATTAGATATCCAAATCCAAATCCAGCAAATCAGCTGGAATTGATCTATGGTTTAAGGGAATCAGCGGAAATAATTTTAGAGATACTAAAAGTGATCATTAAAAAGTATATATATATATATGTAATCCTTATACAAGATTGGGAAAAGACAAGCAACGTGTTATTTTTTATCATTAAGGAGAGGAAGAAAATGGGAAAATGTATCTTGTGAGTTAAACCTAAAATTATGAGAAAAAAACTCCTACACTAGGATAAATATTTAAGAAAATATTTGTTAGGATCAATAAGAGAAGGGGGTGAATAAAACTGGCATGGATGTCAAACTAAACTCAGTTTCTTCCATGGCAATTACAGGCCATGAGACTCAGGGATAAGCTTGCAGCATCACATATCTTGATTTTGACATTGGTTTCCATTACAGCCTTTTAAGCAAGTGTTGTGTAAGAGAAATAATTATGAGGTGGATACAAAATCACTTGGAAAACTATGTTCTGGTAGTAGCTGTCAATGGTTCTGTGTCAGGCTGGGAGGATAAATTGAGTAGAGGTCTCTGTGATCTCTTTTAAATCCAGTATTAATTACCACTTTTTGACATTTTTTACCATTTTATTTAAACTATGGATGTTGAAATTATTGCCTATTAAATGTAGCATGGAAATAAAATTCTCAGTCACCTTAAGAAATTTAAGAAATGGTCTGAAAACAAAGGCTAAATTTAGTCTAGGCAGATGCAAAGTTCTTAGATAAGAACAATCATCTGCACAAAACAGGATGAAAACCAATCAGTAATAAATTTGGAGCAAAGGGCTAGGGGATTATAATGGATTACAAATAGAACATGAGTCAACAATGTCATTCTGCTGCAAAAAAAAGGCAAATGTTGCACTGGCATGTGTAACTGTGAGTAATCCTTCAGCTCTAAGCAGTGCCAGTAAGACCTTGGCTGGAATACATTGTCCAGATTTGAGTACCAGGCTTCTTGGGTGCTATGAATCAACTGGAAAGTACCCAGAGAAATGTAACAGGGGTGATCAAAGTTGCAGAAAATATCCTCTGTGAAGAAAGAAAGACTGAAGGAAAGGAGCAAACCAAAAACCAGCAACAACAAACCAAAATAACCCACAAAAAAATCCAAAACAAGGCACAAATCCTGTTTTCAAATATTTGAATTAACTGCAAAGTGGAAGGCTGATTCTATGTCCATTGTGGATACAACAAGGGGGAATAATTTTACAGTGCAGCAAGGAAGATTCATTTTAGCCTTCAAAGTGGCAGCAATACTTAAGCACTGGGAGAAATATTTTAAAGAGGATGTCGAGACTCTGTTGAGAGGTGTTCTGAAATATGTTAGACAAATGTCTTGCAGATAATGACCCATGGGTAGCTGGTCTAGCAATGGAGAGGGGGAATGGAGCCAGCATGCTTCCCAGAATTGCCATTCTAGCACTGTGATTCTATGACTGTATTTTGATTAATGAAAACCAGCTAATTCCATTGAAATCGCAGAAGAAATGCTGAAGAAAGTATTTCTTAAAATAAATTTCCAGTCAAAGCAAAGAATGGAAAATAAATGAACCAGTATCTTTGACAGATGTTTTGGCACCACCTGAAAAAACACAGGTTTTTATTTGAAGTGAGTAATGTTCAAAAACTGCAAGACAGGCACTAACCATAGTTGTCATGGGCTTGCAAAGCTCCGTGAATGTCAACAGGGACTGGCAAAAGGAGGCCCATTTTCTCTGACTGCTTCTCTCTCTTCTCTCTCTCTCTCTCTCTCTCTCTCTCTTGCTTTCTGATATAATCAGTAGGACTTCCTAGGGATGTAGCATTTGCTGTTAGTAGTTGTTTGTTGGGGTTTTTTTCTCCACACAGGAACAAAAGTTGTGATCTAACCCTCAGGCTAAAGATTTGGGTGAAAATCAGTTACCTGTTCTTTTTCAATTCTTTAGCTAAGATGTGATGATGCATTTGTATTTAGGAATTAAATCTCCTTCTGCTATAAGCCTAAGTGTCTAGATCATCAGAACACTAAGTGAATCACAGCTATTTTACTTTCCCTTCTCATTGCTTCAAATTAAACATATTTGCATGAAATAATATTTTTTCTTCTCTAAGCTGATTGTTTGCATTTTAGCTTTGCAGTCTTGGTCATCTGGAAAGTTACTTTAAACTCCTAACTGCTGATACTAAGCAGTCCATGGCAAGATGAATAAAAGAAGTTTTCAAATATATTCTGATGCTGTTCTGCACTAAAAAATTCCCTAAGCATAGTATGTTGAAAGTTAGTTTGGCAAATGTTTAGTTATTTGGTCTCACTCTGTCTTTTAGTTCTGTGTCCTATGGTTGCAATACATCCATGGACTTCACCATCAACCCTGTTTGTGTTTAGCAGTTACTGCCCAGCAGCTTTGAAAGGCTTGTCAAATTTACATACTTTCTTTGCAGTGCAAAGACAGGAAAGCCATATCTGAAGGCTGAGATTTTACTTCTCCTGTCCTTCTTGCAAGGTCTGTTTTCAGGTTTATTCGTTTTTACCCAGAGAAGATGAGTGGCAGCGTTGTTTCCTTATGGATGTGCATCCTTGCACTGCCTCTTCTGCTGTAGGATGATACAGGCAGATGAAGTGCTGACCCAAAATGGGGACATATTAAATTCACTTTAACCACAAGGCAAGGCAGTAGAATAAAACCTGCAATATAAGGATGTTCTGCTCCTGGGATAGCTTTAATTTATACGCTGAGTGATCAAATCAGTCTCTCATTTCCTATCTTATCTGTAACAAGTAAACAGAACTCTGTGATAACTGGATGTACAGTAGAGCAATCCTAGGGATCATTGCACATTACAGCCACCTTTAATGCAATGTAAGTAAGCATTATCGTAATTATTTTTATGTGATCTATCTATGTGTTCATGGAGTTTATCCTTTATTTAATTGCTGGGGGTTAAAATCCATTAGAAGAGGCATGTATTCTCTAAGAGCAAATGTATCTTTGCTGGGAAGGCTCCAGCATTAAGACTTGTTTCTCTCCTCAGTGGGGTCTTTGGAATGACCTTTCATATTTAAAACCAGTTAAAGGTTGCTGACATAACCAGAAGTCTGCAAACCCAAAAGGGAATAACCTCTGATAAACCTCTGTTAAATACAGGCATCTAACAAAAAATCTATGGTTCTCTCTCAGTGGACCACAAATCTGCCTAAGGACTCAGTGTTAGCTAAAAGCAATTCAGTAGCCATGATTTGTTAATCCTGTTCTCAACTCTAGCATATGGTTATAGTTAATTCAGTCTAACCCAATGGATTTATTTATCCTCAAAATCCAGATTATGTTTAGCTATCCCAAAGAAGATAAAAGTAAAACCATGAAAAGCCATGTTCAAGTAGAATCATGAAAAGCACAAGTCTGTTTGGAAAATGCCAGCAGGATGTTAATGTGAATGATATACCCAAGTATCAAAAACATAAATAGTTTGTCGTGATAGTTTAGACATAAAGACTATGAGTTATTATGTTTTTCATTTTTAGATACTTCATCAATAGGACTCCTAAATACAACATTACTATGTGCTGGTTGTAGGCTGTGCTTAGTTGCTCCCCCTCCTAATTTCCCGACATAGATCCTGGCTTCATCATTATTCTATTGCAAGAAATGGGACTTGATATTTAGGGAAACATTATTCATTTTCCTTATGTTTCTACTTCTAAGCTGCTTTTTCATGAAGTGGCACTTCTAGTGTATTTTCCTACCCAGGGCTGTGCCAATAACATTTTCCCAATGCCTATAAATAAATTAAGTATACTGTGGCTTGAAAGAGAAATTGCTATCAGCTGGTGTTCCACTACCTACAAAACATTTTATCTTCTTTCTGTTTCTATTACTTTGCTCTCCCCTGATTTTGTAGGGGAAGTTGTGGTCCCTGTCAGTGTCATGTGGTGCATTTGTGAGCAGCAGGTTTGATGTACGGAACTATCGCAGGCACCCGGTGTGGAGAGCTCTGCTTGGGAAATTGCACTGAAGATGAACTGTTTGGCAGATGAAGGTGTTGATATGATTTGGAAATAGACCTGTTTGTATCAGTCAGTCAAGTACTTCATGTTTTTTTAAAAAAATAAAAGTTTTCATTTAGAAAAAAAAAATAAAGGTTGAAGTTGAAAGAGGAGAGAGAGGCCACCTGCCTAGAGGAAGCAGAGAGCCCAGAAGGAGGAATGCACTCTATATATATCTGGCTTTTATAAGAATGCAACAAGTTAACTTCTTTTCAAGGCTGCAATTTTAAAGGACCTTTCTTTAAAAGGAGTTGCTTAACTTCTCTCATCTGCCCAGCTACCCAAAAGCTGGAGGTGGTTGTTCATTGTGTCTGTGGTTCAGATTAGGAAGCCACTCTGAGGTTTAGCCAAGCCTAATTAACCTTCAATGGGCTAAAGTTAGATGGGACCAGGTGTAAAGAAGATGCACACAGGGCCTCTTGTAGGCACTGATCTCATCTGAGACACAGCTCATGTTAGCTCTACACAACATGTTTGGATATTGCTTTATCCACATTTTCTGAAACAATACAGAACAACTAATTCTTCCAGGCTTACAATTGAAGACAAGAACTTGGAGGAAATGTGTGACATAAAATAACCACGACAGGTGTTGCTTAACAAGAAGGGTTCTCCTGGAACACACTTTGTGTCATCTCTGTGCAGGCCAGAGTACTTGAAAATTACCCAGTTTCAGTGGGGAAAAGGGTGTCTTGGAATAAAGGCTTCAGGAGCTGGAAACTTGTGGTAGTGTCCTTTTCACTGCTTTCTTTTGAGTTGAGAAGGGATGGGGAAGAAAGAGAATGCTGAGAGAAGCAAAAATAAAGTATGCAGTACATGCCATTGAATACTTTGAAAAAGGATCAGGTAGATTAATAATAGATTTTTTGTATGGCAGTCCCCTGGCATAGCTGATTTTTGCCTGCCCGTTAGTATGCTTTTTTGTCAATCTAGTAGAGAGAAAAGAGTCTTTTGCTTGCTTTTCTGAAATAAAAGGAATTCTGTGATCTCTGTACAGGTTTTAAATTATTGTTATTTTTTTAAAAATTAAAATATCGAATCCATACCCTCAAGACCTTAGAATAATGAAGTTTTTATCTCACTTCTAGTTAGTATTCAGTGAAAAGGGTAATAGGGTTTCAGGAGGTTGCTGGAGCAAGGTAGTACAGAATGGAAATATAGCTTTTTGTGTGGTGAAGAAGGCAAGGAGTGAAAAATTAAAGGCATATCTGGAGCAAAGGTGTTTTTTGTGAACAACTTTATTAGTTTTAGGGATGTCTATGTTAAATTCTATTTCACTATCTCCCCCCATGTGTTTGTCCAGTACACTGGCACAACAAGATGTTTCAAAAGAAAACTATTAAAAATTAAAGTCTGAAATATTTACAAGCTTTTTTTTTTAAGGCACTAAATAATTATGAGGCCATTTCCTCAATGATCAGAATGCTTAGTTTGAGAAAGTAATTTTTGTTATGCTGACTAAATATAAAAGGTCATTAAAATTTTTGTAGGGTCTGTAGTATGGAGGTAATTACATTGTTTTTTCTAATATTTCAATTATGGTAGATGTGAATTAACAAGTATTTTAATAAAACTTAGTAGCATTTATTATCCACCAAATGGTGTGAATTTAAGTGACATCTCTGACACATAAAGAGCCTAGGGTAGGATAAGTGTGGTGAATGGATTTTATTTTAATGAATTATAGTATAATTTTCATGTCTTAGCAAATAAAGTTGGGCATTAACTCTAAAGTCATTAATTCCTTTGCATCTTTTTTTTCTTTGGGAGAGGACGTACTAAAAATTCCTTTAAGCTTATAAAACTGGATGGGGTGTATGACAAATAGATTTAAACCGGATTACTGAGGGGCAGAACACAAAGGCAGAATTACATCAGTGTCAAATTCTGCCCTCAGTTGCATGCAGGCTCCTTGGTGAAGTTACAGTGATTTAAATTTGGCTGAGTCTTGCATAACTTGGATGGAAAATGCATGTTCATTGGGTATTTCTCTTTTTCAGACATTCTGATATAAACCTGGCTACTGGGCATTTGTATCGTGTGCATTTTCGTATCCTTGTAAACATCATTACGTTATGGCAATAATTGAGCAAATCTGGTCCAAATTAAGTTCTTCTTAAGCTTTGATTAATTGCTTAGCTTGTGGAATCAGGCCATTTCTCCTCTGTCAGATGAAAGCACTAAGGTGTAAAAGCAGTGTTGATAATTTTGGTAGAATTGTCTGACACTTTGGGGAGATTAGGGAGCCACTTTCTCATCTCCTGCCCTCCCCACACACGACAGCCAGAGCAGTGCTCAGATCCCTCCATCCGTTCTGCTGGGGGTGTTTGTGAGGGGTGACCAGCAAACCTTGTGGGCTCCTTGCCTCTCTCAAGTGTGGGAGGGTTTATTGTGGTGTCTGAGGTACCTGACCTCATTCTTCCAATGCTTATAAGGTCATGGATCTGAAAGAATTCTCAAAGTGAATAAAGCAGACGAAGCAGAGGGATTGTGTGTGCATCCACCATTTTGTAATTTTGCCATTCAGTGCTGTTTTCTAGGGCACAATTTCATAGCAGAGACTGAAAAAGTGTCAGTAGTCCAAACATGAAAAAATGAGCATGTGACCAGATCTGGCTTCCACAGTTCCCTAGAAAATATGCCATAAACAAGGAAACTGCAGATCCAGAGGGGAGTGATGAGCTCAGCATGATCCTGAAGTCTGACAGTTCTGTTCTTCTAAACGCTGTCTGATGTTGTTATGTGCTGAGTCCTTCTACTGAAGCAATTTCACACCTCATCTGCTAGAGATGAAAATGGCAGGGAACAAACTATAAATCCAGCTAAAACTTAGTTTAGTAGGTATATCATCCTATCAGAATCTTTTCATATAAATAATTAGATCATCACTTCCTCAATCCACTAAACTTGCAAAGCTTTGCAAATTACATGGTGTGTCATTATTTCAAGAAACTCTTAAGTAATTAAATAATCCACCTCTTCCTCCAAGGTAACATCAACCCTGCCTGCATCACTCCTGACGTTTCCTCACTGACCACAGTCTCCCCAACAATTTATTCTGGTATTCTTAGCCATTGGAAATTTGTCCCCTGAACTTACCTTTTCTGCAGTTCAGACTTTTGATTAGAAAGCTTTCATGTTGTGTGCCATTGATGAGACAAACAACTGAGTGTCTCCTTAAATGTAGTGGCTTTTTCTTTATAAAGACTTGTTATGTTTCCTTTCAGTGCTGTCATCTTAACCACAGATCTGTGATTTCTTCCTCACAGATCATTTACTGGCCTTATTAGCCTCTATCAAAAGGGTCAGAATGAGGTATTTCAAAAGCAAAAGAGCAGGCACCAAGAAACCAAGGGTTTGGGAACTAGAAGGCCATCTTCTGTGGCTCATGGTACTTGTGTCCTGGTTCCAGCTGGGACAGAATTGATTTTCTTCCTGGTAGGTGGTTTATTGCTGTGCTTTGGATTTAGGATGAGAATAATGTCGAAAACACACTGATGTTTTAGCTGCTGATGAGCAGTGCTTACTGCAAGTCAAGGATCTTTCAGCTTCTCACCCCACCAGCAGGGAGGCTGTGGGGGCACAGCCAGGATAACTGACCCCAGTTGACCCCAGGGATATTCCAGAGCACAAGATTATGCTCAGGGTATAAACTAGGGGAAAAGCTGGTCAGAGGCTGCTGCTGGGGAGCTGGCCAGGCATCAGTCAGTGGGAGCGAGAAGTTGCATTTTGTATCCCGTGGATAATATTACTATTATTACCATTATTGCTACTACTATCATGGTCATCATCATCATCGTCATCATCATCATCATCATCATCCCTTCTTTCTCTGTCCTGTCTTTAATGCAACCCATGGATTTTTCTCTCCTTCCCTGTTCTCTCCCCCATTTCCCTGCCAGGGGCAGTGAGTGAGTGGCTGTGTGCAGTTCAGCTCCTGTGGTGAGGTGCTTGTGCATTTCCACATATGTGTGCAACAATCTGTGCACCCATGGGCACAATGGTGAATGTATTTGGTGCTGTTTTTGCAAACAAGCAGAATCAGAGGAGTAAGAATGTTATGCAGTAGGATTTGAAACAGCACCTTCACATTCAGTTCTTTCCAGCCACATGGAGTAGTTTGAAAGATTCTTGTCACATCTTTCCAAGATACCACAATGGTTATGTAACAGCTATTGTGAAGAGTTGCTGATTTCCAGAGGTCACACCAGATGTTTTATGGCTCCCAGTTCCTTACTGCTAGGGCATCTGGACACTGGAGTGTGTGTAGGTGTGTGTTAATATCTTAATTATGCAGTCAGTTGATAAAAATTGCACATGAAATTGGAACTGTAACAAGGTTAAGGCAGGGCAGATACAACACATTTATATTATTCCTCTTCCTCACCTTCTTCACCCTGTGTATTACTCAATGTGTTGCAGGTCTGTAGAGGGTTGGAATCTGGTTTATTCTGTTGGGCTTGTTGACTGCTGGCATTATGGAGTTGGCAGAATTGCCAAAATTAAAAGTTTGCTGAGACTGTTTAGCACCTCTGCAAAGGTCTGTGATGCCAAACATAACTGACTTCAAGCCTGGGCAGGTACTGTCACTCTCCATTCCTCTTTCCTTGTTCCCCTTGTTTTGTGTGCTCTGAATGTGCAGAGAACTGAGGCAGCACTTCATGTGGGCACCCTGCTGTAAAGCTGCAGGCATGAAATCCAGGAAGGTTTTCCCAGACTGGGCTAGAAGTCAGTGAGGCACATAAAGAGTGTCAGTCTAAGGGAATGAACAGGCCAGCAGAATATTGTTTATTGTGACTGCTCATGTTTTGTTTGACTGCTTTAGACATTTACATGCTTGACCCAGTACCTGCAGTTAAACAAAATATGTTTGATCTCTCTTCAGTATAAACTTGATTGCATTTAAAATTAAACAGAACTTGGGCATTTCCTTCTTGCACTTTGGATGTTTTCTAGGATTGTATCTCCCCTAAATAACACAACCTGGTGTTTTTACTTCCTGTGGTTTTCACTAGACCCTCCAATTTTCAGTTTGAAACAAATGGTGTTTCCACATTGTTTGAAACAATTTCAGCCTCATTGCATTCATCAGGTCAAATAATCCTTTAATCCATGCTCAGAACCAATTGATCTTTTATTTTTTAATGTTTTTCTTAGTGGATGCCTATATTATTCTATGGTAGTGCAGATAAAGTATGATTGATCAGTTAATCAAATGAGATTTATCACTGGTTCATTAATTCTGGCTACATAGATGATTAAAATACAGATTTTTACACCTAGGGCCAGTGATATTTTTTTATAATATGGATTTAGAATATATTTAGGCAAGCAGAAAATTGAATCAACATTACCATCAGTGCATTAAATTACGGGATTTTATTAGAGAAGGATTCCCTTCTAACAGTAGACATGGAAAAAAAAATGCATGAGGATTACCGTGAAAAGTTTTGGATCTTTAAATTACAATTTGATCTTTAAATATTGTGCATGCCCAAAATAATTCCTTTTGCATGCTGGATACCATTTCTTATGTGATTTATGTGTTCTCAATGTGCACAACTCTCTCCCTGAACCATGAGATGCTCCTGATGATTTGGTTTATGTGCTTTCATTTCTGCAGTCTGAGTTAGTATGGTCTCCTGGACCAAATTAAATAAAAGGAAAGAAGGTTAAAAATCTTTGCTACGAGGAGAACTGACTTTTTCTACATTATAAACTACTGAAACATAAATATGACAAAAAATAACTGTTACTGAAACCTGACTCAGGGCAGCAATACTGTGATTGAAGAGCCTGCACAGCCTCTTTGTCTCATTCTGGCCATGCCACTGGTCTCTAACTATGGATCCTGCCTATCAGAGAGAAGTAAATGTGCTTCATCCCTGGAATATTCATATAGTAATAATCTGGCCCTTGTGATCATCGTTATTTCTGCCAGACCATAGCATATCTGTTGGGAAAAGTGCTTTTGCAGACAACTTAAACTGTTAAATAGGTTTAGTTTATGAAGAAGCAAGTTGGAGGGCAATGGATTGCGTAGTATAAATTCCTTCTGCTAAGGAAACTTGGACTGCTGAAACAACTTTAAAGAGGAAAGTTATAAAAATAACTGTCAAAAGTAAACATAGATTAATTCAAATTGGAAATTACTCTCACATTTTTAGAGAATGCAACTAAAATAATCACCTTTTCTCTAAAAGAAAACGGCCATAGAAAGTTATACAAGATTATTTAAGTCCCCACTCCTGGAATTTCTCATAACAATGCATAGACCATGAGACAAGATGGTATGATAGTGAATTCTATCCTTCACATCTCTGAATGAATCTCTTCCCTAACTCCATTAGAAATTAGATAGAGAACTGTGAAATCAAGTTTTGTTTTCCAGCTCTAATGTCAGCTTCTTGGGAACCTGGGATGAGATCATAGAAACTGAGTTTTAGCTCTATGTGCACGTAATTGGAGTAAAAAAATTTTCTTCTTCCTCACCTCCCCTGCTTAGTTTAAATGTTCATGTGTGTGAGCTCCATGAATCGTGTACCCTACAGTTCTTTACTGCCCTCCTAGTTTCAGTAGAACTACTCAAGGGAAAAAAAAGAAACAGTTCCAAAAATTCTCATCCCTTCTCTTCCCATGTCACCCATGATCCTTCTCAGGTTCTGCCACCTTGATGGTCCCAAGTAATCAGAAATCAAGGTTCAGCTCTTTTCAGCTTTGTGCCATTGCACTATCCCTTGTGGCCAAGTGAACTTTCGTAAAAAGCTTTGAGTTTGCTCATGCAAATTCTATCCAATGTTTCATTCAAATGAAAAAAACCTTGCACTTCTGTGTGCCCTTCCACTACTACTTTCTGTAAATTGATAAGAAAAAAGTGATGATATCTTTCTGACACTGTTTGTTCTGTGTAATCCTGCAGGATCTAAAGTTCACATGCCCAATATGTTCTCAGGATGAAACAGCAGCTCTCTTTGTAGTCAATGGGAACTCTGTCATTTATCCTAGTGGAGGAAGATTTTCAACCCAGATGCTTACATTCTTTTTGGTTCTATTTATCTCTAAATTACCTATAGAGATTTTTAGGGGATGAAAGGAGAGATGATGTTATTTGGAATAAAAGACAGGATGCAATAAAGCAGGATGGTTTGCTCATCTAACTACTTCAGAGACCAAAAATTCCTGTTGAATCTCAGGATAAGACTTTCTTAAGTCCATTGATTTTTTTGAATTGGGTTTAGGCTTTGGGCTTCATTTCCTTTCAGAATTTCTGTTGTATTTTCCAATACTGTATCTTCTGGCTTCTGTGAACTTTGCTGCTTTCTCTGCCTTTTAAGTCTCTTCTTTCATTTTACTACTTTTGGCTCTCTCCATCCTAACTATTACCTGTTTTCTTACTTCAGCATGGATCCTTCTCTCTTGTGAAGTGCTGGTACGTTCCCCATCAGCAGTGTTGATGGCTCCCATTAATGCTTTTCCAGTATCTTTTTGTAGGAGTTGCTGTGTGATCAGAAAGGTCAGATCAGCCCCCATGTGGTGGGCATCTGGTGTTTTTGCTAACATCAGAAGTAATCAGAGGAAAAAGGAAAGATAAGATCAGGGAGCAGCAAGATGCTTCTGTGACCGTAGGGCAGCTGGAAATCATGAATGAAAGGGTTGCTGCCAAAATTTGCATATCTATATGGAGTCAGAAAATAGCAACAATAAGAATGTTAAGTTAAAAACAAAACAAACCCACCAACCCCTCCCCCCCTTCAAAAAAAACACCAAAACCCCAAAGAAACAAAAAATCCCCTTAAAGGTCAACCTTTTACTTAATGAAGTCAGACCTGTATAATCCAGGGCAAAAATTGTTGGTTCTGCAAGAGTTAAGAAAACAAAATGAGTTTGTTTAAATATGATCTCACACAGTTATGCTCAACCAGGTGACTAGAAAAGCAATTAAGGACAAAACATCAGCAAGGAGACCCAGAATGAAAATGAAACTGAAGATTACTGTTGTTTACCTTCCGCCTCTCTGAACTGAAATTACTTTTTGTTGTTTCTCCATTCAAACGCTAAGACAAGAGCAGTTTAATCTATTTTATATCTTTTCAGAACCTCCTGATGGGAATGATCATTTTTCCAGTCTGCCTTATTTGCCCATAAAGAAGTAGAAAAGTTGCCAAAGTAATATGTTATTTTAGTATTTTCCTTCAGTTGCAAAATTCAGCCCTTACAGTTTCTCTTCTCCACCTAATTGTCACTACAAACATGATCTAAAATGGGGAATGGGCTCTAGATTTACAGTATGCTCTGTCCTGTGGTAAGATATAATGACATTTGGCTTATTATTTTCTCATATTAAGACAAGGTAGTGTTTTTACTTTTATGTACCACTGAAATTGGATTATAATAAATTTTAACAAAACTAGATAATTAAAAGAAGTAAGATAATGCCTGAAAGTTTGCAGTACTTTTTCTGCTAGAGTCAATCACAGGAGAAATTGTTTGTAATATGACTGGCACATGTAAATATAGGTAAATATCCCTCATGCACTCCCCAGAACCTCTGTCTCACACTTAGAGTATCTAAAGATGACCAGGAAAATGAGAATGAATCATGTTCATACTCGAACTGGATGGACTCCTCAAAGATAATCAGCACATCCCTCATTGTGCTTTTTTACTGAAAATCTGTAACCCAGTTGTCTCTTCAGAATTCAGAAATTCATTAGTTGTAAAACTCTCCAACATGAAACCATCTCACCAGAAGCAGAGCCCTTACCTTGATGTCCTGGTCCCCGTGTTCTTTCCCAGGAGGTGGGGGATGATTTCCCCCTGTTTCCCCAGGGCTGCAGTTCAGCTGCAGAACCTGTGAACCTCCTCTCCTTCTGAGAGCTCCTGTAACTCCAACTGCTGTTCACTCAGGATAATCCTAAACCTCTGGAAAAGGCAGCCTGATTCTTTGTGAAGATTCCTCCAGTACTGCACCAAAGCCCCCACGCTGGAATTTGTCTATTGTTTCTCATTCTGTCCTCATAGATATGGAGAACAAGGTATCTGTTTGCTTTGTGAAAAGTATTTTCTCATTTTAAGACATCTCATTACTCCCTTGTTGAGTCTTCCCTTTCTCAAGTAGTTCAATCTATTTCCTTTTTTCATTTCCTTTGAAATCATATAAAATTTTTTATCAATTTTACAGTTCACCCCTGAATTCTTATCCTCATCTTACCCTATTATCCTGTGTATCTTGTTTATACTTTTACCCAGACAGAGCCATGTGCCAATAAAGGCATCAACAATGCTTAATAGAGCAGAATAATCATCTCCCATGTTTTAGTTAAGGCTTTCCTGCTAATACACTCCAGTTAAAAGAATTTACTTTTGTTGCAGCAGCTTGACAGTTTTGATTCCTATTCAGCCTGCAGTTTGTTGACACTCCAGGATCTCATTTTGTATTATTTCTACCTAGTCAATCTCCATTTTGTGTTTATTGCTTTGATTTCTGCTTTGTGATGCTGCTGCTTTGTATTTGTGTGTACTGACTGTTGTCTTATTCATTCCTCTCATTTCCCAAGATCATTTTTAACTGTAACCTCCAGAGCATGACAGTTCCTCTCCTCATTTCTGTGGCTTATAAGCCTGCTCCCCATTCCCTTATCCAAACAGTTGGGCTATGTTTTTTAATCTCAAAATGCCTCCTCATTTTACTGAATCACGCCAATTAGCAAAATGCCCCTTGTGTGAAGACAGACTAATGTGAAAAAAATTGAAATAAACTCCTCAGATGCCCGTGTTCATTTTAGCACATTTTATGCTGGCCGGGCAGTTTTGCCTGTTGGTGTCTGGGGATGAGGATGGATGTTGACTGTTTAGCAGTTGCTCTGAGTTATCCATTTTATTCCACATTCTCTGAGGGCTGAGCCTCCAGAGGTGCTGAGCCTGCCCAGCAGCCCAGAGGGAAGGAACAGATGTAGCAGCTTCACACATCCGTGGGAGCAGTTTGCTGAGCCAGGGTAATGTTTGTTCTGTTTGGCAAAGCAATTATCAAACTGGTCAAAACCCAGGAGCCTTGTTCTCGCTGTTGGGAACTGAGCATCCTTCCTGCTGAGAGTGCCTGAACCTGAATCAAAGCCATTAGGCACTAAGTACTGACAAAGTGACAACAGGAAGTCAAGGTGGTTTTGTCAGATTCTTTTTTCCTAGCGAGAAACTGAGCTGCTGAAAACTTTTTAACACAGAGGTATTTCAGGTGAGGAAATTCAGCTGTCTGAGGCTGATAGCTGCAAAGGAATAGAGCAAGAGCAGCAGGTCCTGTCCTGGTACACAAAAGAAATTTGGGAGTGTGGGTTTTGTCCACTTTGTCCATGCTGCTTGCAGGAGAACTGCTGTGGCTGAAACTATGGGCAGACTGAATGGGATTTTTGGAGTCAGAACCAGCCTGTGGCTGTGCTGGGGTTGGCACCAACCACTGGACCCTCCCTTTCTGTATCAGCAAGGACAAGAATATCCTTGGTGGGCAATCTTTCCAGATTTAAACCTTCTCCATGTCAGCAAGCTTTCAGTTCAGAATAGTATGATAAATAAGATCAAATACGACTATGCTGAAGTAAATCATATTTCCAGCAATATTTGATGCTTTTCTTTGCATTTGCCTGTTTTTTTTCCCTAGTTCTGTGCAAGGGGAAGTCACGTCTGTGCTCCTCACAGATGCTATCATGCAGCCTCTCCCGGGAGCTGGGAGTGTCAGCTCTGTAAAATGCACTTTGATCCCATGAGGTGTCACTTCAGCCTTTATCCAGAGCCAGATGTAGATGGCATGTGTGGTAAACACTTTAATTTCGTCAATAGTTTAATTTGGTCTGCAACTTAATGACATTTGAAAGTATGTGCTGGCATTTCTGCTCGGCTGCCTGCCATCATTTTTGCCTTGACATGGCAAATAAAGGCTTACTAACTCAGGAGGGGATTAGCATGAAAGATGTCCATCAATCTCCATAAAGAAGCATTATGTAGTAGATTTTTATTAACTCTGAAGTAAAGGCAGTATAATTGAACAGAAATGTGTGCAGCAACTGATAGGCTTGTTTGAGAAATTCTCAGTGTTGCTGGTTTTCATTCTTTTTGAGCAGAATTTTAATTCCAGCTGCATTTCTTTTGTTATGACTCCTCAGCCTGTGGACAATACTAAATATTTTATTTTGAGAAGCTTTGCAGAAAGATCTGTGTTTCTTAGTCCTCAAAAGGGGCTGACTGACCTGAAATTAGGTAAGGTGCACAGAAGAAGGTTCATTTGTTACCCCTGTGCTGCAAAGTCACTTCTAGTTCAGCTGGATGTTATTAGCCCTACCTAGCAAAATAGTTCACAGCTTGTTCTCTTGATAACAGAAGATAAATGTTACACTGGATGCACTTTAGAAGTTCATTCCAAATTTAGAAGCATTACTAGTAGCTGAAATATCCAACAACTTAGGTATGAAGAGTATCACTGGAATTGATATTGCCTCGCAAAAAGATTTTGAGAATCTGCTGCAAATGAGCCTGGCTATTATGAGCACATTGTATTTTACAGCATTATATACTGCAAAGCATGTACACCTTGGAAAAAAATGGACATAAATTAGCCTTGTAAATTGTTTCATATCTTGTATTAAATGAACTGTTGAGTGTCTAATCAAAAAAGCACGGACATAAAACAGATTCCCATTGATTTCAGAGGTCTCGGGTTCAGATCCTATGTGTGTGTGCTTGTAGAAGTCATATTGTGAATCCATTTGAGTTCCAGAAAATTTAACTACCTTCAGCTGCTTAACTTTCAAAGCTCTAGGCTTGCTCATTAGTTAGGTGCAGGAATTCCTTAAGCATCATTATCACTCTTTCTCTGCATGCACAGTTCCTGTTGACTACAATGGGAGTTTCCTGCTTGGAGAGACAGAAGAACCAGCCTTAAAAATGTGAATAAGCCAGAATAACCTGCTCAGCTTTCATTACTCAGAGTGCCTTACTCAAGCTTGGTGACTTTTCAGTGATTAATTACAACTGTCAGGAAGTGAGACTGAATTAAGGATTTTTTCTGTTGCTTCTAAAATATTTCTTTACAAGGTATCCTATAGGTGCTCCACTTTGGGGTCAAAATGTTTGTACCAATTACATATTTGTAACTAAATTGTTGAGATTGCCCAAGGTTGAGGATTTTTACCTCCTTCCAAGTTCTCTCATGTTCTGCAGTCCTATAACTCCTTAGCTGAAATCCACAGCCTTGACATCAGAATGAGGTTTTTAGTTGCTTGACTAGATCAATGATTTTGTGACACACTTTTTAGTGAGATTAACATTCTTAATTTACTTTAAAAGCTTATTCAGTTCCTGATATATTACAAGAAAATAACTGTCCTCTATCTCCAGAAGTCTCTTTATTTCACTGAGAAAACATCTTTAACTTCAGAATGAAGGAGCTGTGTTCACGTTTATATATTGTTACCCACCAGCTAGCCTTGATTTGTTAAAACTGCATCCTATGCAGAAAAAGCATCCTTTGGTTGGGAAGTGTCCTAATATTTAAACTCCAGAGATTTTCTATATCCTTTTAGTACACCATAGTAACTCGCAACAGATTTCCTTCTACAAAGCTGAGCAATGAGAAGACAAAAATAGACAAAAGTGCAATTAGATCAGTAGATATGTGGCACATGAAACTCCTGATTATTAAATCACATAAAAATGTCTTTCACTTGCAACTCTTTCTTTGAAGTACCAGAGGCCAGATGCATCCAGCACTAATAATGTTCAGTTATCCATTACTTCAGTTCAGCCCGTCAGCTTTATGTGGCACTTTGTAGAATTCCTCATTAGTGGGTTCAGGACCCTGGATGAAGCAATGCCCTGACCACCTCAGTCCTCTGAGTTTTCCCATCAGGGAGTGTAGTGAAGAGATTGCTAATTGCTTTTGTGAAATGCTTCAGCTTGATGATGTGCACAAGTAACCATTTGGATACCTAGAATCTCAGCTCTCTCACAGGAGAATTCCTTGAATGGTTAAAGAGATATCTTTTTTTTTTCAATTTTAGTTATGATACAGAATCAAGATTTGTGTTTTTATTAGAGCCCCTGATGCCGGGTTTTGCTTTGATTGGTTTCAGTGCAGTGATATTTTTAAGCCTACTAAGTGCTTCTACCCTCATTACTCGTGTTTGTGTGTCTCAATGCTTTCCTTCCAAACACTCACTATTACTTTCTTAATCCATCATTGCTTTGTTCTGGGAATGACAAAGGCAAAAGCTGCTTTACTGGTCAGCTCAGGTATGTCTTCATATAGTTCATCCTAAGTTAGGTTGCCAAAACTCAGCACAGTTCTCAGGCTTTAGATCAGCAGCAGCTCAAGCTTTTCTAATTCCTGATATGTGTAACCCTGTTCTCTTTCCCAGCCCTGGCTGTGCATTCCTTCAGATCACCTGGACTTTATCCAGCATGCAATTGATTATTTTTTTTCTTAACTTTCAAGTGAGTTTACAACTTCTGTCTGGTTGGTTTTCCACTCAAAAGCCCTGTGGTGGTTACTCACACAAGCAGCTACTGAGTGTGGTAAGTAAAAGTAGAAAACTCTGGTCTCTGGCTCAAATATTCTTGAACATAAGGCCCAAAATTGGATTCAACAAACAGCAAGGAATGGAAAAAACAAACCATGAGAGAGGAAGATTTCATTAGATGTAGTGATTACATGGCAACATGGATTAAATAGGTGCAGTATTGTGACAGAAGCATTTTATGCAGCATTTTGTAGGAACAGCTGTTCAGCACATTTTCTCAGCTCCTATGCATTGTAGCATTTGGACTTGTGTAGTGAGCGATGTGCAAAGGTCCAACAAGGCACTTCAGTGAGGCATTTGTCTCATTTATTATAGATATCATATTAAAAGAAGTAGTTCTTCGTCACGTAGCTCTATTTTCTATGCAAATTCCCCACATTCATCTGCATAAATTGTGCTCTTCCTGTCTTTGGTTAAAGGCTATTCTTTTCGTTTCAAGGAAGGCACTTTTTCTAAAATTTGGAAATTATGTGAATTTTTCTTGAAATAAATCACTCCTGGGATAAGATATGGATTTGAATTGCAAAAAGCATTATTTATGAATGCAAATATCTTTTAATCACCCCGAATATAACTGTCATCTCAAATGCCATATAACTCATGCAAAGCCCAAGTGGGGCTGCCTTGTGAAAGGAGCTATGACTTGATATTTACATTTCTGGGTCTTATAAGTATAGCTGTTATTTTTTTTTTCTTCTTTCCTTTATAATAGAAACTTGGGAAGTAGGTTTTTTTCCCAGTCATACAGCTGAGGTCAGACAGGATAGCAGTCGAATGTGTTAAATATATTATCAAGATACAGCTCATCAAGTAATAAATATGTAAATACATCCATTTAAATAGGTCTGGGCAAGGAAAATTAGCATCTCCAAGGGTATTTCCTGGTGTCCTCTTGTGACCAAAGCTTCAAAAATGGACTGTAGGAAAATAAGCTTTCAGCTTATTCTTTATCATCAGACTTTTTTCCTGCTGTATAACAAGGGCAGCTAGATGTGGTAAAATTCAGAACTTGCAATTTTTTCATTGCTCCTTGAATTTCAGGTATAAGAAAATAAATAAATAAAAGGCACTCAAGGAAACAGTATTTCCATTTTTGCTAATTTGGGGCCCAATCATCAAATTCAAACACTACACTGTGTATTTTACTGGGTATATACTGTACTGTGTAGTACAGCTCAGGACAAAATGGGAGGAACAGTTCTTGGATAAGCAAAAAAAAAATCCATTGGAGGTGTGATGATCTCTTTGGTTTGGACGTGTTGACAAAGCCTGTAAAACATACTTTTTGTTTCCCTTTTTGCTAAATGTGCTGTAAATGCCTATTGGAATCAGTGTAAAGTGTTCATCATTCTTGTTCCTCTTGTGTATTTTGCACAAATGTATTTTGCATTTTAGAGATATGTCAAAATTATTTTCCTGATTTGAAAAATGAGTAAATACTACTTTGTCAATCAAAGATCTGATAAGAGCAGTGTTGAGGACGGGAATTCAAACAGTTCCCAGTTTACTGTGGTAATAATAAGTGGCTTACATTCACACAGGAGGAAAATACTCTATTACCACTAATTTAATCTGGAATTTTTTCTTGGGTGGAAAAGAGATGCTGATGTTCTCCTGAAATCTGCTGCAGACAGGCACATCATTATTTTATAATTCTCCAGAAGTCCAAACCTTTGCACCGAAAGAGTTCTGGGTTTTTTGTTGCTTATTCCACAGGAACAGGAACTCTCTTCATTAAAACTGTATGATAATAGTGAAAGGAATTTTTTATTATTCATAAATAATGGCTGTTGACCTGGAGAGCAGCCAGTGAATGAGTGATACAATCGGTCTCTTGATTTTTAAAAGTTTTATTTATATTTGAGCTCTGGCAGCAGCCTTTTGCTGAATTGAAGCTTTAATGCACATAATTCATTTGGCATGACAGAAGATCATCTCCAAACCATAAATCCATTGCTTAAGAGCAATATTAATCAAGCTGCTCCTCAGATTTGATTGAATTAATGAAAAATAAAAGAGACATAAATACAATCAATGTTGAGAGGGAAAAGAAGCATTATGGACAACTTCAAGTTGTTTGTAGATAGATAAGGAACAACCTGAGATGGTTGCATAAGCTGCTTGTCAGAATTGGAATAAGGTAAAAGTCATTTGCATCTGTTCAACATTTTATTCATCTGTGCTCCTGGAACTGTTTGTTCAGGTGCATTAAGGATGAAAATGTGCAGACCAAATATTTCAGCAGGGAGGCAGTAAAACTGGGAAGCCATGATAATAACTTCAAGGAAAAAATTATGTATGTATTCTGGCATCTGCATTCTGGCTGCTATCAGTAGTGTTGGTTCCATGTTTCATGGAATAAAAATTTTTTCTAGTGGTTGTTTTTTGGCACTAGGAGAAAATTATGGAAGCTTGAGCAGTATTAAAATAGTTGTTAATGAGCTGTAAAATCATGAATGGGCAGAGGCAAAAAATGTCATTACAGTAAAAGATGCAATATTTTGCAAACCTGAAAATTGATTTTTTTCCATTTTCTTCATTTGCAGTTAGTTAATTTAAAATGGCTTGGGGTCACTTGGATGAGTAGGAGAGAAATTATTTTGTTTAACTGATTTGACCATTGCTATCAGCTAATAGTCTACAGTGTAAACAGCCTTCCCAGCAGGGTCTGGGACTGCTCCAGAAGCTGCCACTGCCTGAGGTAGGGCTGTGTTTTGATATCCCTCAGCACACTCGTGCATTTTAACTCCCTTAAACCAGAGCAGCATTGGAGGATGACCAGGTGCTGGATCAGTCACACCCATGTGGAGCTCGCTCTCCTCAGGGTCAGAGTTACAGCTGCACTGGGTTTTCTTCCTCCTGAGGAGCAAAAATTTGCCCAGCAGTGCTCAGGGAATCCCAGACTCAGCTCTTTGCACACGTGAAAGTTCAGCTTTTGAAAATGATGTTCACTTTTTCCTTCACCTTGCTCATTAGACAAGTTTAGGTGCATATATGACTCTACTTGTTTTCAGCAGAGGTCAGAATGTTTTTCCCAAAAGTTCAAGTAAATTAAGGCTATTTTATATTAAATTTAGATTAATGGAAAGCAACAAAACTTTTCTCCTATGATTTCTTAAAGTTTTAATGAAAATTTATACTTCAGCACAGCAGATGTCCTCGGGTAATGCAGATGTGCCTGTCCTTCAAATTTTTAGGTTCATATACTTAATGAAAACCCTTTAATTTCTTCTGTTTTTCTTGTAAACATTTCTTTAAAAGCTATTGCTGGCAAATCCTCAAACTGTTCTTTCAACACTCATACAAAATAATAAATGTCTTTGATATGTTATAAAAGGATTCAGTGTACTCACATGCAATCATATTATACAAGCTAAAAAGGATGGAGCTCTCACACTTTGTGCCTCAGCACAAGATCCCTGAGAGCATAAAACTCTTCATGGGGGGAAATTGTTACTCAAGTGCTTGATTTTGACGAATGCTGTGATCTGTAGTCTTGAATGATAATCACTCTCACTGAAATCAACAGGAATATCAATGGGCAGAGATGCAATATTGTACAGGAGCTGTTCTCTGCACGACTAAATCAAGCTTGACTGAGGATGATGGAGATTTTATTGATAGCTCTTTCTGTCATTGTGTTGGGCATAAGCCAACAATGGGCTTTATTTCCACTTCCTGGGAAATGGCTGTTTTCTTTATCTGTGCAAAGTGGACATAAGAAACTGGGCTTTGTTACCAACAGTTTTTATACCCACTTTACTCTGCCTCTCAAGTGCAAATAACTTAGCATGTTTTTAGAGAAAGGCTCCTTATTGGTTCATACCCAGTTTTGATAACAGATTTTTGTTATCATTGTTCTTTGGGTCAAGTCAAGATTTGCTGATGATCAATGATCAGTATAATGTAACTCCTATATCCAGGTACTGCTATCTTCAGCATCCAGAGCCTACCATTGGAAAGGAAATATATTTTAAAATGTGGCTTTTGAACTAGTTCCACACCTGTGTAACCTTTGGTATATTTGACCATCTAAAATATTTCTGAATATTGGACTAGGAATTGGTGCTCTGATTCTCTTTGGAAGGTTCTTTACCTTTGTAGTAATTTCCATACTTCTAGCATTGATCTCCAGTTAATGCAGTCAACCCTGCCTGGCAGCCTTTATGTCCCAGAATCAAGATTTTCCTTTGTGATGTATTGAGAGATAAGCAATCAGCAGGCCCAGGGAATCCTGATAGTTATGTTAGACAGCACCTCTTTTAGGGTAGAAGGTATACATATGCTTTATCAGCTTCCACAGATTTTAAACGATTTTTTTAGCTACTTATCTTTCCTGATTTTACTTGGAGAGTGAAGTAACTCATTTCTTATAGCTGAATAGTTTTGATCTAACAAATTAATGCCAAGCAAAATAAAAATAGGTTAGATTAAAGATGCTTTGCCAGATGATTTGTAATTGGCTACTTTTGTGACAGTGACAGATGAAGTGCAGGGACTTTTTTGGCTGTGGTGTACGTTCTGTCACTATGTGCAAACCTCACATTTGGAGAAACATTCATCCAAAGCATTACAGGAGAACTGCAAGGAGTAAATAGTTAATTAACAGAAAAGAACCTGCAGATGGTGGTTACCAACATGGCATAATACCTAGGTTCTGTGTGCCACAGGAGACTCACTGGAGGCTGAAAAATCGTTTTCTGTAGCAGCAATTTACTTCTTTCAAAGGGGGGCATTAGTGAGGTAGTAATCAATAGGCAGTATGATAACATGCCGGAAAACACTGAGAAGAAAAATTCTCTCTAAAAATTAACATTATATCCTCTCCTCAGCACAAGAAGGACCAAAACCATGTAACAGTGAGGCTGCTCCTACAGGTACATATAAACAAACCAGAAAGATCAAACAGCACTGATGGAAAAGTACCAAACCCCAGCCTGTGGGCAGACGGATGTGAATCAGGGTTTATTTACTGCTGAATATTCTTGTGATCACAGTGGGTGCTGTATGAAAAGGCAAACAAAACAGGAGCAGAAGTGCTGGTACACAGACCACCAGCAATTAGCCAGCAGCAAACAAAGGGATCCACAAAGAGCTCCAGGAGCATTTGCAAACCACAAAAATGTCACAAGACGCTCAAGCCCGTGCAGTTAGGGACCTGAATAAGCACTAATGTACTATTTAGCTGAGCTGTACCAAGTGACTGATGACTCATGCAATTATCAAATCTCAGAAGGAGTTAATTCTAGTCATATGAACAAAGAAATTTTAAAAATTCTAGTTGTTGGGCTCACATTGGATGCAGGATAAAAGCAGAGATAATTCATTAATTTAGGGAATTATTGAAAACAGAAAAACTGAAATAAAATCAATGCAAAAATAGAAACATACAATTAGTAGAGAAAATACAGTTGAATACCTATGGGTAGTGGCAGAAAATAACATGATAATGAAAAATAACCTGCACGGGGACTCTTGGTGTAATGGCAGTAAAACAAACCAAATTTGTAGATGGGAAAATTGAAGGGACTGTTAGGATCTGGTTTAAACCCAGAAAGGGAAAGAAAACTAAGTCCCTGTGTATAAACTGGAAAAAACTTAGAAGGTTTAAAATATATCCCAAAACGAGATTAAAATCAAATGAGGTAAGATATTGGTGCCAAAAAATTGGTGTATTTTATTTAATAGATTCTTTTCCATTTAACCTGTGAACCAGTGGGCACATTTCTCATGAAACCACTAATACATTCAGGAACTACTAACAGAAACTAAAATTATCTGCTGAAGCAGGCAGTTGAGTGAGATTTAATTAGCAGGAAACAAAAGGAATTCACAGCAAAGATACCAGACTCTCCAAACATTGTCACCAAAGTGCCAACTATAACACATTCTCTTATCATCTGAAGGAACATTTTCCTAGATTATTGCATTAAATTGCCTGTGGTTTATACACAAGGCTTTGTCTAATGGGAAGACTTGAAAGCAGGTCCCCAGAAAAGCCTAGTGAAAAATGCTTCAGTCTGAAATAAGAGTGATGAAGATAATCATATGGGGACCTTTATCATAGTCAGTACATTTTCACCTGGGTTATGGAAGTAACAGTGGAATAAAGTGCTGAATAAATAATTTGGCTATGATATTCGTGCTTAATATTGCTTTTTTAAACAAAATGACAGAAGTTGTTTTGTGATAACTTCCAGTGATGTATTATATAATATGCTGATATCTTCAAGCAGCAAGTAATACACAGGATTATCCAAAGTGGTAACTGCAGGAAAGGGTTTTCAGGTGTAGAATAGAAAAAGGACAACATTTCATGTCTTTGTGTACATGAACAGCATCAAAATACCAAGCTTCAAAGAATTTTAACAGCTGTGACAGTTCCTTGTTCTTACTTACTGATGTTAGAGGGTCTCCTAGTAAAAACTCATGTGTGAAACATTTGTGGTTAACCAGTCTGTATCTTCTCCCACTGCAGGAAAAAAGAAAAAGGAAACCTTTCTCCTTGCCCTGCTGTGTCTCCATTAACACTAGTTTTCCCTTAAATACATCATGATGGGTGACAAATGAAACATGAGAGCTGTGTCACTATAGATAATAATAGCTTTACTCTGATGATATCACAGATTAAAGTTCTAAAATGAAAAATATGTATCAAACCAATATCCCATGGAAACTGCAGTCAGATTACAGGGAGAAACAGGTGAGAAAACAAACAGTTCAGGAATGAGAAATCAGAAATCACAAAATGAAAGCACTAAATCAAGGGATGTAACATTTTGGGTTGCATTCTGCGATTAGTGTTTTTGCATTTTTAGTCTTTTTCTATCCTAATCTGCTTGCAGGATTTATTTCCATAATAGTGGCTCTTAGTTACGTAGTCCACAAAATCCCTCAGGAATTTATAGGTTACTTTAAAGGAGCCAGGAAAAGCAATCCACAGACAGTGAGCCTGTTGCTAAAAGAGTTAAATTTGCTTGCCTCCCCAGCTGAGCTTTCTTTTTCATCTGAAAATCAAAGACATATGAAAATTGATGGTATTGCAACTTTGCTGTTCTCTAGTAGCACAGACAAGCTGTCAAATACATGGATTAAGGGAAGTTACCTATATTTTCTCATTTCCATGATTATGTGGATCTCTCAAAATTTTTATTTTTGCATCTCCTTTAACTGTCTTCAGCATTAATTTCTGTAAAGGCATTTTATATAAAGCAATCTAAGATTAGTCATGTTCAGTCAAACATAGCATTTTGTAATCTTCTTCCCCAGGTAGGAATAAGAAGTCTCTTGATACTTACCTGAACAAATTGTTATGAAAATATCCCCTGCCTGTAGTAACAGTCTTCATTTGCTACTTCTGTAAAGAAAATTGGGTATTCCTCTAGCAATTTGAGGAAATACAAAAGAGAAGATATTTCCTTACTTTTCAAAATAATCATCTCTGCTTGTACTGCTTAGTTTGGTCCCATCCACACTCCCCAATCCTTTCAAGTCTTTGGTAGTATTGGCTTACAATAAAATGAAGCATACAACAAATGTAGATTTAAAAGAAATACTCTGTATTACTGAATCATATTTTCTTTTTCTAATATACTTTGATTACAATGCACTTTCCTAAGGTTACTAGAACACTTTTGGGGGCCGTGTCTGTCAGTGATGAAGTGCATTGACCTGGCGACACAAACAAAGAGATTTTGAAATACTGAACATTTGTATTCTTACTCTCTTTTTAAAAAATAGGTTCTTTTGGCTTTTTTTTTTTTTCCCCTTCCTTCCAGTCCTAAACCCGTAAATACTGAGGTCAATGGTTCAAGTGTTGCTAGTGTGAATGTTATATAAATCATTGGGAGATGCATGACTGGTTTCTGACAGCCTGCCTTCTTGGGTTTTGCCACCAAGATAAAAATGTTTGAAAAATTTGGGAAGTTTGCTTTAACCTCATTGTTCAGCCTTTGGCTCCATTGTGGCACTGTAGGTTTGCTGGGAACAGAAGAGAGGAGAATTTGGGAATCTTTATGAGTTTTCATTGCCTTTTCCTACCTCATATCATGGGAGAAAGTCAGCCCAGTGTCTTCAGCTCAGGCTGTGCTCCTCCTCTGCTCTTTGTGATCTATGAGGTCCCTCAATATTCCTTACACTGCTGTCTGCTCCTTCCCCTCTTTGCACAATAAATGTTGATTTTACTGCTGACCATCTTTGCAGAAAGACTGAGGAAAAATCACGTGCTCACCAGAATATCCATACAGAAAGCAAACATCAGTGTGTTACAAGAGAACAATTTTTGTCTAGCAGTAAGGTTTGTTTTAAAACCTTTGGTAAAATTCTCAGTGGATTCTTTTTCTTATAGAGCAATATACTCTTGGGATCTAGCTGGTTCTGCAATTACTTTACACCTCTTCCTCCTGGGCAAGAAAGAAATAAGGATTAGTGTAACATAGCTATGGTAAGACAAGTTGATTTCATTCTTGTGCTGTTCAAGTGATTGGAACTGTCAGATTTTTCTGACTTTAATCCCTTTTGATTAATTTCCCTATTTTATCCTTAAAGTAATATCTTGTACTTCTGTAAAATCATTCCACAATAACCTTGAATATTTAGGGACACTTTTCTGCTCTCAGTTATAAAACCGTAAATCCACAGTAATGCTACACAGTTTCAAGGCTTTGCTTTCAATTTACACTGGAATGCAGAATCCTGGCTCTTACAGTAAAAGTAAAGGAAAAATAAAAAAGCTGTCCTTGAAATTTTATACAATAGAAAACTACAATCCCACGGTAGCAGGAAATTCTGCTGACATCTCTGCAGGTTTAGGTAGGAGTGTGTGACTCGGTCCTCACAGAGTAAAGGTCTTGCTCAGAAGAAAATTCCCTCCAGATTCAAGGCATCTCATTGAAGGAATTAATATTTCTCCTTTTCCCTTAAGGCTGATTTCTTGTGAACTCAAAATTTCTCCAATTAGTAGATTTATTGCTGTAGCAAAGTGATTACATTATACATTAGTTCTGTGTAGAAAGATGTATTAGGGAAATACACTGTTTTTATAAAATATATCTATTTCTGGTATGTTTTAATTCTGAAACGTTGTACTTATCTTAAAATTATTTTCTGCACTTCCTGTAGGGGAACAGTCTTTTCCCAAGATTTTATTTACATGACAGAAGATTTCAAGGCTTGACTTGAGCAAGTCATAACCTTCTGGTACAATGATTAATGCTCTTCTCTTCACATGTGCCCCCTCTGAAAATTAAGTTATATGCCAAAGAATATAAACATACTGTTTGCAGTGAATAAATATTCCTGTTAGAAAAATTTTGTTCTTTGCTTATGGCTTTTGGAAGTCTCTGGACTTGTGTTTAAATGGACACAGAAACCTTATTGCCCTTTAAGTTAGGGAGGTTGAGTGATAAAATGTCAAGAAACATTCAGGTTCTTTGCTTTAAATTTGTAAGTTCTCTTAGCTGGAGCCACAAATAACCTCAGTTTCCAGGGCTGTGAGACCAGTTTATCATCTTTATGGTTCTTAAATTTAGCCAAAACAATAAAATCAAGCTCCAGGAGGAAATTCATTTGCTGCCAAGTGACAAGAGCCTTTAATTCCTTTCTAGACTCTGACAGTGATACTCCTGGAGAACAGAACTGAAAAGCAACAGGTGTTGAAAAGCCTCTCATTTTGCCTCTCACTTTCAGCATTATCTTCAGAATATTTAAATAACTTCTTTGAATTTTAAAACCTATCATTATAACATATCTTTATGCATCTTTGGAAATTTCTCTCTAGTGTTCCTCCCCCAAACTGTCACTTTGATTAAATAATTTAGAAAGAATGTAATAATAAAGATGATTGCTAAGAACCGTGTGAAATAGGTTCTTTTTCTTATGTATATATTGCAATTTGTGTTTCCCATTAAATCTCACCGCTGATGTAAAAGCTTTATCAAAAACATTTACGTTAACTCAAATGTTTTCAGATGTCTTATGCATTAAAATGAAAAAAAACCAACCAAACACTTTCATCATTTACTTTTCAAACTCTGTTTAAAGTGTATTTCTGCTGTAACATGAAAACAAGAAAATTCAAAGCAATGCTTGGAAAAGCCATGAAGAAAAATTTTGGAGTTAAAGAAACCCCTCTTGCCAGAGGATGACACAGAATAGGGCCTGGTTTTTCTCTTGGTTTCACATCCTCCTGGAACAGGAAGCTCAGCTCAACCTCAGTAGCAATTTTTAATGAAAAAAGATTTTGTTATCAGGTCCCAAAGCTTTGATTTCACCTGGTGATCCATCAACAAAACATTCTAGCTAGAGCACAAATAGAAATCTGACAGGGAACTTTTACATGTATGCAGATGTGTGTGAAGTTTATCAAACATCGATAAGAAAACTAGAAAGAAATCTGATAGGATTACTCAACTTTTCTTCAAACATAGGTACTAAGTAGAATGGAAAGAATTTTCATTTGAGATAATGCAGTTGTTAAGAATAAGTCAGCTATAAAGTAGCTCTAATCAGTTCTTTGAAGAACTAAAACCAGCTATCAGTTCTTGGAGTAACACAAACCAGGTCAGGGAGAACTGACTTTCACCCCACTGCAGAAAGCAATCAATTAGTCAAGTACTTTGATTAGTTGATTAAGAAACACCTAGGTACTGAATATGTATGAGATTCCTAAATCAACATCCTCAGATCAGCAGATGATTTCCTCCAAATCACTTGTCCAGCAAGTTTGAATGGTTTACAGTTCATGAATATACATTTGTATATTCATTTATACATGAAATCCCTGGTTCTGCTCCTGGACCCTTTAATAGGGGCTGGCTGTTGACAGACAGTCTGTGACAAAAGTGTGTGTCTTATTTTATTTTACATTTTTCTTTTTTGTTTCCAACATATTCCAGCACAATCATTTCAATGTGTGAGGTTTCTACAATCCCTTTTTCAACAGAGCTGTACCTAAACAGGAACTCACATTTAGGAAACAGCCTTGAATGTTGGCCAGGATGGCATTTTCATGGGTACCTGTGCTTTTCTTTAAAATCAGAGGAGTCCTGGGTATGTCCTGGGCTGCAGAAATCTCTGCCACAGTTTGTGCCTTCTGGGTGATTTGTGTCATTAATCACTGTCTTGGGGGTCTGACCACGTTCAGTCCTGGTGTGCACGGGCAGTGCAGCTGCAGCACGTGGGAATGACAGGAGTGGGGAGGGACAATCCCATCCCTTTACCTTTCCTTGCATCCTCCCTGCTCCTCTCTCACTCAGGATCTTTGCCCTCACATCAAAGGCAGCCAACTGCAATCTCCAGGCACCATGAAAGGCGTTGCAATCCACCCTAAGCTCTGAGAAGCCTGACGGTGCCAGCCTTCAAAAACATTGACCTGTAGAATTATTTATCTCATGTCTGATACCTTCCAAGGCTCTTATTTGTGCTGCATTTCCTTCATTTTAAAATGAGATTAGTTATATCTTCCATATAGCTGAGTTAGGAGGGTTTTCATGTGTTCTACTGCATTTCAAAAACATAAACTGCTCCCTCAGTGTAAGCATTGTGTCGTGGTAAGTCCTTACTTCTGCTTTACAGATTCTAACCATATTTCAATGAATGAAAGCTCCTGGTCCTTCTTTCACCCATCTGATTTAGCTTTATACTGCCACAATCAACATTACACACCATTCACAGCTATCAACATCAAATTTTAACACCAATTAATTTCAAATGATAAAATCTGAATTTGGCAGCAGGTTTGGGATAAGATCATGATACAGCTGTCTGGGACTCTTTTCAATAAAACTAAATTATTTACAAGAGAAATATTAAAATCCACATAAAAGGAACTTGAAATACTGTAACATTATATTTTTGTAAGCAAATATTACACCGAGAGTACTTGAAGTTAATTCAGAAACAGCAGGGAACCTCATTAATGCTATATAATGCAGATAAGCATGTCTGACTTCACAGCAAGCATCTTTTCTTTTGGGTGTATTTGTGAGAACTGTAGCAATATTTCAAGTTTTAGTTGCAAATATTCATTATCATTAGTAGCTTCCATGAAATTATTAGCATTCTGTTGGTTTCTGTTTTGTTGTCTTGTTCATTAAATTCGGAGCACTTGTAACACACTTGTCAAGCAGAAGTGCCCTTTGTACACCAAAGTGACAAGCTGACAAAAGAGTTACATGATGATTTAAGTCCTGACTTCAATGCAAGTAAACCCCTGAGGAGGGGAAAAAAGCAATCCCATGTCAGCAATTGTAACAGATACAAGGCCAATAGATACCCCAGTGACACTGCAAAGGTTTCAGGAGTCGCCAAAGAAGCCAATTTCACAAGAGCCTCATTTGGCAGTGAAATTTGTCAAGGAGGGGATAGATTTTTCATTGAAAAAGTGACAGAAACAAATTGACAGTCATGTTTTGAAGTTGTTGGGGTTTGCCATCTTAGAGGAGAAAACTAACAAAGTCCAAATGTTTTAGCATCTTTAAAACTGAGTGTTCCATTTGGGTTTTTTTTTAACTTTTCCATTATGTACCAGCATTGTTAAATAACAATAATAATATTTATTATCTATGTATGAGAATACATAACTATTTATTTTCCCTACATAAAGAATACATAGGGAAAATAAATAGTTAAATAATAAACAAAAAGAACCAAGAAACTAAAAACTGAAATCTTGAAGCACATTTTCACCTGGGGAATAACAAAATCTCTGGTTATGCTGTAAATTTTAATTTATTCTGAAAAAATTCAGTTAGTGATAGCTCCGCCAAGCATTCATTTGGTGCTTTTGAAAAAGAACTATGTTATGGCTACAGAACTCATTACAGTTGCAGCTTTGATTAAAAACCTCTTGGTTTACTGAATAAGTTAAAGGTGAACAAGCTATTTTCAGTAAGATTCATCATGTGCATCTTGCTAAGCTTTGAAAAAAATATGTTTCCAACTTGAGTCACAAATCTTCCCCTTAGTGTCTGATATTAAATGATATCTGTCACAGTCCTTCAGATTTTTTCCCTTGCTTTGAGGAGAGTTTTGATGAGTTGCAGTAGAGTCTGTCCACGAACCCCTGAAGCACTGGAGGTCTCCTGCAACCTTACTGGAAAATCAGGGGCCCATCTTGAACTGAAGAAGAAGACAGTTCTCCTGTTATTTCCTTTATAGTAGATTCAATTATTTGCTGAATGGGTTTTATTATTAGGCTGGAAAAACACCAAATTCATGTAATATATACCAAGAAGCAGAATTTCTATCCACTACCTGTTTTAATGTAGAGTAGGCAGTAATTGAAGTGTAAGATCTCACAGACAGTTTGTTCCTGGTATGTTTTACTGAGATATTTTTGTGAAATATACAACAAGAAAAACAAAGGGGGAAAACATTTTTGTCCTTTTTTGTGTGTTTTTTGTCTTCTAGAGGAAATGTCAATGTGCCACAGGAAAAAAAAGTGAATTGTTAGAGTAGATATGGGGAGAAAAACATCTCCCACATTCACCAGGGAGTTTAACTTTGAGGGGAAGAGGAGCATGCAACAGGCATTGGAACAGCAAAAATGGAACAGGAATGATAAATGAAATTGGAATTTGCTGTGCAGGTGCCCTGTACAATGAATTCTTGCAGATAAAAAAGGTTAAATAAATTCAGGGGGACTGTTTGGTTGGTTTGGTTTAATGGTATCAGACTAACGTGGAATCAAAGTTTTTCTTCTCTTGATACTACAGGTCTGAAAGTCATGAATTACTATTAAAATTAATGAATTTGAAAGTATTCATGAGGAAAGAAATCACCTGTGGTTGGGATTTCTGCTTCCTTTAAGGAAAAACGTTCTTAGCAAGTTTTAGTACACCTAGGAGAACAAACATTAAAAATGTCAGATTTACTTACCTTAACTTCAAATTCAGTATTTCAGAAAATAATGTTTATATGATAAATGCTTCTTCCAGAAGTCACAGAAAATGAATTGAGCCCTTTTCCCCATGGTGCTCTGTCAGGTAACTGTGATTTGTGGCATTTGTTTCATCTGCAAAATTCATAAAGACGAGCAACTCCGGTACTTATCACTGAATGCAGCCACTTAGTCAAAAAGATCTACAAAGCAAGGAAGCTCAGAACAGAAATGTTATGAACCTTCTGGTATTCAGCTTCCTGAAATGTTTGAATTACGGATAATTCCTTTCTCAGGACTGGCATTCTGCTGCCTCCTGTTTATCCTCTTATGGTATTTTAAGCTATCTTAGCATCTAATCTCTCCAGAAATGGAAAATTGTGCAAAGTTTGCCCATTGAGCAGAGCCCAGTGGGAGCAGAGCAGGTGTTGGGAGGCTGGGAAGCTGTGGAAGAGAGGAGAGCCCCATGAGATCCATTTGGTGCAGCAGAATCCCTGAGGGCTCGTACCACGCTTCAGGTTTGTGATGTTGTTCTGTGGTGAGGAAAAATAAAAAGAATTATTTCTGCTCCTTCCAGAGGTGTATTCCAATGGTATTGAGGTACTCATGCAAGGGAATATACATTTTTAAAGTATGTGCATTGGGTGACAACTTTGTATAGTTCCAGTTTACATTTTTATCCACCCATTCAGTGTTGTCCAGGCATGGCTGGAGAACAATAGAACTTCTCAAGCAGCTTGCACAAATCAATTTTCTGTTTTAAATGTATTCTAGGCTCTTCTGTTTGGTCCAGAACAAATCACTCATTTCTACAAGGGAATTGTTCCACTGAGCCTTTGCAAAGCTGAACCCCATCACTAGAGGATAAACGGAGATGAATCCAGGATTTTAACACAGCCCATGGGCCAGGTGTTGACAGCACATCAGTGCTGGTGATTTCAGAGATGCCAGTTCATGCAGATCTTCATTCATCTAACAATTAATTAACATGAAAAAAGTAACAATAAAAATAGCTGAAAATAAAGCACATATCTCAGAGTCAGATTTCAGCTTTGGACTCCCAGTGTGTTAGTGATAAAAAGAAGTTGTCTTCAGGGAATTAGGATGCTGATGGAGAGGAAAATGTGTGATCATTTGTAAGGCAGCAGCCTGCTCAAGGCTTGTGTAATGGTTTCCTTATTCCTGTAGAATTGAATTAATTTGTCCTATCAAACACAAATCAGTGCCTGTCTGTTACAGACTTCTTTGTGATTCTTCCATGCAATCATAGCTTAAAGTGTAAGGTGAATTTTGCAGGACATAAAAATCAGTTACTGTAGACATTTCTAGTATTTCTAAAAAGCCCAAGATGAACCATTATAAAAAAAATGTAAAAACTCACACATAGTATATTTACATAGGAAAAAACTATTTCTTTTCATATCTCATTTTTGCTTTGGTATTGCTTAAAAAGGATATAATAAAATAAACCTGCTTAGAAACACTGATGCTATGGCCTGTAGAAGTAGCAGAGAGCTTTTTGATTACTGCTGGCTGAGAAAGAGTTCAGAAATTTTAGGTTAGGAAGCCATCATCTGTTGTTGGATTAATTTTATTTCTTCAAGAAAATAAGACCTTTTTTTTTTTTGAGTTTCACCTGAGTCATATCCAACTGCCCTTCTAAGAGAGAATAACTCAAATGTTGGCTGTCAACTCTTTCAGCTTAATAAAAAGTGATGATTTTTACAGTGCCTGTCACTGTAATATATGTATCCTTTGCAGTCCCACACTTCTACATTAAATATTTTTGATGTAGGCAAGAATGGTAATATGACCTGTGCAGAAGTGAGGTTCAGTTACTGTATCTATAGGTCTGATGTTTCCTCAGAACAGAAACAAAATTTCAGGAGACACGTGCCTGAAATACAAAATCCTCCTTGCTTCCCTCACCAGCTTTTCCATAATATATTATTCTGTTTTCACGAAGGAGGACAGAAAAACAAAGCAAAACACCACTTGTAGAAAAGAAACTGAAGATGTGTTATTTTCTGTTGTACAGTCTTCCATTTGTAAAGGATTTTTAAGCTACTCTGCATTCCAATTTTCTCCTGTTAGTGCCACTTGAGGTATATTACTATTCTATCCTATGTGTATTGTCAATAAACAAATCAAGAAAATATGCCTAAGTTTGGGAGCTAGGTGAAGGATACTGTGTTTTTACTTGTTGTACCTCCTCCTATTCAAGTGTCTTTGTTTCCTAGCTACCATTTGTATTTTCTTTCAGTCTCTGCTGAACATGATCAGAATTTACATTTGCTGCTTAAACAGCTGTGATGCCAAGATCCTTTTGGAGCAAATTTTGTGATATATTTACGAGTGTGCTCTCCATACCACACATATCCTTGGTATGTGTAGAGTTTGCAGTGAGCCTTCACATGGCGTTTTGAGTTCAGAGAAACCTGTATGTGAGTAAGAAATGCAGTACTGGGCATATTTTAGACTATACTTTCAAAAAAAAAAAAACTCTGCTGTGTTTTAAATACCAGTATAATCTTTTATTTTTCCACTTGGGACAGTTTACACATATTGAGTGTGTATAGAACCTCTTGGCTAAAGTCTGCATTTGAATTGGAAAAAGCTTGATCTGCTTGAAAAAATGTTAATTAGAAGAATACCATGTATAGCTGTTGTATATGTGAGTAATCTCTTGAGGAAAGTTATTCCAGCACCATTGTGTAAACATCTGGGAGGGAATGGGATTCCATAAACCAAAAAACAACTACACGACTGAAATGCTAGTTATGATAACTTCTCTAAGGATAGCCCTTCCTTAAATCTTCGATCTTATTCTACCTGTTTTGATCCTCTTGGTTTTTTTGTTTGGTTGTGGGGTTTTTTTGGTGTTTTTATGTTTTGTTTTGTTTTGTTTTGTTTTGTTTTGTTTTGTTTTGTTTTGTTTGTTTTGTTTTGTTTTGTTTTGTTTTGTTTTTGTTTTTTGTTTTTGTGTGTTTTTTTGTTTTTGTTTTTTTTTGTTTTTTGGGGGTTTTTTGGTTTTTTTTGTTTTGTTTTTTTTTGTCTTTGCCTCCTTCCCTTTCTCCTTTCCATCTGAATAGTACTTGCATGGCATTGAACACCATCATCTCCTAGGTAATAGTACATTATCACTGTGTTTCAGCATTGTCAGAGGGATTGAAAACAGCTTTAGGATCTGCACATGTTCTGTCAGTGCAGTGGCTCCCACCATGCCTAGAGCTGGGTTTTACACACGCAGGAAAAGGTGCCCCTTAACAAAACTGATCTGAAGCCTGGCAGGCAGTACAGCTCCAGGCAGAGCTCTCCCATATTCTCCTGCCCTTGCAGAAGAACACCAGCAGCTCACCAGGGCAGGACAAGGAAAGGGGTGACTCTGGCTGGGTATAACATGAGTGATTTGTTTTATCCTCTTTCTGTCCCGACTGAGCAGCTGCCATTGCCTGGCTGGCACAGAGCCATGCCTTTATATCCCCAGGAATCTCTGTAAAAAGATTGATCTGTCATTTCACTCAAGGTTTGCAGTATAGCTAGCAGTCTCCAAACATCTGCTTTCACAGCTACACTAAGAAATAGCCTCTACTGAGACATTTAATGAAATTCAGTGAGCTATTTTAAAAATTACAACAAACATTGAGCCACAACCCTCGGTTATCTGTGGAATACGTTGTAGCTAAGCAAGTTTGAGATGACAGTCATTCCCATAATACAACACAGTGCAGTAGTAGATAGGGAGGCAGGAGAGTTTGGAGGTGACAGGCTTGGACAGGCCCTTGAGCCCCTCTTTTGAAGCAGTCAAGGATTTATATGTCATTTCCATGCTCTTAGACATCATCTTTCACAGGAGAATGCAAAGGCTAAAGGGCTACAGCTGCAGTAGTGCCAGATAGGCCAATATTGTATGTTATGCTAATTAATACATTTTTATAGACTTTGGTTCTCCAAAGTACTTCATATCTCCTTGGGGATGCCAAGTCCCCTAATGTCCACTGACACTGATGAGTTGAGGCTTGTTTAGCCCTCTGTGTGCTCTTCTCAAGAGCCCTCAGGACTCTTTTGTTGCTACACTCAGTCAAAGCATAGAGTTGAGGCTTTTTATATTCAGCAGTGTGATCAGGTCCCTCCTGGTGTTAGAGAACAGGTTTCAAGCACTGCTTCTGTTTTTGCAAGTGCCAATTACCATAACATTCCTTTGCTGTAGGTGTCTTTTCGTCTTGTTGCTGAAATGGCATTAATCTGCCTACTTCAATTTAATTTATTAAAAAGAGACTATCAGTTAAAGTAATTGAGTAATTGAGGCCATCATTTCATCATCTTTGAATAGGGCAAAGCCTGTGTCCTTTGCTGTAGGTCCTTGGGTAGCAGGCTACTGTCAAACATTACATCATTCTAGGGCTGCTTTGTCACATCACACGAGAGGAAATGTTCTCCAGCACCGTGGAGTAGAAAACATTTTAAAATGTTCAGGAGAGCAACAAATGCATAATTCCTTCTACCTCTCTTCAAAAGAAGAGGCTATCTTGTGCTGTACATGTGCATATTTTAGTATATAGAAACATGTATTTACAGGCATTTTTATTTAAAAATTCTCAGGGCTTTTACTCTTTACACTTCATAAGTGAACAAGAAAATGTCATCTTGGGCAGCAATTATCACTGAATTTCTCACTAATATCTAATGAAGCTGTGCCAGCTGTGTGTCAAGAAACTTAACCCTGCTTCATATCTAAATGGTTGTTGGCAGCTTTGGGCCCTTGTAATGCTTTAAAACTGCAAAATTACTCTCATTGCTTCTCTCAGAAGGAACCAATTTGGAATGAGAGTTACTCATGTGTGCAGTAAATTGATGGTCCTTGCACTGCGGTGGATGGAGAGTCATCGCTGCAAACCTGCAGGATTGGGAAGCCAGAGGTCAAGTGGGGATGACAGACATGAAATAGTTTAGGGCCATGAGACCATTAGGAAATTTCAAGATTTTAATAGTAGGTTTTTTCCTCTATACAAATTTACATCAGGTACCAGCTTTTCAGGTTATTTGCAAAGACAAATCTTTTATCCTGAGCCTCTGGTACAACCAGTGCACAAGTGTGTGAGCAGCCAGGGGCAGAGGGCAAGGGGCATTTTAAGGTGCTGGTTAGACAAAAGGCTTCTCTTACCCCTGTGTTCCCATGGGGGATGGAGTAGCAATTCATTTCTAATTCTTCTTGACTCATTTCTCACTCCTCTCAGTGTGGGAAGCACTTCCTGTTTGCTCTTGTCTTGCAGTAAAGATTGGAGAAATCTTCCAGCGAGACAGATCAGTTGCAAAAAAATCTGAGCTCTCTTTCATCTCTCTAAAGAGAAGGGGAGTTGAGAGGGGAGAGAGCTTGTGGTCAACAACCTCAAAAAGCTCCAAGGAGCCCAGACAGCTCCTCAACCATAATGGGTTTTTAATATCATACATTGTTTGTAGCTCTGAGAGCTCACTCAGTTACCAAAAGGTTACACAGGTTCTGTAGTTGCACATGAATTTTGCTGAGTATTTGGGGATTCTGTCTGTAGCCCCCAAGTTGTTCATTTTTTTTTTCATTTTCAATTGAGTAGATGGAGGCTTTGTTTCCTAAATGCTTTGGAAGAGAAGATTTAGAATCGTGCTGCCTGTGTTTGTCCACTCTTTAATTACAGAAGTTACAGGGGGTTTTTTTCTTTGCTATTTACAACTATCTTGATACATACATATATATAATATATGTAAAATTAGATACTCTTTAAAGGTTTGGAAATAAGATGAACAATTTATTGAGAAGGAAATTTTTTTCTCACATCACCAACAAGATAACCCAGAAGCAGCAATGTAAAACATCAAAAATTACATTATAGAAGTGTCCTATATTAAAATCTTGGCAGTCTAAGGGCATGGGTAATGATTTATTTTGAGATTCAGTTTCTGGCATGATTTACTGATTAGTAAATTCCATGTTAATTTGTGTTATTGAGCTGAAATATTACATTAACTAAACCATCTTTCTTATAATTTTGCCTCTGATTTTATCATGACTAAGGCTTCAAAGTGAGATTCCATTTTTTTTTTAATTTGAGAAACATTAGATATATCTTGTAAATTGCTAAGGGCAAACGATTCATACAATAAACTGCTTCTGATCATGATCTGTAGCAGTTGCTCAGGTTGTCAAGAGTCAATTATATTTAAGTAAATTAAGGTTTAAGGCATATCTTATTCATCTTTAAAACTTATCAAAAGCATTGCCCAGGCATTCAAGTCATGGAACTGTTCACATTAACAGTATTTATTCCTTTTATAAATATTACTCAGAGGCTTGCTAAGGAGCAATATTGTGCTCTAATGAGCATATGTATGCTGCAGAGCTTTCAGAGAGATTTAGTTCAGTGATTACAACTCCTTGATCTGCCAATCTGCACATCAAAAGAAGCTATTTTGTTTTAATACTCTGTCTACCAATATTAACTTCATGGAAGAAGTGACCCCCACTTGTCAGTGTGTTCTAAAACTATTTGGGGATTATATTTATGCCACTGTAACACTACTTCTGTCTAAAGGCACCTCAGCATCTCATGTAGCAAAACATCCACAGATGAAAGGCAGAGAAGATAAAAGGCAAAGAGAATGTTACTAATTAACTCTGGATATGTAACGGGCCCCGTTTCCAGTCCAGTCTCCCAAAAATATCTGGCATGCACAACAGGCTCCAGATGGATTGGCTGCCATGCACATATGGCTGCAAATAACCAGGGCACTTGTCTTGGGTTTTCCTTGTTGTGTTCCTGGCTGATGGGAATGGGATGGCTCACAGCTGTGACACAGAAACATCAAGAGGTCCCAGTGCACTGGCACATCTCTCATAATAATTCAATTTTAGGCCCAGATGGGAGGCAGTGGTTGCTGGTCTTAATTGAACACTGTAAGGATATGGCTTTTTTTCCCCATTTCATGCACGTTTGACATGTGTGTATTGTTGGCCTTTCTTGGGGTCTCCAGTTGTTCTTACGGATAATTAAAAACCCAGTGAAGCTTATAACTTTATTTTTTTATTATTATTTCACTCTGTCTGTGAGGTTCAGTTTCACCCTATGAGTAAGTTAGCCACCTGCACAGCCTATTTGGGTTTTAAGTCAGCAAAGTTTTGTCATATTGGCTGGATAAAAACAACAGAAGAAAACAGGAGTTTTTTTTCTAAATTACAAACAAGTCCAATGTCCCCCTTTTCACAGGGGTTTGAGGCAGATGCATTAGGAAAAAAAAAAGAGGTGTGTTAAAATTGGACAATAAGGAAATAGGCAGGAATTTGCTTCAGACACAGCATTGTCCTTTGAAGGCCACATCAAAGACACCTTCAGAACCAGAGAAACTCCCTACAGCTGCAGGCAGCAGGGCCAGCAGGAGTGAAGCAGAGAAAAGAGGAGCTTCTGTAGCCAGAGCACACGTGGATTCCTAATGTGCCAGTGAAGGTTTGGGATGCCAGTGGGCACTGTGTGTGCAGAGAGCAAGTGAACCAGAAAGGAGCCACACAAAGCCAGCCAGAATCATCCATCACAGCCACCCAGCACAGCTGCACACATCTTCCCATTAGGTCTTCTCCTGGGCTTTCACAGATACCGGCTTAAGCCTTGAAATATTTAAGCTTTAAAATCCTGTGTGTGCTTAATTATGTTAATTTTAGGCATTCTTGCTGTCTGCATAAATGCTCAATCCTTTGGGGACCTCGTTAAGTTATTAGCTTCATCACTTTCCTGTGACAGTGATGCTGCAGTTCTGGTCAGCATGAAAAAAAAAAAAGCCCTTTTGTCTGTGAATTTCCATACAATAGCCAAAGTTTTGAATTATGAGAAATTGAGCAAAGAATTACTGTTTTCCTGATATTTGAGCTTCTTTTCATGTGAACAAATGTCAGGTTTGAAGAAGGGCATCTTGCACACATGGAACTATAAATGGACTGGGTATTTTTCACTCCAGGGAAGCTTGTTTGAACATCCCAGGGGAAAATTCTACTTGCACTTTTAATAAGACTTGCCTGTGTTTTGCCTTAAGAGCAAGAAGTGTTGATATCAGCCTCAGCCCTGAAGCTTTGTTAAGCCAATACATAGGGCAATGGAAAATCTGCCGCGCTGCCGGTGCCCTGTCGTGCTGAGAGCTCTCTGCAGTGTTTGTTTACCACCTGCCTCAACAGAGGAAACAGCAAATGAGGCCTTTGTTTTCAGTGGCAGCAGAGATGCTGCTTTAATGCCACGGCTGCCTTTCCTGTGCCTGGCTGGCTCTGTGAGCCGGCCGAGCTGTCAGGCAGCGGGAGCCCGTGTTGGGCAGGAGGAGCACTGCTGGGAGAGGAACAGCTTCCATGGCAGGGGAGAGGGCAGCGTGCCCACCTAGTTCAGCTCCAGTTGAGGCTACTGAGATCCATATTAAAGGCTCCAGAGAATGAGCAGCTTTGATTTCATGACTTCTTCATGTATATTATGACACTGCAGTGGCCAAGATAGCAAAGCTTTTGGGGACAGAATTGAGAAGAGGGTCCAAGAGACAGCTCTCCAGTTGTGATACCTTTTCACATACTCACCTGAATCAAGGCTTAGCACTGACTTGTGGCAGGTAGCATCCACCCCTTCCACACTTGCATGTTTCCCACTCCCTCAGGAAATGCAAGGTTGGGTGCTTGAATATTTCAGTTGTTATTGACAGGGTTGTTACCACAAGACAGCTCCAGTGGTTTGAAACTTGGGCGTTTTTCCTGCCATATTTTATCCATCTGACAACCTGCTGTTACATAAAATGTAATTTGAAGTATGGTACTTCATTAGATGATTTTATGGTATTAGAACCACCCAAAAGCTTTGATGTAGAAGATAATTAGTGAGGAATTATGAGGAGATGAAGGATGGGTGGGCAGACAAGGCTAATGACTCACAGTCAGCAAAAAGTGTGAACTGCGGTAGGTTTTGTCATTAATATCCCAAGTATATTCCTGTTACTTTTCTTCCCCAGGCATGAGAGGAAGACACTGAAAAGATGCATTTCCAGAGCCAGAGGTTGATTCTAATCTGCCTGTGTGGTCTGTCAGAAAGTTACAGCAGTGCCATTGATAAATCACAATGCCTTGATTTCTGAAAATTCCAGGTCATAGAAATCAGACTGATTCTAAAATAAGCCATGGTTTAAATGGTTGGTTTTTTTCCTTAGTCTGAAATATTCAAAGGAGGGTTTTTTTAAGGGTATTTTCATTTCAGTGCTGATTTGAGTCTGTTTTCAGACGTCATGGCTTCTGGGAAGGGTATTGAGCTTCATCTTTAATTTAACTATATGTGATACCACCAGTCCTGCAAACAAATTCATCCCTTTCAGCCTCTTTCCTCTTGTCTGTTGTTTCATCAAGAGAAGGTAAGAATCATGGAATGTAATTATTTAGTGTTTAGCATCCATATCAGTCATGACCCACCAGAACAGGTATCACCAAGTCACAGCAAAATTCTGTAGTTTTCATTTGAGGTAGTAAAGTGGTCTCTGTTTGGTTTGGGAATTGGGGGTTTTTTTTAGTATTGCCAAAACTATTTTTGCTTTATGTAGAATTATAAGGCTGCTGGTCATTTTCAGATGTCTTATAATGTTTGAGTCATGTGCATAACCTGGTCCCTAGAGACAATGTCCAAGGTGATGACAAGTATACTGTGGTATATCTTGAAACCAAATATACCATTAATTAAGCAGATAATAGTCCATAGGTAAGGTCTGTGGGTTCATTGCTTAAAGAAAAAATACATGAGTAGGAAGACAAAACTAGGAAAGGGTTTGGCCTCAATTTTCTATTGAGATTTGCCTTCCAGCTAATCACACATGCTAATAGAGCATTCCTTTCATTCAGCAGGAGATGGTTTTAGACTGTATTGTATTTTAATAATCTCTTCCCTAGTGTTAGCACTGCCTTTATGGTGTCCCTTGCAGTTTGTGTTGCTGACAGAACTTGCAGTTATTGTCTCTTATATTTACTAAGCTGCCTTCCTGAGGAGGTAACATGGTATCAGCTCTTGTACTAATTTTTAATCATTGTGTAGAATCATTTCTTTCTAATAAGGCAAGTGATTAATTATCATGCCCTTTTTATCACTGTAAAGCCAGCCAGGGGTGCACTAGCTTTCAATTACAACCTTTCAAGGTTTTCTTTGGTAGAATCCAGTACACTTAGAGAGTCAACCCCATAGTTAGGCAGCCTTTTTTCTGTACAAGCAATAATTATCTTCTCCATTATTGTTCTACTTATTTACAAATAAAGACCAAATATCCACAGTGGGATATAAAAAGAAATAATAAGAAATTCCATTATCCCAACACTGAATAAAAATTTGATATCAGAAGCTTGATGGAAACGGAAATACACTATCCATTTGCATGATTAGAGAATAAAAGCCCTTTATAAGTCTAAAATAAATGAAATACCAATATGAAATTAAGAATATGTTTCTCATTTATAGGGAGTCCTGAAGCAAGATGTTTTTGTCTTTTCCTAATAGCTTCACTTCAGACTCAATTGTTATAGATTGCTGTGGAGATGGAATGGAACTGTGAAGCAGCAAAGGAACAAGGCAGGAGAGCAATGCCTGAGAATCCAAATAAAGCAGCAGGAATCTTTACAGAGAGAGTGTGAAACTGCTTTATGACAAGCCATATTGCTTGCTTCTCCATAAATCTGTAGGAAGGCTTGGCAAAGGAGTTGAGGCAGTGACAGATCCAGAAGTTCTGAGCATCTCCCAAACCAGATTTGTGTCACTTAGGGTGGCCACAAATCCATCCACAGCAAAATCTTGGTGTTCCTCATGCTAGTTGAAATTTTCCATAGGCACATGAGGTAGCCCTGGAACAGTTCTCTCCTAGCCTGTGCCTCGGGAAATAAAAACATATGTGCCCCTTACTGCTCTGGGAATTTTCAAGTGGACTTGAAATTGTTTCCATCTGCCTTCTGTGCACACTCTGTTCCTTGAGATGGCCCTGGTTTAACACCAAACTTGATGAGCTCTTTAACCTGCCCTCAGTGGGAATATTGACTCTGCTTTTACACTGTGGTATGAAAGATTTCCTCCACAGAGGGAAAAAACATAGCCCTTCTGAGTGTTTGCAAAAATACCAGAAGGATTTGGAGGGACACAAATCTCCTTCAGCAGTAATCATATTTTTTTGTTGCTATTAGTATAACAAACTAAAAATCCTTTTGCTTATACAATTTGTTTTCCCAAAGGGAACTGTTCATGCCCTTAAACTTCCTAGTGTGTGAATCAAGTGCATAAATATAAAGACAACAGGAAAAAGAATGAATAATTTATACAGTCAGCATTCAGGGCATTAATGAATCTTTATTTATTTTTTTCTATCTATAATTGAAATAACCAACAAATAATGAACTTTCTTATTGAGAAGATCTTCTTAGAGATAAAGCCTCCCACTAGGCATGGAGATATGGAGATGCTTCTGCTAATCTTAAAATCTTCTGATCCCATTTTGGCCTCTCAAGAAGTTGTCAGAAGGCATATTTCTCCATGTAACACACTTTGAAAGGATCATTACTTAAAAATTCAACATTTCATAACAGAGAACAAAGTTTGGAATTTGATTTTGTTTGGAGATATGGAAAATATATTTTCTCAAGTTTGCAGCTTCTTTTTGACGTGTGCCAGTCATCCTAAACATGAAATAAATGTCCAGTCACAGTACTTCCAAGAGCACAAATGTTTTTTTTAATGGCATCAACAACACAATTCACTTTATACTGTTTTCTGTATTTGATGTCCATTAGTTAATTATATTCAAATCCGGCCCATGATTTATTAATGCCATGTGAATTCTATTTTGCCTATTAATCCTAATTTATTCTCCAGTTGATACTGGTTCTTTTAGGGTTTTTTTTTTTTTTGTAGGGGAGTGTCCTGTGTGTGTAAGTGGTGTCAGTTCCTTTTATGAGTTCTGCATAGGGGTGGGAAGTTCTTCCCAAACCCAGCAAAGTTTGCAGTTGCAGATGTTCCTGTCCCTCTGTCTTTCCCCCAGCCCCAGTGCAGTGTGACAGACACACTCCACTCCCGTGTGAGGCACTCAGAAATTGGTCCCAGTTCATCTCTGCAATACATCAGCAGGGAGCTCTGGGATGAGGAGCACAGCCTGCACCTCCTCCAAGGTTTCCTGTGTCATATTCAGGGCTCTATTCACATTTCTGTGAACATACAGGGATTTCTCTACAGCGCAAATAAAATAATCCTCTCTTTAATCCTGACACTACGAGTCATTCAGCCAGCCAGGACAGGCCACTCCTGGTAACTGAGCTCTTTCTCATGTGCAGCTGCATCCAGAAATTTCCAACTTTTGCAAATGCAGAGTGCACCCAGCAATTTGGCTAATTCATGATGATAGAGAAGCACATTTCAGTGAACTGGCACAGAAATGGCAGCCAGGGATATTAGAATTCTCTATCTAGCTCTGCCTTTTTTCCCTCCATATTTCCTTGCCTAAGACTGATAAACTTCGTGCTTTCATTTTCCCCACAGGCTAAAGTGCAGCTTCTGCAATTTTATAAGGTTCTTGAAGGATTACTAAAGAAATTTAAAATCTTCCTAAGGTGCTAATAGTGTTAGGCTGTATCTACCACAACAAGCTACCAGTTCTGATAGATAACTGGAGTATAAAAGCTCAGGTTAGCAAAGTCACTGTAACTAATACAGTCTAAACAGGGAATCCATAATCCTGCTTACCAGGCTTATAAACCTCAACGCTCAAAAGATATATGCAAAGACAGATCCTTGATTTCAGGTACAGGGCTGAACATGCTGCTTCTTTAATCAGTAGCTATGGTACCTGTTGATATATTTGCTGACTAAATTCAAAGCATGAGTGCTTTTCAAATTTTTTTGATGAATAATGGAAGATAAGATATCCCCCTCTTTCTTCTTATCTAAGGAAAGCACTTTAAAAATTGCCTGTATGAAATGGCCAAAGGACAGATTTTGTAAATTCTTCACAAGTAAATTGTATAAGACTCCCTCTAGTCGAGTTGGGTTTTTTTCATGGTAGTGTTGTTAGTAATGAAATGTTTTTAATAGCAATACCTCAGTAACAGAGGAGCTTGCTAAAGTTCTGTCTCTTTTTTTCCTGTATGGATTGTTGCAATATCCTTAAGGTGTATCATCACAGCGGCAGAGATTCATCTGTCTACATTTCAGTGTCTGTTACTATGGATCTGATTGTCTGGATTCTGTTTCTCATTGGTACAAGCAAATAGATACTCCAGGGTGTAATTCTGCTCATATTCAGATTGCTGTCAAAAAACAAGTCAGAAGAGTGGTTGGTTTTTAGATGCCTACAGTGTGAGACTCTAATGTTAAATGAGATGGCTTCCCACCTGGTATGTTTATGTCTTGACATTTCCACATCAATATAATTTCCCAGCTGGTAGTTGTCAAACATTGGAGAACTTTTGATTTTTTTTAGATTTGAATAGAAGTGTGAATGAGTCAGATTTAAGTGATATAAATGTTTTCATTTCTTGTTTTAGTCTTTCAAATGGAGCAACATACACTTTTGTCCCTTTGAATTATACAAACTGCAAGGAAATGTGGAACAGAATGTATTAAGGGATTGCACTCCCTTGCATGAAATGGACACCAAGTGCTTTGAGATTGCTTCAGCTACTAGAAAGAATGCTTTAGTTTGAAAGTGTTTTATTGAAATGGCAATTCCCCTCACCACACGCAGCCCCTGCACAGAGAAACTCTGTGTCATACCCCTCCAATCCAGATTTCTCAAAGCAGGGGTTCAGCCAAACGCTTTGGATAAGAGCTTGAATTGGATGTGTAGTCAACTGTCCATGGTAATTATTACCTTTTCATGAAGTGTAATCATTGCAGTAGCTCAGAACCTTGCATTCAGTTGAAGTTACTGTCTGTAGCTGAACTTCCCAGCCCTCAGCTGAAGCAGCATAGGGGTGGTGTGCTGCTCGTGGTGTCCTGCAGGGCAGAAGGATTTATTCACTTACCATGGACAACTCACACTTCATCTGGAGAGTGAACAGATGGGGCTTTTGATTCCTAAGTGACTTGGATACTGCAGATTATAGATTTCACTGAACTGAAGTACTTAGTTACATCAGAAATTAAGTGTTGTCCTACAGTCTGAGAGTTAAAATCATACTGAGCTATGGATTCTGTTTCTTGCCTTTGTGCTGTTTGCAGGGCCAACTAGGAAATGTAATATCATTTATATTTGTTCCCTCTTGGAATAGTACCTTGGTATGTGCAAATTAATGAAATTCCTCTCACACACATTCCCACCACACCCACCCTAATTAAACGTCAGCATAGTTTCCCAGGTCAATATTTCAAGGCAGTGCTGATGAGATAGGATGTCAAGTTATAATAAAAGATTGTGTTGGTAAGTAAATTTAGCACTTACTCCAACTGGCAAAACTGGGGAACAACTAGATTTTCAGAAAGTTAATTGGATATTGAATCCTCTGAGTTGTCTCAAGTAAGATGAGCAAGCCTTTCCTCAAAGCAGAGAATACAGCCTAGAGTTAAATTAAATGCTGGCTGCAAGCTGAATTAGCAGATGGGATCTGGGTAAAACTGTAGAGGGGAAAATTAGGATTATTTTATGTCATCAAGCAGACACCCTGTGGTTCAAGTACCAAAACCTACTGACATGCTGAGAAATTTGTGGGGTACTTCAGTTGACTTTGCAAGCTCTCAAGTAATGTGTGTGCTAGAGATAGGAGTGGGGTCAGTGAGCCCACAGAAGATGTAACAGTCAGAAAGAATCTCTGGTGTTTCTGTCTCGTAGTACTTCTCTCTCTCTCACATGTATTTCCAAGAGTATTAGCTGATGGATATTTTTTAGGTCTGGGCTTTTTTTCCACTGGAAAATGCACAGTTATCAGTACATGAAGCCTTCTGTTCTTCACATAACATTAAGTGCTCCCTGGGGGCTGTTCATGTAGGAGTTCTCTGCTAAAGATTTGCCTCAGGAGTCTGTAATTCCTATAAGAAGAACACATATCTTTATTTCAGAGTCATCACACTGGTTGATGCTTGCTCACATTCTGTTTCATTAATCGTTTCTCATTTGTTTCCTTCTCTTGCCAGTCCACTTAAGCCAGATCTCCAGTGTACCCCATGAAAGCCTTTACCAGCTTCAGGCAGAAGGCAGATGGCCTCATGCCCTATTCCCTCTCTCTGTGATGCACAAATTTTATCTGGGATAACTTCTTTCAAATGTTTCCAAAATACCAAATGCACCCTTTCCTTTCTAATAAAGCGACAAGCATTATGACTTGGTTTTGTCTTGGATTCAGAAAATTCTTGCTGCTAGAGAGGAAGAAACTTGACATGGGAGTGTGGACACAGCTTGAGATGTCATTAATGGGCAGCAATATTCTGTTAAGAACTTTCTGTCTTTCCCCACTCAATCTGAGGCTGTGTTGTGTATTTGCATATTCTCACAATCTGACCTAGGGTAGTTGACAATAGGCACGATTAATCTCAAGGAAATGGTGAAAGGAGTCTATAGATAATGATAGATAATGTAACTCTAATTCAATATGTAATCTAATGTAATAAAGTGGCTTCCAGCTGATGTTCTTGGGGAGGGCTCAAAGCTTTTATTCTGATAAACAGCATGATCAGTTGTGGGTTTCTTCATCTGCATGTGGGATTTCAGACAATATAATGGTGTGTTATATGGCAAATCCTCAACTGTGGTGCTGGACAAATGTCAACATCATTTGGAAGCTGTGTGCTTACATCTAGATGTAACAGTCATGTGATGCTTTTATGATTTCTTCTTCCTACATTGTTTATGTATATGCACATTTATGAATGCACATTGTCATATTTACATGAATTTGCAGACACTGGTAAGTGAAGCACGCAACAAATCCCCTATTCTTTATTACTTAATTATCTGGTTGTAAGGCCCAGCACTCAGCAGTTCAAGCAAATAACAGAGATGTGAATTATTCATTACAGGAGAATGAAAGATTCTAGCTGTTCCAGTCTCCTCTTTTTGACAGCTCTATCAAGCATGAGAGACAAAGATATTGGCACCATAACAGCATGCAGAGATGGGGTCATTGACTCAACCTGTCCCTACTGTTTGGTTTGGTTTTTTTTCTTTTAAAACATAGTGGGAGCAGTGATATGTATTGCTCAGTTATCAGCTTTTTCATGGTGGCAAGAATGTTTGTGTCTACTGTTGTTGTATTTCCATTTGCTGCTTCCTGATGTGCATTTTTTTCTCAAATGTGTCAGCAGTACAATAAAGTACTTTAATCCTCTAGGTGACATAGGCTACTGTGTAGATAAGCATTTCCCTGCTTTCCTATTGGTTCTATCTTATGAGTCATTTAACAAACCCCATTTGATAGCAGAAACTGAAATCCTCATTCCAAAGAAGTCAAGCTTCCACCAGTCTATGATCATGTCTGGTGTTTCATCATTAAAAGATAAGTATCTGTAAAAACACATCCATTTGCAAATTTGCACATTCTCTGATGGAGGCACTTAGTGCTTCCCATGCAGGTAATGGCTCTTCATGGATGATGACATTTCTGTAGCAATTTTTAATTGCCAGTGAATGCCAGCAGAGGAAGCTGTGGATAAACAGCATTTTAAAAGATCAGCACTCCAGCTGTAACGCTCTGGGATTTTAAGCAGGATGAATACCTTATTTCAGATCACTCGCAGAAAGAAGCAACTATATGTTCATTTTATTTCACTACAAAAGCTTGACAGTCCTCTGTCTGTAAAAATACACTTCTCTGTATTTGTATCATGAGCCTGCCAAGCTTTCTCTTCATCTGATTTCTCAGGCTTCAAGGAAATAAAAAGGGGCAGTAAAGCCTTTTAGCTGCAGCCTTTTGGCTTTGTCCTGCTTCATTCTAAAGCCAAATGATCCTGAAATCGACCTGAAAACATAGTTAAGTGATGTGAAATTTAGACATGCTAGCAAATTAGCAGTAGGAGAACATGCTGAGTTTCAAATCATCCTGCAGCCTGGGAGACTGCTAAATTAATTAGCTTGCTAAGAAACTTTAAGGAGGAGCCACTGAGACAATCCACTGGAAAGAGGAAAGAAGGATGTTTCTTTGGAAACAATGACATTGGCAGTTTGACACCTGCTGTTCTGAAGGGTTTGCCAAGCCCCTGAAAAAATCAATCTATGTATTAATGTCCATGTGGCACCACCCAGTTCAGCAGACTGGGACCAGTAGTGGGGGCTACACACACTCACTAATGGCCATGTCCCACACAGAATCTGCCGTGTTCCAGGAGCCCATTATGCCTCATAAATATCTTGACTGTTATTGACTGTTCAACTCACATTAAAAACCTCCTACTGCAGTCTTCCTTTAGAGAGGGAAAAAAAATCTCAAAGATTTGTGGGCCATTTAAAAATCCATAGGGCATGAAATTGATACTGTGTGAGAAAGAGAGAAAGGAATTCCCTCATTAGGTCTTGCACATTAGTACAAAGGCTGTTACTGTAGTTTAATCTGAGTTTTTGTGATATTTCCTCATAACTCATTTGTAGCAGGCATGCACATGGAATAATACACTAAAACACTGATATTTCTTTTAATTACATTCTCTCAATGTCTTTACTTTTTCTATCCATATGTACTGTCTAAGCAAGGGATGGTTAAAGTGAGTAGCTGAATTAAACACCCTGAACTGAAACGCTGACTCCCTGCCTCCAAATTGTGATGTATAACATAAAAGCTCTCAAGAGAATTACAAGGGCAGAATTACATTTTTACTGTGTTGTTGATGAACCTAATGGTACCCAACACTGAGGCTGCCCCTGTGGCAGCAGCTGAAGCTGATGTTCCAGTGTTTCTTGTGATGGAGTAGATTGGACTGGAACTGAACTGCTGCTCAGGCTTATTAGTTTGTACAGCTGTTCCCCACCTCTGGATCTCAGGAAAGTTACTTTGATATCCCAAGTGCAGAAAAAGGGTCAGAGCACAGAGCACGAAGCTCTCAGTTATTTTTTTCCATTCTACACTCCTGGCATGCTCAGATTGTTTTCAGTCTTTGCTCTGAAGTGACTTTGAGTGGATAAAAATTTTGAATTAGGCTTTCTGTCAGCATATATATCCTGGAAAGTGCTGTAAAATCAGCTGGAAAATGATCTTGCCCAAATTATAAATGCAAATTCAGTATTCATGTCAGACAAACACATTTTTTCTGAACAGATTTTAATGTTTGACTATGGCAAAATCAAGCTAAACTCATTTTCCAGTTCAGTGTCAGCCCAAATATCACAGGGGATCATTGCAAACCCTGTGGAGAGAGGAGGAATCAGAAAGGAGCAGAGAAATGAGATATGCCTTCATTTAGAGTTTTTCTTACTGAATATCCTGCTCCAACCTCTTCTGGAAGTGCAGAAGTCCTCTTTGTAGTGATGTATTAAAATGGCAATTTACTGATTAAAAGCAAGTAGAAATATATTCTGCAAGAGAAGCAGTGGAATGGATAAATTGTGCTGCAATAAAATTCATGTTTTCCCAACATCATAGAAAATTTATATAAATGGATTTTTTTTTAATCTCCTTAATATTAAGGTCTCAACTGTGCTGTTTCTGTTTCTAATTGTCATTTTTCCACAAGGATCTTGTTTGGAATCAGAAAAGTATTTGGGGTGATGCTTCCAGATATGTCTAGAGATGGATCAGACAAGTTGACTCTGGTAATATAATATATATATTCCCTTAAAGACAGTAAACCCCAGTTTCCAAATCCATTGTTACTTTGTGTTTGAATTATTCAACTTTACTGATACGTATGGTTCCTTTTTATTAGAACTCTGTTTTATCTTTGTTCTAATAAAAAAGAACATGTACATCAGGAACCCTGAATAATTCAGTCTGACTTGATAACTCAGAGAGCTTACTCTTTTCCAAGGCACTTCTTGCCTCGGTGTTCCAGAAATCAAGCAATTCTCTTATGAACAGTTGTTCCTCTGTTGTAGAAGTCAATTTTAGCTACCATGCTGAGTGCAAGGTTACAGAGTTTGCTGTTGTATTGCCTGAGGCAGCTTCAGCTCTTTCTCTGTAGGAAAAGGACAAAACAACATTTTAGTTATTCCACACAGTTACTCGAGAAAGGAACTGTTCAAACTTTAATTCTTCTAAAGTTCTTCTTTCAGAATTATTTTGGCTAAATATTGGCAAGAGAAAAAGCATTTCTCCTCTGTCAGATGATATCTTCATCAATGCATTTTTTATTAGAAATATAAAACATTTTTTTTAGAAATGTAAAACATTTTAATTAAACTATGAGTTCCTTGAAAACCTTTTAAACATCGGGTTTGTGTGTTTAAAATTATTATCATTTATCAAAAGGCATATCAAGATACCCTGCAATGCATTAATAAGACAAGAATTGTAGCATCTGGCAGAGAACTATATAAAGACAACTTTGATTAGCAGCAGCTCTCTAGAGCTGATCTTTTGTTGTTAAAAATTAATTTCGAGGTCTCAAAACCAAGACAGGAACTTCAGGTTGTGTGAATTAAATATTGGATTATGAGATGCCAGCATCTAAATTGTAGCAAGGAAAAAAAATGTAGAAAGAACCCAATCTCAGTTTTTTTTTCCTTCTGTATAAATTCTGCAGTGTGGTACAGGTCCTGTGACTTCATCTTTTCATTGCTGTCATCCCATTTAACACCTCTCACCTGCAATGCTAATGCTCTTCCTTGTGACCACTTTCTGTCTTCCAGCCCATTTGACAATCTGCTTTTTCCACTCCTGAGGTTACCTGCTAATTTTACCCTTTCATCTCATTCTGTGCAGAAAAGTCACTGATCTGCTACTGTTTGGAGACACCCAGTCTCAAAATGTCTACCTTTAACACAGTTCTGGCAATTACTGATCAATTCCATCAGAGTGGAGTTAATTTTTACAAAATGATGTTGTAATTTAGGAATTTTCATCATTATTTGTTTCACACTAGAGCTTCTCTCTTGCACTTTGGAGTGAGGAATGGTATCAGATACTGGTTTTCCCAGTTAAACTCATGCTTGAAGAAGGAATTCTCTTTGCTGTATTTATATCCACTATACATTAGAACCAGCCAGGCTGGGTGTTTGTCCTTTCATTTATTTCCCATTTAAACCTCTTCCAGATATCAATTATATGACTAATTGATTATCCATAGAGAAGCTTCATCTTTTCCTGCTTAGGTAATTCCTCTCAGAAGCAATGAAAATCCCATTAGGCAACAATCTATTACACCAGTCAGCCCCAGCCAATTTACACTTCTGATGTTTCCTGTTTCTAGATTGAGTACAAGCCATGTGCAGCAGCAGCAGAAGCAGCACTCACTCATTCAGGGTATTTCTGATTCTGTCTCATGGCTAAAATCCCCATAACTTAATAATTCTAGTGGCTTCTTCTGACAATAAATTCTTTACCTGTGAACATAACAAATCTGTGATTTTTCCATTTCATCCCTAATCCAGAGGTGTTCCACGGAACACTGCCCATCTTGCAAGGTTTTCCACAGCAGTATCACCTTGGCAGGAGGTGCTTCCACATGATGGGACTGAAACTGCTCTTTTCATAATGAAATCACTCTTTCAAGTGCCTTTTATTTTAGTATTTGTTTTGCTCAGTGCACACTAAAACTAATGTAATATGGAAACAAATCTTCTGTTGATGGAGAGGATGAAGTGTTTTTCCCACGTTTCCATGGAGACAATCAGGCTGCCATAAATGAACAGGAAATGGCTTTTAGTTCTGCAGTTTGGCTGTTCTAAAATCATTCCCTTGCAGGTCATTCTCAGGCTCCCTTTCTTGTGTTCTGTGCTGCCTTCCAAGAGTCCCAGGCTGATTTCTAGACACTGAGTTTTGCTATCTCCATTTTAATTGCTGACAAAGAGGCACAGAGGGACAAACTCATTTATCCCAAGGGATAAAAAAGGCAATGATAGGACAATAGACAATGTTTTGTTGTTGGCCCATTGTTTCCTTGTTGGCCCATTGACTAGAGCAGACACTGCCTGTGCACTAAGGTTTTAAGAGCACCAAGAAAAAGGGCAAATTTGGGAATTCTTCCCTGACATATTGTTTCAAAGAATGTTATCAGTGTTCCAGCTTATTCTTTAAGTAGAAAAGAAGCATAGAATGTTTTGGGAGGGAAGGAACTTTAGAGATCATCCAGTTCCAATCCCCTGCCATGTGCAGGAACACCTTCCTCTACACCAGCTTGCTCCACGCCCCATCCAACCTGGCCTTGAACACTTCCTGGGACAAGCTTATAAACTTTATATGCAATAGCTGGTAGTGTTTGGAGCCAAAATCTGTTTCATTTATCCTAGAAAATAAGCATAGGAACTTAATGGAAAAAGTAGAGTTTTTCTCATTTCCAGAGCAGAATGTCTTATCTCATTTCACATTTAAATACAGGCATGTGGAGATAGGCAGCAGCCTGGCTGGGAATTGCTGTAACTGTAACAACATTGACATTCAGGCTGTCGACAAATAGAGCAACCTCATCAGCCTTTCAGAGAACTCATACCCAGAATTTTTATTGCTTGCTTAGCTCTCTACAATGCTGTGTTAGAAAAGAGTTGTAATTATGCATACTGAAATACTGATTTGTAAAACCAGGTTGGTCCTTGTTTTCTATTAGTTGCTGATGGAATCAGTATTAACAGTGATGCTGTTTTTCTTCTGCATTACCTCTAAAAATAATCATTAAAAGATATGCATGTTGTTCATGTTTTGAAACAAATTTTAATGACAAAAAATCTATTGAATAATAAAATTTGATTGGTTAAATATTTTCCTCTGTGAAAAATACAGAGGAGTTCTACGTTGTTTCAATTTTTTTTTCTAGTCATAGTTCACAGTATTTAACTTCATTATAGCTTTTAATCAGAGTTGGAAAATGGTTCAGTTGTGAGTTAGTTATCTGAATTAAATCACAGCAATTTTTTACCCATTATATATTACTACTTCAGTTAAAATATAAATTCCAACAACTTTGGAAGTATTACAGAAGTGTTTCACAACATACAATGCAACTTCTCTCTGAGCACGTTAAAAAATGTTTGTCTTAATCTGAAATGGGAATGGCATATCTTTAATTATTCATGAATAATTTCAAATATTATTTTCTGAAGAAGGTATAGCCTAGTTTGTTTTCATTGGCCTTGGAGTAAAATAATTTGTATTAAATGAAATCCCACTAAATAAATTATAATTCACTCCAGTGTAACAGAAAGCAGAAATAATCTATGTCAGTTCACAGGAAAAAATTATATCCAGCATTTCAAACTTTACCATGGGATTGTTAAGTCCAAGCATTCAGAAATCTCAATGTTAAATTAAATATACTTTCTCCGTTTTAATTTATTTATGATGATATAGAGTCTTTTGTATGGCTTTGACATTATTAAACCTTTCTAGTTTAAATTTCAATATTTTCCTAGAAGCGAAGAGAATAAAATCTTTCAGGCATTTGGAAAGAAACACCAAGTTCTGTTCTGGCCCTGGGATCTGGAGGTTTAGGGGGATCAGGTGGTGTCACAGGACCCAGTTCAATGACAGAGATGCCAAACGCAGTCTCAGCTTCTTACAAAACTCCGATCTGACTTAGAACCCTTTGGCAAGGGTGCCCCGCCAGCCCGATCCAGCAGTGCAGAGCTCTGTCTGTCTCTCTTTTCCTCACCCTCATTGCCAGGAGAGGGAAGGTGGCAGTCAGGGGTGGGTTTTCATTCCCAAAAAGGGCTGGCAGAGCACCCACGGGCACAAGGTCAGCACTGGCTCTGCCAGCCTGGGCAGAGAGGGACAGGCAGAGTGCTGGCTGACACCTGGGGAGCCTGGGGACACAGACTGCGTCCTCCCGGGGATGGGGAGGGACACAGAGCTGAGCAGGGGAAGGAAATGGTCACATTAACTCTGCTCCTGTCCTGGGCATCTCTTACAGCACCTCCTGCAGAGCTGGGCCCTCCCTGCAAGGCAGACATTTCAGCATTTCCTCACATCAGGTGGAGATCAGAGCAGTTTTGAAGCTCTCCTTTCCATCCCAGGAAGTTTGAAACTGGATCCTCTTGGGGTTTTGGGGACTCTAAACCAGAAGCTGTAGAGATGCAAATTAAACATTTGCCAAAGCCCTCTGAGTCCCAGAGAATGGGATGATTTTTATACCCCACTACTTCCAGGAGTTAATAACTGAATGTAACATCTGACCAATATCTTTCTGCCAGGGGTCTTTTTAAAGTCTGTTTTGCCTTCAGCTCACTGGGATGTGCAGAAACCCACCCTCAGGTATGAAACCTGCAAGCACAAATTATCCTGTGGTGGAAGTTCTTGGGGCTGAGGGGACCATGGTGTCACTGCTGCAGGACCATGCTCCACTGAGCTGATGGCAGTGAGCCTTCCTTGCATGCTGGGGAAACCTTGGCCTTGAGGGCAGGAGGGTTGTTTGTTAAAAGGGCACCTGCACTGAGGGTTCTGACTGATTTTCACACCCACCAGTGCAAGCACAATTCCTAACTTCCAGTCCTGTCCTATTTCTCTTTTCTTCCCCCCCTTTTTTTTTTCACTGCATTGGATTTCTGTGTATTCGTCAAAAAATTTAATTTAAATACCAAGGGTTCTTATCCTTTGCTTCAGAAAGGAAATCTGCAGAGTCCTTTGAAGCATCTTCTGCCTTGGATGGCCCTCAGCAATGTCAAAAGCAATTATATGTCAGTTATAAAAAGTGATTTTTAGTGCCTGTAAAAATTAAAATAGATGTTTCTGTGCACTGTATCAGCATCTTCAGCCACTCAGATGTTAGAGTGCTCCAAAACAAAGCTGTACAAAAATACCACACAGGGATGGAGCAAATGCTGACAGTTTGAGATGTTATTGCCTTACTGCCTTGGGAAATTCCATTTATTGAAAATAATTCACATGCATGTTTGAAACGTTCGGTAATTAATTTTCAGCTGAATTGACTTCTGTTTCCAAACTGCTCTGAGGAGAGAGAGACTTAAATATCAGAGCTGGTGGTTGGAGGACGTATTCTCTCCAAAACTTGAGGCTGGGCTAATACAAATATTCTCCCTAATGAAGCTGAATGATTAAGCCAAGATTTGCAGAAGCAGAATAAAACCATTGGTGTTATTTACATTTATATGGTGGGTGGGTCTTGTAATCTGTTGTTAAATAACACTTTGTAAGACCAGAATTACCAACAGTATCGACTCTGAGAATAAATGTTACATTTGGCTCCAGAAAGAACAAAGTCTTCTGAATGGCTATAAAAGCCTGGAATTCTATCAAGGGCTTCCTGGGACATCTTGTCCATCCAAGGGGGATGGAGCAGTCCCATTGCACTTGGATAGAGCCCCAGTGACAGAGTAACCCCAGCACATGGATTGGTTCAAGTTTACCACTAGAGCACTGGATACTTACCCTGCCTTCACAGAGAAGTGCTCTTTAAGTTAATGTGTATCATCATGTTCACCTTAGGAAAAAATAGCATAAATTCATCATAAAGCTGATGAAGCTCTAACTCTGATGGGAAGGCTGCAGTGTTGTACTTCAAACCACCAAAATGTTAAAGCCAAAGCTGGTCTTAGCCAGCATGAGTTGAAAATATGTCCTTTCCCTAGCAAAAATCAAGAGCAGCTTGTAGGAATTTTTATTATCATATTTAGCTGGCCCAATGGCTCCTTCACATTTGCTCTGTGATGGTTTTCATGGAAGCATAGAGTAAAATTCCACCAAGGCACTACTCAGCTGCCTCAGTCCCTTCCTCTTTGGTCCTCACTCCACTGGAAGGGGGCACACGATGCTGATTGGAAACTTTCCCTCCTAGATCCAAAGGCTGACATCAGATGCCATTTGAGCTTCATGCTGAGTGGGGAGGAAGAGTCAGAGCCTTCTGTCCACTGCCTGCCCAGACCTGCTCATTCCACAGATTTCCCATTCCCACCTTTCCCTTCCCTACCCATTTCCTGGCCTCTACAGCCAGGAATTGTGCTTTCCTTCCCCTGCCTGCTTGTGAAGTATAGCTGGAATCTAGTAACTCATAATAACATTAAATGCACACATACAATGTAATGCATCATTTAATTGAGAGACTTCATTTTATTATCAATCTCTTTTGTATTAAAATATACATTAGGACCTTTGCATTGAAGACAGGGGTTCTCATTTTCCATTTCATCATACCTGTCCCAGCAGATGCTCTTTTCTTACATACTCAGAACGGTTCCAAGGGGATTGCATAAAAGCCCCTGCTCCTGCCATTGCATTATGCAGGAGTATTTTGTCTTTGAGTGATCACAGCACTTATTGGCAGGCAGTTTTAAAAAGAAACCCCCCAATATTTACATAACACTGTCTCTTTTTGATTGTGCAGTTCATTTCAGCTTCACTGAACAGCTACGTTTTGAAAATACTGTCTTCCCCCTAAGGAATGGTCATAAAACAGAATCAAGCTCATAAATCTTTTTGTGAACTAGTTGTACAATTTCTGCAGGATTGCACATCCATTGCTGTGAGACACTGAAAGTGTTTATTTGTTATCACTCTTTTAAAGTCAAATGTGTGAAAAGCAAATTCACTCTGTTGTGATTAACATGGTGACCCACTGGCACAACATATGGAGCTCCATCCTTACAGAGCAGCTTCCCCCTGTACTGCCATTGACTGAACTAAGATTTTCTGCAAGTCATAAGTCTTTTTTTATTCTGGTAATAAATAAAAATGTGGACTGTAATAGGAAAGTATCTCAAACGCTGTTGGTAGGTCTTTGTCCAGCACTGATTTATATTGCAAATCCACAGCTCTGGTGAATGGTGCAAGGAGAGGAGAGGGAAAGTGTGTTCAGTCCATAAGGGAAAGTTCTCTGGTGTGCTGTGTGGAGCTGGGACAGAAAGAGGTTTGGGATGCAGTTGGTGTTTGCAGACCTTTTAGTATTGGAAAGCAATGTCCCCATATCATTAGGAGGGTTTTAGGAGACTGATGCAATCCTGCAGTCCCTGGTGTTTATCATCTACCAATTATTTTGGTCTCTCTCTGAGATTACCACAGAAGATTTATGGTTTTAAGAGAGAACTCATGTTGCCCTGCATAATAAAAGCTAGACAAAAAAAAAAAAAAGAATGCTGAAGGACAGGAATTCTTCACCTCTATTCACTTCTTTCCTTTTTCCTTGCACTGTCAATCCAGAGACTTCTTAGCTCTGAGTTCCAGGATGGCTTCCCAGAAAGCAAATGTCAACACCAGAAACATCTGGGTATGAAGTGAGGAAGAGTGAGATTCATGAGTCAAGATAAAATTTTCTAACTTCCTACATTTTTCCAAGACACAAATTTTCTGAAAATGATTATGCTGAGATGTCCAATACTATATTTCAGTCAGCTGCCTCCTGGGATGGAGCCTTCCCTTGGAGACCCAGTATCCATGGAAAATGCTCAGAACAGGAAACCATAGAGCTGGGTTCAAAAAATGATAGGTGGGATGACTGAAGTGGGTTTTCATCAAGGAATTTTTGTCCAAGTGAAACATTTGATTCCAGTACTGGCTGGGTACATATCTCCCTACATAAATGTTGAATGAATGCTCAGCCACTCTAAAGTAATTAGTCACATCAGTTTCACCTTCAGACTCAGCCTAAAAAAAAAGTGGAAAAATGTTCATATCTCAAAACAAGGCTTAAGGTACTTTTTGTTATTACTGTGCTGACGGAGCTGAGTGCAGACTCCCTGACACAGAAGAGGGATGGTTGTAGTTTTCCTTTCAAGCTGATAAACTAATATTTTCTTCCCACATTGTTTATATATTTGTACTTTTAGCTCTTAATTTTCAAAGAGTTCATACTCATTGCTTTAGGACAAAAAGAACTGTAATGACAAAAATGGTTGTTATGTTTCATCTTATTCCCAAGGGTGTGTTCTTCTTCCAATGATGAGCATCTGCTTCTAGTCATGTACAAATCTGATCAACAAAGCATGATCTTTGATTAGCATATTTCAGAAATTATTTCTTATTACAAGCTCTCCTTAGGGCTTGTGTTACTTAGCAGTAGAACAATCTTCTAAATGTATTTAACATGTTGAGGAACTTTGCAGATATATAAATCCCTATTTTGAACTTTTATGTTCGTATGGATCATGCATTCTGCATAAGTGGGAGAAAACTCTCAAGAAATAACAATCCATATCGTGGGGTTTTTGCTGTCTTCTGATGAAGTCCACGGTTTGGCTTGTATTTAATAAACTACTCTTTTGAAGTGCATGTAATGAATAATAAATGATGTAATGAATAATAAATGATGCTTCTATGATGTGTTCCATTTAAGGATTTTCCTGAGGTTTTCCACCATGAATGAAATAATTCACTCAACACATCAGTTGCTTTATTTATTATTGTCAACATTAGTATTGTTTTCAGATGGTAGAAGCAAGCCACCAAGGCATAGAAAGTTGAGGCCTGATGTGAAAGGCAGTGGTATCTAGGATTTCCAACCACATCTTTTCCCATTGCTTCCCTTCAAACTGATAATTATTCAACACTGTTTTTTCTTTTTGGACAGGCGATTTTTAAATTGCAAAATATTAGAAAGTTGTGTTACTTTTACCAGTAATGTATAGTGGAATGCTATTTCAGAACTGCATGTATTTTTATTGCCTTAGAAGACCTAAATAGTTCCTGAAATGGATTCACCAATTGGAGTAAATTTTACAGAGAAAAAAAAGCCTAAATATTGTAGTCGTGCATGATGTCAAATAGACCATGTGGGCCTAAATTTTGCTCCTTATTCATGCCAAACTAGTACTGACTTTCCAGGCTAAACCTACATGCCCACTCCTCAGGTTTTGGCTGATAGAACACCGAGCACAAGGCCAGGCTGTGCCCGCCAGCAGCCCAGAGCTCCTGGCAGCTCCCAGCCATGGGCTCCCAGCCAGTTTGCACAGTGATTTTTGTTAATGCAGCATTTTGCATCAAGGATGTGTCACCAGCAAAAGCAAACAATGTGCATGGGCTCCAGCAACAGAGCAAAACCAGCTGCAAGCAAGCAAAAGTTCTGGTCATTAAATTTGTGTGTGGATATGACCTTTGAATTGCCTCAGCCACTGAAACGATGATGTGGTGACCCTGCACACTCCAAGTGGTGCTCACTCATTAAAGGCTTTGCAGAAGGAGGGTGTTTCACTGGTCTGCAGTTTTAGAATATCCAGGTAGACAGCCAGCTCAGGAAACTGTGGCTGGCCATTGAAATCCCTGTCAAAGATCTGCCTCAGCCCTTAACTCAGTCTCCAGTGAGAGTGGAGTAAGAGGATTAAGATGTCTCTCACTCTTTGTGTTCTGGGAAGGTAAAGGGCAGGGAATCGGATACTTCTCATCTGTGTGGCTTAAAAAAGACACCAAAAGGCAACAGCAAAACATTCCTGAGGAGCCTTGACACCCTTGGGTCCTTCCAGTGGGACAGACCCTGGCTCCTCAAACACTGCCTCTGTATTTTCCTAATGGCAACACATTGAATGTTGCTGCCTTACTGTGTATGGTGGAGGAAACAGATGGTCTTTTCTCCTTCCTTGTTCACTTCACCTCTTCTATCAGTTTTAATGGTTTAAAAGAAAAAGCTTTTAACACTTTTGCTTTGTTTTTACGATTTCCCCGTCTTGCACCAAAGGCATTCCAGTAAATACATATGCACTAGTGAAGCTTAATTGCCCATCACAAATGTGTAATGGGTGTTAATGTGGCAGGAGCTTGTAGCTGTGGCTGTTTAACCCAGCACAGAACAGCTGCAACACTTCAGACCCGGAGGAAAACAGAACAGTCCTCTGCTTGTTGGAAACATATTTGCTCTCAGAGAAATCTGGTATATAGCAAACTGAAACTTCTACTTCAAATAGTCTCCTTTGAAAGTTTTTCTTATTATTCAGTAGAAATGGGAAATGATTACCATAAAGGGCAAGTAAGAGCTTTATATCATCCTCAAAATAAAACCAAGAGTTGCCCATTTCCAGGAATGTGAGGAGGGATAGGAGAGGGAAAATGGAATTTAAGGACATTGAAGAGGAAGAGGAAGACAAATCCATGGCAGCAGAATGTCCATAAAGAGCTTCTCTAAAAATTCCTTCTCAAACAAAACTGAAATTTCTCTGTGTGACTGGTAAAACAGAGACTTCCCTTCTGAAGTGTTCACATAACCATGTTTTGAATACTTGTAATTCATCTTGGCAGAAAATGTCCTATTGCTGATTTTTAGAAACCTTCTTTTCTAGAAGAATGAATTTAGACAGATACCTTTCAAATGGGACAAGAGCCTGGATATATTTGCTCTGAGATGGCAACTCATCCTGCTGTCTAATCCCAACTCTGACAGCACTGCTGTGGTGCAGGTTGTTGTGTGAAAGCCAGGATTATTTTGTTATTACTGCTCTCTGCTCGAGCATTGTAAATACAGGGGATGCTTAGCTGTAAAAGTTAAAAATAATCTCTAAAAGTATGATGCCTGTTTTACAGCATCTGCGAAATTAAATTTATTAGCACTCTGCATTATATCAGTTATTAGTTAGCTTCTAAAATACTGGTCATTGTGTTATTTGAGTACATTTCATCCAGACACAGCTTTTCTGTGAAATAAACAGCTTGATATAGATTGTTAAACTAGAAGTTTATCCAAAGTCTCATGTCTAATATTAATGTGAACACCAATTAGACTCAGATCACTGTTCAGTAATCAGTCTTGAAGCTCTCCATCCATCTTCCTGTGTAAACTTCTCTACTTCACATGAGGTCTGAAACAGCAGCACATACTATAAAATATCAAAGTTTTTGTTCACTCACGTGTAGGAGTGTTCGTTCTAACCAGTTGTTCTCTGCCTGCCTAGAGAGACCTCTGCATGCATTTCTCACTTTCTTTTTTTTAATATGTTTGATTTTTTGTAGCCCTTGATCCATCCAAAGACCCCTGCCTGAAGGTGAAGTGCAGCCCCCACAAAGTGTGTGTCACCCACGACTACGAGACCGCGATCTGCGTCAGCCGCAAGCAGCTGGTGCACAGGTGAGGAACCTCCCCTGCCCGAGGCCTCTGTGTCTGTCCAGAAATCCAGGCTGTGAGAAGAAGTAAAATGAGAATACTCCAAAATTAATTTTAAAAACCCCTTAATTTTACAACATTCCTTTAAAGTTTAATTTCTGTTAGAAAAACAAAAAACCAAACCTGGAGACAAATGGAAGTTTTATGTTTCTAACTGAAGCTATTTAAAAAAGATGACCCAGAACATGCTGCATCCTGTGGTGTGGATTGCAGAATTCTCTCCCAGTTCTGGGAGGGATTTTCTCTCCCCTGAGAGCAGTAATTGCAGATATTTTAAAAACTGAAAACATGAAATATGAAAACACTGTGCCAGAGATATTTAACTTAATTAGAAGTAATTAATGAGAGATTGATAAAGATTCTTTTAAAAAATATATCAAACCTCTGCTTAAATTTGCTAAAGAGCTGAAAAGAGTTGGTGGAATTTTATAGAGAGGCCACATAACTATAGGAATCTCCAGATCAGACTGGTGAATGACTGAATTAAGAGCAAATTAACTAGCTAATATGTTACAAGGCCAGGATGTTCAAGTTAAACCACAGAACTTCACAGAGAGAAGCTACAAATAAAAGTAGAAAAGCCTACTGATCATGGGATGAGATATATTACAAACTAGAATTAATAAATGTTGAGAAAAAAACTAACTTCACCCTATTTTGGAAGGAGAACTAGTAGAACCAGTAGGGAAACTGGAGTTGAGTATCTCCAGAGCATGAGTCAAGTCCCAGAATTAAACTGGAGGAATCAGGCCCTCCACTTGCCAACAGATATTTAACAGAATAAATCGTGTATTGCTGTAATGAGGAACTCTGAATGCATCTTCACTTTAAGGAAAATGCATTGTCTTGGTTTCATTGTCTTTGAGTGATAAATCTGGGGACTGCTCTTCAGTTTCTCTCTATGTTTAGTATGGAAGAAAAAATTTGCCTGTAACATAGCTCAGGTCCGCAATTATTGTCAGCCAGTATTGTTGTTCAACAACTGTTTAAGCCAACCTAAATTCAGGATGATCTGATTCCACTCATCTTATCTCACTGTCACCTGGTTGAGGAGGCTAATCCTGTAGGAAAAGTTTGTCTTTGATTGATAATACAAAGTTAATGGTGAAATGTGCATGAGGCAGTGTGTTCAGTATTTGGTTTTCAGTATGGAATTATCTCTGGAAGGAAGTTAGGAGTCTGCTGTGTGCAGTGCTGACATTCTAATGACATTTTTGGCATTATGTAGCTTATATTTTCTAGTTAGGATGGATTGAAACCTGGTTTAAATCCTTGCATTATATAGTAGTCCCTGTGATATATAGACATAGATGTTGAGCCAAATGCTTTCTGAGCTATTTCCAGTATTTAATGTCTCCAAAGGAGTCAAAATGTTCAGAGGAATGGTGCAGAGGAACTGAATATCCTTTCTTTGCAGAAACCAGGCTGCGTTTCATGTGATCTCTCTATGATTCCTCCACTGCCTGCAGCTGTTTCAGCAAACCTTTGAGTAGCACTGTGACTATGGAGATGAATTGAAAAGTATTGAAAACTTACTTTGAGAATTCTCCAAACAATTTCCAGCAAGTTTTGCAATGCTGAAAGAGCTGCTGCTGGTGTGTGACAGTGGCACATACAGCCCCACAGTGGTTTTATTCTGCAGGTACCAGCTACCCTGGCCTCAGAGGGCAGATAGGTCAAAGAGGGAAGTAACCAGGGCAAATTGTCTGTTGATACGAATCAGTGGAGTGACACCCCTGGAAGGTTTTCATCTTTAGTCCACAGCATTCTGTTTTTTCTGTGCCTGACCTCAATACTGCTGTACTTCTGACTCCAGTCATATTAATGCTGTGTTAATCAGCAGTGAACACATTAAAAGGGGTGGAGTTACACCTGTTTAAAACCAGCGAAAATCTGAATATATTGGTGTGGGCACATGTAGTAACAATTACCAAATAACAGAGTGCTGTTGTGATTGTTTTGCACATCCACGGCGCTTTTGGGTGTGCTCAGGAGGATTTTCCATTTCATGCATCATTATCAGCTTGCTGCAGTGGCTTTACACAGTATGTAGGCTCAGCAAAAAGTAATCAAGAGCAACACCTTTGTTATTGCTGAGCCTCCCAGACAGAGCTGTGCTGGTTTGTGTAGGCAGTGCCTGGCTGGCTGGAGAGCTGTGGTTTTCCTGGCATAGTGTGTTACAAGCTCTGAAATCACCAGTGCCAGCACGATGCCATTCCCATTTAGTTTCCTTTCTACTGGAATGCCTGCTTTTTAAACCACTGCAGGAGCTCAGTGGCAGAGTAGAAAATTGAGTCACATGGAAATGTGTTATTTAATCTACTCAGACCCTGCCCCTGGGGCAGTCTGGCCTCTCCTGTTCAGTATCTGCAACCTCCTCGTTCTCTGCTCCTCCTCCCCTCCACAGTCACCTCGTGAGCAGCCCTGGGTCTTGAATCATGGAATGGTTTGGGATGGAAGGGACCTTAAAGATCATCTAATTCCAACCCTCTGCCCTTTGGATCTACTGATACAATCAGTTGGTTCCCCAATTAACCTTGCTGTGTTCATAGATTTTTTCTCCATTTTCTTACTCCTTTTCATACTGATTCTGAAAATAATTGCTTTTCATTTGGTTATTATGTACAATTCAGGTAAAAGGGCATAGTCCAAAGGGAACTTGGCAAAATAGCATCATTTGGATTCCTGCTGGTATATTTATCCATGTTAACTCTTTGTGTTTTATTTGCATATATTTTCTTGAAGGACCTATCACAAGCAGAAAGATGGGAGTACTCAGACAATAACAGGGGAAAACCACTGGGTAGTTTATTCATTTTTTTCTCTTTCTCCATGGGCATTAACCAACTAATTTTTCCAGTAAGCTGTTAGTACAGAAGAAATTAAGGCATAAGATTTCTGAGAGGTATTTCAGACAGATAATAGAGTTTTGTGAGCACGTCCTCTAAGGCGTTTACAGTACAAATCAGACAGTACATTTACAGAAAAGGCGAGACTGAATTATAATTGAAGAATGTGAAAAAGATAAATTGGAGGTACCTTCTTATATGCTTATTAGTCCTTGTACTAATGATAGAGTCTTATGAAATCTTTTAGGTGGATTAAAACCCCTTTCAGTTTGGACATCTATGAGGAAAAGTCTTTATTCATTCAGTTTTGCACGAAATGCACTAGTTAATGTCTCTCAAAGTTGTCTCATGCATTCTCAGTCCCATAATACTTTAAGCCATTTGTCTCTGCTGGTGCTGATAGTGCAGTGGATGGGAAGGAAAGATGTCACTCTTGGGCTCTTTTCAAAAGAACAGAATGAGGAGAGAGGATTGATGTGAAAATAAAGGGCATATTACCATGTCCAGGGTTTACAGCTCTGCTCAGTCCATTTGACTGGCAATGACCAATTAGTTCATCACTGCCATGTAAGTCACTCACGAAGATAATCAGGCATCTTCTCTGCTTTTCTGCTGTGTCTTAGAAATCCAGCTATTTACTCACTATTTCCTCAGTACTTTTAAGGATAATGCTGCTGACAAAAGAGTCTACTACTGAGTTTCTCACTTTTTTTTTTTTTCTTAAGATTTGGCTAAGTTCCCAGATAAAACATCTGTTCTTCTAAATTACACGTCAAAACCTCAGTCTGACCAGCATGGCAGCGTTGGCAATTACACTTATCCACAAGGAGCAGACAAATCTCCCTCTCTTTCCTTACAAATCCTGCAGCTGATGCACCGTTTCTGGTTAGGAGGGACCCTGTTCACAACAAGTCAAGTAAAACATCCCATATGTGAAACAGAGCATTTTTGTGGCATTGCTCTGATTTGCTAGTGAGTGCTTAAAATTATATCCAAAAGGGGGAGGCAAAGCAATCACTGCCAGGATGTCAGTGACCCACCTGCTTTGGAGAACTGCTGGGAGCATTACAGAAAATTCTCTGACCACAGCAAATGCACTTTTAGGGATTTACTGAAAAATTGTGCACATAAGCAAGGATTTGAAACAGTGCAAGTTCTCAATGTCTATAATTAAAACAATCACCTTTTAAAGGGGCCTAAAATAGGGCCTACAAACCCAACCCTGTTGTTTTGCTGTTCTCTCTGACTTGTGTCTGCCTGTGTTTTCTCGTTTACTTCACTGCTAAATGCTGATGAGGGGTTGGCAAACATCAGGGACTCCCTCTGGGGGTTTCAGCTTCCTGTGCTGAAAACCCAACTCCCACCTTCCCAGTGCCCTGACTGATGTCATGGAGGGCTTGGTCCTAAGCTCATTTAATTCTGCCTGATTTATGTGGTAGTGTTTATCAAAGCCTGAGTAGGTGAGAAATCCATAGGAGACCCAAACTTGGGCGATGATTAATTATCTTTGGATCAACTAAAACCATCAGTATGTTCCCCAGTTAACCTTGCTGTGTTCATAGCTCTTTTCTATTCTCTTGTTCCCTTTAACCCTGATTCAGAAAATAATTGTTCATCTGTGTATTATACACAGTTCAGAGGAAAAAAGGCAGAGCCCAAAGGGTTCTTTACATGAGTCACAGAATCACAGAATAGGCTGAGTTGGAAGGGACTCACCAGGAACATCGAGTCCAATTCCCAGCTCTGCACAGGACACCCCAAGAATCCCACCCCGTGCCTGAGAGGATTGTCCAAATACTCCTCTAATTCTGTCAGGCTTAATGCTGTGACCACTTCCCTGGGGAGCCTGTTCCAATGCCCAAACTTTTCCTGATATCCACCTAAACCTCATAAATGCAATAATTATTTTTCACATCTCCAGTGGTCCTGGTAAATTCTGGGATGAATTCACAGTTACGAGTTAATTTTTACTGCAGATTTCTTTACAAGCATCAAATGAATTCTTTTGTTGATTAATATTTTCAGAATTAAGAGAAGAAAATTGCACTGTTCAGAGCCAAAAGAAAATCTTTTGACCATTGCTTTATTATAAAAGAAAACCATTTTGAATAAGTTGGGTTTTTTTCCCAAGTAACAATACTACAGTATTCACACATATCTGCAAACTCATTTGAACTCTCTAAATCTGACTTTTCCTAGGGAATAAAAAAAAAAAGAAAAAGAATGCTTTTCTGAAAAACTTTTTACCCACCTCTAGTGCTGAGTATTGATTAATCTACTGGCATAGATTTTTGCTTCAGAAGAAAGGGCATTGAAATATTTGATTAAACACACAATCACAAGCCCAAACAGATTGCATTAAGTTTCTTTCAAACAAAGCTATTGCACTGGGGAAATTACCAGAATTTAGGCTTCTTATTCCCAAGGGTATCTCTGATAGAATCTTGGAGAGTTACTTTAATCCTCAGTGAATGAAAGTCCTAGACATGAACAGGATTGAGTAAATGTTTGTTGTTTGGGGTATTTTTTTCTAAGTTCTTAACTCTAGTGCATTACTCTGTAAAGATTGTTATTCTTACTAATATCCAATCCCTCATGGTACATTGCACAGTTTAACTGTGGCTCATGCTGTTTATCCAGAAAGAGAAATGAGGAGCAGGAAAATCAAGGAGAGAGGGGCCTATGAGGTCACAGCCAAGTGCAGTAGATAATGTGATGTGAAAGGGGTGTGCAAGTGATGTGTGCAATCCTTGGAGAAAACTCGAAAGCTTTTAAAGGTATTTCATCTCCAGGTTGCCTGACAACAAAGGTACCTCTACTACAGCACAAGTGCTTGGGATTTTACAACAGACAAAGTCACAGACACGTGGAAATAAGGAATGTTTGTTTTGTTATGGAGCCCAGGTTGCCTTTTAATGAGACAGAGCATGTGTTGTGATGTGCCATCAATCTATAAGTGCTCAAGAGCAGCACTGACTATTAAGAGAGAACAGCATAAGAGTCTGGCACTATACTTTATTCCCCATTACAGTTATTTCTAATATTTTGATTATGAAAATTATGATCTAAGCATGAACTCCCAAAGGTTAATAGCTTTTCTTCCAAGACAGTCTTCATCAGCAACTGCCCGGGATTCAGTCCAAGCATGCTTGAATATTGGAACAGCACTCACTGGTTTTAAAAGCAGATATTACTCGACTGAGCAGGATCATTTGTAAACTGTAGGTCTCCCTCTTAAAGTGGTCCATTTCTCAGTTTCAGCTCTGCCTACATTAAATTGCTTTTAACTAAAGAGACCATGAGAGGCTGTGGAGGGACTGGCTTTCATCCGATGTGATGATATGAGCTCATTCACTTCCAAGCCTTGAGTGACCTACTTGTGCCAGGGGTTCTGCACAAAAATCCTCCAGTTCATTACTCTCTGGAGGAAGCTGGCTATGGTCTGGCCTCTCAAGAGATGAGAATTCGTGTTCCTTCTAGGCTGCTTTCTGGCTTTCCCAAGCTCTAGGTATGCTGTTGACTTTGGTGTATTTGAAAACTCAGAGGTAAAAGACCCCTGAAAAATTCATAAACTTATGAAAGATCCTTCCTTGGCTTTAAGTACTGCAGTCATCTTTAGAGGTGAATTCAGATTTGGATTACTGACTCAAAGCAAAAAAAGGCCAAATTTTACACCATGCATTTTGGTATTTCCATGAATTTTCCAACTTCTACAGAAAAATGTACTCATGAAAAACCATGGTCAGGGAGAGCACAGACATCTCCCATGGGAACTGCGAAAGAATGTCACTGATAGCCTGGACTTTCTGCATCCCAAGGCCAGTTAGCCACTCTGCTTGTCTCTCCACAGAACTGCTTCATGCTCCATCAGCTTTAGACCTCATTAGAGTAGTGCAAGGTGATGGGCTCTTCCTGGACATGAGTAATTTTTGAAATTTATGGTAATGCAGAGCTCTTTTATAACAGATTTTAGAGTGGGTCCTCATCCCTGTCTCACTGGCCATGCCAGCAGATGAACTTGTTCTTGCTGCCAGCAGGGGATTTAGAGTATTTTGGTCACAGCCACAAGCACCAGGGTGAACATCTCACTGCTGAGGTCATTGGCTTTTACCCTGCAGCTCCTGTCTCATGTGCTGTGCAAGCACAAGGGGAATGCAATGGGTATTGAGACAATCTCCTGCTCTTAGACCAATTTCAGAGCACTCACTGAAACCAACTGAATACTTCTGGGTACCTTTGCTGTCATTAGAACATTTTTATATTGAACAGAATGAGAAAATAACTTCTTTTTTTCTGCACTTTAATTAACACTTATAAATAGTTTTTGCATTTAAAGATACTATTATTGAATGAGTTGAATAGCTCTTTGTAATATTCCCACTCTTAATATTTCTAGTTGTATGCTTTTAGCAGTATATAAAAATGGACTAGAAGTGACTTCTTGGATCATTAAGTCTAATTCCTCTGCAAAAGTATAAAATAAACTTTTTCATAAGCCTATCAAGTTCTGTCTTAAAGGTAATAAGGTTTTTTGCATCCTTTAAGCCATTTGGATGAATCCTGAACATCCAAACCTTTCTAACTGGATACCTGCTAATATCTGGCCTAAGTTTATTCAAATCCAGCTAAAACTTCTGGAGTTTTCCTAAATGATTCCTCAGTATTTATTTTTAAATAATGACCTTCTGTAGTTTTGCTGCATTTTGCAGATGTTCATAGTCTTTTCTTATAAATTAAACTCTCTTTAAAAGATATTCCTCTTGCCTGTTTTCCTTTGTAGCAGAGATCATTGAGTTTGGCTCCTGAGATCAGTAAAGAAGGAAACCCAAAATTATCACTTTATCTTCTTGTTGTTTAAACTGTTCTAGATCTTTGGTTTTGCAGTGATTCTGAGTCATCAAAAAAGATGTTAAGATTTTAATCTTTATTTCTTAAATTAGTCCCCTTTTTTAAATGGCTGTTCTATCCATGCCTGCTTTAAACCTCTGATGATTCTTCCATCAGCCCTGGTGGAATGTGTGCAGCTCAGAAATCCTTATTCCAGGTGGGCTTTCACCTGAGCTTTCTGGAGAACATTTCTGGCTTTGATGCTTTGTGATCTCTAAATTGATATATATTGTAAATACATGTGCAGTTTGCTGCTTGAAGCACTCCTGCATAACATTCTGTATTTGTTTCATCCTTAATAGAAACACACACTAATTACTTTTCTCTGTAGTGTAAAACATTTTTTTATTAACATAACAAAAAGGAGGCCGGGGGGAGAGTTTGAAATAAGTGCCATACCTAGTTCAGAATTACATATAAACTATATTTAAAGTGCAGTGTTTAGAGCTCTGAGCTCTGACTAATATGTAAGCTAATGTATAAAGATGGAAAATGCATGTCTGAAAGTTAATATGTGAATGTAACTTTGTGCAGCGGATTCATGGGAAGTACAAGCCAGCAGGAAAACTTAAATATATGAAAGGTAAAATAAGGGCAACATCATGATTGTTTTTCAATGATTTCACTGTCTCAGTGGGTTCTCTTGGTGACTGCAGAATTTGTCATATATAAACCTCTTGACAAAGCTCTTATCAGCTTTTTAAAAGCCACCATCCAAAGCTAAGTTAGCATCCAAAAGTTCCTGTTTCCCCCAGAATATCTGGAAGAAGGCAGAGTTAAAATTCAGTCACCTCCTCCATGGCATTTGGCTGTTTCTGACTTCTGGAGTGGGAGCTCTTGATAGCATAAGGGATGTTGGCTTTTTTGTTGTTTGTAAAGCTCCTCTTGCTCACTTTAAAGTGAGCAAGAAATGAAACCAATAATTGATATAAATGTCATCTGCTGAACAAATGTCTCAAGATTTGCCAACAAGTAAATAGTGAACAAATGAATAAAATTGGAAGGGATTCACTGCCTCTGAATCCTCATTCTCTAAGAAGCTGTTAGGCTTTGCAGATGGAGTAGCCTCATAATTCTTGGATTTTCAATGCTTTTTCAATCAATTATCATACATCATCACTATAATTAAAATACAAACAGGTTGGTATAAGAGGATGTGGCAGTTCCACACTCTCTGGATTCCTGTCAGCAGCACTGCATTTGACCATTGGCCCTGGTGGTCACAGGGGTGTATTTTTGCTTGTCTGACTTTTTCTGTGACTAGGTTAATCCCCACACGACTTGGAATCTGCAAAATTCTCGGGTTTACCACAGCCCAGTAAGTTAAAGATATATTTCCTGATTCACCTTCTTTGTATTTTTTATAAAAATCTTAACCAGAGAATTGCTGGAAGCAAATTTGTGATAATATTTAATATGTTCGTGTATTTTTGCTTTTTATCCCTATCTTAAATCTGTTAAGTAATCCAGTCAGTCATAAATTACTATTTAATGTTCACAAATGACCTCCAATGCACCAAAAATTATTCTGCATTTATACAATAATCTGTTTACTGGAAGTTCTAAATTTATTGCTGGTTTTTGCTGTAGAAGCCTCAGGACATAGATATGTTCAGTGGAAGTCTTTTTAGTGCTAATAAAGGCCATGCTTTTGTGAGATTGGGACTGATGTTTACAGTAAAGGAATTTTATTAAAGTTTTGCTTCAATTTCCAGCATCCTGTAATACTGGGAAAAAAATTTACACGTGCAGCATTTAAAATTTGCCTTTTGGTAAATGGCATTATACATTCCAATTGCAGTCGATACTACAAACAATACATTTTGTATGAAATTTGTAAATTAGGCCTTAAAAATATTACATTTCATTTGATGCTGGCCAGTTGGCTGCTTTTTCCAACCGTGTGTCTTCTGTGTGATGCAGTCTCGACGCACAGCTTTTAAACCAACTAAAAACTTTATTGTTTGCAAAACAGTTCTTTATTTTACCTTTGCACTGCTGAGATTTGCCAGTTATTGCTTCTAAAGCCTTTCCCTGGCAGTGAATTGGTTTCCCTGGCACCAATAACAGCAGGCTGAAATTGTGATCAGTTGGGTCAAACTCTTCTTTCCCTCTCCTCTTGAGTGTTCACAGCTCTCACCCACGTGTAGGGCTCTGCTGAGGGGAAGCTGAGAGTGGTTTCCAGCAGAGTTCTGCTAAATTTCACATCTCCTTCAACATCCTTCGTTTCAGGCACAAAACTTCACTAGGAAAAATGATGAAACCATATCCAAGACCACCCTAAGGAATTGATCAAGAAGTTTTCATTTTTGAGTAAAAGCTTGAAGAAAATTTACACTGTGAAGACATTTCCACAGAGGTTTGCCAGTTCCAAGCTAGATTAACAACAAAGACATGAATGTCAGCCTAAATGTGAAAATGAAAACGATAGTCTTTGGTGTTTGATCCCTTTCAGAGCCATGCAGTTCCATCTAATGGCACTCTTTTGCAAGAAATAACACATGAAGAAAACAAAAAAGAGCTTCTTGCATCAATCATTTTCTTATTTGGTGCATGTTATGTTATCTAAAATAACTTTTAATCTACTACTTCCCGCTTCTTTAATATTTCAATTTCTATAATTCTCTTTTCATTAGCAAGCTTATGATTGTCTCCTTAGTGCTCTGCCAGAGCTCATCAAGATTTCTACCTACAGATTTTCAATTTAGTCATTTTGTATCAGATTACCTCAACCAGTGAACCCCAGATGACATTATTTGTGGGCATGAACCACCAAAGTACAGTCTGTTCAAAGCTCTGTCTGTGGGTAGTACTAAACATGATTAGAAATCAACTCAAAGTATTTTGCTTTTTTAAATGCTTTAAGTGTTTGCTCAGGTGTCACTGTTCTACTCCCAAATTATGTATGGAAAGGTGATGCTGAGCTGTTCACCTTTTAGGCACAGACAAATACCTTAGCACACTTTTGAAAGAATATTGCTTCTATCTCAAGGTTTAAAGCAGTCTTGTGGGATACAATAATTTAATTCCCATGAGCATCTTCTACATCTTGAGAGTGGGCAGAAAAAGCCATGGACATGAGGAAAACATTCCTGCTCATTGCAGGGCGTTGGACTCTATGATGTTTTAATATTCCAACTGAAAACTGAAACTGAAAACTTCCAGTTTAAACTATTCTTGATGTCTTTGGTCTGTACATTCATTCTAAACGGCTTAACCAGCTACAGCACAGAACTGTCTAAAATAAATAAATAAATAAATAGGAAATAGATCATGATAGATTTCATTACATTAATTTAGCATAATTATCAGGAAATATTTCTACATTTTGTGTTATTAAATCTTTGTGAAATAGCAGGGGCAGGAAGATTAACAAGTTTTCAAATTAGTTAAGAGAGAATTATCAAGCCTTCATTTTGTCAGTTGTTGCATTTATGTTCTCTGCTTTCACAATGAAATCCTAAAAGATTCATTGCAAGTAAATACAGAATGTTCAGTAACTACAATCTTAAAAAATTATAATTTTTGACACATTCCATAGAGTTATTTCCTACTCCAACTAGTGGTTAAAAGAAAAAAAAACAAAGACAAAATCTTGCACTGCAGTCACTGCGGTCAGTATGAAATTGCCACCTCTATGAAATCAAATATTGCAATTAGATAAAGCACTTAAAACTGTGGGAGTTTTATTGTTCTTGGATTAACTCAACTTTGTAGAATTATCTGTGTAGCTTTTGCTCAGTTTGCACTCGACTCCCTGCTGAGATTTTTTTTAACATTTGAACATTTTGAGAAAGTGGAAACAGAAATAAGCTCAAAATGAAAATAAGCTTTCAGCTTTAAGCATGGAGTAGATGTGTTCTCGAGTCTTCTGACAAAATGGGTTTCCTGTCAGTTCAACAAAACATTTTCTAGCAGTGTAAAGAATAGTTCTTGACAAGAAAGTCTCTCACCTCAGAAGTGTGAGTAGGATGATAAAGAGACCTTGACTGTAGAATTTGAAAGAGAGAGGTTCAAGCCTTTTCACTCAGGTGGAGCAGTCGTCTGCATCTTCTGGTGAGTGGGTATTGACTTGTCTTTCCCTGAAAGTCTGGAGGTTTTATTCCTTTCCTTTGGTGTTAATTGAAGAAGAGATTTGATCTCTTAATGAACTATGCCAAATTCACCCAGGAGCCTGCTGGTTATGGCACTCAGCTGGCACTCAGGATTCACTGAGTCTCTGCTGCTGTTGTGAAGAAAATCCACTCCCATGACTTTCCAGCACACCTTTGACAAGTCAGTTAAGTCAGAATGGTGGTGTCATCACCTCCCATCTCCATGGAATGACAAATTTATTTCATGTTGAGCTTGTGAGGACAGTCAGTAGAATATAGACAGCTCCAATTGGCTCGAATATTCAATTATCATTTGCACCTGGAGAAAATAAAAAAATATCTTTCATTTTTATCTCTGGAGATAGAGTATGAATTTTCGTCCTGGAAAAGTGTTGAGAGATGTTTTTTCTCTTCTTTTCATTATTTGTAAGTGATCCTGCATTGCTACTTTCATGTTTTATTTCTAAAATGATAGCTATTAAACGCACTGTATTATGATTTGTGAAAGATGAAATCCTTTGCCTGGGTCTTCACTGGTTTCTGATGAATGCCAACTACTAAAAAACATCCCTGGTCTCCTTTCTTTTCCATTTCCTGGGACAGTATCTTTAATAAGTAATGATATTGCAAAGCAGACTTTCGCAATAGCCATCAGCTTAGCTTTCTTTCTGTGCATATGAAGAATAGGCAATTTCTGTCATTTTCTCTCTGCATACTTTTCCAGGGAAAGCAGATGCTTCAGAGTGTTCTGAGGACGTGCTACTATACCTGCAGAATTCAGGGAGAGAAAAAGCTCACAAATCTTGTGAACACTTAGTGATGTGATTACCTTAATTACTGCAGTGTTTTGCTTACATTTTACTTTAAGTCCAGCAGCAAAACTTGTCATGAAATAAAAATTCCCCGACAGCCATTGTACTTTTCCCCTGTCGAGGTTTTAACTTTGAAAAGGAATTATTTTGTCCCTTAGTTAAGCTTGTCTCACACATCTGAATGAACACCCTCCTATACAATGTCATGCAGTTTTAAAATAAAGAACATTTTTGTATCTAGAGGTTCTTTTACAACCGTGTCAAATTTTGAAACTGTGTTAATTTTCCAAAAAAGGAAAATACATCCAAGGGCTAAAACATGCTGTGCATTTCATTGAAGTCTCAATTATTTTCATTGTATTTTAATTGTCCTTCAAACCTAAACTATTGTGCAGCTGATTCTTTTAAGGGGGTCATGGAAGGACAGTCACAACAGTTTTGATTTGGATGAGAAGAGTTTTCCACTACAGCCACAGTTCTGACCCAGACTGAATCAATAATCTGTAAATTCTTCAAGTAGCAACTCTACTAGAAAAGAATAGTTTTGTAGAGGTCTTGCTGAACATATTTCAAGTATTGAAACTATGTCACTTCTGCAAGTAAAGTTTTACAAACTTTTTATTCACATTGTTTGCATTCAAATTTAACATAATTTGTTCAGAAATAACATTCAGGCTGTCACCAATGCAGATCACAGCCTTATGACTTCAAATTCTCTTGCAATTGTGTCAATTTTTTTCTGTTTCTCCTTTTTTTTTTCTCCTTTCACTGGCAAAAAATTTTGAGCCTTTCAAATTTTTTTTGCTTACTAAATTAGTAAGGAACACTAGAGTCTGCTTCATTTTGCTATTGCAACTGCTACTGTAAGCTTTGTTATGATAATATCTAGGAAAATGTTCTTTAATATGTATGGGGAGTGAGAGTTGGGAATTTTGCTTCACTGATTTATCTGGCCTCTAGCTTTGATCACCGTGTAATCCATCTTCTTTTATGAAACAAAACACACCATTCTGATTAGTTGGTTGTTACAATCAGTGATCCTCAGCGGTGGAAAACTAATTAACCTTAGTAGTAAAACATAATGTGAGTTTTTGTTCATTTTTTTAATGAGTTAAGAAGTCAGATGAACAGAGTTGGTTAAAAAGAGATGAAAACATTAATGGAGACGCAAACCTGCTCCTCTAGTCCAGTCCTTTGCCTTGCAATTCAGCAGATAAAAATACAGGAAACTTACACATCCTCTGCTTCTTCCTTCCTTTTTTTAATAAATTCTGAATTTGTAATTTATTGGCATTTAAATAGATGGTTCATGTTGAACAAAAAGGACACTTTATAATTTTGTTGCATAAATTATTCTGTCCATTATTCATTGCCCTATATTGTAATGTGTGTGCCATTATTCTGGCCAGCTTTAAATCTCTTTCAAGTCCTTGACAGATTTTTGTAGTCTTAGCTACCCCAGTTTACCCAGAGCCCAAGACTGCCAAGCTGAATTACACCACGGTCATTCCTGCTTAGTACCTCATCCATAGTTAATTTCTTTAGCCTCTATGTTTTATCTGTGTATAAATTTTTCATTTGTAACAACACTTTATCTTAGCTCAGAAGTCTGGGGGTTTTCTTAATTAGTTCCTGCGTTAGTTCAGGAATTTCTGCTTCATTTTGAACCAGCTGCCTGTGTAACAGGTTCATAGTCCTTTTCAAACTCATGTGGATGAAACACAATGAGAGCTTTTTCATTTCCTAATGAGTTTCTCCCAGCCCTGTGCAGCACAGCAGAAATGTGAGTGCTGAGATGGGAACCCTGCCCTGCTGACTGAACTGCTCTGGCACTGACACCTCGGGATCACCAGCAAGATGAGATAAACTGCCTGCAGATGCTTGTCAGGAAATACAGGCTGAACTTTCAGTGTTGCTGATATTCATTGTTTAGAGGGCCCTCTGCTAAATTCCAAAAGGTGGAGGAAAAATGAGGATCAGTAGAGCGTGAATTGGAAGCACAGTTATCAATACAAAAAAAACCAGCCTTACAGCTGCTATCATGCAACCCTCAGAGGAAGATTTAACCAGCCTGGCTTCCTTTAGATGGAAGGAAATGGGCTCCTGAAGGAGGTATCTCAGAGCATATAAATTAGTTTCCAGCTTGGAAAGAAACAAACTTTTATTTTTATTTTACCTTTGCAAATATGTCCCGCCCTCACCAAAAGTATTATTTACTAATTAGCCCTAAATGTAAAAGTACATTTGTACCCTCAGTAGTGTACAGACTGAAAATAAGAGAAGAATAGATTGTAAACAAATGAAATGGGAGAATGATTGCTTAGATAATCTGAAAGAATTTTAGGAAGGTACAGGACATAGCTAAATTCATGATTGCCTCTTGGGCATTGTGGAAAGCAGAAAGATGATGTGCTCTGGTTTGCAGCTGGGAAAGGGAGAATATGGTCAAAGAGCAAGTCCAGATAACTAATGTAATGACAGGGAAACAGCAGCAGAAAAAGGAAGAAAATGATGTGAGAAGAAATACAGGATATTTGGTCTTGACACAGTGAGCTTCTAATGTGGACAAGATGTTCCTGAGAGGAAATGGCAATAATAGTGCAAAGAGATAGAAGGATAAACCAGAGAGGGCACCTATAAGGTTTCTCAGACTTCCAAGGACTCACGTGTAGAAGGGTAAGAAGACTAAACTATTACAGGTAAAGCACCAAAATGACACTGAAATACCATTTAGAGAGAATATAATACTTAATATGGTACATCCTGGCAGAGAGGGAAAGAGCAGGCAGGAGTAGATGAAGAAATAACTGCTTCTCCAAGAGGCCTCATTTCTGTGGTTGAATGAAGCAGAAGAAAGTTGCAGAAGTAGGAGGGGAAAAAGTATGAGGAAAAGGAGATTGAGGGGGAGGAGGTCAGGGCAAAGCTGTCAGGCTGAAAGATTGGAATTAAAGTGGTTAAATACAACAGTGAGTAAGAAAGGACACTGCAATATTTTCACAATTTCATAAAATTTTCCTTAAAACAGGTGATCAGCTCTTGGGAAAATAGGGCTGGAGGAGAGAGTCTGGGTAAGCCAGTCAGGCAAAAGGTAGACCACAGTCTGTAGGATTTGAGAAAAATGTTTTTTGAAGAATTGTAACAACACTCAGGAAAAAATAATAACATTAATTTATAGTGATAAAGAATTAGTGCAGTCCCTAGATTTCCCTAGCAAGATTTCCTAGGAACAGAGAAACTGTGGAAAGAAGAATGGAGTCCAAGGAATCAATAGTGAGTAGATGAAGTGAAATTTGGCTGGCAAGAGGTAAGGTGGCATATCTTAAGCCAACAACACCCAAAACTGATTCCCATGTAAAAACTCAGCAGCAAAGTAATTATTTATTTTTCTTTTTTACAAAACCTGTTACAGTCCTGGGTAATGTTATGCTTTCACTCTAAATATGCCACTAATTGAGTCTTACTTTTTCACACAGTAAAATCAACTTTTGAGGAAACAGCTATAAAATGCTGAAACTGTCCAAGTTTTAAATGAGGAGCTACATTGCCTTTTAACACCACCTTAACTTCCATGGTAGAGGAGCCTGTGAAACAACACAGTCAAAGAATATGGCAAGGAGGGATGGTTTGTAATGCAGAGGTGCTGGGCTTCATGATTCAAGGTCACTGCAAAGTGAGACCTTAAACACTCCATGGCAGTACCTCATGAAATGTGTATATTGCAGTTTCTGCAAGTATGTCAATTGAATTCATCTTCAAATTTTACCCAAAGGTGTGTTTCACCGTGGGCTGTCCCTACACTGGATCATGTGCATTCAGTTTGTATCACAAATTAATGTGATTATGTAAATCCTGTCCATCAGTTGGGACCTTCCTGAAGCTGTAGTCACCTTTCATTAAGACACAGCCTGATAAAAGATGGGTTAATGTTTCTGATGGCCTCATTTGAGAAGCTGGCAATGGTATAGATTTTATGAGCTCCATCTCCAGCATCCAATCACCAGACAGACAGCACTGAATATGGTGAGAAATTCAGCAGAATGTTTAGACATTCATAGTACTGAGCTCTATAAATCAGCACTGCTGAATAAGCAACAGGGGCATTAGCCTATTTAGATGCTAAAAAGGATTGGATTTTAAAATTACTCAGCTCCTTATAGTATTTATAACTGGTTTAGTTTGCATGCACTTCACTAACATTCATTTTACTCTGACATAGGAAACTGCATTCTGATTATTTCCCCAAACCTACCTTGAATAGTGAATTTTGACTACACTCTGGAGGTGGCTTTGGGATTGATTATTTTTTTAATTGTCTGTTGTTTGACAAGCCAATTTTATTTAGAAATCACACATGAATTCTTAGGTAATCAATGCTAATTGTAAAAATCCTCAGCAGCTTAATCTGCTGTAGCTTTCTTGAGAATTTAATAAGCCTATCTCATAATAAAATATGTCAGAAGGGGCAAATATTTTGCTAGCACAGCTTGTAAGTGATTGTTTGAACCATGGGGCCAAGTATTCACAGAACAGGAGTACTGTGCAGTCATTTTTACACAGAAACATTTGATTTAGTGCCTTAAGGGCAAGAATTTTTACTATATTTTTAAAATTCATTTAGTTTCTCATCCCTACCAGCAAAATGTCTTTTTTTTTTCTGAGGATTGCATGTTATTTGCCTTAGGATAAGCAAAAGCAACATAATGAAGCAGAACACAGCTGAGCTGTCTGAGGATGCTTTGGAGGGGGGCAGCGTTGATTTTCTCCCTTGCAGTTGCAAAGTGACAATAAGATTTCTTAACTTTTTTGCTTCAGAAAAAAAATGAATCTACCAACCAAACTCTCACATTTTGAGCAGTAGGGCCTTTTGGAATGTAGAATTAAGGGTTGTGTTGCATGTGATGGAATAAATAAGGCTGGGTCATAAACTGAACCAAAGGCCACGGAGCTGAGCAAGACCCCAGGGTGGGTCTGTCACATCTTCCAGCACATTCGTTCCTTCCACCAGTTCCATTCTGCCAAAGTGCTGAATGTCTGGGGAGACAGGAGACATCAGAGCTTTGATGGTGCCAAACTTCACAGACCTCTGCATTTAGCCAGGACTGAGGATGGTTTGAGGATGGTTTGAAAACAGGTCTGTCCTCAGCTTCTTCAGGATTCATCGGTCATGTTGGAGCTTTAAAGTGTTATTAAATGCTGCCAAGAAATCTGCCTTGAATTTTAGCCTTACTAAGGAACCTGCACCTGTGTTTGCACAGCTATGGTTATGCACAGCTATGCAGGGTTCAACACTGGAGCAGGCAAATGCTGCTCTAATGTGGGAAATGACTGCTCTGCCAGGTTTGGTGAAAACAATTTTGAACCTGTCTAATTTCATGAAACAGGGCATAGTGAAGGAGGATCAGCTTTCCTCCCCAAACAACTTGACAGCTCAGATTAATCTCACACACCATCAGCAATTCGGCTTCCTTGGAGATCTTGGCAAGTTTTGCCAGCAGGAGAAGGCAGATCTGATCAATGCATTATTTTAATATCAAGGTAATCAGATCCTGGGCAGAGAAAAGTTTCTTTTATCCTTTTAAAATGTATTCTTCTTTGGTAATGGGGGAAAAACCAATCAGCTGTCCTAGAAGGAAAGAAAGAGGGCCAGTGCCAAAGAAAAGAGTGTATTTGCTGCACATTTCACCTGGAAGTGCTTGGTGCCAAGTTCTTGCATCTCTTCCAGCATATGAGCCTATGCATATGGAGGTTCCTGCAAACTGAGGACTGGTGAATAAGATTTCAGCTTTAATTACAAACTTCCTGCTATCTCCTCTCCTTCTTTGAAATTCAAGGCAGTTCATTTTATTTTTACATAGTTTGGTGTCTGAGATTCCTTTTTATGTTAGTGGGAAAATAACGATGAAAAGGAAAATAATTCTCTTATGAAAATTCATGAGCACAGGCAGTGTTTAGAAGCTGTGTTATTTATTCAGGAGGGCACAATGACTTTTAAGAACACTGGGATTTTATGTTTGTGTGGATTTTTTGGTTTGGTTCTTTTCCTTTGTGTACTTTGTCTACTTTCATACCTGTGCAGCTGCTGAACATATGTATTAGGTCTAAAAGTTGAAAATCATTTAGAATTTAAATTAAAAAATTAAATTCCTGTAAGAGCAATAATCTGTTCGCTAAGACTGTAAGTGGAGCTTTCAAATACCATTTTTATGTATTGAAGAGCTCAAAGGCAGAAATCCCTGTGCTTTTCTAATGGCCTTCATAAACAACCTTATCATTTTTAGTCCAGGAATAAGTAAAGCCAGAACTAACATCTCAGGCAGATACTTGTACTGAGACCCTGATGCTGTGCAGAGTGGGGCGTCCTGGCAGTTTCAGAGTATCCATATTTAAATGAGTTATATCTGTTTACACACAGACCTTGCTGCTTTCTGAGCAGCCTTGCTCAATAAGTTGCATTTGGGGTTCTCTGGCTGGTGTTGCTGGGTCTCAGAAGTCACCTGCAGCAGCTGCATCACCTCAATCACACTCACTAGAATTTTTCTAGCCTTGTAGGCCCTCAGAATCCATATCAGCTTTTCCAAGTCATTTCTTCCTTTAAAACACAGAGAAAGTTAAAAAATAAAAAATATTCCTTCATCCTGCAGAACCAATAACCCTGAGGACCCTGGGCCCCAGGCCCTTTGCTCCCTTTCCAGAGCTGGTTGCCAGCTGGACCTACTGGGATCCATGCAAGGATCTTCGGGGCATTTTCCCTGCAAGATGTGTCAGGAGGTGTTCTTGCAAAACCCACACCATACAACATCTTTCAACCTTCCCTACATCCAGCTGACAAATTCCTTCTGGAATGTTGTTCCCCTGTGCTTATTTTATAACATCTTCTTACTGGTGGTAAGAAATAGAGGCTCAACTCTTCCTCTTCCCTTGGAAATACATGTTTTTCATTTCACTGGAATGGCACCTGGTACACTTTCACTTCAACACTTGAGATTTTTGCTTTAATTCTTCCCTAAAATTGTCATCTCTAACTCTGTCTTCTGAGTACCAACTGCTTTCTGGGACCACTCCAGTGGCTACTGGTTCTCTCTTAATTCCCAATATAGTCTCTTCAATGTCATTGTTTGAAAGAACAGCAAGTAAGTGGAGTATCCATTTGCTGTGGGGGCAATTCTTGAATGAGTTTCATTCTGTCAGAAGGGTCCCCAGCCATCGCCAAGCTCATGAAAACCCAGAGAGCACTGGCTTTTTTATTTCTTATGGCTCTTTTAAGCCAGATCTGCTGGGGAGAAGATATAAAGGCAGCAAGAGAAAGTAAAACCAGTTAGGTGAAATTATTTCTTTGAATATTGAAATCAGGGAAAGTGGTACTTAGTGCAGTGGAATGATGCTGAAATGCAAGGCTGCATGTTATTATTCTTTGTATCTGAAAGTGTAAAACCCAGGTGGAGAAATTGCTGTAATCATATGTCTGTTCTCATTTTACAGTGTTTATATTAAATAGAGTCTGTATCAGATTCAATAGCATAATACCTTTTTTCAAGGTAATACTGGTAGACCATTTTCTTCACAAATCTTGACTGGTAGTGGCTCAAGGTATACACAGCTCTTGTGAAAAATTTGAAAGGTTCTAGAAATGAGGCCAAGCTCTTAACTCTAACAGAATACCAAGATGATACAAAAAGAGAAGAGGACTTTGCCATTTATACTGGCAAATTTCAGGTTTGTCATTCTTTTCCTTGAGAACAAGAGAAACAACTTATGCAAAGGAAAGATAAAAACAGGCAGGCACTGCTGGCTTTATCTTCAGTGTGATAAGCTTCCTTCAGGGGGACATGAACAAACTGTGCATACGGCATGGAGATGGTACAGAGAGTACATTTTAAATTGTTCCCACTGTGAATCGTTCCAGCTTCAGGAAGCCATTCAAGTTTGCTGTCAGAGCTCCTTCCAACTTCTGGTACCAGCTCTGACGCACTGAACTTTTCAATTTTGTTTTAATAGAGCTTAAAATAGTTTTATGTGACTTAGGAATTCTGGTTTGTTTTAAGGCCCAGAAAGAAAGAAGGATGGATGACGTTAATCCTCATCTTGATGGATTTCTCTGTGAGAGCCAAAATTGAAAACTCCAGTCAAAAACTCTCAGACTCCTTCCAGGGAGCCAGCAAACCCCAAGGATGGTGACATGGCTGTTGCTTCATGGAAGAAGTCTCTAGAGGAGACTGCTGGGAAGAGACAGCCTTTGCTGCCATCAGCCCAGCTAGGAGTGGCAATGCCAGTAAAAGTTCAGTGACACCAGTTTATCTCCATGAAATAATTTGGTTTTGTCAAGTCAGTATTTTGTACATAAGGCCTGTTCTAGCAAAAAAAAAAAAATCCTGACTAGCTCAATACTGTTCAAATAGGACCTGAAATAAGTAGTTGTATGATTTTAAGCCCAGAAAACACAATAGGTGTAAGTAATTTACAATATGGATTGAACCAAATTCTATGGTTGTGTAACATCACTGAAACACCAAGTTAAAGAACAAGAAGAGACAGTACCAATCTCACTATTTGTTTACCTGATACTTTCTGTCAGAAGATATTGTGTAGCTTATTTGTTGGGGGTTTTGAGAAACTTTTTGTGGTTATTTGTAGCAGACCTTTGAAAACTCACCTAACAAAATCTCCTTTGGGTAAAATGTCTTTTTCTTGTCCAATAAAATTACTGAATACATTCTAAAGTCCTAAGGAGAAACTTCTATTTACTGTCTGCTTCATCCTAAAAGTTTGTCAGGACTTTCAAAGCAACAGCCTGCCAAAGGAACCTGATTTGTGATTGTATTAAACCCCTCAATGCTTAATCTGCTAATTTACTGTAGGTGCATTTGGGAATAACTGTCTTGAAGCAGAGTAACATACTCTTGATATTGTACTTTTTTTTTTTAATAATGAAAAGTCTGAACGTGTCAAATATAAAATAAAATGTAAATAAATCAAACTGTAAATGTTAAAAAACAATTTTTTTTTTTTTGCAAGTACCTTTACTTTGACCCCTGGCTTTGCCAGAAGTTATTCTCATGTATGCTCCTCTGTACTGTTCCTGAGAAAATATCATCCAGTCAGGGGTTGGTCAGGAATTAAGGTTTTTCATTTTGGGTTTGGTTGCTGGGTTTGGGGTTTTTTTGAATCTGAGTCAATTTAAGATGTGTTGTTTGACAAACTCTTGCTGAATCAAAGGCACAGTTCAAACTGCCCAGCAAGCTCTCAGTGCCCAAAACTGATGCTCCCAGCCAGGCTGGGACAGGGCTGGGTGATTCCCACCCTTGGGGCTGCCAGCTGCACCCAGCTGGGGCTGAGCTTGTGGCTGCCCAGAGAGCACCTGGAAGCCATAAAATCTTGAGTGGAGCTACTTTTTCTGCAGCTTCTGAGGTCCTTTTTGCATGGCTGAGGCTTTGTGCGTGGAAGCTGAGTGCTGACATGCAGGTGTCAGGGGCTCTGGCTGCCCTGAGCTGCCACGTACCCTCCTGGCATCTGGCTGTGGCATCTGCAGAGCCTCGGGCACTGTCCCTGCCCCTGTGCCAGGCAGATGTCAGCTCCCTGGATTGCTGCAGAGTGTGCTGAACTGTGTGTCTGTGTGAAGAGTAATAAACCTGAGTCACTGTGCATTCTCCCGGTGTGAACTGTGAATGCTTTAAACCACTGAGATTTTTTATGTACTAAAACACCAAGAGGCTGAAATCTGTAGAACTTACCAACTCCATAATTCTTCTGTCTATTCATGCATTGGTTCACCAGTCTGCAAAGCAAAAGCAGGCAGGGTTTGCCTGTAAGTCTTAATACTTGACCAAAACATTTGTGTGTTCCAGCTTCTGGAATAATGAAAACAGTAGTAGATCCTTTCAGCAGGATTAAAGTTGGTTGCCAGAAAAGAAAAAAAAAGGGAAAAAAAAGTAAAAGGCCTAATTTGCTTTGGCCTGGCTTGCTCCTGACACATTTATCCTAAACCAAAATGATTAGCATAGCAGAGCATTCCCAGAGTATGTGAATGTGCACTTCCATTGAGGGAGGATTTGCTGGCTGGCTGCTTATGGCAGCCAATGTTCTTGTCTAGGTTTTAATTTGTTTGTTTGTACGTTTGATGTGTTGTTAGGAGTTACAGGATTGAAAAGCTTCCAAAAGTCCTGTCCAGCCTCTCAAAACATGACTGCAGTAAAATACATGTTTGTTTTTGGGAAATGGATGTTCCTTTTAGAAGATAAGTGCTCAGCTGTGGTTGCAGTGGGGGTGTGAAACCTGGGTATCCAGTTAAAACTTTCAGCTGTTGCTCACTTGGCCAAGCTGACAAAAATTACTTTTGACTTGCTTCAAATACAGTGGCACTTTGCACTATCATTTTGGAAAAAGATACAGCTCGAAAAGAATATATTAATTTTTGAAAGCCAGACAGTTTCTTGCAACAAAAATGGCTGCTGTACAACGAGTTCCATGCACGTGCAGGAATGAGGGAGCTGCAGATTTCTTGCAGCATTCCTGCCTCATTGCACACGTTATATGAAGTGCTACTAAAATGGTTTTGTTTTTATTTCAATTTAATGAAATGCTTGGGGATCTACTCTGCTGTAAATTCTTGTTATTAAACATCACTCTTTCAGATAATAAACCTCCTTTTATTATCAAGAGAAGATCCTGAAGATGAATGTGGAGTTTAGGAAGAGTAAATGTTTCCTTCCTTGTCTGCAGGTGAAACACAGCAAATTGTGCTCAGGTGAAACTGTTCTGGTCCCCAGCTGAAGGGACACACCAGGCTTGCTGCTGTCTGCAGGCAGCTGCTCTGAGAACAGAGCTCAGGCCCAAGGCTGTGCATGTTCTTTACACTCTCAGCAAAGTGATGGAAAGGGCCACCAGGCTCGATGAGCTGCTGCAATGGCTTGAAATAATCAAATTTAATTCGTTTTTTCTTCTTTCCTTTTTTTTTTTTTTTTTTTTTAAATGATGATGGGAGAGTGGAAAACATCAGCAGCTCCAGAAGAATTAATTTTCCAATAGAAACTGGCTTTACAATATGAGTCTTGAAGGGATCAAAGAAGGATTAAATAAATTAAGAGCAACGGGGTGCAAAGCTGTTCAGAGATGGACGAGCAGCCCTGTCCTGAGTGGACTTTTCTTTTAATGTCATAGTGTAGAATACTTGATGTAGTGTGGTCCACAAATGCTGTACAATGTGTTTTATAATTTTCACTCAGATCCTGTGATTTTTTTAGGCATCAGTGTAGCTAAGAACTGCAATATATTTAATTTTGATGGGGTGCTGGTTAGTTCACACACTCCTCTCCATCCTCCATGCTTCGTGGCTAATGGCTTTCATGATGATGGCACTAAATCACACTCTTCAAGTTTAGCATTTCTTGGCTGTTTTTCTATAACTAACCCTAAAATGTTCCTCTTAACAATTTTATGTATAGCACATGATCTGTATTTTGAGACTGTGGAAATTAAAGTCAGTGAAAGGTCTGCTTTATGCTAGGACCTTCTGCAGAGGAAAAGCACAGCTCCTTTCATATTTGTCTCCAGACTCTGCTCATCTTCAGTAGGACATTCAAACATTCTGAGTTTGTGCATTTCCAGAAGTGTAGGGCTGTAAGAAAAATAAATGAGGAAATTTTCCTGTCAAGCTGAAAAAAACAAAAGTCATGCCTGTAATCCAAAGAGCTCAATAAAATAAGATAATCATTACATTTTGATAACAAAGCATGGCTGGGGGCTGCAGAGAAATCACTTACTGTGGGAAACTTAAATAAACAGTTTGTACAGCCTCAGCATAAGAGATCAGATCCACAGAGCTGCTTTAGGAGGTTCAGAGCTGAGAAACCACCCATCCACAGCATTTAGTACCTGGTGTAATCTTACCTTTGTGAGGCAGAATGCATCTGGAACAGGGAGTGCTGCTCTCTGCATTAAGAAGACTTCTTCAAAATAACGAGGGAATTTAGTCTTAAATACTTGGCTTCTATTTTCATAGTTTATTATATTATGATTGGATTCCTTCTGTGGACCCAATCTTCTTAACAGTACTATTCATCTCTGGGAAAGGTTAGACTTGAGGAAAACTAAGACTGAGATGAAAGAATAGAAATTATATTATTTAGCAGCTGAATGTGTCATTACATCAGAGTTGGTATTGTGTAGCAAATTGCAAGCTGTAGAGAAATTGCTTTAAAAAATATCTGTATATATTTTTCTAAAACTATGATAAAGTCATTCAGCAGCACATTGAAATGCATTTCTCGCTGAACTGTTATATCTTTTTTTCCTGTGGTATAAGAACAGATGGCAGTTATTTTTCTTACCAGTCTCTGCTATGATGCTTTGCCTTCCCATGTAAATGCTTTCAACTGAAAGACAAGTACACACGACAAAATGAGTCTGCATTGTAACACTGGATTGGGGTTTCTAAAGCAAACTTTTAATCAGCTTACAACGTTAGGCTGGTGATAATTATTTAATGTCCCATCAGTCGAGTAGTTCATTATGGCAGGAAAATGACACGTTAGTCAGAATCAATGGCACATTTTGCAATAAGTTTTTGGAGCAGGTGTCTTTCTTCATAGACATTTTTAATGCAATAATTGAGTATTCCATGACTTGACCACAACTGCAGTCACTCCTCAGGGGCACACATTGGTGGATTTGGAGATGCTCTCTGGGACTTTATGGCATTCCTGGGGGGCTGTGATTTATCTGAGAACCTCAGCTGATCGTTCAGTAGCTGGTGTGTCAAAAGGGCTCCTGCTCCTGCAGTGACAAAAGTGTTTAGTGATTCTGTACATTGCTATAATCACAGTATAAATTGCAATGTTTTTTGAAGGATTTTGTTTCAAAATCATTGCTACCTTAGCAATAGTTTGGCAGCTCTGAAAGGGCCTGGTGAAAATGTCTCTAAATACAATCTGGTGTAATGTTGCCTGCATCACCAGAAATATTGAGTAGCTCAAGAAAAGCTGTGTTCTGGAGTGAAATCATTTGTAGTTATAAATCTAAATGAAACCACCAAATGTTGTAAATCTAGGGCTGCCTACCAATTTATGACTTTTTAGATTGCCTGCTGTAATGTGCCATATTATAAAAGCATTGTTAGGAGCTGTATTTAATTTACTTGCTTTAAATTATGCTTTAGTAGACTTGGCAGTGCTGGGTTAATGGTTGGACTCGATGATCTTAGAGGTCTTTTCCAACCGAAATGATCCTAAATTAATTCTGTACTGAAAATCCAGCTTTATTCAGAGAAGCTCTGTTTCTTCTGTTTCATACAAGCTTTTCAAAAACCTTGCTGTGTCTTATTTTGCAGCCTTCGACAAAAGAAAGGCAGCTTGTCCCAGAAGCACTGGGCTGGAGCAGCCAACATAGCCAAGTGCAAGCCCTGCCCCGGGGCACACCCCAGCGCGGTCTGCGGCTCCGATGGACACACCTACAGCAGCAAGGTGAGCCTGGCCTAGGGCCAAGGAGAGCTTGGCCTAGAGCACAGGGTGAGCTCTGCCTACAGCATAAGGTGAGCTCTGCCCGTGGCACAAGGTGAGCTCTGCTTAGAGCACAAGGTGAGCTCTGCCTAGACCACCAAGGTGAGCTCTGCTTAGAGCACAAGGAGAGCCTGGCCTAGAGCACAAGGTGAGCTTGGCCTAGAGCACAAGGTGAGCTCTGCCTAGAGCACAAGGTGAGCTCTGCCTAGAGCACAGGGTGAGCTCTGCCTAGAGCACAAGGTGAGCTCTGCCTAGAGCACAAGGTGAGCTCTGCCTAGAGCACAAGGTGAGCTCTGCCTAGAGCACAGGGTGAGCTCTGCCTAGAGAGCACAAGGTGAGCTCTGTCTAGAGCACAAGGTGAGCTTGGCCTAGAGCACAAGGTGAGCTCTGCCTAGAGCACAAGGTGAGCTCTGCCTAGAGCACAAGGTGAGCTCTGCCTACAGCCAAGGTGAGCTCTGCCTACAGCACCAAGGTAAGCTAAGCTCTGCTTTCATCCTCAGCTCCTGCCATGTGCAGTGGAGATCAAACCCCTCCTGATATCGGGCAGGGTTCAGTTACACTCGCTGTTAATCCAGGAATGTTTTTTCATGTAAAAGATGCTGATAAATGGTGGCTTTTCCATATTTGACAAACAGCAAATCAGAATGCCAAATCACAGTCTTGTGACTTTTCTGTTTCGTGTTTCTCTAAATAGCCTATTCTCTTAATGAAGTAGAACAATCTTAATATTGATGATGCAACTGAAAAAAAATTATTTGATCAGATTGGATTGTTTAGAAAAGAGAATTTGGGGATAGTTCTTTTCTTTAAAAACCTTGGTCTGCAAATCATGAAACTTAGCAGAATCATCCTTCAGTGACAGATTTATTTTTAATTGTCTTTTTTTTCTTAGACTGCATGGGTAACATATTACAATTCATTTAGCCTGTGGTTTTAATAGGCTTGTGTGCCAGATGCAGCATATATGGTACCATAAAAAAACTCCCATAACCCAGTGGGGATAAATTGACTCATTGTTATACTGAAAATACGATCACCTCAGGGCTTGACTCAATAAAAGAAAATGTCTTCACAGCCATTCAGCATTCCAGATCTCACATTAGCAAATAAAGCCTTCCATGCCTTGGATACATGTCCCAAAATCAGCACTTCAGGCACTGGAAAGCATGTTTTGGGGAATACCCTTAAGGTTCTCTTAATGCATGCAAAGTGATGTTTGACAGCCAGTAAAACTACCATTTAAAATCCAAAAATAGCCTTCACAAAAAAACAAAACAAAACAAAAAACCCCAAAAAACCAACAAACAATCAGGAAAATAAAGCTATCGGGCAAAAAAACCTCTCTGCTGTGTTGTACAAGCTACATTATTTTCTCAGCTGGGCATCTTGAATTCTCCACTTATTAATGGACACAAACATTAAAATGCTGCCATGCCTTGGTAATTTCAGCTTCTCTCCTGTTCTGGCTGAAGGATTTGCATGGCCAGAAGGAGCAACTCAGAGCAGAAACTCTCATCTGTGCACACAGACTGCAGGAAAAATGGCCACATGTTGCCTGTTAAACACATTACTCTTTAATACTCTCTAGGAGCGTGTTTTGCAGTAATTTAGCTTTGGTTTTTGTAGTTAAGATGGGCTCATTTTTAAAACAACTTTTTCTGCCTGGACTCTGGAGTCCATGAGATGTTCTGTAGTAAACTGAATAAATTTCATGTTCTGTCATGCTATTAACAAATTTCTGTGCATCTAACCTGCATCTCTATAGCTCCAAATGGCCTTCTATATTTCTCACCATAAGATCTAATCTGATGTGTCTTTCATCAGACATACTGCCAGTGTTATAAATTCACCAAGCTATTGTGGTTGTGATATAAGCCTGACAGCTACAATGAAGATGTGAAACATTTCCTGGTGCTGACATGTTTGACTGTCAAAGGGACACCTCCCAGAAGTTGCCTGTTTGGGTTTTGGGGGTTTTTTCAAAGGAGATTTTTTAAAGATTTATTCTGAAACAACTTTGTCTCATTTTTATTTATTGTATGTATTACTATCAATTGCTCCTGTCCTAGGAAAATTCAATTATTATTTTTTTTTTGGAGATGAATTTTGGTAAATGAGCTGAAAATACTTTAGGGAGAGCATTAAAATAAAATAGTATATGTTAGTGTCCTAACAAGTACCGTTTTTGTGATAAGGAATGATCATGGGTGTCTGTCATCTTTTACAAAAAGAACATACTGCTTCCCTCAAACTCACTGTTAGAATTCACCATACAATGTGATCTCTTTTTCTTGCCTTCAAGTCACTAAAATCAAAATTTTGTCAGTAAGTTTTTTTCACATGGCTGTGCTGTTATCAAGTATTATTTCTGGCCCTGCAGGGCTGTGATCTAGTATTCTAGTTCTAGTACTGACTGTGAAAATGCACCAAGGTGGGCTCAAGCGTGGGCACTGCTTTGTGCAGGGATGTGTTTGTTGGTCCCTGGCTCTGCCTCTGCTGCGCTGTGAATGTGCAGTGACAAGCTGGGACAATGGGCAGGGTCTTGCTAAGCTTGTAAACAAAAAATGCACAGAGACCACTAAATATCAAGGGGAAAAAATCTTCTGAAACTGTATATTGGGCTTCCCCTGCTGCTGGCAGCCAGGGGGGCACACAGGCACAGCAGCAGCTGATCCAGCCTGGCTGCAGGGGGGTCTGGCCTCTCCTGCAGCACAGCAGGGCTGAGGTGGGAGAGGGGCTTTGGGCTCTGCTTCCTGGCCTGGCAGAGCAGCATCAAAGAGTTTCAGTGATGACCTGGGGCTGCCATCCTTCAGCAGCAAGGTTTGTACCAGGGCTGGCCCTTTCCATGCTTTGAACTGTTATCTGAGGAAAAAATAAATGAAAAGACACAACAGAAGTGTGACTGACTGATCAAATGCAAATGAATCTTGGGTGTCAATAAATGCCCAGGAATTCACATTCGGAAAATACACACATGCTGAATATACATCTCACAGGCTCTCCTTTAGCCATTTGATCCTGGAATAATTCCAGCTGTTTCTCAGGAAACGTTGTAGACCTAGAGGCAAGAATTTCCTGACCAAACCGGGGAAAGTCAGTCAAATCAATAATGCAAGAGTTAGAGGGCGAAAAAATAACAAAATATAAACTAAAGCTCCATTTTTTGAGCTTACTGGTTGGTGTAGACAGAGGTTCAGGATGTTTAACTCAGCCTTGCAGGTCCACCAGAGACATGGAACCTTTCAGCCCCACAACTAATTTATTTAGGGCTAGTCAAAGAAATCTTTGGTCTTTTTAATCTTCCATTGGAAAATACTCAATGGTGTTGATTTCCAACACAAAGACAAATGGTAAAATGCTAAAAAATATGGAAGTGCCATTTCCACATCTTGTGCTGCAATGATTTGTCACCTAAACTATACGAGACGCAAGATAATGAGAACTTTGATGGCTCTAAAGTTGATTTAGCTTCATGTGTGGGAGTTGTACTGCTTAAAAAATCTCACCACCCTTTAGGCATTAAAACTTTCTGGTTCTTTCTGAAATCCTGAAAACTTCATCTGGATTATCTCGTCTGCTATGCACAAGTGCTAAGTGAAAATTGATAAACCTGTTGGGTTGTAGTGTGTAGTGGGGTTTTTATTGTTCTAGTTTTGTTTTCCAGATGACAAACTAATTCTTCTAAGCAAAGGGATTCTTCAGTTACACCAGTAATTCAGCACTTCTGCATGACACAGTTTGAGCACAGAGGTGGCCTGGATGTACTCAGTCCCTGTACCCTCTTTTCAGCAACTGAAAAGTTAGTTTTTGAACCTGCAGAAGTTGCTTGTATTTCTGGAAATTTTACAAATTTCACCCTTTCCTGGGAGCTTTGAACTCTAAGAGGCTTAGGTTTATCAAAGATTTCACTAATTTTTTTTCTAGTTAGTACTTGGAATGCACACTTGGAGTGGTGTTTTAAAATGTACACCATCTCTCACATAATAACTTTGTACAAAGAAGTTTCCTGGGTATAAGAGCTCTATTTAATATTGTGACAATACAAAGTACTTCCATAGGTTATTACAGGCAGAGTTTTCAAAGCTCTTTAAAGTACTAATGAATTAAGCTTATGAGGTACGTAAGCCCTATAAAGGGCTTGATGTAATTAGTTAATGTTTTTGTGAACAACACATTAAGAAGAATAACTTCGTAGATGTCAGTTTTACAGGAACTTTAATTAAGCTTGTTAATAAAGCAATTACCTGAACATGACGATGACTGTACTTAACTAGTCTGAAAATGAAAATTAGGATGATCTTGAATTACAAAACATACCACCTCGATGACTAATGGTCCCTTCAAAGATGGAAAGGTACATTGGCATAATTATTATGTTTCTAATTAGGTACATTGTTGTTCTGCAAATTTTAATTAAATCATTGTGAACTAATTAAGTCCATGATCATGTTTCTTTCTGTTCGAAAATGTAAAAATCACGTCCTACTGTCATAACATTAGGTAATAAATTTGATATTAAGGGATATACAAGAAAAAGAAAAAATTTCCAACAATCTTGAGACAGAAGAAAAAAATAATGATCAAAATAATGAGACACTTTTAGTTAAATGTGAAGGCTGCAACGTTTAATTAGGAAAGATCTGTATGCAGAAGCACAATTAGCAAATACTTTTTAGAGTGCCTAACTGTTGAGAATCACAGAACCACTAGGCTGAAAGAGACCTCAAGATCATCAAGTCCAACCCAGCCCTAACACCTCAAATACCCATGGCACTGAGTGCCACATCCAGTCTTTCTTTAAACACATCCAGGGATGGTGACTCCCCCACCTCCCTGGGCAGGCCATTCCAGTACTTTATCACCCTTTCTATAAAAAACTTTTTACTAATCACCAACCTGTATTTCTCTTGGTGCAGCTTAAGGCTGTGTAATCTCCTTTCTCCAGTTGCTGCCTGGAGAGAGAGACCAACCCCACCTGGCCACAGCCACCCTTCAGAAAGTTGTAGAGAGTGATGAGGTCACCCCTGAGTCTCCTTTTCTCCAGGCTAAACACCCCCAGTGCGCAACCTTTGGCCTCTCCTGATGAAAAACAAGATACTCAGTAAAGGCTCAGCAACAGTTAAGACTTCTTGTGTGCCCAGTTAGATGAAGAGTTAGGTTAAAATCTTTGCTAACTTTTAGCTTTGGTCTGGTTTTGTAAGGGAAAATTACGGAAATAAGAGAGGAGGTGGGGGAAAGGAAAGTGACATTATAGGATATGATTAAAGAATTCCATGGGGAAGAAAATCAAGTCATCCTTATGCATCTGCTCCCTGTATACATTTTAAAGATTGTTGGTGGGAGGTACAAGAATAAATTATTCTTTCATATATCTCTTTGTGGAAATTGATAGATTTTTTGGGATGTGACCGTTCTGAATGAACTTGCTACAGGAGAAAGATTTTGCAGCATTGTAACTACTTCCTTATTGTAGTAGCAGATTTTCAGTGTTCATCCCTGTGTCTTTGACTCCGTGTGTTGCAGGGGGGTTCCAAACTGCATCAACACATCTGACACGAGGCTTTTAGCACTACTGACTTTATTCTCCCAAACAACCACTGGGAAACCCCAGAGGACTGTGGGAGAACTGGAGCTGGCCTGATGTTGAGTACCTTTGTAAATCTACATCCCCTCCTCTGGCTCTGGCACATCTGGCTCCTCCATTCCCATGAGGTGGATGTTCCCTCAGCCTGTGCCCTGCGCCGGTGAGACACGAGTTGTGTAATCCAAAAGCTGTTTGAAGCTGTTATTGCATAATCAACTTCTAAATTATGAATTTTGTCTCTCAGAAGGCAAAACAGGCAGGGTTCTGTGCTGTGCATCCAGGGCTGCACAGTTTATTTGGCTTGAAGCATGAGGTGAGCGATATTTTTTGATCAAGTGCTGAGTATCCTAAAGACATCCTGTTGTTTACATGGTGTTTTTCTCTGCATGGTCTCTAGGAATGAGCAGGAATTTGGAAATAAGGTAGATCTGTTTTCTTCTGTCCTGATAATCCACGTCACTGTCTTAAGATAGTTAAGTGTAAAGGGCATTTTTGCATATACTTGAAGAATGGCATTTTCTTTTGCTCAATTCATATGCTTAAAAAATGGCTTTCTGCTTCCTACAGTCTTTCCAGTGATTCCTCTTAAGGGTGTCTTGGCCAAAAATTAACCATCCACGACAAAGACCTGTGCTTTCCCCTGATTGGGCTAACCTTTGTTAAACTCTGAGGGAGCTGGGAAATACCACTTTTGAACTCTGCTCACATAATCACTCAGTTCTGCAAATTCCTGAGCTTCCTTTCAAATCCCATTTAGTTCTGTGTTGAAGTGAAGAAGCTTTCGCTTTTCAGTGGTGTCAGATAGTAAATTCAAAATCCCAAACAATGCTCTACCAATCTTACATCCTAACCAGGAAAAAAATAGCCCTGCACAACCACTCATCTGTGCACTGCTGCTGCCTCTGTGACAGCTCCCCAGCTAAGGCCCATGAATATATGCATGTTTGCAAGGATTTTTACCTGACATAATATGAATTGTGAGAACAGCCAAAATAGAGGCTTCTGCAGTGACTCAACAGATAGAGGGGGACAGGGAAGAGCTCTGGGCAATTTTTACAGGGTAAGGGCTGCTTTGTCATATTGCCAGGCTTGAGATTCTGTGAATTAATGAGAAATTGCTGTGGCCCAGGACATGATGTTCTTTCAGAGACTGCTTGTTGCTATCCCTTTACTCTTTGGAGGAAGAGTCTTCATGCACCCAATTCTACAAACATGGACTGGGGGGAAATGTAAAGACAACAAAAAATAAACAAAGAAAGGAAAAACACAAAAGGTTTTTTTTTTTAATCCCTTAAATAAACCTCTTACAAAGAAGATACTAATTATTTCTGTTGGAAACCGGCTACTTAAAGTTCTGTTAAAGCCACTGGTCCGTATGGGAAGGAAATGGGAGTTCTTTGGTCCTGCTGAAACCTGGTGAAAGGCAGGACAGAGGCATTGGAGGCATTCTGGTGAACAGATTAAAATGGATCACAACCTGGTTTTGTTTTTCCTTGCTATAACCCTCTTTAAGAGAGATTACTTAAAATTTTCCCTCCTTTAATTTGTGCTGGGGTCAGTGAGCAAAAAAAGCCCTGACAGAACCCAAAATTTATCCAAAGTTGTGTGTCCAAGTTTCGAACAATGAGTTCAGCAAGCTGGTCTAATTGGGGTATGCTGATGTTTATCTCCTTTCTCTAACCTTGCCTAGCAGGGAAAAGATATTTTTAGTTTGTTTTTCCATATTCTAACGTTTCTCAGTCCAGAACAATTTAGCCTTGCACAGACTGGGTTCTTTGTGATTAACGCACTGTGTCAGTTTCTAAATCATATTTTCTCTTTAATTCTTGAATCTTTTGCCATATTAAGGCTTGTCAGAGTTGAATGTTTTAATTACCAAGTCATGCCTAAAGATTCTGGAGGAGATTACAATTAAACGTCTCTGTTAGGTGGGTTGCTGCAAGTGGTAATTCTTCCTTCATATTATTTTGGTAAAATGACTATAGAGAAAAAACTGCTGTAAATTCCCTAAAAAATTCCTTCTCAATATCTAGCTGCAGTGGTGTTGTATAAATACCATGCTGGGAAAGGCAGCATGAGAACCTGTGCAGAATAAAACAACCTTCAGCTTTCCAACCCACAGCCCCCATTGCAGAGGGAGAGGGAGAGGGGAAGCCTTCAGGGAGCACAAGGCTGCTTCTCTCACATCCAGCTCCCTTAAATTCTGTACAAGCCCATTTTCCCAAATGGCTCTGATAATACTCAGAGCTCTCTAAAGCAACTGAACGTGCTCATCTTTTAGTGCTGCAGGATCCTGGCCTGGTTGTCTTGAGTTTCACCAGTGCTCACACAGCACAATAAATCTTAAATAAATTTTAAAAGAAGAAGCCTACTCTTTGGCAGTTTTATGCTTTTTTCTATTGTGGTCATTTAAATTGGCAAGACTTCATTGATAGGAATCATTTAAATGTAACTTCCTTAAATAGATTGGATTAATATTTACCCACTAAGTGTCTTTAGAACCTAATTAGACTTGTGCATGATAGTGCAGCTCCTCATATTTTCATGTCAGTTGTTACAAAAACACTGAAAAAAACCCTAGGAAGGGACTGGGAGGATGTGTGTGGGGGTGAGTCATACATGTCTAAAATATCTTGGCCGAGGTATCCACAAACAAAAATATTTTGGGATTTTGTTGTGGCAATTTCTAGCACCCTAAAATAATTTTAATATAGATTTATGTTTCATTCTGGTTTTGGTGTTTTGTGGGATTTTTGTTTGTTTAAAGGGAGGGAAATGACACATTCACTTTCTTTCCATAGCAAGGGTTAATGCTGAAGAAGTGCGGCTTCTTGCAGGGAGTTTGGTTCACATATGCTTTATTCAGAAGGATGAAATAATGTTTAGGATGTCACTGATTTTTCCTCTTCCTGTTTATGAACTTCTGCAGTGTTGGAGACGATGTTTTTATTTAGGCACTCAGGTAAGTGCTGCCAATAATTAGAAGTCTGAATATGTAACATTCCTGCTGCTGGCTGCTCATTATTCCAAAAAACTTAGGTAAACAATGTTTTTCTAGGGAATGTGTTTAAATATATGTGCTGAAGTCTTACTGAATTAAATAAGACTGAATCTTATTAGCATCTTAAAAACACAGTTCTGTGCCTATTTTAGGTAGGAAGATGTAGGCCTGTCAGCTGTATTTTACACAGTGAATGAATATCTTGTTTAGAACATCAGTTCTCTAGATTGTCCAAAAGTAGATGATTTTTCCTGGTTGGTTATTTTGTGGCTGATTTTTTTTTTTTTTTTTTTTTTTTTTTTTTTTTTTTGGGGGGGAGGTACATTTTTAATTCTCATTACAATATTTTCTTAGATTTATAAAAAGTATTTGTTGATGAAACATATCACCAGCCATGACTTACTTGAGCACATTACCCCTAAGGAGGGAGCACTAGATATTGTTAAAACAAAAGCAGAACTTGGGGCTTTTTCTTTTCACATGTGTGGAAGGAGCCAGCATGGAGTGACAGAAGACAATGCCCTTATTAATTAGCTTCTACATTAAAATTACAGCAGGAGCACAGGGAGAAAGAAGCAGCAGTGAGTCGACTGTGACTTGTGTACTTTGAGTACTGTGTCAGTAATGATGGATGGAGCAAACAATGAAATTTGACCTGTCAGGTTATGCTTCTGAGGCTAGAAACCTTAAGGCATTTGTCGTTGGATTCAGCCAGTATGTTAATGTAGGTGGTTTAGAAAATTAGATTATTTGAGTGATACAGGCTGGTTTGCATTTTTTGTATTAAGAAGAAAAGACTAGAAATTCAAAGGGACTGAAGTGGTAAGGCTGGTTCTTTGTAAGCTGCCTGTTGTCCCTGTATAATAGGGCAGGCAGAGGAGTAGTTTTCAGATGAGATGTTCACAGTGTGTAGAATATGAGTTATTTTAAATGATTATGTGGGGCATAATTCTTAAACAGTGTGTGGGAGGTGCAATGCACATAGTTTCCATTACATACATAAATCTCATCATTATCTTCTTTATATTCTACTTCATGCTCAAATGTGCCCCTGTAGTATAACAGGACTAGAAAACACTTCTTGGGGTTGACATTACTCAGTGATTTGTCAGTGTGGCATGAAGTGCTTAAGTGAACACATTTCTCATAGCTTAAAAAATCTGTGTGGTGTAAATGCACAGCTAAAGTGGGTTTTAAATAGCTGTGCAGAAAGTAATTCTATCATATTAAATATGTTCAGTTGATGTTGGAAAGAGATCACATTGATATTATACACATAATATTGAGGAGAGATTGTAATAGTTGTTGCAAGTAGAATGATATGCATATTTTCCAGTGAAAGCATTTTATAGCATAATGTCAGTCTGAGCTCCCAGAGTTTTCATCAAAATCAGTATTCTGAACTTTCACTGAATCTAAGGCAAAACTCAGAGAGAAAATGTCTCTTCACCCTCAAAATATTTGTACCCTGGGCTGGAAATCAGCTGAGATCCTGCCCAATGATAACTTGCATGCTGACACTTCTTCCTGAGAGATAGGGAGTGGATTAGGGGAGTTTAGGGGGTGGGCTGTATGTTTGGTTTGGGCTGGGTTTGTTTGTTGGGGTTTTGTTAAAGTGAAGTGGTGGAGGTGGGACAGAATACTCCAAATCATCAGAACATGGAGTCATCCAGGCTGCCTTTTGGTAGTATTGAAAGGATTGGGCCATTTCTAGAGGGCTTTGGCTTTTCCCTTCAAGGGCTATTCAAATCCTTTTCTCCATTTCCCCTTCCCTATACCTCCATGTACTCTGCCTAAAGTGTTTATTCCTTCCAAGAAAAGGAAATGGCTGGGAGCAGTTGTGATTGTGGAGGGGACCTGGGAGCATTGCAGAGAATGTCAAAGGTGGTTTTGGACTGATGGTCTTGGGAGAGGATCTGTGGGAAGGAGAAAAAACAATGCTGAGAATTTTATAGTGGAAGGGAAAGACAAAGGGAACATGAATTCACAGAAAAATATGACCCCATTTCACTGTTTGCAGAAAAACTTGAACAAACTGGGCCTGTGCCCAGTCACTGGCAATTAGATGATACAAGTGGAATTTTTTGGCTCACTAAGTGTTTTCTTCTCAAAGGTAATACTACACAAAACAGAAACAGAGAGCTCAACTTGTTCCATTCCCTTCATCCAGGATATTTTTATCATAAATAGAGGAGAGCAGAGAGGCAAATTTGAAATACATGTAATCATACTCTTAATTTTTGTTTCCACATGCTTTAGATAGTTCTCCGATGATCTATATTCTTATTTTACCCATTTTGATATGTTACAGGTAGAAATAAGTATGTAAGGAGAAAGAACTTGTACTTTTTAATGTGATTCTTCTAGTTTGCTGTATTGTAATCCTAGTATAAGCAGTTTCTGCTGCAAATATACTTTTATAATTTTTCCTAGGAGAAAATGGTGTATGTTTTGTTACATGTGTTTGAGAGTAGCAGATATTTTGTTATTAATGCAAGTTATTTATGCCTTCATTCTTGTTACCTGTTCAAACTGAGAAAAGAACATGAAGTGGGTCATTTTGGGTCTAGCTGGCTGTGCTCAGTTTTTCTTCCAGGAGATCTTGATGAAAATGTAAGGAAATAAAGGAGAGATTCTGAGTTTAGATTTCAGCAGTGCTGGTTGTGAGATCTCAGTATGAATTTCTGCAGCTGGATAGAGCAGATATATCAAAAGAGTTATGGTAACCTGCATCGTCAGGTGAAAAAACCCAACTTCTTAAAAATGAGTGACATGCTGGAAAGAAAGGACCAAAATTTCTGCTAAAGAAAAGGTTTTTTAGGTAGCACAGGCAGAGTAAGGGACCTTTAGAAAGTTCAGCATTGAAGGGGGTTGGTGGTGGCTTTCTTCAGTGAGTGACGTAGCCACAGCCCTGTGTTCATCTGCTTTGCATGACGAGAATGAGCTTTAAAATGTAAGACATTATTAATAGAATAGCAGAGGCTTTCAGAGGGAAGATGGCAATGTTATTCAAGCTGTCTCTTCCAATTCCTATGTAGGATAGAAAATACAGGAAACCCTTGTAGAATGCAGCTCTAATCTGGGTTTCTGCCCAGCCTGGCAGAGTTAACCCTGCAGGACCTCTGCAAATAGTTCTCATGTCCTGGGGCAGTACATGGCAGCAGCACACAAATTCTCCCTGCTGGATTGTCTCTCCTGCAAATTATATCTCCCCCTGCCTGAGCTCTTGGGGGTGAACTGAAACTGTTGATGGGGCTCAATCAGCAGGGGAATATTTCTGTCCTATTCTTGCATGTCTGTCTGCAGCTGTGCACCACATGGTTCTTGAAAATTGGCCTGCAGTCTTAATATTTTGTGTTGAGACAGAATTCTTTTCCGTGCAGACGTGTAATCACACCATGTAATACATCTTGTCTGCCACCATATAGTATTTGGCTTCAGGTGAATCCTTTGGGGGTTATTTTTCTCTGTTATACATTGGCTAACTGGAGTGTTAGGTTAGTCCCAGCTGGCTGGAGAGGTGGAATCTGGCTGATTTAATTAGTCACTAGCTGCCCTTTTCCCACATGTGGTAAAGCACCTCCCTGGCTTAGAATGACACAGCATAATGTCTGTAAAAACCTGGTTTGGCTGTAAATGTGCTGGAGTAGCTCTCTCTCTTCATCAAGCTTAAGGTAGAGATCAGATTGGAAGACTTGCAGCCCCTAGCTGGATTTCCAGTAGCAGATCCAGACAAAATGACATCCCTCAAGCAGCACCCCCTGGAGAGTGGGATGCTCTCCCCTCACATTGCAGCTCCTTTGGAGGCTGGGACAGTGCTCAGCACCTTGAATTTGAGCAGGTGCAGGTGCCAAATGCTTTGCTGTGAGAGGATATCCAAGGATGGAGGAGATATTTATATGTTTATAGCCAACAGTAGCACATGGGAGTGAGAGGACCCTCCAGTGAAACAAATAGAATATTAAAAGAAAAAGGTTAAATGGTTTGTGTCCCAATGTACTTTAAACCTTGAATAAATATCACTTATTTAGCTTCTCAAACCAATGGTATCCTCAAACCTGTAGTTCATATTTTGATGTGTACTGTACTTCCACCTTTTGGGTAAGATTCAGTGCATAAATAACTTGCAAGGCTTCTTGACACAGGTCATAATCAACAGCCGGTTCTTGTGTTTTATGGGCCACTTTTTGATTTTGACCTAACTCTAAAAGACTTGTAAATGGAAGTTCACAAATAAAACTGGCATGAATTGTTACTACTTCTTTTAGCTGCCTCTCTAAAAGTAACCAATCCGATTAATCAATGGAATTAATTATCTGTGGAAATGACATCATTACCAGGCAAAAGCAACACCAGGACTATCTACACATTTCAAGCAAAATATCTAAAAATGTAAAATTGAAATCTGCAGAAAGTACAAAATAATTAATTTCATTCACAGGGGTTCTTACTGGGGACTGTAGATGCACTGTTTGAAAAAACTTGTCTTATTAAATACCAATTAGATTAGATAAAATTTTAAAAACCTCCTATAGATGAAGTCTTCAACTTGTTAATGGACTTTTTTCCTCTTAACTTCTGAATTTCAAATATTTTCAAGACTCTCTTGCTTTTCACACCAATGAAAAGCTGCTTGCTAGAAATTCCAATTCTAGAGTCTCTGTGTTTAACATTCTCAAGAGAGGCATCTGCCACCCAGGGGGTGATTGCTGCAACAAACTGTGTGAAGTTTGAAGATATTTACAGATCAGATGCAGCCAATTTAAATTGCAGTGAGTGAAATGAGAGGCTCTTTCAGCTGCTGTGCCTCCCTAGGCTGGGGTAAGGGCTGGTTGGAGCCAGGCACCAAACCTGGGACCATCTGATGCACATCATGACCAATTCCTGCTGAGGTTGGTATCAAAAGTTTTTCAGTTTAAAAAAAGAAATTAACAGTAGAAAATGACCAGTCAAAGCTTCGGTAAGGGGATGGAAGAGGAATGCTAGCCTGTATGGAGACCTCTATTTTCAAATCTAAAACCTGTCATCATAAAGCCTATATAGAAGGGTTAGTGCCAGAAGCATGTTTTATTACTTAAATCTATCTTGCACAAGCAACACTGAGCAAGGAAAACCCTTTTGAGTTATATAACTCTTTGATGGGATGCCTTAAGGTCTTTCTTTTTAAGCCAGTAAATTCTAGAGCAGTAATTTAAAGACTGCACTTTTCCGTAAATCTAAAAGCCTGTTCTAAATCCTGTTGTATTTAGTTTGAACACTTATCTGATGGGCCTGATCCCGTATTTCCAGACTGTGACATCACCTGCAGGCACTCAGACTCGCATTTTGCCTCACATTTTGCCTTCTGTGAGGCAACTCTCCCAGGTGATGGCACTGGGAGGCAAAGCATGTCACCAGGCAGGAATGAAATGGGGTAAACAGGAGACAGAGTGGAGACTTGTGCTCCTGTCAGGTGTGCCCTGACACCTTCAGGCAGAGCACACTCACGTTTTGACCTGCTGGAAGTTGTCAGTCTGACTAATCAAACAGACTTTAACCAGTTACTCTTGCCAGACCCTGGGCTTCCCACCTTCTGTGCATCAGAGCTGGAGTGGAACTCTGCACCCATCCACAAAGGAAGGCACAAAAACCTTTTTTGGGTTTTGATGTGCACGTTTTGTTTGGTTTTGATGAGATATCAGAGCTTTTGCTAAAGCTGTTGTGTGGATGCTGGTGCTCAACAAAGGGGTCAGGTAGGGACACTTCAGTCTTCAGAGATGTTTGTGTACTTTCTTTTCAGCAGTAATTTTACTTATAGGAGCTACTGAATCCAGTCTTGCAGCTCTAAGTGTTCCTGGTGATGCCAAAAGATATGGGCTGCAGGCTGAGGGCAGTTAACTGTTATGTTTTCACTTAGCTATTTCTGTGGACCATATAGTGTCTATAAAAATAAAAAGAAGCTGTTCCTTGGGAAATGAAAATAGAAAATAAGGCAGGTAAAGATTAATTCAGGGGGTGTTTATGGACCAAGAATGTTGTGAGCTCATGTCATACACAGAGATAGCTTTTGCTGTCAAATACAATGAAATATTTGATAAATTTTAGGTTGGCAAAATGAATAATATATAAATTTGTGGTTGCAACAAGAGGTTAGGATTAAGAACACCTGAGTAAAATCTGCAGTAAACAGCTTCCATATGGCTAAGAGCACAACATCAAAAAATACAGTAACAGGAGATGTTCTCTTGCCATTATTCAATTAGCTCTGTGCAATTAGCAGGAAAGGCAGTCAGGATTTTTGGCGCACAAAGGTGATTGGTTGGAGCCATAAACTGAGACTCCAAAAGTGCCCAATGCACCATTATGAAGGTAATCCTGTGATGCCAGGGGTATTTGCCATAGATTTGCTCATTGGTGGTGAAATAAAGGTTGATAAGAAGTTTGTTAGGTTTTTAGTCAGCTTTGTCAGATCACTGCAATGATAAAATATGAATAATACAGGGGTTTATATGAGGCAATAGCTGTAATTCAGGAGTGAAGGGTGAAAAACTTGTAGATTTACAGGTGAGTGTGAATCATATTTCTACTGGGCTGATAAATTAGGCATTTTTATCTAAATTTCAGCTCTTTCTCTTTGTTGATTCCACTAACAGTTATCAGACTTAAATCGTAACTGCAAAATAGTAGGAGGTCATTTTGAGCAACATCCAGGCTGATCTGTGTCTAAAGAATAGTAATTGTATTGGTTGGAAAAGTCATGTGAGAAGAATTCTGCATTTATTTTTGTGTGGAATAACCCCACAGGCTGATGCAACACAGTATTTGAATGATGGTCAGCAACAGTTTCCTGGTATTTCAACCTTAAATCTCATTCATTCTGGTTTCCTATTAGTTTAACTTAGAGTATTTCTTTTCTGTAAGTAGACAGCAACTGTAAAGTTGTGGGATTTTTCTCCTCCTTATATCTTATATAAAAATTAACTCTAAATCTAGTTTTTGTCATTGATTCCATTCTCTTTAATGGGGAGTCTTTTTAATTAGTGTTTTTCTTTTGATGTATTATCATAAACTTTTCTGTGTCATCTGTGTGAGTGAGCCTGCAGCACAGAATGTGAAAGCTTGGAGAAGGTCCTGTGACTTTCAAAGCACTGAAATTTATAAATTTCTGTAAAGTGATTTAAAAGAAAGTTTTCTTCATAACCCACAGTCATCTCCACAGTGATGTGATTAGTGAAACCCAGTTCATCAGTATCTAAAGTGTCACCATCTAATTCTTCTTCAGAGAAGACACTGCAGCTTCAGCATTGTATCTCACAGCCTACCAGTAAATTGAGTGACCCACTTACAGCTACCCTTGGAAGAGAATCTCAGATGTAAGCCGACTCTGGAACTCCAGTATTTTCTTCCCTTGGGCAAAAATCCTCAAGTCTAAGCATACACTGTGCTTTAAGGGTGGCAGATCACTCTGTGGGATTTATTGTTTATTAATATGCTCAAGACATTACCTGTCACTGTAGGAGCTGGGAGAACTCTCTGGGGTTTTCTGTTTATTGTTCTTCTCTGGCTCCCTTATTATACAGCCCTTTAGCTTTGGGCTGTATCCTGGGTTTGGGAGAGAATCAGTGCCACCCAAAGTCTGATATGCTCCCAGCCTTCTGTTTCCTCTATATCAACAGGCAATTCCCTGCTTCTGCTCAGCTCCAGGATTCCACTTTTAGAAATTTGAAAAGCTAATCCTTTGACTTCCCAGGCTCTTCTGGATGCATGGTTTGTCTGTTTAGTGACTTTAGTTTCAGCTCTGCTTGCATGATTTTGGGAAGGTGTAGAGAAAGGAAAGGTCCTTTCCTATTCCTTCCTTCCTCTAATCAGCTGGTCCTGTTGATTTTGGGTTTTCTTTTCTCTCCTTATTTTGATCAGAGCACTGTGTCTGTAAATGGAGTCTGCCCAGGCACTGCCCCAGCCTCCTCAGAGCTGCACTAAACAACCAGCCACTTCCCTCAGTGTTAAAAATTGTCAAAAAATTGTCTCCACTTCCCTCAGTGTTAAAAATTGTCAAAAAATTGTCTCCACTGCTACCCCCATCTCTATTTCCATTTCATCTCAGGGCACAAGACACTTGGCCATAAGATCAATACATTTTTAATACAGGTTTTATAGCCAAATGCTTCCTTCTTTCTGAGCATCATCTTCTCTGTGGAGCAGGGTGGAGACTGGGATGAGCCGAGCAGTCCTGCATCATTACACAGAGGATACACTGTGGATATAAAAAGCAACAATGAATGCAGGGAAAGCATTTTCCTCAGCATATCCGGGAGGCTAGAAAGGAAAGGCAGTTTTATAATTCATGTAGGGTGCCCTTGCTGCTGATTGTGAATTTAGTCTTGATCTTGGCAAATCAGTCACACTTAAAGAGTGACAAGGAAATGTAGCGCTGGTGACAGCCTGTATTGTGAATATTTTTAAGGTCTTGGCTAAAGCACAGTTCTACCCTAAAATATAAGCTCAAGGCCTTGCTAGACAGGCACTCTTGTCAGGGGCAATTGTGACAATCTAATCTTTCTTTAATTAAATATTTTTTCTATGGAGGGAGTTGTGCAAATCCATCACGTCCCCTCAGTTTCCAGCCATCAGCCTGTGCATTGCTCGGGGATGGATTTCCTTGGTGATCCCATGCACAGGGCTGCAGTTGCCTTCTGCAGGCTGCTGTCGTCCTTCAGCATCCCTCTGACAGCACTGTTCACCCGTTCTGATCTCATTTTTAAACCAAATGATCCTGCTCATGTCTCCTTCTCAGCACCTTGATGAGGGGAGTCCTCCCTGCTGAGATGAGACAACCGAGAGACCGGGAGGACGCGTAAGGGCGATGAGGCTTTCACCCATCTCTCTGTCCAAGCTGTGCTCGGAATGAGAAGGGACTGATGCCTTTCCTGAGGGATGCAGGCCAATTCTCACTGAGTTGTTAAATGCCTCCCCATGGAAGTAAGGGCTCAGAGCCCCTTCCAGGCTCTCCAGAGCAAACAAGTGGGTGCTGCAAAGATGAGCTCTACAGACATTGTGTGGTTGATTTAAAGCAACTCTTTATTTCAGATATTCTTCTCATAGCACCTTCAGCCAGCATACCAAATACTATCAGTCAAAATATTTATATTCTTTTCAACATTTTAATGCAATTAATTCTTCAGAATCTGTATATATGCATCCTATTGATTGTGAACAGCTAAAATAGGTCAATTTATACTTCTATCCTCAGCAATGTTTGCCTATCAAAATACTCTCTTTCCATAATGTTCAAGAGAAAATTATCACTGCTAAAATTGATGAAGCAGGTGAAGGTGAAGCTTTGAATGCTGTAGTTAGCCCTTCTGGCACCAGGGCAAAGGAGAGACAAGGAGTGCTATGAGAGAATGAGTCTGAAGTTTGGGAATCATGTAGAAACCCAGCCTGAGAATTAAGCGTCTGTTTCAGGCATTAAATGTCTGCAGGTTGGGCAGATCAAACCTCATTTGGGCACTTGTTATCAATCACTGTGGGCATTAACTCTGAGCTACAGTCAATTATCAGCTGGACCAGCCTCACTTTCCGAGGTTCTTTGGGGAGTTGGACTCTTTCCAAACCCAGATGAGAAAGGCAAGTCTGTAGTGTCTGTCCAAGACACTTTGCAGTGCTTGGCCAGTGCTGCCTCTAGGACCCAATTTCCCAGCTCTTCTCTGAGCAGGCACTAACGCTGAGCTTGGAGTTTCAATTGTAAAAGCAGGACTTGGGCAAAGATGCCTCAAGTCCCTACATTTCAAAAGAGGCATCCTCTGAACAGTTTGGGTACTGTGGAAGAAGCCACACACAGATTTTCTTCCACTGCAAGAAATAATTTTGAGGCTCAGTATGGAAGAGTTCAAGAAACTGGTTCCAAAAAAAAAGCAGTCATCTTTGACTTTGAATTTGGTGAGACTTCAGTAGGAATTTAAAATACTGTCTGCAGGAGGGGTGATGAATTGTCATTTAGAAATGTAATTTTGAGTTCTATTTAAGGACGTTCAGGAATGCTGCAGACCTGTGAGGGGGAAGAAAAGGAAGGTTTTCTCTGGAACATCACGAGTAGCCATGACCAGCTTTGAGTTCAGCCATGTAGAACAAATGGAACATTCACATAAATGGGGGATAAGTGCACGTACCAATAAATGAGTAACTAACTGGTCAACAAAATGTAAAGTACTAGACATGAGAGCTTTGCTGTGTTATTCTAGGAAATAGCTCTTTCAAAGGGAGTTTAAATAAATTTCTTGCTGACGAAAGCAGTCCAAATATCAATGGTGTATAACTAGCTGTTTGATATTATGTGGAAAATACTCATTTATTATCTAGCTAGATCTTTTGGTTCTTGAGCTATTTATATTTTAGAAAACAACATCTTTGTCTAATGGGCTGAATCTCCTTCAAAAGGGTAAATGCTCTCTTCAAATGATTTTCATGGACTTCTGAAGCACAAAAATATGACTTCAAACTGCAGTTTTACTTAGCCCTCTATAGGGGTAAACTTTAGCAGCAACTTTGTTGTGTTCTTTATTGCTCAGTCCTATAATATTACAAATAAGCAGGAATAGATGGCATTTTCCAGTACCAAAGGGTCTACTAATATTTATGAGGTCATTGTACTTGTCATGGCAGGAAAACATTTTTAATCTTCTGGAGCCTTAAGAGTTCTTTGGGAGATAACATCTAAGTTTTGCTAATAAGCTTCACTCATGCTTGATGAATTTATACTGGCAAGTAAGAAGATTTATGCCACAACCTTCATCTGCCCAGTGGCCATCTGGAGACTGAGAATATATTAGCTCTAATATTAAGTAATTTTGCTAATGTCCAGACTATGACCCAAACTGCAGTTCTACTTTATGGTAAAGTAAAATTATTGTTTTTTAAGTTGGTATGTTAAATGGAGAAAAACTGAGGAGATTTGACCCATTTGTGTGCAACTGTTAGCATAAAGGAGGGGGGAAACTGTTTTACTTTTCTAAAACTCCCGCAATTCAGCTGTAAGGCTTAGGGGCTGATTTCACAGAATTTGTGGCTCATGGGCTTTCCCAACTTGAAATAATTTGGTTCCAACCATTCCTTTTGCTAGGAGACAACAGTTTTATTACCAGTCCTAGTGCCACTCAGTGCCATGCTGAGTTAATGCAAGTACAAGCATGAGACTTGCCAAGAACCCATTTAGTAGTCTGAAAACCATGGGTTTGTGGAGAATGTTGACATGCTTGTTGATTTATGTTTAAAGCAAGCAGTGGATTCTGACAGGGCATCTGTGAGCATCTGACACAGGGTCTGAGCACTGCGTTGCTTGGTCAAGAGAGCTATGTAAGAAAAACAAATCTGCTTTATGAGGCTTAATTTTCAGCAGCTGGGAAATAAACAAAAGTCTGAAAAGCCTGTATTTGAGTGCAGGTTTAGTATTCTTATCTGGTTAATTGGGTGTTGTCATCTCTCTGGATTTAAATAGCCTCTCTCCCTTCGAACATCCCATTATATTTTCTACTGGTGCAGAGCATTTGATATTTCCTGCTGCAGGATTGGCTGCACTTGAGCAGTACTGTGTATTTATACCTTTATACATACATAGGACTTTGAAGCCTTTGTGGATGAAAGGAGTCATCTAAATGGTAATTTTATTGCATAATTGTCTTACTGAATATTTTTCAAAAGAATATTTAGGGGGATAGATGTAGTACATCAGTCAATTAATCATTCTAGTCAATTAAACTTCTTTGGCATTTTTTTAAGGATTAACAAGTATTTTCTGGTCTTTATAGAACATGCAATATTTCTCTCACAAAACCTACTTGAATACAAATGTTTATTCTTTACCTTGTATTGCATGAAGGTTGCATCTTCTCATTAGAAATGCACACAAAGTTATAAACTTTTTTGAGAAATTTACTGCCCTGGCCTATGGTAAGAGTAGTATGTTAATTGGAAGGGTTTTATTTAGGAAATATGTATGCCATAGAATATCATATTAGAATAACAAAAATACTTCAGCTTTGTAGGGAGTTTTTCAAGTTCTTAGATTTTTTCAAAGTCCATGACCTTTTTTTCTGCTCCAATAGGGACAGATGCCAAAGCTATACAGACAGTCTCACTTTTGAACTCACTGGAGTAGCAAAGCTGAAATAAAACATGTTGTAAACTAGAATTTTGTGTTTTTTCTTATACGCTTCATTAAACTAGAAGGTTGTTTTTTTTTTCGCATGAGCATTTGTCATCTCCATGTCAGATTTCTTGAAAAACATGTTGAATTAACAGGACATGTTTAATGCAGTTCTGACAGAAAGGTTAATGAGAATTCAGAAGGCAGCAAGAAGGAAAAATAATACATAGATGAAAACTACATGGAACCAGAGTGAGTTCTAATTTGGCTTGTAGTAAACAGTGGTATTTACTTATTCTGCAGTGAATGAAGTTAAAAATGTGTTGAACAATTCCCTCCTTTGGTAATACCCAGTACTCTCTGTCAGTTCATAGTGCAGAAGACCTAGAAAGTGGGTGCCCACCGGTTGAATTATTTTGCCAAAAAATATTTGAGATCAGTCTTTCAGCCTTCATGCTTGGAAGGGAAAAGGATTTCTGTATCTGCCTGTATGACAGTGCATAGGATCAAGGTCTCATGACTGAGAATGGCAGAAGGAAAAGTGGAAATGAAGAAGGTTCTGGTTTATGGCTGCTGCTTTCTCCCATCACTACCCTTGTTTAGCCAGCCCAGTTATTCAGAGGACCAAGAAGGAGCACGGGACAGGGAAGCCCTGACGCCTCCAGAACCTACATTTTTGTATGGCTTACAGAAAATTCCCAGAAGTTCCCATGCCTGCCCCTAAAACTGCAACAATTTTCACTGAAGGGGATGATGAAAGCATTAAGCCATGAGTCTGAGCAGCTCTGTGTCCTTGAGCTGCCCGTGGCTGGCGACCTGCCCTGCGCCGCGAATGCTTTTGGGCAAGAGCACGCCCTTCGGAAGGAAGGAAGCAGTAAGTGAGGATTGCAAATACAGTATTTGTTCTTTTTGGGAAAGCTACCAATCTTGATGATGGTAATCACAGGTCTGCTTTTCTAACTTGATTAGAATCACAGTTGTGACTGCCAAATCAAACAAATTGGCATGTGGTGATCGGAACTTAAAAACCCATCAATTACAGATACGCTTGCACTAAGGACAACCTGATTGCTGCTGGTGTCAGTTCCACTTGCCTGTTGTGCATTTGGTGCGTAAAACCAGTATTTAAAATCCTTCTTTCTTCAGTCAAGGTCAAAACAGGAGAAAACTGTGATTTACATAGTGAATCATCTGATACAATTCAAGCTTTGAAAGTTGTGTTCTTGACAGGAAGAGGAAACAAGAACATCTTAGAGTTTATTGCGCCAACTTGCAACTCATTATACAAGCTTAAATACAAATATCATTTGCAGTAATTTAGTTACCTTGTTCCTAGCTTGTTCCAAGCTCTACGCCTGCATTCAGTTAACCTGTAAAATTCCTTATTCCAGTATTCCAGTGATGTGATGTAATGGTTGTGAAAAAGGGGGTTTAGCTGCTTTTGGCTAACTGGCTTGTAAGGGACATGTATTTCAGGATTTTTTCCCCTAATGCATGGGCTCAGGAGGAACCACTGCCTGAGGTGCTTCAAAGCTGTGGTCTTAAATGGTCTCTGACCTTCCTGAGAGGTGCCAGCCTCCTAGCATATGAGAAGGACTTTTATTTTTTTCAGTTTCAGAATTCATATTTCGAGCTTTTCCTGGCAAACAGCTTATTTGAGCCATTTGTAACATCAAAGGAGGTGTTTCTTGGCTTGGGTACATCTTTAATTTAAAGCAGATTTATTAAAGGCCAAAACAGGATAATACTGCAAAAGGATTAGCTGTGATTACTTGATTTCTGAGCAAACAGACTAATTCTGCTTTCTTTGTATGGGTGTCTTTCACAGCAGGTCCATTCAGTGAGCATTGAACTAGGCCTGGGGTTTGGTTTATGCTTTTTTTTTTTTTAATTTCTTGTTGTTTCTATTGTGTTCTTTAGAAATCAGAAATGTTGCTGAAGGCTTTAACTTCAAAGCTTAAGCCTGCTTACTCTCCCTTGGTTGCTATGCTCCAAAAGACATTCCCAAAGCTTCTTTTCTAGTAACTGTCAAATGTTTTGTTTCAGCGCTTCTTAGCATTGGAGATTCAGTTTGGCTTTTGTTTTGATTATAAAATAAAAGTTCTGAGAAGTCAATTAAAAAGCTGGCTGGCATTCTTAGGACTTTCTCGTTGCTAGTATGAAAGCAACCAGAGCAGGGGTACTGCAGGATGTTGAGTATTTTGTATTTGTACTTACACTTCAGATTTGCTCTGTCTGTAATGAACGAAAAAACTCTCTCTGAGACCTGAAAGTTTGCTGGATAATGTACCTTTCATACATCTGTAACAAAGAATGAACACTGCTGTGGCCACATCGTGGGCAGTGAGATCTGTGCAGACCTACTGTGAACTAGTTCTTCTCACAGATGGAATGGATAGGATGGGGTAACTATTCTAGAGAAGAGGATTGGCTTCCTGAAATCTATTATCAGGGAATAAGGAGCTACTCGGGAACAGAAAAACTCAGACTGGCTTTCACTTCTCACATGCAAAGACAAAGTGTGGTTAGAAAAAGATGACACATTTGAAAACCAAGCATGCATGCTGGAAAACCTGATGTTTCCAGTTTTGCAGAGGGACTTCAGGACTTGATTGGCCTATGACTGGCAACACAAGTGAACTCCTGAGTTTGCTGCACCACCAAGTTGTCAAGCAAGCCAGGGTGCTCTTTTACTGCATCTCCATCCCTTCTCCCCACTGTTTTCTAGAAAAAAAGTGTAATGAGTTCTAAGGAATCCTTGCTAGTGCAGGATATACGAGCTCCAAAACCCAGAGTCCAGCACCTGGTCTGACCCTTGTTCTCTGTGTTTCCTGGAAGCTCCCCAGACCTTGGTCCACATGGATTCTGAGAAGTTTCCAGATACTTCCTCCTTCTCCCCAGTAATTTTGTAACACAGGCCCTGGGAAACATAAAACTTTGTGATCACAAAATCATAGAATGATTTGGGTTGTAAGGGAATTTAAAGAGCACCTTGTTCTAATTCTTCCATGGGTGGGGACACCAGATCCAACCTGGCCTTGAACAGGGATGGGCAAAACAACACTCCAGCTATTACTCAATATTTGTGGCAAGGATGCTCGAGAAGAAATGGTCAGCACAGAACAAACTCAAGACTAACTCACCAACATTTCAAGAGGAGAAGCAGGTGTAGTAGCAACTTTTCTTTGACTTTGATTTGTAAACTTAGATACATCTGAGAGAGGGTTGAGCTAATGCTGATATTTTATCAGGACTTACTGGACTTTTCCTGTTATTCAGTCCATAAAGCCAGAAGTGGTCAGAGTCCCGTCCCTGATCACATTCTGTTGGGCATGAGACATCTCAAAAGTATCTGCAAATATAGTACTAAACACTTTACAATTACTGATTGATAGGGAGAGCTGATAGATTTTTAGGATGCTAAGATATTGCCATCACACCAATTGCATAAGAGCCTTCAGGGAGCATGCCTGCCCTTTATAGTGGTCACCAGCTGCTGCTTTTAGTCCAGGTATGGACAGATGGGTATGGGAATGACTGTGTAGATGGAGCATTGCCTCAACTGAAATCTAAATTGCTGTAGTCACCTGGCGTAGCTCAATTGCTGTGTTTATAATGTGATTGACTGGGTGGAGACCCTGCGCTTGGGGATCTGAATGTCTGGTGTTGCCTTCCCTCTGCCATATGCAGGTGGTTGTTTAGCTGGTTACAGGAGCATCAGTGTGTGCACAGAGCCACAGATCGTTACCTCTTGATTATGTTCACGTTATCTGATGTGTTGTCTCCATGAGAGAAATTAAATTGCCTTTAGTAATTTGAAGCAAGTAAAAATGACAAATCATCGTTCTCATGTGATCGGTAAATGGCTGCAGAATGAGAATGAGAATGCATCTCAATTACATGGCAAGTGCATTTCAAGCAGCATCGATCACTCCAAATCTCCAATTGTTTCTCTGTGATTTTCTTTACTTTTAATCTAAGACGACTTTGGTCTATTAAAGGGAAAAAAAATTGTAGCTTCGTTCCACTTTGAATAGCGCTATTAGCTATGAAGTCTCAGCTCATGATTATGAGGAGTTAGAATGGGGAATAATTTCATAGAGGCAGAAGCAATACAATATAAATCTAGAAATGAAAGAAAACAAATGCAGTAGGAAAGTGATTTTTTAAATCCATGTCTTGAGATACGACAGACTGGTGTACTGGAAAGCAAAAACTCCCATGTGCAACTAGGAAATGGTCATCATCAGTCATGTAGATCCTGCAGGGAGACAGCAGAGCAGACATTTAGCAACAGGAAAAGGTTTTGTGACTGAATACAGAGTATAGAATATGGGGCTGGGTGACTGTTCATCATCTCCTCAGCACCTCAACTCCTGCATTTGTGCACAAGAACCAGTGGGTACAGCCCAGAGTGTGAGCACGACCTTGGTACTCAAACATGGTCACCAAAATCAAAGTGCTGTAGCCTTTTCAGGGTTTGCAACAGGAAGAGGATGGAAGAGCAGGATGGTTTGGAGATTTAAGCCAGACTGGTTGTTGTGTTAAATCTCAGTGAGAAGGGAGGATGGATGTCTTTATTTATGTAAGGGAAGAAGTGCTTTGTCTTCATTTCCTGTTTAACTCATCATGGTCTCATCAGCAATGAAGGAAAAGTTGAAATCAGCATTGCACAAATGTTTCGACTTATGAATTGATTCTTCTATGGCACGTTCCAGCTCTGTCTGGGCTGTATTTGTCCAATAAGGACCCAAACTTCTCACAGGATGATAAACCAACTGAGATATGCCTACACTCACCCTGTGATCTGGGTGTTTTCAGAACTGGCATTTAAATTACTTGTAAAAACAAGTTCACTTTCTTTATGGTGCAGTAGATTTTGGTGCCTGGAGCTATTTTCTTGCTTGTTTATGGAATGGGCAACAATTTGTTTTCATGGTCATATTGCATTAATAAATGGTCCCTTGAATGTCCTTCACCTCCACATCCAGTGTTGTGACCTTGAGTGCCATATCATCTAGCTCATGCAATCAACTACATTTTTTTAAATTTCCTGCTTCACATTGAGCTCATTACCACTTGTTTCTTGGGGCAATGTGTTTTGTATTAAAATAGAATTTTGTGCTTCAGTAGTCTGTCCAGAGGTCCCCAAATTAGCTGATTCTGCTCTGTCTGTAAGGGCAGTTTGCAGCAACACGAGTACACGATCATTTGCTTAGTTTGCAGCCCTGCCAGTCACACACACTGAGATGGCTCAACATGCCTACAAGCAATCATCCTACTAACTCTTCAGCCATCAGTCACTTGGGAAAATGGTTCTTTTTTCCTTTTTTTAATGAAGACTTTAATATTTACCTTATGATTTTTTTTATTTATTAAGTCATGGACTCTTCTTAGGAGCAGAGCTAACCCTCTATGGAGCAATCAAGCTCTGTGTTTTCTAAAATCACTCTTTGTCTTTAGCTGAGGAAAAGAAGGAACTTCTTCTGTTCTCTTTCTCCTGAGAAGTTGAAGGCTCTTTTTAGAAAGGTGTGTACAGTTCTATTATATTGCAGAGCCACAAAATGTGTAATTAATGCCATCCTGAATTGCATGATTGCTGCCAATTGCAACTCAGCTTGTTCTTTTCTGAAGCCCAAGAATCAATTGTTTCCTTCTTGGAAGATGAACCTTCTGACTTTCCTGTTGCTCTGAAGATGGTACTTTGTGATTTTAATTTATGCTCTAATAGTGAAAAACGTGTAAGTCTAGTTGTATATGGCTGAGATCTAACAAAAAAAAAAAAAAAAAAAAAAAAAAAAAACAGCTAAAAATTCTAGTAATTTTAAAAAAATATTGTTACATTTTAAAATCTTAAACCTGGCAATTCTAACCTTAAGGACCATTAACCTTGAGCCATGTGCTTGGAACACGTGGAGTTGCTGATGTGACTGCCTGACTTACACTGATATTTAAAGATTGCTGGGGTCTCATGCTTTCCTTCTGTTCCCTGGTAATTTTACTCAGAGGGCAAAGTCCTGCAGCTCTCCCTCATTAGAGCAGCAGCATTGCAGAGGGCAGTGTGGACCAATTTCTGGTCCTTGAAGCTTTGCTGTGTGAGACCTTTCGGTGTTACTACATTTGGCTGCGTAAATCTGTTCAGCCTATTTAATATCAGTGGCTTGGAACTGGGTCTCTCTCTTCTTGACCCTCCACCTGGAAGCTGTTCTCTTTTTCTAGCAGATTATGAACCACCAGCCTGTCAGCTAAGTGTGCAGTGAGAGACATTCTCCAATATTTGTTGTTTACCTGAGATAGAGTAAGGTTCTTCATGTGTCACTCCTTGAAAAGGGAATTTCTAAGCCCATCAGCTATAACATCTGCTTCAAAGCTAGAGCTAGCACACATTTTAAAAAGGCTTTAATATGTATTTACACAATAGATTGGTTGTGTTAATTAGAGTTTATTCCACTACTGATATGCATGCATAACTCCCATTAATATCAACACCAACTGTGTATTCTCGTAAGGAGAACATAGCTCCTAATTAGAGCTCCAGGATTTTAAGATATCTTTGTACAGCTTTTATTGCAAAGATTAAGTGCTGTGTGCTCGCCTGGTACGTATTATAATAGGAAAAAAATGCTGGGGTTTTATTATAATCATTTCTTTTCCCCCAGCCTTCCTTTTATTTTTATTGCAAAAGCACCAGCCAGATCCATCCTGGATCACTGCACGCGCAGGGCAGGAGGCCTGGCCGTGGGGAGCTTTACTCTGTGAGCAGAAGGGTGCCCAGAGAAATGAGATGACTGCACCAGCTCCCAGCAGTGTTGGTGTGGCTGTGGAATAGCACTAATGCCACCAGGAAGCCTGCCCAAGTGGCCAGTCCTGGGGACAGAGCTTGGCCCATATTTTCAGTGCCCACCCTGAGGCTCTGTGTCCCAGGGCAGCCCTTCCTTCTCCTCCCCAACAGCCAGGACAGCAGGCTCTGCTCTGCAGAGCAGCACAGAGGCAGCAGAGCCCACGGCAGGGAGGGCAGTGCTAAGGGACCACACAGCCCTGCCCTCAGCCCAGAATCTGACACTCACCTCAAGACTTCACATTAGTGTCTGGTTTTTTAATGAACACGATTTCATGTGGCTGACTGCTGTCTCTCAATCCTTATTTCAGGATTTCAGGTTTTACAGAGCCTGAAAAGTTTGGAGAATTCCCATTAAAACTTAATGTATGTGTTCAGCAGGATGCAATGGGAGTGCACCTTCTGACATTTCTTACGGGATTTGTAGAAAAGATACTGAACCTTTTTTTTTGTTATGACAAGTTAAAAAAAAAAGAAAAACACTCGATCTGAGTGTGTTCCAAATACTGTATTTTTTCCCATCTGATGAAAACTGGAAGCAGAGGCTTATAAAGAAAATAGTGATAAGAGTCCCAGCTAAGGAAGCAATGGCAAGCACTGCTCTAAAGCTTGTAAACAAACAACCCCTCTCAAAGGCATGTCTGAATTCCAATGGATTCTAATTATCTGCTAAGACAGATAGGTAGGAAACACTACTGATATCAAGAGACTCTGGACTAAAAATATATACATGCTATAATTTTAGGAAATTTTAGCTTCTGCCTGTGGCAGCCACTGGGTAAAAGATAAGGTAGAAAATAATGAGCTTTTGTTATTTGTATGTGTAGTTTCGAAGAGACATATTGTGAGTGAACAAAAGATGCAGCATAAAACAAACACTGCACTGAAATCATTCTTGGTGAAAATATAAAAAGCTGTAGGGTGCTAAAAATGAAGTGTCTTCCATGCAAGAGCACTGTTCATCAACAAGTTTAGAGACACTGCCATTAACATGATGTAATATCTCAGGAGCTTAACACTTAATTAGTATACTATAAAATTTAACCTCCTGTTCCAGTGTTCACTCTTTCTCAAACAAGACTTCATGTTTATTTTTCTCATGTATATTGTCTGCTAATTCTTACATACTCTCCTGCTTAATTCACATTAAATTAATGATAGAAGCAACAGAAGTTTGGAACCTAACACTTTCTTCTGTATTAGTGTGACTGCAAGAAATTTTCAGTTATAGATTTCTGGCTCATGAATCAGTCAGGAGCTGGTCTTTGATGATCCTTGCGAGTTCCTTCCAGTTGAGGACACTCCATGATTTGAGGCACTAAGACCAAACAGGGGTCTCAGAGAGCCTCCCCTGAGGGATCCCTGGGCAGAGAGTTCTCTCCTCACCCCCTTCCCTGGAGTTTTTAGATTGCCCAGGACTCTGTGAGTGCTCTGTCTGTCCCCTCTGTGCCCCATGAGCAGCAGCAATGCTGGGCACACAGGATGCCCCAGGAGCAGCTGCAGTGACAGCTCACTGACCCTGCTTTGCCACTGAAAGGTGCTGGCAGGGCTTGGGTGTGCTGCTGCACCTGGCTGCAGTTTAAGCAAATCCATGAGCTGCTTGTGTCAGGATGCAAAACTCTTCATGGCATTAATGCACTGGGCTGCACCAAGTTGTCCATGAAGACATTCAGTAGTCAAATATACACCCTTGCAGAAAAGATCACAGTAACTTATGTCACAGGATTACTTATTTGCAGGTTAGATCAAAACCTGGCTGCCAGAAGTTGAAAGCCAGAATAAAAGCAGAGATACACTGTTTTATTATATCATTAAAAAAAAAAAAATCTAGATTCTCCTCTAGCAGGGACTGGCGGCTGGAGACTAACAGACAAGAATAAAATAGCTAGGAATAAATTTTATGTAGCTATTTTCTTTCTCCCTCAAATGTGAATGCTTATGCAAAACACATTGCTGTAGATTCACTGACAATAAAGAGGGAATCATTATATGAGTAGTGGATTCTCAGGGGAACACTTTAACCAAAACACACTCTGCAGTAATTTCCCACATCTTAGTTGAATAAATTAATTTATGAATTTTCCATGAATATGTTCAACCATTTCTCCCCTCATATACTTTATTGATACCCATATACATTTAGCAACAAATAACAGAGCTGCTTTTCCATTTGCAGTAAAATAGTTTAGAGATGTTTATGTGGGCCTTGGGGTTCAGAGTAAACAAATGCAGTTCACACACCAGGGAGGCTGCAGGAAAACACAAAGCTTGCACAACCCAGGGAGCTCAGCTAGAGCAGCTCAGCAGAGAGTTGAGGCATATCCAATCATATCAGTGGCAAAATGAATCCCCTGAAATGAGAGAGACTGGCCCAAACTGGGGGCTGCTCCCACTGAGTCCTGTGCACAATCACTGCAAGGAGCTTTGTGACTCATGTCTGCAAAATGTGTAATGTCCCTTTGGTGTGAAAGACTGAGAGTTTTTCCAAGTACTGTGTATCATTTTATTGTCCATGGTCTGGAGAAAGCCAGCAGGCTCCTTATAGGCTGTAGATGCAATGGCAGAATAATCCAAAAAGTCATTATTGCTCCATAAGACATCCTTTGTGGCCACTCTGCCTCTGAATATCACTTAGCAAGGCTTAGGAAAAGTCATTAAATCCAAAGTTGAGCTACTTGTGTAGGTTATTACAGTGAGTAAACACACCATCACATGCCAAGTAAGGTATCTCCATGTTTACCTTTAGGGAAGGAATAAAGAGTTACATACAGTGATTAGGTGTTGAAAAGTATTATCCTAATTTAATATTTAAAATTATGGAGTTCTTTAATCTTCATTCCCCCCCCCCCCACCAAACATCCCAAACAAGCATGGTGGGAATATAATGTGGTCAGTCATGGGCATAAACTTACATGTACTGCAGCATTGTGATCTTCAAGCTGGTCTCAGATAATACAACCTGTTTAAGCAGTTTATTTTGGGATGGTTTTTTTTGGTTTTGGTTTTTTTTGGTTGTCATTTTTATCAATCATATGGAAAGCTGAGGAAAAACTTGCCTTGATGTTTCTAAGTATAAAGTTCTTCCTTTCTTAACTGCACGTAATAACAGGCTTGAAATAGGCTGCTGCCATCTTAAAGGCTGGTATTTGAAGTATAATTGCTAATGCTTAGATACATCATTTACATTTATTATGCATAATAAAATATGTAAGTGATGTTCTGTAAGGAATTAAATCAACTCCAGCTGCAGGAAGACGATTTATGCCTATGTTCTCAATAACAGATTGACTATCAGACTATGCTGCAGAAAGTCAATGCCTTCAGGACTGCACTCAGTGTTGTCCTTTCTCCTGTTCTCCTTTCCTTCTGATGTGCTCTCTCTTGTCTCTGTGCTCTGTGCAAAGTGTATTTATGGAGCAAAGAGTTGAAAACAAGTACAAACATTCCCTTCAGTCTTGCGAGAAATTGGTGTGAAATGCAAGCTCACCTTGCACACCTTTGTGTGTGGCTGTGCATTTTCTAAGTGAGGGGGTCAGGACATCACAGAGAGAACAGAATCACCCTGGTGCATTGAAGCTGAGGGTGGTGGGGGGATAATGCCAACAGAATGGGCTGTAGGCACAGCATAATGGTCTCCTGCTGCTAGATTAAAGCTTGGGCAACGATGAGCCCTTTTAACAAAAACAAATGCAGGAAAAGCCAAGATATTTATGGTACTTTCAAAGCAGGAGGTGTTTATCTTGTAACAACATCCTGCTCTGTTCTCTTGGCTCCCACTGTCCCAGAATTACAGGGGATGATGCTGTGGGTTTCAGCAGTGGCTGTTGCCCAGTGAGCTCCAGTTGCCCACTCATCCTCCGTGGTAACACCACAGTCTCAGGATCTGTGTCCTTCAGCCGTGTCAAAACACGTCCTGTCCCACTGTGTAAACATGTTGGCCTGCTTTTAAATGAATCATAGAATTAATCCTCAATAAAACTCAGATCAAAGGGGTTTTGCAGCTGAGCTTTCCCATTGGCAGGGGGAGATCCCTTCAGGGAGGAGGTCCAGCCTGGGCACCACAGGAACACTCCCCTGTGTATCTAAAGCCTTTGGATTCTGGTCTTGTAAAAGCAGTGCTTGAAGAAGACAAAAAATGGAGCTGAATTTGGTTCACTAGGTGTCAAGCCAAAGAGAACATTTGTATTTCTGCTACCCTGTGCTGGGTTTTTTTTCTCTTCATTTTATTGCTGCATTAGTCCAGTGTCGAGCCACTGGTGCTGCTGGGCACAGAATGTGGAAATACCCATGGGGCAGTCACTGAGGAGGGGGCAACTACAGAGACATAAAGCTCTTGGAGGAAAGTCAGAACTAAAATGTAGGTAATACAAACAACAAAGGCTAGGAATAGTCAGTGTTATCTTACAAAAATATTTGCTGTAGAGACTGAAATTTTGCAATCTATCAAATGCCATTACTGATAACACAATTTCTCGTTTAATCCACAGCTGCTGTTTTATATCTTGTCCTAATTAGTATTCTTGCCTTTTTTTTTTTTTTTTTTTTTTTTTTTTTTTTTTTTTTTTTTTTTTTTTGTGCCTCTAGTGCAAGATGGAGTTCCATGCATGTACTTCTGGCAAAACCATCACAGCTCGATGTGAAGGGCCCTGCCCCTGCCTGCCAGGACCTGAAAGTTTAAAACACAAGACAGAGAAGACTGGTAAGTTGAGCTGTTGGTGAGATCATGGCAGATAATTTGGCTCCTGCTATGTTCTTATAAAAATGTAAGAAAGACTTTTCTTAACTGGCATATTTTCTGTGTAAGGCTCTCTGAGAAAGAGTAAGCTACAACTAATAATTTTCTAAACAGATAGTACTTTCAAACACCTTAATTGCTGCAAAATTCCTATTTGAGAGAGTCTCATAGGAAAACTAAATTCTGGCTAATGAATCTCAGTTAAATGAAAATATTTCAAATGGAAATATTGAAGAATTGTAAAAGAGTGGAAAAGAAAATATACTACTTGATGGTTCATTATTTTGTGAGTTCAAAATCAGTAGACTAATCAGTGTTAACTAAACTCATTTAAAGTCACATGTGTATTACATGGGATTTGAATTATTATTTTCATCTTATTGATATTAATGTTACCATTAGAAGTCAAATATATGTTTAGAAGTCCAGCAGCAGCAGGGGAAGTGTCACAGTGTCTGAGAGTTTTCTCCCTGCTATGAGAAAAGACCTTTGGAAGGAAAATGTTTGTTTCCTGTGGCTGTGGTTTATTGGTATGAGTGCAGATGTTCTGGTGAGCTGGCACAGTGAGCATGAGCCTGGATTTACACCTGGTTTTGAGTTCTGTTGGATTGCAGAAAGTTTAACTCACTGACTGCTGCTGCCTCCTGCCTGTAGTGGGAGGTCACAAAGCCAAAATGGTGACTAGGCAGGGTTTGCTCTGTCATGTTGAGAAGGGAAATGTGTTTGTCTTGTGCCTCACATGGAGTTTAACAAACAGAAAGCTTTAACAATGGTCTGTTGGACCCAAAATGTTTGTGAACCTCTCTTCACTCTTTCTCCTCCCCACTGTGGACATGTTCTACAGGTAGCAGGCACAGAAACAGGGAAAAAATGTTTAAACAACATTTCTTCTGATTAATTCAGGCTCTGCCACCTCAGCTGAAAACCCTCATGATCCTGCTGATGGTTCTCCCTGCACACATTGTATACTCTAGCACAGCACCAGTTTTCACATTAGACCCCCATCTACTTTTCAGAACAAGTGTTACTCCAGCCTACAGTCTGAAAATTCAGGTTTAACATCATTTTTTGAAAATGGCAGACATTTTTCTGCACAGCTCTCAAACTTTGACCAAGTGTTGTAGATGGCAGTGTTCTGAAATCGATATATAACTGTACTATCGCTTTGTGTGGCTTGAATCTTTTGGTTACAGAATGCCCACTGATAAATTGCCTTATTCATATTTTCTATTTCTTGTAGTCCTTATCAGGCTACAAGAAATATTTCTTTTTCTCTGCCCTTTCTATTTCTTTGCCCTTATCAGAAAGAGTATCAGATTAATAAATCTTCAGTGACATTTCAAGCTTACAATTTCATTCACACAAGAGAAAAAAAAAGATTCTAATAACCCTTATCTTGATAAATGCAATTTGACAGGGTATATGTATTCTAAAACCCAGGCTTTTGTTTTGCCTGACTCAAACTTTAGCTCCAGCCAACAAAGCACTAATTTAATGAATTGGGTGATCTGCAGAGCAACTTTCCTGAAGGCTTTTTCAAGAGGCCAGACTTGAACTAGAAATGCTCCTGCCATTGCCCTGGTGACAAGGATATTACTACTCCTATTATTATTAATGTTGTTGTTATTATTATCATTATTATCATTATTATTATTATTATTATTGTTGTTGTTGTTGTTGTTGTTGTTGTTGTTGTGTACTGAAATGTCCACTAAAGGATTTGGAATTGAGAATCAAATAATCAGTAGCAAAGGAGCTTTATAACTTGCTTTTCTTCTGGATCTTTGAATGTGATTGTAACATTTCACTTAAAGACTTCCTTTATCTTCCTCAGTCTCCTTTCTTCAGACATTGTCTCTTCAGTTGACCCATGTGAGTGCAATGAAGTCTCAAACTGAATATTTTGGAGTTTGTCAGTCTTCTAACAAAGTGCTCCCAAGAGCTTCCATGAGAAGACATGACTAAATTCTACATGCCAACATAAATTTTATGCAGGGGTATCATCTGGACAGGGATTTGGAATTGTCTGTGTCTGCCCTTTGCAGCTTGAGGCCCAGCTTTCCTTAGCGTATGAGAAAATTATGAGCTCTAGTTGCTGACCACAAAAAATTTCCAGTGTGCTGCTGCCTTTTGTTAGATTCCTTTTTCTGCTGAACAAGGAGTGTCAGCTGGCCTTGGAGAAATAAGCCCTGACCAGTGGCTAAGGTGACCCAGCAGTGCTGAGTTCACAGCTGGATTCAGTGATCTGAAAGGTCCAACCTAAACCATCTGGTGAACCTGTGTGTGACATGGGCAAATCCATTCCTAGACAAGAGGCTCCCCAAACCTGGCCATGACAGCATTCAGTGACCTCATCTTCCTGAGATCCCCAAAGCGCTGAGTTGGGAGCTCCTGACTGGAATGGTGCTTATGTGGTATCTCAGTGATTCCTTTAGTGTCCACACAAAATTATTTTGTTTCTTCATGTGCTACAGTAATATCATTAATATTGCTGAATTAGCCTAAAAATCAGTAGTTTGATTTCTGACATAAAAATTCACGTGAGAAAACTGAGCAGGTCATTGGGATTCATTTTTGTTCCTTGTTTAGCTGCCAGGTTTGTGAAGTGTAATGTTAAGTAGAAAATGATAGAGAGACCTAAACCTCATGCCTTATACAGACATGCCAGTGGAAAAATATTAAGGAGAATAACAGTGCAAGTGCTTCCAGCAAAATGGAAATGCAGCTCTTCGAGCTCACATATCAGTGATTTTATGCCTATTACACAACAAGGTTAAACATATGTGGTTGTGAACTTCCAGTCTGAAGACAGTTTGCATTAATCTTTACATATTCATTCAATCATATTCAAATATTATTCCATGATAAAATACTTTCAGAAATTAAAAATTTAAAGGAACATTTAATTTCCAAAGTACTGTAATCTAAATGTCATGACCTTTTTTTTATACGCTTGTGAATAAAATTGGCAGCGGCATCAAAGAAAAGCAATCTAAGTGTATGTGCTCAGAGGTAACAATGGAGTGCAGTGTCTGAGTCTTGTTCCTTCCTCCTCCCTCAGCTCCTTTAAAAACATCCCAGCTTTGAGGATGGAAATGAAGACTAATAATCATGTTAAAAATTGGGATTCCTTTTACAGTGCTAACTGCTGCTATGGAGACATTAATAAAATAGCACAAATGCAAGCAAAAGAAAACTACACCAGAATTATTACCTTTAATAGCAAATAACAACAGTAAAATCTTTCTACCATAAAGTTAAATCTTTGAGGAGATGGCAGGATCATGTTCTTCATTTTCTTAAATGGAATTTTGAATCAGTGTCTGAGAGGTAGAAAACAGGTCTCTGGAAGGCACTAATGGAAGATTTTGGAAAAGAAGACAAGCCCTAATGCTTTTACTCTTTGCTATTTTAGGCCCATTTAAATTCCTTTGGTTTATCCAAACACTTGATATGCTTCATAATTCACAGCAGTATCCCAGCTTTTCAATATGCTCCCGTGGTAGCTGCTGATTTTCAACTCGGCTGCCCAGAGACCGAGGTTGAACTGTGAACTGCCCTGAGGTTAGCTGCCCTTCCAGAGTGTGTATGCCCTTTGATTTAATACTATAAAATGAATAAGGCTATAATTTCAACAAAAGAAAAGGACTAGAAACTGGCTCTAAGTGACAGAAATTATATAAGGCACAGAACCTTGTCTGCCGGTGGTTTTCAGGTACCTCTTTGCAGTAGTAAGTAGAGCCCTCATGAAGCAGAACTTATTTTTAGACCTAATGAAGCTTCCAAAAAACCCACCATAAATAACTTCAGATAAGAAACAAACTGTTTGAGTTCTTCAGAATCTCCTGGCAAAGGGAGAGATTCCTCCCTTGAATGTGCTGTTCATTCTGTCACAATGCCAACACAGTGCAATGACTGGGGTGTCTCTTGGCAGGTGTGAATTCGTGGTTGCAATTATGTGGTTCTGTCAACTTCCCCCATTGCTCTGTGGCTGCTGTTTGCTCTCTGTCAGTGGTGGAGGGGCTCAGGCAGGGTAGTAAATGTTTAACAGCCTGGCAGGGCTCTTTCTGACCATACCCTTTCTGTGCTTTCCAAGTGCTGTACTCCCAACACACCAGACTTCATTTGTTGCCATCAGAGTTGCAGAACCACTGGAGCATGAATGGATGCAGTAATTCAAAGTAGGTTTATCCCTGTCTGTGCATTGTGTGCTTTTGACCTTGCAGAAATGCCCAAGGCAGCTGCTAAGTAAATTCTATTATCTTGAGAAGGGGAATATAAGGTCAATAGGCAGAAGGAAATATATTCAAATACACCAAGTGTTGTTTAAATTTCTAAGGAGAATCAAGGGAACATTTTTAAGTTGCAGGAATAGGTCTTGGCAAGCTTGATCAAGAATCTACATTGTTTGGGGTATGAATTGTAGCATTTAACTACCAGTCTTATTGGGTGTGATGGATGAGAAAGTCTAATGTTCCTTTTCTACATAAAAAGAGCACTCAGTGCATGAAGTTCATTCAAAGAAATCAGTCTTGTTTCCCAAATGAGTTGTATCACTTCTTGTGTCTGAATGACTGACAACTAAAAGAATTTAAAGCCTTGAAATCCACTTTCAGATAATATTTCAGCTTCAAATTGCTGTTCACAGGTTTTCATAACTGCAGAGTATGTAATTTTAAAATTTATGAAGATGAAGTATGAGTCATGAACATGGTTGATTTGAAATTGGTGCAGATTAGTCTGGAAGTATTTTCTTTCGTGGCTTTAGGTTTGAAAAAAGGTTCTTTCTGACACTGAATTTCCAGGTAGATTTCTAAGTTACTTACTTGAGTCTCAAACTCTGGGAATGATAAAACAAAAGCATTCCAAAATTAAGGTTACTCTGGGTTTCAAAGCTTTGGTATATCTGATGAAATCTAGGTAGGTTTTTTCCTCTGGACTTCATCAATAAATAGTAGGTTTGTTAACTATGCAGGATCTGATATTTTGCTCCAAAATTTTGTGTGAATACTGCAATTCAGTTTTTTAATTTGTTACACACTGAAATGAACTTACCCAAGTAAATCTCAGTTATGTAGTTTTCGTAAATAATACTTACTATTACCAATACAATTTTTCTTGCCTCCAAGCTTTCACACAAGCAGATCAGTCTTTTTTTCCAGAAGCATGGAAAAGCATCCCCAAAGCATGAAATATTCCCTTTTTTTGACTTCTGCAAGATACTGTTTGTGAGTAGTGAAGTAAGTGACTGCGCCCAATTAATATTTGATTAAAGAAAGTCAGGAAGCAGGCAAGGACAGATAGCTCTGCTCTCCATGGATGGCTGTGGGTGTCACCCATTCCTCTTGGAAGCAAAAGCCAATAGCTCCAACACTGAGCCAGTAAAATCAAGCTCTTTCCAGTGTCAGAAAAAAGAGCAAAGCAATGGTGGCTGGGGGGTTTTGTTCTGCTGCTTTACCTCACATGAATCTTCCTTTTGTGCACTGGAAAAAAAACAAGAGCTGATAAGGGAAAGGCCAGTTATGGAATTCATGTGGTGTTTTTCCTGTTCCCAAATACAACCTACTGACACTTTATAATTAGACAACACAGAATGTGAATTGTAAACTTGATCATTCAATAAACCAGTCTAAATTTCTCTTGCACCAGTATATGAGCACCATATTTTAGCAGGTAAGTGCAGTCATAGTTTAAGAGCTCAAAGCTGTTCTGCAAAGGAAGAATACAGCGAGATTTCCACCATCATATCTAAATTCACTTTTCAACTTGAGCAAATACTACTGGATTTTTACCACCATTCAATATGCCTATACTAAAGTTCTGAATAATATGTATGAAATATTTATACAGTGGAAATGAAATGAAAAATATCAGGTTGCTATATTTTCCAATATAATTGTGTTGTAAAGGAAAATCAGCCCAAAAAACTTGGTTAGGCCTGAGAGTAAATTCAGGTTTGGATCTGTGGTACCTCAATGCTTTTTTTACCAAGGAGTAAAATGAATTAAAATAATTTTTGTGCTTTCAACAATTATGCACAGAAAGCACTCAGGTGCCTGTGTGAATCCTGCTTTGAGGTGAACTTGAAAAGGAGACAGAGCTGTCCCCTGTAGAAATGTTGTGTTTTGATCTGGCTCTAAGGTTTTGGAACTCAGCACACAAGCATTGATTGCAGCAGGCCCCAGACAGATAACAAGTTAGGGACGATACCATCCATAGACTAGCTGTCACTTTTTTTGGCATGATCTTCTATGGATTTGAACAAATTACAGCAGGCTCCAAAATACAGCAGACAACATCTGCTTTAGAGGCAGCACTGACAGAAAGGAGGAGCAGGCTGCACTCGGAGCGTGGCGTTCACTTGGCTGCTTTCAGGGGCTTGCTGAGAGGATGCTGACTGTGGTGGCAACATCCCTGTCAGCAGGATTTGCCCTTTTGGTAAATGCATCTCTTTAACAAGCTTGCATGGCAAGAGAAGAATGTTGAGCCAAAATTCCTGACATAATTTTCGAGGTTGAACCAGGACATGAGACATAATTCCTCATCATCTGTAAATAAAGACTAATCCCAGGCAGCAGCAGGAGACAGGAACTGCATAAAAATAACTGTGTTGTGGTGTAATTATATTAAAAACAGTAGGATAGTCTTTTCAATCCTTTTGAAATCTTCTGAAAGAGAACTTTTAAGGCTGTGTTAACTCCCTGGCAGCTCTCTGTGGCTGAGTTAAGTCCTGATGTTTTCTCAAGCATTTATAGCTGCATGTTTGCCCAGGCTTAGCAGTAAATACAGGTTTCACTCCTTCCCAGGAGAGGTCACCTCTAAAATAGAAATAATATTGAAAAAATTGATTTGGTTACATCATCCATGTAACCAGTAGCTGTGGGTTGCTCAGTTCCACATTAAATTCAGTACAGAACCCAAATCTAAATGGGCCAGTGGTCCCAAGGGCAGTGTAGGCATCACCTGGATCACTGACCCTGCAGACAACTTCTCACCTGGACATGTGAAGGATACAGGATCCCAAAGGATGCTGGCATGCACAAACCCACAAAAACAGTAAGAGCACACTGAGACAGCTCAGTGCTTGTTGGTTTCAAAAACAGTACTAAATAAAAAGCTAAAATTGCTATTGATTTCTTTTTTTGGCATAAATGAAAGGTTACAAAATGACAGACACAGTAAACACTTTGTGTCAGCAACTAACAATAATTTTCAGACAAGGAGTAATTTGATTTTGGATTGCAAACAGAAAACTATTGAAGTGGCACGCTGTTAATAGAAACACCATCTAGTAACAGCAGGTGTTTGTGTGCTGATACTGATAATTAAAACACAGAAATTTCTCTCATCATAAACAAAGTCAAATAAATAAGACTGCTTCTATATAGGTTTTTTCTCGTGGATATTGATTTCTGCATTTTGGGGAATATTTCCCTAACATTAACTCCAAGAAAAAGTTTGTAAAATCTTTGGAAAACTGACAGTGAAATAAATCACAGTGCATATCGTGGTGTTGATGCCTTGGAGTGGCTACCTAGAACAGAGCCTAGCCAAGGTTAAGAGAATAAAGTGGGTATTTGTTAAAGCCCTTCAATAGATTCACCTTGGGCAGTCAGGAGCCTCCCAGAGGCTGCACCCAAGCTGGACAATGCTCACGAGTTTTTCAGACAGATCTAAGTTTGGTCTATTTGCATATCAGGGGTTAATCCTCCAATTCCAGCTCAGGTAATGAAGTCATATTCCCCCAGTTCACTCCCCCTAATTCAGTTGTGTTTGTAATTTTTGGGGCCTGAGGCTGTAGGGTGTCCTTGAGTCCCAGGCCTAGAGAGGGATTGTTCTGTCTGAATAAAGTGGGAGAACAGCAGCTGATGGGCTGTGGAGCTTTGGAGTTACACCTAAAGCAGTACAGGATCTGAAAAATACAAAAGCTAAATCCTAAGGCATCAGAATTAAGATAAAACATCCCAGTGTGAGGGGGAAAAAAACACCAAACCTTTTTAGTAAAATGCATGAGAAAATAAGACTTTTGATGTTTCAAATACATCATTTTTTCTGGTTTCTTGGTTGGTTGGGTTTTTTTCTTTTGGTATCTTAAGGACTAAGTTCCGTCTTTAGTTAATCCAGTATAAATCTGGAATAGTTCCATCAACAATGTCAAGCTGGTTTTGGTTAAGTTATTCTGAGTCTATAGAGGTATAAATGAGTATAGCCTAGAGATTGATTATCATTCCAGACAAGTTGTAACTCTTTATGCAGCATTATGGCAAATCAGTTCTTGGTTTCTTCAATTTCTAATTCCTTATTAGTGCAGAAGAAGGGAGATGGCATTTGTGGTATCACCACCTCATTCCAAATATATATCCCTGCATATTTTAGAGCTTCCGCTGACCCAACAGGGACCTTTCTACATTAATTTTCCTCTGAAGAATTGCATTTTTTTGTAATTCAGTTTAATGGACTGCATGTAAATCAAAAAAATTGTGTTATCTGTTTTCTCTAAAGCAGCTGTCTTAGATGTGGGCTAGAATGAGAATCTTTACTAAATTACTAAAATCTGAATGGTTTGGCTCAAGTCCATTTCTAAACAGGAGTCCAACATCCACATGAAAACACTAAAATATCCTGCAACACAAAAAGTAAATACTGGAGAAGCTTCCAGGAAACCACCATAGATCCTTATGCCCCAAATATTAAAATATCCATGTTTTAAAATTTAGTAATTTTATCAGAGTCAAACTCTGAAGACTGGGTTGGTCACCCAGAATTGCAGTTCAGCCTTCCCTGCAGGTGTCCTGGTGCAGCCTCTCTTGGGATTAGCTTGGACAGTCAAATCTCACATTTGGAGCTGAATTATAAATCCTTAGACCCTGCAAGAATTCAGACAAACCTTTATAACATTTCTAACTAATAGTAACATACAGAGTGGCTAAGCTTACGTCTAGGCAATCTGTTTACTCTGATGATTTTCAAATTTAGTCTTAACTACATTTTTATAATATTGTATTCCCATTTCATTAATAGTTTAAAAGGCTGTGTTTATTGGGGAAACATTTTCCTTTATGAGAATATACTTTATACAATGATATCACTATGTGTTTGGATTGAATAATTTATAATCTTGGCTGCATCTTGCTTGTCTGAAGGTGATTTTACTATCATTGTGACCTATTTTCTTTTTTGTTTACAAAGATAGTTGGGGTTCAGGTGTTATTGGGCACAGACTAGAGGCAAAAATTGTCCAGATTGTAAGTATGGTCTGTAGCAGCAAGTACTACCTTATCAGGCAATCCCTGTCAGCAGGAAAAAATGAATACTGGGTAAAATAAAATCATGTCACTGTCATTTCGAACAGCAAGCTGCCTGTTAAAAAAGCCTCATTGATCATTCCCAGTTGAAATTCAGGTTTAAGCTCTCAGTCCTGGAAAAGGTTGCAAGTGTTCATAGAGAGTTTAAGATGCAAAAGAAAAAGCAAAAGGGATACCATCTTTTGAAAAATCCTGGGCATTTTGGTTGAGACCACCAAAACAGGGCTTCATTTGGGACTGTGAAGTGACAATAAATTGTATATATCTCTGTCTTTATCATGATTTTCCAAACACTTCTGGTACATGGTTGTTTATCCCTGTAATAACTCACTGTGAAAAAGCAATGCCATTTTCTCAGTTGTGTTACATCCTCTATTAATGTTATACAATAACATTCAGGTGTGGCTAAAGAAATAGTTGTATTAAAAAAGGTGCCTCATTCTGTTCTGTTGTTCTCACAAAGGGATTAATTAGGTCCTGCCTGAGTTATGTTTGGTTGAAATGAAACCCAGGAAAACACCAGAAACAACTTTTTCTCCACAGGTCCCAGTGCTGAGGTACCAGTATAGCACGTTTCTGATAAGACCTTATGAAAAATAGTGAAGTTGCAGGGATGATTTGCATACCTTGAGTTTTCCATGCATGAAACCCAATGTTTGTTTCCAGCTGATCCCACCCCAAAAAGAGGAGATCCTGCAGTTTCAAAGTGCAGTGAGATTGGCCTGTGTGAAAAAAAAGCTTTCCCTCATTTGCAATCCTTTCCTCTAAGTTTGATGGGCTGCAGAGGCACTGGAAAAAGCATCTCACATATGAAGCACCTTATCTCTAAATTAGATTAGTGCTGGGCATTGGAGACTTAGTTTGAGGGAAATTGCCAAAGGCATAAAACTAACCAGTGCTATGAACTATGTATCATGCTGCCCTTTCATTTTAAGTATTGACACCAGCATTGTGGACATTATAAATAAAAAAACCTTTCATAGAAATCTTGATATTATGCATTTGAGATTGTTACATGAAGCTTATATATTAATCGCTTTCCTCAATTTAGTAAAATCCCATGAGCAACTAAGAAGTTCTGAACAACAAAAAATATATATACAGATCCATATTTTTAAAGCACAGGTTGTTTTTACCAGCAAATATAACTTTTAAGTGTTTAGATTTTTTTTTTTTTAATTGTATTAAGAGTATGCTGTATAGCGTATAGAGTAAGTGCATTTGAGAATGCTGTTACCCTGAAGGCAATAAATGATTAAAATAGATTTTTCAATAAACAAGGAAGTGGAAGGGATTGTTATCTGTTCAGTTTACATTATGTCAAGAAGTTGAGTTGTTTGCAAAAAACACTGGACAGCATTTTACTTATTTTAAAAATAAGTTCCTTTTTGTATTTTCAATTGGATGTCCTTGAAAGCTGGAGCAGTAGAAATGGGAAGAAGTTCAATAGCACAAAATGCATAATTTTGTGCTATTAGAACCCCATACTCTTGGGTTCTAATAATATGAACATCTGCTTTATCTAAGTGCTCTTTGGTTAGAAATGTCCAGAGGAGGAAAGGCCTCAGTGTGCTGGCTGGCCACAGAATAACTGTGAGCAGCTAGGAGCTGGGAAAAGACTTATTTAAACCTCAGGGATGTCAGGAGAGGCATCTCCAGAAATACTGGAGATGTACTTTACAGGGCATTGGTAGACTTTGTCTGGGGCTCTTTTTGTATATTCACATCAGCAATGCTCTATCAGGGAGATTTCCAAGATGAAATAGGAGACTGAGCGAGTTTTTCTCTGTTTTAGTCTAGAGCTGACCCATTCCTGTCACAGAATTCTTTGTGCTTGTTACAAAAACCAAGTAAAAAGTCCTGTCTCCTAGAAGTTAACTCTACAGGGCTTCTGAAAAATGTGTTACAGCTACTTTGGAGAAGCTAAAGGAAGAAAGAAGCCTGGTATCGATATTTAAATGATGCTATAAATACAGCTTTAAGTCAATTCTTACAGTATGCATTAGGTGAAAAGATGTATTTTTGCACATAAATTTTTAGATTTCTTTTTCTTCAAGTCATATAGTTTATGTGAAATGAGTGAAGAATTTGAGGAAAGGGGAAAGACATCTGCTACTTGTAAGGGATTTTGGAAAATGAGAGCTCATGGCAGCACTCCACCCTGCCGAGGTTCTTGCATTGCAAAGGTAACCCTGCAAATGTCTATCCACTTGCACCCACTTGATTTTCTCTCTCCTTCTTTTCCTCGCTCTTTTTAAGACGTGTCTGTTGAACATCACTGTTTTCTATTTTTTCCTTGCCATCCCTAACACAGTAAAGGTGATTGAGGAGTTCCTGTTGATGGCTGCTGTAATTTCCATACGGTTTTGCAAGGCTGTGCAAAGGTGATGTGTTACTGCTGAGTCTTGGGACACGAGGCACTTGGCTGCATTCTTGTGACAAAGAATTCATAAAACACAATTGATGTGCTGCTTTATGGAACCAGCTGATTAGCTGCAGCCCTCAATAAAGGCAAGACACAATTGCCATGTGCAGTTGAAGTACAGGTATAAAAGAGCTACAATAAAGTAGATGCAAGTGAAAGCAATATATTAAGCTCCTGAGAAGCAGATTCATTGTCAGGGCTTTGCGTCTCAAAAGAAATCCGAGACCTGCTGATATGTGGTGGTGTTATTTCATGTTGTACAGCACTGTTCAGAGCAAAGGTTTGGAAATAAACTCCTCCTGACCTTGGGAAACTGAATTACATTAATGCAGTTTATGTTTTAAGCAAGCCTGGACTTGTGTGTCACACTCTAAGAATTAGTGAAGGCCACAAAGTTGCTCCTGCATTTAACTTCCTATACAAAGAGATTATTTTCTTATTTTATGGCAAACTGCTACCGGGTTCCAAACACATTTCTGTTTTCTCAGGCATAATTTTTATCAGCAGATGTCACTAAAAGTACTTCTATTTGTAAATACCTACACCTTAAGTTTGTAAATAATTGCCAATAATACTGTAATTATTATTGGAGTTCTAGTTTCTGTAATTGGAAATTTTGCAGATATATATGAGTTTAAGGTTCTCTGTGGTAGAGTCACTGTGTATGTAAAGGTATTGTAAGGCCAACTTAATTTTACTAAAGCTAAAGATTGTGTTTTTCTAGCAAATATGACAGTGAAAAATACTGGTTTATTTCTCCTGGTGCTTCAAATACCTGAATATGGATTAAATGTGTAACATTTTTGACTGGTGGAATCCCTAAGAAAAGTGTTGCATGAATTTAGACTGAAATGGAACATTTTTCAAGTTATTTTTCAAGTAGATAGTCAAGGGGAAAATTCAGAATCTTGTTGCACTGGTGTAGCAAGGCTCTGAAGTAGCAAGAAAGGTTTTAATCATGAAATAATGGAATTAGAGTTAGCCATGCAAACTGTGAGTATTTTATCGTGTCCTTTGCCAAACACCTGTCCTAAAAGACAGTTAACAAATTGGTTCAATCTTTCTTAAAAAGCAGCCACAAATTCAAATGTTACATACTATTATATTACAGCTGAATATTCTCAATGACAGCAAAACAAATTTCAGTTTGCTCAGTGTTAGAGCATTATCCTTGGCAACATTTTGACCAGTGTATTTTCTTGCCCTAATTCAGATGCAAGAGAATACCAGTCTCCAGGCTCTTCACAGGCTTTGAGTAATTGCCATTTGTTTCTGTCCTTCACCTCTCTGCTCTTCTGAAAACAGATTGTATTCCACAGCAGGGTTCCAGTGATGAGAGGTAAAGTAAACCCTCCTCTAGCAATTGGATGCTTTGACTTTCCAAAGTCACTGCTGCTTGAAAGAGAAATTGGTTTCCTTTGAGAACATGTGAGCAATAAAAAAAAAATAAAACTGTAGATGAGTTTGTATAAGGGCACATAAAATCCAAACTCCTGGCTGTAGACATTTTTGTGAGGAGCAGAAAACGGATTCACTTATTACTAGGGTGGCCATTGTATTTGTCTAAAGCGTTTTTGAAGTCCAAAGGCTCTTTAAAAGTGTTTATTTCCCTGAGGAGACAAATGCAGGATTCTGTAGTGCAAGTCAAGTATGCCAGCCTTTAACAAGATTATGAGAGCCTTTTCCATGGGTCTGCAGTGTGAAAAACATCCTTAGCTGTAGGTCACAATGAATAAGAGGAGAAGAAAGTAGCAGAAGAGATCCAGGCAGCTGGCTGGTTTCATGGGTGGGTTGTTAGACTGGCTGTAAAGGACTGGTTTCAAATTTAGACTGCAAAAGCAGCTGGGTCCTCACCTTCTACTGGGAATACTCCTCTTAATGCTCTGGGGCAGAGCAGTTACAGTATTCAATACTTTCAGGAAATTTATTTTAATAAAACAGAATGGCCTGGGCTTCTGCAAATGACTTATCTTCCTCCTTCAGAATACCCAGATACAAAGCCAAACTCAGCTTGCTTTATTTCACAGGTGACTGTTTTGAGTCCATATCCCAGGCTCTGTATCAAGGCTGAGGAGTGGCATTGATGCCACAGTGATAAGTGCTCTGTAAGTGTCTAAACAGAGAGATAAGGCTCGAGGACTCTCACCAGCTAATTCAGGATAATAAATTAAATAGAAGTGAAATGTAATTTAAGTTGTTAATAAGTATCTTCTCCTGTTAGTAACATGCAAATCTATGCAAAATTGTTTTGCATAAAGAAATTGAATTGGAAAGATGCCACGTGGCCTAGCTACAGAAAGTCCTTAACAAATAGCATAATATTAATATCACTAAGCTGTGCTAGTGTCTAGTGTTTGGATATGCTCCTAATTCAGTTCCTCTTGCTGTTAAATACTAACCAACACTCTCCTTGTGGGCACTTTAACACTTTGTGCCATCAAACCCCTTTATTTGAGTTGTTTATGCTCTTTGCTAATGTTAATGGATTCAACCTCACGTTGCCTTGGGGATTCACTTTAATGCACAGGTAAAGAAATGCAGACCCGGTTCCTGTGACTCACACTGCACACTCAGGAAACCTCCAGCAGGGGTTTAACTGCTGTTCTCCTCTTCCTTCCAAAACAAGAATTACTGTCCTCCACAGAAAAACATTCCAGCTGGATTGCCAGAGGGCTCTTTTCCAGTTTTTTTGTGTAGACACTTACCTTGCTCCAGGGACTACTGTGTCATGTACATACTTTTAATTTCTTTTCAGGTTTTGAAGACCAACTTCTTCCTTACTTTATTTGATGGCTGTCTTCTGCTGAGAAGTGTTAAGATAGTTTGCAGACACCATCTGCCCTCTTGCCAAGCTGGAGCACTTGGGTTCTCTAGTGGCTGTGACACTTGCCAGCTTTTCCACTCACAGCAAAGTTTCTTCTCCTACCTTTCCCCATACATTTCTAAATATAATTTAAGAATAGAGACAGTTTCTTGTATGACTCTGTCTGCCCTATGGATAAATTCTATATTTGTTCTCTTTCACTCTCCATTTGATTCCACACTGACTTTTGTATGTGATTGTCTTATATTCTGGCCTTCTTCCCCAAAACCAGTACTGTGCAAATAATTGATTTTTCAGTTTACTGACTGGACTGGAGAATCAGGATTTGAGGGGGTACTTCTTCATGGTAAAGTAAAAAGACCTTTTAAAAAACTCTTTAAAAAATGAAATCTGACAGTTTTTGAAGCAGAGACATCACTTTGAAATGAACAAGCTAAATGTCAGTATTTCAGTGATTCAGCTTGTCAATCCCAATTTGTAAATTATTTTGATATACTATTTTGAAAACTATATTTTCTGCGGCACAGAAATTGATTTCTAATAACAATTATTATTATTATTGTTAATTTTTTTTCTCACAAAGAGTGCAGTAGCATCTCATTATATTCTTTATTTTCTTTTAGTGATGGTTCTGCTTGTAACTCCACTTGCTGTGTAAGCTTTTGAGTTCCCGGTGTACTTCAAAGACACTTGGTCATTGCATTGGTATTTTAGCTCTTGTTCACATTTTTGATCTATCTCAGCTCTAAATAGTGAAAAAAACATGGGAAGTTGAAAGAACTTTCTGGAGAATAATAACAGCACGTTCTCCTAAACAGCACTGGACATCAGCCACCATCACAGGGCATTAGGCTAAATGAACCTGGTGTGACCATCCCATATTCTTCTATCCCTTAACATCCTGTCCCCCAGGCATTTGTTCATTTTCCTGGGTCTCAGGAGATGCCCATTAATCCTTCCTGGTTCTGCTCGGGGGGAACGTGCTCAGTGTCCTTGTCACTGGGCTGAAAAGGAGCCAGCAAGAGGACAGGAAAGCAAACTTGCATTTCTCTCCTGCCCTGGAGTAATTTAAGGATGGTTCATAGTTGCTCTGTGCATTGTCAGTGTTGTGACAGCTTATCCTTCCACATCAAGGGGACAGAACCAGCTCCTGCATCACCACATCAGTGATTCAAATTGCTCCTTAAATAGCATTTGCTGGTCTCTGTTGAAGTACATGGTAATCAGTTCCACAAAGCTGCACTGATGATTCTCACTTCTCTGTGCCAGAAATTACTCTTGACCATATTATGAAAGGAAATGAATGGCTTTTTTTTAACTAAAGTGGTTTGAGTACTTAACATATATAATATACAGTAAGTGCTATTATCATTATAGAAAACTATTTTTTTCTGTCTTTTCATGACTGTGAATTTCAACTAGACTTTACATTTCTCAGTATTTGTGGCTTGTACCATTCACATAGGGCTGGCCTAGGTTGTAGGGAATACCTATTTTCAGTGGACTTCTCCATACAGGAGAGTTGTCAGTTGGAAAATCAGACAGCCAAGATCTCTGCCTGCTGCAAATCCACAGAGCTCCATTAAAGTCAGGTTTGTGTCAGAGGGACCCATCCTGGAGCTTTGAGGTCCTCTTCCTTTCAACAGAAATAAAACCAGCTCTGAAAGAAAAGGAGTTTAAAGCGGTTCAGTTCCTATCAATTTGTAGGGATCTGCATCATTATTATATATGTTTAGAGTTCTGTAAATTGTCTCCTTAGAAATTTAGAATTATGTAGAATTTTCTAGTATGTTCCCATACATGTTTAGATACACTAAAGATGTTAACCACTGTTAACATGGAATCTAAGAGCAAATATACTGTTAACAAATGCAGCATTTGTGCATGAATTCAAAGGCTTATTACCATGTTTCTCTTCTTATCTCACACCTGAGTGTCACCAGCCTGGGAATTATGCAAGATCATGTTTTCACTTTTTTTTAAGAAAAGTGTCTTTTGAAGCTTCCTCAGTGTGGTTTAAAATACCTTTGATATTTGAAATCATTGTCAAATAATTGTTTGGGTTTCAAAGTACACTTGAAATTGGGAGAGGATGGCAAATCCATCTGATAGGATTAATTCAACTCATTTCTATATGCAATATCATATTTTTTATTGCATATTTTTCTACCATTTAGTCTATGGCATTTTCTCAGTCACTACAGAGTGGTGTTGTTTTGGCCATGTCAGGTTACAGAGTACAGGAGCCAACAGTTCCATCATATTTCTCCCAAGCTGCAGAGCCCAAGGGGCAGCAAAATTGCAAAGGATGAAGAACAGAGAGAGAAAAAAAACCTCACGTAGGCAGAGCAGCTGATGTGTGCTCTCCTGGAGAATTTAATTCTGGTGCAGTCCCTGGCTCTGATTTCCTTTGCAATGGTGCCCATCTTGCTTAGCCAGATTTTTCACAAAGGGTCATTAGCTGCATCTTCTAATTTTCCAGTTTCCTGATTTGAAGCCCTGAGGCCTGATTTGCAGAAGTGCTGAGCACTCACAGTGAAGGGAATGAATGGTCAGTGGGAACCTGTTAATATTTTCATATACCACGAAAAAGCAAGTCCTCAATACCTGGAACTAGAGATCCAAGCATTGACTAGTAACACCCTTCTTATATTGCTGTTGCTTTGCTTTGTAATTCAAAATGCTATATAATAATCCCTGTGAATGGTATAGCAGCAGCAAACAGCACTGGTGATTGATTAAACACTTCAGTTTCTTTTCAGAATTTAATTAATCTTAGCAGCTCTTCATTGCTTTATAGGCTACAAAACAATAGAGATTATTGCCACTTTAGTAGGGAATAGAGAGGAGCTTTTCTGCATGTTGGTTATGGCTGTTCCCCTTTCTGAAAGCCTTCCCAGATATGTGAGCAGAAAGTTAACTTGCTTATGAGTTTCAAATACTTGAAAAATTCCTCCTTTCTTACGATGAATAAATAGGATATGGAGTTAAAGCTTCATAGAAGCTTTGAAGCCAAACTCAGCAGTGCCTCATGAGGTGACCTCTCCCCTGCCCTCACAAGGACCCCTTCCAGCCAGAGCTGCACTTCTCTCTGTATAATAGGATTCCTTCTAAAATCTCATTAAAGAAGGGTTTTCTCCCTTTTAGGTTGTTGTTGTTGTTGTTATTGTTCATTTCTAAGCATTCTCCTGTAAGAAAGGTGCAGTATATAAAATTTTATATCTTTGTAGTATAGTGGCCATCATATTTTTTTCTTAATCATTTGGCACCTCTGTTGCCCTTCCCTTCCTTCTGTATACTTGTGAGAGTATTGTGGGGATACATTAGCACTCCAAGCACTCCATGTGACATTTTGTACCCTTTGTCCAGCCCTTCTTAGATTTATTTTTTCTTTGGCTATGACACAGAACTAATTCTAGACACTGACCTACTTTCGTAGCCTGTCTCCCCATCCCTTTTCCTGGGAGAATTCTTCTCCCTGGCTATGGGACAGTAACTCAGGGCAGCACCAAAGAGTCCAAAGGAGTGCTCTGGTTTTAGTGCCATCCATTCAGGCGATGGGTCACACCATCCCTGTTTGCCCACGTGGCTGCACAGATTGGCTTCTCCCTATTTTCTTTCATCACTTGCAATCCCCTCATTTCTTTTGTGACCCTGGGTCCCTTTGCAGCAAATGCCACCCTTTAAAACAAGAGAAGATGATTACTGCCACTTCTTTTGCTCAGTGCTAGGTTCAGTCTTGGTTACTTTTAAGTTTCATACAAAATGAAAAACCCTAAAACTATGGTAGCAGGAAGAGGATTAGCATTGGATCATAATAATCTATTTGGGGCTCTCAGACCTTTTAAGGGTGAAGAGTGACTGGAGCCCTCCATGTCTCCATCAAGAGAAGATTATTTCACACAGCATAAACACATGTGAACCACTGGCAGAATAAAATTAGTGCCTATTGCACACCCATTTTACATCTTTTTCCAAATTCCTATTGTCACTGGCTTAAGAGCAGTCATTGTCTGTCATTTCCTTTTATTCCTGCTTTTTTCTGGGCTGCACTGTAAGAGCACAGAATATATATAACCTGTAAGTCACTTGCAGTATGAAGTTAACCTTTTAAAGATTTAGTATTTTGATTATTTACTATTCCACCTGTTCCTCTCAGATTACCAAGACAGCCAAGGAACAGGAGTGACCAAGCAGTCAAACTGTAGAACCGTGAAAAGGTCAAATTAGAAACTGTATAATGCACTTAGTGCACATTATTCTGCTGTCTCTTAAAGACTTTATGGGGGATTGAAAACCTCCCTCTTGTGACAGAGATCATAATGAGAACTGAAAATGTCACAACATAAATTGATTTTATGTTAATGATTGTAGCAAGAAAGAGAAAGTATTCAAATACTACTTTTTAAACTAAACCTTCTGCTGCAACATTGCAGAGTTGTGCTGCTCCGGGTTTTAGTATTCACAGCATGTTCAGGTTTGGGCTGGGGACTGAGCACTCCCCATGTAGGAGCTGCACTCATCTCACCTTGTTCATCTCACCTTGTTCATCTCACCTTGTTCTTGGCACACCTGCAGTAACAGAGGGAACAAGGAGCCTGAATGTGTAAGCTGAAGGAAACCAAGCCAATAGCTGCATCACTGTAAGCCTAATCTATCACCAGCACAACTGCTCCTAACTGGGCTTGGAGGTGGAAACCAAGCAAATCAAAATGAAATTTCCCTAGATGTTGGGCTCCATGGGCAGCCTGTTGGTGTCCATACAGTCTTGCAGTTGGAGAAAACACAATTTTGAATTTAGCTTAGACCATGCTTTAGAACAAAATGTAGATGTATGCAGTTTGGGTTCAGGCCTGCATTATTTGCATACTTTTATTACCTACTTTGCTTATTCAGTACTCTGTTCACCTCTGGGAGAAGGAGGGACTGAATGCTGGCACCCTCCTCATGTGATTATAGGGATGAGAATAAAATGTGCACAGTGATGTGGATGATCTGATCTGTCCCAGAAGAATTGGGGGAGTTTCAAGTGAACAAGTCAGGCAGATAGTGCAGTGATAGTGCTGTGTTTTCATCTGTTTCTAGAAGGGATTAACTTCAGCAGAATAAGCACAACACCACTGTCACAAGTAGCATCTGTGTGATACCTAGTGCTGTCAGCAGTTTTGAAAAACAGGTTGGTAGAGTGTAGTTCAAAGCAACCAGTTGCTTTCCTAAATTAGCTGCTGGTGATCTGCATTTTATCCTTTTCTGTTGTTCTTAGATAGATATTGCAACATCTTTTCCAGAAAAGGCTCGCTAGGGTTTCAGATGTTGTATACACACCCAGATAAGAAGGAAAAGATTAATACCACTGTAACCTAATTCTAACAAGACATCAGGATACTTTTCCCTAAAGCACTTTCACTTATTCTATTAACTTTTTGTGAATTCCTTGAGAATATAGTCTTGGGTTTATCTGCACATGGAATCATTCTTGAAGGAAGCAGATGTGTTGTTTCCTGTCCAAAAATAACTTCATACATAAATGAGCCTTACTGACACCCTGCAAGTATTCTGAGAACATGTAGTAAAGACACCCCACAGATTTGCAGAAGAGATTTTTAAAAGCCCAGTGGTTAATGACATACTTAAGGAACTGATATTTATCTGCTACAAGAAAAATAAATGGCAACAGCTAATGGTGAATAGAAGCTCCCTCCGAGATTTGCTACCTGTATGATGAACAGTATGAAAAGGGACGAGGTAGGCAGAGAGGTTTCAGAAGTAAGTACCTATTTAAGGGTGAAATGAAGAAAAAATATCAGAGCTATAACTTTGGAAGTGAAAAATGTAGTTTCTGGATATAATCAAATCACAAACCTCACCTTTTGGGGTTTTTATCCTCACTGTTAGCTACTGGAACTTTGGGAATCTAAATTAAAGGGGAAATGGCAGACTTCCCTTGACTCTCTTAAGAACTATTGACATTATCCTTAAGAATGTAACTGATTATTTTAGTTGGAAAATCATGAGAAAATGAGATGATTTGAGGCAATGAATTGTAGCATGGCAATGAAGCAGCAGCAGAAGGAAAATCTGCATCTCCTCATCCCTCTAATTACATCCTCTTTTCTAAGGTGTGTTCCCATCTTCCAACACATCTCAGTCTCTTCCTTTTCACACTCAGTCACTCCTTGGCTGGCTTACAGGTGCTTGCACACTTACAGGTGTGTGTGAGACACACTTACAGCAGCTCTGTGTGTCAGCATCCTGCACTTAGAGGTGCTTTGTGTGTCAGGATCCTGCTCCGTCCTCTTTTCCCAGCTCCTGTGTCACTGTCCCAGCTCCTGGCAAAAAAATGACACTTGAATGAATGTGTTGTGTGTGCCACCAAAAACTTCAATTCATCATCACTAGCAAACTGTCTGAGCACACACAGATTGGCTCTTTCCTGCCCCACATCTCCTTGCTTGATCCTAACTCTCTTCTCATGAGCACAAGGCTTTTGGAATGGATTCTTTCCAGAAAATGTCTGTCTGCTCCTCTTCTATGTATGAGCTGCTCCTGCTCTTCAGCCCTGATCTTTCTTCTTATTTATATAATCTTTATTCTACATTGTCTTCATTTAACTACATAAAAAACTTGAGGAAAAGATCATATAATAGATATTATTCACTTTATTGTAAATATTCACAGGTAAATCTGCAACAGATTACTTCCCAGTATGAGCTAATGTTCTTTTCAGAATGAAGGCGTGCCCATTAACTAAAAATTTTACATGGCTTCAGCTTCAAACCTGGTGCAATTTTATCTGACTTTTATCTGATTTTAATTCAAGAATTTGTGTGCATGTGCAAAGTAATTTCCATTAGTTTCTTCCCATTATCTCTACAGCCCTGTGAGTAATTGCTGCTGTGAGAGATTATGTATTAATATTTTGTTAGACAAGATTGTAACAGGTGAAATTTAACTCTGATTTTCACAGACTGCTAAATGTGATAAAGAATAACTTTTCCAAAAGGCCAATCTCTTTAAACTTCAGGTCCATGTAACAAGCACGCAAGACTCTTGATTTATAATATTCCACATAGAGATTATTGTGATTAGACTCTTAAAGATGATGAAATATTGCCATTAATACACAAGGAAAATAACCAGATTTTTTTTCAACTCAGAGCAAAGAGATCTGCCCACATCATGACATTTGATGCCAGGCTTATTTGCATCTAATCATATTTGTTTCAGCAAATGGCAAATAAAAAAATTACAAACAGAACATTTTGATTTAAACCTGTGACCTTCATTCCCAGAAAATCTCAGTATTTTCTGCTAAGAAGTTTATTCTCTAAATGGAAAAAAAGTGGATTAAAGTGCCAGCAGTCAGCAATCTGTGCATGTAGATCCCTTTGGCTTGTAATTGTTATTAAACTGGTTCACTGCACCCTTCATAAAGTGTGGAGTCTCTTGGTAGGGGAGTAAATAGACCTCTGTTTATTCTGAGAAACTTGTGAACTACTGTAATTCATTTCAGATTTATAGATTCACCGTCTTTAAATTGATGTTGTTTTTTACAAGGAAACGAACAGCCAATTTTTTTAACAAACCAATGCAATTTAATTCTTATAGAATTTATCTGCCTGTGGATCAACAGCATAACACAATTTTAATTACACCGACCACACTTCACTGAATTCCCTCATTCTGTAGCAAAGCCTTATCAGAGTAAAGGTCCATGAGATGTGTTGAGCTCTGCTGAGCCCTAAGTCACAAGGTTTGCATTCTCATCATACAAAAAAAATAAAAAAGAGCCAGTCATTTACACTTCTGTCTTAGGGGGAAGCAATACTTACTATTATACAGAGAGTTAATGGAAAACACAAACTACTAAGTGCCTTTGTGGTTAAGAAATCAAGTGCAAAACCATCTAAAAATATGATTAGAGAAAAAGGAGGGAAGTATTGAAGCGGGTCAGCAGCACTAGATTGAAATAATTATTGTCAGTTGTTCATTATGTATTAATTCACAGCTAAGTGGCTTTTACTCCTTTCTTTGAAGCACAGATATGGTTCTCTGCTAGTAATGCCTTGTATCAGCCCACTCACACTTAACTGCAGTGTTTTCTGAATACCTAGATATGAATTTGTTGTATCTAAGAGGAAAGAAACCACTGAAAGGAGATCCCACCCCATGGCAGAGACCCTGTGTCCCTGGTAAATGCAGCAGAGCTGTTTTCTCACAGCAGCCAGAGTGGGGAGAAAAGGCCTCACCATCAATACTTTAATGGCTTCAACACAATTTTCCCTACTTTTAAAGTAAACCCATGCAGAGGAATTATCTGAATCAAGAACTATTTTCCTCTATTGCATTTAAATACGTTTGAGGTGTTTTTAATAAAAGCTGTGTAACCTGTTTGCTGAGCTGCCTTTCACACCTGTTGAACCCATAAATCAGCTCTAGCAGAGAAGTGGAAGTGGTGATTTCTATCTGGTCTGAGGCAAAATTGAGAGATGGGCTGAAAAGAGAGGCCCAGGGGGAAGACTTGGCAGTTCCCTGGCCTGACACCAGCCCTGCAGACAGCAGGAAATTCCCCATAGCTGCTCCTTGGAGATTTAGTTTTGTGGGAAGGCAGGGGCTTGACTTTGGCACATGTGACTTTAGAGAGTTCTGCAGGCTCAAAGCCATTCGGGACATTGGAAACAAATCTGAAGCAAAGCAGACTTTATTAGTTCTGTTATTTAGAGCACTATTTTTTTATATATATAATCATTAACTGAGGTGGTAGTTTGTCATTCCATTGAAGAGTAGAAATAGCTGAACAATTTAGGGGAAAAAAAGCAATTTCAAGGAGTTCTTAGGAAGATTTAGTCAGTGATTTTGATTTGAAATGAATCTGTAAGGGACTAGAGAAAAGACAATTTGAAAAAGAGGTCTCAGTTGATGTGCTGTCACCCACCATTCGTGCTCCTTGGCATCTCTTGTAACGTCTCCAAAGTTTGACAGCAGAAATGGTGCAGTACAGCCCTACAGTACTTTGCAAAGTACAGATGGGCCAAGCACAGATGGCTGAATTGCATCCTGTGCAGCCTCTCGCTTAAACAAATATAGAATAATTTCCCTGACACTGCTGGGGTGTTTTTCAGATTTACATTGAACTAAATCATGCCATGAATTTTTGATTTTCTCTTTATCATCATCCATTCCAATTAGTGGGTTTTCTTTCTGACACAAAGCCAAATTGTTATATTCATCTTCATATCCTTTGCAAGATATGTTTTGTGCATCTGGAAGGGGTTATACAGTTCTCTATTTTAGGACACCTTCCTTTTAACAATTTCCTTGCTTAGATAATAAAGCAGTCAGATATTTGCTATGCCCATTTCATATAAAAGGAACAAAAATATGGTTTCTAAGCAAAAAGTTTACAACCTACATAAAGCAAAGGGAAGAAGCAACACCAGCACTGCTAATTAAAAATGTGCAAGCACAGGTCAGCAGCATGTGCAGTCTTACAGTCAGCGCCTCAGACAAGATTTGTTGTGTATTTGTCTGGGATTTTTATAGGCATCATGTTAAAGTTGAGTTTCAGAAGTCTCTGAACATGACTTTGCAGGTGTTTACAGAGAGTTTCTGACAGGTATGACAAGAAAAGCTGAAGGTACTTGTTTCAAAATTTAGCAACTGGGTAATAAAGGCTGTCATCGTTAACAGAGAGAAGTCAGTGGTGGCTCAGTAGAGGTGTGATTAGAAGTGAAATAGAAACTGTGAAGGGTCTCAAAACTGAGACTTACAGCTCATGTCTCTGTGTGGGGACTGGGAGAACAGTGGGAAAATGCAGGGAGCAGAGATGGCGTGGTCAGCATGAGGAACTGGGCTCTTATCTTTGCAAAGTTGTCTCTGCAGAAGAGTTTTGAAAGGGTGTGAATAGGAGATGGTGGGACTCAGCAAGGCCAGAGGAAAGGGCGTGAGAATAGGCAGGAGGAGGAGAGTGAAAACCCACTTACCCATGAGAATGGATTGGAAATGATATTTTAAAGTATCATTTACTGACTTTGCTCAACATTTAGACAGAGATAAACTTGACACAGTCCAGGAAAGGCTGCAGCCTCACTAAAAGCATACAGAAAATGGGTGGGGGGAAACCTACAGTGAAGGGGTTTGAGCACTAGAGAGGAGCAATGAGGAGCTCAGTTCTGCCTGTGGGGAACTAATGCAACTTTCCAGTTGGCATTTGTGAGGTGTATAAAATTTAGACACAAATTTCAATTTGATGAGAAGAAGTCAATCCATCCATCTTTCACATGTGTGTCTTGGAAACTGAACTGACTTTGTGTTTGTGGAGGACAAAAGGAGGGTGGGGACAGAGGAATGGGACCTGCAAGAAGACAGGCACAAAAAGGTGGGAGGCAGAAACCTGGGAGAAGAAGATTCTTGAGAAAACTGCACTGAAGGTAGCTGAGAGTTGGAAAAATAGAGGAAGAGGAGTTGGCATCAATGCTGTTTCCATTTGGAATGGATGAGGTTGTCTTTACTGATGTGCAGAAAGTGGATGCTGGGCTGGGAAGGAAATTCTGGTGGTGCTTTGGAACAGAACCCAAGGCACCAGAGAGGGAGTTGAGTGAGTTCCCAGACAATGGAGAGGTCACTGGGATTTATGGTAGATCTGTAGTAAGTAAAGAAGAATGATTGCAACATTCTTAAAGTGAGAAGTCACAGCTATTCCTGTACTAGAGAGCTTTTACTCAACAGTTTTACAAATGTGTTCTAATGGCAGGGACAATGCCATAGCTGTAGCATTTGCCCAGACAACCCAGACAACACCAGTATAACAAAAGATACATTTTTTTAATTTAGTAAAATATACCAAGTTCTTTGAAAGTAAACTGATGGTGAAAGCAAGAGGAGAGAAAAGGGGGTGTCATTTTCATTTTCTAAACAAGCAGAATAATTATCTTTAGAATTCAACACAGCAGCTATTGAATTTTTCACTCTGAGATACCATAAAAGATACAGATATACAACAAACAAAACTTCTACAAAAGCAGCTAGGTGAAAAAGGCTCAGTGAGACATGGATAACTGAATTTCCTCTGACAGAAAAGTGATTGGCAGATCAATAGCCAAAAAATTCAGCTCTTGAGAAATCTATGAATATTCAGCTACAACACTATTGCAGATCACAGTTCATTTCTGAGTCCTTCCACCCCTCATAGGAACTAAAGAATTAATTTATTAATCTTTGTTGACCTATTGACCTCTACATTTGTGTCTTAGAATGCAGATTTATTTTTGAAAATCCCGAGTTACTGTGCATGCATGCATATTCCATCACACTGTACATACAGTGTAACATATGGAGAATTGGTATGAATCCTTTTCCTTTTAAAAGTGCATAGAGAGGGCACTGAAAGGGGAAAACAATCAGTTCTTGTTCCAAAGCAGGTCAGCTCAGGAGCTGAGCAGCCAATTTGTCAGCTCTGAGACACTGTCAGATGTAAGGTTTCCCTCCCTGACCTTGCCAAACCTCCTCTGCTCTCCTTGTGCCCCGATGTCGGGTCATATTCCACATCCCCTACCTAAAGGAAGTCCAAAAAATGATTTATTCATTTATTGGGCTTTTGCTGGCTGGCTCAGAGGTTGGCACAGGCTACCCTGGCACTGAACTTCCTCCTCACTAAGCCACAAGTTGTGTTCCCTGCACACTCAGCTGTGTCCTCACCTCCACCTCCCTGGGATCGTCAAGAAATCCTTTACACTGATGTTTTGTGCTGCTACCTTGTGACTGTTGCCTGTAAATACAACACTGCTGGGTTCCTGTCTCCTGGGTTTCCCACTCACCCTTCTTCTGACACAGGAAAATATATAGACTTGTTCTCATGAAATGTGGGTGCTTGAGATTTTTTTAATTAGACTGAATTCTGTTACACTGTAAAAAGGCCTTGTAGGCTGAGTTAACATTTTCACTTTATAATTTTGACAGTGCAATATAGTACAATTGAATTAATCAGTTTTTCCTGAGTTTCTGTTACAGAGATTTTGAGGGTCTCAGTTAAATCATCCTATTTGTAGAGTGATTACTAGGGAGGGAATGTATCACTCTGGGTTTAAATTATCTTTCTGGGAACAGATTTTAATCTTGCCTTCTTTTTTTTCTATGGAGTCCTGTGGATGTATTCAACTCAGTGTTTTCAAAATGTTTTCTATTTTTGTCTGTTTAATGAAGCATGCCAAACATTCCTCACTTTTTGCACTATAGAAATCTGTAGGAGTAATTTCTTTTCCTGCTATTTTTCAGAAAGACGGATTAAGGATTTACTTTACTTTTTTACTTTTTCCGAAAAGCATAGAGCCTTTCATGCATGAGAAGTTGTTTCCAATGCTTGTCTACCTTTGAGCATGATGGGTCACTTAAAGAAACCAACTTTTCAGCTATGCAGTGCTGGGATTTAGAAGTCTGGCACAGGGTCAGATCTCTGAGGGACCAGTCTGGTGGGACAGGCTGTGCTCAGGGCTGCTTGCTTTCTAATGCAGCACAGAGATGTTTCATTGCTGCTTTCTAGGAGTTAAATGGTCTTTTTGCTGAGTTCCCCAGGAGGATTCTGGCCAGGAGATCTGGAGCACACAGGGCATTTTTCTGCCAGCTCAGCTCCAGCTCCTCAATCCTCAGGAATAAGCAAGATGTCAAAGCCATTTCTGTGCCTGCAACCAGATGCTCTCTGCCCAGGGTGTGTGCAGGTACTTTGAATCAGGAGAGTGAACACCTGACATTAGGGCTTGGACTCTTACAAGAGCTATTGAACTAAAATTTGGGTGATTTAATGCCTGACTTGGGGACAGCAAAGTAGTTATCCTGCTGAAGGTCACATTCGATCACTCGAGTCATGATGAATATGAGAGCATAAGACAGCTCAGGGGAAATCTTCATTTTTATGAGACAGTCCAGGATCCCACCACACTTGTGGAATATATAGGTAAAGGGGTGGTGCAGGGAATTGGTTCTTTTCTCCATGTCTCCAAGTAGAAAATAAAAAGGATCTATACACCATATTAAGAAATCCAAGGTGTATTCAGCCTGGAGAATGCAAACTCTGCTCTCACTGTGTGAAAAAGGGACAAGAAGGAAAGAGAAAAGGGAGAGAAGTCTTTAATCCTTGTGTATGACACTCTTTAGACAAGTGCTTTTCAGATTAGGTGTCAAAAAATCAACTACCACACTCAGCTGGGGTCTGCTCTATGCACTTTTGGTGGAACTTTCACATTTTTCTGAAGAACTGGTTATATAAAAGGACACTGGCTTTCGTATCTCTCTTGCCACAAACTATTGCTTTTCAATCAAACCAACAACAGCAAAGGTCAGGATTTTTGCAATAACATTAGGTGGATGTACAAAGGGGGAGCTGGGATAGAAGCTGGAAGCCAGCCATGAGCCATGGCCAGCTCCCCTCTTGCCTCTGCAATGCATCCCTTGCCCACGGAGCAGCATTAACATCCTCTGTGTGTACCAGCTCTGTCCACACTCTTGGGAATGTGTAATGTTGGTAATGTTGCTCTTAGTAACAACATTCCATTATTTTCTATCTCACAGTTGTCAATAAATCATCTGTTAAGTGAATCAGGCCTTGTGAACTTGTACTGGCAAGATTGATTTTTGCATGATGTTTCTTTAGGAAATGAATTAAATTTTAGAAAGAAAAATGTGTGCACAGTGGCAGAGCATGCTTTCACTGAGAGAGTATTTATGATGAATAGAAGGAAAATAGAGTACACATGCTTCAAAGAGCACATTCTTGTAATGATGCTCAGTACTATGATCTGAAGTAAAGATGGTAAGATCAGAAGCTTTCAATGCAGAAAGATTACCATTTCCTTTGAAAGCATTATTTACTGCAAAATCCTGAGATACTTTTAGATATACATTGAGTTCTTCCATTGTAATTTACCTAACTCCTTTTCTTTTTTTCTTTTTTTTTTTTTGCTTTCCTCTGTATCTGTCAAAATAATTGGGCTTTCAGCAGTGCTTTTTACAGACAGGGGGTATTAATCCACAGGTGATTTTTTTCTCTTTGCTGCCTGCCTTTACAACTGAAGGAGGAAGAACCTCTTGCATTATTACTTGCATGGAGGCAGCTGTGTGAGTCTGTGAGCAAGAGTGAATGTGTGTTCCCTCCACTTGTTGGTACACAGATACTTAAATCCAGTCTCCTGTGCTGTCAGGGAAGGCTTCAGGAGGAAAAAAACAAAATTCCCAGTGAATTCTCTAAGATTTTTTTAACATTAGAAGTGCATTTCTCTGATCAGCCATGGCAAGTGTAATAGGGAATTATTTTTGATCCTTAGCACTGAGGCACACATAGAACAGCCTGTGGTTATTAGCTCCAAATGAAATAGTTGGACTTTGTTGCCTTTATGAGATGGCTGCTTTTCCTAATAGTGACAGGGATAGCAAATGGTGCAGGAAGGTCCTGTCATCTGCAGATTCTTTAATGTCCAAGAATTGTGGCAAAATGGGGTAAGTATATTCCAGCTCGATAGTGAATTAAAAATAAATAAAATAAAAAAAATTGAAAGGCATGGAATGTGAAATTATATCCCTGCATCCTTAAGGGGCACCAAAGGAATAGTGACATCTAAAAGGCATAAGACAACTTTTGGAGGAAGACTAAATAATATGTTCTAAAGTTCTTTCAATGCATGACACCCAGAACTTTTGCCCATGTAAATTCAAAACCTTGGAAAATCAGATGCAGGCCCATAGTCTAATTTCAATAGTATGGTCTACAAGTAGTGAAGTCTGGGATTTGAACTGGACAGTCTGATAAATAAAAAATCTAGGCAAATACTGTTTCCACAACAGGATGAATTCCTGTAGACAGCTCTCTGCAGCCTCAGAGAAACCAGCACAGCCTCGGAGCTCCCAGTTCAGAGCTGCCCCTGGAAAGCTGCTGAAGTTTGCACAGTGTACAGCCTCACCCTGCATTCCAGTTCCTCAGTCCTCCAGCATGCCTGGCTGCACCTTTTACAAAATTTTCTAACTGCAAATACTTTGAGCACATTGATCCACAGCCACTCTGATGAAATAATTACTCTGAAGAGCACTTCTGTGGCCTGGCAGGGGATGGGGCTGGAAGAACCCACCCAGATCTCCATTCAGACCCCTGCTGCTGCCCCCTCCCTCAACATTTCTCTTTCCTCACCTATTCTTTCAGCAGGAACAATCCAGGAATTTAATCTTCTTCAGAATGACCACATTTTAAATTAGATTCAGATTATTTTGACTTTGGCTCAAGCCATCAGTAAGTCAGCATCTATGCCTGGGCAAGGGGTTGGTCTCCTTTCCAAGCAGCCTTTTCTGCTATTTTTGGGGGTTTTTTGCTCACTGATTTGCCTGTGCTTTGGGGAGATGATAATAATTGCAACTACAAGAGCTTACAACTGCCCTACAATACACCCTGTCAGCCCGGCCACTTTCAAAGCTTTCTCTAGCCACAGTTCCAAACCTGTCATTTTTTTTCTACTAAACAAATTCCTTTCACAAAAGCCATTTTTATCTTTTTTGGAATTGCACAGCTTACGGTTCTCATAATTCCACAGGATAGTTTTGATCTCACTTGCTGCTTTTCTATTATTTTGGATGTTAAATATTTTATTAGTGCAAACATTTTTAAAAATTGGGACAGTTTCAATAAACCATGTCCTTGAATACACAAAACTCAATCCTGCCTCTAAAAGATTTTAAAAATACACAAATGTACATCAAGAGCTGAGAAAAGAATTGGCATTTCTTTAAATGATTCTTCAAAACACGCATTAGTAGGAGATGTTTGCAGCTACAGTCCATACTTTTTTGAAGTTTTTGATTCCCACAGCTTCGAAGTGCCAGGTGCTCATTAGTAAGCCCATCTCATATTTTTCTTTACTCCTGTTAAGGTTTTGTAGCTACATGAGGTAATACATGTTACAGTAAGCAAATAGCAGTGAGTATTTTGAGCCTTTTTTATCTACAGCCTTCTCTGTCACTCAGCTCATCTTAGCCATCCTCTTTTTAATCCTGGAGAAGTTTGGTTTGTGCTTTAGCAGTACTCCAGCTCTTTGGCCCAAAAACAGAGGCCGGAACGGTGTCAGTGACCACCTCAGCCAAAAGCACCAACGTTTGTTAAAATTGAACCACTCCACCTCTTTGCCAGGGTAGATTCAGGCAAGTTCCCAAGCACAGGTCCTGCAAGGGAGGAGGTGCTGATTCATTCACCCCCAGCTGGGGTCCTGTCCTTTGGGGGTCTCCACAGTCCCTCTGCTCACACCACACAGCAGAGTTGTCTGCCCAGAACCCAACCCCTGCTTGTGCTGCACTTTCCTGTGCATCTAATGGGAAGTGCATTCCAATGCCTTTGTTAATGGGATGCTCCTGAGCACTGATGAACCATCCCAGACAAGTGTGTCAGCTCACCAAGCGATTGCTTCTTGCTCCTGTTAATGGCACTGCTCTGGTGTACAAATGGCTCCAATAAAATCCTAGCCAGACCATAAATCCATGCAATTTGGTTCTCAATATTCAGCCCTATTGCTTTTCCTCACGGTGATTTCTGCTCTGCTTGGCTGTTCCGTGCTGCCCTGGATGCGGGGCCAGGGCTCTGCATTTCCTCCTGCTGTTTGTGCATTTCTGCTTTTGCAAGGTGCAGTAGTGCAGAGATAGTTCTGATTTCATGCCAGGAATCCACGGGGGAGCTATGTTGTCTCATTTGCACTTTCTTATTGAATTTCAATCAGGTTTCCCAACAATTTGCTGGAGGAATTCCTGTGGGACACCTTCAAATGCTCCTAGCCACATGCTGTCCAACAACTCCTCATTTTCTCTTCTAAGGTTGCCTGTGTTTTCTCATTTCAGAATAATTCACCACATGACAACATTTTACATTAATGAAGCCCTGGTGGTATCAGATGTGATGACATTCTGTAGGGAACAGAGAAAATAAGCACAGGGATATACTCAGTATAAAGTAAAAATCAGCTGATGTGCAAAAAAGTTAATGAGGGGGAAAACCAGCTTCTGCTGGCATATGCTGACTCACGAGTATCTCTCTCTCCATCCTGCTCAAGCACAGGGAAATTGGATTTATCTGTCGCATTTCAAGAGTCCCTCAGGAAGAGAATAAGGATGGTGGGCTCCAGTAAAAATTAAGTGAATCTACTCAATTGTTTCCCTTTTTTTTCTGTCTGATAGAGCACCAGTTACTGGAAGAAGGAGTCTTTCCAATCCATTCCTGGGTCCCTCTGCAGGTTTTAGGCAGTATCAGACACCCCAGCAGAGATCCTGAGGAGAATGTGGGGTGGGGTTTACCCACACATTACCTCCAAAACAAGCATACCCAGCACACACTGGCATAAAAATCAAAACTTCTCAAGTTAAAGCAAACAAAAAAACCCAATGACCAACTGGAAGCTCTTTAATTTTAGATTTGAATAAACTTTAAGAGATGGAGTAGTGTCAGAAGAACAGAATTGTGTAAAAGTAGTTTTATCTCGTGAACCACCTTCATGTGTTTTAAAAGAATGGTATCAAATAGTAATGAGTATCTCTCTTTATTATGACACTTCATAAAAATTATCTACTGCCACTGGGGTTTTTCCTAATTCAGTTTAGGTTTATCTGTGATTGCACAAGGAACTGTAAAAATTAGAGGTCTCTTACAGCTCATTTCATATATAGTAATATTTTCAACTACTTTTTGAGAAGCAGTGCATGTGCTTATGCCTCAACATAGGCATTCTGTGAAATCACCCTGCGTTTTTACTTTTTCCCCTATATATAGTATTTTCATTTTTATTCTTGACTATTGCTTTCCTGCTCCAATTGGACATAAATATATCTGCTCATTTCTTCTCAAATACTATCAAGTTACTAATTATACTTCCTGAATTTTGTTCTTTCCAGCTCAAAGCTATTTTCTTTATGGAAAGTAGCAGCTGCCCTTAACATCACCAGCTCAAGTTATTTACAACTACTGTAACTCAGAACATTTTTACTGAAGATTAGAATCTAAAATTTCTCTTCGTTCAGCAAGTGGAGCAAAACAACCTCCTGGATGTGGAGTTCAGCAAGTTGTCTGTAACATTTTCAGCTGTGGCTTTGGAAGGTCTGTGGGAAGAATTCCATTTAAAGCCCAAATATACACACTATGATAGCCTATACTCTGTCTAAAAACAACTGTCCCACAGTTCCTTCCTTTAACCACAGTGAGTTTTGTTTCTACTCCTAATTATTCTTCCAACTTTGCTTGTTTGGTATTCCCAGTGCCTTAGAGTGCAATATCTGCAGAGCTGTCAGCAGCAAAGTCAAATATCTGTGCAAACCTCCCGTGGGCTGTGAGCTGTTTGAATTAAACACTGCTTTAAACTCAGAGCTGTGGTCAGTTTTGGTAAAAACTCAGCCCTCTTGCAAAGATTGGCCAGGGCTGGACAGGCCACAGCTAAAGCCAACTGGAGCCTCTTCTCTCAGATCTGCTGGGACATTTGTTCAGTGTAAAAAACAGAGAGGGAGACAGGGAGGGAAAAAGGAAGGCAAGAAAGGAGATGATGACTCTATAAAGCCTTTTTTTATCCAGAGCTCTGCATGAACTGTTGGAAAAGTCCACTCAGTCAGACATTTTTATTTGCTCTGCTTTAGTTTTCAATTGATGTAACTCTATTCCACCTTTCAGGTGTTATGACAGAATTGAATGAGAGCATTAGAGTGAACTGGGAAATGAATTTTGGGAGGCTAAGAACCATGCAGGAGATAACATTTTAATTAGTACCTGACATGGCCAGAATGTCACTAGGGATGTCACTCCCACAAGCTTCCTGCTTGGCTCTGACAGTCCCCCACCATCATTATAGTTTGGATGTATTTAAAATAAAACTCCAGGCTTCTTAATCACCTGGCAAAGATGAACTTTCCAGGGTTTTCACAATTAATGTGAGCACAAAAGGAAGTAGCAGTAAGCACTGGAAAAGCAGATGCACACTTTGCCTCCAGCACTAGCGAGGGAGCTTTGCAGCTCTCAATCTTCGTTCACACAGCTCTAGCTGAGCTTTGTGTTTTAAATGTGCCATTTTAAAGAAGCTTCAGATCAAAGCCTATTTCATCTCCCAATAACTCGGCTGCTCCTGTAATCATCTCAAAGTCTGAACTGCAGGATCTTGGCGTCTGCTGCTGTATGTGTAAGACAAGGCAAAAGAAGTGACAGAAGGATCAGAGGTGGTTATCAGGAGAGGTGTCAGCGCTGGGGAAGAGTAGCCAGTGAGTACCAAAAATGCAGCTAGACAAATATATCCATGTAGAGCTTTGTCATGAGGTGTTGGTGACTACAGGAGTGATTTTACATGTGAGCTGTTCACTGATTGGGCCAGCAAGGCATGTTTGGAATGCGCTACCTTTCCTTGTAGTAACAGCAAACAATCCATTCCTTTCTACTTCATAAAATTATTGGCATAATACTTTATATTTTATTGTTATAAGGAGTTACCTGAGGCCTCAATGAAAAGAGCAAATTAGAGCATTACTCCTTCCAACCACGAACAGTGAAATATTTGTGAAGGCAATTATCCCCAGAGTTGCATCACCAAAATATCACATATAAAACACTTGGGAGTCATCCACAAGTCACACAGATGTGTGTTTGTTTATATGTATCTGTGTGGAGTTAGATTGGAAGTGGAAGGTTAGCACGGCCCTGAATTTATCTTGATGTTTACTTTCAAACCAGCTCCTGTAGCAGCAGTGTTTAGAGCACTATTCTGCATTTCTGGGAGCAGACCCACCCCTTTAGCCAGAGGGATGCTACATTTTTTTTAACTGCCTGTTTTAATAATCCACACACATGTGGACACAATTATAGCAGGGTGAAAAAAGATGGTGACTTATGTACAAGAAAATGTAATGATGTTTGTCAGAGAAAGCATGGTTAAAATTGCTGCATTTTCTTTTCACAAAGCATGGAAAATACAAAGATAATATAACAATTAGTACTGGAAACAAAAGATGTCCTGTCAACCTCCATGCTAAGGTACATTTATGTCAAACCTTTTTAAGAAGTGTTGCCACATTGTTTTTTAAATATGTTTTACCATGTAATTTTGTTGAGTTAGTCTTCAAAAAGACAAATATGAGAGGTTTTTTCCCTTCTGATTTGCTGAAATAATGCCTGTCCTACTTCTAACTGGAGGAATAGATCACTATTGGGCAATGTCATTTAGGTTTGTGCTACATCACATTTTAATCAAAACTAAATGGACTTATCCTCCAGGCTCACAGGACAAATGACTGGAGCATTTGTTACTGCTCACATGTGCTACCAGCAGAGCTGCTTTCTGCTTGGGAGCCAGGAGCAGGCAGGGCTGGGTTCCAACAATACATCCACTACCTCTTGTTGCTCAGGGAATAAAAAGCATCTCAGTCCATGGGCTCTCTTGCAAAGGTTTCTGTTTCTTATTTATGTTTTGTGGCTGGTCACCACAACCACAACCCATTGATTCTGGCCCATGGCAGCACATTTGCATCCTTAAGTAGGTTATTAAAAAGCAGTGGCATGTCCCTGAGCTGAAAATTTAATTTGCATGAGAAGAACACTAACCTCAGTAACTAAATATGCATTTTTTTAAAGCTCTAACTTTTTTTTTTCTTTTTGTTATTTCTCTGCACTTGCACTTTCTTTCCTTCTACAGAACAGAAACAGTTGAAGGTGTTCCACCTCTCGGGGTGCATCCCTTTGGCAATCAGGGCTCCTCAGTCTCTCCCTAAGAGACTAGTTAGTATTATATAACAATAATATGAACCCAAAGAACCAGTCTCTCCACATGTAATAGATAGGAATGTGGTACTATTTGTAAGAATAATTATTAGAATAAGGACAGTAGGAGTGAGAAGGCAACAGATAAATGCCAGAGAGGTGACAGGGAAGTCAAATGACACAAAACCTTTTGTACACATTCTGTGAACCTGGTTGCATACTTTGCTTGTTGGGAAATAGAGTAAGAGATCACTGTAACTTGTTCCTGGGCAATATGGACTTCTTGTTTGCCACACAGTGCCAGAACATTCCAGCAGCAAGTGAGACACTAATAGGGTCCTGCAGGAATGTGCTTCCTAGGTATTAAGTTTTGTTTAGTATTCACTGCAGTAGGAGTTGTGAGGCTTGGGGTTTTTTATTTTGTTAGTGGATGGAGATTTTACAATATTTTTTTGCTAAGCTGGAGTAAAAATGGGATGTGATTCAGTATTGATTTAATCTTATACATCTACAGGTAAGTTCAGTTTTAATGTTGATTTCTATCACTAAGTACTGTTGCAAGTCTATCTGAAAGAGTGAAATTAAATATTATACTGCTAATTTTCACCACCGATGTATATAGATTAGTATCTGTAGAGCTGCAAAAGTCCATAACAAAAGCAGGCCCATAAAAGCCTGAGCCTTTACAGCATGCTAATGGCTTTCCATTAGGTCAGATTAATGCTTTCTGCTCGGTGAAAATAGGTATTTAGCAAGAGTGCTTTCAGTTTGTGAGGAATAAATAACTGCTGGACCAAGCGCTTCACCCTTGGGAATAAATCTGCACTTTAGGTGCTTGTTAATAAATCACTTCTGCAGGATAATTTGTCACATCAGCAGATGCAGATCTGAGGATGTTGTTGGGTCCAGCAGCTCTCACAACCTCCCCCTACATTCTCATTGCTGAGACTCAGAGAAGGGACAGATTCTCCCCTGCTCGAGGTCCCACTGCCACCTCAGGGGCAGGGACAGGGCTCAGGTTGGTGAGGTGGATGCTGCCCACCCTGCCTCTCCACCCCTGGCTGGAGCAGCAGCCATCCCATCCTGCTGCTCTCGGGAGCCACGGGCTGTGAGCAGGTCATCAAAGCCACCAGCAGGGAAGGATCCAGGAATTAATGTCACAGGAGGGTCTGATATCAGAGGGCTGCTAAAGCAGAACCTTTGTTGACAACAATAAAGTAGCAAGGGTAAAGAACTGTGGGCTGTTCTCTCTTTAAAAGGTGTAGGAAATGAATTAAAGCCAGGGTCTCTTATCTTGGAGAAGATACACACCAGTGAAAATGCCGATTTACATATGCTGGCACTCGTGTTCCACAGCACCAGAGCTTTAAATGCTTGCTGACAGTTGACTGGATGGATTTCAGGTGCAGGAGAGGGGCTGTGGAGAGGTTCCTCCCTTGATGATTCTCTTCAGCCTGGATTTTTAAATCAGTGCTTCAAGTCATGTCAATATCCATATTGTTTGCAACCCCGGTGTTCTCTCCTTATAAATCTTCAAATAGCAAGAGACCCATTATCACATCCATTCCTCCTACAGCCCTGCTCGCCTCATCTGAGAAATGTGACTTGAAACTTCTATTAATAGTGAAGAGGTACATTTGCACTGCATTTTTCATGAAGAGGGTTCTTAAAAATGCTTTATAACTTCTACTAATGTAAATTTATATATAAGGATCTCAGATGAGGGGCTCCTCTAGAACTACACTTTCTAATTGTTTGATATACAACTAATGGGCTCTGCCACCAGAAATAAAACTTTAAGTGCTCTGGTTCCTGGATGCCAGAGCTCTGACTTTGTCTGTATGAAACTCCTGCCCTCTGAATGTCAATCCATTTTGAAGTGTCCCAAATGTGCCCCAAACCAAACAAATTCAGAATGATTATATGCCTCTGATAGTGTTCAGATGAAATAAATAAAAATGGAATGCAGTTCCATTGGGTAGAAAGGCAGGATATTTTTAACCAGGCAGGGTAGCATTAAAATAAAATTTAATACAAGAAATGTAAAATAAAAGGATACTTCCTCTATTTTAAAGTGCAAGAGAAAGTAAGATTGAGGGCATTAAATAGTTGAATAGAAACTTAACTGAACTTTGCATTAAATTTTTGAAGTCTTCTCCAGAAATTTATTATTCACTCCATATTAATAGCAAAGTTGGCTCCTGTTTGACTCATGAAACAGCATTTATTCTAGTGAAGGAAGACTGCAGTCCAGAGAGAACCTCAACATCATACTCACTGTGGAATCATCCTTAAGCAGCATACTTAAGGAATAACTCAGTTATTCACAGAAAAACTACCCAGAAAACTCCAGTTCTGGGCTTACTGTCAATCATGCCTCAGATCAAATTCCAAAGGAAATCTGCCGGGTTTGTGGTCAGCAAAAACAAGAGCAGTAAATTCACCCAGGGTCCACTCTCAAACATTGCCCTCCAAAAAAGCTTTTTCTCCACATGGCTGAAGTTACAGACATGGAAAATCTGTAACAGCTTCACTGCAAATGGCATTTTACAGACTCTGACATGTTTGATTGGCTCAGTTATAGAAAGGAGTTGTTTCAAGTCTGATTTACCATGAATTACTTCTGTTTACCATTAATTAATTACTTCTGTCCCACCTATGCTGTGCATTCAATCCTGGTTTGTATTGCAATTTAAAAGCATGGATTCCAATTACCCCAGTCAATGCAGTTTACACCAAATGACCACTTTGTGAGATTTATTTTAGAGACTTTATTTGGCCCCGGGGAGTGCATCCTGCAGGCTGCTGAGGCTGGAGGGGAGCTGAGAGTGCTCCTTGTTCCTGCCCTCCATACAGGATGAGTCTGGGAGCAAATTTAGTGTTCCTCAAAGCATTTGGCTTACCTCGGGTTGCTGTGGTGTCTGGGGTTGGCTTTGTGTTTGGAAGTACACAAATCTGAATCAGGAAAATGGCTCTAGAAGGTATTTTCTTTATTATTACTTCTTTTTCCTGGTCCTTGACTGTCTGTGGAGCTCAGTGTAGCTGTCCCAAAGGCACAGTGAGGGGTGGAAGGCACAGGAATGAATATTTGTAGTCCAGACTTCCAGCCTTGGCCTCCTAGAGGTGACATTTGCCACAATGATTATTTAATAAGTATCAGGTTTGCACAGTAAAATGATATTACTCATTTATTGGACAAATGAATGCTCTTTTTTTGTTACCCAGCTTGGAAAGATAAGATAGTTTACCATGAGTAGAATGTAATGTTAATTCAAGTGAGAAAATAAAGTGGTAAGCTTTTTCAGCAAGGTAAGGCACTTTAAAATTAGTATTGTATTGTCTTCCATTTCTTGTCCATGGATGGAATGTTTTGTTTAAGACCTGATTTTTCCTTACATGAACTCAGCTTTAGAGGGATAGTGATCTTCATATTTTTATAGGAAAATTTATCAAACTCTTTCAGTTTTACAGGAAAAAAAAAATACAAAATCTTTCTTTTTCTCCCACCTCAAATTTAGAAAACGCTGTAATTTCTATTTTTAATTTCAAAGTTATTCTTGTCCCAAACTAAAGTGTGAGAACAAATCCTCAGAAGAGCCGTGACACATCAGCAAGTTCCTTGTCATTGGAGCAGTGAGTTTAACTTGGGAGAGCTGTGGCACTCAATTGTTCTTCAGTAAGGTGGAAGGAGGAATATTATAATGTGCAGTGAGATGGAGAAGACTTATTGTGACTGTGAAGGATGTCTGCCTCTGTGGCATAAAATCTTCCTCTGTATTTCAAGAAATGTCATTTAAAATGTAGAATGAGTGTGCAGCAGGAATAATAAAATTGCCTGAGCATGTGAATTTTAAGCACTAAACATGATACAGAAATAAGAATTATTTTTTTTGACAGAAACTTGTGGCCAATGCAGCTTTCTTCCTTAAAAATATTTGCTTCACCTGGACATTAATCTCTTGGCAGAAATTTTTGGGAAAATTAGATACTTCTCAGTAAAATTTGTAAGAGAATAGATGTTTTACCTAGATAACAAAATGTAATTGACAACCTTCAGAGGTCGTAGAGTCTCACTTGCAGTAGAACTAGAGCAACATAACAATTTTTTCCGTATATAAGTAAGAACATATTTTCTATTATGGTGATAATAGCCTTATACTAAGCCAAATGTAGTTATAAATGATTCTTAGCATCTGTTTTGAGCAGCGTGTCTAGGCAAGGATGTCCCTCTTCCCTATCTGAGTGATATTTTCCTGTGAAATGCTAAAAGGTGCAAACATTTAAGTTAAATAGTCACACAGCTCTAATTGCCAACCAGCGGGGAGCTCTGCCTGGCACTCCTTCCATCACCAGTCGTGTCAGCTTCCAAGGAAGTACTTGAGTACAGCTTATAATTCATAATTACTTACATTTTCTTTTTATCTTCCATCCTTTTCCCTGACCTTCTCTTTTTCCTTCAGAGCTCTTAATGAGGAGAACATTACAACCACAAACACAATTTTTCTAATGGACTCTCTGGGGGAGAGGTTTTTCCCTGGTGCTCCTGACTCAGTCTGGTGCTCTGTTCTTTCCTAGCTTGCACAGACAAAGAGCTGAGGAGCCTGGCCTCGAGGCTCAAGGACTGGTTCGGTGCCCTGCACGAGGATGCCAATCGTGTCATCAAACCCACCAGCTCGGAGACAGCACAAGGCAGTAAGAAAACCCTTCCCATTGACCACGGGGTGTGGTGGGAGCTTCCCAGCCTGGGAGAACTGCACTGAGCACGGCTGTTGGGGCTGCAGCATCCTGGCAGGCAGGTGCCAGAGAATAAGCAGATACCTGGGACCTGAGCCTGCAAAGAAATGCTGATTTCTGAAGGAGCTGCAGTCCTTCTGTCCTCCCTCTGGCCCAAACTGCTCTAAAAACTGGCAGAGACAGAGAGACCTTCACAAGTTAATCAGGCAAATAACTGTCTGAAGGCCATGGAGACCACCCCTGTAGGAGTCACTGAAACTGCTCAGGGGCTTTTCTCAGCGCTGGGGTTAATTAATATGGTGTAGTTTGTGTCTGTACAGTTAAATTGCATCACCCTCCAATTTAACGTGGCTGCATGCAAACCATTCTTGGGGTTGGACTCTGGTCTCTGCTTAGCCACCAGTTTTATGGCCAAGCATTTTCTGACACAATGTCAGTGGCATAAAATGAAAATATGGCATGCAAGCATAGGGAATGTTATGCCAATGCTGGAAAAAACTCAGATTTTACTTTAAAATTTCCTGCTAACAGTTTATGTAAGGGAAAGAATAATTTAAAAATCCACATCTGAACCAAGGAGCTAGAAGAGTTAAATGGTTGAGAAAGCTGGAGCCCATTGTGTCCTATGTGTTTAATAACACCATCTTTGCCTCCTTTGATGCTTTTTTTTTTTTAAGAAAGGAAGAAAATGAACAGTCTAGAGGACATTTACTCTCTGTGGGTTAAGCCAACATGACTGATTTTGATGTCATTTAGCCACCAGGGAGGGGAAGATTCAGATAACAGCGTTAAAAGAGGTCATGCTCATCAGAGAGCAGATGCAACTTCACTTTCTGTAAGGATTCATTAATTCTTTTAAACAGTATGTCCCAAAACATGTGGGCCCTGGGGCTGCAGAGTAGGATGCACAAGTTTTATCTAGGTGTGTGCCTCACTGTCACTTCACTGGTTCTCTGGGATGAGCTGTCTGAAGCCAGGGTCCAAAGCCAGAATTTGAAGGGTCCAGTCAGCTGCTATTTTTATGGCTCTTTTCACCTGAGTGACACCACAGAAGCTCCAGGGGCACTAGAGCAGACTCAGCACACCAGGGTGACATTTTCTGTCGGTTCAAGTCCCCACAGCCCCTCTCTTTTGTGCTACATCTGAGCTGGGGTAGCAGCAGATTGCCTCTTCCTAAAGACACAATATACCACAGGCTATATTGCTCAAACTATGGTCAAACCCAATCATTTCACCACAGATCTTAAGACTCTGTGGTGAAATAACTCATGTTGTGTGTAAATTATCTTTTTTCATGTGTCCCTTATTTTGCATAGTATTTACAACAAAGTCAGTATCTTTAAAACCACATGTCCTACTTATTTCTGAAACAGTGCTCCAAAAAAAGATATTCTCATGCAGAGGATCCGACCCACAGTGCAAAAAGCAACTGGATGTACAGCTAATCATGGCTCCCAGATGTGAATTCATTTCAAACCCCATGACTGAAAGCCTTAGAGGCTTTAAACTTTGTTTGAAGTCCTTTAGACCCAGAATCACAGGAAATCTCATTTTATCAGATTGTCGAAAGGATGTTTTCATGCAGATGATATTTGACAGCCTCATGATGACCTTGCCAGAGGCCAAAGACCAAATACAATCCTAAAGGTGTTGAGTATTTTTTTTGGTTTTTTGGTAGTTTTTTTTTTTCTTTTGCTTAAGTAATTTCAGTGAGAAAAACATTCCTGGTAATTCTGCAGTGTTTGTTCTGATTCACAGAGGAGCTGTTATCTCTTTTTAGTTTAGTTTGATTCCTGGCAGCTTTTATTTGAAAGGCTGCCTGATGATCTTAAACACTTGGTCTCAACAATGTTCATTTTTAGACTGTTGGCTTAGTTTGGCACATTCCCTTATTTTCTTCTAAATCAGTTAAAAAAAAAAAAAAAGAAAGAAAGAAACTTTATGAATTTAGATGCCTAAGCCATTTTTGAATTCCACAAAACTTGGGCTTGTTTTTTCTTTCTGAGGTTTTGCAACAGTATTCATGAATTAATCTGCATGTGCCAATTCTGCAGCTCACATTCTCTCTGGTGGTGCTGAAAATACTCACAGGGTGAGGACAGCAGTATTTGGCTCCCTCCAACTTCAAACATTTGTAAAAATGAAAGACACCTTAAACAGGGCTCAGAATTCAAAGCAAAGTTCACATATACCCAAGTTGTAGAGAAGAATGTGTGTGAATCCTGGCAAACAGCACACACACAGCCCTGGAAATGCTCTGATGTGCACACTGCCCTTCTTCTGGCTCTGCATGTGTTACCCTCCTCACCACACACATCACTTCATTAAACTGAACTGGTTTGGTTGTGCCTGCAGAGTTTGGAAAGGCATGAACATCCTCAAAGTAATCCTTTTTGGATGTGCCCCCCTGGCAGTAAAGGAGCTCATGGTGGGATGCCATGACTGCGATGCCTCGGACACATCGGCTGCCTGGAGAAGGCTCCTCAGCAGAGAGTTCTCTATGCTGCATTCACTTTTCAAGATGTTAGTGTGAGTGTAAATAAGCATTTTGAGTGTATTATGTTCACCCTCAGGTGAAGAAAAAAAGCTTTTTGTTTTCTTTGTAACTCTCTTGAAAGTAAAAGGATGAGGATGAGTTGTGTTTAGATTTCAAACCTTCCTTCCCTGAGATCTCTGATCCCAGCAAAGCACTGTGGGCAAGGTACCTTGTCTTCTGAAGGCTTTGTGCAATTAAAATCTCCTCAGTAAATGATGTAAGAAACTCAGGGACATGCTTTGACATAGGGAAATAATAAAACTAATTAGGTAGAAAGATCAGATTCAAATTGCTCCCAAGCCTGTTGATAATTCATAACATCCCTGTATTGTATCCAGAGAGTCTCCTTGGTTGGAGTGGGTGTTGTTTTTCTTTTACTAGAGATCTAGGCAATTAAAGGATTTTTTCTGGGGAACAGTTCTTCTCCTCCTTTTTTTATTTTAAGCGATGGGGGAAATTAGGTTAATTATACCCCTGTTAATTTAATTGTAGTATACTTTAAGAAAATAAAAATGGCTCATGTAAGTCAACTCTTGAAGGGAGAAAATAATTTTTTCATGCCAGAAGGTGTGTTTATTTTTAATAAGGATTTTCTCCTAAAGACTTTTTTAAATTTAATTCCATTTTAATTCAGAGGAGGTGGAGTGTTTTATGTATTAATGGGATGAGAGACTTCTACATGTAGGTCACCAGCTTGATTTCCTTCCAGCCCTGTAGTGAATGGAAGTTGTCAGGATGCTGAACAGCTGTCAGTTGGAAAGAGGAACACCCTGGGCTCAGTCCAGGTCCTTGTGAGCAGGTGTCCAAATGAGAGCAGCCACCACCTCAGCTGACATTTTGGCATCTGTGTTGGCAGCCTCTGCCAAGGAGCCAAGAGGGGTGTGGAGCCTGCACCATTCTCCGCTTCTCACCAAAGGCACTCAGCACTGTGCTGATGAACAGAAAGATGCAGAAAAGTTCTCACTGAGATTGCTTATTCTGGGTCTCTTGTGCTGGAAATCCAGTCTGTTAAGCAAGCACTGAGTTCTTTACAGAATTACAGTGGTTCAGAAGTTAATTCATTCAGTATCACTTGGCCTCACCAGGCTGGTGGGAGCAGTGACCTCCCAGTACAGGTAAGTGAGCTCCAAAAGCAATTTTCCATCAGCTGCCCTGGTTTATGCCATGAGTCAGAGCCTGTGCTGCACACTTAGGGCACATTTGGCTTTCACTCCTGGTGCTGGGTGCTGAGAGGATCCAGGATTGTTGGATTTGGGCTGCAGATGCAACATTGCAAAACGTAATTTATTTTACCAGGAGACAATATGAAGTGGAGCTACTATTTACCTTCAGTGACATATTAGGGGACAATTAAAGAATTAACTTTCCACTGCTAATAACCATCTAGCTCAGGACTTTCTGTCACACCTACCACTTGATTATTTCAGGACTTACAGATCACATTGTCTGATAATCCAGCACTGTTTAGTAAACCAGCCTCTCAATAAATCTTATCAGGAACTCTGATCACAACAGTGAAAGCTCCCTTGTTTATAAAATTATAATCAGAACCTCTTCAACTAATGTAATTAAGTGTTTTCTCAGTGACCTTTCCCAGCTGTAGCTCCCACCAGGCCCGGATGGTGTGCCACAGAGCAGCTCTGTCATCTCAGCAGTCTCTGCTGTGATTTGCTCCCTCAGATCCGTGCTGAGGGCAGGCTGGTGGTGCATCCCCATGGCACACACAGGTGGAGATTTCCCAGCAGGGAGGAAAACAAGACTCAGAAATCATCTGCAGGCACTTTCAAGGGCAAGTTAATTCCAGGATCTTCTCCTCCCTGTCTTGGTCCCTTCCAGTTAAGAGATGACCTTTAGAGACCCATCAGGGCTGAGCAACACACACCATATTCCGCTGATCATACAACACCTTGCAGTTACTCATCTTTTGCAGCAGAAAGTGCCACCACAGTGTGTAAAGTCCATTGCCAGAGACAGCATCTGTGCAGAAAAGGAGCAGACACTGGAAACTAACTCTTTTTCTCTTGAAATTGTTGAACTGGGATAGCTGGAGCTGATCCCAGCTCCACCATGCAGTTGAATGATCCACTTCTGCCTGTTTGACTACTTTTAACCTGCTCTGGGGTTGGGAATCTAGCACCACACACCTGCACAGAGCAGGGCTGTGTGCCCTGCTCCTGTTGTTCTACAAAGGCAAAGGTGAGGAATCTTAAATCTTTTCACTTGACAAAAATTGCACAGTGACCAAATCCTGCTTGCCTTCTTCAGATGACTTAAATAATTGAAGTCAATATTTCTAATTTCCTCAGCAAGGCAAGCAGCTCCCCCTTACATCTATTCACAGAGCCTTGTTCTTTTTCACTGTGCTCAAACATGATTAGATAATGTTATGGGAGATAACAGCATAAAAATGTGATGAAATGTTCAGCATGATTTCTCTCTTCCCTGCCTGAGGTGCCTCTAGCCCTGAGGAAATGGCTTTACCTTCTTCCTTCCTTGGAGAAACATGTTTCATGAATGACACAAACCTGCCCATTAGTTAACCCTTCTGATTGTCCCTCTGTGTCACTGACAACCTTCAGCCACAGCTGCATGCAAAAAACACAGCTTCCAGCAAAAAGCCTTGCTCTCCTTTGGATTAATGCCTAAAATAGCAGGTAGAGTGCAGAGCTTGGACAAACTGTCAGCATGATTCCAGCAACATCTCAGCTTTCACTTCAACAGAGCAGCATCATACAGCAAAGGAAAGGACACACACAGCAAATAAAGCTAAGCTCAACCACTTTCAGTGAAAGTTGCAGCCAGAGGAAAAAGCTCATCAGGCTTCTCTGCATGACCCAAAGCAGAGTAGGCAGTGCACAGGCAGCTTATTGCTCACACCTAGAGCAATGTGAGCACCAGGAGCCCGAGATATCAGAGCCTCTGTCCCTGCAAATCCCCAGCCAGTGGATTCCTGTTCCTGAGCCCTGGTTGAAACCAATACCCTTGTTATCAATCTATTATCTCTGCATTAGAAATATACTTCCTTACATTGTAGATAACTTGGAATTTAGTCTAAGCATTTAAAAAACACCATGACAGTGTGGATTTATAGTGCCCCATGCCACTGTTTTTCTGGAGACTGCAGGGTACTGGAACATGTATCTCATATACACAGTGGGGATCTATATGCATGGCTTGAGTTCTCTGTGATAACCACTGCTGCTGCAGCAGCCTTTGAAGAATCTGGGCTATTAAAATGAATGATGGTGATGGTTGCCAAAGTGCTGGAAAAGCAGAATCCTGTATTGCTGCAGAGTCCTGGAGGCTGCAGGAAGGACTGGGGCTGGTACAGCACACAAGAGCACAGGCAGCTCTGGGCAGCTCCAGCTGAAGCAGTGCCCTCTCTCAGAGTGGTGTAAGGAACAGGGACACTTCACCTCTTGTCTCCCCGTGCCTCTCCCAGACAGCCCACAGTCCAGATCAAAGCAGTTTGTTGTCACAAACCACACAGACAGGCCTTTGAAGAGTGAAAAGCAAGCATGAGAGGTAGAAGGTGAGAGCACAACAGGAAAGAATTTGATCAGGCAACTAGAAATGAGTCTGGGAAACAGGATTTAAATTGCATTCAGATTTAGTCTAGTTTGAAAATATGGTGGATGCAGCCTTTTCTCATCACATTTCAGTTTCCTGGAACCAGGCCAACCCACTTGGACTGAGGACTGAAAAAAAAAAAAAAAAAGCAAGCAAGAATTTTTTCAGTAGAAATAACTATGAATTCCAGAAACCAGTTCTGAATCTCAGTCCTCTCCACCCCACAGCTCCCACAGAGTGTGAGTAGTGTTCTAGCTTGTAGCTGTTCTTGGGCTTTAAGCTTTACATAATCAGTTCAGTCAGGATTTTGTTCTGCTTTGGGCAAATCAGCTCAGTGTTCAGAGTCCAGCCAAAAAAAAAGATAAGTTGGCAAGGCTTCACCTTAGCAGCAGATTCTGTGCCGGGGGCATGCCGGGGGTCAGTTGGGGAATGTTTGCCTGTCTTCTTACAGGATTTGACACCAGCATCCTACCAATCTGTAAGGACTCCTTGGGCTGGATGTTCAACAAGCTTGACATGAACTACGACCTGCTGCTGGATCCCTCGGAGATCAGTGCCATCTACCTGGACAAGTACGAGCCGTGCGTCAAGCCGCTCTTCAACTCCTGCGACTCCTTCAAGGACGGGAAGCTCTCCAACAACGAGTGGTGCTACTGCTTCCAGAAGCCAGGGGGTGAGCTGGGCCCTTTGCAGGCCAACAGGAGCTCTGTGCCTCTCCCTGGGGTTCAGGGCCTGCCTGCAGAGGTTGGTCATTGGCAGGCAGGCGTGTTAAAACGCCCTTTTGCCCACACCGGTGCGAAGGGCGTTGTGGAACCGCGTTTAATGTCACAGATGAGCTACGTTGACATCCCCTGATCATTAAAACAAACAAAGTAGTAAGTGTCAGTGCACACAGTCTAGAAATAGACTCCATTGCTGACAGAAAGCTCAAGAATTTACTCTTTATTAACACAGGAATTAGCCAATTAGCAAGTTGTAAATCAGAGAGTTGGCATGATGTCAGTTTGGTGAAAAGAGAGGTAGAATGGTTTAACAATTAAAATGGCCCCCAAACACTACTCTCAACTACAGTGTGTAGCCATTTTTTTTTTTTTAATTAGTGGAGCTAATGACATAAATTTGTTTTGCAGTGCAGTACCAGCATATGGGCTTCTCTCAGTCCCAGGTGTACAGTAGCCTACATTTCATGTCAGCAGTGAAGCCAGTCATTACAGAGTCTGTCCCATACCATCTGGAAACTGATTCTTATACGTTATATTTTAGGTCTTCCTTGCCAGAATGAAATGAATAGAATTCAAAAGCTAAGTAGAGGGAAGAGTCTGTTGGGTAAGTTCGATTACTTGCTATTCATTTACTCAACTAATTAAAGCTTCTGTGATTATTGTAACTTTATATGCAGTAATGGTTTTTCAATTAGAGACTAATGTTTTGAGTCGAGAATATGCAGCACCGAGCGTAGGCCTGACACTATGAAATTAAACAAATAATGAGATAGCAACACACAGAACAGGTGTCAGCATGGCAATGGGTTCAGAACTAATTTACAGCTCTCCAGAAATGCAAAGCCTTGTCTGCACAGAGCTTAATACTGCCTTCATCACCTCACAGGTCAGAGTAAGTACTGGGAGGCTGCTTGAGACTCAAGGCTCCCATTTTTGAAGGGTGACTGAAAGTGCATAGCCAATGCATTCATGCTCCTTTCCAATTATGGTGCAATTCAGGCTTTCCTTGGGGTTCACTCTTTAAAATATTTCAATATATTATGTGTGTATGAAAACAGGAATTCATATCCTCTCATTTTAGGCAGCCTGCAGGACGCTCCATGCTGTAAGATGTAGTCATGTCTGTCCCTCTCTCTCGTGCCTATTGGGAGCCTGAATTGATTCATGACTTGCATTGCTCTGATGGATATCTAAAATTAGGTTAAATAAATCCCCATCTGGCATTTTCCAAATTAATTGCTAAAAATCAGGTTGCTGAACTGAAAACATTTCAGGTGACTAATTCCCTACCCTAAAATCACCCAGTGATGTGTAGCCTGCTGTTTGTGTGCTGGTGTTTTACCAAAACTTGTGTCCCAGCACATTTGTGCACACAGAGCCCCGAGGCACAGCAGCACGGCTGAAAGGCCCTGATATCAGCAAGCCCTGCTCTTCACCCTGAGGAGGATTCCTGACCTCAGCCCCACTGTCAGCCCCATCACAGAGAACATGTCAGGGTCCCCAGCAGCAGCAGCTGCAGCACAGGATGTGCACCCAGCTCTGCTGCACTGCTGCTCCCTGGTGTCCCTCCACACTGCAAACAGCTCAGCTCTGCCAAATCCTGACACTCCCTGGTGCCACTTGCACTCAAGGTTCAGGTGCCTTGTGAGCAATCCCAACCAGGAGTCACTGGTTTAAATTAAGATTAAACATTCCCAAAGGGTGCAGGGACTGTGGTTTAGATCCATCATCCTTTCATGGCAAGTTCACATGAAGATTAGGATGTTTCAGAGTTGCAGCTCCTGCTGTTCATAGCTGTGGGAGCAAAGGGAGGATTGATCACTTGGGGTATGTGTGCTCCATCCAGTAAATATTGTGCATTTATGCTCAAAGGAATATTGTGGCAGAGGAAGTCACAGTGTTCTCTGTCTCATGGGTGTCATGATTTTCAAAGCCACCTAAAAGCATAAGAAGCCCAGTTCTTAACAGATAGCTTTGACTATCTCATATTTATTTTGTGCTTTGCTGTTATTTTCTATGTGCAATAAATGTCATCTAGGTTGAAACATAAGTAGTTTATTCTGGTGTGTGGGAAGAATGATGCCTGGGTTGCAGGTAGTTCAACATGCAGGTGGTTGTAGTACATGTCACTGGGATCTGATCACAACAGCAAGAGTAAAATGACAAAGTAAAAGCAGTAAGAATGGTCCCTTAGCACAAATAACTTCTAGTCAACTGTATTAAAAAAAAATAGAAGAAGAATGAAAGTGGTGAAGCTCAACAAATCAAGGTGTCAGGCACAGGTTGTTCCACAAGCTAGAAAATTATAATATAAAGAGGAACTCTTTGCTTCACCTACCCTGAAAGTCTTCCTGCATAATGACACCTGTCTGAGAGATTTTAATTTGATATCAGAGCTATTTATACAGCAGAAAACATTGTCTTTTCTCTTCACTGACTGAAAAATCATTCAAATGGAAGCCCGAATGTACACGTGACTTGTAGCAATGGTAAAGTTGGAAAAGAGAGATGAATATTTTCAGAGAAACTAATCTTTAATTATTCTCTTTCCTCCTCTGACCCTGACATAGAGAACACAGCACTTACAGTAGCCTGGGCAGCAGCATGAAGAATGTTTTTGTTAACTTGTATCCATTGATAAAATGATGACTTTTGATATTATTTCCTTCTCTATGTATTTTTCAAAACACATGGCAGTTGCAACAAAGTACTTCAAAGCCATTGCCATTAGATATTTGAATTTGGAGGCTTTCAAATGAAGTCTAGCATCCCAGGAGACTGAATTAAAAAGTAAACAGCACTATTCATCTTTTCCTACCAGATTTATCTGGAGTACAATTAACTGCAGAGACTGTACTTTTACAGCATACAACTGTGCAGCCTGATAATGCTTCTCCCACATCACTAAAGTCATAAATTTCTGCTCCCATCACTGTTTTCTCCTGTATCAACCCTGTGGATTCAGCTAATATAATAGCTAATACCAGGAGCTGTGTGCTGGCTAGCACTTAATTCTGACTGGCTTTTACCTGTGTGCTTCAATATCTTTAGCATATAATTATTCTCCTCCTGTTCTCTAAGGAAGGGGAGTATTATACAGATAAGGAAATGATATAAAAAAATAAAAAAGAGGTATAGGTCTGGGTCCATAAGGAGGATACAGATGAAAGAGTGCTGTTCAAGTTTGTGTGGATTAACTAAACCCCTCCCAGGACAAGGGGAGATGGGAGGCAGGATTCAGTAAAATGGGGAGTGACTCCCATTTTGTGGTGTCCAGGCTTGAGGGGAAGCACTGCCTGTTTTAGAACCTCTGGAGAGGACAACTCCAGATGTTCCCTGATGCCAAACCCAGCAAATGATCTGTCTGGTGCCATGCTCCAGGATAGCAGAGCTTGTAGCCAGCATATTTCTAGCAAAGACAGACTGATACATGTACAATTTACAGGGAGAATCATCACATTGTGCAACACTTGTTCCCAGCAATTCTCTATCCTCTCCAGATTATCACCTGCCCCTGACACATGGGAGAGGACATGCTGTATCTTCCCTTTGATGGCTGGCAAGTACTGTGACATTGGTATGCAGAGCTAAATATTTAAAGCTCCAGTGTTACATACAAATTGGCACGAATTTCCCACGCAGAAGGAAAAGTACCTTCCACTCTTCACTGTGACCCAAAGTGTGAATCTATTCCACACACAGTTATGTTGGCAGTCAGCCTGGGCCATAATTTATTTTTAAATCTTTTAAAGCTTTTATAGGCGGCATGGAACATTTTCATTCCTTACAAGAAACAGTGAAACTATGCAAAAAGGCCTGTTTCAAAGAAGGAAAAGGTTGCATTGCCCTAGGAAAAGAGAAAGCATCAGGCAGTTTAAAATGCAGAAGCTGTTCTCTGCTCACCCTGTAATGCCCCTGAGGTCCCCACTTTGATCCTTCCCTGGAGCCAGATGCTCATCAGATATAAAAGGGCAGCTCTAGTGACATGGGTACAGCCATGCTGGTTTACACCAGCTCCAAGTCAGCACCTGGGCACTTTTCCCAGGGTTGTGTATGGTTTGATAAACACCTGGAGTGCTTATCAGAGACAGGACATGAGCATAAATATGAAAAAAAGTCTTTCCTAATCAATATTGAAATGAAGTTTTGGACACTCAGTATTAACTTAACAAAACCTGCCAAGGCAAATACATACATTTGTTATTAGAACTATTGTCTTATAAATAGTGAAAATTAATCTTTAGTAGTTGCTGGCATGCTTATATTTATACATGAACATAATGATGGTACCTATTAGCAACCCTGCTGCAAGATGATATTTTGACATTATTTAAAATAGTCTCACTCATGGATGTGGTCTTCAAAACTGATCTGATACATAAAGATTTCTGCAGATGTTCAAAGGTTTCTCTTCTCATCTCCCAGACCTGTATTAGCAGCACTCAAACATTAGACAAGACCTGCAGAGCAATGAGTTTGGATATTCAGATTCACTTTGTGCAGCTCTCTGTGTGCATGAGACTGACCGACTTTCACTTCTATGTCTTTTGTAGAGGAAATCTGGTGACATTTGGGCAGCACCTTCTCATTCATTTTCTCCTGTGAGAAATGTAGTGGAAGTGGCCCCTTTGACTCATGTGCTGTCTGAATAGATGCTACACATGGAACTAGTTAAAAAACTTTACTGAACCACCAGTAAATCACTGGTATCTTTGGCAAAGGAGAAAAACACGTTCTCAAAAATCATTTGAGACAAGAAATTTGGGGGCAAGGGTGTGTTTAGGCCATATTTCAAATAGAAGCAATTGACAAAGAAGGGAAAAATGAATGTACTGACCTCCAGTGGGAATAAAGCTAACTCATCTCAAAGGACAAGAGGACTTTTCATATTGAAGTACATTTGCTGTATCTGTTGAAAATGGTGGGAACAATAACATAGGTTTCTCCTGAGAGTTTCCCTCTCTGCAGAAGCCAGAATGAACCACACTCTATAAGGCTGAAATATATTGGTTTTATTGTGAGACTTGGGCTTCAAATTCGAGGACTTACAGATTCAAATCCTGTTGTCCCTCTCTGAAAAGCCTGTGCATTATTTCTTTATACGTGGGAACTCTCAGGAAGTCAGGGGATGTGCCTGAGATTAGTATGAATAGCAAGCAGATGGCAGATACCTTCCAGGGATAATTACAGAGTTGTGGAAAAACTTATGTGATAAACACTGGAGGAGTGCAAATGGAGGGAAATGCAGAACTAATGAAGTTGGGGTAATAATGCAGTTGGGAAGAAAAGTTTAAAACCAGGAGTTAAATGTGAAAAGGCTCTGTGGGAACATCAATCATTCGGGGACAGACTGAACCTCTCTCTAGAAGTGTGTGACACCCTTCTCCGTGTGCTGGATACAAACAAACAAACATTTATACACCGTGACCAGGGTGTCTGAAAAGGGTTAACCAGAAATAATCTCCTCCACCTTTCAGGATAATCACATGCATTTCCTTGCCAACATTGTCAAGATCTTCATGCATATAAGTGCTAAGTTCATAATACCCTGTGTGTGTGTTTGCTCCTGCAGAGGATTGCCTTACTGAGCACACCTTGTATTTCATTCAGGTGCTTTCATCCCGCGGTGCAATGAGGAAGGTTATTACAAAGCCACGCAGTGCCACGGCAGCACGGGGCAGTGCTGGTGTGTTGATAAGTATGGCAATGAGATAGCTGGCTCCAGAAAGCAAGGCACAGTCAGCTGTGGTGAGTAATGATCTGCTTTCCTCACACAGAGGGGAATTAACACTGCTGGGAGCCCTGCCACTGGGTGTGATAACAAAAGGGACAGCAGGGATACACGAGTTCAGAGTGCTCCTCTGTTTTCCTGTTCACAGCACAAATGGGGCCCTCCTGGGTCCCTTGGACAGCAGGGGTGCAGTGCAAGTTAGCAGGCAATAGCCACTGTTAAGGTGTTTTTGCTACCAGCCAGGAAAGTGCAGTGATATCAAAATTAAGGGTCTGGGCTTGCTCTGCATGGTTATTAAATACATTGTTCTGTGTACTCTGGAATGCACATCTATTGGAACTTCATGTGTAATGCCTTTCCAGACAGGGGAAGGCCTATATGTGTAAAATTGTTTACATTAACAACAAAGCCCAATGAAATTGCTGCAGGACAATGTTATGTAGGTAAGTGAAATCACCAATTAGCTGTTGTGCCTAGACAAGGGAGATGTCACCTACAATCCTTCAGCGTGCTTCAGGGATGGTTGTGAGGGCACCTTCCTTTTTTTGAGAAGGAACAGAGACCTAGAAGGTCCAGGATGCTCAGAATCACATCACAGATCTAGGTTCAATAGCTGCATTTGCAGAGTGAGGTTTGTGCACTCAAATAAAACCATTTTTGGATGTTTTTTAGCGTGGTTTACAGAGTCATGATGGAATGAAAGTATTTACAAAGGAATAATGATCTGGCCTGCATGTACATGATCTGGAACTTTCCAGTCAAGCCTCTAGGAGGATGGCAATGCATAGGGGGCATTTTATGCAAGAAAACTTTTCAGAGTCAATTGGCACATATTTATCCCAGTTCAGAATGAAAATTGAAATTTTGAAGTTGTTTCATGAATAGCTGAACCAGTTAATTTAAAGAAGAACATTACAAATGACAGTGGCTTGATGACAAGGATAGTGATTAATGTGGAATTTGCTGTTCTGTGAGGAAATGACCTTTCCTGTTCACCTGTTTCAGAAGAAGAGCAAGAAACCTCAGGGGATTTTGGCAGTGGTGGATCTGTTGTATTGTTGGATGATTTGGAAGAGGAACCTGAAGCAACAAAAAAAGACAAAGAAGGGAAACTGAAGATTCATGTAAGAGCAGCTAATGAGGATGATGAAGATGAAGATGATGATAAGGATGATGAAATTGGTTATATATGGTAGTGCCCATCATAATGAGGACTCACGTTTTGCACAATATTGCAACTCACATCATATCTCTGCAATTGTATCTGAGAGTACCTGGCACAAATATTCCCTCTCTACTGAGTTTAATTTTGTATTGTCAGTTTAATTTGGATGACAACTATTGTTTTTTTCCAGCAAGGACTGTTTGGAATACAGCTTTTGTTCAGTTGGTTTGGGGGATTTTTGTTCTGTCCACAGGGGCAATGAGTTTTGTTTCAAAACCATTTTGTGTCTTAATCCTCACTTGAACCACTTAGGAAATCCATCCCGTGAAAGAATCCTGGAAGGGGCTCAAAAAACAATACAAAGGCTTAGAAGCCCCTCTCATGTCAGAGAATTTGTGTCATAAATTGTTACCTGGATCATATCAGAAAACGTTTTTGCTTTCATGAAGAAGGAAAAGTAGGTGCCTCATTTTCTAGTCCATATTTATAATGTCCCAGTGAAGAGTAAGCCCCTCTGGACAGTGGCTGCTCAGTACCAAGGGTTTAATCCAGAAGAAAACCCTCTGGCAGGACTTTCCCTTCCTTCCATTCTCTGAGAATGAGTCCAGTAGGCTTAGTCCAGCTCACACTGAAGGCAAAACTCCCACCAGGGCACAGATCAGCTCACTGACACTCATTTGATAGAAGAACATGGCCTTGATCTTAAGAGATGCTGAGAGCCTGCAGCTGTCCTGGACCAAGCCCTAGAGGCAGGGGACAGGCTCCACCTGCCTTTCAGAGTGTTTAAGGGGAGAATATTTGGTGAATTTGTAGCATCACAACCACCCCCAGAGCTGTTCCTCAGCTTCTGTCTGAGCTGGTTTGCACTAGGGGGATTTTTAACAACACACAGGCAGCCTGTGCTTCCAGCTCACACACCACAGACCTGTCTGTTCTCCATTTAACAACCTCCTTGCAAAGTCAGAATGCTGTCAAACACACAGACCCTCAAAAGCAACTGTCACTTATTTAATGGAAAGACACCTGTTTAAAAAAGCAGCTTTAGGTGGTGATATTTCACAAGCATAACCCCTTGGCTCAGTGTGACGCTGCACACTTGTAATACACACTCCTAAAAAAGAATGGCATTAAAATCCAATCTAGGATTCCCTCGATACCTCCCATGTATTCAAAGCTCCTGTATCAGAGCATATTGACATTACATTATTTGCAGTGTCCTTTTCCATGGCAGTTCTTGGGTGCAGTAATGTGCTGTGCTGATCTTTTATTATTTTTGCTATTTTATGAAGCAGCAAGAGGAACCTTAACCCCACTCTGGCATCAGGATGCAGGTGAAAGTATTTTAGCAGTGCCTGTGGTTGGCCAGTGGGTTATTCTGCAGAAAAACATGTTTTTTATAACAAAAACTAATTAGATTTTTTTTCTGAGTTAATGGTGGATATGGAGGTGGAGACAGCATTGAGTCACAACATGGTTGACTACATAGTCAGTTGAAAGCTGGAAAATACCACACAGGTTGGCAGAAGGCAGTTTTTGGATACATTGGCCTGGGGATGTTGGCACTCAGCCCTCTCCAAAGCCAGTGCCCTCCTGGCAGCCCTCTGGGTAGAACCTCTGCTTTCAGACATGATCACAAGTGGAATTCCTTTCAGGTATCATGTGCTGAAGGGGCTCTCCTGTTTTCTCCTCTTTTTTTCCTATTTATCCAGATCAATGACCTCAGAACAAAGAGCGAGCCTGCATAATCGTTATTAATGCAGAAGGATGTGTAAAACCATGAGGAATTTGTTGTTTCATGCCCCTGCATCCTCCCAAAAATCTGCCATCACAGTCATTTGCAGAAGGCTTGCAATCTGCCCTGCCTCAAACAAATCCCTTTGGTTTTCCCATAGCTTTACAAAAATATATTTAATAATCATATTCCATGAGCTACACTGCACACAGACACACACACACACTTTTTCTATTTGCCTTTCACAGAAATCCTGCCAACTTGCAGGAGGAGCAGATAATCCAGCATTTCTGTCTCCTAAATAAGATTTTGTGAGAAGCAATCTAGCACTGGCAGTAGTTCCTTCTCAAACCTCCTGTCTAGTTTTCCTCTGGTATTTTCTTAATTAACCCCACACTCTTTGGGTCAGGCTCTGCTGTCCTGTGCAAGACCTGCCTGAGGCACAGAGCTGCCATTTCATTCTGACATAAATCTGAGCCCTACAATCAGCAGACTGTGCTTATCCTCCTGCCTGGACTCATTCTGCACACAGAGCTGGGGGGTTTGGGCAGTCCTGTGTCCCCACAATGGCTTATCCTGGGCTGTGCCTTACATCAAAGGTCAGAGCAAATCCCTTCTCCTGCCCAGCACCTCCCCAGGGTGAAGCCTGTCAGTCCAAGCCCTTGCAGGCAGTGCCAGGTCCGAGGCTGCAGGGGGCTGTGTCACATGTAAAAGAGCAAGATAGTGAAATTAAAGCTGTTAAATAAGCCTTTAAAAGTGAATGTGAACATCTTTGAGTTTACATGCACAGACATGGCAGCACCACCCACTGGTGGTCTCCTGGCTGTGATCTTTTGCATGCCATGCTTCCAAATCAGAGCTGCACGGGTTTATATCTGCCCCAGCCTCACCAGCTCAGGCGTGGGCTGGGTCCCAGTGGAACAGCTCCGTGCCCAGCACAGCCTGGAGAGAGGGCAGGGGCCCTGGCTGGCTGGGTGGGCTCTGGCAGCACATCCCCCTGCCCCCAGGAACACAAACACAACTGTTCTGAGCCTGCTGCCTGCATCCAGGCTGATCCCCTCTCAAGGTGGCTGTTCAGTCCTGTTTGACTTGTGCAGGTGTTCTGGCTCCAGCCAGCATGGGCAATGTGACATTCCATGGGCTGGAATGGCACATGCAGGGCAGCAGTGCCCACCCCAGGGTCCCAGCAGGGCACAGGCTGGCAAAGAGCAGCTCAGACTCTGGATTGCTTTGAGAGCAAGTTCCCAAATCCTGCAAAGCTGTTTAACAAAGCCCTTTTGTGATCCACTGGCATCCTCCTGTGGTGGGGGATCTGCAGCCTCTATATACATATGTATATCTCTGTGTGACTGTATATATACATATATGCACAGATATGTGTGTGCATATGTATGTGTGTGTCCAGTTTGGGGAGATGCATTAAGAAAAACTATTTAATGAACTAGTGATAAAGAAACCAGCGATTCCACGAAGAACCAGTGCTCTTCCAGATCAGGCCCCTTCCATTCTTCATGCTTTGTAAAGGTTTTAATTTGCTTCCAACTTAAATTAATTCAATTTCTTTCTTTTTCTCTTTTCTTTTTTTTTTTTTTTTTTTTACAAAGCAGGACTTACTTCCCATCTGAATCAAATCATTGGCCTTCCAAACATTTTCTCATCATGAAAAATGGAATCTGACGTGTCCCATTCTTTTAGAAACACAAACCAATTTTTAATCTCCTTTTCTTTTCATTTTACAGTCTATGAGATACTGTTAGGCACTGCTTTATGTTTCTTTTAACTGCTGTAGTTCAATCAAAGTGTTGAGTTCAGATTTCAGCACAGCTGGGTTTTTTGGGTCATTACTGGCCTTTGCTGTGAACACAAAGAATCCTCTTTATTTTCTTTGCCTGTATCCTGTACTATTATTTTGAACCATTTGAAGTGTTTATTTAATATTTATTCCACAGTTTATATTGAAGATGTAAAGTTTATATTTAAAACAACACTGTTTGTTAGTGAATGCTTCTCTTTGCCTCTCCAGCCTAGTCTGTTAGTCTCAGTGTACATTTCTGGCATGGGAATATTTTGATATTAGGAGTTTTGTAGCCTTTTCTCCCTCAAGCAGCAGCTGAAGTAGCTCTAAGGTCACCACCTGACCCAGACCAGGTCGCTCAAGCTTCGCTTCCTCCGTTTGTTGGCTTCTCTCGCGGTCCCTCCTGTATCCCATCCTTTCATCCACAGACTGCTTTGTACAGTTACTACACATCAAAAAGCCCTTTCTACAGTAGGTGGGTTTTGGTCTTTTTATACTTTTCTCAATGCTGTTGATGTCTGTTACTGTTCAATGTGTAGATCTGTAAGGAGAGATCCGAATATTACGTGTTTCAGTTCGATGTCCCTACTGTAGATGGATGTAGACTATCATAGTAAGTAGAACTGCATAGTAAATTCTGAATGCTTTTTCCATAAGGAGTTAAGTGGAATGTGAGCATTTTGCTACCTTTGGTTAACTGTAAATGCTTAACTGTAGTCTGAAATAGTTGCATTTTTGTCTGTCTCAATAAATTTTAATTTGTCTGCGATTCCTTATTGCCTGTCCTGAATTTTATTAAATTTATGGGATCAAAAATACTGCACTACCTTGAGTCAGCATTTAATCATGCATGGAAATGGATGCTCCTTTATATTTGCTTCATAACTTATACCTCTGTTCAATGCCAGCTGTAATCTGTGGAGTTAATGCAAGGCCTCCAGAAACCTCTATTTTAGGAGCAGAAATTAAACCAAACAGAATGGAATAACTGTACCAAAATCAGAACTTTTAAAATTATATTCAAATTGATTTTTAAGGCACTAGCAAGGGCACAGGGGGAAGCTTTCATTTCTATTCCTCTCCAGATGGCAAATTGTCGTGTTTTTCTATCTCTTCTGAAGGTATCCAGGGCAATTCCACAAACACAGCCACACTCTGCAGTGGCCATTATCTACATGATAAATGAAGGCAAAATTATATTAAATACAATTGGTGGGAAGACATCCTCATTTAGAAATACCTAGGTTTGTGTCTCTAAATTTAAATTGGAACTCCTCTTTAATATTATTAACCAATTTAAATAACCAACATAATTTCAGTGCTAATTACAGAATTAAAAATGTTATTTCATCACCTTTTCCCTGTATGTGGAATATTAAGAGTACCAGATGAGGATAGAAACCTATTTGCAGGCATTTGCACAATTGTCATCTCATCAGGTAGGCACTGGTAATGGATCTGTCCATACACCACTGGCTAAGCTGGGCCATCAAGGGTCAGAACCTGCCTGAAATTTCGGGTTAAATTCCCTGCATTAGTTTATTTTTACTGCTGGTACCACACATCATGTGCAGTGCCTTACCTGACTCTGAGAACAACTGGGTTTGCCCTTTCCCAAACCTGTCTGAGACTCTTGGAAGTGTTTGATTTCCTGTGCTGAAGTGTCTCAGCTGTTCCAGATGTCAGGTGCTGTGTGGCACTGAGCACTGGGAGCAAAGCAAAAGAAACCCGGAGCTTCAAGGTGTGTGACTTGCAAATGAGATTTTAGCTGTCAGAAAGGGTTGATGATTGGAGCTCTATATTTTTTTTTACATTTCTTCTAGCTTTCAAATTGCAGGCACCTTGCAAGCTTTGTTTTGTTTTACACATGCAGAGCTGTACATACACATCACTCCCCTCTAATTACAAACGTGTGTATAAATAGATATATAATACATGCATAAATAGATAGATATAGATATAGATATAGATATAGATATAGATATAGATATAGATGATATAGATACATAATCTTTAGACCCCCATGGGAGTAGGATATGCTTTGGAATTTTGGGATATCCACTTCTGGGAATTCCTTGTGTGCCTCATATAAAGTTCAGCTTGTGTTTTATCACCCCTACTATGCTACTGCCTCCTGGAACAACTTGTACTGGGCTTATTGCTGTAATGTGGTTTCATACATTAAAATACTTGTGTAGATTATTATATCCCACCTGTCCTGTCCTGATGAGCTGCACTAATTTGTATTTAGCTTTTCCATGACTCTGTCCTCCGTTTTCCAAAGAGAATCTTGGACTAATTTCCACGAACTCCCTGTCAGGAGATCCAGTCTTTGCTTCCCCACTGATACAGAAGGGTGTCTGTGTCTGAAATGTTGCTCCAGCAATAGTAAAAGGTTATTTGGGGTTCAAGGTGAAATGTTAGCAGGGACAACTCTTACTCTTATATGGAGTTCATCCATACCCAAATGCTGTTCTTTGCATCCTCAGCAAAATCTGCCAGCCTGGACAATTCTGGGGTGAGGTACCTTCCTCTGCATGAAAGGAGCACTCAGGACAAAGTCACAAAAATGGTTCGTTTTCTCACTGTTTTCCAATATATACTTTCCTTACCTTACTTTTTATTTTGTTCTGTGAAAGCTCTAATGTGAGATGCATGGATACACTTACACACATCCCCCCTCTCTCTCTTGCTCTCTTTTATCTTCTCTTACAAAATTTTCTTCTGAGCTCCCCAGCAGCTATAAAACAGTAGCATCACAGCCTTCACTGATGATTAGTTTCATTTTTCTTTAAATACTGACAGTCAAAGGGTGAGATATTAAAAAAGAAAAATCATGTCACAACAGCTTTGCACACTGTACAGCTTTTTGAATAGATTAAAAAGAGGCAGAGAGCTATTAATAAGCTTTTGACTTTCTGAACACTCCCATTTTTGGAATGAGACCAGCTCTTTTAGAGGGGGTGAGGAGGCAGAGTGAAGAGATGGTTTCATGTAATCTTGGAAAGAGAAGGAAAACTGTGAAACCAACAGATTTAGGTAAGCTGTGAAAGAGGAGGATGGATCCCCTGAGGGTGGACAGAGAAGTCCTATCCACTTCTTCCAGGACTGAGGTGAGTTTTTTCCAGTGGAGAATTCCCAGTGACTAGAGCAGCTCAGGATCAGCCCTTGAAAACCCAGAAACTGCAGAAGCAGGTTCCTGCTACAGGCTGGGCAATATCCACTGTCTGCTTGAACTCAGTCCCTGAAAACAAGGCTGAAAACACAAAAACAACATCGTGGCACTCCGAGACGAAGGGGAGAGCAAGGCCAGAAGCAAATTCTGATGTTGCAGCAGTCTGTCAGCCCAGCAGTGAGGGAGAGCATGCAGAGGCTCTGCTGTGAGCACTCAGTGGCTCTGCAGTCACCCTCCCAGCTGTAGCTGTGCAAGAAACCCCCCTGACAGCAGCCTTAGAAAGAAATACAGTCTGGCAGCCACTGCTCTTGAGCATCAGCTCCTTCCACATATCGCTATAAATTCCTGCAGTTCCATGCTAAAGGCTTGGGCAGAGAGGGAGTTTGTAAAGAAAACTTAAAATGCAGGGTCTTTGCCAGGTAGTAGCTGCCTTTTCTCATCTATAGTTACTCAATAAAAATCATTGCTGGAGCATGACTCTGCTTCCATTCCCAGCCAATACATTTGCAATCTGGCCCTTGAACACGGGAAAATCGACCCCAGAGCATATTGCTAAAGGAAAGATCCATAAGCACATTGGTTTCAGCTTTGGAAACACATTACCTCTAAAATTATTTTGGGGGGGTTGAGAGACTTGCAGGTTTGCCACTGATTTTTTTGTAGGGAGTATCACAAACCTGCTTAAAGCAAATATATTTGAGTAAGAGTCTGTGTAAGTAGAAGCCCCGACACAATTTTCCTCCATCACAGATGATGTATCAATTTATCACAACTGCAAAGAATTGACCCAAATAACTACTAGCCTAAAGTAAAATTAAATAAAACAGAGACTGTAACAAGATGTAGGTTTTCACAGATTAATGTCGGCTATTGAAATACTTTGGGTTACAAGGGGCTGTTACAGAAGATCAATATCCCCATTGCTTTTGGTACAGGTCACGTAAGAATCCAGCACCTGCACGGAGTTTTGGTGGTTTTAGAGACCCTAAAGCTGCAGCTCAGCCCTGCAGCCCTCCTGGTACAGCAGGAGGAGCTGGGAGGAACATAAACAACAAACACATCTGCTGAATGCCCCCCTCGCCATGTACAGCAGCAGCCAGCTTGGAAAGGTGGGCACTGAGCACTTACACAGAAGGAATTACCACAGATTTGTTTTGGCAGCCAGGAGAGCCCAGTTTGGCTCAGCTGGTTGTAGTGGTGGAGACAAACATCAGGCTGGTTGTTAAACTACCCAAAATCACTCCCCTATCCTCTCAGAGCAGGGCTGTCATCCCAGCTGGTCTCCAGCCCAGTTTCCATCCCCTGTTGGAATCATTCTCTCCAGCTGATTCTTCTGTAGGATTTGGGGGTTTTTTTCCTTTTTTTTTTTCTTATTTTGTCCCCAAGCCTGTGTATTAATTAAGCCTCAACAAAGAGCTGTATCATTGTAGAACAGGCTATCGGATTGCTCATCTGTTTTACATAATTGATTAATTAATTACCTTGCTAATTGAGTCTCATTAAATCCTCTGTTATAGTGGAGCAAGGGTACGTCCCAAACCATGGCTTGCAGGGCTACATTAAAATCAGGGCATTTGGGCTGCTCAGTGTCCCCCAGACTCTGGTGCCAGTTTAGCACAGCATGAACCCAGCAGGGCTCCTGGGCACTTGTAGAGAATTCCTGGGTGAGCCTTGCTTCCACCCGTACCCAAGATTTCAAACTTTCTGCCCATGTTTCCTTTCCACACCTCCTGCAGCAGCTCTTTTTGCTCCCTCAGGGGGCTGCCACTCTTGCTTTTGTCCCCCAGCACCCACTCACAGCAGCCCCACAGCCAAATTTAGTGACATTTTCTACCACTTTTGGGGAAGGGTGAGTGCCAGCATGGCTGTGAAGAAAAGTGGCAAAGCAACTCTCCCCTCCACTACTCAAAAACTGCACCTTGAGCTCTTCTCAAACACACTGTCTTTCATATGCTGTGACCTACATCTTTTCTTGGGAGCCATCACAGCTGAAATAAGGCAGAACATGATGGATTCTCTGCTATTAAATGGAAATGGACTTTCCATGGAAATAACCGCTGACAATACTTTGCATTTTAATGTCATTTCTTTTCTCCTTATTACCCCTAGACATAGAGCATGATGTATTTTTACCACATGAGATTGTTTGCAGGCAGCAACAAGGTGGAGGTTGCAATCTTTGCCTAAGCACTGCTCCTGAGGGTGCTTTCCAAACGAGTTTTAGTCTTAGCTACAAATACTTTCCTTCAAATCTGTCCACTAACAAAATTTTTATTCCAGTTCTAACTCACTTTCGTTTAATGTGACATAAAGCCAGGGCAACTGGGGTAGTTCAGCTTGGAGAAAAGAAAGCTCTGGGGAGAATTTTGAGCTTCTTCCAGTACCTAAAGGGGCTCCGAGGGAGCTGGGGAGAGACTTGGACAAGGGCCTGGAGTGACAGGACAGGGGGAAAAGCTTCAAACTGAGAGAGGGCAGGACTGGATTAGGTATTGGGAGGAAATTCCTCCCTGTGAGGGTGGTGAGGCCCTGGCACAGGTGCCCAGAGCAGCTGTGGCTGCCCCATCCTGGAAGTGTCCAAGGTCAGGTTGGATGGGGCTTGGAGCAACCCGGGATAGTGGAAGATGTCCCTGCCCATGGCAGGGGGTGGAACTGGATGGGCTTTAAGGTCCCTTCCCACCCAAACCATTCTGTGATTCACCAAACATTTGGAGGCACAGTGAGCAGGAACCTTCCTGCTGTACTCTGGGCAATGAGTGAAAGATGTCCTGAGACAAAGCAAACACGTTCTGAAACAGCAAATGAAGGTCTGTCATCCCTCACCTCCATTTTCAGGAGTCAGCCAGGGGGCCAGGGTGTAAATCCAGCAGCCCTCATCCATCTCAAATCTCTTCAGCCCATCCTCAGTGCTGATCTCTGCCTGCCTTACACTCAGCAGCAGTGGCTGAGCTCATCCCTCATGCAGGCTGCATTCCCACTCCTGCTGAAGGGTCTTGGCATGGTCTGGTCTTGATGATAATTTAATCCCCAGGATCTGGAAAGGATTTAGGACCTAGAAACAGAGATGGGATAAAATCCTCCATGGTGGACAGAAAACTGCCTCAATACATGCATCTGCAGAAGCTGGGAACAGAGAGTGTTTATTTTTGAATAGCACAAGAATTCCTGAGATGGGGGGAAGGAAGAAAGTGCAGTCAATCAAGAGACAAGAGTTAGCTTTCAAAAGCCCCTTCTAAATGGCTAAATCAGGAAGGAAAAATGCCATCCCTTTTTTTAATCTGTCTGTATCAGTGTGAGAAAAGCTGAGGGCATCACTCCTGCCAGGATTATTTGTATGTTGGGGTGGAGGAAGAAGTGGGCTGGTATCATGTCTTACTTCCACACTGCTGGTGAAGGTTTTGAGTAATGAATCCGGGGGCTAATCCATCGTGGCTGCCATTTCAAAGAGCCCTGATGTCTTCTTGTTTGCTTCTTAAGGCTTTTGCAGATTTGCTAACAAGTTTTCCCTGAGGAAGGATCACATTCCAGGCCTGAAATGCTCTGATTATTTACAGTTTGTCACACCATAATTTATATTTATTGATTGTGGCTTTTATTTACATATGTTCATTACTTTCTTATTTTTAGTCATTTATCCTGTATGTCCCTACTCTGCTTTTTCAGTTATTTCACATACTCACAGTTTATCAATTATATCGCCAAGTTGCATTTAGAGGGAATAATTTGTTTCTAATGTATGATTTTTTGACAGCATGATTTGTTTTCATCTTTGCGCTGAGTGTTAAGACACCAGTGACTCTAGGGCAGAGAATACAAAGTTGTGAAGCTTTTTCCTCTGAAGAGCTGTACTCATGTGCAGCTTTGCACTGGCAGCATTTCCTGACCCACTCATCAGCTCCACATTGGTTCAGGTCTTGATTCACTTCACTTTCCTCTTCCCAGGGCAGTGTTAGAAACTCTCAGAAATTTCAGGTGCTCCCTTAGTGCTGCTGCCCCACCAGGCAGCGTTCCTGGGTCACTGTGGGGGCTGCTGGAGCAGCTGCAGGGGGCTGGCAGGGTTGCTGAGCCCTGCTGGCCCTGGCAGGTCTCAGACACGGTGTTTGCTCCCTTTGGAGCAATCTTTAATGACAAGGATGACAGGCTCTGCCTGCCCATCACTGGGGTGCCTGGGAAGCAAATGGACCCTTTCTGGCAAAGTGCTGTCGTGAAGAGCCTCTGTGCTCAGGTGGGCTCTTAATGCACTCAGCTTCAGCCTCGTTAGTCCCTTTGCTCATTAACAGCAGTCAGGGGTTTTTCCTGCTGTCTGGCTTTTGCTTTCAGAGCTTTGCAGGCTGGCAAGGCAGGAGGATTGGCTCCTCAGGGGTGAAAGCCAAGAAGCACAGACCCTCCCAGCATCCTTGAAGGAGGTCACAGACGTGCTTTCCTCTCCAAGACTCACTGCCTGCCTCCATCTGCTGGCCAAGGCAGCCTGGCCTCGGCCACAGTGGTGCCTCCCCAAAAAGCTGGAGCAATGACAAACATATTTGCTGCTGTTTGGTTCTCTAAGTGCTCTCTATCCCAGGGACAGAGCTTGGCAAGTGCAGGTTGGCTGCCACCCATGCCTGTGCAAGCCACCACAGCACCTTGACACAGGCATGGCCCTGCACAGCTCCTGAGGAGAGCTGAAGGCAGGGGATGTGCTGGAAAACACCTTGGCAGTGCTGATCCATCAATTCTGCCTTCTCTCTGTGCTCATGAGCTGCCAGAGGTGAGCCAGGCTGAGCTCTGACTCTCCAGCACAGGGTCTCCCGTGGTTCCAGCATCCCCCAGGAAATACTCAGCATTTTGTTCTTTCTAACCTGAATGCTGCATTCATGGCTTGTCAAAGCCATTTTAGTGAGCGATTCATTTCTGAAGTTTGAAACTGTCTTTCAAAGAGTCTATTTAAGTAAATATTTGAAGATAAGAGGTAGTAAGAATACAACTCTGAAAGTGTTTATGTATAGAAATCAAAGCTTTTCACACTGAATCCAATAAACTAGTTTTATAGGCTCCTGAATTTGGAGTTTGTTATACAAAATTGGGAGGCAGAAGCAAATTTTGCAGGATTTTATTGGAGTTTGTAACAGAGAGCGTAATCACTTTTCAGAGAAAAAAGCTGTAAATGTCTTACAGCTTCATATAATAAAATTCCAAATGGGACATCAGATGGGATGTTTAATTTCCAGATTGGATACATTACAAAAAGGTCATTTCAGTTAAAAGAAATGTATTCATTCTTTGTCCAGGGCTGTAAATCAGTGCAGCTCCACTGAAAGCATCTAATTTAAGGAGAGGGATATGGGCAGGACCTGACCTCTATTTTTTTGAGTCAAAAGGAATCACAGTAGATTCACTGTCATCTCACAGTGCTTATGAAAGATACTTTGAACCTTTGGCCTTTTTAGGGTCTGAGTAAAACAAATATTTTTAAAAGACAAAGCCACCACATGAAAGATGCCTACAGTTCCCAACAGAGCAGGGTGGGTTATGTCTGTGTGGGATTTGGGGGATGTCTCTGGGATGCAGACACAAACCCCCCCTTCCAGCATCCTTAGGCCTCTCTCCACCCTCTCTGCTTTCCTGAAATCGGTGCAAATCCAGCTGAGAGCATTTCAGTTCTGGCAGGGAACCTGGCAGGAGCAGCTCCACCCTGCACAGAGCAGGACAAAGGAGCTCACTGGACACGGGGGTGCTCAGGCTGTAAATGCACCCCTGCATTTCTTCTTCAGCTCTGCAGAAAATTCCTTTTCCTCAGCCTTATTCTATTGGGGGTTTTAAAGCTATTCCCACCCTCCCCCTCAGCTTTCAGCACAGCAAACTCCTGCTTTTCACCTTCAGTCTGACTTTGTAATCCACGGTTGGTTTCAAATCAGCCTTTCAGCATGGTAATGAATGGATTAACTTTCTGTTTTCTGATGAGTAATAGGAAAAATGTTTCTGAATTATCAAAAAATAATTGGAATTAAAATTCTAAATGGTTTCTACAAGGGAAGTTTTTGTAATTAGTTGAATCTGTGTGATGGAAGCTATTATAAATAACAAAAATATGTGTTTACCTAATCATTGGGAAAGTGCACATTAGCTCCCTAATTAGAAGTCTCTCGTGGCTCTACTACAAACTTGGGACACAAAATAATTTGTTTCATGCTTCCTTTAGCAGGCAAAGGGAGCTGCATCAGTTCTGTTTGTGTGTGCCCACTACAGCAAAGGCAGCTGGAGCTGAATTGCCAAATTCCCCCAGATTCTCCTCAGCAGGTCCCTGTGACTGTCCAGAGCCTTGTCCTGAGCCCAGCCTGCAGCCTGCAAGAGCCAGATCAGCCTGTGCCCCACCAGTGCCAGCCCAGTACAGAACTGGGAGGGACAGGGGATGGTCACTGGCAGGTTCAAGCACTCCTGAGTGCACAGGGATGGGATGGAACAAAACCAGGGCTGCTCTGGGCCCTCTGCTGGGGCCTTTGCTCCAGAATAAATGCCATTTTCTGTTCTCATGAGCTGGGTCAGGTCTTGCTTTTAGTTGTCTGGCAAATTGCTCTTGTGTCACAGAGTGGAGACTTCATTGTCTTTTCTTCCCCACAGGATGAGGCTGCCACAGGCAGAAAAGGGTTTTCCTTCAGACACAGCTTCTTTAACACACACCCCTGTTCTCCCAGAGAAATCTGGGTAACAGGCTTAGTATCTGGTGATGAACTCACAATAGAACAGGTGTTGTTTAATACACTTGACCCATTTCATAAATAGCAAACACAGATTTATCCTTGTCATGCTGAATAGCTGTTTGAACCTTCTGTGTTAAACTGAGCAGAAATAAAGATTTTCTTATGGTTGGAGAGATAAATTTATAATGTGAGTGTTGAGGATCTACTTTGCATGATGAAAGTCCACTTAAATGGTTGAAAACACTAAACTATTTAACAAGTGAAAACACCCTCTACCATTTAAGAAGATATGACCTATTTTATCCACTTAAGAAAATCACTTTCCTAGATACATTTGCCACAGTATCAAATTCAGTAAAGGGAGTTCTGCTGCATTTCATGGAGAGCCTGGCAATTAAAGCTGCTGCTCTGCTGTGATTGCCATTCCACACAAACATCAGCCTGCTTGGAGGCAACCAAACAGAAAAGTGCTAATGTCCTTTTCTTCAGCATCACCTGGTGGGTGGGCAAGCAGAGGAAGTCTGTGATTGACCATGACTTCTGTTTTCCAGGATCTCATAATCAATTCAAATATTATAGTTTTGAGATGAAGAGAGGAAAAATGCATAGTTTTAGAAATTAAAGTATTAGTTTTGTTTGTCTAAGGCTCCCAGCATTAGCAGCCCCCGTGGTCATGCAGCTGCTTTCCTTATCTCCATTTCCTCCCTGACCCCCTCCCCACCTCCCCATCCATGCTGGGAGAAGCTCCAGGCTCTTCCCCATGTCCATGCACAGCTCTTTAGGATATGGGAACACAGTTAACTGGCAGGATTGTCATCAGCACTGGGAAATCTGCTTGGCTCTGCCCATACAGGACATGGAAATGCAGAATCCCCTGCAGGAAAACAAGGAGCAGCCCAGGAGATCCTCTGCAGGCACACCCAAACCAGCACCAGAGGCTTTAGGGAGCAGGAGATGTCCCAATGCCCTGCACCACAGGGGATGTCCCTGCAGGAAGGGACAGCATCAGCCTGCAGTGACAGCTTGCTGATACAGAACCTCCTTTTGCTGCTAATTGGTGCATTTTTTAGAATGGTAAGATGAGGAATGGCATCACAGGATAGTTTGGGTTGGAAGGAACCTTTTAGGATCATCTAGTCCAAAGCCCCTGCAATGAGCAGGGACATCTCCAACAAGAACAGGTTGCTCAGGGCCTCATCCAACCTGACCTTGAACCTTTAGATTTTTGGAAAACATGCACAGTGATACAAGCTGTAATCCTGGATGGTAAATACCCATTTTTTGTCATGTTTTACAAATGCTGCTGGTTATGTGCAGCAGCTGCATGTTAGCTCCCAACAACTGAGGCTGTTGCACGCAAAACACACTTTGCAAGTCTGGGAAGAAATGTAGGTGCCCCAAATTACTGAAAATCTGAGTAAGTTGCTGAGGTTCTTACCTCGACACAGGAGGCAAATACCATGAAATCAATTTCTGTGCCCAATTTACTCCCAGTGACACCTGCACACATTTTAAAGGGTAATTTGTCATTTTGCTCCACTTGTCACATTATTTCAGGTCATGGGACCATCAAGTCAGAAACTCGGGTTCGACCCTCTGCTCCATAATCCAGAAATGGAAAGTCCAAACACCCCTTTTATTCCCCCCCTCAGAAGAGAAGCCACAGGTTATAAATAAAAGTAGATAGAGTGGGTAAATCACTGGTGGTTTCCTGTCACCTTAGGCTTACTCTGTTGTAAGCAAAGCTTTTATTATCCCACAGGCCATGATGGGAAAAGACCATTTCATGTCCAGGGAAAGCGTGACATGGCCAGGGGTGCTGGGAGGGGAACATGAACCCTCTGGGTGATTTATCCACCTCCTTGTTTACACAGAGCTGCAGCCTCCAACAGCAGCAGCAGTAAATGGGAATGGCAGAGAGTGACAGGATGATATTTGGTGATATACTGAGCAATTTGGATGTAGGAAGCATAAAAGGAAAGGAGTAAGATAGTACTAAATGCAGTCCCCATGAGACAAAATGATGGAGACAAACCAGTAAACAATATATATACATAAACCAAATAAAACCAGGACACAAGTGGAGGCAGGAAAGGGGGGCAGAACAGAGCAGCCCTTGGCCAGAGGATGAGCCAGGACACGGGGAGCAGAGGATGAAGGGCACAAAAGGTGTGGATGACCCTAAATAACCTCCACAAGGGTGGGCACTGAGCACCAGGGCTGGTTTTGGGCTGCTCACCCATGATTTCATCCTGCAGGGGGGAGGATGGAGAGGACTGGGTTTTGTGGAGAAAAAACACAGCACAGCCATGCTCAGCTGCAGCCAGAGAAGCCTTTTTATCTGTCCCAAACTCAGCATTTGCATTGTTCCACCACTGAAAGGCAGTTTTTATGAGCTCACTCCCTCCAAGCCCCTGTGCTCAGTGCACTGGTGGTGAGGGCATGCCTTTGGAAAGCCCTTGCCAGAAAATCCCAGAGCCTGCTGTGACCCTTCCAGCCAGGACCTGTCCCTGCAAGGTCCCTCTCACCCTCACAGGGGGTCACACATCAGCCAGTGGCAAACAGTGACCAGGATGCTCAGCAAGGGCTTTAAAAACCCATCAGTGCTTGTGAATCACATTTTATATCTAGATAAAGTTACACATATAAAATTGCTGTTATTCATCAGTGAACTCCTTTAATAATCAATTGCTAATTAAGTTCCACTGCCCTACTAGATCTAAAGCAAATCCCTTTCTGAGACTCTGGAAGTCTCAGGAAGGAAGCCAATAGCATTTATTGATTATGCTTGTCACAGGCACTGGAGAGGGAAAGGAACCTTTTTTTCTTGCCCCTTCAGAAGCTCTATGCCAGCAGGGTCTGGGAAACAGAAATCAGAATTACCAGAATAATTTGTTATTACCGAAGTCCTTTTGACTCTGGTTGTGAACACATTTTCTACAGGAATAAAAGTACCAGGAAATACCTGGTACCTACCCTGACCAAGGGAGAGGTGGAAAGAAATCAGTGCAATGCTCATAAACACAGAAAAGCTGGCTCCTTTTCTATGGCCCTTGAACTTCTGCTGCAGCAGCTGCCCCAGTGAAACAGATTGTACAAGAGTGGCTTTTCCCAAAAGGGATTTGTCCCTAAAACCCTCGGTTTTGCAAGTCCTTCCAGTGTGGCTTTATCAAGACTGACCAAAGTCTGCCTGTGGCCTCAGCCTGCAGCCAAACCTGAGTGAACTTTCTGTTGAGACCTGCTCTGTTCCTCTGGGCTGCTCCTTGCCATTTACATATTAAACCCATAAATTCCTTCACTAACAAGAAAGAATGCTCCTTTACCTATATATATATTTAAATTATAAATCTTGGCACTTAGAACAATTTAAAACTGACTTACAGTTGCTTTCTCACTGCTATCAATCAGAGATGCACTTCAATTCCACAGTGCTCTGGGGACCCAGGAGGTTAGAAAAAGCAAATAGGAAAATAGAATGAATATTTTATTTTTGTTATTCATTGCAATAGCCTGAAAGCAGACCATGAAATCTGCTAAAAGTAATAGGAACTGGCTGCCTTTTTAATATATCCTTTTTTAAGGTATCTATTAGGAATCCAGAACACAGCTCAATATTCATTCCAGCAGCATGCCTCAAGTTTTTTTATTTAAGCCCAAATTTCTTGTGTGTCAGACAGACTTTATGCTCTTTCTTGCTGATATTTTTCTGTGGTTCAAACCCCCATTAATACTGTGTGAACATGGATGTGAGATCATGTGAGAGAGGGAGCGCCCACCCAAATCCTCACCTGAACCTCTCAGTCTTGTACCTTTGTGCCATTTTCTGTTGGTCTGGGGGCACTCAACAACCTAAAAAGGGCCCAGAAACGCTGGGTATAAACCACAGTTTTCAGCCAACATCTTATTTGTGACATTTCCCTGAAATGAGCCTCTATGTATTTTCTTTCAAAAGCCCAGCTGTGCAAAACTATTACAACCATCACTGATGCCCCAGGCAAATCTTTTCTCTTTTTTTGGTTTTATTTCTACAGCAGGAGGTGATTACTGAGAGAAGTTCTCCCATTCTTCCTGAAAATCAGCCCAAGTTTCCCATTGCCTCTGGGCATGAGCTTCCCAGCTTGGGAGCCTGTCATCTGATAAGGACAGAAAGAAGAATCTGATACTTAAATATGGGAAGAACACCTGAGCCAGTGTTTAATCCTGCACTGCAAAGATGACATTGGATCATTGGCTCATACACGATGTAAAATCTCACATATCTCCTCCAGTTTTTACAAGTGAAAAAAAAACAACTACACTCAGTGTCTTAGCTGGTTTCCAGTTTATCCTTGTGCTGAATTATTTTTCTTTCATCAAACTGGACAATGAGCTGCCTCATGATGTGATCATGTGAGATATCTCACCAGAATGGCTGTGTTGGTCAGTAACAGGGAGACACTGAGATAAATCAAGGCTTCCTTAAATCCTGATCACAAATGAGAGACTGGGTAGAGATTTATCTTTAGTGCCAGGAGCAGGTCCCTGCCAACTCCACCAAGAGTAGATGGGTGCTGAGAACACTTTCCTGAGGGTGTGGGAAGCCAGAACTCCTGAGAAAACAAAATTACAGGAATTAACTCAAATAGTGCCAGGATGGAGCCTTCTCATGCTCAGGATGGACCCAGAGCACCAAAGCCAGGCTGGCACCCAGCAGTGTCCCAAAGGACAGGGGCAGAAATGTCCCCAGCCTGGACACCCCCTTGTCCCCAGGGCTGGGGCAGGGGGATCCTGAGCTGAGGCTGCAGGTCCCTGTCCTCACACCAACCCCTCCATGGCCTCAGGCTGCCTGCTCCAGGCAATGCAGAGAAATAAAAACCAAGGCAGGGATGCCCAATTTCACCTGACACCGGGGAAAAAAGGCAAATTAGCTGACTTGAGCAACAATTAGGAAGCAGAACATTTCTCTGGGCACTGCTACAGAAGCTGATCATCCCTCAGAGCAGAAGCCATAATAGCTTTTGAGTCATTATAAGCACTGCACATTCAAGCAACAGTGATTTGCACCGAAAATAATCTCAGGAAGGCAGGGGAAACAGCATTTATGTAAATAAACTAACCTCACTGTTTGGACACATTTGTATTGCACATGGGTGTTGTTTTTCCACATCTGAGGAACCTCATATCAGAGAAAGAAAATAAGAACAAAAAGGATTAAAGAGCTTCAAGAATTTTAATATTTCACTTCCATTTTGTGGGCACTATTTTCCACAATCTGATACTAGATGCGAATAGTTGCAGCCAAATTCAGTTCTGTGTTTACCAATGCAATCCCAGGTTGATATCCAAAAGCCACATTTACTCAAACCCAATGGAAGCTGCACGTCAATCACAATGTCTGTATCAGAGCCAGAGCTGGAATATTTTACAGAAAGCTCTGAGAAATTGCCACTCAGAAAAAAAGGTGAAGATGATTGAAGCTGTTACTCCTGTGACACTATCCACAGCCACTTGTAATTCCTGCAGCTGTTTAAAATAAATCATGTTTTTTATTTTAAAAGAAAGTCAAATAAGAAGGAACAAATTAAAAAAATAAAAAGCTACTGAGATAAATAGTCCAGACATGCAGTTCTGCAGGGCAGAGAGCTCAGAGAGGTCACCTAGCTGCACTTCTGGATTGTAAGACACCAACAAAACATGCAGTTCCAGATTAAATTTATGCAGCCCAGTTTAAAGTTTGTTTGTTTAAGTCAACCAGAGAACTATTTTCAGTTGAACTGGTCTTCCCTGGGGTTTTGCTCCATTTTTCTTTGTTTTTACACTAATTTTCATTAAACTGTTTCGGCTTTGCCTACAGGAGGAGTGCCTGCATTTAAAAACACCTTTGCTGGGAACAAACAAAACTGTCCCATGGTGCCAATTTTAGCAACAAAAATCCGGGTTCCTCATGGGGTGGTATCCTCTGAGGTATCTCTCTCATCTCTCTGCTAGAAAAACAACCCAGCAGTCTACAGCTTTGCCAGGAAAGATGGAAATGCTCTCCTTCTGGAGAGCTGTCCCTGCAGCAAGGACCTCAGCAGGATGTTTTTAGGCAGGTGAATTTATCAGGAGTGGATTTATCCCACCCCACACATCTCCACTGCCCATCTCACAGCTCGGCTCACCTCTTGGAGCTTTGGCACAAATCAAGGTGTCCAGGCAAGCTTTGAATAATTTGTTTCACGGTGTCAGGAGGCCTTGATGGAGGCAGGAAGAGCCAGTGCCAAGCAAGGGCAAGTCCTCACACAACTCTTGCTGAATGTCCCTCCTGGCAGGGGGTTCCTAATGGGCTGAGAGCCTGTGATGGATGAACCTGCAGCTGCTGCAGCCTTTGCTCCAGAGACACTCTGCCAGCTCAAAGGTCACCAACACACTGCCCTGGGCTTCACCAGAGAGGGATCATCACCCTGCAGTGCTTGGATGAAGCAAAAGTGCTCCACTGTGAGGAGGAGCCCCAGAGGTGGCTCCTGCTGCGGAGCCTCTCCAGGAGGTGCTGGCTGAGGTGTGCCAGTGCTGGAATGATTGGCAAACCCACACAGGGAGGATTTCAAAGGCCTCAGCAGTTTTGGGGAGAATAAAGCAATGCATCAGAAGTGGAAAAAAAAATACCCAACAGAAGTGAAGGTGTGCTGGGCATTGCCCTGCTCCTGCAAGTCTCCCTTGAGGCACTGCAGACCCTGGTGAGATCAGAGCTCATGAGCCCTGCTCAGCAGCACAGCAGCTCCTCTCTGCCTCCAGCCTGCTCTGGGCTCTCTGAACCCTGCCCTGCCACCTCTCTGAGCTTTTGCTGTGACACAGGACATGCAGTGGCACCATCAGAGCCAGCAGCACAGCCAGCCCTGCGCTGCACAGGGATGTCAGAGGCTCAGCAGGCACCAGGAGACAGCTCAGGTGCCTTCAGCTGCCAAGGTGCTGCAAACCTGGACTCCTCCCATGCTGTGGAAGCCACAAAATCCCCTGTCAAAGTGGTGTCACTGCACTCCACAAGGATATCCCTACATTTACTATGCAGGTGGGGGAGGACACACACCACAGCTGCTGTGGAGAGCCCTGCAGATTCCTGCAGGTTCCTGCAGAGGACCAACACAAAAACCCAATTCTGCAGCCACAGCCACCCTGCAGACCTGTCTGGACTGCAGAGTGCTCTGCTCTCAGGTTGGAGCAGGCTTGAAAACCACACCTGCAGTCCATGTGCTTCCACCCCACCAGGCATGGGGCTCACTCTTGCCAGTTTATTGTTCTCCATGTATCATTTTCTGTCAGATGGGGTTTGCAAATCTGAGACAACTCTATTTTATAAAGTAAATTGAGTTCCTGCTATCTACATAATAAATATTAAAACATCATCATTGTAATTTTAGGCTGGAAATGTTTATGTAAAACATTGTGCAGATGTGGTGAAAGGCTAATAAAGAGATGCTAATTATCTAATCAATCTTTCTTAACCTTTGTCTTAGACACTATATAGTGCTCATGCTAAGCTTAGATTCATTTTTCAGGGTCTAAATGATGTTGTAATCATAGCTGTAATGTGTGGGTTCATTGGAAACTTCTCTTTAGATGTAACATTGTCAGTTTACACCCAAATCTGTCTATAAGCCATCTGTTGCAGAAACTGGTCATTATCAATTTCATCAATCTGTTCCCAAATATTGCAGATGCCAGCCACTAGGAACCATCTGTTAGTGTCACGAAAAAGTAACAATTCAATAAGCAGACTATTTGGTGAGGAGGTGGGGAAATACACTGCAATACTTGGCACAAAAGGCAAACCTACTAATTGTTGCAGTTTTACTACTGATCTACAACTCCTTTTGGAGGGATGCTGACCTCATTGATCAGCCATCAGTGGGAGGGAGACTTCCAGAAGACAGTAATAGCCATCAGCAGTGATGGGAGAGGAGAACTGACACCCACTCCTGCTGTAAGATACTGTCCAACAGAGTCCAGGCTGGTGCTGGCAGTGACTTTCCAGAAGTCACCAGGGCAATTGGAGCAGCTTGGACTGATCACCTGTAGCTGTAGTTTAAATATAGACAGTCTGCATAAACAGGCTGGGATTTTAAGTTCTCATGTGTTTGTTCAGTCTGAGAAACAAAGCAAATTCCGCATCTCTTTCTCAAATGTCCAGCCCTCACTGTGGTGCTCAGAATGGCTGGGATGCTCTAAATGCCCCAAAATCAACCCCCCTGAGCCCTCCTGTGAGCTGGCCAGACAAGCAGCTCCTGCAGAGACAAAGCTTCTTTACAAATTACTGCAAGAGTTCCCAAAGCCATGCTGGGCATCCAGCTGGGGCTGGGGGAGTTGGTGCCTGGGGTGGGGCCAGGACTGGGTCTTCTCAGAATTGATAAAAGTAGAAGAGATAAAAGCCATGTTTTGGTCAAAAACCTTTAAATCCTTCATTTTATCATTTATATGCCTGTGAGCTTGGACATTAACCATCCAACAGAAACTTAGATATTAATTATCATGATAATGCTGGTTATTATCCTATCAGCAACTTGCTTGGACCTTGTGCAGACACCACCTCCACCACATTTGCTTGTTCCTAAGATGCCTCTGCTGAGGCCTGCAAGCCCTGGGTGGAGAATCAGGAGAGCTAAAATGTTTTGTGCAAAGAGAAGCACAGGCTGAAAAGGAAGAAAAACCAATGCAAGGCAGACATGCTGACACTGAGTGCTGGCCAGAACCCGTCCTCCTTGCTAACAATTGCATTTTCCCCTTGCTTGTCTTGTCCACAGAGCAGCCTGATATGACAAGTACCTGACAGATAAATACGTAATGCTAGAATAATAAAGCACAGAAGCTCTTGTTAATGAGCAACTCTTGCAGCAAGAGCAAAAAACACATGTGTTTTCAGATACAGCTTTCTCAAGAAAAAAAAATCCCAATTTAGTTTCAGTTTGAAGGAGGATGTGCATTCAGAAAGTGTTTCTATTTGCAGGTCCTAATGGGCATTTTTGTTTGGGTCAGATGTGCAATTGTTTAAGCAGTTATTCTCTGGGAAAGCTGTTTTGTCCATACCATCAGCCTTGGGACTCTCTCACCTCAGTAATTTGGGTTAAATCCTTATCTGCCTCAATCCCATTTAGGAACAAAAAGACCAAGCCATTTCCTTCAGCCAGAATAGAGTGCCCGCAAAACTCCCCTGCCAGCTCATCACCACCTCCCGGCCTTGCAATCCCTTAAATATTTTCTGCTGGACATTCACAAGATCACACAGAACTCCCCTTGCAATGGCTCCAGTTCAGGACAGCACCCATCATCTCACGGATCTAGTGCTTCTTCCCATGCCTATATATTCATATCCACATGCAGGTATATAAATATATAGAAATGTTCAGGTCTAAAGTGCTTTTCCTGGAGAAAGGAGCATGGAGGTGGGCCAGGATAAACAAGGGAGTGGATTCTTAGGTTAAAGCTCCTACAGCTCTAAATTCATTCATCAATGCTGTTGGGGAATAAAGAAGTGCAAATATTTCTCTGAGGGTATGTGTGTGAGTAGGCAGGCAGGAGGCAGCAGGAGATGCTGATATTTGAAAAAAATTTGATAGGAATTGATATAGCTGAGCCCTTTGCTGGTAGAGGGAATTGGAAAAAATTAAAAGCTCAATATTCATATGGTGTGAGGAGAAAGCCAGAGCTGTGTGGGATTATTACAAATGGATTTGGCTGTGCTAGGGGTTTTCAGCTGGGTGTTTGTAATAAAGGGTAGCTAAAGTCTCTTACTCACAGCTGAACATCAGCATGCAGGCCTGCAAGGGTAACTGACCTTTTTGAATGTTAATTATCTTTAAAAGGCCTGTTTGCCCAGAATTGTCTGAACCAGCTGTAACCAGCCAACAGGGTCACTGAGGAGAAATGATGGATGTCATGGAGAGTCATTTGATATCCATTAAAGGGGAGGAAAGTCATTAAAATATATCGGGCCCAGGGACCTTATAAAACAAAGAGAAGGTAATTACTTTAGGCTCAGATTTACCTGCCTGGACTAATCAATAAAAAGACATCCTGAAAAGGAGAGAGGGAGTAGAAAGAACACATTTTGACATGTCTGTGAGGAACATCTGTCACCAGGGCAGAAGAAAAGGTCACTGCCTGCCCGAGTGCTGCTCGTCCAGCTGCACCCAGCCAGGGGCTTCAGGGGGCAGCAGGGGCCAAAATTCACCTTTTTAGAAGCACCACAGGTCAGAACAACTGAGTCAGCACACCCTCAGCCCAGCCCTGGCCTTGGGTGCTGTGGGACTGCCAGGAGATGCTCAGGTTGCATTAACTGAGCAGATGGAGGTCCCTAATCAGGTGTCCTCGTTCTGTTGTCCCTGTGTGGGGACATCAGCTGCCCTCACGGGGGCTGAGCTGGGGGTAGCAGAGCATTTCTGAAGATTAAAGCACATCTTCAGTGGCTCAGCAGCTATGTGAGAGCAACCAAGCTGCTTTTTCAGTGCGGCAGTAAAGATTAACTTTGCAAAAATTCCCTGGATTATGCATCATCTTCTGGGGCTTTCCATGGCCAGATGCTCCAGGCAGCAGGACTCAAGCCCTCACAAAAGTTTGCTGTCTTTTCAACACCCTGATGGGCACCAAGCTCTTTGAAAAACCTGATCCCACCTAATCCCTTTTAAAATGTAACACCAATTTACTTCTCCACCAGGATATGTGCAAATTAACTCAGCTATGGAAGAGGAGCAGGAAGGCTTAGGCAGAGAGTTGCCATGGGCAGCTCGTGCCCCAGAAGAGATGCTATCCTGCCTTCACCACCATCAGTGGGCATTTCAGCTCATTTTTTATCCAAAAGCAAAGCTGCTGACTTTCTTCACCATGGAAATCACTCAGGTTTTTGCAAAACGAAATATCCTCTGAGCCACTTCACAGAACTCTATGTATCTTCCAAAATGAGACATGCTAAAACCACCAGTTAATTTTGTATCATTACTCACTCTAATTAAAATCTTTGTCAAGGGAATCTATTGCCTTTTTTCTATTTTCTGCTCTGATGTTGCAGTCCTTGACACTACACTGTGGTCTATAAAGACACAGAATATTAATTCCTCCCATTGTAGGACAAATATTGAGTCTGCTCCACTATTTTGACCTTTTCAGTACATTGTATTTTGATTAACTGGCCAGCTTGCTTCTGCCCCACAGGTTTCCAAGGTTATAGGGGGACAAAGAAGTGGAAAAGTTACCAAAACACATTTCTAATCCCTGGGAAGGTGGAAGGGGTGTGATCAAATACCACATCTCACAGGCTGGCTGAGGCACAGCCACACATGTAGAGGAGAATGCTGGAAACCAGAACCAAAAGGCCCCATCGTCACCACAAACACCTTTTCCATTTTGAAATTCTGAATATTCTCTCTGTAGTCTCTGCAGGCACTGTCTTTCCTGAGAACCAATTAATTCAAGTCACAAATATCTGCCCTGAATTCTTGCAGGTAATTAGCACCACGGGTTATCAACAGGAAGCTGGTACCCACAGGCACTTCAGATAATTGTGTTTCAATACTGGCACATTTCTGCTTACCACAAAAGGTCACTTCAGTTTCTCTTCTCTATTTTATCCCTCTCTTTCACTAAATGAATGAAAAATCGTTATCATTGTTTTGAATGCTCTAAACACTTGGCAAAAGTTTGGGGCATTACAGGACAGCCATGAGTGGTGTGGGCACTTCGGGTGGTTGCAAAATTATTATTTTTTAATCCTCAGTTTCAGATATAACCCTCCTCAGCATACTAGTGAATGGAATAAAAAACTCCAAGTCTAGTTAAATACTCGTGCTCCTGAATTAATTTCAAAGAAAAGCAGTGGAAAGAACACATAATTATAATGCAGCACAATTATTGGTCACTTTAACCAGCACCTGCAATTTAGGTAAAGCTGTATTTACTACATAAATTTGCTACATAAATTTGGAGGACTTTTTACCTGTTACAATAAATTTTAAAGGACAGTCAATCATTTAATTATATGATGAATAATTTCCATGGACTAAGCATTATACATAAAGGACTGTGGAATGACTTTGTAAACATAGGGTTATATCTGTTCTTGAAACAAGAAAACAAATGAAATCAGCCTTGCAAAATTGTACTCCCCACTCACAGTGAGTGAGTAATTTTATTGCAAAAATAAATTACAAATCATCATCTTCTTTACAGAATGGTCACAGTAAAAGGCTGGGATGGTTTTGAGGCAGGGCCAGACAATTTAAAGGCAAGGCTGTGTCAAGTGTTAAATTTCCGTAACAACAAAACCTTCCCTGCAAGAAGAATTTGAGAGCATGCAATAATTTTGTAGTTGCCTTGGACTGCTGAATAAACCTTGTATTGGAAAAGGAGTCAGCAGTTGTGCCCTGTTAAGCAGAAGTTTAGAATCACAAGCATCACTGCTGGGGGTGAAGAGGGTAAGCCAGGGCACCACAGCAGCTGAGAGCCAAATTTACCCCTGGGAGGGGTAAATGTACAGGGAGGTTTGCACACACACCCTGTGACACTGCTCTGTGAGGTACCAACAGGAATCAGACCAATCCTGCACATTTTCTTTCTGAATTACTGAAGATGGATCTCATATGGAGTGCATGAACAACAGGAGTGCTCTGAGTTGCTTTGAGTCACTCCCTTTCTATCATCACTGCATTATTGCACTTAAGAGTTTCTTTATAGTATCATTAAATTTAATGAAATTTTATAGACACAGAACTGGTGGGTGGTATAACAGGGAACATTAAAATCATACTCTCATTTCAATCCCTCACAAAACCAGAAAGCCAGCCACTTAACTACTAAAGACTGCAGAGAGCTTGAGTAAAGAGACATCATGGGCCTTAATAAAAATGAAAAGGGAAAAAAAGTGACATTATCTCAGCAAAAGAAAGTGTAGCCCTAGTGCAATTCCCAGTAGCCTTCAGGAAATCAATACCCACTTCATATGGTAGAAAACTTTTCCTTTAACCTTTATCCAAGGTGCAGCAGTACAATCGATCCTGGGTGAGGTGACAGTGACCTTCCCCAGTGACACAGACCCAGCCCCAGTGCAAAGCTGTCACCTGAGTGTCCTCAGGGTTTCACATCCAACAACAGACACCAGGAAAAGGGCAAAAGCTTCGTGTTTACAGCCACCCAAGAGACTCACTGCCTGCCTAAGAAATCAACAGACCACTCACACCCAACAGAGCTTTTTCTTTCTTTTTTTTCCCCCCCAAAACCTGCTGTTCTAAGAGTCACGGGAAGTTTTATGCATGCTCACTTCCCACTGTGAAAGGCAGTCAGGTACTTCCCTCCCAAAGAAATTAAGAAAAGTATCAGGACAGAAGGTCACCTTATCTCACCTATTTTGAATAAAGATTGTTTTGGTAAACCAAATTCTTTTTATTTTTAATGGGGCCACTGGGTCATTGAAGCTTTTATTCAGAAAACATAAATGCTCCTCACTGCAGTCAACTGCCAAAGCAGAGTGAACATCATTCCCAGCCTGACTCACACCTGAAACCCTCAGCAGGAGTCCTGCAAAGCCATGCCATCTGCACCTCTTTGTGGCTCACACCTCTGCTGCACCCTGGATAAAAGAACAAAAAATTATTTGCTCCTCTAACATAAGGTTTCCAGTAGCCAATCCAGGAAACACACTTCCTCAGCTTAAATTCAGTTAAAACCCTCTACTGTCCAAGTGTGAGAGTCATTGTTTAGACATTTCTCTTTGAATTTCCACCTACTGATGTCAGACTTCATAATCTCACACAGTTCATGATCTCCCATGACCCTTGATGTGTAACTCACACACAACATGCACATCCACACAGGCTGTGAGCCCCCACATCTGCAGCCTCCTGTAAAAAGTGGAGTCAAACAACAAAACTCAGCTCTGGACCCATCCCATCATGGATTTTTTCCCAGTTAAGGAGAGGGTGCTGCTCTCTGTTCACAGAGACATGATGGGATGGACCCAGTGCATGGCAACAATCTGTGTGTCCGCATGCCTGACAACTTCATTTTGGTTTGTTTTTAATCTGTAATGCCTATTTAATGCCACATTTACTGCCACCTCCAGCCCTGGGCACCCTCAGGACCCTGTTGCACACGAGTGCAGCGCTCTGCTCAGGTGACAGAGGTGTGTGTGCACACTGTTACACGGTTTGCTGTACTCAAACCTGCACAGGCAGGAGGGGTTTGGGGTGGGTTTGATTTCCTTCTGCCTCCTGCAATGTGTCCAGGTGGATGTGCTGCTGATGGTTGCCTTAGAAACCAGCAGAGCTCATCCTGCCTGGCCAGGGCAGAGCAGGGGAGAAGCCAGGCAGGTACAAATGTTCTCCCTGGAAATGAAAGGTGTTTGTGCTCTGCACACAGCAGCAGCTCCACCAAGGAGTGACAGCTCCAGGGGCTCAGCATCCACAGCCCCTTTCCAGGGCCAGCAGAGGCAGCTCCAGACTGCTGCCAGCCAGGGTCAGACCGTCCCAGGAGGAGCCTCCTCTCTTTCCAGGCAGAGGGGAGGTGTGTTTGCACTGAGAAAACATTTTACTGTATTAAATTAAACAATTTTCCCTCTGGTTTTATGCGTAAATACAAATTGATACATAACAGATAAAGATCACTATCTTGATGTTTATATGGAGTGATCTGCATATGCAAAGGCTACTGCTATGATCATTTGTATTTTAATTACCAGCACAGTTCTGCTAATTTCAAGCTCTAGTAGAAGCACACAAAAATCAATGTTTGATAAATGGGAAGAGGCTTCAGTGGGTCAAGGAGGATTATTTCTGCACTTTTAGAAACTGTACAAGAGAAGTAAATAAAAATGTTGGAAGGTATTTGAAGAAACACATTTGACAATATCCCTTTAAACAGGTTTAAAATTTACATATCATTGTGCTAAAAGTTTCCCAGGATATTTGAAATCATATTCATTATTTTTGGGGGAGAGGGAGAATGGAGGAGGAAGAAGTAAAAAAATATACAAATATTTGAAAGCAAACTTTAGAATATATTTAAGTCCTTTTCAAATGCAGTTTAAAGGTCTGCAGTCTGTGCAACCATTGCCTTCAGTGCCATTTTTGTCAGTTCAGTGCAGTATTCAAAATCCATTTAATGCCATGAAAAGGAGCAACCTTTTTCATGAATTCTGATTTATTTAATATTGAATCCAAGTCTAACACGGCACAGAAGCAGCAAAAATTATGCTCAAAGCAACAACCAAACTTCCTTTCCACTCTGACAAGTGAACAAGCAGTTATTACATCTCTGCAGAGCCCCTTGCAGAGCCCCTTGCAGCTGAGTTTCCCTATTTAGAAATGCAATTTCACCTGGGTGCTGCAACAGCAAAACGTGGCATGTCGGGTCATGGCTAACAATGGAGACGAGAACATGAACACAGATATAACTAACTTTCTCATTTTTTCCAAGTGCAGCAGTAATAAAAATGGAAATCAAGTCCAAAGCTAGAGTTGTTGCCATCCCTGGCCAGCACTGAGTGATGCCAGTGGCCACAGCCCATGTGGGCACCGTGCCCACCCCTGCCTGAGGCCAGCACGGCCCTGGAGCTGGGAAATGGCAGGGACTGAGCTGGGCACTGGCAGGGACAGAGCTGAGCTGGGAAATGGCAGGGACAGAGCTGGGAAATGGCAGGGACAGAGCTGAGCTGGGAAATGGCAGGGACAGAGCTGGGAAATGGCAGGGACAGAGCTGGGAAATGGCAGGGACAGAGCTGAGCTGGGAAATGGTAGGGACAGGGCTGGGAAATGGCAGGGACTGAGCTGGGAAATGACAGGGACAGAGCTGGGCACTGGCAGGGACAGAGCTGAGCTGGGAAATGGCAGGGACTGAGCTGGGAAATGACAGGGACAGAGCTGGGAAATGACAGAGACAGAGCTGGGCACTGGCAGGGACTGAGCTGGGCAGTGGCAGGGACAGAGCTGAGCTGGGCAGTGGCAGGAATGAGGAATGAGCATCCTCCCTCCAGCACTGAGCACACAGAGCCTTGCCCAGCCCCTCTGGTTTGTGAAGTGCCAGGGGCACAACCTGAGCAAGCTGTTTTAGGAGAGCAGCTACAGCTTTTCTGACAACACATGCAGCAGCTCTTCAGAATCATGAAATTGTTTCGGTTGGGAAAGACTTTTAAGACTGAGATCTTTCAGGATTACCAAGATCATAAAACCAGCTCTGTGAAGTCCAGCAGCTTCTAAACCCAAGACCAGCCAGTCCATGCAGGGGCAGCTCAGCAGCAACCCAAGGTGCAATGAAACAGCAGCTGAGGGATGCCAAAGCTTAGTAAGAGACAGAGCTCCCTCCCCTGCAGGAGAAAACTTGTCCCATGATGAAGAAAAAAGGCTGATTGATTTATCTTGATATCCTGTGCTCTTTAATGAAACTGCAGAATGAATACCAGCTAGGGTAGGGATATCAAATAAAGCAATGATTAGATCCATGAAACAAGCAACCAAATATATTGCACTGAGCTCCAAAATTAAGATGCCAACAACAAACAATTACTTATCCTGACTTTTCTCCCTGTGTGAATTAAAGAGTGTTAACTTCACCAATGACATTAGTTACTTGAAATGGTGAGGATGACTAATGTCTTGTAAGTAATTTCATTTTACATCTAATTATGAATGTGTTTTGTTAGTTTTTGACCAGGAACAAGTCCCCTCTACCTCAGTGCACAAGGACAAATCCCCAGATGAAGTAGGGTGGTAAAGTCAGCTGTACCCAGAGTATTTGCACTGCATTTTTCCAGTATAGATACAATTAACAAATAAGGCTGGCAAAGGGATTCCAATAGCAAAGCAATAGCAAGGTCCCAGTGTGGCCTGGCAAATGTTTGTTTGCAATAGTTCGTATTGACAGCGTTTGTGCCAGCTCTGTGTTTTCTCTCCTCGGGTGCTTATGTAAATGAGGTTTAATCCAAGAGCCCTGCAAATGTTCTCCCCCAGCTCCTAAAGCCTCTGCCAGCACCCCCAGACCACAGCTGCCCTTCCCAGCTGAACCCTCCAAACCCACAAACTCACACTGCAGCCGAGTTAGGGACACTCCTCTGGAGAGAGGGGCTGCATTTCCCGGGAAAGGAGCCACCAGGAGGATTTGCTGTGTCAGTTCTGCAGGGCAGAGAGAGCAGGGTTGCATCCACAGGAGAGCTGCACCTGTGGGCAGAGCTGGGGCCAGCCCTGTCCCAGGCACTCCTGCATGTCCCTCTGCCATGCTCAGCTGCGTGGCCTGAGCTCACCCCCAGCACAGCAGCTCTGACCTGCTCAGGGCTGAGGCTGCTGTTCAAAATAAGAGCAGCTGTGCAAGGAAAGTACAGATCAAGTCACACTCACTGGACAAATTCAAGTCCTGAGGCTACAACCCACTTAATGTGATAGGGGTGTGATTTGTGAAGCCTTTTCTCAAAAGACATTTTTCCTGCTGAGATCAAAGTCCCATGCTGGCAGGGAAGGGAAGCAGTGCAGCACCTGCTGATTGTCTGCTCCCCTGCATGCCCTCCTGCACAGGACACCAAGTTACAACTCCCATTTAAAAATGCTCAGCTCACTTCCCTCTTCCACTAAAGGCAGCTACAGACATTGCTCCTGCAGCATTGCCACAGGCACAGCCTGTTGCTGAGGGCAGGGGGCAGGCAGAGCAAAATGCAGAAAAATCTCAATAATAAGAGTAATAATAATGATGGTGATGATGATAGTAATAATAGTAATTAAAGGGATGTTTGGGAAATAGTTGTTTGAGTTTGTGCAGAGCCAGCTTGAAAAATAGGCTTGAAAAAAAGGACTGGGAAGTAGACTGCTACATTTTCTTTCCTCAAGGTTATATTCCTCTCTACTTTATCCACCATCATTGTAATTCTGTTTCTAAACCTAATAAATTTCCCACAGAAGCCCTATTCATTCTAAAACCTATGACTGCTGATTCAGGGAACTGTCATGTTTTTCCATGCCAGCATCAGTTCACACTGTACTAAAAAAGCAAGATAAGGACCAGAAAATAAAAGGCAACACTGTGCTTTTACCCAAAAGAAAGAGGCAGCTTAGAGGGAGTTGACAGTCTTATTTTGCTGATCATCAGTCTCTGCAATAGGTTTTGTGGCCAGCTAATGAAATGCAGGCTGGAAGAGCCACGATTTCATAAGAAATCTGACATCCCTTACACTGAAATGTGGAGATAACCGTGGGGTGTAGCTGTGTGTGCTGTGCTGCCCAGGCTGAGCAGCCACACAAATGGGGGTGCTGGGGGTGGAAGGAACACAACAAGCAACCCTACCCTGCCCCAAGGACCACGGTAAACATTCCCACCAGCAATGTGACACCTTCAGACCAGAAAAAGGGGTTGTTCTTTTCCTTCCAGCTTTGGAACAGATGCAGTCTTTACATCAGAAAGACTTTCATTTCCTTTTGTAGGCAGAGAACAAGATCCCCTCTGCCACGGCACAACACACGTGGCACCACCAAAGAGAGAGCCTGGAGCCCCACAGCACCCAGCTCCTGCCACAGCATCACTTCAAAGCACTCAGCCCTCCAGGCTACCCTGCCCTGGGCTTCCCTCAAAGCTTTCCAAGAGGGGTTCAGCAAAAATGCTGGGTGTTTTTTGATCCTGGCATCTTTTCAGGAGTCAGTGATCTGACACCACCAAACTCTATCATTTTGCCATCCAGAATGGGACAGTTACACTCCCTGGTCCCACAGGGAGCCTCATCTGCCTCCTGACACTCCAGGTCACATTTTCCTGAAAAAAAAACATTGATTTAGTCAGATCACAAACATTTGTTTACACTGGCTCTTTTCTCTTGGGTCTGCTCTTTCCATGCTTCTCTCCCCTGAACCTGCCATGTGTCACTGTGCCAAGAGAAATCATAATTAACACACAAATATTCAGAGGGCAATAGGCTGAACAACAAGATTTGCCATGTTTGTACACATTTCCTTTCTGTAAGGTTATTTCTCTCGTAATAGAAATCTAGGCATTCTCTTTGAAGCTATTTTAATTGGGGAAGAGCTGGCTCTTGCCAGCTGTTAAAACATTGATATTTGCCACTGTTGAGGTGCCTTTTGATTTGGTTTGTCTTTTTGCTGATACAATTTGCTAAGCGGCCAACCTCATCTTAATTTATTTATTGGTTCATCTCAAGCAACTGCTACAAGTTAATTACAGTTTGCTTTTGCAACACAAAATCGTGCAGCAAATTTTTTTTATCAACGATCAAATCCTTGGATTACTCTGTTAATTGTGACCTGGATTAACCACAGAGAGTATTCCAATTTAGTAGACAATTTCCCTGGCTTATTTTTGCACTCACAAGCCATGTTTCAGTGGCAGAAGGTAAGGTAAAACCATTAAGTGTGCTCTGGGAATGGTGTTTAATTTCTGTATCAAGAGTTCTCCATTTAAATCTGCCACCATTTCTGCTATTAAAAGGAGCAGAGCAGCGACCCAGGCTTTTTGTAATAATTCATCACCTCTCTGCAACCAAGAGCACGTTACACAGAAACTGCTGCCTGATCCATCTTCACCCCCCATGGACTCAACTTTTGTTGGCAGATTTGTCAATCATGTTTATAGGCTCCTTTCTGCTGTACAGTCAGGAATTCTCATCCTATTTTGATTTGTGTCATAAAAATGTACCAGGACTGATATACACCCAAGGACTTTCTGTTGATTTGTTTCTGTCGCACAAGCTATGTCTAATTTATTTATAACTTATCTCATTCTATTAGATCACTTTGTAATCATATTTAATTTAGATTTATTCCCAACAGTTCAGGCTGGCTCCAGGCATTTAATTAAATTTTGCCCTCTTAAGCCACTTAGTCAGTCTAGATTTTAAACATGATGTCCGTCGGACAGCACTTTTCCATCCATAACCTTTGAATGGGTAATTTGGGCAGTTGCATCTTACATGACATTCTCAAGAACTCTCTCAAGATGCTGAGCAGTGTGAGCACCTCTGAGGAGCCCTAGGGGGAAGCCCAGCACCATCCAGCCAAGCTTTGATGGGCACTGCACCATTTAAACACCATTTTACTCTGCATTTCAACCTGACACCACCGACTCAAACATGGCAGAAGGGATGAGGCCAAAAGCAGAGATAATAAAGAGAATAAACTGTGCTATTAAATTACAAATTTCATTTGGTTTTGAAGGTCTGACTTGAGAATTAAAATCTGTGTTTCTCAAAAATTCTAGTACAAAAGTATTGACTACTCTTAGAATGCAACTCAATTCAGATTATTTAAATTTCATGTTATTATCCTTCAGGAGATGGATCTGAAAGTCTTTAGAAAAAAAACAACATACATAACTGAAAATTAGGATTAGAAAATAACCTCAATTACAGTTTTCATGAACCACTTTGCTGTTCTTCCCTGATTTCTACTAATAAGCAAAAAACCTTTGCATGAAAAGGATTCTTAGTGGATTCTTAAGAATTTTTCCTCTCTTTCTGATTACTGGAATTGTCTCTCTCTCCTTCTGCTGGTACTGACAAATTACAGTATTTCAGAGAACACACTTCAAATTTCCCATTGTCCTGCAATTTGCCTCACTTTTGTTCCTCAGTCTTGAACAAAACCCTATGAGTTTCACTAATGCCTCCTCCTTGGTGCCAATCCTCCCCCTTAATTTTCTCCTGCCAGTGTATCAAGTCTGATATCATCAAAATGCAGATTAAGACACGACTCCATAACAGCCACACACCTCTGTGTGCTTTATTGTGTTCTGGAGCTCCTAAAGCACTTTTGGACCTCCTCCCTGCTGCTTTCTTGCCCAGCCCCAGGCAGAGCACACTGCAGAGACAGCTGGGCTAATCATAATGCAAATTCAGTGATAAACTAGTCACTTAAATCCCACTAATATATCTTAATTTTTCACCCAGCAATATGATATATGGTGCCAATATAATTCAATCTTCTTACATTTTTCATGACTTAAATAAATCACATCAAGATAGAGTCCTTCAACTACAGTATTTCACTCTGCCTGCAAATCTCCTTCACACGAGGGCAGAGGAAACTCCACATCCCCCTTCACTGGCATCAGGGAAGTCAAACCCAAGGAAATGTGGATCCCAGGAAGCAGTAGGCGATGGACACAGGCATTCCCCAGGCTAGCACTCTGTCTCTGGAGTTACTATTTCAGAAAAGGCATGAGAAGAACCTGTCTGTATGGAGCTTTCCTGCTGCAGCTCAAGCTCAGGCACTGGGATAAGAGTAATTATACTCTTTCCATAATTCTGGAGTCTCTTTTTAAAGCAGAACAATTGTTTCAACCCTTCCTCCCTCAGCCCAATGGATTCACAGCATGCACAGAAATGTCTGGAGCATTTCAGCATCAACACCTTGCCTTCAGCTGGGCAGGAGCAGTGAATCCATTTGGGCCCTCTCCCAGAACTGATTTCTGAAGGGTTGAAGAGGGCTCTGCTTTGCTGAGTGTCCCAACCCACAGCCTCACACGCCTGGGCCACCCAGGACCCCTCCGTGCTGCTGCTGCTGGGTTTCAGCCTTGCAGCACCCCAGGCTGCTTCAATTAAACCATTGTAAAAATCTGGTTTTCATGGAAAAGAGCAAAGAGAAAATGGGCAATTCCCATGGAAAAACACCATTTTTATAAGCAAAGATCATGGAATGAGCCTCTGGAGGTACAAGCAATCTTGCTACCAGAGCAGTCACTTGTACATCTCAACCTTCAGAGTGGTCATTATGGTTTAAGGAATTACACTTCTATGAGAAATTTATTTAGCATTCCATATCAAAGTATTTTGGGATCATAAGAAATTAGAGATCAAGAAAAATGTATTTTGTATCCTTGCTTTCTATTTTTCTGTCTCTAGCAGAGGTCATTCTGCTACAGAACCCTTGCTCTCCTACCTCTGGCAGAGCTGCTCTTTATCATCTTCCTTTCATCATTTATTTTCAAAGCTGCTCTATAAACTTTTTATCAATGCATTTCTAATAATCTTAACAGACTTTTATCAAGGAAAATGATAAGTTTCCACTGTCAAGGGGCCTTTCTCTGAGCCTCAAGTGCTGACATTTTTTTGACAATTTATCTAAAGTCAATTGTCTTCTATTGACTTTTTTCAGCTGCTTCCAGAATGACGACACTTTTTAGCTCTGACAGTTCATTTGGCTTTCTCTGCTTTCTCTTTCTTTTGGTTTTTCCCTACCATCCATAAATCTTTTAAAAAAAACCCAGCCACTGTACTTTGCCAGCAATATCTCACTTCAAATATGTTCCATTAATTTCTCTGATTCTGTTGCTCTCACTGCCATCAAAACCAGAAACAACAAAGCATTTTTTAAAGCTTTTGAGGTTCTTGTTTGATAGGCAATTTAGCTATGTTTCAAATATTTCAGTTTCTTGCACTGTGGAGTGTGACTTGCTCTCATTTCCCTTTGGAATCACTAAATGCTCATCCTGGAAGATGCTGGAGCTGGCTCTTGGGCCACAGCTGCTTTGTACCCAGGGAAGCCAGCAAGGGGTGGCTGTGTCCCTTGAGCATTCCTGCTCCCCTTATCCATCCCATTCCTCAGCTTCCAGCTGGTCTGAGGTCTGACTCTGCACCCTCTTTGCTGCCTGCTTATAACAAACTCCCCTCATGTTCAGCAGAGAAAGATGAAAGCATCATTTGCAGCTTTTGCTGAACTGGAACCACATGTCTATTTTCCTTCTGCAACAGACTTTTCTTCTGCAATACAACTCCACTTTCCTACGTGTTCTTTCATTCTTCATACACAAACACTTTGATGGAGCTTTACTGTATATTCTCTGCAATAAACTATTTCAGGATTTATTCCAACCTTATGTTGCTGCAATGTCATGTTAGGAAGCAAATTAAGTTTATTTTTATATCACTCTCTTACAAGACTGTCTGTTCAAACAGGGATCTCCTCCTTCTCCTTCTCCTTCTCCTTCTCCTTCTCCTTCTCCTTCTCCTTCTCCTTCTCCTTCTCCTTCTCCTTCTCCTTCTCCTTCTCCTTCTCCTTCTCCTTCTCCTTCTCCTTCTCCTTCTCCTTCTCCTTCTCCTTCTCCTTCTCCTTCTCCTTCTCCTTCTCCTTCTCCTTCTCCTTCTCCTTCTCCTTCTCCTTCTCCTTCTCCTTCTCCTTCTCCTTCTCCTTCTCCTTCTCCTTCTCCTTCTCCTTCTCCTTCTCCTTCTCCTTCTCCTTCTCCTTCTCCTTCTCCTTCTCCTTCTCCTTCTCCTTCTCCTTCTCCTCCTCCTTCTCCTTCTCCTTCTCCTTCTCCTTCTCCTTCTCCTTCTCCTTCTCCTTCTCCTTCTCCTCCTCCTTCTCCTCCTCCTCCTCCCCAGGTGTTTATTCTCTTTCCAGTTCCCATCACTCTTGACTTCCTTCCTTTCTTTTTTGCCTTTGCCTTCTGTTCATTGTGGACTAACGAGGTCTTTTCTTCAGAACATTCTTGTAACACACCTCCCACAGCTCAGACACCAGAGCAGCTCAGCATTTCCAGATTCCTGTGCCACTCTCCCTTAGGAGCCCAGAGGATGCTTCAGAAGCCCCTGGCCCGAACCAGGACTCAGTGTTATGGCTCTGTGACCACCCACTGCTCCCCAGCCCAAGAAGAACAGGGTTTGGCTGAGGGCCTGATGCCAGTTAAGAGAAGAAGAAAACTTTTTAATTTCCTAGATAATCCCTTCTACCTTTCCCAAACCTCTCTCACCACTGAATTTCCTTGGAAGTTTCTGGAACACCTCAAATTCCTTGCAGACGCCTGCCATGGATTTGTGCCTATTGATTGTAGCTGTATCCACACTGCTGAGAAATCCCTCTCCACTCCATAAAGGGTTCCTTAGGTGTGACTTGCAGTTGCTAATTTTAAATTCATAGCTGTCACCATTCAAAAGCCTTCCTCAGCAACTTCTGCCATGTGTGTTCTTAGCTATTACATCAAACCCTCCTCCTCCACCTAAGAACAGAACAAATAAATTCTAATCACATGTGCAAACACCCTTCCAATATTTGCTAAGCATTAAATCAACTCTTTATCTTTTCTCTTATTATTTCCCAGCATACTCTTAAAGCTCAAGAGAGCCAGAAAATGAGAGGAAATGTGCAGAGCGTGCCAAAAGGAAGCAGGAGGGGACTGCAAATTTTTGATTCAAGGGAGAAATCAGAGGATTCAGTGATGGCTGACAACAGACTGGGTGAGGAGCCCAGCAACCTCATTAAAGTCTGAAGCTTATAACTAGACCACACCCTTGAGAAATATATTGGGTGAAAAGGTTTATTATTATCAAATAAGAAAATGTGCAGGAATTTTCAGAACAATATGTATGATAGAGAAGAGACTCTCTTTTCTTCACACAGATCTGTTTGGCAGGTGCTGGCACAGCCTCTTTCCATTTTAATCTCTCCTATGTCTTCATTGTTATTTACTTATGCCACTGTCACAGCCTTAAAAAAAAAAATCAAGATCTCATTCAGGACGGATTTTCTCTACACTTCTAAATGACTTAGAACCACGAGTCCCTTTTGCTCTTGATGGCAAAGGTGCTCCTAAGAATGCACAAAATCCTTAATCTGCCAGAATTAGAGGTGGCAGAGGAGCATGTCTGTAGTAGGTGGGAAACATTGCAGCAGAAGTGGAAGCAAAGACACTCCCTCTCTCAGAGGCAAAGTGCCTTTGCTTGCCCACAGCTCGTCTGAACACACCTCCAGAGCAAAGCTGAGGAGAGAAAAAGGGGTGGTGGTCCCAAAGCCACTACAGAAGCAATAGAATGAGACCTCTATTTAACAAAGAGAGAAATGGGATCCTTGACATGTACAAAGCCAAGCTAAAGCCAAAAGCTTTTTTCCTTAAAAAACAATCAAGAATCCCCCCCACAAACCCAATCTCAGCACTCAAGGTACAGCTGCCCACAGACATGCAGATACCCTTGTTTTACCAGCTCCAAAGATGAAAGTTGCAAGGAGAATGTATGCAGTCTGGATTGCCAAATATATAGCTATAAATGGCATACAAAGCTATGAGGAACATGTAATGCTACCAAGAGAATTCCTTCTTTTTATCTGAACCATTTTTTGCAGTTTTCATAATTTTCCTAACTGAACTCACCAGCGTTCTGCATTGCACAAGGATTAACACACCCATCATGTTTTCTGTGTTCCTGAAATCGTTGTTTCTACAGAGCATTTGGAAAAGAAGTTCACATCAAAAATATGTTCCCACCAGCATAAAATAGAAACTGAAGGGTGTGGAAAGGTGCCTGTGCTGTGGTGGGCTGTGGATGGGGGCAGAACCCAGCCCTGCACTGCGGATAACCTGGATTGCCACACACCTTCTCAAAAAGGGACACAAGGGGACACATTTATGGAGAGAAAAGGGGGATACTGCAGGGCTAAGGGCAGAGAGAGGCAGAACCTGCCTCCTTTGTGAGGAGTGGCTTTCCCAGGTAGGCACAACCCACAGTTGTGACAGAAGAACCTGCAGCCTTTAAACTGCTCCACCCTCACCCTGTCCAGGTCAGTCTCCCCTCTCAGCTCTGAAGCTGCAGCAGGAGCTGGTCTCAAGTCATAATTAGTGCCTTTCACAGGAGTAATGAACTCTGAGGGCACAGAGAAGAAACTGGGCATTTGAGATGTCAGTCAGCACACACCACTGAGGATTCTTCTGACAATGTCCCCCACAAATGCTACAGGCTCAAGACATCTACTAATTACAGGGAGCAAAGGACACCTAGAGCAAGAATGGTAAATTAAATCAAGGGTATTTCAAAGGAGGAGTGGTTCCAAAGAACCTGACTGTGTGGGGAAGGAACAAGGGAAATGGTCCTCATGATTAGAATATGGTGCCAATATTTTTAATGAACTTTTGGTTGTTTAAATTCAGATTTTATATTTGCACATAACATATACAGAAACAAATGAGCCTACTTTGGAAAGCTAAGCAGCCAAATCCTGCTAATTCCTGCTAATAACCAATATTCCATTACAAGTTGCTGAAGCTAAAAAATTAGTGCGTAAACAAGCAAATAAGACAAGCTGAAAAGCAGAGTATCACAAGCTGTCTTTTATGGAAGTTCAATGACTTGTGGAAAGCAGACATGTAATTTTCTACTCTGTGTCATCTGACAGTGAGGAGGAGGAGGAGGAGGAGGAGGAGGAGGAGGAGGAGGAGGAGGAGGAGAGAGGCAGTAGCTCACACTGCCAGAATGGCTCCATCCTCCCCACCAGGGCAGCACTGTGGAGCCTGCTGCAAACTGGGGAGCAAAGGGAGGGAGCAAGTCCTGGCAGGACAAGGGAAAATTTAACAGGCTGCAAATTCAACAGCATTTCTGTAGGTCGTGTTACGCAGCCCAAGAGGGGCCTGTTAAATCAAGTGACACAAAGCCATTAAACACCATATTTCCCCAGTGCAATTGGAGTAATGAAACACCTAGAGTTAGATGAGTATGTGCTGCCCTTGCCTGGAAATCTCAGAGCTGCTGCTGCTGGGAGCTGAGCCTGGACTGCAGGAGTGTGAGCCAGCAGAGACACAGAGCCTGGGGCCAGGTGTGCAGCAGCAGGACAGAGCCCACAGCACAGCAGAAGATTTCCACGTGCAAATGGGGCCGTGAGGAGCTCGACAGCTCCCACCAAGTACCTGGAAGTGCTCAGCTCCCCAAAGTGCCCCTGTGGAGAGCCACACGCTCCTGAGGCATCACCCCATGGGTGAGCAGCAGGGATGGGCACACACACACCCCGAGCAGCAGCTGCAGAGAGGCATGCAGCAGCTGCAGAGAGGCATGCAGCAGCTGCAGAGAGGCATGCAGCAGCTGCAGAGAGGCATGCAGCAGGTGCAGAGAGGCATGCAGCAGGTGCTGAGGCAGCAGCATTGTGCCACACCAGCAGCTGTGTGAGGGCAGGAGCTGTGCTCCCCGCTCTGGCCAGCCCAGAGCACCCCGGGGCCCCTGGGAGTGGCAGGTGCCACATCCCAGCCGTGCCAAGAGCTAACACACCTCGGGGTCCCTGGTAGATCCATCCCTGTGCACTAAAAGGTTTCTTTAGAGCAGGCTGTGGGGCCACACGAGGAGCAGGTTCACCCCTCTGGACTAGAAGGTTTCTTTAGAGCAGGCTGTGGGGTCACACAAAGAGCAGGTTCATCCCTCTGGACTAAAAGGTTTCTTTAGGGCAGGCTGTGGGGCCACATGAGGAGCAGGAGAGGGGATGTGCTGCCAGGGAGCTCGGGCAGGTGCAGGGCACAGGGGCTCCCCAGACACTCGGGGGGTCCCACACACCCACAGCCCCACAGGAACACAAGGCAAAAGGGAAAAGTTGGCCATAAAATGAGTTGGCCAGGTTTGATGGGCCCTGAGCAACCCAGGGTAGTGAGTGGTCTCCTTGCCCATGGGAGGGGGGTTGGAGCTAGTTGATCTCTAAGGTTCCTTCCAAAGCCATTCTATGAGTTCATGAAATCCATGGAGTTAGATGGTGACAAGGAAATGCAAACAAAGGCCAAATGTGCCCAAAGCTGAGAAGCAGCCTCAGCAGCTGTTTGCCAGATCCACAGGTACGAAATGCAGCATGAACACCCAGGAGAAAGTTTCCAAAAAGACCATTTTTCTCAGCAATTCCCCAATTAGCTGATTTGACACAGTAACCACCCCTGTGCATCCCAAACCTTCTTTATAAAAATGTCAGGAGCAAAAGCAGGCAGGCTGGTGGGCAGTGAGCCCAGGGAGAGGGGAGGCTGGAAGAGCCCCACCGTGTTCCCCCCTGCTCCAAACCCTCCCACCCTCCCAGCACACAATTTTCCACTTTCCATTTGATTTATTTTTAAAGTACCGTATAAATCCAAGTCTACATGAAGCTGTTTCCACAAAAGTGCTGCTTGCCAACACTCCCTTTGAAGAAATATTTCCTGGCATCCCATTGCTGCCAGTTGCCAACCCATGAACACCCTGAGATAAGGAGCCTTGCCCAGGTGCTGCAGCAGCTCCCTGTGGGACACAGAGATACCACCCAAAATTGGAGTGTGTGAGAGAGGGAGAGAACAAAGATATGGATGGGTCAAGAGCAGCAGAACAGCTACAGGCACTTTTGCTCTCCTTCTCATCCATCTGTTCCCCAGGGATACTGTCAAGGTCCTGCCCCACAGCAGAGAGCTGACAAAAAATAGTAAAACTAGGAAAATATTCATTTTTAGCTCAGGCTTTTTCTGTTGAAAGGAGGCCTCCTCTCTTCTATTATTTTTTTTTCAGACTTCAGGATCTGATCACGTCCCTTTAAAAGTTTCCTTTTTTCCCAGGAAGATAACCCCTTGTCACTTTATTTCAAATGCTTGCACTTTAATATCAGCCACAAGCTACTTCAGAAATCATATATATATATATATATATATAAAATTAAAAGGCACATCCAAAAAGATGAGGAAGTCAAATTATTTTCCCTGCTTTGATGTTTATTTGTGTTTTGTACCGTAGGGCACTTGTGCAATATGCACAGAAATGCCAGGGGAATGAGTGAATCCTGTTCAAGTAATTTAGAGGATGAAATGGTACAAGAAACCCCTTTGAACTCAGCCCAGTTGGGAAATGCACCCCCTGGATCTGCACACTGGCACTTTTTCCCAGCTTGGGTTTGTTAGCACCAAGGCAAGATTGGCCATACACACACCAGGCAGGCCTGGGATGTTGAGCTGCTTCTTTCCCTCGGGGCTGGAGACAGCAACAGAGGCAGATTTGATACCACTGAAATATATGCCTTGTTCTTTAGAACCATCTGGATTTAAAAACTTTAAAACTCCCCAAAATCTCATCTTTGTCCATAATTTAGAAAATTGGTCCAAAGTTGTGACAGAACTGTGTAAGAGAGCTCTGTAATTGCACCTTGTTTGTATGAGCACCACACCAGTGTTAATGGCTTCGCTAAATAAACTTAAGTATTGCAACTGTAAATTGAAATCCAAACCTTGGCTAATGTGAATTAGTGCTGGATTATAATGCTACATCAGGATAAGAAGCTTCAAAATATTTCAAACAGATTTGGAAAGTTGTTCTCCATTAGATTATAAATACTATTAACAGATAACAAGCCATAAAAGCTCATCACTTCAAAGGGGATCTTCTGGCCATTTTCTATCAGAGGAGCTGAAGGGACATAGTTTACTGATCTAAATTTGAAAGCAGAAAGCAAATCACAGCATCTAGAATTATTGTTATTGATTCCTGAAGTTATTAAGTTAAAGGATTACCTTGTTCACTTCATTTTTATTAGGGATAACACATTAGCTAGATATAACAAGAGATAAGACAGGCCAAGATTTTAGCTCTAATCATTAAGGGCCTTTGAAGTTAAGCATGAAATCCCTATAAAGATGTTTTTTCTCCCCAGAAAAGTACTGGGGACATTAGGGAAGAGCAGGAGGCTGACCTGGGCTGAGAAAAGAGGCAGGAGGCTTTGACAGAAAAAAGCTTCATGTCTGAGACACCCGAGCCCTTCCCCATGTCTGCACAGGACACGTCTTTGTTAGCAGTTTATGAAATAGTCATTATCCACAGATCCACTCAGGGTTATGCCAGCAGCTATGCAAACATGTAGTTAAAAAAGCAGAGACAAAAATGTCCTTCCCAAAAGAACAAATCACAGAGGATTAATGAAATGGGGCAGCCAAGGCCTCCTGAGGGAACACCAGACTAAATTAAACTTGCCATCAGCTGATCAGCATGAAGTTTTCTTCTCAGCAAAACCTATCAAAAGAGATTTCATTGCAAAGCACTTCTTGGACAACTAGTTTTTATTAAAGGGTTCTAAAATGTTTTCCTCCTGACTCCAGCAAACGTGTCAAACCCTTGCCCAGCCTCAGAGACAACATTTGCACTGACCCAGAGAACAAAGGGGTTCCCTCTGTGACCAGAGCTGAGCTGTCATGCTGAGACCTGTTTTGATCCTGGAACTTGAGATAACCCCATAGACCAAATGGGTCTGTGTTTAGCTCTGTCTTGCCCCTGATAACAGAGATTTCAAAAAAGTGCTTCATGATCAGGATTACAGCAGGATCTGTCTGTCCAATACCCCTGTAAATACAATCCCCTTTCCCAAATTCCCAGTGTCCTCCCTATGGGCAGCTTGTCTCAATGGCTACAAATCTCTCATATAAACCACGTAACAGGTAGTGACACATTTACAGCACCTTTCATCTTTACAGCACGATGTGCTGGTCAGTTTTTATTACACTTACCAGACAAAGTGCTTTCCTTCATGTCCACTAGCAAAGAAATTTTTTCCCAGACAATCTGTAACCATACAATAAAGATATATACACATTTTGCCACATTACAGTAATTGATAGAAAAAGTTAGGTCTAAGCCCAGTATGTTTCTGCCTCCATTCCCTACTAGTCTATCACATCATTTTGAAAATGTTCTTTTTATGGTGCCTTAGTACTTGGCACCCTCTAGGCCTGAAGTGCTCCCCCAAGGGTTTGCATTAGGCTCAGAAAGGATGAAAGAATGAACTAACAAGATCAGAGCTGTAGCAGGTTCAGCTTTAGGGGCCACAGCAAGTAAATTTCTAGTTTGTAACACTTGCTTATTCCTGAAGTTATTAATCGCTCCCATGCAGTATTTATAGCTGGGCTGCCTGCTTCCCTTTCCCCCAAGCAAAACTGTCACTATTTTAATGCTATAATAAGCTGATTTCCTAATGTATAACTTCAAAGGGAAATTTTCTTCTTCTACTTGATAAAGTATTAATGGGGATAACAAAGCACAGTGACATTGCACAGAACCCCAAGAATCCTTTTGGGGTTCCAATGCAGCACAGTCCCTGGCTGACAGCTTTGGTTCTTGGAGGTTATCTAATAAAGTTGCCTGCAGGAAGTTCTGTGTCTCCTTTCCCAAACTGTGACCAGGAACTGGAGGTATTTATCCAGCACATTCCTTTACAACACTCAGCCAAGGTGATGTCAGGAGAAAAAGCTGCAGAGGAAGATCCTTCATTTCACACCTGGGAGGGTTTAGCAATGAGGGCACAAGTTGGGAGGGATGAAGGAAGATGCAAGAACAGGCCAGAACAAGGTATGGCCTAAAGCCTCCTCAAGAGAAGGCAAAAAGGATGCACCCACCATCTGCCAGCCAGAGCCCCTGCAAGTGATACCCAACATCACACACAGGCTACAGCCAAAAATGCTTCTCCCTTTCAGCTGGGGAGGGCCTGGTGAAGCTCCCTCAGTCAGTATTTGATGCACAAACATCAGTTTAATCTGTCAAATACAACACAGACACCTGTCCTGGGTTTGCAGCACCAGCCCATGAATTTGCAGGGACTGCACTCAAAGCTGCTTGAGGAATTCAGACATGTAGGATGGCTGGAGAGCTGTGAGGGCAGCTGCCAGGGGAAAAGAAGGCTGAAGAATAGCTCAGACAGCAGTTCCTTCTGAGGGCTGGAAGCCACAGGGTGCCAATCATGGGCAGGATCTGCATTGCACAGAGATAACAGAGGTGCTGAGCTGCAAGGAGCATCATTCCAGATGAGACCCTCCTGCCTTCTCGTGGCTGCTGGCTCTGATGCAAGGGGATAAATGCAGCTGTGATCTGTGGTGATTTATTCAAATTCCCATTCAGGTCTCCAGATTCTGTAATTTCTTTTCCCAGCATTGCCAAGACATCTGTGTGAAAGGAAGATGCTGCAAAGCTTGGGAGAACAGGTCTGCATGTGTGCTGCAAATGGGCAAATCCAGCACGGGCTGGGCTGAGCTGGAGTGACTGGGTTACACCTTGGGGGTGGTGCTGGGCTGTCACTGCTTATGAGCTTTCTGTCAAACCTTTCACTGCTTTCCAGCTCACTTCATAATGACTGGTATAGCTGCTGCCAGAGTGCCCAAGCACTCAATTTCAGTTATTTGTCAATATATTCAATATTCAGTTATTTAATCTGAATAGTACTTACATGAAATAATGGATTCTGTGCTACGGGTGCCATCCCACAGGTTTAATGTCACCCCTGGCTAACCTCAATAAGCATTTCAGCACCCCAAGTCATTATTCATTAAAGGAACATCAGCTTCTGGCCTCTGTAATGGGTCCAGTGCTCCATCCTGCTGTGATGGAGAAAGAATCACCCCTGTGCCAGTGCTGCAGCACCAGCCTTTCCGTGTGGGAATCACAATCCAGTTGCTTATTCAGCCTCTCGCAGAGGAATATTCATTAATGTTTACTGATGTAGAATGCACACACTACATTAGTCACAATCCTATAAGTAAACATGTTTTTCATCCACACTACATTAATCCTGAGCCTATAAATAAACAGATAGAGCACAATCATAGCCTGCTAAGATACCCCCAGCAGAAAGAGAGCTACTGTACCAGAATACAGCATAGAGCAGGACTGTGGCATCATGAAGAGGCCTCAGGTTTGGTTATTATTGTAAAATGGGAAGTTATTTAAAGGAAAAATTGGGATTTAGGTGGGCAGGGTGGGGAAATTTCTGTACTGCAGCACAGACTTTTGGTACTGTCTCATTTAAAGGTGTGAGCTGCTGCCTACAGCCTTGAATAATAACTTTATAATAAAGCCAGCTAAATAAAGCTTGGTGTCCCACCAACAGCACCTAAAGGACTGGATCACGCACAGAGACTTTTCCATGTGATGAATACACAGTGCCACCTTGCATCCCCACAGAATCCCTTCTACTTGGCCACCATCCTGAAGGAAAAACTTTCCAGATTAAATACCCACAGGAGTGACTTCACCAGACACAGAAATGCAGCAGCCAAACCCAACCAGCTGGGGTGGAGAGGACACTGCTCCCAAATCAGATGACAAGGAAGCAGAAGGAGGCAGAACATGCTCACCTAAAGTGGGATTTGAAGCCACCAGGAGTGGATATTGGTGCCTGTATAAAAGCCGTAAAAATCAGTTCTTAACTATCCACTTTAGACACCAACCAGCTAAAGAAATGACAGTGAAGGAAAGAAAACAAAAATAAAAACCATTAAGATGATGAAAAGGTACAGAAAGGACAACAAAATGGAATTGAGCCCCTTTAACCTCAAGCATGTGGGCCTGGAAACTTGAAAATAATTCAATCAAAGGAAAGAGAAAGGAAAAAGGAAAGGGGAGGGAGTTTAGTATTTAATCTAAGTCACAGTTTCACTGGTTGTGTCTTATTCTTTAACACAGTATTGGGCTAGAACTGACATTTTTTCTTTGCAATAAATAATAGTTGTGTTTTAACAGGCGATAAACCCACAACTGAGAGCATCTTACAAGTCTCTCTGGCTGTGTGCACCTGCATCTGTACAACCTGAATTATGTTCAGGAGGCCATAAAAGAGAGAGCACTGAGCACTGCTGGGATGGTTGGTAATATGATGCATTGGCTATTTTAATTAACTTTCCCACTGGGAGCTGACTGTTTATACAGAGCACAATAAAATGCGTTCTTAATTTTTAAGACTTTAAAGATAACAAGACAAAATTGGAGCAAGCTATTTAGGCTGCCCCTGGAGATCAGGACTGTTGTGCTCCTCTTTCCCCCATGAGGAGTGGACCAAGCCAGCAGCACTGGAGAGGGAGTGCAAATGATTGCTAAGGCATGAGACTGATTTGATACACAGAATACAGGAGGCCTGAGCAAATTTCTCCCTAACATTTCCCTTCAAACATTTTTACTGCATCTTATCCTGTGAAAGGCACTCAAGCAATCAGAAACAAAAGTTGACTATCAGCTTCCTTTTCCTTCTCAAGAGGGTGTAATCAAGGGAAATGTAATTGTTCATGAAAGACAACATCTGCAGCACGTATCCATCACATTTCCACTTGGAAAGATTCCCAGTGCTGCTGTTGTTTGGTGTGCATTACCTTTGCACTCATCATTAATGAAGTTGGTTTTGTTATTAGAGATCTGGAAGCTGCAACAGGGGTGATGTTTATGTCCAGAACATCTGTGTGCTTTTGGTAGGAGATGCACCTCACCAAAAGCTGACACAGATGACTAAGCCAGTGGCCAAGGTATGTTGACTCTTGATTTTATTTAACAGTAATGAAATGTAACAAGTGCACCAGAGGGATGCATTTTCATAAGCAGACAAGCAGATGGGTGAAGAAATTTGACTTGCTATAAAAAGCTCATAACTGCCAAGCAGCCTGAGAGGCCCCATGGAAGGAGCATCTCCTGCACAGTGAATTCCCTTGTCAAAGATTCCACGTTATCCGTGGCAGTCACTGTCTCTGGCATTTCACATCCTACAGGTGAGATGCCTAACACATGGCTGCTGGAGCCTAGCCAGAAGCCATACACTGCCAGACCACATTTTGCTTGAATTCCTCCAGATTCCCCTGTCACACAGGCTGGGTGGAGTGTGGGTGGGGAGGACAGAGGTTTAAATGTGAATTATTCACTCAATTGATTTCACTCCCTTGTGGAAATGTTTTTCCAATAAATTGCATCAGAACCTCAGAGGTTCTCTATTTCAAATGATCCAAAATCACACACGTGCTAGGGGAGAGGTTAATATCAACTACCAGCATTAGCCATGAGACCAGGCAAGGCACAGCAAAGCAAATCCAGGTTCTTCCACGTTTGCACTGCACCAGTCAGACAGACAGACAGCTGTATCCTTTCCATACCTTAACCTGGAAAAATTCATAGTTTGATGGAACACAGTGAGACTTAGTTGTAAATCTGGTTTTGAGTTGAGATCTGAATCTGCTATGACTGCACTGTAGACATGCTGCTAAATTTTAGTGGCAAAAGTACTTCACATCCTTTCTAGTTGTGATCATTGAATCCATCCAAAATACCCACAGCAGGCACAAAACCAAGAAAAATATCAGCAGCCAAGTGGGAGGGAGCAGCAAGTGGAGTATTTCTCTTTTCCCACACCCAATAACACCACGCTTCCACCCACAGCAGCCCTTAGTGGCAAACCCTTCTCATTATGTTCACAGCACACAGCACACAAATTTAACTTATCAAAATCACAATCAATAAGACACTTCTTAAATTACCTAGATTCAGAAGAAACGAGGAAAATTAATTAGTGCTGCTTATCCCTGGGTGAGAGCTTACACTGAAGGTCCAGATCGATACTTTTGAATACAGATACTGAAAGTCAGTCCCATCACCCTGACAAGACTGGTGGATGGTGGCACTTCTAAAATCAAGGCAGGTCCCTACCAATATTCCATAAGCTCTTTATTGCTCTAGAATGCTTCTCTAGAAGCAGCAATCATGGTCAGCCTCTTTCAACACTTCCCCATACCAACCTGTTTCTTTGTTGTGCTCGAGATTTTGTCTTTGGGATTTCACATGCAAACTGATTTTCCTGGTTATTTGTGTTCATTTGCAAGAGGCACAAGTCATCGAGAGCAGACACAGATGAACACTCCACTGCTCATTGTGGGTTTTCTTTTTAATACCAACACAGCATAACAAGCCAACTTGAGAAATGTGTGTTTATAACCAGTCAGCCAGATGGAAAAATCTGATTTGCTATAAAAGCTTATAGCTGCTGAAAATCTTCAGGATTTGCTGGAAGGACTCAGCTGTAACAAATCATGCCAGGGTACCAAAAGACTGATGCTGCTTTGTCCAGCTGCTGTCTCAGCACCAGCTTTCTGACAGGCAAGGTGCAGCTGAGGAGGTGCTCTGGGATGGGCAGGGTGGAGCCCTGGTGCTGGGCAGTGGGCACACCACAGATGTTCCAGGGGTTTGTGCCAGAGCAGCCCCTCTCTGGGTGCACTGCAGGGCTGGAGCATCTTCCCACTGCCCAGCCAGGTTCATTGGCAGGGATCCTGCTCTGAGCACTCAGAGATGGCTCTGCCATGCAAACCAGGGCACAGGACAGGGGACAGCCAGGGGATTTGCTTCAGAAGAGCCCTGTCACCCAAACCACAACACCACCACAGACAAATCCACACACTCAGAGCTGTCCTGGGCAAACAGGAGCTTAGGGAGCAGGTTCACAGTGAGGAGTGTCTGCTAACTCCAGTCAGAGCTCAGCCCTCTGCACTCTGCCAACACCCTCTGAAATGCAGGTCCCTGCTTCAGTTACATCTGAGTGACACCAGCTCTCAAGGGCCTGAAACTCCCCAAGGAACAGGAAATGCTTGTGCCAAAAGTTCTCATGTCAGAAGCTGTTTTCTGTCAGGCCTCCAGCTCCAGCCTGTGCTGGAGGAGATGTCCAAGCATCGTGGTGGATTTCAGACCTTGCCAGCACACAGAGACTCCTCTCAGCTATCCCTGGAGCCCAGTTTCCACTGCCCTTCACCTCCTCTACACCCCAAAGCCACTGGTTTACTTTCTGCTTGTTGCTAATCTGTTTTGCAAGTACAATTCAAGTGAACTTGTCTACAGCGTCAACATTTCCCCATCATCCACAAGCAGAGCACACAGAATATGTCTTTTCTTTAGTTTTCACAAGCAAAACATTTCTTTTGCACCTAAAATGAGATCTGCAGAGACAAAAAAGGTGTCCAAAAACTGCCATGGGCTGTTAGTCCAGTTGAACTGGAGGCATGTCAGAGCCAGTGAGCCCTTTCAAGGCCCTGGGAAATGCTTTGCCTCTCCTCTATGTAGTTTTTCTCCTGCTTCAGGCATACACAAATTTTATCCTGATGGGGGAAAGAAATTGGTATTCATGCTATGTTTTTGTGAAAGGCAGTTTTCTTATTTTTGGCTCTGGGTCTCTGGAAGCCTGGATCACAAAAGGGTCAAAGTTCTCCAGCTATTCCTGCTTGCAAGGCAGGTACTGTGATAAGAATAAAGTTCAATATAGAAGAAAACAAGAAATATACATTCTGAAACCACAAAAATAATAAGCTGTATAGAGTTATACTAGATTTTGACATTGTAATATGAGAGATATCCTTAAAAGCACTCTGGAAGCAGCTTCATCAGCCCTAAACACTTAATAAATGAAGCTGTTGGGGCCACACCTGCATGTCTGCTAAGTGCCAGGTTCCCTGTTTCATGCCCCAGTGAGAATTCAGCTTCCTCTGGCAATGTGGAGTGCCCCAACATGCAGCCCTGCAGTGGAAAGGCACCAAACTCATCATCATCCCTGCTCAGGTAAAACATTCCTGCCTGTTTTCCTGCAGTTGAGGAAAGGCAAAATCACTGAAAAACATATTCTGCTGCTTTTAAACCCAGCAGTGATGACTGGAATCCATAAATCAGATTGGAGAGGGGTTTTTTTTCCCAGACTTGTGGGACTGCTCCAAGCATAATTAGGTTTTGGGTTCACAAAAAATGCCAGCATCTGTTGCCTGCTCTGTGCATGCTGCCAGTCTGAGGGGACTGCTCCGGGCTCACTACAGCTTTTGTTCTCACAAATAGAGAAAACTCTGTCAAGCCTGGAGCAGGGCTGCTGGCCAAGGGACTCTGAGACTCACATTATTTATGGGACTGGGAGCAGAGGAAGAAGGGGAGGAAGGATATTGAACTCAGAATACCTCATTCCCTGGTTCAATTTAATTTGATGAGTCTCCTTTTAAATTAAGACAGGGAAAATTCCCAGTAACAGCTTCTGCCAACAATCCCATTACAAAATAATGCTGGTGTAAAATAATCACAAACATATGCATATCTCTCTCTTTAAAGTCAGTTCCAAGAATTCAGAGACTGGCCAAGCCCCTTGCTGATAGCAAGGAAAGATCATTTAGCTGGATGAAAAAAGCTTTCCTCTCTCATTCACAACAGAGCAAAACAAGACAGCAATTCCAGCAGAGCACCCCATCTCCAGCAGGCCCAGGTCTCAGGGAAGGCTGGCTCAGAGGGATCTGTTATCCCTCTCCACTTCCCTGAGGAGACCCCAGGGGAGCTCCTTGGAGACAGCACTGTCCATGGCCATCACACCCACACAGTGCCTCCCCAAAAACTGCACAAAACCTCTGGCTGTGAAGGCTTTAAAGGAGACCTGTGCCTTTTTTGATTCATAATAATTCTCTAAGGACTGCTCATAGTACCACAGCAGCAGCTGCAGGTCACTGCACACAGGACTGCAGTGCAAACAGCATCCTGCAGAGCCATGTGCCAGCCCAGAAGATTCTGTCCAAATCCAGCTGAACTTCATTTGGGTACATTTGTGTTTAAATCCCTTGAACTCCATCTAATTTAGTATTACTTTCATTTCTAGATAAGCAACTCCATCAGTTCCTCTTTTTTCAAATCTGATCTCCCAGCCTGTTTGGACTCAGCACCTGGATCCTCTCCCTCAGCACGCTGCCTCTTTCCTTTCTCTGTACATTACTGCACTGCAAAGCCATTGCTCATGCTTGATGAAGCTCTTCTTTTCCCTCTCTGAAGCCCAGAAACACTTGCAGGAATCCTCCCATTATTTTTTAAGTGCTGCTTCAGTTCTCCAAGTCAGGAGGAAATTCATTCCCACACCCTCAGCATCTCCCACACAGGGATAACCCATTAGATTATTTGGTTGTAAGTAGCACTGATTCCGACTCTGGAGACCATTTTCAGCCAGCTCAAACTTGAATACATTTTTAGGAACACATTATGCATGAGAGTATAGCTATCCATATATAGTTAAGAAAAAAAAATAATAAAAGCTCAATGTTGAGAAGGAAGAGTCAAATTACCAACCCTGCCTCATACCACAGTTCCAACACAGGAAACTTATGATGTTAATATGAAGATGTATTTAAGAGCACAGGGTATTGCCAGGTGCCAATATATACTGTATGCTGTCAGAAAATGAGTGGCACATTTTCAAAGACATTATCCACCAGGAGGGACACGCACAGCCAAGGACAGGGTCAGGAGCAGGAGCCTTTGCACTCAGTCTTTGCTACAGCCACTAGTAAAGAATTTATATAAAACCAAAGTGAGTTGCCATGCCATAAAACACGAGGTTGTGCACAGTCTGCCCAAGGAGGAGAGCAGTGCTTCTGCAGAAATAAAGCAAAATCTACCACAATCTGTGTCTAAAACATGTGCAGAACTGCTGGAGACTTTACCCTCATACACCAGGCTCTTCGGTCCTGCAGGTTTTCTGTCAAAGAAATTTTGATGCTAAAAATGCCAGGTTTGCAATTATATCATTTGGCTTTTTATTTTCTTATCTACTTTTCTAAAAATTTAGAGCAAAGAAATATTTTAAATAATTTGATTAAGGATTAATTGAGAAGTGCCTTAAACTAAAAAGAGTAAAAAGCCATTAAGTGGACATGTAGAGGGAAAATGGTATAATGATATGCTACCTCTACATGATTGAAAGTTAAAATAGTCTGTGAAAGAAAGGTTGTATTGAAGGCAAAATAATAGACTTATTTCCAGCACATTTCAAACAAAAGGCTGGTAACATGAGTTGCCAAACTTTTCTAAGATCAAAAGACAGAAACCTACCTCCTAGAGAGTTAAAAAAAGTTAAAGGAACAGTTCTGCTTGCAGGAAGGAGGGTAGCTAACACCAGAAATGAATTTTCTTCTCTCAGATCTGCTCCTGACCAGTAAACTTAAACCCAGAAGAAATCATGGGAGATTCCCAACTGCAGGTTAACAGGAAGCCACCACACCTGCAATCCCCCACCAAGTTCATTAAAAAGGAGGGAAAATGGACAGTAACACCCCAAGCACATTGTGCTGCACAGGCAAGGCTGTGTTAGGAAAACCTGACTTTCCTCAGCACAGCCCTGCCCTGGCTGCTGGAGAGGCAAAGCCAGCAGAGTTTGGGGATGCTCCAGGATGAGCAGGAGCAGGGGATGCACACAGGACACTGCAGGAGCCACCTTGGCTCCGTGGTGCCTGTGAGGGGCCAGCTGAGCAAACCCTGGTGGGAAAAGGAGCAGGGCCACTGCAGGCACTCAGCAAGGCACAGATGTGGACATTGCTTTGACTCTCCCTCAGTTTTTGGTGCAACGTGGTGAGGAGATGAAACATCTTGAGAACAGCATGAAGTCCCCCCAGTGCCTCGGCCCTGGAGTGCTGCTCAGTGCAAAGGTAATTACCTTAATCACCTCCTTCATTAGCAGCCCTCGGGCTGCTCTGTGGACACAAGCACCTCCTGGTCATTTTGAAGTGCTAATCTGGCAATTCTGTCAGAGACCATCTAGACAAAATTAATTGTGGAGTCAGGGTGTAATTGTTACAGAGTGGCTTGTTTTCAAAAAGCCCTTCCTCCCCTCTCTCTCTCAGTCTGATCTCATTCAACCCTCCAGGATCAGCCAAAAAGACACATCAAGTCAAGCAACATCTCTTGGGTTTGCTTTTCAAGGGACACTGTGCTGTAATAAACAGCAATCCCAGGCCAAGTTTGGAAGCTGCTGGCTCAAGCACCCATTGAATTTCATGTGTGCAGTATGTGCAGGATCAAACACGACCATCACTGTTACACAGCCCTTGCAAAGGCTCTTTATAGTTCAGGAATAACTTGAGAGCTGCAGGAGGAACAAAAGAAGGTGAACATTACTGTGCAGGTGAATGGAGGCCCAGCACTGCTCTGTGCATTGCTTGTGGAGGAAGGGCTGCGAGACAATTCAATATCCACCACAGGCACACATCAGAGCCTGTGACTTTTTCTAAAACCAAGAAAACAAAGAATGGGTCTGGCTTTCATAAAACCAAAGGAACACACACACAACAGCTGAAAGAAGTAAGCCTTTGGCAGCTCTAAGTTGTAAAACACGGTAAAGCAGAACCTGTGGTGGCACTTGATAAATCTCCAAATGCCTTGTCATAACCCTGTGACACTGTGAGTTACAGTCTCCAGTGTGACACTCTGAGAAGTGCTGCTTTTAAGACAAACTCAGGTGAGAAAAAGAAAAAAGAAAGAAAAAAGAAAAGAAAAAGGAAAGGAATGAGATTTTTTTAGCTCTTTTTCGAAGAGTGTGGCCATCCTGGAATATTCTGAAGAGCCTCTATTTAGAAAATACCACAGATCTATGGTAAAAAACAAGATTTTGGACATCTTTTGTAACATAAAATGAAAAAAAAAAAATCAAAACTCTGATCAGATAACTTTAAGAAATACCAATATATTCTGAGTTTGCTAGTAGATTACTATTGGATTTAAATAATAACTACAAAATTATCTAAATTAATATATATTGCAGTCCAGCTGATGATGTTCAGAGATTTATGAGGTAACACAAATATTTTGAGTATATTTACCTCAAAGGAACTTTATGAGACCACACAGAGTCTAAATAGAGTCCTGAAAAAGGACTGGAAAATACACATGTGAAGCTTTGAACATGTAAATGAGGATTTCTCTAAAGCAAAACACAATAAAAACCTTTAGAACACATCAGATGAGTTTTAAATGAGAGTAAATATTGTTGCTTGCTTACAGCAAACAACTGAAAGGCTTTAGGAGGCCTATGAGGGAAATATAAACTCACTTAGGTCTGATGTGCACAAACAGCAGAAAAGCATTTGCAGGCGAGATTTTGTTCATGCCAGTAGGGTCACAATCAGCAGCTGCACTGGCTAATCTGATCAGTGGGACCTTCATTTTATGCACCCAAAATAGCCTTTTAGGTAACACAGTTTTCCAAGAGACACTTTTGAGACAAATACTTGGTTTGTACCAGTCCAATTTAAATTTTAAAATGTTGTGTTTATTTTAAATCCACTCTTGTCTCCAGCCTAAGGTCCTTTTGCAAGCCTATCTCTGCAAAGCTGTTGCCATCTTGTGGCGGAAAAAAAATCTCCTTTTCATGATAGTTTCAGTGTCCTTTCATGGCCAAAATAATCCTTGACTAACTCAGAGTTACAAGAACAGTGGCTTTATTCCAAACCAGGAATGTCTCCTCAGAACTCCCAACCTTCAGAAATTTCTATTTCTGAAGAATTTCTATTAAACTCTAAATTCTTATTCCAGCACTGAAATCAGTTAAAGCGTGAGGCTTAGAAACTGAAAGTGCATGCAGATTTCTGCCTCGTTCAGAACTCAGCCCTGGCCAGCAGTGTGTCCATCCTCAGAGCCATCAGGGATTGCCTCTGCTGGACGTGGTGGGAGCTTCCAGAAACTTCCACAGGAGCCACCTCTGTGCTCCCCCCTACCAAAATCCAGGCCATGCACAACCAACACACAATGTTGTCACAACAATCTTAATCTCATAAAGGCAGCCTCCCTCGAATTACTTGATAATTAACCTCTAGGCACAACACTCATCCTGTTCTGTTATACCTCTATTATCATCAGATTCATTAATTTCATCGTCTGTATGCTAAGACATTGCATGGTTAAAGGCAGCATTTAGCAATATTTAGAATCTTGCCAGGGTTCCCCATCCTCTGCTGAAGAGTTTGCAGAAGCAATATTACACCACAAAGATCCAGAAATTAATTTTTCCTTTAAATCCTTGCTATAGTCAGATAATAGTTGAATTAAATTAATATTAGTACTTATTTAGCTGTAATTTCAGTACATGCTGAGCATAGTGAATGGCCTTTGGATGGACCATGAAAGAGCTTTTCCAGAGGGTGGCTGGGTGAGCATTTTCCTTCCTGCATGGCTGGAGAAAATGGGATCTGCTGCCACAGGGGGTTCTTGGCCTCTGGAGTGAGAGTTTCACTGGCTGAAACACTTCTGGCAGCAGCTGAGTTTGTTCATTCTCCCGTTAGCCAGGGCTCTGTAAGCAACTTGTCTTTGTTTATTCCATAGTTCTGGGCAGTGCATGGCACTGGTTGTACACAATTCCTCTATATTCCATTTTAAATAAACCCCTTTGGAAGTGGCCAGGAGGTCAGACAGACAGAAGGAAGTGAAGGATGGAAACACCATCGAGGTTTTGAGCTCTGAGAAACTCTCCAAGTGATGTAGGAGATGAGTCCAGACACAGCAAAGCCATCACATCAGGGCTGGCATAGTCCAGGGTAAGATCACCAAATTATCTTCCATCAGAGCTATGATTGAGTGAAATGGGGTGTCACACCATTTATTTAAAACTCTGAGCAGTACCTGCTTGCAGAGCATGGTTTTGATGAGATTCCCCCACCCTCCCACACCCTTCCAGATGCCCTTCAAGAGCTATAATATAAAAGTGAAGTCTCAATCTCTATCAATTTAATAAAAGCTTCCATACAGCACCATCAGAACAAAAAGGTCCTGTATGAACAAAACACATCAAACCAGATCACTGCCACAAAGAACATCTCTGTGCTCTGTGGCCTTTGAGGAGAACAAGTGCATGGCTTATAAAAATAAAAATAGCTGTACATGTTCCAGCTAGAGGAACGGCGAGCAGAACAGCTAAGGTATCAAGTACAACAATTTTTTTTTCTTTTAAGATTAATAAATTAAATTCTGTGTTCTAAACACAGTATTTTAGCTTGTTAGTAAATCAGTATCTTTGGCAACAGGTAGAGATTGATGCAACACCCTTTTTAGGTGGGAAGTGATACAGATGCCCTGCCAGCAGGTAAAACAGAGAAACATTCCCCTGGCATGCTGAATATATTAGGTAAAGAAAGGAACTGAGTAAATGCACATGCAAATATAGGTAGGCCAATTTAATAGAGGTCCTCAAAGTCAAGGGCTAACATTTGTACAGCTTATGCTCTGCACATCTCTGTGTAGTTTTAAGCTGCAGACAGCTTCATTCAGCAGCACAAATATGAGTGGCACTAGAAGAGCAGGTGAAGTGTCTCTCTGGACACTGGAGCCCAGACACAGGATGGAAAATATATTTGGTGAAAAAGAGGTGGTTATTATTGTAAGATTAAAATACCTGGTTTAGAGAACAAAAGTTGTTTAAATATTGAAATCTGCACGAGACAGAATTCAGTATCTCCTCAACGTGGCACGGATCTGGCAATTCAAAGGTGTCCTCTGGGTTGTGGTGCTTTTCCTCCAGATCCCTTTAAAAAGCCAACCTCAGAGATTTGCCATGTTACAAACCTGCATTTTCTTGGTGTCCCTGGGAGGTTTCTGGAGGCTGCCTGGGGTGGGTGTTGGACTGAGCTCAGGGAGCTGTGCTGGGACCCTCAGTGCCACAGCAGGGACCCCTCCAGGTGACATCCTCTGCCAGGCACGACTCCCACAGGGAATGTGCCTCTCCTTTTAAATAAATAAATCAATAAATCATCCTGACTTCCCAGTTATTTACAAGTTTGCAGTGACAAGGGGAGCTGGTGAGGTCTCCTGCCATCCCTGCCCAGCCTTTAGCTGGGCTCTGGAGCAGCTCCCAATAACACTTGTGAGAGATGGGCTCAGGGTGAGAACACAGGCTTGGCTGGGGACTCCCCCAGTGCAGAACCATGCCCAATAAATTAAATTAAACTCAGTTACACTGAAGCCTGTGACCACTTAGGAACCATTAAAATGTCAGTTAATTAAAGATGGATTTGCCAGAGGTGATGAAACAAACTGTCATATGTTAATCTGTCAAAATCTAAAACTGAACAATTTAGGGGATATTTTAAGGTGATCAGACAATGGAGTAGGTTCCATTTTTTCCACATTTTCTTGCCTATGTAAAGCTGCTTCCTGACACAAAAGAAAAAAAAAATATCTTCAAAATGTTAGTGATTCCCTCAAGAAGCCAGGGACCAGGTTCCACTAATAATCCTATCCATAAATCACAATATTTGGGGAATCTGTTGTAGCTTCATAAGATTAAAAATGTCAACGAAAAATATTTAATTGAAAGGGCTCAGTTAGTACTAAAACTAGCTGTACAAATAATCAAGCAACTGATCTTGATTTTACCATTTGCTTTTACATTTGCCTGTGAACAAATCCAGATAATCTCTCATTGAAAGAAACAGGCCAGCTGAAAAGGTATTTTCTAGAAAGGGCAGAATTAGAGGAATCTGTCTGATTTGTTTAAATGGTAATTATAAAATGAGATCACTGGAACAAGACACAGATTTCAGAACCAAGGACCTGCTCTTTAACAGCCACATTAAGAACTGGTGGCGTATGCGTGTCTCATCTCACATACCTTTTCAAAAAAACTAATTAAAAACATGGCACGGTGTCAAGCTTTTGTGTAAGTCTAAGTCTCATTTCCATAAACTAATAGAAGCTTTTCTGGTTCATCAACAAGCCAGTGACAGCACAGGCAATCAGTGCCTTCCTAGGCAGTGCCCACTTCTGGGTTATGACGGAAAAGGGAGATGCTAATAACCTCTGGGGCCTTATTTCATGAGTTTCAAATAAAAAAGCCCTCGAGGTAGGATAGGAGGCAGAGGGAAACAAATAAGGGGCTCTGATTTCTACCAGGAGTAATTGTTTGCCCTGCAACCACCTGTACTTCCTCAACAAAATCATAGTCTCTGGCATCCAGACATTACTAAATGCTACTTACAGGGATGAGTAGCTTGTAGGTAAAGGTAATGTCACTGAGACTTGAAATTTAAATGTTGTTTCCGTTAGATTTGAATCCCTGTTGTTTCCATTAGATTTGAATTCAGCTGTTGGAGAGCAGCATCCACTCATCCTTCCTTGTCACCTGCACTCAAGGATCAGCAGCTTTGGCAGGATTCAATTATTATGTAGGAGGCAAAAAGCCAAATTTCTCCCAGGCATCTTTAGCATGTCCCAGCTGGAGAGAGACCCTAAACCTCCCTCTTTTTTTTCTCCATCAGTAAGGGATGATTCCTGCTTGGGGTTTTTTGAGGGGACTAGAATCAGCAGACAGTCCAGCTGTGAAGTGGGGTAAATGATAACATTGTTTAGGTTGGAAAACATCAGCAAGCTCAACTGTTACCCCAGCACTCTCCAGACCACCACTACATCATGTCCCCAAGTGCTACATTTGAACTTAAATCCTTCTAGGGACAGTGACTCCACCCCTGACCTGGGCAGTTTGTGCCAGGGTTAGACAGTGTTGTCCATGAAGAATTCTCCTCTGATATCCAGTCTAAACCTCCTCTGGCACAACTTCAGGCTGTTTCCTCTCCTCCTGTCCCTGTTCCCTGGGAGCAGACCCCAGCCCCCCCAGCTGTCCCCTCCTGTCAGGGAGTTTTGCAAAGCCACGAGGTCCCCCCTGAGGCTCCTCATCCCCAGGCTGAGTTTCCCCCACTGCTCCTCATCAAACCTGTGCTCCAGACCCTTCCCTGCCCTCATCTGGACCTGCCCCAGCCCCTCAGTGCCTTCCACACAGCTCCATACCCAAAACAGCTCCTGACACCCCTAAGAGCTCACAGGCAGCCAGTTCTAAGGCTTAATTAAGACTGCAACTCCAAGTGCACAGGTTTTGCCCCTAAGATGAATTTAAAGGCTCCCCCAGACATCAGCTGCTGCTCAGCTCACTGCAGCTTCAGGCACCTCCAACTAGAACAGAGATGACCAAGTACCTTGCTGAAAAGAAACAGCCCTCAAAAACTCCAGCTTCTCGTCTGCAGCTAATTTTTAATGTGGGCCATCAAATTTGAGGCTCAGATATGATGACTCTGAAGAACAGAGCAGGAAGGATTTGTGTCACACTACTTTTCATCCCAATCTATATAGAAAATACAACACAGGTTGTATATATTCTTCTCAAGCAGTTGAACTGCTTGAGAAGAAAATATTTATGTTTTTTCCCCATCTCCTGTTTTCAGGAAGTCACCGTGAGTCACAAAAGGCTCTTGCTAGGCAGGCTCAGGCTCATTTATTTGGCTGTGCTGACCCCCAGAGCCCGGTGCTCTGCACGGCACATCCCGAGCCAAATCCCGTCAGGATCCTCATCCTCCTCCTTCCCGCTGCCACTAATTCAGAGAGATTTTCCTGGAGTGATTGCTCCCACAGCCTGGGGGTGATTGCACCCTGCCAGCAGCAGAGAAAACAGACATTTACCCTGCACTGACTCAAACTGCTGCATGCATTTGAAACTGCAGAATTAACTAGATAAAAGGGGAGAAAAAAAATACAAAAGCATTATAATAAAGCACATAGAGAATCTCATGGGGAAGCTGCCTGATTATATCTAATATCTCCAGCCACACACCTGGGAAAACCTGAATTATCACTAGATAAGCACCTGCTGGGGCAGAAAGAATCCTTTATATCTGCTACTTGAGTCTGGAGAAAGCTGATACTATTTTCTAACAGACATATTTAGGGCTTCCTAATTCCATTTTTTTGGAAAAAAAAGTTTGCCATATCAACTATCAAGCATAGCAATCAGACATTATAAAACACAGAAAACAGAGAGGGATTAATTTTGGTTAACTATTTTTAGGTAATTGCTGCATAAGAGAAATTGTTTAAACCACAGTCACAAAGTTAAAATCACTGTGACAGACACCAAAACTTCCCCAGCACAAGAGGACACTGGAAGCTGAGTGACTCCACACTTTTTTTTTTTTGAGAGGAACCCCACTTTAATAAATGAAGTGTCTTTCTCTTGCACACAGTACTAAAAAATCATAGAGTTTCCTTTACCCAAATTCAGGTCTCCTCGGAGATGAGGATTTGCAGCTGTTTTCTAAGCAAGTTTAAAACACCTACATACTTTTTTAACTTTTAAAGCTCAATGCCACCTTCAGTGTAGAAAAAAAAAATCATTTTGTCTTCAGGTAAGAGGCATTTTTCACAAGCCAGGTGGGAATTATCTTCCCTCTCCCCCCTTCACAAATGATACCCTGATAAATCTCTTTTGTGAAGACAGGATCTTTCTTCTTGGCTGTGCTCCCCAGTCTCTGCCTGCCTCTGCACCACCCTTTAGGCTGACACTTGTCCCCTGAGCTTCAGCAGCAGCTGAGGTGACATTTGTGAATGGGGACATCACCCCTGAGTCCCCTTTGTCACCAGCACGGGGGACACCAGCTGCAGGCCTGGTTGTCATTGGCACTGTGCACACACAGGGGACAAAGGGAAAGTGCTGAAGCGTGAAAGAGAGAGAAAAAAAAGTCATAATAAATAACATCCCTGAAAGGAATCAAAGAGAGCTATCACTTGATGTATCACCATGTGCTTCTCAGGAGCCCTGGGTCAGCAAACAGGCTGATGGCACTGACAGATCACCCCTGCTGGGGCAGCCACACCAGGACTCCCACCTGAACCTGCATCCTTCAGCCCAGCACCCTGGCTGCAGCCTACTGCCAGCAGGATTGCAGTGGGGAGCATCACATTCCTTCACTCAGTACCTGAGGCTGCAATATTTTGCCATAAACAAACATAATTAATGCTGGAACTCATTAAACATAGAATAACTTTTCAAGGAAATATCCATCTCCAAGAACAAGTGAAGCCAAGAGAAATCTGTGGTGCTGTATCCTCAGTGCATCATCTCCTTCTAGGAAAACATCCCCTGCACTGAGGGAGGGGTCTCAGAATTTTTTCTTCTTACAGCATGAGCACTAGAGATGCAGAGAGAACACAAGAATTCCCTGTGACCTGGCACAGAAGCCACTGGCTGCACCCAACCCTGCCCAAGCCAGCCCCCCATGTGCCACCCGGGCTGGGACCCCCCTGCTTTGTGCCTGCCTCCTCTCCTGCAGCTCCATCCTCACTGCCCCTCTCCTCTGGCCACAGGGGCACCGTGTCCTCTGGAACCTGCTCTGCCAAGCCCTGGCAGTCCACATTTCCCATGACTTCCCCCCTGGGTTTTTGGGACCAGCTGGGTGTGTAAGGTATTTCTTGCAAAGAAAAAGTGGGAGATAATCCAGAACAGGGATCAAAGCCTTCCTTCACAGGGTGGCTGGGGAAAGGGTGGAGGGATGGATACAAGTGAGGCAGCCAACTCCTGGACTTCAACCAATTAATTGCAATTAAGGTTAAGTCATCAAGCAGGTGCTCCTGCTTTAAATAACTTTCTTCCACCTGGCTTCCCACTTTGTCTTTAACTAAGATTGTAAAGATACCTGTTTTATTTTGTGTTAGATAAAGCAAGCTGCTCCTGAGGTCAGACATGCTTTCAAAAACAGAAGCATGTTTTATGATCAAGATACAGCCATTAAAAACAACTTATGTAACAAGAAACGTGACTGATTTTTGAGACATAAAGCCCTGCTCTTGCAGATTTTTGAAACCCCCTTTTTCTTGGGTTGAGACTGGACTACGGTGCACCACATATCCTGCAGCATTTTCTCTATCCAAAGCTAAAGGTAAGGGGGATTTTAAGAACAAAAGTGACAAAATATTGTGGAAAGAGTATAATGTAACAAAGTGTAGGAAAAACATTGAAAAGTAACATTTAAACCTCTTGTGGTTAAGAAAGAACATTCTTTGGGACAAGCATTCATACTTTAAAGGGTCCTTTTTGAAGTTTTACTGAGTGGAGAAAAAAAAAACCCTCTAACATTTAAGACCAGTAATTCACTGAGCAATGTGCTTAGCAGAGGCTGTGGAGGTTTGCAGTGAAAGAAGGAGGCTCATGATAACATATTTTGTAAATCACGGCCAAATCAAATGCATTGAGTTTCAGCAGCTGTGCCAATTAAATCTCATTCAATTTGCTGAACAAGAACGTTAACATTAATCACTTTGGCAAATTTCTTAGAATATTTCGTGTCACTGAGTAGTTAAGTGATTTTGTGCTTGTTTACAGTGCAGAATAACATTCTGTGAGGCAATATCATCAGTCACTGAGCAACTGTGGGATGCTTTGGGAACCCTGGGTGGCTCTTGGCAATATTTCTGTAGTGGTCCTTTGCCTCCTAGAGGCTTTTTCAAAAGTATCTAACAGATTTTGTTATTTTTTTTAACTGCAGTTATTCTCTGCCTTCACACAGCACCCTTAGCACAAAGAACAGGATTCCAGCCAGAGCAGAGGCAATTTTGCCATCTGAACCCTCCACAGCCACATCCTGTCCTGAACTCACATCATCACTGCAGCTCAGGGCACAGGGACATGGGAATTCCTCTTTGGCCTTATTTATTAATTTGGGCCTACAAATGAACAGGTTCATCCTTGTTCAGCTACTGAAGTTTCCATAGGTGAGGCTGTCTCCTGCCCTATCTTTGATTCCTGTTCCCCATGACTCAGGTACCAAATCACACAACATTTCTGCTGCAGAAGAGGCACATCTCACCCCAGGTTATTCCAGCATCTGTGATACCCAACTACAAAGAGGAGCTGCTTTTCTGACCCTGTAACCTGCTGGGTGAGTTTTTCACCTATTTTCTTTCATTTCTCTGCTCTCCCTTTCCTCACTGCTAAACTCTAACCCTTACCCTTCTGAGGTGAGTGAGGCAAGGTGGCAGCTACTCCAGTGTGTGCCCTGTCAGGGGTGAAGTGTAGGGTGGAAAATATGCCCAAAGGTGAAAAGATGCAAGAAGAAACAATAATAGCAGAAAAAAAATCAGGCAGCAAAATCAAGGTAGTGAGATTTCTCCCTGAATTGCCAAGGCTCTTCATTAGCTGCAGGCTCAGAGATTCATAGATTTATCAGTTTAAACATGAATAAAAAGATGCCAGCTGTGCAAGAGAAAAGTAATTTTGAAATGAAATAAGGAATAATTGCGAAGTCCCCCAGCTGCACAGAGCAACCCACAACATGTCATTCATTATCTGTGTATCAGGTAATTAAATTTCAGGATCCCACATGGTAAATTTGATGTTGTACATGGGTATTAACAGATGAGGGAGGCACAAGGAGCGTTTCTGGAAAACCAGAGAGCTCAGTGAGATGTTTTGTGAGCATAAGGCAAAATGACTTGGGTGACTTGGTTAATGCGTTACTTTATGGGGTTATTTAGGAATATTGAGCCCTAGGTGCTAAACTCTCATTTTTTGTGTTTTTTCTCTTCCCAGCTGCATTTCCTAAAAGGTTCTGTCTCCTGCCAACGATGCCCTGAACCAAGGGCTTCCCCACTCCCAAGAGAAATGCTTTTAATTTCCCCTGGAAAGGAGCAGAGCAAAGTCTGGGACAGGATCAGAGCTTGGCACCAGGGCACCATCCCAGCACCAGCAGGTGTGGGTGGCACTGCCCACAGCAAGGGGCAGAGTAACCCAGGGCTGGCTCCTGCTGCAGTCCAAGAGGGACAAATAAAGCCATGGGATGAGATTGATCCTCATGAGAAGCCAATGACGTCAAAACAGACCCAGCAAAGTTTCATTACTCCAGTTTTTATTCAAATTAAATTATGGGGAACTACAGTGTGATTTTCTTTCATAATATAAATGTCAGTGAAGGTTGTTTCTTGAGTCGTTCGTCGCACTGGACAAGACAGCTATCAAGAGAATTACTTTGCAAAGTCTTTTGTCCTCCACACTCATGCAAAAAAAAATCTTTAATTTAAAAAATGAGCTTAAACAGTCAACTAACTTGTTACAGTATACTGTCAGCTACTGAACCAACAAAGCCTGGTTTACAAAACCAAAAAATTTCACACCAAGGTAAATTATTTCACAATCATTCATTACCCTTGAGGGTCTTTATACATAAAATATACAAATTAAAATTATCAATATTTATTTATTTATTTATTGTCACTGTAGAGGAAAATAATTTATAAACCCATAAACAAAGATAAGGGCTGATAAAAAAAGTGAATGAGCCCATATTCAGACCATGATGTCGAGCACACTCCCAACCACTGCAGCTTTGAGCAACAAATTACGCTCATATGAAAGTGATTTTTGGGCATGATGTGGGCAAAGGGGGAAACTGCTTTGATAATTTATGAATAATGAATCCCAAAGGTTAAGACTGAGCTGCATTCATCCATTGAACCATCACAGTAGCTTGATGAACAGGATTTATCTGTTGAGCCATCACATTGGCTTGATGAACAGGCATCACCCCTCATTGCATATTAAGGATTTTGGTCTCCAAACAATGTAAACCAGAGAACAGTATTAAGCTTTCATGGTGGTGACATGCAAACTCTGCCAAGTGTATTTATGGTAATTACTTGTTGTGCACATCCATAAAAAGACACTGTTTGGATAAACTGAATGAACTGAAAATTGATTTTAATCACCCCCAATTTATCTATTAGGCACCAATGGAGAAGATGGACTTTATTCAAACTTGTTTAAACAACAGATTGCTTGAGGCAAACCTACCCTGCTTTGCAAGCCCAGCAGGGTGTGCACCACACTTGATGCTGTTGGGGTTGGGGCTCACCCTGGGGTGCTTTTCTGCAGGAGCAAAGCCCCCCTTAGGAAACCCAAGGCCAGAGACCCACAGGGGGTCAAGCACAGAATGACCCCAAAAAGAGATTACAACAGAAGGAGCTGAGGAAAATGTTCATATTCACAAACGACCAACATGAGGATAAGGTCCAAGTTTGGTCTGTAAAGCTTTTACTAGAGCTCCTGCAATAATTTGTCTGATTTTGGCAACCTGGGGGATTGTGTCCAGACTGTTGTGGGCAGAGTCTGTCTTCAAGCAGCTCACTCAGGAACCAAGAAACAGAACCACCAAGCAACAGCTTGTCCCCAAAACTACCCAGGAACCAAACTCATGGCACAAGAAAATTAAATCAGGGTATTGAATTTGTTGTAAAATAACCAATAATCTAAGAGCCTACTGGTGACTGAGGTAATGGCTTTGAATTTATCTCATAATGTGAAGCCCAATTCTATCCTTCCAACATTAAAACCAAAACAACAGCTGTCCCAGATCTTTCTTATAACATGGCATTTCTTGTGCAGAGAACATACAGAATCACACCTACACCACAGCCAGCAAAAACCACACTGGAGCGCACAAATTAGATCCAGAAATGTCATTGAAGACCATAAAAAGCAATCCAAAAATTATTTTAAATTGTCTTATAAAAATATTTACAGTAAAATTTGTTAGTGCTAATGCTACGTTTTCAGTCCTAGAAAAAGGCAGTCTGTAAAGGGTCTGGCTCAGGTGCTCAAAATGAACAATACAAACATGAAACCACACACCAAAGACAAATTCCAAAAGCATTCTGGGGGTGGGGGGTACAGCTGGTTCATCACGTTGTTGGTATTGCATAGCTGGAAAACGAGGTCACTTGACTTGCATAACACTGCAACGTTTGGGAAGGGAGGGAGGAAAAGTGGCATTGCCATCCAGGAGAACTGGCTGCAGCTGAGAACAGCATCCCTCATCCCTGGCAAGGGCTGGGAGTCCTAGCCCTGTCCAGCAAGCCACAGCTCTGGGCCAGCACTGGGTACAAGTGCCATTTTACAAGAGCAGAGAACCACCAAAACCTGTTCTCCTTATGAGCAAGGAGGGTTTATGAACAGATGGATAGCAGCAGATAAAATTATCCCACCTCCAGGTATACCCACTTTTCACATCTGACAAACACAGCAAATTGCAACCTTGCACCTCTCTAGCAGCACCTACCAGTTTTCATCTCCAGCCCACATTAACTCTTAGTCTCTGGATAATATTTGCTTTTACTCCAGTGAAGCCAGAGGTGTGACAATGTTGGCTGGGAACTGCTCCCAGCTGCTGGGCTGCAGTTGGGCTGTACAATAGTTTATAGAGGAGTTTATTTAGCTTTATGTCTGTACCAGACCTAACAAGGGCCATGTGTGCCCAAATGCTTGTCCAGCCTTGCTCAGTCACCTCTGCCTAACAAGAGATGCCTCTTCAGACTGAAATGCTTTGTCTGTCCCATTTTATCCTTTATTCCCAAGCTGCATGGAAGGGAACCACCTTTTTGGACCAGTGAATTTGAGTCTGTCCCAGCTGAGGCCTCATCACCTTCCTTATGCCACCACAAAGGTGCAGATCAGGACTCTGATCCACAGGCAGCTGCAGCCAGGGCACATTCCTACTGGGATACCTTCCCACCAGGGAAACATTCCTTACTGGGATATCTTCCTACCAGGGAAACATTCCTACTGGGATACATTCCTACCAGCCTCAATGGCTTTCACAGTAAGCAGCACCTCACAGGAGAGCAGCATGTCACACTATTATTTTGGCACGTTTCGCTGCAGATTGGAAAACTCAAAGCAAAAGGTTTAAAGGGTATTATGGAAAAGACTGATTTTTAAAACGATTTTTTTTTTGTTACTATTTTCAAGACCTCTGAGCTCACACACAGTGGAAGGGAAGACATAAATAGTAGCAATGCCTTTTCTTTAGACAGTTTGCCCTTGTTTGTAAAAGCAAGAACTTCCAAAGAGGAGTGGGAGCCACCTCACATTCCCCATGAAGGGAATGCCAGCCCCTCTGCAGGGCAGTGACACAACACAGGCAGGGGCTGTTTCACCCACAGTGAACAGGCACCCCTCTTACAAGGACTGTGTCAACTCAAACACCAGAGAATACAGATCTATAGAAGTAACCCACTCCTCTACAAAAGCAGCACAAGATGATGCAGCTTAGATCCCTCTGAAACAAATGTTTAAGTATTTTTCTTTTCTACTGTCTAAGGTCACACAGAGCAGATCCATGGAGACAGAAACCAGAGTAACAACACTTGAAGCTGCCCACAACAAAAAGTCTCAGCTGATCTACAAGGGGAAAACAAAACAAGAGAAACCCCAAACAACAAGAAAAAGAGTAGAGGCAATATTTTTCTTCACTAGCTCCCTTTAGCTGGGGAGCTTCTGGGAGCTCACCTCTGTATGCAGAAGCATGTCAGAGCTCATAGGGAGACACAAAAATGTATTTTAAAGTCAAGTGTCTTCTTAAACAGAAAACTTTAGGAATTTGGTATATAAGCAAGACAGGTCCCTTACATCTGGATCTAGATTTGTCTGTTTTGAATAATCTTATGAGGATTCATACTAATAGAGGAATGCTTTCAGTAAGGGCAAGACTAAAATAGCAATTACAGTGACAGTGATTAGTTAATCCCCACGGTCTGGAAGCATTAAAACACTGCAGGTATTTTACTTGGCTCATTAATCCCTGCTTGGGTGACAGAGGGCTCTCGCTGTATGGAATGTCTCTACATTAATGGCACCATAAGGTATTTTTTAACATCTGAATGCTCTATTATGAAATGGCATTGAGATGCTGGACAGAGCTAGCACTGAAGCTTTCAGCACAGCTGAAACGTGTGGGTTGGGAACATTTTCTATTCAAGCAACATTTGTTTCACAGGAGCAATAAACCCCGTGGGAGCAGCGTGTGTTGTGTGGGACTGTGGAGTCCTGTGTGGCTCAGGTGCTGAGAGCTGAGCCCCGGGGAAGGCACTGCCCAGCAGGTCCTGTCACACAGCACACAGCATTCATGGCAAGTAGAAAAACCACATGGTGTTTATTTCCACAAGCATTTCAGGGGTACATACAGCAGTCCAGTGGCATGTACAAACGCATGACTGAGACAGCGTCACACTCGAGCCAGACCACCCTGTTCCAGTCCATTTCTGCTGTTTTTCTCTGCTGGAACTCAGAAGTTTCCACTGCCAATATTAAAGTCCACCCTCCAGGCACAGTGAGTAAGTAGTTCGACCAACGATGTGCACGGAGCATCAGTAGGGAAGAAATCCAGAAACGTTCATTTTTACTCACATGCCCAAACACAGCAGTTTTGTTTCACACCAGAAATCCCGTGCCTGCAGTCCAAGCACAGTGTTTATCTCAGGACACATGCCATCGAGAAGAACAGTTGATTGCACCACAGAGAACAAGCAACACCTCGTGTCTAGCATGGAACACGTCCCCAGAGGGATTTTCACTTGGCTATGCAATCCACTGCAGAGTGGATGATGCTTGCAACGTATCACTTGTCATGCTAAGACATTAACAGCAATGAGATGGGTCAAGTCAGAGGTCAGTCATCTTCCCAACGCCACCTGGCTGGATCCACTTCACTTCTGCTCCTCACATTGGCTTGATCGTGTGTCACAAGGGTTTGTGAATCACAGCCACACCTGTTGTAAGAACAGACAGACACAATTATGGTAGGAGCAGCTCCTGGGTTGCCACGTGGCTACAATCATCCTGTAAAGCCAAAAGCCTGCAAGGAGGGAGGTGTCTACCACTCCTGTGAAAGTTTCTTCTACCAAAATCAACATGAAATGTACAAAACCCATAAAATTAAAGCTTCAGGAGGCACAGCCCTCAAGCTTACACATGACCCCACTGCTGCCCACTCTCCCACTGCCTGTTTACCTGCATAACTCCTCCCTGTGCTCATGCTGGTTGGCAACAAGGTCCACTTGTCTGTGCTGGGGTTGTAGTACTCCACCGAGGCCAAATTGCAGGAGCCATCATCGCCTCCCACCACGTAGAGGAGACCATTCACCGCACACACACCTCGAAGCAGAGCACAGATGGTGAGACAAGGGCTAACTCATCCCCCACAGCACGCTGCTGCCACATTCTGATTCACTCCCAAGCAGATCCCTCAACTCCCATTTTCATCTTTCACAACACTGATCACACACACCACGAGCACACGAACCACATTAAAAACCACACACAGACAACTGAGCCAACCAGCACAGAAAGGCTTATCGTGGTTACCTGCATTTCTTCTACACATGTTCATGTCTGCTACTTGCTTCCAGGTGTTTGTCCCTGGGTCGTAGACTTCCACACTCTTCCTCACCAGGGGCCCGTCGTGGCCGCCGGTGGCGTAGAGCAGCCCGCTGAGCACGCCGACCCCTGCCGAGCACAGCCAGGTCAGCCCAGCACAGGGACAGGGCTGCACGTCCCTGCTGCTCTACTGGGCATGGCCCTGCCCTCTGCAAGGCACTTCCAAAAACATGGGCCACATGTGCATCAAGATCACCAGGCACATGGCAAACTCTGCACACACCCACCCCGTGGCACCAGAGCACCCCGCGCAGTGACGCCTGGCAGATGTCCCCTCTCAGCAGCTGTCAGGACATCCAAGATCAGCAGTCTGCTCCCATGACATTCCTCTGCCTTTATTCCATCTCTTTGCTCTGATTTGCTCCCTGCCTCCCACCCCACCTTGTTTCCATCTGCTTGATATTTTCTGCCATGGGACCCTCTGCTTTTTAGCCTGATTTCCCCTTTTAGAACTTTTACTTTTTTTTTTCCCTACTGCCATTGTGTCACATGACTTCATCCCTTGGATGATCTTCCTGTCCTCAACAACTTACAGCTCACAGCTCTTGAAGCTGCCATTTGGTTCCTCTCCTCCCACTCCCACCCCAAAACCTGGCAGCACTTGGCACAGACAAGGTGCCTCCAATGCCACCTTCTCATTTTTGAAGGACCCTGGCCAAATCTCTAGGAATGACAGGGATCTTAAAGCTACTTCTGCCTAATATTAAGTAAATTAGTTAATTAAAATGTTCACCAATCCGTGAGAGTTAAACCTTCAGCAACATATCTTCATTAATAGGTTCAAAGGCCTCTATTAAAATTAACAAGGTGGGATGTTAGTAAAACAGAAACAGATCTGAATCACATCATTTCAACCTCGGGCATTAACTGGTGTGCAGGGACGAGAGGGGCCCTGCCAGCCTGACACCAACTGGTTTTTGACTTGGTCCTTGTGCAAGGATCTTTCCTGGTCAGGAAAGGAGAGGACAGGAACAGAGGCAGGTCCCCATCTGGGGACAGGCACATAGGTCTACCACTGTCACCTCTCCCTTCTCCAAATTATCACAGCTTGCTGCTGCTGGGTTTGGTTTTGGCCATCCGTCTCTCACTGTACCAAGAGGTGCTGAAATCCTAATATGACATTGGGATTCACAGGGAAGGGAACCCTCCAGCTGGTCCAGCAAACCCTGGGACTGTTCAAAACATGTGCAGATGTGGCACTTGGGGATGTGGTTTAACAGTAAACATGGCAGTGCTGGGTTAACAGTAGGACCTGATGACCTTAAAGGTCTTTTTCAATCTAAAAATATTTATGATTCTACAAAACCTGGCAGCACCTGCACATCCCCACAGCCCCAGTGCCTCCAGGGACTTGGGGACACCTGTCCTCGCCCCCACTAGATGTCAGCAAGGGACAGCAGTGCAGAGCACGGTGTCATTCTGCAGCTGGACAGCAGATCGTGCTGCAGCACCACTGGTGGCACTGGGCAGTCCCCTCCAGTCCCTGCTGGAGGGACATCGAGGGGACAGCCAGAGCCTGAGGGGCTCAGCTTTCAGGTGGGGAACAGAAAACTGCCAAGAAATTTGGCAGGGGAGTAGGAGCACTCCTAACAAAGGACTTGCTACATGGAGAAACACTTGTAAAGCAGCACTCAGAGCAGAGTGTTTCCAACAAAGACAACTCACTAAAATCCATTTCACTACAGGCACAAAATTCTTGCTGTTTCAACACACTGCCAACAATAGGAGATACCCATTCTGTTCTCCTGGAAGGCTGCACTGGACTAGGTTTAAGCATCAAGCAGGTACTACAAACCTCTTGAACAGAACTCAAACCAAGAGTGTGTCCATATTTACCTCACCTGGAGCTACAGAAAAGATACTGGAGTGAGTAAAGAGAGACAGGGTGTAGAGAGCAGCCTCAAACTGCCCAGCTCAAAAGGGAACTTCTACCACAGCTTAACCTGCAGGGTTATTTTAGCCCCACAGAGCAGTCCCCAGGCTTGGCTGTGGATAACTGCACCATTTAACATCAGGGAGGACACGTGGCACACACTGAGCATTAGGACCAACAGTGACAAATTCCCATTCACCTGAAGATGATTTGAAATGCAGTGGACAAGAGCTCTTATCCCTTTCAGAGAGGAACAATCACAGACAAGACAAATTGCTACCTGGCCCAAGATCCTGTAGGAAATTAGAAACCATCAAGACTAGAATCCAATCCTTTTACAAGTCTTTTCCTCTAATCCTCCAGATCACCAACTCTTGCCAACAAAAAGCAAACTAAAAACTAGCTAAGCAGGGACAATCTGAGATCAATTTTGTTAGCCTACACATCACCCAACGTGCAGATGCCGTTTGTATTGCAAAGCACCCACTGGGTGCTTGCAGCAATATCCAAAATGAAAATTAATCTGAAACCCTACAATGATAGGGGAGAGGGAGGTGCAGCTTGGCTTTCCCGTGCCCAGCTGTGTCTGCAGCTGCCAATTTGGAAAGAGAGCTCTTTGCTTTTAAGTGAGATGCATCTGTTAGCAGGCCTACTTAGAGACACCGAGCATTATTTCATCAATCCAGAAATCAACCTCGGTTTGGCGGATTTTGTCAAAGTCAGGAGAGCTGCTGAGAGCTTCCAGCCACGGGAAGGGTGTGTGGTATGAGAGGCTGCACTTACACCCCCAGCAATGCCCAGTCCCCCTTCCCACGACACCCATGGGCAGAGCAGGGGTGCCGTGCCCAGCAGTACCTGCCCCGCTGCGCCGCGTGCTCATGTCAGCCACGTATGTCCACTCGTTGGTGGCGGGGTTGTACTGCTCCACCGTGCTCAGGCACTGCCGCGAGGCGCCGTCGTAGCCCCCCACGGCGTACAGCTTCCCTGCAACACACACAGCCACAGCCACAGCTCAGCACAGCCCCAGACAGCCCTGCCCCAGGCCCTGCCCCACGGACACGCCTGAACCTGCTGGGGTGATGGGGGAAGCCCAGCAAAGGATCTGCAGCGGACTCACGGACAGGAGTGACTGCAGAGCTGTGAAATCGTCAGCAATGCAAGGATACAGCTCAACAGCTTAATCAGAATTCATAGCCCAGAGGGTTTTCCAAATTACTCGTTGGCCCAGGAGAAGAGGGATTAGCAAAGTGTGTTCTGTTGATGGAGGGTTCCCCCCGGTCAGGTGTGCTGTCAAAGGCTGTCACTGCACATTAATTACAGCATCACATGAGTAATAAATACAAAACAGCCTCTCATAATAATATAATACCTGCAAAGAAACCCAGAGCTGATTTTGTAGAACTTGGGCCAAATCGAAACCCAGAGATGCCAGACTAGCTGAGGCCAGCTGGTCACTCGTGCCCAGAGGTGACAGCACAGGACACACCGTGTTGTGAGGGTCTGCTGGGGTATCCAGCCCTCCCTACCTCAGCTCACTGAAAGCTGACAAACACACTGAGACCAGAACAGCACAATCAGATATCATGGGACTGCATCATACATGACACAAGGCTGATGCTCTACTGTGCCCTCTGTTCCCAGGCCTGACTGATCTTTCCCCTTCTCTCCCTGTATCATCGATCAGCTTGTTTTGCATTTGGGCAGTTAATTCTCTGGGCAGAGAAGGATTCTTCTTACTACAGCAGCCAGCACAAGGCATTCTGGTTCAAGTCCAGGTCTCCTAGATGCTATAATGAACAACAATTTTAAAAGCTCAACAGATATGTAGAAAAATCCTAACCTAAATTTTTGTACAAAACCTAGAAATAATATCAATTCTCAATCCATGACAGCAGAGCCTGGCCATGAATGAGCTGTGCAATTCCTTGCATACACAAGACTCACACCAGCAGTTATCTTCAGCCTTAGGTTTTTTGCATCCTCCTGTTTTTGGATGTTTGCAAGACTCCAAGAACAGGTTGGCTCTTTTCTTTCTCCCTCAGGCCCACTCATGGCCTCCTTCTGCATCTTCCTGTCTCTAGGAACATTTCAAACTCTTCTTTGTGCTGTTGGTCCTGCCTGGTATTTGTCAATGAATCAGGCAAGAGTGCAAGCAAGACAATTTCCCCAGCTGGCACAGACTATTAGGTATTTACAGTATATTTCAGATCATCAGATCAATTTTTGTCACATTCAGATGAATCCTGTGGATTAACTGCAGGCTGCAGCTTGTTCCCTACACCAGTATGATCAGCTCTTGTGCCAATCATATGCCCTCATTATTTTTATCATGGACTCCAACATATGCAACACTTATTTCTCCTTTCAAACAAAGCAAAAGAAAATGATTTCATGAGTCTCCAGTAGAAAATCTGCCCATAGAAATGCATCTCTCAGGTCCATATTTAATACTTTTTCTGCATTCAAGCCACTTGAATAAATTCCAATGATTGACAGAAGCCCAGCACTTCCCAAGCATGGACCAATTTTGAAGGAGGTGCTTCTTAAATATGCAAATTTAAGCTAATGACCACTATTTATTCTGACTTTATCTCCCCTCTTCTTCTCACATAAACTCATTTCATGTACATTAACATATTCCATATATTTCCCACTCAAACAGGTCAAACCAAAGCACTGTAAAACCAAAGCACTGGTTTATATGGTTTATAATAAGGCTTGTGCCAAAGCTGCTCTGCACTGCACTAACTGGAAAGTGCTACGCCACACTAAAGTTCAAATAAAGCCTTTCACTTGCTTCAGAATAGATTTTGTAAAGGAAAAAATGGTTCCTGCTTAAACTTTTCATTCTCCTGAGTCCAAACCAAGCTGCTCAGTCCCAGCTCCCTCAAATTTGGTGCTGCCACCATCCTCCCAGGCCTCCCACCTGGCTCTGAGCTGCCACAGCACCAGCCTGTGCTGCCGTCAGCCCCTGCTCACTCAGGAACCAGCAGAGCTGTGCCTGATGTCAATAAACACAGCTTTTAGTATTCCTGCCAAACCACCAGCTTGGGGCTGTGGGACCAACTCTGCTCCTGCTCCTCTGGCTGAGCAGATTTTCCTGATGGGTATTCCATCCACACAGCGTCTGTCAGCAGCAGCACCCACTGCACAGCAGCGCTGGTTTTCACCAGCCAGGAGCAGCCCAGGGAGGATTTGGATTCAAAGAAACCTGCACACACACCTGACTGCATTCACAGGAGGCTGGTCTGACTTGGTTTGAGGCTTTTGGAAAGCTACACATGATTTTTCACCAAGATAAAGAGGAGAATGGAAAAAGTTGCAGCAATTACATCATATAAAATTAATCTTTCCCAACTGGTCTAGGGAACAGCTCTTGCCATTCCCTCCTACTGCACTTAACCATTCAGGCTTCTCTTTGACACAGTAACATTTTCTTGATGGAAATGGCTGCTGATTTTCTTACCCTCCACAACTCCAACTCCAACACTGCTTCTTCTTGTGTTCATGGGAGCCACAAAAAACCACTCATTGGTTTTATAGCTATAGGCCTCAACTGATGCCAGACCTAGTTAAAAAGGGGATACACAGGTTTTCTAATTAAAAAAAAAGAGAAGAAAAAAAGATTGGTGTTGCACTTTCATCTGCCTTCCACCTCCTCCCAAACCCGTAATTCCCACCACACTTCTGCAATCCCACTTCCTAATCCCTTGCCTTTCAGGCTGGGACCAGCACATCAATGCCACTTTTCCAGTGGCTGGGAAAGCTGTTACCCCATCACCCCTGCCTGGGACTGCTGCCTCTCCAATGTGCTGAGGACACCAAGGTGAGCAGAGTCCAAATTCCAAGCCCAAAAGCCCCACATTCTTTCAAGCATTACCAAACATCCATGCAAAGGTTTAAACATTCCCCCAGAACCTGCTGCAACAGTTAGTTCAGGGCTTAACCAAGTGGCAGAGCTTTCCAGCAGAGGCAGAAGTGTGAATCTAAACATGCAGCTATGCCAAGACAAATCCCAGGCGCACACACCCTGTAAGATTCCTTGCTAATATTTTATTCATGCTGCCATGAAAAATTTAACTGAAAAAAGGAAAAAAAAATCCCTTTTCAGCCCAGAAAAAGCATAATCATACAGAAAATGAGGCCGAAAGAACTATATCACTAAAGAAAATAATAAGGGGGAGATTCTCTGCAGGTATGACAGGTAAGAGCATGAACGTGGGGTAGTTACACCACACACCAAACCCCATTTCTGGCTCTTTCTTTACAGAGGGAGGGGGCGCAGGAACCGCTCTAAAACTCTGCAACCCTGCAGGGCTTAAAAAGCCCTTTTCCCAGGCCAGGCAGGGGCCGTTTGCTGCCCTGTCACCTACCCGTGCTGCCGTCGAAGCCGCCCACGGCGTAGAGCAGGTCGTTGAGCACGGCGGCGCCCAGCGTGCTGCGCCGCTCCTGCATGCTGGCGATGGACGTCCACTGGTCCTTAGCGCCGTCGTACACGTCCACCGTGCGCACCCGCAGAGAGCCATTGAAACCCCCCACGGCATAGACATTGCCAGCCATGAACACCACGCCTGCAGGGGGAGGAGAGGGGTTAGACAGCCTCGGGAAGAGAGGGGGGATCTGTCTTGATTCAGGGTGTGAAAGGCAGCACGGGTAAGGCTGTGGTGTTTTCTGCGGGTTAACGGTGTTGAAGTCGAGCATGGCAGAACATACGTGTCATATGGGAGGTGAAATGCACATGAAAACACAGCACAGATGGAGTTCACACCCGAATGAGTGACTCTGTGAGGCAGAGGGAACACCAAATGGTGAGCCACGTTCACAGCCCTGTCAGATGTTTTCAGAGGAACACTCCCAGCTTAAAGATCTGCTCTCCATCACCCACTCCTCCACACCAAGAGGGACTGACTCAGCTCCTTTGATTTTCACTGGGAAACCAGCAAGAAAAACTGGACCCCTGTGAGCTGCCAAGACAGCAGCAGGGGAGGAGGAGGGGAAACACTGATGGGGGAACAGCCAGGAGAGAGAGAGGATGAAGGGGAGACAGAGGCTATGGAGGGCTGACAGGCAGGAGCAAGCCCACTAGAGAGCAGGACAGCCACCTGAACAAGAAGGGAAAGCTGTCTGTAGGGGAAGAGGAAGGAATGGCAAAAAGAAAGAGCTGCTGGAGGCCAGGGGCACAGAGGGAGCTAAAGGGAGGACTAAGGACATCCATCCAGTCCTGAAGAGCTGCATTAGGGAAACAAAGGTGGTTGCAGCAAAGTTCCCTTTACCTGCTCTGCATCTCCGTGAGGGAAGCTCAGCAACCTGATCCCACCGCTCCTCCTCAAAGTCATAGCACTCCACACTGCGAATGGCTTTGGGCGCCTGCCCACCCACCACAATCATCACCTGCAGAGGGAAGAGCAGAGCTAGAAAACCTCAGACACGACCCTGGGCAGCTGCTCAGAGCAGAGAAATCATCACCACAACCTGACCAAGAACAGCTGCCAAAACATGCTTGAAGAACAGCTAGAAGCCTCTGCAGGGACACTTATTTCAGGCAATTATGTTTCAAGGGGGAAAAATTTCTCTCCAATTTAATGCATGCTAAATACGGCCACCCCATTTACCCTTCCCTCACTGTGTCCAAGGTGGGCAACTTGCCCAATTTCTCCTTGAAATACAAAACCTTTTGGCACCACGGCATACCCAAGACTCACTGCTAAAGTATTTTTAAGTGAAGAAGATTCCAGCATCATTTCCACTGGCGGCCCACTGTTTAGTCATTATCTCCATGGTGGTGCTAAAAATAATCAATGCCACTTAGCAGATAAAACGTGACAGCTGCGGTGCCACCTGCAGGGAAGGCGACACTCAGGGAAATCACCAGAAGTGTCACCACCCGGGGGGTCTGGGCTGCTGAAGGATGTGATTTGTCAGCTTCATTAAGGCTTTTGGCTGCCACTGGTATTGAAGAAAATGTGGGAATTAAACCCTGAATTCCTCACAGGTGGGGAAGAGCCATGTCAAGGTGGCCAAGGGCAACCTCAGGAGTGTAAGAACCACTCTGCTGGGTCAGGCTGAGGGCTCATCCAGCACTGCCAGCAACAGCAAGGGGTGCACACTGCTGGGAAAGGGAGAAGACCACAAGATCTGGCCAACATGCAGTGTGGTCCTTCCCAAATCTGCCCTACCTGCTGCCAGAAGACAAACTCCCCACGGGTGCCAGGAGCCTGCAGCTCTGCACCCAAGGATGCCCATGGCTCTGAGCCCCAGCTGGGCACTGCACAGGCAGCCAGCCCCCAAAACACCTGCACTGAAAGGCAGCTGGACCTGCACTTTGTCCAGCACACACTTCATTCACCCCTCCACAGCCATCAGGAGGGAGAATTTGCTCCCTTTATCCCAGCAAGTCAGTGGGATAAACATCACCCAAGACATTCTGATTTTTACAAGGCCAAGGAGCTCGAAACAAGATAATGGGGCTTCAAATATAGATAAAGAGTAGTTGGAAAACTGACTTTAGCCTCTGCAAGGCAGCTGGGAGTAGCTGAGGGATAAGATCGTCGCTTGAGGTCACTTGGATAACAAACTTAACTCCAGGCAGGGTTGCTTCAAAAGTAGAGAGCTAGACAGCAATTTAAAGAATTTAAAGAGCATGGAAATAGTAGCCTGTTTGATCTACAAAGATGAGAACATGATATTGGAAACCAAATTGAGTCTAAATTAACAGCCTGACTACTAGTTGTGTAACAGTCTCCCATGGCAAGCTGCAGGGCTTCACATGATTACAGAATTAAGGGATTCCACAGCAGACAATAATCCCTCATCAGCGCGACCAACAGGCCAGAGGAAAGTTTCTCAGTAACAGGATTGCTCAAAGATCATCACCTCCTTCCCTTTCTTCACAGTGCAAAAGAAGGGAGGAGAGACCTGCAAAAGATTTGGGTTTGTACTCATAGGTCATGCTATAAAAGATGTTGAGAACCTCTGAACTCACTGATTTGCTGTTCCTTTTATCCTTAACAACTTTAGTCCTTGAACAAGGGCCATGTCAGCCCTTTGTGATACCCCCAAAGCTGTGTTCTACCAACTTCATCTCAGCAACAGCAGGCTGAAAGGACACTGACACACTGCCACATGCTGCAAAACCACAATTTCTCAATGGACAGTCCAGTATCCAAATATCAGAAACAGCACAGATCTCATACACCATCCCACAAGGCAATCTCATTATTGTTTGTGCTTGGAAAAATAACACACTCTGATTTTGATGTCTTGGAATCTCTAAATGCTTTCTAGCAACTTCAGTGGCAGTCTGCTGAGAGACCATGTGCCAAACTGTGTTTATCTCTGGGGCACAGGGAAAAGTTCCTGTGGTTGTTTTTCTCTTCACTAATAAAGCAGTGGCTGGAGCATCACACGCCTGCAGGATAAACGTGGGGAGCAGCAAGGATTATTTATTCAGTTGCTGCTTTGGGTCTATTGAAATTTGCTTCAGACTTCCTGCCCACGGGGCTGGGTGCTGTTGTTTCCTGCTTTCCTGGCTTCAGATTATGGATAGAGGAAACCAAGAGACACCTCCTGTGACCCTCCTCAGCAGGCAGCAGCAACCTCAGCCTCCCCTCCCAGCCCTGCAGCAGCCCCTGCACAGCTCAGCCAGCCACCAAAACATTTGTGGCTGACAAAATGTTTCAAGAGCAGAGACATTCCTTCCCCTAAGGGTTTATCTAAGTTTATCCGACTTAATTATGTTTCCTTGCTGGGCACAGGCAATGCCAGAAGAGGGAGTAAAACACTTCCAAGCACAACCACTGAGTTAGGAAAAAGTAGCAGGGCAAGTTCTGGAGCTCCTGTCAAAGACAGAAAATGCCACCAGGAACAGGGGTGAGGTGACACAAAGTGACAAGCTCAGCTTACCTTTGGCAAGCTAACGGGAGTCCTTGGCTTTGTCCTGGGATTCTTTATTAGTTGTCTTTGATCCAGAGGAAGCAAATGATATTTCATGGCTTCGATAAGAAAGTCTTTACAGGTGTTGTTATTCTTGATTAAAGCCTCCTCTTCCACTGTCTGAGAAGATTCACACACAACAATGATCATTTACACATTTACACAGGTCACATGGAGCTTTGTGGAAAGAACATGTAATCTGGAATTTCCCTTCCAATGTATCAACATTAAAAAAAAAAAAAAAAGTGCAAGAGACAACCACAGACTTCCAGCTCTTCCCAAAGAAGCAGTGCAGTAACACCCAAGCTTCTCAGTTCTTTGCAAGATCACTCACAAGAAGTATTTTATCACCCTCTGCCAAACACTTGATGGAGCAGAGGAGAATTCACCAAGAGTCTGGGTGCAAAGTGATTTCTTTTATCTGAGTCAGAATTTTTAAGGAGAGGCAGTATCTTTTATTCCACCAGAAGATACAGATGAAAGAAAACCAAAACCATGATGGGTTCATCTTGTGAATACCAATTTTATACCAATTGTATTGATTTTTTTAGACATATGATAAAAGCATAGTAGTCAAAGAGCCCATATGGCAGCCCCTTTGGGAATTCCCAACTCACTATGCCAGAGCCTAGGAATTAATTTATGAAGAACAATCCCCAAGTGTCTCCCCTGCCAGCCACACAGACCCATATCTATGCATACCTGTCTTAAACCAAAATTATCACACATTATGTGTTTCCATTACGATGTTTTGCCTGGGCATGACAGAACAAAGCTGCACGAGCTTGTAACACTGCCACTTTGGTATTTTCAGGGTGGAAAATCACCAGATAATAACTTATCAATGTTTCCCTTAGAGGGACAGCAGCTCTGCTCTCAGCACTGCCTGGCAGAGCACAGGTCCCATTTACAAGAAGATTTCTGAAGCACACATTGATTTCAGAGTCCACTCTATTTTTGCTTTTATTCTTCTCTTTACAGACTCAGCAACAAACCAAATTACCCACCTCAGACACAAACAGCCAAGCCACTGATTAAGGAGCAACCAGCAGCTTAAGTGCAAGTATTAATGAGTTCTTTGCAGACTAACCTGTACCAGGTAATCTCTGGGCAAAAGGGGCAGGCGAACATGCTCCATCAGCTTAGCCATGTGCTCTAAGCGAGATTCCTTCTCGTAATTTATCCAAGAGATAACTGCTTCAAAGACCTACACAGATAAAGTACAATTAAATGGGGCAGAGAGAACTTCCCTGCACAGTCACCCACCCAAAAGCAGAAGCATGGTGATTTTAGAGCATCGAGGGAAGGGGGTGCACAATCTCTGTCAAACAGGTAAAAAATGAAAAAGCTGTGACTGCACAGAGCACAAGCAGCACTGCAGTAAAGAGCTGACCACGCATGTTAACAAGCACCTTCACATCTAGATGTGCTGCATCACTCCCAGAGCTAAGTGCATGTCCAGAACAATCATACACCTCTTGGACATTAGCACTGGAAGGCAGCCAGCAAACTTAATGAGCCTGCTGACATTTGCACTGGACATTATTCATGAAATCAGCCACAACAATTACTCCTGATAACTGAGATCTCCCTCCTCCAGGAGCCTGGCCACACAGTAAAGTCACTATGCTCATATTTAATCACTGCACCCGTTCCATCAGCCCAGAAACCACCAAGTCCTGAGGACAAGTTCCCCACACACACAGGGCAAGCCCTGCCTGCAGCCATGGAGCCTCTGCACTGCACACATTTCACTGCTAAAAATACTTGGATACTCCAGCTGGAGAACAAGGGCACACTGGGCTTCTGGTCTGAACCAAAATCTCCTTTTACTTCCAGATCCAGCTGGTTGAGATAAGCATCCAGAGCTGGAGCCCGTGACGAGGTGCTCTCAAACAGCCCCACGGGCAGAGCACAGGCGCAGGAGAGGCGCCCGTGTGGGCTCCTGCATGAATATGCATGTGCTTACATAACTCTGAGCTTCAGTCACAAAAGAGAGGCCTAAAAATGTCACCGGGAGTGGGGAAGGCTTCCTGAAACACCCAGCAAGGCAGGAAGAGGGGCTGATGCAGTCTCAGATGCTGCACAGCAGGATCTGGATTGCTGCAGTGGAGTTTCCCCACAGAGAAAGAATTAAATTCTGATGCATAACTCTCATCTACAGGCAGCACTCCCCAAGCTCTCTCACTGCCCAATTACTCAGGGGGGCTGAGCAGAGACCCCTTCTGTCCCGTGCTTCCCCCAAAAGCATCCCTGGCCCTTCCAGCATGCCAGGCAAGCGCCCTTGGTTTCAGCTTCCTTCTGGGGTCACCAAATGGTCAGGCCAATTTGCACAGATAATTATTTCTTTCTTTCCATCCCTCCCATCACTCCCCAAGAAACCATTTTGTTTGGTCCAAGGTCACTAATTTGACAAAATCAACCAAGAATGAGGGTACCGTCTTTCAGTTGTTGCTGACAAATGTATTTGCAGGAGGCCTTGGCAGACACATCCTGCCATGAAGGAGATGCAGAGCAGAAAGGGGTTTCCTCCTCTTAGGCTAAACTATATATTTTTAAAATGCAGTAAAGCACCAGCCTCATTTCCTGTGCCAACAAAGTTCCTGCTGAACTGTTTGGAATTCAGGACACTGCAATGAGGATTTAAGCAACACAACAGGGAGCGGTGTAATCAAACCACAGCAAATGCTGAGGAGAATAACTACTGCAGAGCCTTTAAGTATTTTAAAATTAAAATGAATAAGCAAACAAACATTTTAACTTCAGCTATGAGGCCTTTAAAATAGAAACTAGGTTGTTGTGAGATTTTTTTAGTTGCAAATGAATGTGGAAGGAGGATAAAGTAAATGTTTAGCCGACAAACAGGCTTTTCATTAACCTCTTCTGCACAAAGGCTGAGCTGCAGAACAGGTCACAGGGCTGGGACATACCCAGCTACACATCAGGAGGACAGTGAAGAATCCTAAAGGAAGGTAAGGCAAATGTGCTCTAGAAATAAGCTGCTTCCTTGGTGCTGGAGTCCACTCCTGAGTTAGGCAAGCACTGATGCTTCCCTGCTGTGCCTACTCTAAAAATAACTATTAAAAAAAAAAAAGCCAAATTCTGGCACCTTCTGTTGGCTCTGATTCCTAATTTCAGAGAAGTGGGAAAAAGGCTTTAATCCAAGACAGCAATATCTCTATTTAAAGGCCACATCTGTTTCCAGTGCTGCTGTGCCCGCTGCAGACCCGAGCAGCTGCTGCTGCTCCCCCAGGACTCTCCAGCTGTGCAGGGCCTGCTGCCAGGGTGGGATGGACAAAGCAGTTGCCCACACAGCTTGATTTTGAGCTGAGACACAGGCTGAGGCAGCAGCTGGCACCTGCCTGGCTGCAGGAGCAGTCCCGAGCTTGGGAGAAGTAAATTTCCCACTCTCTGGAGCAGAAGGGTAAAAGTCTGGAATATCCCCTCTCTGCATACTGCCTAAGGAAAGAGCAAGCCCAGATGTTTTCCCAGTCTCCTCTGCCAAAAATCCATTTGTTAGAGACTCCCAGGAGTGTGGACCAAACTTTGCATCAGCTTCTGCTGCATGTCAGCAGCATGAGACAATGAATCAATTACCAGACTCTGTGTAGAATCCCCAATCCAAAAATCTCAACCCTTTAAAAAATTTCTTTAGCCACTGTTCTGTGTTGGCAACAGACCATTCTCAACTCTCCCAGCATCTTCATATATCTTTAGTAAATAACAAATAATTATTATTTTATATGGGTTTTTTTAGCTTGCAAACAGTAAAAAGAGCCAATTAGGTCAGGTACAGAAAACATTAATAAACTATCTTCCAGTACTGTACTCAGCTATGTATAGCAAAAAGAGAAAGCAGGGACAACAAATCTCTGCCTTATTCTGAAAGGCCCTGTGTAACTGCAGAGGCTGGTTACAACAAGGAGGACAGAAAAGAAAAGAGAAGAATGTTTGAGTGATGAGGAAATGCTGTCACCACTTTACAACTAAAATATATTTCTGTGCTAGCAGAGAATTTTTGTCTTCCTGATGGCCTAGGGGTATAAATAAGCCCAAACTGGTGAAGATAAGGACATATTTTATTAGGCCAGCTGGTATTAGTTGCTGGGTGGCAGAGGAAGGGGAGAACACAGAAATTCCTGAGGCATTCCAAGGGCAATTCACCCTCCCTGATCCTGGCAGGACTTGTCCCTAACACTTCCCAGGGATGGCAATGCTCTGGCTGACAGGCTACAGTACATGTATGACACACAGCAAGAAGAGGAGCAAGAAAACTCCTTGTGAAATCTGGCTGTGACAATTAAGCTGCCAGATTTCTGAAGTATTTTGCACATGCTTACACGCAGATTGATGTGTCTATGTATAGACTGGTATACACACATATATACTTTTATATAATTTGTTTTATAATACATATCTCAAACATTAGCAGATAGAAAGAATAAAAGTAAGGAAAATGGCTTGTCTGTCATGAAGTTAACATGAAACAGCAGCCTACAAGTCTGCCCTCAATTTCCACCACTTCTTTGAACTCCAGCACATTTCATGTTTATGTTCCATTCCCATTTTCTGCCTCTCTCCTGTTATTCAGATCTTTTGTTCTGAACGTGCAGCTTATGCTTACATTTCCTTCCACTGCCTTGCATTCTCAACAATCTTTTCTTTTACAAGTTCTTTTCCAGTCAGCTAAAGAAATACTGGGTTTGATTGTGCAAAGCTCAGATGAGGGAAGGAGCATTTTGATTCCCCTGGGCGCAAGGCCAATAAAAGCTTTTGAACAATGCTGCACAGGACTGGAAAAAATTGGTTACTAAACTTGCACTTCCCTTTGCAGGCTGCTTGGCTCAGGCAGAGTGATTCTGCTGTGAGTTCGTGCCATTTGCTGTTTCCCTTCCTGGCCCTGCCCCAGTTCACCTCGCCAGCCCGCAGAAACGCGCCCGGAGCCTCCGAGTTTGCTGGCTGAGGAGCAGCAGGGAGCATCCCTGTGTCCACACCTCCCGTGCAGCAGGTTTCCTGGGGGTTTTACAGCCCCAGGTGTCTGCAGCCCAGAGGGGCTGAGCAGGAGGAGAGCACACAAGAGGATGTGCAGCCCAGCCTGCAGCACCACCACACCCAGGTCCAGCCTCAGCCCACCCAAACACAGGCATCCAACGAGAGCCCTGAAGTCACAAACCATAAAATCCCCAAGCTCTCCTGCAGCCTCTCACAAGTGACCATTTACATTTAGGAACATGGTTTAGTGGTGGGCCTGGCAGTGCTGGGTTAGTGGTTGGACTCAATGATCTCAAATGTCTTTTCCAACCTTAATGATTCTGTGTTTTAATCTCCCCACAGTGACAATTTGGAGATGAGCTGAAGGACTGGAGGCACGTGCCTGTCCCCAGAAACCTGCAGCAGGTCACACAAGAAGCTCAGAGCAGAGAATGGGGCTGGAGCTCACCAAGTTCCATAAACACTGGTCACACAAGGTGTGCTGAACGTTTCAAACACAAAAACAATATCAACCAATGCCTTTCCCCCCTTTTTTATTAAAAACACTGAAGATACTAGAAAAACATTTCCTTCCTTCCTTTTGGTTCTGGGTTTCCTTTTGTTGTTCTATCCAACATGCAACAGAAGCCAATATTCCTCCCCAGGGTAATGAAATTATCTTTTTTTTTTTTTTTGAGGTTTTACAGCAGGTATTAAATATTTTACACAACAGTAGATGGGAGTTTCCTAGTTTTCCAGAGAGAGAAAGTAGTTGGTTCTGAGCCCCAGGGCTTTTAGTGTGATATGGATCTGAGAGTCATAACTTCTGCAAAGAACAACCAAGTGAAGGTCATTTTCATGTGTTTTTAGGATTCCCATTATTTTAATCTTCCTTTCCACATGATCTCTGTTGGAAAATGGCCCCTAAGGAGCATATAATGATAACAGTTCCTGGTGTAACATCTAGAAACAATCCAGCATTCTTACATTCACTCGTGCTATACAATTTACTGTACCTTTTCTTCAGAGGAGACTGTGAGCTTGTCACTTGATATTAAACTGCAAACCTGGTCCAGACTAAGGCTAAGGAATTCTTCTCCTAGCATCACCTCAGGGAAGTGCTGCTCTGTTCAACAAATGAAAAGGACAGAAAATTATAATTAAATCCATGTTTTCAGTCAGTGGAAGGAGCACAGCACTCAGAGAACAGCTCTTGGCACAGCTCTGAACCCCAGGCAGAGCCACAGCAGCTGAGAGTGGAACACAGACAGAAACCAGCCTCAGACAGGATAAAGAAACCTGATGTTATTTCAAGCAGCACCAGCCCCATGAAATACTTTCCTAAATGATACTAAACTTTCTGAAAAGCCACTGAGAATATTCCAGTGGCAAATACAGTCAGAAGTGGCAATTGAGACAAGGGCCAACGTCCAAAGCAGTAAATAACCTGACCACCTCAAACTATCTTTCCAGTAGTTTTCCCCTTTCCACTTAAGCCTGCAATTAATAGTAGAAATTAATAGCACAAACTTCTGTTTCTCCCTTTTTTGCCTCCAGATGCCTCCATACTGTAACTCTGTTGAAAACAAAAAGCACATCACTGAATATAACCCCAAACTGGAAGAATTATGACTGAACATCATCAAATCTGTCAACCTTTAAATCTAGCCAAAAGGCACATGAAATAATCACTTCCTAAAAAATAATTTCTAGGTCAAATATCTCATTAGCCAGTTGCAGCAATTTTAGTTTTGCAAGAATTTCTTACATATACTGCCAATTTAATCTCACCTGTCATTTCCTAAGTCCCATTTATCTTTGGCTGAATTACAGAAACATGAATCTCAGACACTTTATCTGAAGCAGCTTCTTTCAAGTTCTAATTCAGTAGCTTTGAGAAGCTCAGACTCCTGTATCCAAAGAGCTCTCTCTGCAGCAAGGTCTGCCTCAAGTTTTCACATCTGCAGTGCTTTGCCTGACAAAAAGCAGCACCACAGGGACATGAGCTGCCATAACTTCCAGAGAGGAGATTTTTGGAGCCCCTGAACAGCCCCTCACCAAAGCTGTGGCTGCAGGACTCCCCAGTCACAGACCCTCCTTGCTCTACTAAGGACCAAAACCACACAGCTAAGCCAAAAGCTCTGATTAAAAATAGCAGCATGTGGATAAAGTTTAATACTCTGTTATGCTTGAAATATTTATATGATCTAATGAACTCTTTTGGCCTTAAATACTTAAGAGGCAGGAAACACTCCCCACACAATAAGCTGGATGCACTCTGAGTTCTGGGCAAAATCTCATATTCATTCATTCTGGACTTGCATCTGGCAGCAGAAAGGTATTTGATCCCTTATTATTAGTTGGAAGCAAGGAAGAATATTTACTGATTTTAATAAAGGAACTGGTGCCTGCATCAAGAAGGCTCCTTCACCTACTAAAGTTATCCATTGGCCAGAACTCAGCATTTCTCAAGTAACTGAGCTCATGCATGCATGGACTCTTGAGCTTGGGGACTTCTGTCTTGGTTTAAGGCTGTTACATAAACAACATAGTGAAAGGAATTTTAATGGCATTTTTATTAATGGAGTTCCATTAACATTACATGGGCTGCTGTACTAACTGGGACTTATGAAGGCCAATAAAACAACAAAGCAAACCTTCTAATTGCCAAACAACCAAATAAATATATAGTGAATGCACTGCTTGTTGGGTTAAAGATTAAACAGGGCCTGGAAACAAGGATAATGAGATATTACAAGTAAGCTTGTATACAATTAACCATTCCTTCCAGGGTACCTTTTTCTCCAGGGGATAATACAGCCAGAGCAGTTGAAAAGGTTTTAGTTTTATTTGCAGGAGAATAGGGGAGGACTCAGTGGATACATTTTTATTCTACTGAGCCTACTTATGGTCCAATTAAGGACAAAACTGTAAAAAGGCAAAAGTTGCAGGACAGAGCAGGTGCTCTGGGAGACAGCAGGTGTACGTGTATTATCAGAAAACAGAAAAACCAACTGGGAGAAAACTATCAGCTTCTCCCAAGCACAGGTCAAGGGCAACTCTGCCAGAGGAGACTGGAAAGTGCTGGGGAATTCAGAGCTTGGGGCTGAGAAAGCTTTACACTTACAATGTACAGGAGAAATGCTGAAAGCCATTGCCTGCACCTACTTACTGCAACCAAACACATCCACTCCCAAGGAAACATGAGCCTACCCTCCCTTGGGGTAAGGGGCCATTGCTGCACACATCAGAGCCTCAGACTGCATGGCAATTCTAGCTGAGTGTTCCAACTCCCACCACAGGATTTCATTTTGCCCAGTGCCATTTACTCCCACAACAGAAATGCCCAGCAGTGCCCACTGCTCTCCCAGGGCAGGGCCCACGGGGAGGACACCAGCACACCAACACCACAATGATGAACAGGCACACTGAGAGCTGCCAGGATCACACTCAGGAACTCTTTTGTGGGCTGACATCCAAAGGATCAGGCTTTTTACCCCCTAAGATGCTCCGCTGCGACCAAACCCCATTCCACAACTTGCAGCATCACAGAAAGAAGAAGCCTAGAACCCCACAAAGAATTCCCTTCCTGTTCTAACACCAGAAGTCTGAGGAGACCGTGCAGGACGTGCTGAAGCTGTGAGCTGCTGTACTGGAGGCAGGGCCAGCCCCAGCTCCCCTCTCTCACCTGCGTAGGCGTTGGCCTGCTGCAGCAGCTCGCTGCAGGCGTGCACGTCGGCGAAGGCGCGGATGCCAAGGCAGTTGGTGGGATGCAGCTGGGACTGCAGGAAGTCACAGCAGTTTTTCCTAACATCCATCAGTTGCAATAAACTAGCAGCTGGCAACAAAACCTGCAAAGGCACGAGAGGGGAATGAGTGAAAGCGAGCGACAAGGAGTGATTCACAGCTTGCACGAATTGGAGGCCATTCCCTTTCAGACAGGGACACATCCCTGTGGGGTTAGGACAAGAAAGTTCCACATGCAGAAGGTCCCTGTTCATGTCTGAGATGTGAAAATGGCTGTCCTACACTGGGCTATAAGTGGAACTCTTCTCACAGCTTCTCCCCACAAGACCTCAAGGCAAAGTGAGGACAAGGTAGAAGCAATCACAGATGCTCCTGAATTTCTGGCTTTACTGCAGGTAGGTCCTGCACACAGATTTTTTTTTTTTCCCCAAAGGGCTTTATATTATTTATAAGCATTGCCATCAGACTCAAAGCCTATAGCAGTCCAGCAGTCCTCAAAACTCTGGACTTTGCTACTTCCAACAAAACCTTACTGGCTTGTGAGGAGGGTGCCCAAACAGTCATGTAAGAGAGGGGGTTCCTAGAAGCTCAAGCAGGTTTTGGTGACAGCTCTTGGGAAAGACAGGTCCAACTATTCAAATCAGCAGCTCTCATTTACACTTACTCAAAATGCTGGGGACACTTGTGGATCATGGCTGCATCTGAAAATGAGGTACGGCTTTGTACCTCCAAAACTAAGCACAGGAAAAGGAGACAGAAATGGATGATGAATGTGACATCTGGAATAAAACACCTTTGAGGCCAGTCAGAAGGACAGGAACTAGAAAACAAAGTCCATTGGGACATTACAGCCCGTGACATCAGTTACTTCCTTTCTGATGTCCAACAGCAACTGCAGACGTGTCTTACTCCAGCTCCTTTCTAGCTCTGGCTGCCTCACACATGTCCTTCCAACTGGGCATCTGTGCTCACCATCTGAGCACACATTTCCGGAAAATTATTGCCAACTCAAAAAATAAGCAGCTGTTAAACAAAACAAATAGGTTAACAGCATTCACCTCCCTGGATCCCGATGGCAGCAAAGGGAGAAAGATGTTCCCTCCTGGTCCCCGCCACCACAGTCCCATTCCACACCAGGGCAGGACACTCACAACCTGCTCCAGGTCTTTCTGAGCAATTTTTGTGTTTCACTCCAGCCCAGCTGCACTGCCTGCTGCCAAGCAGCCACCCCAACAGGCAGCAATAAAAAGAGAAGTCAATTAACCCAGGAGCCTGTTTTAGCCCAAGCCTCTTGATGCCAGGAGCAATTAGTTTGGGGCTTTGATTAAGTCAAGATAGCAATGCTCTAGGATTTTGAAACGTAGCTGTGAACCACCTTCTTTCTAGCTGAAGCATTTCTGAACACCTGAGCTACATAAGGGCTTTGGGTAGCCAAATCAGACTCTGTGCAAACCATCTCTGGCTACAGAGCAGCCAGAGCCCCCTCTGTGCACCCCACCCATCCAGGATGCATTCCTGCCAGTCCAGGTGGGCTGCCTGCCTCTGGAGTCTGGGATGTCACCTCCAGACCAAGAGGAACTCACTACCATCACCACATGCACCAGCCCCTGGACAAACCAGAGCTGCTGTTACAGCCTGTGCTGGCTTGAGAGGTAGTGCAGAAGGAGCCTTACACCAGTTCAGCCTTCAGGAAAGGGGAATTATCACACAACACTTCTCAGAAATAGGATATAAAAAGCCTATCAAGAGATGAGGGGATTTTCTTTCTTATTTCCCAGCTGAACGTCTCAACACTCATCTTGTTTTTACCCGGGAAGGTGAAAAGCAAGCAAAGGATTTCCGTGAGAACAAAGTCTGTTTCCTTTAGAAATAACAAGAGGAAATGCCCTGCCTAAACATGCAGCAGGACCAAACTGCAACCCCATTAATATCCAGGCAAGTTACTCACATGGCTCTGGATTTAGCTCTTAATATTTGAACTCCAATAGCTGTGAATGATTTAGTGTGAGCTGCCTTCTCTACCAGACCTGCCTCTAGATCAAAACCCACTCATTTTTTGAAACTATGTCAAAATCATCTGCTATTACTACTGAGACTGACTGCTTTGCTTAATTTATGTCCAGAACCTCATCTATGGTGTGTCTGTCTAGAGATACATATATACATATAACATCCAGTTCACCAGCTGTGCTCTGCAAACTCCACACAAATTTCAAGTTTTACACAACATTGCCTGTGCAATTACTTCCACAGACCTTTGATGTCTCTAAACTAGAAACATCTTTCAGCCAAAAGTGCTCTGTATATATAAGGTTCATTCATTAATGCTGGACTGCAGAGGCTGGGGTTAATTCCCTACTGTGACAGAGCCTTACAGGTAGCCTTGACCAAAAGTTAACTCACATCATTCCTGCTCTGCAAAACTGGGAAAAGAGCATTTCCCCTAGGCAGGGGATGTATTAAATCTCATAAGCAGCTTTGACAATTTGGTCAAAATGGAAGCCAAATGAAAGTACTGGCTGTGGGCCTCAGCTGCACATCCAGGGCCACAGCTGGGACTGCACATCTGCCCAAACAGGGAGACAGCTCCCAGACACCTGCCCAGGGGAACCTGTGACCAGAGAAACAGGTGGATTTTGTGTTTGCAAGGCAGGTAAAATAGAGTTTTAAACAAGCTGCTCCACAGGAGACAGAACTACATTAGTGTAATGTGGCTTTTGAGTGCAAGGGTGGCAGTTAGGCTTTATTACAGCCCAGCTGCTCCCAGGCAGCACATGGGCTGAACAACTGTACTTCCACTGAAATGCTCCACCTGAGGTGAAATAGCCCAGACAGAGGAAGGTGTGACAGCATCACGGAGTCAAAAACCTTGTCAGGAGCAGCAGATGGACAGAACATGTAGAGATGAGAGGGAAAATGGGGGAACAACTGGCAACTTCCCTCCTGAGCTACCTTCTCCAACTTCAGACGCACCATCCCTTGGTTAAAGAGTGAAATAAAAAAGTGTAGACATGCATCAGGCACAACACAGTGCTCTAGTGCCACATCCACAAGTTCTTCCTCAGCTTTCTACTAGGCCAAGCCAATTTAAAATATTTCCTATAGGTTTAAGGAAGGGTCCCCAACCCAGAGGAGTCAGCCCTGCAATGGACCAGGGACCCCTGCACCACAGGGAGATGCACAGCAAGGAGTTTTGGCTCCAGGGAGGAACACAGCCCTAATTTATTGCTGAAAGGTGCTCTGCCTCACCCTGGGCTTGCACCTACTATAGCTGCAGCTTTTGGACTGAACAGAGGGAAGAGAGATGGACTGACCCATTTATAAACCCTTTATCATCAAAACCACACTTGCCAGAGAACTCTCTCTCCTTGCTGTGAACTCCTAAGTGTGCAGGAAAAGCTGAGGGGCAGAAGCACTTCTGAAACAGAAATATTGCAGCTCTTAGCAAAGCTTTTTTCCTCTTTCCCTGAGACATTTTTTATGACAATTACTATGCCTGCAGAGCTGACAAGTTCAATATCTACTTCTTCCAGACAGCTGATTTCAGATTTTGTTCTCTGCATGAGCCACATCTCAAGCTGTGGCAGTACACAAGGACACCTCACACATGGTCCATGGCACACCATTCCTAACAACTTAATTGTGAAATCAGGTTAATCAGCACCTTTTCCAGGGAATCATTACAACCTGAATGATAATGACTTTCTTAATTGGGAGGGCACTTCTCAGGCTGCCTGCCAGTAATGAAGTGTCATAGGTAAGGCTGGTTGGGACACACCAAGGAGGGACTGTATTCCCTGTCTAGAGCCAGAGGTCCAGGTGTTGTCCTTGGACTGCCTAGGACAGGGAGGGTCCTGCTCCCAAATCCCTTCATTCAGCTCTGCCCATGCAGAGCTTCTCCATCACTGAGCTGGCAGGTTTGACATGAAAGTTGGAAAGCAGGCAGCAAGGCAACTGCTTCAGCTACAAAATCAAGACCTAATTGCAAAATTCAGGTAATTGATATGTTAAAAGCACCAGCTACCCCACACATGTGGGGAGCAGCAGGCCCTGTCCTCTGATGTGTGTTTATGATTTCCATTGAGATAAACCAAGAACCTGAGCATCTGTGAAGTTCCTCGAGACACTCACTTTAGTTTTCCTTCCTTTTACAGAAACTGCATGACACAACTTCCTTCTAAATAAATGTATCAAGCTCCACCTTCAAATGAATGAGGTCTTTATATCATGCATATCAAAATTTACAACTAACCTTAATGTGGGATGCAACAGAGTAGGAACAACAGAAGGCAGCAGGTGTAGAAATCCCAGGATTGATTTTCCTGAAACTACAACACGACTGCAATAAAGACAGAAATTCTGTCTCTGCTCCATGCCTTCTAAACAAGTGGGAGGCTTAATCCCAAATACATATTCACAGATAAAACTTCTCTATGATCCATCATCCCTGAGCCCTGCTTCTGCTGCACTTACACTGCCTTGAAATCCCACTCTAAGAATGAAATTCCAGTAGATAAAGCAAGATTGCATTTGTTGAGGTAATTCTCACCCATGCACCCCAGCAGGGTTACAAGACAGTATTCCCTCCACATGGGCTCAGGAAATCCCCTGATTTCCTGAGAAATAAGCTAAAAATCCCCTTTGCCTTCACATTTGGAACATAATCTTGAGAAGGAATTGGATGAACACCCCCAGGAGCTCACTACATAGATGATGACTGGAACTGACCATACAGGCTTGGGCCCTTGTACACATACCTTTCCTTACATAAAAAACAAAACAAAAGACACTGTGTCATTTCATTGCACAATCAGCTACAGAAATATGTGCTTAGAAAAAGAGTCTCACGTCCTGAGCACATACCAGGCCTATAAAAGCAAAAAAGAAAAAAAAAACCAAACCCACGGGTCTTTTAGAAAAGAAACAACAAAAGAAGTTGTTAAAAGGTTTTTTGTTGTGAGGGCCTAGGCACTGGTCAGCATTCAAACACACTTAGGAACATTCATTCTGTACTTCATGGTACCTTTGCTGTTTATCTTTTTTCTCATTTCTATCCTGCTCCCCTCTTATTTTTCTCACTGACAAGACAGTATCTTTTCATTTAGTCACAAGTTTTGATACCTTGGCTGCATCTGCTCAGTTGATGTCATTGAGCAGCTTTTTTTCTTCTCATAATTTCTACATTGACACTACCTGGCACCTGTACCCAGAAATTGCTTCTTCCAGCTACTGAGAAATTCTGAAGGATTCCTTTTAAAAAGCACCATTGAATTAGGACATGTGACAAGGAAATAGGAGAGCCCAGGGGATACCTGCTGGGAAAAGAGAAAGTCTCACTGTTCCCCAGCAGGGCTGCAAAGAAACATTGCTGAAACAGCACAGACAGGCACTGCTGAGGTCTCCTTGCAGACAGATGGGTGGATGGATGACCCAAAGCTGTGCAGCAGGAGGATGTGGTTATGCAAGGGACCAAACTCACTCAGTTCTAACACTGACGCTGCTAATTCAGACAAGAGACTACAAGGAGGTTAATTTTTGTTGATTTTAGCCTTCACTTCATGTGAAACTTTCCAACAAATCACAGAATATTCGCTTCTGTAACCTTTTCTTCCTGTGGCTGGAGGTGAATATTAACCTGTTTGTGGCATTTTGTTCAGAGCAAAACACCCAGAGACAGGATGGAAATTTCTCTTTCTATTGGTTTCATAGCACAATTATATTGAATTCCATAAAACATTTTCAGCATGAACACTTTAAACATGTTATAAAATTTAAACTAGTCAGTTAATCTTGCAATAGATCAGCTTCATTTCTTAGCTCCTATGAATTAATTTACCTCTAGCCTGAAGAGTTAATCACGGAGTGGATATTGAAATAAGTGCTGCAATAAAAGGACCTGCTTTACTAGATTGAGAAAAAACACTTAGTATTCAAAACTTACATTTTTTTATCTCACTGTCTGAGAGATGAAAGCCAGAATGTTCTACTTTAGCTCCCTGTAATCCCTGAGCCACAGAAGGCAGGCTTTGGTTATGTTTTACTAAAAATGATGGCTGTCTAGTTGTTCAGAAAAGGCAACACCTGGACTTTTCACAGACCTTCTGGGCAGGTCGGAGCTGCCTCTCCATCCTGCTCCAGCTCCCACAGCACTGCTCACACCCAGCTGGAGCTGGAGCACCAAACCCTCCCCTGGGAATGCAGCAGGGTCACTGCCCAAGCCCCATCCCAGGCAGGCTCAGCAGATGGGACCCCCCGTGCCAAGTGGGAGCTTCTGGAGCCCCCAAGGCCCAGCAGGAAGGAAAGCACTCCTCTCACAAAGCACGTGGATACAGCCTCCATATTCCCCACAGAAACAGCGACCAGCCTGAGCCCTGTTGGTGTAAATGTCCTTTCTCCTCCAGGAATGGAGATCCCAGAGGTGCAAGGAGTCCCCACTGCGCGAGGCTGTGCCAGCTCCTGGTGGCCCTGGCGTGGGTCACACAGCCAGCTCCTGGTGGCCCTGGCGTGGGTCACACAGCCAGCTCCTGGTGGCCCTGGCGTGGGTCACACAGCCAGCTCCTGGCGTGGGTCACACAGCAGGCAGCCAGGCCAAGCTGCCACGGCTGGGGTTGAGTTCAGCTCCATAAGGGCATGCTGAAGGTCTCAGTGGTGCTTCTCAGCCTCACTGCAGGGCAGCCAGGCTCCACACTGCCAGCACTGTGACCACTGCCAGGCTGAGAGACACCAAACAGCCACCCTTGTAAAACCAGAGGGCAGAAGGGGCAAGAAAAGGCCCCCACAGATTTAGGTCATGAAGGATGGCAAAGGGTTGGGTGCAAAGTGAGCCTAGCTCAGGGGTTTGTCCAAGCTCCTGTGGGAAGAGCAACAGGTCAGCAAGAACCTGCACTCTGCCTGAGGGATCAGAGCAGAAGAGCTCACAGCAAGAACCTCATTTCAGGCAGAACCAGTCTAATTTTGCCATGTTAATTAGGTCAACAAAACTCTCTCCAGCATCACTCATATAGACGTGCTCCCCTGGCAATGTCCAAGTCAAACTGAGGAAGACAACAGGCTCAAACTGCCCCTTGCAAACAAGAACAGAGATCAACTGAAAAGCATGTCCACACACAAGCTCTCAGCATCCCTCCCAGCCATCAGTGGCTAAGTGCAGAGCCTTTTTCTTACCATAAAGACAAGCAGAGTCAAAGAAAGAGCTTTCCAGCTGCCACAGCCATGTGACACTGCAAAACACTCTTTTCCTGAGTACCCTGCTTTATTTGAAGGCTGCCTTTTAATTACTCTTTCCACTTCTGAACAAATATTTACCTCTCAGAAAATCAAGACAGAGCACACACACAAAAAAGGAAGAATGTCCTCATTTGAACAATTTATTCCACTCAAAGCTCTGTGAAACAACTCAAACTACCCAGAAGAATTTAAAAACTAACAGCCACATTCCTCTGCCATGGCCTTAAAACATTTAACTCACTGCTTGTTTGAGTCTATTCTGACCTTCGACAGACTGACCCACAAGTCAGCACAGCTTCTTGGAAGGCAAATGCCTGCTCCTGTTATAAGAGCTCCACACAAAAGCTAAATGCAACATGACTTAAGCGTGGGGAAAGCACTAAAGTGCCTCAAGACTAAACAGAGGCTGGAAGCGGCTCTTTTCAAGCTCAGCCTTTTACTTTCTGCAGCCTGAGGAGATCCCTCACCCCTGAAGAAGCTGTGCCTTTGAGTTCCAAGCTTTTCCCTTGGTTCTCCAGAGGAGCTGCTGCACCAGACCCACCTGCACGTTCTCCTCCGTGACCTCGATCTCAGCGGTGTAGATGTAATCAATCAGCTTCCTCAGGGTCTGCCCATCAACGTCTTTTATCTCAATCTTCTTGGCCTTGCTTTCAGACATGTCTCCTGAAATTCATTTCAAAAGGACAGTTATAGTTTGGTCTTCAGGGCTTTGCTCCCCACACATCCAGCACATTCTCCTGGTGTCTGACTGCAAGACTGCCTGGCACTGTCCCCCACCACTGAAGAACCACCAGTGAGATTGCCAGAAGCCTCCTGATGCCACCTAAAAACACCTCAACATTGAGGACACTGGTGTAAAACAACATAAACCAATAAATGCAATAAACTAAATTTCTTGATAGAAAAGAACCTGCCATGGTTCACCTGCATTCAAACAAATATAAGAGCTAAAAATAAACCTCCAATATGTCCCTCATGTCTCAGTACAGGGACAGACTCAAAGAGACTGTGGATGTGTCTTATAAAGTCCTTTGAGAAATACATTTATATATATATATATTAAAAATATATTTAATTTTTAATATATATACACATATGGATAGAATGAGTTTGTTGCAACAGCTGCACTAGGGTATTTTGTATTCCCTACACATTTATATACATTAAAAGTAATGCAGTGCTATTCTCTTTCTTTAGAAAGAAGCTGAAACCTGTTCAGGAAAACAAGCACACAGGCCAGCAGTTACACCCAGCATGCAGCAAGCTTCTCTCCTAAATTACCCTTCTGTAACCCATCCATCACTTGCACCTTGTACAAAGCATCCACACAGAAAGATGCAGTTCTTATCTCCCACCTTCCCAACCTCACACCTTTGGATCCAAGCTGTACCCCTTCTCCAAATCCATAACTCAAAGGCACGTGGAACTAGAGCAGTAATTTCCTCCCTGAATATACAAGTAAAGCCCCACAAGCTGTGTAAGAGGCTATTCAAGACCCAGAGCTTTATGCACACCTCCACACCCAGGAGCACATCAGAGGAACAAAAACATGCAGTGGGGAGGAGAAAGGACTCCCCACAGCCCTTCCAGCATCCCCACACACGGTGACCTCACCCAGGATTTAATCACCAGGATCTCCACAGAAAAGAAAGAACAAACTCCCCAGCAGAAAGAAAATGATAGGTGGAAAAACAAAGCTAAACAAAGGAGAGCATGAAGAAATGTCAATTCTTAAACCTGGGCATGAATAATCACCACTCTCAGAAATCTGGTGACTCAGTACTGCTGTGGGATTAAGTGGAAAAATATTTCCTGCAGCCTATAGAAGTAATTACAGCCTACATCTCCGTGCAGCATTCCACAAGACGTGGCCAGGCACAGTGAGTGCACAGCACGCAGGCAGATGTAAAGAGGGCCCAAGCTTGAGCAAAACCTGGATCCTGCTAATTGAACTTTGCTGACTTTCCTCACATGAATAAGGAGGCAAATAATAGGAGGGAGGTGGGACTATGAGTGTTAGAACAGTCAACAACGTCCCAAGAACTGAAATAATATTTGCCCCAAATTCAATTTTTAAAATGGAATAATAAAGTGTTATTCGGAGAAGCCCATGAATACAAATGTACCAGTACAAAGGGATAAATGACCTACATTTGGGAGGCCTTCAAAGCAGGTAGGACTTTTTAATTGACAAAATGTCATCTTCACACACTTCTTCACCCCAAAAATCCCAAACATCTCCAAAGATGAAAGGTGATGAGATGACCAGCCCCCATCAGCCCTGTGGTGCTGGAGGTGTCTGTAAGAAGCACCCACCAAACCCCCCTGCATGGGGAGGGCAGATACCTGCAGGACCCTTGGTGTAGGGAGGGGCTCAGCCACACCAGAGATTGATTAAGAAATAGCTTGGAGGGACCAATCTGATAACATCGTCTGTCATGGCACCCATGTGACACAAGAAACAAAAATAAAAGCTGTGTGGGCTCCTCTGCCCACCAGCGAGCTGCCAGCCCTGCATTCCAGCAGCCTGCACTTCCTCTGCTCCGTGTGTACCTGCTGTGCCCAGACAGGACCTGGCTCGGTGTCACCAAGCCCCCCACTTGTCACAGGGTGGACACGTCTCTGTGCTGGGAATGGGGAAGAACCTGGGGACACCACAAGGGAGCCAAGGCAGGGGTAGGTGCACATCAGCAGCAGCCAAGAGGATGCACAGAGCCTGTCCCTGCACATATCCTCTCCCTGCACAGAGCCTGGCCCTGCACTGGTGCAGCCAGGTAGACACAAGGGAGCAGCTATGAGGGAGCAAAGGCAGGCAAAACAGGCAGGGTGGCTCTGAGCTGACCCTCTCTAGGGGACAGCCTGTGCAGACACCAGCCCCTCATGGAGGCATTCCTTTCCTGCACCACACTCAACACCCAGCAGTGCCTTTTCCCCTCCCCTCTGCTCATCAGGGCAAGAAGAGAGCAGAGCTCTGTTTTGTCACAAGATAAACTACACTCAAAACTACAGCATCCCACGGTGCTGTATTTACCCAGCACAGCAGCCTGCCCTGCCTCCTACACATTGAATTTCCCAGTGCACAGCCACAGCTTTGGCTGTTTCCTAGGTCACAGATGTGCTGAGGGAGAATATGAGTGCATTGGATTACAAAACCACAGCCTCTCACACACAGGGTGAGAGCTTTGAAGTAGCACATAAGACCTACAAGGGAGGTTTCTGCTTCCTCCTTCAGCACTTCCAAAATTCCTAAGGTATCTGACAGGAGCAGTCCTAGCAGTGTCACTGAAGTATTTGTTACCCTTTCTGAAATGATTGTGTTTTCTTCTAAATGGACAGAAATTACTGTCCCAAATCATCCCCACAGAATAGTGCCAACAAGGACCAGCATCCAAAATTCTCTAGAAAGCCAGCATGGAAAGGGACACTCAGGAAGTGCTGGGTCCCATCTCTCCTTCAGCTGTGGAAGATACAAATGGAAAATGTGCCTACCCATTTTCAGACTTTCCATGAATACTTCAAAGAGGAATGGCTAATCAGAGGACACAGGATGGCTCAGGAAAGACCCCAAGGCCTTCACAAGGTCATTCAATTAGCAAAGTTTCATGTCTCCAAAGTCAGCCCCTGACAGGGACAGAGCCTGCAGAGCCAGCAGTGGTCTCAGCATGGTTCCCTCTGTTCACAGCTCCACACTGATCACTCACCACTCACTCCTGCCACTGCTGGGGGACTCCTCCAGTGGGAATTCACCAGCAGCTCCTGCAAATACCCCACAGAGCAGCTGAACCGGAGCCCTTGGCTTCATCACTGCTGTGCAGTGCAAAAAAACCAAGTTACAACAACCAGCTCGTGCTGAAGCTGTGATTTTAAACTGTGCCCGTGCAGGGGAACCCCCACGCAGCTGGAGGGAGATCACACGCTCTGTCCTCCCAAGAGAGAGATCCAGACCCTGGAATTTGGGGACAGCTAGACTAAAAGCAAAGGGACAGCTGGTCTTTGGCCAACCCTCTGCCCCAGGGGACTTGTCAGGGGGAGGGGACAGGCAGCTGCCGAGGCTGTCACCCAGCCCAGGGGAGCTCCGGAGCCAGCCACATGACGGGTTAGCTGATTACTGTTTAACTCAGAGTGAGGGATTACACGGCCCACAGAATTCCTGCATGGAAACATGAGCAGCCCTGCACCATCACCTTCCCACTCAGATGACCTCTAAGGATCAGAGGGTTTTTCCAAGAGTTTTTCTTTACTAAACTCTTCATCAGCATCACAAGTGGTGCCCGAGGTGCCCTCACACACAGCTGCTTCTGAGCAGGGTTTGCTCCTCTGCCTCACCACCACAGCCAGTACCAACTTCAGGTGCAGCACCAGTGCCCCAGAAACACAAAGCTCTCCACCTTAGCTCACCACACTGATAAAGACACCACAGGCAATGTCACATCTCATCCCATGTTTTACACCTGAGGTTTTCTCCCCACCTCCATTACAGAAGGGAAAAAACCTTCACTAACGTCAAGCTCTTTCCTGAGAAATACTGCATTCTGCTTCCAGCAAAATGAATTAAACTGGGTCTAATCTCAAGGTTTTTAAGGAAGAAACAAGGCCCAGACCACAAGCAAATGAACATGAAACAGGGAAAAAAACCCTGAACCTCATTTATGTTGGAGCTCAGGGACAGTAACAACCATTCCCTGGGTGTGTACAATCATTGTCTTTGTATTTGTCAGTTCCTATCCTGGAAATGAGGACAAAAAAAAAAAAAAAAAAGGAAGGGAGCTAAGGAGTTTCTGACCACATTAATTTTACTAGAATGACTTAAATAAGCTCACTCCCCTCCTTCAGGATTGACACAGCTTTCTTTGGGTTTCTTTTTGCTGCCCTTTGAGGGCACCTGCTCCAGCAATCAGATGATTAGAGCAGGAATTTTGTCCTCTTCTTCCTTTTCTTCCTTTCTGTCATTACCAAAACACACTGGACTGCAGCAACTCACCCTAAAAATCTGGGCTGCTAAAACACACTGGGATCAAGAGAACAACGGAGTTATTTCAGGCAGCAGAAAAAAGTGCCATGGGAGATTAAACATCTGCGACTGCCAAATCAGTATCGGCAGGACTGAGCCTTGAAACTACAACTCCTGTGCCAGCAACTTCTTTGATGTGCACCACAAACATTTAGGGCACTGAACACGTGTTTGATGATAATGTTTTCATGATCCAAGGTCTTGTTAGAAGAAAAAAATCCTAATCCATAAAGCAGTGAGGCAAACCCCACAGTAACCTCACAGTGCCCCACATGCTATCTACTCACCCCACAGCCATACAACCACCCCAGAGGATGAGGATGAGCAGCATCACCCATCAAGTACAGCAAACTGCAGACCCATCTGTACCCTCCTGTGCCAAGGAAACCCTCTCCTGCCTGTGCTGCAGCTCCTGGCAGAGACACAGCCTGAGGGCTGCAGTGGCCTGTTCAGCCCGAGCAATGTGTGGTGTCAAAAGCAGTACCTGTAAACATGGCACAAAAATAAGGGCTGCAGGCTGCCAGCACCACCCGGTGAGCTTCCATCTCCACGGTCTCGGCCACAATCACCACATCACACAGGAGCCGCTTGCTGGGAAAACACCAGGAGAGACAAAGATCAGTCAGAATTCCCAGTCAGGCAAAAAGCTACATCACTGCTGCCTGAAAAAGTGGAAGACACACCATTAACAGACACAGCACCTGAGCTTCTGTCAAATCCCAGGGGAAGGTCCTCTAATCCCTCAGTTCCTAACACTGTTTGCCTACAAAGCAAAGCCTGAATCCTCCTGAGGCTGCAGCCCTGCCTGTGGTTCTGCTTTCCCCAGGGAAAAAAAACCTGGAAACCAAACAAGACATACATGCTGCCCAAAGAACAAAGGGTAAGCAGCTCCTTCACTTCTCAAACAAGCAGGGCCTGGAAAAGGTGCAGAAAAGCTTATTAAAGATTTGGGCACTATTTGGGGCCAGGCTCTAGTAGATCTATAAGACAAGAAATAGCCAGGCAAGGGAACACCAGCACCACTTTTGTCTTTCCACAGGGAAAAGGTGGAGTGGAAAATAAGTGATTTTTGTACTTCCTTCCATGCTTGTCACTAAAGAAAGTGGCCACAAAAATAATTCCTGGCACTGGTAAGTGCAGAGGCTGCCTCAACCATCTGCCAGAGAGGAGGTATCAATCACTGGAGTTTATCCATGGGCTTGAGGACTTCATTTACCTCATGAATTAGTCTGGGATTAAGAGTCACTGGGATAAAGAACAGGGTTCCAGACAGAAACCAAAAAAAAACCCCAACCCTTCTAAGCTCCCCCACTGACTCATTGTAGAGCTTTGGAAAAGTCACTTCATTAACGAGTGACCTTTTCTACTCGCCCCACGTATTTCCTTTGAGGATTCATTAGTTAATGTTTGCACAGAGCTTCGCAGATGCCGACAGCAAGAAGTGCTCAGCCTCCCAATAAGTTGGTTTAAGATGCTTAAGCATACAAATGCAAACTAAGGGTGTTCTTTTCAAATGTCAAGCCCAAAAAAGGATCAATGTCTGTAAATCTAGATGTTGCCTTCTCTTTGGAAATACTTATCTCCACACTGGACGTAGTCTTTAGGAAACTGCATTATCAAATAAACATACACAGAGCTTCTAATGGAGCAGCTACATCTTCTCCACATACTGAAATATGTGAAAAAACAGCTCTGAAATGGAGGGTTATAGTTGGAAAACAGGAAGAAAGTAGGAACTGGCAGTCTGTACTCTACATTCATTCCAGTTTGGAAGGGGGAAGGGCAAGGAGGGGAACTCTTTAAGAGCCTCTTAATGGAAGCTTCCTCATTTCTTTTAGCTTATGTAAAAGGTGCTCTGTTCAAGTCCTCTTTGGGCTACAGTAATCTAAAGTACCACTCATAAAATTGATTTCATCTACATTTGCAAACTAAAAGCCTAAGTGGCACTTAGGGACAGGGTTTAGTGGTGGCCTCGGCAGTGCTGGGTTAAGGGTTGGACTCAATGATCTTAGAGGTCTTTTCCAACCTAAACAATTCCATGATTTTATATAGTATATAGGTTAAAGGCTTAGCATGATTTTTCTAGACCCTCTGAATGAAATTTCTGGATGCCTGTAAAGGGAGAAACTATTATTCAAGGCATCTATTAACACTGATTGCTGACAGCTTAACAGATCCCAAGCTCAGTGCACATTGAAGAGATGTGAAAACCGTATATTCCACACCAGCAACAGGAGCCAACAAAAAAAGAGTACCCAGAAGATGAAAACACCATACAGGTGCTTAATGGCAGCTTTCATTCTTCTATACTTTATCTGTTCAGTATTGCCCAAGCTACCTAACCACAGGCACAAAGAAACATTGTCTGTCTCCAGTTATTCCCACTATGCTTCAATTAACAAAGGAATAATAGTAGCACAATAGATTTCTGAGTATAGCTGCACAATCCTTTAGTTTCAGATCCTTTGCTTTCAGTACAAAGAAAGGACCAGAAGGATGCCAGTTAAAAGTAGAAAAAAAAAATTTACAACATACCCTGCTTCATATAATAGTTACAATATTTCCATTTTGTTCCTATGCAACAGAGAATCACTGTCAGGTCTGTGGAAGGAAATATTTCCAATCCTTCTCCACACTAGAAAAGGTGTGTATTAAGAACATCCATGGAGAGTAAGTAACTATTACAGCATCTTTTGATTACTTGGAGTGTGCAGAAGAGCAAAGGCTGTTACCTGCTTTCATCACATCTCCTCAGCAGTCAGGAGGCACATACATTCAGGTGTGCAACACATACTTCCTATAAGAACTCTTTTTAAAACTAGAAGGGTGAGTAAGTCTAATGAACTAGACAGAGAAATGCTCACTGAACTTCTGTGTGGTTTGTGGGTAACAGCCACCAAGAAACAACTCAGTATGAACCACTGCCACCACACTGCTGATGTGATGACAGCACTTTTCAAGGCTGTGTTCACAGGTATTTTTTCAGCCTCTGTTCTCACTGTACCCACACAGCTGTGTAAAGACCAAGGTGTTCTTTTTTAACTAGTGTCAGGATTTTTCAATTTGCAAGAGGAGAGCTGACATTCTTCCTGAGTACTTGCCTTTTTTTTTTTTTTTTGCCCCTTACTTTGGAGTGCTAAGCCCAGACTGAGTGATGCTGCTACTTAAAGAGACTAAGAACAGTACATTAATAATCTTTGGTCTGTAATTATGTGTAGGTGTCTTAATGTCTGTAATGTTCTATTATTGGGTTTCAGACCCTTATCTCAGTAAAGAACACAGTTTACAGCTGAATTTGCTGTAAGTAATGGAAAAGACTAAATGAATTATCATCTATAAAGGAAGGCTATGGCTCAGATAATGATTTTGGGAAGACAGAGGTCTGAGACTGAGGAGAGCAGCCCACCACAGAAGGACTGTATTTTACCTTCCTATTTGTTGATTAATCCTCTACATGCAACCATTAGCTGTAATAAAAATGGCACAGACTATTTCTTACATCTCTCAAACACAATTCTGCTAAACCAAAGAGAGTGCCCAGTAAGTCAAAAGTGTACCTTCGTAATTCATTCATGACCTTGAAAGCCCTTCTCATGTGAGAGGGGTTGACTGTCACTGTACGCTGGTCCTTTTCATCTTCAGCTGCCTCAGAGGAACGGGAACTCTGCTTAATGCTAAAAACAGGGACAAAAAAAGGAGTAGAAAGTTTGATTCAATGGTACTTAAAAGAACAAGCATCCTAAAACTGCAGTACAGGGTATTAGGCGCAGAGTTACTCACAAGTCAGTCAGTTTGGGTTCCCCCAATGAAGCACATCAAAAAATGCAGCTACTTCTGCATGGATGTTGAAAGCCAACTCAGCACATATTTCAGCCAGCAGGGAAGAAAAGAAAAAAGTGCCAAATACCTGAGGACAAAGCCCAGTCTTACAGGCTTCAGGCCAGAAAAGCAGTATAAGTTGAAATCCAAGCCAGAACATAATTGTCTCACTGAATAGAAATAGACTTCAGCACTGGGAAGGACAACAGTACCATGGATTTTTAACATTCATACAGAGAAAAAGAAGTTTAGCCTTCAATGTCCATCTGAAAAAGGCAACCACACTTGTATCTTCTCTAGAAGTAAGTAGAGAAGGGCTATTAAAACTCCCTGCACAGCTTTCAAACCTTTACTGAAGCCACTATCCATTTCAGAAATAGGTCTGTTTATTGCCACTGAAACATATGGAATGAATTATTAAACCTTCCTAGCAGAACCACCAGCTCCATAGGTAATGTCAAACCAGAGGCAGCCAGCTGTGTGCTGTGTTTAACCAGGCCAACAGGTGCCTAAGGCACATCCGTGTCCTCATTGCTTTGTTGGAGCGTTGGCTCTTTGCACACAATTGACAGCAGGTCAATATCTCTGTCCCCTGGTCTGAAAGCCTGTGAAAGAGCTCGGAGTAAAGGCTCCCACCTGTGAAAAGAGCAGCACTTTGAGGCAGGTCCCTGTTCTGCTCACCCCTCAAACCCCTGACAGGCAAAGGCAAACCAGACAAGCCAAGGAAGGCTGTGCATGTCAAAAGCCAAATCCAAGAGAATGGCAGAACTCAGGAGGCAACTCCATCACCCCATGTGCCTGACTGGAGACCTTGTCAGAGCTTTTCCTTCCAAAGGACAGTCTCCTTCTCCTTCACCTTTGTCCCCTCCTCCCTACCACCTTTCTTAGTTGGGCTGGTATGATAAAAAAGGCTGAACTGGGTTAAACCAGCAGTCAGGACAACCCAGCATCCTGGCTCTGGTGACCAGAAGGTGATGTCTGAAGAAGAGCAGGGAAGTGTGGAAGGATCCTGTCCAGAACACCCCATCAGCTTCTGTCAAGGTGTGCATGCAGGCACATATATATCTATACACATGCACTTACACACATTAACTCACCCTTTGAAAAACACATCACTCACTGTTTACAGCCCCTTGACAATGTGAAGCCCTGGCTAACATTATCTCCTCCCCATTGCCTGCTCCTGACCAGGGGCTGTCACCATCACCACACAAATCTCTCTGCCCCCTCAGCAGGCTTTGGTGGGCTGCACTCTCCTTCCTCGAGAAGCAAGAGGCTGAGCAGCAGCCAAGCTGCACACAGCTCAAATCCACGCCTGCATACTGAGCAGCCTCCAGCTTTGTGCCTGAGACAAAGATTCATGCCAAAAAACAGCCAAGTCCAATTCTTTCACTTTGCTGAATGAGTGAAATATTTTCAGTCATAAGTGAAGCCACAAGGCTGAGCACAGCATTACCCAGCACACATCCCAGTGAGGGACACAACTTCCCAGGCTCCATTACAGTTGTCATCCAATTATCTTAGCACAGCTGGATTAAAAGCAGAAAAATCAGAAAGGAGAATACCTCGTGTTAAATGTTAGGTATTCAAGGCAATGACACAAACAGCTTTTCTATCCCTAAAGAAAGCTGAACTCATTTTGTGCCACACGTAGGGCCAGAGGTGTTCATGGACATCTGTGCTGGCACTCAGCTCTTCCCCAGCTCTCCACACTCCCGTGAGGAAGCTCCTTCCCCCAGGGACACAGCCAAATCCAGCTAAGCCTCGGGGCTGTGTCTATCAAAAGCTCTCACTGAAACTTTAGGCCAAGTGAAGTTTGATCACAGCTTTCAACACCCCAGCACAAACCCTTGATTTTCAAACAGCTAAACCTGCCCATGTGGCATGATTGAGCCAAGAGGGGAGAAAAGGGCTCTGGAAGTGCAAGTGACTTCATGGAGCTTTCAGGCTCCAAAGCTGGAACACGTACAGGAAGCACGCAAAGTAAACAAAAAAGAAAAAAAACTTTTAAAAAGAAAGTGAAACCAAAAGGGAGCATCATGGAGAGCCACTCCCATTGCTCCTGCGGCAGGACAGCTGGATCACCACAGGACACTGCCCTGGGCAGCCTCACGGACCCAAAATCAAGCCATGCACACAGAAGTCATGGGGCTCTTTAATAAGATCAAGCACACTGCTGAGATTTATTTATTAGCTCTCCAGTGCCAGAGACCAAAGATGTTCAAACTTTTCTGCTGGGAAAAGATACAGTTCAAAGAACACAGCAAGTCTCACTGAACACCAAAGTAAATGTCAGGTCAACAAGCCTTCATAAAGCCTCAGTTCCATCAACGTTTGTCTGTGTATTTTAAAAGAAAAAAAACTTGCTTCAGGATTTTGGAAAAAGATCAGTCAGCTCTTCCTAAAAAGCAGGAAAGATATTTTTTTAAAAAAGATCCTAGGAGACATCCTCAGCTTAATTAAAAGGAGTAGATTTCAGAATTTGCCAAAGGCTTACCATGAGAAAATACTGCAGATTGTCTAGTTAAAAACTTGTTTCAGAAAAGATCAAGATATGCTATTTAAAGTTTTTTCCAAGTGACTCATATCAAAAAAAACAGATTTGAAGAATTAATGGCTAAGAGTCTTTAACTCATCTCTAAGACTGATTCAGCTACCATAGAATTGTGTTCCAGTAACGGAGACAGGATGATTTTATCTGGGAGAGATATTTTACACCTCCATGCACATACACTCAGAGATCACTGACACATTTCAAACATAAAAATGCAAAGAACCTGAATGCTCCAAGCAAATGCACCCTGCCAGAAAGCAAAGGCTGCCTCTGAGAAGACCAAACCATTACATTTCCCAGCCTTTTCTGAGATTTGTCCCCCCACAAGGCTGAGAATTACTACATTTCTTACACTGTTGTTATTTTAATAGATTAAAACAAAGTAGGAATAGGATCCTTTGATCAAAGATACCAGCAAAACCAACTGGACATGCTAGAGCCCCTGCACCCCACAACCACAGGGACATTTTCCCCCACGTTTGCCAGGCTGATGTCCTACTACAGCAGCAGGACTCGTGAGCCAGCTGCCAGGAGCAATTTGTTCTATTCCTAGGCCATCCGAGGCCGTGCACTGAGTGAATGGACAAATGATTTAATTTCCCTGGGCCAGATGAACATCCTCTTTACAGACACAGCAGGATGCTCCTAAAATGAGCAGAGAGGCTCTTAGCTTCAGACAGTGCCAACCCCACTGCCCCTCCTGCACGGCCTTTCAATGGTGTCCCCAAGTAGAACAAATGAACCCAAACTTGAGGGTCCCCAATTAAGCCAGTGAAGTTAATCACCACCCTGTTGACACCTCTCCAGGACCCCCTAGCAGAGCTGGGCTCAGGTTGCAGGGTTCACAGCCCAGCTCCTGCCCAAGCATGGCCACAGCCCAGCTGACAGAAAGGTATTTTAAAAACCCATAACCCACCGTTCTGCTGCCCGCATGTATCAACTATAAAGTTGGGTTGCCTTAGTTACCAGCAGTAATTACAGATGTCTTTGTAGATTGTGTGAAAGAATAAAAGCCTTCCTTAGAGATAAACTGTCCCCTGGCAAGATTATTGCCGTGCAGAGAGCTGGTAAACCCCAGGAACAAAAATCCCAGCTCTGCCAAATCCAATTCTAACTCCGGCTTTGTAGGAGCCAGGAGTTCACCCTGAAGGAAGGGCAGATCTCAAATGCAGTCTCCTTCAGAGCACAGGAAGGTGAGTTTCTGCTCATGTTTCTGGAGAACAGCCTCCAGGCTCAGCTCCTCACCCAACACGAACACCACGGAGGTCCCCTCCACCAGGCTGTCACACTGGGGAGGTGACAGGACACCAGACAGGTCCAGCCCAGCCTCATCCCACTGTTCATCACTGGGGGGACTCTGGGGGCTGCTCTCCTCTCCTGCCTGAGCACCACAGGCTGAGCTCTGCTCTCCTGGCTGGCCCCTAACACCACAGAGCTTCAGCCTGGCCAAAGACTCAGCCAGGCTCAGTGCCCTGCATGGGCAATCCAGCACCTCTGCAGCAGCTTCATATCCCTGTACTGACTTAAAAGTGCCTGCTAACCATAAATTTCCAAAGCCTGTGGAGCTTCTTTGTGAGCTACGTAGGAATCATCACCAGAAAATGTTAATCTACAGTTTCTGAGAGGTTTGAAACACTCTGATCTAAAAACCTGACAGATGCCCAATAGCATTTAGCAGTCTTCAAAACTTTAACAGCTCTACAAAGATCAATGAAGACCAAACTATTAGTTTTTGTCTAAGCACAATGAAAAATCATTTTACTTTAACTGGCCTAATTTTCTGTTTAGAATCAACACCCCAAATCACAGTATAAATGCATTATACCCAATAGTTTTATTCCTTGAGTCAGGCAGACACAGTAAGGAAAACACGTCAGTGGAACGGCATAGTTATAAAAATCTCAGTTTCTGAATTTATCTTTCAGTACATAAAAAGACATTTAAAAAATTGTGACTGAAGGGATCCACATACTGAACTGGGTTTGAGAGGATTTCAGAGAAATGCATTATCATTAAAACATATGGGAGGCAGCATAATGGGAAAGGATTATTTTTCTTTTAATAGCAATATTATTTTCCTATTTCGTTGATTTATTTCAGTGCCTACATCAACATGGAGACATTAGCTTAGGAAAACACAGAACTGGCATACAGCAGATCCCTAAAAGGGTATTCAAAGGAGACCTCAGGGGGAAAGAAGACTTTGGGAACTAGTGAGAAGAAAAGTCTTTGCTGACAGTAATGGAAACGACATAAAATAACACAAATATGACAATACCATTTGCTTTCAAAGGCAAATATTGTATTTCTCAAACAGATACCACAGACAACTTTCACTCAAATGTAAAACCACAGGTGTTTAAATATTTTTAAAAAAAGTTAACATTCCAGAGGGTTTTTTTCTATTCAAACTCAAAAACACATTGCAAATTCAGAACCAGAGTATCATGCCTAACTGCAAGCCTTATGCAATTTCTCCATAAAATAGAAGAGCCATCATTTTACTACCACCACAGTAAAAGAAAAGCAGGATTCTGAAATATTTTATTGCCACATGTGAATGTTTCAGGTTAAACCTCCCTTGCCCCCAGCTGCTCCTGCTCATGTGCAATGACAGGAGCACATGATACCACTGAACATCCTGGGTGTGCAAGTTAACAGGATATTTGAGTCTGGGCAGCCTTGGGAGCAGAGTCAGAGGTGAAGTGAGCACCAACAACACGGATCCTCACCGACTATGAAAATGGAAAATGCAGTAATATTAAAAACCAGGAGGAACTCTGCCATAATGAAAGTCACCAAGTGTAAAATTTGAGGACCAATCTGCCCAACACAGATCTGAGTTGAAATGCAGGGCAAAAGCACAGCAACAAGTACAGACTGAGCCCACAGTGCTCGCCCACCAAGGTCATTTCTGAACACCTCCTCCCAGGACTTGCTCCAAGCAGCCAAAGCAGCCCCAGAGCAGCCCCACACACCGTGCCCTTTTGAACCAGAAAGCAGGCGAATATTTCCAGTTTTTCCTGCCAGGAGTCAAACCTCACATCATTACTGCCCACAACCAGTTCAGGACAGCCTTATTCCCGAAAACTAGAAATGAAAGCAGCAATTTGGGTAATCATTCCTCACTTCCAGAGGCAGAGAACATGCTGATGGGGATAGTCTTTCATGCCCTAAAAACAGATGGTCTGAAAAAAACACGATAAGATAAAACAGTCCAGGTATTTTCCCAGCAGCTTTTTCACTACTGTATCCCCAGAAAAAGGCCTCCAGTCAAAATAAGACCATTGCTGGTAGCCATCAAAAAAAAAGTAACAAGCAACTGTGCCAAGGATGATCCCAGCCCGAGGTATCAAAACAGCTCTGTTCCACTTCCTCAAACACAGGCTCATTTATACAAATAAAGGGGGGAAAAAAAAAAGGAAATCGCATTCCATGAGCTGGCACCTAGCATGACAAACTAAGATTTCAAGGCACTTGAAATTAATTAATATTTGGATTGATATTCAGAGGTGACTGTTCATACCATTAAGGGAAGAAGAAGCCCTACAATGAGAAATGTGGCAGGATTAAAGGTTTTGCACATTAAATACACAAACAATTGCAACCCTTGAGTCACAGAAGGGTAGAAAGCTGCCCTTTGTAGCTCGGAAAACAACTCCTACAGGCTGCTGCAAATATTTTCCTTCAACAGAAGAAAAATTTCCAGAATTTGGGGGTTGACTCCAGCTTAATTTTCTAATGTATCATATTTAAATAAAACCCCTGTCAAGCCCTGACATTTAGTCCTACCAGCAGGTCAAGCCCCCTCTCTGTTCCCCCACCCCCTGCAAGGTCACCAGCACAAAAGGAAGCACTCAGCATATCCTGTTCTTAAAAAAATATTGTACAAAACTTACACCAGTTTAATGTTTAGTTTGAAGAAGCACAAGGAGCTTCTGGTGTGCAAAAGGCACCTGCCAGAGGGGAGTAATGAGGGCAGAGCCAAAACACTGAACATCTCTCTGGCATCCACCTGCGCAGCAAGAATATCTTTTATGGGTTCAGTGGGTCGACTCGGTAAACACTTTTCACGCAGGTTTTCGGGCAAAATAGCTGCCTGGCAGGAAATAAAGTCTCTACCGTGCGAGGGAGCCGCGGGATCCCTGCGCTGCCCTACCAGCGCACGGCGCCCGGCTCCCACACACGCCGGCAGCGAAACCGAGCCCCAAAGGACGCGCGGACCTTTCGGGTTTTCACTCGTGACTCAAAGAGGCAGCGAATATCAGCGAGGCTGCCTCGGGGGGAATGCCGGAGTCGGCTGCCCGAGGCTCCAGGTGCAGGCACGGCACACACACAAGCCCAGCACATCGTGCCGGCGGGGCAGCCACCCACCCCCCTGTCCGGCACCCTTTCCCCTTGCCCCGCACCTTCATTTTAGCGAACACCTCCCGACCTGCCCCCTCCCGTCCCTAATTACACACGAAACACACCCCACGGACCCCTCGGCTGCCTGGGCGCGGGCAGAGGGGCGAAGCCGCCTGTCATCATGACACTGCAACATCGCGATCGGCACGGCGGTTCCACCGCGGGAGGCGTTCATTCCTGCCGGGGCGGGCAGCGCGGTCCCCGCGCCCGCATTCCTGCGCACGGCCCCGGGGAAGGGCATCCCCATCCCGCAGCGCTCCGGGCGGACACAAAGGCTGGCGGCGGTACCCACCTCTCCTCCTCCATGGTGCGGGGCGGCGGCGGGGCCGGCTCAGCGCCCCGGGCCCGGCATGGCTGCGAGCGGCCGCCCCCGCCGCGGGCCGCTTCCTGCGGGAGCGGAGCGCTGCGTGCCGGGCGCGCCCCGCCGCACCGACTGCCGCCGCCGCCGCGCAGCCCCCTCCCCTCCCCGGCGGGGCTTGCGAGCGTCTCCGGGCAACGGCAGCGCCGCCCCAGAGCGCCCTCGCACCCCGGCACAGCCCCGCCGGCACCGCCCCGCACCGCCCTCCGCACCCCGGCCCCGCCGGCACCGCCCCGCACCGCCCTCCGCACCCCGGCCCCGCCGGCACCGCCCCGCACCGCCCTCCGCACCCCGGCCCCGCCGGCACCGCCCCGCACCGCCCTCCGCACCCCGGCACAGCCCCGCCGGCACCGCCCCGCACCGCCCTCCGCACCCCGGCCCCGCCGCGAAATAGGTCAGGGCAGCCCCGGGGCGGGAGCGGGACCCGCGGCACCGGGACGGGCAGCGCCGGGCCCGGCCCTCGGCCCCTGCCCGGGGCTGTCCCTCCGTGTGGCCCTGAACTGCTTCAATCCCTGCGATCTACGGAGCGGACTAAAGTTTAGTGGCCGAACATCCTCAGTGCCGAGGTGGAGCCCGCGCACGCAGGAGAGGAGCGGTGATGGTGAGGAAGGAGAGGGTCCCAGCCTTCCCAAGTCTCCCCACTCCCAGCGCAGAATGAGGGATCTTGCCTCCAGTTCCCCAATTTATCAAAACCTTCCTGTCCTTTGTGCAATCTATCAGGCCAAATACACCCTGCACAGGCAATATGGGTCCTTCTCAACTGCAGGTGCTGTTTAGCCTAAAGCACTGAACTAAATTACATTTGTCATTTTTATTCCAATTGATACAAATGCACAGAACTCTAGATATATCTTTTTTCTCCCCTCAATTTATTGACAGGTTTTTTCAGTTAAAATTCTCAACACTTTTGTTGTATTCTGCACCAGTGAGGCCTTAGGTGTTAATTAAAGACAAGAAACATTTGATAAGTAATGAAGAAACCTTCTTCATTACTCATCCATTCACAAAATGTTCTTGTGCAAAAGGAAGAGATAACTAGAAGTATCAAGAGATTTCTCTTGGAAGACAGAATTTCATCTCTTTTGTAAATAAAATTAACTTATTTTTATATGTTTCTCCTCAAGCCATGTCCTCAGCCCAAGTTTCATACATCTTTTTAAAACCAATGATGATTGAACAGATGCTATTGTACCTTCCACGGGAGGGGTTCAAAAGCTTCTTGAGAATCTTAACTAATCACCCTAATTCTTCAGATAAGAAAACTTAACACACCTGAAACTTAAAGGACTTTTATCAAAGACACATGGGGATTGAGAGTCCTGCTATTTAAACACAGTTTGGCAGCCTACCCATGAACAGAAAAAATACAGATAAAGCTGTGAAGTCAAACCTCACACAGAATTCAGGCAAAATTCCTTCATTTTCCCTAGAGAATCCTGTTAAACTATCAGCTTAAAACATCCAGATCCTCAAGTACTTTCTTCATGTCCAGTCTTACACTGTGGATGCACAAAATGCAAAACTGCAAGACACAAGCACAAACCAGAGAAAAAGGAACTATATGAAAACAGTAGAATTTACCTTGGAAATGAGGGCTAGAGCCAGTTTCCACTGAGGAAATCCCTCAATAACCATAAGAATTCCAGATACAAGAGCAAGTCCTGAAACCGCTGCGAAGTGCTTGTGTATTTTTATTAACACAAAGTTTTTCAATAGCAAAATATTAGGCTTTCACCTTAAAAATTTACATTTACTTCCAGTAAGCCTGGGAACTAAGCACCTAAATTGAACCAAACCAGCAATACCTTCTTATATGCTTTGCCCCACAGGCTTATTACCACTGGATTCTACAAATCCTGAAAAGAACAGTGACAGATGAGCAAACCAGTGAATAGTCCTTGCTGGAGTGGGACAAAAGCGTGTTCCAGTAATCAGGGATTATTTTTACAGCAGCCTTGTAAAATAATCATGACTTGGTAACAACCCCAAGACAAAAACTTCTCGTTTGTTTTTAAGTGCAAAGACTGGTATCTTGAAAAAGCCTTCAGCTAAAAGGAATTAGTGACACCTGATGGGTGGAATTTTTCCAGCCACTTTCAAAAAGTCTCAAGTAGTTGAAAATTACTCCTGCATCTAATATACCTTTGATCACTGACAACCATATAACCAATTCTCAGAGCTGAAAGAACAAACACCTGTTTCAAACATCCCAAAACACCTGTTCCAGCCAGTCCCACCATTCCTCAGCCCACCAAAACCTTTCCAGATTCCCATGACAATCTTCAGATCTACAGTGAAAGACCAAACAAGGAGTCACAGGGAAATGGGAGAGAAAAGCATTGCCAGTGTCTCCACAGCAGCAAGGAATTTCTTCAGTAAAAGTGGCCTGAAGGGAGGGAATAAACACAATCCCTCCTACAGCAGCTCACAGGAATCCAAGTTCTCGCCAGGCTCAAAAGGATGCTCTGGGAGATGTCCCAGGTAAGGACCTTCCCAGAGCTGGAACCAGGGATGTTCTGGCAGCCGTAGCAGTAAGAGATTCCCACCGGAGCACTGTTTGCTAAAGCATGTGAGCGGTAGAGCAGGGGCTGGAGCCCCCACCCCAGCTCCCCCGGCTGTGCTTTCCGGGGGGAGATGCTGCAGGAGCCACCAGCATTTCCAGCGGCGCTCCGGGCTGTTGCCCTCTGCTGGCACACATCCCACTGCCGTGCTCCTGCCTCTGCAGGCCAGCACAACCCGCCTTTAGAACACTGTTCTGCTTTAGTCTTCTCTATAAATCACAATTCCTAGAAATAGTGGGTTTATTCCTACAATTTCATAATAACATTTCCACCTTTAGGGCAGCTACCCCAACCATCTTCACCCCCAGCTGTGATTTTAGGGACCAGCCATTCCACTGCTCACCCTGCACAGCAGTTACCACCAGCTGGAAATGTTCTTCCTGACTCTTTCCTGGAGCACAACCACGGATGTCACCCGCAGTCCCCTATGTCAGAGGCACACACTTCCTGCCCTGCAGTCATATTACACATTTATCAGAAATTTGCAGGAAGGCTTTCAGATAGATTTTATTGTTTAGGATTTACTGATCAAAATGGGAAAAAAAAAACCACCACAAAAAAACACCACCATCAATCAGGAAGAAAGCTGTAAAAACAACTCTTGTGGGCATTGGAACAAAAGGCAAAGGCCAGTATTCAGTTGCCTAAATGCCACTAAGTCTCTCTGCCTCCTTAGAGTCTGCACCTACTGAGTGTACAGTTCTTGGTACAGGCTCAGAAAAAGACTGAACTTGAGAAAAAAGTTTAGGCTATGGACCAAAAAGTGGAATTTTTTAAACCAAAATATTTCTAATAAGATACAATTTTAATGTGATTTTTCATCTTTAAAATACAACCTTTAATGCTTCCTTATTACCTTCTGTAATAAGGGGAAATTATCCATATGCTTCTTAAAGATGTATGGCTTAATGAATATTTGTATACTATAGAGAACAGCATAAACACAGCTATTCCCATTCAGGATCTCAACACCATAACCCAAGTCTCTTATTACTGTTATTCCCTGTACACTCATTGTCTTCCTCTCTTCTTGGAATTTTTTTAAACATTTCATTTCTTGCTCTTTGTAAAAGCCAAGAAACACAGTCCACCACCCTCATATTGTAACATAATGTGCTGCAACATCATTAATGAGTGAATCCCACAGATGCCAGACACAAAAATTTAGACAGGATTGTTCCTGCAGGTACATTATTTTACCAGAACACAAAAACCTGTCTCAGGCAGCATATCTTCCTCACAGGCAACAGGTTGACCTTCATTATCTTGCCTGGTATTTTCTGTTCAATATTCCACAGCTTATTCAGAGTGGGAAATGTATGTCAGGGGCTTGGCTCAGGTTTCTGTTCACTTACTCGACTTTTGTGGTGTGCTTTTCAGGGCTCAGCTTTCCCATCCTCTCATTCACACAGAAGTGCACCCTGTGAAAGAAAAAAAAAAAAAACCCACACTTTAAAAAGGGATTAGAGAGTGTGTGGCATCAGCTTGTTGCAACACTTCTGGCATGGAGCAGCTCCAGCGATGAAACAGGCGCAGCTCTTCCTTTCGAAGGTGACGTTTCTCAACTCCCTCTCATCTGACTCCCCAATACATCACAAACAAGAGCTCCCCGTTGCCACCACCTACACAGAAAGCCACCGTAACATTTCCAAAACACACACGAGGCGCTGATTCATCGCCAAGCTCACGCCTCAAAGATTTAAAAGTAAAATTGATACCACACAGAGGAAGCTGAGATTTTAACTGGTGCTGGGTGAGTAAAAGAAAACTCCCATAAGATCTGAATGATGTCACTTGAGAAAAAATAACGTGCCTGCACTTAAGACTGCGGAAAGTAATGGATGGATGGGCCTAGAGGGAAAAGGCTCACTCGCTGCAGGGGCTGGAGATCCTTGTGCTCCTGGGGATTTCTCTTTTTCAGGAGGACACACCTCCATGAAGGTAACAGTAGAAAGCTGGGACTACTCTTACAGAATGCAGTTGCACCCTATGCAAGAGGCATTAGCAATGACAACTCCAAACATCCTGCAGTCCAGTAGTGATTTCAGGGGAGAAGTCCTGAACTTGCAATCAGGACTCAAAGGAGCCTTTTCCAATAAATGGAGCATCATTATTACAGCAGTGGTGGAAAGAAAACAAAAAGGTCCAAACGAAATCTCATAGTGAAGGACTTTGGCAGAATTTAAGTTAACCTAAAAGGTTACTAAAACCCAAAGAGACACTAAATAAGCACAAGGAGAGAATTGGGAATTTAGCATCAGGAATCTTTGGCAATGCTATGACCCTGCCCAGGAGGAGCCAGCGAGCCCGAAACCAGAGGACATCCCTTATGAGGAGGGAGGGGATCTGGAGGATGAAATTGGAGCAAACTATTTCAAAACAGCTGATAGTGCTGTGCTCGTATACAATAACAAGGTGAGCACAGCCTCCCCCCAGGGCCATGCCCTGCCCATGCTGCAATTTGTTCATCAGGGCGTGTGGTTGGGAGAGGAGTGAGGCTTCCCACTGGAGCTGGGTTACTGTGCAGTAAAGAACACAAGATTATTGATCCACAGAGAAAAAGTGAAAAGCACATCAACTTCCAGTCCCAGTTGTGCTTTTTACCTAGCACTGCTTCAATCCGAGCCTGTGCTGCAAACAGGTTCAGTGTTCCTGAACTCTCCTCTTCCCAGTCAGTGCCTGCAGTGATTACACTCCTGCTTCCTTCCGCCCAGGGTTCTGTGGAAAGCAAATTTTCTTACAAAAGAGAGAAAGTCCATTGTAAAGCTACAGAAAGCAACAAAAATTACAGAAATTACAAAAGAGACTGAGATGGTACTCATCTTTTGTACTGCCTAGATTACAGACTAACAGCGTGTTTTCAGAAGTGTGGCTTTGCATGCCTTTAAATTCAAAGAGCATTCCCAGGAGCACAGGGCTTCTGTGAGACAAACCATTTGGCAATTCCATGGTACAAAGCAGCATTTGAACAATTATGTACTTTCAGATTTGTCAGCTCATTTTGCTTCTAAGGAATTTTTCTGCAATGTTAATCAGTGATTGGTACTTTGATGGTGGTGAGCAAATGTGCATCTTGACATATTTCCAGCCAGAAATGTAATTCCCTTCTAAATTGGCATAGATGCCTCACTGCATTACTCATGAAAAGAAGTATTTATAGTAGTTTGATGAATATAATATGCACCAAAATTGTACACAGCTCAATCTAGCCCATTTAAAAAAAAAAAAAAAAAAAAAAAAAAAAAAGAAGAGCTATTCTTTCAAATCTGTGTATTTTCCATCTGCAAAAGCATTTGGGAATGGAACCATAAGCATCATGCTAAGAGGGTTAATATCCAGATGCCTCAGACAGATGGCATTATTAGTCTGCCTGGGCCTGACATCTAGTTTTCCAAGTTAAGGAGCTTTGGTTTCTTGGATGGCTGACAAACTGAGAATAGCCCATGCTCTAAGCCTGACGTTTACTGTAACAGCAACAGGCAACGTTGCAGCTTTGCCTAAAAAACTTTCAGAAAAAAAAAGTTACACCAAGATTAACCACACTCAGAATGTACTTTAAAATACGGTGTTGCAGCTTTAGGTAAGGACTCCTACTGGCAAAGGCTGAACCACAGAGAACAGTACTTGAATTTTGGTTTTTAAGCTGGCTGGTTTTTTTTCTTTTGCTACAGCCTAAACCTGAACTGTACCATCCTTTTAATTATTCAGTCTATTCAGCACATAGAACTACAGGAAACAGAAAAATCTGAAGAATTTATCTCTTCTGCAGTGAACTACACCTTTACAGATGTTGATCTTTCAGGGTTCCCACTACCTATTTTCCCAGAGAAGTATTTTTAAGGGGAATTCAGAGCTTATAGGATTTAAACACTCTGAGAGGCATATGAACAAGAGGTATCAGTTCAAAAGTGACTATTTCCACCCATTTATATATAATAGAAATTGGTAAAAGTTCTGGGAGCAGAGAAGGTGAAAAGACTAGGATTTGTCAAAGTGAACAGGAATGAGAAAAGCACCCAACTCCATCAGCCCCTTTAAAAGTCCTAGTATACAGTTAAATAATACAAAATTCCCAGGAAAACATATATAGCAGGAAGATTTTCATCTTGTAATGAGAAATACACATCTGACACTCATCAATAGTAATGCTTACATACAGCACAAATAAATACTCATTAAAGGTAAATAGAGGTAATGTCTGTGTGTGTGTAAAAATGCACATACCAGAAATAACAGAGCAGTAATGCTTCAACAGGAGACTTTAAAAACAAAAGCAAATAGTGCTTGTTCAGGCTAGCTCAGAACTCCTTGTGGTGTGCTTGCATCGTGACATACATTTTCAAGTGAAGCAGGGATACCACTGTTTTATTCATTAAGAAATACCAAAATAACAAGCAGAAAACTCATCTTTAAGGGACACATACACCAGATCACAGAAATCAGTTATGCAAAACATGTTAAATAACCCATTGTTTTGTAAACTGTGCCTCTGGCTAGTTTGAAAGACTGAAAATTGGGTGTTTCACTTTTAATCACCTAATATTAATCCAAGGTATTACCCATAGAGAGTTTGAAACCACTGAAAATGCCTTCTTCCAAATAGCTCAGAAAGTAAAAGGTCTGTAACAACGTAAACCACACAAATGTGGTATAAACTGTTGATTACATGATCAACACTAGTCCATAGTAACTACAACAGGTCAAACAATCCTAATCTAAAGGTTTGGATAAGCTGCCTCTATCAGAAACCCAACCCTCTCACAGACTGTACGAGCGAAACCCCATTCTCACAAAACACACCATGTTTTGTTCACTGTGTGCACCTCAGAGGGGCGTTCTTCAGGCTAGATTTAGGGATTAATTAACAATATAATTACTTAAGCCAAACTTTTTCATTTTAGAATAAACATTCTGAGGTTTGCAGAGAAAGGAAGCTGCTCTCTTTTCACACTGGAACGGAGACTGACTCTGGCTCAGACCCTTCTCAACAGCAGTGGCAATGCCATGCTGGGATGGCAGCATCAGCTGACAGGGCAGGGTAATAAATCAGGGTAAATTTCTGACCTACGCCATCCATAGACCTTCCAATGCTAAATGAAATCAAAATTTGCTTTCCAGTGATCTCAGTTGTGGGTTGGGGGGGAGGAGGACGCCATAAAGCATTTGAGAACTTTACATTTTTAGCCATTTTAAGTATTTCTGCTTCACAGGTCGTTAAGTCCACATCTGCAAAATATCTGGTAGAGTTCAGGCACACCTCCCGTCAGTGCCCAGCTGTGCACACTCCCACCTCCCCACAGGGCAGAGCTCCTGGGGGCAGGCTGGAACTGCCAGAGCCACTACTGGGGCCTGGACTGCAGCTATTACAACATTCAACGCAAACCCAAAAGCTTGCCCAGTTCTGCAGGGTAAGGATTGTCCACCCAAGTTACACTACAGAAGGGCAAAACACAGCTTTTATTTTGCAAGTGTGTCACACCATCAGTGACACACTGAGATTTATTGCCAAAGTTGTCTGTTACCATTGTTCTAAACAACCTTTTCAGCACCTGATGTTAAACACGTGGCAGGTACTTCCACAGACTCCTGCAAGTATTGCACTACATTTACAGGTGTTTAGCATGTTTCTCTTTAATGCAGAAGTAGTCAGTATTATAAAAGTGTAAGTTAGGCTAGGTTTATTAGCCAAATAAAATTTACAAGTCAAGAACAAATTATACTTGACAGTAGACATGAATACCCATTACTATTAAAATAACTGTATGTACATCACAACACACTGAGTTCAGTGACACTGTAGTCTGAAAAGTTTGGGTTTTGGGAATTCCATTTTGGTCATGCAGATTACAAAAATAAATGGACATCTGTGTTTTAAGAAAACTACCACATTTTTACTTTATTAAATGCCAAAAGCAAACTAATTGCTCTTATTTTCTATTTCTCACAGGTGACATCAACACAATCAAACATTTGGTCCTGAACAGAAGGCTATTAACTTATCAAGATAATTTCAGACATAGGAACTTCAGAACTCAACTACAAACTAAGGAACAAGCAAAGTAAAGTTACTTTATTTCTACCTTCGTGACCTTCCTAAAGCAACTGTGAAGTGACAAACTTATTTACATGCCAGCTTATTTCAGCTCAGTTCTTCCTATGCACCTCTATGCAGAGAAACCCACCCAGGGCTCAGAAAACCATTAAATACCTTTAAACACCTAAGCAAGGCTTTATCAATAAATCTCTTATTACTAGAAACTGGTTTATATTCTGAGAGTCGTGAAGTCACAGTGTCTTTAATGCCGGCCAACACAGATCTGCACTTTTCTCCATTCCATGGCACACCCTGGCACTGCTGTGCTTTCCCCACCTGTGCTTACAGGATCCTCCCCAGTGTCACCTGTAGGGTCACAGGTCCTCGCTCCCAGCACAGCAGGCTCAGAGGGGAGCAGGTGCCACCTCCTCGAGCCACCAGAGAGCACGGTTCAGCAGGTGACAATCCTCTGAGGGCAGCACTAGGCAGCCTACTCCCTAACCCACACACCATTTTTGGGATCAGCTCTTCGTTCTAGCAGACATTAGTCTTACAAGGACTATTGCACACAGGTAACAAACATTTTAGCATAGCACTTCCCAAATTGTCAGAGTTCACACAAAAAGTCACTTTTTAAAAAAACTTACTCGTTCTAGTATCAACATATTCTGTCACAGCACATAACATGAAAATACCATAAAGCTACAGTTGGTGCACAAACCTTTAGTTTCCTAAACCAAACGACAAGACACATCACAAAAGTGAATTTAACCATTTCTCGGCAAGCCAGGCTGTTCCCTAATAAGGTTAAGGCAACTCACTACTGCAATGGACTAAATCATACCCCCGAACTAACACACTACCTAGAACTCTGCTGCTCATTTCAGCTAGAAATAAGAAAACTGTGCTTTACATGAAGTTCAAGGATGACTGTCCAACATGGTTGTAAAGTGCAAAGGTACAGAAAAACACTTCAAGCCCAGTGAGCTGAAATAAAACAACCTGAAGCTGTGCACGGACAAGAGCTGGCATTGGCACTGTTTTACAAACTCAAACTCTGAAACTTGACTTATAACAATATGTAAGAGATGCTGGTGCACAACACTGACTAACAGGCTTTTGAGATAGAAAAATTACAATAAATTGCAAACAGCAAGTTATTTGGTACCTACTTATAAAAGCTCAGCTAAGCCAAAGAGAACCAGTCTCTCTATAAGAGCCATTAATAACCACAAGCAGGAGGAAATTCAGCTTACTTTAAATCCTGATGATATCAAGAGGTTGTCCTGTGTGTTTAAGCTCACAAAGGCAATTAAAGTGATGCAGTTTCATTTCTAATAGCAACAAAGCTCATTTCAATTTAAATCATCATCAAGTTAGATTGATAACAAAGAGTAACAATACCTTGAAATTTCATGCAAAATCCTTCAGCCCAGAAGCACCAAGCCCTACACATTTAACTTTTCACTGGAATCAGTGGGAATTATATGCCTAATATCTTACATATCTGGAGAAAAGCAAAAAGCAGCTTTTATGATGCAGTGCCATGAAACATCAGCATTCTAAGAGCTTAGAAACCTGAAGTCAGAATAACGTTGTACTTTTTAAATGCATGCCCCACATCATATATACTCTCACTCAAGCATATAAGGAATTCAAATCTTTTATTTGATATCCATAAACCCATAAACGTTGCTATTCTATATTTCTACGCAGGAAGGCAGTTTTCCCCTAAAACATTATGCTTTTTAATAAACAACAAACTTTAATTCTATTGCGTGAAAGGGCTACAAATATACATTTTTAATCAAGCAGACTACACAGATATCTTTGCTTTACAACTGGCACCTATGTCCCTGGTACACTTGCTGGCTCACTTCTCAAGAGCTCTTTGCCCACAGCTTAGATCACCACCTTCTGATATATGGGCAACTGCAATTATTATTTTTTAAATTATGTGCTGAGGCAGGTATTGCAAATCCATTCCTTTTACCCCCCACCCAATTAGTAGTCAGGGACCCCACCTTTATTCACATGCAGCTGTCACTGCATTCTACACCAGTCATCGAGTGGCATAAAGTAACTTTCCCAAGTCTGGTACAATTGTTAGCAAGCCAGTTTTACTCCTGCTTTAAGGCAGCCGACAGCACGGGCTGCCATCCTGACAGCAGATGGAGCTGCGAGAGTTCTCAGGGAACTTTAAGGAAGGACAACAGTTCCGAGTGAAATCTGTTAACCCGCGGCTAGGAAAACAAGTATGCTTTTAATAGAAGGGATAAATGTTGACCCTTTCCTGGAAGGAATCACACACAGACAAACCAAGGACTTGAAAACTAAGCAATAAGAAATTCTGAACATTTTATATGAATGAAGCACATGCTTAACACAAACTATTTCTTCAAAACTACACAGTACATACGTTGATGGAAAAGTCCTATAGAAAAAAATTGACCAACCATGTCAGCACGTCAAACTGCCTAGTACAAGATGGTGGATGCACACAAACTGCCAAAGTGAGAACGAGTATTTAAAAAACAGACCACATCCACAGATTGGTACTTCAAAAACTTTTCTGTCGAGTGTTTGAAAGCCACTAGCAAAAAAGTCAGTTAGGACCTTTACTGGCAACAAAATATTTACTACTGGAAGTACACAGAGATTTTAAAGCAGAGGAACACTTGCTTCAAACCTAGAAAAGCCTTAAAACCGTACGGAATTGATCCTAGGAAAAAAAATTAGACGTGTAAAGGTCAATGAACACAATGATTTATTTAAAAAATAAAAAACGTAAAAACCATTTTTCCTCCTTTACAGAAATGTTAAAAGTCAGTCATGAGATCCGAGTAGCTTTTGTAGAAAAAAACGTAGTATCCAGGCATCGAGTCCTTACAACAAAGGAGCTTCCCCCCGACCCTCCCCAGTTTTTACTCCAGCAAGACACTTCCCACCCCGCACCCCCCAAAAAACAAATTAAAACAAGACATTTTTCGTTGCTAGTATAAAAACGACCAAGGTCCAAGTAATAATAAAAAAATAGAGTCCATCAATGACTGTAACACAAAATATGTGTATGTGGGGCCCAGTCCATCTTCAGAGAGAACGAAGTGGCACAGGCAGCAGAGGCGACCCTCAGGGGGCATTTAGGAGCCGCTCCCACAGCAGGGAGGCATTTAAAAGGAGCTGCCCTTCGGCGAATGAGGGGAGAAACCATTTAGAAGCTGCCCCGTATCGAAGGGAGGGCTCTCCACGACCCCCCTCCATGGGTATGGGCGCTCCAGCTCAGAAAGAGCCGCCCCCGTAGCCTCCCCCACCATAGCCTCCTCTGTACGGTCCACTGTTACTGCGGCCCCCCCAGTTGCCGCCCCCTCCTCCACCTCCTCCGCCGCTCTTCATGGGGCCGTAGGAGGACTGATGCTGGCTGTAGCTGCCGAACCCGCCGTACCCGTTGCCGTAGTCGCCGCCTCCCCCTCCGCCGCCGCCTCCGTAGGAACCGCTGCCATAGGAGCCGTACCCGCCGCCTCCTCCCCCGCCGTAGCCGCCGTAGCTGTTGTAGCCGCCGCCTCCTTTAGAAAGCCCGTTGTGATCCCGGTTGCCGGAGCCGCCGCCGCCCCGACCCCTTCCTCCTCCTCTGCCTCCCCGGGAGGGCCTGGAAGAGCCGCCGCCTCCCCCGCCCGCCTGGATGTCCTCCTTGGGCACGGCCTTCTTGACCTCCACTCGGTGGCCCTGGATCGGGTGGAACTTGACCACGGCCGCCTTATCGGCGGCGTCGTGGTTCTGAAAGTAGACGAAACCGAAGCCGCGCTTTTTCCCGCTCTGTTTGTCGGCGATGATCTCGGCCTTCTCCACGGGGCCGAACTGGCTGAAGTGCTGCACCAGGTCCCCTTCGCCCACGTCCCCTTTGAGGCCGCCCACGAAGAGCTTCTTCACCTTCGCGTGAGCGCCGGGCTTGGCCGAGTCCTCCCGGGACACGGCCCGCTTCAGCTCCACCGCGTTCCCGTCCACCGCGTGGGGGGACGCGGCCATGGCGGCGTCCGCCTCCTCCACCGCCGAGTAGGTGACGAAGCCGAAGCATCGGGAGCGCTTGGTCTGCGGGTTGAGCACGACCACGCAGTCGGTGAGGGTGCCGTAGGCCGCGAAGTGCTCCCGCAGCCCGGCCTCCGTGGTCTGCACGTTCAGCCCGCCGATGAACAGCTTGCACAGCTGCGAGTTCTCCATGCTGCCGCCGGTGCCGCGCCTGGGCCTGGCGCCGAGACTCCTCCTCCTGTTCGGGGGCACCTCCAGAGGTTTTTTCCCCCCCTGCTCCGTCTTGCCGCTTCTTCCCGCTGCGAGCAACGGGACCTCACGGCTGCGGCGGCCGCCGGCGGTGGCTCCCTCGGCGCGGCCCGGCGCCTCCGCTCCGCCTCACCTGACCGGCAGCACAGTCGGGGCGTCCCCGGAGCCGCCGCTCCCCCGGAAAGGCGGGCGGGGGTGGGGGCGAACACAGGCGCGCACAAAATGGCGGCAGCAGCTTCTCGGGAGCGCGGCCGGCGACTGGTGCCCACACAAAGGGGCCGCCGGGAGCCCCACCCCCCGGGCCCTCTCCCCGGGCCCTCGCGGCCAATGAGAACGGTGCACCGGCGCCGCCCGCCACTCACCCTTAAGGGGCGTGGCTTCCGCCGCGATGGACGTGTTCAGCTGCCAATGAAAAGGGGTAACCTCCGCAGAAGTCCCGGGGTTCACTGAAGACGGACGTGGCGGGCAACCAATAGAGACGCGGGACGCATTCCGCGCGCGCCGGGCGGAGGAGCGGGGCATGCTGCGCCAATGCCCCGGGCCCGCGGCCGGCAACCAATGGGACGCCGCCTCCGGCCCGGCGCGCGCTCGCTCCCCGTTGACCCCGCCCCGCGGGGGCCGGCGCAGCGCGCGGGGGGCGGAGCGCGCGGGAGCGTTTGAAACGCGGGGACCGTTGGGCGCCCCCCGCGCGCGCCCCCGATGGCGGGGCCGCGCTCCCGCGTGAGGGGCTCGCGGCCTCCCTCAGAGCGCGTCGGGACCCCCAGCGGGCCTCTGGCCCCCCCTCCCCGCTCAAGCACAGAGTACACGGCACAGGATCGCGTCCTGACGGCTCTGGGATTTCCTCAGTGGGGGAGACTCCACATCCAGTCTGTCCCAGGACTCGTCACCACATTAAAGTTTTTCCTCACGTTCAGGTCAAACTTGCTGTGCATCTGTTCTGCCGTTGCCTCGTGTTCTCGTGGTTGGCGCGGTGAAGCGGAGCCTGGGCAGCCTCCTGGCACCGCTTCTTTGGATACGGACACTGCCGGCGCCCGGAGCGGCGGCACCGCTGGGCACGGCCCCGGCCGGGCTCCACCTCCGCCCGCTGCGTTCACACCTCACCGCTTGCCTTCTCCAGCCCGCTCCGGACTCCCCTCGGGGTTTAACCCTCCGGTCTGCCCTGTCTGCTCCCTGTCAGCGATGGCTCTTCCCTCATTTGTGCCCCCTTCGCCTTGGTAACCCGCTCTCAATGCCCGATCTGAGCTCACGGGAGCGGCTGGAGCGGGTCCCGAGAGGGGCAGGGGAGCTGGGGCAGGGTCTGGAGCACAAATCTGACGAGGAGCAGCTGAGGGAGCGGGCGAGGCTCTGCTGAGGATGAGGGGGCTCCGGGGAACCTTCTGGCTTTGCACAACTCCTGACAGGCGGGGCACAGCCAGGTGGGGGCGGGCTCTGCTCCCAGGGAACAGGGACAGGATAACGGGAACAGCCTCAAGTAGCGCCAGAGAAGGTTTAGATTGGATATCAGAGAATTCTTCACGGAAAACACTGCTTAGCCCTAGCACAAACTGCCCAGGGCAGTGGTGGAGTCACTGCCCCTGGAGGGATTTAAAAGATAGTGCAGATGTAGCCCTTGGGGTCACGGCTCAGTGGTGGCTTTGGCAGTGCTGAAGGAAGGGTTGGATTCGATGATCTTGAAGGGTTTTTCCAACTTAAACCATTTTGTGATTCTTTCTCACTCAGTATTCCTGCTACTGTTTCCTCCCCTGCTTCCCAGTCCTCTTTCCAACCCTGTCACAGCCTACTCACCCTTAAATCTCAACTTAGCTCTGAAAAGCAGGTATTTTCTCAGGGAAATAATTAAAGCTGTTCAAGAGTGTGCAGGCCCTGTGGAAAGACAAATAGTTAGATAATTTTGTGCTTTTTTTCTCTTTTATCAAAAGATAAATTAACATATGTTGTGTAGAAAATAATCCATGAGAGTTTTATAGATCCATAGTAATTTAGAGCAAAAAGGATTAAAAAATTAAGAGGAGCTAATTATGGCTTCAACAGATAACAAAGAAAACAAAGTTTGTTTACAGTGCACTTTCTCTCCCTGAAAGCAAGACAGACAAGTAGGCCAAGAAACAGATCAAAGAAAAAAGTCACAGCTTGTATCAGGAGAAAGAGATGAGGGTCTTTAAGATGTGAGTAAATCAGCAGGAAAAATCAGCCACTGACTCAATTCAAGTGTAGCCCAAATTCTTCCTCTTCATTTACACTTTTGACTGGTTGATTAATGAAAGGAAAGTGCCTTTAAGACACACATACCCATATCTCACAGGTGGAAATGTCCTCTGAAAATGCACAAAGGCCAAACTGCACTTGGCCTGGTGTCCTTCTGTCCTTGTGTGTGCTGCCTTTCCCAGGTGCTGAAGTGACCTCGTGTGGTTCACACCTTCTCTCAAAATCCCACCAAGGAAAACCAAATCATTTTCATGTATACACCTTTCTAGTTATTCAGAAAAAATCATACTGCCTAGAGTCCACAGGAGGGCATTGCTGCTTAAGAGATTGAATACCAGAGACATCTTTCCAACAGGACTTTGTGTTACCATATGTTCTTAGTAAAAGCTGATGCAAAATAAATTATTAAGGAATTCTTTGTATCAATTTTTGTCATTCATGAAACATAACTTTGTCATGCTATTTAATGTGTCCAAATTGCCAAGATGGAAAAGGCAGTATGAAGGGCAATAGAAAATCATTAAGTCAAAAGTAATTCGTAAGTTATAAATATTTTATCTAAACCCTCATATAAACACAAAGTCATATCTTTTTAACTAGTTTCCACCTAGTTTTAATCTAGTTACATCTGTGGCTTTCACAGTTGGCAGGCATTGATTCTGTTTTTTTAAGCAATTTACTATATCGCTTGAATTTTTGATGAGTTTAAGTATTATTTTTAGTGTAGTGCAATGCTCTAGACTTAGGTTTAGTTTGACCTTGCAGCAGACAGAAAGCATTTTGAAGCTACAGGATTCTTTCATGCAGACTGTTTGCTGAATTAGTTCTGCATTCACATTGAAGACTGTAATAATATCACCTTAGCTACACACACATTTCGCCCATATTTTTCTACTGCATAGGTGGGAACAGTTTTGAATACAAGGGATTTAACCATAATTTCCCACGTGACTCTGAGATACACACACACACAGAAGCAAAGATTTTTATTTTCATCATTTTAATGAGATATTATTAGGCTTCTGGAAGGCTCACTCCTACCAAAATCAACACCTCAGGCAGAGCGTAATCAGGAGGTATTTTGTGTAAAAATACAGCAGCACCAAGAGCATTCCCAGCCTGGCACCTTGCTTTAGTTACGGGAGTGAAAACTTCTGAAAGATGTACGCTGTCCTTGAAAGAGCTCTTGCCTTTTTGGCAAAAGTCTCTTTCACTCTGTTCTGCTGCCTGAACTTTCATCTGCATAAACATCAAACCTGTGATCTTACTTCAGAGACTTTCATGAATTAGCACTGATCAGGAGAGGGGTTTTTGTTGAAAAAGATTAAAAAATACTGAGAGGCAACTAGATAGACTTTTATCTCCCTAAAGTCTGAACATGACACTTCTCAGGATAAAAATCTCTATTTTGTGTAAATTCAGATGGGGAATAAAACACTACCCCTCTCTTGTATTTGCTTAATGCAAAATAAGATAACCTACAGATAAAAAGGTAACAAAATAACCCACAGGTACTATTTCTTCAGTAAATAGTATCAAAGTTTATCTACTAAACAAATTCTTCCTGGAGCCCTTTTTAAGGGGAGTTTGCTGAAGAAAGAAACACCCTTTGTGAAGGGTGAAGTGGAAAGTCATCAGAGAATTGAATTTGCATCCTTTTCTTTAGACTTAAGTTACCATTCTTCCTTAAACCCTGCCCTTCCTCCTCTTCCCTCTGAAGTTCAATTTCTCTTTTCCTCTTTCATCTTTTCACTCTTCTTTAATAATTCATTATTTCCTTTCTTCTCTTTCCTAAAATTTTATATAAAAGCTTACCATAATTTGAAATGATAGGATAAAAGTAAGGCAGCAACATACAGTCTCAAAAGTCAAGATTCATGTGAAGGATCAAAGAATGTAGGTAGCACTGCTGTAACAGATGTGAGAGGGGAGAATTTTCACTGTATCTTAGTCTGAGACAGACCAGGATCCCAAGTTTTGCCAAAGGAAGAGCCAGCAACAATCTCCGCTACGCTCTGATCTTTTTCACCTGCAAATTTTTCATTATGTATATTCCAATTAAATTAAAATCTACTTGCTTTTATTTTTTTCCCCTTAGCTATTCCTAGACTCCAACTTTTTCTCATTCCACAGAAACTCTGTGGGGTGGATCTGTGGTGCTTTTGCATGACTGATGTTAAGCTTTGTTTGAACACTGCAAGAAGAGCTGTGCTGGGATGCTCAATAAGTACTTGCCTGAAATTAGCTGAAAGGCATCCATGCTATTCAAGAAATTTTAAAATGAGGTGGTGTGAAGTGAGACTTTCTAGACAGAAAATAGTAATCTAGAATTTGTATTTTTAATCCAGAGAATCAAAATGCTTGTTACACTTTGAAACATGCCGGAAAATTGAAACAGACTGAGATTAATGGAAAAACCTTTTGATTATTTAAGTATTTCTTAATTAACAATTAGGACATTGAAAGATGTCATGCCATGAGAACAGCAGGGTCTGGAGCTCACAGTGTTGTTATAAAAAGACTCTAGATTGGGAAAAAACAAGCCAGAGATACAAATTGTCATTCCCCCAAATCTGTGAGCTATTGAAATAATTCATTTTTTGGCAAAAATGACTTTTGATAAAAGGGAGTTAGAGAAGATCTAGAAAGCTACAAAGAATTGAATCAGGGTTTGGAAAGTGGAATCTATTATAAAATATGAATTTACGCAGTCATACTCCTATTACAATTACTCACATATCTCTTTTTCAGTGAGAAAAGTAACTTGGCTGACCCAAAAAATTAAGATGCTAACCTTCCAGCCAGGGAGTGTATTCATCTCCATCTCAGCTCTATACCAACTGAATAAGGTTCAGAAATTAGCCAACAGTTCATGGCATGACACCATTTTAAAAATTAGTCTGTTATTATAAGTAACTCATTTATAGTTATATCTGATTTTTAAACATTTTCATTCTAGGCATGAGCTAATTGAGAATCAAAACTGAGATCAGGCATCAATGATATTGCAAAGGTGTCCTTTAGAGCTATGCAGTATAATTGAGTGAAACCTAAACTCCAGGCAGTGAACATGAATTATTTTTGTGACAATTATTTCCCGTTAGGAAAAAACCTCTGAGCCATGGAGCAGTGCTTCAACTCACACATGTACATCCATGGAGAAATAGTCCCAGTGCATACTTAGCTGTTGCTAGTTTGGTCACATTATGAGCTATTTACTGAGAATCCCTTGCTGTGGTGTTGATCTCTCCACAGAACAGGAAAATGTGAGAGGACTGTGTTTTTCCTCCATCACAGCATATTATCTTACTTTCATGGCATTAACCAGCACATCCAACACTAACATATGAGATTTCCAATTATTCTTGTTTATTTTTTTGTGCCTCTTTGAAGTGCTATAAAGAACAGTATTTATTAGGGAGCAATAATCCAGGAGAGAGATTTGCGGGTGTTGGTTTACAAGAAGTTCAACATGAGCTGGCAACGTGTGTTTGCAGCCCAGAAATCTGACTTTGTCCTGGGCTGCACCGAGAGCAGCGTGAGCAGCAGGATGATGGAGGTGGTTCTCCCTCTGCTCCACTCCTGTGAGAGCCCACCTGCAGTGCTGCATCCAGCTCTGGAGCTCCCATTGAGAAGGATGTGGATCTGCTGGAGCAAGTCCAGATGAGGCCATCAGGGTGCTGTGAGGGCTGGAGCAGCTCTGCTCTGGAGCCAGGCTGAAGGAGATGGGAGTGCTTAGCCTGGCAAGGGAAGGCTGCAGGGAGACCTCACAGTCCTTCCAGCACCTAAAGGGGCTCCAAGAGAGCTGCAGAGGGACTCTGGACAAGGGCCTGGAATGACGGTACAAGAGGGAATGGCTTTCTAGTGATAGAGGGCAGGGTCAGGTGGGATTTGGAAGAAATTCTTGACTGTGGGGGTGGTGAGTCACTGGAAGAAATTGCCCAGAGGAGCTGTGGCTGCCACACCTCTGGAAGTGTCCAGGATTAGGCTGGATGGATCTTTGAACAGCCTTACCTAGTGGGAGGTGTCTCTGCCATTGGAACTGGATGACTTTTAAGGTCCCTTCCAACCCAAACCAGTCTGTGATTCCATGACCCTTCAGAGATGTCACAGGTCTCTGAACCACCTCTTGGCCAATCTGCTGTTAAAGAATACCTTCACATGGGAAGCTGAGAAATTGTACATGTACATCTCTACTGAATCTTGTTTTCTGAAAAAGGGGACTGTAACAGGCAGAAACAAGGACTGCTCCACAGTTACATAGGAGAAACAACTAAGCAAAAGCAGTAATTTAGAGTGATCAACCATCAGCTAAGATTCCTGCTGGCCAAGGAATCAGTAAATGCCAGAGCAAAAGGTGAAGTCAAAGGAGTTAAATGTTATTTTTCACCAACAGGTTCTTGCCAATGCTACACAAGTTATTACAAACTTTAAAAACCTGTTATGGCTCTTCACCCATCACTTAATACTGAGCAATTTAGAAATAACAAGACCATTGATGAAAAGTAAATACAATTCTGCTATCCATTAACCTTTTTTGCAAACAGACACTCCAGCATTTGGCTGAAAAAATACACTGTGATCTCTCCTCCAGAGCCGTGGGTCCCACTTAGCATACATACCTTTGACATCAGGATTAAACACACCAGGAGCAGCTACACCCACAAGCCTCTTATGCTGGATGTGATCTAATTCACAACAGGTTACAACACAATTAAATCCACGAGGCAGCAGGTTGATTGGTTGTAAAACCAATGGATTGCACGTTAAAGACTCCACTTTTCCCACAAATGAAGGACTGCATACAGAATTATATTAGAAACAGAGGCATGTGTAAATAAGCAACACGACCTTTGAAATTTATAAATAGAATCAGAACATATTTTAATTTTATTGACTTATTTGCTTCATAAATAGATAATGCATTTTTATGGCTTGTTCTGATACTTATCTATCACATTGCATGTTCAGGTCCTGATTAACTTCCTGGGGTTACAGTACAACCAGAAGCAGAATTTCTAAAGTACTTTGGCAAAGCTTTTTTTTTAATAGTAATTTTGACAATCAAACCCAGCAAGTTCTAGAAGTGCTTCAGAAAAATATGCTCACATTGCTTGATTGCAGCATTTTTAGGTAAAATATCAGAATTCCCAGACCACACCTAGAATAAAAAGCACTGGGTTAAACTAAAGAGAAGGAAGTTTTATGAGGAGGTGTTAAGGCACTCTTCCTAGTGGTCAATTAGGCACTTGAATACCTAATCTAAGATTACCACAAATGGTTAAAAAACGGGACAAACACATCATGAATAGATTCAAATATATGAAAAGCAGGATGTTCATCTGGCTGATCACAAAGGTTCCCTCCACCCTGCACATATTTTATTCAAATACTACAGCATGACGACTAACAATATTATTAGTTCTGAATTGAACTTCAGTACAGCATCAGTATTGCTCATCCAAAAAATCCTACTGATTTTGAAAATTATTGTCTTAAAAAAACCCAGGCTGATATTGGAAGTTAAGTGGATGTGGGTAAAAATGCAAGAGTTTATACAGCAACTTACCAGATTGCAGTCTTAAGAAATTCAGTTCCTTTCCCACTCCAGAAATGTTAATTCTAAATATTTAGTGAATAAGCGGAATGTTTATTTTTATAAACACGTGACTACAAAACATATGGACTCTTACTGAAAAAACAATAGTAAAAATGGAACCCCTTTTAACTATGTGATAGGGCAGTGTGCCATGCCTTGCTTTTCACAAATACTGTTTTTATCTGAGGAGTATAAGCTAAAATATCAATTTATAATGAAAATCCGATTATCTTAATTGCAATAAAGCAAATTATACACTTAATAGGATGTGCGTGCTCTTTTGCAAGCAGCTTATTTTATTGCTGTATCAGTTAAGAAAGCAATATGCCATCTGCAGGTATTTATGTATGAAATCCTGCAGAGGGAAAACATTTGAACTACAGAACAGATTAAATAATTGAAAATGAAATTGCATGATAAGATGTTTGACAGGGTGGAGGGGAAGCAGCATACTGGAGGAAAATCCATCCCCATGACTACTGGTCCTTCCTCCTCCCTGCCTCACTGCTGTTTGCCTCTTCTTGGATTCCAGAGCTTGTTTTATTCCTCAGCAGCCTTCCTACAGCCTGGCACATTCAGTACTGTTGGAAATTGGGGATCTGCAGTTTGTTTCAGACAGAGAAGAAAGGAGAGTCTAAATATTGCTGTAGAAGACATGGCTTTGCTCTGGATTCTATTAACAGAAAGAAGATGTGTTTGCTGGCTCTGAAAGAAAAGGAACATTGTTAAAGGCAGTGTGGATATGACTTGAATTTTGCATCAGGTAAGAAGTCAGAAAATCCATAAAACTATGACAAAAGTTACTGAAATATCTTTTAAAGCATTATTTTATTCTCAACAACCTATATTTAAAATTGAATGTACATTTTCCTCCACATTTTAGCTGTGCAATACTTAGGAACTTAATAAACAATATTTGTAATTGAAACACCTTGAAAGGATGGGACTGTTCATCTTTAGCATAGGTAAGAAAATACTTAGGAAAGAAAACCTTTCTAAAATTCATTTTATTTTAGACCTTTCTTTTGCTTGTGAACATTTCAGTAATGTTTCTGCAGACAGAGGAATGAAACCAGACTAAGGAGTTTATAATAACTTACAGTGTTAAACTCTTACTATGGTAGAGAATCTTTTCCAAAATGCATGGATTAGGGGTTGAAGTAATTAGCTCTTTTTGTTAAACACTTCAGTTCTGGTATCAGCTGTAGTTGCGATGCAAGGATGCTGATTCCAATAACATTTATTTGTTAGATTAAAAATGTTAGTATATATTACAATATAGTTCAACATTCTGCAGTAAATACTAGAGTAACTTATTTTTTTAATGCTATGAATACTCCAGATGTTTACCAAGACAGGTGTAATTATTTTATTGCCAAGGAAATGTTTAAATTGCCTCGCAGAATGATGTGTACAGAGGACTGCACTCTTTAACTCCTGGCACAAACCAAAGAGTGAAAAGAAATGACACATTTTCCTGAGAAAAAGGCAGTGTAGATAGAGAGTGTGCCTAAAACTGATGTAGCAAGTGAACTGATTAGGTCAGTACAGGGACTTTTCCCAAACAGAAAATGCCAGAGAAGCCCTACCATCCTGAATTCTTGGGAGAGGACATTCAGAATTTGCTATCAAATTGTGTTGTGCATTCATGGAGAAATAAGCAAGCTTAGCAAATAGTGCATAAAATATTGCAAACTTGGCTCAGCCTCGTGGCTTTTTGAGTGCCCACAGCTTCTCCTGCTCACATAAAAAGCAGGGAAGAGCAGAGTTTGTCTTTGTGCCAGCCAGGTGGACACCACAGGCACTGCAGAGAAAGTTCACCCCCGGGGCAAAGCAGCCAGACTTTAGATCCTCATGCTTCTAAATCTTATCAGGGCAACAACTGCCATTGTTGATGATAAATCTGCCATTTATGCCTCTGTCCTGCCACCACATGCACCCTTGGGTGCAACAAATCCAGCCAGGCAATCAGTGCTGCTCCAGTGGAAGGGGGGATGACAGTGGCATGCTGCTCAGTGGAAGGTGGGTGACAGTGGCACTCTGCTCAGTGGAAGGTGGGTGACAGTGGCATTCTGCTCCAGTGGAAGGCGGGTGACAGTGGCACTCTGCCCCAGTGGAAGGTGGGTGACAGTGCACTCTGCCCCAGTGGAAGGTGGGTGACAGTGGCACTCTGCCCCAGTGAAAGGTGGGTGACAGTGCATTCTGCCCCAGTGAAAGGTGGGTGACAGTGGCACTCTGCCCCAGTGGAAGGTGGGTGACAGTGCAGTCCAGGAAATGGGTGGCCTGAAGGGGCTGTCACCCAACCACACCATCAGGCTCTGCAGGACGTGGCTGTCAGAGTCACAGTCCCCAGCCTCTCTCCTGGACTCAGGAGCAGAAGAGTTTGTGGAGGCTGATGGGCACACAGTGGAGTACCCAGCTCTTGGTTTTGCCCTACTGAAGTAGGAACACCTGCAAGGGACTGCAAAATCTATCAGAGCCACCAAACTTCTGTAGTTTTTGCAGCAGGATTGTAGAGTTTTCCATGTCATTCCCCAATATAGCTTTAACCAAGCCAGGTACCTTCTTTAGGGAGACTACAGGGCTTAATGCTAGCCCTGACCACAATTTAAGTAATTTTTGGGACATCAGAGTCACATAGATTCACATATATCTACAGCTACCTGCCACTCCAACATGAGTATGCTGATTGAAAAGGGTGTTTTAATCAGAATGACAGTGGTAATGAATGCTCCAAAGGTGAGAATGGTGTTTTTTGGAGATTTGTTAGAATCCAAATTTGAAACACCCAAACTTATGTCAAACAGAAGTATCAGGATAAAGCAGTCCAGGATATAATTCTGGCTGGAGTGTTCTTATATCTGTAGGAAAACAACTACAGAATCACAATTCCAATTTAACCTTGGATTTAGCGTTTAATTTTGTACAGGCAACCAAACATTTTTTTAAAATCCTTAGTGAGTAAATAATGGCAATCATTTCTGTGAAAGGGCTGACAAATCTTCTACATATAAGCAGATTATTTTTAGTAATAATAAAACATCCACGCATCCCTTCTTCTTTTTGTGTATTCTCTAACTTCCCACTGCTTCATTCTCCTTTCTCCACAGGATCTCAACGCCATTACTGGGGTGAAGAATGATCTCCCTCCAGCTAGAGTTCCAATAATTTCACTGGGGAATTAAGGTGAGTTAAAGTTGAGTTTTGAAAGATCTATGTCTGGAACATATATCTATTACCCATTTTTAAATTTTAAAATAACTCTTCATATTTAGCTTCTCCTTGTCCAGATTGGAAACAACTTCTTTCTGGCCAGAAATCTGGTGAGCCTTTAAATTAAGATTAAATTTTGCACTCAGTGATAAATTTAAACCCATCAAGATACTCTGTTGAACCTAACTCTTCCCATTAATATTAATCTTAAAACCACAGAACTGTGCCAATATCAGATTTTTTTGCTTCACTCCTGTTTAAGTTATAGCTGAAAGAGGAATAATTGTCTGTATAATTACAATGTGAGCTTCATTTTGTTTACATTTTTCTCAGGTTAGATGTAGGAAAAAGGATATGCTAACTTCAATGCATCAGTAGAACAGGAACTCCCTTTAAGATATCATTCATAGAGGTTTTGAATGCCATTTGAGCTCAAGCACACAATTTTGATTAATTCAGGAGGATTGAGTGTATTAACTCACATTGCTTTGTAGTTCTAAAGAAAATCTATATGTGATGTCTAAGCTGGCAGAGTGATGGCAGGACCCAATTCTTCTTTTCTGCCAATACAAAAGCAACAGATTATCCTCATTGGAATCCATTAAACCTTTTTAAATCTTCAGCAGAGACAGATCTTGGAATACTTTATTCTGAAAAGCAAACTTTACCACAACTGGTAAAAGAGAATTTGTATGCAAGTGTCCATACAAGTTTAGTCAGAGCTGCTATCACAGCTATTTCCTGTCCCTCAGTTAAAGATCTGTAGAACTGTCAGTGCAGAACCTCAGAAAGGTGACATCAACCTCCTTCCACAGAGATACAGAAACCCACTAATAACCATGTGCTTTTCCAGTACTGTAATTAATCCTGTTAGATTTGCTCAAAACTTTAAGGACGCTGACCACAATGGTACTCACAGTACTCACTGCTTTGAAAATCTCCATGCAAAGTATATTGTAAATAATACAAGGTTTTGTCCATAGGTTGGAAGATGCTTCAGGATGGATAAAGCTGTTCAGCATCCCAGTGAGATCCTGAATCAAACTATCTCTAACATTAGCCTTTCTCAGTTCTTGAACTTTGATACATGCCAGCTTTCCTCCCTTGCAGAATTCTTGCTTATTACAGCTTACACATTGGTTACACTAGTGGGGCTTGTTGGAAATCTTTGCTTAATTATTATAATAAAGAGAAGGAAAGAAGCTCAAAATGTCACCAACATTTTGATTGCCAACCTCTCTTTATCAGATGTCTTGATCTGTATCATGTGCATCCCTGTCACAGTTGCATATACCTTAATGGACCACTGGATATTTGGGGAAGCAATGTGTAAAATAGGCTCCTTCATACAAAGCCTTTCTGTCACAGTCTCCATTTTCTCACTTGTACTCATTGCTATTGAGAGATATCAGCTAATTGTGAACCCACGTGGCTGGAAACCTAATATTTCACATGCTTATTGGGGAATTCTTTTCATCTGGGGACTTTCCCTCATCATATCCACTCCTTTTTTAGTATTCCACCAAATAACAGATGAACCCTTCAAACATCTGTCTTTCCACAGTGATTTCTACAAGAACAAGGTTGCTTGCATCGAGGCGTGGCCGTCTCTTACAGAGAGACTGATTTTCACCACCAGCCTGCTGGTTTTCCAGTACTGCTTCCCACTGGGGTTTATTTTTATCTGCTATCTCAGGATATTTGTATGCCTTCGAAGGAGGCGTGGTAAAATAGACAGGATGAGAGACAATGAGAACAGGCTGAGTGAAAACAAAAGGATCAATATGATGCTGGTATCAATTGTTGTGACCTTTGCAGCTTGCTGGTTGCCTCTCAATATATTCAATGTGGTTTTTGACTGGAACTACGAGGCATTAATGAGCTGTAATCATAACCTGGCATTTACAATCTGCCACCTTGTGGCTATGATCTCAACGTGTATCAATCCCATCTTTTATGGATTTCTGAACAGGAACTTTCAGAAGGATTTAGTAGTATTAGCTCGCCACTGCAGATGCTCAGCATCACAAGAGGAATATGAAAATATTGCCCTTTCAAATCTGCAAACAGATGCATCCAAGGGGTCTCTGAAATTAAATAATCCCCATGTGGATATCTAAAATAATCTAACTGCAGTTTCCAAAATTCTGTATTTTGTTGCAGATGGCCTTTTTCTGCAGGCCTTGGTCATGTTACCACCAAATTTAGAGGAAATCTTTGCCATTTAGTTCAGCAAAACAAGAATTATGCTCCCATAGGCATACTCTTAACAGGTACTTTATGGTAGTATTAATGCTGATAAACCACTTCCAACAGTCCTAAAGATCAATAATAGCAAACTATAAACAGTATTAACATCTTACGTTTTTAATCCACAGTTTCCAGGTCATAGGTATGCTACCTTAACTCCAATAAAAATGTTTTCATTTCAGCCACTGATAGGGATGTCCTTCCTGAGCACCTGGCTTCCTCCAGGTAAACCCTGAACACAGTGGTGTTCCTAATTTCAGCAGCCTTTCACACACTGTTTTCTGGCATTTTTATTTTCCAACCCTACATCAATACCCTCCCTGGTTAATCTGCACTTTGAAGGCTGTTCATGCTGTAAGGAAGACCCTTGAAATTATCTTAAGGCTCCTCCACCTTCCTTTCAGCCCCCTCATGCAGTTTGCTTTGGCTTAGTACCAAGCAGTACTTTGGCTTAGTTCAGCCCAGAAATTGTATTTAACAAGGGAAAAGGCTAGGCTGGACTTTTATATTTTTTTATGAACACTGAAACAAGACCCATTTGATGTACTGCAAGTCTCACTCAGAATGATGTTGTTCAAGATGAAATATATATTCAGCATTTCTCCTAAAAGCATTGCATTCTCCAAACCACCAGCAAAGATCACTGCTTTCTGTCTTACCATCATGACTGCTCCTTACAACAGACCTTTTAGAATCTCCATTATCAAAAAAACTCACTATGAATTCAGAGTAAATTTTGTTTTAGCTACTTACTTTAGCTTATTTCTCTTTGAGTAGAAAATTAGGTTTGCATTTTAATTTCAGCAGTATTTTTTCCCACTTTTCTGCACTAGCAAGAGAACACACTTGAGCAGATGTGGTCGCTTCTGTTCACAGAAACAGTCTCTGTGTTTGAAAATAGTTTCTTTTCTAACACAGTGCAAAGATGCCTAAAGGGATAATACTGAACACAACTTTTCTTAAAGGAAAACATTTTAAAAATCACTTTCCAGTGTGGCCATAAAAATAGCCTAACTTCTTCTTCATCCCTGATATAGTGACAACATAAAGAACCAGTTAATATTGAGCTGTTTAAACAAAGTACTTGGAACACTTTAGTCCAAAAACTCACCATGCTTCCTCTTGTTCAAATTAAATATAATTAATTACTTGTACTGCTAAAACCCTTCGTTTTTTTCTCTGAGTTTCAAAACCCCTATTCTAACACTTGTACATAAGGTTCCTTGTAAAGTATTCTCTAACTTTACCAATTTATTAATGCCCCACTTAAGCAAAAGGAATTCACATTCAAATTACAATGAGCTCCTTGATGATTCAGCTTTGATGAAACTCACCTTAAGGCTATAAAGTTCTCTTGGAGAGGAAACATCACTTTTCATGGCCATCCAGTTCCTAAAGGGTTCAGGCACAATTCTCTTGTTACAGCATTAGTTCAGACTGTGTGCACCACTCTCTGCTCTGTCAGAAGAGCCTCACCAGCTCGTGCAGACACTCAGGTTTGTTAAGTGCCCCCTGATTCTCACTGAGATAAAAGACCCTGGTAAAATCTCTTCATTTCTGAGCCCATGGAAGTCATAAGGGCAGCCCCATCATAAGAGCAAGAATGGCCGAATTAGTGACATGACTCAAGTATCTGAGTGTTAGGTATGGTTTCGCTTTGGCATAATTTGGGGTTTTTTTCTAATTAAATCGAATATCATGCATTTGGAATTGATTACACAAACTTTCATTTAAACACCTGCCTTATGCATCACAGAAAAGAAACCAGGAGACAGATAAATACCTGATAGAGACCAATGATCAGACTGTTGAGAGTATCTCAGTATTAACTATTTCCATGAACTTCTTCCCAGGTCACTGGGCTGCCTTTATTGCTGATGCACGTCATCTGTTTGTTCAGCACAACAGGCATTTAATCAGGTTTAAAGCAGTGACTTGCAGTCAATGACACTGGGACCGTGCATGGTCAGAGGGGCTGGCTGTGCTTTGGTGAAGGGATGGAGCTGCTTCTCTCACCACTGAGACTCCTGGATATTCACTGTCTTCATTGCACCTGGCTTGACTGAGAGCAGATCCAGGAACTTCACTTTTCTCGGGGATCCCAGTAACTGTATTGAAAACTGTCTACTCCTGTCAGAAGGTCACTCCCTGAGCAGCATTTTAACAAATGCTGGTGTCACCTGCTAGAGGCTGGGCTCTCAACTGTATTTCCCTGGGTCTGAAACACAAATCTCTATCGCCATCTTCCTCAAATTTAAGTACACTTAAAGTTTACAGCTTCAGGGCCCATGCTTAAAGCATTTTACAAACACAACATTCACAATTTATTCTAATTTATTAATACTAGCACAGCAGTTCAGATTACTCTCACTGGCAAATGTGTCAGACAGTATTTAATGTTTGAATCAGGCCCAACTGAGATTCCCATGTGTGAACTTGCCCTAAGGGGCTCCCATCCCACCCCATCCCATCCCATCCCATCCCATCCCATCCCATCCCATCCCATCCCATCCCATCCCATCCCATCCCCAAGTCCAAGTGTGCTTACTTTTACAGCAGAAGTGGTTTTAGTGTCATGTCCCAAGTGGTTTTAAAACAGCCATGAAATTAATTCTGGTTCAGATTGTGATGCTGATGAATCGTCTCACTACTGTCTCTCCATAGAAGTGCTTGGACAGTATGCATTAGACAGGCAAAAAAAAAGCAGATTGCCATCACTTTTTGTAATACCAATTGTCTACTCCTGACATACTGATCAGAGTTAAGCACTCAATTTTTCCTTCCAGTCTGAAAATCTTGGTATAAGAGGGTTCTTCATTAGCAGGTGGGAGCTCTCTGAGCAATGACACTGGGTCAGAATCAAAAGTGAATAATACTTGTGCCTTGATTTCTCCTCCTCATTTCTTTCTCACCCTTTCACTTGACTCAAGTGTTGATGGATGCTCCATTTCTGTCTGAGCATTCAGTCATCAAGTATCTCTCCTTAATGCTGCACTTGTAAAAATCATTGTTAAGGGAACAGAGGATCCTCACTGTCTCGGAGACATCGCCCTCAGTGCTGCACATTCTCTCACTACATCCACTGGCATCCTGTGATCCTGATCCTGAACTTCCAAGCAAGTCAGTAGGAGCCAATTGACTGTGACAGGAATAGGAACAAAGAGTAATTATTTGTTTTTGAAGAATAAGCATTATGGACTCCAACATGGTGTGCTCACAGCATGTAACTGCAATACCTAATACTTAAAGATTGCTCAAGTAAACTGGCAAATGTTGCCCTGTCTTGGGTAATGCTGATGACTATTTTCCCTTGTTTTGTTGGTATAGCAAGGTAGAAAAACTACTAACAGCCTTCCTCAGCAGCAAGTTGGTACCTGATGTACCCAGCTGGAGGACTGTGAGCTTCCTTGGGGGAGCCGCACCATGGAATTAAGCACAGAAAGCTAGAGGGGGAGCCTGAACTCCCAGGTGCTGTTCCAGTGTAGAAAGTCTTTGTTTTTAAAAAATGAAAACTGCGTCAGAGCTTTGTTTGAGTGGTTTGGTCATGCAGACCAGACTAACATATTTATAAACACCCTTGTAACTGAACTGTGTCCTTAGGTATCTGTGTATTTTGTGGTTGATTGGTTTCACTTTAAGCACCTTCAGCTGGGGTTAGATACTTGGGAACTGGCATCCACTGTGGAAATTATTCCATTGAGCAAAGAGCTCAATTGATTATTTACTGTAATCCTGTGTGTGGACAAAGGCAATGCCAGTGCTGTGTGTGCTTTAAAGACTTTGATTTCTCCCACTGACTGACAAATAAATATTACCCTGTGTAAAACCATTTTCCTGCCCAGCTGGTGAATTGTATTGTCTGTTACTGGGAAAGGACACTTCTCATTCAAACGGGGCACCAGAACACCAAGAATCACCAAAAGGTCCAAAGAAAGGTCCAAAGGTCCAAGAGAGATCCAGAGCCTGCTACAGCTCGAAGGGATGGCCATGGAGCAAACAGAGCACAGCTCAAGGGCTCAGAGGTGCTCAGGAAGGGACTGACCAGACTTCAGATGTGTGAGGGAGCTGCTGACCCAGTGGAGACAAGTGAGAAGGGGGAGAGCACTCAAAGACTGCTCTGAGGAGAAGATGTGACCTCCAGAGATGTCCTGGCAAACCCAAAGGGGTACAAAGTATGCTCCAGAGATAGCAGTGTGCTAAGGTGACCCTTTAAAGCAGCAGGATGAGAGGGGAAAAAAAGACACAAAGAAAAATTAAAAAGCAACAGGGTGTGTGGCAAACAAGAAAAAAAAATGCTAAAAACAGGAATAGCCAGCTCAAAAGGAGACAGAAAGAAAAATTTTAAAAGCTAAGGGGTACAAGGCAGAGAAGGAAAAAAAAATGAAAACAGGTACAGAAAAATAGATAAAAGTAGACATAGAAAAGCAATTAAAAATGAGAGGAGAGTGAATGTGTAGCAAAGCTTTAAGAAACTTCACAATGAAGGGTCAGACAGGCTGCAGAATTGAGTGGAACTTCATAGACTCCATAAACAACATTGTCCTTTCAATTCTATGCTAATAAGACACTTAGAAATATTCCACAATGGCAACTGTAGAATTATCTTGTCTGCTATCACTCATTTTTAAACAAGGTTCTTTTGGTTTCCATGCAAATGCACTGACTGATGCCTTTTATTTAATTTCCATTTCATTTCACTTCATTTCATTTCTTTCATTTTATTTCATAGATTTCTCCATTAGTCACAAGCTATTTACATAATGTCATGGAATTGGCATGTGTGGAGCTATTCTCTGCAGAATTCACTTCACCCTCATACTTGGTGAGGAAAACCTGTTAATTCGTGTAGATGTCAGGGTTGTAACAGCTCCATGAATTAGTTTTTCCAGCCAGGAATGTCTACCAGAGTCATAAAAAGCTCTGAAAGTTTGGGATCCCTCTAAAAAACAGCCTAAATTTTGGGGAAGGGGCTTAACTCTGAAGTGGCAAAGAAGGAGCTGAATTTGACAGAGCAGAACAGAGCTGAGACAAGATCTCAACAGAGCTCGGACCCTGGAAGAAACTCAGGAAGATTCTGCAAGAAAATGGAGAGAGAGTTTACAAGTCTCAGAGTAGATTGTAGCAGCATGTAAAAAATAACAACAACTAAATATATATGTGTGTGTGTGTGTGTGTGTGTGTGTGTGTGTGTTTTATTCAACACACTGGCAGCTATCTGGGCTGCCAGAGAAAAAATTGTATTTGAGTGTCATGTCTTCACAGGACAATTTTACAAAGAAAAAAAAAAGATACAGGAATCGTTTCATAATTTAACTTGCACAGGTGGAAGATCCACCTACAAACTGCAGCCACGCCAGGAGAATTAGGAGAGAATTAGGAGAGAATTAGGAGAGAATTAGAAATTGCAGTAACACAAAGCCATCAGGCACCTGAGATGTCAGTGAGGGTCGCAGCCTCCTGCTGCAAGGCTTGGGAGCTCTTACAGCAAACAGCAGGGAGAGCCCAGGGCAGGGGATTGCTCCGGCTGTGCTGCACACCCTCCCTGGGTGGCTCAGACTTTATTGTCTCTTGAGGAGCTGCAAAGTAAAGTTCAGAGAGACCTCACTACACCCACAGGGTAAACCTTTGGGAGGCAAATTAGTCAGCAAATAATCTCTTTCAAGATATCCAGGCTATTTCACTGTTTGTAAAGAATATCTCTGCCAGTCAGCCTAGCAATGCTGTCAGCATGGCAGGATACCCTATCCAGCACACATTTACATCTGAGCATTTCAGAGGGCTTTAAGTGTCTTAGTGCTTCCAGCTCTTTATTCCCAGACCTTTCTGACCGTGTGAGCAGGTCAAGTTCTCACTTACACCAAAAGCACCGTGCACTCCTGCCCTGGGCAGAAATCAGAGCTCTCCTCCTTGGGGCTGGTGTAAATACATGTCCAGGGCAGCCTGGGCTTTCCCCTGGAACTGTCCCTCAAGGCTCTTGCTGCAGGCGCCGTCTGTCTCCAGCTCTTTGTGGCGGGTGGGAGCAGGGGGGAGCTGTGGAAAATGTCACACCCTGCTGGTTTTGAATGCCACCATCCGTGTTAGTGACCCTAAACCCGATTCCAAGAGAGCGCATTCTGCAGGGGCATCCACGACCTCTGAGCACCGCAGAAGCTCCCGCCAGCCCGGCAGGGTCAGACCCCAGTGCTTGTCAGGCAGAACCCCCAAAACCTAACGCATATTGAGGGTATAACCATCTTTTGAAATGCTCTTTATTAACTAAATTAACTGCTAAAACTTTGCCTGGATTAAGGCATTCAAACAAAATCAGTGACATACTGCACTGAGCCGTCAGCTGAAGGAAGGAAGTCCTGTGACTGACTGGGAACAAGATTCCTGGCTTCTAATTAAAGATGAACTTGAGACTCCTTTAAAAATTGGCCACAGAATTAGCATTGAGTCCACAAGCAAAATCTGAGTTGACTGAAAGGTCAACAAACACAGGGAGATAATTGCTGCTTGATGTTCCAGGAAACCCAAGCTCTGACACTAAATTTTTTAAAAAAGCCTTTGATGAATGATAACAAAAACTTTCTTTCTTCTCATCCCATCATGCCAACAGACCAGATACAGACATACTGAGAGCATTATGCAAGAAAAACCCAACAATCATGGAAGTTCAAGTATCCTGTTAAACCTCACATCTTTATTCATTGACATACACAAAAAAGTCAAATATTTCAAGGGAAAAGTTTGGGGTTTTTTGTTAGCACCATTTACTTTACTTTATCAATTTACAGAGTTAATTAGCTTTTGCTTTGAGCTCTTGCTTCTTTCTAAAGAAAAATACACAGTGTATTAAGATTTTAGAAGTACTCAAGCCATATTAAAAGGCTGATGTGAGTGTTAAAATACCTTCAGTGAGTTTCTGCATGGAGGGATCTGCAGCAGCTGTACAAAAAGGATCTGAGAATAGCAACAGCAAGTTATGAGCAAAAACAAATTATGAACAAAGGAAAACTATGAGCAGTTAATTTAATCAAGGGTTACTGTACATCTGCTGCTAAGAAATAATAGCTGCTTCTTGTTTTCTTGGAAAAGCTAAAAAAAGTCAGCTGGTAGTTTAACAATTAAGTAGAATTTAAAAATATGCAGAATGACTGAACTGTTGAGGATATGAAGGGGCCTCTTGATACCATCTAGTCTAACCCCCCATGCTCAGTAAGATAAGATGCTTTTTCTGAAGTATAGTCATAAATTTACCTAATTAAAACTTCACCAGAAAGCTCCTCCTGGACGCTGAACCACCGCCGACCTCACCGGGGTGTTTGGTGCTGCTCTGGTTCAGGATCCCCCACTCTGAAGGATTATTTTTTTCTCTGTCCCAGCTCATGTTGCTGCCAAACTGGGAGCTGAAGTCCCTCAGGAAAACCAAAATCTCCCAGTGGAGACCACTTCAGCTGCCAGCATGAAGGCAGCAGCAAGCAGATGTAATGCAGAGTTGCTGATGGAGGAAGCATGAGCCTGGTATGTCTGGGCAGATGTGCAAGAGAAAAATTTTTTTTACCTTTTTTTTTACCTTTTTTTTTACCTTTTTTTAAACCTTTTTTTTCATGCAACAGACCCAAACAGGGCTGAAATCAATAGAAATTTGTTTCCTGCTCACTTCATCTGGGGGATCCTGATGGGTTTGGAAGTTAATACTTCAGTACATGGTACAGATAGAGAAACAGACACCAGCAGAACAACCTTAGATGACCAGAATCCAGAGATCCTGCAAATTACTGCATTTTACATTAAATATATCTAGAGATGCTTGTCAAATTCGATCTTCATGAATATCTGTCAGCCTTTTATACTGACTTCATTTGCTTTACCTGCAGAGCAGTCGAGCTGGTCCCCGAGCAGGCATTACTCACATGCCACCTCTAACAAATCAGATTAGCACCGTGTTTGCTCTAAAAGCTGAAGCCTCAGTGCTCAGCATTGAAATGAGATCTCCTGAGCACAGCTCAGCCTGGCCCCAGCTCCAGCCATGTCTTGGAGAGGTCTGTGCTCACCATATGGTGCTCCTGCAACGCCTCTGCTATTTCTAACATCCAGCACTATTAGAATTATGATGGAAAGATTTACAAATAAGAATTTGATGCCAGGATGTCTGCTCAGCACACCATAAATGTTTTTTGCAGGTAGTTGAATCAGCATTGTGCTATGCAGCCATCATAGTCCAGGTGCACACACCCTGCTGTTCCTTTACTCAATTCCTTAGACCTCCTTTTACCCACTTTGATTTCTCTCCTGCTCTTCTTGCAAACCTATGTGTGTCTGGATTTAAATTTGCTTTGGCTCTGACATTATTTAACCAGATGGAAAGAAAGCTAACTTATACTCTAGGCAATGAAATGAGTCCTTGACTCCTTGAGCACTTCCTTCTACCACTTACCCAACACCCACCCTCAGCACAGTTTTAACATCTCAGCAGTCATCCTCCTGCAAAAATGAACACTTTGCAGGCCTAATCAAAAAGCCTTGAAAGGCTCCAGAATTCCTAGGGGGTGACAGAGGTACAATGGATTTCTCCTTTACACAGCCATGAACCTTCTGAAATGTCCCCAGCTGCAGCCAAGACAGAAATCTGGCTCACACAGCACTGACTTCAGTCCACTGAGTACATCAAAAATGAGCCACTCTGGTGCCAGAGGCAGGAAATGTGTTATTATCTGGGAGGGTTATAGGGAGAGGAAGGTTTCTTCCAGGCTGAGTTTCCAAAATACATATGGGAAATGGTTTACTCCTGTCTCAAAGCTCATCACCCATTTCTAGAATCCTCCAGTGCTAAGCTTGCTCTACCTGGATTTTGAGGTCCCCTTTCCCTCCTTTCTACCACTCTCTTACTTACTGGGAAAGAGCAGAGATAACATTTCTCACAGGATTTAGCAAGAACACCTACATGATGCAAGGATCCAGCACCAGGATTTTACAACCTGTAATTCAGGTTTACCAATCGGGACAGTGAAAATCAAAGGTTTGATTTGTGGGGGGAGGGGAAAAAGCAACCAAAAACCCAACTAAAATAAAAAAACCAAATGAACACCAAACAAAAACCAAACAAAAAATAACCAAATAAAAAATAATCAAATAAAAAATAACCAAGAAAAACCACAAAACAACCAACCAAACCCACCAAAAAAACCAAAACCACAACAACAAAAACCAGAGGAACACAAAACACAGTAATAAATCCCACGGACAACAAACACAGCAAAACACCAACACACATTGGAGCTTTTAGCAGCTGTCATGTGTAGATGAAAAATTGTTTCCATTCACTTAGGTAATTTTTAAATTAAAAATAATTACTACAAAGCATTAGGAATCAAAGGTCAGATTTTGACACCATTAAGCAAGTAATGGGATTTTTAGTAGCAGGATCCCTGCACACTAAACTAACAAATACCAGACTCATTCTTTTCCTTCCCAGAGGTTTTTGCAGCACTGTGGTTTCCACAGCACACCTGAGACACTCAGGACACACTGGGCCTGCAACACAGGAATTCCTCAAAAGACATTTTCCACCTTTTTCACCTCTGCAGAGGTGAGGCATGCATCAGCCAAGGAAGCTTCCCTGCCACTGTCACCTCACCACTTCCACCAACAGGTTTAGCAAACTCCACATCCACGTTCTCAGCCTGGTTGCACCCTGGCACTGGGGTTGGGTCAGCACAGCTGCACCAGCTGGAAGTTTGGATCAACATCCTTGTGATCTCCAGCTCAACATCAGCTTGAACCTTCCTGAGAAAATGAGTGTACTGCCAGCGTGGTCAGACAGCTTCTCCCGTGCACAAATTTTAGTCTTGAAATACTTCCAAATGTGAAGGTTTTGGATATCACAAAGAATACACGTTTGCAGATCAGCTCCCTCATTTTAAATGTAACAAAAGGCAAGGACAAACTCAGCTCTAGATCCTTGCCCAGGTTTACTTATTCTGCTTTGACTCCCAGCAGTGCTGTGAGGGCCAGCCATCCATTTCTGCACGTTCTGCATGGAGCACCTGCAACACTTCCTGCACCAGCCCCGTGTCATCTCCTCTTCCCAAGAAACCCAGACCTCTGTTTGCCAAATTGCCACACCTTACACCAACACTCCTATAGACACTGTTCAGATACTGCATTATCAATGAATTTATACAGCTGCATTCAGACAAAACCCTAAGAGAATCCAGACCAGCGTTGTGCCTGAGCTGCCCAAGATCTCTGATGAGTTCCACATCATGCTCACTGTTCTGTGAGTAAAGTTGAAATTTCCATGTATTTTTCTCTTAGTGGCCTCAGTGTAAATATGAAAAGCCAAATTTATGAAACAAACAGATTTTTTTCTTGGCTCAGTTTTGAAAAGAAGGAAGAAAAATAACCAATAGTCTCTCCCCATCTCACTCCTTTATTGTATTGACATTTTGTCTTATCTCTGGAGCCTCAGTCACAAAGGTTGTGGAATTGCTTCAGTCCATAATAATTACTTGTCCACATCATAAACCCATTACGGCACAATCTGTCATTATTGGCATATATTGTCATTATTATCATTATCTGCCATCCTTGTTGGCCAAGGCAGCAGCTGTGGTGGTCACACCTCTAGTACAGGCTGGGTTGGGCAGCTTAGACACCACAGCAAGAACCTGCACAGTGCATGTCTTTAGCTGGGACAGTTCACTCTTCTTGAAAGAGAAGCAAATCAACAAAAAATTAAGAGGAGTGGTTATTTTTTTCATCCTATTTCCTGCTAGTCTTTTATGAGTACAAACTATTCTTGTGTTGCAGAAAATCAAGACAGAATTATGCTTAGATTGTATCTGATTAATTTTTCATACTAAAAACCTTCTTGTTGCCAGATGGCTGATATGTGGCCATTTAGAAAGCAGAAGGTACCAGTCAGAAAACAGACAAAGCCCTCAGCTTTGTTCACTGAGCCCCTTTTTTACCTACAGCCTGGCTAGACAAATTGTACTGTGTACCTTTGAACAGGGAAGTCATTTCAGAGAAACAGAAATCTTTACAATTTTAGTGACTCTCTCTAGACTTCGGAATTATTCTTTCTCCTTCAAAGCCATCACTCTTCAGGATAAAATACAGGAGGGACAGAGTATTAAGTGCAGAATTATCTTTTACTATGTCAAAAGATCTTTGTGTCATCCTCATCTAACCCGGGGCCCTTGAGAATGAAGCACGTGGAAGCCAAGAGCCTGTGTCTGCTGTGGCTCCTTTTGTCACCTGCAAAGCACAGTCTGCTGGCAAAGGAAGAACATCCCCACCAGGGCAGCTGAGAGAGGGACAGAGAGTGCTGCCAAATCCAGCACAACCACAATCCAGTCCCAAATTTGTCAATGCCTGTGCAGAGAGGAGCAAAGCCCCGTGTCCCTCTCACAGGTGAAGCCCGGGCTTGCACCAACACGACAAAAGCATTTCTGTCCTGTGTGTGCCAGCTACCCACTGGCTAACATTTGACAGAATGTCACACAGAAAGGAAAAAACTGCTCCTTAATTATAGCCCTTCTGTTGTTCGACTGAGGGGTTTTATTAAAAGGGAAAAGGCATGGAGAGCAGCTAATCAGCTGCTCTTAGCAAATGAAGGTCTGGAGATTGATTTTTCAAGTGATTAGTGGTGCAAACACACATTTTCACAACTCAAAATCTTTGCATTTTTATCCAACTATTTTCATTAACCAAGGAAGGATTAGAGAGGGACAGTTAACAGCCAACACCATCCTCAAACACTAATGGCTTTATTACCACAGCACACAGATTTAAAAACCTGTTCAGGTTGCAGCTCTGTTCCCATAACCCCAGGAGCTCCACGGGTGCAGCTTAATTAGAAGCAAAAGCTGTTGCTGTACCTTTGCACATACAATTCTCTCCTGATGAGATATCACTTGCTGGACAAAACTCCTCCCAGCTCTGCCCAAGCCATTCCCTGTCTCCAGCAGCATTTAGCACCATCACTGCTGTGCTCGAGTTAGAGGCTGTAATGACAGCAGCTGCCACAGCCTGTGGGCTGAAACAGGAATGGGAAGGGCTCAGGTGAAACACCCTGAAGGGAGATAGCAATGAGCATGGTGGCATCAGACAGAGCAGGCAGCCTCTGAGCTTCCCCTGCTCCCTCCCATCTGTGCTGCCCCTCGAGGTCCAGCACTCACAGCTCACTCTGGCTGGGAGCACCGAGTGCCCAGCACTCACCAAATACACCTCCAGGTAAACACAGGCCACAAAAACGACAGTCTTCTATATAGATTGATAACTAGATTTAATTCAAACCTACAAAAAGGACAGTTTTAATAAAATCATTACTTGTCTACCACTTGCTGCCTAATTTTCTGAAGGTGGAAGTGAGGCAGGGTTCACCAGTTCCTCTTGAAGAGAAACCCACTAATGTGGGGCTCTCACAAAATCCCACACGCCCCAAGCCTCATTTCCCAGCCCATGGCACGGGCAGCAGAAGCAAGCACAGGCAATGGCCATGGGACATTCTTCTGACCCCAAATGACACCAGGCATTGGTGCAATGCATCCATTCAGGGATGTTCCTTATGTAGCTTTAAAACCACACAGTATAAATGAATACATACAGGACCTAAATTTTGATATCTCTTGCTTACACAGGCTCAGAGACAGTCTCACTGCAGTTCTCAGGGGAGTTAATTCGTGCACTGTGGGCCCATGGTGTTATCAAGATATGAGAAGGAATGCATTACATAAATATATATTCATCACAGGGAAGAGAACAGCCAAGACCAGTTTTCAGTTTTGCTTCTGCACTTAGACATGCTTTGTAGATATTTTCCTTCAGCAAATTACTCAATCCATCACAATTAAAGTAACACAATATAATCTTTTCTTTGATTTAATTGCTCCCCTTCTGCCAAATATTCAAGTTCAAAATACATTCAAAGCAATATTTAAAATAGGAAGATTATTTTCAAAATTAGCACAAATCTCCTAATGGGTTCAGAATTACATGCTGGGAGTCTTGCAACGCATTGGGTTTTGGTACTTAATTTTAAATGATTTCCAAGGTATGCCAGCATGAATCTGAGTTATTTCCCAGGGAACTCTAATGGATTTGGGTATTCAAATCCCTCAGAAGATCAATCTTCTCTCCCATGTGCTGCTGCAAACACTCTCTTTCTCCCATGTGCAGAGGGCAGAGCTGTTCCTCTTGGATCCAGGATGTTGCCCAAGACCTGCATCCTCACAAGGCCCCAGCCCACAGCATCTGCACCTCAGGTATTTACACAGCTCAGGAGCAAGGCCGTGGGGAAGGTCACAGAGGAGGTCAGAATGAGAGATGCACTAAAAGACACCAAGGAGAAACCTGAGACAGTGTCCATGGCTTTGGAGAAACACTCAGGGAAAGGCAAGGACCAGCTACAAAACCAGGCCACAGCTTCAACAACCCTGCTTGGGCAGATTTGACCTGACAACTTAAAAGCTTTCACTAATAGTCCCATAAGCTTGCCCCAGGTAAAGCACATGTACATGCAGATATGTTTGTTAGACAACAAAGCAGGGCTGTGCTCAGAGCTTTGCCACTCTCCTGTAAGCATACGGCGAGGGAGGAAGAGCAACTCAACATCAGCACAATTAATGAATGTAATCTCTTCTGTCCTTTCCTCCTGGCTTCCATCTCCTGCTTTGTTTTCCACTCCTTTCCCTCACTGTACCTGCTGAATTTCGTGTCCAGGTTCTGCTATGGAGAACTGCCAGTGCCAAAAATTCTTGGGCAAAGAACTGAGGACTTGTCAGACTTCTGGGCCAGCTGCAAGCAGGGGCTGCAATTCCTGGTCAGTGATATCAATTCCTGGTCAGTGATACCAATTCCTGGTCAGTGATATCAATTCCTGGTCAGTGATATCAATTCCTGGTCAGTGATACCAATTCCTGGTCAGTGATACCAATTCCTGGTCAGTGATATCAATTCCTGGTCAGTGATATATCAATTCCTGGTCAGTGATGCCAATTCCTGGTCAGTGATATCAATTCCTGGTCAGTGATATATCAATTCCTGGTCAGTGATATCAATTCCTGGTCAGTGATATATCAATTCCTGGTCGGTGATATCAATTCCTGGTCAGTGATATCATGCACCCAGACATGGTCCTGGCCAGGGGAGCTGCCAGAGCAGCCCATCCCAGCCTGCAGCTCCACCAGGCTGCCTTTGGTCCCAGCCCAAGGGTGGCTGCTCTGTGCCCACCTGGGCAACAAGGAGCTCTGTCCCACCCAGCAGAAATCAAACCTTTTGTTTCTTTGTTCTGCTGCAAACCACTCAAACCACTGCAGTGAGGGGAGGGGGAATTACAGGTAAAACTACAGTCTCCAGCTGTCTATGAAGATGCTTAGATTAAGAAACAAACAAAAAAAAAAAAAAAACCAAAAACAAAAACGAACAAAACCCACAACCAAGCCAAAACGGAAAAAAACCTCAACCAACCAACCAACAACAACAACAACAACAAAACCCCACAAAAATAAAACAACAAGAAAAAAGCCACAAACAAACAAAACCCCCAACTCTGCTCTGAGCTGGATTTTAGAGCTAATTTCCCAGCGGCTCGGTGGCAGCCCAGGCTGTGCTGAGGTGCCTGAGCTGTGTGAGCAGCACGGGGTGCTGGTGCCATCTGCCGTTCTGGCAGCCACAGGCACATCAGGAACAGCGGCACAGAAGATTAACATTTGATTAATTCATGTCTGGCATAAACAAAAGTCCTTCAGATGCCTGAGGGTCTCCTGATGCAATTTAGGGATAAACGAGGTAAAATTTATTTACATGGGAAATAACACAAGCAAATCCTTGTTGACACAGTTTTTGATGCTTCATGAAATTAGACACAATGCCCTTCCAGAAGCAAAGAATGAGAGGGAAACAGAGATAGACACTTACTTTTAGGGTGAAAATATTTTTAGCTTTAGTTTAGCTCATTAATTTTTGTTCCTCAGCCAGGAGTTTAATTCCTGCAGCTCAAAAATCCAGCAGTCTCAAGGAGAAGAGCATCAAGCTCTTTTTCTAAAAATTACCTCCTATATAGGACAAACAAAACCATCTCCATATATAAAACCAGAGAGAATCCCAGCCTGCTCTGATCCAGCTCCTCCACTGAAGGCACTTGCAGAGGCTCACAGTCCCCACCTGGAAAACTGCTTTTCCAGGATGCCCAGTTTGCACCCAGAGCTGACACAGACAGGGAGTCTCGAGACACTGGTGTGAGTTTCACAAGGGATATTATTTTGCTGGTCCCAATTCAGCTGCTTTGCATGGGACTCATTTTTAGTGTCCTTACAGAGAGCTATTTATAGTGACCATTGGGCTCTGCCTTAAGCACTTAAGCCAGAAAACAGACTTCCCACCAACTTCCATGCCCCTTCCTGTGCCCGTCCCTCAATGCTGATAAAAGGTGCTGTGCCATACGTGGAAGTCAGGAGTAATATTTCTGCCAGAGCACGGGCAATATAACTTCTAAATGTCCTTGTCTGTGGTCATGAAAACCTGCAAAGCTGAGGCCCAGAGGTGCTGTGTGTCCATCAAGAGAGCTGCAGCTGTCAGGGTGGCATCCTGAGCACGCCGAGGGAGCTCCTGCCAGAGCTAAAAACAGCGGGCGAGCGGCGCGCCAGCCATCCACGCTCTGCACGTGTCCCACCATCCCTGGCAGAGGCATTTTCTCTGCTTGGAGCCATTTTCTCTGCCTCAGTAATTTAACTCCATCTCCCAAGCACCAAGGGGAAAACCCAGCTGTAGAAACCACTGTTATAATGGGGAATGGGATGAGAGATCGCGGAGAGCACAGTCCTGTCTGCTTTAGCGAGTGGGGTGCTCAGGGAAAGGCCAGGATAAAAGATTCCTCTCTGGAAATAGCTGCAAACCTAGAGCCACATCCACAGGGGAAACTCACATAAAAGTCTGACATGTTTTGCAGAGCTGTGCCTTGGTGCAGCCTGCAGAGGAGCCAGCTGGGGGACACATCAGTACAGTCTCTATGGATATCAGGGCAAGTGTCCTACCCAGGGCTGGCAGCATCCAGCAATGCTCACCACTCCCCAAACTGCCTATGGACAAATCTGTATAGCCCAGACTGGCACGGGTTTAAATTACAGTGGAAAATACATTACATACATGAAAATACCTGAAATTAACCCCCAGGGAATGCTGCCAGAGAGCAGCACTAAGAGAGCTGTAAGAGCACCCAATAAAGTGGTGCCTTGAGGCAACATCCAGTAATGTCTTTATTGCAACACTCCGCAAGAACTTTAATCTGAGCCTAGCCAGTCTCACAGCTAAAATACTGTTCCTGGGATTCAGCATGTGGAGAGCAAGTGGGCACCTCTGCTAAGTTGCTTTCAGGAGTTAATAGTGACAGATGACTGAGGATATCTGCCAGCAATGCCACTTCTGCTATGTAGAAACAGAGTTCCAAATTGCTCATGCTTGTCTGGAGTCCTTTTCCACCACACTTGCTCAATCCCCTTGAAGTTTACAAATATGCACCAGCATAATTTAGAAGAGTATTTGGCTAATGTGGTCAGAGATAATCTGAATTTACAAGATGCCCATGATAAGCACCTAGGCTAAAACTCCTGATATGTTTGGCTCACTGAGAATATCAGATCTTAAATGGAACAACAATGTCAGGAGAAAGGTCAAATGTGTCCCTGTTGTCCAAACATGGCCCTCACATAAACCTGTGCTGCTCCTCTGAAGCCAGAGGAACTGTACCAGCCCAAATTTGGGGCTGGAGCAGTGTATTGTTAAAGATGAAGGCAGCCCAACCAGTTCTAGCCTCAGACTTGGTTCAGTTTAACCAGACTTGGCTCAGTCTACTGGTGAGTCCAGTTTCAGACAGGTTTGACTAAGTGTAACCAGCCAAACCTGGCAAATCTGCCAGAGTTTACCACCCACGTGGAGTCCCCAGTGCGGGGAGACAGGAGGGGAGGCTTGGGGAGGCTCCAGGACCCACTCACAGCCTCTGCACTGCCTTGGGACATCAGGCAGGCTGTGACACCCTCTGGCAATGCTCCCTGTGACTGAGACCTCGCAGAGTCTCCCTCTGCTCACAGATGGTGATGTTCAACCTGCAGTGGTGTTCCCTGCCCTGTCTGGGGCTCTCCTGGAGGAAGGGCACCAGCAGTGGGCACCCCACCCTCACACAGCCCCGCAGGAGGCTCCTGGCACAGCCCTGCTCAGCATCCTCCCTTCCAGAAACCACCCCCAGCCAGCCTGGGGCTGCCACAGCTAACCCTGGCAACCCTTTGGAAATGCCTGCTGGGACCTGCCAGCCTGCCTGGAGCTTCTCTCTCCCGAAATTCATAGCACTGCCAGGCTCCCTCTCTATCCTGGGCTCCCTTATGCCCAGCTTCTTCACACAAGAGGGGAAAGATGTGCAGGGTTTCCTTGGGAAGTGAGAAGTTTCTGCCTGGACTCTGAATACAACAGTCAGAATTAATCCAATTTTTACTGTCAAAACTACCCCAGACACCAACTTGCCACTGAAGATACTCAGCTTCTCCACACATCTCTTCATCACCACAAGAAGATTTTTGTTATCTGCACTCCTCATTCAAAAATCTCTCTGGAAAAAAAAATTTAAAAGTCCCTATTTGTCTGCCTCAGAATTCAATGCATAAATTGAAATGTCACTTCAGAGGCCCTTGACAAAGCATTTCAGGAAGAAGGGCCCCAGCACTTGTGGCCTTTGCACCTGCTGCTTTTCCATTTGGGGAAGGGTTTAAGATGGTTGGAATATCCAGCCTCTTCCCACCACCCCTGCATTCAGAAAGGCTTCAAAAGTTCATCTGAGAATTACACCCCCAGAAGGTGAATAATAGTTTAAATTTCTTGAGCTGGGTTGCCTCGTGAGGGGATCCAAGTAAATCCCATTAATTTGTGGCAGAATTTCTTGTCCAGAAGAAGGGGAGAGCATCCCTACACCTCAGCCCATGCAGGAGGGCAGGATCCATCCCATCCTTGAGTCCAAATGGTCTTGATACAATTTGCAGTGACACAAAAAATGTAGCAACAGCCATCAGGAACAGTGCCAGGAGAGATGCTTTAGCCCAAAGTAACTTACACCTTTTCACACAGGTTCTGGGACTCAGTATGAGTAAAGCAGGAAGGCAACAGAAAAAGTCTGAGAGCTTGTGCTTGCAGGAGAGCAAACGACAAGTCATGTTTTCAAACTGGGAATCTGGGGAATCCCACAAAAGGTAATTAATTATTCAGTACCTCACCCTGCTGGGCAGGGTTCTGCAAAGCAGCAGGGTTATTTCCAAGGCCACAAAACTGATGAAGGCTGACCAAGCCAAGCCTGAACAGGATAACCCCAGTGGTGCTCTCAGCCTTGGAAGGGCACTACTGTGGGGGCAGACAAGAACATAAACCATTTGTTTATGGACCCTTGCAGAGCAATGGGCAGCTTTGTTGGGGACCCTGAGCATCCACACAAAGCAATTCCTCCAAGGGTTTGGGAGCCCAGCAATCCCCACCACTCCTGTGCAGTGACACTGGCATGGACACAACCTCCACCCCAGACCTCCCCACAGCACTTCCCTGAATGTGCACCTTGTGTGACATTTAGAGTGTGATGGCACTGCACCTCTGCCAGCATCAGGACATCCCTGCAGCTCCCACCAGCTTCACACAGCTCTTCTTCCAAGCCTGGAGGTGAAGGACTAAACCAAGTCTGGTTAAGTGAGGCTGCTCAAGCCACCTAGACATATGCTGGCTCCACCAGGATATCTCCCTGCATTCCTCAGCATCTGGGAAGAAGCTCAGGTTTTCTTTATATCTCAAGTGAATAGGACATTCTTTACATTCCAGAGCTGTAGAAGAGAATCCTGCTTCTAATGAAGTTTTTCTACACTTCTCTCTCAGTGTAGAGAGACACAATCGACCTGAGCTGGCATCTTTCCAGCACTCAGAGCTATTAGCATTTCAAATTATAAGCAATTATGGATCTGGCCTCTGTTGTATCTCACAACACTGGACCTGTTTTGTCCCAGCTAATGGTGCCACTCTGTTAACTTTCAAACAGGCTGGAGGGAATAAATTGCTGCAGTTTATTCCCATACAGCTGACATTCCCGCCATGCCATCACTCACGAGCAGGGATCTGAACATTAGAAATGTAACCCACCACCCCAGACAGCCTCCAGACCTCAGAGGGGAGCTGCTGCAGAGGAGACATTCTGCTTCAAGACTCAACACTGACACAAACTGCTGCCAGCAGGAGCCCCAAACCAAACTGATGGCTTATAGAGGTAAGTAACACTTTAATTTCTAGAGTATTAACCACGTTCTTGGGCTGTTTGAGGCTTTTCAGAGGTAGGGAGAAGAGGCAGGGATATGATTTTCCTTTTCAGAGAGCAACATTCCCCTTGCTGGCACGCCAAGCTCTGCTCTTACCTTTAGGCTCATCAAGGGTGGTCACTTGAGCATCCTGGCAAACCAGGAGCTCCAAACCCACTTGGCTCAGTCCTGCTGCCTGCACGAGCATCTCTGAGCCTTGCACCCAGGAAGATTGTGCTTTCCAAAGCAGGAGAGGACTCCACTGCCAACCAGGGCATCCCAGCTCCACAGCCCGGGCACAGGGGGTGAAGCCATGGTGAGCTCTGCCCCCCTGAATGTCTCACTTCATTCCTGAGGTACTCTGCAAGCAGCCAACCCACCAGTGCTTCATTTGGTGCCCTGGGCTGAGAAAAGATGAAATAGTCCCCAAGACCCTGAGCTGTGATGTGGGCTGGGTTGTGCAGCAGAGCATCCACTAGACTCCAAAGCCTCCTCCTAAACATGGCTCATGGGCAGGGGAAGAGAAAAGAGCTAGAGGTGCCACAGGGCCAGAAAAAATACAATTTTTTATAATGGTCAGAGTATATAATACAACTTCTCAGTGGGTGTGTTTTCACAGCACTGAGAACTGCAGGTGATGCAGGTAACCAGAACCACAGTGGTGGGATTTGGATTCAGTCTCTCACCCTGTGCTCCACCCTGCAGCAGCCCTGGCTGCTCTGATTCTCTGACAGCACATCTTTTACAGCCATGGAAGGTCACTGTCCTGCACTGTGCCACCAGAACACACCCCTGGCTGTTCCTGTGCCACAGCCAAGGACAGCCTGTGTGTGCCTCTGCAGCAGGGCAGCAGCAGAGGGTGACCTCGGGCAATGGGCAGTGCCCTCCTCTCCTGGCCCCAGGGCACAGGGAGCACCTGGCCCATCCCCTGTAGGCTGAATCCAGAGGGCTGTGACAATGGCCAGGCATGGATAGGGTGTGGAGCCTCCCACATCCAAAGGACAAAACAGTGGAGGACCAAGTATTTCCTCAGCAGACCAGGGAGTGAGGCAAACTTGAGAACAGGACCTGCCTCTGGAAAGGAACTTTATTCCCTTTGTTGCCTGAGTATTTTTTTTCATGGTTTTCTTTTCATTTGCATTAATTGGTAACTTTTGGGTATTCAAAAGCTTTGTCCATAACACTGTTACCAACTAGGCAAATTCCTCACTGCTGTTGTAAAAGGTAGCAAGAAAATTGAGTGGTGAGAGAAGAACTTTGTCTACTTACCACAAATACTATTAAAAAGAACTGTAACTCACCTCTACCTCTGCTGCTAATTTAACCTGTAACATTTGAAATGTGTTTGCTGAGCAGCTCTCTAAGCAGAAGCAAACCTCTTGTTTTTGGCAGGGAGGGCAGGCAGACACAAAGCCCTGGCTCTTCTGTGCCTCACAGAGCACTTGTGCCTTCCTGTTGCCATTTCCTGATTTCCAAAGGTTACAGAGGGCAGGGGACAGCCCCTTGCTGGATGACAGGGCTGCAGCACGAGCTGGAGCTCAAAGCCACCCTCACATGTGCTTGTGACAACTTTCCAATACAGCTGGGGACATATTAAATTAGGCATTTTTGGGTTTGAGGGACTTTCCAACAATTAAGCAATATCAATTGTTTGTGGGACACTTGAGCGAAGCTTGGCACGTGTGTTACCTCTGCCACTCTCCAGAAGACAGAAGATTAAAGCCCTGCTGTATTTCTAGGGGTTTTCTACCCAGGATGTTTGTTTTAGCTGCCAAAAAGAAGGTAGTCCAAGCACACACTTGAGATCACTGCCTAGATGTGCTCTTGGCAATTAGCATGATAACCAGTAAATCAACTTTTCACTGCAGAGCACCTTTTCACAAAAGGGGAACACAGAGAGTATGACCAGAAAACCTTTTCACCAGTTGCAAACAGAAACAGGTGAAATATGTTAGCAATGTAATAGATTACAGGGCGAAATAGATAAGCCATGCCTCACTTTTCTAAGGAAATGGCATTAAAATCTAAGAGTCTGGGCACTGCATGCCTATGGTTACAAATTTACAGCTTTGATTTATAATCAGTCAAGTGCAAGCTAAAATCAGGCCTGCCTTCCTGATGCCCTTTGGGTGGAAATGAACATATTTGCTTCAGCAATGCACTGGTGCTGCTGGACAGGCCCAGAGTTTTGTGTGACACCAGCTGCTTCCATATCAAATGCTGTCCACAGAGTTAAAATTAGCCTGATCCTATTTCTGGGGGGGTTTGGCTGTGCAGCCACTGCCTGTCAGTGCAGGGGCTCCTGGCTGAGCAGCCACTGCTCCCAGGGAGCCACAGCATCCCCTGAAACCAGCCTTTCCTCCTCCTTGCACACAGGGTGTGGCACATGCCACTGTCACAGGAGGCATTTGGGAGAGCTTGGATGGCACAGGCTTGATGCCTGCTGGGCACAGACAATGATCATTAAAATTCATCTTTCATTCAAGAAACACCTGTGCAAGTTATTGAATTTTATGCAATGCTTTCTGCCAGCTCCATTTTCTGTGAATTCGCTTGGGGTTTGTAAAGTTATTTCCCTAGAAAAAGTTTCCTTTTACTGTACAGTGACAGGTTAATTTAGGCAATTTGAACAATGATGATTTGGGGAATTGACACCTTAAACTGCTTCATAGTCTACTCCTTAGTTCTACACACAGGCTTCCAAACTACAGTGCTTAGCAATATTCTGATTATTTGTACTTTTTAAATGCATGATTTATGCTCTGTGTAAAAGCTTCCAGACAGGAATAGTTTTCTTTACCAGATTTTACAGTGCAACAGGTAGGTCCCCGTTGAGGCTTTGAGTTTTGTGGTGACACTTTAGCACATGCAATGGGCTGACACTGCTCTGACCACTGCTGTTCTTCCTGGCTTCATTATATGATTCATTCTGGCTCCCAGCAATTCTGGATAATTACCATGAGCCCTGCTGTTGAATCAGATCTCTTGGTGTAGGCTGGAATTCTCTGTTAGATGCTGAAGCTGCCACAGCTTCCCTGGTGAAGAAATCAGGGGTAGGACCTGCCCCAGGTGTAGGACTGAGAACAAGTGTTTAAGAGCCCCAGCTCTGCCCTGCACTGTAGCCCTCCAGCTTCTGCAAGGCCCATGCAAGGGAAAAATGATGGAAAATGTCCTCCTTGTGTCAGCATCACTGCACCAGCAGCACCCCCTGCTCCCTCTCTGCCACCCTCACACCACAGCACTAACAGCCTGCTCTAGCATCATTTGAAAGGTGTTTGAGATTCCTCTGCTGCTCAGGTGGCAGCAGAGGGAAGAGCTTTGCCCCAGCTCGGGCAGGACCTGGCCAGAGACCCCATCCCTCAGACACTCCCTCCCCACTCGCAGGCTGCCCAGCCCACAGCGCTGCACACGTGGCATGGAGGGAGCCAGGCTGGCACATCTCTGGTGCCCAGCATTGCTCCTGGGGTTCACATGCTCACCACAAAACCCCCCAGCTCCTGGGGGAGCCCCAACACTGGTGTGTGCCTCCAAGAGGTGCCTCTGCCAGAACCTTGCACCACCACCACGGGGACACTGGCACCACCTCTCAGCAGCCCAGACAAACAATTCTGTGACCAGGGAGCTAAAAACCTCTCCTGGCATGTCAGGGAAACCAGAGAGGAGAGGGCTTTAAATAGCCCTCCTCGCAGCAAACAGAGTCCGGGGCGATCCTGGGCTCCAGTTGAATTGTGCTCGTTCAGATCTCACCCACCGACCTCTCTTGCCTGTGGATGTGCCCTGCCTGTCCCTGGGGTGAGCAGTGCTGAGGGGGCTGGACAGGACAAGAGCTCCAGGCCAGCATTCCCGGAGGGCACAGATGTGAGGGGATGGGCAGCTGGAGGATTATGTGCACAGCTCCCTGCCTGGGGCATTGTCTGGGAGCAGCTCCCATGGAGCAGGACTGTCACTCCCCTGCCCTCCAGTGCAGCCTCCTGCATCCAGCAGCAGCATGAGCAGCTCAGGAGCCTCACTTCACAAGAGAGCTCACATTTCAGCAGGCTCGGGAGCCTTGGCTCATCTCTGGATCTGCCAGCTTTGATGATTTCAGGTTTAGATGACAGAAGCATCAGAGCAGCAGTCAGTAAGCACTTGAGGCACACCTGTGTGACAGGAGATGACAGAAGCTCCAGCAGGCACGTGCTGCTTTGCATAGCACTTGGGAGAAAAATGTTATGCAGGCTCTGCAAAAGCCACCCCACATTCCTATTTGCATCTGAGTGCAACGTAGCTGCTGCTGTCACTCTAGAGACATCCCATTTGAATGTGTTCCCATCTGAGGATATACTTTCCTTTTATTCCCATGCAAATGAAATCAGCTAAGTAAAATCATGATGTTTGGGGAGAGAAAAGGCTCTTCCCCCATTTTGGTAATTACTACTATAGCAAAGACATCCTGTGCTACAAGATGCTGTAGCAGTTGCAACTCCTGCAGTGCTGTTCACAAAAATTCCTTCTTCCTGAAGGAGGGACACACGTCAGGTGTGGTCTGGGGCCAGTGGAGATCAGAACTCGCTGTGTTCTGCGGAAAATGCAAACGTCAGGGAACAGCCAGGGCAGCAGAGTCACTCTTGGGGCTCCGGATAGCAAAGCCATGAGTCACAGTTACGTGCACTGATCACACAATTCCCCTCTCCTAAGCCTGCTGGAATGAGAGCCGCCTCCTTGGAAGGTGTGCCCCACACGGGGCATGGGGCTGGGCAGGCTGCTCGCCCTCCTCCTTGGCCCTGTTAAGGAATCCTCCTCTGGTGTGCAGCGATCATCACTGGGCTGTGCCGGGGAGGTCAGCTCACTCACTGCCTGAGCAGTGCACGGCACATTTGCTACCTTAAAATTAAAAAGACCGTGAGTTTTTGTGTTATGGCTGAGACTTTGCCTCATCACCCTCATCACTACCTGCAGCCATCCATGTGGGAATGGGAATAACACCCTGTGTTATTGATGTTTCTGAAGGCTGAGGGTTGTGAGCTTTCCCAGGGAAACTTTTCAGCAGTTTCTCCTTCCTTAAGCAACTTTGTGTAGATATCTATTCTTCCTATAACATTTCTAAGTCAACAATATTCTTTTCCTGTAACAACGTCTCTCCCAGGTGTTGTTTGTGTTACTTCACCAGTGGAGAGAGGTGCCCATCCTATGGACCAATAATGTGCCTTTTAGCACAGCAGGTTATAGAAAGGCTGAATGAATTGTAAATAAAGAATTCTGATTCTCTTCTGCCTTCTGACTGGAGCCAAGCATTTTTATTTCGTGTCCAATGGCAACAAGGGAGAGCTGGGGTGGGCTCCATCCCTTCCTGGGGCACGGGCGATGCTCCTGGCAGGGCTGCCGAGGGAACAGGAGCTCGGAGCTGTGCCCGGGCACTGCAGCCCAGCCCTGCCCCAGGGCACCGGCTCAGCAGGAGCACAGAGCTCTCAGGAAGCAAGGATCCTGGAGATTGTGGGACTTTGGGTGCTCCCTCACAGCTTTCAAGAAAGAATTTCGTCTGGCTTTGTTATGGCATCCCAACTGCAGAGACAGCATTTACAGGTTCTTGAAACAACATTCTTTCCAAGGCACTGAATGGTCCATAGGATTCACATCAGGGACACTCAACATCCACTAAACACAGCCCCTGGGACGTGTCTGTGCCCTGTGAATGCCAAAGGTACAGCACAGAGCAGCAGGCAGGGGCCACAGGATGCCCAGGGCCTCCCCGGATGCTGCTGCCTGTATTCACACCTGCACATCCTCTGCAGGTCACAGCCACGGGCACCACAGCCTCCATCCACAGCCTGCAGGCTCCACATGTCAGGCAGTCTGGGCTCAAAATCCTTCCACAGCTCTCTAATGCTCTGGCATGCAAAGAAGTGGGGCAGGGTTAGGGGTTTTTTATAGGGAAGGAAGGAAATTAGCAGGATTTCTGTCTGACACAAATATACTTTTACAAGTAGGGAGCCTCATGACTTCAAGTGGAAGCTTAGCATCTCTTAAAATAAGCTCTAGGCTACTTTTAATGTCGGTGCTTAAAAGGGGATTTAGTCACTTGGTTCTAGGAACTCCAGTTTGACTCAAGTGTCCAGTATCTGTTGGCAGTTCAGCTGTTATCCAAATAAGGGGAGGGAAAGCCAGGATTTTCCAGCCCTGAGAAACAGCTGTGCTCAGAAGAGGCATCTAACACAAGGGATAAAATTGATTCTCCCCCAGCCCTGGAGTGTGAGCCTCTGGATGAAGGGCCTGTCCCTGCCAGGGTGTCCCCCGGGCTGTGGGGCCACGGGCAGCCCTCGCTGGGCGGCCCCCAAGCCCCGCCAGGGACCTGCTGGGCAACCAACAGGAGATTTGGAGGGACAGACACTGAGCCCCCATCTCTCCACACTGCATTTGGGGTGGGATATGTGCCTGTGAACACCCTGAGTATGTGCAGCCCTGCACCAACAGCACACAGGCTTCATGTGAGCCACAGGCTGGGTGTGTTTGTTCACCCTCTCATCAGGGATATGCCTTAAGTAGTTCCAAAATTAAGCTCTCTACTGTGCTCTTTCCTATATTAAGGCTGCTGTTGCTCAAATGTCATTACATTCTGAGTGCTGATGCTCTTTGCTTTGCATCACTTGCTCTGTAAAATGGACAAGCCCAGCTTAAACTTAGCAGTGACTCTGAGGCATGGAACAGGGCACACTCACTCCAGCAGCCGTGCTGGTCTCCATGCTTGACAGTCTGCTAATTCCAGAGGGAGCCTGTCCTTGAAAGCCAGCACACCTTTCTGCCCTTCCCAAACATGTATGGAAATGCCCACAGGAGTGCCAGACACAACTTCTGAGATGCAGATCTCCAACCTGCTCCATGGGAGGCATTAAAAGCTGAATTCACAGAAAACGAGCCTCTGAAATTGTGCTCTTTAGTGCTACCTGTTGTGAAAATATGCCAGAAATAAAAGAGGTCTTTGAAATGTACTCAGCTCCATTTCTGCAATTTAGAAAAACTCTCAGCAAGCCTCACATCCAACCAGGATTCTGCAGTTTCTGTGAATACCTTATCAATGGCTACAATAACCTCTTGCAGCTATTTGATTATTTTCAGAATATCCCACCTGACGCAGACCTGCCCCACTCCCCACCTGAAGAGGAGTGACTTTAGGAAATCATTCCACAAATCACAACTGTCTCTGCAATCCAACTGATCTTCTCAGGATTCCTGGAGCATAGGAAGAGAAGCAAATAAAATCACTCTTTTCTCACTTCCTACAGAAGTCTCATTATTCACACCCCAGGAGCAACAGAGAAGCCACTTTCTAATCACACATTCACACCACTAAGGAACTCACAACTAGAGAGCTCACTACTGAAGTGGTGACAATTTTCCTGTTTAGCCATATGGCATAGAAGAAATACAGTTCCAGACAGAGCTTCCTGCAGCCCACTGCCATTGGGAGAGCCTTGTTCTTTGCAGACCTATTCATATCTCTGTTAAGCCCTACAGAGTAGTGCCACAAGATACCCAAGTGTCTAGCACACACTCCCAAAGCTTGAACACCTCTATAAAAATGAGTAACACCATCAGGTACATGCAGATGGCTTGCAAAATACATCATTTTCAAAGTGATTGAAAGCTGAGTGTTATCCTGTGTGTCTATTCGAGCCTGTTTTTAAATAAAAGACAAGCTGGTACATTAATGTGGTGTTGCAGTCTAGCTCTGCGTCACCTCCAAGTGTAAATTTTAAAATGCACTCCTCCCCTCTGCACACACTCTTTGCAATGCAGTGTATTTCAGATCCAGCAGACGCTTGTCTTGTTCCTAAAACAGATTTAATGTGTTTTCCATGATCTAAACACCTGGCAGAAGGGCTCTGTGCAGATTTAATACTTTCCTAACCCAGTGTTAAATTTGTCCTAGTGTTGCATATAGCATAATTCTGCAGCCATGTCAAGTATTCAGGTAATGCCAGAATGTCGTCATTCAGGTTTGTGTCAGCAGCATGATCTGTATGTACCTTGTAATCATTCTGGTGTTGGGTTGCAAAGGTCCTTGGACTGTTCATTTGGCTGGCTCTAATTCTGTCCACAAAGGTCTAGAGTTGCACTAAGTAAAGGTTGACATTTACATGAGACACTAGGGCTGCTAGAATGACCCACCAAGGTAAAGCCTTGGCTAGATATTCTTTCAAGGTCGTAAATTGTAGGGTGATGACTTTTCACAGAATCGTAAAATCACTGAATGGTTTGGGTTGGAAAGGATTTTAAAGACAATCTCATTCCAACTCCCTGGCCATGGGCATGGACACCTTCCACCAAACCAGGCTGCCCCAAGCCTCATCCAAACTGGCCTTGAGCATTTCCAGGGATGGAACAGCCACAGCTTCTCTGGGCAGCCTGTGCCAGGGCCTCACCACCCTCACAGGGAACAAGGACTTCTAACCTGCTGTAGAAAACCTCTCTGCAAGGCAAACACAGACAGAGGGGCAGGTCACACACAGAGCTCCCCAGGGTGCAGGATCAGGGTCTCAGAAGTCTGAGAACTGACAGCTACAGAAGCCTAGAGCATCACTCATAAGGAGAACAAGATGCACCAAAGAGAAAACAGTTACCTCAGAGTGACCTTGCAGTGTTTTCTTGGAAGCTGAATGACCTCCTCTCAATAGGACTGCTGAATTGGAGAGCCACACACACAGGACAGCTTTGATCTCCTACAGAAGCCCACTGCTTTAACCACGTGAAACCAATTAGTAGTAGCAGGGCTAGTCAGCATTACAGCCAGTGCCCAAATGCTCTCAGGACATTTACTATCCCAAATACACTCCACCCCTTAAAGCAGCACCAGCCAGCATGTTCAGCAGGCTTGAAAGTCTCCTGGTTTACTAAATAGCCCTAAGGTCATTAGGTCTCAATCAAAACCAGGGAATTCAGACTAGAGCAGTGACTGTCCCAGTGCTGAAGCTCATAAGCCTTTTATCTGTTCCCATGAACTCTGCTTTACCTAAATCTAATATTAATAGTGAGAGCATCCAACACACTCGTGAGAAGCAAGCTGTGAAATAGGACCACACAAGAGGAGGTGAGAACAGAGCGTCTAATGTGAACCATGTGTGTGAGGGATGAGTTTGTCTACAAACAGAGGTGCTGCCAGCAACATGGATTTCAAGGATGTTGAAATCTTCTGCTTTTTAGTAGACACCCACAGGAGCCAAGAACAAGCAGAGTTCCCAGTGATGGGGTCTTCCCTCAGCTGGGCTGACAGGATCTGCTCTGATCCTGGTTAACCCAGCCCTTCTCAAGCACTGCAGAGCTGCCTGCACTTACTGTGGGAACACTGGCGTGTCACAGGGCATCAGGCCAGGCACACTTGCAACCCTGACAGCCACCATCCCTTGGCCGTGGCCTCTGCCACGTCAGGAGGTCTTAGCAGCAATCATCGCATCGAGGAACTGATGCCGTGCGACTGAGTAACTGTCTTGAGCACAAATTCATAAGCTGGTGCTATTCCTGCTCACTGCTAAAGTTCAGTGCCTCTTTCATCATACTGGAAACTTGTCAGGAGCTGTTCTTATTCAGTTCAGTAGAGCAGCCTCTCTCCAAGACCAGATACGGTGTGTCAGTGGTGTCTCACTGTGCTGTGGCCCTCAGCCCCAGAAGGCCACAGCCCTCTCTGGCCACTGCACAGGGCAATCTGTGCCCTCTGTGTCTGTGCATGGTTTGTGTGAGTCCAGACTGACCATGGACTTGGAAACAGAGGGGAACATGAAGAGTGATGGCAGTCAAGGATAATGAAGTCTTTTGTTGTGCAGGAAAAGGAAGGGCAATGATCCTCCAATGCAGTTTTGTTAATGGTGTCTCAGGTACACGGAACTCTCTTCAAAGCAGATGTATCAGTCCAGGAACTCCTTTCCTAATCTCTTATTTTAAACATGTCTGATTTTTCATCATCCTTTTTCTTAGGAGGCAAAATAAAAAAATCCCAAATCATCCAATATTCCAGGTCCTGAAAACTGACTATACCAGCTGTTACCTGATAGACTGGAAGGCAGCACTGCATCCAGCATCACAGGAATCTGTGGTGGAGCCCAGCCAGGATTGGTTTGCAGTGGGAACCCAGGGCAACTCAAAAACATTGGCTTCCCAGGCTCTGCTCCCACATCCAAGGGTTTGGGATTATCCAGCAGCCCTTGCATCACAGCACAGCCCTGTTGATGGCCTCATGATATAACCTTGGACAGGAGCCATCCTTGAACTGCTTGAGAGACATTTATAAATCAAGAGCAACAGCTAGAAATATGAGGGCCATGGGTGGTCCAAGTCCCTGGGAAGCTGTGCCTGGGGCCCCAGGGCTCAGTAACAACACACTGCAGGTGTGAATGAGACACACAGGGATATGTTCTTATTTTAACCAGGCAAATCCAACTAGACTGCAAAATATCCATCATGGTAATTAGGTGTCACTGTTTTGGAGAGTGCTGGAAAGCAGAAGAGAAAGAGAGCAGATCTCAAGTAAATTACTCGCACCAAAGAGCTGTGCAAAGCCTCTGAGGAATTCAGACATGTACATTGATTTTATTTGATAAAATGGGTTATTTGTAGCCTACTGACCCCTTCAAGGTAACTAAATCCCACCCTGCTGGGGTATCTCTGTCTCTCCACACCAGGTACCCATCTGTAACTCCACCAGTATGATGCCCAGACAGGCTGACAGTCAGCTAAAAGATCTCAAATTTAAAGTTCCTCTATGAAATGTCTAACAAACACTCTAAACTCTGCCAAACTCTGCCATGGGAGATCGACAAGGGTAATATCCAAACCCTGAAGAAACACCCACATTCTTCTGACTTAGAGCACTGTCAGGGTGCTGGAAGACAGCTGCAACCTTAAGAGAGTTAAGGTGCCAAACCACGACCTCTCACATCTGGTTCTTCACAGACAGCAAACAGAAAGGAAAGCTGCCAGTGGCTCAGCAAGGACCTCACAGGGGAGCACTACAGTGGCCTTAGCAACTGAGCATTCAGCAGAAATACCTGCCAGTACCTTCAGGTGCTGTCTGCATGGCCACAGGCTCAGACCTTGGCTGTACTCATCAGCTGCCAGCAACACGGAATTTGATGCCACAGGCACCAAGAGCACAGAGGGTGGAAGCTGCTTTAATGAACAGGGAATGCAAATCCCAGGGCCTGCTTCTGCTCACCAGGATTGCATCACAGCAGTGAGCAGCAGGGGATCTCCAGGGCTCCTGCAGCCAGCAGAAGGCCAGCTCAGGCATTTCCATGTCTGCCAAACCAGGCTCCATTCCTCCCCCAGAGCTGTAGGGACACAGGAGCACTGTCGCCATGTGCCACACGTGCTGCTGTCCCTGCCCAGGGCCACAGTGCTTGCTCCAGAAGCAGTGTGTGACATCAGCACTGCTGCTGTCCCTGCAGGGTGTTTGCCAAGGCTGGCCTTTGTCCTGGTGCCCCAGGAGAAGTAGGGGTGGCATCCCATGGTACAGCATCCTGAGCAATCCCTCTTGCTACAGCCAAAGGAAAGCAAAGACCTGTAAACCCTTAATTGCATGGTGAGCTATTAAGATCTCAATAACTGCTTTTTCTGTGTCAATCCAGTACACTACAGTCTTCATGCAGGGAAACCTAGCAGCTGGTTTATGAGGTTCCATTTTCACTTTCAATAAAGTAACAAGGGTTTTTTAGATCTTCCCATCCAAATACAGGAAAACTCTGGTTCAAGCATGAAGCCAGGTTTCACATCTAACTTGGGTCTTTATAGAGGTCTGTATCAATAACCTTCTCAAAGTGTCTCTGTGTTCTGGAGATGACCTGAGCCTACTCTCAAATACTCAGAATGCTTCTGTTTCCTCTGGCACCTCTGTGTGACCCAAACAGCCTATGCTCAGTTCACAAAACAGTCATTGCTGTGTTGTAGGGAAAAGGAGATAGTTCTAAACACACTGCTTTATGTTTGTCTCTCCAGGTTCTTAGGATAAATCCAAAGGTTAAGCCTCCTTGTAAACCTGAGCATCCTGTCGGGGCCAGAGGAATGTCACAGTAAGTGTAAATATTATTGGATCAAGTATACTCAGCCTCCCAAAACCTCTATCTCCATCCTGCCCTGTTTATTTTTCCACACACACTAGGTAAAAGCAGAAAGCCACAAAACAGTGTTTTTCTGTCCCTTGGTTCCTCAGCCAGTGCAGTCTCTCACAATCATTCAGAATTACATCACTTTAATTCAGCTTTATCTATTGACACTCGAAGAGCAGGTTACACAGGTTTTAAATTATTATTTACAGTATTCTAGAAAGATTTTGCAGGGGTCAGCTCAGGATCATCTTCAGCAAGTGCCTAAGAGGCAAAGGTCAGCATGAATGTCAAGGTCTGGACCCTAAGCTCTGGAAAAAGGTTTTCTGGTTTGGAACATTTCCTAGTGAGAATTGCCAAGAATTGATGGAGCAGGTGACAGGGCTGGAAATGCCCAAGGAGCTGCCACAGTTGTACCTCAAAGATTCACTTCAGAACAGAGAGCTGCTTTACAGCACACATGGAGAGCTGGAGAAGTCAGAACACCTAGAGACAGGTTCACATCTTAACCCAGGCTGGGGGGGAAAGAGATGAAAACATGGGTTATTTCAAAGATAAGGTTATTAAAGAAAAGGCTAATGTCACAGCAAAACAAACCCAAGCACTTCAGTTGCACATTTATATGCAAGACACATGGTTCTGAAGCTAAATGAGACAGAGATGAGTGCACATCAACACTTCACCATGGAACAAGGACATATCCTGCACTGCAAATATTTGATCATCTCAAAACTGCCTTTCTTGCTTAATCAGAGGCCTTACTGGAATTTCTGTGACAGATGAGCTTTAACAGAGGATGTCAGGACAGAGTAGAACAATCCTGCTCATTTCTCCACATTCAGCCTCACTGTAGCAACCACAGACATGACTCAAGCCAGGGCGTGCCAGAGCTGGGATCAGCTAAACCAGGTCAGGGTCTCTGTGGAAGGGGACAGCTGCTGGCAGCAGCACTGATCCTGACACAGAGCCTGCAAGGTGTGAGCAAGGAATTGGCTTAAAGCTCTGAGCAACATTTACTGGTTATCACCTCCTCCTCCCACTCACTTGGTCCACAGGCCAGGAGATTTTTCCTCTTGAAGCACCTGAGTGAAGGAGACTCTCTGTGGGGTATTTATTAGCCCAGAACATGAACAACAGAACAACACTCTTCTTCTCCTTTGAAGTAAAATCCCAGCAACACAGCCAAGTTTTTGCATGTGAAGAATTCAATCTATAAAATTCTCTTTTCTTTGCCATCTAGATGCAGAGTCCCTCTCTGAGCCTGGCTGGGTCTGCCTATGGAACCACACCTGTGTTTACAAAGGTAAAGAGCACGAGTTGTCTGAACAGCACAGCTTGTCCTGCAACTACCAGCATTAGATTTTGCATTTTTTTCTTCCATCAGAAGGTATTTCTAGGCTGGAACATTGGTTCATTTACAATTCAAAAAAAGCCAGCACACTTCGTTAGTGATGCTATCAAACTAATATCTTAATTGGTAAACGATCCAGACAGACAGAACCACTTATAGGAATTCATCTTATTTATTTCCTGCAAAGGAGACTGAAGTGGAAACCTCACATTGTAACTACCCTTATTACATTGCATCTAGTGGAACAGATGTTTTTGCTGCATGTGTATCTTTATTTAAATGCATGAGCAAGGCTTTAATGAGCACTGGTCTCCTGGTGAAAAACTTTCACTCACAACCCATTGCAAATGCATTTAGAATTCAGACAACTATTGTAAGTAAAATGAAAATACAGGCGAGACCATCCCCCTCAGTGAAGGGTGTATCACTTCCTAATAAATGTTCCAATGGGAAAATACTTGGATTTAACATGAATATTTTCTCCTCCAGGGTCTACAGAACATAAGAGCTGCCAAGGGCCAGCTGGTGGTGTTTGAGTGCCGTGTCCACTCCACGCCCGCCCTGCAGGTCCGCTGGTACAGGGAGTACGACCAGATCGTGGACTCGGCCGATTTCCGCACCCTGCGCAAGAGTAGGTGATGCTGCACCCTGCTCCTCGGGAGGGGACATCAAACCTAGACCCCCACAAGCATCTCCTGTGGAAAGGCTGCTTGGGGAAATTCAGGCAGATCAGTCAAGCTCACACATCCACACACGCCACGTGGCAGCTCAGCAGGGAGAGGCAGAAGGCCCTTGCACCAGATCGGCTCTAGCCAGGTTTATTTCCAGGAGCCAAAGGGAGATCCAGGGCAAAAAAAAAAAGGGGTGAACATGTCCCAGTGTCAGGCTTGAGTATGAGCTTGAGCAGCCAATGACCTTGAGACTCGGGGGTGGTGCAGAGGACAGGTAAGGTCAGTGACCTATAGGGAAAACAGGGGCAGTCATTGGGGTCCCACCATCAATGGAGACACAGGGGAAAGGAGAAACCAAGGGACAAGGACATTAGGAAAGGAGGAAACTGGGCAAATCATCATGTGCAGAGCACCACTGGGGAGTTCTCTCTCTCAGGCTGGGTGGAGATTCTACAGCCTGTCCTGCCAAGGCCAAACCCTGGGTATTGAGTCAAGGGGTTGCAGAGACTCCACACTGCCCCTGTTTGATGTACAGACATTTTACTGGGACAGGGATAAGACAGGAATGAGAACTGCTATAAAAATCAGTTCATCGAGCAGAGTTAAGTTTACAGTATCAGATGACCTGAAGTCACAGGCTGCTGCACAGTCTGCACTTCCTCTGGCAGTGCATGAGTGAGTCAGGCACAACTCGGGGAGATTCCAGGCTGTTAGTTATTAATGACAGCCTGACTGGGCCATGCAGGCATTGTCACCATATGCTAGAACTACTGATGAACTCAGGGGAAAAAAGCATAGCCTCATTTCAAACCATTTCTTACACTTCCAGGCATGAGCTCAGAGGGCCAAATCCACAGCAACCAACCCCAAAGTCTGTAGAGCTCTTTGTGTATCAGCTCAGTGGAGAGGTGTTTGTACCACCAGGTTCTCCAGACACACCTGAGCTTTCCCTATCCAGATGGACATCCTTGTGATAAACAGAAAGGGAGATGGCTCCCTTGCAACCAGGGTGACAGCTGAGGTGGGAAAGCAAGGGAGGGCTGAAGGGTTTGGGGTTTTTTTCCATTCTGACATTATAATAATGTCAATTATTTCTCTCTTATCTTGAGCAGAGGCTTGTTCGTCAGCAGTTCCTGGTAAGTACACTGTGCATTTTTTGTTAGACTCCTCATCACACTCAGTATTTCCCACCTTATCCAAAATAAAATAATAATGTCCAAAGGTAGCCAGAAGACAATAATCAGTTGGGCCAAGACTGTTCAGGTTCTTAATTTTGCTGCAAGCACCTGAAAGACCCTGATTCTTTCCACTACGTTGGAAAAAGGTATCAATCCTTTTACATTCAGCCAATGAAGAGTACTCTGTGCTAAGAAAAAGCATATCAACCATTCTGACCTATAATCTTTTAAACTTGTGCAAGAAAAGACAGAATTTAGAAAAAAAACACAAAACAAAACCACCACCAAACAAAAAAACACCCACCACAAAAAATGTGCTTTGTTTCATTAATGTCACAGGAAGAGTCTTCTCTAATCTTGCTCCTTCTAAAGCCCTTGGCTTCCTATGCCCTCTACATCACTTTTTTGCCCTTTATTAATGCCAATCCCCATCACTAAGTAAAGAGTCCTGTAAACAGCAGTCCCTACAGGTTAACATTTGCCTCTTGTGGTACAACATCATGCCTGAGTCTCTTATTTCAGAGGAAGTCTGCACCCTGGTTATTACAGAAGCTTTTCCAGAAGACTCTGGAATATTTAAATGTGTTGCTGAAAATGAATTTGGGTCTGCAGCATCCAGTGCACATCTTTCTGTTTCCCCAGGTAAGCACACAGATTTCTGTGTTTAGCAACTAAGCACAAAAGAATTTGCTGTTGCTCAACTTTGGGCAGAATCACAGATATTTCCCAAGCAGAAGCCAGACCCAAACAATTTTGTAGGCTCAAGAGAAGAGAAATGCTCAAAAAATGCATTGGGTACCTCTCAAAGCTGGATGCAAGTTGTTCTGCGTTTGTGCTTTTGGTCCCTCTTCTCCCTGGGTCAAGGATGACAAGGTGGAGATGCTGTTCCCTCTCTCAGAGGAGTCTCACCCCTGAGCTTCATCCCTCCAGGGATTCCAGCCCAACACATTGGCTGTGTCTACACCTTGTTTATGGTATAAACACAGCAGGAGCCAAACCTGACCTGTTTGGCTCGTGCTGGAAGCCATCTGCAAGCAGAACAGCACCTGGCCCGTACCCAGAGCTCACCAGGCCTGGGCAGCAGTCCGGTTTGGCTCCTGCAGCTGGGCAGGTTTCAGTGTGTGCAGAGCAGAATGAGCCTCCTCCACCTGCTCAGACATCCCAGTTTCCCATCCCCTGTCACTGCAATGCTGTACTGGTGAACCACCACTGCTTCCCACCTGACGTGGGGACAATTCTGTTCCAGGAGCTAAGGACCTGGAGAGCTTTGGAGGTGCTGCCCCCAGGCCAGCTGTGCAGGTCACCATGAAGAACCCCACCTTCCCCAGGAGCAGCCAGGCAGCAGCCCAGGACCGTGGGGCAGCTGCTCTGCCCTCCTACAGCCCAGAGAGCCTCGGGCTGGGCACTCGAGCAGCAGCCACAAGCTTTGGGCAGAAGAACTCCAAGAGCCAAGCTGAAGATTTCCATGGAGTTTATGAAAACTCACCTCAGGCTTCACCTCTGCGGTAAGACAGAGAGAAAATCACATCCCTGTGATTTTCAACAGCTTTTTACAACACATGGGGCATGAACTGTGCAGTGGTCCCAGCTGCACACTCCAGTGCCCCTTACCCTGACAGGGACCAGGCACGTGCAGCAGCCTGAGCTGTTTGCCTGGGTGACAGTGACAGTGTGCAGCAGCAGCCTGGCAGGTCACAGCACAGCCTGTGTTTGACCAAGCAAAACTTTAACCACCTAAAGCACCAGGGAAGTGCCTGATGTCCTTTGCAAGAGTGCCAGTCTGAGAGTAACTTAAAAGCATCATCCCAAGTAATTGTCCTCTAGGAGACCTTTGGCTCCACAGCAGAGCAGGAGGCAAAGATCAGAGTATCTGGGAAATCTCAAGGTACAATTCTGCTGCCACCACTTTTCTTGGTGGCTTTGGCCAAGTGGCATCACCTTGTGTTTCTGTTTCCTATTCTGAAAGACAGCAATAAGACTCAAGATCCTGTAAGCATAATGCAGGCAGGACCTACACAGCCTTCTGTGGGGAAAAGCACTCAGCCAGTGACCCACTGGATAGAAGGAAAATTGTCCCATGCCATGGTAGGGACACATCCCACTCAGGAGATGGAGATTCTCTCCCAGAAATAAAGTATTCTATTTTATACCAAGGCTTGACCCAATTTCCATCCTAAATGCAGCTCTCAAGTCGCTGTACACTTATTGCATTATCAGTTGTGCTATTTGATTGCTTCAGAGAAACAAAACAGATTAGAATGCATACATTGGTGATGTCATCCCCATTTCTGGAGGGTTTCTCAGGGGTTTACAGACATAATAATGACCCCAAATGGTGACAGCTCAGCCATGCAGCCCAGCAGAGGATTCCCTCTGTCCTGTTAGTGACAGTGAGCTACGTGGAGGCAGAGTGTGCCTGCTGTGCCAGCTGAGTGCCAGCCTGCAGCTGCAGTGATCCTGTTTCAGAGTGTGGGAAGGGCTGTCCCTGACAGAAAGCATTCCCTGGCTGAGAGATTATTTTTGGATGTACTCAGCCATTTTAACTAAACCAGTTATTTTAACAATTCTGAACTCCCTCCTTTAAATTTTACTACAGGAGAGTTCTTATTTCAATATAGATGTCTCCATGCAGGAGAGTTACTTTTTTGCTAAATCACTGAGTAAAAATGGGTTTGCTTCAATAACCAGCATGCAGGTCATTAGGAGGAAGTTCTCATTTTGGCTTCAAGCCCTTCTATGCAAATTTCTCCAGGGAAATCAGCTGGGACCCTAAGCAGACCCTAATGCATAAAGGGGTTTACCCTGCCTCCAAAATCAGCTATGTAATAGCTCTTAAAAATGTAGGTTACATGTGTGTGTATATATATATATAAATAAATGTAAACAAAAAACATTAACTAGCCCAGACTTTGGACACATCTCAAAATACAGAGAGAAACTATAAAAATTTCTAGGTATACCCATCTATGAGAATTTAAATACTTTTAAATCCCACAGACATACTGCCAGGTGTTTTGAAACATCATTATGAATGTGACTCAGCATTGTAAATGTTGCTGTTACCTCAAACTCAGCAATCATGGCTAATGGCTGGCTGTAAAATAACTGTCTTGTTAGTCAGATTTAGCATATAATTCCCTCATGTAGTGTATGTGGTTGCAAATGCATTACCAAAGGCAAATACCAACAAAGGCAGTGATGACAGAACAAAGCCATTACTGGGAATATCTAAAAATGAATGAAATTCTTGTACCCATATTCTCCCAATTATTGCCTAGCAACAGGCACTCCACAAAAGCTAGAAAATACAATTCAACAAAACTACCAGCGATTCCTTTCTGAGCCCTTTACACCTACAGCTTACAGTGTCCTCAACAGCCTTGAAGAAGCAGAATAAAACCATTTTTGATTATTAATTTCATTAAAGAAACTCAATCCAAGCAAAAGAAGAGGCTTCAGGCACTAATATGCTGCCAGGTATTTTAGGTAGCTTTTAAGTATCTTAATTAATAAGCAACAGATCCTTAACTCTTTTTCTTGACATTTTTTTCTCTAAGACTCAAGCAGTGAGGAGAAAGAACTCAGTCAGAAACAGCAGGGCACCATTCTTAGAGAGTAAACTGAGGCAGGACAGAAGAGCTGATTTCTGACACCTCGCAGTGTGGTCACAGCGCTATTAAGTTACTTGGCACGGGAGCTGAGATTTATTCCTCTGCCTTCATCAGTTCAGCTTCTAGTTCTTTCACCTTGTTCCTACCTTCTGGATGTCACGTTTTCCTGTTCCTTCTCTTTCACACAAGCTGTCCCGCTTGTGTGCAGTCTTTTAAGTGTATGAAACTGTCCTTAAATTGATGCCTTGCAGGCAACTTTAGTGCTAAGTTGAGGTTGGTGGGAAGCCAGGGAGCGTGTCTGAGCAGGGGCCTGACCTTTGCCGTGCTCACAGCTTCCTGCAGGGCAGCGATATGATCCAGGAACCTTTTTCTCGAGTACTCGCCTCTCTGTGCAAACCACCTGTTTTTAATGATGTTTTCCTTTTTTTTTTTTTTTTTTTTTTTTTTTTAACATAAAAATCAACTTCTACGACAGCTAGGGACGAATTCCCTCCCTTAATCACTTTCATGGGAAGAATTTATATAAATTAGCACTCAGTTAACACCTGCTCTGTAGTTTTAGTTCACAAAGGATGGGGCGATGTTGAAATAGAAACACTGGAGGGGATTAACCCCTTGAGGATCGCTGTGCTGAAAGACACAGACAAGGGAGATGGGAGCAGCCCAGCTCCGGTACTTTCGGGCTTGGGGTGTTTTTAAACAATAGGCGAGGGTTGCCAAAGTATAATTAAGATATTTAAAACACTATAATGTTAATTTAAGATGTAATTAGTCATTGAAGCTGGTGATTCAAGGGATACGAATCACATAAGCTGCCAGCAGGATCTGCTGCTCTTCTGGTGGAAACACCTCGGCTGCATTTTTTCATGTAAATAGCTGTAATAAAAAAAACCTAAACAGCAAAATATTAATATTTACCATATTTTTATCACATTCCCTCTGCAAGGCTGATTTTTTTGCCCAGTCCATGACTGTTCAGACACATCCACGAGCAGTGCCGCCGGGCCTGACCGAGGAGCGGGGTGTGGGTGGCCCTGGGCGCGGGTTAAATCCCCTTTAAACCCTTTAAACCTGGATCTCGAGTATCTGCTGCCTTTCAGTGCACAGCTTTAAAATCCGTACCAGAGTTTTACAGAGGCGATTAGCTACAAACAATTAGGAAATGAATTAAACAAGGAATTTGGAACCGTAGAGCGGTTTGGGTTGGAAAGGACCTTAAAGATGACTCTTTTTCTGCCATGGGCAGGAAACACCTTTGACTAGACCAGGTTATTCACGTCCAACGTGGCCTTGAACACCTGGGATGGGTCAGTGACAGCTTCTCTGGGCAGGAAGCTCCTCGGGATAACAAAGTGGGATTTAGGGACGTTCAGGCTGCTCGGTCGCCGCTCCCTGAGGGTGCTGTGGGCAGAACAGCGGCTTTTGTGTCCGAGACTGCTCCAGTTCTCCCCCTCTGCTGGGCCGGGGGCGCTCCCGGGAGCTGCAGCGCTGAGGGGACGGGACCAGCGGGCCCGGGGCTGGGCACACGGGAGAGGGACAGGGACAGAGCGGGACAGGGCAGGGACAGAGCGGGACAGAGCGGGACAGGGCCGGGACAGAGCAGGGACAGAGCCGGGGCAGAGCAGGGACAGAGCAGGGGCAGAGCAGGGGCAGAGCAGGGGCAGAGCCGGGGCAGAGCTGGGTTGGGCAGAGCAGGGACAGAGCCGGGACAGAGCCGGGACAGAGCCGGGACAGAGCCGGGGCAGAGCAGGGACAGAGCCGGGGCAGAGCCGTGACAGAGCCGTGTTGTGCGGCCCGGAGCAGCCGCAGCCCCGGCAGCCGGCTCGCAGCTCGGGCACCTGCCCAAGTGCCGGCCCCGGCGGTGCCCGGGCAGGCCGGGCTGGAGACTCTTATTGTGACAGCGGCGGGGCCCGGGGACACGCAGGGCCCGCGGTGTCACCGCTGGCAGCACATTAAAGCCTCCGGCCTCGCACCGCCGCGCAGAGGGCGGCTATGACAGCCCGGGCCGGTGAATGACCGTCCCTGCCCAAAACACCGCCCGAGGCCCGGGTGACAGCTCCTGGCTGTAGGTAAGGTGCCTGTCGGGGTTTTTTCCGCGTCACTTTTCACCTGGAAGCTGCTCCGGGAGGCGGCGTGCGGGCCCGCGGAGCGCTGCGGTGACAGCGCACCCGTGGGTGCGGCGGCACCAGGGGAAAGGGGCGGCAACAGAGCCAGAAACACGGGGCTGTTCTTCGGCAGGCAAACTGTCCCTGTTATTATTTCATCTTGTAAGGTCAAAGGTCTCTTCGGATTTATTTTTTCCCCTCCCAAGTCCAGGTGGAAGGGTTTCAGGCGAACATGGCTCACGCCTTGCTGTGACGCTGAGCATCAGCGCTGGGCTGAGGGCAGGGCTGCAGAAAGCGAAGTGAGCGCTGGTTGCTGTCCACAGCCCCTGGTACAGTGAATGCACAAATCCGTGCACAGGTAGTGACATAAAAACGGGATAAAGACAAGACTTAATGAGTTTTCTGCACCAGTGAATGAGGACATAGTGTGGACATGCTCCAAAAATTTGAGCCAGCTTCAAATTCCAAGAGTATGACAAGGGAAGAGTTAGGGAATTTTTACTATAAGGCCTCTGTTTACTTACAGCTAATTCACAACTCGTATTGATGATTACCTTTAGGAAATGAAAGCCTGAAGTCTTTAATATCAGAGCAAGGTCTCCAGTTATCTCTCCCCATGGGAATTTATGACCTCATGGAGCCTTCTCCAGGCTCTCAACGAGAGGAATACAATATACTGGGTATATATAGCAGCAAAACAGCTGATCTCAGAGGGGCAAGATTACAATATTTTCCAGCACATGTAACTGTGGGGATTTATATTCTCTCTCCTTTTTTTTTTTTTTAATTTTTATTTTTTATTAGTGGCTTTATTTTGGGGGATTATTTATTTATCCTGGATGTGAAGTCACTTGTCCGTTTAAAAAAGCTTGCTCAGTGAAGCTTTTCTGGGTCTTGAGTTGATGGAAAGCCCAGATTTAGACATTAAACAGCTGCAAAATAAATGTAGGACTGAGCAGCTCAGCTTGCTCTACCCTATCTTGCAGCTTATATCATTTCAGCAATTAGCAACCTTAATAGCAAATCTCTCACCTCAAACAGAGACACACAGTCCTTGGGATTCTAGTCCTTGGGATTCTAGATTCAAAACCCACTAGAGAAAAATCAGGAGATTTGGGTTCAAAAGTTTAGTTTTAGACTTAAAAGAAAGTGAAACTTTTGCGGTTGCCTATGGTATGAGCAATTTCTTGGCACAGTTGCTTGTTCTGGGGAATAGTACATTTAGCATTTTGACAGGGCACAAAACAGCAGGATCCAGGGATCTTTAGTTAAGATGATACATGGGGAATTACCTGGCTTAGCAGTAGTATCTGTGTTTATCTGTAGACTTTGGCAGGTGGTGAACCAATTGCTATTTTCTTTAGAATTTACTGGGCTCTGACATATAAGACAAGCATGGTGATCATTGCACCTGAGCCAGACAGACTGCGTGGTTGTTATTGTAACACAAAATGTTCATACAGTTGTGGGGCACTTCTAACAAATCCTAAATAACTTTAAGTTCAAGTTTTCATTTAGTTAAACTTTAACTTCATAGTGTTTGGATTGTGAATGACTGCACTGAACACAGAATTTTTTTGATTCAGCTTGTGACATACAATTCATTTTGTCTGTATTGTCTTCCTGAAGGGAAAATCCACTCCAAGAAAGCCTCTATTCTGCAAGGCAAGGGTTCCATTCTATCCAGGAGCCCAGCCAAGAAAACTTTTGTGGCCTTCCACCTAGCTTTTACCAGCCACCTATCCAAAGCCAATTATCACCAACAAAATCCCAGGACAGCCGCGAAACCTCTCCTATGAGTGTCCCTAATCTCCCATCCGTTTCCTCCATGTGCCAACCAACCATGTTTAACTACGAACGTCCAAAACACTTTATCCAGTCTAAGAATGCGTGTCAAGGGCAACAGCAGCCTCCAGGACCTGCAGCCTCTACAGAGCCAAGCAGAGAACTCAAGCAGTCCTCCATCCTCATACAGCCTCGCAACCCCAGCGGGCAGAAATTCTCCTCCTCGTCATCGCTGAGCTCTTCAATCACGCTCTCCTCACCTTCCTGCAGTGCCCCTAAGGAGCCCACATATCCCATCACACCTGCATCTGCACAGTCTCCTGCTAGCTCCTCATCCGGGCAGAGGCTTCTCCCCATGCCTAACCAGTCCCCCGCAGCCTTCCTGTGCTCAGTGCTCCCCTCGCAGCCCGACTATAACAGCCCAGCTCCCTCTCCCGTGGAACCTCCGTAAGTATCCACAGCCTCCTAACCCGCCCTGCCTCCCCTGTTCCCAGCACTGACCCAAACCCGAGGTCCTGGTGGAGCACCAGGCTGGCCCAGCCCATGGCACAGCTCCCACTGCCTGCTGGGGTTCAAGGCAGGGCTCAGAGCCGGGCTAGGAGGCTGAGTGCTGTCCTTGCGTGGGAATTAAACTGCACAGTGGGCATGCCACAGGCTGCTCTGTGAGTTTTCTGGGGCTGGTTTGGATTCCTCAGTTTAATTTGACAGAACTGTCTCAAGGTTATTTAAAACAGAAGACAGGCATACATCTCAAATTAATTTCTTTCTAAAAACATGGCTTATGAACAGGGAGATGGGGGAAGGCAGTAGTATTCCCCACATATAAACAACTTAGAGAGTCCTAGCAATTCTCAGCAATATTTTCTGGTTCCACATCATGATGTGGATTTAAACTCACCTACAATACCCTTTTTATTAATCATACATGTAAAAGAAAGGCAGCCCCTTGAAAATTTACCCCTTTAGACCAAAGACTAAATTCTTTCCTGAATGTGTATTATATCATTTTGCCTTTGGGCTGCAATCCAAATATCTTCCAAGGTCAATGAGATCCCAAAGGGAGCTGGGTCTTGCCTTCTCACCAACTTGTATTCCTGCCAATATCAGCTGGAGGTCCTGGGGAAAGTCAGGGTAGAATATGCAGAAAGTGAGATATTGGAAAGTTGATAGGAGCAGGGGTTCCTGCTGACTTGGATATAAATCCAGGTTTAAGTGTCAGTTTGCACTCAGGAAATCAGAATATTTCTGTCTCTTTTCTGAATCACAGCACTAAGGGGAAAGGTAAGATGGGGTGGGTTAACTGAGGAGTGTTTCCTGAAGTCCTGCAGGGGTGAGGAGGTTTGGGACACAGCTGCAGTTTGTGACTGCTGGGGTTTGTGTTTATGGTGTGGGGTTGTTTGTTTCCATACGAAGGGCTTGGGTGCCTCACTATGCTTTTCAAATGAGCTGTTCTTAAATGCAGTACGTGGTGAGATGAAGAATTATTTTCCCAATCACGCTACCAATGGGCAAACAGGGACAATGTATTCATCTGTTGGGCAAATCACTGAAGTTTTAAAGTTGTAACTCCCATTAAGTTATTAAGTCCAAGCAGTGCTGGGAGTATTCTGGAATTATAACCCTTCTACTCTAGTTTAGTCAGCAGAACAAATTCCCAGGCAACAGGAGGAAGAGGATTTGGAACAGAGATAATTTCTGAGCATGAGAGCAGCATCGGAGCCCCACTGCAGGTCACAAACCAGGCTAGGGCCTGTCAGCACAGTGTGCTGTGCCCTCCAGCAGAGCTATGCAAGCCGTTCTGATGGATGCTCCTCTTTTCCTGGCCTCTTCCAGAGTCAGCTGTAGTGCCCATCTCCAGGAGCTGAGTGTATCCCGTGGCTGTGGGTTGCAGGGTCAGGCTGTGAGGGTGCAGGGATGCTGAATCAGTGCTGTGGGAGGACACTCAGTGACTTGGCTGCATCTTGATGCTTCTTCCCCTTAAGGTTTTGATACTCAATTACCCAGCTTGGCCTGTTCACCTACCAGATGCTCTGTGGGTTCATTTGAACCACAGTTTTTAGGAGGCAGGCTCACATTTTGGTGTGCATTCTGTGAAGCTGTAGCAAACAATCCAGCAGGCCTATGGGAATAACTTTGTTTTCTCTCCCTGCACGAGTAGTTACTCGCAGCCCATGTATAACAAACAAGCCAGCATCAACTCTATGCAGAGGACATCAGACCAAGAAATTCGAGGAACAAAAGAGGCTCTCATTCAGGACTTGGAGAAGAAGCTCCGCTGCAAAGACAGCCTTCTCCAGAACGGCAACCAGGTAAGGGCTGAAAGAACTCTCAGTAGTGCAGGCAGGGCTGCAGAGACTCCTTCTGCTTCCCCAGAGGCTGGAGCCTCCAAACTGAGCCAAAAGCAGAAGGAAATGTGGGAGCAGCACCGCCCAAAATCTTTACTCAGAACCTCAAGAGATCCCACAAGTGCAAAAGCCATTTATGACCAGAATATTCTTTCAATGTGAAACAAAAAGGAACATGTTTAGAGCTGTGGCACAAATTTTAACTCTCTTCTGGGGATCCTGTTGAATGTCACATCCACAGAAAATTAAAAATCCAACAAGAATGCCTCGTTTCTCTAGACATGACTACAACCTGGTTTTCAACACTGGGGTTAATAACATCTCAAAATCATTAGAACCTCAGGAAAAATTGGAATATTTGAAAGTTCATTCTAGGGATCACCACCAAATGGGATAAATTTTTTTCTTTTATATGAACAACAATAAATGAAAGAAATTGTATGAGCTTTTATCATAAAACCTGTCTCCTATAAGAAGGCTTCTTAGTCTCAGTACTTATTTATTTATTCTGCAGAGGGTCACAATGGAATCCCCTTTACCAATACATCAAAATCTGGGAGAAAAATTTTACCAGTAGGGAAGCCCGTTGCAAAAAGCTAGAGCAGGCAGGTTTGTAATGTGGGAGGCTTTCTGCTGGCTGGAGGCAGACTGGTAAAAGGCCAGTGTTTAAAGTTTCCATCTTCTTTCCCCTGATGTAGAAAGGAGTATTTCCATGACCATCAGTGAGAACAGGTTTGTGTCATACATGTAATTTTAAATACTGAATGGGGAAACAAGTAGGTCAAATCTGACTGAATATGCCCCTAAACAGGAGTGTCCTATGTGCTGTAAGAAAGCTTGTCATAGCAGTCAGCTTTCCTTCCCATAGGAAGCCAGGCTAAAAATAAGGCTTATGCAATCACCCCTGTGTCCTCCTCCCCTTGTCCTCCAACAGCGTCTGAGCCAAGTGGCCAATCTCAGCCACACTTGATACACACGTAAGGACCTCGGGGTATTCAGCTCTCACAGGTTTTGCTAAAGGTCTTGTGCTCTCTTCTAAAGAAAAGTCCCTCAAGGCTCCCAAGCCTTCCCCCACCCAGCAGTAGACACGTGTGTATCTGTACATGTATATCTGCACAGAGTAGAAATTCAGTCAGAGCTTGTCCTCGTGTCCCAAAATCCCAACCTGAGTTAAACTTTGTGGGCAGTGAGCTGTCAGGTGTTCTGGTGCCCAGGGCAGTAGCATACTTTTCTAGAGTAACCCAACCGACAGAATTTGAATTTAGCTCTGCTCATTTTTATCCCTGCGTGCCACATCCACATTGTAGGAATTTACTGTGTCATGCCTGAAATGTGTCCTTGCCTCCTCCCCAGACAGCTCCCAGCACTTCACCCTGCTGTGCTGGCATAAACCTCCCAGTGCTTTCAGGGCAGTGGTGCTCCCCTCAGGCTGTGCCTGCTGCTGGTGTGGCTCTTGCTTTTTTGGGAGCATCCATTGTGCCTCCAGCTCCACAGCTGAATGACTTGGGAAGTTTTCCCAGTCCTAACAGAAAGGTACCCTGGGACTTACCCTGGCTTCTGAGGATGATGCCATCAGCTACCCATAAATAATCCCAGCAGAGAAAGAGGAGGAGTGGAAGGCCACAGATGGCATTAGGGAGGCTTTGATGAACAGGCAGTTTAATCTTTTATGCATTTCAGTGCTGTATATATTGAGGCTGACTTCAGTTGGCATCACAGACTGCAAACCCTTAGGGCCAGACGTGAGGCTTCTGGTCAGCTCCTGCTTCCATTGACAACACCCTGAATTTGTGGCATATGAATGTGCCCTTACCAAGCTGATCTGAAACACAAATGGACTTGTGAGTAGAACTGCTCTGCACTCTGCTTTCAGCGATTGACCTATGAGCAGAGAATGGCTCGCCGGCTGCTGGGACCAGCCAACGCTGCCTCTGTGCTGGACACACAGGCTGAGGACAGCGTGCACAATGCACAGGTAACTGGGACTGCCCCTGGAGCCAGCCTTTCCTGTGACTCTGCTGTGGCCTGCTTGTACCTGGGCGGGCAGGGATGGGGTTTGTGTGGTACCAGTGCAGGTGAGGGGTGGCTCTCAGAGCTCAGGGGTTGGGTGTTTTCACGGGGTGATGGCTGAGGGGGGAAAGTGAAGCACCATTCCCTTGCTGTGCCTGATCTGTAGGAATGACCTCTCCAGGGAGGAATTCCAACAGCTGCTGCACAGCACAGTGCCCAGTGCCTGTGACAGGCAGGGAACAGCACCATGAGGGAGCCAGGTACCACTCCCTGAGTGCAGGCTTGGCCAGGACAAGGTTTACACCTGTCTGTGTTCAGAATAGGTGACATTGGCTTCAAGAGGTCATGGCCTTGGGCTGGAATTGGTTGGGTTTTAACCCTTCCAGGGGGCTGCAACCATTAAGGGAAGGCAAAGCAGTTATTTCAGCAGCCCACGTGCTGATAGACAAGAATCTATCACTGCTAGCATTTTCCAAAGTGTTTTACTTAGAGACTTGCATCATTTGTTGGTTATTCAGGCCAGGTAGAAGCTCTCTTTGGCACTTCTGTGCTCAAAGTTAGTGGAAATGTCTGTGGTGTGGCACTGGGTACCTGTGCAAAAAGAGAACACCCCTCCTGCTGCCAGCAGCAGAGAGGCAGAACCTGCCAAACCTGCAGCAGAGCTCCTGCATGGAACAGACACTTAAGATCACAGCAAAGGAGGAATCCACAGTTTCAGCTATTTCTCCTCAGCCTGGCAAGAGCAGGAAAGAAGGGAAAATTTTTAATGTCAGACAGCAAGGGAAGCCTCATCAAGGAAATATTCAGTCAAAACGGGATAACTGACAACTTTTAAGCATGTGTGAAATGCTACTTTAAAAAAAGAACATTGGAAGCAGAGATTGATTTGTGTTTGGGATATCTTACTGCCATTGTTCAGTCTTATTTTAAATCTTGTAGTCACTGATTCATTCAGCCTCCTGATTCCTCAGGAATGTAACTCAGTCCATGTAACAGGTCATTAGAATCACCAGCAACTTCATCCCTACAGCATCATTTGACAGGACAAGTAGTAACTGTACAGAACTTGTGTAAATGAGCAGATTCAGGCAATTGCCCTTGGACTCCACATTGATCTCAGCCCAGCAAACCCCTCATTCATGTAATATTTCCCCTGAACTTAAAACTGCCTCCGTGCTTGAAGTTTAAACCCAGGCTTAAATGTTCCACAGGACGGGGCTGCAGAGCACAGAACCAAACACTGGAATGGCTCCGTGCAAACACTCCAGAAATTTTCCTGCAGTGTTTGCTCTCTCTGACTCCATTGCTAAAACAAGTCGCTGGCACCAAACTCTGTTGCATTTTCCAAACATCCAAGCTCCTAACAGGAATCAATCCTGGGTGCTTTAGCAGATTTAGTCATGTGATTGGAGAGTTGTCAGCGAGCTTAGCTGGTGCTGTGATCTAGAAAGAAAAGTATTTTCCAGCTCAGCATGTGTCCATCACTGCTGGTACCATATTTAAGTGGGCACAATACAAGGCTGTTGCCAGCAATTCCACTTCTATTCCTGCTGTGGGGAAGGACACTCTGTACTCAGCTCTCAGTTTAGATATTGCCAGGAGTCCTGCTCATCTCTAACAAAGGTTATGGGCTGGCAGAAAACTCTGTGTGCCAGACAAAGCTGCTGTGCCCATCACCTGGGCAGCAATGAGAAGTTCTGCCATGGCAAAGCCTATGGTGAACACAGAATGTGTCAGGAACTCGTGTCCCAATGACTTCTGAAGTAGATTCATTTTGTTTTTAAGCAGCAGTCAGGATATGAACTTAAAATGGCTTCTCATTCAGTCTACAGATAAATCTAAGTGAACTCACCTCTCCTCTTTCTCTTCCCAAGAACCAGAATGCAGAAAACATCAGGCTGCAGGTTCCTACAACACATGTAAGGTAAAGCAAAAACTTGTGCTGTTCTTCAGGATCTTATTTCAAACATTTCTAGACAACACTGGTTTCATCTCACCACTTATCACTTTTGCTAAAGTAGTAATTACTAAATTCACTCCCTTTTGGCTAAAATGCTACCATTTGTGGATGGGTGATGATGTCTGTGATCTTAATCCAGTGAATTCTAAGCATAGCATTAGAGGTGTAAAAACTCCATGCACCTTAGGAAAGTATTCTTTGTATTCTAGATGATAAATTTCTAGTCAAAGAAATATAAATATTTAAAATAATATAAATTATGAAAATGAAACACAGCCAAATTTCTGTTGTCAATTCTTTTGGCTATTAGGCCATAATGAAGATCATAATGAAGGTGTTGAATGGAACAACTTGAGCAAGAGAAGTGACTGATCAAAAGTTGTGACTTACAGCTGAAAATCCAACCAGAACAGTAGTGTTGGGTTCCTAAATGTGTTAAGGGACTCCAGCTGCAATCAGAGCTTTGATGTCACTTGTGCTACAGCAGCTCTTACACAATTAACTGTTCTGACCCATTTTCAGGAGCAGACCATCCTCAAGAGGCGACGACCGTGGACATGACTCCATCCAGGAGAAGTTTTTCCAGCCACGTTTCACACAAGTGCCTGAAGATGTAGTGATTGAGGAGGGGCGGTTCTGCAGGCTCGACTTCAAAGTAATGCCAACCTCTCCCCTCCCATTCCACTGCCAACCTCTCCCCTCCCATTCCCCTGCCAACCTCTCCCTTCCCATTCCCCTGCCAACCTCTCCCCTCCCATTCCACTGCCAACCTCTCCCCTCCCACTCCACTGCCAACCTCTCCCCTCCCATTCCACTGCCAACCTCTCCCTTCCCATTCCATTCCCTCCTGGGCTGTGGGGCAAGCAGAGAGGTCCCTGCAGTGCCCTTGCACTAAGGGCAGATGGTTCAGGGTCTCCCCAGGCTATGGAAACCAAGGAACAGGAGATGGCTAAATAGTCCAGCATTTTCCCTTGGAAAATGTGAGTGGAATTAGCTGCATAAGATTATGATTAAAGCTAAACAGTGGTAAATAGAGACCACTACAGAATGTCTCCAAACCTCCTTGGGAAGAATGAATGTTAATGCCCTGCTGAAAAAAGGCTTTTTGGCAGGGAACCTTGTGCTTTGCAAAGGGGCTCCACTCACTACTACTTCAGTGGATACACATCCAGTGAAGTCTGTACAGGACTCACCTCCCTTTAATTCATCTTCCCTGAGGTAACTGTACCCTTGCTGGAGCAGACAAGCAAGGAAATGCCCTAAATAGAAAAAAAACTCAAGAATGGCCTAAAACCTTACCTGTACCAACCCTGGGGTAAGGGAGGACCCTGCTCTACCTCACAGGCTTGGGTTTTCCCAATGACTGCCAACCTCTTTGCTTCAGTAAACTCTGGCCAGACCTACACGTGGCCTTTAGCCATCCTCCTCCAAGTTGCCTAAACTTCTGAATGCCGTGGAGAAGCTGGAGCATGGCTGCAGGACAGCTTATTCACAGCCATTATCAGTCATGGGTGTCAGCACTGCTGCAGTGCCAGCTGAGAGAACGAAAGGCTGAACCCACCATGAGCATCTTGGCCTGATCAAAGCCACCCACAAGCAGGGAACAGCAGGGGGCTGCAGGAACAGCATCTTCTGTCTTGTAGCTAAAGCTCATCTTTGCACAGCACTCCATGAGCCTTTCTGTGCAACATCACATTAATATTCAAAACCAGGCAAGACTATACAGTTTTGCAGTAGAAACACAGTTTGATCACCTATCAGCATCAAACTCCCTGTAGCATTGGAGGGATTTTATCATCTTAAAGGTGTTTAACTCTTCACTTCTCTCCCTGGCAGGTCAGTGGGCTCCCGACTCCAGATGTGATGTGGTACCAGAATGGAAGGATGGTCCATCAGGATCAGTTCCATAAAATGATAGTGTCAGAAAAGGGGTTCCACTCGTTTATTTTTGAAGCAGTCAAATCAGCTGATGCAGGGACATACGAGTGTGTGGCTGTCAACCGTGCAGGAGAAGCCTCTTTCACAGTAAAAGTGGAAGTAATTGGTAAGACTGAGAGCACTGATAATTCCCTGGCCACACAGGGAAAGTCTCAGCAATCTACTGCTTTCCTCCCTGTGTTTGGGACATTAAAGCAACAAGAAGCAGAGGTAGCACTCCACATGTTCAGGCTCAAACAATAAAAATCAATTTACCTGATTATTTTAATAACTACATCTAGGATGCTGTATTTCTTTAAGCCACTTCTATCAGAATATTTAGATATAGTAAGATGTCCAGAATTTAATTTAATTAATGTAATTAATTTTCCAGGATTGATAACATATGTTAATTGACTTTCCTAAAGTGGACTGTGTTTACTACACCCTTATCCTCATGGGAATTGCCTTCAGGCTAGGGAGATGCACTGAGGAACACATGTCCTTATGAATTTAGCATCCTGATGTCTTAAAAAACAAGCATGACATGAGCATTCCACACTTCCAGTAACCCCTCCTTATCTCTCCTCTTTAATTCAGCAAAAGAACATCACATGCCTCCAACTTTCATTTTCAAGCCACAAAGCAAAAAGGTTTTTGAAGGAGACACAGCCAGGCTGGAATGCCAGATCTCTGCCATCCCAACACCTCGAATTTACTGGAAAAGAAACAACGAAATGGTACAATATAATACAGACCGAATAAGGTACCCTACTGCTGAGCTGGTGTGTTAGAAAACAACAACCAGTGTTTGCTAAATGAAATGTAAATGGGCAGGGCTGTAACAGCAGCAGGCTGGAGAGCTGGGTTGCCCCTCGTGTGTGACACAGGGGGCACAGGCCTGTGTGTGGTCAGTGCTGAGAGCTTTGTTTTGAGGGCACAGAGAGCTGTGCCCAGGTGCTCCTCTGAGTGCCAGCAGCAGCAGGGGCCCGTGGGGAAACACAGCTTTAGGAATGAAATGTGCAGTGTGGGGATTGCCCCCTGCACTGTGCCAAGATGTGAATCACTGGTGGCTCTAACACAAATTCAGTGTTCATGTCTGAACAGTGTACAGTGCCCTGCTAGGATTGTTTTGGGGCTGTCTCAGCTCCTCAGCATGCAAACTGACTCTGCTTTCTCTCCTACCCCTCAAAGCACTCAGGCATTAACACCTTGGTTTTTCAGCTTGCTCCATGACAACACGGGGAGGATTTGCCTCCTGATCCACAATGCCAACAAGAAGGATGCTGGCTGGTACACCGTGTCTGCTGTCAACGGGGCAGGGGTGGCCACCTGCCACGCCAGGCTAGAGGTTGCAGGTAAGTGCCAGGTCCCAGGGCTACAGAAAATGCATCTTGTATTCAGAACTGGCCCTCAAGATTAATCTCGTGAAGTTCAGACTGCTGGGAGGATTTATTTCCTAGACAAAAAGTAACTATCCTGGGAAAAGCTCTTTTGTTTAGTACAGGACACTGTGGAGTGTCCTTTTGCACTTTTAAAGACTACAGTTTCCCTGACACCAAGCAAGAGGGTGAATATAAATCTCTGGGTTTGTCTGCTAAATTCTTCCTGAGGGCTTGCTGGTTTATATTGCAAATAAAAAGCAATGGGGTTGCTCTACCATGGGAGTCTCTACACTCTGGGAAGGCACTGAAGGAGGCTTTTTCTCTCTCTTCCAGCACACCCAAATAAGCCACTTCCAGCCCCAAAGCAGTTACGGGTTCGACCAACTTTTAGCAAGTATTTGGCACTTAATGGAAGAGGACTGGATGTGAAACAAGCTTTCTCACCAGAAGGGGAGTTTCAGCGTTTGGCTGAGCAGTCTGGACTGTATGAAAGTGATGAACTTTAACTGGAAATGAAGAGGAAAACCTCACACCTATAAGAGACAGATGCAACATAGATGCAGTTAACTGGTGATTGCTCTAATTAGCAAAATACCTACTTACATATTTTTACTTTGACTCTTGCACATTCAGCTGCTCCCGTTTTACCATGTTAGATTTTGTTTATATGGTTTGGTGACTATAACCATTAACTGAGTATTGCATTTTAACTAGAAAGCCTAAGAAAGCAGGTTAATTAGTTTTTACGAGTGTGGGTGGGCTTAGTTCCACTTGTGCTTGGTTACATGCTAAGGTAGCTTGGTTTGTACTGCTTCTCTAATATCACTCGTGATAATATCAGAAGTCTGTACTGTCTGAATACTAAACCAAATAGATTAGAGTGTTTTTATGAGAATAAATTATAGGCAAATAAAATTTTAAATAACCAACATCAGCTGTGACTCTTCCTTGCTTGATCTTTTGAATGTCTGGCACCAGCAGCAGCCTGGGAAAGATGGATTCTTACCCTCCTAGGCTTTCCACTTGTCCCCTCCCCTGTCTGTTCCCACTGTCATTTGTCTTGTGACATATATAAAATATTTAGCATAAACTAAATGCCGACACTCTATTAGCACTACACAGTGCCAGTGAGGCAACATCAATATTTATTCTTCTTACACACTTGACCCAAAAGCTGCCCTCTATAATATGAATCATTAGGGCTATCATGTTTTCCCTCCTTTAATCAGGGAGTGGTTGCAGCTCCTCTTGCTGCTGACTCTCAACAAGCTGCTGATTTGAGTCACCCGAGTGGTTTGTGTGTGCTGTTCACAGACACCTTGTTCAAAACAGTGTTAAACACCATGGAATATGATTTTGCTGAACTCCAGCAAACCAAAATTGGAGACCTTTCAACTGTACTTACTACAAGAAAATTTGCAGGGGTTGATCCAGCCTGAACTCCTCATCAAGGTGCAGTCAGCAAACCTCTCAAGCATCTTCCAGATCAGAAAAAAGAAGGCCTCAGTTTCACCCTGCACTGCTGTACCATTAAATAATCCCCCAAATCTGAACTGCATAACACTGAGTATTAAATTTCCCCAAAAACCCTGCAGCTCCACCATCACACATCTCCTCTTGGCTGCCCAAGTGATGAAATACACTGAGATAACTCCCCTGGTGCACATTTGGAGATAGAGCTGATCAGATGCCAGCACCCAGTTTGCCCACAGGCTCCAGTGGAGGGTTGGAAAGTCTGCATCATTTCTCTGACAGATGTCTTTCCACACAAATCATGGAGTAACTGAGGTGACTCCCACTCTTTACCAGCAGTCACTGTGTCACCTGCGCCTCATTCAGTACTCGCTCCTTACTCCACACATCATCCACCCAAAACATCCCTGCAGTGGAAATGGCTCTCAATTCCCAGCAGCACGACTTAGTGACAACTGGAAAAGGCAGAGCAAGGTTAGAAGCTGCTGTCACCCTCTAAATTCAGCCTGTGAGTGTCCCCTCCTTGTCCCTTCTCTCTGGTGATGCTCAGTGTGCTGAGCACAGCCGTGTCCCCCCTCTGCCTGGAGCCCTCCTCTTCTGAGGGTGACAGGAGCAGTTCTGGGAGCTGATTTCTGGAGGGCAAGGCTTTCCTTGTGAAGATGTTTTCTTGCAGAGAAACAAGTGAAGAAGCTCCCTCCCCTCACCTCGTGGTTCCCCTGAGGTTCCCAGCTGTGCTCACTGTTGTGCTTTCAGCTGAAGAAAGGCAACAAATGCCTTCAAATGCTTTTGGAGAAGTTCTGGGTACAAACAATACTGATACTTCTGAATAATCAGCCTAGGAAAACAATAGGCCAGCTAATTGCTGCATCATATACTCAGTACAAGGCTTGGTCTGGAAAAAGTCTTCAATAAAAATATTTTCATAGTGTGCAAAGGGATCCGTGTTGGATGCACTCTGCTGGGACAAACTTTATCACAACACAACAGTAACCCTCCCAAACAACAACAGCCATATTCACTGCAAGAATTTGCTGTTGGGGGTAGCCCAGGTCCACCAGCTGAAAGGAGGCCACACCACTGGATCCATCCACCTGTAATTCCACACTTTTTTTTTGTATATTTACAGCAAATATCATTATTGAGCTGAAGACAGGTCTGACTTCAGTCTAAGGAATCAATCTGAGCAAGTAATCCTGCCTGAGCACAGAAATGTTTCTGAAAGTGCCACGATTCTGCAGTCAATAACCACTATGAGAGCAATTAGCCGAGCTTTTCTCTTGTTTACACTGAGATAAACCACGGATTTGTTATTGTGCCAGCATCAAGGATGGGTATTTGGCATGGGAAATCCATAGCAGAGAGACAGGAAGAACTGGAAAGAGTGAGCCCAGTTGAGCAGAAGCACATGTCAGTGTTCCTATCTCCTCTATCATCTCTGGAGAAATCAATTATAGGAGGCCTGAATTTAAATCACATATTTATAAATTGGAATCAGGCAAAAATATTCTGGATACATTCTGCTTCACACACTTCATTTAGCACTGATTTAACACAATGAGAGACCATGTGAACATTCCTAAGTAACAATGAACTATGTAAACCAGAGTTATTTCATTTAAGGTAATGAAATAAGGTTTTAAAGTAATAAACTGCCTGGCCCATGCTGAATGAAATCCAGATTAATGAGCAATTGCTGTTTTGTGAAAGTACTGAGCAACTAAATAAAGGCACTGGGAATATGCTAAGGCTGTATATCTCGTGAGTACTTCATGTAAAGAGAAGTGTTATTTCAAGGTCTGTCTTAAGTGGTCAGAAGAACACAAAACCTAACAAGGATTACAAAATAAAAGTTCAGGCTTATGTAAGTTTGGGTTCCATAAGCTGAGCTGCTTTGTTTTCCCATTTCTGAGAGATGGAAATACAGCTGAACCCCCTCATTATCCCCATGGAGCTGGGATCTATGGGCTGACACAGCAGTGGAGGATGCATCTTCACCTAAATCAAAGCAGGAGAGTGTGGAGAGGTGGATGTTCCTCAGGCAGAACAGCTGGCTCTCTAGAGGACCCAGAGCTGCATTAATCATACTTGTGTTTGCATTTCATAAACATAAATGTGTATGTATTTCTCAAGATGTAATGCTAATGTGAACCTTTTCTGCACAATCAGGTGAGCTCTTACCTTTACTGTGTGTGAAATCCAATTTACTGGAGCATGATGCTTCCATAAAGACACAGGAAAGGCTGGGCACCTCAGGCATAGGCAGCCACTTTCCCTCAGCAGCTGGCAATCCATTAAAAATGCAGAAATCCAGTTAGATCAGGGAGCAGACCCAGATCTGTCCTTCCCATTTTTTGGCAATAGTTGGTGTCTGCTCTGTACACTGGTTGCTGCTGGCTGTTTTGAAGATTTCTTCCCTGGCACTGAGGCTGCCCTCTCTCCCCACTCTCCTCCCATGTGAAGTCCATCACATCAGCACGTGTCCTGGTTAATCCCTGTGTGCTGGCCACGGCTCCTGTTGCCTCTTTGTCGTGGCACCCTTAATCTAGGGAGCTACAAAGAGTAAAACTGAGAAGGAAATGCTTCAGAAGTGCCTAGAACTGGCTGCATTTGCTGCTGTTGGGGGGAGTTACCCCTTGACTTTCACATCTGCGTTTGCCAGCTCTGGCTAAAGAGGCAAGGAGGCAGAAGAGCCCCAGTCTGTGCCTGGTTAGACCCAGTCTAAGCTGTCCTACCCTGAAGAGGCTGCACAGAGCAGGGTCCAGCACACGAACCCCTTGCTGGCCTTGCTGTGGCTCTGTGTCCTCCCTACCCCTTTCCCACCCTGTTTGTTTTAGCCTGAATCCTCACAGAGCAGGGAAGAGCTGGAGCCCAGCAGAGCTGGCACAGAAACACTGGAATGTGTGTGGTGTGTGACACAGCTCAAACCCAGAACTGCCACAGCACAAATACAAAAGGTTTGGCCAGTAAAGTCTCATATATACAGCTTATGGCAAAACATCCAAAAAGGTCAGGTTCTTTAAATCTTACCAAGGGCCTTTTGAAGAGGATCCAGTCTTCCCTGTGCAGAATGAGAGCGTGAAGAGAGGGCAGAGAGCTGGACTGGAGTCTGTCTGGCTTCAGCTTTCATTCAGGATCCACCCTTGCCCTTGCCTCCATCACCTACTGCACTGCAGAAGGGTCCCTGCTAAAAGAAGAGCTGCTGGCTGGTGCCTGTGTCTATCCAGATTGCTATTTCCTTGTACCCTGGTGAATTCCTTACAACAACATGTTGTAAACATGCTGTCAACATCTTCCTTCCCTGGATAAAAGTGCTGGCTTGTATTCCCTTTCTCTGTATTCAGGAATCACAGTGTTCCTAAGCACAGCATAAATGTTCACTCTTACCTTCTCATGGATGAGTTGCAAAGGTGGAGCTCAAAGGGAAAATTCTGTTAATAAGATTCCAGAGGAGTTTAAAATTACCTCCCACTCATGAACACGGGTCACACAAATTCCAAGCTCGTATAAGGACATTTTGCTCATGGGCAGCTCTCTCCAGTGAAGCAGCTGGGGAAGCCTCCCTGAACTCAGCCTTTTCCTAGACCCTGTGTTAGCCAGGTATGCCCTGCACAGACAGCCTGGCTGTAGGAGAGGAGGGCAGCCACAGTTTTGTAGCCAAAGCTATGAAAAAAGTAGCTACTTCTTAACTGCAGAAGGAGGCAAAGTGTTGTGGCCTTGATTCCAGACCGCCTTCATGATGGGACACCTAACTGAATTGCATTTCTATTTGCAAATAGATCTGCTGACCTCTGGACAGACAGTGCAAACTTTTCCAGAATTAGGCACTACCTTTGCTCCTAACCAGGTGCTCTGAGGCCAAACCAATGGAGACTGTGCTAAGAAAAAGGTAGGCTTTATTCTTTCCTATAATCTTAGAAACTGCTGGTTGTGTTTTGGAAGTTGAGGAATACAAAAGGAGTCACAGTTGCTCCCACTGTGACTTACAGAATATATTTCTCCACAGGATACTATTTTTTTCATCATAGGATAGCAAGAGCTAAACCTTTAAATAAAGAAAAATCACCAATTATGCCCATAAAGTCAAATGACAGCTTGTTTAGGCCAGGTCATACACTGCAACAGCAGAATTGGCAGCAGGGCGAGATCAATGAGTTTTAGCAATTTTATAAAGTTGTGAGCTGGACATTTGCCCAAACGTTAACCAGAAACAGATACATGGAAAACAAACAAGTTTCACAGCAATCTATTGGGTCACAGGCTGCATCTACAGCAAGAAGAAATATTACTGCAACTTCTCTTTGCTTTGCTAAAAGGTTTCCAGAAGTCTTTGTTCCAGTTCCATAGCTGGGGTAAGTCTGTCTCTGTACAACATATTTTTATTTCAAAATCACTTCTACAAGAAGAAAGGGAAAAGCCCCCAGGCTGGCTGTAAACATTACTGCACAACAATCCCTGCCATCTCTCTCCACTCTGAAAAGAAATGTGTATTTCTAGAGCCTGTCTTTTTGGAGGGGCCAGAAGGAAAGTCTGCTTTCAGCCAGATGTGGAACATTTTTCTCCACAAAGATGCACGTATCTCTTCCTGCAGGAGTGATTGTGGTAGTGGTGCCCAGTCAGCCATGCTGGCTTTGATTGAGACTTCTTTTTTCTTTTTTTTATCTCTCTGGTGTTGAATTTGGGGTTATCAAAGCTACAAGAATGGAAGGAACTTCATCAAGGGTATCCAGGCTCTGAGGACAGACTCAGCCACAGCTCAGAGGGACATCTCCAGTGCAGCATCCCCAGGGTGTGGCAGTCTGTGCCTGCAGATGCTGCTCCCATCCCAGGCAGATGCAGTCCCTGCTGAAACCTCACTGAGCGACAACCCGAGAGGCAGAACTGCACAAAGTCAGGGATTTTAAGATAGTTCAAAGCCTTTTATACTGGCTGACAACAGCTGCCCTCAAGGGGGGAAGGATTAGTAGAGCTTCAGGAAAGAGGGCACAGCAAAATGACTGAGCTCAGACTGTTCACTCAGTTTGGTTAAAACCAATTATCCCCCCACCCTTTTCTTTTTCTATTTCTGGACAAGAGGAGCAGGACTGTCAATAAATGTACAAACAGCCACTGCCTCTGGGTCTTTCCTCTGAACCTTTCAGGTGCTGTTCTGAGAACTGCCCAGCCCTGCTGGAGCTCTGGGCAGGCACCTCTACAAAAGCCTGAATGACATCAGCTCCTGTGCCCTGTTTCGGGCCGTGCTGAGTCTCAGCTTTGTGACCAGGGGAGCGGATCCCAGCCCCTGCAGCATCCCGGAGCTGCTCCCGCCCATCCGCCCTCCTTCCCCCGACCCTGGCTCCCCTCATGCACCAGCTGCCGAGGTTAATGCTTGTCTCTCAACAATTCCTACCGCAGGCATCTGTGACCTTCGGAGAAAAGAGAATAAATCTAAGCTTTCAGGAAAGCCCCGGCTCTCTCCCGTGGCCTGGAGCTCACAGCTGCCGGCACCAGAGGGCGCCTCGCTTCACCCTTGCCCCAGCCGGAATTCCGGGAGCATCCTTTTCACTCCTCAATGCCTTTATTCCCGTAGCCCGAGAGAAAAGTTCTGTGCGGGCCAGAAGCTGTGCACTCCCGGGCAGTCACTGCTGTGTTTCATCGCCAGGGCTCGGCTGCAGGAGAAGGAAAAGGAGTGTCCAGGCGCCATCCGGACAGTGCCACGGGAAAAGCCGGGAGCAGCACCGGGATACAGCACCCGCTGCACCCCCTCAGTCCCTGTCGCAGGCAAATCCTGCTGCTGCACATCCCGGCTCCTGCGTGACACACAGCCCCAGCCCCCCAAGCCATGGAATCGTAGACAAATCCTACAAGCGGTTGTATTTTAAAGCCCATGTCCATTATCACGCTGCTGCTTGGGCTCTGTTCTCCCCGTTAATGTCAGTGTGGAAGAGCAGGGTCACGGGGCAGGGAGCAGAGGCATTCAAAGGGTCCCAGGAGGGATTTCCAGCCCAACAGCACGGTCAGGACACAGGGTACCCCCTGCCAGGGGTCACTGCTTTCGTACTTTGCTCTTCCGGCCAAGCCAAGCCACTCGCTCTTTTCTAAAGGGACCAGCTTTAAAAACTAAACCCCTCCTCCCCTCCCAAGGGATCTTGTTGCCAGGCGCTAGCCCAGGACACTTGTCCCAGAACACAGAGGTCACCGATGATGTGTTTAATCCTGATTACTCAACAGCCTGACAGCAGCAAAGCAGGTGTGTGGCACCTTTGGCACCTCCAACCTTTCCTCCTCCTGGCAGCCCTCAAAAGCTTTGGACACGTTTCCTCTCCCAGAACTCCCCAAAGGAGCTTTCAAGCACTCCTCAACCTCACCCCAAACCCCTTGGGGCACAGGGGGCACAGGACAGGCTCTCCACACCCTGCCTGGATTTCCCTGCAAGCTCTGTGCTCTGCAGTGACGCAGTGGCTCAGGAAAATCAGTTTGAAGAGGGAAAGCTTGGAAAACTCTAGACTTGTGTTGTCTCAGAAGTGGTTCCCACCTAATAGAAGAGTTTCCTAATATAATGGAGCTCTTTGCACCCTCAAAAACATGCTTCTCCTCCATTCTCACTAAATGTTCAACACAGTTATTTTTCTCATTAAAATTTTAGTTCAATGGCCATCGATTTGCAGCAGTTCCCACTGAACCAGTCTTTGAGGGAATTTTGTTTTCTTCTTAGAATCCTGATCACAGCAAGCTTAATTGAATAAATAATGTAATTGAGGGGAAATGGGGGATTGTGGAACAGATCTGTAGGAACCTTGTTCATTATTCAGGGCCATGTCCTAAGAATTTCTTCCCTTAATTTTCAGAGAAAGGCCATGTGAGCAGAGAGAACAGAGGGAAGGTTATTCTGTCCCAACACATGCCCAAGGCTGCCTTCCATCTCCTCTCCCTCCCTCACCTGCTCCATCAATTTCCTGGTTCCTTGCTCCCCTTTTCCTGCAGTGCCACACATCCACAAGGAGAGCCTTCACCTTCAGGAGTTCTTCAGCCCCTGCCACGCCTTAGGCTGAAGAGAGGTGGATTTTCACAGAATACAACACAAGAGTGAGCTTCAAAGACCTGGATCACTTTCTATGAACTCACTACGAAATAAAGGCTGCTTGGTTCAGAGAAAAAGCATCCTCTGGTGTGTACAGCAGTGTGTAAGAGCAGTGTCTCCTGCCACAAACAGCAGTGAGTGCTGCAGTGCTGATTGCAGGGATGAGAGCTCCTCATGGACACAGACAGGAGCGATGTGCTGAGCTGAGGGTGCATTCACAGGCACTGAATGAGCTGTCCCGGCGGTGCTCCCTGCCCCGTGTGCTCCTGTGCTGCTCCCGCTGGGGCAGGAAGGAGCAGGCTCCCCGTGTGCTCCTGTGCTGCTCCCGCTGGGGCCGGAAGGAGCAGGCTCCCCGTGTGCTCCCCGTGTGCTCCCGCTGGGGCAGGAAGGAGCAGGCTCCCCGTGTGCTCCTGTGCTGCTCCCGCTGGGGCAGGAAGGAGCAGGCTCCCCGTGCGCTCCTGTGCTGCTCCCGCTGGGGCAGGAAGGAGCAGGCTCCCCGTGTGCTCCTGTGCTGCTCCCGCTGGGGCAGGAAGGAGCAGGCTCCCCGTGTGCTCCTGTGCTGCTCCCGCTGGGGCAGGAAGGAGAGCAGGCTCCCCGTGTGCTCCTGTGCTGCTCCCGCTGGGGCAGGAAGGAGAGCAGGCTCCCCGTGTGCTCCTGTGCTGCTCCCGCTGGGGCAGGAAGGAGCAGGCTCCCCGTGTGCTCCTGTGCTGCTCCCGCTGGGGCAGGAAGGAGAGCAGGCTCCCCGTGTGCTCCTGTGCTGCTCCCGCTGGGGCAGGAAGGAGCAGGCTCCCCGTGTGCTCCCGCTGGGGCAGGAAGGAGCAGGCTGCCCGTGTGCTCCTGTGCTGCTCCCGCTGGGGCAGGAAGGAGCAGGCTCCCCGTGTGCTCCTGTGCCATTCCCAGCAGGATCTGCAGCCCAGCCAGCCCCACGCTCCGAGCTGCCATTCCAGGAGCTGCTGGGGCCCCGTTCCCGCACAGCCTGCACAGGCAGAACACCCGAGCCACCGCCAGGGCAGCTCCTGGAACTCGGACCCACCTCACAACGCCCTGCACCTACAACAGGAGCATCAAAGACTCAGCACTGGTGTTTCAGAGACGGCAGTGGAGGAGAAAGCACGGTGAGAAACAAAGATACAAGACAATAAAGGTTAAGGTACTTTTATTATAAAAGTCTATACAATGAGCACCAGACATAGCAATGCAATTATATCTGGTTTAGTTATATATATTTCATATCTATATATCCATATAGATATATAGGTTTTGCTTTTACCAAAGTAAAACTGTTATATCACAAAATGCCTAGTTCTACCATTTATTTATTGCTCAACAAGGATGGCACAAAACACACTCGGCATAACTGTTGCCATGCTTATCTACTATACTGAATAAACAGCCAAACACTGCATAACAAACACAAAGCAGCTGTTAATTCTGAATTGGAACCAGTCTGATCACTCACTCACTTATAAAAATATTGGAATCATATAGATTTAAGCATTATAAAGGAGGAATATATTATTTAAAACATTTAAATAGTGCATATTGACATTTTGCATGTGGTATATAAAACACAAACATTCATGTACAACACTATACAGTACACATTAGTTTCAATGTTTGGATACACCCGTGTCTGCAGACTGATAGAAAAGGAACTGAAGTGTACATTGCACAATGGAACTGAATAAAATTGGTAAATGGTCTCAAGACTAGTTTAACCTCATAATTCTCTAAGGTCCCAGATCTCTTTGCAGTTAAAAAAAAAAAAAAAAAAAAAAAAAAGGCATACCACCAGTGCTCAATAGTTTTAGTGCTTTTTCTGAATGCCAAAATTACATGCCTACAAGCAGAGTAAAACAAACCAAGAAGTATTCTATAGTACACAAATGAAATCTGAGCACTAAAAATCCTACTTGCAACCTATTTCATATGCTTCATGACGGAACAGCAAGTCTCTGAGGTTATGTGCGAGCCATTTCTTACAACATGAGAAAATTAATTTTTGGTCTTTCATAAAGCAGAGTGAACCATTGCTATGTTGACATTAGCCAGTCATAAAAACATGCAGTGAGAGTAGGTGCATGCAAAACATGGCCACAATCAAGCTGATACACTGAAATAAAAACAAAAAAAAACAACAAACCAAACCAACTGAGAAAGCACCAGCTGAAATTAACATTTTGATTTTGCCAGATCAGAAAAGCTGCGGATGGCTGCTGCAGAGCAAAGCTAGTCCCTAAATCATCATTCAGCACAGCAGATGTGATACTCAAAACATTATTTAGATTCAACTCTGAAGCTAAATCATGCAAGGCCCATAAACTGTTTTGCTTACATCGTAAAGATTAGATAATGTATTTTTATTCTCCAACTGTAAAACAAAACCGTGATAACAGCAGTAATCTTTCCACTCCAAACCGACCGTTTTCCCTGTGTTGTGTGTTAACTACACTGATTTTAGCCCTTGACACCATACTCATTTCAGGTACAGTGGCATTTTAACTGTCCTAAGCCAGCTCCTTCCTGTGGAGCCACACAAGTCTGAGCCATCAGATTTCCCAGACACCAAAGTGTTCACTGTGCTCCTCAAATCTTCCGAAAGCGGAGATGCCGTATCCAATTCAGCCCAAACACTAAGTCACCACTAGCTGATAAACAACAACTGAAAAAGGGATCAAATGAACAACAATGACATGAGTCCTGTAGGCAGCATGTGATTGAACTTTTCAGTTTTCCAAGGTTTATAAGCCACTAAGAAAAGGTCACTTTCTGGTTTGTCCACTGTCCTTTATCAAGGAGGAAACGTGACTACTAATGAGCAAAATCCATAGACGTTAATTATTACTGTGTACAGGTGCAATTTAGAACACCAAAAAATCAGAGTTGTTCCACAGCAGTCCTTTGAAAGGAATTACAGTCTGTTTAAGTGTTCCAGGAATTAAGAGCTGTACCCTTAATTTGCTGATTTTTTTAGGCAAGAGGAGTAGTTCGCTGTAGCATTACAATACTAATAATTTCTTCAACAATGCAAAAGGTTGATAATAACAAAAGTCTCAAAGTTCTTGAGTGCTAAAGAAAAAAAAAAGCTATGCTTGTTTTGGGACAGGATGGATGCATCTGGAATACAAAACTCCGATGGAAACTGTGTTTGCTAAAGTTGGATAGAGCAGTCTCAAACTCAGAAACCTTATTTGCTCTCTAGACAGGACCTGCTTACCCTTCAAACATGTCCTAGTGGCACCACAGTAAAGTGCACAATCTGGATTCTCTCAACAGTGCATGACACATGAACACAAGCACCCAATAAGTACAGGGATACTATATGGAAACAGCATGTTACTCAACAGGTTGCAGCAATATAATTTAAATTGATTTTGAAGAATCTTGTTTGCTGATAAGGACTTCTAACAGCCTCAGTTTGGCTTTGATTTTCTTGTACTCTCTGTACTCATCCAGCATTGGGACCCGATCTTCTTTCTGTACGTTCCTGTGAAAAGAAAACCATCAAAATTTCAACTAAGTCCTCCATCCTGCAGCAAGCCAAACACAGAAGCACCTACAGGAAGTTATTTTAGGGCAGATGAAAACATTATTGGCAGCTTGTTCACATTCAATAATAGGCATGACGTTATATTTTAGTTTATTGCCATTAAAACTGCCATCACCAAAAAACGGAATTGAAAACCCACCAGGAATTATTCAGCACAACTGCTGCAGCACTGGGTAATAATCATTACCCTAAACACTCCTGGGAATTTTACTAACAAGACAGGAAGAGTTTCACTTCAGATCCTGTGTAGACACTACAGAAAAAGACAAATTTAAGCCAATCTACTTTTTTCACTATAAGTAGATTGACCCACAAATTGGCAGCAGAGCATTATTCTTACTGGACTACAATAAATAATCTGTTAACATGAGTAACCTCATTATTTGCCATTGAAACCACAAGGAGTTTTCTCCCAGGTTCAGTAAGTGCACGATAGTGGAATTTGTATGACCAGTGGTCCAGGAGTTTGTAGTTCAGGAGAAATACAGGAGAAGGCACAGTCAAGTGAGAGCATTTGCCACTCAACAAAGTGACCTCTCACGAGTGTTGTTAACTTTGTTCATGACATGAGACATCTCAAAAGTACAATAGGCAGCAATGCAATCCAATTTATGACAAAACAAATCCAAATAAGAAGCCTAAAAGAACTAAACAATATGGAGAAGAATAAAAATTATAAGAACCTTTACTGGTAAAGCAAATATCCACTGCCAGAACTGACCTACTGGTACATGGGGGAAATGGTCAAATTTCCCTGCCCTTTGTTACAGCACAGGGATATCACGGGGTTTTTAAAATAAAAAAATCATACTTTTCAGTAGGTATTTTTAAATGCTATTTTTTTAAAATGGAACTGTTAAAAATACACAGTTATCTCCCTCAGGAGATTATTCACACCAGATCAAAACAGATCCAATTCCAGCTGACAACATTCCAAGTTAGAAAACGTACTTGGCTACATAACAAGGCTGCAGCCCAGCCTCTGGTTTTGTGTTTAACAAACCTTCCATTCTGCTGATAAAACTCCTCTTCAAATTCTCGTAATGTCTTACGTAGCTTCTTTTTCTCAGCTCTGGCTTTCCACAGTTGCTCCAGTAATTCAGGCCTAAAAATTTCAAGTGAAAGAAAAATATGTTAGCCATATAACAGAATTCAAATTCCTCAGAAACAACTAAGCTAGCTGCACTAATAATTTATTTGTCTGGCTCATAAAGAACATGCTGTCAGTTTGAAAGTGAAATATTGAGAACAAACTAGCAGTTAATAAAGGGGTATAAATTTTCTGCTGTCTACACAGCTCAAGTAAGGCTAAAGAAGGTGTAGAAGATACTAAATAATTCACTGAGTACAAAAAGATCTTAGTCAGACATGTCAGAGCAAAGAACACTTATTCAATCCAAACACTTCCTGAGAAGTGCTGAACATGTCACTCCCTTCCACCCAACATCATAGATTTAGTATCATGACTCTAACTACAATAATTACAACTACTATAATTAAATTATCCCCTTAATTGTCCATACATAGAAGCAGCTCGGGTGCTGGAGAGTCTTAGGTCCCGGGTGAGTTTCTCTTGACCATCTTCAATATCAGACTCAGAGTTTTCAACTGGGCTTAGAACGGGCTGTGTTTGGGCAGCAGTTTTTAAGATCTCATTCAGGTCTGAAGACAAACCATCACTTTCCTCCTCTTCTTCCTGAAAGTGAAAACGGAAATTCAAAACAAATATGATGTATTTCAGTTCCCCATTACAACTGCTGGGAAGTATTTTTTTAAATGTACTGTACCTACCTTAATTTCTTCAAAAAAATGGGCAGTTTCACCTTCAATAATGGGCTGTAACATCTGCCCCCGCCTCTTGGTTGATGGTGATCCCTGAAAAAATGGAAATTTGTTTCAAAAGGTACAGTAAGACATCAAGTGCTGTTTGAAGTCAGAATTACATTGAAGTCACCCAATATTTCCTCTTTGAGATGAGTAAAAGGCTGCAAACATACTTACAGAACACAAATTAAAATAACCATACAACCCAAAAAGCTAAGATACCCAAGGTATCCTTGACACAGAAATAAATGCTGTAGCTAGTAATTTATTTTAAAATATTCCTTTTCAGACTTAAAAAGCATTTGCTCTCTCCATGTTTTGTAGAAGATTGGTAAAGTGCAATGATAGCTCTGAATTTTGTACTTATTTTTGTTCCTACCAAACCAAAGCACAGTTACAGAGGACAGAGCTGGTTATCTCCTGCCAGGCATCCACTGGGAATAATCCTGCCAGCTTCTTTTTCCTGACCACTCTGAAGCCCTGCAGTTTGGAAGTGTGAAATCAGAGCTATCTCCAAGTCCTTTGAGCTTCAGCCTAAAGCAGGTGTCCCTGTGCTGTCCAGGTGCCTCTTGCACACCTGCCATAATGTCCTGCTCATCTCTTATCCCCAGACAGCAGAAACAATCCCAACAGATGATTGCCAGACAGGAAAAAGGTGAAACATAAAAGCCACACAGACAATGACCTGTCAAAAACTTTAGTTCATGAAAGGTAAATAGTCTCCTGCTTCTCTTTCCAAAAAGGCTTCAGTGTGTGTCATTAGTGTACCAGGATACAGTAAGAGACATCTCATGGAATCAGTTGTCATATAAACCTAAAAATCCATTCTTGAAATATCTGGCACTGAATACAGACTACTTAGAAGGCAGCACTGAACAATTCTTGGCAATAAGAGAGAGCTCCTCGTATCTCTTGTAGGTTTCAAAACCTGAGAAAAAGATTTTACAGGTGGTGTCTACAGCACAGATTAGGAATCGTGTTACTGACATCTCTCCTGAATTTAAAATCCTTCTGGTGGGCTATCACCCATGCCTTTATTTCACAGCCAAAAAACCAGAATGACTATGGTACAGTTATAAGGCTACTCAGAACGTAAACTCCATCTCAGCTGAAGAGTCAGGCTTCTGAGGGGAGAGATGGGACAGAACTCAACCAGCCAAGGGCACCCCCAAAAAGCTGTGACTCACCAGTCACAGAGAAACACAACAGTGCTTAAGAGCAACCTGTGTGTATGGCGTTCAGAAAGGGATTCTGATATACAAGCCCTTAAAATTGACTGTGATGCAAATCATGTTTTTCTTTAAAAGGAGCCACCAAAAAAATGTATGTGCAAGAAAGGCAGGATCTTGACCTGGTCCCTTTATCTCAGTGTACTCCAGCTTAGAGGGGAGAGCTAAGAACTGTCAGTGACAATGTAAACAGCAGATTAAGTTCCTGCTTAGTAAGCCCAGCTACCTATGTCTGGGAAGAACTGTCTGTATGCAAAGAGATTATCTCACATCAGCTATACAGTCCCTTCCTTCCAAAAGGGTCAGCAGCCAACATCCAAACAGGTATTTTGCAAGTCTGGCTTTTGCAAGGCTTGGATGATGGCTCATGCAGAACAAAACCAGCTGCCTGTCATTCCCCAGCTGTTTTACAGGTATTATAAACAAGGTTACATCAATTTCCTTGCACAGTATGAAAACTTTTCTTCCTCATCTCTTAGAGGACTACAGAGAGAGGAGAGAAAATTCAGGAGGAAACAAAGTGAAAAATGCAGTGAAAAAGCACGGATGTTGTACAGATGCTGCAGGTGCTGGTAACATGTCTCTCTCTGGGGAAGCATGAAGGAATGAAATGGTTCTGATGGCAATCCTGTCACTCAAGCCTCTGCTGACAGCAACCTGCACTGCAACTGGTGTTACTATTCTGGGGAGGACTGAAAGTACAGTATGTCCTATGGATCCACACCTAGCACAGGCACTGGGGAACATCTCAGCCACAGCAAGTTAGCACAGCTCACTCACTTCCACAGAGAACCATTTAATTCCCAAGAGCCATCAAGGTCACAAGCAGCTTGGAACCGCTCTGTTCTCACCACTGAATCAATCAAATGCCTCAAGTACAATGACAACAATATCTTGTATTCCACAAGAAAGACGTTTCACAGAACAATGTCACTAGCTCTTCTAAAGGCAGCCTCGCAGTTCAAAAGTGGGAAAATAAATAGAAGTAGCATTTGTTTTACTCACAAGAATAGGAGTAATGCTTGCTCTAGTTAACATTTGTTTTACAAGTCTGTATCTGTCATAAAGTGGCTTCACAATATGTCTTTCTTCTCTAGTAACCTAGAGGCAGAGAAACCACAGAATTAATTATACTGGTCACTCAATCACAGACAGCAAACACAAAGCCGTGTGCTTCTCCTGCCAGGCCACCAACATTCCAACTAGGAATACAAAGCTATCTTAAATTGTGCGTATGGAAGGGGGTTTATGCAGATAAAAGGGAATAAGTGGGTGCTTTTTCATTCTCTCTCACTTTACCACTCTGTATTTTTCAGGGAAAAGTTTGACACACTTCCTAAAAATTAGGGGAGCTTCAGCACAGGCAAACCCTCTGTATTTAAATATCCATGGAAAAGAGGCAAAAAAGGGACCAAGAACTGGGGTAAAAGATGTGTGCCTGGCAATGATGATGGTTCTACAGAAATGAAAGGGAAAAAAAAAAAAAAGATGGAACTGTAAAGAAGGGGGGGAAACTGTCTTTTCATTTCTGTTTCTGTGAAATCCAGAATGACATTTCCGGTCTTTTCCCAGGAAATTCAATAATCTTGTTTATTTTTAAGACATCTCTTTGCCTCACAGACATATAAGGCATCAAATGACACCCATCACTTTGCACACTCCAATAACCTGCTGATTTCTGAAAAGGTGGCCTATTAATACATACTTTTTTCTTTTTTTAGAAGTCAGTGCAGCAAGTTCCTCAGCTGACACCATGGAGGCCAACAGATACCTTTGTGTTTTGGAGAAGGAAAAAGAAGAACCCCACACACCAGCATTACTATTGCTTGAGAGTTACTGCTGTCTATGCACACAATGACAGAGTTTGAAATAAAGCCAAGCATTACCGGCCGTCCATGCTGGCTTTCATAATACAGGAGGCTCTTCTGGAGAGATGTTTTCTCTTCTACCAAATGGTCCTTTGTCATTTTCTATCAAGAATAATTAGCATTTAATCAAACACAAGTCACTTTTACTCGCTGTACAGATGCCTAAGCCAAACTTAGCTTAGTCAACATTATACAACCCACCTTCCTCCATTTAAAGCTATTCAATATTGTCAGCACATACTTGTAAATATTTTAATGTAGAGCAAGGAAAATGTGGTCCATGTTGACAATTTCCCCACTGAGTCTGAAATACGCTGGCCTGGCAAAGGGCTGCTAGCCAGAGGCATCGTGGTGTTGATAAAGGGGTATCTCAAGTGTCTGCCAGTGCTCTATTTCTCCCTTATTCTCTTAGGAAGGGCCTATCCATAACCTTATCCTTACCTTTATATCTTCTGGTAAACATCTCTCAACTCGTTTTTCCTTTAATCTTTTCAAAATGAGTTCAAGTGTAGCCTCCTTGGTGGGCTTCTTCTCTTTCTGCACAACCCGCATCTCATCCTCATTTTCTTCATCCTCTTGGTCAAGAGAGGAACCAAAGCTTTTTGGAAGAGTGTTACTTCGTGGACGTGTTTGAGGTATGAATTCTCCCTCTGAGCTCCTCTGCTTTGCATCTGAAATGGGGAAAATTGCTCAATCCAAAGGTTTAAAAGAAATAATAACACTCTCAGTTCATTTAACTGCAAATACAGGAACATAGCAATTTGCATAGGGAAAGTTTCTCTCCTAAAGAACTAAGCCATAAGAATAATTTGATTTTTGAATAGTAGAGAAGGTAGAAATGAAACATTTTTGTGTGCTGTGGAATTTTACTGAATGACTTGGCCATTTCAGTCATGGAGATAATTTCTGTTGGTAGAGAATGAGAAGCTGTAGCAATCTCTTACCTTTTATTTGCTTTCTCAATTTGGTAAGTTCAGTCATCCATTTTAAAACTTTTGGATTGGCTGCAATATCACTATAGGAGGGCTGAAAAAAATACAAATAAACGAGGTATTAAAACAAACACACTAAATCTTGTTTATAATACTTCTTTCATGATTTGGTAATATTTGTGACGGTGAACGTAAACAGTTACAGGAATGCCACTCAGTATCAGATCACATCTCAGTGCCAACATAAGGACAACACTTGTGAAAATAAAACTGAAACAACTTCAGCAGCTGAACCAGAGAGTGGTAAGACACTTCTGCTTTTTCACACATCTGATCTGAAAAGCCCTCAAGTCTCACAGCAGAACTGTCACTCTGTCCTCCTTTGGCTCTGGCATTCTGGCACATTTTCTAATATTGCTGTTGCTCAGCTCCCTTTTGCAGACAGCAGTGTGTAACAAAATTCTCATTTGCATACACAGTTATTCAGTGATGAACTACAAGAGTCACTCAGCCCTCCCAAGCAGTCCTTTATCCTGAGTTAAGACAGAAGTGCTAACCTACCTTACTGTTTTTCTCTTTTTCGAACTGTTCCTCAAATTGCTTTATTTTTTTCTGTAATTTCTTTACAAGCTGATAAGGTGTCTTGTCTTCCCTTTTGTCATCTTTTGAGCTAAATGATGCTCTTCGTGTTCTGTTTAAAAACATTTTTAAAATGTCATTTAGATAATTAAATGAGTGCAAACAACATGAATACTATAGTAAGAGATGAAAAATTACATATTTTTCTCCAGTTCATAATCCATTAATTTCAAGTTTTCAGAGCTATTTACTCAAACTGCTTTGAGCTGCTGCCTTCAAAATGTGATGTTATTTTTGTCTCCCTAATATCAGTAATACCCACAACAGAAAAACCGTATTTAAAATTCAAGTGTAATGTACCTTCAATTGTCAACTTTCAGGTGCTTGGGCTATTTACCTAAGTTACTGTATACTCAGTTGTTCTTCAAGTACTGGGCACAGAAAAAAGCCCAGGCTAGAAAATACCACTAAACAACCCTTGGTAATGAAATAGCTTCACTCAACTGTCTCAGGCAAGTTAAGAGATACTTAAGCCAAAACGTACCCACATACTTTGTTAGTCTTACTAATAAATTACTTAAATTTTACTAAGAGACTTCTAAAGCATGTGGGTTTGGTTTTATATCATCTTTCACACAGCTCCTTGACATTTGCTGCTCTTGCAAAGCATTTTTGTTCCAAGACTGACATGAGATTTTTCCAGAACACTTATACAAGGTGCCTGAAACATCCCTCAACACAGCCAGTGGCGTCTATGCAGTTCAAGATATTAGCAATACTAATCTAATAATCTACTAGAGCAGATCCTTATTAGTTTCAGAATGAGGAGAACAGCTCATTATCATCAGGACTTTTCTGCAGGTCAGTCTTCTTCATCATTTGAACAGTACTTGTTAAATATCTTCTATGCCTAACTGGAGAAAACTTGTACAAGGATGTTTTTGCATCAATAAATCTGTCAGACAAACAATTGGAAACTCTAGACTTGTTCCAATCTCCTCTTTCAGGTTTGCTTATTTTCATGAGATTATCTCTTCCCTAAAAAGCCTAAAAATTCTTCTCAAATTCCCTTTCCCAGTAACAGTAGCAGACAGTACAGGCCACAGGTTATTTACAGTTTTAGAGAGTCACACTGCCCAGTTCATACAAACAATCTGCAGCTTGTTTAGTGACAACTCTACTTTAACAAACTAGGTTAAAAAAATACAAGATAAAAAAGCCAGAGCTTACATAAAATCACAGACCAGAGCCCAGCAAAGCCTGGTAAACAAAGGATAAAAATAGGACTTTCAGCCCAGGAAGTGCCATTTGTCCAAAGCCCTGACCAAATGCCAGGCAAAGCTCTGCAGTCTTGTCCTATTTTTATCCTCTTTCCCTCAGCATCTGTCAGTGGCTACTTGGAGAGCCACGATCCCACCCCAACTGAACCTCTGCTCTGTCTCACTCCAGCAGTTCCTGGGCAGCCAGAGCAGCCAAATGCTACGTTTGACCTCGGCCTTCAGTTCATTCAGACCATGAAAACCCATGGCAATCTCCAGCAGTTGTATTTGCATCCTGGCAGTAACACTTGCTGCCCACCAGACTGTGTTAAAATACACACCTAACAAAAGAAAGTGCTTTGGATGAAGAGTCTAACGTTTCTGGATCATGTAAGAAACGCTGGCTTTGCCCAAAATCCAAACTGCGATGTGACAATATGGGATGACAGTCCTCTTCCAATGGATGATTAGTCATCCTCCCAGCCTGTGGAGAAAGCTGAGCTTCTCCAGATTCACTGTCCTCCTGCCAAGACTTGAAAGCAGGAAATGGATCTAGAAGATAAAAAAAAGACACAACTTTTCTGTTAACAGAACTATAAACAAGAGTTGAAACAAAAACGTGAACCCAATGCTTAGTCTTGTATGCTCTAGAGGATGTGGTGTCATACACAAAGTGAATAAAAACAGTGAAATACATCAGAAAGCTACAAATTCTGTCATATAACCGAAAGAAAAAGGCACTGAAATGAAGTATGCACACTAGGATCCCTTTTTCAAAGTGTATCTTGGGAGTATGCATTTCTGAGCAGTTCAACAGTGTAAAAGAGCCTTATTTATGTATCAGAAATATAATATAAGAAGAATATGTTTATTGTCCATTGCAGTATTTTGCTGTGGAAATTAATTTTCATACTGTACACATGTACTTTGAAAGGCTGTCTTCTTGGTTTTGAAGAAGGTAATTCTGACAGTACCTCTTTAGGTACAATGCCCATTTGCTTAAAACTTTTTCAAGGAGTATTTCTGGGGTTAATAATAAAATCTATCTTGACACCACTGAGAAAAAGAGATTTCTTAATTTGTGGAAGGTGATTTTTAGGAGGGAGATTCCAAAACAATCAATTCTTTCAAATCCCTATGAAAAGCACCTTGCTAACGTCCCTTAGAATTCTTTGACATGTTTTTTTTTGCTGTCTAAAAAAAAAAGCTAATATAGCCTTTCAATTACTTTAATTTAAAATCCCACCCCCCTTTTCCTTTCAGAGTTGCCTGGGTTTTTTCTAGTTCAAATCAGAAATTTGAAAACTGGGTTCAAAGTGTGCAGAACAACAATAAAACCCACAAAGTAATCTTTAAAAAAAAAATTAACCCTTGTACCTGCTTTCCATTGCACATTTACTACGTATGATTGGGAATTTTTTTGAGGTTTTCAGCTGTGATCTTGCCTGTTTGCACAGTACAAGATACAAGAAGGGGATCTTTTTGAATCAACAAAAAAACTGCAGATCAGAATATTCCCAAGATATAAGGGACAGCAGGTGAAGGGTTAGTTAGAAAGCAAACCATCAACTATCAAAAGGCAGATAACTGAATGTATGGCGAACCATACTTACCCTCCCCTTCTCTCTGCAGATGCATTGTTTTGAAATCAATGAGGGGGAAAGTGATAGGGCATGGCGCTAATAAAATGAAAAAGAATGGCAAAAATACTGAAGTGAACACACAGCACAGTCAGAACAAACTATACATAACATGTAAAGCAGGAAGATACAGTACCAGGGAAAAACATCCCATCTTTTTGGACCAGGCCCTGAGCACTCTCAGCTTCCAAGCAATTCCCATGGCAGGTAAGGATGCTCAGTTCTCAGCCAATTTGAACTTTTTACTGGAAAGGTTTACAAAGAACTGGTAGAATAGTGAAGACTTATTGCAGTTTAATAAGAGACTCATGCATCCTCACATGAACAAAAGGCAAGCTCTAATGTTTTTCTCAGAGCTTGGAAATAACAGAGATGGTGGTGATTTCCAAAAAGCAGGGCAAATGCAGAAAAAATATTCAGGAATACACATCAACCATTCTGCATTTTCACCTTGGGCCAGCAGGCATTTAATGCTGATTTTCAAGAACTCTGTGGCATTCAGGCCTTTGAGTTTTCTATTAGATTGGCTTTAGTAACCCAAATTTATAACTGAATTTGGATTAGTACAGATTTCTTAACAAAGTCGCTCTTCTTCAATGGAATGCCACAAGGACTTGCAGTGCCTTGGAAGGCAGAGTTCCTAAAAATCATCCAAAACAGGACTGAAGACTAGTCAATGTTCAAATACTTCACAGTGAAATAAGACCTCTTGCAAAGAACATGATTTAATACCAAGAAGTTATAATATAAATGTATAAAGAGATACAATGCTTTATTTTCAAAACAAGGGTCAGAAAGCTATTTGGGGAAGTAAAACCAAAAGCAATTTCCTGAGCAGATTCAAGGAAATAATGAAAATGGATGCCACAAACCTTCTGAGAATACATATTAAGTCATCTTAACACAAATAAAGGATGCAACAAAATGTAATATGCAAATAAGCAATTAAACTAAAAAAAAAACCACTGAAACATAAGCGAGATTTACAGGGTTTTTTCAGCTTTTTACAGGGTTTTTTTAGCTTTAGACTGTTCTTAACTTGGGCAACAAGAATGAAAATCTGGACTCAAGTGTCTTTAGGTGCCTGTAATTTGATTTCTCTGTGCCATGACATACTCTGAAAGTGCAGTTTGCTAGGGCTCAAGAGTACCAACCAGCAAATATTGTACAAAACCAGCTCTCAGAAGAAGCCAATCACAAGTTGCAAACTTCATTATTTGCAAAATAATTAAAAGGGTTAAAAGGGAACTGTGGACTCATGAAGGCAATTAATTCACAAGACAGTCAACAGCAATGACAAACTAACAATCAGTTCTCACCACTTGAGCTTCAGGACAAAGCTCTCTGTGCTGACGTGTGACAGCTCTAAGCTGCACTGATACAGAACACACATTCCAGCTTTACTTCCCGCATTTTAATATTTCCAACACTGCAGCCACAAGTGCAGTGATTCTTTGTTACCAGTGTCTTGCTGAAGTTTCACTCTGACACTTAAAGGCATCTCAAGGAACAGCTGTCACTGGAAGGGCCTGCTGAAAGTTAAAACCTTGTCCCTGCACAGTTTACCTGCACCATATCTATCAAGTTGTATTCCAAGTTTTCCAAACCAGAAACAAGTGGCCTGTGGCCACTGCACTGTCAGTGACAGCTCACAGTGGTTCAGCAGCTTAGACCACTTGCATTTTTAAGGTGTGATGACTCCAAATATCACCACCAGGCAGAGGGAACACGATATAAGGAAGACATAAAAATAGAAGTATTTTGAAAAGAAAGTATTGGCAAGAGTGTTTTGCTCTGGTTACAAAAGGCTTATGGTTGTTTTAAGTAAAACAAAAGTCTTAACAGTTATTACTGGACATTTGAGCAATAAAATTCAGTCAAGTCACAAGTTCAGGGGACTGCTAAGCCTGGAAGGCAGTGAAGAGTAAGGTCACAAACATAGGGAACCCTGTCTGAGAGAAAACTAATACAAGTATTTTTCTTTTTCTAAAATGCAGACCATGGAAAGAGAAGGGGCACAGAAAAAAAACCATCTGCAACTTTAGCTTTTATTTGAAAATTTAGAGCTGCTTCAAGTTGTCCAGTGACAAGGAAACCAAAACAACTGACAGATTTTTCAGAAAAATTGAAATATGAACTGCTGTGTTTGGCAGGTTAGTGATTTTAAGTCAAATTCAGTCAATTCAATAGTTTACATTTAATAAAGACTAGACACAATAAGAATTTTAACTAAATTATATAGTTAGACAAAGTGTTTTTAAAGACTTGGATGAGAGACTCAGTGTCATGGAACTTTAAAAACAATAAACAAAAACAAAACATGCCACCTAGAATGAAACTTGGACTATTTTGCTTTCTTCAGTTTTTCCTTAGATTTTTTAAGGTCCTTAATGAAGTTGCAGATGCTTCTAAAACAAGATGAGACCTATGTCATGACTTGGTTAATCTTACCACGTGTACAGGAACTTGTTGTCTGCTGCTTCTACTTTGTAAATTGTTTTATTTATCACTCCTCCCTAATGATACTGTGAGCTAAAGAGTGAAAATTACCTTCCCATTTGTCCCCATCAGATACATTCTTCAGGTCCAGATGCGGTACTTGGACAGCCGGAGCCTCCTCGGGAACACTGACGCTGCCATCCCCCAGCACCTCTGAATCAGTGTTTGCATTGAGATCACAAGCCTTGCTACTTGAATCCTGCATTTAAAGAACAGAATTGTTTTATTATTACTTAACAGCTGGAAGTCAGGTACTTAATCAGTTCCAGCGCTTCTAAAAATTTTAAGACAAAAAAAAACCTTTCCAAACCTGAGAATTACAAATAGAGACACACACCCCAACAGCAATTATTTACATTACAAAACATTTCTTACATGGGATGCATAAGAATAAACTGTGCTGTCCTAAGTTTCTGTGAAGTGACATGATGAGATCTTTAACAGAGGTCTTGCAAGCCTTGCAGGACCAACCACCACAAGATGTTAAAAGCTAAATTTACTGTGTTACTTCACAGTTGAATTTCTTATAAGATGCTGTGTATCAGTATATAAATGAAATCTTTCTTACCAGAAATGCCTCTGAAGATACTCCATCATTGCCATCAAGCAATATACTATTTTCCCTAAAAAGAAGACACAGACCTCGTTATCATTTTAAATGGACATTATCATTTAAATGGACAGTAAACACTATACACTCCCTATATATATATATATATATATATTATTTTTTCCCCCACAAACTCCATGCAGTTTTAGCAGATAGGCAATGTTTTTACTTAAGGCAGTAATTAAAACTCTGGGAAATAAAAGTTATATTACTTTTTTTTCACTCTCTGATATTCACATTGAATTTCAAGTTGTAGCATGTAAACAAACAACAAGACTTGAACAAAGTTGGAAATAAAAACAGCTCAGACCTTCACTCTCAAATTGAGAGTAAATATTTTAAAACTCAGCTGAATAAAACTGAAATTTCAATCAGTGCTGAAGTAAAGCTGCAAATTAACAAAGCCTTCTGGCTAGTCACTGTTGCTAACATTAATTTTTCAATCGTTAAGAGCAATAAAATGTGCCAGAATATTTTAATGAAAATAGATTTTTATTCTTCTCTTTCTCTTCCCAAGAACATAGGGTTGTTCACAAAAAAACCCCTATAGGTTAATTATATAGATTTGTATGACTACAGAAAAACACAAACCTTTCACTATTATTTTCTCCATCAACATCTTCATCTTCATCACATGGTTTCAGTAATATGTCTGCAGTCTGTTGGGAAAAAGTATGTTTAGAAAGATTTGGGAATGGCTCTCTCAACAGAAAACATTTCCATAATCATCTCTGACCACAAAACGCCCTCAAGAACTAAAAGCTTCTCTGTGGGGATGGAAATCACGTTTTTTAACCATGTGACAATTTTATACCTCAAGTAAGGCCAGTGACCAGGTGTTTTAATCACCAGATGTTTTAATGACTTTCCATCTTCAGAAAAACCATTTTTATTATTTCAGAGCACATCACAATAGTGAAAAGCACTAAGGAAACATTTTGTTTTAATTAAAAATGGAGATTCCAGATGACTTAGTTTCACTGTGCTAAGGCACCCATTCCCATCTTTTCAAGTTCAAAGACCCATTAAACTCTTCTAGTTAATTTAAGTCTACTAACAATAGGTTTGCTTATCTGGTTATCTTTCAGGAAACCCTGAGGAAGATTTATGGACTCACAGGCAAGAAGCTGAAAACCACTGCAGAAACTCCTCTACACATGTGTAACAAAACTTCTCCACCCACAGAATTCACCATTCACAATTGTTAGCAAATAAATAAGGAACTATAGATTGGATTTTTTTCATTAGAAGGGCTTATCTGACAGCTGCATATGTGCTGGTTGATACAGAGTGGAAGAAGCCTCTCTTCTCTTGTACTTTACTGTTATCCTTGATTTAATTTTTGTCAGCATGTATTTTAAAGAATTCCTTGATTGCATCAACTAGGGAAGAGATAAAGATGTGCTGAAAAGAACAGGACATTTCTGCCTACCACAGAAGAAACTGGAAATAGAGAGGAAAGGCTGTAATTAGCTAATGACAAAACCACGTCTTCCTAGTACAAGCACAACCAAGAGACAGCAAAGTCTCAAGGTGACTGCTGCCCTTTCCTGATCCATTCAAGGTGACTGTGAGCTATGCTGCAATCTCAGCTCTACAGCTTCTGCTGCTCAGGAAGCCTTCACTAAAACAGATGCTGCTCTAACCAGAGCTGTGCTGCCTCATACAGCGACTCACCTCAGCAGAAGGAAGGGCTGGTGTCTGTGAGAGAAGAATGGAAAAATATCAGTCAGGGTCCAAACAAGTCACACCAAAATAGACAAAAATTTCTCAGTGCACATGGCACAGCAAGGAAACCAACTGACTGCACAGAGCAAGAGCACAATGCTACATCAGAGTAATGTAATGCTGCACCAGAGCTCTTAGGAAAACTTGGATCTCTAGAGCACTAAAGTTCCAGCAACTTATGATTTGATATACAGGAGACTCTTGCTCTCACCTGAATGCTTTCTTCTTCCTCAGTTACAGTATCATGTTTCATAGCTTCACTGTCTACATCAGTGCAAACCAACACTTCAGAGCAGTCTCCTGTGTTTTCACTGCTACCAGTGCCATTATCTTCAATAACATCATTCCTAAAGACACAAACAGAAGAACTTTAGAAACCTGTTGTTACACCTTTAAAAGAAAAAAAAATAAACACTTCTTTACCTTTCCCCTTAAACATTATCAAACATCAGGATGTTTTTTGTTTGGGTTGTTTTTTTTTTTTTTTTTGAACAGAATTATTTCAACATGTAGGCAAAAATTAATTATTTATGTGATGTTTTGTACATCCATACATGATGGACATATTAAAAGGGATTTATTTGGTTCTTGTCTGAAGGGCCAGGCGTACACCCCACACTTACCATACCAACCTAAGGAATTCAAACACAACAGCCAGAAGCAACAACATCCAGAAACCACAGTGGCTCAATGACATTGCTGAGGCTACACTCCTCTCAGTACTGAAGCCAGTTAGTTTATAGCTACTGTCACTGTGTTCCCCTCCAGTGAGAAACCCCATTATTTCTAACATTTAATCTGCTGAGACTTCAACCTAAGACATGTAACATTACAGTCAGGTTAAAACTGATTGACACCATATTTGTATTCACATATATTCTTTTATGTGCCACCACCCCATTACCACATGACTCTGTCATTCATCACAAGCCTTTGAATTCTTTGCCTTCCTTCTCCTCACTCAAAAAGAATTCCAAACCACATTAAGAAAGCTCCTTGTCTATCAGATATAGAGATAATAAACAGGATGGGTTGAAAATTAACATTCTGACTATTTTTTTCTTAATTCCAGCCATTAAGTTAGTACTAAGAAATTGGCACTGGATCACTGCTTTTTTCAGTTCTTAATTTAACTGTGTATTTGCCTTGTGCACAGCCTGCTGCTTTAAAGAACCCAGACACTCCCTTGAAGAACGATATCATGTATCCTCTCTCACAGTTAATCCACAGTGGAATGATGATCAGAAGCTTTTGGAACTGTCCCTGTGCCAGAGGAGGATACTGGTTTCAAACCGGCAGTGGTGGCACTTGGAGCCTCCCCCTCTGAGATCAGCCAACCTTTACAGCACTTACACTGGCACTGAAAGAATTCAGCTGCTACAGGGCTGGGAGGCAATTACCCACTTACAAATTACTTCAAAGACATTGAATCCTTAGCACTAAAACTCAGATTTAATTGATCATTACCAGCAATGATTATTACTTTTATGATCCAGTGCAAACTTTACTCTTGTCTTCTAAAGATTGAACAGTTTAGAAAAAAGCATTTGACTCGCTGAACACTTCATGTATTTCAGGCTCTGTTCACATATTCCAGCTCTGAGCAACAAAGAAACTTAGGTACTGAAATCTTAACAACACATTTTTGAAGTCTGGGTATTAATCATGACTACTTATTTTTAATGAAGTACCAAAATGTACCAGCTTCCAAATGCTGCCATGGCAATCACTACACTCAGAATCTGGCCTGATTTACAAGAAAAATAAAATCTGATCAAATAAGTTTGGAACTCCATGCAAATAGACCCACAGTGGTCATTCTATCCATTTTTGGCTGTTTCACTGACATTGGCAGCCAGAGCAGTAAAGCAGCTGTGTTGACATGGAAAGACAGGGTTATGAAACTGAAAGAGAATCCACAATAGCTTTAATATGTTAAAGTTTTGTCAAAAGTCACATTGGTGAGATAAGAATAAAAGCACTTGAGTAAATATAAATTCCTGTGCTACTTGCACAGAATTCAGCAGTAAAGCAGATGCACTTCATGGCATTTTTAGCTACAAGATCAATTTAAAATATTTGCCTCAAGAGCTATTGATTACTGGCACCTCATGGAAGCTGACTTGCTTTAAAATAGATAAAACTGAAGTCAACAGCCAAAGTTGTGACTTTTGGGTTGAGGTGGGGATTTGAGAAGGTTTTTTTGGAGGAGTTAAGATACACAATCCCACAGAATTCAAGAAGATACAATAAAATCTTACTGGTTGTTAGATCCTTCCTCATCTCCACTGGGATTTTTTGTTTCATTGTTACAGCCCAGTCGTTGTTGCTGTATATGTTTCAGATCGTTATCCAAGCTGCTCTGCAGGTCGAAAAGATGCTGTTCCACAGCTGCTCTGATTGTTCTTTCTAAAATGCTAGAAAGAATAAAAGACAGAAAAGTTCTATTAAAAACTCTATTTTTGCATTGATCACCTACACAGAAAGGCAGAGATAAACTTTACCTGACAGGAATCTTTGATGGCAGTATTTCAAGGCAAAACAGACTAACTTTTCCAAAAGTGGAAATTACTACACTTATTATTTTTGAATCTGTAAGATTTACATAAAGTATTATGAAGTTTATGAACAATATTTTAAAAGTAATCAACACATTACAATAACTAACCTACTTTTTAACAACTATACACAAAAACTTATAAAAGCCTTCTATATGAATGTGACAGTAAAATCCTGTGTGTGTAACAGGTCAGAATCAACCCTGGAGCAGGTTCCACTTTATCACATGTGGCTGCACCCTCCCCTGAACAGGACTGTCATCTTAAAAGGCAAAAGTCAACAAATAGCAGAGATAATCAGCAAGTATCTGCTGAAGGACACAGGATATACCCAAAATTTCATCTAGAAAAGAAAAATATTCTTTAAAAACAGACTACTCTGCTTGAGCACCTCTCAGGCAGCTCATCCCCGACACACAAGAGGCCTCTAAAAATCCTCCTGTAAAAATCTTAAACTATTTAATCCCATTTTAACTCTGAAATTGTGCTTTTATTTTTCTTCCACGTTTGTACAAGGAATTCCACTGAACTGTACTCAGTATCACTGGTGCTAAAATGACAACATGAATGCTATTATAAGATAAAGCAAAAAACTTATGATGTATCTAAGTGCAAAACCAAAGTTTTGCACTCTGGATGCAAGCACCCTCTGCTCTCATGCTCCTGTAGTCAACAACACTGACGGGCATTTGGTATTTCCTGCATTAGTGTTAAATGACAGCAGTGAAATCCTTCACACTAAAATATGTTCCTTCATAACTGTAATCAAACCTACTGGGTTTTTTTTTAAAGGATACATAACGTCTATGCATGATCTAGAGTAAGAGCACAATTCAAACATTTCATATTTTCATTATACTTACTCTGCAGAGGCTGGCAAGATACTTATGGGAGAGATATGAGCACTGCAGAAAAGAAAAAAAGAGTTAATACAATGCAATAAACTTATCACACTAAATAGAAGTCTTGAAGTCAACAGAAAGCAACCTAAAAATATTTAAATACTGCATGTGATGCAGTTAACAGAAGTAGAATAAACATGTAAGGAACACCCTGCTTTGCAGTCCTTTATTATTTAAATGACAAAATCTAAAAGGAGCACCATCACAAGGCAGAAAATTGTAGAAGTAGCAATGCAGATTTTTCACTCTCAAGAGCCAATATTTGTTGTGTTACGAAGCTCCAAGCTCTCAGATGTGTGGTCTTTCCCATGGGAAATACTAATCATTTTGTAGTCAAACATTTCCTGACACCTTGCTTAAGAATGCAGATTTTAACACTGCTGCCTAAAGCAAATTCCAAATTACCCTGCTTTCCTCCACAGGTTCTTCCCACTGTTGCGTAATTTTGTTCTGCAAAGCTCAACAGATCTAGGCTCTCTGAGCACAACTACAACATTTCATGTAGAAGGCAGATTTTGGGACAGAAGCCTCACTTTTGTAAAGTATCTGGGAATCTCCAGGCAAAGCCAGTGCAGCCTGGAATGTTAAACTACTCGAGAGGGTGGAAATCAACATAATTAACACAAGTCATTAATTCATGTGTGTGTGGTCCCTCTACAATTTTTCATTAATATGATTAAAATTTTATTATAAACAGAATACTTAAAACTTCAGACAAGGTGACAGTAAAGAATAAAAGATGAGAAATCTACTATAAACAGCCATGGGTTGCAACACACACACCTCACTTAGAAAAAAGTAAATATTAATTTCAGCTTAACTTGGAGGCACGGAGAGAGGTAAAAAAAGCCTTTTTCTTTCTATTATAGATAACTAGGCTCAAAAAGCTGAAAAAGATTATATTCTACTCCTTACCATGCAACAATACTGTTGCCAAAGTTGATTTAAAATATTATTTTCATGAAGACACAAGGTAAACCCTGAGACACAAGGGAGCTTGCCATTCCCCTGGAGAACTCAGCAAGTTATCACCTCTGTGAGGTGCTCTATCAGTTTTGCCTGCTATGAGCCTTGCCTGCACTAAAAACTGCAGTCTCTCTGTTTACCCAAGAACAGTTTCAACACAGCAAAGAATACCTTGGTCAGAACTTATGAGGTTTATTAGTAGTTCCACCACCTCAGAGAGAGAAATCACCTCGAACAGATGTTCTATTTTTCCTTCCTCCAAGTAGGTGAAACACAAGCAATAAAGGGCTTTCAATTAAACTTAAGCTGGTAAAGAAAGTGGTTAAAGTATTTATTTAAAAATAACTGTACCAGTTTGCCTTAGATACCTTGTACTGGGCCAAGAGCAGAGCGCATAGCATTTAAACCCCATATGGCACAAGTGAACGAGGAGGTGCTCATAGATGCTTTTAATTTCTTTTCTTCACTTTTTTTTTTAACGGAAACTGGCTGACAAATCAAGTTCATCTCATGATTTGTGTGTGTGTTTGCCTGGTAAAAAGGCAAAGCTGATCTATTCCAAATACATTGACAGAACAGGCAGCACTCAACTACTATTTCAAAACAGACATAGCTTTGGGAAATTAAAACACCTGACACAGAAGCCAGATCTTATAGCCACTGATTTCAGAGCTGCAGATCAAATAACTGAGGAGGAACACGCTGACATTTTGTGTTTTTCTTACGAACAAAAAAATGGCAGGAGGTAGCTTACAGCTTAGGATATTTACACTTCATTTTTATTTCCAGGCACAGAAGTTCAGCGTAGCCCTACCACCTGTACGAAGTCGATTTTCTGATAAACATACTTTAGATTAACAATACTTTAAATAAAATATGAAAATATGAAAATATAAAGTATTACCTACGTGAACAAGGAAAGAGAAAAGAAGCACGATCTTGGGAAAAAATCCCAGTAATATTTCAAAATATGAAAAGTGTACTTTTAAGTATCCATCTCATTAAGTTCTACAAAAGTTGCATTATAAAAGGTATGCTTGAATTCTAAAGGTACAAATACATAATTGCGTAGATTGAAATTGATTTCCTATTAAAATAGTCACTCCTTGGACAAAGTGGGAGAAAAAAAATGAGGCAATTAGAGCACAGAACACTGCAACACCCTAATTGCAAAAGAGAGCAAGAAAAAATCAGTCAAGGGCACAAGTACAAACACTATTTATAGGAAACTGTGATGACTTGAAATCCTTTTATTCTACCACTTGAGACAATGAGGGTATGTGTCAAGAATTGGGAGAATCAAACTCATCTCCAAAGAATCCAGATGATTTCAGACATGGTTCAGAACAGAATTTTCCATCTTAGTGTGCAACCTTCAGCCCCCAGCACAGGACGGTTCTCAAGTGCTTTTACTCAACACATTTGGGAGCATTAGATGTACTCAGCAAAAGCTGTGCATAAATCAGCAGTATTACAAAGCCTAAAGAATCCTCTTACTACATGAAGAATATCTTACATCTTCAATGAATCCCTCAGTAATTAAGTACTTTCTGAAACAAATGTGACAATCTGAGGTTAAAAGCCATTACAACTTCTGAGCCCACCTACCACAGTTCAAGGATACTTTTTAAAAGCTGTAATTTATAATACCAGACAGAGCCCTAACGCAGCATGACACAGCAAGACACACAAAGGTAAACATCTTTGTTTCATAATGCTAACTCCCTCCTGAGAATCCCTTCGGCACTGGCTCCCTATCCAGAAAGGTCCCGATAAAAACATATCTTGACTAGAAAAAAACATTAACTGGAGATAAAACAAGCCCAAGTTTTCCTTGAAATAATAATAAGAATACACAGATTCTTATTTCTCATTAAAACAATCACTTGTGACATTATTTCATTTTGTATCTCCAAACCACATTTAATCTCACATAATTTTAAAGTTAAAGCCTTACTTGCAATCATATCAAAACAACACTTTCTTTTCATATATTTACCTGTGCAGCAGAACTTTGCAGGCCATCCTGATTATTTTTGCTATCCCGAAAGAGCACTTCATGTAAAAATGCTTCATTTGGAAGGCAGCAAAGCGTGCTGTGGGCTGCTGGCTGTGCATGCTGCTGCCTGTGCTCCGGGGGCTGCCTGCGAGCGGCACCTCTGGAGTGCTGCACTAAACCCTGCAGTCTAAATAGAAATCGACTGCAACATGAGGTCACTCCTGACAATAAGCTGCCCAATCAACACTTGAAAGCCCTCCTAACGTGTTGTTTACCGATTTTCCAGGATGGAAGGAAGAAAAAGTATTTGGATGCTAAAAATAGCACTATGTTAAAATAATAATGAATTTTCTAGCAATTTAGGTAGCTCTTCTATGCAGTCAGCTAGACCATGCATTTTGTCTCTCTTGGCAGGTGTTAATAATATCACTTGTCTCTGACCAGAGCTAATTAAATCACAAAAGGGTTAACAAAAATATCAGAAGCAGTGAGGATGTTGCCCTTGTCACTGCATTTAGTAGAAACAAAGCAAACTGTTTGTTTATACAACTTATTGCCTGTCATATCTCATATTTTTACACACACAATTTTGAAAACTCCAAAACCAAAGAGTTTTTATATTAAGCTTCTGACTGACAACATTTGAGATGAACTGCCCAATTAAAGCAAATACTGCTTGGCAAGGCTCAGGGATGAAAAATTTGGAATAATGACAGAGAAGGATTGTAAAGTACTTATTTCAACAGTATGTCTTAAAATTCAGCTGCAATGCTGAGTCAGTAATTCTTTACTCCAAAAGTCAGGACAGCAGAAAGAGCCATGGGGAAAAGGCTTCTGGTAAAGGAGAACAAGTTTCCTTTAGGTGCTCAACACCAACCTGTGAGCAACAAATGCTCCCTGCTGGGTAATGGGCTCAAAGATCACTCCACAGGTTTATTAAAAATACCATTTTCAAGCAGTCACTAAACAAAAGTGCATTAATGATTATCCACATTCTCACAAGATCTCAAAGTCAAATTAACACCATGCAGTGCAGGAAGGTCAGAGGTTTCAGCAAGAGCAAACAGAATGAGTAGAGAAAAAAGGCAGTGAGCAAAATTAGAAGCAAGTTATAGTCCAAATAACAAGAAGGAAGGTCAGATGCCCCATTGTACAAATCAAGATAAACAACCTCTTTTAGTTCTCTTCACAGAGTCTGACAACAGCAAAGAGGCAACAAAATCCCAGCTTAAAGAACTGCAAGAATCATGTTTAAGATCTACTTCTTTTCCTCCTTCCTGCATAAGCTGCCACAAGCTCTACATCAGGACAAAGATAAATAATCCAAATAAACTTGCATTAACATTTGCTTTCTTAATTACTATTTTTTTACATCAAGAAACTAAGACCAAAAAAAGGCCACTAAATGCGTACAAAAAAGCCATTAGGTTTGACAAAATATTTACAGTACTTAAGAGTGGTTGAAAGTTTAATAAAAAGCACTTTCTCGTTCACTTTATTTCTTTTTAAATATTACCTGTAGTTGTTCTGGTTTCACAGTCAAAATTCTGCTTCTTCTAAAGGATTCCTCCTTATCCTTCCCCACAAATTTTGTAAAATGCCAACCATAATTAATGCATATTCATTTTTAATTAACATTAAACATCAAGTAAAAATATATTTCTCTTCAGGCTATCCAATTTAAATTCTCAAACATGTTGAGTTTGTCACTACTGCTGTGTTTACACATTCCAGGAGCAACCTAATACCTATGAATAGTTAATTTTTTTAAAAAATAATTCAAACTAAAAAGAAGCTTTATTACTGATAAAGATAATTAGTGTTTAAAATATAATT